>NC_065577.1:29725000-32263750 GCF_937616625.2 Mercurialis annua | reverse complement strand
TATTTTTGTTTGTTTATGCTTTTGTTGTAGATTGCTTTGGGTATAAATATAATCCCATTTGCAATGTTTCAAGTTTAATGATTTACACACCTTGAAACAACAAACACACATTTTCAAATCACTTAGTTTTGTTGTAGTTTTGGAGTAATCTTGGAAACTCCTAATCATTATGAGTTAGAGTTTAGCTTTGGAAAAACTCAACCCTTGTAGGTTCTTGATTATCCTTGAAAAATCAATTGTGAGTTTGAGATTATCTCTAAGAAATCTCTTTCTAAAGTTGGTGCTTATCTATAAAGCACAATCCCATTTAGTGGATTCTAAAATCTCAATCTTAGATTGAGTAGTGGAGTAGGATCGATTTGTGATCCGAACCACTCTAAATCTCTTGTGTCTTTTAAATTCTCTTTTCCGATTCACAACTCAAAAACCGGTTTGCCTTATAACCCATAGAGACTTTCAGTAAGGGAATCCTAAATTTACTTCTTTGATTTTGTCCATCTTTGGCTCTTCCATATTTGATGTGTGCTCTCTGTTTTCCAGGAATCCAAGAAGTGCAGTTTTTTTTCGATGGCATGATGACCCAATTAATGAGAGAGCTGCCATGGTGATTACGAAGCTAAAAGATGATAATAAAAGGTTAAAGGCTAAAATAAGGTCCTTGAATAAGGAAGGATGGAAACAGCTTGGAGGTGTACAAAAAGAATTTCATTATGAAGTGGATGAATTTTGGACTGAGATGAGGAGGCTCAAGAATGATTACATAAATCAAATGGAAGAATTACATAGAACAAGAAGGATGAAGAGATTGAGATTTTTTATTGCCTTAGTTTTTTGGATGTTTTTGATAATCAACTTGTTTAGGGAGTAGGATTTTAAGGTTTATTGTCATTGTGGATTATATTTAGGCTGTGTTTAGACTCTTTTGATCATCTATGTAGGCAGTTTATAAGCTTTAAATTTCCATATATTGTGATTTTGTGTAGTAATGCAGTTTGTGTAGTAATGCAGTGATTAAGCCTCAAGGTTCCCTGTTATTTTGCTGTGATTTAAAGCTATTTTATAGATATATTGATTCACCTTCCACTTCATAATAACCTAAACATTCAACATAAAAAACTAAACATTCAACAATGCATGATCACAGAAGAATTCATAAACCAAAATTACATGCATTGATTGACCTGTTTAAAACAGAAGAATTCAAAATGCAACAAAAAGAGTAGTTGGTTACACATCATTGTACCATCCCAAAATTAACACAAAATAGCAAAAAGACTAGTCTATTACACATTACACCAACAATAAAAAAAGCAACATGGTGCATAATGCTAGTCTGATCAAAATAGCTTTACTCTCTAAATTGCATGGCCTTTACCCTTGTCCAATTGCCCAGCACGACGGTCTCTTTCTGCTTCAAGCTGTGTTGTAGTTGTTCAAGGTCCACCATTCCATTGCAAACCCCTTGGTGAAAATGACAAGTTAGTTGCATATCTCAATTCTGCACCATCACTAGTGTATGCAATTGTTCTTTTGTATGATTTGCTTGTTGATCCACGAGCTTGATTCCGCCTTCTAGTATTTCTCAGCTCCCTTTCATTTGGTATAGGGAACCTGGTCTGTGGATCAGGTTTCACCACAGGAGATGTGAACACTGATGGATTAGTTATAACTTCCTCACTTGTGGTTCCAGGCTACATACATGTACTCAACCATCACCCAACCACACATTCAAATAAACAAACAAATTAACAAACACTGGTATACTTACATGTAAAGTAGTTCTTCCTTCATCATCCACAAAAGTACCATAGCCATTTGTTGGTCTTCTTGAAGCAGCAGCTGCTTGCATTCTCAGTCCCTCTCTAGTCCTTGCAGTAGAGGTCCTAGGAGAGATGAATGAAGGAGGGGTACTCACTGAAGGAGGGGCACTCACTGGAGCAGGGACTGGTGGAGGTGCTTATAACACATGGTCTCATATTAGCAACCAAAGCTAAAAAATCCAAAATATTAACTTGAAATAAATTAGGGAGAAGAATTATACCTGTTCTGGCATTGGAATATTTTGACAGTTCTTTCTATTATGGCCCATGTTTCCACATTTTCCACATTTTTGTTGCTTTCCTCTCTTAGAAAGTCTAGTTGTTGACTGGCTTTGAGACTGACTCTCATTGAAACCTCTGATTCTTTTCTTTCTAGGTCTCCCAGTCATCTTAGGTACTTGGGGTGGTTCAATTGGTTGAAACTGATCTATCCTATAAAATTTTCTCCCTGGAACAGGCTACAAACTATACTGATAAGTAGCAATGTACTTGGACTTGTGATACCAGTACGATATCTGATTCTTTGTGTCTATCTTCAAATTGTCCATTGCACAGATGGCATGAGGACATGGGATTCCTGTGAGCTCCCATGCCCTACATGTACACTGCTTGTTATTCAGCAGTACAGTATGCTTATCTTCCCCCTCTCCAACCTCAAAGCCATCATCACCATTGAACACTGTTTCACAAGAAGCTTCTGCAAACTCTTTATTATCTTGAACAATTCCACTATGGCTTATGTAATCAGGGTCAAAGTTATATATGGTCTCAACTTCTCCATTTATATACTGCAGATTAGGGTCAGATAGCCACTCTCCACCATAATTGAAACTAATATTAACAGGATCAGGATTATACATTCTGCAATTTAAACCAAATTTCACAAACAAATCAAAAGGTATATATAACACATTTAAATCAGATGAAAATTATTTTGCAGACAAACCATAAATCAATTGCAGACTACAAGTGCAAATAAACCCTAAATCAATTGAATTACTGTGCAAAAAAAAAAAACCTAAATCAATTGAAAATTACTAGTGCAAAAAAAACCCTAAATCAATTGAAAATTACTAGCGCAAAAAAAACCCTAAATCAATTGAAAACTACAAGTCCAAAAAATCCTAATTCAATTAAAAACTACAATTGCAGCAAAACCCCTAATTCAATTGCAAATTACCAAATCAATTTCGTGGACCACCAAATCAACTGAAAGTACAAATGAACAAATGAAAAATATCTTAATCAGTCTTCAATGCATTTATGACTCGGTACTCCTCTGTTTTTTGCCACTTTCCCGTGTCCTTTTGCTTTCCTATCACTATCACTATCTTTTTTATAGTTTTTTGTCACTTGAAAGGGTAGTAAAAGATGGAGAAATTAATGAGGACAGAAGGGTTTAGGGTTTGCACATCAGAAGTAAATGAGAGAGGTTAGTGAGAATTAAAAACGATGTTGTAAGGTTTTAGGTTTCATTGATTTCAAAATCTGATTTCTTTCCTTGTTGCAGGCACGATGTTTAGGGTTCTGGCGTCAAGAAAGTACACCTGTGCTATCCCAAACGGCTATTTTAGTCCAGGTCAGCAACGTTAACGTGTTTAATTAACACCGTTTCAGCGAAGTGCCAAAGTATTAGGTTTTTGCAACGTTAGGGTCATTTTTGCTCCTTGATTTACATTGGAGTCATATGTGAGCCAGGGTAGAAACATTAGGGTCATTTTTGTACCTTTTCCCTTTTTTTATTTAAGGCTTATCCCCTTAAAAATCCCTCACCTTTTACCCCCAATTCATTTGCACCCTCACGTTGTAAAACCACCAAATATACCAAATTACGACGTTTCACTTTCAATTGCACCCTCAAGCATTAAATTGATCTCTTTTCACTTGAAAAAATAGGTTTATTTTTGTTTTAAATAAAATATTAAGTCCTATTTTAAAATATATGCTAAAATTTAAAGTATTGATTTGAACTTTTTTTAAGTGAAAAGATGTCAATTTAATGCTTGAGGGTGCAATTGAAAGTGAAAGGTCGTAATTTAGGTATATTTGGTGGTTTTACAACGTGAGGGTGCAAATAAATTGGAGATAAAAGGTGGGGGGATTTTAAAGAGATAAGCCTTTATTTAATGAAGATGTTTTTTATTTTAAAGATCACATTGGAGATGCTCTTAATTATTAGAAAGTTTACTATAATTGAAATAAATTCAAAGTACTACAAAAAGGTCTTTACTTGTTTACCTAAAAACAACCGAGACAAAAGTACAACACAACAAAAACATGTGCATTCAATTAACCATCAATTCATCCACGTCATCATCACCACCATCATCTTCTTAAGAGTTGGTGCCAGCCACTGATTATTTCTGGTAACCAAAATGAACTCTTTTCCCTTCCATCTAACGGCCACTCCCATTCCTACTCTCTCTCACCGCCACCTCCACATTTCTCATCAGATTCTCCGCCGCCGCCAATATGCTCTCACAACTCCCCGCTGCTTCTCCACCGCCGCCGCCATGACCGCCGGAAGTACAACTTTTCTTCAAGACGCCGGAGCTACTGCTGCTGTACTCACCGGCGCTTATGGCCTTGTTCTCACCTTCGATACTCTCACTCAGCGTAACATTATCCATCAGGTACCTATTATGAACTGTAGTTGATTCATTAGATTATAAAAAAATGTATTTCTAATTTAAATTGAATTGATTTATTGTTGTTTAAAAGCTAATATTTGTTCAGTAATGGCGACAGAAATTGAGTAGAAAACTTGTTCATATACTATCCGGAGTGCTTTTCGCAATTTCTTGGCCTATTTTCAGGTATGATATAATTATAATCAAAAATTTGCTAAGTAATTAGTTTAGGCAAAATAATTTTTTTATATATATAATTTTGATCAGTGACGGAGTCTGGATTTCTATACCGGGAGGGCCAAATCGTAATATGCACTATATATTGGAGATAATATTTAAAAGTTGAGGAGTGCCAAATTGCATAATAAAAAAAGATTCCATGCTAATTTAGCTATTTTTCAAAATTCAGGGAGGGCCAAGGCCATCCCCGTTCCCCATCATACCCCTCCCTCCGTCATTGATTTTGTTCATTTTATCAA
This sequence comes from Mercurialis annua, assembly GCF_937616625.2. NCBI lineage: Eukaryota > Viridiplantae > Streptophyta > Magnoliopsida > Malpighiales > Euphorbiaceae > Mercurialis > Mercurialis annua. The sequence continues at coordinate 32,258,821 of NC_065577.1, read as the reverse complement.
AGCTTAATTGTTTAAAAAAATTACTCACTCCGTCCCATTTAAGAAGGGACGAATGGATTTTGCACCAAGATTAATAAAATAAGACAACTTTATTTTATTCCATATCTACCCTTATTAATTATTGATTTTGCTAAAGAAAATGCACGTTAATATGATCAATTGCTATAAACTAGCAAGTGGATATTAATTGGAGAATTTGATTAATTGTGCCATGCACAAAAAATCATTGCACAATTCTAAATATAGGAATTTATATTATCCAAACAAAGGATATTTATCTTTCCAAAAAGAAGCAAATTAGTCTATCATATTTGTCAAGTAGGAAAATTAATTATAGAGTTGCATAGTGCGTTGGAACCACAATTGCACTGTAAATTAAATTTTTATTTAATGTAATTGATGATTTCTAAAAGGGTAAAAATGGAAGTTTAATATAAATTTACACGGAAAACACGAGTTGGCCTTCTTATATGGGACAACAAAAAATATGATATGTCCCTTCTTAAACGAGACGGAGAGAGTACAAACTTTCAATTTCGGCAATATCAGACACCAACTTTCGAATTTTTGCAATTTTAGATCCTGATTAAATTTTTCATAAGAATAGGTTAAGTGGACGCGAAATTGTGTTTATTCCAACATGCACATCAATATATTTTTGACGGAATATTGTTCGGTGAAATGACAGTTCATGTATTAAATTGCCAATATTGAAAATTCGTGTTAATACACCCTAAAATTCATCATTTTTAGAGCAACTAAGCCTTTTTTAAATATATTCCAAAAAAATAATTAAAACATGCTGATTCGTCAATTTTATAATTTAGATAATAATATCCAATTGTACCTATTCTCGGAATTTATTTCTATAAATTTTTGATTACGCAATAGATTTTTTTATTTCAATCTAGGACGAGTTAGGTGTATCTAAAATGAAGATAATATGTTCGGAAATAGGTTTAAATTGAGGACTTGATATATTTGTCTCAGTTTTTAAAGTTGACAGACCAAAATGTTTAAAATTGTGGATTTAAGAGATTAAATCGCCATAAGTTTAATTCTGATGTGGTTATTTTGAATCCTAGAATAGCAACTCGCCGGAGGCTCGCTACTTTGCTTCTATAGTCCCACTTATTAATGGCTCAAGGCTTGTAATTCATGGACTTTCTTTGGCTACCGATGAAGGGCTTATCAAATCCGTCACTCGAGAAGGAAACCCAGAGTAATTATTCCCTTCAGTTTATCAATACTGTCTCCTGGTTATGGTAGAGCTTAAATGTCAATTTGAATCATATCATATATTTCAGTTTTAGCTTTTTGGCCTAATAAGAGATGAATTTACAATGTAGCTGATTAGCTATTTTATAATAGTTGTGGGCTATGTAGTACCGAAACAAAAATGTGGAAATGCAAATACCGATATAGGATATGCTGAAATATATTTTCCTTTAACAATACATGAAGCTTTTGAAGGGTTTTACTTTTAGAAGTAGAATTGAAATGTCGAAACATAGGATTGGAGAAGTTTTCGTGCAACTTAAAGTATAGGCTAAGTAGGCAACAAGTTAAATAGAATGGACTGACCCTCATAAATTACGAGAAAATTGATATCTAAGCTTTCCTTTTGTAGTTGGCGGTAGGACCGTGCAAAACTAAATCAAAATTAAAGATTGAACTGAATTCAATTTGGTATAATAGGTTTAATTTTTTTAGTTTTTCGGTGCAGTTTGGTTCCTTTGATTAAAATCTAGTGTACAATATTTAATTTAAAATTAACCAAACCAAGTTACTGAACCCAATCATGTATTTTGGTTTGGTCGTTACAAATTTGATTTTGTTGATTTTGACTATTCTCCAACCGAACTGACCATACTGAATTGGTGCATAATCCTAGTTTACAGTTTTTTTTGTAGAATTAAAGCTGCATATTTTGTTTTTGCAGGGAATTGCTAAAAGGTCCATTATATTATGTCATTGTATTAATTGTATGTTCTTTGGTCTTTTGGCGTGAATCTCCTGTTGGGTTGATATCTCTGGCGATGATGTGTGGTGGGGATGGTAAAAATAATCTTACTCACTTAGAAGTTCAATTTCTAGCTTTAGTTTTCTAATGACAGACTTTAGTTTAGTCGGCTCTGTTTAGGTGTGGCCGATATAATGGGAAGAAAATTTGGATCAATGAAACTTCCGTATAATCAAAACAAGAGCTGGGTGGGAAGCATATCCATGTTCATTTCCGGATTCTTGATTTCGATCGGGTACACTTTATCTCGAATCTTTGTAAAGACCTGTTTAATTGATTCTGCTCGTTAATATTTATCTTTTGGTTGGCATAACATTTTTGTTTTCGACGTAGGATGTTGTACTACTATTCAGCTTTGGGATATTTCGAGTTGGAATGGATATCGACTGTTCTAAGGGTTGCTTGGGTTGCTTTAGTGTCAACATTAGTAGAGTCCCTTCCAACTACCGAGACTGTTGATGACAATATATCCGTTCCTTTAACAAGCATGCTAGCAGCATCTCTATGTTTCGGCTTCTAGCGTATCGAATTAAGGTAGAATCATATGTAAGTTCGGCTTCTAGCTTATGGTAATTTTAGTTTTTTAGTTTCTTCATGGTTAGAATAGTTATAGGTACTTGTGTTGAATTTTCTAGTTTAATACTGTAGCCCCTCTGTATGTGCTGTAATTTTAGTTTTCATCTTTGTTCTATATTTTACTGGGTTTTAAATCAAATAAGTGTTGTTGGCTGATTGGACTGGTTAAACCGGAAACAGATGGCTGTTTCGGTCTGAAAGGAGCCGAGAATCAAAAATCAAGTCAGACCAGAGTCTGATTTGTCTGAGTGGAGTTTGGAATAATTACACCGGTAAATTATCAGTCTGTTAATAATAAATAAAAAGAAACAAACCATTTTTCACTAATCAATTGAACAAGCCAGTTGAATTAAATTTTATTGCTTGAACCATGAGATGCCATCTCATCTGGTTCAGGTAGCGGTTCGGTTTTTAAAAGAGTGGTATTGTAATGCTTGATTTTCTAGATTGAAAATTTATATCATGGCTCTTTTACAATTGTTTTTTTCGTTCTTAATTTTATCTATTTTACAATTGAATGAAAATGATTATTATTCATTCAATGATAATAACTGAACAAAACAAGATTTATTTTGTAAAAGAATAAAGTAAAATATATGATTGATTTCATAGCATTGTTACATTTGTTGTTGTATAAACCATCCCAAACTTATCTCAATTGGTTTAAAATCAAAAATACAAGTTACTGATTGAAATGCATTTTTGGGGGTTTATTTTAAAGGCTCCTTATTTTATTTTTTGGGGTTTTAGATATTAATAATTTAAGCAAGTTACACTCCTTGCAATTTTTTAAAAAGATTTTTCTGATTTTTTTTTTAAAATATGTTTTTTTTTTAATTATTAAAATCTTTATCAAGAATCCACCAAAAAGAGCAGCTAATATAAAGCTACTACAGAGCGTATTTTAATACAAAATAGAAAACATATTTATGCAGAAAAATAGATAACCTATTTTTATAGACAATTTAAGAAATAGAGGTATTACAAAAGAGAAATACAATACAAAAATGAAACCTTAATTTTTAGATCATCATGGTACTATGGTAGTTGTTTTGAAAGGAAAAAGAATGCAGTCACTCATGCAAGTATTGGACTCAGATTTATCTAAATTTAGGACCAAACCGTTCACTTTGTTTTGAATCTGGTTAAAAGGCCCAAAAGCTCCATTATATAAATGGGCTTTTTATATAAAATATAGGAAATCAGCCACTATTTTTTTTATACGGCCCAACCCAAATCTTTATTTTACCTGCCTCATTTTCTTACTTTGATAACTTGTACTTCAAATTCCTTTCTTTTATACGATTTTTCTTATTTCTCTCAATCATTCTTCTTCTCCACGATTTCTTTTGAGCTGTGAAAGAAAATTTTCACGATTTCTACTCCTTCGCTTCCGCCGTTCCGCCTCCTCCGTTCCGCCGTTCTGCCTTCGCCGTTCCGCCTTCGCCGTTTCGCCTCCCTCGTCCCGCCTTTGTCTCGCCGCGCCATCTTTCTTTTATCTTTTTAATTTTAGATCTGAAATTTTTTGTTCTTTTTTTTTATTTTCAGATCTGTAATTTGTTTATCTTTTACTGTTGATTCACCATTAAACATGTAAAAAGAGTATTTTTAAATAATCTAATACTTATTTCATGTTATATAAAATAATTTTGTGATTTTATATAATAAAATTCTGTCATTTCTGTATTTTTTTATGTTTTGTTGTATTTCTGCTTTTTTTTATTCTGCAGAACGATTTGTTGATGATGATTGATTGCTGAATTATTGTAATGTTACAGTGTTGTTGATTTTATGTTGATTTTATGTTGATATTATGTTGATATCTACTGATTCTTTTTATTTTAACATTGACAAATAAGATAATATTGTATGTGAAATAAATTTTTGTTGGATGAAATGAAACTGTATCATAACCGTCTTTGTCGAAATTTAATTAGGTGTGAGAGGTGGAACGCAAAACAATTATACAAGTGATTTTGAAGAAACTGTGCAGCTGCAAAGAGAATTGAGGAAAAAAAAAATATTGAAATAAATTTCTTTAATTTGGGAACTGTTGTGTTGGTGTATATTTAATATTTTTTTATTTTTATATGTAAGAATAATTTTATTTTTTCATTTGAATTATTATTGTTGTTTTTTCATATTGTTTTGATTACTTACTCTGCTAATGTCTTTATCTGATTCATTTATTTTAAACATTTTGTACCTTTGTTGTTCTTTAGTAGAATTACTACTATCATATTAACAAGTTATCAATATAATGTCAACATGATATCAACAATTAATGCTAATTTAGTCAAGATGTTTGTAAAACAAGAACATCGATTGATTTAAGTCAAAAACAATCAACATATTATCAAAAACATGTCAACAGCTCATCAATACAATAATTTAAGACTAACTTTACTTTTGTTTTAATGATTGAAAAATCAACATGTTATCAACAGTATATCAACAACATGTCAACATAAAATTGAAAATCAAAAAAAGTTAAAATACTTATCAACATAATGTCAACAATAAATCAACAACGAATCAACAATTAATGCTAATTTAATCAAAATGTTTGTAAAATGAGAACATTGATTGATTTAAGTCAAAAACAATCAACATATAATCAAAAACATATCAATAGTTCATTAATACATCAATTTAAGACTAACTTTATTTTTCTTTCAATGATTGAGAAATCAACATGTTATCAACAGTATATCAACAACATGTCAACATAAAATTGAAAATCAAAAAAAGTTGAAATACATATCAACATAATGTCAACAATAAATCAACAACGAATCAACATAAGGAATAAAATAAAACATAATTTTTTGAAAAATTGTAATAATCGATAAAATATTAACAAGAAATCAACAACATGTCAACATGATAATGCTAACATATCCTTATCTAATCTCATTTAAATTTTGTTTTTTTTAGTTATTTCACGCACAAAATTATCTAATTTACTAATATATTTTTTTTAGAATAAATTTTTCAATGTTAAAATTAAGAAAATACCAACTGATTATCAACATAAAATCAACATAAAATCAACAACACTGTAATATTATAATATTTCAGCAATCAACCATCATCAATAAATCGAACTGCAGAATAAAAAAACACAGGAATATAACCAAACACAAAAAAAATGCAGAAATAACAAAAATTTATTCCATATAACCATTAATTTACATTACATAACATGAAATTAGCATTATATTCTTAAAATATAATCTCTATACATGTTTAATGGTGAAAAAACAGTAAAAAAATTGTAGATCTGAAAATAAAAAAGAAGAAGAAGAAGAAGAAGAATGAATAAATTATAGATCTGAAATCAAATAGATGACGACGATGAGCAGAGGAGATGATGGCGTTGACGAAGATGACAACAGAGACGGTGATGAGAACGATGGCGGAGGAGCGGAGGAATAGAGGACGGCTCAGCGGAAGACGGCGAACGGTAAAAAAAAGAGAGGAAGATGAACTGAGAGGAAGAGAGAATTGAATGATGAGGAGAGAGAAAATAATTGAAATTATGATTTGTATGCTGTTAGGGTTTAATATATAGAGTCCGTATAAAAGTTATAATTCAGTCCGCACATGATAGTTTAGAAAAACCAAACCTGCATCTCTACAAAAGTTAAAAATTTGGGAAAGTAGGTTGTTTGTGTAAAAAGCCCTATATAAATCTCATTTTTTCACAAGATACATGTCTAACGCTATAAGAACATCTCCAATGACACTCTTTATAATAGAGAGTATCTTTTGCAAAATAGAATGCATCTCAAAAATAAAAAATATAATTTTTAGTTTTAGTTCAATAGACTCTTCATTTCATAATTTTTTAATTTATTTTATTTTTATAGATATTAAATAATGTTAATCTATTAATTTATTTATTTGTAATTTGTTTATTTTATTACTTTTAAATATTGAAAATAAGATAAAATTATATTTTCAAAAGCAAAAATCATCAAAATCATTTTAAAATTTGAATTTTTGTTAATAAAACTTGAAGTAGAGAGTGAATTTGGCTCTCTACATGTGGAGAGCTAAATTCACTCTCTACTCTAAATTTTAAATATAGTGAGTCCATTGAAATTTATATTTTGCATCAAATTCTTTAAATTATAGAGTTTTATATTTTTAAAGAGTGCATTTGGGATGTTCTAAAACGATATTTTTACCTTTCATATTTAGCATAATTTTCACTGGACCGCAGAAAATTGAAATTAAATTGTCCATCTTATGTTCCCTTCATATTGTTAAAAATGGATTTTTATAAAAAAAAGGTTAAAATATGTAATTATTTATATTTTTAAATTTCTACTCTCTCAACTGATTTTTATATTTTATTGTACGTCTTAAAAGTTTATCTTTTTGTTTTTTTTCTTACTCCACATTTGACTTCCACGTGTTTTACTCTAAAACAGTTTCAATGGTTTTTAGCAGATTCTAAAAATAATTTCTAGTCATTTTCATAAATATTTTCTAAAACAACTTTTGAAACTGTTTCAAACGATTTCAAATATTTTATATAAATAATTTTTCAACGGTTTTAAAAAAAATAGTTCCATTATTTTCTAAAACCACTTCAAGATTTTCTAAATACAGTTTTTAAAATAGTTCAAAAGATTTTCAAATTATTTTCTAATAGTTTTTAAAACACTCTGCCCGTTTTTATTAGGTTCTAAGACATATTATAAGAGGTTTCATAAATAGTTCAAACTAAAATAGTTTCACGAAATTTCAACTACATTGGAAATAGTTTTAGATACATTTGGTATGTTTCAAATATGTATAATAAAGTTCAAAAAAATAAAAATAAACTATCAATGAATTAAACATAAGAACGAATAAATATCCAAAATAAAATAAATGAAATTCATCATGAAGAGGGGGAATCTGTTGAAAGACTATATATGTTGAAAATTGCAAAATAAAAAAACCGTCGATAAAAAACTCTTTTGGAGAAAAATCAACTTAGAGGAGAAAACAAAATCGCAAAATTAGAATATGAAATAAAGAAATAGTTAAAAAAAACTAAAAGAAAGTAATGATGAGTAGTTTTAAAAACATTACATTAAAAGAGTAAGAACATAAAATTTTAAAACATGAACTACAAATAAAATTTTAAAAGGTGTTTTTTTATTATAAAATTTCCCTTGCTTAAAGGCCTAATCTGACTTAAGAATTCATCAAAATCAGTTTTTGATGTATCCGAGGATGGAAGTCCTAAATTTAGGATGATTTGGATCTCTTAGATATTTGAAATGAATAGAGAAAAGGGTTTTTTACACAAATCCCTCAAAAGTGTTTAGTGTTTCATTTTTCCCTCACCATTTTGATTTTGGCAAAAATCTCCCAAAAAAAAAAAGTTTTTAAGAATCCCTCATAATCTAAAATTAAAAAAAAAAGACAATATTATCCTCACTATTTGGCAACATCTCATTGGTCTATATTTTAGTTAATAAAATGTTGACACGTGGCAAATATGGGTTTGGTTAGACCAACCAACCAACCACAACCGACAACCGGTCAAATTCCGGCCCGACCGACCGGCAAACGCCCGGTCAACGGCGGTCAACGCTCGGTCAGCTCGGTCAACGGACGGTCAGCGGTGGTCAACTGTAGTGGTGAGATTTTAAAAGAATTAATAAAATATATTTTTGCTTTTAATGGGATTCGAACCCATGACCTCTCATTATTTATCCATGTGCTTAACCACCAAGGCAAGATATGCTTGTTGTCTTTATTTACTTTTTAATATAAATACATGTACTCTTTAATAATGTATAAAAAAGCATATAAACTAAATATAACCTATTAAAATGGTTGATTATAAATGATATATATTACAAAACACTAATAAGATATTACTCTTGTCAAAATTTAAATTAAATTACTCTAATTAAATTAATAGTTGTGTAAATTAAATATTAACTTAAAATAAATTAAGTTAAATAGATTTTATAAATTATGTATTACAAACACAATTAACTTAATATCAACTCGACAAAAATTCAAAATAGATTATATAAGTTAATTGAGTTGATAGTAAGTTAATTTTTAAAATTATAATAATTTATTAAAAAAATTACCTTGCATTGACATATAATTTACAATGAGTTGACATTGAGTTTACATTAGTTTGACATTGAGTCAACGTTGAGTTACTAAGTTTATATTGAGTTGATATTAATTTACATTTCAAAATTAAAATAATTTACTAAAGATTACTTCAGATTGACAATAAGTTTACATTGAGTTAATATTATAATTATATTGAGTTGACATTAGGATTATATTGAATTGACGTTAGGTTTATATTGAGTCGTCATTAAGTAGACATTGAGTCGACCTTGAGTTGATATTAAGTTAATTTTTAAAAATATAATATTTTACTAAAAAAATTACTTTGGATTGACATGTAGTTTATATTAAGTTTACATTGAGTTGACATTGAGTGAACATTAGGTTCACATTGAGTTGACATTTAGTGAACATTAGGTTCACATTGAGTTGACATTGATTCAATGTTGAGTTATTAAGTTTACATTGAGTTGACATTGAGTGAAAATTAGGTTCACATTGAGTTGACATTGATTCAACGTTGAGTTATTAAGTTTACATTGAGTTGATATTATAATTATATTGAATTGACATTAAGATTATATTGAATTGACGTTAGGTTTACATTGAGTCGTCATTAAGTAGACATTGAGTCGACCTTGAGTTGATATTAAGTTAATTTTTAAAATTATAATATTTTACTAAAAAGATTATTTTGAATTGACACGTAGTTTATATCAAGTCTACATTGAGTAGACATTAGGTTCACATTCAGTCAACATTGAGTTATTAAGTTTACATTGAGTTAATATTAGTTTACATTTTAAAATTAAAACAATTTACTAAAAAACTACTTCATATTGATATTAAATTTACATTGAGTTGACATTAGGTTTATATGGAGTTGACATTAGGTTTATATGGAGTTGACATTAGGTTTACATTGAGTTGACATTACGTTTACATTGCGTTAACATTGAGTCGACGTTGAGTTAATGTTAAATTTACATTGCGCTGATATTAAGTTGACATTAAATTTATATTGAGTTCAAATTAAGTTTACATTGAGTTCACATTGAGTTGATATTGAGTTGATATTCAGTTCACTTATTTTAAATTTACTTTTTGTTCATTTTAATAAAACCTTAGATAGTTTAATTCAAATTACTATTAATTTATGTCTCATTTCATAAATTATTTTTAGTAGTATAAATAATGAAGTTGACATTGAGTTGATATTGAGTTTACGCATACCACGACGGGTACCACTACCACGTATCCGACCATGACCACTTCGGTCCGACCACCGAACCACCATATTTATTAATTTTAACAAACAAAATATATTTTTCAATTTTAACAAGTGAAAAATCTTACTAGTTTTACTCATGTATTAATAAAAAGTGAAATATAAATAATTTTATTTTTTTATTATGTAATTTTTTAATAAATAAATTAAATTAGACTAATTTAATATTATATTTATAGTAAATTTAATTTAAGTAGATATTTATATTTTATTTAATTTGTACTGTAGAACTAATTTCATTTTAATAAATTAAATTAAATTTATAATCAGTTATATATATATTATATAGAGCAAACATTGAAAACAATAAGGCATTGCCTTGATGGCAAAGTACAAAATCTTTCATTGAAGAGGGCAAGGGTTCAAATCCCCTTATCCATAAAATGGTGTTTTATTTAATTTTTAATTATCTAACCAACATTGGTTCAACCATTAAAAATGGTTAGACCACAAACTATTGTTGATCCGACCAGCAATGGTCCTACCTGATGTCGACCGGCCGTTGACTTCCGTTGACCGCAACGTTGACCGGTCGTTGACTTCTGTTGACCGGCAATGGTCCGGTCAATAATATTTCGATCAATGGTTTGATTTATAAAAAATGGGGAAATTATTGAGTGTAACAAAAACACAATAGGTAAAATACACCATAGGGATAAAATAGGAAGAGTAATTATAAAAAGGTAGGCATGGAAAGTTTTTTTAAAATTTGAGAGATTTTTGCAAAAAATGAAATCATGGGCCACTAACATAAACTTTTCAATTTTTGAGGGATTTCATGACATTTTCTCTAGAGAAAATGGATTTTAGGCCTTGTATCCACTCTGGTACTAAAGTTAGTAAAGGTGAAATAGGTAAATCCAATATATATTTAAGTAAGAAATTGTATTCCTTCTGAATGATCACTGTTCGATTTTTATAGGTCCTTGTTTTCCTTGGTGATATGAAATTTTATAGCATTCCATCGTTTAATACTTAGGTGATACGAATTTGTGGAAACAAGTTGTGTTTTGGGTCGGATTATTTCCCTCTTTTTTTGTAGGGTTAAGCACATAAATAACCCAAATGGTCCATTTGCTTTCATAAATACATCACTAATTGGAAATATGCAGAAATCTCTCAATAAAAAAATTAAGTTTTCATAACTACCTAAAAACCAAAATCACGGAGATTCATTATTGAAATAGGACAATTTTGTCCTTCTTTACAAAGTGTCACTTTTCTCCCAACTTAAATATAAAATAAAATGAACAACTCTTCCTTTCTTCTTCCTTCTTTTTCTTCAAATCATCACCGTTTTCTCTCATCGCCGTCACATCATTCTCGTCATTCATTCGTTCTTCCATTCCGTCGTTACTCTGTGCCGCTGTTACTCCGTTTTCTAGGCAAAAAGCGTGTCGGGCGACGGAAATTACAGCAGCGACGGAAAATACAGCAATGATGGAGCCACAAAGGAAGGTGGAGGAATCGAGAGCTATTATTGTGTGTATAAGCGGTGAATCCTCTGAAGATCGGGTGGAAAATAGATTTCACAAATAATACTTTCAAGATCTAAAACCCCAGATCTAATTATGTTGTGATTTTCTAAAGTGGTAGGCAACAAAATTGAAAGAGACCTGTGTTACTTTTTTGAAAAGAAGCATCTATGTATTTTATCTTTGAATTTGCCATTGTCATGTTGATTGAGTAGAAAAATGGATTAATCGTTAGTAATTACTTTCCCATTTCTTTATTATCTAGTTATAGTTTTTATTGTTATTTGAAATAATTATTTACTATTATAATGTGTTCAGTTTTTTATTTTATAATTTTTTAAGTACTATAAACTTTTAATAAAAAAAATTATTACTTGAAATTTATAATAGACTAGTAGAACTCCTTTTCTTATAAACACCAGCAACAATTAACATCAATATAAGCATCATACTACTTTTGACGTTTGTGTTGTCCTTACGAACTGCTATTTAAAATTCAGAGTTGACAATGAGTTGATATATAATTACAACAATATATAATAAACTAATAAAAAATTAATTTCCGCAGGAGTCTCATTATTACTAGTCATATTGCATTGGTTTTTCCTTCCAAAAATCATATGTATATATAAATGAAGCATAACAAGCACCATACTATTATTTCGACGTAAGTTTTATCATAAACAAATCATATGTATATATTTTTTTAGCATCATAAAATTCAAATAAATTATTTTAAATAATTTAATTTATTTTTAAATTTATAATCAACTAATAAAAAAGTTGAGTTGACATTAAGTTTCTTTCATCAAAATGTCAAACATTTTTCACTTAATATTTTTTTTTATCATCATAAAATTCAAATAAATTATTTTTAATAGTCTAATTTATTTAAAAATTTATAATCAACTAATTGAAAAACTTGAGTTGACATTCAGTTGATATTAAGTTTATTTCATCAAAATGTCAATTATTTTTCATTTAATATGTTTCTTTTAACATCATAAAATTCAAATAAATTATTTGAAATTATCTAATTTATTTTTAAATTTATAATCAACTAATTAAAAAACTTGAGTTAACGTTCAGTTGATATCAAGTCGACATTGAATTTATATAAAATTTACGCATTCTAAAAATCTTGAAAATTTATGTTCAATCTACTATTAGTTTATTTTTGACGGTATATTTTTTTTAAGATAATTTACTAACATAATAAAAAAAATTGAAAATTATAATAATTTATTAAAAAGTTACTTCAGATTGACATTAGGATTACATTGAGTTGACATTGAGTGGACGTTGAGTTGACATTGAGTTAACATTAAATTTACATAAATCGCCACAAAAATCTTAAATAATTTACTTTCAATCTATTATTAGTTTATTTGTAATGGTATAAATTAGATATAAAAAAATTTAGTATAATAATAAAAAATAAGTTCATTTAAATTTATAATAATTTATCAAAATATTTATTTTGAGTTGACATTTAGTTGATATTTAATTTACATTGAGTTGACTTTGAGTTGACATTGCGTTGACTTTGAGTAATTATATAAACACATAATAAACTAAACAAATGTATTTTTAAATTGATAAAGAGTTGACTCATGATTATATAAACACATGATAAATTAATAAATGCATATTTAAAATTTAAAGTTGACAATGAATTGATTCGTGATTATATAAATACACGATAAACTAATAAATATATATTTAAAAATGAAGTTGACAACGAGTTGATTTATGATTATATGAACACACAATAAATTAATAAATATATATTTAAAAATGAAGTTGACAACGAGTTGATTTATGATTATATAAACACACAATAAATTAATAAATGTATATTTTAAATTGAAGTTGACAACGAGTGATTCAGCTACATATGATAAACTAAAACATGTATATTTAAAATTTAAAGTTAATAACGAGTTAATTCATGTTTAATTAAACACATGATAATTTAATTAAAAAACTATTATAATTTAAAATCTGTTTTGAAATTAGTTTATTATATTTTCATTTAAAATATAATATAATAATAAAAATTATTAATTAGTTATAAATATTAAATAATTAAGAGTTGATTTGAAGTTAACATAAGGTTGATATTAAGTTTCTAACAACTGCTAAATATAATTTTTTTTAGTAATATCCACTTTATAAGTTTATTCTTAATATTATAGCTATTTGATAGAATGTTGGAAATGAGGGGTCTATTTCAGCTTAAGTATTGAAGAAAGAGCTGCAAAAAAAGGAGGCAAGTCAATATTGAAGGACTCTTTACAAAATATACAGGTCTATTTTTTGAAGTCAAGTATACAAATCTTTTCAAAGATGATGATGGAGCTAAACTTGTACTAATATCTAATTTTGATTTTGCGAATAACATTTTAATGAAATTATAAAACAAATACAAGCTTTAATTTTAAATGTTCTATTCAACTGGACACAAACACAAACCTAGTAGAATCACCTTCTCCTTTGTCTCTGCAATTACAAATAGAAAATTATTAACAATTCAGCAATTCTATTTTACAAATAAATCATGATCACTACAAATCTGCTTGTATAGTAGGAGTGCGTGATCAAATTATTCCACCAGAAATTCCGGGCAACAATCCACGGCAATTCCCAAGAAACCCCAGTTATTCTTCTACCCCTTGAATGTTACCTAAAGTATCTGAATTTCCAACAGTGAGACTACCCCATCTGAGATCATAACGCAACCTCCAATTACTCCAGAGATACCAATTCCTAGACCGCAACCGAACTATCTAGTCGCACTGCCTCCACCTCCTCCGTCCGATGTTCCACCACCACCGTGAGGAACATCGCCGCCTCCGCCTAATCCTGATATTTTACCACTGCCAAATTATCTACCTTCTGATATTCCGCCACCACTTGATCTTTCGCCGGAAACAAGGCCGTCGCCTCTATTTTCCCCTTTCTATGACCGCAGCACTGCACCACGAATTGATGATGTAGAGCAGATACTTTAATACACGCTATTTTCAGTGTTAGCAGATAGAAGGGGTAAAAGGGGAATAAATGTTTTTTTGAGGTATAAACGATAACTTTTAAAAACTAATGAGAGATTATTGCACATAATTTTTTGTTGAGTCACTAATGTATAATTTTAGGAAAGTTGAGGTATAGAGTGTAATTTCCTCTTTTTTGTACTCGCCTCGTTGACAGCCTGTCATGTCACATTTAATACTCTTAGCACACTTTCGGCTAGTACTGTCGTTTTGTTTTCCCTTCCAATTCAAAATTTATACCCCAAAAACCTTTAGTCTTCTAATTTTGTCATGATTGTTTCTTAGACTTATTTATTTTTCTATCTTACTCTTTTTCTTCTTTCGCTTCCTTCTACCTTTTTTTCCTGCGCATTCCCGTTGTCTTCTTTATCTTCTTAAACAATGTCTGAGGGTTTTACTAAGGCCATCAGAGATCTTAAAAAGTATCGTGATACTCTTTAGCAAACGTTTTTTGTGGGCTTTCGGGACTCCCATGGTTTTTCAAAGGATTATCTTCTACTCTTGCATGCCGATGGGTTTTTTTTGCTAACTCTTCTCCCCCTAAACAATTTTTTAAGTGAGGAGCATTTTTTTTTTGCATGTCACCGTTATCTCGTAAATCCTTTTGTTCTTTCTTTTTGTAATTTGTGGGTAACGCCGTTTCCTAATTACATTTAAATGCTATCTGCCACATCATTGCCCGAAATCCCTTCATTTGTCTTGCGGTGGAAATCTGACCTTAGAGCGTCTCCATTACTAGCCGAATAACCCTTTTCACCTGAACGAGATTCTTTTCTTTACAGTGGGTTTTGAATATGGCAGAAAATTTTTCAAGGACATCCCATATTCTTTAAAGAAGTGGAAATACAGTTTTTCTTGATTTTCCACCTTGAACATATGTTTGGATCTACACTATGACATTCATTTGTACCTAAGCGGAATCTTTCAAATCCTAATGAGGATGAGCAGGCGTTTTTGGATTGTATTGTTGTTTTCTATATTGAGAAGAAGTCCTATGTCATGCATATCAACGATTATATATGGCGTCGGGCTGAACCTGCCTCTCTTGTCGTGGATGAAGTTGCTCCTCAGGCTGGTAATTTGACATTTCTTCACACACTTTTTTATGAACGTTTTGGTACTTTGCTAAAGCTTCTTTTTCCTTTTAGCCTGATGTGCGTTTTGTTTTTATAGTTGCTACAAGAAATTGTTCGTCTTCCTTCAGCGCTACTGCTTTGGTGGCAGAGGTCCCTAGTGTCTCGAAGAAACGTCCTCTTGAGGATTGTAGAGATCCTCCACAAGCGAAGAAGACGTTGTCTTTCTAACCTGCGCACGCTAGCTTTCCACCAAAGAATTATCCTCTCGTGTCTTTTATTGCTACTTTTGTTGCTTCTTCTTTGCATGCTCGCCCCAGCCTTCCACCGAAGAATTTCTCTCACATTTTTCCCCCAGCAACTCATATTGTTTCTTCTTCTCTGGATGTTTCTTCTAATCCGCTGATGACTAGTTTTGTTGGCCTTGCCACTTGTGAAATCCACTTGAGTAGCCATCCAAAGGCGACCGTTGGTGCTTTTGATTATAGCTCTAGATCCGTGCTAGCCAAGCTCCTGACGATGCTCCTAGCATCTCCATTGGTTGGGGGTGGGGGGGCTCTTTATTTTTCATTATAGGAATGCTTGCAATGATTTGGGTGTGTTACGTCAACTCTAGGAGTTTGTGGGAGGATGGACCATATTCTAGGCATTCAGCCGAGCTTTTTAATTGTATGTTCAATGATTTTTTGTAATAACACTAAGAATATTATGATAATTGGATCGTGTCATGTGTCCTAAATTATGGAATTTAGGCCAAGTAGGTCGGAATTGGAAACCGACCTAAGAAATATAATTGGAATAAGAGAATTAATTGGATCACGAAGTAATAATTTGAAATAGAAATTATTATTCGTATAAGCGATTATTAGCGGGACTAAGAGAAAAGGAAGGAAATTAATATAAATTAAGGTATAAGTTCTGAGCTAATAATTTTCACGTCAAAATCCGTGAAATATTATTAAAAATAAACCGGAAAAGGATTTCCGAGGGAGTTTGAAAATTAAGCACAACGAAAAATCGAGAAGTTGAGTTAAAGTACATTTAGATCCTTAAATTGGAAAATAATATTTCAATTCCCGAAAAATATGATTTAAATAAATTATTGACGGGAATTAGCATTCAAGAGTAAAAAATCGATTGATCGGATATTGATATTTGTAAAAGAAAAATATGAACTGAAAAAGTAGGAAAAATAAGCGTTGTAGCTCAAATTGGAATTTGAGCGTTTTTAGCCGAAAGTTGCTAAAAGTAAATTATAGGAAATAAAATAATAAGATTTCAAGGTAGTATTATTTATTTGGATAATAAATAATATAGAATTTATTAAAGTCAAGAAATTGAGTAATGATCAACGAAATTGGATAAAATATAAGTTAGGAATTGAATCAGTTTAAGCCAATTTCTTTAAGGACCAAAAAAGGCTTTTTAACATAAATATAAATAGCTAAAAGATTTCATTTTAACATCAGAAAATCACTTATTCTCGGCTACCAAATCTCGTAGCTCATCTTCTCCATTGAACCTAACATGGAAACAATCTTCGAAGGTTCATATCTTCTTCGTTTCTCGACCGATCGGAGCGATTCTTGCGGCAACAGAAAAAGGGAAACGAAAGCTTACTGTCTACCCCTACAGATCAAGATAAAGAGCTTAATAATATTTTAGGTTTTTTGAGTTTAATTTCGATTTTGAGTGTTAATGATGAATATGATGTTATAAAAGGTGAAAATGATGTTTAATGGCATGAATTGTTAAAATAGGCTGAGATTGATGGTTGGTTTGTGAAGAATGAGAGTTTTGATTATGTGTATGTGTTATTGAATGGGGAATTGGATTAGGGTTTGGCAATTGATTTAGGTTCATGATGTTTGATGATTGATGAATCAGGATTACATAATTGTGTTGATTAATGATGAATCATGGATGAAATTTTGAAATGGAACTTTGATAAGATATTTGGCCACAGAGTTAGGTTGATAATGTGAAGTTCAAATGATAGTTATAGGATTTGATCATGAGTAAGTAGGACTGAATTGTAGTTGTACATGATTGATAGAAGTTGAATGGAAATGAAATGATAGGTTCGGCCTAGGGTGTAATTCATGCCTAAATGAGTTTGATCGTATCTAATGCATAGATTATAAGTGGTTATATTGAATGTTGTGGCTGGATTATGTTGATACAGAAACATGATATCAACAGGGTTTAGTTCCAACGCGTAATAGTTTCAATCCAAGTTTATAAATGATAGTTTGACGTTTTGCAAGACGTTGCTGTGCAAAACAGCCATAGTACGAGAGCTATATCTTGAGTTGTGTAACTCCAAATTGAGCTCTGTTTATTGGTATATAAACTGGAAGATGTTGTCTACAATTGTCTTAGTTTAAGTATTCCCTAATTTGGACTCTAAATTATTCATTTGGAGCAAAACATGTTGTTGTGCAGACTGCCCTGCAGATTTAAGTCAGCCTAAGGAAATAACTTCCGAGCTAATTTCCGACACCTTCGGGTGATAGTTTCAGTCCAAGGTCTAAACAAAAGTTTTAAGGGGTATTCTGAACTTTAAGAATGTCAATTTTGTTTAGTGGTCGGACTATTTCAAACACGCGTTTTTAATAGCCGAAATAGATTTGAAAATAGCTTTTTGACAAGTTAATCGTACTTAGAAATTATATTAATTCGTTATGTTAACGAATTTGCATAGACTCGGCGAAGTGACTATCGACGGAGCTCAGAATATACGAATCAAGATATCGTTATGCTTATTTGAAGTATTTGGAGTAGCAAGTCGTGAGTTTATATTTATACTATCGATTATTAATACTTGCATTATTTTATCGCAAGCTTTATTTAAATTGCATTATTGCATTTAAATGTTTTGAAATCTAATATAGATTTGATGGAACAAGATATCTATTTGGCAGCAATAGAACTGTGTGTACACCATTCATAATAAACTCGATAAACGTAAGATATGAACGATAATACATTAACCATACATAATGTACAACCAATATTGAATAAGAAATGAAGCCATAAAGAATCTCCTTAATCGACTGATGCGAGTTTAACTCGGTGGAACTATCTTGAGACTACATCAGGAAATGATTGATGCGAGTTGAACTCGGTGGAACTTTCTTGGAACTACATCAATCGAGATACAAGGTTAACTCAGTGGAACTATCTCGGGACCTATATCTCTCCAGTTAATTCGGTTAAAATATCATGGGACTTGGGCCTAATAACTAAGCTTTGATCGAATAAGTAAGAGGTACGAATGTAATCGAGAAACATAATTTACAAAAAACATAATGAACTTAGGGTTTCATCCGGTTCAGTATTTGGATGCATACAAAGATGTTTTGTTTTTGTTAATTTTCTTCAGTATTATAAGAACTCACTCAGCATCGTCTGATCCCCCAGCAATATCTTGTTTCAGGTGAAAGTATTTAAAGTTTTGGACTTCCATTCTTATTCCAGAAGTCTATAATGGTTTAAATTCTATGTAGATGTATGTTGTACTTCGTAGCCCTGTTGTAGTTGTCAGCAGATGTCGGTATATAAACATTGTTTTTGATATCAAACAGTATTTTGATCGTTAACTATGATACGATATATGTATGTTAATAATTTCTAAAACTATGTTTTATTCGTTTGATTTCCTTACCCATTGCCTATGAATGGAATTGGTTTGATTATATTTTTTTGTATGAGCTGAAACAGAGGATTGCTGGATATGAGATATCGCTTTATAAGACCTTGTTTTCTAAAGATCGTTTTGCATCGGTTTTCAGAAAGTGATTTTGATATTTGAAAAATGTAATCGTATCATTTAAAGAAGTATTCTGAAAACGTTTTATGTTTGATTTGCGAAAATTTCTGCTCGTTTTTAGGCTTACTACGAGTTTCAGAGCTATTACTCCCATTCTGTAGCGCCGGTCTCGGCCCTCAATTTTTGGGTCGTGATTTTCTCACCGTGCTTGATGGGGTTACCGTTGCCAAGGAGAGTAAGATACAAAAAAATTATTAAATTTTAAATGGTATTTAGGTAAATTTCTAAAATCGAACAAAATAAACTCCGTATATAATTAATATATTTTTAAGGAAACAAAGTAGAAGTTAAAAGTTGACAAAATAATTTTGGAAATGGATTTTATAAATTTGGAAAATTTATAAATGTTATTAAATAAAATTTTAAGTATTCTTACATATTAAAATATATTTCCATTAAACATAATATTTTTACAAAATTTATAATTTATTTTAAGTATTTAAATAAATAATTTATAAGTAGGGTATATATTTTTGATACAAAGAAATATATTTTATATATTAAAATATATTTGTGGAATTTAAATATTTAAATAAATATTATGGAAAATGGAAAAAAAAGCTAAAAGCGAAAAGAATGAAATTTAAATAAATTAATTATGTATGAATTTAATTAATAAAGAAATGATTTAAGAGTTATAAAATAAATTTTTAATTAGTATTAAGTATATAGAAAAGCAGGTAAAATTAGCATTAGATATTTAAACGATAATTAAAGGATTCGAGTATTTGGGATTAAAATTACTCATTTAATTTTAATTAAGATGGTCTGTAGTTAATCCTAGAATTAGGATTTTATAAATTAGAGAATTAATATCTTGATCCTAATTAGATTCGACAAGTTGTCGAGCTACCAAGTTAGAGGACCAAAAAAATTAACAGAGTCAGCGGTTATTGGAAGGAATTTATCTTAAGGAGCACTAACGAAATCATACCATGGTTATACGGTTTCTGTGAGTACAAGTTTTTACATTCTGATATTCGTAAAGTCAAGTATTTTAATATAATATTATTTGATATATGTGATGCAGTGTGATATTATTGAAAAGGCTTATAGGCACCAAAAAACTTTAGCGTGTTTGGCAATATTTAACACAAACTTTCAATTTTGGCAATTTCAGACATAAACTTCCAATTTTTTGCAATTCGAGCAACCGACTTAAATTCCGATCTGAGACTGCCTACGTGGATGTCGGAGCTGCCATGTTGTACCGATTTTCTCCACGTATTAAACTCACCGTTTTAGTGGAAAATGCTAAAAAGAAAAACGACATCGTTTTATGCTTAGCACATTTACCCTAACTTGATTTTACCATCTTCTTTCTCTCAAACCTTACCCTAGCCGTTTCTTCTCCTCGAACTTTTTCTTCTGAAACTGAAAGGTCATTTCCTTTCCTTTTCTTCAATATCGTACTGTAAACGATTATTTGACACAGCTAGGGATTTTGACGTACGATCTATTGCAAGAGGCACAAATGAAACATTCTCGTACGCCTCTTCTGCAAGCTCAATTTCTATTAAGGAATGTCAACATGAAACGAGAGCTATGTGCTACGTTTCATATACTGATAAGGACCCAAGCAGGAGATTTTGGAAATGGCCATACAGACGAGTAAGTAAAAATTTATAAATTTATTAACTCTGCTGTAGTGAAATATTTGATGATTGTGACTTTGTGAAATATTTTTTTGCTTGCATATGAATTGGTTTTTGCTTCTTGTAGTTCGATGATTGCGACTTTATGGAATGGGTTGATCCAGAAACTCCAAAGTATCTGCAAAAACTACTTGTGAAGTTGATGGACAACAAAGAGAAGTTAGAAGGGGAACTGACATTGTCAAAGCAAAATGAAAGGGATTTGGTGAACAAAGCTGAAGCTGGTGCAGCGATAGCCAGAGCGTCTAGAGATATTGTGAGCACCATGTCAATTCAAATTAAGGAAGCTGAAAAGACGGCAGTTGATTTGCAGAGAATAAAACTGGAGCTTGTGGAAATGAATACATTTCTTGACAAGAAGGTGGATAATTTGAATGAAGGGAAAGTCAATTAGTCCGGGAAAAGAAGAAATTGAAGGGCAAAGTGAAGAAATTGAGAATGACGTGTTGGTTTTTTGCCATAATGTTGGCTGTGTTCATGATTATCACAGCGAGAATGGCGTTTTAACATCTTTGTTTATTGCTTTAGTATGTTGTTGTTGTTAGTGGCTTAATTAAGTGTGTTTGTGATGTATTTTGAACTTATTTTGGCTTTTGATGTAGTTTGAACTTCTTTTGACTTGTGATGTAATTTAGTTTGAAGATTGTTATGTTATTTGGATGGTTTGTGATTCAAATATATCTTGTCCCATTTTATGTTGTATGTTTCTGAACTTTAGCTGCTGCTCTGGTGGAAGTGTAGGAGGTGTGAATTAGTTTCAGTCTGGTGTCTGAATGTTAACAATGAAATATCTGTTAGGTTTAGTATCTGTTTTAATGTTGACACTGCAGTGGTTGTTCTCATAATAACCAGAACCATTACTGCCATTATGGTTTAGATCCTGTTTTAATGTTGACACTGCAGTGGTTGTTCCCAGGAAAAAGGCAAATCTTGCATGAACACATGACATAATGACATATAAAACAAAACAGATACAACATCTACAAATGTAAAGGCACACTGCTATAAACAAGCATTAGTTAATTAATTACAACTATAAATTAATAACATTCAATAGCCAAAACAACAACCTGTTCATTTGAATGCCTATGGCAATTCAATAGCCAAAACAACAGTCTGTTCATCTAAAACAGTTCTGTATCTACAAACTACTTTTGTATTAACAAGTTGTTCCTCTACAACTATAAGTTAATAACATTCAAAAGCAAGTTGCTGTATTACCAACCTGTTCATATACAACTACAAATTATAACATATCAAAAGCAAAAAAGTAGTCTTCTTTTGTCTCTTTTCCAGCAACAATCAATGGACGTTAGTGTTGCTCTCTTGTGAACCAACCACTCCTCGACCACCTCGACCATTTCTGCCTCCTCTGGAACCTCTACCACCTTTACCTCCTCTCGCTGTGACATTAGAGGCAATACTTGATGCTGTAGGCCTAGCATATGATGGTGTTCCAGTGATGGAGGATGAAGCGTTGCTTTGATTGTGATCACGTGCACGTGAATTTGATTGTGGAACCTGAAAATCAAACGCATTTCACAATATTAATACAAATACCAAACAGCCAAATACAAGAGTGTAATATTTGCTATTATAATCAAATCAGGTGCGTATATTGCTATTATTTCATACCCTCAAATATATATTTCCGGTGTCCTCAAATATTCTGACACCATACCCCTGTCTAACCTATATAAAAATGGCGGAAGATTCAAAATCGGTTAATATAGTCCTTCGCAATCCAGACATAAGTTGCTTGATGGTTCTCGATCTTTCGGGCACATAAGTGCTCGCTAACCAGTCTTCTGATGGAAAACGATTCTTCATTCTCAATCACGCTACCAAAGAAATTCCAGGGGCAACCACTTTCACATCTCATTTCAAGTTGGAAACTATTAGTTCTCAACGTTTGTATATTACAACCATTAATTATAGCCCATCTTTTCATAACTTCTTTGCACTAATATGCACTTTCAAATCTCATACCAAGCTTCAAGTTGAACTCTTTAGGATCGCAATTAGGATCATATACAACCTTTCTTTTCTTCTTTTTAGTTTTTAGCTCACCAAGCTCATCCTCGCTGCTATTTGAGTCCACATCACCATCAGAATCATCATAATCACTTTTATATCCACTTTCTAGATCACTACAATCTGTAGCATCATGGCTCTCATTTGGCGGACTATGGAGTCGTGTCGACCTTTCATTCCCTCCTACACTGTTTGCTTCCAACACAACAGCTTTTACCCTCTTGTATTTAGCTGTTTCTGCCCTAGCTTGAATATATTCCTCATCATCAGAAAGCTCATTGTCCTCAAGACCGTCATCGGTATCACTTTCACCAACTGGAAAATAGTCAGAATCTATTTCACTATCATAACAATCTGAATCTACTTCTTTGTGGACCTTAATGTTAACATTAACAACATTTTCATCTCTCACATTCTCAACCATTACATTCGTTTCCCTGTAAGTAACTACAGACCCTTCCCCTTCTGCACGCAGAGCCCCTTCCCCTTCAGCAAGCACAATCCTTTCCCCTTCAACATACAATCGAAAAAATCCTAACCATCCTTCTTTGCCTATAAACTGCAACATTTCCATTAGATCACTCTCCTTTTGTAATTCTCTAAACACAGAAGATAGTTTCACACCAGGAACTTGATAATATAATTTGAACTTACTATATCCTAACTTCTTAATGTCATCTTCGAAATTCAGCAACTTAACCCTATCAATATTAAATCCATCATCATACTTAACTTCACCCTTGAAGTATATCGATTGACCACCAATTTTAACAAAGTATCCATTGAAATTGTAATACACGGCAAAATTAGAAATCTCTGTTACCTGTGGAAAATTAGAAGTCTCCATTTGTTTCGAACTAACAACCAGCAAAACCAACACCAAGAACAGCAGCAGAGAACTCTAAAAGCGAACCAACATAATTGTGGAAGAGAAGAACTCCAGGTTTGCCCTAATCGCAGAAGAGAAGAGAAGAGAAGACCTAATTGCAGGTTTGCGTTTTCAATATATGGTTTGCCCTAGTCGTAGAAGAGAATAACAGGTATAAAAAAATTCTGGTATATGTTTTCATCATCAAGGAGAAGAAACTGCTAGGGTAAGGTTTGAGAGAAAGAAGATGGTAAAATCATGTTAGGGTAAATGTGCTAAGCATAAAACGGTGTCGTTTTTCTTTTTAGCATTTTCCAATAAAACGGTGAGTTTAGTACATGGAGAAAATCGGTACAACATGGCAGCTCTGACATCTACGTAGGCAGTCTCAGATCGGAATTTAAGTCGCTAGCTCTAATTGAAAAAAATTGGAAGTTTATGTCTGAAATTGCTAAAATTGAAAGTTTGTGTTAAATATGTCAAACACGCTAAAGTTTCTGATTTTTTGTGCCAATAAGCCTATTGAAAATTATTATGCATCTAAAATGTCAGAAAACACCAGGAAGGCAACAATAATTTTTTGGTTTTAACCCACGCCTTTTGAAAAGAGCCGCTAAATCAATTTATGTTTGATTGTGATTATCGTTGATATAAATGAATTCATGATATTGCTGGAATCAAGTGAATTGTGTACAACAATTGTGAGAGCGAGTAGTATAACGTGGATATAATGGATCAGTTGACTATGCTATCGGTCCCAGACGATTAAGGTACATCGGTTGACTTTGCTATCGATGTCTGGTGTATATGATGCGTTAGTTGACTTCACTATCGATGTCAGGTGTATAAGATACATCGGTTGGCTTTGTTATCGATGTCAGGCAAATATGATACATTGGTTGGCTTTACTATCGATGTCAGGCAAATATGATACATTGGTTGGCTTTACTATCGATGTCAGGCAAATAGGATACATCGGTTGACTTCACTATCAATGTTAGACAGGCAAGACTAAGAGGTCATAATTATAAGTTAAAAGTCAAAGTGTATAGTTGATTTTAAGTTATAATAAATGTCTTTATAAAATATTTTATAAATATTTTCAAAAGTGTATGGAAATAATTTTAGTGATGAGTTCGATGGACGATTGAAATATAGTTGAAATATATTATTAGTGAGTTCAAGTTTAAATAATTTTAAATGTTTCAAAGATATTTAAAAATATCTAAAATTATTTTAATAATAAAATATTTTTCACTTTAAATAATATTTAAATTTAGGGTTAATGTCATAAAAATTCACCAACTTTACACGTTTTCTCATTTTAATCACGCAATTTAAATTTTCTCATTTTCATGCACGAACTACCAATTTTTCTCAAATTCATGCACGGTGCTGAGGTGTCACGACTAGGGGTGAGTATGGATTCTGGATATCTCCAAAACCGAACCGAAAATCGGACCGAAAAATACCCGTTGACCATTGACTTTTCCCGAACACGAACCATACTGAACCGAAGTACCGAACTTATACCCGAAAAACCGAAATTATATATATATATTATTCTATTTTTCATTTGATTATTATATTTGTATTAACTTTGAATTACTAAAGATTATAATTGTTTTATAAAATAAAATAATATATATTAAAAATATTAGTGTATATATATATATATATATATATAATTTATATAACAACAAAATACTTATATATTTCAATGAAAATTATATGAATTTGCCAAATATTTAATAATTATAAAAAATATTTTTTATAAATTGATATAAACAACACATATTCATTATTTTCTATCATTGACCAAATTACATAGTTTTAACAAAAATGATATAATTTTAGACTTGAAAATATTATAATTTTAGACTTGAGAATATATAAAAGTACTTTTATCAAATAATAAAAAAATTAACATTAAATCGAACGATAATATACATGTTTTGCCTTTTTTATTTTATTGATAATTATTTATTTGTGATAGTTGAAAATATATACAAAAAAAATGAATGAATGAGTAGCTATTTAATTTTAGAAGTCAAAATAATATATTAAAATATAGTATAGATCACATTTTAAATAAAACAATATCCGTGGTTTTAGTGATATCCGTACCGAACCGTATCGAACTATTATGACCGAATCTCCGTACCGAACCGTATCAAAAAATAAAATTTCCGAACCGAACCGAACCGATTATTGGTACAGATCCGGAGATCCAATTTTTGATATTTCCGATTTTTGGTTTGGTTCCGGAGATTTGTCAATCTCCGGATTCCCCCGAACCGTGCTCACCCCTAGTCACGACTCCACTGGTGTAATTCGTTGAGGTGGAGATCATTTAACACCAATGAATGAGTGCCACCTCAACATCGTGCATGAATTTAAGAAAACAAATGGCAATTCATGCATGAAAATGTGAAAATTTAAATTGCGTGATTAAAATGAGAAAACGTGTAAAGTTTTTTACATTAATATTAATTTTAACAACGTGAACTCACTCAGTTTTATAATGATCGTGTTGTCCCCCAAATTTTACAGAGAAAGCTGATATGTTTTTGAAGAAGACTTTTGAACGTTTATTTCTTAGAAGTCTAATTTGATAAAAGGTTGTAAGGAAAATTTTAAATTTTAATTGTCCGTTGTAGTCTGGTGTACTATAATTTGCATACAAATATCTTTAAGCGCATTTAAACTCTAATATTTTATTTAAATGAAGTCTAGCTCATCATTTATGAATAAATGTTTAATTAATTTTAAATTAAAAGCGAAAAATTTATGATGATTTTAGGCTTTCTACGGATTTCAGAGCAAACACTCCAAATCCCTGGCGCCGATCTCGTCCGAGATTCTGGGTCGTGACAACCCGGCATTCCCCAGTATGTTTCACCCAATAGCTTGATTTTTCGCCACATCTATATTTCAAAAATCGGGTTATATCGCAATCACAAGGAAGAATCTCTAAAATTGACCTCTAGATTATACACAGAAAAATACGACATCATGTTGTATAAACATAAGCACCATAATCTTCGTCCTATCATCTAATCAAATCATTTACATAATAAAAATTATTTTCGATTTTTTCAAAAATTCATTTCAAAATTGACGTCATGCTTTAACTCTGAAGCATAATTAAAATAATAAATAATTTATTTATATTAAAATGTTTTTTTTGAAAATAATTCCTTTTTTATAAATTACATTCTGTCTGTTAAGCCATTTTCCTTAACTTATCCGTAAATCTTTCTCATTCTCGACTTTGTGAGAACCACGAATCGACTTTTTTCGGGCCCGATTCAGGAGATATTTAAACAACTTAAATTTTACTTTTTCTATCTTTCAAATTCATTTCATAAACAAATATTTGAAAATTTAACGATTAATCGGAGCATAAAATCAACATTTTATTTTATTATATTGAGGTAAAAATCTCATTTAATACAAATATTTACCTTTGATTTTTAGCTTAACTTGAGGGGGGAAATGGAGTTTTGGAGTTTGTGGGTGTGAGGGTCGGTTTTTGAAAGAAAATAGCGACGAAGAGGATGATCTTTTAGGCAAATATTATTTTTGTTTGGCTTTATCTCAATTTAGATAGCTAAAGTGCAATTCCACCCTTAGCATTATTTTTTTTTCTTTTAATAAAACTCTTACTATTCTTCTCTACTCAAATCAGCCTTCAATCACTTAATAATTTAATTCTATTTGATTTTCACGAAAATTCTTCATGATAAATTATTCTTTTAATTTTGATTATTATTTAATAAATGTCAAACTTTAAGACTCTTTCATCTTATAACTTTTAAGCCAAATCCTCAAAAAATACTGATACCGACCTAATAATATTCGAACTCCAAGCATCGCCTAACGAATGCTATGCTCGCCCAACGGGTCTCCAAATCTCCCATCGCCCATGTCTGTCTCGGGCGGACTCATCCAGGTCTGCCATCTAGGCGACCTCATCCACTCTGTTCCCCGACACCCACTACCCGGGATAATCGGGAACGTGCCTTCACCATTATCAATAATCGTGGGGCAAACCCACGATTTACCAGATAACCACCGCCTTAAACTCATTATAAAAGGAAGCCACCGAATGCTGAGAAGGGTAAGCAAAATCAGACTTAAATACTCTTACATTCATTTACCTACCAAAAAACCCTCCCTGACTTAAGCATCGGAGTGGCTTTCAGGCTGAGCAAGCCTGAGGTCCTTTGAGCTTATATTTGTTACTTGTGCAGGAAAAACAGTACGGGCGACCCTTTAAAGATCGACCTGTATCAAATACCAAACCTTTGTGATTTTTGTCAGTTATGACCAAACCTTTCAAAATTTGCAAATATAACCCATTTTGGCAAATTATATTCTTTTTATAGCCATTTTTGAATCGGTTTGGTTTTTTTTTATTGTGATTAAACCTTTATTATGACACAACACGCAAATGTTTGATTTTTTTATTGTGATTAAATCTTATATATATGATTGTCATGTTGCCAAAAAAAATCGGTTTAATTCGAATTTAACTATAAAAAGAACACAATTTATCAAAACGGGTTATACTTGCAAATTTTGAAAGTTTTGGTTATAACTGACAAATATCGCAAAAGTTTGGTATTTTTTGAGTGGCCATTGCCTAACTTTTATGAGCAGATTTTATTTATTTACAAATCCCGTTTTAAATGTAACTTATATATTCATATATTATATTCCCGAGATTAATTCTTGAGCTTTGAACCTAATTTTTTTAAAATACAAATCATAAGAAAAATATTTTAAAAATATTGCTCTTAACAATATTCAATCAAATCTAATTTCGCAATCTAACCACAATGCAACCTTAATATTTCTAAATTTAGACTTTAGGTCCCGTCTACTTATTCTAATCATCCCAAAATTCACATTTACATCCGTAAATTTTGGAGTGTTATAAATTTACTCTTATTTTAATAGTGAGGGTATATTAGTCTAACTAAAAAGATTTAAAGTGTGATTATTTAGATAAGAAGGAGTAGGAAAATCGGTACCGTAATTAAATTGATATAAAAAGTTTGTATATTTAAGTAAATTGTTGCTAATGGAAGCGCCTTTTAAAAAACTTAAGCTGCTATGGGACAATTTCTAAACAACAAAATCATTCCTTTTAAAGTTGCTATGATGGAGTGGTTGAACCTTAAAGATGAATGGGAGTTGCTCAACAATAAATATTTATTTAACCTCTTGATTAATATTGTATTAATTAATTATCCATAATCTATCTAATTAAGGCATTTATTCCTTTCTTAGGGTCGCTTCCAATAAGTCTTTTAAAGATAGGAGGGCCCACTAATAAGATGTGATGTATCAATTTTAATTTATAATACTACCTACAGTTTGATAATATTTATCACATTTAGCCATTTTAAATAAATTAAGAAAATAATAAATATTTTGATTAATATACAATATTATTAAATTATCCATATTAATTATTTCTTTTATATTTGACTAATCTTTTTAATCCTTTTTAATGATAGGGATAAATTTAAAAAAATAACAATAAATGTTTTTTTGAAATTTTAAAATAACAAATGTTATGGACCAATAATAATTTTCAAATGCAATAAATATTATAGACCGGAGGAAGTAGTATAAATTTTTCCAGCACTTCAGAAATAGAAATATTATTTTTATTTAAAATTAAAGCACATCTATGTAATCAAATGACACATAGTTTATGCATACTTACATCTTAAGAATGAAATAGAAGTCTTAATACTTTTTTTTAAATAAGTTAAATTTTTAAAATTACATAACAACAGCCAGATAACACGACGTTCGGTTTAATTTCTTTTCTAAAATAATCTAACGATGTCTCGAAGTTGTTCTGTGATCGCATTCTTAGAAATACAGTTGTATGTCAGCTCGTACGCAAGTGAAATTTTTGCCGTAAAATTGTGTACAATATTTATACCGTCGTACACAGCTTCAAACGACCATAACTTAAGCTACATAACTCCAAATGATACATCATTTTGTTTTAAATTTTTTTGGATTGTTTACTATAACTTTGTAGCTTTGAGTTTCTTCAAAATAATTCATCTTCGTGCTTCAAAAGTTAAAAACATTTTGTTGCTCTAGTTTCAAGGTAGTTTGGACATATTTTTTTTCCCTCGCTCAAAATATAATTTTACTTTTATATTTTATTTTTAAGTTCATGTTTATAAATGTATTAATTGAGGAGGGTTAAAAAAGAAAAAAAATGTGAAAAATATTTGAAAAATAAAAATTGTCAAATAAAAAAAATCAAATAGAATTGACACCAACACAAAAGGAGGTACGTACTATTCGAAGCAATCATAATTTAATTTTATAATCTGTGTTGAATTATAGAATGTTCTAATATGCCGTCTTTGTGGCATTGTTATGCACGAGTGATTAATGTTGGTGAGGATAAGAAAGCCGCCGCTTTGATTTTTCCATCTCTTCCCATGCAAGAAACCAGCTTTGTCAAACACGTCAAACTGGAATTCATTGTTTCAATCAAAATTAATTTAAAATCCACATTGTTCTCCTCCTTTTTGTTGTTTTAAAATGAATTTTAAATGTTCATAAAAAAATGTCAATCCAATTTTGCTTCATATGTCATTACTCATTAGTTACAGTGGCGGAATCAGAATTATGTTAGAAAGTCAAATTTTTTACATTCGGCTCAAACGATATCATTTGTGGGGATGATTTACATGAAAAAACCGCCTCTAACACTTGTAGAAACTGTTATAACCTCCCTATAAGAAGAAAAATGTATTCTTACATTTATGTTTTTTTAAAAAAATTCCAGCAAGGAGGGTCGGCCGGCCCTCCTCAATCCCCTGGATCTGCTCTTGGGTGTACAACAATCAGCCGGAATTGAAAACTAAACTAAAACGAATTTTAAAATTACATAGTTTGGTTTAATTCAATTTAGTTTGGAATATTAGAAATAACGTTAAATTGATTCGGTTTAATTTGGTTTGTGTTATCCGGTTAATTTGATTGGTTTTGTTAATCTGATTGGTTCTATTAATTTAGAAATGCATATTAAAAATTAAACCGAACCAAATTAATTAAAATTATCAAAATTATAAACAATAATCGAATCAGTCGAATTAACCAAAAAAATAAACAAAACAAACATTTTGGTTTGATTCAGTTGATTAATTCGGCTATACCCAAAATGTGCACATCCCTAAAGCCAACAAACTTAAAACAATTCTCGTACAACATTTACACCCTTAACTTTTATAGATAGCTTCATTTCTTAACATGTTTTAATTTATCTGCAAATTTTTTGAATAATTGAGAATTTTAAATTTGAAACTCGAGCAAATACAAATAGTATTTGAAAGATCTATTAAACACAATTTAAAATCACAAAAATACACCAAAACAAGCTAAGCTTCAGTAGAGAAAAAAATTTGTAAATCTTGTACATATATATATGGACATAAAGGACGGATGAAATGTGTTTTTTTTCCCATCAAAACCGAAAAATCACCCCTTCCACCCTTATAATCCAAGCTTCTAATGAGAGGTTTTGAGTTTGGTTTTTTTAGATTAAAAACTTATTTTTGCTGAAAATGTAAAAGCTGATCTTCTTTTAGTTAAACATTTTGAGATACTTAAAAAATCATAAAAATTCATTTAAGTTTTTTAGAGTACTGTAAATAGAATATGTTAATTTACATAAAAATTGCTAACAAAGATAATTAGGGGTGTAAATGAACCGAGCTGAGCCGAACTTTGAAGTGTTCATGTTCGGCTCGTTTAGCGAAAAATGTGTTCATATTAGGTTCATGTTCAATCGAGTTTTGAACGGAGTGTTCATGTTCAGTTCATTTAGATTTTATAGTGTTCATGTTAGATTCATGTTTATCTTGTGTTCATTCGTTTAGCCGCTAAACAAACAAGTTTGCGAACGAGCTCACGAACAAGCTCGATAAGTACTAAACGAGCTCGTTCACAAACAAGCTCGCGAATGAGTTCGATAAGTACTGAATGAGCTCGTTCACGAGCCCGCTCGTTTAGCGGATAAACAAATGATCACGAGTTGTTAAACGAACAAATACGAATATGAGCTGAACAAATTAAAAACAATCTAATCGAGCTCGTTCACGGATATGAGCTGAATAAATTAGAAACATAATTGCATAAATTAATTTAAATATGAATTAGTTCGCGAACACCTAATCGAATTTCTAAACGAGCTTGTTCGTGAACTATATGCGAGCTCGTTCACGAACTCTTAATCGAGCTAGTTCACGAGCTTATTCACGAACTCTTATTCGAATTGTTCGCGAACGCAAACGAGCCGAACACCACTATGTTCATGTTCGGCTCGTTTATATTAACGAACATAAAATCAAATTTGAACTCGGTTCGTTTAAAATACGAACGAATATGAACCGAGCTTTTATCGAGTTGAATACCGAACTGCTCGCGAACGGCGTGTTTCGTTTACACCCCTAAAGATAATGAACAACTTTTGATGACATTTTGAGCGAAAAATCAAGAGCCGTGTGGGTCGTCCAAATTAGCTAAGTCACGGATGATGACCAGTTGTATTGTAGATTTATACTATTAGACAATTTGGAAAAATCAGCTAATATGATCATATCTTGCAAATGATTTTTCAAAAACATAAAATATAATTTTGGAAAAAAATAAATAAATATTCATATAAATCAATTAATTAATGTTTAATTTTATATATTAAAAAATAATTAATAAGTTTAGATTTATTTCTAATTTTGACATTATCCATAATCAATGATTTATATTTCAAAACTGTAGTATATAAAGTGTTTCTTTTAAGGGTTAATTACATATAAAATCACCACCTCTACACGAAATTGCAAAAATAACACGATCTTTAAAACGTGGCAATTCAGGGCACCACCTTTCACTTCTTTTCAAAAATAACACGGGCACATTTTTTGTGGCATTTTTGCTGATGTGGCGTGACACGTGGCACTCTCATCGGGTGTACAAGTCAGCAAAATTTTATCAAAAAATGTGCGCATGTTGTTTTTGAAAAGAAATGAAAGGTGATGCCTTGAATTGACACGTTTTAAAGATCGTGCTATTTTTAAAAATTCGTGTAAATGTGGTGATTTTATATGTAATTAACCCTTCTTTTAATAGACTGTAAATCTTAAAATATTGTAATTTTGTAATGTGAAAATGTTTAAAAGAAATAATAATTTAAAATAGAAAAATATAGATTATTTTAGTAAACTAGTTTCTAGAAATTGAGGTTCCAAAGGCAGGTAAAGTTTGAATTCTTCATTTTGTTGGGTGGTATCAATTTTATAATGTGGGTGGAAACTTCCTATTAATTATTTGAGTCCAATTTTAGTTTGGATGTTTAGAGAGGTACCATCTAAATTTCAAAATTATGATCACTTGTATAGTTACTGTTATTTTATCAACTTACATTAAATTACACAACATTTTTTTTCTGTTATTTTTATTTCAACCACTTAGTCAATTTCACTCATAAAAAAAAATTAAAATGACATATTTGCAAAAAAAGAAAAACACATTTGTAATTTAAGGATGTTTTTTTTCTTCTAATGTAGCCGAAAAAAACTCTACCTTTCATTTCCTGACATTTATGATTTAAAAGCATTATTTGATGCCGTTTTAAAATTCACGTAAAACAGATCGTTCGAAGAAAACCGGTGTTAAATCATAAAATGTCAAACTTTCTAAACATTTGATAAAGATTGTCATGTTTTAAATGTTGTCCTTAAATCGCTTAAATATAAATAGTCCTATTAAACTTTTAAAAGATTGTTATTATGTTTGAACTTGAAGCATAATATTCTTTATATTTTTAATTACATTAAGATTTTTATAATATTTCCTTTCATATAGTGATCTACTATATTAAATTACTAATTCAATTTTTTTTATAGATTTATAGAAAATATAATTAGAATAAGTTTACATTTATATATAAAAGAATTACATTTCTTTTCAAATACATAAATGATAAATATTCTTTAAATCTTCATTAAATAATTTTAGAAAATATTAATAATTTATTATTGTTCCCTCCTTTTAAAAACGATAGGTTCTTGGACACAGACATGAATTAAAAAAAAAAACTGGTTAAAATAAGTTTTTTTATTTATTTTTTAAGTTTTTATATATATATATATATATATATATATATATATATATATATATATATATATATTAATTAACAACTAATCAATTTATTGATGCATTTAATTTTATATATGAAACAAATAATTTATCTCGCGATACTTATACATATTTATTAAAAATAGACAAAAAATACAATTTTTTTTATAATTTTCATAAAAATACAGATCAGTCCTCTATTTTTTATCGAATATGTAAAATGACCTATCATTTCAAATGTTAAAAATAATTAAATGATCTATCAATTAGTAGAGAGAGTCTATAATAGTAACTTAATTAATAAATTTGATGTAACACAATTCTGATTGATTCTATTTAGCTACTGCCACTTCTATTAAGCAATAGGTAAATTTTCAGATTGACATGTTATTTATAGACATAATTTTTTTTATATAATTGGAGAACGAGGAGTATTTGTAAGAGGAATTGAACCCACGATCTTGGCAGTTTATTGTCCAACGTTTATATTATCTAAGATAAAGTTCGTTGGTTAATTTATTACATTATAATATGATATTAAAATAATAAAAATATGAAATTGAATATTATTATTTATATTTAATTATGTGTTAATAACGTAAATGACACTATCCATAAATAATGTGATGATCAAAGGCGATTTAAATATTTATGAAGGAAGGATTCTTCCTTCATTTTAAATAAGTTTTAATTTAATAATATATTAATATTTTTCATTGTCTTGGTATGTGTTTTAATGAGATTTGGTGGTAGCTTTTTGAGATTTTAATTCCTTTTTTTATCAATGTTTATTTTTCTTATGAATAAAAATAGAAGTAAAGCTACATAATTTACTTTTTTTAATCGTACATCTCAAAGAATAAAATCCGAGTAATCAATGGAATATTTGTCTGTTGATTTAGATTTATAATCACTATGAAGTGTTGATTAGAAAACTTATTTATGAAACTAAATACTAAGTGGGCATTTGTTGTGAATGTGAAAGTTAGGAAAGAGAACGACAAAAGAATTAGAATGAAAAGTAATGGAAATGAATCATTTGATAGTTATTAGTTAGAACAAAGGGTCAACGCACCCTCTGAATTTGTGACACGGGGTCATTTAGTCCAATTTATATTTTTTTAGCAATTAACCCCAAAATTCTTCATTTTTGGGTCAAATAACCCCATAATTTATATTTTTATTTTAAAAAACAAATTTAGGATAATTATATCGCAACAATTAGGGAAGTATCTAATTACTTTTTTGCATCCCTCATCTCCGATTTGTATTTTATGCGTTTTAAAAATACAATTATGGGTTACTTGACCCGAAAATGAAGAGTTTTGGGGTTAGTTGCTCAAAAAAGTATAAATTGGGTTAGATAACCCCGTGACACAAGTTTAGAGGGCGCATTGACCCTTTGTTCTTATTAGTTAACCAGAACCAAATCAAATCATTTTCTCTATATATTTAATTTTTTAAAATCAAACCTAATAATTTTTTTTGAAAAAATAAGATTTATAAACCGAATCAATTGTTTTCTCGGGCTTTTGGTTTAATTATATTATTTTAATTTGATTTTCATTACAACTTATGTAGACTTTATTTTATATTCGAAACTAATCTGAAAAACTAAATTAAAATTTTATAATATTAATTAGTTTAGTTTGGTTTGTATCAAAACTTAAAATAAGTTATATAATTTTTTTAGTAACTGGAAAGAGGGGAGTGTTTGTGAAAGAATTTAAACTTTTAATCTAATAATTTACTGCTCAGCATTTATACCATTTGATATCATAAAATTGAATTAAATAAAATTATTAATGATTGATAAAAAAATATTTTAATTTAATTTCAACTATTTGTTGATGATCAGTGATGTTATTTCAATTTTTAAACGATGTGTTCATGTTTATATATTATAAAAAATTACATAACAAAATCGAAATATTATAATCAATCACCTTGATAAAAACAGACAGTCTCAATTATCCAAAACCCCAAAATCAAAAAGAAAATTCCCTCTCAATTCCACCAAACAAACAAGAGAAAATTAGAAAAAATACTCTCTTTTTAAAAATAATAGGATTTCCTACCTCAAGAAAGAAAAGATAAAGAAAATACCTCACCCTTTTACTATAATTATTTTTTTACTCTAAGACATATTTATATTATAATTATACCTATTTTTTATTATTATTTTACTCTAATCATATTTCTTTTACTCTAATTATATACTATCTGTCACTTTTTTTTCTCTTTCTCTTTCCTTTCTCTTCTCTGCTTTCTTTTTTTTTTCTCGCCATTTTTCTTCTTCTTCTTCTTCTTCTTCTTCTTCTTTATTCTTCTTTTCTTCTCCATTTTTATTCTTTTTTTCGTCATCGTTCCTTCATCGATCCGTTGTCGCTCCGCCATCGTTTCGTCGTCGCTCCGCCGTTCTTTCATATTTGATTTTAGCGATTTTTTTCTTAATTCGTGGTGATAAATACAATTCATTTTAACTTTCAGATCTAAATAAATTAATCTTGATTTTTTTCAATTTTAGATCTAAAAAGCTGCATGAAAAACGATTTTATGATGAAAAAAACGATTTTCTGCACAAAAAACGATTTTCTGCAAACAAAACAGCATCTGATTATCATATGAGTATCACTGCATTATCATCACATTATCATAACACTGCAGAAAAAATTATTATTTTTTATAAAAAACAGCCTCTAATTATCATATGAGTATCACTGTATTATCATGTAGTTATCATAACATTGCGGGGAAAAAAATTCTGCATAAAATAATGTTTGATTATAAAATCGTTATCATAATATTATCATATTTCGTTATTATAACATTATCATATGATACCGAGATGATGATATTTATAGTATCAAGAT
This sequence comes from Mercurialis annua, assembly GCF_937616625.2. Classification (NCBI taxonomy): domain Eukaryota; kingdom Viridiplantae; phylum Streptophyta; class Magnoliopsida; order Malpighiales; family Euphorbiaceae; genus Mercurialis; species Mercurialis annua. The sequence continues at coordinate 32,221,790 of NC_065577.1, read as the reverse complement.
GATAATGTTATGATAATATCTATGATTATGTTATGATAAAACAATATTTGATTATCATGTCAGTATCAATATATTATCATGTTGTTATCATAACACTACAGTAAGATAACTAGATGATAATGAAATATGATAATGTTATGATAATATCTACGATTATGTTATGATAAAACAGTATCTGATTATCATCTCAGTATCAGTATATTATCATGTTGTTATCATAACGCTGCAGTAAGATAACTAGATGATAATGAAATATGATAAGATTATGATAATTGGATGATAACGTGCGCAAAAATATAATTACAGAAGGATTTATGATAACCAGATGATAACAGAGTAAAATCATAAATATTTTTAAACCCAGAGTAAAAACATAAATATGAAAAAAACGTGAGGTATTTTCTGCAACTATTCTGTGTTGAGGTAAAATGTGCAAATATTTTCATTTTTGGAGTAAATACCTAAACTTCCCAACAAACAATCCCTTATTCCACAGAAACATTAAAATACAGTCCCACATCCATTTCACGCGCTTCTCTCCTCCCGAATATTTCCCTCCACATGTAAAATTACCCACAAGTTCCTATATTTACATATAATATTATTGTTTAAATTAAATTAAATTAAGGGTGTAAACGAATCGGGCTAGTTACTCGAGATTTACTCAAAAAAATTCAAAATTGGCAGAAAATTTGAGCCGAGCTCGATCTTGAACTACTTGAGCTTCATCCTGAGTTCAAACTATTTGAGCTTCGTCTCGAGCCGAGGCCGAGGTCGAGTAGCAATTTAACTCAATTATTTTGAATTATATTTTATTTAATATTAACAGATGACACAATTAAAAAAAAAATTATAAAAACATAAAAAATTTTAAAATCCGAAGCCACATATGAAAAAATTCGTAGAGGCGGAATAATTTCGAGACGTCTTTAAACTACACCCTCCCAACCCTCGCGTGAGAGAATGTAGGCATGTTAAAATAGAAACACAGATCACATCACATGTGACAATATCAATAGCTTACAACACAACTCTACCTCTCTATGTGTATATATATGTTGGCCAGGTAAGAGATTTTTTCGCTTTACTAAAAACAACCTCTTCAACCTTCTTCCGCCACCTTTTCCATCTTCTCTCTCTACATTTTCTAGTGCGAGAAACATTTTCAAAATCCATTCAAATTCAAAAACCAATCTTTATCCCATTCCAAACCACACCCACAATTTATTTCTTCATTTCATCAAAAGGGTGGGTATCAAATTATATAACTAGAATACAGCTGATACAAAAAATTATTGTTTTTTTAATTTTTTTTGGCATAAACTATAGAACCCAGTTTTTTTTTTAATTGTTTGAAGGAAACCCAGAATTTGGTTGTGGATTTTAACAAAAGGGTATGAAACAAATTGTAGAATTGTACATGAAAAAGATGATTTTTTGTAAAAAAAATTAGCCGTTTTCTGCCGAGCGTTTATACCATTTGAGATGTACCTCGTTGGTACTGTGAGCTAAGTGTTTGATAAATATTACAAGAATTATGGGTGTTTCAGGGGGTGTAATTGGAGTTTCAGGTGGTAATGGGAGCAGTATTAGTAGTAATAATAGTAATAATAGCTGTATAGTAAATGGGAATTCTTCTGGTGAAAAGATGAGTTGGTGTAGGTGGAGATGGGAATATCAAAACCATTTGCTTCATCATAGATTACTATCCCCAGCCTTTGTGTTCTTCATTTGTTGTTTGGTTTTGTATGGTTCAATTGGTTTTTTGTATAGTTGGGTTATGTTTAGTAAACCTGCTGCTGTTGCTGGTGATTTTAAAAGTGGTTCTGTTATGGGTTTAAACTCTGTTGGTTGTCTTGAAGATAATGAAGGTTCTTGGTCTATTGGTCTTTTTTATGGGGACTCTCCTTTCTCTTTGAAGCCTATTGAATCTGTAAGTCCTTGGATTTTTCATTTTTTACTAGTTTTTTTATCAGTTTTGAAGAACTTGGAGCTGTTTTGAAGCTCCAAGTTTTAATCCTTTTCAGTGACTAGTTTTGTTTTGGTTTGATGAGGATATGATATGTGTGGGAGTCGTTTTTCCAAAATTCTGTGGGCAAACTTTGTTATTTTTTGTTTTGTTTAATAGAGAATTGTGTTGGTTTTTGTGGTGTTGACATGTGGGTTGATGTTGGTCACAGATGAATATGTGGAAAAATGGAAGTGCAGCCTGGCCTGTAGCTAACCCAGTTCTAACCTGTGCTTCAGTCTCAGATATTGGCTTTCCCAGTAATTTTGTTGCTGACCCTTTTCTTTATGTTCAGGTGATTTTTTATCTCTCAACTACTAATTTTTTAGATTAAAAGTTAAAACTTTGCTCAGGTTTTGCATTTTTAATTGACCATGTACAACTTGGCTCATTAGTTATTATTTGCTCAATCGATGGTTAGCCGGTCAAAGCAAATGATTAAAATGACTTTCATCATAATTATCTGCACCCATAATATGATTAAATAAGTATTTGAATAAGTATATCATAGTTAAGGTTTAATTTAGTATTATAGAGAAAACTCGGGTGACGGAGTAATTGTTTTTCGATGTCGTATTGGTGTGAGTAATGATCGAACAACTCAAAGGGAGTTGTAGATGAAAGGACTTCATTTGCAATTTGTACTTCTTGTTAAGGAACTTTCTTACATGGATAAACTGGGACGCTGACAAGGCTGCGATAATGAAATGTTGAAATTGTTTGATTCGTACTCTCTAAGAATTTAATGTTCGCGGACAATGAATTTGTGATTTTGACTTTGAAGACACTTCCTCTTTTGTTTATTAGATGTTTTAAGTATCAACAATTGTTCCTCTATTGGTATATGATGGTATAGGCTGTCATTGTATGTCATGAAGGTCCCAATTAAATTGACTAATGACTAATTAGAACTCTGAGGTCAAGCATATGTAAGAAAATATGAGAAAAAGATGTGAAATCAAGCAAAGTGATAGAAATAGTTGGTGAAGTCCTAAATAAATGCAATTAATATATGCTATAAAATGATATGATAGTCTTTAAACTCGGAAGCTTTTGGAGAATAGATGTGTGGTCCATAATCTTTTTTAACTCGTTCCTTATGTAAATTTGATGACTTAAATTATGATTCAATCCATTGTGTGAATATCTAAAACTATTTCTCTCTTGTATGATTTATTGACGAGATATTTGTTATCTACAGTAACATTTAGTAACGTTTTATTTGCTGAAAAATGCTTCTATTTTGAATGTTTTCGTCATGAGTTGACTTCTCTGTTTGGGCATCTTAGAGACAACGAGAAGGTCCCGTCGTTGTGCTTGTCTGTTTGCTTTTCTTATGTTGGGACGTTGGTATCGGTTTTTATATACACAATCAAGCGAATGTTACGCCTGTAGTTGTAATTGCACTCTCTTCAAATAAGTATGCTTCTCCACTTACAAGACTATAATCCATATAAAATGCTATATGGAACTAAAAAGATAGTATTGGAATTTTGGATTGCTTTGCATGGTAGTTGAACCATAAACCTGAAGACTTACTTAATAGTTTGTTCTAGTATTTCGTTGGTTGTCAAATTATATCTCTATTTTATTCTTTTGCTTCTTTTTGTTGACTAGTCCTTATGTTTGTTTATTCACGTGATCCAGGGAGATAATCTTTACCTATTTTATGAAACGAAGAGTTCAATTACTCTGCAAGGTGACATTGCAGTTGCAAAAAGTGTTGATAAGGGAGCAACGTGGCAACAATTAGGCATTGCCTTGGATGAGGACTGGCATCTCTCATATCCATATGTGTTTGACCATCTTGGAGAAGTAAGTTTATTTTTTTCTTGCATTCAGTAACACACGTTAAGTTGGTCATATGACTCATATGGTCCGACTCACTGTTTGTATCATTTCGATATCCAAAATTCTTTCATTAGAATAATGGTCCGACTCACTGATTTGGTATTGTGCTTGCAGATATATATGATGCCTGAGGGAAGTGAGAAGGGCGATCTTCGACTCTATCGAGCAGTTAAATTTCCGTTGCAGTGGAAACTGGAAAGGATTCTTATTAAAAAGCCACTTGTTGATTCTTTTGTCATCAAGCATGGTGGAGAATTTTGGCTTTTTGGTTCAGATCATAGCGGTTTTGGAACTAAGAAAAACGGACAGCTGGAAATCTGGCATAGTAGTTCGCCTCTTGGCCCTTGGAAACCACATAAGAAGAACCCAATTTATAATGTTGATAAAAGCTTTGGAGCTAGAAATGGAGGCAGACCATTTGTGCATGATGGTAACCTTTACCGCATTGGTCAGGACTGTGGTGATACATATGGTCGGCGAGTGCGAATTTTCAAAGTGGAAACTCTTACAAAGGATGAATATAAAGAAGTTGAAGTTTCTTCGGGCATTAAAGAATCTAGCAAGGGACGTAATGCCTGGAATGGTGCTCGCTACCATCATCTTGATGTGCAGCAGCTAAGTACTGGTGAGTGGATTGGGGTTATGGATGGGGATCGTGTACCTTCTGGAGATTCCGTGCGTCGATTCATACTCGGGTGTGCTTCCTTTGCAGCAGTCACAGCAATTGTTGTAGTTTTGGGTGTGCTGCTTGGAGCTGTAAAATGTATTATCCCCATCAATTGGTGTGCTTACTATTCCGGGAAAAGAAGTGACACTACGCTTTTGGTCTGGGAGAAGCCAAATCAGTTTTCTTCAAAAGTAAGACGGTTCTGTGGCCGTTTGAACAGAGCAGCTTCATCTCTCCGAGCAAAAATTAGGCCTAATACTTGGGCTGGAAGATTGGCCGTGGCAGTGATATTTATAGTTGGAGCTGCACTAATGTGTACGGCTGTTAAATATGTCTATGGAGGCAATGGTGCTCAAGAACCTTACCCGTTAAATGGTTACTACTCGCAGTTTACTTTATTGACGATGACATATGATGCTCGCCTCTGGAATTTGAAAATGTATGTTAAGCATTACTCAAGGTGTTCGTCGGTGAAAGAGATTGTTGTGGTTTGGAACAAAGGAATACCTCCTGAATTGAGTGATCTCGACTCTGTTGTGCCTATTAGAATCAGAGTGGAAAAGCAGAATTCACTAAACAATCGGTTCAAAATGGACCCTTTGATAAACACTCGTGCTGTTCTTGAGCTTGATGATGATATCATGATGAGTTGTGATGATATTGAGCGGGGGTTCAATGTATGGCGACAATATCCAGAGCGGATAGTCGGATTTTATCCTCGACTCATTAGCGGAAGCCCGTTGAAGTATAGAGGTGAGAAATACGCCCGCACTCATAAAGGATACAATATGATTCTTACCGGGGCAGCTTTCATAGACGGTAAATTGGCTTTCGAGAGGTATTGGAGCGAGGCGGCTAAGGCAGCAAGGGAATTTGTGGACAAAAACTTTAATTGTGAGGATGTGTTATTGAATTACTTGTATGCGAATTCAAGCTCCTCCAGGACAGTTGAATATATCAGACCGGCATGGGCAATAGATACATCAAAATTCTCAGGTGCTGCAATCAGTCGAAATACGCAAGCACATTATAAGATAAGAAGTAGTTGTCTTCAGAAATTCTCGGAAATGTATGGAAGTTTATCCAGTCGGAAGTCGGAGTTCGACCAGCGGAAGGACGGTTGGGATTTATAGAGATAAAGCAAGTCAGTGACTCATACTCTTCAATCTTTTAGTAGATTCTTGTTTGGTTACTATAGTTGTCATATCCCCTGCTGTGAAAAGTTTTTGTTTGACAAGATGTACATTATCCTTTACATATTTTGAGAGTTGTAGATTGGTCTTTTTGTCATACATTTAATTATAAAATCAGTTCTTTATTGAAGTTGATATCGATTTAATCATGTGAATATCTTTAGTTTATTTCAAATATCAAATCTCAAATTTAAATGATTGTATCTATTGGTAGACTTCGCTATTAATCAGCTATGACACTCCAACTTAAACCTCCTATCACCAAACCCCTTGAATTTTAAAATCGGCCGCTAAACTTTCTAATCTTTAAATAATAATCAATTAAACCCTTTTTGCCCCAAAACTGTCTCAAACCCTTTATTTTTTCAAAAATGCTCAAAATATCCCTAAAGTCAATAACAAAAACCAAAGCAAATCAATTTAATCAAATCTAAAGATACGCATCTAACCAAATCAAATATAACCCATTCATTCAATTAAATAATACCTAAATAGAAAGCTGGCCATGGACTGGGTCAGCTTGTGAACCGGCCCAAAACCGGTCAAACCCGAAACCGGACTAAAACCGGCCCGGAATCGTAGAAAGGGCTGTTCCGAGCCGGTTTCAAATTTATTGAACCGTAAACCGGCGGTTTCGGGTCGGAACCGGTAGTTCAAGGGTCGAACCCATTGATAAAAAAAATATATTATATATTTGATATATATATTATATTTTTATCATATAATATATATATTTTTGCAATAAAATATATGTTATATTTATTTTAGTAAAATTTTTGGTTAATATTTTATTTTTTAAAAAAATTTCTTTATTTTCTTATAATACTATCTCCATGAGTTGTTTTATTGTTAAATTTTATTTTTTAGTAATTAAATTTAATTATTTTCAATATTTTGTCTAAACCGTCCTAAACCAAAACCGAAATCGGAATCGGAAACGTCCGGTTCTGAACCGTCATGGAACCGACTCTTAGGCGGTTCCGGACCGATTCCATTTTTTCTTGAACCGCGCCTATCAATTTAATTAAATCAGACCACTCAACCGAAAACCACCACCCGTCGTCGCCAATTTTTTCAGGCTACCACCGTCTATCGCCGAATTTTTTTTATGCAATTAATAAATACAAATTTTTTAATTTTATAAAATTAAATAAATAATTATTTTAAATTTAAATAATTTAAATATTTTATAATTAATCAGGTGAGCAACCCACTAGCAGACCCATCGTGGTGGGTCTGCTACAAACAGCAGACCTAGCAGACCCACCGTGATGAGTCTGCTCACTGGAGAACAGACCCATCGTGGTGGGTCTGCTGTTTGCGTGGGTCTGCTCTTTGTAGCAGACCCAAGCGGCGTGAGTCTGCTACTGTAATACCCCGTAAGTTCAGGTGCCGTTTAGTGCAACGTGTCCGGCAGAAAAGGACCGGAGTTGCAGAGATAAAGATATTGGATATTAAAGAAAAGGATAATATGGAGTAGGACGTAATTGTTTATGGATTGGAATAAGAAAATAAGGAAAAATATCAAGAAAAGTCACAAACTTTAGATCAGGGACTAAAGTGGTAATTTAACCAGTTAAGTCCGAAAATAGAATTATTTCGCCAAGGTCCGCGAAATGTTTCATAGTATTGGTGGTAAAAGTTTCAGGTCAATCGGAGACCTTTTAAAATTTGGACGCGGATTCATTTTGGGCTAAATTGTCAATTTTGAAGAGTTCAAGGACCAAAGTGCAAATTAGCCAATTTAGCCTCGAGAATAGCAATCGGAAGATTATCGACGAGAATAGTTATATTTGGAGTAGTATTATTTATCTGGATATAAATAATACGTAGATATTCGAGTTTAAGTGAATAATTAATCGTTCGGTTAAAATTGAAAGTTTAATAGAGAAATGGTTTGAGTAAAAGAAATGAGGGATCAAAGTGAACCTTTAGCCAAATATGTATATATGATTAAGAAGAGAAGAAGGATCGAGAGAATGAGAAACAGAGAAATGGTTTTTGACGAACGATTTCGATCCGACGCGGTTTCGCCGTTTCTCGTCCGAATCGAGTGATTCTCGCGCCGATGGATTGAGAATTCAATTCTCTATCTTCTACGAGCGTCAATCGAGGTAAGCTTGACGTTTTGGTTTAAGGTTTCGAGCGGTTTTATCGTTTTAACGATTTTGGATTCGAATTTGACGTTTTTGAAGTTATTATGACGTTTTTGAAGAAACCGAGATATGGGTTTTGAGTATGGATGTGTGAAGCATGTCGGAATGGTGATAAAACCCCGGAAATCAACTTCCGAGGAGCTGTGCACGTGGTGCACGACCGTGTACTGAAAGTACACGAACGTGCACCTAGCAAGGTACACGATCGTGTACCTAAAGTACACGAACGTGCACTTTTCATGGTGCACGAACGTGTACTAGAAGTACACGAACGTGTACCCCTGAGGTGCACGAACGTGCACTTGGTTGCACGATCGTGAACCCACCTCGGGGCACGCCCGTGTACCTCGGCTCGTATTCACGAGTGTATGACTTCTATTTGATCTAGAGATTTGATATTTTCGAGAAAATTGGATTAAAATATTATCGAAGTCAAGAGTCGTATCGGGAATACGATCATATTGAACTAAGTTTATAACTTAGAGTTTTAGTATTAAGTTTACGATGATGGATTAAACGTACGTATGATGTGAATAGGAAGTGGATACATCGACGAGGTACGAGATCGACGAGCTGGAATAGTTAAAAGAGTGAATGACGTGTGGAGCTTACGTTTGGATATAAGGAATAGCGATCGTTGTGAGTTAAACTTTACTTTGAGTATTATTACGCAATAGATAGTTTTTATATTATAAATATAATATTAAACTACATCGCATGCTATAGTATTTTATCGATAGAAATGAATTTGTACATCGTATTATCGAATATATATAGATTGTGAAAACTAGTATATGATCCGGGGGAAACAAGCTACCTATTGGGTGTCAATAGGCTGTGTGATCACCAGCGTCTGGGTAAGTCATAGATAGAGATTTCATGGGTCGTATATCATACTTGTTTGTGCATGCGATACAGAGCCTATCTGGTTGAACTATCCCGGGGCCTGTATCTGCGAGTCGGCTGGTTGAACTATCCCGGACTCATATCGATCGATCGTTAGATGTTGTGATAATGTTCATTATGCATACTAAGGTATTAGGGTTTCGATCGGATCAAATGCTCGAAGTATAATATGTTTGTATATATGTGTTTTGTTTTAAATGCGATGTTATTTTCTATAATACCTTAGTAATGTGTTATCTCACTCAGTATTTCCCCAAATACTGACCCCTCACATTGATGTTTTTCAGGTGTATAGAGTCGGATCAGACAGACCGTCTTTGGTGTGCTGGGTACAAGTCCCCTTGGTGCTGCAGTAGTATATGTGTGACGAGTCTTAGCCTAGTATAATTAGGTCTTATAGGTTGTGTACGTGTTTAATGTTTGTTTGATGTGACATCTTTTGGTTGTCAGTTTTTGTATTGATCGATAGATGGGCTAGTACGTACCAGTTACGGAAGTGAAATGCCCACTATGATTGTATCGATGATGTGTCTATATATGATGTTATGTTATGATTGTAAACGTGTCTTTCTTATTTTATGTCTATAGGATAGTTGTGTTTGCGTTTCCGCGAAAAAGTTAGAGTGGTTTTAGGCTTGCTACGGGTTTCGGAGCTACCACTCCCATTCCCTAGCGCCGGTCTCGGCTCAATAATTTGGGTCGTGACAAAGTTGGTATCAGAGCAGTTGGTCCAGTTACCTCTGCTAATATGTGATTTGAGTGCAGTTGGTCCATGATACCACTGCGAGTCTGTGATTGGTGTTTGTTTGTTCCTAGGTATTATGTCATTAGACTAAGCTAGGAACTACTGCAGCTATAGAATTGAGCCATGTCTGATCCAAGTCGTTTGTATTATTTGTTTTGTGATCGAATTGATTGATTGTGAATTCTTGTTTGTTTCATTATGATAAGTATGATCGATGGATTGTGAAATTCTTGTTTGTTCCATTATGACAAGTATGATCGATGGATTGTGAAACCTTTGTTTGTTTCTTTGCGAAATACGTATATGGCGTATAGATGGTATCGAAATCGAATTGTCGGAATCGATTGAAGGGTTAAGATGTGCATGAAGAAAAAGTATGAAGTTACAGAAGTGGAAGAACCTACCGTGTACAGAGTTTAAAGGTCTAGAGAACTTACAAAACTCGAAGTTTAAAACTTTTTGAAAGTTGTTTGTGTAAACGATTTTGAAAACATAGTTGTGCCTAGACCCGCGATAGTCATCGATAAGTGCCACGACATTGATAGAAGTGCATCACTACATATATCTGTACATACATCAATAGGACATGCATCATATGCATTATGTTCGGACGAAAAGGTGAGATGTGGCAACTCTTTGGGGATGAGAGACGTCATCACCCTAGTGCACAATTTTGTTAAAATGAAAATGAAATTTGATTTAAAGTTCAAGATGAATCGTTTTATCGAAAGAGTTTTGAAAGAGTTTTGTTTTCATGTAAGTATACCTAGACCAGAACTCTGTAACGGAAGTGAAGTGCTCGCGAGCAAGCTGCGATCAAGACCAAGAAGCGAATGAATACGTATCGATGCGAAAATATAGACGTTATGCTTCTAGGATATGAACTTAGTTTCGAGTTAACGAGCTAGTATATAGTTAAGATCGTGAATACGTTGGACAGTGATATGTACCTGATTAGTGATGTGTTAGAAAGTAAGTATTTCTTTGACGGGATGTCAAAGATCTTAAACAAGGATATAAGAGAAGAAGTGGATATGAAGGATGAAGTTTGTATAAGAGAAGTGAATGATAGATGTACGTGAATAGCGGAATGAAAATGATTGGACGGTGAACTAGGACGTTCATATTGTATGATAGGAGTATGAAAGAAGGATAGTTGAGTATAGGAATCGATTTATAGTTTATGCTTTGAAGATAGAAGATTGCCCTTATGATAAGATGAGGTGGATATTGTGTGATATTAGAAAGACGTCGGATTTAATAAGGATATCGACGATAGATGTACAAGGATAGGAGCGACGAGTCAAGAAAGCGTGTGATGGAATACAAAGTATATAGTATTGAATGTTAAACAAGGAACAAATGAAAAGGGTCAAGGGTTTAAGATAAGTAAAAAGGTTGTATGAAAATTCGAGGACGAATTTTTATAAGGGGGGAAGAATGTAATACCCCGTAAGTTCAGGTGCCGTTTAGTGCAACGTGTCCGGCAGAAAAGGACCGGAGTTGCAGAGATAAAGATATTGGATATTAAAGAAAAGGATAATATGGAGTAGGACGTAATTGTTTATGGATTGGAATAAGAAAATAAGGAAAAATATCAAGAAAAGTCACAAACTTTAGATCAGGGACTAAAGTGGTAATTTAACCAGTTAAGTCCGAAAATAGAATTATTTCGCCAAGGTCCGCGAAATGTTTCATAGTATTGGTGGTAAAAGTTTCAGGTCAATCGGAGACCTTTTAAAATTTGGACGCGGATTCATTTTGGGCTAAATTGTCAATTTTGAAGAGTTCAAGGACCAAAGTGCAAATTAGCCAATTTAGCCTCGAGAATAGCAATCGGAAGATTATCGACGAGAATAGTTATATTTGGAGTAGTATTATTTATCTGGATATAAATAATACGTAGATATTCGAGTTTAAGTGAATAATTAATCGTTCGGTTAAAATTGAAAGTTTAATAGAGAAATGGTTTGAGTAAAAGAAATGAGGGATCAAAGTGAACCTTTAGCCAAATATGTATATATGATTAAGAAGAGAAGAAGGATCGAGAGAATGAGAAACAGAGAAATGGTTTTTGACGAACGATTTCGATCCGACGCGGTTTCGCCGTTTCTCGTCCGAATCGAGTGATTCTCGCGCCGATGGATTGAGAATTCAATTCTCTATCTTCTACGAGCGTCAATCGAGGTAAGCTTGACGTTTTGGTTTAAGGTTTCGAGCGGTTTTATCGTTTTAACGATTTTGGATTCGAATTTGACGTTTTTGAAGTTATTATGACGTTTTTGAAGAAACCGAGATATGGGTTTTGAGTATGGATGTGTGAAGCATGTCGGAATGGTGATAAAACCCCGGAAATCAACTTCCGAGGAGCTGTGCACGTGGTGCACGACCGTGTACTGAAAGTACACGAACGTGCACCTAGCAAGGTACACGATCGTGTACCTAAAGTACACGAACGTGCACTTTTCATGGTGCACGAACGTGTACTAGAAGTACACGAACGTGTACCCCTGAGGTGCACGAACGTGCACTTGGTTGCACGATCGTGAACCCACCTCGGGGCACGCCCGTGTACCTCGGCTCGTATTCACGAGTGTATGACTTCTATTTGATCTAGAGATTTGATATTTTCGAGAAAATTGGATTAAAATATTATCGAAGTCAAGAGTCGTATCGGGAATACGATCATATTGAACTAAGTTTATAACTTAGAGTTTTAGTATTAAGTTTACGATGATGGATTAAACGTACGTATGATGTGAATAGGAAGTGGATACATCGACGAGGTACGAGATCGACGAGCTGGAATAGTTAAAAGAGTGAATGACGTGTGGAGCTTACGTTTGGATATAAGGAATAGCGATCGTTGTGAGTTAAACTTTACTTTGAGTATTATTACGCAATAGATAGTTTTTATATTATAAATATAATATTAAACTACATCGCATGCTATAGTATTTTATCGATAGAAATGAATTTGTACATCGTATTATCGAATATATATAGATTGTGAAAACTAGTATATGATCCGGGGGAAACAAGCTACCTATTGGGTGTCAATAGGCTGTGTGATCACCAGCGTCTGGGTAAGTCATAGATAGAGATTTCATGGGTCGTATATCATACTTGTTTGTGCATGCGATACAGAGCCTATCTGGTTGAACTATCCCGGGGCCTGTATCTGCGAGTCGGCTGGTTGAACTATCCCGGACTCATATCGATCGATCGTTAGATGTTGTGATAATGTTCATTATGCATACTAAGGTATTAGGGTTTCGATCGGATCAAATGCTCGAAGTATAATATGTTTGTATATATGTGTTTTGTTTTAAATGCGATGTTATTTTCTATAATACCTTAGTAATGTGTTATCTCACTCAGTATTTCCCCAAATACTGACCCCTCACATTGATGTTTTTCAGGTGTATAGAGTCGGATCAGACAGACCGTCTTTGGTGTGCTGGGTACAAGTCCCCTTGGTGCTGCAGTAGTATATGTGTGACGAGTCTTAGCCTAGTATAATTAGGTCTTATAGGTTGTGTACGTGTTTAATGTTTGTTTGATGTGACATCTTTTGGTTGTCAGTTTTTGTATTGATCGATAGATGGGCTAGTACGTACCAGTTACGGAAGTGAAATGCCCACTATGATTGTATCGATGATGTGTCTATATATGATGTTATGTTATGATTGTAAACGTGTCTTTCTTATTTTATGTCTATAGGATAGTTGTGTTTGCGTTTCCGCGAAAAAGTTAGAGTGGTTTTAGGCTTGCTACGGGTTTCGGAGCTACCACTCCCATTCCCTAGCGCCGGTCTCGGCTCAATAATTTGGGTCGTGACAGCTACAAAGAGCAAACCCACGTCGGTGGGTCAGCTCTCCGGTGAACAGATCCACCACTGTGGGTCTGTTCACCAGTATTTAAAAAAAAAATTTAAATTATTTAAATTATAAATAATTATTTATTTAATTTTTGAATAAATTTAAGTCTGGTTAGATTATGTTTGATTTGGTTGGGTTATGTTTGGTTTGATTGAGTGATTTAAGGTTTGGTTTGAGTGAGTGAGTGATTTTAGGTTTGGTTAGATTGAGGTTGTCTAGTTTGTTTGTATTTACTTATAGATTTGAAGGGTATTTTGATCAATTTATACCAAAAGGGGTTTAGTTTATCATTAGTTAAAATTTAGAGGGTTTATCGGCCGATTTTAAAATTCAGGAGGTTTGGTGATTGGGGACCTTAAGTTGATGTGCCATAGCTGATTAATAGCAGTAGACTTGGACTATATACTTTTGTTACCCTTAATATTATGTTTGTTCTAGTATTTGAAAATCACTTGTAATTAAGTAGTTGCGAAATTAGCCGCTTCTTTCTTTCGGTAGGGCTATTTATGACAACTTCACTCCGGTCATTAGTGTTGTTTTCCGCATTTTCTTTTTTGAAGTTATGCTAAGACCTTAGGGCATATGATCAACTCTCGTGGTGCGACAGGTAGTGTATTCAGAGAAATATTTAGATTGACTTAGTTTACCACATTACCCGTAGACTAAATCAACTACGTTATAACTTCATTAAACTGATTACAAAATTGTGATTATTGTGTGATAAATATGTTCAGATTTTAATGATGAAATTACAATTTTACCATTATTTTAATAAAGTGTTATAACGTGGTTTATTTAGTTTACGGATGTCGTAATAGACTCAATCTACCTAAGAATTGCTTGTGTGACCAAGGCTTGGGAACAAATTCACAACTTAGGGCATTTGATCAACTCTCGTAGTGCGACCGGTGGAGATGGATTTTCGAGTTAGCCCACTCTCGCTATATTGCAAACCACCGGTCGTGTATCGCCTACGGTGAGGCCTTGAATTTCAAAATTGTGAGGCTTGGAGTTGTTATAGGATTGTGAGATTTTGAATTTGAAAACCGAGTGGAATCAATCATTCAGTAAAGTCCAAAGCCTATGTAGAGAGGCAAAAACAAAAAGGCAGTGAGTAAGAAATTTCCTTTTAATAGTCTTATACTAATAGATTGGATAAATTCTCAAAGAATATTGTATCATTTTCTGTCCCGGCGTTTGCATGAACGATTTAAGAATAATTAGTGCCCTATGTTATATATTATTTGTGCAACAAATTAATATGATATGTGAAATTTAGAAAAAAAATAATTATATAAAAATTAAAATTTTATATATTTTATTAGGAGTAATTGATTTTGAAAATTACTGAATTTTATTGGAGTTACACTTTAATAACTCAAGATATACAGAAAACGTGACACAAAATTTCGTGGAATATTAGTCATGATTTAAACTAAGTGCAGATGTCAATTATATAACTTCCACATTGTTATATAATTCTAAGGGGCCGTTTGGTTCGCCATAAAAAGGGTGGAATAGGAATGGGTATGGGAATGATTCCCATTGTTTATGTTTGTTTTGTCAAATTGTACTAGGGAATGGGAATGTGATTACCCCCTCAATGGGAATCACCCATTCCCCCCTTACCCCATGGGAATGAACTTTTGGGAATGGGAATCAAAATTTTACAAATATTTTAATAATAAATAATAAATATATAATTATTAAAAAACTATTTTAAAATATTTATTTTAAAAAAATATACTTAAAATAATAAAAAAAACGTTTTTAATATTTTTTTTAAAATTATTTTTTTAATATTTTTTATTAAAAAAATAAGAATTTTTTAATTTTTTTTAAAAATAATTTTTTAATTTTTTTAAAAATAATTTTTATTTTATAAAAATAATTTTTAATATTTTTTAAAAAAATAATTTTTAATTTTTTTTAAAAAATAATTTTTTTAATTCGAAATTTTTTTTTATTTTTTCGAAAATATTTTTTTATTTTTTTAAATTTTTTTTTTTAAATTTTTTTTTAAATTTTTTTTTAAATTTTTTTTTAAAATTTTTTTTTAAATTTTTCTAAAATTATTTTTATTTTTTTATATAAAAAAAGTATTTTTAATAAATAATAAATAATTTTTTTATTAAACTTTATCCATTCCCATTCCTACACTAAATTTGAACCAAACAAAAAATGAAAACAATCATTCCCATTCCCATTCCTTCTCATTCCCATTCTCATTCCGATTCCCATTCCCAACCTTGAACCAAACGGCCCCTAATTTCATTAGTGAAGTTTTCAGATTAGCAACTTAGCTTAGTTGGCTGTTGTTTTTTGTTTTTTTAATTGGTGTTCCCTGATGTTGTTTTTGGTTTGCTAGGCTTTTGCCTGCTTGTGTATTCTTTATTGCAGTCTAGTAATAAAACATTTTTTAGTCTTTTTATCAAAAAAAAAAACTTCCACATCGTTTGGACGATGAACACTATGATTATCTTCAACAAAAATTATTTATTCACCATGTTATCCTTTGAAAAAGAACATTCATTTCTACGACAATCAAATTAAGGTTTAGTAGAATATGGTTGATAAATTTTTTTAAAATTTATAGATTTATAAATAATATATAATTATAAATAGAAATATTTTTTAATAAAATTAGTCTAATCATAGGAATAATAATAAAAATATACTGAAAACGCTTGATTTTTTTTAAATGCTAAGTTTTCAAAATAAAATAAAATTCATTCAACACCTTTTTTCTTTTCTTTTTTACTACTCCAATACAATATAAGACGTCTTTCGCAAAAAACCTTTAGATGCATCAGTCCTACGTGGTATTTGACCAATATCCACAATATTCAATACTATACCGCAGAATCCATTTTTTTTTACCTGCCACCTTGAATCTTTCTAACCAAATTATATTGATTTTTTCATCTAAGTTTCCATGTAACAAAGCTATTTCTTACATCCAACTGAACTAGTTCCATATTCAATTTTGCAACTTAGCCAACAAAATTTTATTGGAGGAATGTTTAACAACCGTAGAAAAACTTCCGTTTGAATATAGCTTTTGCATTTTAACCTTGTTTAAAAATCATTCTTTCATGCACATATTCATTTATAGGGCTGTAGCCTCTCCAACAATCCTTGAGTTGCAAGAACCTTCAAGGATATTCCACCAACATTGCCCCAAACACATATATCATAAACCGACTTCTTCCAGCTTTTTATCATCATTAGAAGCTACTGCATCTATCCCAACAATTGCATTACCTTGAAAGTAATTAAAGTTATTATTCTTCTGAATGTCTTTAATGACAACAAATGCACCCGAGATTACTTTCATAACTCCATTTATTGCATTCTCATATGTAAATGAAATTTTTCGTCAAACTCGGCATATAACAAATATCTTTCAGAATTCTTATTGATTCATGATAAACCATAATTTTACGTGTTTTGTTAAGTATATTTTGATTTAATCGTTATGGGATTACATAAATTATGGTTTGATTATGCACTGATTCGTTGAATTTGTTAAACTTTCTTTAGGATTAAGCAAATGCGTGATAAAGACCCGAATGAACTGAAGATTACAACAAAATTCGCCAATTGTAGAGTCAACCTTACCTCTAGTCGGACGTGGCCAGCAGAACCGGCCAAGGAGGCAGTTTTAAGACCCAGTCGGACCTGCCCAGTAGAACCGGCTGGAGGTCCGGTCAACTCACTGTCCCGGATAGAAATCCAGCCAGGCCTTCAGCTTTATCTACCCAGCAGAACCGGTCAGCATGTCCAATTATGCACTAAAAATCATCCATTTTTATTAGGTTTCCTTGAGGCTTGGGGAGTATAAAAGAAAAAAAAAAGGAGATGAGTTAGGGTTCGATTTTTACACAACTCAGAGACTTTTGAAGCAGCCACAAGGAGGAAAAAGACCAATTGAAGATTGAAGCAAGGATTTTTGACGATTGAAGGAAGGAATCAACTGACAATTGATCTAATCTGGAATCTAAAGAGTTTTTCTTATTCTCATTTCAACGAACTCTTTCAATTCCGTTTTTGATTTCCAATTTCAGATTATGTGTAGCTAAACTTTTACACTAAAGCTAGGAGTGTAGTTTAATTGTGGGATTCATTGTTATTTTATGGATTGAAATTTTATATTAGCAAGAGATTGTTTAATATCGTGTTACAATACTTAATTCTCGTGTTCATCGGTGTTTGATTGTTTGGCCATAAATTGAACTTTATCTA
Source organism: Mercurialis annua (assembly GCF_937616625.2). Classification (NCBI taxonomy): domain Eukaryota; kingdom Viridiplantae; phylum Streptophyta; class Magnoliopsida; order Malpighiales; family Euphorbiaceae; genus Mercurialis; species Mercurialis annua. The sequence continues at coordinate 32,204,138 of NC_065577.1, read as the reverse complement.
GAATTTATGTGAAGTATTGAGAGATGCAACATCAATTCTGATCTAGAATTAATTCGCATAACTATCGTAGGATAGAAATATACCTACGGATTTGTGTATGACATATAAGCTGTAATCCTTCATCATTCAATTAAATTAGGGTTTGGATTGAGAAATTAAACTCACTTTAATTGAATAGGCTTTCTTGATTCGAGAGAATACTAAAGCAATTTTGAATACCGTCATTGAATCACATCAATTCCATAGATGACAATGTGTCTTATGGTTAAGTGAAATCCCGAAACTCTAGTGTTTTTCGCCATTAATTTATCTTTACATCTTAATTTATGTCGTTCTATTTACTTTAGTTAATTAGCTTAAACAAATTCAATTCAAATTTATTATCCTAGCTATAATTAATATAAATAATAGTTGATCCATTGTCTCTGTGGATACGACCTTGTTTGCTACGATTACATTCTGTATACTTATAGGAGTTGCATTTTTAGCTATCAATTCACCATGATTCCTTAAGCAAAATTGAACCAAATTCTTTTGTCATATAAAGATTGTCACTTCTTGTATAAACAACTCTACCTTTTAGCTCTTTGAAGTTAACAAAATAATTACCAATTAGGACACATTTGATGACTACAACCCAATCAATAAGCCATACAGTAGGAGTATTTATCGATGATACAAAAACCAATGAAATATCTAATTCTTCATCGCCACACTCAACTACATTTGAAACTAAGACAACTTTTCCTTTATCAATCCTGTTTTCGTTCTTCAGTTTGGGACAATCCTTTTCACATTGCCGTTTATCTCGATAAAAGGCACATTCATCTTTCTTTGGTTAGGATTTTAATGTGTCTTTCTTCCCTTTCATTTTATTTTCCGAACGACCTATAGCCAGTGATGGAGCGAGGATTGTAGCTTTAAGGGGGCCAAATTATAATATGTATTATGTAAAGGGGTAAATTAATATTAGAGAGGGCCAGACTGATAAGGGTCTTTAGTATTGGTTTTTACGCTTTTAGTGCGAAATTTGATCTTGTTTTGGTACTTAAATGTGTGTTCAAGTGTTTTAGGTACTTGCGCATAAAAAGGCGTATTTCAGGTTTAAATGAACAATCGTGGGCATGAGCAATGAGTTGGGTGACCTTAGAGCATGTTTGAAAGCAGTTTGGAGGTGAAATTGGAGACTCACGTCGTGCCACTTGACTCTCACGAACAGCCAGCAGAGGAATGAAGCAAGGGACTTGGCAGAAGAATTGCACGACCGGGGCACGATGATGAGCACGTCGCGAAAATCAAATGCACGTCGCGAAAGAGACGTTGCACGTCATGCAATAGTGAAGAAGAAAAGAGAAGTTGAGCAGATTATTAGCACGATCAAGGCGCGACGAAAGGCACGCCGTGCATCTTGACCAGCACGTCGCGAAACAGTCTCTACACGTCGTGCATAGAGGAAAACGTGCAGCACGAATTTACAACTTTGGCCTTACGAGCTGTGTTTTAAAGATTGAAGTCCAGGGGCATATTAGACACTTCAAAGAGCTACAAATCAGAATTAGACCCTAATTACACATGGGTATAAATAGTTAATGATTACATCTTGTAAAGGGTTTGACGAATTTACCGCTTTCTAGACATAAACTCTAGTTTCATAGATTATAGTTGTCATCGTTTCGTTCTTAGATTAATTTCATTATTGTTTCTCCAATTATTATTAGTTTACATTCGAACAAGGTACGATTGATCTTAATTCTATATTCAGTATTGATTTTAATTACAGAATGATTTCTCCAATTGTTTCTTTAAGTCTTTTTACTATTATGTCTAGCTAAACCCTTCATTGGGGATTATTAATCAAAATTATGTCTGTTTAATTGAATTGGATTTATAGGTTTTTGTTCTTGATGGGTTTTAATTATTGTGCTTAATGCTTAGCCTAAACTGATCACTTAGTCTATGCCATATATTTTAGTTTTAGCTCGAGAGAGTAAAATTGGAATAGAACAACATAATTAAGAACACATGAGTTGATTGTGCGAGAGTGAATTAACGAGTGCGTGTTCTTAGAAAATGGTCACTGAACTATACCTTTTATTACAAAAGGGTTCAACCATATAAAACGACGTAAAAACCTAACATTTTTGCTTACGTGGCAAGCCAAGATTACAAAAAGAAACATAGTTCAGTGACCTTTTTGTAATAAAAAGAATAACCCAATGATTTTTTTGTAGTTCACAAAAAGTTTAGCGTTCTTTTCGTAACAATAGAAATATTTTTGTAATAAAAGGTATAGTTCAGTGACCATTTTGTAAGAAAATTGACTTTAGTGACCTTTTTGAAATTTCCTGAGACTTGGGTGACCCAGGGAGTTTACACTACTAGAAAACAGGTGTTTAGCGACGGAAATATCCGTCGCTAAACACCCGAAATCCGTCGCTAATTACAATTAGCGACGGATTACCGACGGACTCCGTCCGTCGGTAAATTTTGGGTCGCTAATTGTAATAGCGACCCAAAACACAGTCTGTCGCCAACTTACCGACGGAATATTCCGTCGGTAAGTTGGAGGCAGAAGGTCGGTAAATTGGTCGGCCAGCCGACCAATTTTCCGACGGATTACCGACGGAATTTCCGTCGCTAACTTGGCGACGGAATTTCCGTCGGTAATTCCGTCGCTGTTGCTTTCAATTGGCGACGGAAAAATCCGTCGCCAACTGCAAGAAACAGTCGTGTCATGATTAATTAGCGACGGAAATTCCGTCGCTAAAGTTAAAAAAGGTAGTCGCTAAATTACCTATTTTTGGCAAAATTTTATTTTTTTACGGCTTATTTTCATATTTTTTCTGTTATTCGTTAGACCTGTTAAATATACCATTCACATACATAAGAAACAATAAATATATATAACCAAATCCGTAATATATATATAAACGTCAAAAAGCATACAAAAAACATTAATATTAAAGTATACGAACAAAAAACATAAATATGTCCAAGTGTATCACAAGCCTACTCTAAACTGGTGGTGTCATCAGCAGGAGGGGGTGGGGGTGGTGGGAACTGCGGGCGTAACTCGGGTGGGAGTGTAGTCATCAGCCGCGCAAGCTCAGTACGGATCCGCTCGTCGAAACCCGCCTCCACACTACGGATCCGCTGCTCGACCCGCTCTTCGAAACCCGCCTCCACAGTACGAATCCGCTGCTCGAGCCGCTCCTCAACCTCCCTAGCAATACGCTGATGTGCTCCACCCAGACAACATTGAATAAGCGGGAAAGTCATTAATTGTCCACATAAGCGCCGCCCTCATTTGAAAATTCTGCCTCTTTTGAACGTCATACGTCCGAATTCCAGATTCCCACAATTGATTCAACTCCGCTATTAACGGCTGCAGGAATATATCCATCTGGTCTTTTGGATTTCCAGGTCCCGGGACAAGTATTGTCAAAAACATAAACTCATCCTTCATGCACATGCCTGGAGGCAGATTATACGGCGTCACAATGACTGGCCAGGAAGAATATTGTGTTCCAAAACTACCAAATGGTTGAAACCCGTCAGTACATAAGCCTAGTCTGATATTTCTTGTTTCATCAGCAAAATCTGTATGCAACTCACTGAACCGTTTCCACGCCGGAGAGTCAGAAGGATGACACATCTTCTCGTCTTCCATTTCATGTTCAGCGTGCCATGTCATATGTTTAGCCGTGGCTTTGGAAGCGTACAACCTTTGCAGCCTCGGAGTTAAAGGGAAATAAAACATTTTTTTATAAGGAACGTTAGCCCTTCTTTTGGCCGAATTGCTTTTCGTAACAGGTTTCCACCGAGGAAATGTGCAAACTTTGCAGTGGGTTAAATCCTCGTCCGCCCCCCAGTAAATCATACAGTTGTGCAAACAGCACTCAATAACCTCAACCGGCAACCCGAGACCTTTCACCAGCTTCTTGATATTAGCAAAATTTTTCGGCATTTTGTTGTTCTCTGGAAGCAGTTCTTGTAATAAACGGCAGGTGTCGTCAATTAAAGATATCGACCCTTGATGTCGACACTTAATATCCAAAATTTCAACAGATGCGGACAGGGGTGAGTGTCTGCTATTTCCGGGCCATATTTCTTCTTCTGCCGCACTCATCATATCAAAAAACTTCTGAGCTTCTTCATTCGGGGTCTCTTCCTCAAAAACTTCAGGACCAGCAGCATCAATAACCATTCTCTGACCGGAGTTTAAATCTCCCCCTCCCTCATTATAGTAATCGTATTCATTAACCGGCTGCTGAACAACAGGAGGGACATTCACCTCACCGTGGTGAATCCAGACATAGTAATCTGGAACAAACCCAGACTGCAAGACATGTAGTTTCACAACTTCGACATCTCGAAAATTCGTATTTCTACATTTTGTCCTAGAACATGGGCATTTTATCTCTTCTCCATTCATACACTCGGGATGTTGTACAGCAAAATTCACGAACTCTTCAAGATTAGGGAAAAAATCTGGCGGCAGGAAGCCTCTGTCATGCCTCGTATACATCCAACTGCGGTCTGGATTCATTTCTGGAGGACGTACAATTACGTACTGGTTCATAAGCTCAACATAGCAAAGTCAATGTAATTGACTGCTAAAAGGGTAGGGTCCTATCCCATTCGCAAAACTGGCGCCCCATAATTCGATCACGATATATGCATGAATACGGAAAAAATATTCGGCAGCCTTCCGGCGTCGTTCCCCAGGTGCATTACATAATATAGGGTGTGTAACGCTAATTATATATTCCGTAAGGAATAAGCGTTACACAGCCTATATTAAATAGCCACCCGGAGAACATACGCCAGAAAACTACCGAATATTTTTATACCATATCCATACATATATGTTTTTTCGTGATCAAATTACGCAGACGACGGCAGTTTTACGAACTGTACACACGTACAATCCCGTGTCGTTCAATCGCTTGAACACACGGGACGGGTTTCTACGGCTAGGTAAGATTTTATTCGGTGTGAATAAAATCTTTGTTAAATAAATTTAATTGTTATTCAATTTACTCTAAATACTATAAATTGAATACAAAAATGCAGTAGCACTTACTTGTTGAAGAGCAGAACCGCAAGAGAGAAGAGATATGAATACGGTAGCCGCGATGTAAACAGACAACAATGGCTATTATAAGCGGCTATCAGAAACCGTCAGCGAGACACATACAAACCTAATACGATAGTTTTATATTAGTTTTGTAGAACACTATTAATTAAATAATTAAAGTTATACTATTAGTTACATATACTTATTGAAAATTCGGCAGAACTTCCCCGTAAAATGAGCATCACCCATTTTTCAGGGAAGTCCTGTAAGCAAACATTACATATTCCAACATAACCAACAAACCATTGCATCTAAAATTTTTCAAATTAAGAATAAATTACGTAATCAAATTAAACAATTCAATTAACTCTAATAAAACATTTAATCTAATTAAATTATAATTTATTTAAACTACAAATTAACAATTTAATTAACCTAATCATATATAATCTAATATTTAACTTGAATTTCATCAATTAATAAAATATTACTAATTACATATCCTAATTAATAACTACACCACAAACTAAAAAATAATTAAATATTGTTAACTAAACCTTAAATTGAATTGTATAATTTAATTATCTAAAATTGACTAATTTAATTAACAGTTAACATAATTAATTATTATTTAAAATAATAACATATCCAATATTTCAAAATTTAATGCAAACAATTTCAATTTAACTTAATTAAAAATTAATCTAATTAAAACTTAATCTAATTTTAATAAACCCTAATTAACAATTAACCTAATTTATTAAAGCCTAATTAACTTTTAACTTAATTTTAACCTAAATTTATTAAATCAGTAAACCTAATTAAAATCTAAAAACCTAATTTTAAATCTAATTACATCCTAATTTAAACCTAATATTAAATCTGAAAATATAATAAACAAATAAATAAATAAATAAAACCTTACCTCTAATGCAGCGGATGGTGGAAGACGGCGGAAAACGGTGGTGAACGGCGGCAGCGGTGAACGGCGGACTGATGAACGGCAGTGGTGAACGGCGGACTGATGATGTGGCTGAAAGGCAGCGGTGAACGGCGGTGGTTCTGCTGGCAGTGGTGAACGGCGGGCTCAGACGACGGTGGAGGTGAACGGCGGCAGAGGACTGATGAAATGGGGAAGGTGAACGGCGACAGAGGATCTGATGGAGGAAAGGAAAAGAAAAAAATGGGGAAAGGAAAGGGCTTCTGCCCGTTTAATGCCTAACATTAGCGACGGATTTAATATTCGTCGCTAATGTTAGGCATTAAATGAAACGCAGAGTTTCATTGGTACGTTAGCGACGGATTGTGAAAATCCGTCGCTAACGTACCAATGAAACTCTGCGTTTCATTTTCCTCTAGAGATTAGCGACGGATTACTATAATCCGTCGCTAAAACCGGGGGAAAAAATTGGCGGGGAAGCTCCCGCCAATTTATTTTGAGAACTTGGCGACGGACAGTATGTCTGTCGCCAAGTCCGTCGGTATTATCGAAATTAGCGACGGATTGTACATCCGTCGCTAATTTCGGTCGCTAATCGCAGGAATTCTAGTAGTGTTAATATCCGTTAATAAACCTAAACATGTAGTCATGAACAATCAAATTCAACAGGCATGAACATGACATCATAAAAAGTAATTAAAAAAAGGGTCTTTGGAATTACCGATTTGATTCCTTAGCTCGTTTGCTGACGAAGTGAATACGAATCCAACTTCGAGTTTGTGCAGGATATGTTCTTGGAGAATCAAAGCGCATTCAAGTGTTTTAAGACTGGGATGGAACAAGGTTTATGTGTGTGTGACTTGTGAGGGTTCGACTAGGGTTTGATTTTTCTAGGGGGGGATCGAATTCTAAAGTTAGATTTTTATATCTCTGGTCCGACCTTTAGCTAGACTGTCAAAGGGTAGTATTTATAGGGGTAATTAAGGTTTAGGGTTAGCTAGATTTTTCTAGGTTTTAAATTGTTTAAGTGATAAGTCATGAAGTATTAGAATTAGCTAAAAACTCTTATTAATAAATTAATTTAGGATTTACATTTGATGCCTAAGTAAAAAGGTGCTAAAATTCAGTTTTGGTGCTTAAAAGTGTCAAAAAGGCTACTAAGACCCTATGGGTTTGGGTATGGTCAATCTTAGTCGGTAAAATTTGCAAATTGGCCCATAAACTTCTAAGATATTGCAATTGGTCTAATTTCTAAACTAAGACTATAATTTTTTTGGATTTTACAGGATATTTACGGCTAATTAATCCTCCAAGTTTGCAGTTATGCATAGATTACGCCTGCTTAGATTCCAGCAAGCAAATCGATAGCTTGTCACCTAGACATATTTCTCTAAAAATCATCATTGAACGCTTCAATCTATTATCATTTTTTATCTGTCCGGAAGATAGGTGTCTACAGTTATATCTTTTATCATATATGCATGTCTCCATTTATGATTACCACATTTACCTTGAAAGAACAGACAAAGGATATAAATTCTAAAAGCACAATCTTTAAAACAATAGTACAAAAAAATTTATCAATAAATCAAAATTTTCAAGAATATTCTTATGCATTATCCAGTCGCGCCATGTAAATGTTGTATTGCGCACTGACTATTATAGAAACAAATAGATATATACCATCACGGGTCAAACAACAAAATCTAGAAAAGGCAAGTAAACCAACAAGACTCTTCATTAAATCATCCAGTTCCCATCTAGAAAATAGAATGTTTCAATAGGGGGAAAATGATGAGTCTAGAAGTAAGCAGCAAGGCCAATTCTATTAGAAAAATGAAAAATGAGGCCAATTTTTGCAAAATTCACAGCTCAGAGAAGAACGGGCGTCATGTCTCCACTACCAGAATAGGTGACGGGCCTTTACCCCCAGAATACATCTCAAGAATCAAGAACAAGCGTCGGTCCTATACTGCCAGAAAATTCCAGAACAGGCATCAAACCTCCTACTACTAGAAGATTCTAAAATAGGCGACATGCCTCCGCTATCTGGAGACAAAAAATCCAGACAGCAGAAGACTTCAAAGTCCTCCCACCTCCAGAATAGGCATCGTGCCTCCACTACCAGAAGATTCCAGAATAGGCAACATGCTTCCGTTATCCAGAGACGGAAATCTAGATAGTAGGGGGCATCAAAGTCCTCGTCAACCAGATAGTAGGGGCATCCAGTCCCTATCGACCAAGCATCAGGAGGGGATCAGAATTCCTCATCTAGACAGTAAGGGGCATGAGGCCCTACGATGTCGCGCGTACGGGACGACGGGTTCCTAGTCTAGAATAGACTGAACCGATTTTAGCAAAAGATAAAAATCGGCCGACTGTTCGCAAAATTAGAAACACAAATGACGCAAAATACTACTAAAGGCAAACAGATGATATATTCTGACATACAAATACAATGATGTACTATACAAAGGATCACTACGATATAGGACGATATCTAAAACATCAAACAAGTACAGAGGAGTAGTGTCACGACCCATTTTCATGAATCGCGACCGGCGCTAGGGTATGGGTAATGTAGTACCGAAACCCGTAGCTAGCCTCCCATAATAAGCATAAACACATAAACCTGCAGAAAACCAATGCTCGGGGGCAACCGAGACTTCAGCCTAAACTAGCAGTTATAATAATCAACAATTAATATAACATGCTTATTCAATTCTGATTCTAAAATAGATTTATCATAAACCGATATAAATAATAAAACATGCCAAAGCAATAAAACCAGTCGAACCAATCCGACAAAATAAATAATAATAACAAGGACGTCTAGTTACTACTGCGGTCTAAGAATAAAACAGTTTTACAATTTTATTAAAATAGAAGGAACCTCCGAGGAAAAGTAAATGCGGAGATCACCCGACTCTCTCAGATAATAACCCTGGGGAAAATTGGGAAAACAACGGGGTCAGATATACTGAGATGAGTTCATACCACTATCTACATTTATTAAGTGGAAAACCTTTAAAACGTTTAAAACATTTAATAACGATATTACGGATAATAGTTGGAACCCTAATCCACAATTCTAAATAATAATCATAATCCAATAGGTCTGGTCCCGAGAGCTGAGCTACACCGAGTTACCACTGACCACACTTATACCAGAGTCCCGAGAGCTGAGCTACACCGAGTTACTCTACCTGGTCCCGAGAGCTGTGCTCACACCGAGTTACCACATTTCCATATATACCTTACCCAGATCAATACCGGTGCGCACGCAGTCCTAATGATGCCCATTAGGTAGCACGTTCCAACTAAGAGCCATAATATAAAAACAGTTCGAAATATACGTACAGTATATATATTTAATATTAAAATAACAATTTACTTAATAAAGCGGTAAATAGTAAATATAAACTCACTGCTTGCTAATCCGCGTGAAATACCGGCAAGCAACTAACTCTGGTTCGCCTCTGAAGCACGAACAGTAGACGAGTCTAGACAAATAAAATAATTATTAAAATCAGACCCTAACTCTAGAGAGTACTAGACACCACATAAGACTAGCACAAATAATCACGTAGTAATTAAACAATCCAAAATAACACAAATATATCCAAAAGGTAATAAGGCCCAATTAACATAAGTCTATTGAGTTCCCGCTTAAAATCCAATTTATAAATATTATTTAATAACTTTAAATAATAATTAATTTACAAATAGTGGGTTTGCCGAGTTACCAAATAACTACCAAGCTAACCTCACTTGTCGGATGACCCAAGTCTAATCCGACTCAAAACGTTTATCAAATATAAACCCGAGTTTATATTTATAAAATAAAATAACAAAATAATAATCCAATTTAAAAGCGGAACTCAATAACTTCAATATTAAGTAACCCAAGTTACGACCCAAAAACTTAATCATATAAGTCAAATAAAAGTTTAGGGACTAAATTGCACTTTAGCCAATAAGGGACTAAACTGTACTTTTGCCAATTAGGGACTAAATTGTAATTTAGCCAATTTGATATCCATAATCAAATAAATTACTTATATTTGTATTTAAAACAAAATATAAACTTAACCAACCAAAATCCACTTATTTAATTTATAAGATAAGTTTAGGGGCTAAATTGTCATTTAACCAATTTCGTGCCAAAATGATATTTGAATTAAATAGAATCACCCGAGTAATTATATTAGCCAAATAATAAATAACTATCGTTTTCAACTTAATAATTATAAACCAAATTTAACTTCAAGTTATTATCAAGCAAAAATAAAATCTAACTTAAAGGATCTAATAATTTCAAACAAAGAAAGCTAATGATCAAAGTGCCCTATTAGCCATCTCCTTCCTTAATTCAAAAACATAAACCCGCCTAAGACCATTTTCTTCACAAAACAAGTTACTGAACCATGAGGTTTTTCATACCAAGAAGAATAAAGATTAACCTAAGCATGTAACCAATTATCAATCCAAGAACAACATATAACATCACCCAAAACCATCTTATACATCAACACCAAGAACCCATAAAAAAACGTTCACTGCCGAAACTCAAACATCCCGTGAAACGAAGAACAAATATAGAACAAAGGATCGATACTCATTGAAAACTTAAACTAACAATAACCCAAAAGATTAAACATCATATCCAAGCAAAATCATAGCCAAAAGGAGAGAAAAGTATTCGGCAGATAACATAAATCCAAGAACAGATAATAGGCAAACAGAAAACGGAAACCGTACGGCGATTGAAACGAGATCGGCGGCGTACCGTTCAGCGGAATTGAGGTAGGGAAACGTAGATACGTGAGTCTAGATCGTCTGGAATCAAACGGTATCAATTTCGATCTAGAAACGAAAGAGAACGAACCAAATTACGCAATGACGTTCAAAAACGAAATCTGGAAATTCAAGAATTCAGAAACTTACCGGACAGCGATCTTTGGCAGATGATAACGGCTTCGATACTCAGCGAAATGACAAGCGGAAAACGGCTAGGGTTTGTTTGCAGCGTGATGAAGGTTTTCTGTGAAGAAATCGACTTAAAAAGACGTAGGGAAGTGGGCCGTAAACGAGGTCGAAAAGGGCTGGGCGAAGGGGTCAAGGGCTGCTTAGATTCCCGTACGGGAATGGCTTTTCAGCCCATCACTCCCGTACGGGAATGCCTGGTCTCGAACGAGACCAGGCCCAAAAAAGGGGATTCCCGTTCGGGAATTCCAATTCCCGAACGGGAATGAATAAATTTCATTTTTTTTTTGTTTTTAATTTATAAAAAAAAAACTTGGTTAAACCAATAAATCACACCCAAACCAAACAACTCGAACCAAGCCACAAATATCGAGATTACTTCAAAACGACCGGGAAAAAGTCGGAAATTAACAAAAATAAATTTAAAATTTTTACGGGATATTACAAGTAGCAACTACTCGTCAAAATCTCAGTTCTGCACCAGCGTCTCTAAATCGCTGTCTTCGCTCCCAAAAAACATATCATCACCACCATCACGCCTAACCCACGCACCACCGGAAGAAGAAGCAAAGTCTTCGTGACCACCAGAGGCACTAAGTTCGCACCACCGACCGAAAAGCCACCAGCTCCACTACCAGGGAATCCAGGAGGGAAGTCATCAGCTCCACCATTAATAGGCTATGTCAACCTGTCATAATCGGCGCTCCTGATCCTCAACGCGATACTATAGAAAACCAGAGAGCAATCAGAACTATAGAGGCATATATCTATCCGGGAACGACTAGCACGGGTCCCACGCCTACGTACTCCCTGAGAAGTCATCAGAAAAAAGGGTTATAAGCAAATCAAGAGAATATGAAGACCAAGGAAGTTGTACAGTGCAGCAACTTGTTCATCGGGAGTATCAGGAACAGCAAGCACCGGACGTCCTGGCAAGCCAACCAGATACAATCTACCTAGAACATGATACCTCACTAGATCATCCATATAACTTAGTTGAGGAGCGGACACAAGCCCTTTGGCAGGATAGCCCTCAAGTCACAATGAAGAACGGCGATACGGCGTCTCTACCACACAACATCGCCAATAGTGACTCCTAGGCACCAAACGAGCATGCGAACTGACCCACCAGCGGAGCACACTCTCACCCAGAAACCAAGAACAGAAATTTGAACCATGCATTAGATAATGCATGCGAGATCTACTAATAGCTCCCGAAAACCAATAAGGTCAGTTCTCCCCTGGAGGAGTGTTTTCAGGATTAATGTACCTGTAAGATTGCTATAAATAAACATCGCATGCCAAACACAAGTTAGTCAAGGACGAGATTTTCACTTACATCGATCCAAACTAAGTCGTTCACCCAGCCTCTGCATTCATCTCTCTAACGATATATCAAAATACGAGAGAAATCCCATAAATACAAACTCTTTAAAATTCATAACTATTTATATTTAAAAGCATTATTGATTAAATATTTTTAGAACTCTTTATATCAAATTATCTATAAATATTAATTATCCATTAGAACTTTTCAAATTTTATAGCCATTGAACTTTTGATATTCTATAAGATTCAAATTTTAAAATGAAAAAGTTACTACTTAGAAATTTGTGGTCATTCCACTTTCAATTCATCAATTTTTTTTTAAATTTTTTAAATTTAAATATTAATTACTTAAATTCAATTTCATTTTTTATATTTCATAACATATAACATAATAATTTATTGATTAAATTTTGTAAAACTTTTCATATAAAATAATTTATAAACGCTATTAATATATCAAAACTTTAAAAAATTTATAATCACAAATTGTTTAAAATATTTTACACTTTTAAATTCACTAAGGTTTTAAATTTTCTTATAACTAATTAAATAATATTTAGTAAAATAATAAATAAATTTTAAACAACAAATTGTCACTTTGCAATTTATAGTCAATGCACTTATCAAAATATGCTTAATAATTATTCTCGAGGTCAAAATTATATTATATTGAGGGCAAAATTATTTGTCATACCCACTTGCCGGTCGTCTCTTCTTAAACGAACCGAGAACATCCGGATCTCGGTTCGTCTCCTTAAGCTCATTTGATGGGTTCATATTCTCAGACGAGTTTCGTCTTGTCTAAGCTGAGGAGGCAAACTTAGATGAGTTCGTCTCCTTAGACGAGGATCGTCTCAAACGAGCTTCATCTCGTTTGAGCTGAGACGAACCCAGATGGATTTGTCTTTTTTTTTATGAATAATAATTTTATAAAAAGCCACGAGAAATGGCAAAGAACCGAAGCTTTAAGCTTTCGCACAAGAAGTGACTTACAAAGAAGTACACTAGAGGCTTAGGCAAAGAGAAACGGAACAAAAGAACAAACGATCAAACGTCCGAAAACAAAATACAACGTGGATTTTGAAAGAAATCTAGACCCGTATAGAGAAAACTCCTATTACAATTTTTAAACAAGAATACCGCCCGCATAAAACAGTTTAAAATAACATCTTCAATATCCAAATGAATACTATCAAAAACCCTTATGTTTCTTGTTTTCCAAATTTCCCAAAGTAAAAGATATCCGAGAATTTGCCAAAGCCTCCCATATCGACACATCGGAATAACGCTTTGCCACTGAATCAAGAAGTCCTTAAAAGAGAAAGGAGCAACCCAAACAACATCTAACTTCTTCAAAACACAACACCAAATACTTCGAGCAAAAGAACAGTGAATGAATAGATGAACTTGCGTTTCCAGAACCATACAAAGAGAACAAGAGAAATTATCGACCGGTATGATGAACCGTTTCGCCAAAAAATCAAGGGTATGAACCCTCTCATGAAGAGCAAGCCAAAGAAAGAATTTTACCCTTGGAGGAGCTTTGGAGTTCCACACGTGCATGAACAGTTTACAAACCTCCTGTCTATCTAAACCCGCCACAGAATTCATGTTAGCGGCAATATGAACGTTAACAGTACGTTGAGCAGTGTCAACTGAAGCAAACTGATCCGGAGCAGCAGAAATGGTGACAGCAGTAGAAACGTTAACAGCAGCTGAGCGTGGATGTGCAGAAGTTGCTGCTGATCGTGTGAGACTCGGAGAAACTGTTGTGGCAGCTAAAACCTGCATATTCACCGACGCCACTAAAGTACTGATAACAACAGATCCCCAATGCAAACCGGCAGCAGGTGTGGGACGAAGGCCAGGAGGATGCGAAGCAGAAGAGACCCCTGAACCCGAAGAATTACTACTCAAAAAATCACAAAAATCAGCAGCTGTATACATCCCAGAAGTATTGTTCCATCTGACTTCATCTTCTCTATCATGAGCCTGTTGAAGCTGGCCAAAAATAGTCAGAAAATCATTGAAGATTAATGACTCATTGCCACGAAGTCTCCTGCGCCACCTCCAATTGCCTAACCAAATATTCTCAATAGACGCTTGTTTCTGATTTGAAAGGTTATATAAACGGGAAAATAAGGTATTAGCCAACCCAATGCCCGTCCAATTTTCGTGCCAAAGCGAGATAGAATCACCTCTACCTACTTTGAACTTGACATTATCAATAAACACACCCCATCCTACCTCATCATTACAGCAAAATTTTCTAACGCCTTTCCAAATAAACGACATTTTTTTCGCGTCCCCAAGTTTTAAAGAATTCCAGTCAAACACAAGAGAGCAACAAGAGGTAACAATGAACCAAAGGGAATCACGGTTGGTAATCTTAAGCTTCCAAACCCATTTGAAAAGAAGACTTTGGTTTCTAGTACGAAGATTATAGAAACCTAAACCTCCATTTTCAAATTTTTGACACACAACTTTCCAAGCTACCTTACTCATCACACGGTTTGAAATATCGCCCTTCCAAAGGAAGCGAATCATATACGATTCTAACTTGTTCTGAACCATCACAGGCATACCGAAAAGAGACATAGAGTAGACCAAAACGCTGAAAAAAATAGATTTGATAAGAACTAACCTGCCTGCTGGGGATAGCAGAGTACCTTTCCAAAATGCAAGGCGCGATTTAAATCGCTCGATGACGTGATCCCAAGATCCTGAAGTCAGACTTCTATCAGCCAGAGAAAGACCCAAATATTTAATCGGGAATGAGTCCACTTTACAACCAACAATTTGAGCTACCCGTAGAAGATCCCGCTCAGCAAGATTAACTCCCATAATCGAGCTTTTATGGTAGTTAATAGTCAATCCAGATATCATCTCAAAGCAACGAAGAACTCTAGTTAAGTTTTGAACCTGCTCAACATCATATGGAAGATACAAAATAGTGTCATCCGCAAATTTTAGTATAGAGATGGCTTCATGGGCATCCGAGAACTTATATCACTGCGTATATCCCTTCTCAGCAGATTTTTCCAGTAAACGCTTTAGGCCCTCTGCTGCGATAACAAATAAGTAAGGTGATATCGGATCTGCCTGGCGAACACCTCTTCGAAGAGCAATAGGGTCAGTAGGACTACCATTAACCAACACCGACGTAGTCGCAGACGACAAACAACAAGACATACAGTCTATCCATTTATCCGGAAAATTCATGCAGCGCATAACAGACAAAAGATAATTCCAATCAATGCTGTCAAACGCTTTATGAAAATCAAGTTTCAGGATAAGAAGTTTATCTTTCCTCCTAGTAGCCAGGTGAACAAGGTCATTCGCGATCATGGAGCACTCCAAAATACTTCTATTTTTCAGGAAAGCATATTGACTATCAGAAACTACGCAGAAAGAGTCGGAGATAATCTTCGAGATAAAGCTTTCGATAGCATCTTATACAACCCATTAATAAGACTAATAGGGCGATAGTCTTTAATATTCGAAGACCCAGCTATCTTTGGTACCAAAACCAAGAAAGAAGAATTTATCCCCTTAGGAAGACTGTTGAACCTATGAAATTTCATAAAAAATCAAGAATGACTTCCTTTAAAATTGGCCAAGCTTTCTTGTAAAAATAGAAGTTAAAACCATCAGGACCCGAAGCTTTCGAGCTACCACAAGAAAGAATGGCACTTAGAATTTCAGATTCTTCAAAATGAATAATAAGAGATCGCGCCTGCAACTCTGAAATTTTAGCAAAACCAAGACTTGTAATGTCATAGTTTACTTCTCCTTTCTTGTCAAAGAGGTTACTGTAGAAATCTCTGATATGGAACCGTAGATCGGTCGGCTCCGAAAAAACATTATCATCAACAGAGATGGAAGCAATGTGGTTATTTCGAAAGTGAGCAGAAACCGTGCTGTGAAAGAATTTAGTGTTTCTATCACCTTCCAAACACCATTTAACCCTTGATTTTTGAATCCAAAGCAGCTCTACTCTCTTCTCCGCTTTCCAGAGATCAGCCTTTAGAGAAGCTAACTCTGATTTGTCTTCCACGGTCAGCAAAGAAGTATCGGCAGCAACATACCACCTGCTGATTTTGTCCGAAAGCTCTCTTATAAGCTTATTTTGATTGCCAAACACCTCGCTATTCCAAACCTTGATCTTATGGCGGAGTTCTTTCGATCGTTGAACAAGATTTGTAGTATTACAGCAAACTGCAACCCAACTTTCCGTAAGAAAGGGCTGAAAAGCATCATGTTCCCACCAAGCGTCCATAGAACGGAAAGGCTTAGGGCCCCAGTCAACTCTGTTATCTTCCCGAAAGTGGATGGGAATATGATCAGAATGGCCACCAGATAACGCAGACAAGGACATGTTGGGCCAATAAGAGCCCACAAAACTAGATATCAGGCACCTATCAATACGAGATCTGGAGAACGAGTTATGCCATGTAAATAGACGACCTTGAAGAGGAAGATCAAGTAATTCAGCGTTATTGACAAAGTCACGGAACGCCAACATCGAAGCTGAAAAATCCGAACCATTTAACCTTTCCTCAAGAAGCAAAGTTTCATTAAAATCTCCGCTAATAATAACAGTACCAACAAAGCTCAGATGATGGGTTAATTCGTTCCATAGCTACAGTCTCTCTGAAGCTAGATTGCTTGCATAAATAAGAATGTGCCGAAACCAAGCATTATCATGAAAGAAATCCATTGCGATCCACCTGTCACCCTTACAAATAGAAACATTATGAAGTAAAACCGTATTCCAAATAATGATAAGACTGCCAGATGCTCCATTCGAAGCAACCCAATCAAAATTACAATCTAAGTTTGGCCATAGCTTTCTTATTAAAAAATCATTAACAAATTCCTTTTTTGACTCCACCAATCCAATGAAAAATAAGTTATAATCAGATACCATTTTCCGAATAAATAATTGTTTTCTGACATTTAAAAGGCCACCTCGACAGTTCCAAGAAATAAAGCTAAAAGGCAAAGACATGGAGATAAAAAAAACCTTGAAGAAGCAATAGGAAGATCACTGTTCCAGACCATTGATTTTCTGGTGCAGCTCCTGCATAATTGCTTCCTTTTTATCCAAGGAAAAAACCCCCAAGTCATAGCCAATCCTCCAAGTTTTAGTAACCTCGTTCTCTGATGAAGATGAGACCGCATTTTCCTCTTGTGTGGCTCCTATAATCATGTTCCTGTTAGCAATGCTCCCATCAGATAGATCATTAACCGACTCTAGTTCAATTGAAGAACACGAATGAATGATTCCCAGGTAATCAACCTTCTTTATAAGACGCCCTGCTGAGATTTTATGGTTGTTACTCCTTGCAAAAGCTGAATCCTGTGGAGTGCCAGATTGGTTTCATGATTATTTGTCAACACGTTTTGTTCCTCTAGACCGTTGGACGTTGCATGACCTGTTGAGGTTTCTTGCAAAACCGGTATCAACGTCTGACCATTCGAAAAATCCCTGGAAGCAGTTAAGATTCTGTTGTGATCAGAAGAGTTGGCTTCCCCATCAGCAATGTAATACCCCAAAATATTTAAGTATTTAATTGGACCACGTGTCCAGTTTTGAGTCGCCAGAGTGACGATAACGGAAAGTCTTCCGATAAAAATAAGATAAATAAGTTTTAGTAGATCGGCTTTGAAAGAGATTATAGCAAAGACTTAACATTATATTTCAGTTCTAAAGTTGGAATTGAAATTAGAAAAGAAAAATGTCAAGAAAAGCTCGAAATGAGGTACAGGGACTAAAGTGGTAATTTAGCCATTATGACTTAAAATGGAAATTATTTCGCCAAGGTCCACGAAATGTTTTATAGTATATGTGGTAAAAGTTTCGGGTCAATCGGAGACCTTTTAAAATTTGGACGCGGATACGTTTTGGGCTAAATTGTAACTTTTGAAAAGTTCAAGGACCAAAACGTAAATTAGCCAAGTTAGTCTCAAGAATAGAAATTCTAAGATTATTGACGGAAAATAATAATTTTGGGTTAGTATTATTTATTTGAATATAAATAATACATAAGTAATTAAGTTAAAAGGATAATTTAACCGTTAGGTTAAATTAGAAAGCTTAAAAGAGAATTGGTTGGAGTTAAAGAAATGAAGGATCAAAGTGGCTAATTAGCCATGATATATTAAGGAAACCAAATGAATTAAGAAAAGAAGAAGAAGGAGCAGAAGGTTACAGAAGAAGGAAATGGCGATCGTTACGTTCCGTCGCCGTTTCGCCGTTTCTCGTCCAAATCGCGAGTTCTTTATATCGATTCGTCCAGAATTCGATTCTCTATCATCGTTAAGCTTTAAATCGAGGTAAGCTTGACGTTTTTATTGTGAGAATTAGTAAATTAGGGTTATTTCGTTTAAACGAATTGTAATCGCGTTTCTATACTCGTTTTTGGTGAGATTTAGATTGGATTATATGTTAAAATGAAGCGTAAGCATGTCGGGAGTGTCGGAAAGCGGCGCAGCGCCCGGAAAATGACTTTTCCGGGGGCTGTCAAGGGTGTGCGTTCGCACACATTGAGTGTGCGATCGCACACTCCTTGAATTTTGGGGTGTGCGTTCGCACACTCATTGTGTGCGTTCGCACACTACCCAAATGTTGCCAGATTCAGAAACCCTACGGTCAGTTTATAGATTTGCCTCTTAGGAACGCCTCTGTCCAATTTTATCTCGATCCAACGGTTCAATTGGGAGAGATCGTCGTTTTACTAAACAGTCAGTGCGCAGGCAGCACCTGCGCATTGTCCTGAAAACTACTTGAAACTTCATCGGAATGAAACTAAACCCTAAAGTTTGAAGGTATCATACGTATTGGAATACGATTAAGAGATATAACAAGTATCTCGACTAAGTATTAAAATACGATTAAGGTTAAAAGTCGTATTTGAACTACGATTATATTAATCTAAGTTTATAACTTAGGGTTTTGATATTGAGCCTACGTTTATGGATTAAACGAACAGGTAACTCGACTAAGTAACTGACGTATCGACGAGCAAATCATATAGACACGAGATATTTAATAACAATACTCATAATATAAGAAAATAACTTTTATACTAATAATACACGAAAGTAAATTTGCCACTCACAGTGACCGCTATCCAAAACTGCATTATTATAATCCCGCAAGCGTAAGCTCCATGCATTGTCCAATCAATAGATTTGATTATATGAATGTTGTTGTATTCGTTATTTTGGAGATAAGTGTCTATGTGCGGTCCGAAGAGACCAACTACCTATTGGGTGTCAATAGGCTACATGATCATTGGTGAGTCAGTCTAGAGTACCTGACTTTATGATTAAGAGTTAATATATATTTATGCATAATATGTTATGAATTCGATACGAGAGTGAACTCGGCTACGGTGTAGTCTGGAAGTCCCCGTATCTAGTGGGCTGGGCCCACCAGTGGCTGGGCCACCAGCGAGTTGGACTCACACTTTTAAAATTAATAATGTTTGCTTATATCATAAATTTATATATGTATTAAGCGTATAACGCTATATTTTGATAATACTATAAGTAACTTGCAAACTCACTCAGTATTTTCCCAAATACTGACCCCTCACTCTGATGTTTGCAGATAAGCAGAGTCGGATCAGACAAACCATCTCCATTGTGCCAGAAGTCATTGGACTTGCACAAGCATGAGTTCCTAGAGCTGCAGTAGTCAGTAGATGTCAGTATTAGATAGACATTTGGATTTCAAATAGTTAGTTTTGAATGTAAACTGCAATATGATATTTTAATATCTACAATTATATTATGTAAAAGAGTTTTCTAAAAAGGTTTATATATGATATTATAATTTTACATGCGAAAAATTAATAGTGGTTTTAGGCTTGCTACGGGTTTCGGAGCTACCACTCCCATTCCCTAGCGCCGGTCTCGGCTCAACAATTTGGGTCGTGACAATTGTGGTATCAGAGCAGTTGGTCCAGTTACCTCTGCTATGATTTGTTTGTCGGTTAAGTAATCTAGGAACTACTGCAGCTATAGAGTTGAGCTTTGTCTGATCCCAATCGTTTACGTAAGTGTTTTGTGATAAGTATAATAGATTGACTTGTGAAATGTTTGGTTGATTTTCGTGACACGTATATACGAGATAAATATACGTATAATTTTGTTTTCGATAAGGTGTGCTTGCATGATATGAGATTGATTTGTATGAATTGAATCAGATACATCGGTTGGCTTTGCTATCGATGTCAGACATATCCGATACATCGGTTGGCTTCGCTATCGATGTCAGGCAGATAAGATACATCGGTTGGCTTTGCTATCGATGTCAGGTATATAGGATACATCGGTTGGCTTTGCTATCGATGTCAGACATATCCGATACATCGGTTGGCTTCGCTAGCGATGTCAGGCAGATAAGATACATCGGTTGGCTTTGCTATCGATGTCAGGTATATAGGATACATCGGTTGGCTTTGCTATCGATGTCAGGCAGATAGGATACATCGGTTGGCTTCGCTATCGATGTCAGGCAGATAAGATACATCGGTTGGCTTTGCTATCGATGTCAGGTATATAGGATACATCGGTTGGCTTTGCTATCGATGTCAGGCAGATAGGATACATCGGTTGGCTTCGCTATCGATGTCAGGCAGATAAGGTACATCGGTTGGCTTTGCTATCGATGTCAGACAAAAGAGTGAGAAGAAGGAATACAAAGTTATAGAAGTTGAGGAACTTTCCAGAAGCAGAGTTTAAAAGTCTAGAGAACTTACAAAACTCGAAGTTTATAACTTTTAAAAGTTATTTGTTTAACGATTCTAAAAGCATAATTGTGCCTAGACCCGTAATAGCCATTGATAATTGCCACGACATTGATAGGAATGCATCACTACATACATCAATTCATGCATTAATAGAACATGCATCATATGCATTATGTTCAGACGAAGAGGTGAGATGTGGCAACTCTTTGGGGATGAGAGACGTCATCACCCTAGTGCACAATTTTGCTAAGATTTAAATGAAATTTTTAAATGAGTCGTTTTATTTGAAAGAGTTTTTAAAGAGTTTTGTTTTTAATGTGAGTATACCTAGACCAGAACTCTGTAAAGGAAGTAGAGTGCTCGCGAGCAAGCTGTGATCTAGGCTATGAGGCGAATGAATACGTATAGTTGTGAGAACATAAGATTTGTACCTCTAGCTAATGAACTTGGCCTTGATTAGACAGACTAGTATATGACTAGGATAATAGATATGTGTTCGGATAGTAAAACATATCTGATTAACAATGTATGATATGTATGCTATGTTTTTAATACTCTTGATGTTTGATTAAGTCCGTGTGAGCGGAATGCTCACAAGACTTAAGTGATGATACGTAATCAAGGAAATCTAGGGAACACTGATTTTCTTGAATCCTGACCACGTAAATGCTTATAGCTATGATGATATATGTGTGTAACATATACAATGCGAGTATATGTTTTAGTAAATTGCTAAGTCTACAATGAGTTAGAATACTCAGAAGACTAGCAATAAACGACGTAATCATAAAAGGTAAAAAGGGAAGGAGATATTCCTAAAGTCCAACGTACGTGGACAGCGATTAGTGGTGATGATTAGTAAGTGTTATATTTAAGGAATTTATAAGTATTCCTTTATATAATCGCTATACTATGAGCGAAGAACTGCGCAAACGCGTGCTGTTGCACAGCAAGTGTATAAGACGCGAGAAGAAGATCGAGGTAACAAAAGTGAATGCAACCCAGTCCAGTTGACCGGTAAAGGTCAGAAACGAAATGAAGGTCAAAGGAATACCTATAGAAACTTAATAGTGATAGATGTAAGTTAAGACTAAAGGAGTTTGACGGATCACGCGATATGCTAGATCCTCTAAGAGAAGTAAAGTAAGATGTTCATATACATCGAGCGAATGAAGGACAAATAGTATTGTTGATTAAGATGTGATGAAAGGTTTAAATCCATGATTAGTTTGACAAGCAATTAGAGCAGTAATAGATCAGATAGTATGAATTAAGTTTATGACCCGATTTGGGAAATCCTTTTTACTATTAGTTCTGATTAAAGATGATCGTGAAAGATCAAGATACTTAGATCAGAGGATATGACGAAAATGAATAAGTGAAGTATATAATAAGAAAAGATCAAGAGTTAAATAACAAGAACTGCAATCAGTGGATTAAGAGATGAAACTTCCACTTCAAGGTATCAATTACGAAATAAAATAGTAGACTGTGAAAGGTACAAAAGCAATGAATACTTGTGAAATGCTAAACCTTGAACTTCAAGTTAAATCAAATAAAGAGTAAAGTGTATAATGTGATCGATAAAGGAGATGAAAGTAAAGTATGCCAAAGGTATGCAACGTGTATGATAAAGTATAAGGATGTAAGAGTAGATTATGGATAGGAAGAAACCAGTCAAGGTAATTAGAGTTAAGGAAAGTACGAACAACCTGCGTATGACGCAAGGGACTCGATAAGAGTGATCGAGGAAAAGAAAAAGAGAGAAGTCATATGGAGAATTGACAAGGAGATCAGAGGAATAGAACTCTATATAGTCGCAGACATATAAAGATAAAGAAAGATAAAGAGGGCAAAGACATAGGATCGAATCCACTTACAGTTAAGATGTCAATAAAGGTACAATAGTACAATATTGATCGACGTTCAGAGTACTGAAATAAGAAATGTTAGATATGCGAGACATGATAAGGACGATATCAGCATAGGATCGGCTTTACAGATGGCCATGATGACAGTACAAATATGATAAGACGATACGTATATGACTGAGAGCACATTACATCGAGGAATTCAGATGAAGAAGGGCACAACTCTCTATTAATGATTGATGTTGTGAATATTAAACGCAAGTAGTACATGAGGTGCAAGATACGCTGAAGGGGAAAGTATAGAATGCAAGGAAAGATAATGAAGAAACCCGATAATAGCATAAATAAAGAACGTAAGAGAACACCAAAGGATCATAGCATTTAGACTATGAATCCTATTGGTTGACTAAGGACAAGAAGTCAAAGGAAAATTTCCAAGAAGTACATCTACGATATGAATAAAAGTAGGAATAACAAGTGAAGTGGAAAGAGCATGGATAGTAATGAGGAGTAAGCTTAACGCTATGTGATAATAAAGAGAAAGGATTTGGAAGTTAAGATCCAAACTAAGATTGAAAATTTGAAAGAAGATACAGATAAGAAAGAGTTAGTTTATGACAATAGATGCTAAAAGCATCTTTGAAAGTCAAAAGACGAACAATATCAAGAAAACGACGGAGAAAAGAAAGGCGTAGGTGAAATGAGAAAGGATGATGAATAAAAGGGTCAAGTTTGAAGTAAGTAACGACGTCATCAGAGTACATTCTGATGTAAGTATATGATTGAAAAAGGATTAAGGCCTTCATTTGAGGTTTATAAGCAAAGAAAGCTTACCTGAGTATTGGTCACGCGATGTCTTATTACAATAACGATTCAACGATCAATATGACCATCCTATCTGGCTGAAAACCAGATTGATGAAACAGATCGATGTAAGGTAAGAAGAGACATGGAGTTTTAAAGAATAGTACGTCATGCATAAAGGAAATAAATCAATGGATATGCAGACAAATAAAAAGGTATGCGACATATCTAGATGCAAGAAGAAGGTTAAGTAAGTTTTACAAGAAAAGTGAAGACCTCATAAGGATACGTCCTGAGGATTCACCTCATGGATAACCATGATTAGTGATGATAGCGAAAGAATCTGCATACGAGAAATGAAGTAACGAGATAAAAAGAGATAACAGAAAGTGGAATAAGCTCCTAGCGCTACTATAGATAATAATCAGACGACGGCAATAGCCATACAAGAAAGACTACGTAAGTAATGAAACACGAGTTGTTTGAGTGTCCATATCACTCAACAAGGAATGATGATAAGATTAGACGATATCGGAAAACAAGATCAAGTCATGACAACGACCAAATAGAGAAGATTAACGGATCATCTAAACGAGGAAGCCTAGTGACAAAGATTATCATCTTTGATAATAAGACGTCATTAAGACGCACTATTATTGGACATCAATAAGAAGCTGAAAGTTCATTTACAATTATAAAAGTTTATAGCAATGAAGGTTAGATAAAGGACGAACACAAGGATTGTGTTATAGAATAAAGAAGAAAAGATCAAAGATAAGGTTGTCAGTGATAACTGACGTTAAAGTGTAAGAAGTACAGAAATGGAAATGATGATTTCATGCACCGACAAGTGTCAGTAAGACAAACACGGTATTCCTATTATGAATAAGAATTCTAGATGTAGATGGGATTAAAGTAAGAAAAGAATAAGAAAATTCGAGGACGAATTTTTATAAGGGGGGAAGAATGTAATACCCCAAAATATTTAAGTATTTAATTGGACCACGTGTCCAGTTTTGAGTCGCCAGAGTGACGATAACGGAAAGTCTTCCGATAAAAATAAGATAAATAAGTTTTAGTAGATCGGCTTTGAAAGAGATTATAGCAAAGACTTAACATTATATTTCAGTTCTAAAGTTGGAATTGAAATTAGAAAAGAAAAATGTCAAGAAAAGCTCGAAATGAGGTACAGGGACTAAAGTGGTAATTTAGCCATTATGACTTAAAATGGAAATTATTTCGCCAAGGTCCGCGAAATGTTTTATAGTATATGTGGTAAAAGTTTCGGGTCAATCGGAGACCTTTTAAAATTTGGACGCGGATACGTTTTGGGCTAAATTGTAACTTTTGAAAAGTTCAAGGACCAAAACGTAAATTAGCCAAGTTAGTCTCAAGAATAGAAATTCTAAGATTATTGACGGAAAATAATAATTTTGGGTTAGTATTATTTATTTGAATATAAATAATACATAAGTAATTAAGTTAAAAGGATAATTTAACCGTTAGGTTAAATTAGAAAGCTTAAAAGAGAATTGGTTGGAGTTAAAGAAATGAAGGATCAAAGTGGCTAATTAGCCATGATATATTAAGGAAACCAAATGAATTAAGAAAAGAAGAAGAAGGAGCAGAAGGTTACAGAAGAAGGAAATGGCGATCGTTACGTTCCGTCGCCGTTTCGCCGTTTCTCGTCCAAATCGCGAGTTCTTTATATCGATTCGTCCAGAATTCGATTCTCTATCATCGTTAAGCTTTAAATCGAGGTAAGCTTGACGTTTTTATTGTGAGAATTAGTAAATTAGGGTTATTTCGTTTAAACGAATTAAACGAATTGTAATCGCGTTTCTATACTCGTTTTTGGTGAGATTTAGATTGGATTATATGTTAAAATGAAGCGTAAGCATGTCGGGAGTGTCGGAAAGCGGCGCAGCGCCCGGAAAATGACTTTTCCGGGGGCTGTCAAGGGTGTGCGTTCGCACACATTGAGTGTGCGATCGCACACTCCTTGAATTTTGGGGTGTGCGTTCGCACACTCATTGTGTGCGTTCGCACACTACCCAAATGTTGCCAGATTCAGAAACCCTACGGCCAGTTTATAGATTTGCCTCTTAGGAACGCCTCTGTCCAATTTTATCTCGATCCAACGGTTCAATTGGGAGAGATCGTCGTTTTACTAAACAGTCAGTGCGCAGGCAGCACCTGCGCATTGTCCTGAAAACTACTTGAAACTTCATCGGAATGAAACTAAACCCTAAAGTTTGAAGGTATCATACGTATTGGAATACGATTAAGAGATATAACAAGTATCTCGACTAAGTATTAAAATACGATTAAGGTTAAAAGTCGTATTTGAACTACGATTATATTAATCTAAGTTTATAACTTAGGGTTTTGATATTGAGCCTACGTTTATGGATTAAACGAACAGGTAACTCGACTAAGTAACTGACGTATCGACGAGCTACCAAGCCATTGGGCCGGAGTGGTTACGTGATTGGACAATGCATGGAGCTTACGCTTGCGGGATTATAATAATGCAGTTTTGGATAGCGGTCACTGTGAGTGGCAAATTTACTTTCGTGTATTATTAGTATAAAAGTTATTTTCTTATATTATGAGTATTGTTATTAAATATCTCGTGTCTATATGATTTGCTCGTATAAGCTGTTTTGTTTGATAGATTTGATTATATGAATATTGTTGTATTCGTTATTTTGGAGATAAGTGTCTATGTGCGGTCCGAAGAGACCAACTACCTATTGGGTGTCAATAGGCTACATGATCATTGGTGAGTCAGTCTAGAGTACCTGACTTTATGATTAAGAGTTAATATATATTTATGCATAATATGTTATGAATTCGATACGAGAGTGAACTCGGCTACGGTGTAGTCTGGAAGTCCCCGTATCTAGTGGGCTGGGCCCACCAGTGGCTGGGCCACCAGCGAGTTGGACTCACACTTTTAAAATTAATAATGTTTGCTTATATCATAAATTTATATATGTATTAAGCGTATAACGCTATATTTTGATAATACTATAAGTAACTTGCAAACTCACTCAGTATTTTCCCAAATACTGACCCCTCACTCTGATGTTTGCAGATAAGCAGAGTCGGATCAGACAAACCATCTCCATTGTGCCAGAAGTCATTGGACTTGCACAAGCATGAGTTCCTAGAGCTGCAGTAGTCAGTAGATGTCAGTATTAGATAGACATTTGGATTTCAAATAGTTAGTTTTGAATGTAAACTGCAATATGATATTTTAATATCTACAATTATATTATATAAAAGAGTTTTCTAAAAAGGTTTATATATGATATTATAATTTTACATGCGAAAAATTAATAGTGGTTTTAGGCTTGCTACGGGTTTCGGAGCTACCACTCCCATTCCCTAGCGCCGGTCTCGGCTCAACAATTTGGGTCGTGACAAGCAATGCACAAGTTCTTCGATATAACTGTCACATTGCCTTCCCTATCATCAAAGTTGCAGGTTCTATTGATGTTACTCTTAGACAACGAAGGAGATTTGGCAACGTCCTCCTTAGTCGCCTCCAAAGTTTCATTGAATAAAACAGGTTCACTCGTTTCCACGGCATGAAATAAACTTGATGATCCTCCAATAGATAGCTCCAAAGAGCAGTTAATAAAAGAGCAAGTTGATGAAACAAGAATAAGACCTCTATCAAATCGTTTATTTTCCACCACGTCGTGGTGAACCCTCACTGTTTCACCAATCTGATCTCCTATTTCTGAAAACATCTCAGCAGACCACTGAGACAATGGTACACCGGTGATTGAAACCGAAACTAAACGCGTAAAAGTTTGATTGAAATCCTCAACCCAGGAAAATGATTGAAAGAAATCCAGTAGTGCAGGTCCCATATTCAGCATAAATTCTTCCGCAGTAGACAAACTATCAAACATTATGATCACCATGTTACTCCCCAAAAAAGCCACGTTTTGAAAGTTTGTATTATGTTTCTGAAGATAGATTTTGGCTTGCAGCACAGTACGCACGTCTGAAACCCTTGCCACAATGGATCTATCCAACCATTCACTGTTTGCAGGAAGCATAGCAGATGGGATTGAGAAACGTAGACTGCATGGTTTTTCCAAAACCCTAGCTGAGTCAGGAACTGTAGCTATTATCGCTAGTGTTGGCGTTAGAGCTTGCTTGAACGATATGCTGTCTTTGAAAGCCGGGTTTGTAATTGTTCGTGCTGAAGAAACAGTCCTTGATTGAATAGAAATCACATCTTGGCCATCGTTTTTGGTTCTGGGAATTTTGATACAAAGGCACGCAACCTGAATTGACCGATGGAGATCATATTAAGTCGTTCAATAATCCAAGGCAAAGACTTGACCAATTATGGTCTCAGAAAACCAAAACTGACGTTACGTCTAATGACCTTCTTTGCCAAAGATACTCTTCATTTGACTTCATACCTTGCAAATACCTTTTCTAGATCATGATACCTCCAGTTCCTTGGAAAATTCTCGAAGTAAATCACGTTTGAAACCTTGACAGCACCCGAGCTGCTGATGTCCTCTGAATTCTGCGATCCATGAGCTACCTGCTTGCTAAAATCGATGGCTAGAGCTTGGTTGAAGATGGTTTTAGGGTTAGGGTTTGGCGGGGGGAAGGGGAAGGAAGACATCGTTGGATTTGTCTTTTAAGACGAGAGATTCTTGTGTTTTATAATTAGGGAGAGGAAAAGCTCTTGTAGGAGAATTTGAACCCACGACCTAAGACGGATGTGGTGGAGGAGGCCGGCCGGCAACTAAAAGATGGGTGGCAGCGGCGGGAGTTGTGGTGGCAGCAGTAGCCGTTGGGGTTTATCTGTTTTAAGGTTAATTTATTGTTTTGAAATTTAGGGATGTCTTGGGTATTTAATTTTTACGGTGTCATGGTGACGTGTCAAGTGATGTAGAGTGAATTTTTATTATTTTTTATTTTTTAAAACATCATGACAATATCTCTTAACAGTGTTAACTTAAAATTGGATAGAAAAAGTTTGCTGGCCGTCAGATTAAAACTTATAGAGGTTACAGGATGAAAACAAAATTAAAACGTCAGTGATAAAAGGGCCCAAAATCAACGACGATCGGCGAAAATAAGCCGTTTTTAAATTGATGTAACTTGTAAAAATATTATCTAATAAATGGAATAAATTTCTCAAATTTGCAATAAAACATTTAAATTATAATGAGTAAGCATATGTTTGTATGAGGAGGGAGGAGCGTTTCTAAAAAAAATAAAAGTCACGATCTATTAGTTTACTGTGCGGCAGTTGGGCTACATGCTCGTATTAAACAGCAATAAACTAACATTACATAATTATTCGTAATAAAACTCAGTTTCTCAAAATTTGGGCGATCGATGCATGTGGTGAGAAAAAAAATATAAATTCGATTTTAAGATTTAAACTGGCAAATGCATAATCTATATCTTAAAGAAATGGTAAATACAAAGGATCTAGGAGGAATTTTGTTATGGTAAATACAAAGGATCCTGTAAGAAGGTAGGGGACAAAGTACTAACAATTCATGTATGATGTTGGAATTTTGTATCTCATCCACGTGCATGCATGGATAATAAAACTCAATTATTAGATTATCCCTTATCCATAATTTTGACAACAATGATGATATCTAATGGAAACAATGACAATATGGGCTAGTTTTATTGGTGAGCCCATAAAAAACAATTAACCAAAATTGTCATTTATAATTGGAATTTTTACACTAACAACCACCTTTCTAAGCTAATCATCCATGGCTCTGATTTTTGAGGGTTTAATCATAAAATCTCCTTAGGTTTAAAAAAATCACAAAACTCTCTAATTTTTATGGCGGCGCTCACTAAATATCTAAATCACAAAACCCTCTAATTTTTGGTCAACTGACATTCTTAGAAAATCACTGACGGCACCACGTCAGCAAAATATCTTAAAAAATTTAAACACCTAAAATATTCATAATTTTATTTAAAAAAAAAACAAAAAAACCAAACCAACTCAATCTAATGTAAGCCATTTGATTAACCCAACAACCGACCCAACCACCGCCGCCACCCAATCACCGCCGAAAAATTTTCCGGTCTTTTTCTACGATTTAACAATGACCGAAAAATTTTCTAATCATCCTCAATAACAGATCCCCGCAGGGATCTGTTCATGAGCAGATCCGGCGATCTGTTCCTCAAGAACAAATCCTCGCAGGGATCTGTTCTTGAGGAACAGATCTGGTGTTTTTTTTAGATGATCGAAAAATTTTCTAGCAGTGGTAGGATGGCGGCGGTGGTTGGGTGGTAGTGGTGGTTAGGTCGGTTGTTGGTTAATCGAGTGATTTATATTAGTTTGGGTTGATTTGATTTTTTTTGTTTTTTTCTAAATTAAAATTAGGGGTATTTTGGATATTTGAAATTATTCAGGTATTTTGTTAACGTGGCGCCGTCAGTTCTTTTTTTTAAAAAAATGACAGTTGACTGAAAAAGACGACGTAAGGGGTATTTTAGTCATATTTGGAGTTTAAGGGGTTTTATAAGCGCCGCCACAAAGATCAGGAGATTTTGTGATCGTTTTAAACATTAGGGGGTGTTGTGATCAAACTCCTAAAAATCAGGGGCCATGGGTGACTATTAGCCAACTTTCTCCAACATTAAATTTTTATGAGGGTCTATCTTTTGTATCTCTAAATATCTCTAAAATACGGTACACAGGTGATATAATATTTTTTTACACTGTTCACATATATACCCCTCCTCTAAAACAAGCTCTCACAATTATAATTTTTTTCTCTCTTCTCATATTTCTCTTTCCTCTCTCTCAGCTCAAATTTTCGCAAAATTTCTTCTTCTTTTCCATAATCATCCATATTCATCTTCAATTTAATAGATCGACATCTTTAGATTTGTTCTTCGCGCTCCATCTACGTCGGTCCACCTTTATCTCGCCATCGAAGTCATTTTTTCTTTTGGTATTACTATCATCATTTTTTATTTTTATTTTATCAGATCTAAAGTTCATCGTTTCTCTTCTTTTTTGTGTCAGATATGCAATTTTCTTTTTCTTTTTTTAGTTTTTTAAAATAACAGTGATTTTTCATCATTAAACATGTGTATAAAATATTATCTTTTCATGTTATATAAAATAATTTTGTAATTTTATGGAATACAAATCTGCTATATCTGCATTTTTATTGTATTTGGTTGTATTTATGCGTTTTTTTTAATTATGCAGAACGATTTGTTGATGATGTTTGATTGATGAATTATTATAATGTTACGGTGTTGTTGATTTTATGTTGATATTATGTTTATAATCAATTGATATTTTCTTGATTTTAACATTGGCAAATATGATAATTTTGTCCGTGAAATAAGCTAAAAAATAAAAATTAAATTGAGATTAGATAATGATATTTTAACATTGGGGAAGAAGACAAATAATCATGTTGAATTAATATAATATTACAGTGTTGATAAAATGTTGATTTTTGGTTGATATTTTATTGATTTTAGCATTGGTGAAAAAAATAATAATAATATTGAATTATTGTAATGTTACAATATTCATATTGTGTTGATTTTAGCATCAACGAAAAAGACCACGTTATATGGGAAATAAAATAAAAAATAAAAAATTAAATTGAAATTGAAATTGTAATTGTAATAAAGTTGAAAAAATAAAAATTAGTGTAAAAAATGATTAAATTTTTTAAATTAATTATTTTATTTTATGTTGTTGATTTTGTGTTGATATTAAAACTAACAAAAAAAGTCAAAAAAAAAAAAATCAAAATCCAAAAAAATCAAAAATAAATTTAAAATATGTGATAAATATTAAGTGAAGAAATATAATGATAAAAAAATTTCAATATTCATGTTAATAACCCAATCTTTTTAAGCAAAAATTCCTCATTTTTAAAAAAAAAAATCATATCTATCTTTTCATAATTATCATTCCTATGATAAATTTTCTTATTTTATTTTTGTTACACACAATAATTTTACTCTTTACTCCCTTACATCTGCAAAGATTTTAGACAACATTAAAAATAGGGCTATTTTTTTAGGGTTAATTTCTAAAAAAATCACGAACTTTACACGGAGTTTCATTTTAATCATGACCTTTAAAAGTTATCATTTAAAGGCACGAACATTCATTTTATTTCAAATCTATCACCAAAGTAAAATTTGGTGTATTTTATCTGACAAAAAATTCATAATCCTAGATACTGTAATTAAAAGATAATAAGATTTGACGTTGATTAATAATTTGGGTCCTCATTAATGGTTTAGTGAAGAATTTAGTTAATAAAAATACACTGAAATGATGAATTTGAAACAATATGAAAGTTCGTGCCTTTAAATGACGACTTTTAAAGGTCATGATTAAAATGAAACTTCGTATAAAATTCGTGATTTTTTTAAAAATTAACCCTTTTTTTAATACCAAACTTTGCGGGTTTTGTCAGTACTGGTCAAATCTTTCAAAATCATCAGGATTAGCCCAATTTAAAATATTTATAACATTTTCTAGCCATTTAGGCTAATTTTGCATGTAATAACTTAGGGTTAAATTTTAAAAAAGGCTAGAAAAGGTTTTGAATATTCTAAAATAGACTAATACTGTCGCTTTTGAAAGATTTGACTTGTAACTGATAAAACCCGCAAATATTTGATATTAAAAAAATTAGCCCTCAAAAATATCAAACCACAACTTCAGAATTGTTTTATTAATAAATAATAATTATTGTTGAACACAGATAATAAGAGAAGTAGAAGGATGAAGGAAAATGAAAAAGTTGAATTACGTATATGTTGTTACAGTGACGAAGAAGAAAAATGGAGAGTTAAATTATTGATTTTCATACAAGTAAGGAGTGGGAGATTGAAGTATTGAGTAGAAGAATCCAAACTATGTTTTGCATAGCTAACATAACTTTACCACACCACCAACTTTACCGTTTTAAGCAGCATATGTTGGTATTACAGTTAAGGCTGACAATTTCCTACACGATTCGTTAGCACGACATGACACGAAGTTAATCAGATTTGAAGGTTGAGCTTATACGGGTTTGAATTATAAACAGGTCTTATATAATAGTTTAATTAATTATTACAATTAATAGATAGATTTAAACGTGTCTTAAACGGGTTAGGCGGGTTTAACCTGTTTAACCCGCTATTTAATCGTGTCATAAACGGGTTATGACCCAAACACATATAAACTCAACCCGAACCCGCTTAATTTTGTGTCTTGTCGTGTCGTGTTAACGGGTCGTGTAAAAAATTGTCAGACCTACTCAAAATGTGACGAGGAATTTAGGAAGAGATATAAATGAGTTTGATAATTGGTTTACTTAAGTAAACTAAAGACGTAATAAAAGTATAAATCAAGATTTAACAAAAAAAGAGCGAGGTGTGGTAATGCTTATTAAGGTGGATGTGTTCAAAGCACGACAGATTATGTATTATGCTTAACTAATGCAATAGTTAGAATAAGATTCTTTAAGTTATGCATTTTAATGATATAATCCTATAATAGATCTCACGAACTGTCGAACTTTGAATATGACAAAGAAAGGACCTTGACACAGATTGTCAGACCAGTCTCTCGGAGCTTACGTTTGGATATAGAAAACATCAGTTACTGTGAGTTGCATTTTACTTTCGCGGATTATTTCCAAAAGCTAATTTCATATATTATGAATATTATTATCAAATACATCGCATTTATACTATTTTCTTGTATGATATATTGTTTATCAATTGTTTTGAATATATGAATCTAGTGTGCGATCCGAATAAACTAACTACCTATTAGGTGTCAATAAGCTGTGTGATCACCTGTACTTGAGTCAGTCTAGCGTGTCTAGATTGTTATTAATGATATAAATGTGCATGATATGAATATGAAAGATGGAATATGGATGAGAGATACGAGATTGAACTCGGTGGAACTATCCCGGGACCCGTATCTAGTGCGTTAAACTCGGTTAAACTATCTCGGGACCCACGACTTAGGATTAAGTGATTGGTCGCGGTTGAACTCGGTTGAATTATCTCGGGACCGGATCATCTGTATAATATGATTCGATATGAATACGATATAGTAAGATGAGTTAAAGTTTAAGATCAGGGTTTCGATCGGATCTAACGTGATGTTATTTTCTTATATCATGT
This sequence comes from Mercurialis annua, assembly GCF_937616625.2. Taxonomy (NCBI): domain Eukaryota; kingdom Viridiplantae; phylum Streptophyta; class Magnoliopsida; order Malpighiales; family Euphorbiaceae; genus Mercurialis; species Mercurialis annua. The sequence continues at coordinate 32,170,175 of NC_065577.1, read as the reverse complement.
ATTGATTTATGTACATTATTAAGCACGCGATGATATATTTTTATAATACCGTTAGTAATTTGCAAACTCACTCAGTATTTTTCCAATACTGACCCTTCACTTTTGATGTATTTCAGGTAATCGGAGTCGGATCAGACAGACCATCTTTTTTGTGTTGGAAGTCTTTTGAATTGCACAAAATATAAGTTTCTAGAACTACAGTAGTCAGTAGGTGTCAATATAAGAGTAACATTTTGAATTCAAACGGTATATATTGAAATGTAAATTCTGATATGGTTTTATAAGTAATTTGTCTATAAAAATGACGTTTTATTCGTTTGATTCTTGTACCAATTGCCGTGAGTGGATTTGGTTGTGATTATGACTAGAAACAGGGCTGTGCTGGATATTGGATATCGTTTTGTAAGACCCTGGTTTCTACGAATCATTTTGCAAACATTTTCAGAAAAGGAATATGATATTTTAATTTTTACAATTATATTATTTGAGAAAGTTTCCTGAAGACATTTTATGTATAATAATATATTTAATTTGCGAAAAAATTATAGTGATTCTAGGCTTGCTACGGGATTTGGAGCTACCACTCCCATTCCCTAGCGCCGGTCGCGGTTCAATAATTTGGGTCGTGACATTTAGTATTCTGATCTTATTCCAATTCCGCGTGAACAGATTTCTGGAGTCTCGCTTTGAGCTTAATCTTCGGATCTTGCCGAATCCTAAAGGTATTCGGCTTTAGCTGGGGATTCGGAAAGATCCTCTCTTTGGTCTTTGGTCATGGAGAAATCTCTAGGACTCGGACGCCTTTACTATTGGGCTTTCGCCTTTGGCAAATCCTTAGATTCACTTGAGTGAGTGGATCATGTGCGACTCAGTCCTATTATTGTTATGATGGAATTGGGTTTCCATCATCCCGAAGTATTATGAACCGAGTTCCATCGTGGCAGACCTCGAGAATCTTCGAAGAATCTGAATATAATTTATTACCAATAAAAAAGGAGATTCTAAAAGACACAGATCTTCTAGAAGAACAAGAATCACATTCCTATTCAAGAAAAGGTAATCCTATTTAGGCGATCTATTCTTAAATAAACTCACAAACCAAATAATTAATACTTTTCCTATTTAGATTCATACGCTAAATATGAATTTTTTTTCTATTTAAACTTTACAAGGTATTCATTCACTACTACTATATAAGGAGGTTGAGGTATGCTTAAAACACAAAATTTACATAGAATACAATTACCCTTCCTTAAATCTAAACTGACTTAAGCATCCGATTAGCCATCTACCTTCTTTTACAGGTTTAACTACCGTCGAGATGCCCAAATCCATTAATTGGCGGCGTTTGTGGGAAACACTTGGAAACTTTAAATTAGAAGGAACTTTTATGAACTCAAAATAAATTCTCATTGAAAGATGGCATATGATGGGACTAATTTTAAGAACAAATAAATAGATCTAACTGATCTACTAAACCGGATGAGTCAGAGATATCGACCGTTATCATAATTAATTAAGCAGGTTTACCAGTATTTGATTGGCCAAGAATAACAATCAGGTCAAAAAGAAATAAGGAAGAAGACGTGTCAAGTGAATTGAATTGGTGGCAAGGGAAACATGCACGTGATTAATTATTGTTGGCCAAATCTAAAAGAGGAAGCAGGGGATTAAGGAATTTGGCCGTAATTAAGGAATTTGGTGGCCACTTGATTTCACTGAAGCACATCAAATTGCTAGAATAGACAGTGCCTCGTTTGAGACACTGACAAAAAGCTGCCGTGCTGAATTTGTTTAGCCTATTTCTTTAAAGACATCACAGTCTTGTTCGAGACACAATTTTTTTTTTAATTTTTGCAGCTCTGCAGTTTTTATGAAGAGTCTGGAAAAGACATCAACAAATACACTGCATCCCGGCAGAAGATTTTCTGGAATCACCAAAACCACATCCGGGAATAAAGAATCAGAAATATTATCTTATTCAATAAGTTATGAATCACCATAAGTTTTTAATTAATCCATATATTATTTATTCAGTTACTGATTTTGATTGCAAAATCTAAGGAAACATAAAATATTATCTTAGTTTAAAATTCATTCACACTTTACATGAATTCATGCATAATTATGAATTTGATTTGAAAATTCAATAAATATATTATATGTTTGAAAAATTAAAAAAAAAAGAAGAATAAAGCCAAATCTAACTTAATCAAGAAGTCTTTGCCAACAAGACTCGGCATAGGAAAATAAAGCCAAATAATGCTTAATTAAGAAGGCTCCGCCAACAAAGTTCAGTCAAGAAGAATAAAAGTCGAACAAGACTTTGTCAAGAGAACAAAGAAACGAAAAGTCAAGAATAAATAAAAAGATCAACAACAATCCATATGATAAAAGGAGGGAAAACGAACAATTTTCATCACAAGAAAAGAAAAAGACAAACAATTGGCGGGAAAAATAACTCAGATCTAATAATTACAAAAAAAAGAGAAAATCCAGAAAAAAAATTAAATGAGAGATGATGGCAACAGAATTCCTGCAAAGAGCAAAAGAACATAGGAAGCACGACAAAAATCGGTGGCAAAAAAAGATAAAAATCTAAAGGTTGAAGGAAGAGAAGAAACAAGACATCAAAGGAGTTTTATCCATAACAATAATAAAGATGGACAAATAAATCAATAAAGGGAGCACCACTCAAAATAATGGAGAGTTGAATGATGCAAAAATGAATGAAAAAACCATCGGGCGAAACGAACAAAGGAAGAAGAAAAAATAAATCAAAACATGAAGAGAAGAATAATAAATCAAGAAGGCTCCGCCAAAGAAGAATAAACCAAGGCTTAATCAAGAAGGGACTCGCCTTAATAAGACTCGGTCAAAAAAATAGACGAAGAAGACAACTAAAAAAAGACTTGCCCCAATAAAATTTGGTAAAGATGAATCAGCCAAAGAAGAAATAGGTTCGCCCGAACCTTGAAAAAAAACCCCAAAAAGGAAAGAAGAGATAGGTTCGCCCGAACCTTAAAGAAAACTTCCAAGAGGGAAAAAAGATACAGGGTTCGCCCAAACCTTGAATAAGAACCCTAAAAGATAAAAAAGAGATAGGTCCGCCTGAACCTTCAACAAAAAAACCCAAGAGGGAAAAAGGAATAGGTTCGCCCGAAACTTGAAAAAAAACTCTAAAAGAGAAAGAAGATATAGGTTCGCCCAAAACTTAACGAAAAGCCTCAAAAGAGAAAATAAATATAGGCTCGTCCGAACTTTGAATAAAAATCCTATAAGGTTTAGATTAACCTTAAAATCAAGAGTTTATATTAACTTTAAAAATAACAATAGGTTTAGGTTAACTCCTAGAAATACGTGAGGCGAAACGCCCAAAAAATAAAAGAAATGTGAAACGCCCAAAAAACAAAAAGAATGTGAAAAAAGGCAAAACGCCAAAAAAAAAAAAAACAAAAAAAATGCGAAAGAAAGGCGAAACGCCCAAAAAACAAAAGGAAGGCAAAAACGCCCAAAAATGAAAGGAAGACGAAACTCCTAAAAAACAAAAGGAAAATAAAACACCCAAAAACTAAAAGGCAACACGTCCAAAAGGAACAAATCTTAAAAAGGAAAGCGACCGCCCAAAAAAGAATGAAGAGTTAAGGAAATTCAAAATAAACTGAATAACCAGATCTAAAAAACAAGCGTAGATACCCTATGAGATCAGTGTACTTATGGAGGACCTCGAAGGACTCATATATGTCCAAAGAAGAAAATAAAACTCTTAAAATGAAGAAAGATTTATAAAAGAAAAATAAGACTCATCTTGAAAAAACAAGTACTCATTAAAAGAGTAAACATGAACTGGCATTCAAAGATATCGCCAAAATAATGGTTTCACCCTAAAGATGTTAGTTTCGCAAATATAATGGCATCGCCTAAATAAAAGAGAGCTGGAATAAAAGGCTTCGCTCAATGAAGATAAAAACAAGCAAAAATAACACAAAAAAAAAAGAATCTCAAAATTAAAAAAAATAGAACAAATATCAAGAACGAAGAAGAATGATAAATAAACAACTTAAAATCACAACCCACAAAGATCAAGTACTTGAAGATAAAACATAGCGATCAAATGGAAAATAAGGAGCAATGCAGTAATAAAAAAGAATACATAAGAAAAAAAGACTCAACCAAGTCCTAAACAATAAGGATTTCCATCCTAAGAAGAATGAAGGTTCGTCAAATAAGGGTTCCACCCAAACAATAATGAAAGTTCGCCCAATAGGGTTCCACCCAAAAATAAAAATTCTCTCAAAATGAGTGAACACCTAAAGATAAGGGCTCACCCAGTACAAGGGCTTCACCCATAGATGAAGACTTATCTAGTATAAAAGCTTCACCCAACGATGAGGAGTCGCCACATAAAACTTCGCCTATAAAACAATAAGCAGATGACATCTCGCCAAGACAAAAAGGGCTCGCCAAGGAGGATTTCAACAAAAAGGAAAAGAAATAAACAAACAAAGATCAAAAATTTCAAAAGGTCGATGGATCGAATCACAAAGTTAATTGGAAATGAAAAGACAAATTGAAGAAATTTGAAGAACACAAAGAAATCAAAATATAAACAACAAAATACCTGAAGATAAGGTATCAAAATAAATCAAAAAGATCCATCGAAAATCTAAAGAGTCTCGCCAAAAAAGAGTACTCGACAAGACTCAAATCAACAAGGAAAAACTAAAAATCAAGAAGGCATAAATACCTAGACATTAGCTTACTTGAGGGAGACTAATGATGGAAACCTAAATATTATGAACCGAGTTCCACTGAGACGGATCTCAAGACTCGTCGAAGAATCTAAATATAATTTATTACCAATAAAACAGGAGATTCTAGAAGACACAAATATTCTAAACTAGGAATCACATTCCTATTCAAGAAAAAATAATCATATCTAGGAAATTTATTCTTAAAAAGCTCACACTCGAGCCAGAATCCATTACCAGTTGGAAGCGAATCAGTAAGTAAATCAGTCATTAAGAAAAGCGTATCAGATCAAGCCTTCGAAGCAGCCCATTCCGTCGATGTAGTACAATTTTCATATTTGTATTCATATGATAAATAAGAATCTTTTTTCCATTTAAACTTTACAAGGTATTACTCACTACTACTATATAAGGAGGTTGAGGTGTGCATAAAACACACAATTTACATAGAATACAATTACTCTCCCTTAAGCCTAAACTGACTTAAGTGTTGGAGAGCTAATCAAACATTCGTCCGATCAGCCATCTACCTTGTTTTGCAGGTTTAACTATCATCGAGATGCCCAAATCCAACACTACTAAAACTAAGAAACAAGGATACAAGCCTAAGAGCATCCAAATGGATTCTCTACTTCTTTAAAACTCTTTATAATAAAGAGTCTAATTAAAAAATACATTCCAATGGACTCTTTATTTTAAAAGAAAAAAAAAGTCAATTTGGTTCTCCATATTTGGAGAGACAAAACAAATCTCTAAATTAAAAAAAAAACACGTGTAATTATTTGTGCATATTATGTCTCCACTACTTTTTTATTTTAGAAGAAAAAATATCATGTATTGTCTTCTTCCATCGTCTTCCACCCATATTCTATTGTTTCTTTCTTTTTTTCATTATTTCATTAATTAACATGAATTGATAGATTACTTCCACTTTAACCAAGTTGTCAAGACCCAAAAATTAAATTTAATCCTAACAACGAAATAAAGAGGGATGTGAGGCCAAGGTCGACCATTCCCTGTGATGCTTCCAAAGAAACAAATGAGTTTGCCAACTTACAACTATACGTTAGATACAATTGGACTTGAAGTAACAAACAATCTCAGCGAGCAACAAGATCTCGGTTCTTGGTTAAATTTCGATGATGATGAGTTGTGAGATCATGATTTTTGTGAGACTTGGGATATTAATGAATGACCTAGGAGATATGCAGATGATGATGTAGATCAAATTGGTTATGCATCAGAACTAACCTAATTTAGTTAGAGTCAAGTATATCAAAAGGTTGAAATTTTTTAGTTGATTTTATGTAGATAATATGCGGATGACTGAAAGCAATTGGTATTTATATAAAATGTGCTTCCAGTCTTTATAGTCATTTTACATACTATTGGTCTTGTTCTTGTGCAAAGATTTGCCATTAATGATAATTTACGAAAAATAGTAGCCCATTATTTTTGGAACAATACTTTCTTAGAGAGTTCACTATAATGAAGGTTAAATTTTTTACTCTCTATTACTAAAAATGCTTTTTATTTATTTAAAACTGCTCTTTATAATAGAAAGCATTGTTGGAGATGTTCTGAGTCTTAAAATTTTAATTTGTGTGCTTAATACATACATCAGAAAAGAAACCCTTTAGCTATCTATAGTCTCCACCTAGGGATAGATTCATTATTTTGTGACTTTAATAAGGGTAAGAAGGGTCCAAATCCTTTTATCTAGGCCACGAAGGAGAAAAGAAATAGGCATCTTAAGCCATTTCCAACCCAACCCAATCTAAATTTGAATTTTATTTTTTAGAGATAGAGTAAATTTTACTCGGACTATAAACTCTATCTCTAACTCTAAATAAATTTTTCTCCAACCACAAATTCTATCTCTAACTCTAAAAGAATAGTTTAAAAGTACACTATTTTATTATTTTAACAACTTAATTCAAATTGAAATTTTTTCACATTAAAAATAAAAATATATAATTATTATTAATAGTAAAATAATAAAATTTAGGCCAAATGATTAAAAAAGGCCAAACCTTTCATAAAAGTTTCACAAAAGTCCAAATCTTTTAATTTTTTCCAATTTGTCTTGAAACGCAGAATTTCGTATCAATTATGTCCCACTACGCGATTTTGCTTATGTGGCACTGATGTGTGGCATGCCACATCAGCAAAATTGCGTATTCGTAATTGAAACGAAAACCTTCTTTTCAAGACGATATAGGTAAAATTGAAAAGTTTGAACTTTTATGAAATTTTTTTCAAAGTTTTGGCCTTTTTTAGTAATTTGGCCTAAAATTAAAATAAATAATTATACCATATAATAATATATTTTACAAAATAAAATTGAATAAATATTAATTTTTTTAATTGTCACGACCCAAAATCAGAGATCGTTATCGGCTTTATGGATATGGTAGTATCGAAACCCGTAGCTAGCCTCGCGGATAACATACAAACAAACAAAACCTACAAATAACCAATGCTTGGGGGCAACTGAGACTCCAACCTAAGTCTAGTACTTTATATACATAATTATATAACTAAATACTCGGCTCAAACTCGAGACTCCAACAACAGGCTAATTTAATAAATAAACTGAATCTAAAGTATAACATGCCAATAACATAATAAAACAGTCGGACCAATCCGACAAACCAAAGTATAGATAACTATAGAAGGTAAACTAGTTCTACTGCGGTGTAAGAGTATAAAACAGTTTGACTAGTTTTTATTAAAATCAAAGGAATCTCCAAAGAATGAAAGAAGTCGAAGATCGACCAAAGCTCTAAAATCATAAACCTGAAAATGGAGAAAACAACAGAGTCAAATATAATGAGATGAGTTCATAATACTATTTATATATATTAAGTTAAAACCTTTAAAAATATAAAACCCTTTCATAGTAATATATATATAACATTATGGAAACAATATTGAAATAAAAGTAAACGGGAAGAAATCCTCATCAATTCTAAAGAAAGCCAGACATCTGTCAGCCAAACCCAAAGTACTTACCGGTGCACACAGTCTCAATAATGCCTATCGAGTAGCTCGTTCCAATCCAGTTCCATAATCATTCGAAACAGTTCAAAAACATTTATATACTAAAATACATAAGTTACTTAATAAAACAGTAAATATCACTACAAACTCACTGCCTGCAAAACTACGTGAAAATCCTGACAAACAAACTAACCCTGCGCGGACTTCGAAGCACGAGCAGACGATGGGTCTAAAAACAAGGCACTAGTTAAAATCCATACAACCCCTAACTTTAAGAATACTATACACCACATAACTAGTATCTCACACCGCTACCAAAATACAAACCAAAGTATAACATACATACACACTAATCAAATTAATAAGTTAAACTTAGATGAGTTCTCGCTTTAAAACAATATTTGAAGTTCTTACATAACTTAGTTAAAACATTTAAAATCAAGCAAAACCTCAAAATAGTGTGTTACCCGAAAACCATATTACAAGCTTAACAGCACATGTCGGACAATACAAGTCTAACCCGACCCAAGCAGAAACCAAAGTGTAAACCAAAGTTGAATCCGAAAACCTTTAAATAAAACCAATACATATTTGAAAACAAAGAACTCAACAAAGCTTAACAATTTCAATAAACTACTAGCAACAACATGCCAAACACTTAGCCAACACTTGGTAAAATCACCCAATGTAAACACAATGTGTTAAACCATCTTAAATGAAATAAATAATGATTTTAAATACATTTAAACACATAAACTCATATATTAAACCACCAATTTAACTATGGCAAAAGCTAACATAACTTATATACAAATTCATGAATCCATTACCAACCAATCTTAAACAATGCCAACACGTTTAATCCACCAAAACAGCCCTAAAACTTTCATAAGCAGCCACTAACATACATTGATATGTAACCCATTCAAACAATACATAAATAGGCATAACAAGTCCGAAAAATCAACCATTGTAATTTTGGAATTTAATCGGGATCTTTTATCGTTGAAAATGACTTAAACACATTGAAATAGCAAAGAATTCACAAATTAAGTAAACATATGATCTACTATTTTGAACCCTCGAAGAAGTCACTATACTATCGATCATTTTCCAATATATGAGACAATGTGCCCATTCCTATACAATAGAGGTACATGCATTACAATAATGTGCACATACCTATAGATTGAGTGTGCACATAGTCTTGATAGAATAATGTAATTTTCGTAATTCAAAATATACATATGATTGATTGAAATTCTATTTTAAGAGGATATATCCAGCAATCTTTGTTGACTTATTAAAGTCAGAGAGAATCATTTACTCCATTTAGAACGATTAAACTCAAAACCTTATTCAAATAAACACACACACCTGATGAGATAACAATCGTGCGACTGTGAGAAATTAGCACATGCTCATAATAGTGGGTGTGCGTTTGTTCGTGGATTATTTACATTATTATGAAGCTATAATTGAATAATAGTTTTGCGTTTAAAAACTAGCAAATACCGCATGTCTTAAATTAATTTAAATCAATCATAAATATAAAAGTTAAGTAAAAAAATTGGAAGAAATAAAAAGAGTCAATTTTCACATCTCTTTCACTTTAATTTTATATATATACTTAACAGGGGTGTCAATATGGATTGGCGGGTCGGGTTCATGTCGTGTTGACCCATTATATTGACATGATTAAAGTCAACACGAACACAATTCATTTAACTAATCATGTCAAAATCTTCAATCCTAACACAACACAAAAATTAAATGGGTAACACGATATGACACGATTAATACATTAAGACAAATAAATAACACGATATAATTAACATGACTCACTTAACTTGTAAAAATATTTAAACCATATAAATATAATTTTAGCCTCATATTTATCAAATTATACTAAAATTATATTGATATAATTTTATTTAATTAATTTAGTAATTTTATTTATTTCTATGTTATTATAAATTATATAATTTATAAACGGGTTAAATGAATTCGCGAGTGATCCTTTGACACAACCATTTATTTCGTGTCATAACTGGAATGGTATGTCTTGCACTTTGGCAAGTTGAGTGTCTTGTGCTGTTTTCAGCGACAAGTGGCGGAGAAGGGCTTGGTTGTCAGTTGATTCGCTCTTTTGTTTTCTGCACCTAATCATTAGCTTCAGCAGTTGATTGATTAGCTGTTTCTTTTCTGGAAGATTTGTTCCCCTCTATGTTTTGTCCCCCACTACAAAATTTCTTTTCTGGTTGTTCTTTTTTCATTGGTTCCTAATTAACCAATAATAGCTTTGTGTTTATTACAATACTACAAACCCTATTAAGAGAAGTTAGGGTTCGTTCTATTGTTTCGTTCCTTTTTGCTTTTGTGGTGACTGACCTTGTTTTTTATATGGCTGGTATTCCTGATAAGGTGAACTACGATGTCAGGCTGGCAGTTGCTGATGAGGAGGAAGAAGGGTTAGATTTCTCTGGGGCTGATGCGAGTGTTGTCAATGAGGAGTATAAGTTCTGCCTTATAGGGAGATTCTTAACGGATAAAACGGTGAACTGTGTTGCAGTGAAAACAGTTCTTCCACCAATCTGGAAGCCGGTGAAAGGAGTCCGGATTACTCAAGCGGCACCAAGCCTGTTCTTGTTTCAATTCTTCCATGAAATGGATATGAGAAGGGTGTTGGATGATGGACCATGGACGTTTGAATTTCACTTATTTATTTGCCGTCAGTTGGTGTTTGGTGAGATTGCGGCGGAGGTTAAGTTATGGGATGCAGTGTTCTGGATTCATATCCTGGATATTCCGCTGGGTATGGCTTCTCATAAGTTTGGAGAAGAGGTGGGTAATTTCATAGGGAAATTTGTGTGTCATGATAACAGAGTGAATAAAAGCATTGAAGGTAGTTCCATGCGCATCAGAGCTAGTGTTGATGTTCGTAAACCGCTAAGGCGTAGGATGAAGTGCAGGAGGAGTGTTAATGCGTGTAGTTGGGTCATTTTTCAATATGAAAGGATCCCAATGTTTTGTTTTTACTGTGGTATTATGGGACATTCAGAGAAATTTTGCGAGAAATATTTTGATAACCCAATCCCAAAGGAGATGTTGCCGTATGATCCCTCTATGAGGTACGTTATGAAGAAGACGCAGGTTCCAATGGAGGAAAAATGGCTACGTGATAAGGGCCCAAACATGGTAGCAAACGTTGGAGGAGACGATGAGGTGGCAAATTTGAATATTGAATTGGAAAAAAATCTGATGATTATCAAACCGAATCATAGTTCTGAATTTCAAATGGGAAAGAGGAGTGATAAGGGGGTTAATTCTGGTATGGGTTCGGATATGGTAGTTAGTGATGGGGGAGGATCTTCTACTACCAATTTGAATTTTATTCGTGGAGATCTAGAATCTGAACTGAATGATGAGGTGGCTATTGATGCAAAAAGGAAAAGATCTCAGAGTGGGCTGATTGAAGGTACAAAAAATGGGCCAATGTTTCATGAGTCCGACATGATTATTGATCCAGTAAGTTACAGACCGGCGGGCCTTAATCAGGCCGGCCCGAAGCAATGAGTTGCCTCGGATGGAACTGCAGAGGAATGGCCAATCCTCGTGCAATAAGGTTCCTACGTGATATGGCAAGAAGGTTGAATCCTTCTTTTATTTTCTTATATGAAACTATGATTAATGAAGCTAGAATTATTGCTTTGAGGAGTGCTATGGGTTACGATAATTCTTTTTCAGTAGATAGTGTGGGTAAAAAAGGTGGTTTAGCAATCTTATGGAAGGCTGGTGTTGAGGTTGCTGTTCTTGGTTCAAGTTGCCATTATATCGATTTACAAGTTAGGTTGGCAGAAGGGCATCATTGGAGGCTTACGGGGTTCTATGGGTGTCCGGAGAGAAATCGTAGAAGAGAATCATGGTCCATGATTCAATCTTTGAGTTTGAATAATTCTCTACCGTGGTGCATTATAGGAGATTTCAATGACCTGTTATCAGCTGATGAGAAGCGTGGAGGAGGTACACATCCGAGCTGGCTTTTTGATGGTTTTCGTGATACTTTAACCAGATGTGGCCTGGTTGATATTGGTTTTGCAGGATACAAATATACATGGAGTCGAGGTCGAGGGGGCAATGGGAAAGTTGAGGAGCGACTCGATCGTGTGTTGTGTTCTAGTGATTGGCTAGAGCTCTTTCCAGAAGCGGGGCTCAGAAATTTAGAGTTAACAACATCGGATCACTTGCCTATTTTGTTAACTTTGAATCCAGTTGACGGAGTAGGAAGACAGCGCAAATTTAGATTTGATAATGTTTGGCTCGCAAAGAAGGATAGTATGGCGGTTGTCTCATCAGCATGGAATATAGGCGCAGGAAATGATCTCGTTGAGAAATTGAGAGGAACTAAGGAGTGTTTGAAGAGCTGGAGTGGGGACCGAAGTCCGAAATTTAAAGCACGCCTAGAAGGTATTAGAAGGAGATTGGGTCTGCTTCAGAAAAGAACGGATGAGATGGGTCGTATGGAGTACACTGCTGCCTTGAAAGATTATAATTTTATCTTGGGGGAGGAGGAGAGCTACTGGAAGCAGAGGGCAAAGTGTCATTGGCTTGCGGGAGGAGATGCAAACACACGGTATTTTCATAACCATGCATCAGCAAGAAATCGTTTGAATAGAGTTGACAAACTCAGAGACGAGGGAGGAGAGTGGCGGTCTTCTAAGAGTGAGGTGAATGACATTATTAGTAGATATTTTAACTCCCTATTTTCTGAAACTCATGTTGGTGATATGAATTTTTTGGATTTTCAGCCTAGAATTACAGATTGTGATAATGGTTGTTTATTAAGTCCTGTAACTGAATTCGAAGTGAGGAAGGCGGTATTTAGTATGCATAATGATAAATCGCCCGGACCCGATGGTTTTAATCCAGCTTTTTATAAGAAGTATTGGGGGGTGGTGAGTAAAGATGTTGTTTTCATGTGTAGAGAATTTTTTCTGAAGGGTGTGTTTCAAGATGGCCTTAATGATACTGACTTAGTTTTGATCCCTAAAGTTAGTAATCCGGAGCGTGTGACCGACCTCAGACCGATTGCTCTATGTAACGTCGCCTATAAAATTATTTCTAAAATTCTAGCTAATCGAATGAAGAAATTGATGCCTAGAATTATTTCAGAAAATCAAAGTGCTTTTGTGGAGAATAGGCTCATTACAGATAACTTTCTTATAGCATATGAAATTGGGCATTATTTGAGGTGTAAGCGTACAGTGAAATTTGGAATGGCGGCTTTGAAAATCGACATGAGTAAAGCGTATGATAGAGTCAGATGGGACTTTATTGAGTTGATGCTCAGGAAGCTTGGGTTTTGCGAAGAGTGGATCAAACTGATTATGTTTTGCGTGAGGTCGGTGAGGTATGTGAGTATTAGCAATTGTGAGAACTTGGCGCCTATCATTCCTAGTCGGGGTTTAAGACAAGGCGATCCTTTATCGCCATATTTGTTCATTATTTGCGCGGAAGGGCTCAGTCTTTTGCTTACTCAAGAGGAGGTAGCCGGGAGAATACATGGTGCATCGATTTGTAGGGGAGCTCCATCGGTTAGTCACTTATTTTTTGCGGATGATAGTTTCTTATTTTTCCGTGCCTCAAGGGATGAAATGCGAGCTATTAAAGGTGTGTTGGCTGTTTATGAAAGCTTCTCGGGTCAAAAGGTCAACTTTCAAAAATCTAACATTTTGTTTAGTTCAAATACAACCCCGGAGATGAGAGCAAGTATTGTGTTGGAGTTGAATGTGGAGGAGGTAAATGATAGCGGTAAATATTTGGGTCTCCCTTCGTTGGTAGGAAGAAACAAATCCTCTATTTTTAAATTCATCAAAGACAGAGTGTGGAGTAGAGTTAAAGGGTGGAATTCGAAGTTTTTATCGAGAGGAGGAAAAGAGGTGTTAATTAAGGCGGTTGCTCAATCTTTGCCCAATTACGTTATGAACGTTTTTTTAATTCCTCTTCGCCTTTGCGAGGAGTTAGAAAGAATGTTAAATTCCTTTTGGTGGGGGAGAGACCAAATTAAGAAAAAAGGAATTAGTTGGGCAAGTTGGGATAATCTTTGTGTGCCTAAGAAACATGGTGGTATGGGGTTCAAAAGAATTCGGAATTTTAATATTGCCATGTTAGCTCGACAAGCGTGGCGTTTTATCAATTTGGAAAGTAATCTTATGGTAAAGATTTTCAAAGCTAAATACTTTCCAAATAATTCTTTTCTTGAGGCTACTTTGGGTTCAAACCCGAGTTTCGTTTGGCGTAGTATTTTTGAAGCACAAGATGTTATGAGGAAAGGAGTAAGGGTGAAGATTGGGAACGGTCAGAATACTCGGATTTGGGGCACGTTGTGGCTGAATGATGATAACAGGGGAATGATTTCCACGCCTATGCCAAATGAACTTTCTAGTTCAGTGGTTAACAATCTTATGGAAGTGGGCAGTAGAAATTGGGATGAAAATCTAGTAAGGGATGTGTTTGACAGTGTTGATGTGGAGAAGATCCTGAGCATTCCTACTAGCAACCGAGATATTGAAGATGGTTGGCGTTGGCGTTTCGATCCTAAAGGAAAATTTACGATTAAAAGTTGTTATAGAGCCGTATGTGGAGAAATTATGGATCAGCCAAATGCAATGTGGAGTAGGATTTGGCAGCTTCAGATCCCGCTTCATGTTAGAAATTTCCTATGGAGGGTTTGCAAAAATTTCCTTCCGACGGCGGAAGCATTAGCTCGGAGGAAAGTGTTCGTTTATAGTCAATGTTCAGTGTGCTCTTCAGGAACCGATACTGCAGTTCATCTTCTGGTTCAGTGTTCAATGGCAGCGGATTGTTGGAAAATTATCAAAACGCCGGACTTGCATGGGGTGGTGACAGTGGTAGACTGGATGAACAAATGGCTAACAGAGATGGCAATGGAGGAGAAAACGCTGAATGCTATGGTTTGCTGGAATCTTTGGTTAAATAGGAATAATATCGTTTGGCAGAAGAACGCGGGCACGGCGGATTCCATCATCGCTGCAGCTGTTAATCAGCTCTCAGCTTGGAACGTGGCTCACGTTAAAGATGAAGAACTCAGATCAGTAGAGTTACTGAAAGGCGATGGTACAGTAAGCTGGCTTCCTCCTTGTCAGACTTGGGTGAAGGTTAACTGTGACGCTGCATGTTTCTCCAATATGCATGGAACAGGTCTGGGAATGGTTGTCAGAGATCATATGGGCTGTATTATTCAAGCTAGATGTGTTAGAGTCCATGGGAACTTCTCTCCTAGGTTGGCAGAAGCTATGTCTATCAGGGAAGCATTGAGTTGGTTGAAGGGTTTTCCGAACATTTGTATTGAGTCGGATGCGATGGAGGTTATTTTAAAAATTAGGAATTCTGAGTTGTCTGAGGATATCCTAATTGGTGATTGTGCGACATTGGCAAAGCAGTTTAGTAATGTTGTTTTTAGTTTCGTGAGACGATCTGCGAATCAGGCAGCGCACATTCTTGCGCAGCATGCCCGTTCCATTTCAGGTCATCAGGAGTGGTTCTGTCACTTTCCTGAATTCCTCACAAATATAACTGCTTTGGATTTTTAATATAAGCCCATTTTGATTGTTAAAAAAAAAAACTGGAATTGTATGTTTTTAACACGAACCTGCTAAGCCTCAATTCGAATACGCTAAATTTACGTAATAGATGAATTGTGTTATTGTGTTATGACATTTTAACACCCTATGGCCTAATGTTCATTTTTTTTCAATTAATTTTCTTTTCCTTTTATATTTTCAATTGAAATCTTTTTCTATCAATTTGTGAGAAACAAGAATAATAAATAAACGAGTGAAGGTTCAAAAAACCCCCTGAATTTGGCACGAAGTATCAAATAAGCCCAACCTCACAAAACCGGATCAAACCACCCCACAACTTGTCAAAACCGGATCGGTTTCACCCTTTTGACCAAAAAAGAGAGTGGAATAAGCTACTTTTAAAAATTAACCCTAATTAATCTTAATTAAAACACTAATTGATTTATTTTATTTAAAATTTAAGTAATATATAATTGGGGGTTTTTTCTACCTTTTTTCTAATCACTCTAACTAAAATTAACCCTAATTACTAAACTGAAAATACTAAACCGGCCGCCGACCACCTCCGGAATCAATTCCGGCCACCCCTCCCCGACCCACCTCCGGAATAATCAAATGAAGAACAGATCCACCTGGGATCTGTTCTTCATTTTGTTCTTCAAATGAAGAACAGATCCCAGGTGTGGGATCTGTTCTTCATTTGAAGAACAGATCCCAAATTGGATCTGTCCTTCACGAAGGACAGATCCCAAATTGGATCTGTCCTTCACGAAGGACAGATCCCGGGGATCTGTCCTTCAAAAACGAAGAACAGATCCCAGCGTGGGATCTGTCCTTCAACGAAGAACAGATCCCAGACGGGATCTGTTCTCCGTTTTTGAAGAACAGATCCCGTCTGGGATCTGTTCTTCAGTTGAAGAACAAATCCCGTCTGGGATCTGTTCTTCAACTGAAAACAGATCCCAGACGGGATCTGGAGCGGAGACGCCGGGGGAGTAGCGGCAGAGACGCCCGGGGAGTAGCGGCGATGGTGGGTATGTTCGGCGGCGGTGGGTATGTTCGGCGGCGGTGGGTATGTGGCCGGAGAAGAAGATGATAGTTGGAAAAAAGCATAAAAAGATCCCTTTGATTTTATTTTGAAATCAATTTGATTTTTAAATTATTAAAATGTAATAAGTTATAAAAATATATTAAATGTTAATTTTGTGAATGATTTAAATATTAAGGACTATTTTAATCTTTTAACCCTCTAAAACCACTTAAAGTAATGTAAAACCGGAGAGTGTGTTCACTCTCTAGGGTGAGAGTGGGGAAGGGGGTATTTGATACGTTTTTGCATAGTTCTGGGGTGGTTTGATCCACTTTTGCGAGGTTGGGCTTATTTGATACTTCGTGCCAAGTTCAGGGGGGTTTTTGAACCTTCACTCATAAATAAACTAACAAAGTTTGATGTGGAAACAAATTACCAATCATGGAAACCATTAAGCACCCTCTAATCTAGAGAGAGAAACATTAATGTAATAAAAACAAATTTGAGAGAGAATAAAAAGAAAAGCAAAGAAACAATATTGGAAGAAGAACAAGAAGAAAAGAATGAAAGGAAGAAGTGATATCCATCATTCAATTGCATGTGCTTCTCCTTCAATCCCCATAATATTTCCCCCTTTCTCTCCTCTCCTCCATTAATCAAATCCCTCCCCTCTCTCCCCAATTCCAACTTAATCAACTTCACTTTCTAGGGTTCTTAATTTCCTTTTCATCATCACTTAACCAAAAAAGCTCATCACATCACATTCATATTATATACACACATATACCCATAATACCCATTTATGCACTCATTAGAATTATGCATATTTTTGTGTGAGAGAGGGATAGGAAAGTAAAAGAAAGAATCTTTTTTCACTTTTCTTTTGAATTTATCAGAAGAAGAAGAATGAAAAGACTCAATCTTTTTCTCTTTTTCTGATTCAATTTGGCTTCTTTTTTGACTTGGAATACAAAAAAAAGTTTGAAAATCACTCCTCACTGGATTTATACAAGGAAAAGAGGAGTTGGGTATTGGTGATGCTTATGTAAAGATTGAAAATTTGTTTGAAAGATGATGGCTATGGAGAAAGATTTTGATTCAAAGCTTAGGATTCAAAGCAGCAATAACTCTTCAGCATCTTCTTCACCATCCTCTTCTGTTTCTTCTAATAATAAGAACATCGCTAATGTGCAGAGATCTAAAAGCTTTGCATTCAGAGCTCCCCAAGAAAATTTTAGTATTCAAGATTTTGAGCTTGGCAAGATCTATGGCGTTGGTTCTTATTCTAAGGTTTGAATTTTCTTGGCTTTTTGTTATGTGGGGATGTTGTGTTTGTTTGGTGGTATTATGAGATTACCTTTTGGTATGATTTTGTATCAGCTTTTGTTATAATGAGTATGTTCAGTGGTGATGATTAATGAGTTTTGTGCAATGAATTCAATGATTTTCCTTTAAAGTAATGTCAAATGCTTGAATTTTATATGCACAATCTGTGATTTAGTATTGAAATCTTGCAAAAAAGATGTGAATTTAATTTAAGAGCAGGACGGATTGACGGATTAGGTGCAAGATAAGCGCGTTTCGTGTCGTGGGGTTTTGCTGATTATTAGTTTTTAATTATGGGAATTTCTAAGTTAACATATGTAATTTTGAATCTTAAGTTTATGTTGGTTCATTAAGAAAATGAAGAAGAATTTGTGGTTTGTATTATTGGAGTCTGATATTTACTTTTTTACTCATCCATCTGTTCTCTTCTTTTTTCTCCACCCAATGAAACATTAAAGAAGAAGTCTTGAAGCTTTAAGTTATTTCAGAAAAGGAAAAGAGAAAAGCTGTTTTAGGTGTTAAGAAGTCAGTTGAATAGAAAGAAAAATATATTAAGGTTAGTACATTAGTGAGATGACAACCTTCTATGACGGGAAATTTATATGGTGTGCTTCTAACAAGAAATTACAATGATTTTTTAAAGTAAAATAATTCCCTCTTTTTTTATCTTTTCTTGTGATCCAATCATATGTGAGGTAAATTGTCGGCAAGCTTTTCCTGTTCATGCGGTGGCTTTCTTTATTGCTGTAAGATTTACGTGTATCCAAATTTTGCTTTAGTTTCAGTTTATACAACAGCATGCTGTTTTCTGTGGTGTTTTCTGAAAATTTGTGTGAAATTGTTCCTTTTGCTTCTTAAAGGAGAATTTGTGAGCTTGTGACTTGCTTTATTATCAGTTTTGACCGTCGTCATTTGTTTTCTTATCCTTACACGTCAAGGATTTTTGGCCTCTTAGCTTCGTGTTGGGAATGACTCAATCTAGTATAATATTAATTGGTCTGTCAGGTAGTCAGAGCAAAGAAGAAGGATAATGGAATGGTTTATGCCTTGAAAATCATGGACAAAAAGTTCATCACAAAAGAAAATAAAACAGCTTACGTGAAGTTGGAACGCATTGTTCTTGATCAATTGGATCATCCTGGAATTGTTAGGCTATTTTTTACTTTTCAAGATTCTTTTTCTCTTTGTAGGTATCCCTGGTAACAACCTTTCAAATTTCTATTTTCTTGTTTAGTTTACATTTATTCCTTTAACACGACACACAATTTTATTGGTGTATGGAACATAAAGTTTTTCTCATTGACTTTATTCTGCAGACATGGCACTTGAATCGTGTGAAGGTGGAGAGCTTTTTGACCAAATAACCAGAGTAAGCTGATGCAAGAATCTCATTAATCTGCACTTCATTTTATTGAAACCCAGACTTTCAGTTTTTCTTATCATTTGATGCAATGCAATTAATGTGAAAAGTGGCATTGGTTCTATTAATGACCTTGTCATCTAAGGCAAAGAAAGAAAAGGAAAATTTTACCAAGTTCTAAAATTCTTAAACCCTCTGTTGCTTACCAAGTTACTCTCTCATGAAGCATGAAAATTTAAAACATTTATTAGGCGGCATTACATTTGAGCATACAGTTCATGCAAAGTTGTTCCTAGTGCTCTAAATTTTACACTGCATCTACGAATGAGGTTTGCATACTTTACATTGTCATTCAATCAAAGATTGCATTTGAATCTTCTTAGGATAATTGCAAAAGGTTCTTCTAGCTAATAACACCACATCTTGGTTTTAAATGCTTTAAACTTGGGCGGAATAGGCTGTTTTGTTTTAGAATTTGTGCTGTGGCCTTTGTTATGTTGTTTTAGCAAATCTGTATAATTTGTATTCATGCAGAAAGGCCGTTTATCAGAAACTGAAGCTCGCTTCTATGCGGCAGAAGTAGTGGATGCTCTTGAATACATACATGGCATGGGGTTAATACATCGAGATATCAAGGTAACGTGTTATAATGCATGGCCGCTTATTTATTCTGGCATTTAAAACATTCTAAGCACTTAAACTGCAGCCGGAGAACTTGCTGCTTACAGCAGATGGACATATTAAAGTTGCTGATTTTGGGAGTGTGAAGCCAATGCAGGATAGCCGCATCACTGTCCTTCCAAATGCAACCTCAGGTATCAGCTGGGATTTTATAATTTATAAAGTGATCGACTTTTTCTTTGATTATTGGATTAAATTTGCTTATGTTGATGCACTGCTTAGATGATAAGGCTTGCACATTCGTGGGCACAGCCGCATATGTCCCTCCAGAAGTCCTCAACTCTTCTCCTGCAACATTCGGGTAAAGGAATATTTTTGTAGTTGATAGCGTCTGAAATGATATTCCAATTGCAATGAACTTACAGGAGAAGCAGGCACTTGGTAGTATTTTCCAGGATTTTTATACGGGATCAATAGTTATCAATTAGTTTTTTGTGTTGATTTTTTCTTGATTATGTAGGATAACCTTTTGCGTTTTTACCAAATTCAAACAGAAATGACCTCTGGGCACTTGGCTGCACCTTGTACCAGATGCTTTCCGGAACTTCTCCTTTCAAAGATGCCAGTGAATGGCTAATATTTCAAAGAATTATAGCCCGGGATATTAGATTTCCCAACTATTTTTCAGAAGAAGCTAGAGATCTAATTGATAGGTTATTGGTAAGCGGCAAAGTTCTTGCAGATAATACTGTTTATTTATTCTTGAAATTTTGTTAGATAAATTTACTTTCGTAATTGCTATACTTTCAGTTACTAAAAATATTTCTCTATTTGGGTGTTTGGAATAGTAAAAAAACTAGAAGCTAATAAAGGTTCTCTCAAAAGTTGCATCTCATTGTCTTGGATTATGTCCGCATGGTCACTACTCCATATCTTTTGCTAAACAGGGGCCATATCTGCATATGAAACAAATTCTAATTTCATGTAGACTGCTAGGTACCATTTTCTTATGATAGTTGTCCATAATAAGGATGAAGTTGAAGATGCAATATAATTTTTCTCAATTGTTTGATGGATGTAGAAATAATTCACGTGATTTTGGATTTTTTTTGGGGATAACATTGTATCATTTTCTCCTGGATCGTGTTGCCATTCGGTGTATGGGTATCAATTTTGTTAAATTTTTTAAGGCTCATAACTAGTTGACAAGGGGTAGGCATGTTTATGGTGGTCAGGTCACACAAATCTTATGGTACTAGAAGTGTGTTCTACATATATTACATTCAAAATTTCAATGAAGTTAACAAATTATAATTTTTTTTTAGTTGTTGCCAACTTTTAGGTATAGTTGCTCAAAATAATCCTATATGAATTATGAAGTTCATTATTGCTATCTTAATTCTCTATGTGATAATGATGTAGGATTTAGAGCCCCGCAGAAGACCAGGTGCCGGACTTGAGGGCTACGCTGCACTAAAAATCCATCCGTTCTTCAAGGGAACTAACTGGACAAATCTAAGAGACCAGACTCCTCCAAAACTCGCTTTGGAGGTAGTGGTTTAACTTCCACCGATTTCCAAGTCCATTCATTTTTTTGTTTGCAGTGCTCTCCCTTTCATAATTTTGAGCTTTCATGAAATTTGGCCTTACTCTTTAATAGGCCCAGTCTGGCGATAGTGAGCATGATGCTGATTCTTCATGGAATCCGACACATATTGGGGATGGTTCAGCAAGACAAAGTGATGGCAATCTTGGAGCTTCATCATCTGGTTCTATTACTAGACTTGCTTCAATAGACTCTTTTGATTCCAAATGGTATTGACTTAACAACACTCTTTCCATTAGTTCGTTTGCTTCAACCTGTTTTTTCTTTTTCCAACTACAACAAAGATTTTGTGATTATATCCACGCAAAATTCTTGGCCGTAAACTCAGGAGATACAGAAGTTCTCCAATCTTTTCTGTTGTTGTCTTTCAAGTTTTAGTTCGTGCAATTAATATGCTTTTGGGCCGACAATTTATCAAGTCAACTAATTTCAAGTGTAGATTTTCGGACAACTTATTATATTATAAAATCCCAACCTTTAGCGTTTTTTGCGATTTAAGCACATTATTTAAAACTTGGCATAAAAATCCCAACCTTGCTTTTTTTGCATTTTACTGCCCAAATGCCTTATCCGGTGTCATTTTAGTCAGTCGGAATGGCCAAAACGACATCGTTTTTGTTGAAAAAATGACCTAAAACGGCACTTACCTATATGATGAAAAGTTGGGATGTGGGTTGCCATTTTTTGAATGATGTCCTTAAATCGCAAAAAACACGAAAGGTAGGGATTTTTTATACAATTATGAAGTTGAAGCAATTTAAGGTAAACTGACTAATTTAAAATTGTATGGAGGCCTGGGAACTAGGTTTGCATTCATGATTTTTTATCTGAACTAGCAGAACATCTGTTGAATTGAAACTTGATGTTAGATTTTCTATGTTACCTTATTCGTCGCGTAAAAACATTATCAAATGGCCAGTTGTAATGAAATCTAAAATTTCTTATTCTTTAAATCTAAAATAAAATCATAATGTTGCTTACTATGTCTGCTGACTTCTTTGTTTCAATGTTTAATTGAAGTGATTCTAATCAAAGTATTTGGATTGACAAAGAAACTTGATATTTTTGAATGTTGCTTCAGTCAGTGTCTTAAAGTCAACTGGAGAAGCTGGTCTGACTGGTCCAACCAGGAACAGTGGCTGGTGTGGTTCAGGAGTCAAAAACTGGAAACCCAAAAAACCATTCTGACCGGGGGTTTGGGCCGATAAAAACCGAACCATTAAAAAAATCGTTAAAATTTTTTAAAGCAGACTTTTTTACTAATTGTACAGACTAGCCAGTAGCCCATCTTGTTTGGCCGCCAGTTCAATTTTTAAAATAGCGGTGTCATTGTCTTAAAGTAGTAACACACTTTTCCTAGGTCGCATAGAATATCTAATCGTTTTGTTTTAAATGCTGCAGGCAACAGTTTTTGGATCCAGGGGAATCGGTTCTTATGATCTCAATGGTGAAAAAATTACAGAAAATAACAAGCAAAAAAGTGCAGCTGATTCTCACTAACAAGCCAAAATTGATATATGTTGATCCATCGAAATTAGTGGTAAAAGGCAACATAATTTGGTCTGACAATTCCAATGACCTGAGTGTACAGGTTTCAAGTCCATCACATTTCAAGATTTGTACGGTACGCATTATTTTTCATCATTTTCATGTGCAGTAATTGCAATACCTCATGGGACTGGCTTGAAATTACATATTGAACATGAATAATGTGCTATCGCATTCTATGCTTTGCTTGCTGCATTTCTATATTCCTTCCCTTAGAATTTAGTCTCAACTATTGCGTGCCCAGCATGGCATCATATGCTTGTTGCACAGAATAAAAATGGAAAACGCCAAAATGAAAAATAATAAAATAATATTTCTTACAAGAATATGTTATTAGTATAATTCTTTTAAATTTTAGAAGTGTTTCTAGAAATGAAAATGACACGTCGAAACGTAGGACTTGATAAGTTCATAGATCATTTATTTATTCATTGCTTTATTGAAAGAAAAAAATTTGTTGCAAGTTGACATTCTCGGTCCATCTGTTTTTGAAAATTCTTGATTATCCATCCTTCTATTGCTCTTTTCAAATTTCTGATTCATTGTTGTGTACTGATTCAGCCGAAGAAGGTAATGTCATTTGAGGATGCAAAACAAAGGGCTTGGCAATGGAAAAAGGCAATTGAGAGTCTTCAAAATCCGTGAAAACTTATCTGTGACTTTTACGTTCATTCTTTGGTGTTATGATATTGTAGAGCAATTCAGGATTCTTAATGCTGTTGATATCCCAGAGGATTATTTATTATCCGGAAAGAGGCTGAAGTTGCAGATTTTACATCAGTCGGCTGCTCCCTCTAGCTCTCGATCGCGGTTGGTTAGAACTGAAGCTTCGATGAGGGTTTTATTGTCCATTTTAAAGCTTTGTATGATTAATTTGTTTGAACCTGATTTGCAGGGTTTGTAGGGGGGTATGGTTCGGAACTCGTTTACTGTATTTAAAGTTACACGCCATCAATGAAAATTTATATTCACGAAATCTATATCTGATTAATTGTCTTACATGTACTGTGATCAACTTCTTATACTTATTTTCTTCGTTGATTTTGTGTCCACCCGTGTAAATTCTTGTAATGCCCCTAATTTTCAAAATATGGAATTTTTGAAAATGCGGTGAATCGGAAATTAGCGGCGGTAGAGTACCGGCTTAGAAATTAATTTTCGGTGTTTAAATGCATGTGATTGATTTATTTGCGATGTTTGATTAATTATTTAAATGTTTACGTGTGCATGGCTACGAAAATTGATTTATTGTGCATGGGTGGCATTTTTGTAATTTTCGGCCATTAAATGATAAAACCGATTTAAATAATTAAAACGTTAAAAAAATAAATTATAAATATATTTGCTCAAGATTTGATCATATATGAGATTAATTTAGTTCGGAAACGTTTTTCGAGAAAGATTTTACGGAACCTCGAAAACCGTAAAAATAATTAAATAAGCTACATTAGCTTAATTTGGGGAGAAAGCAAGTGAATAAGAAGTGACACATGTTGGACACTTGTCAACATGCATGTAGCCTAAGTTATGACTAAGAGTGGAGCTAATGATTGAGATAAAAAAAAGGGTAAGTTAGACCCCACAACTTTTCAATCCAAATTTCTATAATTGGAAATCTTTTTCTTCTCCATTTTCTTAGGAGTAAAAAAAATATTAGTTGAGAAAACCAAAAGTCATTCTCTCTTTTTCCTTGTCTTGGCCGAACCAAACCCTAAGAAAAATAACAAACCCCATTAATTTTAACTCAAGCTTTTTGAGAAAGGTAAGATTAAAAGCTTCTTTAAATGGGTTTTATGTGATTATTTTTGGTGGAAATTAGGCTCAGCACTATCAAAAGCCTTAATATTCTCACTCATACGGACCCACATGTTTCCTTGCAATGATACGTCATTCTTCTTCAACCTTTCTTTTTTATATGTTTTCTTGATTTTTTTACGATTTAAGAATTTAGAAAAACGAGATCCTCATCACTGGAGATAGCAACATAATAACGAGAACGACGAGAAGAGTGATCATAGAGATATTAAAAGGTTTGAAACTTTCTAATTTACTACCACAAGCAGCGATCGTGGCTTATATGGTGGATGGTGGCGGTGGGTATGAGAAGATTGTGGCAGCCTGTTTGGTGAAAAAAAAGATGTTGCGGTGAGACAAGAGCTCACGGGAAGGTTGGTTTTGCAAGAGATTTCTTTAAAGTGTGAGCTTAAGGTATTTTCATTGCAATTCAAAGTCTTGATTTGAGTTATTATTATTGAAAATTTTAATATTTGGAAATGTGTAGAGTCTGTAATTGCCACAATTTTTTGAATATTACTGAAGGCATCAAGTAGTAATAATTCAGATGATATGATAATCGGCGTTCGTGAAATTGCCCACCAAGTGTTTGATGTTTTATCCAAGTGAAAGTTGTAACTCTCACACTCCCTTGACCAATTTGGTTCAAATTAAATGTTCTTGCAAAAGTGGTTAATTAGTTTTTGATAAATTTAATTTTACATTTGTAGGATAAGTGGGGTTGGGTTAATTAGTTTTTAATCAAAAAGACCGGATTGTCTAAATTTGAGGGTTTTAAATGTTGTAGATCAACTAAGTATGGAGGCTAACAAAGCAGTACACGTTAGTGATGATAGTAAGGCTGATAAAGATGGAGCTAATTAGT
The DNA here is from genome assembly GCF_937616625.2 of Mercurialis annua. Classification (NCBI taxonomy): domain Eukaryota; kingdom Viridiplantae; phylum Streptophyta; class Magnoliopsida; order Malpighiales; family Euphorbiaceae; genus Mercurialis; species Mercurialis annua. The sequence goes on along the minus strand of NC_065577.1, from coordinate 32,144,667 downwards.
AAGGCTGATTAGGATGGAGCTAATTAATGCAATTGGAATTGATTGTTTAAGGGTTCTGTATATTGTGAATTTTAAGAATTTGTTCCAAATAGCCTTTTACTTGCGGTCCTTGAAGAGCTACTAGCTAGAAGTGCTAAACGGGATCATAAAGCTGCTAGGAAGAAGGAATTGGCCAAGTGCTCTTATTTATATTGGCTTGAGTATTGCGGTAGTTCTGTGTATGTGTAGTTGCTTTTGTTATTTTATTAAAAAAAAGAAAAGGTTATGGATGTCATTTTTGTTGTGAAGTTGTTTGATGGAACCAGAAGTTATCATGTGTTCATGAATTAGAGTATTAAGAATCGAATAACTGTTGAAGGTATCATTAGTTTTTGTAATCTAGCTAATACATTTGGACTATCCATTTCTGCAATATTGTTGGATGATTTTAGCATAATTGGAAACCATGTTGATTAGAACAAAAGATCAATTCACCCCTTCTAACTTGGCAAAAATTCTATAAAAGGTCATTTTAGAATATCGGTCAAAAAAATCAACAACTATTTTGTAATCTTATTTTATATAACAATAAATTTTAGGCTTAATTACTTAAAAACCACCCACCTTGAACTTTTTTTCCGTTTATACCCTGACCTAGGAAATAATCCATTTATACCCTGACGTAGGTGTTTATGTTTCACCTCTACCCCGAGGCACTAAATTAACCTCTTTTCATTTAGAAAAAAGTTTAAAATAGTCCTTTATTTAGAGAAAAATTCATTTCTAATTAAACTCTAATTAGCTTTGGTTAAAAATGAAGAACTATTTTAAACTTTTTTTTAATGAAAAGAGGTTAATTTAGTGCCACGGGGTAGAGGTGAAACATAAATACCTACGTCAGGGTATAAATGAATTCATTTAAAAAAAAGTTTAAAATAGTCCTTTATTTAGAGAAAATTTCATTTCTAATTAAACTCTAATTAGCTTTGGTTAAAAATGAAGAACTATTTTAAAATTTTTTCTTAATGAAAAGAGGTTAATTTAGTGCCACGAGGTAGAGGTGAAACATAAATACGGCTAATAATCACCCACGGCCCCTGACTTTAGGGGTACCTTACGACAAACCCCCTGATAAAAAAAAACGATCAGTAAACCCCCGAATCTTTGTGGCGGCGCTCGCTAAACCCCTTTTGAACGAAAATACCCCTAGCGCCGTTTTTTTTGGTCAACTGACTTTCAGAAAAAAAAAAAACAAACAAATCTGGCAGCGCCACGTCAGCTGACACGTCATCAAAAATTCATAAAAAATTAAAACACCTAAAATACCCCCATATTTAATTAAAAAATAAATAAAATAACTCAACCCAACTCTATCTAACCCAAATAATTCAATCAACCCAAACACAAACGACCCAACCACCACCACCCGATCAACCCGCCGCCCGACCACCGCCGGAAAATTTTCCGGTCATCTTCTCCGAGATGACCGGAAAATTTTCCGGTCATGCTCAGATCTGTTCAAGAACAGATCCACGCAGGGATCTGTTTGAACAGATTCCTGCGTGGGATCTGTTCAAGAAATGAATTTTTTCCTAAGTCAGGGTATAAACGAAAAAAAAATTCAAGGTGAGTGGTTTTTAAGTAATTAAGCCTAAATTTTACGACGACTTATTCCGTCATAGTAAATACATAGTAAAGGCATGATCAATTCACCCCCTTTACACACTATGCAAGGTTGAGAAATGATGTTATAGTAAGCGTGAATTGCTCCTTCAATACCAAAACTATCAAGCTTTTGGACTATATAAGAGAACCATTTATGAAGACGCGGAAATTGTTCTGAGGACTATTTATTTTTTTATTGCTAGTTAACTAATGGTACACCAATAACCTTATTTTTAGTACACTATCAGTAGACGTTGGGTTAACTGTTGGTAAATGTGTAATAATTTTTATTTTGAGTATATGATTATAAGTTGTAGTATTTCGTGTAAAAATTTTTATTGGCCTTTCTATATTTTTTGCAATTTTGTTTTTAGAATACCGTTAGTGAACCATGAGTAAACCGTTTATTTTTTTTAGTAAACCATTAGTAATGTGATAGTCAACCGTTGGTAAACTTATATTTAGTAAACCGATACAAACCATAAGTTTAATATTCTATAATTTTAAAAAATAAACAATAGTAAATTGTTTTTTAAGTAAACTGATAGTAAACTGTCGGTAAATTTATATTTAGTAAACCGATATAAAACATAAGTTTAATATTTTATAATTGTAAAAAATTAACATTAAGTAAACTGATAGTAAACCATTGGTAAATTTATATTCAGTAACCGTTACTAAACCGATAGTCAACCGTTGGTAAATTTATATTTAGTAAACCAATATAAACCATAAATTTAATATTTTATAATTTTAAAAAATAAACAATAGTAAATTGTTTTTTAAGTAAACTGATAGTAAACCGTTGGTAAATTTATTTTTAGTAAACCGATATAAAACATAAGTTTAATATTTTATAATTTTAAAAAAATTAACAATAGGTAAACTGATAGTAAACCATTGGTAAATCTAAATTCAGTAAACTGTTACTAAACCGATAGTCAACCGTTGGTAAACTTATATTTAGTAAACCGATATAAACCATAAGTTTAATATTTTATATTTTTTAAAAAATAAACAATAATAAATTGTTTTTTAAGTAAACTGTTGGTAAATTTATATTTAGCAAACCGATATAAACCATAAGTTTAATATTGTATAATTTTTTAAAAAATAAACAATAGTAAATAGTTTTTTAAGTAAACTGATAGTAAATCGTTGGTAAATTTATATTTAGTAAACCGTTACTAAACTGATAGTCAACCGTTGGTAAACTTATATTTAGTAAACCAATATAAACCATAAGTTTAATATTTTATAATTTTAAAAAAATAAACAATAATAAATTGTTTTTTAACTGATAGTAAACCGTTGGTAAATTTATATTTAGTAAACCAATATAAAACATAAGTTGATCAAATTGCCTCCTTCGAAATTGATGTTGACGATAATGATGACGATGAACACTTAATGAACCTACGATAAACTAATTAATTAAAAAGATTAAGATGTATTTGTTGTTGTGATTTTCTTTCTTTAGTCGTTTCATTCACTAAAATAGCTTACAAAGTTTCAATGCTATGGTTTATGTTTGTTTTTATCACGATATGTAATTCTAAAACTATTTTTTTTTAGTAAAAGGATAGTAAATTGTTAGTAAACAGTTAGTAAATTAACTTATCTTTTAGTAAACGAATAGTAAGCTGTTAGTAAACGAATAATAAATTAACTGTACTTTATACTTGATTAACTAATTATATTTTTTTAATAAAACGATAGTAAATTGTTATTGAATGGTTAGTAAATTAACCTTTCATTTACTAAACGGATAGTAAATTAACTATACTTTATGCTTAATGAATTAACTATATTTTTAAGTAAAACGAATTGTTAGTAAACAGATAGTAAATTAACTTATCTTTTAATAAATAGATAGTAAAATGTTAGTAAATAGTTAGAGGGCATAAGATATTTATATAGGAAATAACTAAGAATGAAGAAACAAACATACCTATTTACCATGTATTTAAAAAAGCGAGAATTTCTTGCTCTGCCCAATTTCCATGCTAATTTTTATTATGATATACTATCTATATATTTACTTATTTTCTTAATTTGCAACTAGTATAATTTCTACCTGTATATCATGATGTTTTAAACTCACTCTTTGATGTAGGCAAAAATCAAGAGTATGGAGTCACAGCTCAATGAAACTCTTCGTTCTAATGATGCTACAATAGATAGATTCGAATTGGAAGAAAAATGGAGTCTCCACCTGAAAGAGAAAAATCGAACCCGTTATGTTTTGCGAGTATATTTTATAATTTATGATTGTAATGATTTTACCAATGGTTTACCAATAGTTTACTAATGGTTTACCAATAAATTAAACCATAATTAAGGAAAACGAAAGGCTAAGAAAAAAAGCACAGATAATGAACCAGGAAAATCAAGCATTACTATATTAGAGCTCAAGCAGAAGCTGACCTAATCAAATTCTGTAGCCAACTACAGCAGCATGATTGACCTGAATCTGAGCTCTAGTAGTTCTAATCAAAATCAGGCCAATTCCAATTGAATCTTGTTACCGGGATTCTATTTTCATGTTTATTATCTTTTTGGGGGGATTAAGATTATATGGATTTCTCAACTAAACTACTTCAACCATGTATCAGAATATCTGCTATAAATAAATATAATATAATATTTTATTATTATTGTTGTAGTCTTAGTTTTTTAAGCAATTTGTCTCCGTATCTTTTATCTCTCTCTACTCAATTTAATTGTTTCAATTATTATTCACTGGTTGCTTCATCCATATAAAAGAAATTTAAGTAAATTGATAATCAACCGTTGGTAAATTTATATTTAGTAAACCGATATAAACCATAAGTTTAATATTTTATAATTATAAAAAATAAACAATAGTAAATTGCTTTTTAAGTAAACTGATAGTCAACCGTTGGTAAACTTATAATTAGTAAACCGATATAAACCATAAGTTTAATATTTTACAATTTTTATAAGTAAACAATAGTAAATTGCTTTTTAAATAAACTGATAGTCAATCGTTGGTTTATATATAGTTTCTATTTAGTTGATATAGAAACTGAGTACATTAACTTTTTCCTTGTCTCGCATGAAAACCTGCCTATATCATACAATTTTTCTTTACCCATCAACGTCAAAATGTTTATTGTAGAAAAAAAGGTTACCCAATTAACTATACTTTAGTAAACGGATAATAAATTAACTATACTTTATACTTAATAAATTAACTATTTTTTTTAGTAAAACGATAGTAAACAGTTAGTAAATAATTTATCTTTAAGTAAACAGATAGTAATCTGTTAGTAAATGGATAATAAATTAACCATACTTTATACTTAATAAATTAATTATATTTTTTAGTAAAACGATAGTAATAGGAGATTATATAATAGATGATTATATATATATGTTTGTGTGTGCGTGTGCGTGTGTGTGTGAGAACTGATTAATAGGAGATTATATAATGACTTTAATAGTAAATAGATTTTTTAAATAAACTGATTTTAATTCATTAGTAAACTTATTTTTTGGTAAATTAAAATTAAATTAATTAAACCACTCCTAAAAAAGACCATTCTTAATGAGTTCAATTAATAGCAATTAAACCAATCCTAAAAAGCAATTTTTTTAGTAATTGAAAATGAATGGGTGTTGGGTAGCCAATGGTTAATATTGGATAAACCGTTGGTTAATTTGTAATAAATTTTATTTCGAATATATCATTAATAAAATTGTTAATAAATTGTTGTTGAATTTTATTTTTGTTGCTAGTTAACCAGTGATATACTAATGGTACACCAATAACCTTGTTTTTAGTACACTGTTAGTAGACGTTGAGTTAACTGTTGGTAAATGTGCAATAATTTTTATTTTAAATATATAGTTATAAGTTGTAGTATTTTGTGTAAAAAAGTCTATTGGCCTTTTTATTCTTTTATAATTTTGTTTTTAGAATACCGTTAGTTAACCGTGAGTAAACCGTTTATCTTTTTTTTTTTTTGATAATTAGTGAGGGGGAGTGAGGCTCGAACACGAGACCTCTTGCCTGTGGCTATTACCATTTTTTTTTTGAATTATATTTGCCTACAATATCCGTTCACTAACCAATTTGTATGTGATAAATTCTGAAAATGAATCAAGTTCTGGTGTAGTATGTATTTTTTTTAAAATTACTTTAATTTTGCTATTTTTTGACAAGAAAAAATTCAAATCAAAGTAAACAGTTTATACTTAATAAAAAAACAAAATTTGCCAGTAATTTCCTGTCGATGTATTAAAAAAAACATTCAATGAATCTAATAGTACTTGCAGCAATATGGAATTGGTTTGAGGTACAAAATATCAGAATTATGCATTGCATATTCATGTTGGCATACCATTTGCATAATCTTCTCTTTGATCCTGTCACTAGCCAGTAAGCATCCTTGACATTGAAGCGCATATCCACCTTGATGTTCACTATCTCATTTACCAAACACACCGTACAACACACTAAGCAAAAGCATCAAAAAATCACAATAATCAAATTGTTTGCAAATAAAATCAGTAAAACACACCTTTATTCACATTTTGACCTCCAGATCCCCCGCTTCTAGCAAAGCTCATCGTCACATTGTCTGCAAGCAGACGCATTAATAAATTACTTAATTGAAACCTTATTTAGTTCAATTTTCAAAATATTTGAAACAGAAAAACGAAAAATTGATTAATTGAAAGACCCACCCAGTGTTACTTTTGGAGGCGGCTCATTCCCGGCGGAGCTAGCTCGTTCTTCAGCTTCTTAAAGAAGCTGCTGGATCTGCGATAACCGAGACAATACTTTCTTCTCATCGGAGGCGGCGTACCGGATTTACCCGCCAAGAAACGGGTATGGGCTTTTAATCGCGATTTCATATCAGACTCTCACCCCTTTTCTCCGATTGATCTCAATCTTGAGTATAACCCTCGTCCCACGACATCGAAATCAAACCGATTCAAACCGCCGATCAGAACTTACAACCAATCGATGATGAAGAAGAAGAAGAAGCTGACGACGGGATTTTATGACGGCGACCCAACAGACCCGATAGTATTCAGAGCCAAGAACAGGAAAACAACATTCACGAGCATAAGATTTCAAAGCAATATTAATAACTGCAATAAGTCGTAATTTTCAAAACAGAAAATTTACTTTTGCAATAAAACTTTAGTCAAACTGTAAATATAAATTAATTTTAGTCAACAGGTGCCCTTGAGAATATTTAGGTGTTTTATGGGTATTTGTCTAAAAATCTCTTATTTTTGTGGGTGATCATTCTTCTTCTTCTTCTTTGGTTTTGTGCTTGGATGGGAGATTTTACTCAAGGTTTTAAAATTTTGATCTTTCTTTCAAAATGTGAGTTTTAAGAGGATCAAATATTTGGGTGTTGTTTATTTTTGAAAAAAATTCGGTTTTAACAAAAATTTTAGTTCAAGAGTTTAAAACCTACATGCAATCATGGATTGTAGTGTTAAAGAGTGAAATAAAACATGGGTAAAGATTTGTTTTGAAAGATTCAAAATTTTTAAAGTAGTTATGTGTTAAATTTTATTTTTAACTTGAACAAGTGTTTTGAACTAAGTTTAAAAAGCTGGAAAATTATATTTTTAATGTAAAGCTTGATTCTTGAGGAAAATTAAAGGTTTTAAAAAGAAAAATTTAAAGGGTTAAGTTTGTGGTGTAATTGCCGAATATTTTCATGATTTTTCATGAAGTAGGGTTTGAAATTTTATGATTTAAAATGTTTTAAATTACTTAAGAAAATTTGGTGGTTTTAAAAGTTCAAAGGGTAGAAATTTAATATTTTTCTTTGAAACCGAAAACAAAGAAATTAAAGAAATATTTATGAGATAAATTATTTTGGGTTTAAAATTGTTAAATGGGTGAATGTATGTGAAATATGTTTAAGATTTTGAAATAAAGAATTGTGGGTAATTTATTTGTGATTGCCGAATGGTACTATGATTTTCTATTCATTGATAATTTGTTGTGCTTATTATAATTTTGCATGATTATTTAGATTGTTTAAAAGATCAATATAAATGTGATGCATGATAGAATTTTTGGTAAAATATGTTAGTGGAATTTTTAATGTGGCCGAATATAATTTTATTATGGCATGAATAAATTATGAAAATTATTTAGTGGGTATGCCGAAATGTGTATGTATTTTTCTATGATTATTATGGCATGTTTTAGGTAATTTTTGTATGTAATATATACATGTTTAATTGTCTTGCATGCTATGTTAAAATGAGATTAATAATAGAAATTTATAGCATGTGTTGATTTAATTTTATTATGGCCGAATATAATAGAAAAATTATTGAGAAAATTTAAATGATGTATTGTGATTTACATGTTGATAGTATGGAAATTGTTAGATAAATTGTGTTGGTTGTGAATTGCATGAAATGGTGTAAGTATATACCTAGGATGCAAATATTTGATAATGTATTTGAATGATAAATAGTTGTTGGCCGAATAAATGAAAAATGCATATAAATGATTTTTATTGTTTAGATGGCATGATATTTGGTGATTAAATGAGATTGAGATTATGTTTAAATAGTTATGTGGATTTAAATGTTGAAGTGCTAAATTTTGGCTAGAAGCCGAATTAGACTATGATTTAAAAGAAATTGTACTTTTAAATTTCTTAATTAAGTATTGAGTAAATAAACATGCCATGAAAATATTTAATTGTTAAAAATTTGTGATATATGGTGATTTGGTATGGTGGCCGAATAGTTGGCTATTTGGTGTTTAATTGTCTAAATTGTTTATGATGTGATTAGTGTTGTAATATTTAATCAAGTGTGATTAAATATTTTAGTAGAGTTAAATTTCATTCAATTTGAAATTGATTGGCTAAATTTTGGTATAGGTGGTAGAAAGTGGGGTGGTGGTCGGCGAACCACTACCGGCCGGTAAACGGAGCACGGTGTCTCTGTTTAACCGAGCCAAGATTTGGTCGGATTGAAACCGAACCAATATGGACCGGGGCCAAGTGGGGCCAAAACCATAATTAGATCCCGGACTTAGAACTTTGGACTTTTATTTAGACTTGACTAAATAATTTGGACCCAAAGTTAAAAAGTTAAAAAGGTAAGTAATAAATTAAAAATTGGGTAAAAGGACTAAAATGTAAGATTTGAAAGTATAAGGACTAGTATGTCCTAAATGGATTTTTGGTGGACTTGAAAGGTAAGTGAAACCTTGAATTTGTTTAATTAAAAGTTTTTAAGATTTTAAACTTTTAATTTGGGCTTAAACCCAAAAGATTTATATTTTTAAATGGGTTAGAATTAATTAGATGGTAATAAACTAATTAATGTTTTATTTAATTAAAATTGGAAATTTTAATTAAAGGATGTATATATGTATATTGTATTTTTATAAAAGAGGATTTGAAATAAGGGTATTTTGGAATATGGAAAATTAATAAGGACCGAATAATATTTTTTTAAAATACGGGAATTTTTCCGAAAGGGTAAAATGGTAAAATTTACCTAAGGATTTAGAATGGACCAAATTATAAATTAAATTGGATTCCTAAGATTGAACCCGATACGAAGTATGTGTACGGGACACGATGTCGATCGTGATGATTAGTGGGAAACGTTTTGATTATCAAACGTTTTTAGAATTGAGGAAAGGTCAATCTCGGAATGCGAGGCATTCACGGGGCAATGATTGAATAATTGCCGAGGAGCTAAATGTGGATTAGCGTGCGTAAATAATTGTGGAACGACAGTCTGTGAGTTTGCATTATTACATGCATACATTAAAGTAATAACATTACTATTTTTACTTTAATGTGAATAAATTAATATCGTAAAGCATTTTAAATATATCGTATATTTATTTTGAGTAAATAAAATTATTATGGCATGAGTCTATGAAACGTACCATCCTATTTGGGCTATAATAGGACTATGTGATCACTAGTTATTGCATGCATATTTATTTTTTTTACGTTAAGTGGATGTGGAAATCTAGACGACGGTCTAGAAGTCTGAGACGACGGTCCAGACATTGCGGGAGAGCTTCTAAGACGACGGTCTAGAACCCCGAACAAGTTAACGGTGACAGAACGTTAGAGTTCGGCCGATTGATTTAAGAACTAACGGCGTCATGGAACACTTAATGTTATCGGTCGTTGAGTTCATGAGAAAAGTTGGGAACAGTCTAAAGAAAGATTTAGAACTGTAAAGGATAGTGGAAAATAAACTAGAGTCGAGTGAATCTACGGGTTCAGCCGACTAGTTTATTAATCTAAGTCTGAAAAGGAGACTTAGAGGAATATGGATTAGAAATAACATTTCATTCAAAAGCTTTACGTTTCTGTGATTGAACCGGTAGTAAATATTTAAATATATCTATTTTACAACGAGTTAAATTATTTAATGTGTGTTTGTAAGATGTCAACTCACCAGTTAATCTGACCCCGTTGTTGTACCAATTTTTCAGGTACGTAGACTGTCATTTTTGGTGAGGCTTCATATTCTTGTTTCGTGAAGTCTCTGTTTGGGCGATGTGGTATTTTTGTAAATATTTATCTATCTTAGCGCTGCAGTAGAACTGTCTAGACAGACGTACATTAGCATGCTTAGTTTGCGATGAACTGCCACGTTACAACTCTGTTTTATTTTCATCGTTTATATTTATGTTTACGTATGCATGCTTATTATAGTTATTTTGTGATGCCTCTCGGGTAATTGATATACCGAGGTAAATGTGGAAAACAGTAAATGAAACTGTTGGCATCGAGACAAAATGTACATGTGGGCCCGACGTGGCATAAATGTGATTTGCATGTCTTACCCTAAAAACGTTTTGAAAAAGGGTTATGGAAATCGACATGTTGTGAAAATGGAAAAGAGGTCCCGTGAAATGGTTGACCTAATGTTATGTTTCGGAATTTAAAATGTATGATTTTATTCCGCGAAAAATTTATAGTGAATTTCGAAACGAACTTATATGAGAAAACTTTTTAAAGGAAAGTTGAATTGTTTTAATAAGAAAAATGGATTTTATTTTAAGGCTTGCTACGGGTTTCGGAGCAACCACTCCCATTCCCTAGCGCCGGTCTCGATCCGGGAATCGGGTCGTGACAAAGGTGGTATCAGAGCAATGGTCGATTTATTGGGCCATTGCGTGAAAAAGTGATTTTTATTTTCGAAAAGAGAATCGAAAATTTTTGTAAAATGAAAAGATTGTGATTTTATTTTCGATGTGCGAATCGAAATTTTTAATGATGTGGCGTGATGTGAAAAGTTGAGTTGTTTATCGAGTTCCTAGGAAGGAATGAGTATCCCTAGGAAATCCACTGCAGCAAAATAGGAAATCGATGTCATGTCTTGACTAAGTTATCGTTTTTCAAAACTCTATTCCGTAGCGTTCCCTAGGAATTGAATTTGTGATGTTGTGATTAAACGATAATGTGATTTTGTGATTGGTTGCAATTATGTGATTTAATACTTGAGAATGTGATTTGGTGATTAATTGCAATTGTTTGATGAGATAATTGGGAATGTAATTTTGTGAATATTTGCAATTACGTAATTGATAATTGAGATTTGATTGGGTTATTGAAACCGAAAATTTATGGTGTAATTGCTATGTGAAAAATGTGCAAAGTGAGTATGTGATTTAATTTTTGCGTGATGTGTTGGTTGAACCGAGATGTGTTTGGTGATGATGTGAAATTTTTTGATTATTATGTGTTTAATGTGCACGGGATTCACATGGGTTTTATTTTGTGACAGTATGTCTAGATTTTCGGATAACATGTCACAAAGGAATCGGTATGTTGCGGATGCCGGATCGGTCAACGTGAACGTAGAGCAGTTTTTAAGAAGCGTGACCCCGGAAACCGCAAATGCTGAAAATGGTAGTAATGCTAATGGAAATGGCTTTCAGTCGGAATCGGTTGGGTTGCAACCACCGAACCCTAGCTTTAGAGCCGATTGGTTCACCAAGGGAGTGGATAAGTTTAAGGAGGCTAAGATGAATGCTATTGAGGCTAAGGAAAGGGTTGCCGAAGCTTTAGATGATGTGGCTAGAACCGAGAGCCGTGAGAGGTATAGGTTTGTGTTGTTGGGTGGTTATCTCGATACTTTGACTAGGGGAAGCAAATCGGTTCAAGAGTACATGGAGGAATTTATGAGGTTTAATTCGGCAGTACCGGATTTGATGATGAATACGGAGGATGTTCATTCCCGTTTCATTTACGGTTTAGGTGATGAGTTTTACGGATTGTTGAGTGAGAGGGCGAGGCCACTTCCGTACCTATATGGACGTGCGTTAGCATTAGAGGAGTATATGTTAGCCCGAGGAACACCACCGCAAGCGTATTTTTATCCCTATACCGAGAATCCTATTTTTGGAGCGATGATACCCGATGATGAGGAGCAAGAGGAGGATCCGGAAGAAGACCCGGAGGAGGATCCCGAAGAGTATATTCCGTTGGATTAGGAGTGAGATTTAGATCTCGGGAGTAGCGACAGGTATTCTTTAAGATTAAGTTTCGTTTTAAGTTTAAAGGTTAGATAATTGGTAAATGAAAATGATAGTATGATAAATGAGTAGAAAATAAGATAAAAATGAAGTATGAATGAAAAGATAAAATGGAAGTAGTAAAATATATTTACTCAACCAATTGGTAATTGGAGTAATATAGTATAAAAAAAAAATGTTTAACGTAGAAAAGAGTATAAAAAAAAATATGGAGTATAAATCGGTTGTAGAATGGAATGTGAAATTTTATGGTAAATAAATAAAATAATGGAATAAGATAAAGAGAAAAGGGCAATAGAAATCATAAGAGAAATTTGAGATTAAGAAAATCTTAATTATTCTCGGAGTACAAATCCAAAAGTAACTTACGAAAAATTTTTCTATGAAATTTTAAAGTTGCTATTTTAAAACGGTATAGCAAGCTCGGACCCAACATAAATTATTTGGCATGCATGAAAAAATTTTGAAAATGCATAAAGGTAATATTTACATTCATCATGAAAATAAATTTAAAAGAGAAATGCAGCTCCTTGATAGTGAGAGCCGTCATTATCCCGAGCTACGGTTATATTAGGAGTTATGAACGAAAATTTTATGTTTTCAAGAAAATGTCGTGTCGGCCAAAATTTTATAAAAAATTGTAAAATTTTAAAGTGAGTAAAAACGGGCAAGTACTCCCGGAAATAATGAAAATTTTGTATAGATAAAATTTTTATTTTGATTAAGTATGTCAAATTCAAAAAAATTTAGAATAATGAAAATAGATTGTCCTAAAGAAAAATATATGTATGATTTGGAAAGTCTATAGAAAAATTTAAAATAAATGAGAAAGTAATAGAAGATAAAGTGGTATAGACATTATGTGGTTATCCTAAGTGAATATAGGATAATTGTGTAGTTAAGTGATAACTAGAAGTTAGTTAAACTTAACTATAGCAATCCCATGAAAATATTAAGTTATGGAGTAGACGTTATTTTGGTGGTATGCTTAAGTTAAGACTAAGTATAGCCTTAGCAAGTGTGTTTTAGTATGTGAGAATTTCCGTAAAGGAAATGTTGTGGTGTGAAAGGTAGAGTTACCTTTGAGTCGGAAAAAGTTCCGAGTTACGGAAATGGAAAGGAAAGGTATAAAGTTGAAAGGAAAAAGGATTATGAAAATTCGAGGACGAATTTTTATAAGGGGGAGTGAATGTAATACCCCTAATTTTCAAAATATGGAATTTTTGAAAATGCGGTGAATCGGAAATTAGCGGCGGTAGAGTACCGGCTTAGAAATTAATTTTCGGTGTTTAAATGCATGTGATTGATTTATTTGCGATGTTTGATTAATTATTTAAATGTTTACGTGTGCATGGCTACGAAAATTGATTTATTGTGCATGGGTGGCATTTTTGTAATTTTCGGCCATTAAATGATAAAACCGATTTAAATAATTAAAACGTTAAAAAAATAAATTATAAATATATTTGCTCAAGATTTGATCATATATGAGATTAATTTAGTTCGGAAACGTTTTTTGAAAAAGATTTTACGGAACCTCGAAAACCGTAAAAATAATTAAATAAGCTACATTAGCTTAACTTGGGGAGAAAGCAAGTGAATAAGAAGTGACACATGTTGGACACTTGTCAACATGCATGTAGCCTAAGTTATGACTAAGAGTGGAGCTAATGATTGAGATAAAAAAAAAAGGGTAAGTTAGACCCCACAACTTTTCAATCCAAATTTCTATAATTGGAAATCTTTTTCTTCTCCATTTTCTTAGGAGTAAAAAAAATATTAGTTGAGAAAACCAAAAGTCATTCTCTCTTTTTCCTTGTCTTGGCCGAACCAAACCCTAAGAAAAATAACAAACCCCATTAATTTTAACTCAAGCTTTTTGAGAAAGGTAAGATTAAAAGCTTCTTTAAATGGGTTTTATGTGATTATTTTTGTGGGTGATCATTCTTCTTCTTCTTCTTTGGTTTTGTGCTTGGATGGGAGATTTTACTCAAGGTTTTAAAATTTTGATCTTTCTTTTAAAATGTGAGTTTTAAGAGGATCAAATATTTGGGTGTTGTTTATTTTTGAAAAAAATTCGGTTTTAACAAAAATTTTAGTTCAAGAGTTTAAAACCTACATGCAATCATGGATTGTAGTGTTAAAGAGTGAAATAAAACATGGGTAAAGATTTGTTTTGAAAGATTCAAAATTTTTAAAGTAGTTATGTGTTAAATTTTATTTTTAACTTGAACAAGTGTTTTGAACTAAGCTTAAAAAGCTGGAAAATTATATTTTTAATGTTAAAGCTTGATTCTTGAGGAAAATTAAAGGTTTTAAAAAGAAAAATTTAAAGGGTTAAGTTTGTGGTGTAATTGCCGAATATTTTCATGATTTTTCATGAAGTAGGGTTTGAAATTTTATGATTTAAAATGTTTTAAATTACTTAAGAAAATTTGGTGGTTTTAAAAGTACAAAGGGTAGAAATTTAATATTTTTCTTTGAAACCGAAAACAAAGAAATTAAAGAAATATTTATGAGATAAATTATTTTGGGTTTAAAATTGTTAAATGGGTGAATGTATGTGAAATATGTTTAAGATTTTGAAATAAATAATTGTGGGTAATTTATTTGTGATTGCCGAATGGTACTATGATTTTCTATTCATTGATAATTTGTTGTGCTTATTATAATTTTGCATGATTATTTAGATTGTTTAAAAGATCAATATAAATGTGATGCATGATAGAATTTTTGGTAAAATATGTTAGTGGAATTTTTAATGTGGCCGAATATAATTTTATTATGGCATGAATAAATTATGAAAATTATTTAGTGGGTATGCCGAAATGTGTATGTATTTTTCTATGATTATTATGGCATGTTTTAGGTAATTTTTGTATGTAATATATACATGTTTAATTGTCTTGCATGCTATGTTAAAATGAGATTAATAATAGAAATTTATAGCATGTGTTGATTTAATTTTATTATGGCCGAATATAATAGAAAAATTATTGAGAAAATTTAAATGATGTATTGTGATTTACATGTTGATAGTATGGAAATTGTTAGATAAATTGTGTTGGTTGTGAATTGCATGAAATGGTGTAAGTATATACCTAGGATGCAAATATTTGATAATGTATTTGAATGATAAATAGTTGTTGGCCGAATAAATGAAAAATGCATATAAATGATTTTTATTGTTTAGATGGCATGATATTTGGTGATTAAATGAGATTGAGATTATGTTTAAATAGTTATGTGGATTTAAATGTTGAAGTGCTAAATTTTGGCTAGAAGCCGAATTAGACTATGATTTAAAAGAAATTGTACTTTTAAATTTCTTAATTAAGTATTGAGTAAATAAACATGCCATGAAAATATTTAATTGTTAAAAATTTGTGATATATGGTGATTTGGTATGGTGGCCGAATAGTTGGCTATTTGGTGTTTAATTGTCTAAATTGTTTATGATGTGATTAGTGTTGTAATATTTAATCAAGTGTGATTAAATATTTTAGTAGAGTTAAATTTCATTCAATTTGAAATTGATTGGCTAAATTTTGGTATAGGTGGTAGAAAGTGGGGTGGTGGTCGGCGAACCACTACCGGCCGGTAAACGGAGCACGGTGTCTCTGTTTAACCGAGCCAAGATTTGGTCGGATTGAAACCGAACCAATATGGACCGGGGCCAAGTGGGGCCAAAACCGTAATTAGATCCCGGACTTAGAACTTTGGACTTTTATTTAGACTTGACTAAATAATTTAGACCCAAAGTTAAAAAGTTAAAAAGGTAAGTAATAAATTAAAAATTGGGTAAAAGGACTAAAATGTAAGATTTGAAAGTATAAGGACTAGTATGTCCTAAATGGATTTTTGGTGGACTTGAAAGGTAAGTGAAACCTTGAATTTGTTTAATTAAAAGTTTTTAAGATTTTAAACTTTTAATTTGGGCTTAAACCCAAAAGATTTATATTTTTAAATGGGTTAGAATTAATTAGATGGTAATAAACTAATTAATGTTTTATTTAATTAAAATTGGAAATTTTAATTAAAAGATGTATATATGTATATTGTGATTTTATAAAAGAGGATTTGAAATAAGGGTATTTTGGAATATGGAAAATTAATAAGGACCGAATAATATTTTTTTTAAATACGGGAATTTTTCCGAAAGGGTAAAATGGTAAAATTTACCTAAGGATTTAGAATGGACCAAATTATAAATTAAATTGGATTCCTAAGATTGAACCCGATACGAAGTATGTGTACGGGCCACGATGTCGATCGTGATGATTAGTGGGAAACGTTTTGATTATCAAACGTTTTTAGAATTGACGAAAGGTCAATCTCGGAATGCGAGGCATTCACGGGGCAATGATTGAATAATTGCCGAGGAGCTAAATGTGGATTAGCGTGCGTAAATAATTGTGGAACGACAGTCTGTGAGTTTGCATTATTACATGCATACATTAAAGTAATAAAATTACTATTATTACTTTAATGTGAAAAAATTAATATCGTAAAGCATTTTAAATATATCGTATATTTATTTTGAGTAAATAAAATTATTATGGCATGAGTCTATGAAACGTACCATCCTATTTGGGCTATAATAGGACTATGTGATCACTAGTTATTGCATGCATATTTTTTTTTTTTACGTTAAGTGGATGTGGAAATCTAGACGACGGTCTAGAAGTCTGAGACGACGGTCCAGACATTGCGGGAGAGCTTCTAAGACGACGGTCTAGAACCCCGAACAAGTTAACGGTGACAGAACGTTAGAGTTCGGCCGATTGATTTAAGAACTAACGGCGTCATGGAACACTTAATGTTATCGGTCGTTGAGTTCATGAGAAAAGTTGGGAACAGTCTAAAGAAAGATTTAGAACTGTAAAGGATAGTGGAAAATAAACTAGAGTCGAGTGAATCTACGGGTTCAGCCGACTAGTTTATTAATCTAAGTCTGAAAAGGAGACTTAGAGGAATATGGATTAGAAATAACATTTCATTCAAAAACTTTACGTTTCTGTGATTGAACCGGTAGTAAATATTTAAATATATCTATTTTACAACGAGTTAAATTATTTAATGTGTGTTTGTAAGATGTCAACTCACCAGTTAATCTGACCCCGTTGTTGTACCAATTTTTCAGGTACGTAGACTGTCATTTTTGGTGAGGCTTCATATTCTTGTTTCGTGAAGTCTCTGTTTGGGCGATGTGGTATTTTTGTAAATATTTATCTATCTTAGCGCTGCAGTAGAACTGTCTAGACAGACGTACATTAGCATGCTTAGTTTGCGATGAACTGCCACGTTACAACTCTGTTTTATTTTCATCGTTTATATTTATGTTTACGTATGCATGCTTATTATAGTTATTTTGTGATGCCTCTCGGGTAATTGATATACCGAGGTAAATGTGGAAAACAGTAAATGAAACTGTTGGCATCGAGACAAAATGTACATGTGGGCCCGACGTGGCATAAATGTGATTTGCATGTCTTATCCTAAAAACGTTTTGAAAAAGGGTTATGGAAATCGACATGTTGTGAAAATGGAAAAGAGGTCCCGTGAAATGGTTGACCTAATGTTATGTTTCGGAATTTAAAATGTATGATTTTATTCCGCGAAAAATTTATAGTGAATTTCGAAACGAACTTATATGAGAAAACTTTTTAAAGGAAAGTTGAATTGTTTTAATAAGAAAAATGGATTTTATTTTAAGGCTTGCTACGGGTTTCGGAGCAACCACTCCCATTCCCTAGCGCCGGTCTCGATCCGGGAATCGGGTCGTGACAATTCTGCTGTCAGATTTTGCCTTTAAACCGCCGTAGCAAAATTATAATACAAATTGCCGGTACGGATTTTTGACCAACTGGCTTATCGGTCCTGAATTCAGTTCACTTTCGGTGTGAACTAAATAATTAAAGTAAAACAAATCGACTCGTCCTGCTAGGTTTGTAAAGTTTAAAAATCTTAGGGGCCGTTTGTTTCAAGTTTGGGAATCGGAATCGGAATGAGAAGGAATGAGAATGATTGTTTTCATTTTTTTTGGTTCAAAATTAGTGTAGGAATGAGAATGGGTAAAGGTTTTTTTAAAAAATTATTCATTATTTACTAAAAAATACATTTTTTTATATAAAAAATAATTTTTTTTTTAAATTTTTAAATATTTTTTTATATAAAAAATAAAACTTTTTTTTAATTTTTTTTAAAAAAAATTTTAAAAAATTATTTTAAAAAAAAATAAAAAAGTTATTTTGAAAAAATTAAAAAATTATTTTGAAAAAATTAAAAAATTATTTTGAAAAAATTAACAAAATTATTTTGAAAAAAATTAAAAAAATTATTATTAAAAATAAACAATTATTTAAAAAATTATTTTTAAAAAAATATAAAAAAATTATTTTATAAAATTAAAAAAACTATTTTTTAAAAAATATTAAAAAAGTTTTTTTTTATTATTTTATGTATGTTTTTGAAATAAATATTTAATAATAGTTTTTTAATAATTATATATTTATTATTTATTATTAAAATATTTTGTTAAATTTTGATTCCCATTCCCAAAAATCCATTCCCATAGGCAGTGGCGGATCCAGGAATTTTTTCCAGCCCGGGCTAAACGACATGTGAATAATAACAAAATAAAAGATCAACGCGTCTCTCGAACATATATCTTAAAATTAAATAAGTCATTTTAACTTTATTTGTCAATTAGATTTCAAATTTTATTAATTTAGATCAAATAATTTCTAATTGTACACCTAAAATGTAGACTAATTTGACTCCAAAATAAAAATTTAAAAATTTAATCGACTAAAATGAACTATTTGATACCGAAACACAAATTTAAAAGATCTAATTAACTAGAAAAATTAAAATGACTTATTTCATCTCGAGACACAAATTCTAAAACCGTGTTAACCCTTTATTCAATAATTAAATATACTAATATTATTTAAATAAAATTTATTAATAAAACAATAACAAATTTTATGATTATATTCTCTATCATCTTCGAGTACTACGAAACATTTGTATTTTCTAGTCTGCATTCTTCATGAATAAACAAAATTAAATAATATGAAAATATAATTTAATATAATTTTATAAATATATAAATGAAAATAATTTATGTAAAAATATTATTTAAAATTGGAGTGGTTTGATTTTGAAAGGAAAAAATTGGATAGTAAATTTGAATTAAAAAATTTAGTTTGTCTTTTAAAGATAAAAAAATTAGTGATAATTAAATAATAAAGTAATGATAATAGTATGATAATATGATACCTATATGGAAAACAAAGCATAAAAATTATGACAACGAGATGATAATGTGAAGATAGAGTAATATGATAATTGGATGATAATGTACGTGAAAATATAATTATAAAAAGATTCATGATACCAGTTATAACCAGATGATAATTAAATAATAAAATTATAATAATAGTATGATAATAATGATAATATAGTGATAATAACATGATTATCATGTTAATTAATATCACTATATTATCATTTTGTTATCATAAAACTGCATGAAAAAAACAACATCTGATTATCACGTTATTATCATAATATTATCATATAACACTGCAGTATGATAACTAGATGATAATGAAATATGATAATTGGATGATAATGTACGCGAAAATATAATTACAAAAAGATTCATAATACCAGTGATAACCAGATGATAATTAAATAATAAAGTTATGATAATAGTATGATAATATGATATCTATATGGAAAACAATGCATACAAATTATGATAACGAGATGATAATATGAAGATAGAGTAGTATGATAGGTTCTTATTGATAATAAAATAATAATAGTATGATAATATGATATCTATATGAAAACAAATTACAGAAAAATTATGATAATGAGATGATAATAATCTGCTACATACGATACTAATAATGACATGATAATAAAATGACAATGCAATATGATATATTGATAATTATATGATAAGGTGAAACTGTGATAATCATATGATAATGTAATATTGTGATAATCATATGATAATATGATTTTGTCTAATATTATCTAGCAGTATCATCACATTATCATATAATAATCTGTTACATACGATACTGATAATAATATGATAATAAGATGACAATACAATAGGATACACTGATAATTACATGCTAAGATGAAGCTGTGATAATATGATAAAGTGATACAGATAATCATATGATAATGTGATACTGTGATTTTTTATTTAATTCAAATAATTTTTGAATATGCTATTAATATAATAAAATATTTAAATAGCAGTATATATTTATAAATTATAAAATATTTGATAATACTGAAATAAATGCAAAGAAAATGTTTTATTTATTGGTAATTTATAATAGCAAATTTGTTAATTTAAAGTATGAAGAAATAAAAAATACCTAATTCAAAAAAGTTTGAAAAAAGTTTGAAACAAGTAAACAAAATAAAAGTTTGAAAAAAAAAAAGACGTCAGGTATGGAAAAAGAAAGAGAAAAAGAAAGAAAAAGAAAAAGAGAGAGAAAGGGAAAGAGAGTGTATCAGAGAAGCCTAATATATAGATAGAGTAAAATTCTAATAAGTTAGACATGGAGAGTAAAAACATCAAAGTGGCCAAATCATGGAGTATTTTTGTTGACTTTTCCGTGTTGAGGTAAGAATTTAAATTATTTTCTTTTTTTAGATAAATTCATAAATCTCTCTTTGAAAAATGGCCGGTCCTTTTAAACCTAAATGAAAAGGAAGAAGTCATCTTCCTTAGCCAGCCCTGGCTAATTTACAGAGCTGTCGCAAGTTACTCGTATGTCCAAAGAAATTCTAGCCGCACCTTCATCAGTTACACCTTCGATTTCACTCTCTAATGGCAGCCCGGGCTCTAGCATATCCTAGCCTTCAAGTAGATTCGCCCCTGCCCATAGGGTAGAGGGGAAATGAGTGATTCCCATTGAAGGGGTAATCACATTTCCATTCTCTAATACAATTTGACAAAACAAACACAAACAAGAGGATCATTTCCATTCCCATTTCCATTTCCATTTCCCCTTTTTGTGGCGAACCAAACGGCCCCTAAAATTGTTATCGTACTATTTTGCATTCTCGTGTCATTTTGTATAATTGTATCATAGTATTAGAAAGAAGCAATACAAGTCTCATCTTGATTACTCCTTGATTCTTAATCTATTATGCATGTATAATATATTAGCTAGAATTGCTTAAACTCATAATAATTATACACTGCGAGCGTAGCTACTTATGTACTTCATCTTTTTTCAATTGATCCAACTTGAAATAATTGTACATTGCATAGAATTAAATGTTGATCTAAGGTTTCATTATAAAAAAATTATGGATAACAAATGTAAATATTTTAACTATGAACGGAAAATAAACAGGAAATAAACAAAAGATAAATATAAAATAAACAAAAGATAAACAATGATGATGGATAAATATTTTAAAATTATATTTAACAATATAAATAGATATAAAATAACCGAAGATAAATAATTGGCGATGGCTTTTACTATAATCAAGCTATATTATATTATATTTGCATTTTATCTTAATTTTCTCAATATTTTTAACTCAAGAGTTGATATCGATTTAAATACTGGTCGGTATATTGGTAATAGTTTGATTGATCCTGTTGATTATAGGATTATGCATGATTTGCCGCAACAAATGACATGGTAAATTTTGTAGTTTTTTTACTTTTCATGACGGGTACGTAGTGAAATCCTTTTGCTTATTCTTTAAGTTGATCTAAAATTAAAGACTTGTATCATTTTTGATTCACAGTAGTCTATAATCAGCTCTGATTTGATTTTTTTGTCAATTGTTATTCTCCAATAATGTATATTCATATGATTCATCAAAATATAAACAGAAAATAATTCTATTTTTATAATATAAATTAAGATAAACAAAAGATATACAACTGTGTGACATAATTTTATTTCAAAAATTTATGTTTTATAATGTTAAAATAAATATATAAATTATAACCAAAAAATAAATATTGACATTTAATAAAATATTTTTAGTGTTTCTGTTTACGATGCAAAGAATAATAAACAGAATATAAAAAATACATAAACAACAAATAAAAAATCATTCTAAAAATTAGGAGTTTTAATACTTTATATAATATTATTAAAATTATATTATTAAATATTAATTATAGATAGATAATAAATGACGATTATATATACACATATATATGTATAAAATATTAAAAATTATCGAATAGGAAAAAATGTCTCATTCAAATCTGTTGGAACTAATATTATGTATAAAAAGTGAATAAAAATAAATAAAAAACAAATGTTAAAAAATTTAAAAATAAAAATTATATAAACAAAAAAATAAACAAAAACTAAATATTAAAAAGAATACGGGAATTACAGCTGTATCTTTATCATCTCACCTTTTTTTGCGGCAAAAGTACCAAACGACCCCCGCGTTTTTTGGCTAAAATACATGCGCGGCTCCTAGTAGTCTTGTAATTATTTTTAAAAAATGTGGTAGGGTTGTAATATACTTTTTTTATATGGTAAAAAAGTAAATATTTTAATTTTTTTGGTATTTTTGTAAAAATCCCGTAAGTTAGACTCTGGAATAGCCCAAATCGCACACTTTCAACTTCGGCAGAATTACGAAACTATCATTACGCCACTTTGCGCTCCTTTTTCTTCATGAACTCAAAATCCGTCTCTGCAACCGCATCATAGATTCACCAAAACTAACTGATTGTTTGAGAGATAAGAGAGTAAAATTAGGTATGCATTATTAAAGTAAAGGAAAGGAATGGAAAGGTAAGAGTTACGTTTAACCTTTTCATATTTGAAAAAAAAAGTATGGGGTTTGTAATACACTTCACCATCATAAAGCAAGAATCCGACGTGTGATACACATACCGTTTAAAGTCTGACGAGATGCGTGTCATTTTTTATGTTATAATGAATTAGGTATGCTAAGAAAAATAATTAAATTGAGGTAATGCATGACGAAGCATATATTAAAATAATAATTGCTATATATAAATAGAGAGTTAAAGGTTGCGGAAAAAGCCGCCGAGCACTACTAGAAAACAGTCAATTTCAGTGTCTTAAAGCAGTGGTACATTTTTCCTGGTCATTTAAAATATCTAATTGTTTTGTTTTAAATGCTGCAGGCAACAGTTTTTGGATCATGGGAATATGTTTACTGTATTTAAAATCTATATTCACGAAATCAAAATCTGATTTTCTTAATTTTCCTTTACAAACTACAGTGGTTAGATGGTTTTGTGGAGAGTTTTATGTCCGAACTTCCATAATAACAACAAAATTATCATCCCATTTTCAAAATGAAATCAGATTATGAAACAACAATTATTATAAAAATTGTCCGTAAGGA
This sequence comes from Mercurialis annua, assembly GCF_937616625.2. Taxonomy (NCBI): domain Eukaryota; kingdom Viridiplantae; phylum Streptophyta; class Magnoliopsida; order Malpighiales; family Euphorbiaceae; genus Mercurialis; species Mercurialis annua. The sequence goes on along the minus strand of NC_065577.1, from coordinate 32,121,089 downwards.
AACGGGCATCGTTTTGTATTATTGTACATCCTTGTATTACTGGCTTTTCGGTTCTGTTCGGTTTTGGAAGTAAAAAGAAGGCAGTTCACTTTCAGTGCAAACTAAATCAAAAAGAAAAACACAAACTGAATCAAATTAAATAAATTTAAACTAATTGGTTCTACTAGGTTCGGAAAATTTTAGTCTTATAATTTTGATTTGATTCGGTCCGGTTTAATATGGTTTATTTTGATGGGGATGCATAATCCTAGCTAGGAGAAAGTTACTTGTCAATTTCTGGAAAACTGCATTTTAGCAACGGATTTTTCCGTCGCTAAAGGCTGAAATCCGTCGGTAAATTAAGTTTTCCGTTGGTAAAAGGCTAAATTCTGTCGTTAAATCAAAAAATTTCCGTCGGTAATTCTCTGTTTTCTAGTAGAATGAAATCTGACATATATTCTAATCTGCAATTCCTTTTTTTGCTACCGATAATTTATATGTGAACAACAAATGACGATGCATGAGCTCAAAGTAAGTGGTCCAAATCATTGGCCGGCCATGCAAAGTATGCTGAATCAGATTCCCCATGTGAAACACCTGAAATCCAAACACATATTAAATATTATATTTAGGATCTTTTTGCAAGACTCATTGAGTCACTGTAATAAAGTGAGGCATGGCAGGCAGACCAAGGTTTATGTTGGTTGTTTTGATATCATTTTTGGTGGTTGTATCTGTTTGTGGTATACCATCAGAGAAGAGAATTTCTTGGAGCAGAATCAACAAGATTAACAAGAAAGGGCCTTATATCGGTCTTATTACGGTGTATCCGCCCGAAGAGAATGCTTTCTTTTCAACTCGAGCTTTCAAATCGGATTCTAGATACCCCTTTCTGGATCTTTCAGGTTACTACTTCAAGTTCAAGCACATTGTCAAGCTTATTGTTACTTGTTTTGGTTTGGGAATTAATGGATGTATGAACTTGCAGGACGAAGATTCCGAGTTGGTAGAATCTATGACAGGAAAGTTATCTATGTCAGATGTGGGATTGGAATGGTAATAATTTCTTAGCTTTCAGTATCACTAACTCAGAGTTTATTGTTAAGTTCTTGGACTTTTTTTTGGTTAATTGACTTCTATGTTGAAGGGAAGTTTTTTGAATCCTGTGTTCGGTGTTTCGTTTCTGTTTCTTGAAATCCTTGGGGAACTTCAGAATATTCATATAAAAAAATGTCATTTTGCCTTTTTTCGTTTTGACGTTTCTACAATATAGATCTTAGAGTTCTAGAGACACCTCGAGTATTAACTTAGCTGTATATCTAATCGGTTATAAGCTATGTCGCATGCAAACGAAATGTTGAAATGTGAAAATGCTGAAATGATAGGACTAAAAATTTTGTTTATAAAGTTTTGGAGTTTCCGGAGGCATTTTCGAAACGTGAAACATAGGACTATAAATTGTTGTTCCACAAAGGTAATAAGTCCTCTATTTTATGACATGCCTATGTAATCGCTCATCAGAATACTGCTGTTGGCTCAATCAGGTGAATGCTGCTGCAGCAACACAACAAATGCTAGATCTATTTGACATAACTGGAATTATTCATTTTGGCATTTCTGGGAGTTTAAACAATTCTATGTTCATCGGGGATGTATCAATTCCGAAACAATTTGCTCATACCGGACTCTGGAATTGGATGGTATGAATTCTTAACTTATTATTCTTTTAAGTCTGGATTTGTTATCTTGAAAGTTGAAACAAGCTATTTTGATTGGCAGAACCCAAATGGAACAGTGGACTCTAATGATGTTGCTCAGTTAAAGATTGGAGGCTACAATGTACCACAAAATGATGGCTTGAATCTACTGGGGAAAATCGGGTTCAGCCATGAGCAATTTTTTTCGGTGTCGACGGAGGGTAATGCTGCAGCTCCACTGTTTTGGGCAGAAGTAAACCATGATTGGCTTCAGCTTGCTGCCACTTTGGAGGTTAGGCCTCATTATACTAATCAAAATGACCTTTTAAAGTTTAGATTTTCTGTTGACCTGATTAACCAATGCTAAAATCTAAAGCTAAATTTTCTATTCGATCGTTCACATCAAAATAACCCATTCTAACCCAATTTATTGAACTCTAGTTTGGCTTGGTTTAGAACAATGGCTATGTTTTGGTTCATGGAATAGGTCTGAAATAGAATAGTTATTCCATATATAGTAACTATTCTTTGGTTTATGAAATAGTTACCGCATGAAATTGCTATTCCGTGATTTTAGTCAATGGTCTAAGTCGATTTTCACTTGGTTTATGTTTTAATTTCCCTAAAGCTACATGATAATTCTTCAGGGAATGGAACTGGAGAAGTGTGTTAACTCGAGTTTGTGCCTTTCGAAAAAGCCGAAGTTAGTAGTTGGACTCAATGCATCAACCTCCAACAGTTTTCTATACAATGCAGCTTATAGAGATTTCCTTTCCCAAAATTTTGAGGTTTCAACAACTGATATGGAGAGTTCTGCAGTAGTAATGGTAATCATCCCTTCTTTTTTAATTTACAACGACTAGTTACTATCTAGATAGCATGGAAACGGAAAATGTCGAAATGAAAAATAGAAAAACGACATTTTTATAAGAATTAGGTTATAAACATAGAGTTTCATAAGCGTTTTTAAAGAATGAAAATGAACATCATAGGTTACTATAATGACAGACATAAATTTCTTATTATACTGCTGTTTTTGTTGCAGACATGCTTGTCAAATGGTTTTCGAGTGATTGTAATAAGAGGAATGTCAGACTTAGCAGGAAGTCAATCAGGAGAGAATCCAATTCATATATTTGATTCACTTGCTGCTCTTAATACTGTTAAAGTTGTTCTTCGATTTATCATAAACTTTCCGGTAGACGTTTTGCATTCTAAATATTAAAAGTAGTTATTTGCGTGGAAAATTTCCAGACACGCAAATCTTTGAATTTATAATCGATTCTGTATGGAAATATGCTTTTGACCATTATTCAGTCAGAAAAGTGTGAAATTAATTAAATTACACCTAAACTGTATTAAATTAATATGTAGGTTAAGAAATCCAAGTAAGATTAATGAAACTACTTCTAAATTAATCAACCGCGGAAGTTGGGGACAAAAATGCACAAGGCTTTAATTTTTTTTAATTGATATTTGAGTTGTGCTGAATACATACCTAAAATTAGCTATTTATAAGGGACAAATCTTAAAATAAAAAACCTAATCTAATGAGATACAATATCTTATTTAGATGAATACTAGGCTAATGGGCTGAAAAAACCCTGACCTTTGTTTTAATTCCACCCCGACGTAGTAATTTTTTCAATTATACCCTATTTCGGATTTTTGGTTTTCAATTACACCCTGATTTAGAAAATTTAAATGATTTTATTATTATAAGGATTAAAATATATATAACAAATATATTTAAGAATCATTTTATACTTTTTTCCATTTGGACAAATTTAAACTAGTCCTTAAACTTAGAATAGTTTCAAATAAATATTGCATTTTAATACGTCCAACTCCGCCATCGCCAGACCCGTCGACTAAACTTCGCTCGTTAACCACCATCGTCCGAACTATCCGCCGCCACATTCCACCGGAAACCCCCAGATCTACTCCTTCGTTGGAGAAAATGCTCCTCGCCTGAGAAACAGCTCCTCAGGTGAGGAGCTGTTGCTTCCTCAGGCGAGGAACTGTTGCTCCTCGTTGAGGAGCTTCTGTTCCTCAACGAAGAGCAGATCTGCTCCTTCGTTGGAGCAGATGCTCCTCATGCGAGGAGCTGTTGCTCCTCAACGCTCCTCAACGACGAGCAGGACTGCTCCAACGAAGGAGCAGACTCTGCTCCTCCGTTGAGGAGCTGCCGGAGGAGGAGCAGTTGCTCCTCCTCCCACAATTAAAAAAAATATTTTTTTATTAATTAATTTAATTTTTTTTAGTTTATAAAGAAGATGGATATTTGGTATAATTTACAACGTTAAAGAATTTTTAGATTTTTTAACAAATATGAAGGGCCTATTTTAAATATTATCCAAATGAAAAGAGTTTAATTTGATGCATCGGGGTGCAATTGAAAACCAAAAATCCGAAATAGGGTATAATCGAAAAAATTGCTACGTCGGGGTGCAATTGAAAACTAAAACAAAGCTCGGGGTTTTTTCAGCCCATTAGCCTAAATACTAACAAAAATGTTACTATTTAAATAGAAAAATAACAAAAATACACACCAACCTAATAATTTACATTGATACAAAAAAAAAAGATAAAAGTTCACATATTCTAACCAAACTACTAAGTAGGAGACAAATGACACACACAAAGCAAAAAAAAAAGGTCAAAAACGTGTCATAACTAACCAAAAAAGTGTCTGACATGTGTCAGAATCGTGTTTGACACGCGCGTCAGTCACGTGTCAGCGCGTGTCAGCAAATCTCAGCATGTCAAAATAATTTAAACATGTATGAGCTATGTATCAGCTATGTATCTGTTATGTATCTGGAATGTGTCACTGATTCATTTTCTCATATTTTTAAAACAAAAATAAATAAATAAATATATATGTGTGTATATATATACACACACATATTATTTTATGTACTATTTATGTGTATATGTATAATATATTTTAAATTTAAAGATATATGTATCACATGCTTTAAAAAAGCATAAATTACGTTACAAAAAGTATATATTATGTATTAAATTATATGTATCCATCATATATAAATTATATATATAAATTACTTATAATATGTATTCGATATATGTATCTAAAAAACGTGTCTTCCTATTAAATATTTGATGCTTGCTCCGTCCTTTTATTTTTCCATGTTGCAGGAGGTTTTGCTTTTTAGCTCAATTTATTGCTTATATTTATAATGTATTTACGATGTATCGGCTATGTATTTATATTGTATTGTAAGATATAGATGATACATCGGTAGTGTATTAAAATTTTATTATTAATTTTTCTCCTTTTATATCTATGATGTATTAATGGTGTATTTATGATGTATCGGTTATGTATTACGATGTATCAGTTATGTATTACGATGTATCGATATTGTATTAGTCATTTTAAAATTTATTTCGTTAAAATAATCCAAAAAATTTAAACATGTATCATCTATGTATCATCTATATATAACTAATACACACATGTATCGGTCATTTTGAAATTTATTTTGTTGAAAATAATTATTCTGAGTTAGAGATGGATTCTAAAAATTGTAATTAATGGTGTATCCACGAAATTCGTTTCATAGAAATAATAATAAAAAAAGAACATGTATCTATAATGTATTAATGGTGTATTTTATGATGTGTTGACGATTTATCTATAATGTATCGATGGTGTATATATATGATGTACACATTATGAATGTATCTAATATGTATAATAATGTATACACAATAAATTAAACAAATAACTATATAATTCACTAAATTTATCACCAGTTTAAGTTAATCTCAAAAACAGTATAGACACTTGTCAAAACAACAATAGTCAGCATGAAATATATTAAAAATTCAACATATAGAAGCAAATTTACAAATTTTATTTTACATATCAGATCTCAAAAATCATTTAAATACATCTAAAAAAGAAGCATCGCAGATATATGATACATTTTGGATACATAAATAATAATACATAGTACATTAAAAAAAAAATCTTTGAAACAATCCCATCTTTAAAAAGTCAAGAGAAGGTGCCTTTTGACCTCAATTAAGAGGCAGCGACCGTTGCAAATAATTGCAGAGGTAGAAGGTTCGGACTTGTTCGAAATTATCAAAGCTTCATCAAACCGACATTAAAAAGGATAAAAGAACACACCTTAAGTAACATTTCCCTCCATGAGATTAATAGTAAAACAACCTCGTCACTCCCAATTTTCTAAAGTTCATCAAACCCACAAAGAAAAACAATCGAAAATTGAATATCCAAATGAAAATCGCACAAAAACAAACATACAAAAATCAAAAATTAGAATAAAGTAAACTTGGGGGGCAAAATTGAACTGATAAACAAGGTTAATCTTCTTTCAAAATTTAATACCCTCGTTTGTCTCGAAGTACTGACTCAAGAGATCAATGATTGCTTGGGACTTCACTTCAGTAGCCATTGTTGAGATCTTTGTTCCAATGAAAAAACGGCGGTAGATTAAGCTACCAAAAGAACCCAATTCCTCAATGCGAAAAGTGAAAGAAGGGGGAGACCTCCGGTGAAGAGAGGAAATGGGTGGTGGTTATGGTGATTGTTGTTGTTGGGGTTGGGTTTCTGTCGTTTTGGTTTATTAGTGTCTCGCGGTCATCTTCCTCGTCAGATGAATCATTGTCGTCAAACTTCTATCTGACCTTAGATGTTGATCCGTTAAGCATCATAAATCTCCGGAGAAGGATTTAGGAGTCGCTCGTAGCAACCATCTGTATAGCATTTCTTTATTTTCTCTGCAAAGGATACACACCTTGCAGCTTGAGGTGTATTGGTTATAAATTGTAATATTTTGAGAAAATTACACCATATTACCCAAATTTTGAAATTTTTATGTTAATGACTCATAAATTATTTTTTTATAAAAATCTCTCATTTTTTAAAAAGTGTTTGCATATTCTACCTCAATATAATTTTAGACCCAATTTACCCCTAATTAATTACCCACTTCATATACCAAGCTGTCCAATTCATCACTGAATGAAGAAAAATTGTTCCTTCATTCTTAGAATGATCTCTTGCTCACATAGTTTAATTTTTTTTGGAATTGTCTCTGCCATTTTAACTTTAGAAAATCGGAGATCTGTTACGTTTTATGGGTAAGAAATCGGTGGAGGTGAATGGTCCGGCCGCTGCTGGTTCCACCTGAGGTGGTCGCTTCTCTTACCGGCGATCGACAATTTGTATAATCAGTTGAGATTTTTGAAGGTTTGTTTCTATTTTTCTTTTGTTCCTCTATTTTTTTAATGAAAGCAAAAGTTTAAATCATGTGATGTTGAATAGGTACGCAAACTGTTTGATAAAATATCCGAGGAGAACTTAGTTACATGGAGCACAATAAGCAGAGGTCATGCTAAAGATAATTTGTTTGACAAGGCAATTGAATTGTTTAATAATGTTCTTCTATCTCAAGGAAATCAAATCAAATTAAATGGCTAACTGAGGAAAAAGATGAACTACTACAAATGTTGTTGTTCAAGGCACAGTTGGTGGAGATGGCATGTTATCAAAATGGCGACTCATGACTGACCAAGTTCGCTAGAAATATGGATTTTGAATTTTAACGACAATGGAAGTTGAATTATTGTTTACAATTAGTACTTATCATTATGATGCTAAATGGCTAACATTTAACATCAATATTTTGGTTTGTATACACTTGAAACTATAATCAAAATTTCATTTTTAATTGTATATTGTGGTAAAAAAAATAATGTTATACAATAGCAGAATATGGATCTTATTTATAAAGACCTAAGGTATAGAATAGTGATATTTAGTCCTTTTTTACTACCTAATTGTTTCACCAAATTATGTATTTTAAATAATTAACAAATTTCTATTTTTATTTCGACCATATGTTGATTCCAAGTGCAATATATATGAACTTCAAGTAAACTTTCATAAAAAATATGAATCATTTTTTTATTTTTTCTCTATATATATGTATGTTATTCTATTGTATGAATCTTAATTGACATTTTATATCGAGAGAAATTTGAAATATAGATATATAAATTGAATATTTCTTTTAAGTGAAATGTTTTTAACAGTTTATAAAACCAGAAATTAACCTGATGTGAACCTGATATGAACCTATATCAACTGAACTACTTTAATTTAATTTTTAATAAAATTTGTCTTATTGTTTTTTGCAAATCTTAATTAACATTTTATATAAAGAGAATTTTAAAATTTAGTGTAATATACAAATTGAATATATATTTAATGTGAAATGTATTTGACAATCTATAAAATTGAAAATCAACCTAATGTGAACCTGATGTGAACCTATATCAACTGAACTTTCTTAATTCAATTTTTAATAAAATTTGTCTTACTGCTCTTTATAATTTTAAATGACATTTTATATAGAGAATTTTGAAATTTAGTGTAATATACAAATTGAAATTTTTTAAGTGCACTATTATTTGATGGTCTATAAAACCGAAAATCAACCTGATGTTAACCTGACGTGATATATCAACTGAATTATCTTAATTCATTTTTTTATAAAATTTGTCTTACTGCTCTTTACAATCTTAACTGACATTTTATATAGATAAATTTTTGAAATTTAGTGCAATACGAATTGAATCTCTCTTTTAAGTGATAGTCTATAAAAACCAAAAATCAACCAGATGTGAACCTGATATGAATCTATATCAACTAAACTACCTTAATTCATTTTTTAATAAAATATGTTTTGCTGCTCTTTACAATTTAAAATGATTTTTTTATATAGAGAGAATGTTGACATTTAGTGTAATCACAAATTGAATATTTCTTCTAAGTAAAATAAATTTGGCAGTCTATAAAACCAAAAATGAGTCTGATATGAACTGGATGTGAACCTATTTCAAATGGAACTACTTTAATGAAAATATAGCTAAAACAACAAATCCTTTTTAATGTCAATTTTATGTGGCAATAAAATTGAAAAACCAAGATTAAACTAAATGAGACATCGCCATTATAAAGCTGTTCAAAATAAATCTCCTAATCATCAACTCTTGCAGATAGATAATTTCAAAAATATAGAAAAGCATCTATTATATAATCTACATTATCCATAAAACAAAGAAAAACGAGAGAAGAAGAAAAGTAATTGAGAATCATGATAATATCCAGATCCATAAAACAAGCAAAAATTATTGCAATTCGTCAAATTTTTCATCCCGTTTCAGATCTACCAATTTTTGTTTAAATCTGTGGCATTCAAAACAATAATAAATGTTGTAGGTTTCTCTACGTGCCTACAAGTTTTGCCTGAATTGTTAAATTCATATTTTGAGGACTAGAATATATCTTTGTTTACCGTAAAATCAGGAATACCTCTCCTTTACTCTGTGCTGCTTTAATGCATTGTGTCTCATGTGGCCCTTTACTTTTTCCATTTTCCAATATATATTTTGTATCTTCCTGGAGCATGTTATGCTTCATTTGAATTTATTAATTGGCTACCATGGCATCCATAACCAAACAATATTGCGCTCTGCACTGAGATTGGTTTTGCTTACTATTTCATTTTCATATTACTCTCCTGGATTCCGACTAACCGTCTAATTGCGTATTGTGCTTCAACCTGTTGAACATATAGTGTTTGCAGCAGATTCTGGACATTTCTATGTATTACTCAAAAAGGACAGCCGACCTAAACCCGGCTGCATCGGTTGTCCGTATAAAAACGTCGGCGACGGTTGCATTTCATGGAAAAGTTGAAATTTGCGTCTGATGTGGCTTTCAGACTCTACCAGTAACTCTATGGCGCCTTTGAGACTTTCTTAGCTGCTGTGTAAAGATGATGTTGTGATCCAGCAGTAAACGCTGCCATGGTCAGTGTCCGTACGTTGTCGTTGGCTACTTCTGTTGTTGGGAAATGTTGACGTAATTATCGACCAATTCTCGGGTTAACGGCCGGCAATGAGTGGGATGCCGGCCGTTCCAGCTGTTTCGAGTTAACAGAGTATATCCAAGTATATCCAAACTGCAGCTTCTCTATTCTATACCTGCTACTGCTTATGAGCTGTTATGTTGTTCCTCTTGTTGCTACTTGCTGATGTGTTCTTGGCAGCTGGATTATAGCTGGATTACAGCTGTATAACAGCTGTAATACAACTCATCAACAGCTGGATTAGGAAGCTTTTTATCCTCATTTGGTTGTCTATAAATAGCTTTAGATTAGTAGTTTTAATTCAGTTTTTGTAATCACAAAATACTCAATATATTTTGGTTTCTTGGTGCTCTGGTTTTCTGTTGTGGCTATTATTTGGACTTATTATTACTATTCGCAGCATGTATCTTTGTTTTGTGTCGGTGGGTTTTGGAGCTAGAGTGTAATTAGGGGCCATATATTTTTAATTTGGTAGCAGTGATATGTCTATTTTGTGCATTTATACGTAGATAGTGTTGTCAACGTTACAAATTGCATACTGTTGTATTTTTACAAACATATAGTTAGTTTGTGAGAGTGAAGTTTATCTTCAAATATTTCAAAATTCACAGTTTCACTTACAAAAATAGTAAAGTTCCGACTTATAGTATCCGTGATGTCTATTTCTTTGTTTTTAAAACGTTTTAAATGTAAATCTGAACATAGTAAATTGCTTATAGTACATATTTTTTAAATAGTTCTTTTTTGAGAGGATTTTTCAAATAGTTTATGTTTAAGTTATTGCATTAATATTTACTAGCTAACGCGGTGAAATTATTTTTAAATACACACTTGACGGTCCACCAAACTTTTAGATATTTGATTTACAAAAGAGTAGGTTCAAATTCCACCAATGTTGCCATGCATGTTCACTTAGATTGGGATGTTGTGGTTATGGATACAGGATTTGGTTTTCTTGAATATGCACTGATAAAAATACAAAATTTTAAAAGGATATTTTTCCATTTAAATATGTTAACTTAAATTTTTTATGTCTTGATTTATGAAATTGAAGGGTTCGCTTACAGTATAAGTACCGCTTAATTTGTTTGGTCTAAAATACTATATTAAATGTAACATTGGCACAACAAATATTTTAATATGACTTAGAGCTTATACATTCGTAATTAAAATATTTGTTGTCAACACTGTGACTCTTGAGCAAATAGCAGAAGGGCAAATTCCTTTATTTGAGCTTCACTGCACGGTGAGTTTTTATGTTAAGGAAAATGGAGAATGGGACTGGGATAAGTTTTCTCATCTTCTCCCATTTGATTCCCTGAATTTAATTGCTAATATGTGCCCTCCCAATGTGGAGTGTGGGAGTGATTTTATCTATTGGGGTCTATCTCCATCGGGTCAGTTCACGACTAAATCGGCGTATGAGCTAATTGAGAGTTCAAAATGGTCGGTAGCTCAACCTCGCTGGAATCTGGTTTGGAATTGGAGTGGGCCTGAACGTATAAAACACTTCATTTGGCTTGCTGTGCATGGGAAACTTTTAACGAATTCTGAGCGTAAACGAAGACATTTAACGGACGATTCTACTTGTCAACGGTGCCGGGAAGCAGATGAAGATAACTGTCATGTTTTACGAGATTGTTGGGTTACAAAACAGCTGTGGTTCAGATTTATTAAACCAGAAAATAGAGAGGAGTTCTTTGTTGGCTCAGTTTATGATTGGTTAATGTCTAATTTGGCGGGTAACATCGGTTCCTGCTATATTGATGGCTGGAAAAGTTTGTTTGGAGTTATCCTTTGGCATATCTGGGGATGGCGAAATCAGGTGGTCTTAGGAGATAAGGAGATTATGATTTGGCAGGTGTCGAATGAGATTAATGCTAAGATGAATTATATTAGATTAGCTAATGGTTGTAAGGCTAACGGCAGATCAGTCATACCGAGTAGAGTTGAGAAGATGATCGGATGGTCTTGTCCGCCACCCTCTTGGACTAAAATTAATACAGATGGTGCCTATAATCAGAGTACTGGAGTGGCAAAGGCTGGAGGAATTCTTCGTAATGATCTGGGCCAATGGATTGGCAGTTTCACAATGTCCATAGGTAGAGATTCAGTTATCGGGGCTGAGTTCAAAGGAGCCTATTACGGGCTGATGCTGGGATGGCAGATGGGAGTTCGGCGAGCTATTTTAGAGATTGATAACAAGTTGGTTGTCGATAAGATCAATGGAAATGAGATTGCAGCGCAGCATTCGAATATTTTGTATGCAATTCGAGGTTTACTTAAGAGAGATTGGGAAGTGCAGGTGAGACATGTTTATAGAGAAGCAAATAATGCGGCTGATCATTTGGCTTCGATGGGGAGTGATAATGTGGTGGGCGTTGTTTACCACGATTCTATTCCAAGGAGTCTCTTGCCTTGGATTCAACATGACCTTAGTGGAGTTGCGTATAGTAGAAGCATTATTGCTTAGGTGTTTTTAGGCTTTTGCCTCTTCTCTTGTATCAAAAAAAAAAAATATTTGTTGTCAAAATTTGAGACTTTAGTAGCACAATTGAAGTAGTAGTTAAATTTGATTTATTTTTAAATTTTACTGCATTTTATAATTATTTAACGTAATAATCATTGTCTGTTCCCTCTTATTTTTGACAATTTCAAAAATGAAATAAATTGGGTTGGAAATTTTTTTTTAAAAAAAAAAATTTGTTTTGGTAATTTTATAGGGCTAAGCACACAAATCCCTCAAAAAGTCCTTTAGTTTTCATAAATACATCACATATTAAAAATATACAAAAATCTCTCAATATAAAATAAAACTTTGCATTAGTACCTCAAAATCCAAAACAAATTGATTTAGTGTCAAAGTAGGACAATTATACCCCCCTTATTTCCAACACGCAGCCAAATCTCAAATCATCTTCTTCTTTCTTTTAGGTCAATCAAACAGCCGGCTACTGTAAAAAAAAAAAATCAAACGGCCGACAGCACAACAACTTCCGTCAGTAGCTTTATTTGGAATCGCAAGCATCGGGAGATTATATAACCGTCGACTAAGCTAACTTTGTAGAAATACAAACCTCCGGCGGCGTTTACAGTTACTCAGCCAAAGTCGTCGGTGGAATAACGTCGCTTCCGCCGCACTCGAGCTTACCGGAGCCACAATCGGCAGTAAGACATGAGGACCGTAAGAATCTCAAGAACAGTGAGTTCTCGCCTATAACCGACCCGACCAGAATGGTGGAATGGAAACAGATTTTTATTTTTCGTGTTTGAGAGTGAAGCCGATGGTAGAAGGTTGTGGGGAGGTAGCGGCGGATAGGAGTTCAGGCCATACGGTGTAACAGCATTAGTTGATGAATTTGTAGGAAATTGGATTAACATCTGCAATTAATAAGAAATTAGTGATTAAAGATTAAAAATTGGAATGAAAGAGTTTACTTGAGAAATTAGAATTAATGGAGAGAAAAATGAAGAGGGTGAAGGAGAGGAGGAGACGATTCATTGTTGAGTGAGTGAATATTTGATTTTTTTTAGTTTAGTTTGCCTTTTCATTGCTTTGTATTGTTAATTCCAAATGTTAGCTTTTTTTGACCTTTTGACGTTTTAACATTCAGTTGAGACGTAAGTAAAATGAAATGCATTTACTTTTTCCACCAAAATTCAAATTGCTTTCCATTAAAATTAGTATCTAAATTACGAGAAATTTTTAAGGAAATCTTTATCAGAAATTTTAGTTAACTAAATTATATTATTAATATTCGGTTGATTTTAAGTTGACATTCGGTTGATTTTTAGTTGACATTCGGTTGATTTTTAGTTGACATTCGGTTCATATTTAACATTTGGTAAAATCATAAAATAAGAGCTTCAACAAAAAGCGAACTCGTCAAAACAGTCGAAATCGACGTTTGTCAACATTAAGGAGGGAAAATTGATAATAGTAGCTTTGAAAATGAAAAGTCAATTTTTTGACATTTGGTTGATTTTCAGTTGATTTCTGATTGATTTTTGGTTGTTAAGTTGATTTTTAGTTGATTTCTGGTTGATTTATAGTTGATTTTTGGTTGATTTCTAGTTGATTTCTAGTTGATTTTTGGTTGATATTAAGTTGATTTTCAGTTGCTTTTTCATTGATTTCTGGTTGATATTTAGTTTATTTTTAGTTTCAATAATCAAAGAGAACTCGTGAAAAAAATCGAAATCGGCACTTGTCGACATTGTATAGGAAATGATCAAAACTCTAAATACAACAGATTCAGAACTCTAAACATTAATGAGCAAAATTTACACAAAAAGAAGAAAATAAGATGTAAATTTAGTTTGCATTGAGTTGACGTATAATTTACATTAAATTGACATCTAATTTATATTAAATTTACGTCGAATTTACTTTAAATTTACATCCACTTTATATAGAATTTATACATAGAAAATTACTAATCACATATACACACTATAAGAATAAAATGCCAATCTCAAACTCAATACATAAAATCAAAAGAAAACTAATATATAAAGTCAAGAAATTTAACATTTTGTCTCAAATTTGCTTCAACTATGGTGCCAACTAACTAATATGAATACCATTAAAACAATACGTGAGATCTGCATAGACAGTGAAAGAAGTTTCCAAGCTATAATTACTTCAAAATTATTAAATTGATTTGTATCAATCTATATTTTTAAAAACAATAGAAAAATTATTTTCTATTTATTCACAAAAGGCTGCATCATCCAAACAATACATACTTGCCTCAAAACATTCAAATCTACACATTAATTTGCAGGCAAGGAAAGTCACTGATTCCATGTGTGAACCAAACAAAAGATAACCAAATTTTGTTAATATGCTTTCCAATGTATTGCTTTAATATTGATATAAATCATCACCAATTCAAGAAAAGAGAAGAACCCAGAGTCTAAAATGCAAAAAAAAAGAAGAAAATAGTGAAAATAAATATGAACATTAGCAATTCCAAGACTTCCTTAGCACCGGTACAACAGTAGTCATCGGTTTTTGGAGCATACACATCGGACGTCGGAGCATAGACCATTTAGGACGACCGTTGTCTCCTTCCTCCGTCGGCGGAGGCCCGCCGTTCCTCCTTCGTCGCTCTATTACATTTGCGGCAGTCGCCGACGATTGTTGAACCATAAACATCGATCGCAGGCGGTGGTTAATTCATTGATCATCTGTCTCTTAATTTGATAGCGCATTTTGTCGGCATTTGTTATTTCCACCGCCATCTTCGTCGTCAGAATCTAGAAATTTCCGGTCACCATGAAATAATTAGATCTAATTTTAGAAATAACGATGACAACTGTTCCAGTTATATTTAATGGGGTTGGAGGAATTGTTCTGCAGCTCAATTACTAAGGAATAAGGGTAAAAAGGGGCTAATATTATAATGAGGTATAAATGAAAACACTTAAAAAGATAATGAGAGATTGTTGCATAAAAATTATTTATGAGTCACTAATGTATGACTTTATAGAATATGAGTCATAGGGTGTAATTTCCTCAATTTTATACTTATGAGAGGCTTTGTAAGTTGAACTCTTTGCATGCAGATGCCTGTTGTGTCAGTTAGTTGTGAATATCTGCTGTTGATTGGGTTGAGAACGTTAGATATGCCGGCCCTAATGTACGAAACTGAGCGTACGACAAACAGTTGGTATTATTGCAATACGAAATTCATATTTTTGCATACAGAGACGTAATAATGGAAACGATATTCAGTCAAACCCAGATGTCATTAGATGCGAAATCCGAAAATTTACACGCTAAACAGATCGAAAACCGTTTTTTTGAACCATTTACATTTCATAACTACAGATCCACTAAGAAAAAAAGTTAGATGTTTAACGTGCACAACGCAACACAACTACGCTCGTGCCTTGGTCAAATTCTTTCGAATCTGCTGGTCGGAATTCGGGAATGAAGCTTTTAGGTCATGTGCTCTTTTGACAAAAATATTTTTAGATGCTATTATTAAAAGTGATTATAGATTTTGTCATATGTTTATGTATAATTTGACATGTAATCGGTAAAATATAATAAATACTTTCTGCGATTGTTCGGCAAAATTCTAATGAATGTTTATTTAATATTTTTACTTTGTTAGCCTTTGTTTATATGTCTGGACGTTTGATAATTTTTGGTCTTCTACAGTTTCATCTCTAACGTGTAGCAAATTACACAATATTTTTTGTTCAATTAATTATTAAAAAAATATTTCTATATGTATTATATTTTATACAAAATTTAAATTCAATATTTTTTTAATTTTTTATCCCATATCAAATATTTTTGTAATCTATTGTATTATCATCTAGAATAATTTCCATTAAGTACACAAAACAGTTCAGAACACAAGGGTATATTTGAACTTTGTTAAAATATTGTCACTATTGTTTTGTCTAACTTTTTTTAAAAAAATATATTAAAATAACGGTAACATTTAACGGTAATAAAACAGCTATTTTTTAACCATATATACTAGCTCATTATTTTTCATTCCACAATATTTATCATCTACTTCTTCACTTTCATATTTTTACAACACATCTTAAAATTAAATTGTCTTTGTTTTTTATTATAATTATAACTATTTTATTGGTCATTAGTATATTTAATCTATCTGCTAACGATTTTTTTTTTCTTTTTCATTCTTTTATATTTATTGTTCTTCCACTATTAATCTGGCAATATTCATAGATTATGGATATATATAAATTGTAAAAATAGAATTAGTATAAAAATTGTTGTTTTTGCTTTATAAATACCATTATTCTCTATGTATATGTTTTAGGTTCTAAGTTGATTGCGTATAGATTGCGGAATTATAATGATATGGACAAATGTGGCGCTTTACCACCGTAAAAAAAAGTTGAAGATGTTATTTAAATAGTCGCATCTTACTTTATGCAATGCCATTATATATTTATTTTGCCTCAAATTATGTTTTATTTTAACAATTGTATTCTATATTTGAATATTGTTATTGTTAAATTAAATAGATCAAAAACTATATAAAAATAATTCAATTAGTACCATTAAAAATGTATTCTCCGAAGCAAAGCGATGGTTATATACTAGTATTTGAGAAATTAAAAATTCTTATAACTATATACTTATCTATATACTTATATAATTGAAAAATGATCAACGGAGTTCTCTCATTGATTCTCACTAAATGGAATTTTTTTATTAATTTTCACTAAATAAAGTTTTCTCATCAGTTCGCACTTTTTTAAACTGCTTATTATAATTTTATCTTTTAATTGAAACTCCAAATCATTTAAACGACTAATTTTTATCTATTCAAACTACTAGCAATTCATATAACTATAAATTACTTATGCTATTTACCTAAAAAAATTATTTTTGTTGATTAGTTTCGATAATTGCTTTTCTACGGCGAAAAAAAATATTGTAGCTTTAAATAGTTGTAATTATTATAAATTTATTTACAAATTCTTCAAGCATATCCTTGATATGTGTGTTAGTTTGATATTTCTAACTAATGAATTGATTTGTATATTAATAAATTAAATAGTGAACGTTTATGAGACAAATTCATAATTTAATGGAACGTAAATCTAAAATTAAAAATAAAAAAGATCAAGTTTTACAAGAAAATAGTAAAAATATTATTGGAAAGAAAAATAACAAAATTCTAACACAATAAATATATTAAAATAAAATATTTATCATAAATAATAAATATTTTAAAATAATTCGCTATTAGAATCATTAAAATATATTTTAATTTTTTAGAAAAAATATTATTAATAGAATATTCTTACGAGAAAAACAAATACCGGAAAAATAGGAAAAAAAATAGGAAAAAAATCACTAGAGAAAAAAAAAATCAAATTCTAATACAATAAATGAGTTAAAATATATAATGAAAAAATTTATCATATATATTCCATATTTTAGGACAATACATTACTACAATTGCTAAAATAAATTTATAATTTTTTGATATTATTATGCCAAAATATACCGATTTGTTTTTGGTTTATTTTTTGACATTGGTATATGTCTTGACACCGGAAAATATGAAACTGTTGAAGTGGGAAATTCCACATTGGTTGTGTGTGAATGGACATGCGTTTAAATATTAGTTGGACACCTCCACTTAATACCAATTGGTTTTAAGATGTAATTTAACATGATATCAGAGTCTTGTCCATTCACACAATTTGAATTTGGCCCGGCCCACGTGAATTGCGCGTGAGGGGGGATTGGTTATTCGGTTCGGACACGCTACGCGTGAGGGGGAATGTTGAAGTGGAAAATCCCACATTGGTTGTGTGTGTGCATGGACATGCGTTTAAATATTAGTTGGGCACCTCCACTTAATATCAATTGGTTTTAAGATGGAATTTAACATGGTATCAGAGCATTGTCCATTGGTTTTAAAATGGAATCTAACATGGTATCAGAGTCTTGTCCATTCACACAATTTGAATTTGGCCCGGCCCACGTAAGATGCGTGAGGGGGGATTGGTTACTCGGCCCGGACACGCTACGCGTGAGGGGGAGTGTTGAAGTGGGAATCCCACATTGGTAGTGTGTGTGAATGGACATGTGTTTAAATATTGGTTGGACACCTACACTTAATACCAATTGGTTTTAAGATGGAATCTAACAGAAACAACACCAAAAAACACTTAAAATTACCTAAAAAAATTTAATGAACATTCATAAATAATAGTCAACAAAATTAAACATTCACGGAAAAAACACTAAAAGAAGGCAAAAAACACATTTAAGATACATTTAGAAAACACTAATTAAAACACCCATACAATACATATTTTTGTTTATTTTTTATGATTTCTGATGTTTTTGGTATCGTTTTTCATTTAAACGTAGTTTTTGTAAATAAAAATAAAAATAAAATAAAAAATATTAAAATGGTGAAGTATGAAGAGTAATTTTTAAAATTTTACAATATTTTTATAAATTAATTGTAAAAGATGGTTACGACTAGTTAATAAAATTTTAGAGAAAACTTTGTTCCATACCAGATAATTAATTATTCTATATATATAGTGGATAAATTAATTTATTACTTACTGATTATATAAATATGCTCAAATTTTGTTTTTATTTATTTCATTATGATGCTAAAATAAAGACTTTTTTTGTCAAATTGGCATAATACAATAGAAATAAATGAATAAATTTTAGTAATTGTTAAGTATATTTAGTTAGTTTTATTATAATATAATATTAATATTATATTCGTAAATCTGAATTTAATGAAATATATCAGCTTCAGACTTTTTATAATTTTTCTATAAGCTCAATAAATTAATAATTCTAATGATTAATAAATTATTATTCTATGTATATTAATTATTAGAGAGTGTACTGCAGTATATTTTATTAAATTAATATTTTCTTTTATTAAGGACAAAACTATGTAATTTAGCTAAATAGAAAGAGTTACAAATATAAATATACAAATAACTTATTTTAAATTAAAAAATTTATTTATTAGAATTTAATTATTGAAGTTTACAAAATATTATAGACTATAATTGAAATAAAGAAGTAACATTAATTGATATAATAAAAATATATATAATTTCATTTATATGTAATTTAATAATTGTTATGTATATAGATAAAATATTTTTTGCATATATTGTTTATAATTATAAATTAATTTTCAAAATTTATTGCTAAAGAATAATATAAATGTAATAAATTATATATATAAATATAATATTGGTTCTTTGGTTTGGGACGGTTTGGTACGGTTCTCGGTACGGAGATTTACCTAAGATTCAGAATCGTACCAATTAAAATTTCGGTTTTGTTCGGTTCGGGGAAAGGTAATGGTCAGTAGATTTTTTTTCGGTTTTGGATATTTTCTGTTCGGTTTTTGGTCAGGGATCTCCAAGACCCGAACACACCCCTACCAAGTACACTTGTTGACGCACGCTGCCGTTATCAAAGAAGGTATTGGTGAATTTTTCTTAAAAAAAGTGTTACAGTTGTAATAAATTAATGGTAAAAACATTGTATCTCATGAAAAGAAAGGTCATTTTTGATATTTTTGTGGTTTTCTCATTTTTTTTAAATCTATACAATAAATTATGTCGTAAAAATATTTAAAATAGCTAATAATAAGTTGTTTAGCTTAAGTAAATTTTTAAAAAAGCGAACTACATGTTATTCTATCGAAAAAATATTTCGAACCCCTTGAATATAATTTCTGATTTCGCCCCTGTGCTCGATTATTCAAAGCTGCCAGAGACTGCCCAGAAAAAGCAGGTGAAGCAGCCCCTAAACCCGGACCAGCCGCATGCAGCAGCTCATCCAAACCTGCAGCTATACTGGAAGTAGTATTTAATTTGCATCAGAAGCATTGTCTTTGATCGATCAAAATGATTAAAAATGAATTATTTGACGAAAGAGTCATAAAGTTAGGAACATGCATGAGTGACCCAATACTTCTCTAAAAATTGTCGGTAAGGAAATGGGTACGTAGCTTATGTGCGAGCCTTAATGAGTGCTCACACTATTCACTTATATTATTGTGCATCCATATACCGCCTTTTCAGTAGGGGTGATCATGAACCGGTTAACCGGTCTACGAGAGTAATATGTAAACCAGTTTATAGTAGTTCGATTTTTAAAATTAAAAATTTAAATCTAAAATTTTAAACGGTTAACCGTTTAAAACGGTTCGGTTTTTTGGTTTTGCGGTTTTTAACCATGTAAATTAAAAAAATTAGATATAAAAAAGCTAAAATTTATAGATAAAATTTTAAATATAGTCTAATAATTAAACTTTAATTTTCATTCTATTTAATTATTAAAATATAAATTTTATTTATTCCTATTTGAATTAGGTAAATATTTTATTAAGAAAAATAAAATTCCTTTAATGTATATATATATACTCCTAAAATAAAAATTATTTTGATAAATAACATATTTTTTATATATATTTTCGTGTTTAGAATTTTTATATGTGTAGATGATAAAATATATTTTATTTGAATAATTTTTTTTTTTTTTGATAAATGATAAGTGGATTAGCTCACCCACAAATAAGTTGGTGGCAAAATAGAAACAAGCTAGGAGTTATTACAAAAGAAATCTATACAACGAAAAACATCATTGCCCGTATAGGAGAAATCATGATTCCTAGCTCTATAAAAATCCACCGCTTTGCAAATGCTTAGAAAAACTAAGCTATGAATGCTCGAATGCTCATCCTTAAAAACCCGCTTATTCCTTGCTTTCCATAAATGCCAAACACCAAAAAACCAAATAAACTTCCATAAAAAAACGTATGTATATATATATATATATATATATATATATATATATATATATATATATATATTAATATTATTTATAAACCGGTTACAGACAATGATCTCTTACATATATTTTAATCTGCAATTCCTTTGTTTGCTACAGACAATTTATGTAAATAACAAATAACGATGCATGAGCCCAAATTATGCGGTTCGAATCATTGGCCGGCCATGCAGATCAAAATTATTGCAGAAAACCAATTTAAAAATGTCGGTAATTCCTTGTTCTATATCATAAATTTTCATTAACATGTCATCAACGTGTATATATTATCAGTGGTGGAGTTAGTGTTCATAGTCCACTCCAAAAATTATTAAATATTCAGCGGTCTCCAGGTCATCTTGTCTCCAAAAACATTCCCCATGTGAAACACCTGAAATCCAAACACATTTATTATATATATATATATATATATATGGATGTTTGTGCAAGAATAGACGAGACATTGTAATAAAGTGATCAGGCATGGCAGGCAGATCAAGGTTTATGTTGGTTGTTTTGATATTATTGTTTGTTGTTGTATCTGTTTCTGGTACACCATCAAAGAAGAAAATTTCTTGGAGCAGAATCAAGAAGATTAACAAGAAAGGGCCTTATATTGGTCTTATTACGGTGTATCCGCCCGAAGAGAATGCTTTCTTTTCGACCCGAGCTTTCAAATCGGACTCTAGATATCCTTTTCTGGATCTTTCAGGTTAGGACTTCAAGTTCAAACACATTGTCATGCTTATTGTTACTTGTTTTGGTTTTGGAATTAATGGATGTATCGACTTGCAGGACGAAGATTCCGAGTTGGTAGAATTTATGACAGGAAAGTTATCTATGTTAGATGTGGGATTGGAATGGTAATAATTTCTTAGCTTTGTTTGTCACTAACTCAAAGTTGATTTCATTAAATCTTCAGAATTTATTTTAGTCAATTGGCTTTTATGTTGCATGGGAATTTCTCGAATCCTACACTTGGTGTTTGGTTTCTGTTTCTAGAAATCCTTGGGAAACTTTAGAATTCTATATTTGTAACTTATTCATAAAAAAAATTTTCCGTTTTGACGTTTCTATTATATAGATCTTAGAGTTTTAGAGACGCCTCGAGTACTAATTTAGCTGTATATCGAATTGGTTATAAGCATGTATGCAAACAAAATGTTGACACGTGAAAATGCTGAAATGATAAACAATGTTTTTATAAAGTTTTGGAGTTTCCGGAAGCATTTTCGATAAGTGAAACATAGAACTCGACAAATTTTCGTTCCAGACAGGTTATAAGTCCTCGATTTTATGACATGCCTATGTAATCGCTTATCGAAATAATGCTGTTGGCTCAATCAGGTGAATGCTGCTGCAGCAACACAACAAATGCTAGATCTATTTGACATAACTGGAATTATTCATTTTGGCATTTCTGGGAATGTAAACAATTCTATGTTCATTGGAGATGTATCGATTCCGAAACAATTTGCTCATACCGGACTCTGGGATTGGATGGTATGTATGGATTCTTAACTTATTATTCTTTTAAGTCTAGATTTGTTATCTTGAAACAAGCTATTTTGATTGGCAGAACCCAAATGGAACAGTGGACTCTAATGATGTTGCTCAGTTAAAGATTGGAGGCTACAATGTACCACAAAATGATGGCTTCAATCTACTGGGGAAAATCGGGTTCAGCCGCGAGCAATTTTTTTCGGTATCGACGGAGGGTAATGCTGCAGCACCTATGTTTTGGGCAGAAGTAAGCCATGAATGGCTTCAGCTTGCTGCCAGTTTGGAGGTTAGGCCTCGTTATTTTATATCTACAATTTAAAGTTCGGCTTTTCTGTCGATTTCATTAACCAATAGTAAAAACCAAACTAAACTTTCTCTTTATTCACATCCAAACCAATCCGTTTTAACCATTTTAACCGAATCAGAATGAACTTTAGTCTCTAGTCTGGTTTAGAACAATGGTGAACTTCGATTTTTGTCCAGTTTATGTTTTGATTTCCGTAAAGCTTACAACAATAATTCATCAGGGAATGGAACTGGAGAAGTGTGTTAACTCGAGTTTGTGCCTTCCGAAAAAGCCGAAGTTAGTAGTTGGACTCAAGGGATCAACCTCCAACAGTTTTCTAGACAATGCAGCTTATAGAGATTTCCTTTTCCAAACTTTTGAGGTTACAACAGCTGATATGGAGAGCTCTGCAGTAGTAATGGTAATTATCATCCCTTCTTCATTTCACAATGACTAGTACTATCTATATGTCAAAATGAAAAATAGAAAAACGACATTTTTTATAATTATAAACATAGAGTTTCAGAAGCATTTTTCTAAAATGAAAGCGAACATCAAAACGTGTAATTGTACTGCTGTTTTTGTTGCAGACATGCTTGTCAAATGGTTTTCGAGTGATTGTAATCCGAGGAATGTCAGACTTAGCAGGAAGTCAATCAGGAGAGAATCCAATTCATACTTTCGGTTCACTTGCTGCTCTTAATACTGTTAAAGCTGTTCTTCGATTTATCAAAAAAATTCCAGTAGACGTTTCGCATTCTAAATCTTTGAAGTAGTATTTGATCACAGAATGTTGCTGCAAAATGCTACAAAAACTTCAACTTCAGGTTGTTGCATTTGTAACAGTTTAATATTTACTTTGTCAAATTTTGAGTTTCTTGGATAATGGAACTATTACTACAAATAAATAACTATGATGATTGAAGAACAAATCAAGAATTGTTTTATTGGAGCTAGTTAACTAACTGAGAATTTGCAATCAGTGTATATATTAAAGCTTCAATTTTTCTTTTCCAAATCATGTCAGCTATAACAATGCTTGAGGAAAATGGCTGAATGCTTTTTCTTTATTGGCTTCTCTCCTTAAATAATACTCAATACAACCTAAATGAAGCATGAAATAATATACAACTAATACAATTGACTAATGATATACTACAATTTTAGGTAATATATACCACTATATGGTAATAAAGATAACTTAATTGGAGCAACAAATAATGGAATATCAATTTGTCAACCATAAATTGATGACGATCTTGGGAAGGGCCTTCGTGAACACGATGGATGTTTGAAAACCAACGTCGATGTGAGGAAGTCAAATAACGCGAGTGTCATATGCAACACGAAATAGAATGGTATTTTATTTCAATGTTTCATACGTTCATGAAATACTGAATCAGCAACAATTTGGATGGCACTAGTATTATTCACATGAATGAAGTAGACTAAATTTGAGTAAAGCCAAGTTGCAATAGGCTTAAAAGACAAACAATTCCTGAACATGCAGAAGACATTGTGATATTCAGACTCAGTTGAAGATTTAGATATTCGATCTTGCTTCTTGCTTTTTCATGATACAAGAAAATCATCGAGGAACATGTACCAACCAGTAATAGAACGTCAAGTATCGAAACAATCAGCCTAGAAAATAGCGAATAATGTGACAAACAACAACAAAGTGGAGGTGCATAGGTGTTTGTATAAATTGACTAACTCTTTGGACGAAAAATGAGATATTTGGCAAAGTAATCTATATACTTATATAGTAGAGAGGATCAAAGGAGGATCCTCACTAGTTCCCATTCTTTTTAAACAATTTATTTTAATTTTATTTTATTAATGATATTCCAATTAATTTTTTGCTGTGTTTAAACTACCAATTTTGTTTTACTACGTTTAAACTACCAATTAAAAGAATTATACTATACAAGTTGAACTACCTTTCTTCTCATGGAAACTATAACTTCAAACTCACCATTCTATCGAATACTGTGATTCCACGCAAACTCATAACTTCAAACTCATAACTTCATTCTATGGAAAGTTAATTTCTTCACAATTTTGAAAATAAATATGGCACAAAGAAAAAGAAAATATACTACATTACAACATAACTTATGCATTCAGGTAAATTAAATAATTTTTTTGTTCTATCATTCTTTATACTGTATTTTACTTTCGTTAGCCAATTCAATGAATAATTCACAATTTAAATTTATTATGTTAACCCAGTTATCACTGACAATAATGAGTTCGAACGGGATGAATAAGAAGGATACCGTGTAATGGTTGTTGCAATAGAAAAACAACTAAGTCATTAAAGAAATTATAAGTGTGGCTATAAACAATTTAGTAGATTGTTTTATCTTTTGTATCACCTCACATTTACTAATTTGATGGCTATATATAATTGTTATCCTCATATTTTACTCCATTTTAAATTTGAATCTTCATAAATTTTCTATTTCATACAGATACCTAATGACTTAGTTGTTCAATTGCATAAGACCTCATTATTATTAAGGGTTTTATTAGTTTTTATTTCTATATGTGTTTCAAATGTTTTATTCGTCGAAATGTGTTCTTTTTTTAATGTTTTTCTAAAATTTATTTTTATATGTTCTTATTTGTAGACAAACAACTTGCAAAAAAAACGAGAGCTAATAGGAAATAAATTTTAATGACAAGAAGAGTTCCACTATCAGCGAATACTATAAGTAAGAATTTGAACGACATCATACAATTTGCTCGGAGATCTCGATAAAAATCGAGATATATAATTGTACATAAGAGTAAAAAATACAAGAATATAGGAACCAAATTTTGGTAACACAATAATTGGAATAGTTGTATAAACATGATTCTAATAGACGAAGAAGGTATGATTTAACTGTAATAATGTTTTAAAATCATATAATTATGTACTGAAGATGTTATTTTTCGGAGTCTTATCAATGCATGTTTTTTTTACAAGAGCATTCATCCTTCTTTTGTCTACTCGGGTATAGATTTGTATAGAAGCCTTGATCGCATTTTTATTTTTTAAGCTTTTATAGCCTTTTTGGCTCTTTGTTTTGACTTCGGTTTTGTCTTCGGTTTCGCCACGCTTTGTGGCTTTTAATATATTATACTTCATAAAAAAAATCATATAATCATGTAGTACTTCATTGATCTAATAAGAATAAAATTGAGGCTACAATGATCAAAGCAACATTTATAATTAGCATGGTTTAAAAGTTCAAACCTCAACTAAGAAAGGGAATGTCTATATCATCAAAAAAATTACAGTGAAGACGGTTTCAAGCGATTATCATGTCCTTTAAAGTGATTACCAAACCGCATTTATGGTGACAACAACAATAAAACCAGTATTATAAGATATAATACAATCGTTTATAATTATTTTAGGTTATTTGGGTTTTTTTCCTTTCTGAATTAATATATGACCTTTCTTTACATTAAATTAATTTTATTACTACTACTATAATATTAATTGTATGATACGAATTATATATTTTATTATTCTATAGATGCCATGCCACATGTACAAATAAAGTTGAAAATTTCACTATTATCTTTGAAAGTCCTGCAAAAAAATAGCTACAAAAATGGCAAAATAAAGGATGAACGATTTACAAAATTTTGAATTAATGTAAGTATAACCATAATAAATAATTTTAAATTATAAAAAAAATTATCTGATCACTTATATGTTTTCTATAGGTCATTCAAATTTTGTGTTGCATCTCATAATTCAAATTATTTAAAAAAATAAACTTTGAGTTTTTTTTTTATAAATTCATATGTCATGTTAAACAATATCAATATGATATGGTACTAAAATGTCAAAGAGCAGATAATAAATATGCTATTTTTATTATTAAAATCTATTAATATTTTATTGCAGGAAAATTAGTGCAAGGACTTTGTAATTTAAAGCAGTTTTATTAAAAAGGAAACAAGCATGCATGCTTTGTCTATGCAGTAATCCAACACATGTATTTTATAGTGAAATAGGAACATCAATTTTATTAACAATTGCATAAAAAACTGCACAAAAAAATTGGATGAAATAGTAAAATGTTGAGAAATATGGTACCTTATCCATATTAATTACTAGAAGTGGTTGCAGACAATTTTTAGGGGAATAAAAGTAGGCCATTAGAGAGAAACAACAAACACCGGTAGAAGAAATAAAATGAAAAAAATATATCATAGATATTCAGTATTTGAAAACGACTCATTATTAGGATAGTTAGGTATATGTTTTTATTTAGTAGATCATATTATGAATTTTATTTTTAAAAAATTATTTACATTACTTTTTTAAAATTTAATCACTCTTAAGCTATATATAAATTTGATTCTGCGTAAATGCGCGGATTTTTGACTATTTATCAAATAATTTGACCTCCCACCTAAGCATCGATACAAAAAGAGATCAGAGAGATTATCATCATCATCCCATCTGACGGATCCATAAATTTATTCCAACCCGGGCTAAGTAACATGTAATTAATAAATAAATAAACCTAAGATGTACTTATAATATTTGTTTCTTATAGTCTAGTCATGTTTTTATTTTTTCATGAACAAATCATACTAATAAATAATATATTTTTATGTAAATAATTAGGGTTAATTACATAAAAATCACAACCTTTGCATGTAGTTTCATTTTAATCACGACTTTTAAAAGGTGGCGATTAAATACATGACCTTTTATTTTGTTTCAAATCTATCATCAAAGTAAAATTCGATCTATTTTTTATAACTAAAAATTCATAATCCTATATACTCTAACCAAAAGATAATAAGATTTAGTGTCGATTTATGATTTTGGTGTTTAATTAATGTTTTAGTGAAGAACTTAGTCAACAAAAATACATTGAAATGATGAATTTGAAATAAAATAAAAGGTCGTTTATTTAAACGCCATCTTTTAAAAGTCGTAATTAAAATAAAACTACATATAAAGGTCGTGATTTTTTATATAATTAACTTAATAAATTACCATCAAACTACATAAAATAAGTCTTTTAAAGTGTAGTTAGATTTATTTTTTGTGTTTGAAAAGAAGAAGGGTTTTTGTTTATTTATTGTGATTGATATGAATAATAAGGTTTATTGGTGAATAATTACATATATTAATTTATAAGTAGCTCGTTAAAAAAATTATGGATAATTCTTCACATTTTTTAGAAAACAGGTTTTGTAAGAGAAAATAAATATTTAGCTTTTATTATTTTACAAAAATGGCCCCGAAACATTCCCAAAGAGTTTCCAAGAGTTTTGAAAACGGAAACGTTTCCAAAACGAAAAAACACATCTTCTTTAAGGTTTCTGTGCAACATAGAATGCACAATAAGTCAAATAAATAAATAAATAAAATTAATTTATACAAATAAAAATTTAAAAAGAAAAATACTTATACAAAATTGAAAATTAATTGATTTTGGAGGAGAATTTAGAATTAGATAATTAGGTTAGAAAATTTAGGAATAAAATCACAAATTTGAAAAAGTAGGTTAAAAAACTTAGTTAGAAATTTAGAATGAACAGAAATTTGATGGAAGTTGTAACTAATTAAGGATTTGATAATAAATTGAAGAATTAAATTGAGAAAATGTCAATTAGTGCTTGCTGGAGCAAGCGGCATGTTTCATGATTCATCCCGTTCCTGTCCCGTTTCCATCATCTGATTTCATATAGGGACGATGACAAAAATACCTAAAATTTTAAAAATATTTACAAAAGTATCAATAAACTTTTTTTATTTATAAAAATACGACTGATTTAAAATTAATTATAAAAGTACCAAAAAATAAAAATTAATTACAAAAGTACGATTTGTATAATGTCGGTATAATTATGGTATAATTTTGAAATACTAAAACTATAAATCAGATAATTTAAAAATAATATTTGGTTTATTATTGGTATAATTTCAGTATATTTTTGGTATATCGATTATAAATTTTTATATATTTTTTCTAGTTGATAACATGTATATTTTTTTTTATATGTACTTTTCACTATAGTTGGTAATAAACCAGAGAATTTGTATATTGTTGGTATAATTTCAGTATATTGTTAGGTTAATATTTAGTATGCGATGTGGTGTAATGTTGATGTAATAATAAAATTTCAGTATATTTTGATGTGTACACTTTCGGTATACTGTTGGTATAATTTTGGCATATTATTAATTTAATTTTTAGTATACGATTTGATGTAATTTTGGTAAATTTCCATTTAATATTAATAAAATCTCAGTATGTATAATGTCGGTATAATTTTGGAATAATGTTGATATAATGTTAGTTTATTAGTATACTGACATTATACCCACAATATACACCGTATGTTTGATATTATTTTTTATTTTTTTATACTTTTGTAAATATTATTAATATTTTTATAAATGAAAAAAATCAACATGTAGTTTTGTAATTATTTTCATTTTGTTTTGGTAAATGGTGTAATTTCCTCTTTCATATAACATGTGAAAATTAATGGTAAGGGCCAAACGGGCCCTTTTGTTTTCTTTTAAGGCAAAATTCATCCTAAAACTCTTCTAATTTATCATTTTGACTCAATAAGCTCCTATCTCAAAATTTGTCACTGATGGATTTCTTTACTGAGAAATTTTTAAGTAGACTCAGTCCACCACGTCATCCGTGGACTCAGCCTATCACATCATGACACGTCATTAAAATGATGCCAATCTTGTAATATTACTATTCAAATGTGTAAATAAGTAATAAACGAATTTACAAGATTGCCATCATTTTAATGACGTGTCATTATGTGATAGGCTTAGTCCACAGATGACGTGGTGGACTGAGTCTACCTAAGAATCTCTCTTCTTTACTTTCATTATTGACATATTCAGGCCCTTACGTGGATGGAAAGTGGGAAGTGAAACTCACTCTCCGTTATATGAGAGTGTAAAAAAAATTGCATGGTTTATTTATCTATCAATCCTCATACAAACATACATAGTAGAAAAAATACATATAAAATAAGCCTAATTACTTAAAAAAACCCACCTTACAACATTTTTTCGTTTATACCCCGACCTAGGAAAAAATTCATTTGTACCCTTTTTTTGATTTTTCGTTTTCAACTGTACCCCAAAATTTATTTTTTTGACAATTTAATTAATTAAAGGATGCAACTATTAAAAACAATTAAATAGAAGGATTATATTATACTTTTTCTATTTGAAAAAATTTAAAAAAATCCTTAAACTTTAAAAATATTCAAATAAATCTTAAAAATTAATCATTTTAAAATTTTTTATTTAAAAAACTTCCGACCCACTATTATACTCTTTCGATTTATGGATCCGCTAAAAAATCCGATAAAAATGTTTTTTAAAAATATTTTTTTTTTAAATTTTCCGGATTTCAGGCGAGGCGAGGAGGGTCCTCCTCGCCTGAAAAGAGGAGCTGTTGCTCCTCTTCTCAGGGAGGAGCATCAGCTCCTCAGGGGAGGAGCAGCAGCTCCTCCCCTGAAAGTCAGGCAAGGAGCAGTTGCTCCTCGTTTTTCCGAGGAGCAGTGATGTGCTACTCGTCGGAAAAACGAGGAGCAGTTGCTCCTCGTTTTTCCGAGGAGCAGATCTGCTCCTCGTTTTTCCGAGGAGCAGATCTGCTCCTCACCTAAAGCTGCTGCTCCTCCCTGAGAAGAGGAGCAGCAGTTCCTCTTCTCAGGCGAGGAGGAGGATTTCCTCCTCCTCCTCGCCTGAGATCCGGGGAAAAAAAATTAAAAAAATTAATATAAATTGTATTTTTTAAGTAAAAGGCATTTATTTTTACGTTTTTTAATTTGAAAAAGTTATTGATAATTAATATAAAATAAATTATTATTATAAGGTTAATTTTTCGAAGAAGAATGTAATTTTGTATTATTAATAACATTAAATTCTAATTAGAATATAGGTTAAAAAATGAAGGACTATTTTATATATTTTTCTAAATGAAAAAAGTTCAATTTAATATTTTGGGGTGCAGTTGAAAACGAAAAATCAAAAAAAGGGTACCAATAAATTTTTTCCTACGTCAGGGTATAAACGAAAAAATATTATAAGGTGGGATTTTTTTAAGTAATTAAACCTAAAATAAAAGGATTTCAAATGAATTTTTCCCTTTTCTTCTCCACACTTCCACCTAATTCATATTCCAGAACAGACAAACTCTTAAATTGATTACACCTGTAGTCAATCAATTATGCACCAAATCAAATGTTCCAAATTACACAGAAATTCCACAACCCAACTCTAATTCAACATTGAAAAACACAAAAAAGCACCTAATTGAAGCTCCTATTAATCCATCAACCAGAACTTGCAATGAGTTGAAAATAGAGCAATTCAAACATACCCAGAAAACAGACAAAGCAACTAAATGATGGAGGTCGGAGGAACGTTGGGGAAATCGAAGACATATTTGAAGTGGGTTTTCAAAAAGGAGAAATGGATCGATCTTACCGTTCGATAGTTGCAGTTTGAAGCCATTGCTTAATCACTACCTATCAGTAGGGGTGAGCATGGTTCGGTTCGGTTCGGTTTAGTAAACTCCAAAACCAAACCATATTTTAAGGAAAATATAAAAACCAAACCACGCCAAATATTTATGTAAAATTTCGGTTCTGTTAACCAAACTTTAGCATCGGTTTCGGTTTGGTTTGGTTAATATAGATTTAGATAAATATTATATATAACTATACGTAAAAATTAAAATTATACGTAATAATTTTTACTTATATGTGTGTATTAGTTTATATATTTTATTTTCATATACGTATCTATACATATATATTATATTTATATATAAATATTTCAATAAATAAATTTTATATTTATTTATACATATATAAATATTAATAAAAATAATATTATTGTAAACTTCGGTTTTTCGGTCGGTTCAGTTAACCACTAGTTGAAACCAAACCAAAACCAAAAACCATACTTTTTATAATTTGAAACCAAACCAATCCATTTTAACCATTTTAACCAAACCAAAATTAATTTCTGGTTGGTTTGAATCGGATTAATGGTTTGATTCGGTTTTTGTTCACCCCTACCTCTCAGACTTAATTGGGACAATTTTCTTCACTTTTGATATTTAATTGGATTAATTTCTTTTGTGCTTTGTTCTGTTTCGATGGCATTAGTAAATGAGATATTTTGCAATGTTTTTCATTTCCCCAAAAGGAGTTGTAATGTAGAATGTTGTCTAAATGATTTTTTATCACAAAAAAATATAATTGCTTGATTGAGTTGCTGTATGTTCGGTTTATTAGTTCGGGTTGTATGATCGTGCTTTACTTCATTTCACAGCATTGTTCTTCAAACACAAGAAATTAAAATGCATAAGTTGTCCCTATTTAAACTTTTGTTAAAGGAGTTAAGAACGAAATAAGGAAGATGATGAATTAGTGTATCGTATGTTTAATTAGAGTTAAGAACATTAGGGTTATAACTAAAATTAAAATATATAATACTATGAGTTATAAAGAAATTTTAGCAAAACAAAGTTATGAAGAAGATGATCGAAAAATGATGATTTGGCCATTAAAGTTATCGTATTTTACTTTTATTAAATTTTAATTTTATATAAAATAAGTCCTTAGTTGTGATGTCACGTGGATATTAATAAATAAGAAAAACACCACGTCATCTTTTTCCGTTAATTAACGGAGAGCGGGCTTCACTTGCCATTTTCCATTCACGTAAGAGCCTAAAAATGTGATTTTTGAAAGTAAAGGGACCCATCAGTGATGAACTTTAGACTGGGGTTTATTGAGTCAAAATGATAAATTAAAGGGGTCTCCGTATGGATTTTGCCTTTTTTTAACTTTAAAAAGGCCAAAACGTTGCCTCTTAAAAATAAAAAAGAAAAGGACGGAACGGTCCTTTTAAAAACAGAAAAGAAAGAGAATGGTTTCCTTCTGCTTTTTTACGCAGGACAATGCTACTGTCTAGCAGCCAGCCTATCCTTCCCTACCAGCAGCCATGGCTGAAAGTATACACACCAGCACCGGCGTTCATCGGTCCTCCAGATTTCCGGCGGTAGCTCCCGACGATATTTGACATTTACTTTTAAGGGAGTGTCAAAGAGAAGTAAAAAAAAAAATCAGCTCATTTTCGGTACAAACTAAATCAAAAAACCAAACTGAATCAAATTAAATAAATCAAACCGTTTCGTTCTGCTAGATTTCGAAAATTTAAGTCTTATAATTTTGATCCGGTTTGATTCAATTTATATATATTTTAATGTGTAATTTCTTATTTTCTTTTTTTTGTTAGAGATGATTAATTATGTAAACAAGAAATGATAATGCATGAATTGAGCCCAAAGTAAGTGGTTCAAACTTCAAATCATTGGCCAGCCATGCAGAGTAGTACTCTGAATAGAATTCATTGCAGAAAACCAAATTCAAATTGTCACTATTTTCTTGTTCTAAATCATAAATTTTCGTCCACATGTTATCAATATGTGTTATTGATGGTAGAGTTACTGTTCTTAGTCCAATCCAAAAATTACAAAATATTTACAGTTGTCCAGGCCACCTTGTCGGCTAAAAACATTTCCATGTGAAAAACCTGAAATCCAAGCACATTTTAAATATTATATATAAAACAAAGAATCAATTCACCCCCTCGATTTGTCACGAAATATTAAAAAAATCATTTTGGACGTTTTTGAATCAAACAGACCCGCAACTTACGTTTTTCGGTCAAACAATCTCTCCCCCACTCTCAGCTAAGCAAGTGTGCTACACTCTCCGAAAAAAATAGAAAATTTTTTAAAAACCCTCAATATTTTATTTATCTCTTAAATCTTATTTAATCAGCTCCGGGGGAGAATGGTGATGGAGATGTATTGCGGCCTTTTCCTGTTCATCAACTCGAACCTCATTCTTCTGCAGGTAATGAATTAGAGGACGATTGGGCAAGAAAGTCAGATAATTGTACAATAAGAAACAAAAAAACATGCAAGAAAGTGTACTAATACTTGATAATTTTAATTTTTAATTAAATCTTTTAATTTTTTAAAATTCAATAACTAATTTAACTTTTAATAAAAAATAAAGAATTTTTTTATACTTTTTTCCTCCTTTCCTTCTCTATCTTTTCTTCTTCTTCTTCTTCTTCCATTCTCCTTCTTTCTCTTTGTTCCGACCACCACCGTCCGCTGCCATCTTCCGTCACCTCCGTCCCAAACCACCTCCTCGGGCGAGGAGCTGCTGCTCCTCGTCTGAGGAACTGCTACTCCTTGTCTGAGGAGCAGATTTGTGTTTTATGCGAGGAGCAGATTTGTGTTTTATGCGAGGAGCAGAGCTGCTCGCATGACGAGCAACAGCTCCTTTAACGAGGAGCTGTTACTCCTCGCTGCTCCTCTAAAACGAGGAGATGATGCTCCTCTAAAACGAGGAGATGATGCTCCTCTAAAATATATATTTGATACATCTTTTTTACAGCTCTGATATATAATTTATATATTTTTATTACATGTATGACATCTATATTTTTTATACATATTTGATACGTCTACGATACATAATTTGTACATGAAAAATATATTATTCATGCATCATACCCGTGTTTGGTATGTATAAATAATATGATAAATAATTCATAAAATTACGTTTTTAATTTTTTTATTATTTATATATTTTTATATTTTTAAAATTTAATATATTTTTAAAATTAAAATTAATATTAATTTCTTTAAAATTAAAATTAATATTAATTTCTTTAAAATTAAAATAAATTATTTTTAGAAAAAAGTAAAAAGTAAATTAAAGACGCAAGTGAGCATGTGCACTTGATGCACCCGCCCACAGGTCATTCTTTTAAGTGAGAGCACATGTTCATACGTTAGCAGGTCTAACACGTGTGTCAAACCTAACGTATGCTGACATCAGCAAAGCAAAGATGGTGTTGGTGAATTTTTTTTTTTGAAAAAGCAATTAGTAAAAATATTGTATCTTATGAAAAAGAAATGTTTTTTCAGGTATTTGTGTGATTTTCCCAATTTTTTAAAAAACCATACAATATATATTCTGTCTTAAAAATATTTGAAGATAGCTAATTATGAGTCGTTTAGCTTAAGTAAATTTTTTAAGGGCAATGCTAAATGGCCCGAATATTTTTTTTTTTTTTTTGCAAATAAGGTCTCAAATTGATTTTACTTACAAATAAACTCTTTCCATTTATTGTTTGATAATTACTCTTTTTTGAAAATAAAAAATTTGACATAAATAGGTAAAGACTTTGTCATAAATTGCTCTTTTATTTGTTATAGAAAGAGAAATTAATGGCTTCATTAATATATTAAAGCATCTCCAAAGGTCTCTTTATAATTGACAAACTCTTTATTTTAAAGAGTTTGACAATAAAATAGAAGTTCAATGGTCTCTCTATTTTTTAAATTTAGAGTAGAGAGTGAAAATGGGGAGTGGCTCCCCTCAAGTTTATAATCCCTCCATTTTCCTCAAGTCCATTTAGATGGATAACACATAAGCAAATCTTAATTTAGTTTGATATTGTTTTTATCATTTTGCTTATGTGTCATCCATCTAAATGGACTTGAGGGAAATGGAGGAGATTATGGACTTGAGGGGAGCCATTCCCGTGAAAATGGCTCTCCACATATAGAGAGCCATTTTCACTCTCTATTACTTTTTAAAGGATAAGATTTCAAATTTTAAAAAATTAGTTAGTTATTCT
Organism: Mercurialis annua; assembly: GCF_937616625.2. Classification (NCBI taxonomy): domain Eukaryota; kingdom Viridiplantae; phylum Streptophyta; class Magnoliopsida; order Malpighiales; family Euphorbiaceae; genus Mercurialis; species Mercurialis annua. Next base: position 32,085,613 of record NC_065577.1, on the reverse strand, counting down.
TATTTTAAAATATAATATTCTTCATTTATATTATCAATAAAAATAAAAATAAATTTTATTATTAATTTAAACTATATATTATTAATAAAAATAAAATAAATTTTTTATTTTAAATATTAATATTTAATTTTTATTATTATTTATAAAAATAAAGTAAAACAAATCAATAGATTTAGAGAGTGTGAAATTAATATTTAATATTTCTATTATTATTTAAAAAATATATTAAATTAAAAATTAATATTAAAGAGTCTATTGGAGCAAAATTAGAAATATCACTCTCTATTTTTAAGATGCTTTTTATTTTATAGAAGATGCTTTTTAAAATAAAGAGCATCATTGGAAATGCTCTTGTTTGGTCATTATAATTCATTAGATTAGTGAAAACTGTATTGAGACAGTAATTTCAAAAGATAAATTCCGAGAACCATATGACTGTGAAGTCGAGGCTGACTGGTAACGGAATATACATGTAGCGTACATGTATTTGGAGTGTCGGGCCAGAAATGCATAATGCATGGCCGACTAAAAGTGGAAAAATATTTAATAAACATTTTGTTTAAATGTAAAATGTTTTGAAAGTGGAGCTAAAGTTGATAGTCAGTTAATTAAACATGATAGTAACAGCTATAACACAGTTATGAAAACTGTTGGCTGTGAACAAGGAAGATATGTGTATGGAGAAGAAGTTAAGAAGTTTAATTAACATTGGAAATCCCGAAAACTAGGAATGAAAGTATAGTTTTGCGGTGATTATAAAGGAAGTTACAAGGTGCTCTATAGTGAGATAGTTAGATTATAACCACACCTACAACTATACAACCACATTCTGGAAAGAGAGGAGATCAGTTACCCAATCTGTAACATGAAGTTACTATAGATTGAGGAGTAAATAAAGGACATTCTATACAAGGTATAGAAATATAAGGAAAGTAAAATATAAGTAGTTAGTTTATGAAATAGTAATCATAATACATACTAAAAGTCATCTTAATAATAAGATGAGCCATAAACAAACAACTAAGATTGAAAAGAAAAGTTAAAGAAAGAAAAATAATAATAATAAAAAAAAAATAAAGATGTGCGACAAAGGTGGTATATTAAAAGAGGAGTTATCGAAAGCTAGCAAAGGTAACCTAATTTTATGATAACCATGGAGTAAGTTAAATGGTATTAACTTATACCAACCTATTTGGATCGCTTAGCAAGAAAGAGACTGGAGATTAGTTCTTGGAATGCGTTGAAGGACGCTAAGCTAAGGAGTAAAAGATATTCCATACAAGTAATAGGATCAAGAGAAGTATAAAAGTGGATAATCTGTTGCGGAATGGAAGTTCAAACAGATGATATGAACAATAACGAGGAATAGGGATATGATTGAGAACGCCAGACAAGATAGCGCTATGCTTTCCGAAGCATGAAGTGAGATTAAGTATAAGTAAAATTTGGATTATAAGTGAAAAGTAAGTATATGTAAATTTGAGGACGAATTTATATAAGGGGGAGAGAATGTAATAACCCAGAAATTTAAGGATTTAAAATATAGCCACGTGTCTAATATTTTATTAGACGGGAGTAGGTAAATTAAATTTTAAGATAAATTTAATTTACAAGTGTCCCTAAATTTTTAATATGGCTATAGGATTACAAATTTAAATTTTTAGAATTTAAATTTGATTAGTTATATAGTTAACGGAGAGAATATGGATTTATGAATTGGGTGCAGAATAATTCATAAGTCCCTAGCGAATATTTTTGGTGTCAATATTCGCAAAATATTTTAAAAAGGTTATCGTGAAAATTTGATAAAATTTGGAAGCAGAAATTTTATCAAGCGCAGTCAATGCGGCGTTAATAAATCAAAAATGATTTATTAAGAATAAAATATAAGTCGGACGGGAATAAAAATTATATTTTTATTCTTTCTATATTTTATTTGATTTTTGGTAAAATTTTCACGAAATTTGGAAATCGTTTCCGTTTGAGCTACGGACGACTAATTAAGAAGCTAGTACTAAACTGCACTTTAACCAATATGTATATATAACCTTAACTTGCACCAAAATTGGCACAGCAACTTCATTTCTTTCACTCAGAAAGAAAGATTGAGCTGCTTAAGCTCTCAGTGCACGCGAAACTTAGGGTTTCGGTCGTTTCGTCCGTTTCTCGATTCTAACTCCATTTCTTCAACGATTACTCAAGTAATCGAGGTAGTATACCCGTATTAAACGTTTATTTTGATATATATCGATATATTTCGAATATATATTCGTTTATAAACGGTTACCGTATCGAATCGAACGTAAACGTATTAGTTTTACGTTTCGAACGTGAATATGGATAGATTGGAATGTGTATACGTGTTGGGAGCGGAAAAATGGAATTAAAGCACGTCGGAAAGCCCGAGAAATCAACTTTCTCGGGGCTGTGCACTCGGGTGCACGAACGTGCACCATTTGGTGCACGAACGTGCACCATGAGAGGGTGCACGAACGTGCACCCAAGGTGCACGAACGTGCACCATCTGGGGTGCACGAACGTGCACCAGTTGTGCACGATCGTGCACTACCCAAAGATGCACGATCGTGCACCATGCCGAGATGTCGATAAGGGGGGACTTTTCGGGGCTTTTTGCCCTAAGAACTTGACATAGTTTTGTTGATCCGAAAACGTTTTAAAACAATAACTTCTTTTGGAAGAAAGTGAAATGAGTTCCAAAACTAAACCTAAAGACTTTTAAAAGGAGATTTTAAAAGTAAAGTTAAACGTTTATAATGGACTTTAAAAGAGTTAAAGTCAACGTTTAAACGGTTTTAAAGATTTAGCAATCGGTTTTGCTAAATACTTAGTATATGACCGAGAATTGTTTTGACAATTAGGTCTATACTATAAATGGTTTTCTTAGGGTATTGTGATACCTAAAATAACTTCTAGAGAGAATTTAGAACGTTTTCTCAAAACGAGAATTTATAATATGGTTTTAAAAGAAAACAGACCATAAGTGTTACGTGTTTAAATGATTATATGTTTGACCTAGATCTGGGTTTAAGGACCTAGAAATTTTATAGGAAACATATATTGATGTGTATTATCCTGTTTGCTTTGTGTGTTTAGTCCGACCAGCTAGCCAGCAGTCTGACCACAACCACAGGATTAAGTTCCAGACCTAGCGGTGTTTGTGAGTTCATTTGTTTACTTTTGAATATTAGTATTCAATTGTTTTTAAATCCATAAATCGCACTAAGTATGAAACTTAGCCAAGGAAGATCCACTGAAACGAGCTATCTATTGGGCAACAATAGGACTGTGTGATCACCGGTGTTAATGAACTAGATGAGAGGTAAATATTATAAGCATACATATTGAGATTAGGTTTTAAGCTAGATGCTTATAAAGCGGCTTAAACCTAATGGGTAGTCCTGAGGTGGCAGTGATTTAAGTTCCGGCCCAGCAACCCTATACAGAGTCAAGATGGCTGTGATACATATGTATACAGCACATCCTGTATTAAACAAGAGTTGTGCATATGCATTATATATATGATAGCACTATAACGTAATCAGGATTAGGGTTTCATTTGGATCGAGGACTGGTAATATTTTTATATACCGATATTTTGTATATACGCGATTTTGGTATTTAATTGTAAACCTATCTACTCACTCAGAAATATTTATATTTCTGACCCCGTTGTTGTTTATCATTTTCAGGTACCTAGCTACCGGGTCTGGTCGAGCTTCCACCCTTTTCCATCAGGGAAGCTTATTCTGTTGTTATGTAAATAACACTTTAAACTCTGAGATGCTGCAATAGTGTATATAGGTTTGATATGCATGTGGCCACGTCATGGTTCCTCTGTCTATATACTCTGATAGGAACCTGACTTTGTCTAACTCTAATAAGTGGCTACTTAATAGGCATATGGTGTTTTATGGTGTCCCCTACGGGTGGCCAAGCTTCGTGTCTTTGGTCTGCAAGGACACTGTGTGTAGTTTTAGCTGGCCTTACGTTTGTGTGCCTGCTGTGCATGTTTTTAAATATGTTTGATATAACTCTTTGAAAAGAAAAGTGTTCGATATATTTTATTAAACATATTGTTCGGGTGCGCGGTTTGAGACAGGGCTGCCTGTGAGGCAAGGCACGTGAGCCAAGTCCCTGTACCACCGCACCGGTTTTCAGAAATGCGCGTGGGTCAGAATAACTGGGGTTATTCAACCAGCATTTCTGAAAACGCGATATCGCCTATATGAATATTTTCAGAATGTGTTTTCCACGTTAAACGGAAAAATGTTTTAACGGTGTTTTCTGAAAACGGGTCGTACGCGAGGTACGATCTAGATTTATATATATTTATATTTAGGAGGCGAAAAATTTATAGAGGTTTTAGGCTTGCTACGGGTTTCGGAACAACCATTCCCATTCCCTAGCGCCGGTCTCGGCTCGGGTTTCGAGGCGGAAATCGGGTCGTGATAAAGTGTGGTATCAGAGCAAAGGGTGCTAGGTAACTCGGTGGAGCTGGGCTCACGAGGCCTGCCCAATTCTAGGGAACTCTCACTCATGATCAGTGTGACGAAGTGAGGCTCTCCGCCCTGGAGCGTATTTTATACGTGCTTTGATAGGTACATATGGATGTCACCCTATGGGATAGGAATGAGTCCATATCGGCTATGGCCGCACCTGACAAAGGTGGTATCAGAGCAATGTTTTAGGACTTGAATGTCTGAAGTATTGTTGCTGATATTTGTTAAGTAGAGGTACTAAAAGTCATAAGAATTCCTAGTGAACTATTGCAGCAACATAGGATTCGAGTCATGTCTTGATCAGTTGTCAGTTATTGAATACAATCAGCTATAGATAGCAACTATACATGTGTGTAGTATGTATTGATGGTTTGATCAGGAACACATGAATTGTTCTTGTGTTCGAGACACGTTACAACTGATGGAACATGTGAGATATTCCTAAGTTGGAAACACGTTACAATCATGAAGCGAAATGGTCAGAACAGATGACCAGTATTCGAGGAGAAGGGTTCTGTTTGAACACAAGACAAAGCGAAGATTTCCTCTGAATTTTTGTTCGAGAAAATAGTTAGATTTTCTCTGAATTGTGTTTGATTGTTGTGTGTTTTGCTTATATAGGTTTAATAGTTGATACCTGTTATATGAAAATGTGATTTTTCTATAACTATTACATACGGTACTTACGCTGAAAATTCATATGTTTCAGTATGTCTGGGCCTAGTAGAGCTCATACGCATGTGGGGTCTGATCCACATAATGTACCAGGTTTGCCTGTTATACCTGATACATCTGTTCCCATAGAGGTTGTTGACTCAACATCAGCATGTGACATGGACATATGGGAGGATGCTATTGGAGTAGAGGAATTAGAGAGAATGTTGAATGAAGACATAAACAGTACTGGAAATAGCCATAGCTTTGTGTCTGAATCGACTGCTACATCGGCTTATTTGGGATTTAAGGTAAAAGAGTTCTTAGCTGAGGTGGACCATCTAAGGAGGGTTCAACAGCAAATAAGACACTCGCCGAATCAGTCATGGGAATACGTGAGCGAGTGGGAGGTGCAAGAGAACCAAAGTTTGGATAGGTTGAGGGATTATATGGATAAGTATACTAGGGAAGATTTGAATGTGGAGGCATATACTGTTGAGTTTATGCGTTTATGTGAAGAAGTACCTGAGTTAGTTCGTGATGGTGAGGAAGTTGCAAGTAGGTACGTCAAAGGTTTAGGGCCTGAGTTCGAGGAACTCATGGCGGTAAAGTCTGATTCTGTAGCATATCTGGCTGGGCGTGCGAAGCAGATAGAAAGTAAGTTAAGAAGGAATGATATACCCCTTCAGCCGTACTATTACACCAAACCTGAAGAACCTACTGCTACATTTCCTAGGATAGGAAACTCTGGACCCGCGAAGCACTACAACCCCTACTTTGTTCCGCGAGGGGGAAAGGATAAGGGAAAACTGAAATTCCGCGGAGGGCGAGGTAAAGGCCCGATGATTCGTGAGGCGTTTCCGTCTTCGCGATCATCGTCAGGTAATGTTTAGTTATGTGTTTAATGTTTAAGTTAGTATGTTTATGTGTTTTCAATATCACGTTAGAATTGGAAAACATAAACTACAGATATAAATTATATCCTTAAACAAAAAGAAATACACATATAAGTAAACATTAAAGTAAATGAGAAATGAGAATTGATAAGTTAGGGATGTTAGAAACGTGCATCCTTAAAAAAAAATAGAAATCAATAACTATTGATAATCAACCAAATGATGTGAAGTAATAATAATCCTAATGTGAGGATAAATTATTAGGATTAAGAAACTTGAAATGTTACGGATAAGTAGTTTGAAAGAAGCTTACAAGTGAGTATTGCAGTTTTGTTTTAAGAGAATGTATTATTGTGCTCAGATGCATCATGAATGCATATTGCAACAATCACTATAGAAAAAGGAATACTTGAATTCCATATACCTATACAAAATGATTTTGTTAGGACATGCATCATGTATATTAGTATATCAAAGAGAAAGTGGATTGTATAGCAACTCTTTGGGGATGAGAGATGTCATCACCCTGAGCTACAATTGTACAAAAGTTTTAAAAATGTGAATTGTTAGATTCACAGTTTTGAAGAGATGAATTTAAAGAAAAAAATCCAGCTGGTACACACATATATTTATATATGTGGGTGAATATGTGTATATGCACATATGTTTGAAACGATTGTTTTGAGAAACCATTTGTTTATAAAATAAAATTGTTGTGAAATAAATTGTTGAGAAACAATTTGTTTACAAAACAAACTGTATTTGTTTTAAAATGTAAGCATACTCGAATGAAAACTCTGTAATAATGTCAAGATAGGATACAAGATAGCGAAGATAAGATGTTATGATTTTTATTGTTCATAATAAACAATAAAAATCTGGATTCTAATGTTTCATTCCGAAACATCAGAAGTTACTAAAGATTGAGAAGAGTAGGAAGTGAGAATTTACATTCTTACTCTGAGTTAGACTGAGAGGTAAGTCTAGTGATGGACTTTTATGATAAATAAAAGTTTAAGACTAGATAATAGAAGATAATTGCGATTAAGATAAGAAAGAGTAGGATATAATTAAACACAACTCGGTTAGTTTGACTTCAAGTAACTGTCGGTGAACAAAGTCATACGCATGTGTTTAATTAAAATGGATCTGAGATTGGTCTTACGGACAGAGCAGATGTCAGTAATGGACATATCTCTTAAATCCAAACGAGTGGTTAGATAAACCAAAACTCATAAGTCTGAGAGGAGTAAACCTCGGCACTTAACTAATAAATAATAACGAATAGTTAAAAGAAAGATGATGAAGAGGAAAATAATTTTCAGAACCAAGTAGTTACACTACTAGTTCTGATTTGAATAAAGAGAGTCGTTGATTATGTTAACGACAGACAGACTTTGTGAAGTCGTGTCAAACAAGGTATTCATTAAATAATGATTATTAATTATTTAATGAATAAACAATATACTTAAACAGTATAATAAACCTTGGATTAACATAAGATAAAAATGTTATCAAGGTAAGAAGGAGATAAAAAAAATAGTGAACTGAATGAGTAAGTTTCAGATATTATCTGGATACTAACAGAATATAGTAAAACCCCATTAACTAGTGATCGAAACGTTAGATCGGTTTGATTTTGGGATATGATGATCCCAGGACGGTTATCTAAGTTTTAACCGTTGCGATCGTCGAACGCAAGGGATATGATGCTTGAAGATGGAGGTGATGCTGTGAAACTTGCGTGAATTTTGGCAGTGAGCCAAAAGCGCAAGTGATCACAATAGTGAGTGTAAACTTTAATTAACTTGGAATTATCAACATAAGCTCCATATATGTATACAAAAAGAATTTGAAAACTGTATTGAGACAGTAATTTCAAAAGATAAATTCCGAGAACCGAACCATATGACTGTGAAGTCGAGGCTGACTGGTAACGGAATATACATGTAGCGTACATGTATTTGGAGTGTCGGGCCAGAAATGCATAATGCATGGCCGACTAAAAGTGGAAAAATATTTAATAAACATTTTGTTTAAATGTAAAATGTTTTGAAAGTGGAGCTAAAGTTGATAGTCAGTTAATTAAACATGATAGTAACAGCTATAGCACAGTTATGAAAACTGTTGGTTGTGAACAAGGAAGATATGTGTATGGAGAAGAAGTTAAGAAGTTTAATTAACATTGGAAATCCCGAAAACTAGGAATGAAAGTATAGTTTTGCGGTGATTATAAAGGAAGTTACAAGGTGCTCTATAGTGAGATAGTTAGATTATAACCACACCTACACCTATACAACCACATTCTGGAAAGAGAGGAGACCAGTTACCCAATCTGTAACAGGAAGTTACTATAGATTGAGGAGTAAATAAAGGACATTCTATACAAGGTATAGAAATATAAGGAAACTAAAAGATAAGTAGTTAGTTTATGAAATAGTAATCATAATACATACTAAAAGTCATCTCAATAATAAGATGAGCCATAAACAAACAACTAAGATTGAAAAGAAAAGTTAAAGAAAGAAAAATAATAAATAAATAAATAAATAAAGATGTGCGACAAAGGTGGTATATTAAAAGAGGAGTTATCGAAAGCTAGCAAAGGTAACCTAGTTTTATGATAACCCTGGAGTAAGTTAAATGGTATTAACTTATACCAACCTATTTGGATCGCTTAGCAAGAAAGAGACTAGAGATTAGTTCTTGGAATTCGTTGAAGGACGCTAAGCTAAGGAGTAAAAGATATTCCATACAAGTAATAGGATCAAGAGAAGTATAAAAGTGGATAATCTGTTGCGGAATGAAAGTTCAAACAGATGATATGAACAATAACGAGGAATAGGGATATGATTGAGAACGCCAGACAAGATGGTGCTATGCTTTCCGAAGCATGAAGTGAGATTAAGTATAAGTGAAATTTGGATTATAAGTGAAAAGTAAGTATATGTAAATTCGAGGACGAATTTATATAAGGGGGAGAGAATGTAATAACCCGGAAATTTAAGGATTTAAAATATAGCCACGTGTCTAATATTTTATTAGACGGGAGTAGGTAAATTAAATTTTAAGATAAATTTAATTTACAAGTGTCCCTAAATTTTTAATATGGCTATAGGATTACAAATTTAAATTTTTAGAATTTAAATTTGATTAGTTATATAGTTAACGGAGAGAATATGGATTTATGAATTGGGTGCAGAATAATTCATAAGTCCCTAGCGAATATTTTTGGTGCCAATATTCGCAAAATATTTTAAAAAGGTTATCGTGAAAATTTGATAAAATTTGGAAGCAGAAATTTTATCAAGCGCAGTCAATGCGGCGTTAATAAATCAAAAATGATTTATTAAGAATAAAATATAAGTCGGACGGGAATAAAAATTATATTTTTATTCTTTCTATATTTTATTTGATTTTTGGCAAAATTTTCACGAAATTTGGAAATCGTTTCCGTTTGAGCTACGGACGACTAATTAAGAAGCTAGTACTAAACTGCACTTTAACCAATATGTATATATAACCTTAACTTGCACCAAAATTGGCACAGCAACTTCATTTCTTTCACTCAGAAAGAAAGATTGAGCTGCTTAAGCTCTCAGTGCACGCGAAACTTAGGGTTTCGGCCGTTTCGTCCGTTTCTCGATTCTAACTCCATTTCTTCAACGATTACTCAAGTAATCGAGGTAGTATACCCGTATTAAACGTTTATTTTGATATATATCGATATATTTCGAATATATATTCGTTTATAAACGGTTACCGTATCGAATCGAACGTAAACGTATTAGTTTTACGTTTCGAACGTGAATATGGATAGATTGGAATGTGTATACGTGTTAGGAGCGGAAAAATGGAGTTAAAGCACGTCGGAAAGCCCGAGAAATCAACTTTCTCGGTGCTGTGCACTCGGGTGCACGAACGTGCACCATTTGGTGCACGAACGTGCACCATGAGAGGGTGCACGTTGCACCCAAGGTGCACGAACGTGCACCATCTGGGGTGCACGAACGTGCACCAGTTGTGCACGATCGTGCACTACCCCAAGATGCACGATCGTGCACCATGCCGAGATGTCGATAAGGGGGGACTTTTTGGGGCTTTTTGCCCTAAGAACTTGACATAGTTTTGTTGATCCGAAAACGTTTCAAAACAATAACTTCTTTTGGAAGAAAGTGAAATGAGTTCCAAAACTAAACCTAAAGACTTTTAAAAGGAGATTTTAAAAGTAAAGTTAAACATTTATAATGGACTTTAAAAGAGTTAAAGTACACGTTTAAACGGTTTTAAAGATTTAGCAATCGGTTTTGCTAAATACTTAGTATATGACCGAGAATTGTTTTGACAATTAGGTCTATACTATAAATGGTTTTCTTAGGGTATTGTGATACCTAAAATAACTTCTAGAGAGAAGTTAGAACGTTTTCTCAAAACGAGAATTTATAATATGGTTTTAAAAGAAAACAGACCATAAGTGTTACGTGTTTAAATGATTATATGTTTGACCTAGATCTGGGTTTAAGGACCTAAAAATTTTATAGGAAACATATATTGATGTGTTTTATCCTGTTTGCTTTGTGTGTTTAGTCCGACCAGCTAGCCAGCAGTCTGACCACAACCACGGGATTAAGTTCCAGACCTAGCGGTGTTTGTGAGTTCATTTGTTTACTTTTGAATATTAGTATTCAATTGTTTTTAAATCCATAAATCGCACTAAGTATGAAACTTAGCCAAGGAAGATCCACTGAAACGAGCTATCTATTGGGCAACAATAGGACTGTGTGATCACCGGTGTTAATGAACTAGATGAGAGGTAAATATTATAAACATACATATTGAGATTAGGTTTTAAGCCAGATGCTTATAAAGCGGCTTAAACCTAATGGGTAGTCCTGAGGTGGCAGTGATTTAAGTTTCGGCCCAGCAACCCTATACAGAGTCAAGATGGCTGTGATACATATGTATACAGCACATCCTGTATTAAACAAGAGTTGTGCATATGCATTATATATATGATAGCACTATAACGTAATCAGGATTAGGGTTTCATTTGGATCGAGGACTGGTAATATTTTTATATACCGATATTTTGTATATACACGATTTTGGTATTTAATTGTAAACCTATCTACTCACTCAGAAATATTTATATTTCTGACCCCGTTGTTGTTTATCATTTTCAGGTACCTAGCTACCGGGTCTGGTCGAGCTTCCACCCTTTTCCATCAGGAAGCTTATTCTCTTGTTATGTAAATAACACTTTAAACTCTGAGATGCTGCAATAGTGTATATAGGTTTGATATGCATGTGGCCACGTCATGGTTCCTCTGTCTATATACTCTGATAGGAACCTGACTTTGTCTAGCTCTAATAAGTGGCTACTTAATAGGCATATGGTGTTTTATGGTGTCCCCTACGGGTGGCCAAGCTTCGTGTCTTTGGTCTGTAAGGACACTGTGTGTAGTTTTAGCTGGCCTTACGTTTGTGTGCCTGCTGTGCATGTTTTTAAATATGTTTGATATAACTCTTTGAAAAGAAAAGTGTTCGATATATTTTATTAAACATATTGTTCGGGTGCGTGGTTTGAGACAGGGCTGCCTGCGAGGCAAGGTACGTGAGCCAAGTCCCTGTACCACCGCACCGGTTTTCAGAAATGCGCGTGGGTCAGAATAACTGGAGTTATTCAACCAGCATTTCTGAAAACGCGATATCGCCTATATGAATATTTTCAGAATGTGTTTTCCACGTTAAACGGAAAAATGTTTTAACGGTGTTTTCTGAAAACGGGTCGTACGCGAGGTACGATCTAGATTTATATATATTTATATTTAGGAGGCGAAAAATTTATAGAGGTTTTAGGCTTGCTACGGGTTTCGGAACAACCATTCCCATTCCCTAGCGCCGGTCTCGGCTCGGGTTTCGAGGCGGAAATCGGGTCGTGACACAATTATTCTCCTATTGACTATTATAAATTTTCTCTGACTGTAATAAATGACTCACTATTTTCAATAGAAATAAAATTGCATTCCCACTTTAATATTTTTTTTTAATATTATAAATAACTAACTATTTTATGTAGCCTATTTTATGGAATCATATCTCATTCTCTAGTTTTCACTTGTTTGGTTGGAGTTCTTTGAGACATTATGAACAAAAAAAAACACTTAGTGATTCAAGTGTAGAAAGTATACCAATTTTTATTGAATATATAGCCTTATACGGAATTGTCATTAATTTAAAATACATAACAAAATTGTCAACTTGCTACTATTAGCTAATTCAAATTGCTAAATATAAGTATGTTTCTAAAATTATGTTGCTCAATGTCATATATGATTTGAATATGATTCTAGTCAAATTGAAAATAAACAATTAATGTAATTTATATATTAACAATTCGTCATTTGTAAGTAATTAAATTATTTATTATATTTTATTATCAAATGCTGGAAAAATTTACTATTATGGAATTCAATTAATAATTAAAATTATTTATCAAAATTTATTAATAAATATGAAATAAAATAAAATAAATTAACTTTTAATTAAGCTAATAAAATTAAAGTATAAATATATTTCCAAAATCATATTAGTTAATCTTAAATATGAATATAGTTGATATGGAAACAAATGATTTGATTTAATTGAAAATTTTCCATTTTTGCCTTAATTAATAATTAAAGTCTTTGTTATAAAATATTAAATATTTTACATAAATATTAAATCCTTCAATTGATTATATTAGTTTTAGTATGGAAACATTAAAAAAAAATTAAAAAGGTAAGAAAATTGAAAAATTTAATTCAAAATAAATTAAATTAGGCTTAATTACTTTAAAAAAAACTCACTTTGAACTTTTTTTTTCGTTTATACCATGACCTTGTAAAAAAATCATTTGTACCCAATTTTGAGTTTTTAGGTTTCATCTCTACCCAAAAGTACTAAAATTGCCTCTTTTCCCCTGAAAAAAAGTTTAAAATAATCCTTTAATTTATGTTTATATACTAATTTGACGTATGATATATCCTTTTATTTAATTGTTTTTAATTTTTTCATCATTTAATTCATTAAATTGTCAATTATATTTTTGTATTGGGTAGAGATGAAACTTAAAAACCCAAAATTGGGTACAAATGACCTTTTTACAAGGTCAGGGTATAAATGAAAAAAAAAGTTCAAGGTGGGGGTTTTTTGTAATATCCCGTATGTTTTTTCAAAATTATTTAATTATAATTTTTGAAGTCTGTCAAGTTTGAGGTAATTTATTATTATTTTTAGTAAATATTTTTATTTAACTTTATTAGAGTCGCTCGTTGATTCGGTCATGATTCGATTCGTGTTAGTTGTATTATTAAATTTTATTAAAAAAAAGAAAAGGATAAATAATATGTCATGCATCCATAAGCTCCATGCATGCACTTCTTTTTACTTTTCCACGTAAATAATGGGCCCAATTGATTATGTACTTGGCCAAAGGCCCTTTGCAATTTAAGCTTCACAAATTGAAGCAGAAGCTAACGTAGGAAGCAGTATTTAACTGCGTTTGCTTTTAACTCAAACTCCTTATTTCAAAAACCTACAAAAAAGATATATTAAACAAACCCTAGCCCCCTTCAACATCATTACAATTTGAGAACAACACAACCTTCATACTTCCCTTTCCCGCTTGATTTGGTAAGTTATTTTCACATGCTTTCCTAATTTTTTCAATTCGATATCACTTTCGTCGATTGTAACGTATTTGTTCTTCATGCTAGTCTCAAATCTGAGTTGGGTTTTGTTCGTTCTTTTATCTCGTTGTTCTCTATCATCATAACGCTTTGACATCGAAATTGGTACGTAAATCTATTCATTTCTTGCGCCGTTTCGATTTGCCGAGTTTGTGTTCTTTTAATGTTGTGCTCTTGTGTTGCCTACGGCCGTTCATGATTGATTCTTACTCCCTTTGTTATTGATCTTGATGGCATGATTAGTGTAGTAGTTCCATCGTTTTGTGCAGTCACGAGTTCGGCCGTTTCTAGTTTCGGATTCGGCTGCTGTGACTTTATTCTTGGGTTGTTTATTTGATGTCTCTATGAATAGGGTTGTATGGTTTGGAATTGTTACTGTTAATAGGTTTCTGAGATTGGTTTTGTTTTTCATGATTGGTGGGTTGTTGTATGATCATGGCCAAAATTTGAGATTTGTTTATTTTGAATGTAAGTGATGGTTAAATGATTAGTGTGGTCCCTATATTGTTTTGTTTTAAATCAATTAATTCCTTAGGCTAAATTTTAATTAATCACTTAAATCTAATGTTATTTAATTTTGATTTTAACTTTCGAATTTAGTTTCAATTTTTTTGATTTGACAATTTGGCAACATTATTTTAAATCTAAAAATAATATTAGTTTTATCTATTATTTAATTATTTTTATTATATTAATCGGAAAACGATAATTATTATTTTAATTAACAATTTATAATTACTTGGGTAATTATGAATTATTTTAATATTATTTTGGCGTGCCGATTTGGCTAAATTATAATTTAGCCCTTAAACGTTTTTTTAAACTTATTTAGTTAAGTTTTTGGGTTGCAACTCGGGTTACTTGAAATTGAAGATATTGAGAAGCGAGAACTTAATAGAATTGTTCTATTTGGGCATTATATTTTATTTGGATATTGTGAATTGTTCTGGATTGTTTTACTGTGGTTGTTGTTGTGCTAGTTCTAAGTGGTGTCTAGTACTCTCTAGAGTTAGGGTCTGTTTTTAATTATGATTTTTATATCTTGTTTAGACCCGTCGACTGTTCGTACTTCAGAGGCGAACCAGAATTAGATTGCTTGTCAGGTTTCACGTGGAATAGCGAGCAGTGAGTTTATATCTCTATTTACCTCTTTATTAAGCAAATATTATATTTTGTATATGTATATGTAAACAGCTTTCGAAATGTTTTCGACATTGTGGATTTGATTTGGAACGTGCTACTCGATGGGCATCATCGGGACTGCGTGCGCACCAGTAATGATTATTATGGTATCGAGGTAGGTTTGAGATGCGTCTCACCTTAGTGAGGGCACCGGTGGAAGATACGTCTCCTGGGCTCACTATTTTATTAAGTGGTAGTCGGGGATCGGTTATTGAGATACGTATCACTGAAACGACAATGGATTTAGAGTTGTGGTTTAGGGTTTCAATGATAATCCATAATGAAAATGTTTTATTAAACGTTTTTAAAGGTTTTCAACGTAATAAATGTAAATGGTTATATAAACTCTACTCAGTAAATCTGACCCCGTTGTTTTTCCAAATTTTCCAGGTTTATGATTTGAGCATTGGTCGATCTCCGTTTCTTCATTCTCGGAAGTTCTTTATTTTATTTCAGAATAAATAGTCGAACTGTTTTAAACTCTTAGACCACAGTAGTAGTATTAGTTTATTTATGTTTTAGTCTTATACTTATCGTTTTAGACTATTGGTTGTTGGAATGGTCCAACTGTTACTTTATTTGCTCTGGCATGATTACAGTGTTTATGGTATTTTATATATTTCCATACTGTTGGAGGTTTTTCTTGAGATAAGCATACTTAAATTATATGTTGTTTATATGTACTGCTAGACTAGGCTGAAGTCTCGGTTGCCCCCGAGCATTTGGTTTTCTGCAGGTACATAGTTGTTTATGATATTTAACTATTATCCGCAAGGCTTGCTACGGGTTTTGGTACAACCATACCCATACCCTAGCGCCGGTCATGATTCATGAAAATGGACCGTGACATTTTTTAAGTAATTAGGCCATTAAATTATACATGTTTTTATATTTATTTAAATTTAAAATTTTTAGGGTTTAGGGTTTTGGAGTTTAGGGTTTAGGATTTAGGGTTTTGGGGTTTAAAGTTTAGGATATTAGGATATTAGGGTTTAGGGATTAGGGTAAATTTTATATTTATACATGCATTTATATTTGTTTGAGTATATCAAAATTTATAATTAAAAGTATAATATTAGATAAAATAAATTATTTGGACAATTTTGTTTTATTTCTATAGATATTATGGTTTGATCGAGGTTGCTCATTTTTTTATTGAAATCAAGTTGAGCTTGATCGAGATTTTGTATTCAAGTTCTACCTCTCGGGATGTTATATGAACTCGAGTTTGAACTTGAAAATTTAAACGTGTTCTAGTTTGAGTTCAAACTTGTATAATAGATTCGAGTTCAAGTTTGTCGGATATTTCGTCTCATGTGTCATGCCACATAAGATTTCGTGTCCCAGTCAACAAAAATTGGCCGGATATTTCGTCGATGATGAATTTAAAAAAGAAAAAGAAAAAGTAAAACACAAAATCAACGATCAAGCCAATATGGCTATTCAAATTAGGAGTATAAATAAGTCAAGATGAGTTCGAATTAGGCAAAAAGTCAATTCAAAGTCTTGTGTTTCATTATGTTATACAAGTTTTATGTCGAGCTCAAACAATATATGAGTTGTTCGAGATCAACTCGAGAAGCTCGTGATTCTCAATTTTTAATATCTCTAAATTTAGGTATATAATCATCATGATTATATAATTTATGTTTAATAATAAAAAAAATGTATAATTACTAATAATAGTTTTTTTTTATTCAAATCGAGTTGAGTTTAAGTTTGAACTTGAAAATTTAAACTCATTCGAGCTCGACTTAAAACTTTTATAACACATTTGAGTTTGAGCTTGAGTTTAGTGTAATTCGGTCTCAACTCGATCCGTTGATTAACCATATTTTCCGGTTTTAATTTTCGATATTCGATTCAAATAATTGGTTTTATCAGTTTTTTATATACTCTTAGTAGATAAGGACAATTTTTCTACTACAAAAACATATCTTATATTTATTGTTGTTTTAAATTTTAACTTCATGTTAAAAAAAGTTATTATTTTAAGCAGATTGAAAAATTTAAACTATATAAATTTTGACAGATTAATAGTACAAAATTCTCTCATAAATAATATTATTTTTATAAATATTTTTAAAGTGAATATAATTTAATAATTTAAATTAAGAAAAAAAATAATATAGTCCAACTGTCAAATTATATGCATACATCCAGTGGCGGATCCAGAAAATTTCCAGCCCGGGCTAACCGACATATGAATAAATATAATGTCATTTATATAAAATTTATGTTACTAAAAACAATAGAAAATATCATAATAATGTTCTATATTTATTTCGATCACCATTTGACAATTGCATTTATATTTAAGTTGTGGTCGAATTATATATTTATCACAAGAATCAATATTTTTTGACGTTTTAATAATAAATTTATTCATAATCTAAATCGATACATTTTAATTAGTTTTCATCAATTTATTTATCTATATATTTAAAAAACATATAACAAAATTTTATCAATTAATAACAAAATAAAATGATAATAATTAAACAAATATTTACTTGTAGTCTAATATATTTATTTATCTTTTATAACAAAATAAATTCAAATAATTACCTTAAGCATAATCTAATATATTTTTTTACACAAATATATAAATTAAAATAAAGAATGAAATAAAATAAAATACAAAAAAAACACTTCTTCAAAATTTAATATGATTTGATTTTAAAAGAAAAAATATTAGAGAGTTAGTTATTAATTTTGATTTTGAAGATTTTAGTTTGATTTTGAAATATAAAAAAAGTAGAGATATTTAAGTTAAAAAATTTGAAAATTTTATTCACATAATTGAAAACAAATTTAAAAATTAAATTAGAAAATTTGAAATAATTGAAAATTTTTGAAAAATTAAATGACTTGAGATAAGTGAAAAAATTGGCAAAATAAGAATTTGGTGGAGAATTAATAAAGATCTTGTTGAAAATTAGTGAGAAAAATTGAGGAATACCTAACTTATACAACAATAATTAGAAACTTATGGGGCTATCTTTCAAAATTGAAAAATACCATGTCCATCTTTTATTTTGCAAAATTAACTTTTCTAAATTAGCAAAATACGAAGTTATTAAACAAGGTAAGTTTCACTTGATAATCAAATCTTCTCCTACAATATCTATGAAAATCAAATTTTAAGATTACAATTAAGATCTTTTCAAAAATTGAAAGTTTCACTTGATAATCAAATTTTCTCCTACAATCTCTATGAAAATAAAATTTTAAGATTACAATTAAGATCTTTCCAAAAATTGAAGAATCTAGATTTCGCTGCCAAAGACGAATTCCTGCCGTCGCATAGATCACCGCCGGTTGAACAGATTTGTCTCCGTTTTCAGGAAGCCATCGTTGCCGCTGAGAGGAACACTATTGACGCTGAAGAAAAAAACCAGTGCCGCCATGAGTGAAATACAGAGCCGCCATTATTGGAGATCCTGATTTAATTTTTTGTTGTCTATATGGCTGCCAAAGATTTTAGATCTGAAGATGAATGAAACGATAGTGTTTTGGCTAATGATTCTAATTTTCAAAGGCTTCATAATTGTCATGTGCATCTTAAAAAGCATTATTTCATAGAAAAATGAGTTACTGAGGTGTTTGAAGAAAGCATTGTCGGTGGTGGTCTGATTTTGATGTTGCACTCTTGGTGTTTGAAGAAATGCTTATGAGTATCTGTATTATTTATGGTGTTGGCTAACCAATGGTTAATATTGAATAAACTGTTGGTTAACTTGTTGGTAAATCTGAATTGTGTATTTTGAATATATCGTTAGCAAATTGTTGGTAAACTTGAATTGTGTATTTTAAACAAATTGTACCTTTTAAAAAAATTATTAATTTTACTTTTAGTCGCTAATAAATATATAGTTTATTAACTAGTTATCTAATGGTCAACCAAACGATGACTAATTATATACTGAATTAGTAAATTGTTAATAAACTTGAATTGTGTATTTTAAACATATACCTTTTAAAATAAGTTATTAATTTTATTTTTAGTACTCTATTAGTGAACTGTGAGTAAAACGCTAATAGAATTATAGTCTATTAATTAGTTATCTAATGGTCAACCAAACAATGACCAACTATATGCTGAATTAAACTAGTTCATTAGTGTTTTAAAAGTTAAACAAAAGCTGATCAAATGTTATACATACTAACAAAACGAAATGTTATACATACTAACAAAACGAGTTATTTATTGGTTTACCAATATAATACCAATTGTATATAAAATATTTAATTTAATAAAATATAATACAATTGAAAAAAAAAATTCATCAACACTTCATTATACCAAACAATAACCAACTGTGTACTAAAAAATTGTGAATTAAGTAACACACAATTTAACTAATTGAAGTTCTCATTCTATCTATGATAAAGACATATAGCTAATAAGCTCAAAATATATTACAATCTGAACTCAACACTATATTGCAATTTATGGTATAATGGTTAACTAGCAACAAAATAAATTCAGCATTAGTTTATAACGATTGTATTAATGATATATTCAAAATAAAATTTATTACAAGTTAACCAACAGTTTACCCAATGTTAACTATTGGTTAACCAATAACCAAAAACATTACAGATATTTGATGTTCTCATAAGCATTTTTTTTCAAACACCAAGAGTGCAGGCTGTGCAACATCAAAAAATCAAACCACCACCACATCACTGTCACGACCCGATTCTCGGCATCGAGACCGACGCTAGGGAATGGGAGTGGTTGCTTCGAAACCCGTAGCAAGCCTTAAAAATAAATTAAAAATCACTTAAAAATTTTCGCGGAATTCAAATCATTTTCGAACATTTTAAAATCGCAGTTTAAAACGTTCTTATAAAAATTACCATTTAAAACATGCACATAATTTTCTCTTTAATTATTGCATTTTAGTTTCAAAATCATTTCTCTATGGTTTATCATGCATCTCAACTCGCATACCATCTTACTATGGTAATTACTGCATTTCACTATGCAGGCCATTTCTCTAATGGACTTAACTGCATTTCACTATGCAGATGCGTTCATCGCATTTTATTCAAGTGCAGTCGCTCGGACTTTCGCACAGCATTCCCATATTACATTATATCAGAGTTTAAGCGTTATAATAAAATATAAAGCATAAATAAGTCCAACGACTACTAAGGTATCACCGTTCATTATTCTAGCTACTGCAACTCTAGACACACAAAGGAAAGTCATTCTCACTTATTCAATCCAGGGACTTCCAGAACAAGAAATTGGAAATCCACACGTCAACCTACTCGCCTGTAAAAATATTAAATTCAACGGGGTCAGTTATAAAAACTGGTGAATGAGTACAACATGTACTAATAAACATTAATATGAAAGCAATGCATTCCAGATTACCGATTCATATGATTACTTTTATTTTTCTTTGGCCGTATTTATTTTCTCTTTTTGTACTTTTAGCCAGTCAAATCCGATTACTTTTATTTTACGTATTTGAAAGTCCCAGACTCTTCTTACAATACAACGGATTTCGGCAGTACATAAATACTGTCGCCAATTTCACTTTTTTTAATAAAAGGTTCAACCTCTCAGATCTCGGCAGTTTGCTGACTGCCTTTGGTCGTCTATATTCCGTTGCCTCTGAAGATCTGTTCACACAGAGTCTAGGCCGTCGCCTGACTTTCCAGGCCGTCGCCAGGATTCACACAGTATATTCACATGCAATCCATTCTAAATGCAATACCGGTGATCACACAGCACTATTGCCGCCCAATAGTAAGCATGTTTCAATGAATCTAAATCGGTTTCAAAACTATGTATAATAGTTCATGCGATTTAAATTCAAAATAAAATAAAGCATTTGCAAATCATGTAAAGCAGTTCGCAATATTTTTAATACTAATATTTAGCAGTATAAGTTGTAAACACACTCACAGTACTCGCTTATTCCAAATATAAAAATACCACCCGTCGAATATTCAAAACCTTTGCTCGCCGGTTTCCGCGACAAAACTCGCTGGATCTAATTTAGAGATTAAACATTAATAAATGTAATAACTCTAAATTCTAGGATATACTCTAGACCGACTCAACCATATAAACCACATAATCACAAACCAAATTTGATTCCGACTATCTATTTCCACGTCATCGTATTTCTATACGATACACCACATAGTTTATTTATTTCAATAAATAAACATAGAATTATAACTTCATATAATTCTAACACACATTCAATTCACATAATTTTCTAAAAATACACTTTTAAAAAAAATCTCAACAAACATACCACAATTCAACAATATCCAAAAATATTTTCCCGTAAAATATTTTTGACCCGGGGCTCGGCCCCCCTATTTTCTGCCAAAAACATTTCGGCACTAACTGCTGCCAACTGAGTTTAGGACTGAGCCAACATGCTCTATCCCCATCACTCAAACTCCGGTCACCGTATTCCGGTGGTTTTGGCCGGAAAACTCAAAAACGCTAAAAACGCTTAAAAATTCATTTTAAGCCATATTAACACCAAAATTCACCAAAAATAATTTCAAATACATTTTTAATTTTTATCTTGTAAAAACAGCAGCCCATAATTTTTAAAACAATATTTTCCATTATTTTAACCATTAAAATCGAAATATACGTTAATAATCAAAACCGATTATTAATCCGTCAAATCACTTCACAAAAACCATTTAAACTCCACAAATAATTATCAAACACATCTCATAAATTTTTCATAAATAATTTCTGCCCAGAAATTAAAAATGACATAAATACCCTTTTTAAACAATTTTAGCCGAATAGAGTTATTAAAATCAAAACCCGATTATTAAACCGCTAAAAATTCACCATTATACATTTAATTAACATCAACCACAAATATAACTCATCCATAAATAAAATTATTTCCAGAAATTAAAAATCCCTTTATTTACCATTTTTAAGCTATTTTTAAGCTTTAAAACAATTAAAAATCGAAACCCAACTAATTAAATTAACACCTGAAATGTTTAACATTTTTAATCCACAAAAATTTCACTTTAAAGCATATATAAATCTCATCATATAGATCAGCCCAGAAATTTAAATAAATAATTTAATTTTCACGGAAAAATTATTTTAAAACCGAAACCCATTAAACTAGCAATTAAAACCAACTAATTATCCATCAACATCACATATAAACCATCATATGCATGTTTCTAACACTTAACCAACATCAGCAACTAAAAACGAAGATTTGAGCTTGAAATTATACCTCAAACGAACATGCAAATACACCTTAACGATCTACGCAATATTCCCGTCAATTTTCGTGAAGAAAATTTTGAGAGAAAATGTAAGTATAAAGTTTTGTGTTGGGAGCTATGGTGAATTCGGCACCCACAAAATGAAGAAGACAATGAATTGCTTGAGCACCAAGCTTGTCTTAAGAAAATATCTAGATATTAGCATTCTTGTAAATAATTCGAACTCTAGGGGCAAAATAATTTAACTTTCCCAAATATTCAAAAACATTAAATCATATCATATGGGCTGAATTAAAATATTTTTGGGCCTTTAAAAATATTTAAAATAATTATTTTTACGGTTTTTAGTGAAAAATCGCAAAATTCACTTTTAACACGTAAAATTGCCAAAAATCACATTTAAGGCAAACACATAGCAAATCACATTTTCGCACGTATAAATTCATCACGTGAATTTATTCACTATTTTCGAGGTCCTAATCAATTAAAATTGGACACTAGCGAAAATAAACACTAATAATTCTACGGGGTATTACATTCACCACCGTCTTTCACAAAAAAAATCAGTTAACTAACGATCGGTTAAATAGCAACAAAATAAATTTCATCACAACAAATCTGCCACTTCCGGCGACGACAACCAGTTAACTAACGATTTTATTAATAATATATTCAAAAAAATTATTACAAAGTTATCCAATAGTAACCATTAGTTACCCAACACCCAAAAACATTACAATTCTTATAAGCATTTCTTCAAACACCTAGAGTGCAGGCTGAACATTGATTCTATCTACACGTCCACAACAATCTACCACCATCCTCCACAATGAACCCAACAAAACTCAAGAACCAGCCACAATAAAGAACAGAACAATCCCAACCGGAAACCAAATCGGGTTCGAGATAACGATCAATCTCTATGGTGTTACCTCACATGGATAACGATTCTGAAATTGATGTTGATATTATCGAGTTGAATACCTTGAACTCGCGGGTTTACCTTATCAGCAGATCCGATCCACGCTTAAAGATATCAGACGGTTGTTTAGGAAGGAGAGCGGCATTCAAGGTGGTTGCTTCTGTGGTTGCCGCTTGACTGCTCCAGCGATGGCGGAGGGCTGCCGTTGAATCGGACTTATGACGATTTCTGCTCTGTCAGCAATGTATGGCGGCACGGCACTAGTTTTTCTCTTCAGCGGATCCGAGGAAGAAGAAGAAATGGAGAATAATGTTAAGATCGTATTTGTCAAAGCATAAAAATAAAATAAAAAAGAAGAAGGAAACGTAATTCTCTAAAATGAAGCTAAGCAACGTATGTGTCTAATGATTTTGGGTTAAGCCCGTGTTTTGTCTAATTAACTCAAAATTAATTAGGATGAGGTAGTAATTTTCATAAATTATTCAATAAAAAAATTTGGGCCTGCTGTAATTTGAAGCCTGCATTTACATAAAATACAGGATAAAACATTGATTCGTTGCTTATTTTGTTTAAAAAAAGGCCCAATGATGGCCCTTTAAAATTAGAAAATAAAATAAAGAGCTTCTTCTTCTCCAGAAGGCAAACAACCTTCTTCTTCATGCGCTGAAGTCAGTCCCTCGAGGCGGTCATGGCTGGCTTTCGCAAGAACAGCGGCGGTCCTCCGGACTTCCGGCGGCAGCCCGAGCTCAAGCCTACCCGAGCCCAAGGCTAGATCCGCCCCTGCATGCATCATACAATTTTCTTCAAATTTATAGAATAATTTTTTTATTATTTGTTGATTTTACTTATATTATATTTCGTATAAAATTGTGGACATGTGTTAAGAGAATCAAAATATTATAACAAAATGTAATATGTACTAACTTTTTATACAAAATTTTTTAAATTGAATTTATACGCTAATAATATTAATAATATGGACTCCTTTAAATATTTTATAATAATAAATTATATGAAAAAATAAATAATGTGGGCTCCTATAAACTAGCTAATAATAACATACTATTAAAGACTAAATTATGACATGATAATTTCTTTTTATAAATATGTAATAATAAATGTTATTTAATAGTAAGTGGCATTGACAATTGAGAAAATCAAATAGGTAAGTAAATAGTTTTTTTCTTTTTGCAAGGATGTCCTTGTAGAATTTTTGAACAAAGGATCATTTCACCCCCTCAACTTGGCACGAAATATCAAATAAGTCCAAATTCGTGAAACCGGATCAATTCAACCTACAATTTAGCAAAACCGGATCAACTGAACCCATAATTTGGTAAAACCGGATCAATTTCACCCTTCTGACAAAAAAGAGAGAGTGAGACTAACTAATTAAAAAATTCAATCCTAATTAACTCTAAATTATCATAATTAACATTAACTAAAACCCTAAACAAACCTAATTAATTAAATCACTAATTAATTAACATTAGGAACTTTTTCTGCCCTTTTTTCTTAATTAACCTAATTAGACCTAGCTAACTAATCTCCATTTAGACTAATTTAACATTAACATTTACTTTTCCAGATTCTTCTTCTTCGTTAATTTCTTTCTGCCATCACCGCCTGCTATCTTCTTCTTCTTCGTTAATTTCTTTCTGCCATCACCGCCTTCCATCACCGCCTGCCATCTTCTTCTCCATCCATCGCCGCCTTCGGTCTCAAACTGGTGATGGCGGCAGATAGTTGCCGGCTGTTGTTCCTATTCGTTGAAGGTGAAGGCAACGAAAACTTCGTCGAGGATGATTGGTGTGGTGGAGATGAGGTGGCGAGTGAGTGACATTGATAAGTAGTTCGTTTTGTTTTATGGGTATTGAAATAGCTGTAATTTTGATTTCAATTCTTTGATTGTAGAATAACAGATCTTGAATTTATTTGGCGTAATGTGCATCTAATTATAGTTTAGTATGTTTCTTAATTTTATATTTGGTTTGATCGTCGGTTGTTGCCTGTTTCTGATGATTTACTGTAGTTGATCTGTAGGCGGCAGAGGGTGGAGGAAGAAGGCGGTAGGTGCTAGGTCGTAGAGGAAGAAGGCTTCGGTCTGATTAAAAATCATTAAGCATTAAACTAGAAATTAAAAATAATAGTGAGTACTATTTTAAACATTTGTCCTTCAAAACCGGAAAGTGTGTTACACTCTTTGAGGGAGGGTGCGATTTGTTCGATTTTGCCAAGTTGCGGGTCTGTTTGATCCAAAACCGTTCAAAATGACTTATTTGATATTTCATGCCAAATTGAGGGGGTGAATTGAGAAAATCAAATAGGTAAGTAAATAGTTTTTTCTTTTTGAAAGGATGTCCCTATAGAATTTTTTTATTGCAAAAATTGCATTTTGGCCAAACTGTGTTCATAAATTTTCGGGCCGAATGGATTTTCCACTTTTTTTAAAAAGCGAACAACATGTTGTTCTATTAGAAAAATATTTTGAACCCCTTGAATATAATTTCTGATTTCGCCTCTGTGCTCGATTATTCAAAGCTGCCAGAGACTGCCCCGAAACAGCAAATGAAGCAGCCCCTAAAGCTGGACCAGCCATATGCAGGATAATAAACTCTCTGGGTCACTAAGGTTACCTTGAATTACAAAATAATCACTAAACTTCATTTTGTTACAAAACAGTCACTGAACTATGCCTTTTGTTACAAAGGGGTGTCACTCATATAAAACGCAATATTTTTGCTTACGTGGCAAGCCAAAATTACAAAAAGGGACATAGTTCAGTGACCTTTTTGTAATAAAAAGTATAATTCAATGACTTTTTTGTAATTCATGAAAAGTTAAGTGTTCTTTTATTAACAATATTAGCTTGAAAACGGTGCGTTTTATATGAGTGACACCCCTTTGTAACAAAAGGTATAGTTTAGTGACCATTTTGTAACAAACTGAAGTTTAGTGATCATTTTGTAATTTGAGGTAACCCTAGTGACCTAGGGAGTTTAATATCCGCCATATGCAGCTCATCCAAACCTGCAGCTGTTCGGACCCAATCTGCAGCAGCAGCTATTAGAAAGTAGATTGAAGAAGAATAATGTTTTCATTAATTCATCAATGAATTCAGTACATAGCTTATATAAGCTGATTTACATATAACGGCTATATTGACAGCTGTTTTATCTAACTTACTTAAGCTACCTAACTGACTAATCCAACTAACAACTAACTGCTTTTTATTTAATTAACAGAAGAGTCATTTCTCTTTTGCTAATATTACAATCTGATCCTTATACTTTAACATCCCCCCTCAAGCAAGAGTGTATACATTGTGTAGACCCAGCTTGCTGATAAAAGAAATGAAAGCAGAAGAAGGCAATGGCTTGGTGAAGAAATCTGCCAATTGCTGAGCTGATGCAATAGGTAGCAGATGAATCAAACCTGCTTGTATCTGTTGTCTCACAATATGACAATCAATATCTATGTGCTTTGTCCTTTCAAGAAAAACAGGATTGTGTGCTAAGTAACAAGCTGCTTGATTATCACAGTAAACCATTGCAGGAGTGTTTTGTTCAATGCCTAAATCTTTCAGAAGATAGCTCAACCACTGGATTTCACAAGTTGTGTTAGCTAGAGCCCTATATTCAGCTTCTGAACTAGATTTAGAAACTGTTGCCTGCTTTTTAGTTTTCAATGAAACTAATGCATCACCAAAGAAAACACAGAAACCTGTAACTGACCTCCTTGTATCAGGACATGAACCCCAGTCTGAATCAGAAAACGCCTTTATTTTGAGATTGTTAGATGCTGGAAAAAGAAGACCCTGACCTGGTGACTTCTTTAAATATCTTAAGACTTTAGATATTGCTGCATAATGATTCTTAGTTGGAGCATCTAGATATTGAGATAATTGCTGTACCACAAAAGCAATATCAGGCCTTGTACTACATAAATAGATTAGCTTTCCTACTAACCTTCTATATGCTGTAATATCTTCATGAGGTGGACTATCATCCTTTGTTAATTTAGTATCTGAAACCATTGGTGTTGAAGTTGGCTTTGACTCAAGAAAACCAGTCTCTGTCAAAAGATCCATTGTGTACTTCCTTTGACACAAATTAATTCCCTGCTTGGATCTTGAAACTTCCAGTCCTAGAAAAAACTTTAAGTTTCCCAAATCTTTAATCTTGAACTCTTGATCAAGATAATTTTTTACACTGTTAATCTGTTTGATGTCATTTCCAGCCAGAATGACATCATCCACATAAACTAACAAAGCTGTGAATGAGTCATTCTGTCTTCTTGTGAATAAAGAAAAATCTGATGTAGCTTGAGTATATCCTTGTGAAATTAAAGCATTGGTAAGCTTAACATTCCACTGTCTGCTTGCTTGCTTTAGTCCATATAATGACTTTGTAAGCTTGCAGACTGTATTTGGTGGACAAGACAACCCAGGTGGAACTTGCATGTACACCTCTTCATGCAATTCTCCATGCAAAAAAGCATTGTTGATGTCCAGCTGCTATATAAACCAATCCTTGGAAGCTGCTATAGTTAATAATACACGAATAGTAGACATTTTAGCTACAAGGGAAAAAGTCTCTAAGTAATCTATCCCATTCTGTTGTGTATATCCTTTAGCTACTAATCTAGTCTTATGTCTTTCAATTGTTCCATCACTTTTATACTTAGTTTTAAACACCCATTTGCATCCTATTGGTACTTTTCCTAGAGGTAACTGAGTTAAAAACCAAGTACTATTAAGCTGCAATGCATCCAATTCTTTCTGCATTGCTTCCTTCCAACAATCTGACTGAATTGTTTCATTATATGTCTTTGGTTCTTTACTAGATTCTAACTGGACTGCAAATGTCTTATGACTATCACTAAGATGCTCATAAGAAAAGACTTTTGCTATAGTATGTGGAGATGTTCTAATTCTAGGACCTGTGACTATGTTAGTTTTAGGTAACGTACAGACATAATCTTTTAAAAATAAAGGTTTAACACTAGTCCTAGATGACCTTCTAAATGGCAATTCAGTACTAACATTTCTAATAACATCAACAGAAACAGGATTAACAGTATTAACATCAGAATTTTCAATAACATGATCAACTGGATTAACAACAGTCTCATTTAAATTTTCAATATTATCTGAATTTCTTGAATCCAGTAAATCATCTTTTAAATGATCAGTAACATTAGGCAAGACAATTTGAACTGGAGAGTCTTGAACTATTTTTAAATCTTCATAAGGAAACATATGCTCATAAAACCTCACATTCCTAGATATAAAAACTTGTTTATCTTTAATATCATACAATCTGAATCCTTTAGTATTAGAGGGATAACCTAAAAACACACACTGTGTAGCTCTAGGTGTAAATTTGTGTCTATTAACAGGTAATGTGGAAGCACATGCTAAACATCCAAAAACTTTTAAATTATCAAATACAGGTGCTTTATTATATAAGATCTCATATGGTGTTTTGTTGTCAATAACAGGTGAAGGAATTTGATTTATTAGATAAACAGCATGCATCACACAATCAGACCAAAAACAAATAGGAATAGAGGACTGAAATTTTAAAGCCCTTGCCACATTAAGTATATGCTGATGCTTTCTTTCTACAATAGAGTTTTGTTCAGGTGTATATACACAAGTAGTCTGATGAACAATCCCTTTTGAACTATAAAAAACAGGCATATGGAATTCTAAACCATTATCAGACCTAAAACATTTGATCTTTTTATCAAACTGTGTTTCCACAAAATTATAAAAATTATGTATAATCATTCTTGCATCAGATTTTGCTTTTAAAAGAAATAACCAAGTGAATCTACTTTTATCATCAACAATTGATAAAAAATACTTATGGCCATAAAAAGATTGAGTCCTAGCTGGCCCCCATATGCCAATATGCAAAATATCAAAACAATTATCAACATTGCTTTTGCTTAATGAAAAAGGTAATTTCTTTTGTTTAGCTAAGTGACAAACTTTACGATGTATATCAATAGGAACTTGAATAGATGAATCAAGAGTTTGTAAAGATTGTAATCTGGAATGTGCTAAATGACCTAATCTATAATGCCATAAAGAATGTACATCAACAGAATTTTTCAAACAAGAATTCACAGAAGGACAAATAGGAACAGAATTATGAAACTGAGATTTATCAAGATGATAAAGACCCTGAACTTGCTTAGCTAATCCAATCATCTTCCATCTGATAACA
Organism: Mercurialis annua; assembly: GCF_937616625.2. Taxonomy (NCBI): domain Eukaryota; kingdom Viridiplantae; phylum Streptophyta; class Magnoliopsida; order Malpighiales; family Euphorbiaceae; genus Mercurialis; species Mercurialis annua. Next base: position 32,056,225 of record NC_065577.1, on the reverse strand, counting down.
TCCTATATTATACAAAGTTTCTTGTGAAGAATTAAACAATAATCATATTCACTAGTCAACTTGGTTGTAGAAATAAGATTAAAAGAGAAATCAGGAACAAACAAAACATTATGCAATATTAAATCATTACTAAACTTAACTATTCCTATATGTGTAACAGAAATTTTTGAACAATTTGGCAAAGTTACAAAGATTCCAGAGACAGTTTTATAAGATGTGAATGCATCTAATGAACATGCTATATGGTCTGTTGCACCTGAATCTATAATCCAGGTAGCATTAACATGTTTTTTAACATATGAACAACCCACAAAACTTTTAAAATAAGAAGTAGTTAGAAAATGTGTACCTGTATCTGCTGATTCGGCAACAAAATTAGTTGAAACATGATTAGCTCTTGGAGAAGAAGCAGAATTATTGTTCTGAATTAAAGCCATAAGCTGAGTATACTGCTCTTGAGTTATTGAAGATACAGGAACATTAGCATGCTGATTCTGATTATTAGTATCACCCTTTTGTTCAACCATTGGTTCATTAACCATGTAAACCTGATTCTGATTGTAACTTGTTTCCTGATTATAAAATGTACCCTGATCTTGAATGTAAGAACAACCTTGTTCATCATCTATTACTACCTCTCCCACTTGATTTACATAAGACTGAGGTCTATATCTTGGCTTAAAACCAGGTGGATAACCATGTTTTTTGAAACATATATCCACTGAATGTCCAGACACACCACAGAAACTGCACATTGGCTTCCAATTGTTTGGTGCAGTATAAAATCTCTTTTGTCCCCCCTGTGGACGAAAACCATTTCCAGAAAAATTTCCTATTGGTGACTGAGGCCTAGGTGGTCTATATGAATTGTTATAATTCCTTTGAAAACCATTATTAGATTGTGCTGCAAAAACAGAAGGTTCTATAGTTTGTGTAACAGCAGCTGATAAACCTATTTGTCTCTCATGTTGCAAAGCTAAAGAAAAAGCTTTATTGATCTTTGGTAAAGGATCTATCATCAAAATCTGTGACCTAGTAACAGCATAACCTTCATTTAATCCTTTTAGAAACCTAATAACATAGTCCCCTTCTTGGAAATCTTTAACTTTCTTTAAAGCCTCACAGTGACATTGAGGAACACATGAACAAATAGGCACAGCTCTCAAGTTTAAGTACTCATCCCATAATATTATTAACTGTGTAAAATAATCTGTAACAGACAAATTATTCTGTTTAAAAGCATAAATCTCTTCCTGTAAATCTAAAATTCTCAAAGCATCTCCTTGTGAAAATCTATCAGACAAATCTTTCCACACATCAACTGCATTATCAATCCAAAGAATGCTTTGAGCAATAGACGAAGATAAAGAATGTAAAAGCCAAGAGAGTACCATTGTGTTGCAACGCTCCCATACTGGATAAATTTGATCTTCTCTGGATGGTACAGGTATACTGCCATCAACAAACTTTAGTTTGTTCTTTGAAAGTAATGACATTCTCATGGAACGAGACCAGGAATGGTAATTTTGTCCATTGAGTGAAGGAGAAACAAGAATCAAAGAAGGATTCTCATTTGGATGTAAGTAAAACGGACTAGCAGGATTCTCAGAACCTAAATTTGGAACTGACATTATCAAGAATTGAACAAGACTTCAAAGAAAAAACTGTGAATTGAAAAATTAGGGTTATAAAGATTTCAGGGATTGAATATGTGATCGATTAATCAAGAAATTGATTGTGTAATTTGTTTTTAAAGATCAAGAAGATAACATATGAAAGATTAGATGATTGAATTGAAAAAGAAACTTAACAGTAATCAATTGAAGAAAAAGACGAACAGTAAGCTTTAATTTTCAGATGAACTTGATTTAATTGAGAAGAAGATTGAATTTCAATTTCAGAGTAGATGCTCTGATACCATATTAGAAAGTAGATTGAAGAAGAATAATGTTTTCATTAATTCATCAATGAATTCAGTACATAGCTTATATAAGCTGATTTACATATAACGGCTATATTGACAGCTGTTTTATCTAACTTACTTAAGCTACCTAACTGACTAATCCAACTAACAACTAACTGCTTTTTATTTAATTAACAGAAGAGTCATTTCTCTTTTGCTAATATTACAATCTGATCCTTATACTTTAACAGCAGCTACACCGGAAATAGTATTTTGCAGCAGAAGCATTGTATTGGATCGATTAAAATGATCAAAAATGAATTATTTGACCACGAGCCATAAAGTTAGGAACATGAGTAACCCGAATACTTCTCTAAAAATTGTCGGTAAGGAAATGGGTACCTTGTGTGCGACCCTTAATGAGTGCTCACACTATTCACTATTAAGGCTCAAACTATTCACTTATATTATTGTGCATCCATATGTACTTGGCTTTTCAGTTCGGTTCGTTCGGTTTTGAAAGTAAAAAGAATTCGGTTCACTTTTCGGTGCATACTAAGATCAAAAGAATTAAACAAAATCAAACTAAATATATCAAACAAGTCGGGTCTGCTAGGTTTCAAAAATTTAAGAGTAATAACTTTAACTTGATTCGGTTCGTTTCGATTTCATTGATCTGCATGCACATTCCGAGGAGAAAGTTAACTTGTCAATTTCTGAACCTCAACAATGATCTCTTACATATATTTTGTTGATTTATGTAAACAACAAATGACGATGCATGAGTCCAAATTATGCGGTTCAAATAATTGGCAGGCCATGCAGATCAAAATTATTGCAGAAAACCAATTTAAAATTGTCGGTAATTCCTTGTTCTATATTATTGATGGTGGAGTTAGTGTTCATAGTCCACTCCAAAAATTATAAATCATTTACCCATGTGTAACAGTTCACCTTGTCTCCAAAAAAAATTCCCCATGTGAAACACCTGAAATCCAAACACATTTTAAGAAAATTAAACTATGTAGATTACTAAACTTTTTTCAAATTATAGAAGGCTAAATGTCGTAAAAAGGCCAAACATCTCAAAAAAGTTTCACAAAAGTCCTGACCTTTCAGTTTTGTCGATTTTGGCCAAAAATTGATTATTTGCTTTCACAAAAGTCATGACCTTTCAATTTTATCGATTTTGGCCAAAAATGGATTATTTGGTTTCACAAAAGTCCCGACCTTTCAATATATGTGCATGCCACGTAGGCGCCACATAAGCAAATTAAAAGCAAATTGAGAGTTGGCCACAATTGAAACCAAATAATCAGTTTTTGGTCAAAATCGACAAAATTAAAAGGTCGGAACTTTTGTGAAACTTTTATTAAAAGGTTTGGCCTCTTTACGACATTTGACCATTATAGAAAGGTCACTAAACCATTTTTTTTTACAAAATGATCACTAAACTATACCTTTTGTTATAAAAATATTTATGTTGTCACGAACACTAAACTTTTCGTGAATTATAATAATGTCATTGGGTTATACCTTTTTATTACAAAAAGGCTACTAAAACTATGTTCCTTTTTATAACTTTGGCTTGCCACGTAAGCAAAAATGTGCGTTTTTGCGTGAAAACGGTACGTTTTATCGGGGTGTACCCTTTTGTAATAAAAGGTATGATTCAGTGACCATTTTGTAAGAAAAGTTTGTCTAATGACCTTTCTGTAATTTGAGAAATGTTTGATGACCTACATACTTAATATCCCACATTTTAGATATCTATATATATTTAGGATGTTTGTGCAAGACTCATCAAGTCACTGTAATAAACTAAGGCATGGCAGGCAGATTAAGGTTTATGTTGGTCGTTTTGATTTTATTGTTTGCTGTTGTATCTGTTTGTGGTATACCATCAAAGAAGAAAATTTCTTGGGGCAGAATCAAGAAGATCAACAAGAAAGGGCCTTATATCGGTCTCATTACGGTGTATCCGCCCGAAGAGAAGGCTTTCTTTTCAACCGGAGCGTTCAAATCGGATTCTAGATACCCGTTTTTGGATCTATCAGGTTAGGACTTCAAGTTCAACTACATTGTCATGCTTACTGTTATTTGTTTTGGTTTTGAAAGTAATGACTGTCTGAACTTGCAGGACGAAGATTCCGAGTTGGAAGAATCTATGACAGGAAAGTTATCTATGTTAGATGTGGGATTGGATTGGTAATAATTTCTTAGCTTTCATAGTCACTAACTCAGAGTTGATTGTTAAGTTCTTAGACTTTTTGTGGTTGTTGGCCGAAAATTCTTTGAATCCTACGTTTCGTTTCTGTTCTAGAAATCCTTCTGAAACTTCGGAATTTTATATTTATAACTCATTCATATAAAAAATGTCTTTGGAAACTCGAGATCTTCGAGTGCTAGAAACGCCTTTAGTACTAATCTACGTAGGGCTATACAAAAATTTTATAACTCAACTCAAACTGAAATTTATAGTTTAACTATAAATCAATGAATTATTAGATTCATATAATCCAAGTAAAGTATAGCTCAGTTTATTGTGGGTTACATGATATAAGAAATGCACGTAAGTTTTGGATGGTTTGCATTTTTTAAATGAGTTCCTTTCGCTGCTACTTTGGAGGAAGCATATGGATAAATTATAAGTCAATCCCTCATATATATTTTTTTAGTAAAACCATTTCTAGAAATAGACTTATAATATTTTTTTCTTTATTATGATTATTATTCTGTTATTATTTAGTTTAATTTTTAATTGTCTAATACATTCTTATGATTATGATTATTGTACTTATTTTATTTTAACTTTTAATTTTCTATAATTTTCTCTTGTAAATACTTAATAAATATTTAATAACCTTTTTCAAAAACAAAAAATATAATATTCTTAAATATTTGTTTAATTTTTTTGACACGTTTATGTAAAGTTTAGGTTCATTTTAATCCAAAAGTCATGAACTTCATGATCTCACTTTTTTTTATCCGAAATTTATTAGAAACTAAATTCAAATAAAAAATTTAAATTTTCACTTTTAATAGCACGGATCATAACATGGAGTTTTAAGTAAAAGGTTACATAAATTCTAATTATAAATTACAATTTTTTATTTTAATTATGGATGACATCATCAATGATCTTTAATTTAAGCAGTACCCCTACCTGTATCTAATTTGTTAAAGCCTATGTTGCATGGAATGAAATGTTGAAACATGAAAACGCTGAAATGATAAACAGTATTTTTATAGGAATATGTTACAGAAGCATTTTTGAAAATCGAAACATAGGACTCGATAAATTTTCGTTCCAGACAGGTTATAAGTCCTCTATTTTATGACATGCCTATGTAATCGCTCATCGAAAAATGTTGCCGTTGGCTCAAACAGGTGAATGCTGGTGCAGCAACACAACAAATGCTGGATCTGTTCGACATAACTGGAATAATTCATTTCGGCATTGCTGGAAACATGAATAATTCTATGTCTATCGGAGATGTATCCATTCCGAAACAATTTGCTAATACCGGACTCTGGGATTGGCTAGTATGAATTCTTAACTCATTTCTCTTGAAAGTGTGGATTTGTTATCTTGAAACCAACTATTTTAATTGGCAGAACCAAAATGGAATAGTGGACTACCCTAAAAATGTTGCTGAAATGAAGATTGGAGGCTACAATGTTCCACAAGGTGATGCCACCAATCTGCTGGGGAAAATCGGGTTCCGACATGAGCAATTCTTTTCGGAGGGTAATGCTGCAGCACGTCTGTTTTGGGCAGAAGTAAGCCAGGATTGGCTTCAGCTTGCTGCCAGTTTGGAGGTTAAGCCTGAGATCTACAAGTTAAACTAAACTTTCTATTCATTCACGTCCAAATCAATTCATTTTAACCGAATCAGAATGAACTTTAGTCTAAGTCTGACATTCCTTTGATTTCCGTAAAGCTTACAAGAATAATTCTTCAGGGAATGGAACTGGAGAAGTGTGTTAACTCGAGTTTGTGCCTTCCGAAAAAGCCGAAGTTAGTAGCTGGACTCAAGGGATCAACCTCCAACAGTTTTCTAGACAATGCAGCTTATAGAGATTTCCTTTCCCAAACTTTTGAGGTTTCAACAACTGATATGGAGAGTTCTGCAGTAGTAATGGTAATCATCCCTTCTTTATTAATTTACAATCATTAGTTACTATCGATATAGCATGGAAACGGAAAATGTCAAAACGAAAAATAGAAAAACGACATTTTTTTATAAGAATTAGGTTATAAACATAGAGTTTCAGAAGCATTTTTAAAGAATGAAAGAGAACATCATAGGCTACTATAATGACAGACATAAATTTCTTATTTTACTGCTGTTTTTGTTGCAGACATGCTTGTCAAATGGTTTTCGAGTGATTGTAATCCGAGGAATGTCTGACTTAGCAGGAAGTCAATCAGGAGAGAATCCAATTCATACATTTGGTTCACTTGCTGCTCTTAATACTGTTAAAGTTGTTCTTCAATTTATCAAAAATATTCCGTTAGATGTTTTCGCATCCTAAATCTTTGAAGTAGTATTCCATCACAGAATGTTGCTGTAAAATGCTACAGAAACTTCAACTTTTGAGTTTCTTGGAGAATGGAACTACTATGATGATTGAATAACAAATCAAGAACATTGTTGCTTGTCATTTAGATTATAAATTTTCATTTTTCAAATAGAAATTTATTTGCTTTACTGAAGCTAGTTAACTGACTGAGAATCTACAATCAGGGTATTTTTTAAAGCTTCAACTTTTCTTTTCCAAATCATGTCGATGTTTGAATAAAATGGCTGAATGCTTTATCTTTATAGATCTTTCTCCTTAAATGATACTCAGTGTACAACCTAAATGAAGCAAGAAATAACATACAACTAATACAAAAATCATGATCGGGATAGCAGACCCAAAGCTATGTAACTTGAGTGTGGGTCTTTTGTCGAAATAGAATGTTCTCACTTTTTACTTTTTTATCGTTAATGTTAAAAAAATTCAATACGGACCGAATCTTTCTAACTTTTGACAATGATATACTATTGTTTACACCGGCCCAGGAAATTACTGGGTAGAACTTCATATGGGCTTATTAGGGATCCAGGCCCAACGAAAAGCCTTTTTATTATTGCTTTTTCTGTTTTATAGGAATTTGTAACTCATTAGGAGTGATTTTCTATTAAGAGTTTTAGTCTTAGTTGGATTAGGAGTCTTGAGTATGAGGAGCTATAAATAGCTCAGAGATTCATTATTTTTGTATCAACAAATCAATCAATCAAAAACCAAGCCCAGTGCTTTTTATCTCGCAATCTCCGGATTGTTTTAATTTAGGAGTAGTTTTCGGTATTAATCTCGCCTGAGTTCATAACTCTCAGATTATTACTCTTTAGATCACGTGGTTAAGTGTTTTTAACCAAACAAGCCCTGCGAATATCTACATAGGTTCGTTAAAGTATCAAACCTCAAACCGATCCCGATTATAAATTCAAAGATTCGAGTCCGGAATATTTCCAGGCGAACAACTATATGGTACGAAAGATAACTTAACTAGATACAAATAATGCAAGAATTCTGATATATTATGCCATTAATATCCCCCTCAAGTTGATGTTGGATGATTAAGATATATCAATTTGTCAACCATAAATTGATGATGATCTCGGGGAAGGGCCTTTGTGAACACTGCAGCTGTTTGAAAACCAACGTCAATGTGAGGAAGTGTAATAAGAAGAGTGTCATATGTAACACGAATAGAATGGTATTTTACTTTTTTTTAATCAAAGATGGTAATCGACTCTTTAGAGTCTCAGTTGTTAGTTGTTAGTTACGGAGGCGTGGTTCGAACCCACAACCTCTTGATGCACTTAGAGACGCCTTAGCCATCCAAACTAGGCCCACATTTGTATTTTACTTCAATGTGTTTCATACGTTCATGAAATACTGAATCAGCAACAATTTTAGATGGTACCAGTATTATCCGCTTGAAGCGGAGTGAGCTCAATTTGAGAAAATCCAAGTTCCAATAGGCCTCAACGACAAACAATTTCCGAACATGCAGAAGACATAGCGCAATATTCACACTCGGTTGAAGATTTAGATATTCCATCTTGTTTCTTCAAAATACAAGACTCGCTGAGGAACATGCATCAACCAGTAATAGAACATCAAGTATCAAAACAATCAGCCCAGTTTGCATCACTATATGAAACTAAACAGATAGGAATACCCACGGGCCACGGGAAAGAAAAGACCTTGACTATAAATTCCTTAAAAATAGCAAATAATACGACGAACAACAATGAAATGGAGGTGCGTATGTGTTTACATAAATTGACTAACTTGTTGGACAAAGAATGAAATATTTACCCGACTAATTGTCAAAAACATTATGTTCCCCCCCAAGCGTCAGTACAAAAAAGGAACAGAGAAAAAATCACCATCGTCCCAACGATATTTGACATTTGCTTTCTAAGGGAGTATAAACCAAGCGACCCTCTAGTAAACACTACAAGAAATACTAGAATTAGCAGCAAATATTTTTGTTGCTAATAGTGCTAAAGATGTTCCTATTAACATATAGCAATAAAAAAAATTGTGGCATGTTGCTGCTAATAAAACGTTGTCTTAAGTAATTGGTAAAAAAAATTGATGTAAAATGCTGCAATAACTTAACTAATGGCAGCAACTTTCAGAATTTTAGCTGCAAAATATTTTCTAGCAACAAAAACAAAATTAGCTACAAGATTATCGTTACCAAATACATGATTTATTATAGTGAGACCAGCCAAATAAATAAGACCTTGGATATATTAACATTGGTGTAAGAAGATACAGGCCGAAGTAGAATGCACTTCAAGACTTAAAAAATATTGCGAAAAACCTAAATCTTTCATGTGAAAGTGTCACGGTCCGATTTCCACCCTGAAACTCGAGTCTAGACCGGCGCTAGGGAATGGGAATGATTGTTCCGAAACCCGTAGCAAGCCTAGGAAAAACAGTAAAAACTTTTCGCGTTTTGAAAACTTAAAAGGTTTCAATCTCTTTCCGCAAGTATTTGAAAATCTTTAAATAAACATGCAATCAAAACCATGCGAATGCATTCCTGGACTCAGGGTAGTACGCGTACACAACACGTATCTTAAATTAACCCTGTCCAGAACAATGTCAATGGTGTGAATCAGTTAACGCATCAAGTAACCGGTTAAAGCATTTCATACAAACATAAAACTTTTATCAAAACCAGATATCTTTATAAACAACGAGCAAAAGATCTTTTTTGTGTAAAACATGCTTCTATCCTAAAACGTTAATACTAACAGTTGTTTCACATCAGAGTTAAAACATTTACAAATGAACTACTGTGCGATGATAGAACTACTCTACAGCTCTAGAGTGACCTTTATATAATCACAACTTCCGGAGAAAGAACTGGAAGTCTTGTCACGTCATAATATTATTTACCTGTGAAAGGGGAATCAACGGGGTCAAAAATGAGTGAATTCACATAGATACTTAAGCATATTAATAAAAGCGGAAATCGCATGTAAACATACTTTATGCAGCCAAATAACCGATCCAGATGAAACCCTACGAGAAACCCTGTTTGTTTAACTATAGTTAACACTATAGCTTATACTCACTTTCTTAACACAAGATGAATTGTGAACTCACATTGTCACAACCATCTTAACTTTGTGTAGGGTTTCCAGGCCGTAAATTGAATTATTGATGCCACTGGACTACTTGTTAGGTCTAGGCCGCTTTGCAAGCATCTGGCCATAGGACCCAACTATCATGCAAGAAGATGTAATAATTTATTAATAACGGTGATCACATAGTCCTATTGTTGCTCAATTGATAGCACGTTCCAATGGATTTATATTGGTTTCAAATCGACTCTATGCAATGCAATTTCAATCACATTTTGAGTTATAAACGTTTTGGCATTAATATTCAAAAGTAAATATGCGAACTCACAAAACCGTTATCCACAAAAACGTTTTCGGTCACCCTCTACTCTCCTGGTTCGGTAGCTCGCTGGCTCGTCGGATCTAGTTAGAAAACAATTGTTAAAACACAATTGAAATAAAAATTCTAACTCTGAAGAGTAGACTATAGACATTACTTGAAATATATCGTATATAGTCTATTCTCGATCTCGATATCAACGTATAGTCCTCTAATACACTTTGATTAATAGATAAATTAATTAAACATCTCTATGTTTTAATTAATAAATTATCCTTAATTGTCCAAGTCCTTTTCAGTCAATTAGATGTCCTGGTTAAGGTTTAATCATTTGCGGTTCGACGAACACACGCGTCGAAAGTTAGGGAAAAATGCCTCGAAAACATTCCCCCATCAAACTGTGGCAGTACATTCATTAGGGGTGTCAAAATGGATTGGCGGGTCGTGTTCGTGTCGTGTCGACCCACTCTAGTGACACGATAAGAGTCAACACGAACACGACCCATTTAACTAATCGTGTCAAAACCTTCAACCCTAACACAACACGAATTTTAAACGAGTGACACGACACGACACGATTAACACGTTAAAATAAATAAATAACCCGAATACGACTAACACGATTCAAACAACACGACTAACACTACCCATTTAAAATACAAAAATTTAAAAACATATAAAATTAACTTTTACATTCAGAAATATCAATCTAATCTCATATTATAATCCAAATTCAAATAACTTAAAATCTAAAACAACATTCATAATTCTTAAATGAAATAAAACGCAAATCATTCACCATAAACTAATCTATTTTTACAGAAATCAACAACTTTTTACATATAATTTATTAAACTAATTTACATATTGAAGGAATTTTAAGATGAAAATGTTGCTGCAATTTCCAAGCTTTAAGTTGATGCTATTGTCACCAGAAACCGACGCTGTTCTTGCCAAAAACGCCGCTGCCGCTATCTCTAGAAGCTGTCGCTGATGCTATCGTCGGAAAATGCTACTCTCACTGTCCTCATAAAACGTCGCGGCCGTCACTTGAAAAAATCATCGCTGCCTCCATGAATAAGCAAATTTTGATGTCTTTAATATATTCAAATCATAGAGGATAAGAGATGAGAAGGAAAGTTGTTTACTCTACAATAAGGGTTTGGTCATTATTGAGGGAAAATAAACGATAGAAAGAGAAAAGAATAATAATTAGGGTTTGATTTGAGTTAACAGGTGTATATATACTAAATGTAAATGACATGTATAACCCTCTATATTTATGTTATTACATTTGTTTTAGTATGTAAACGGGTTGATAAATGGGTTAGACGGGTTCGCGAGTCAACCCGTGACACGGCCCATTTATTTCGTGTCATAAAAGGGTTGACACGTTTTTGACACGAACCCGTTAAGCCTCAACCCGGGTTCGTCAAATTTACGTGTTAGGCGAATCGTGTTATCGTGTTATGACCCATTTTGAAACTCCTAACATTCATGCAACCCCGTGCACGTTCGTGCTGCCTCATGCACGTTCGTGCTGCCTGGTGCACGTTCGTGCACCTCAGTTGGTGCACGTTCATGCACCATTGCTGGTGCACAGCCCCGGAAAATGCGATTTCCCAGGCTTTTTGACGTGCTTAAACGACAAGTTTTGATCCTAAACACCAATTCACACACCATACGATTCAATTCCGCTATCGGAACGTAAAATCAATACGTATACGTTCAATTCGATACGGTAACCATTATATATTCAAATATAATCCAATTTCTATAGAACTGAATTCAAAATAATGGTTACTACTTTGATTATAAATGGATTACCGAAGAAATTCGAGTTAGAAACGAGAAATCGGATCGAATCCGTCGAATCATCAATATGATCTCAAAACATGTATTAGCATGACTACACAAGTAGAAAAATGTAATATTTTACTTTACCCTAACTGATAAGTGGAGCAATCAAAACGTAAAACACTGATATTGCTAACAAAAAAACCTCAATTCATCATAGTAGATAAAATCACATTGCTTGGGTGACCCAAGCGTTTATGCTAAATGACACCCTTATTCTAAAAAATAACAGAAGTTAAAGACAAAATTCTATGAATAGTAAATTGCAATGACAATAAACCTGTCACGGCCCGATTCTCGGCGTCGAGACCGGCTCTAGGAAATGGGAGTGGTTGCTCCGAAACCCGTAGAAAGCCTTAAAAATAAATTAAAAATCACATAAAAAATTTCGCGGAATTCAAATCATTTTCGAACATTTTAAAATCGCAGTTTAAAACGTTCTGATTAAAATTACCAATTAAAACATGCACATAATTTTCTCTTTAATTATTGCATTTTAATTTCAAAACCATTTCTCTATGGTTTATAATGCATCTCATTATGCATACCACCTTACTATGGTAATTACTGCATTTCACTATGCATGCCATTTCTCTAATGGACTTAACTGCATTTCACTATGCAGATGCGTTCATCGCATTTTATTCAAGTGCAGTCGCTCGGACTTACGCACAGCATTCCCATATTACATAATATCAGAGTTTAAGCGTTATAATAAAATATAAAGCATAAATAAGTCCAACGACTACTAAGGTATCACCGTTCATTTATTCTAGCTACTGCAACTCTAGACACAAAGGAAAGTCATTCTCACTTTGTTCAAGTTAGGAATTTCCGGAACAAGAAATTGGAAATCCACACGTCAAACTATTCGCCTGTAAAAATATTAAATTCAACGGGGTCAGTTATAAAAACTGGTGAATGCGTACAACATGGACTAATAAACATTAATATGAAAGCAATGCATTCCAGATTACCGATTCATATGAAACCCTAAACCATGATTCATGTTCCTATATGCTTTCAACACAGCAAACATAAATATTCCATTTTTTTTCCATTCCATTCGGGTTAACCTTTTATTTTTCTTTGGCCGTATTTATTTTCTCTTTTTGTACTTTTAGCCAGTCAAATCCGATTACTCTTATTTTACGTATTTGAAAGTCTCAGACTCTTCTTACAATACAACGGATTTCGGCAGTACATAAATACTGTCGCCAATTTCACTTTTTTAATAAAAGGTTCAACCTCTCAGATCTCGGCAGTTTCGCTAACTGCCTTTGGTCGTCTATATTCCGTTGCCTCTGAAGATCTGTTTCCATATGTCTAGGCCGTCGCCTGACTTCCAGACCGTCGTCCAGATTTCCACATACCATTTTCACATGCAAACACATTCTAAATGCAATACCGGTGATCACACAGCACTATTGCCGCCCAATAGTAAGCATGTTTCAATGAATCTAAATCGGTTTCAAAACTATGTATAATAGTTCATTCGATTTAAATTCAAAATAAAATAAAGCATTTGCAAATCATGTAAAGCAGTTCGCAATATTTTTAATACTAATATTTAGCAGTATAAGTTGTAAACACACTCACAGTACTCGCTTATTCCAAATTTAAAAATATCACCCGTCGAATATTCAAAACCTTTGCTCGCCGGTTTCCGCGACAAAACTCGCTGGATCTAATTTAGAGATTAAAACATTAATAAATGTAATAACTCTAAATTCTAGGATATACTCTAGACCGACTCAACCATATAACCACATAATCACAAACCAAATTTGATTCCGACTATCTCTTTCCGCGTCATCGTATTTCTATACGATACACCACGTAGTTTATTTATTTCAATAAATAAACATAGAATTATAATTCCATTATAATTCTAACACACATTCAATTCACATAATTTTCTAAAAATACACTTTTAGAAAATACCAACAAACATATCACAATTCAAAATTATCCAAAAATATTTTTCCGTAAAATATTTTTGACCTGGGGCTCGCCCCCCCCCCCCCCCCCCCCATTTTCTGCCAAAAACATTTCGGCACTAACTGCTGCCAAATGAGTTTAGGACTGAGCCAACATGATCTATCCCCTCTACTCACACTCCGGTTACCGTATTCCGGTGGTTTTGGCCGGAAAACTCAAAAACGCTAAAAACGCTTAAAAATTCATTTTAAGCCATTTTCACACCGAAATTCACCAAAATCATTTTCAAATACATTTTTTATTTTTATCTTGTAAAAACAACAGCCCATAATTTTTAAAATAATATTTTCCATTATTTTAACCATTAAAACCGAAATAATGATTAATAACCAAAACCGATTATTAATCCTTCAAAGCACTACACAAAAATCATTTAAATTCCACAAATAATTATCAAACATATTTCATAAAAAATTTCATAAATAGTTTCTGCTCAGAATTTAAAATGACAGTTTTACCCTTTTTCATCAAATTTTAGCCGAATAGAGTTATTAAAAATTAAACCCGATTATTAAACCGCTAAAAATTAACCATCAACCATTTAATTAACATCAACCACAAAGGTAACTCATCCATAAATAAAATTATTTCCAGAAATTAAAAATCCTTTTATTTACCCTTTTTAAGCGATTTTTAAGCTTTAAAACAATTAAAAATCGAAACTCAAATAATTAAATTAACACCCGAAATGTTTAACATTTTTAATCCACAAAAATTTCACTTTAAAGCATATATAAATCTCAACATATAGATCAGCCCAGAAAATTAAAATAAATTATTTAATTTTCACGGAAAAATTATTTAAAACCGAAACCCATTAAACTAGCAATTAAAACCAACTAATTATCCATCAAACATTACATATAAACTATCCTATGCATGTTTCTAACACTTAACCAACATCAGCAACTAAAAACGAAGATTTGAGCTTGAAATTATACCTCAAACGAACATGCAAATACACATACACGATCTACGCAATATTCCCGACAATTTTCGTGAAGAAATTTTTGAGAGAAAATGAAAGTATAAAACTTGGTGTTTGTGGTTATGGTGTATTCGGCGTCCACAAGAAAATGAAGAAGACAATGCATTGCTTGGGCACCAAGCTTATGTAGAGAAATATCTAGATATTAAATCATGTTTCAATTATTTACAAGTTTGCCATTATGGCATTCTTGTAAATAATTCGAACTCTAGGGGCAAAATAATTTAACTTTCTCAAACACTCAAAAACATTAAATCATATCATATGGGCTGAGTTAAAATATTTTTGGGCCTTTAAAAATATTTAAAATAATTATTTTTACGGTTTTTAGTGAAAAATCACAAAATTCACTTTTAACACGTAAAATTGCCAAAAAATCACATTTAAGGCAAACACATAACAAATCACATTTTCGAGGTCCTAATCAATTAAAATCGAACACACACGAAAATAAACACTAATAATTCTACGGGGTATTACATTCACCCCTCCTTATAAGAAATTCGTCCTCGAATTTCAACACAAACTATTACCTTGAGCAAACAAGTGGGGATATCGTTTCCGTATATCCGCCTCTGTTTCCCACGTACATTCCTCAATTGTACGGCTCCTCCAGAGCACTTTAACCATAGGTATCTCCTTACTACGGAGTTTCCTAATCTGGGTATCGACAATTTCTACAGGTTCTTCCTCATAAGATAGCTCCTCGTCTATCTCAACCTCCTAAGGTTGAATAAGTCTATGAGGGTCAGGAATATACTTCCTAAGCATCGACACGTGAAACACTGGATGTACCTGCGACATCTCAGACGGTAATGCTAACTTATAAGCTACCGCTCCTATTCGCTCAATAATCTCATAAGGTCCTGCATATCTCGGCGCTAGCTTTCCTTTCTTTCCAAATCGGATTACACCTTTCATAGGTGATATTTTAAGAAACACAAAATCTCCGACTTTAAATTCTATATCCTTTCTCCTCACATTAGCATAGCTCTTTTGCCGACTAAATGCAGTTTCTAAACGTTGCTTAATCAACGGCACTTTCTCAGACGTAATCTGTACTATTTCAGCTCCTGTTAACTTTCTTTCTCCAACTTCCTCCCAACAAATTGGAGATCTACACTTACGTCCATACAACGCCTCATACGGTGCCATTTCAATACTGGAATGATAACTATTATTATATGAGAACTCTACTAACGGTAGATACTCATCCCAATGGCCTCCAAAATCTAAAACGCACATTCTTAACATATCCTCCAAAGTCTGGATAGTCCTTTCAGACTGTCCATCTGTTTGGGGATGAAACGCCGTACTAAAATCTAAACGCGTTCCTAAAGCCTCTTGCAGACTTTGCCAAAATCGAGATGTAAAAACTGATCCTCGATCTGACACAATTGACACAGGAACTCCATGTAAACTGACCACTTTGTCAATATAAATCTGTGCCAATTTCGCTGCCGTATAGGTAACCTTAATCGGAATGAAATGAGCCGACTTTGTCATTCGATCAACGATAACCCATATCAAATCAAAACCATGTTGCGACTTAGGCAATCCAACGACAAAATCCATGGTTATTCTTTCCCATTTCCATTCTGGTATTGGTAATTGTTGCAAAAATCCAAATGGTCTCTGATGTTCCAACTTCACTTGTTGGCATATCGGACACTTAGCAACAAATTCTGCTATATCTCTTTTCATACCATTCCACCAATACATCTGCTTAACATCGTGATACATCTTGGTAGAACCAGGATGAACACTATACTTAGATCCATGTGCCTCCATCATAATTCTCTGTTTCAATTCCTCTACATTTGGTACGCACACTCTTGTACCAAATCTCAGAATACCACCTTTCAAATTATACTCAGAGTTCATTCCCTTTTGAACTTCTGCAATAACATGCTTTAGTTGAGGATCTGTTGTCTGAAGTTCCTTAATCTGATCATTCAATGTAGGTTTAATCGGCATTTGAGCTAACAAACTCCCCAAATACGAAACCTCTAATTGAACTCCTTGATCAAACAACGAATGCACTTCTCTAATCATTGGTCTCTTCTCAACTAAAGTAACATGAGCTAAACTTCCTGCTGATTTTCTGCTCAACGCATCAGCCACTACGTTAGCTTTGCCAGGATGATACTGTATCGTACAATCATAATCCTTTAGCAACTCCATCCACCTCCTATGCCTGAGATTTAACTCTCTCTGATCAAATATGTATTTCAGACTCTTGTGATTAGTGAATATTTCGCATTTTGCTCCATATAGGTAATGTCTCCAAATCTTTAATGCAAATATCACCGCTGCTAATTCTAGATCATGGGTTGGATAATTAACTTCATGCTTTTTCAACAGGCGAGAAGCATAAGCTATAACTCGTCCATGTTGCATCAGTACACATCCTAACCCGATCCTAGAAGCATCACAATAGACTGTAAGTCCATCACTACCTTCTGGTAATGCCAGAACTGGAGCTGTTGTCAAACACTCCTTCAGCTTCTGGAAACTCACTTCACATTGATCATTCCAAATGAACTTCGCGTTCTTCTGAGTCAGCTTAGTTAATGGTGCAGACAACTTAGAAAAGTCTTGCACAAACCGTCTATAATAACCAGCTAAACCCAAGAAACTACGAATTTCTGTCACTGAACTTGGCCTTTTCCAATTCATCACAGCTTCAATCTTTTTAGGATCTACCTTAATCCCACTTTGAGATACTACATGTCCCAAAAATGCTACCTCTTCTAACCAAAATTCACACTTCGAGAATTTGGCATAAAGCTGATGATCTCTCAAAGTTTGTAACACAATCCTTAAGTGTTGCGCATGCTCCTCCTCTGTGCGCGAATAAATCAAGATATCATCTATGAACACTATCACGAATTGATCTAGAAACGGTTTAAAAATCCGATTCATCAAATCCATGAAAGCCGCTGGTGCATTTGTCAATCCAAATGACATCACCAAAAATTCATAATGACCGTATCTTGTTCTGAATGCAGTCTTTGGAATATCATCATTTCTGATCTTCAACTGATGATAACCAGACCTCAGATCAATCTTCGAAAAGTACCCCGCTCCTTGCAATTGATCGAATAAATCGTCAATTCTGGGTAAAGGATACTTATTCTTGATTGTGACCTTATTGAGTTGTCTGTAATCTATACAGAGTCTCATAGATCCATCCTTCTTCTTTACGAACAACACAGGTGCTCCCCAAGGTGAGACACTTGGTCGTATAAATCCACGATCAATCAATTCCTCTAATTGATCCTTCAACTCCTTTAGTTCTGCTGGTGCCATACGATACGGAGGCATCGATATTGGACTTGTACCAGGAACTAGATCAATACAGAATTCAATCTCTCGATCTGGTGGTAATCTAGGTAACTCTTCTGGAAACACATCAGAATACTCCGACACTACTGGTACATCATTCACACTTCCTACTTCCTTCTGAATATCTCGTACCAGAGCTAAAAATCCTTGACATCCTTTACCCAACATCTTTCTCGCTTTCAAAGCCGAGACTAAACTCTTTGGGGTTTCCAACTTCTCTCCCCGTATAGAGATAAGTTCAGTTCCAGGTGCATGGAACGTCACTATCTTCTCTCTACAATCCACGTTCGCATAATGTCGCGACAACCAATCCATTCCTAGGATGACGTCGAATTCTAAAACATTAAGCAACAACAAATCCGCAAGCAATTCTCGCTCTCCAATTAACACAGGACACGACGGATACACTACAGTAACGTCTATGCTTTCGCCTACAGTTGTAGCTACTAACAATGGGTTTTGCAAAATCACAGGTTGAATTTCTAATTTTAATGCAAAACTCGACGATACAAATGAATGCGTAGCACCGGGATCAAATAAAATTGATGCATCATGCGAAGATATTGAAAATATACCTTGCACTACCGCGTTCGACGCATTCGCCTCTTGAGGATTGATTGCAAAAACTCTAGCCTGCCCTCCGCTAGCAGTTGCTCCAGATCCTCGTCCGCCTGTGGTCCTTCCTCCACCATGATTACCAAAACCATATCCTCTTCCACGTTGTCCATTAAACACATTCTGGTTCTGTGCCTGCCCAGACACTGCAGGATATACAGGTCTAGGTTGTTGAAACACTGGTTGAACAACACTAGCACTTGAACCTTGTGGTCCAGACATAGGACATTCTCTTGAGAAGTGACCTTGCTGTCCACATGTGTAACAACCTCTCGTCATAAAGCATACCCCAAAATGCTTCTTTCCACAAGTATTACATAGTGGTACTGTTCCTCCTGAACTTCGTCCACTAGAACTTGATCCAGACATACTGAACCTCCTATCTTTCTTTCCTTTCTTAAATCCTTTACGATATGGTCCAATGAACCTATTCGTATTCGAACTAGCAGTTCCTTCTCTTACGAGCTCACCAGAAACATTGATCTTTCCAAATTGGATCAAAGTACTTTCCATCTGGCGTGCACTATCGATGATTTGCACCAAATCCTTCCTAACATCAGATAGCAATCCAATATATTCGGGTCCTAGCCCCTTAATAAACCTTGAATTCACCCTATCTCTATCCAACATCAGATCAGGTGTGAATCGACTCAACCTTGTGAACTCCGTCACATACTCCTGCACAGTCTTTCCTATCTTATTCAAACTCAACAACTTCTCTCGATAATTCTCTGTTACTGAAAACGGCAGAAAGAATTCCTTAAATCGAGTGACAAATTCATTCCAAGTCATCTCTCCCATACTTGGTTGAATATGTCTTTGAAACCAATCCTTCGCAGATCCTTTTACTGACATCTCCACCATCAGTATAGACTGTCTTTCACTAGCATTAAGACGTCTAGCGTTCATTTCTACTTCCTCTAAGAAATCCAACGCATCGTTTGATCCATCAAACTTCATGGGCTTGAGCCTCATGTAAGCCATAACGAGATCACGATCAACATTAGCACCAACTCTCTGCTGTTGGTAATCCAACTGCTCTCTGTGCATATTCTGCACTTCCACTTGATTCGTTTGCATAGCTGCTATGCCAGCTAAAAATTGTTCGAAATCAAAGCCCGGAATATTAAAATTTGGCCCACGGCCTCTACCACGACCTCGACCACGTCCACGACCACGACCTTCGCCTGCTGCGGGTATCGCATCGTTATGAACGGACTCCTCATCATGAACATTCACCTCTTGAACGTTTTTCTCATGCTGATCAGCCATTCTGATCAAAGCACGTCATCTATTAAAAATCTTATCTAACGTTCTAATCGTATCCTATCAGGCTCTACTTACTCCTAACAAGCATACAGACTCGATCCTAGAGAGAAGCTGAGAATATTTAAAATCAAATGATGACTTAACAAATGACATGACAGAACCCTAGATGTTGCAGTAGACTCTATACCAATTTCCTAGGTTCACATTTTACACTGTATTTAACAATGATACCACCTTTACCACCTTTACTATCAACCAGTTTTCGACTATCGCTCAGTCAGTGGAAATGATACCAACTTTCATTACTCCTTTCTCATATTAGTAATGGTTTAAGACTATAAACCATCACTTTGATATCAAACTCAACAATGGCCCACTTTTCAACCATTGCTCTGATACCAACTTTGTCACGATCCGATTCTCGGCGTCGAGACCGGCGCTAGGGAATGGGAGTGGTTGCTCCGAAACCCGTAGCAAGCCTTAAAAATAAATTAAAAATCACTTAAAATTTTTCGCGGAATTCAAATCATTTTCGAACATTTTAAAATCGCAGTTTAAAACGTTCTGATTAAAATTACCAATTAAAACATGCACATAATTTTCTCTTTAATTATTGCATTTTAATTTCAAAGCCATTTCTCTATGGTTTATAATGCATCTCATTATGCATACCACCTTACTATGGTAATTACTGCATTTCACTATGCAGGCCATTTCTCTAATGGACTTAACTGCATTTCACTATGCAGATGCGTTCATCGCATTTTATTCAAGTGCAGTCGCTCGGACTTACGCACAGCATTCCCATATTACATAATATCAGAGTTTAAGCGTTATAATAAAATATAAAGCATAAATAAGTCCAACGACTACTAAGGTATCACCGTTCATTTATTCTAGCTACTGCAACTCTAGACACAAAGGAAAGTCATTCTCACTTTGTTCAAGTTAGGAATTTCCGGAACAAGAAATTGGAAATCCACACGTCAAACTATTCGCCTGTAAAAATATTAAATTCAACGGGGTCAGTTATAAAAACTGGTGAATGCGTACAACATGTACTAATAAACATTAATATGAAAGCAATGCATTCCAGATTACCGATTCATATGAAACCCTAAACCATGATTCATGTTCCTATATGCTTTCAACACAGGAAACATAAATATTCCATTTTTTTTGCATTCCATTCGGGTTAACCTTTTATTTTTCTTTGGCCGTATTTATTTTCTCTTTTTGTACTTTTAGCCAGTCAAATCCGATTACTCTTAATTTACGTATTTGAAAGTCCCAGACTCTTCTTACAATACAACGGATTTCGGCAGTACATAAATACTGTCGCCAATTTCACTTTTTTAATAAAAGGTTCAACCTCTCAGATCTCGGCAGTTTCGCTAACTGCCTTTGGTCGTCTATATTCCGTTGCCTCTGAAGATCTGTTTCTATATGTCTAGGCCGTCGCCTGACTTCCAGACCGTCGTCCAGATTTCCACATACCATTTTCACATGCAAACACATTCTAAATGCAATACCGGTGATCACACAGCACTATTGCCGCCCAATAGTAAGCATGTTTCAATGTATTTTAATCGGTTTCAAAACTATGTATAATAGTTCATGCGATTTAAATTCAAAATAAAATAAAGCATTTGCAAATCATGTAAAGCAGTTCGCAATATTTTTAATACTAATATTTAGCAGTATAAGTTGTAAACACACTCACAGTACTCGCTTATTCCAAATTTAAAAATATCACCCGTCGAATATTCAAAACCTTTGCTCGCCGGTTTCCGCGACAAAACTCGCTGGATCTAATTTAGAGATTAAAACATTAATAAATGTAATAACTCTAAATTCTAGGATATACTCTAGACCGACTCAACCATATAACCACATAATCACAAACCAAATTTGATTCCGACTATCTCTTTCCGCGTCATCGTATTTCTATACGATACACCACGTAGTTTATTTATTTCAATAAATAAACGTAGAATTATAATTCCATTATAATTCTAACACACATTCAATTCACATAATTTTCTAAAAATACACTTTTAGAAAATATCAACAAACATATCACAATTCAAAAATATCCAAAAATATTTTTCCGTAAAATATTTTTGACCTGGGGCTCGGCCCCCCCTCTTATTTTCTGCCCAAAACATTTCGGCACTAACTGCTGCCAAATGAGTTTAGGACTGAGCCAACATGCTCTATCCCCTCTACTCACACTCCGGTTACCGTATTCCGGTGGTTTTGGCCGGAAAACTCAAAAACGCTAAAAATGCTTAAAAATTCATTTTAAGCCATTTTCACACCGAAATTCACCAAAATTATTTTCAAATACATTTTTTATTTTTATCTTGTAAAAACAGCAGCCCATAATTTTTAAAATAATATTTTCCATTATTTTAACCATTAAAACCGAAATAATGATTAATAACCAAAACCGATTATTAATCCTTTAAAGCACTACACAAAAATCATTTAAACTCCACAAATAATTATCAAACATATTTCATAAATTTTCTCATAAATAGTTTCTGCCCAGAATTTAAAATGACAGTTTTACCCTTTTTCATCAAATTTTAGCCGAATAGAGTTATTAAAAATTAAACCCGATTATTAAACCGCTAAAAATTAACCATCAACCATTTAATTAACATCAACCACAAAGGTAACTCATCCATAAATAAAATTATTTCCAGAAATTAAAAATCCTTTTATTTACCCTTTTTAAGCGATTTTTAAGCTTTAAAACAATTAAAAATCGAAACTCAAATAATTAAATTAACACCCGAAATGTTTAATATTTTTAATCCACAAAAATTTCACTTTAAAGCATATATAAATCTCAACATATAGATCAGCCCAGAAAATTAAAATAAATTATTTAATTTTCACGGAAAAATTATTTAAAACCGAAACCCATTAAACTAGCAATTAAAACCAACTAATTATCCATCAAACATCACATATAAACTATCCTATGCATGTTTCTAACACTTAACCAACATCAGCAACTAAAAACGAAGATTTGAGCTTGAAATTATACCTCAAACGAACATGCAAATACACATACACGATCTACGCAATATTCCCGACAATTTTCGTGAAGAAATTTTTGAGAGAAAATGAAAGTATAAAGCTTGGTGTTTGTGGTTATGGTGTATTCGGCACCCACAAGAAAATGAAGAAGACAATACATTGCTTGGGCACCAAGCTTATGTAGAGAAATATCTAGATATTAAATCATGTTTCAATTATTTACAAGTTTGCCATTATGGCATTCTTGTAAATAATTCGAACTCTAGGGGCAAAATAATTTAACTTTCTCAAACACTCAAAAACATTAAATCATATCATATAGGCTGAGTTAAAATATTTTTGGGCCGTTAAAAATATTTAAAATAATTATTTTTACGGTGTTTAGTGAAAAATCACAAAATTCACTTTTAACACGTAAAATTGCCAAAAAATCGCATTTAAGGCAAACACATAACAAATCACATTTTCACACTTATAAATTCATCACGTGAATTTATTCACTATTTTCGAGGTCCTAATCAATTAAAATCGAACACACACGAAAATAAACACTAATAATTTTACGGGGTATTATAAAACCGCCCAATTTAGGGTCCCAACGATCACCTTTCATGACACCTAATTTTGTACAAGACAACTATTTCGAGAAAAAGTACATCATAATTATTATCCACCACTTGACTAATACATATGAGACTAGTATACAGCCCGGCGTACACAAATACATGATGAAAAGAAGGCGCAATATCAATGAGGGCTATAATTGAAAGATTATTTATGTTTGCAATTTGAATATTTTGTCTGCCAATATACTTCAAAAAATTATGTAATAAATTATGTGAGACTACTATATAACTAGTGTTGCTTATGTGTTTCACATGTGGCTCGTAATGTGGCTTGTCACATTATCAAATACTATTTGAAATAGTAGTTAATTATGAATAGTTTATCTTATTGAGAATTTAAATAGGAAAACATCAAATAATAATTAAAAATAGTAAAAGAAGTTTATCTTATTTAAAATTCTATGTGATAAAAAAATTAAAATAGTAATTATTAAATATTTAAAGTAGTCTACTTTAATTAGTACTCTAACTAATTATTTTTAACATATTAATTTATTTTAGTTAGTACTCTAACTTTAATAATTATCTTAATAGTTTTTAATTAATAAAAAATGAAAAGGACATTAATGTAAATGTGCATATCCCCATAGTAGTTTATTTTAGTTAGTACTCTGACTTTAATAATTATTTTAATAGTTTTTAATCAATAATTATATTTTATAAAGTGAATAGAACATCAATGTAAATGTGCATTCCCACCCCCCCATCAGTGCTTTTATATATAGTATAGATCAAAAGCTTCATAATCATTAAACCAAAGAGATGTAATAGGCTTACTGTTGAAGTTCAAGAGTAGAGTATTTTGAGAGAAATGTTTGTTTTATTATTTTTAGAATAAGAGTGGGTTGAATTGTGGTATAACACTATGATTGTCCTTTCTCTGGATTCCTCCCTTGACCATCATAAGCAATAATGACTAGATCATCTGTCTGTTTGTACTCACTTATAATAATTTAGGTAGCAAGCCTATGATGTTCACACAATAATTTGCCAAACATATGTCTAATAAAGGAAATGGATTTCAGTTCAACAATCTGGCTCGTGCAGTCTTAAATTTTGGTATGGATTTCATCAAAAACGTATCATGCTTACTTTCGGTTTTGCTAAATTAAGACCCCATTGATTTAGAGACAAGATTTTTTGTAGTTGAATACGCAGGGTTTTGATGGAACCTTTTCCGCAAAGTAGAAATGTTTGAAAGCGGCTGAATACATTACTTCCAAAATGCTTGGTAGTAGGGCTGGGGTTTTGGTAAATCTCATGGTGTAAAATACCAACCCTTTGAAAAAACGTTTTGTACTACCATAAGAGGGTTTTATGAAAAA
This sequence comes from Mercurialis annua, assembly GCF_937616625.2. Taxonomy (NCBI): domain Eukaryota; kingdom Viridiplantae; phylum Streptophyta; class Magnoliopsida; order Malpighiales; family Euphorbiaceae; genus Mercurialis; species Mercurialis annua. The sequence goes on along the minus strand of NC_065577.1, from coordinate 32,031,262 downwards.
AAACCATTCTCTATGGTTTGTACATTTTGAAATTCGTTTTTAAAAAATACTGAGAAACTGATTTGTTCGTTGTTGACTTAAAACAATTTGAGAAGATTGTTTTGAGTCGTTTATTGAACTTTTTGAGAAGCGGGGTTTTACAATGAAATTCCCTTCTATTTGTTTATAGAAATGGATCCAGATGTTATACCTGATGTTTCTTCTAGTGCTGGCTGGTTTGCAAGATTTTATAATGCTAGTAATATTTCTGGCAATTTAGAAAGAAATGCTACCTAGTCTTGGATAGTTGAAAAACTAGGTTGAGTACTTAAAGAAAAAATCTCTTAGAATTTACTTTCATTGTCTCCTTCTATGACCACATCAATCCATGATTTGATTGGTTTTATAGAGGGTATTTGTAAAGGTTTTTTGTCCTTACTATTTTTGGGAGGCATCAAGACCTGTTTTGTAAGAACTCTCTGATTAGAAAGTTTAGGATGAAATATGTATCGCCTTTAATATATTCTATATCAAAACCAAAAATACTTAAAGTAGTTTGCCAGTGAGCAAAAATTTAATTCCAGAATATATTTTGGACATCCTTTTGTAGAACCTCTTTTGCAGATTTACATCAATTTGTAATAAAAATTTATAGTTTAGTAAATCACTTTGGAATTTTGAAATGCACTTGACAATGGAGAGAATATCCTTTTTTCTTATGAAATGATTTTTCTCAGTATCATTCCAATGTGCAGATGTTAATTGTATTATGCAATATTTTTGGTCTTGCAATTGTTTTTAAAATTCCACCATAACCTAAACCAGATGCATCAGTTCCAACAATTTTAAGTGCAGTTGGATAAGCAATTTGCAAGCATGCAATGCATGATACTTGTAATTTGATTTGTTGGACTATCATGGTGTGCTCGTATGTCCACGGTGCCAGATTTGTTTTTAACATATCATATAATGGCTTAGCAAGACAGTTAATATTTGGACAATAATCTAAAATATAATTCAAGCTTTCTAAGAACCTTTGTAATTGTATTTTATCTAGTATCTAATCTGAAAATTTATTTGTAAATTGTAATGATCGTTCAATTGGTGTGACGGTTCCTTGGGAAAAATAATGACCCAAGAATCTAACACGAGTTTGAAAAATTGATAAAAAAAATTTGTAACATGGAAGAATGTCTCAAGATGTCTAAAATGGTGTTCTATTGAATTTGAGAACACTAGAACATCATCAATGTAAATGATGCAAAACTTAGAATATGGATTAAAAATGTCATTCATAATTCTTTGAAACTCATTTGGCGCATTTTTCAGTCCAAATAGCATGTCATTCCAATCCCACTGTCCAAATGGAACTGTAAATACGGTTTTATAATAATATTTCTTGTCAATTTGTATTTGCCAAAATCCTGATTTCATATCAAATTTTGAAAAAATGAATGCAGAATACAATTTTTGTAAAGGATCTTTTTTGTTACAAATGAGGTATTTGATCCATTTAAGGATTTTGTTCATAGGTTTGTAATTGATAACCAATCGTGGAACACCATACTCTTGTTCGGATGCCTTAGAGGCATAAAAGGCTACAGCTCCAAGGTTATCTAAAAGCTTGCTTGGAGGACCTTGATTCTTTGAAAAGTGAGATGAAAACAGAGCAGAGCAGAAGAGTACGATAAAAACATAACATCATTTAAAGCGTCGATAGTTTTTGAATGTATAGTGTAATATGTTAATATTTGTAGGATTTTTACATTAACCAATTGTTGTATTCATATTTTATTTTTTAAAATCCCAAAGTCCTGAGCTATAATAGATAAATAAAAATAGAGTTCCTTGCAAAGCCTCTCGCATGAAAACAGTGCGCTTCGCGCTTCGTGTTTCGCGTCTCAGTCGATGTTTAAGTATGCCCGGATAAATGTGGTTGCCTGAGGTGTTTCTTAGGCGCACCACTTCCGCCTAGCGCTTTTTAAGGCATTAGAGCATAAGTTTACTACAACACTTTCGTCAATTAGTATTTTGTGTACCCGCCAATTTTTGATCAATGTGGGTTCCCTTCACCTGGTTAAGATCCTCTACTTCAAAAGTTATTGCATGTGATGATGATTTTTGGATTGGATAAGACCTTTTTATAATGATTTTTCCTTGTGTAGAAGTGGTTTGATTCTCCTTCACTGATGACATGGATGCATTTTTCCACTTCTCTTTCTTTGGGTTTGTCATCATCTTATTTTTCTTCTCCAATTGGGGGTTTTCCTCCCTTTGACTCATTTCTCCTTTATGATCGTCTAATTTTTTTTACAGGTTTTTCTGGCTACATACATTTTGAGTTCGCCCGATTTAATTATTCTTTTGATTTTTATTTATAAGCTTCAACACTCCTCGGTGTCATATTCTTGTGCTCTTCATTAAATTTTCAAAGTCTTCTAATGTCGCTTTGGCTTGCTTTGATCTTTGGTGTCCACTTCATGTCTCTAATATTTTGTTTAATCCACATCATGACTTCGTATCTATTGACGTTGAGTGGCATATATCATCTCTCCTCGTATTTTTAATCTGGTTGGCTTGCTTTCTTTGTTTATGGGGCGATGCTTCACTTTTTCTTTTTCTTAATTTGTTTGTTTTACTTTAGATTCTCTGCCTTAGATAGCTCTTCTTCTTTCCCATTAGGTTTGAGAATATGGCTGACTTATTGATCAACAATTTATTAATTAGCTTGTCAAACCATTTTCCTTCTCTTAGGGATTCTGTCGCCATATCAACGTTTAGGTTTTCAATTTTCATAACATCTTTATTGAATCTTTCCATATAACTTTGAAGGGTTTTCCCTTCGTATTTCTTAGAAAGAATGGTATAATTGTGGTAGTTTCGGCTGATATATTGGTTAAGTACCTGGCTAAGAATTCATTAGAAAGAATAGTATAATTTTTTATCAAACCTGGTTTCAAACATCTCTAGGCGGTGCCTATGAGTATTATCGGGAAGACTCGGCAAATAATTACATAAGTGATGTTGAGTAATCTCATTTGTTAGTAGTATTTGTTCTAGGACTATTTGATCATGTACATTTGTGAATTAATCTCAATGACAAAGATATATATGTTTTATTTGAACTAAGTGTTTCATCAACTAAGAGTTCATTTAAACATATTGTCCTTGATCATGTTGTGAAAGAATCTATTCTTAAGGTTGTTAAGAATATGAGTAGCATATTCTTTTATACAAATAATCTAACCATTTTCGATCAATTGGGTCCTATGAATAAGGGCATCACATTATCCCAGATCGTCGCCTCTGTTTATTCTCCCTATTAGTAAAGAGTTACTAATGAGCGGAAGTAGTGAGTGTCATACTACTTGATGGAAGATCAAAATAAACATATGGACACTCAAAGGTCGAATAGGTAGAACAAGTGAAGCTACATAGCTTATACATGATATTTCATATAAGTCAATGTAATGTCATCTAGTTCATGATTGTACATATAATTCCTTATACTTGTAATGACACAATTATCTTATGTATATGTGATTAAAGTTTGATACTCCTTATCCCTGTATCATTTATGAGCTAAGGTTGCGGGATGTGTTTGCTCTAGTTAGTTGTATATGGAGATATGTGCTCAGCCTGGAGAGGATGCAGTACTCCGGATGAAAGAGAATAAGATTTTATGCTATCTCAAATCATTCTTGATGGATAAATTCATGACCAGGAGAATATGACTTGTATAGAAAAAGATATAATACTAGAAAATTGTTTCTAGTATAAGTCATATTTATCAAGAATCAGAATTGGAATTGAAAGATGAAGTCATATGATTGAGACAAATTAGTGTTTGACTAACAGTGACACTAGAGATTAGAATCTTGTAATGAAGGGAATTTTAGTGTATGTGTCACGACTCGATTTCCGCCCGAAACTCGAGCCGAGACCGGCGCTAGGGAATGGGAGTGGTTGCTCCGAAACCCGTAGCAAGCCTAAAAACCTTAATAAAGTTTTCGTAAATCAATACCATACATCACGCATGATCTATTTTCAGAAAAGTTCGTTAAAACATTTTTCTCGTTTAACGAAAACACATTTCTGAAAATTGGGTCTTAAGACCCTGATTGTATTTCAAGAAACCAGAGCGCAAACATCATCTCTTGTGATGTACCTTCTCGATTTCCAATACAATCCTAAAATGCTTATAACGCAAAACCAGTGTACCTCTTTAAACATGTGGTACTAGCATTTCAGCAATCACGCATCTTTGAAATCATATATCATATACAGTAGTTCAATAAGAGTTTATCCAAATAATTTGAACTGTTGTAATCAGAAAGCCAGACTTTCCCGTACCCAACTACTTGCAGCTTTAGAGGTATGGTTGACATTGAATTCCGGAATTATTATGGAAGTCTGACCTCAAACCTTGATAACCTGAAAGGTAAACACTGGGGAGGGTCGAAAATATAAATATTTCTGAGTGAGTTCACACATTTACAAATGAATATTCAAATCGCATATATATAAAACAATTGTATATATAAAATATTATCAATTACTTGATCCAGATGAAACCCTACAAGGTAGCATATTGTATGGGTCTCAACCTACACAACATGGGCCTTAGACCGTGAACTGAATCACTGCCGTCTAAGCTGGGTGTCTGGACCTTAACCGTGAAACTGCCATCACAATATTGCATGTGACCGTAACCGTTACTGCCGTCTCAGACTGTTAAGTCAAGGTCGCTAGCACTTCCAACGCCCAATGACATTAACTTACCTCTATGTTAGACACAGTCTCGTATCTAGCGTACTACTGGTGATAACACAATCCTATTGACAACCAATAGGAAGTTTGTTCCAATGGATCTTTCATGGTTGAAATAAATTAGTGCGATTTGTTATTTAAAAACAGTTTAAATATAAGTATTCAAAAGTAAAAACCACAAAGTAAACTCACAAAACCGATGTCCCCCAAAAGCGTATGCTCCTGCTAGCCCACTAGTCAAACACCCTAGTGTTCTGATTTGGCAGATCGACACTCGTCGCATCTAGCTGGAATTCAAATGTCAAAAAAATACCAGACATCGAATTCCTAACTTTAGTCCTATCGTATTTCGACCTGCGTCCCCGGGCTATTCCGACTTGCTTCAACTCAAATTTTAACCTGAATATCACAACGACATCCAATACAACTCAAATTCGCAATTTAAACTTTAAACCGATACGAATTTGATCGATTCGATACGGTTAACGTTCTATATTCGTTCATAAACCGTTTAATATATAACCGAATTCAAAATAACGATTACTACCTCATATAATCGAATTCTTAAAAAAAATTGAGTTAGAATCGAGAAATTGGCCGAGCGGATATCAAACCCTAACTCTTTAAAGTTTCGAAGCCAAAGTGATGAACAAAGAAGAAGAAAGGAAATTTGCTGTTTCATTTCGTGTTTATGCCCCAACATATATACTTAATGGCTAAAGTGACATTTGGTACTAGCTCAATCATGCACTTTATTCTCGATTCTCAATTAGTCGTTCGTAACTCAAACGGAAATTAATTTATAATTTCGCAAAACTTTACCCAAAAAAATTATAAAATATAAAAATGAATAAAAATATAATATTTATTCGCATCCGACTTATATTTTATTTTCTAAAAATCTTTAACGATAACTGAGGTCCCGCTCAATCCAAACTCATGAAAAAATATGTTCAAATTTTATGGAATTTTACCCAAAAATTCCATAAAATGTAAAACAAATAAAAATATAATTTTTATTCTCATGGGACTTTTATTTTATTTTTAATATATCTCAGAAAAATTATTAGGTTCGAATCAGTTTCGCTGAATATAAAAATTATGTCCAAATTTCATAAAAATTTGACTATAGTTTTAAGAAATCATTTCGCGAATATTGACATCAAAATTATTCGCTTGGTACTTATAAATTATTTAATATTAATTTATAAGCTCTTCTTTAGTCTCGATAATTCCAATTATTAATAAATTTAAATTCCCAATTTAAATTTTAAATTCCCATAATTCATATACATATATAGGGACACTTATTAAATTTACGCTTAAATTTAATTTAAGTAATCCTGGTTCATTAAATCACCTCCCGTGATTTAATTTAATATCTTTAAATAGTCAAATTTAACTCCTATCTTTTGACAATTTAAATTAATCTTTTCAAAAAAAAGTCTTAATATTCGAACGCTCAAAATATTATTTTTAATATTTTGATTACTCCAATTTGACCTCGTAGCATATTTTAATTACTTAAAATTACGGGGTGTTACAGTATGCTAATCATGAACATTGGTTCATTAGATTGCATTGAAACACTAGTTCTATTTAGGAGTCGCGATATGTTGTTAGACGTCACTCATGATTTACGAGAGTTAATAATTAAACAGGGTTTTAATTGTTAAAGATACAAAAAGTCGTTTTTTATATCTTTGGTTGCCATCTAGATGTGAAACTAGTTAGTCATACACAATAGGGTGTGTAACCAGTAGTTTTTTAAAGAATCAAATTTGAAATAGATACTAGCGTATCAAAATTTGATCTAAGTTGAAAACAAAGTTCAATTTATGTACTAATTTGTAAGAGTTATAAATTAGAGGAACCTAATTGTACTTTAGCTAAGTGCAGTGGTCAGTGGCTTGTAAGTGATTAATTAGTGGAATTAGTCACACTTAGCATTTATTAAAAGTTAGTGGAATAATCCATGTTGGATTATCACTAATTTCATGATGAATATGTAAGACAATACAATTGTCCAAATACAAATGTTATCTCTTTTGGCAACACATAAGCAAGTTATGTGTCTTATGGTGGCCAACGCTTAAGTTAAGTGTGTGACATTTAACTTAACATGTGTCTTAAAAGAGAGTTTGCCTATATAAAGAGATATAATTTGCTTTGAATAGTACAATTCCTGCACAACACATTCTAAACATAAGCTTATGCTTTAAAGAAGCTAAGTATATAACTAGAGCTATATGCTTAATCCCACACTTGTTTCAAATAAAATTTGTACAAAAAAGTATAACTTACAAGAAAGTAGTTAGTTGTGGAGAGCATGCACTTGAAGGTGCTCAAGTGGAAAGTTTTAAGAAGGCTTATACTTGAAGGAGTTCAAACAACCAGTTCATCAATCACTTAAAAACTTGAAGAAGTTCTCAAGCGTCCGAGTAAGGAGGTGATTATAGCGAGAGTTGAGCATTAAGTCTCTCGTCAAGAGGAACTCGAGCAGATCACTTTGGGGTAAGGATTCAATTGGAAGCATACTCGTGTGGACTAGTTAAAGGTCGCCGTACTTTCGGGACTACAAGAATCTTTGAGAAACGACATAGATGTCCTTCTTGGAACCTAGATGCAAGCTACTAAAACTTGATGATACGTTGAATCCTACGTGATTGTGTTGATCTGATCAAAGCCCAGATTGTATATTTTGATTTTGAATTGAAATATACTTTTCGAACCCACACCTTTCTCTGCACGCTTTCACCATTGTGTTCGTATAATTAGGAGACACAGTCCATTAGATCATCTTCTTCATTGAATGTTCGCAAGATTGATGGTTTCATGGTTAAGGGGTAGTTTTGTCCATAATTTATGTTGTTAAATTCGATCGCTTTAGCTTGCACTTCTCAATATCTAGATCTTCCGATTTTAATTTCTAAGAACGTGGACTTATTTTTTCTTCCTCTATTACGTATGTACCTTTGCTTTTATGGGGTGATTTAATTCCACTTCATCTCCCTTTTTTTGTCGTTGTAATCTTTTTGGGCCATACGGAAGGTATAGCCCAGTTGGATTAGTGTTTGAGCATTATTTTCCTGGTTTTGTGCCGGATTTCCACAATTTTGTGCTGGAATTTCACGATTCTAACCTAATTTTTTCCAATTCTAATTTTGAGCCGATTTTATGTATTTTTACTTTGAATGTCGACATTGGCATAATGAGCTCGAGTTGCGTTTTTGGCCTCATGTGCCATCTGGTTCAAATTCCTCTAAAAATTATTACATTGCCTTCATTGGAGCTATATATATAACATCGGAAAAGCCATTGTCGTCGTACGTCCACCAGACCCATCAAGAGATGGGAATCCGATTGGATCAATAATTATGTCCTGCTCAATTTTACGGTTAGGGGTGAGCATATTGGTGTTAAAATTGATACTTGAAAGAGTGATCCTAAGCCAATTGGTAATGGTAGTGGTGGTGGTGGTGGTGGGTCTTAGCCGATGTTCTTCCTATCAACGAACAGTTTGTCTCGTGGCTAGTTAGTCTTGTTAAAAGTCATAACTAGGTTCAATAGAATTTGTTTATTTTGCTGAAAAGCTTTCGAAAAACTTTCACACGAACTACACCAATTTATGTAGTCTGTCTTCTTATGCGAGAACTGTAAAACAATAAGTTAAGTTGTCGATCGAATAGTGGTGGTCTGATGAACACTCTAATAATAATGAATGAATGAATTCACAGTACTTTATATAATGGTAGGTTAGGGAAATACCTAAAAGAGTTTTGATAAGATCATTTTTTTCTGTCCTATTTTGTATTGGATCTATGTTCTGGTAGAATTCCATCTTTTACTACAAGATAATAGGAGACTATCTAGTATTAGGACTTGAGTCTATTAAAGACATGAGTGACATTCGATATAAGATAATAGGCCTAATAACCTAAAAATGTCTAACATTAGCGAAAGTTTCCATTATGTTCAAATGTTTAAATCGTCTTTGATAATGTCCAAACCTATATGATACCGTTTTAAAAATGTCCAATCTCTAAAATTGTTGACATGACACGTAAGTGATATGTCGTGCGTGTCACGTCATAATATATTTTTGGACATTATGAAGACTTTTGCTAAACGTTTGGATATTATGGAGATTTTTACTAAACGTTTGGCCTTTCTAAGATTTAGTTTTATCAATGTGGCAAGAACCGATACGTCATCTAAATGACACATCAGTATAAGCACACTCCATTGTGGGGTTGGACTTTTAAAAGAGTATCATATAGGTTTGGACGATTTAAACATTTGTATATAATGAAAACTTTCGCTAAATGTTTGTCATTTTTGGGTTATTAAGCCCAGATAATATTGATCCAAATATGATAATCTCTCAATATATGTTTAGGGTGAATCCTTGGAGATTAGTATTCAATCCGAATTTTATTAGGAGTCGGTTCCTTGATATGGATATTGAAATTCAGACCTTAAGGTCTGGTATCCATCAAGAATAAAGGCTATAAACATCATTTAGTAACATCGATTTTAATTTTTAAATTTTTAAATAATAAATAAATATCTTATTAATTTTATTTTATTCCTTTTCAAAATATATACATCTTATTTCATTCTATAGAATCAAATTATAATTAAAATAAACATTTTTAAATTGAAAATTTTGATAACGCATTTGCACTTTATGCATAATCACCCACCTAAAATTAAAATTAAAAATTACATATAGACACAAAACCACTTTAAACTATTTTCATTTTACTCTGACAAGAGGGAAAAAGGGTCGCTTGTTATGGCGCTTTCCCGGCTAAGGAATCCGGTCGTCTCACGCGCCGCCTCTAATCTCTTCAAAGCTCGCTTTATATCCACGTGCCACCATCGTTCCTCTGGATCCCTTGCACGGTATGTCCCCATGTAAATATGAACTGGGTATGTTGGAAATTTGATTGTTATGAGTGATCAAAGATTGAATTCTGAGTTTTTGGGATATGTGATTATGTGTTTGTATTGATTTATTTCTCTTGTGGGATTGAAGTTTTGATTGTTGGGTAATAGTGGGTTTTGGTCAAAATTGGTTAATGCATATGAAAGTTGTTGACTTTTTCAGAATTGTTAGAAATGAATTGGTTTGTGGGAATGAGTGGTTTGATTGGTTTAGTTTTAATGTTAATTCGGGTTTGTTTCTAGTTTCGAATTGGTGTAAGTATGTTGACTATTTAGCTGATAAATGAGTACTTGTAAGGTAGGTAGCACAGACACTTCACTCAATCAATGTTTTCCGATTCGGAAACGTGTCGGACACTTGGCATTTCGGATATGAAACTTACATTTTAACATAGAAAACCTTACAATAAGGCCATTTTGCCATATGTCCCTGTCCAAGTGTCCCGTTTTGCTGTGTTTGTGACCGTGCTACCTAGCTTATAAGTGGCTAAAAACTGGAACTTTTAAAGTACTGGGAGATGAGGTTACTGTACATTTGATTTGGTTACTTTGTGAAAATTAAGTTTTGATTTTGGTGATAAGTGGGTTTTGGATGAAAATCAGCTTGCATATGAACAATGTTGACTTTGGAAATTATATAAAATGAGTGAAAGAGAATCATAAGAAACTGAACTTGTAATGGGTTCATTGTCTTTAGTTGCATGAGTGGTCTTTTTGTTTTTGATTTCTGAAATTGTTTTGGTTGATATTGCTTTGACTTTTGTCTTCTGGGGAGCAAATGGTTGAACTTGAATAGAATTTTTAGTTTTGTAGATTAAAGTTTGGTGGCAAACTAGACTGTTCTAGAACACGTCCTTTAAGTATAATGTAAAGAAAAAACATCCATGCATTCATGATTTACATAACTGGCATTCTACTCCTATGTTAACTCTCATAATAATCCGGTTTGCTATGTTTATTATCAATTGGGAGTTTTTTGTAAATGTTGAAGACTCATTAGCTAGATGTCAGGTAGGTATCTGTTTAAAGTTTTTGTTAGTCAACGTGTGTTATGTCCTGAAATTTTTGACATTCTAGCTCTATTATCTGCTTATTCTTTTTTGGATATAAGCAACATTACGACTGATCTTTTTTGTATAATATACCTAATAGCTGTAAGCCTGTGACTATCCCTTATTTTTGTGAATCTGTTGATGCAGCTCTTCTAGTGGGGAAAACTCATTTGTACATGGCAATGGCTCCTTTTTAAGGTTTGTGCCTATCAACCTCTTAATTTTTCTGCTCATAGAATATGCTGCAAGCCTGCAACTGATTTGCATGTTTTTGTCACCCTTATACCAAAGCTTCTGTAAAAAAATTGAGACTATTGTTTCCTAGTTGTTGTTACTTTTCCTTTCTTTCATATGAGCCTTTTCCTCAAGTGGACATCAAATTAGGTCGTTAGTATTTCCGTATTGTAACATAATCATGCTACAAACAATAAAGAAGTATCAGGTGATTGAGCTTTCACGCAATATTGCTTTTGGTTGCTGTTAAATTCATGACTGCACCCTTCGCTAAGTCGATGCATTTTAAGTAACTATATGTTGGTCAAGTTAGGCTTTGTTTCATTTTCTTTCCTTTTTTCACCTCTCCAACTAATTTATCTCAAGGTACCTTTTTGGTTCGTTGTTTTCCTGGCAATTCACTAATGATTATACTCACCAGGCCTGCTTCATTATTCGTGAACACTGGCGTGCAAGATAGTTCTTTGAAGCTTAAGGTTTGTGTTAAGCGTGTCAGTTCTACTAATTTAGATTTTTTTTTTTTTTTTTTATAATCTTTTCTTTTGTTTTGCAGTTACGAATCGGTTTTCGTCATTACTCATCTTCAGGTACAAATCACCGTTATGTGACTCCTTTCAGAAACTTTTGTGGTTGCATCTTCGTTGACTTTTCATAAGCTGCCTGGTATCATTTGAATAACTAAAACCATTAAATCTTACTTAAGTTGTTAGGGCTGCTGTCAAAACCCACTTTACTGTCCAAGCAATTCTGTCCAACTCCAGAATATGGTATGGTAAATTTGTATGTATTCTTGTAGGATTCCCAAGAAATTATTTGAAATCTTCTGAAAGCAGATGATAATTTATCTCCTTCTCACCTGCTGTGAATAGTCGAGACATTGAGAAATATCCAGAAAGGCATTTAGGAATTGAAAGTAATTGATCTTTGAGTTTCCTTTTGGATAATATATCAATTTGCTAATTAATTTTTTAATTATATGGATATGGCTCGAGTCATCCAAGAAATTTTGAAGTAGCAGGTTCCTATCTAGAAATCCAGCTGTATAAAACGGCGTTCATGCTGGAGGACTTGCACTTAGTCTAATAGTTATAGTGTAGTTTTTCTTATTCCCCTAGAAAGTGGGCTGGGAATGAGCATGTTTAAATTGTTTAATAATTTGATATATCAGCGGCATCTATACTATTGCTATTGCTAACTATAAATCTTATTGTCATATATTGATGGCTGGCATGCTACTGAATAATGCATGTGATGTGACTAAGGCTATTTTTTGGATTCCTAGTTTAACCAATGGTTTGTATTGTTCACCAATTATTTTTTCTTGGTTCAGAGGCTCCACCTCATTTGATCATTGGAATGCCTGCATTGTCTCCTACAATGGTAAGACATGGTGATAGTAATACCTCCAAACTGTTGTCTCTTTTCGTTGGACTTTCTTCTCTTCTATAAGAAGTCAATATTATTTATTATTCTCTTTTATGCAGACTCAAGGTAACATAGCAAAGTGGTATAAGAAAGAAGGAGATAAAGTGAGTTTTATTTACAAGGAATTAACTTTAATGAACTCTTTCTTATTTCTGACTGGATTGCAGTTTGTTCATCGTCATTCTCGGGTTCTGATACTATTGAACCTATTTACAGATAGAAGTGGGTGATGTACTGTGTGAAATTGAGACGGACAAAGCAACACTGGAGTTCGAATGTCTTGAAGAGGGGTAATTACTCTTCTCAGCATCTCCTTCTTTTCTTTCTTTAAAAAACAATTGCCAATCTCAGTTATTTTTGTACTTAAGTTGACAATGCCCTTCAGATTTACTTTGTGTTATGAAATCTCATTTGATAAAAAAAATTTGGAGTATAATTTCTTTCTCTGAACAGTTTCACATACTCTATTTGCATTTCTTTTGGACTAGATAGCGCTATCATGGTCACTTTTTCATTTCAGGTATCAATCTGTTGTGAAATTAATTTTTTCTTCATGTTTTATGCATTCTTTCGATGCAGGTTTTTGGCGAAGATTTTGGCACCCGAGGGTTCCAAGGATGTGCCTGTAGGACAGCCCATAGCTATAACGGTAATTTGTGACAAGCTAACGAGCTTGCTTGTTTCATACATTTGTCTTTCTTGCTTGAAAAATCTGCAACATATACATAAATTTGAACTTTTTTCTACAAGAATTGTAAAACGAGACAGTGATAAATTGTCTTTGCGAGCAAAATTGAGAAAAGCACAAAACTTTAATAAACTGATTTCGATTTTGTCTGTTTGTTACTAACTGATATACTTAATGGAGTAACCCTGAGGATATTTGAAAACATAAATAATTTTCTATTTCCTGGTATTCACAAGGCTGTTTTCTGTTCTATGGTCTCTGGATATGTGTTAAGAGCATCAATTATTCAGGTAACAGGATGTTAATACTCTTTTGATGGCCTCACAAGGTTGAGGATGCAGATGACATCCAAAATGTTCCTGATGTTAATAGCGGAGCACAAGTTAAAGAGGAAAACTCACCTGAGCAGGATACCAAAATTGAAGACCAGGGAACCAAATCCGTTAAGATTGACACTTCTAAGCTTCCACCTCACATTGTTCTTGAAATGCCAGCATTATCACCAACAATGGTAAGTATGGACAGGCATTATATAAGCTAACATGTCTTGGTCCACCGTGCTAAATTTTATTCTAAATAGTTAATTTTCTATGTGTTCTTTTGCAGAACCAAGGTAATATTTTCAAGTGGAGTAAAAAAGAAGGAGATAAGGTTAGTTTGTCAGCTTAAGCTATAGATTTGTTGATCAAAATCATCATGCATTAATTTTGTTACTTCTCTTTTTTCTTGACAGATAGAAGTGGGTGATGTCATTTGTGAGATAGAGACGGACAAAGCCACCCTTGAATTTGAATGTCTTGAAGAAGGGTAATATTCTTATACTTTAAAATTCATTTAATTTTATTAATCTGGATAAACGATAAAAGAGCTCAATCTACAGCTTTTATCATGGGAGCTTATTCAGATAACATAAACTTTTAAGGAAAACATGTGATTCAAGTCTAATTATGTATATGTCTGTCGATATTTAGAAGGAGAGTGGGGCTAGGAGGATAAAGGTGGAGGGTTTACAAATTATAACATTTCTTTATCTTTGACATGTTGTTATTAACTCATGACTTATGAGGATATGAACAACTGAACTTGGAGGTCAATTTGAAAGGTGGGAGAGATCCTAGCATTGACAACTTTCACTGGAAGGGAAAGGTTATGATTAGTAAATGCTGTTTTCTTAGGGCTAATCACCTGTAAAACTACCGACCTTTCATTTTTTTTCAATAACACCCTCACCTTGTAAAAACTTCAATAGCACTCTATTTTGCATTTTTACGTTTCAATAGCATCCTAAAGTATTAAATTGAACTATTTTCAGTTGGATAAAATTCAAAATAAGTCCTTTATATTTACCACATATTCTAAATAATATTGAATGTTATAAATACTACAAAAAAACTATCTTCTCCATATTTAAAGATGAATAATAATAAAAAAAATTATTTAATTAAAATAATTAAATTCCGAGCAATCGCCACTTCCTCAAATCCGTTACCGACTCTTTCGCACCACAATTCGCTATTTTTTTTTTGAAGAACACCGTTCTTCCTCGTTCTTGAGGAAGAACAAAATTCTTCCTTGTTCTTGAGGAAGAACAAATTCTTCCTCAAGAACTCATCCTCCATGGGAGGATGGAGGACAAGGTGTTCTCGTCCTCCCATGGAGGACGAATCTCGTCTTCCCATGGGAGGACGAGAACAGCTCGTCCTCCCATGGAGGATGATGGTGGAGAAGCGGCGGGTGGCGGGGTGAGGAGGAGACCGGAAAAATGTAGGGTAGAAATTAATATTTTTTAATTTTTTATTTAAATTAGTGGGGAAGAGGGCTTATTTGGATGCTTTTTAAGTTAAGGGATGTGTTTGTATTTGTTTAATTAGAAAAAGGTATAAAATGATCCTTTCATTTAGTTATTTTATAAAATTTAATCCTTATAATAATAAAATCATCTATTTTTTTAAATTTAGGGTGCTATTGAAACGTAAAAATGCGAAATAGAGTGCTATTGAAGTTTTTACAAGGTGAGGGTGTTATTGAAAAAAAATGAAAGGTCGGTAGTTTTACAGGTGATTAGCCTTTTCTTAGAATGCAGCTAAGTCTTTTTCCTTTGGGAAGGAATAAATGAAAGACAAGGAATGAGTCATGGAATTGCATTGTTTTTTTATTTTTTGACTTTTTGGATATTGTTTGAAGGAGTTTCACTTTTCTAGTGTAGTCTCCCTCTTAGGATCGCAATATTATGATAAAAGAAGAAAAAATACCTCTATGAATTGATCATTCTCAGGTGGGAAGAGAATGAAAGAGACTTTTAAGGGAGGACTTTACAATGCCCTAAGATTTTATTTATTTATTTAATGCCTGCTGCTATGGAACTGAGTGATGCTTTGCATTGCTAGCGATACCTAGTTGCATGGTTCAATGCCTTCTTGCTGTCTGTTTTTAGTCTCTTTAAACATAATTGAACGCCCCTCAGATGGATGGTTGCACTCAGTTTTATTGCTATGCTATCTCTAATGGACTTGTAACAATCTTTGGTGGAAATGCTGAGTGCAGGTATTTGGCTAAGATACTGGCACCAGAAGGCTCAAAAGATGTGGCAGTCGGGCAACCTATTGCAGTCACTGTAAGTTTCTTTTATCGCTCCCATGAACAGCTATTATAAATGCTGTATGAAGTGAAATGATGTTGGTCTCTTCATAATACAAGTAATTGGTACCTTCCCAAATTCCAAGTAACAGTATTATGATACATGTTAATATAGGGAAATATATGTAGTTTCAGTTGCCTCTATCTTGTGTTAAAGTGGTAGTAGCTTGAATGACGTGAGTCATCCACGATGGTTATTATGCTAGGTCGAAAATCCAGATGATATCGAAATTGTAAGGACTTCTGTTAGTGGTAGCATGGAGGCCAAAGAAGAAATACTTGTCCAGCATGATTCGAAGGATGAAACTCAAGAAGGAAAGGGAAGCTTTACAAAGATTAGTCCCACTGCTAAGTTGCTGATTTCAGAGTATGGGTTGGACACATCAATGTTAAGGGCATCGGGGCCTCATGGAACTCTTCTTAAGACTGATGTTTTGGCTGCAATTAAGTCAGGCAAGGGGTCTGCGAGTAAATCTACACCCAAGGAGAAAGCAGCTCCATCACCTCAAAAAGGCCCACAAGCTTCCACCAAATCTTTGCCAGGATCCCAACCACAGCAGTCAGAATCATTTGAAGATTTTCCAAATACTCAAATTCGCAAGGTAGAATCTATTTACTGCTAAAACAAAAATTGTTGACTTTCTTTTGTGTGGAAATTGTAGGCCTAGTAGAGTGAAATTTTGGCTTTCATAACAGTCAGCCCACTTTCAGAATTCATTTTGATTTGCTTACATGGAGTGGCTTATATTCCCTTTAGGAACCATTTGGGTTGAGTGTTTTTGAAATTCATGGATTTAAAACCCATGGAATGTTAAATCCATTGAGCTAAAGATTCTACCGTTTGAATTGCATATTAATCAAAGATTTATAAGGATAATTTGAAATAATGTTTTTTTAAACAATCCATCATCCCTAAAAAAATAATGGATGTTAACTTTTACACCTAAGAGGCGGGATTTTAAATCAAGGATTTCGGAGGATTAAATTTCAAAATTTATAAATTTTTTATAACTTTTTGTCTTACCAAACAATTAATTTTGTTTATCTAAAATTCCTCAACCCAAACTGTGCTTTACTTTCACATTTTCCTACTGGTTTGGGATTCTAATTTGTGACTGAAGGCACCTTGTTTTTTAACTTTTATTTTTGAGCAAATTACTCTAAGGTACCTCACATTTGTCATAATTCACAGTTTGATACCACTTGTTTGAAAATCAAACGATTTGGTACCTCAGTTTTGATTTTGTAAACTATAAGCCCCTTCTGTTAAATATAGGTACTCAATCGTTAACGGAATGAAATGTGAGGTACCAAATAGTTTACTAATGGGGTACCTAATCGTTTACATAATTGAAACTGAGGTATCAAATCGTTTAAATAATTAAAATTGAGGTACCAAATCGTCTGAATATAAATCTCAAATTATTAACAGAACTAACAGAAGGGCCTTATAGTTTACAAAATCAAAATTGAGGTACCAAATCGTTTGATTTTCAAATAAGAGGTACTAAATTGTGAATTATGACAAATGTGAGGTACTTTAGAGTAATTTGCTCTATATTTTTCATCTCCTTTTATATGTTTTGAGGGGTTATTGGATGATATGAAGCATGCATGTAAAAAAGGTGATTACCTTATGCTTCTAAGTATTGATGGTGCATAAGGAAAAAAAAAGAATCTTTAGTTAGAAATTGGGAATTAGATTGGATTTAGCCATACAAAACGCTAATGGAATTTCTGGTACTTACTCAAACCCATCCCTATCCAAGTCATCTAGTAGTACTTTTTGTCAGTTTGTGTGGGGATTGTGGGCATAGTAGAGTGAACTTTCGGCTCTCCCAATTGTCAACCCATTATCAAAATTCATTTTGATTTGCTACACAAAGTGACTTATATTACCTTTACTTTCGTATTTCCCAACTGGGATGGGATCCTAATTTACGACTCAGAGCAACTAGTTTTTTCACTTTATATTTTGGATCTCCTTTTATCTGTTGGTAGGGGTTATTGGAAGAGATGAAGCATTCATGTAAATAGGTGATCTATTTATGTTTCTAGATGGTACATAGCAAAAAATTAATTTTGAAGTAGAGAATTAGATTGGATTTTGTCGCGCATAACAGTAATCGCATTTCACATACTTTTTCTAACCCATCCTTATGCACAAGTCATCTGATTGTATTTTATGTCTAGCTTTAGCACATTCAGATTTAGGATATGATTTTTCTATATTGCTGAATCGTAAACCAGTAATCTTCATTGATCAACTATATATCTGTTGGACCTACAAATTAATTTTTTATTTACTTTTTTGCCTAAAACACTTTTCCTTACTCTATAGACCAGTACAAGCATGCCAACTTTGGTAGTTTACTGATCTATCTGATGTTTGGAATAGAACTTTGGGGGTTATACTGAATTTTTTTCCTGTGATTTTATGATGGATTTTGCTACAACCTCTGTTTTTAAAGATTATTTTTACTTCCTCAGCCAGAAAAAGTAATTCTTTTCTGTGCATTTTAAGAAAAATCAGTAAATTAGATGTCAACTCATACTTTTTCCCTATTGTTCTTTGTTTATCCTGGGAGTCACTATAAATCTGTGATTTGAAAATTATGTTTTAGTTTAAGCAGAAATTTACGGAGAATTAAATTTGGAAACTAGTTTAGAGCTATTCTATAGATAAAAAGAGGCAAACATTTTGGGACATTCAAAAAGGGAATAATGGACATTCTCGGGACAGAGGGTTTAATTATTTTTTTGTGTTCTTTTTTATCATTTCCTCTTAACTTGATCTTGTCTCTTGCCCAAAAACAAAGTGTCTTAGAATTATGTATCACTCTTTTTTTTGAAATGAGAATTATGCATATTCGAATTTTGGTTTACATAGCTGAATGATAAATTTTCAGATTATAGCAAGAAGATTATTGGAATCAAAACAGACAACACCACACTTGTATTTATCAACAGGTTTTGAAATCCTATTTGCTACTTATTTTGCATCTCTTTTTGTTGTATAATCTTTCTTCTAATTCTGGCTGCTGTTCTCTATCAGATGTTATACTGGATCCTCTTCTCTCTTTTAGAAAGGAGCTCAAAGGTATAGGATTCAAATTTTTGGTTTGTTTCTTTGTTTCTCTGGACATGTATAATTTGACTGGAACGGAACGCTCACACTTTGCTTAATTTGCAGAGCAGCATGATATTAAAGTTTCAGTAAATGACATTGTCATCAAAGCTGTTGCGATTGCCCTGAGAAATGTACCAGAAGCTAATGGTAAGAAATATATTGAAACGTCAATTGCTTTAGGAATTTTTCCAAACAGAATAATGAACATGCAGATTGTTTATACATCAACCCAATATAAAATCCCTTTCAAAACTTGGACTTCTATCTCAGATGGACAAATAAAAGCTTGGTTAAATGAGCTTTTATTTTGATTTCTCAAATCGTGCTAGCAACTACAACATATCAAGGACGTTTATTTTCACATCATGTCAAGCTAAAGAAGTGGGGTTTTCATTGGATTGGGACTTCTAAACTTACCCATCTCTTGGAATCTTTTGAATTTACAGAATCTATTAAGCATTTTGAATTCTATGGAATTAGAGATTTATAACATTTTATCTACTGTCTTCCTGCGTGCGTTTCTTATTCTGAAGTCTGTTGCATCAATTTTGCAGCTTACTGGGATGTTGATAAAGAGGAAATTGTTTTGTGTGATTCTGTTGACATATCAATAGCAGTTGCGACTGAGAAGGTAATAATTTTTTCTTTTTGGTATCTAGAAAGTAGAAACTATCATTCTATATGATATCTTACCATTATTTTACAGGGCTTAATGACTCCTATTGTTAGGAATGCAGACCAGAAATCCATTTCATTGATCTCTGCAGAGGTAGGGTATTTCTTCATTTCATATTTTTATGTTAAATCCATCAATCCAAAAGATATAGGCTTGCAGCTAGCACTTCACTGTGTGATGTCTCTTTTTTCCCTTATCAATCTTGCTGGCTCTTGATATTGATGAAAGAAGAAATCAGCTTCTTCCTAACTGTTATTACTGTTTACTCGTACAAGCAAGCTCATAAAAACATGTAATGAATTACACATAGAGAGTTTGTAATTACAACCTCCCTACTCTAAAAAAAATCGTCAAATCAGATTCCAGGAATTCCTTAAATCACCCTTTTTTCTTCCTTTTCAATTTTATAATTAGCCGTATTTTACTTTTTCAAGTTTGAGTTCCTTGTTTTTTCTTTTCACTACCTTTTTCTCAGTTACTTGAACTTCCTTCAGGTAAAGCAACTAGCCGAGAGAGCTCGGACAGGGAAGCTTGCACCAAATGAGTTTCAAGGAGGGACTTTCAGGTATACATGTTTATCTTTGCTTTGACCCTCAATCACCTGTCCAAGCTTGCTTTCTCCTTTCTAGTTCAGGTATAAATGTAAAACAAATAATAGATAATTGTTAATTCTTATGCAGCATTTCAAACCTGGGAATGTATCCGGTAGATCAGTTTTGTGCAATTATAAATCCTCCACAGGTTATTGTTCTCATCCCATATATAATGTATAAACTTTGCTTTTATCATAAATCAGTAACCGTTGATTTCATCAGTCATCCAAATAAACAATTTAAATGTTATGTTGTTCGGGATCTCTTAGAATGCCCAAGAAATTTTTGTAACCTGGGCCTTCAAAGTTGAATGGTATCTGAACTTACCTTTATCCATGTTTATAAAATACTAATAACACAAGTACATAGTGATTTTTATTAGATAAATGCAAATTTTTTTTAATTGATCATAACAACTTCAACTCATGTTCGTTGAAGTAGTTGAGAAGTTCCTTATAAAAGTATTCAGTAAAACTCTTATGTTTCTTAGTTCTTATGAATTTTATCATAAATATTTGATGATTTATTGTATTATCCGTTATTTCATCCATGTATGGCTTAAAAATTCTCCAAAAAATTTTAGGCTGGCATCCTAGCAGTTGGTAGAGGGAACAAAGTTGTTGAGCCACTACTTGGGAGTGATGGTTAGTAAAAGCTACTTCTTAGTTGTGATCTATATAATTAGTGCTTTTTGACCGAGAAGTATAACATGGATTTGCATTCTACAGGAATTGAGAAGCCTGCCGTGGTTAACAAAATGAACTTGACTTTATCTGCTGATCATCGCGTTTTTGATGGCAAAGCTGGAGGTTTGTAACACTAAATATTCTTTACAATCAAATGGGAAGGTGTTTTAAAAAATGTTTATTTTAACTGGCAGAAGGTATTTAAGGGTCTCATAATTTATTGGGTCTTGCCTCCTGCCTAATTAGGCAGATAATTTATGGGAATCCATTCTTAGCCTGATATCGTTGTAGTGGCAAAGCTTTGGTGGGTACAATTGTGTGAAGACTTGATTAACTTCTTATAAAGAATTATTGAGTCAGTGAGTTGTTAAAATTGGGTGACAAATAATGTTTTTGACATAACCTCAGGGAGATGATAGTAATTGTCCCTTATTTCTTTTATGTTGGTTGTCCATTGGTTATCAAGGAGCTAAGTCGCTACCGAACAGTGCTACTGCCTGCACGATTCGTAATACCACAACTTGACATTGATGTATATTATAATTTTAGTTTGCCCGTACTGAACTTGGGGCTAATTGTTTTGCAGGCACATTCCTATCAGCTTTGCGATCAAACTTTAGTGATATTCGGAGACTTATTTTGTGAGGCCTATCTGACTAAACAATTGGCTTTCAAAGTATATGCCAAGGCGGAGGATGTTGTCGTAAAGGTAGTTAGGAATTTCTGTGAGATATGGTGCCAATTTATTCGTGGAGAACATCTCGCAGGTGGTTGAGCTGATTTTGTTAAATTTTGCCATTCATTGAAGTTTTCCTGTTAATAGTTAGAGCTCATTGTTTATGGAGTCAATTTTCTAACATTATGATATTTCCAGCGTTTATCTCTGCGACAAAATTATTGTTAATTGGAATAATAAAAATGTACAACAGAAACACTAAGAATTGTAATAAAATGCTCATCTGATACAGTGCTCGTATATATCGTCGTTCCCCAATGCCTGGACTTCCATTGATGAGCGTTGTCATTTCTGCGCCTGTGGTTTTCATTTTGTAGGCTGGTACATAAAACTGATTTTCAAATTCATAAATCTTAGGGCTTGTTTGGATCAATTCTAGTGTAGAATTCATTTCTACATAAAAATCATTTGAAAAATGAACTTTTGTATTTGATTTTTTGAATTTTAAATATGAAAATAATATTAAATTAAGTGAAATAAATTAAATATTGTATTTCGAGTATAAATATAAATTTAAATTGTGAAAATATATTTGAACCAAAAACATATTTTATAAAAGGCCTAATTACTTTAAAAACCCCCACCTTGTAATATTTTTTCGTTTATACCATGACCTAGGAAAAAGTTCATTTGTACCCTTTTTTTGATTTTTCATTTTCATCTCTACCCAAAAAGGGTACAATTGACTATATAAAATTTTTAAGGATAAAAATGTTAATAACAACTAAATAGAAGGGTTCCACCATATTTTTTTTTATCTTAAAAAATACAAATAAGTCCTCCAACTTTAAAAATATTCAAATAAATCTTCTAATTTATTATTTTTAACAAATTAAATTATTTAAAAAAATATTTTCGGCGTACCATCGTACTTCCCCGATATATTGAACCCGTTAATTTTTTTTTAATTTTTTTTTTTTTCGTTTTGATGCCGGAGGAGCCCTCCTTCCTCCCATGGGGGAAGGAGCAGATCTGCTCCTTCCCCCATGGGAGGAAGGAGCACGCTGCTCCTCTCCCCCATGGAGGAAGGAGCAGATCTGCTCCTTCCCCCATGGGAGGAGGAGCTGAGCTGCTCCTCCTTCCATGGAGGAGCAGCTCGTGCTCCTCCTTCGAGGAGGAGCCCGGAATTTTTTTTTAAAAAAAAAAAGAAATTTATGTAAATTAAATATTTATTATCAATTTAATTTTTTTTTAGGAAAAGAAGGTATTTTTGAACAATTAATATGATTAATGTCTTATTAGAATAATAGTTGAATTTCAAGGATTATTTTAGCCTTTTTTGTATATAAAAAGAGATCAATTTAGTACTTCGGGGTACAGTTGAAAACGAAAAATCAAAAATAGGGTACAAATGAACTTTTTCCTAGGTCATGGTATAAACGAAAAATTATTACAAGGTGGGGGTTTTTTAAATAATTAGGCCTTTATAAAAATTCAATTGAATTCCATAAAAATTGTGAAATTCATTTGATGAAACATAATTAACTTTTTTATTCAGTTTTTTAACCATTAAAAATACAACACTACAACCAATGATTAAGCAGAAAATACAAACTTTACTGCCTATAGTTCATACGAGAGAGCCTTGAACATTGGAGTAATTTTACATAGCTAAGTATGAAAAATGGTAACGAAATGACTTTGAATTCTGAAACTCATTGGCATCCTGCATTAATCTCTTTGACAGCGAGTGGTTCATACCATTGACGACCAAATCCAGCCGCCTCTCTTGCTTCCTCGTTAAAGGGCGGCTTTAATGGTCCTCTAAAGTATTTTCTTACTGTATCGTGGAATTTCTGAATAATCTCTTCATTCTCCTCCAATGTAATTTCACTTTGTCCGACTCTACTTTCTTCAATCGCCGAGCTGGAATTAATACCCGGATGTCTCAACCTCAAGCATAGATACTTGAACCACTTGATCCCGGCAGCACAGTGAGTAACCTCTTCAGGATACACCACTCTCTCCAGTAAATCAGCAGTTTCACTGTCACCGCCATTGCGGAATCGAGATATGGTAGTTGGCATGACATCCAGTCCCCTGGCCTGCAATTTCATCAGTTAAATCATCAAACAATGTATACTAATGGAGTACTTTATTAACCTATATAAGTTCAACAGAAGTTTAATTTAAACCAACAATTATCTTCCATGTGTCATTCAGCCGAAACTTTAATAATCTAGATCACTCGAGAAACAACGGGTATTGAATTCTGCACAGGCATCATTGAATTAGCTAGTGATCCTTTTCCATATCACTGAACCTTCTCACACCCATACAATCCTCCTAAGTACAACTTCCAAATCTTAGCCTAGAAGCTGCTCTTTTTCCCTAACGAAAAAAATGTACTTTCAAGAAAAATATGATCAAGAATATCTCTCTATTCGTTCTATGCGTGATAAGGCTGTGAAAGTTCGGTTTGTATTTGTTTCCCCAGGCAGAATGATATTTTTGTTAAGGAGTATTTCCTGCGTTGTTGGTTACATTCATATTAGCATCTTCATCCACCATTGTCTTCCTTACGAAAGGAAATAATTTAATCAGTTTCTTATTTCACTATTGTAGTAGGCACCGTATAGATAAAAGCGACAATTCCAATGATACATATATGGTCATCATTACACCACTAAAATACCACAGCAATGCCGATTGTTACTTTCTTGAAAATTATACACAACCCCCGGTACCCTTTATCACTAACAGCTGTGAACCGCACAGCTTCACCAAAAACATATATATGTATATTCATAATGCCACATTATATGATAAACAAGCAGAATATTAGGGTTGTACTTGTTCCTCTACTCGATTGTGATAATTGCATTCCAGGATGCAGCAAAAGAAAAAGAAGACAATGGGATGAAAGAGTGAATAGACAAGCACCTCGTGAACACAATGCTCTATTGCCAAACGTGCCAGTAGGTCGTTAGATGTGGTGATGGCCGAGTCCCATAGCCCATCATGACCTGGTAATGATCCATAAGAAGAACCTAGTTCCTCGAGCCGTTTTGCAAGAAGTGTGAAGTGTCTGCCTTCATCTTGAGCAACTTTCACAAAATCTGTAAAGAATTCTCTTGGCATTGCTTCTTGCTTCCCAAAGCGAGCAATAATGTCCTGGAACAAAGTTCATAATGAATTAACAACGTGAAAACAAATGTCACTATTTTTTTACCATAAAATTGGGAAAATTTTGGCAAACCAGGTATTCTGCTATAGTAATACACTTATGCTTCTTATACAGATGTACAACTTCATATGCCTTGGATATAATGAGAAACCATTCTACCTAGTTTACAGGTACAAAGCAAGATGCAACTATAAATGCACATAAAAAGATGAAATATCCAGGAAATAATTCATGAAGATGTTAAGCATTATATGATGCCCTCATAAAAATGATTTAACTAATTACAATTTTAAATATAATTGAATGTTTTGGTTCAACTTCAATGTATTGCAACTTTATAGAACCAATCCCAGTCAAGATCTTGCAAGTATATTAATCCGACTCGAATAGTTCAACAATTCTTGCGCTTATTGTATACATGCAATACTCTGAATTGTCTCCATGTTCTTAAGAATTCAAATTATAATTAAACATTAATCAAATCTTCAGCCAAAAGGCCCACTACGTAACATATGCTAACAAAGTAACATTTACAGCAACATTGATCCAATTAAATTAATTTATGTTTAGTGATACTGTTGTGAGATTAGCCGCAGCGGAATGGCAGCAAAATAAATAGAAAATCAAGCCAATAACAAAATAAAGAATTGAACCAAAACAAACACAAGATTTTACGTCGATCGTCGAACGACTGCTCCACCAGCGAAGGTATGAGTTTATTCACCAAAAATAAAGATTACAAAGAACGGTAGAGATTCTCTGAGTGCTTGAAACCGAATTGGTTTAGATTACCCAACAAGAATAGATTAAACCCGAATAATGCTTAAGGTCGTCTGCCTCACACACACTTAAATTTACAAGTCATAAAGTTCGCCAATTCCAAGGTATACCATAATTAACAGTTTGGTACTCTTTTTTCAAAAGTCTACTTAATAGTCCTTCAGTTTTAATTCCGTTAACCGTAAATTGAAGTATAATAAGGCAAATTAAGCTCTAAAAATTTCAAAATTGCAAACAAAAAGGGTACATACCCAAGACAAGTCAACAGCCCAGCTTTCAATATGAACAAGGCTATGAACAATGGCCTGTCTACTCTGCAAGCTCCCACCTTTACCCAGCTTCGGCATTGAACCCGGCGCGACCACCTTCACCTGCCACCACCCACTTCAAACATTAACTCATTACAACAAAACAGACCAGTTCATTTTGTAATCAAATCAATACATTGGCGAGTCTGGCTGGGCGATCAGGTACAGTGAGGTCCATGGAGGGAGTGTAGGGCTGAGAAATGGTGCCCTCAAGCCATTGAGAAGCAAAAGTTTGACCTAGCCTCGCCTTCTCAAATGGGTCTGCAGTGTTCAGGACCGTTACCGCCGCTTCAACCAGTGTTATGTTTTGCTGGTTCATGTCTTCTTCTCTAGTCTCTCTCTCTGTGTAAAGTGATCGGAGGTTATCTTTAATTAGAGGGATAATTGTCTTTATTGGTTCCTCAACATTTAATATTTACTTTATGGATTTTTGTTTTGTTCTATTTCTTTTGTTTGATTGACATTTAAACTTCTAATTTTATCATTTTATGTACCAATAGAGAAATTTTTAGGAATCATCCATCTTAAGGTCCCTGAATATTTAGTTTTTAGTTTATCTGATCCCTTAATTTTTATTTGAGATTAGATAAAATCAAATAGAAGTTTAGGGACCAAATAAACTAAAAATATGTAAAGTTCAGGGACCAAATAAGACAAAATGAAATTTTAGGGACCAGATAAACCAAAAACGTATAATTGAAGAATTAAATGAGACTAAATGAGAATTTAAGGGTCAGATAAACTAAAAATATAAAGTTAAAGAACCTTAAAATATGTTAATCTTGTTTTATACTCTCCGTCTCAATAAAGTTGTCCACTTTGAAAAAAAAAATGTCCCAAAATTCTTGTCCACTTTTAAAAAGTAACAAATTTTTACATTTAATTTTCCTATATTACCCTATATAAAATACACTAATGAAAGTAAATTGCAAGTGGACCCTATATTAAATAGGGGTATGACAAGAAAAAGTAAGGAAAATTTTACAAAACCATAAACAATAATTGTTTCTCTTAAACTGTGTGATAAAAGCAAAGTGGACAACTCTATTGGGACGGATGGAGTATAATTTATAGAAAATAGTAATGATATACATCTCTTTTTCGAATGGAACATGCTTTTTAATTCACTTTGTTATACCCGCTTTACGTGACATGTTTTTATTTTCTCAATTACTATTTAAAAGTGTATGCTTCAATTTTTCAATTTAAATTGATCCTCTCGTTTGTTGCCATGTTAAGTAGTATAATAAGGTGAGTTAATAGCATTACTCTTTTCGAACAGACCAAAAAGTGATAGGGATTGGAACATTTAATGATATTTGAATGACTAGTCTTTCATTCAAATCTTAATATTTAACAAAATTAGTATCGAACAAGCTAGGGGCGCGTACTTATTGCCAGCAAAAGCCTTTATTCTTTCATCAAATGTTCTACTTTTTTTGGATATTCGGGTCCAAGCGTGTTTTTTATAAACGCTTTATGCTATCACTACTAATGAAAGGTCAAGCCGATATAATAAGCATTGCATTAAATAGAGCTCTTCCATTCATCTCATTAGAAAAAAACTTCTTCCCAACAAGGAGACAGATGTCTTATCACCCCTATACAATATGTTTGCGGATAATATTAATAATTTCATCTGCTCTAGGGACTAAAACGACGTACATTGATAAATTTAAAGGACTAAAAGTATTTTTTTATTAACTCATAAAACTCCAAAAAAAATTGTGATAAAAATTTAAGAATATGGACTAATCTTAATATTTTAAAAGTTTAAGAGCCATTTTGTAGGTTTGATTGATCCACTTATCCAAATTATAACCGTAGGGGCATTGAAAGTCATTGTTGACACTTTTAGATATCAAAACAGCTCCCTTATCATTTTTTCATTGCACACCATATTTAATCCGAATTTAATATTTAATTAACTTAATAGGAGTCTTAATACCCTAATAAAACCTAGAAGGAACCATAATTGAATCGTATCACTCTATAAGCACACTTAACCTATTTTTAGAAGGGGTTGGGCAAAATTAATTAACTAAAATCAATTTAATTAAGCATAAAATACACAATTCTTAGCTACAATAACATTTTTTCCACCCACTATAACAACCTAAAACACAATCGAATCAAGCTTCTACACTTAATATCTTCAAATTTTCAAGTAACAACTAATGCACAGCGATCGACACTAGATTATGCATCCAGATTATTGGAAAACAATTCAGTCCACATACACATAAGTATCTCACAATTTATATTTGGTTCAAATTTAATTTAAAAGAGTGCATGTTTAAGTTGTTTGTGTTCTTGAATGTTTTTAATACAAATCTCATCAAAATTACTTCTAGATCTGTTTTAGGGTGTTTTAAATTGCTTTTCATGTTTAGTGTAAATTATATGTTAGTCCTAAAGGTTTAGTTACGTGCTTTTACATGGCGTTTTGACTTAAAAAGTTGAATATAGAGTACTGACAAAGAGTTGACGGCTCCACCAACTCACCATTGATGGCGCTAAGTCCAGTTGGTGCCACTTTTTTGCTACTTAAGTCGAATCCCCCTCCATCCAGTCAGCTCATGCCGCCGAGTCAGCATTAATGGCTTTATGGATCATGATGTCAACTTTCAAGCTCAAAAACGTGTGTTAATGTTTCTGGCTTCACCGGGACTTCGAATTGATTTTCGTTTAGACGAGTGGATTAGTGCTAATCAGAGGAACATTTTTCATGTTTTGATCTGAGCTTGATTCTATCTGTATAGACAAGAAAGTGATAGACAACCGCTAGACATCTCTAGAGGTTCTAAAGTATTTCTTACCTTAAATGCTTAAATTGTTATATGGCCTATTGATTCCTTTTGCTGCTTTGAATGTATGTTCAAGTTCAACTTCTAATAGGATTAATCAAATAACAATTTTAATTAGTTTAAAAATAATCAAACAAATAATTTTTTTAGGACTATTGTTATATTTAATCAGAAATTGTATAGGCATTAAAGATGATAATTTTTAAGATTAATATCATATATAATCCAGTTTAGTCTTTGTGCATTTTTAAGTTAAACAAGTTAAAATATTGAAATGAACAAGTAATATGTCAAGTGTAAGGTGTTAATGTTTCAAATTCATAAATTTGACCTTAATTGATCTTTTGTGGTAAATTTTAGAGTAAAATAACCGTTGTTGAATTATTTTTAGAACAGATTACTTTAAAATCCCTCACATTTGTCAAAATTTACATTTTGATCTCTCTTATTTAAAAATCAAACGATTTAGTCCACAATTATGATTCTATCAACTATTTAGTCCCTCTGTCTGTTTTTAGTGTTAGTCAAACAAGTCAAAAGATTTAAGGATAAATTAATTTCATACTTTAAGGACAAAATTGCAGATAAAAATAAAAGTGGAGGACCAAGCCGTTTTTTTTAAAATTAATTATTTTTTGATTTAGTCTTTTAATTTGGTTGACTAACACAGAAAATGGACAGAAGGACTAAATCAACAGAAAGAAAAGTGAGGGACCAATTTGTTTGATTTTAAAATAAAAGAAACAAAGTGTAAATTATGACAAATATAGGAAGTTTCATAATAATTTGCTCTTATTTTTATAATATATTTTAAACAACTACAAACCCAATTTAAAAAAAAAGGCTAATCCCCTTAAAAACCTCTCACCTTTTAATTTCCTTTCATTTTCACCCTCACCTTTCAAGATCCCCAATTTTACCCTAATTTCCACCTTTCACTTTCAATTACACCCTTAAATATTAAATTGACCTATTTTTACTGCAAAAAGTTCAAATTAATACTTTATATTTCAACAAATATTATAAATAGTATCTAATTCAATTAATTTTATGGAATTAAAACGGTAAAATTAAATAAAAGTGAATGTGAAATTTAGTAATTTTTGAAATATTTTTTTAGAGAAGATGCTTTTATTGTTGAAATGTCACGACCCAAAATATTGAGCCGCAACCGGCGCTAGGGAACGGGAGTGGTAGCTCCGGAACCCGTAGCAAGCCTCAAACCACAATTAATTTTTCGCAAATAATAAACAAATAACAACAAACAACGGAAGCAAATATACATATATAACATATAACTAAATATATACACTAACTGTTTCAAAACCTCGCGGGCTCTAGTTACCGTACCCTGTACGAACTAGCCTCGCGGTACTATATACATTAGTTAGTGTATCCAACATATCACCGGCATCTGGTGCCGTGAATGAAACATAAAACACGTAGCCTATCAAAACATATAAACAAGACAGCAAGTATTATGTACAATCAAAATGTACTGCTGTCTAGACTACGACTCTGTCAACGCGGGACCACTACTGCAGCATTCACAGAAGTCAGAAACTAAACATATACAACTGACTTCTGGACTTCAAAATTGGCCTCTAGCTAGGTCCACATACTAAGTACCTGAAAGACATCAAAAGGTGAGGGGTCAGTATTTGGGAAAATACTGAGTGAGTTGTCATTTACTAACAGTATTAATATAAAAACATAGCATCGCATCTCAAGAAAATATTAATATAAAACATATAAACATGTATTTGATCCGTACGAAACTAATATCCTAGCATGCGACACATTTCTCGAATAATCATTGTCATTTAACCCAATCGTAAATATCAATTGCGAGTCCAACTCGCTGGTGGCCCAGCCACTAGATACGGGGACTTCCAGGCTACACCGTAGCCGAGTTCACTCTCGTATCGAAATCATAACCCAATCGTAAATTTCATATTCATCAACAGCTCCCAGCTGTGTCAAGTCATTTCTCAAATGCAAACATACTAGACTGACTCGATACTGGTGATCACACAGCCTATTGACACCCAATAGGTAGCTAGTTTCTTCGGATCGCATACTAGTTATCGTATATACATTTGATAGAAACATATAATATTTAATCAAATCATCTAACATGCGATGCGTAAAAACAGTATACATATCAATATAAAATGACTTTATATATATAATACACGAAAGTAAAGTGCAACTCACAGTGACCGCAATCCAATCAATAATGTGGTCGATGAAATGATATGCCCTCGCTATCCCATGTCTACTGACCTCTCTGCTCTGACACGTCTGATAAATCGTTTAATAGTCAGACGTGAAACTAGTAATTTTACTCACATAATACTTCTAAGTTTTAGGGTTTAATTTCATTTTAAACTTATTTACGTATTCGATAACTTTAATCGTATAGTCGACTTCGCGAATACCATTTCTCATAATTGAGAATCGCTTAACGTCCTTGACGTTTTCCATTACTATTAGTTATCTAAAACGTCGAGCTAATCTCAAGATTAATGATTCTCAAAGTTCGAAATCCATCCTTTAGAGTCAAATTACTCAAAACGTTGAATTTCTACATCAAATATTCATCATATACACATGGATACGAGTCGGGGTGCACGGGCGTGCATTTTGGTGGGTGCACGATCGTGTAACCAAGTACACGTTCGTGCACCTCAGGGGTACGCGTTCGTGTACTTCCAGTACACGTTCGTGCACCATGAAAGTGCACGTTCGTGTACTTCAGGTACACGTTCGTGTACCTTGCTAGGTGCACGTTCGTGTACTTCTAGTACACGTTCGTGCACCCGTGGTACACGGTCGTGTACCACGTGCACAGCCCCCGGAAAGACGTTTTCCGGGGCTTTTTGGCTTTCCCGACGTGCTAACCTTTCCACTACACAAAACCCGTACTCCCGTTTCCTCAAAAACGCTATAATAACGTCCAAAACATCAATTTCAATCCAATATATTATAAAACTCAAAACAGCCAACAAAATCCGATTTTTGCACCAATTCTCGAGATATTTACCTTGATTTGACGCTCGGAAACGGTAGGGCTTTCAATTCTGAAGAGATCGCCGCTTGAATTGCTCGAATCGGACGTCGGACGGCGAAACGGCGGCGAAACGTAATCGATCGGCGTTATTTTCCTCACTCTCTCAATTCTTCTCTGATTCATATCTTCTTCTTCTTATATTTCATGGCAAAAATGCCACTTTGGTCCTTGTTCTTTTTGTTTCTTATCATTTATCCTTTAAACTTTTCTTTTATTCAATTTAATCCATAACTAAATCAATAACTTCTTAAATTATTACCTTTACGTAATATTTATATCCGATAAATAATACAAAGCTCGATATTAATACTTTTCCGTCAAAATCCAAAATTTCCATTTTCGACACAAAGTGGCTAAATTACCACTTTGGTCCCTGTACTTTATTTTGGACTTTTCTTGACATTTTTCCTTTTAATTCTAATTCTAAATTTAGAATTGAAATATAACCTTAAATTTTCTCATAGTTAATTTCCCAAAACCGACCTACTTGAAACTTATTTACTTTATCTTTTCAGAAATTCTTCTGATATCGCCACTCTGGTGAATCAAAACTGGACACGTGGTCCAATTAGCTAATTAAATATTTTGGGGTATTACATTCTTCCCCCCTTATAAAAATTCGTCCTCGAATTTTCATAAAATTTGTTAAGACCTTATACTGTCCTTACACTTTCTTCAGTGTTCATTAGTACGTTTTAGTTGTAGCTTTTTCTTTTACATAACTCGTAGCTTTCCATACACAGCTATAACTTTATACTTATTACTGATTGTGATCTTTCTTCTGTTCCTCATTAGCGTCGATTAATCCTCACTTGATACTTTCCCAGTCTACTGTTTCATTCTTAATCGTTATCGGGTCGCTACTTGTCTCCTCCGTACGTGACTAGTCACGACGTGTCAGTTACATCTTTAATGATGTACTTACCTTATTCATACTCCCTATGAGTATTTTCTCTTGTAATCATAATTTACGGTTATGATCTTTACTATCGTCTGTAGTTGTCGCTTTTCTTTCCTAGCGGGTCCTCGTCATTTCTTACTCCTTTTTATCATTATCTGGCACTTCGTTCCTAATCTACCAATCTCTTTCATCTTGCTCCAAGTCTAACACATTCACTTGTTTCTTAACGTAGTTGAGCCTACTACATCTTTTACTATCTTCAATCTCTTTTTCCCTTGCTCTTTTTAAATTATCGTGAACTTCACGTCGTTCTGTTGGTCGTGATCCTTCATCCTTTACCATTGTCTTAAACGTTTCCTTTCACGTTACTTTCGGTTATATAGCTTGTACAGTTGCCCTTATTACTAATACTATTCGTATTCTTATCCTTTTCACTTCCCTCTCATTACCCTTTTGAGGTACGTCTCGAGTCTTTTATTGACTTTCCAGTCAAATCTATCTTACCTTTGCGTTACCATTCCTTTTTCATGATGATCTCGTAAGAATCTTATATATTTCTTTAACATTTTAGATTGTAATTGACTTTGTAACTCCCAAAATTAGGGAATAGTTCCGACTTGTCGTCCTATACACCTTATGCTTTTTCAGCATTTATGTCAAGATTCTAATTATCTTTTAAACAACTTACTTTCTCTGTACTAATATGATACCGTGGTTTCTTAGATACAATTCACTCCTATCGGTCCAATAGTAATGAAGTATCATCTTGTCCTTTAATTACTGTATTCATTACGTTCTTCCTTTATTTATAATAGCTCCATTAATGCTGTTCCACTCTGATAATCTTTCTGACGTATCTCTAGAACTTTCCACTTCTCTATTCATCTTACTAAATCTTAAGGGTATTTGAGTCCCTTCATTATACTTTCTTTCATCTTATCCATTATTCTTATATATACTGACATGTATACCTATACGTGTGCTTTTCTCCTTATACTAGAGTTTCATAACTTAACTCTTCTCTTTTCTGTTAACACAACTTATAACTCTTAATGCTGATATTAGCGACTTCACCTAATATCAGTTAATTAGCATCACTTATCTTTTGATCTATCTAATTTCAAACTTTCACGTCTTATAAGATTATCTTCTTCGTCGTTTCGTATTCCTTCTCCTTCTACTTCTGTATCTTCAAATACTGATATTAATAAGGTTATATATCCTTAAAATATCACTTGATGTTCATCATTCATATTATTGTCTTTTATACTTTTAATTTCTCTCCTCCGATATGACTCTCTGTCATTTCATCCTTTATTCTGTCATAAGGATAAATACTGTATCTTTAGATATTGCCAGCGTATCGTAGCTTAACTGCGTATACACTCTGGCGATAACTCCTTATTCACATTCTCCTTTAGCTTTACTAGCTTTATTACAATTATCATTAACAGGGCTTTATTCTGTTATTGGGATTTGCTTTTAAATTTTATTCTTATTTACTAAGAACATTTTATTATCCGTCGCAGAGTTTCACATCTGAGTTCACTTACTAACAAAAGATTTCAAAACATTCTTTGGCTGGCCAGCTCTTTTAAATCACTTTTCATAAAGCGTTTGAAATCATTAGTACAATTGTAGCTCAGAGTGATGACACCTCTCATCACCAAAGAGTTGCTCGAAATCGCATTTTTCTTTATCATTGTAAAGATATGATGCATGATCTATATTTCGAAAATCATTTTCTTATGCATTCCTATCGTGATTATGCAATGTCATATGCGATGTCTGAGCACAATCGTACTTTGAAAAATCTTAAAAATTCTTCATACTTTTCATAAAACATAAGTTTACTCCAGATTGTACACTCTGCGACTATTAACGGCTTTCTCTATTATTATTGGGTACATTTTAAATTTTTGTATTGCTGTCACCTTCTGTCATTTTTCTGACTATTCTCCTATCACATCAATTCTTTCTCCATATCTCCGATAACTTAATTTAATTCAACATTTTCTACTGCTGTAATCACCACAACCACTTCTTTAGCACTCTGTACCATGTCCTATACAAACGCAGGTACCGATGTTTCACATCGATTCCCTGTTGGTATCCCATCTCTTTCTTCACAACTTCTAGAACGTAATACAGGAATTACGTTCACGATAAATGTATTATATGGTGTTTATTATGTTATTGCTTTTGTAAATTATGTTCGTATGCTTGTTATTTTTTTTTTATTATTAGTCGCGTGTTTAACAACAGCGCTTCCTATCGGTTCTTACTACCGAAGGTATTATCCTATAGGCATATCCTTAATTGCTATGCTTTGTTATGCAATGCAGCATATATACACAATAATGCAACACGTAAACACAATTACACAAAGCATATTAATCATTTGATACCGGGATTGTCTAATATGGGCACTAGGTTTCCTAATAGCTACGCATCCCTAACTCTTCTACTGGAGTTGCCTCCGTCTCTATGCACGAGTGGGGGTTAGTCCTAATACCAGAGGATCGACTAATATAATCTGGGTAGAACGCACGTCTGAAAAAGTAGGGTTGAACAGGATTGCCATCCCACTCGCGGTCAGCCTTGATCCTACGAGCCATTATAGTGAGCGTCCCAAAATGCTCGTGAACATGCTCATATAGCTCATCAAACTCTGGTCCTAATCCCTTCACATAACTACGGTTGATTGTCTCATTATCTTCATCAAGATCTGGAATTACTTCGATCATACATAAACAGTCAATGGAATACAATTCCACTGGTAGCATTCCCCTAGAGAAGGAGCGCATCTGCCTCCTAACCTGATTCAAAATCACATGTCCCTGACCTTTAGCTATCTCTGTATCCTCTCGCAAATTGCAGTATCTCCGCACATTGGATTAGAAATGTTCACTCTGATATTCCTCGACATCTGACTCATCTGATAACTTTTCTTCTTTAAAGTCCTCCTCTTGAGGAACTTCTTCTCATTCTTTCTCTAGATCCTCCTCTGGATTTTCCTCGGGATCTTCCTCACTTTCCTCACTGTGTTCCATTTCAAGCGAGTGAGTTCTACCTCTAACCCTAGAAGAACTATCAATTTCTGATACTGACATGAAACAATTCTAATATATCTCATGCAATCTCCCAATATTTATGTGGAATCCATTCTGGTGGATTCCAGATGGTCCGCCTACTTCGTTATGAAATCCATTCTGATATATAGGAGGCGCTTCCTCCTGTTTCTCTGCAGCATGTAGCTGAGCTCCATTTTGCCCAGACATGCTGAAAAGAAACAATTCCTAATGTCACTGACCATCTGAGCCCCTTTTTCTTCTCTTAACTTCCATATCAACTTATAAAGTGATATAAACATTTAAGATTCAATCAATCTGTACGTAATTCGCAAATACGTAATCACTGTATACCCCTTACACAAGTAATAGACACTTAGTTGTCGTAGCCGCTCATATACACAAATATTCATCACATCTTCATTTAACCATCTCGCTTAGCGCGCTTTATGGAACTTACTAATAATGCACATATCAATCAAATGCAAACAACTAAGGTTTGACTCTCTTGCTGCAGTAGTTCCTAGGTTTACTTACTGACAGAGTTTCACAATTCAGACAGACATCCAAAACAAACTAGCGGTGGTAACTAGACCAACTGCTCTCAAACAATCATCAAAACAAACTTGCAGTGGTAACTGGACCAACTGCTCTGATACCAACATTGTCACGACCCAAAATATTGAGCCACAACCGGCGCTAGGGAACGGGAGTGGTAGCTCCGGAACCCGTAGCAAGCCTCAAACCACAATTAATTTTTCGCAAATAATAAACAAATAACAACAAACAATGGAAGCAAATATACATATATAACATATAACTAAATATATACACTAACTGTTTCAAAACCTCGCGGGCTCTAGTTACCGTACCCTGTACGAACTAGCCTCGCGGTACTATATACATTAGTTAGTGTATCCAACATATCACCGGCATCTGGTGCCGTGAATGAAACATAAAACACGTAGCCTATCAAAACATATAAACAAGACAGCAAGTATTATGTACAATCAAAATGTACTGCTGTCTAGACTACGACTCTGTCAACGCGGGACCACTACTGCAGCATTCACAGAAGTCAGAAACTAAACATATACAACTGACTTCTGGACTTCAAAATTGGCCTCTAGCTAGGTCCACATACTAAGTACCTGAAAGACATCAAAAGGTGAGGGGTCAGTATTTGGGAAAATACTGAGTGAGTTGTCATTTACTAACAGTATTAATATAAAAACATAGCATCGCATCTCAAGAAAATATTAATATAAAACATATAAACATGTATTTGATCCGTACGAAACTAATATCCTAGCATGCGACACATTTCTCGAATAATCATTGTCATTTAACCCAATCGTAAATATCAATTGCGAGTCCAACTCGCTGGTGGCCCAGCCACTAGATACGGGGACTTCCAGGCTACACCGTAGCCGAGTTCACTCTCGTATCGAAATCATAACCCAATCGTAAATTTCATATTCATCAACAGCTCCCAGCTGTGTCAAGTCATTTCTCAAATGCAAACATACTAGACTGACTCGATACTGGTGATCACACAGCCTATTGACACCCAATAGGTAGCTAGTTTCTTCGGATCGCATACTAGTTCTCGTATATACATTTGATAGAAACATATAATATTTAATCAAATCATCTAACATGCGATGCGTAAAAACAGTATACATATCAATATAAAATGACTTTATATATATAATACACGAAAGTAAAGTGCAACTCACAGTGACCGCAATCCAATCAATAATGTGGTCGATGAAATGATATGCCCTCGCTATCCCATGTCTACTGACCTCTCTGCTCTGACACGTCTGATAAATCGTTTAATAGTCAGACGTGAAACTAGTAATTTTACTCACATAATACTTCTAAGTTTTAGGGTTTAATTTCATTTTAAACTTATTTACGTATTCGATAACTTTAATCGTATAGTCGACTTCGCGAATACCATTTCTCATAATTGAGAATCGCTTAACGTCCTTGACGTTTTCCATTACTATTAGTTATCTAAAACGTCGAGCTAATCTCAAGATTAATGATTCTCAAAGTCCGAAATCCATCCTTTAGAGTCAAATTACTCAAAACGTTGAATTTCTACATCAAATATTCATCATATACACATGGATACGAGTCGGGGTGCACGGGCGTGCATTTTGGTGGGTGCACGATCGTGTAACCAAGTACACGTTCGTGCACCTCAGGGGTACGCGTTCGTGTACTTCCAGTACACGTTCGTGCACCATGAAAGTGCACGTTCGTGTACTTCAGGTACACGTTCGTGTACCTTGCTAGGTGCACGTTCGTGTACTTCTAGTACACGTTCGTGCACCCGTGGTACACGGTCGTGTACCACGTGCACAGCCCCCGGAAAGACGTTTTCCGGGGCTTTTTGGCTTTCCCGACGTGCTAACCTTTCCACTACACAAAACCCGTACTCTCGTTTTCTCAAAAACGCTATAATAACGTCCAAAACATCAATTTCAATCCAATAGATTATAAAACTCAAAACAGCCAACAAAATCCGATTTTTGCACCAATTCTCGAGATATTTACCTTGATTTGACGCTCGGAAACGGTAGGGCTTTCAATTCTGAAGAGATCGCCGCTTGAATTGCTCGAATCGGACGTCGGACGGCGAAACGGCGGCGAAACGTAATCGATCGGCGTTATTTTCCTCACTCTCTCGATTCTTCTCTGATTCATATCTTCTTCTTCTTATATTTCATGGCAAAAATGCCACTTTGGTCCTTGTTCTTTTTGTTTCTTATCATTTATCCTTTAAACTTTTCTTTTATTCAATTTAATCCATAACTAAATCAATAACTTCTTAAATTATTACCTTTACGTATTATTTATATCCGATAAATAATACAAAGCTCGATATTAATACTTTTCCGTCAAAATCCAAAATTTCCATTTTCGACACAAAGTGGCTAAATTACCACTTTGGTCCCTGTACTTTATTTTGGACTTTTCTTGACATTTTTCCTTTTAATTCTAATTCTAAATTTAGAATTGAAATATAACCTTAAATTTTCTCATAGTTAATTTCCCAAAACCGACCTACTTGAAACTTATTTACTTTATCTTTTCAGAAATTCTTCTGATATCGCCACTCTGGTGAATCAAAACTGGACACGTGGTCCAATTAGCTAATTAAATATTTTGGGGTATTACATGAAATTTTAACATTTAGTACTATTTAGAAAATGAGTAAAAATAAAAAAGCTTGATTCGAAATTTTTTGAGTGAAAAAAGGTCAATTTAATATTTCGATGGTGCAATTGAAAGTGAAAGGTGGTAATTAGGGTAAAATTGGGGATTTTGAAAGGTGAGGGTGCAAACGAAAGGGGGTTGAAAGGTGAGGGGATTT
This sequence comes from Mercurialis annua, assembly GCF_937616625.2. Lineage (NCBI taxonomy): Eukaryota > Viridiplantae > Streptophyta > Magnoliopsida > Malpighiales > Euphorbiaceae > Mercurialis > Mercurialis annua. Next base: position 31,992,251 of record NC_065577.1, on the reverse strand, counting down.
TTAGAGGATTAGCCAAAAGAAAAATACAAACCCGAATAAACAATGACCCGTCCCGAATGCGGAAATGTTGTAGGGCTTTTTATATGTTTTACGGGTTTTTTCAGCCCAATATCTTTTATACGGGCCAAACAATTTCTTTACTTTTCATATCGGGTTTTATTACTTCGTTGACCTAGAATTTTAAATTCTTATCTTTTTTACGAACTTCCTTCTCTTAGCTCTGAATTGGCGGTTTCTTTTTCTTTTTTCTCTGAAAATAGCGGTTTATTTTCTTCTTCTCCACACGATTTCACAGTCGCGCACGATCTCCATTACTTCATTATCATCTGTATTGCTTCTTTCTCGCTCAACTGTTGCTCCTCGGTTGTTAAATACTTATGAGTTTCATTTTTTTCAATTAATTTTGCTACTGTAATAACCGGTAATTGCATTTCGATTTTATTGTCTTTGATCTTATTTCTTTCTTATTTATTTGCTTGATTTTGTTTATGTTAATGATTTTGAGGTTTTAATTGTTATTTTGTGGTTGCATGTTGCTTTTAATTTGTTCTATTTTAGTTTTTTTTGTTTTTTTTTTCGCTTTATGTTTACATTTTATCATTATTAGAATTTAATTAATTTAAGTTTTAACTGATTTAGGTTTAGTTTAGTTTGATCTTCTTATGTTATTGATTGTTAGGTTTTAACTGTTATTTTGTGATTTTATGTTGCTTTTGTTTATATGTTATGATTGTTAGATTTTAATTGATTTAGGTTTTAATTTCTCAATCAATTTTTAATTTGAATATGTATTTGTTAATTTGTTACTTTTTTAAATTTAGATTTAGTTTATGTTTACTGCATGTTGATTTTTAATCTGGCTATCTATTTTGTTAATTTGTTAGTGTTTTAATTATAATTATAGTCATTTCATTTTTAATTTTAAGTATTGTTTTGTTCTGTTTATTTTTTTGAATTGTTGTTGTTTGTTATTTAGTTTGTTAACTTCATGTATTTATAATGCGGAGAAAGTCAGTTGGTCATAGACCGTCGAGAGGACTAACGTCTGTTGACATGGATTCTGATTCGTAATCTGTGGATAAAAGTGTGGATGAAACAATGTCGCAAGAAACTTTTATTGCTGGTGTTCTGAGGAATGAAGATTCTGAATCTATTCAGAATGAACCGTCTGTTACAATTGATTCTGAATTAGTTGATTCCGTTTTAAAGAGTCAAGGTGAAGTGTTGGAAAAAGCTACATCTGGTGTTGGAGAAATGAATGTACCTGATGCAATAGAGCAGTGTAGTTCAGTGGAAAATGTTAAGGATGTATCTGAAAAGGAGGATTTAGTGCCTAAAGGAAATAAACCTAAAGTCGTTCGTGCTTTTGAGCGTCGAAAAAAGAGAGATGTTGTGGTTGATTCAAACCTTGTAAATTCTGAAATTGTTGAAACTGAAGTTGCTACTGCTGTTCCAAAGTTGGCGAAGCAGCCTGTCCGTTCTTCTAAGCGTGTTAAGAGTAGTCCGAGTGTTGGTACTGATTCGATTGCTGTCGAACTTGCGAAATTAAAGGCATCGTATACCGTGAAAAAGCAGTGAATCAAGTTTCTTCTGAAACTACTAACAGTCCAAGCCATGCTGTAAAACCTAACTCTCCTGAGAAAACTATGAAGAAAAAGACTGGTGTTAAAAGAAAAGCTTCTTTTGAATCTACTAATTTGGATAGTGTTGCAGACAATGTAGACAATGTTGATAAGGTATTAAACTGTTTTTGTTTTTATTTTTTTATGTTGTTTTGATTATTTGTTGTACATATATGTCTTAATTGTTTTTCTGAAATCTTTATTTTTCTTTTGCAGCAACCTGTTGTTCAGAAGAAAATCACTATTCCAACTTCTATTTTGAAAAAACGAATTCCTCTTAAAAAGTCTGAATCTGAAGATGTTTTTGTTAATAAGTCATTGAAGGTAAGTTATTATTATTATTTTTTTATTTTTTCTTGCTTTACAGTTGTGTTAAACATCTTTTTTATTTTGGTATTTAATGTTTACATTCTGTTGAGGAAATGTTACTTTTATGTTGATTTCCTAGGCTGTGAATAGAAGATCAAGTTCTGGTGTTTTGAATAAAAAAACTTCTTCTGAAATTGTTGATACTAAAGAAGAAAAAGCTGATGAGTGCAATAAGGTAATTTGAAATGTTAAATTATTTTTAATTTTATGTTGATATTATGTTTACATTCTTGTATTTGTTACAGCCTGTGAAGAATAAGTCTCCTTCTTCTGCTGTTAAGAAAAAAGCTTCTCTTCAGTCACCTAAATCTGAAGTAGTTATTGGTGATCCCAGTTAGGTTATCTTTTGTTAATTCTTTATTTTTTTTCATTTTTTCAACTATTTTATAGATTTTTGTTTTTGAATGTTTCAGTTTGTTAATATGATGTTGAGTTGCTGTTAATGTTATGTTGATATATTGTTTTTTCAAATGTAAATGTTGTGTCTGAGTTTTTAACTTGCCATTTTTTAAAAAAATTTATGTATATTGACATTATGTTTAGTTGTTGCACATTGTTTTTGTTTATATACTATCTTATTGTATTTGCTATGTTTCTTAATAGATGTGGTCTCCCCGATGGAATCATACTGAATATTCTTCTACAAGGGTTGATTATTGTGTGAAGCAGAAAGTTGTGGATAATTTGAAAAGGAATTTGTCTGAGGAGCAACTTAAACTGTTTAAGGAGACTTCTTTTGGTTTTGTTTTGGATTTGCCTGCTTTTAGTTTGCATGGTCAAGTCATACACTCTCTCCTGTCAAGACAGCTTAATCATCCGCAACGAGACGAACTTTGGATTGGTGTTAACAATTTAAGAATTAGATTCAGCATAGAGGAATTTGCTGTGCTAACTGGTCTGAATTGTGTTGGGGAAATTCAGAAGATTGTTGATGTTGATAAGACTAATTCTTTGGTCGAGAAGTATTTTGTTGGCGTCTCCAAGTTGAACAGACAGTCCGTTACAGAGTGCTTTTTGTCTAAGCGATGGGAGTCGGACGAAGATGCTGTTAAAATTGCTTTTTTGTATGTGTTAGAAATATATTTTCTGTCTGCTGTTGATGTTACTTTGGTGGAGCGGCACCATTTAGACATTATTGATTCCGGGGACTATAACTCATACCCGTGGGGTAAAGAAGTTTTTGCTGTCACTCTTAGGTCCTTTAAGAGCAAACATATTTGCCAAAAGCAAGAATATGGTTATTACAGAGTGGTTGACTTTCCTATTGTCATGCAATATCTGTTTTATGAGTGCTTCCCGACTTCAGATGGTGTTATTTCTACGAAGCTTGGCAGCTATATTCCAAGATGCTTGAACTGGAGTGTTGGCAAATCTGTGAATTTGAGTGTGTTGGACACTGAGTTTTTCAGTTTAGGGTCCAAGGTAATTTATATTAATTATAATGTTATCTTTGTTGTTTCCATTTTTTTTAAATGTGTTTTAACTGTTTTTTTTAAATGCAGTTGGAGTATACAAGGATTATACCTACCACTGATGAAAGGAATGGCTTAATGTTGGATGGGTTTTCTGGAATACAGAAGAAGCAAGTTGCTTCTGATAGAAGACAAAGTGTTGATGCTGTAGTTGATGATTTACTTGACTCAAATGCTGTAAATCCTAGTCAATCAACAGGAAATCAACATAATATTAACACTGTTTTTGAGAAGGTCTGTTACCTTGAGAAGCAGATTATGAGTATAAAATCTGAGCAGAATCATGTTAAGAAGCAAATGGAAGATTATCATGTTGATTTGAAAAAGGACATTTCAGAAGTTGGTGCTGCTTTTAACAATTTTGTGATAAAGATGAACCAATTTTTTGAGAAATCAGCTGATGTTGCGGTATATTTTTAATTCATTTTATATATTGTTTTAATTTATTTTTCATGTTGTGAATATGGTGTTTATTTTATATTTCAACTTTAGCATGAGAGTGATAAAGAGCGTCGAAAGGACGATAATGAAGTCTTACCGCATAGAGTTGATGGTAAAGATAATGGTTAGGGGTGAGCACGGTTCGGTTCGGTTCGGTTCTGTCACGACCCAATCTCAGAGCCGAGACCGGCGCTAGGGAATGGGAGTGGTTGCTCCGAAACCCGTAGCAAGCCTAAAAACGTAAAATAATTTTTCGCAAACGTAAACGTCATGCATGACATAAGTAAACACGTGTCATGCAGAAGTACACATGCCAGGCACACATATCCTCTGGCAGTCACAATATATATAATGCAGCAAGCATAAAACGTTTAAAACTTTAAAACGTTAAAGTTATATTTACAGAAAACTTTACATACAAACTGACTGACAAAATACTTATCTACTGCAGCTCTAAGAGTAAAGTACTGTTTCTTTACATACTCAAAAATACAGACTTCTGGAAGTAGGATAGAAGTCCGTTGCTTCAAAGCGTCTTTATCCTGAAAGGAAATCTGTGAGGGGTCAGTATATTGGGATATACTGAGTGAGTTCATACATTTACTAATAAGTATTCAAATAAAACATAAAATCGTAATCAATCATATGCAGCCAAGTACAGGATCCGATTGAAACCTTAATCCTCAAACATACTAATAATCAATCGATCAACCCAATCATAAATATCAATTGCGAGTCCAACTCGCTGGTGGCCCAGCCACTAGATACAGGGACTTCCAGGCTACACCGTAGCCGAGTTCACTCTCGTATCGAAATCATAACCCAATCGTAAATTTCATATTCATCATCAGCTCCCAGCTGAGGCATATCAAAACTGGTGATCACACAGTCCTATTGTCGCCCAATAGGTAGCACGTTCCATCGGATCAATACTGGTTTCACATCAAACATATGCAATTCATAAAAAGAATTCGCATATAAAACATGCAATTCAATATAAAGCAATATAAAATGATTGCTTAAATAAATACTTTAAAAGCAAATCGTATAAACTCACATAAAACGCTTATCCAAAAATACGTCGGGGCTTTAGAAATGTCAAGCTTCCCGAGCTCCTGGTCCAGCTCCTTCTTGCCTCGCTGGATCTAAAACAATTTCAAAACATTTGACTCACATCAGAATCCTATTCTAAGATTGACTCTAGACTCGAGACACGACAAGACACAAAACATAAGCCGTCGTGCTTCAAACGTAATCTTTTCCGATAAACGAATCATTCTTCTCTCATTTCTTAATACTTCTCAATTCAATTCTCAATAGAGAATATAGGTTTTCTTAATGAAACCAATTGATATCCATAAACTAACTTATCTCAAACAACTAGTCATAATTTACTCGTTTTACGTCCGAATCTCGCATTTTCGGAGTCCAGGAGTCGATATCGGGATGGGGAATCATCAAATTAGGTTTTTAGGGTCATTCCCCTTCAAAGGAGGGGTGGTGCACGTCGTGCACCCCCCTTGTGCACGTCGTGCACCTTGGGTGCACGTCGTGCACCCCACTGGTGCACGTCGTGCCCCTGCACGACGTGCACTGATGTTGTGCACGTCGTGCACCTTCGTGGGCACGACCCAGGCCGCTGAAAACAGCCCTCCCGACGTGCTAAAACATTCCCGAGCCATTAGATTCATCAAAACATCAATCAAGCTAGTCGGAAACACGCGAAAACGATAGAAAACGAGTTTAAAACGATTAAACGATTCGATATTATAAAAACCTATCGTTTAACTCGATATACCACCAAAATCACTAAACCAAATACCGAAACGACAAGCTTACCTTGTTCCCCGCCAAGATACGAAGAAATCGAGACGAAAAACTCGCAAAACGGATCAAGAACGGCGATCGAGCGACGGAAACGGTGAGAAGGGCGATGAGATGAACGAAGGAAATGAAAAATGGTTTCTGGATGCTTCATTCTTTCTTCTGAAGGTTTACATATGTAATGGCTAACTTGCACTTTGGTCCTTGAAACTTTTCAAAATTTGCAATTTAGCCCAAAACCTATCCGCGTCCAAAATTTAAACGGTCTCCGATTGACTCGAAACTTTTACCACTAATACTATAAATTATTTCGCGGACTTTGGCGAAATAATTTCCGTCACGGGATTTATAAATTATTTTATATTAATTTTTAAAGTTATATCCTTAAATCCCGCTAACTAACTTATTAAAATTTATTCTAAATTCCCGATATAATTAAACTAAATTCTCCTTAATTTAATTTATCGGAAATCTTGACACGTGGCACGACGTAATTATCTTAAAATATTTTGGGGTATTACAGGTTCGGTCTCAGAACTGTCGAAACCAAACCAAATCACCCCTTTAAAATTTAAAACCAAAACTTCAGATATGGTTTACGGTTTTTTCGATTCGGTTAACCGAAAAAGTCGGTTTTCCTCGGTCCGGTTCGGTCGGTTCACCGATTACAATAAACACAAAAATCAAATATCAAACATAAATCCGTAAAATCAAAATGAGAAATCAAAATCAGAAGTAATATCAACATACATATATATATACATAAAATTGGTCTATTCACATTACATAATTTGATTTTTTCATATTTTATTTCTTCAGTACATCTATAACAAACTAAATAGACTTTGTTGATTCTTATTTTTCTCTAGAAAAGATCTTAATTTCTTTAATAAACTTCATAAACCTGAAACACAAAAAATAGAATAGTTAAAATTACTAAATAAAACAGAATATAGTAAATATTGATAAAAATAAAGCCTATAAACTCTAAAATTAATTTAAAAAATTAGATCTCAGAGAATTTTCTTAAGGCTTTGTTTGGGAGAGAAGACATTAAAGTAAAGTACGGGTTTTTAAAGTAAAGTAAAGTACCGTAAGGGACGATAAAGGAAGGTAAGGGTTGTGCATAACCCTTCCATGTTTGGAAAAATAATAAAGTAAATGAAGGGTTTATAAAAAAAATCAGTTAAAAATAATCCAACACCCCAATATGGGGGGTTGGCATATGAGGGTTGAGGGGGGTTGAGAAATATTTTTCAACCCCTCAAAACCTTTAAAAAAAATTGCCAAACAGGGGTTGAAATTTTACAACCATTCTGTTCCCTTTCTTTCCTATCTCAACCCCTAATTCAAACAATACGTAAAGATTCAAAAAATTAACCATGAAGTTATCATAAATTCCGGATCAACAATAAAGAAAAAAAAGTTAGATCTTCGGAAAGAAAACTTGATAAAGTAAATGGAGGCTCTTTACTTTATAAATTCATGTTTATCTTTGAAAGCATATAAATTTAAGAGTTTATGAATGATAGAGAAGAAATAGTGGAGAAGAAGGCAAAGGAAAATAGAGAAAGGGGAAAGAAAGGGGAAAGAAAGGGGTTGTATGTGGGTGAGAGGGAGTGAGGCGGATGAGTGAAGAAGAAAGAAAAGGGGGAAATTAAGGTTTCTAGATTAAATTAAGGTATATATAGCATTCTATGGAAATGACAAAAATAACCTCTTTTATTATTTCGGTTTTTTCGGTTCGGTTCGGTAACCGAACCCTAAAACCAAACCAAAACCGTAAACCGCAATTTATATAAATTTTAAACCAAATCAAACCATATTAACCATTATTCTGCTCGGTTCGGATTTTTCGGTTCGATTTGACTCGGTTTTTTGGTTTGGTTCGGTTTTTGCTCACCTCTAATAATGGTGATAAAGAAAAGCAAGAAGTGTCTGATAAATCTGCGTTTGTTAATAATCAGGTATGTATATTTTGATATTTTATTACCAGTTTATAATAATACTGTTACTTGTTTCTTATTTGTATTTTGTTTTATATGAAGATATCAATGGAGGATTCAGATGTCGTTTTTACTGATTCTGAATTGGCTAGGCTTGACGAGCAACTTGTGTCTATATATAGTACTCATGAGGCTGATGTGAGTTTCTTGTAGTGTAATTGTAGTTGTATTATTCAGTTTGGATATTTATATTTTGTTTTTTATATAGGCATTGTTATCAAGTCAAGCAGCTTCTCAACCTGGTAATGTTTTCTCATATTTTTTTATCAACAAGTAGTTAACAAGATGTTAATATTTGTTTTAAATTTTATGCTTTAATATCAACTGAATATTAACACAATGTTAACAACATGTCAACATATATCCTACGTGTTATTGATTTGTCTTATAGTCAATTGAGATATTTCTGCACATATAATTTTTGATAATGTGTTGATTTTTTTACAGTTGTGAATGTAGCTTCATTTGAAGATTATCCATGCCCTTTTATGGATAATGAGTATAACTTGCTAGATGCTTATAAAGATTGTGAAATCTTCAATTGGGTTGAACAAAGATTTAATAAGAAGCTTCGGTAATTTAATTGTATTACCTTTTTTAATTAATTTGTTTTTTTACATGTCAATTAATTTACTGTTGATTATTTTTTTATTTATTAGAATTTTTACCGGTAGATATGGTGTAATTGATCTTCCTTTTAAGTTTGCTGGCGAACTTCAAGCGAAGAAGAAATGGCTGCATACATTAAATTTCGTGGGCTGTGAACTTTCTACATCTGTGAGTTTAGTTTTGTTTTGTTTTTATGCATTAATTTTTTTATTCTAATTTTAAACTTTGTTGATTTTTTTTTTCTGTGACAGCATGTTGATACTGTCTTCCACTATTTGAGAAAGAAGAGTGTATTGTTGAATATCTGGAAGCCAAATTTTACAACTGCAGACTCTAGTTTTGGTCAGGTTTTGGAGGCAGAATATCGATCTTTTCTTGCTACCGGTTCGAAGTCTATTGAAATTACCGCCAGTAATACGATTCTTGAATATTATGTGGGTCAAGGGTGTGGATACTCAAAGCCATGGACTGAAATCGATGATCTTCTCATTCCTATCATTGTTACAGATCCAAATCATTGGATCTCGCGCGTGTTAACTTTGAAGATTGTAATGTTTATGTTTACAATTCGATGAAGAGTCCGACGATGGATGCCATTGTTCACAATTTTATGCAAGCTTACATCCATTATCTTCCCATATTTCTGAAGAACATGGACTTTTATTCAACGAGGACTAGTTCTAGTTCGTTTGCTCTTACTTCAAGTTTGGACAGCAGATACGAGTCATTTTCATATGAAAATGTTCCCTATATGCCAATTCAAAGTGATAGGTCAGTTCTTTTGTTTTTTGTTTCTACATTATTTGTTTTTATGCTGATTTTTTTTTGTATTTTTAACTTGTTTCATTTTATTATGCAGCGATTGTGGTGCGTTTGTTTGTTTATTTGCGGAGCATTTCATAAGTTCTAAGAGAATTCCTTCTACATTTTCATTAATGGAAATGGAAACGTACCGTAATAGGCTTGTTCAAAACTTGATTAAGTATGGGAGGTGGAAGCAAAGTGTGAATCTTGTAAGTGATGGTGAAGAAGAAGTGGAACCTCGAAAAGATTTGAAGGCATAGAAAAATATAGGTTGTTGGTTCTGGTTTTATTTTTAGTATTTTGTTATTTTTGTTATGTTATTCTGAATTTGAATCATACGCTGTTTTTTTTTTGTTGTTTCAGAATGTTGATGTTATTACTTGATTATGTTAAGTTTTTATTATATATTTAGCTGATTGATGTATTTTTTTTTATTATTTTTGCTCATTAACAAATTGAATTAAATTATATTATTTTATCCCGCTATTAACATTTTTATCAAAATGTTAATGTTAGTTTATTAACACTAAATTAACACATAATCAACAGCATTTTAACATAACTTTTAAAAAAGACCAGTGTGTTTTTTTATTCTATTTGAACATTTAAGTACAATACTTTACTACTATTATTTATTAATCTTAGTAATTATCAACATGAGATTAACATAATAGTAACACAAGGTCAACATAAATATGTTAGTTTATGATATTTTAGTTTATGAATAATATGTGAACCATCCATAAATATGGTAGTTTATGATATGGTATTTTATGAACAATATATGAACCATCCATAAAATAGTAATTTTATGATTTGACAAATTTTTCCATGTAAAAATACTAATTATCAACATGAAATGAACATAATAGTAACAGAAGGTCAACATTAAATGTAAAATTTCAGCAAAAGTCATATTGTTTTATGAAATATATGAAATGAAATCAAAGTATTTTTATTTAATACAAATAAATCTCTCCTGAATCATAATCATCTTCTGCATGTTTTTTTTATTGTGTCCCGTCTTCTTGCAAGCTCCGCATTTATTTTTTGACTTTTTTTCATGTCCTCCCAATATGCGCTTCTTTTTTGGTCTGCCGGATTTGGTTCTTGATTCAGGAGGCAGCACGATTATATCTTTTACTTCTTGCGGCGTATTCCATGTTGATTTATTTGTCATAGGATATACTGTGTGGTTGTATGTGTTGACGTATGTTTCCTTCATGTAGTATTTGGAACAATAGAGCAAAGGATCCTTGTTGTATTTCCTTATAACAGCAACTGCATGTGCGCAAGGAATTCTATCTGTTTGAAACCTTCTGCAGCAACATGTTCCTGTTTCCAAATTAACCGAGAAGGGTGTTTTTGTTTTAGTCACAGTATATATATTGTCATTTGCTGGGCTGACCTGATAACAAAGAATTCAGTTAAAAAATAAACATATGATTTAATAGATCAACAATATATTAACAACAAGTCAACAACATATTAACACCAAATCAACAACTTATTAACAAATTTTAATTTTTAGAAATACCGTTAGATGCAGAGATCGAATGTAGTTTTCATTCAATATATCTTCAGCTACTTTTGACATATATGTCTTTAATGATCTTGCACAAATTCTGTTTGCATGAGTCCGTTTTTGCACAAGGGAACGTAGAAACTCAAGCATGGTCGTTATAGGAAGTTCTCTTGCAGCTATGTTTGTTGCATTTAATGACTCAGCAATGTTTGAAGTCATTGTTGAATACCTGTTGTTTGTGGAATAAAGTGTTGTCCATTTTTCTAAACCAACGTCATTTAGGTACTCCCTTATCTTTGGGTCAAAATTGTCAAGTTCTTCCTTGTGTTTTCCAAACTGCTCAAGCGTATATGCTTTTGCTGCCCCAAAAAAGTGCTCTCTGATTTCACCTTTTGCTCGTCTATATCTTGCTTTGACATTGTTAAAAAGATGGTAAGTACAGATTCCATGATGTGCTTTCGGGTATACTTTTTCAATTGCTTTTTTAATACTGTCGTGTCGATATGAAATGATGCACATTCCCTCCCTCACACCAAATGTTTCTCTAACTTTGTTGAAAAACCATTCCCACGAAGCATCATTTTCTGAATCTACGGCACAAAATGCTAGAGGAAAAATTTTATTTGCAGCATCTTGAGTTGCTGCCGTTAGAAGCGTCTTCCGTAAGCTGCCTTTAGGAACGTACCGTCAACAACAATTACTGGTTTGCAAAACCCCCAACCCTGAATCGATGCATTCAACGATATGAAAATATAAAGGAATCTCTCTTCTTTTGTTTCCAATTCAGCTACAGAACCTGGATTTGTTGATTTGAGCGCATGTAGATAAGAAGGCAGTAATCGGTATGATTCAGCTGGATTACCCCTTGTAAGCTCTAATCCCTTTTCTTTTGACCGCCATGCTTTTTGGTATGTCAGTTCGACTCCATACTCTTTCTTCATGTCTCTAATAATATCGGCCGGCGTATAAACAGTTTTGAAGTTTGCATACTTATCTTTTACAAAATTTCCAATTAAATCTGACGTGGCTTGTCTTTTATCAGCCATTCTCTCTCCCACTTTGCAGCTGTGCACCTTGTTGAATTTTCGCACGATAAAGACATTTGATCTTTTATTTCTCGAAGCTCTCAGTTTCCATTCACACTCTGGTTCATTGCAGATTGCTATATATTCAATCTTGCACGACTTGTAAGATCTGAATTGGAAATGATTATTGATTGCATAAATGCTTAATATAGTCTTTAGTGTGCGCTTGTCTTTGTATTTCTGCCCTTCTTCAATTTCTATCGCTTTTACTTCATCAATGATCATATTCTCTACGTACGGGCTCTCGACTTCTTGATCTTCATTTAACAAATTTCCGACATTTGTTGCATATTGAAACATGTTTGAAACCGACTCTGAATTATCAATATTTGTTGAGTTGTCTTGCTGTTGACAAACTTCTGCATTTTTGTTGATGTTTTGTTGTGTTGATCTCGATGATGAAACGTATAATGATATATCTCTCATTTTTTTTTTCAATTTCAATGCAAAGTGGAAACTGTGTTGGATCTGATTGTTTGCTTTTCATTTGGAAGTAGAATACCAAAGCATCATTATCTTGTATTATTAGCGGTGGATAATCTGGTTTAACCTGTATAAATTTTAAAATAAACAAAGTTTAAATATAGATCAACATTTTGTCAACATGAAGTCAACAATAATAACTATAGGAAAAAACACTACATATTTGAAAAATTATATAACATTAATACATCATTAACATAATATTAACAATGTGTAAACATAATAATAACAATTATATTCTTACATGATTTTATCAACACAAATTTTAATAAGTTTGTATTGAAAGAATTAATAAATTTACTTTACCTGATACTTGATTTTCAGATTTTCTTCTTCTAAATTCACTTGTAGCTGGTTTGCCAATAATTGTTCAAGATTATTCATACTAGAATCTTTTGGAATAAGAAGTCCCTTAACAGAAAAATTTGTATACTGGAGTTTATCATTCCAATAGCCATTATACTGAATAAAAGTTGCAATTGTATCCATTCCTGATTGAAAGTCAACATTCAAATAAAAAATCAACATTGTTTCAGTTTATAATGTAGTTTAAGATTAGAATTTCAATTATTACGTATGTTTATATATTTAATCAATATTACAAATACATTAAAATCAAAATCTACAAGAAGAAAGTATAAATTTGAGTCTTACTGCTTATGGAGATCTATATTTTTCTCGATTTTTCAAACTGTTGATGAAGATGAATAACAGTTGGCTGTAAGATCTGATCTGAGTGAGAAAAACGCTGATCTGAAGATTAATTTGATATTTCAGTGTAGAAGAAAACGAATTGAGAGAAATAAAAGTTGAGGGAGAGGAGCTGAGAGAGATGAGCTGAGAGAGATGAGCTGAGAGCGAGGAGAGAAAATCTAATTGTTATGAGAGAGAAAATTATTTGATTTATGAGGGTTTGACTTGGTCAGCATATATATATGACATCCGTAAAAAAGTTATAATTTTCAGCGCTGATGGTAGTTTTCATATTGAAAACTGTGGTCCGTATAAAAATTATATTTCTACAAAAGACATATGTTTCTTTAAAGGACTAATTATTTAAAAAAACCCCCACCTTGTAATAATTTTTCGTTTATACCATGACCTAGGAAAAAGTTCATTTGTACCTTATTTTTGATTTTTCGTTTTCAACTGTACCCTGAAATACTAAATTGATCTCTTTTCATATATAAAAAAGGCTAAAATAATCCTTGAAATTTAACTATTATTCTAATAAGATATTAATCATATTAATTGTTCAAAAATATCTTCTTTTCCATAAAAAAAAATTAAATTGATAATAAATATTTAATTTACATAAATTTATTGTTTTTTATAAAAAAAAAAAAATTGGGCTCCTCCTCGAAGGAGGAGCACGAGCTCCTCCTCCATGGAAGGAGGAGCATCTAAGCTCCTCCTCTATGGGGGAAAGGAGCAGCGTGCTCCTTCCTCCCATCTCTGGCATCAAAACGATAAAAAAAAATTATAAAAAAATTAGCGGGTTCGATAAATCGGGGAAGTACGATGGTACGCCGAAAATATTTTTTTAAATAATTTAATTTGTTATTAAAATATTTAAAAATAATAAATTCGAAGGTTTATTTGAACATTTTTAAAATTAGAGGACTTATTTGTATTTTTTAAAATAAGGAAAAATATGGTGGAACCCTTCTATTTAATTGTTATTAACATTTTTATCCTTAAAAATTTTATATAGTCAATTGTACCCTTTTTGAGGTAGAGATGAAAATGAAAAATTAAAAAAAGGGTACAAATGAACTTTCTCCTAGGTCATGGTATAAAGGAAAAAATATTACAAGGTGGAGGTTTTTAAAGTAGTTAGGCCTTCTTTAAAAAGCCCAATGTTGTACTCATGACTCATGAGTAAGAAGTAAGCAAAAACTTGGAGTGGAGTAAAACAAAAATGTCAACGTTAGCGATTCCAAAGACCGAGTCGGCTCACCATCGTCTCTACGAGTTTGCAAAATTAGGTCTTATCAAAATCTTTCTCCATCCTTATGTCACTGTATGTGATTTATACTGCGGAGGATTAGTGGATGCTGAAAAATGGGATTCTGCTCAATTTAGTCATTACATTGGAATCGGTATTCTATTAAAGCTAGGGTTATTGTCGCGTTTTTTTTTTCGATTTAAGCACATTCTAACAAACGCAAGTCGTTTTAAGCGTTTTTTCTGCAAACATGTCGTTTAAGGCGTTTAGGTTATAAATGCCACAAAATGAAATGTCATCTGGTCGTCAAAGGTTGCGGGTTCGAATCCCGACTATGCCATTTCTTAATATGGAGTGGTTGAGGTTGGGTTGCTGGCCATTATAGCCCGGAATTGCCAAGTATATGGGCTTACGGGCGGTCCACATCCCGCGGTTTGACAATGATATTGAACTTCGGTTCAATAGAGTGAGTCCTCGTCAACATAAAAAAATATGGAAGTGTGAATTTGTGGTTTTATGTTTGGTAGAATGTGTTTAAATCGATTAAAAAAAGATGTTTTGAGGATATTTTATGATAATAATTATTGGATTTCTTTTAGTTATTTAAGGTTTTATGTTGTTTTTGCAGATGTGTCATCATCTGCTGTAAATGAGCTTAAAGAAGCATGGGAGAGTCAGAGGAAGAATTATACTGCTGATTTCTTTGAGGCTGATCCTTGCTCTGTGAGCTTCTCTTTTTTGTTTTTTCATAATGTTTCGATAAAATAAAGGAAAATTAAACATCTTGAGATTGTTTTAGTTTTAGTCATGGTAAATGTCATGATGGTTAACTTCTACAATGACATTTGAAACAAAATGCGGAAACGAGAAATTTGAAGCAGAAAGTGGTAGGTTATAAACAAAAAACGGTTTCAAATATAGGCTATAAATGTAGATTTTCAGTGTTTCACAAAATGGAAATAGCATGCTGAAATGTAGGTCTCAAGAAGTTTTCTTGCAATATGGTTTATAACACTTGTATGGTGACTCTCTGAAGTTGGAATGTGGGAGTGTAAGTTATAATACACTCCTCCCACAGCTGTGGATGATTGAAAGATGACATTACATGTACCTAAAGGTACCATATTGGCTATGATCATAGAAATTTAATGGTCGTATTTGAAAGGCTATTAGAGTAGCACCATGAAGCATCTTTTAAAACACAACTACTTTGGTGTCTGGTAAATCACAAACATTCGACCATGTGTTAGAGGTACAATTGTCTCTGAAATGACAAAAAAAAGAATAAGAACTTGTTAAAAAACAGGAAAGGAGTTAACGAAATCTTATGTGCATTTTAATCTTACATTTTATGCTCACACTTACGGATGCTTCCTAGTTTTCATCTTTTACTGTCTTTCTTTCTGTGCCTTCTACTTTGCCTTTTTCCTCTTCGAATTAGGTTAAATCGTAATGTCTCAACATATAGGCTTGTCTTGTCTTAAGTTGAAGATGCAATTTTTAACTTGACAGTGTATTGTTTTGACAGGAAACTTTCGAAACGCAGCTGCAGGAGAAGGCCAGCCAGGCTGACCTAGTCTGTTGCTTACAGAATTTGCAGGTTCGGAGCATAATTCCAACATATTTCCTTAGTGGCTATACTAAGTATATGATAAATTAAAAACTTTTTTTTTTTTTCACATTTTCTGTTATAGAGTTTTCTTTAATGTGCTTACAATTTTATTTGCAGTTGTGTTTCGAAACTGAGGAAAGTGCAAGGAAACTTCTACACAATGTTTCGTCTTTGCTTAAACCGGGGGGTTATTTTTTGGGTATTACTCCTGACTCATCTATGATATGGTAAGAATATTGATCGTCAAATGGCATGATTTTGATTAATTTTTGTCTGTTTTGTTACCTTTTTTATAATGCTGTTTCTGCATCAGAACCTGATTCTTGTCCTATCAGAAATTAATTTTGAATCAGTGCATTGATATTTTAACTTGATGGGTTATGCGGATATTTGGTTTGTCTATTTATACCAGGCACCAATGTGCATAATAGCACATTCTTGCATATACTGTAAAGAATAATTTGACATGTTGCTTCTCTGGGTAAAGAACAGAGGTGCAGTCGACATGGGCCATCACTTCTCCGTTGCAATCTCTCTTTCTCTCCTCTAGCTTTTTACTTGTTGGGGTGCAGAAATTTACATTAATAATTACGAGTTACTATTTGTTGTCGTGTCATTCTAATTATACCTGATAATATCAAAGCAAATTTGTGTTTTCTTTTTGCTCTGAGTTCTATGTGCCTGAAGTAACCAAGTTTCTATGTCAATAACATCATTGGCTTGCATTGTATGATCAGCTCTAATACATGAGGCATCAATTAGTTTAATGTTGCTTTCTTTTTATTATGTTCCACAGACCAGCAATTTCATACTCTGGCAATGGCAGGTTCTGATAGGCATGTTAGAAAAAAAATAAAAAAGCTTTCTTATCTGATCATGGACTTCTTGGTCATAATCATTCATTCTTTCAACGTTTGTCCCGAACTTCACTACAGTTGAGCTCCAGTTTCTTTTTTGATTTAAATGATTATTGCTTTTGAGATTTCTTGTGAGGAAAAACAAATCATAGATGGGGTTTAAATATTAATCGGTATGCAGGGCTAAATACCAGAAGAATGTTGAAGCATACCACAATAGAAGCAGCAGCATGAAGCCAAATATAGTTCCCAATTGCATCCGGTCGGAGAGTTACATGATTACCTTTGAAGTTGAGGAGGAAAAGTATATAACTGTTTCACTTATTTGTTGTATTTACTTGTTTCATCTTAGATAATTTTATTCAGTTTTTTATATAATTTAGGTTTCCGTTATTTGGGAAGAAATTTCAGTTGAAGTTTGCTCATGAAGCATCTGCTGAAACTCATTGCTTGGTTCATTTTCCAAGTTTGATCAGGTTCATATCCTACTTTTTTTGCTGTACAATGTTGCTTTTTGAATTTGTGATATTTTAGTATTGTTGATTACCCTAAAATCCTCAATGATCTTACTTCTTCCAATATGAATTTTAATTCAAAAGTCAGTTTACAGTTGCATATGTTAAAACCAGAGTTTTAAGTGTTGAATAGGACTTGTGATTGCTGCCAGTCATGAGTACTGGAAAGGGTCTCTCTGGAAGTTATGTAATTTAACAGTTAGATTTACGGATTTTAATTGCACCTGAGTGCATATGTTTGCTCGAATTTGACTAAAATTCTATAACACTATTGGTTTCATAGAATTTGGTCATCTTTTGTGTTATTCTTCCTTGCAGTGTTCAGTTAGTATCAGAAGTAAGATTGGACATAATTAACAAAAATGCAATTATGAAAATTATGAAATTTTTCTAGAAATAATCCTAAATGGAAAAATTAAAGCAATTGATCGCAGCCAAGCATCATTTTGTCATGTGGGGAACATTTATAAGAGATTTGAAGTGCTTATTTCAATTACAAAATTTTGATATCTGTATGTGCAACAACTAGATTGGCTCGAGAAGCTGGTTTGGAATATGTAGAAATTCAGAATCTGACAGAGTTCTATGATGACAACAGGTATTTGATCAGGGACTGAGAATTTAAATTTTAAAGAAGTTCTTCACTTCCTTATTCTTGCTTGTCTTTGGTTGGAATAAGCAGTACTGATGTCAAAGTTTTGATATGCTCAAAGATTGCATTTTGCAGGCATGCTGATGAATGCGGGTCCGAACCTAGTTGATTCTAGAGGGAGACTTCTTGCTCGATCGTTCGATGTTTTAGGTGCCGTCTTTTTTTCCTTTAAGCAATTTAATTACATTCTAGTTGATCCCAGAGGCAGACTTCTTCCCCGGTCATTCGGTGTTTTAACTTTCTAGTTTAACTACCAACTTGAGCAATTTAATTACATGTTTTCACTTTACAGGTCTATATACTACTTTCATATTTCAGAAGCCAGACCCTGATGTTGTTCCGCCTCTAACAACACCATTGTTGCAGGATGATGCTTACGATCATGATGAGGCAAGTATTTCTGGCATCATATGATGCGAGCATTTTTTTGCTGTTTAGCTCTTTATTAAAGAAAACCCGCATTGCCTCTAGGAGGGGTGTGCATTTGGTTTGAACCGGACTGAAACTTTGATTTTTTAAATTGAATCGAACTGAATTTACGTGGATTCAAAATGTTTCAAACAAACTGAACCAAATCAAACCAGTCAATTTGATTCGGTTCACATCAAATGTATGCTGAATTTTTTTATTTCCAAAACCTAACTAAACCGAAAACCGATTTTTTTATAATGTCAAACCAAACCCTACATTGGTTTGGTATTTGCGCACTCCTAATTGTCCTGATGACCAAGGCAGGTATGCTTCACATCCTCTAAACTGTGGCCTCTTTAATTTGATTTTTTCGAGATTGCTTTTGATGTTGCAGAGAGAATGGCAACCACCGGGATGGAGAGACGAGGAAAATACTCTAGAGCCACCCCCTCCTGGACTGGGGAAGATAATGGAAGCAAAGGCAATACCGCCACCTATTGTACTGGGGAAGATAATGGAACCAAAGGCGATACCGCCATCTATTGGATTGGGCAAGATAAGTGAGCAGAAGGGAATTCTCGGTCCCGGTCCAGCAGATTTACGTTTCACAGAGGCTCTTTGACGTAATTGATTATCACAATCAAGCAAGAGAAGCGATATGTAGACAATGGAAGGATATTGAAGGCATTCTGGGGAATCATATAGCAGCAAATCGGTAGGTTGATATCATGTATTGATTTCCCTTTATATGGTTATGACAAAATTAACAAATCTGTAGGATAGTGTTATCTATATATAATACATTGTAAGATCAAATTAGATGAATGCATATTAATGTTCAGTTTCTTGAATATCCTATATTTTATTTCTTTATATGATTGCAGATTTCGCAATATTCCTCCATGTTTTAGTTAAGATTCCTGTTTTTGTTTGTTTGATGAAAAAAACACCTAAAAAACTAACATCACATGATAATAAAAATTTAAAAACAATTGATTCTTCCTACTTTATAAATTTTAATTTTATTCATTTCCGTCTACTAAAAACACATTCAAAAACCACTCAAAAATATATTAAAAGTACACCCATATATATTTGTCAACAAATAAAATCAAACAAACAATAATGAATTAGACATCATAGGTAATAATGTCCAATGTTATTGATTCTACCCTTACAAAATTTCAATCCCCTTTTAAGATCCTTTTTTTAATTTACAATTGCTTAAAATTTTGCATTATTAATCAACACATAAAAAGAGGATAAACAAGACCAACACATAGTATTGAGTGTCATTTCTTCTTACTAAATTAATAGCATCCATGGCAGCGACCGGAGAGGTAAAGACTAATGACTGATGTCGACTTACTTCGGACAACCTAAGCAGGCACATGTTTTTGCTTTTGCGGACTGCATATCGTATTAACAACGACATTATTTTGCGATGAATCGACTGTCATTACCATAATTGAAAATTAGGGTTTCAACGATTAATATAAAATACGAAAAAAAAATTAAAGAAAAGGTCAATTATTAAATAAACTAATCAAACAAAATCTCAAAGAGAGTAACGAGATTAAAAGGTAACTTGAATATAGTAGACAGATAGAGAAACCTATCTAAATTATGAAATCTTTAGTTTTTTTTCAAATATAAGTTAAAAATAAATTAAAAATATTTAAATGGGTAAATGGAAAGTGTAATTTTTAAAATTTTATAATATTTTTATAAATAAATTTTAAAAGAAAATAAATGATGTACTTTCTTCTAATTTTTTATAATTAACAATTTAATTTTCTCTAATATCTTATCATAAATTATTGAAAAATTATTTTGACTTTAAATATATATTTTTATTTGTTTATTTCAATTCAGCTTTTAAGTATATATGTCAACATATTTTTTCATATCTATTAAATTGTTTCATATAACTGTTTTCTCATGAAATTGAAAACTACCATAAATATGATTGTTTTCATGTATATTTTATGTATGTGAACTCATGAATATAAAATGATCTTAGAACCAATCATATTTAAAATAAATCACACTAAAATTAATCTCTTACTACTGTAATTAGTTTTTAATTGTTATTAGAATAATGTAGTATAACTACATCTCTCCTATAAAGGGCGTTTAGAATAACTAGTTTGTTGTGTACGTGTGAAATATAATTTTTCGTTTTTATCTTTTATCCTATGTTAATAGCAAAACTCATTTACAAGGCCACTAATACAATCAATGCTTAATTATTTAAAAAAAAAACCACCTTATAATATTTTTTCGTTTATACCCTGACCTAGGAAAAAATTCATTTGTACCCTTTTTTGATTTTTCATTTTCCACTGTACCCCAAAGTATTAAACTGAATTTTTTTCATTTAGAATTTTTTTAAAAATAGTCCTTCATTTTTTAACCTATATGCTAATTAAACTCTAATATTATTAATAGTACAAAAATACCTTCCTCTTTATAAAATTAATTTTATAATTTTTCAAATACAAAACCGTAAAAATATATTACCTTCGATTTACAAATCCGCTACCAAAATCCGATAATTGTTTTACAAAAAATAAATATATTTTTTTTAAAAAAAATTCGGGAGGAGGAGGAGGAGGAGGAGCTCCTCCCGAAAAAAAAATTTAGTTTTTTTTTTATTTTTTTTTTAAAAATTATCGGGTTTTGGTAGCGGATTTGTGAATCGAAAAAATACAATGGTAGGTCGAAAGTTTTTTTAAATAAAAAAATTTAAAAAGATTAAATTTTTAGGATTTATTTGAATAGTTTTAAAGTTAAAGGACTTATTTGTATTTGTACAAATCAAAAAAAGTATAATATAACCCTTCTATTTTATTGTTTTTAATATTTGCATCATTTAATTATTTAAATTGTCAAAAAATTAAATTTCGGGGTACAGTTGAAAACGAAAAATTAAAAAAAGGGTACAAATGAATTTTTTTCTAGGTCGGGGTATAAATGAAAAAATATTACAAGGTGAATTTTTTTTAAGTAATTAAGCCTACAATCAATGAGGGTAAAACAAGAAAAAATATATATATTTTTTCTTCTAAATATGTGTGAAAACATTAATAAAACTTTCTAAATGGGATGGAAATAGCATCTTTTAAGATGGTATTTTTGTAATTGTAATTTCGCGTGTGATTTTTTTATAAATAATTTCACTGCAATAAGTTGAAATTTTGTGTTTTTTAATTTTTTCAAAAAAATATATTTATTTAATCTTTAATTTTATAAAGATAGACCCTTTTCAAAATTTATCAGACATTTAATAGTAATCTACCAATTAACTACTAATAGGGGTGAGCATCGGTCGGTTCGGTTTGGTTTCGAAATACCCAAAACCGACCTTACCGAAATGAAGAAAACTGGGCACCGAACCGTAATTTTTTTGACCAAAAACCGAAATAATTTTTAGCCGAATTTGTCGGTCGGTTCGGTTTGGTATCGGTTAATTAAATCGGTTTGGGCCTTTTAAAAAGCCCATTAAATTCAAGGGCCAATTTTGCTAAAGCCTTTAAAAAAAATTGCAAACATAAATACTAGTAAAATTAAGTTTCATTCATTCAAAAAGCATAAGTATAAATATAAATTTACAAGTTACAAACTTATCAAAACAAACTAATTAAACAAATTACAGACCCTTCAAATTTTTCAGAATACAAACTGAAACAGAAATATTGAAATACAACTTAAGGCAAATTACAGACATTTGAATCAATAACTAAACCTTTATATATTACATTCATCCAACTTTGAATTTAATAACAAAAATAGGTTAAATATTACATTCATCCAAAAATGAAGTTAATGTTTAAAAGTTAGCAAAAATGTAAAACTATAAAACTGTGCCACTCACTGCCATTTATAGCATTCAAAAAAGAGCCATTTGCAGCAAATTGGGAGCATTAATGATGATTCACAGAATTCAGATTCATTTCCTGAATTGAAACCAATTTAAAGTAATTTTAAATTAACAAACTTTAACTTTTAAAATACAACAAGTATAATTTTAAAGTCAAAAAATGATTTTATTAAAAAAACAGAGGCTCGGATGTAATGTTTTCAAATCTTTATAAGGCGATGTAATCCGCACGGTGGCTAACAAAGAGCCTCATCATGCAAATATGTCAAGGCATTATGTTTCAGATTATATGAAGTGGTGGAAGCTTCATCATAGCCCAAAAACTCAAACTTAAAAGCAAGTACAAAAACAGACTTAAACTAATTGAAAAGTTAAAAGTTTAGTAGTTTAATTTAAAAAACTTGAACTATAAAAATGCAGCAAGTATTTACATTTTAAAGTCAGAAAATGATATTTTTAAAAATCCAGGGGCTCAGACTTAAACTTTTTAAATCAGGATAAGGCGATGTAATCCGCACGGTGGCTAACAAAGAGCCTCATCATGCAAATAAATCAAGGCCTTATATGTATCAGAATTTTGAAGTGGTGGAAGATTCATCATAGCCTAAAAACTCAAACTTAAAAGAAAATAAAAAGTTGAAACCAAAACAGACAGTTTAGTATCAAATTAAAATGTTAAAAACCTTTAAAATAGATAGTTTTAAAGCAATGTACAAGTTAAACAATAGAGTAAAGCATTTTGAAGTTAGAAAGCAATTAAAATTTCAAACTAAAACAATGCAGTACTAGTTAAAATGAATGTAAATGTCAAAGTTAAATCAAAACCTTTATGCTTCCACCACCATGTTTTTCTGGTTAGGGACAGGGACAGTCCATGCAGCATTAGGCATTTAGCAACAGGCAGCATTAGGCAACAGGCATCATTAAGCAACATCAGCAAAATTTGGCTTCCACACCAAGTTGCCACACAAAAGCAAAAAGCAGCAAGAGTCCAACTTCTTAGTTGGGCAACTCTGCAATAAGAACAAACACAGAAGATAATATTATTAGATAATGTGAAGTATATAAAGAAAACATTTAAAATAAAAAAAGCAAAGTTGAAGCACATAACCTTGCTCAAATGGTTCCAATTCTTCCAAGCACTCTTCAATCACCAAAGGGGAGGATTCTGCTCTAAGCCAATCCTGAGTGCACACCAGCGCTTCCACCAATCTTGGAGTAAAAGAACTCCTAAAGCAGTCCAGTATTCTTCCAGAAGTACTGAAAGCAGATTCAGAGGCAACAGTAGAGATAGGAACAGCAAGAATATCTCGAGCCATCCTCGAAAGGATTGGAAATCTCCCTGAGTTTAGCTTCCACCACTTCAAAATATTGAATGCATCATCATTCTCAACCGTAGCTTCACTCAGGTACACTTCCAGCTCAGATTTCCTACTATCACTTTCTATACCCTTATTCTGAATATCAAATTTGGCCTTCATAAGGGACATATGTTTCTTTGCAGGTGGTGGCAGGACTGGTGTTTGAGCAGAAACACCCTCTGAAGATTGACTAAGACTCACATATGCAGATGAAGTAGCATTCACAGAGGCCTTTTGATACTCAACAAACAGACTAGTCAACTTATCATTGACAGTTTGAAACAATTTTGGTCCTTCATCAGACCCAAATAAACTAGATAAAGCAAACAGGAGATGTTTCATTTTGTTTGTTGGATCAAAGACATGTGAAAAAAAAATCAAAACATTCATCT
This sequence comes from Mercurialis annua, assembly GCF_937616625.2. NCBI lineage: Eukaryota > Viridiplantae > Streptophyta > Magnoliopsida > Malpighiales > Euphorbiaceae > Mercurialis > Mercurialis annua. The sequence goes on along the minus strand of NC_065577.1, from coordinate 31,968,380 downwards.
TCTGAGGATCACCCCAGTATTTGTTAAACTTTTCCCTCATTTTTCTGCCCATTTGCACAATTTTTATGTCCTCATTAACAAGCATTTCATCCAACATAATAGAAAGGTCACAAATCTCTTGAAAATGCATGTTGGATGTGACATACAAAGAACCAGAAATTCTTAAAGTTGTGACATAGAAATAGGACATGCAAGTAGCAAATTTCTTAACAATTTCCCAATCAAAAAAATTAGGAATGCTTTCAATCATATCAGACCTAAAATTCTCATCAGATGCTTCATAACTCTCAAAAACAGACTGAAATAAACAAGCAGTGTCAAGCATAAGATAAGTGGAATTCCACCTGGTTGCCACATCAAGACAGAGGGACTTTTTGGTGCCAAGTTTAGCATCAGCAATGAGGTCTTTAAATTTCTTAAGTCTAGATGGACTGTTCCTAATGTAACGGACACAATCTCTAACTTTCTTAACAGAGCTACTCATTTCTTTCAAGCCATCAGATACAACCAAATTAATGACATGTGCAATACATCTCATATGCAAATATTCACATCTAGACACATCAGTCCCCCAAGACATGAGTTTTTTCTTAAATGCAGCAATTGCAGTGTTATTATTACCAGCATTATCCATAGTCACTGTGAAAATATTTTTCAGACCCCAACCCAGCAAACAATTCTCAAGTGTTTTACTTATGTAGTCCCCTTTATGCCCACAAACAGGTACAAGATTAATGATTCTTTTATGAAGCAGCCAGTCATTATCTATCCAATGGCAAGTAACACACATATAATTAACACGTTGAATACTAGTCCATGTGTCTGTTGTGATACTAACTCTTTGGCTTCCACTTCTCAATGTATTTTTCAAATTCAACCTTTCATCAAGAAACATTTGATAGCAGTCTCGGTTAACAGTCCATCTAGAAGGAATATGAAACCTAGGGCATGCAACACTCATTAGTTTCTTAAACCCCATACCCTCAACAAACCTAAAAGGTAGCTCATCAATGATTAGCATATAAGACAGTGCTTTCCTAATGTCTTCTTGATTAAATTTCCAAGTCCCCAATTGTCCCTTACCCTCATTTTCATTAGGACATGCATCAACAAGTTGTAGAGTTAACAAGGCATGTCTAGTATCTTTACTATGAGGGTTCTTAAAGCATGAAAGAATATGGGATCTAAGGGTAGAAGTCCCATTAATTTTAGTATCAGAGTTATAAGTCTTTGCACAATACAAGCATTTAGACAAAATCAATTTTCCATTGTCATCAACAATGCGCTCAAAATGATCCCACACTTTAGATCTAACACTAACTTGCTTACGTTTTTTTATCAACTGGTTTAGCTTTAGTAGCATCAGCTGCATCACCTTCTTGTTGCTGCTGAGAAGGCTCAGATGAGCCCTCACCAGCAGCAACAGGTTGCTGCTGCTGAGTTGAAGGGGGTAACTCAGGAAATGAGCCAACAACCCCCTCAACACCAACACCAGCAACTTGCTGTTGGTCAAGGTTTGACATCTGTGTCAGCAAACAATGGCATTTAATCAATAAAACATATACAGACTTAGAGTGCAAACAAATAGCTTCCAAACCACTTTAAGTTTTTACCAAAATATTAGCATTTAACTAAATCATCATCAGAAACATGAAACAACATGCTAGTAACTAGCTTCCAACCACTTTTAAGTAATAGGTTTCCACCATTTGATTCATCAAAAAATATTTACATTGAAACACAGACTACAAAACTAGTGAGGCATCAAGAAACAAACCAACCAATCAATCATAGTGACTCAGTGAGGCATCCAGAAACAAACATATACAAACCAACATGCATATACAAATCAACATTTCAATTACATTAAGATTACAAGGAATGAAGAACATACCAGCAGATGCAGAGCAAACAACAGGTAAGCAAATTAGTATTTAGGTTTTGGATCAAGTGGGTCTGAGTCTCAGATTTGATCACTCATTCACTTAGTGAGTGATTCAAAGGGTCCAGGGGCTTCCACCACAAAAGATTCACTCATTCACTAAGTGAGTGAATCTTTTAACATTTTCAGAAACATGCCAAGAAGACAAAACAACAGAAAATGTTGTTAGTTTACATCTAGATATTAAGAACTTAAAACACAACAACAATCTTAAAAATTACAACCCTAAATATTAATTACCTGTTCTTGTAAAATCAAATCCAAAGCCGAAAGGGTTCCCAGAAATCCCCAGTTCAGAACATGAAATGAAAGAAAGAAGGAAAAAACCAATCAGTTACAGATTTAAGAAAAAAATCATAACAGACATAAGATCTTGAATAAACTGAAAATAGAAATGGATTATTTACCTGATCATCGCATGGAAATCAATAAATCCCACGTTTTGAACATGAAAAGGGAAAAAAACGATCATCAAATAGGGCAGAAATCAAAACCCTAAAAATTAAAAATTGAAATTAAACCTCTAAAACAGAGGGTAATCAAAGATATACTCACATAAACTTTGATAAACTCAGTGAGATACTGAAACTATAAGAGATTATCAGATTAATCTCTTTTTCAATCGAAACGAAGGTTCAAATCCTTCATTTTCTTCGATTCAAAGCACAAAATAGTTGATGACAATAGATTAGGACTAAACGAATATGTATTGTGTAAGATTTAAGATTCAATCAGTGAGAAACTGAGAGAATAGAGAGAATTAGGGTTAGAGGGTTAGGGTTTTCAGAGAGTTTTAGAGAGAGAGTCGAGAGAGAGAGGCTGCACACATGAGAAATGAGGGAATCAGAGATTTAGGGTTAGGAAAATTTTAAGGGGAGTTTATATATGCTGAGTGGTACACTGCCGTTTTAGGAGGGATTAGGGTAGGGGTTAAAACGACGTAGTTTAAGTATATTCGGTCTGGTCGGTTATTCGGTCGGTTCGGTTTCTGAAACCCTCAAACCGAACCATTAACCGAACTCCAGACTACCCAAATTTTAAAACCAAACCACTCTGAAATCACCAAACAACCGATAACCACACTGAATTTCGGTTCGGTTCGGTCCGGTTTCACGGTTTGGTTCGGTTTATGCTCACCCCTAACTACTAATCTATATTATATATAAAAGCACGAATTGAGGGGATAGGCACATCTCTATTAATGTTCTTTTTATTTTATAAAATATAATTATTAATTAAAATACTATGAAGATAATGATTAGAGTTAGAGTACTAACTAAAGTAAAGTAATTTAAATATTTAATACAAAATTGTTATTTTAATTATTATTTAATTATCTAGAACTTTAATTAAGATAAACTATTTTTGAAAAATTAATTATTTAATTATTATTTATAAGTAATTAAAAACTATTAAAATAATAATTAAAGTTATAGTATTATCTAAAATAAACTACTATGTTAAGATAATATGTAGAAGGGTTAATTTCTAAACAAATCACGAACTTTACACGAAGTGTCATTTTAATCATGAACTTTAAAAGTTGTCATTTAAAGGCACGAACTTTCATTTTGTTTCAAATCTATCGCCAAAGTAAAATCCGGTGTATTTTATCGAATCAAAAATTCCTAATCCTATATACTCTAACTAAAAGATAATAAGATTTAATGTCGATTTATAATTTGGGTCTTTCATTAATGGTTTATTGAAGAATTTAGTCAACAAAAATACACTTAAATGATAGATTTGAAACAAAATGAAAGTTCATGCCTTTAAATGGCAACTTTTAAAGGTCATGATTAAAATGAAACTTCGTGTAAAGTTCGTGATTTTTTTAGGAATTAACCCTATGTAGAATACTAACTAAAATATACTATTTTAAATGTTAATCATATATAATTCTGAATAAAATAAAATACTTCTAATAAATTATTATTTGATATTTTTTATTTAAATTCTCTATAATTATAAAATATAAACTATTAAAATAATCATTTACAACATTAAATAAGATAAGCTATTTTATTTTATACTTTAATAAAATTTATAATATAGAAATAATTACTAATTAAACATAAATATAATTATAATAATACATAGTAATCATAATTATAATAATTTGGCGAGTCGTAGTACGAACCACGTAAATCTATACTAGTGTGCTAAAAGCATAATTCTATAAAACAAAGGCATATTTTTATAAAAAAATAAAAACGAGTACATTTTTTTTAGGAAATTAGCCCAGTACCACCAAATACCTAATTAATATCATTTACACTACCCGGCTTGCTTTTTCTTTTTCACGATTCCCATCTTTTTTCTTGCATATATCATCTTTTTATTTTTTTTCACTGTTAAAATATATCATGATTTAGCTTTCTAATCAATTTTTCGCTAGAATTTACGGCTTTTTATTTGCATGTCTCATTAATTCAAATTTCTTTTTTTTTCTTCTTCAACTGCTCCATTTCCTCATGAACACGATCAACTAGTGTTCTTCAGTTTCACTTTCTTATTTCTCTTATAAAATGGTGACTACGCGATAGATTTCTAAAAAAACTCATAAATTTCCCTCTAAATGATGGAAATGAATATCGATTTTCCCGAGCCCGCAGCTAATTAAATTGCGTGTTGCAAATGATGATTTCGTTGATGTCGACGACGATGATTTCCAGGAAAGTCCAATACCAGTAAAAAAAAAAGAGGCTAATATTTCTGTTGGTGACAGTTATAAAGCTATTAAATTTTTTAAGGTATTGCATTATTTTTGTTAGTTGCAATATTTTGTGTATTTCATGTTATTTGTTAATTATTAGTTATTACTGTTGACAGTTTATTGATTTGAAACTCTTAATTATTTTTACCTAATGTTTGTTAATGAGTGTCTATTGTTTTATTTGTACTTATATTTTTTTATAATATATCAATATTTTGCTATAGATTTTCTGATGGTGTTTTTTCTGTTTATCATATTTAATGGTTTGCATTATATTTTCTAATGATGTTTTTTAGCAGATTCTATATATTATTTCGCTCATAAATTTTTCATTTTATTTATACTTTTTGGGATTGGGAGTATTTTCATTAGACATATTGAATATTTTAGCTGCTTGTGCAAAAATGGCCAGTGTTTGATCCGGGAAAAAGTGTCACGACAGCTTTAAGAATGAGGTTGAGTGTGTTTTGCCACTGCAAAACTCATTAATTTATTTTTATGGCTGTTGTGGGGATGTTGCTAGGAAAGTGTTTGATGAAATGTCACAGAGAGATCTTAGAAAAGTGGGTATTGCTTGCAGTGTTTTCAGGCTATCAAGAATATCTTAATTGTAGATTTTGGTGAGTTACTTGCAGTATTTGAGAATAAAGATCTTAAAATGTATTAATATGTTCCACGTTATGGTTAATATATACTATCAAAATGTATCAAACTATTTACTAAAATTTTACCTAATTATTGCTATATTTCACCAATAAGTAATATATTATGTATCGTTATACTATTATTGCACGTTTACTATTAAACTAGCAAAAGTTTCCAAAAATATTTACTAAGAGCATCTCTATTGCATGTTGTATTTTTTATGCTATTTTTAGCCCAAAATAAAATAAAATGCTATATTATTGAAATTCGTTCCATTGCAAAATGCTAAACTAAATGCTAGAATTATAATTTTATAAGTAATTATCATTATCGATGGCAAATCTGTAAATAATTTAGATATAATAAAATTTGCATATGCTAAACTTTCTAATAAATTTGGCACAAAATTTAGCATATGTTAAATTTAGCACATGAAATAGAAGTGCAACGGAAATGTGTTTTTTATATTAAATGCTAATTATAGCATTGTGAGGTATTTTGGCAATAGAGTGGATATGCTCTAATAGATTTCCTAATATTCACTAATAGTAAATCAAATTGTGTAAGGATACTTTTACTATAAGTTTGTTAATCGAATTTTAAGTGTTTATTAACAGGTTATCCAATAGAAACTAATAAATATCCCAAGATTCATTAATAATAACATTTTGTTCGGTATACTATAATAATATGTGTACTATTAAGATACCTAAAATTTTCAAAAAATATTTACTAATAGATTTCTTTAATATTCACCGATAATAAAATAATTTAACTAAGAATACCTTGGCTTTATGTTTGTTAATAGGTTACTAAAGTAACTGTTATCAAATATTGTTACTGATAGGTTAAATTTTTAACTATTAGGTAACCCAAAAATAACCAATAAACATCTCTAAATTTTTCTAATAGATTTTCAAAAGTTAACCTATAAATCTTATTTTGTATCCTTGTAATATTGTTATAGGTTTACTAATAAGTTACTCAAAATGTATTGATAGATTACCAAATATTAATTACAACCAGTAGACAATTACTATCGTTATTAATATATTATATAACAGTTTATCAAAAGTTTACTATTAAGTTACCAAATGGTTACCAATATTTGTTTTATAAAAAAATACATATAATTTACTATAAGTTCACTAATAGTTTACTAAACAACTACCGAATTTATAAAAACTAAAATAGTTAACGTCCAGCATTCATAGGTTTAAAAAATAAACCTATACACATACAAAAAAAAAACAAAAAAAATAATCCAAACAAACCACTAAAACTAAAAATCCATATATTAGACAATTACAAGTTTTAAATCTTTTTTTTTTCATTTTTTTCTCTCTCTTCCGCATTCGTCTTCTTATATTCAACCTCTCCATCACTTTCAATGTTTTCTTTCATCTTCATATTCTCATGTGTATACAACAAAAATGCAATATGCTTCCAATGGTTTTCAATGTTGAAATCCAAAGGAATTAGCTTTATCTGGATTAAATACTGCGTAATTGCAAGAGTTAAGCTCCACAATCACTATTTTTTAAAAAAACAAATAAACCAAACAACAATTGTATAAATAATCAAAATATAAAACACATACCTATCTTGTTAAATAGGAAGATCAAAAACAAGTTCAATGTTAGAAAGCTTTAGATGTTCACTAAGAGTTTCTTATAAAGAAGAAACTTCAACATCACCTTCAGTCTAAAAAACATATCAAGAAAAAAGAACAAGTAAATACATATTTAAAATGGATTAACACAAACAGTTGACTAACTGTATACTAAACAGTTACTAAGAATCTACCTCAACAGACATTCTACAAACAGAATCACTTATCAAATCTTTCAATTCACCCAACTGAGTCTTCACATTAGAGAACTCAGTCTTTGTGAGTTAATTATCTATAAAAAAATCTACTATATAAACATACCAAGCTCAAGAATGGTAGAACCAAATTTAGAAGTTCAACACTTTATCACCTATGATTACAAAAATCAAAAAAAGTCACCAACAAACAATTGAATCAAAATTAATCATCAAAAAATTGAATCAGCATCACTCATACTAAAATCCAGAAAATCAAGAAAGTCCTAAAATTGGATCTCAAATTTTTACTGCAATCAATTCAATTCTAAAAACCATTTAACCTTTGTTTGATTATTGAGAAAATGCAAGAAATGAGAGAAAAAAACCAAAATATTATTAAACATAACATTTCATTTAATTCTCTTAGATCAAACAAACTCCTCGTCTCAATTTCACTCTCTCTATTACAAAAATCAAACACAAACAAATAACTCATTACATTAATCATTCCAAGAAGAAACTCGGCAAAAATATAACGAAAATAAAAAACATAAAACTTACCAGTAAGGTCTATTCAATAATTACTTATACCCAACTTCTCAAAAATCCAGTACACACAACCAGGTATTCTTTCCTCAACGAATATCGATGTAAAACTTTATCAGAATTTAATCCATCAAAATCACTGGAAAAGAAATCAAATTCGATAGTTTTATACTGTCAATATATAGATGTGATCCAGTTTTGAAGTGGAAATTTAAAATTGGAGTCAAACAACCAACCATATCTCGACTAAAAGCAGTGGCATAAGTCTATGGAGGAATGAAGATCATCATCGTTGTTTGGCAAAAGTGAAAATTTGTTTTTGCAAGAAATTTTTAATCAAATTGTATATTTTAGTTAATTTTAGTCCACATGTACTTGTGAGATTATTTTACAGTTTGGTATACATTGAACAAAATTCTTCACCCTCGAACTTGCGTCAAAATTTCAAAAAAGTCCAAAGCTAAAAAAACCGGATCACTTATACCTTGAACTTGTGTAAACCAGATCAAAAAAGCCCTTTTACTGATGTGGCGCCTAAATTGGAGAGTGAGGTTTATAAAATTACAATTAATTCTAATTAATCACACTTAAATACTAATTAATCACAATTTAACCCTAATTAAAAAAAAAAAATTAAAAACTTTTTTTTAATTTTTTTAAAATTTAAGTTTCAGACGAGGAAGAGGAGCCTCCTCGCCTAAGACGAGAAGTTGCTACTCCAATGAGGAACATCAGCTCCTAGATTCCAAAGAGCAATAAGGAACATCTGCTCCTCGTGAAAAACAGACCAGCTAGGTCTGTTTTTTCAAAGAAAAATGTTAATAAAAAGATGACTGCATAAAATAAAAAAAATAAAAGATAAGAAGGTTTTTCCTTTAAAAAAGAAGAGACCCAGCTGGGTCTCTTCTTCCTTTAAAGAAGTCTTCCTTAAAGGAAGAAGAGAGCCAGCGCTGGGTCTCTTCTTCCATTAAGGGAGATATTCTTCCTTAATGGAAGAACGACTCAGCGCTGGGTCTTTTTTCCATTAAAGAAGAATATTTTCTTTAATGCTATTGTTTTTTTATGAAAGAACAGACTCAACAGGATTTGTTCTTCATAAAGAGTATTTATTAAAAAAAATTAATTTTTTTTTTAAACAATGCAAAAAGGTTTTCCATATTTTGTTAATATTAATTTAATATATATAGTTTTAAAATTAAAGGACAATATTTTGTTATGATGTGTTAAAAAAATTTAGTAAATCTTTTTATTATCAAAAACCACTTTACCAACAAAATTATTATTCAAAACTGGAGAGTGTATTTCACTCTCTGAGATGAGAGTTAGGAGAGTATTGAACCAAAGATACATAAATTCAGGGTATAAGTTATTCTATTTTTCAGTTTTAAACTATTTTAATATTTTAACGCAAGTTCGGGGGTGAGAGTGATCCTTTGTTCGGTATACAATTGTCTAGAAATCCCTACATTTTTGCAAACAATGCCACAAAAACATGTAATTTTACAAAAAGCCCTAGTAATTTGGTGGGCTTGGCTAAAAGAAACCCAAGTACAACAATGACAAGGCTTCAATTCTAAAACTCACCCACAAAGAAAAGGGTTCAAGATTTTAGGGTTTTGACTATAAATCTCACTACTCACAACTCAAAGCCGCCGTTACCGCTCAGTTGCCGGATCCGAAAGCCGTCACTCAGGTATACCTCTCCTTCGTCTTCCTTCTCTTCACTGTTCGCCCTAATTTAACCACAGTCCTGTTATAATTGATTTCATTATCATATACTTTTAGGGTTTATATTATTGATATCTCTAATGATGTATCCTTGTAATATTGTTATAGGTTTACTAATAGGTTACTCAAAGTGTATTGATAGATTACCAAATGTTAGTTACAATCAGTAGACAATTACTATCGTTATTAATATATTATATAACAGTTTATCAAAAGTTTACTATTAAGCTACCAAATGGTTACCAATATCTTTTTTTATAAAAAATTACATATAATTTACTATAAGTTCACTAACAATTTACTAAAACCGAATTTATAAAAACTAAAATAGTTAGCAGCCAGCATTCAAAGGTTTAAAAAACAAACCTATACACATACAAAATAAAATAAAATAAAATAATCTAAACAAACCACTAAAACTAAAAATCCATATATTAAACAATTACAAGTTTTAAATCATTTTCTTCATTTTTCTCTTTCTCACTTCCGTATTCGTCTTTTTATATTCAACCTCTACATCACTTTCAATGTTTTCTTTCATTTTCATATTCCCATATGTATACAACAAAAATTCAATATGCTCCCGATGGTTTTCAATGTTGAAATCCAAAGGAATTAGCTTTATCTGGATCAAATACTCCGTAATTGCAAGGGTTAAACTCCACAATCACTATTTTTTAAAAAAACAAATAAACCAAACAACAATTGTATAAATAATCAAAATATAAAACACATACCTATCTTGTTAAATAGGAAGATCAAAAACAATTTCAATGTTAGAAAGCGTTAGATGTTCACTAAGAGTTTCTTATAAAGAAGAAACTTCAACATCACCTTCAGTCTAAAAAACATATCAAGAAAAAGGAACAAGTAAATACAAATTTAAAATGGATTAACACAAACAGTTGACTAACTGTATACTAAACAGTTACTAAGAATCTACCTCAACAGACATTCTACAAACAGAATCACTTATCAAATCTTTCAATTCACCCAACTGAGTCTTCACATTAGAGAACTGAGTCTTTGTGAGTTAATTATCTATAGAAAAAAAATCTACTATATAAACATACCAAGCTCAAGAATGGTAGGACCAAATTTAGAAGTTCAACACTTTATCACATATGATTACAAAAATCAAGAAAAGTCACCAACAAACAATTGAATCAAAATGAATCAGCATCACTCATGCTAAAAATCCAGAAAATCAAGCAAATCCTAAAATTGGATCTCAGTTTTTACTGCAATCAATGCAATTCCAAAAACCATTTAAGCTCCGTTTGTTTATTGAGAAAATGCAAGAAATGAGAGAGAGAAAAACCAAAATATTTTTAAACAAGCATTTCATTTAATTCTCTTAGATCAAACAAACTCCTCGTCTCAATTTCACTCTCTCTATTACAAAAATCAAACACAAACAAATAACTCATTACATTAATCATTCCAAGAAGAAACTCGGCAAAAATATAACGAAAATAAAAAACTTAAAATTTACCAGTAAGGTCTATTCATAAAACTTACTAGTAAGATGTTCGTAAAACTTTTTTACTATCAAAAACCACTTTACCAACAAAATCACTATTCAAAACTGGAGAGTGTACTTCACTCTTTAAGGTAAGAGTGGGGAGGGGGGTATTTACCAAAAATACACAATTTCAGGGTATAAATGATCCTATTTTCCAGCTTTGAACTTTTTTTAATATTTTGACACAAGTTCGGGGGTGAGAGTGATCCTTTGTTCGGTATACATTTGTCTAGAAATCCCTACATTTTTGCAAACAATGCCACAAAAACAATGTAATTTTACAAAAGGTTAATAGGTTGAAAAAACCCTGACCTTTTTTTTAATTTTCAATTCCACCCTGACGTTGCCTTTTTTTTAATTGTACCCTATTTCGCATTTTTGGTTTTCAATTGCACCATGAGATAAAAAAATAAATAAATAATTTTCTTATTATAAGGATTAAAATATATAAAACAAATATATTGAAGGATCATTTCATACTTTTTTTCATATGGAAAAAATTCAATAAATCCTTAAACTTAAAAAAGTCTCAAATAAATCCATAATAAAATCTTAATTATAATTCATTATTAATTTTTAATACACCACACTCCGCTTTCATCGGACCTACCATCACCGGACCAATCGACCGAACTCCGCTTATCACCTACCATCGGAAACCACCGGAAAGTTATCTTCTCAATAAAATAAAAATAAATAAATTAAATTTAAATTAATTAATTATATTTTTTTTTAAAATTTTGGGAGGATGAGCAGCTGCTCCTCCTCTGGCTGCTCCTCCGGTGAGGAGCTTCTCTCCTCCCAATTTTTTTTAAAAAGAATTTAATTAATTAATTCAAATTTAATTTGTTTATTTTTATTTTATTGAGAAGATGACTTTTTTATATAATTTATAATTTTAAAAAGTATTTAGATTTTTTGATAAATATAAAGGATCTATTTTAAATATTATCCAAATAAAAAGAGTTTAATTGAATGTCTCATGGTGCAATTGAAAACTAAAAATGTAAAATAGGATAAAATTGAAAAAATTACAACGCTGGGGTGGCATTGAAAATCAAAACAAAGGCTAGGGTCTTTTCAAGTCTATTAGCCTTTACAAAAAGCCCTAGTAATTTGGTGGGCTTGGCTAAAAGAAACCCAAGTACAACAATGACAAGGCTTCAATTCTAAAACTCACCCACAAAGAAAAGGTTTCAAGATTTTAGGGTTTTGACTATAAATCTCACTACTCACAGCTCAAAGCCGCCGTTACCGCTCAGTCGCCGGATCCGAAAGCCGTCACTCAGGTATACCACTCCTTCGTCTCTTCTCTTCACTGTTCGCCCTAATTTAACCACAGTCCTGTTATAATTGATTTCATTATCATATACTTTTAGGGTTTATATTATTGGTGTCTCTAATGATGTGTACTTTTTCAAACTTTCGTTCTTCTGAGATAATTACCTTGCGGAAATTAGTGATCTGAACTGAAGAGACAGTTATTTTCTGTTTGTTTTTTAAATTTATGTGATTATTGAAGAAATGTTAGTGTTAGCCTCTGATGATGATGAAAAAATTACTTTCGTTCTTCTGAGATTCTCTGTGCGGAAACCTAATTTTGGAGACCTGAACTGAAGGGGCTGTTGATTGTTTAATTTTTATTTGTTAAGGATTTTTAGAATTGTTTTGGAGTTTGTTAATTGCTGTGATTGTTGCGGTCTGTGTGATTCGGTCAGTTTGCTTATTTCCGAGTAATTGTGATGAACACTCGGAGTGCGACGTCTGATATGAGATTTTCATGCTGAAATAGAGTTTGTGAAAGTGTAAAATTTACTATTTGTTTGCCATTCAGATAATCCTTGCTGGTTTGTAAGCTCAAAGAAGTCTAGATGTAGCATCATTTGTTTTTGCATTGAATCACAGATATAGCATTTGCTTTATACAAATGTATCAACACGAAATGATTTTCTTTTGTTATTTCCCTTGGATTGGTTTGTAGTTATATTGTTTCTTCAATGATTAATTATTGCGTTCTATTGTTTTTGTGCTAGGATATTTGTTGAAGACAGTCTTAAAAGGTTCTTTCAAATATGAGGTACGGTTTATTCTTTCGATATTTTGTTGTTTGTCCACTTTCTTGTGTATTTCAATGTCTGTATTAGATGATTTTTCTAGTTTCAGTATTTCTTTATTAAAACGCTAACATTTCTGTTTTTTTTGTTATTAATGTTCTAGCCGGCCAATGGATGAAGATGTAAGTCTTTATTCCCATCCTACTATCATTTGGTCAGCTATGTTTCTGTGATATAGTTTGTTCATCCCTAAGGTGCTGGTTTTAATAGTTTGTTTGTCTGTGCGTGCCATTGTGGCAGGTTCCTACTAAGAATGAGGAGGAGGAGTTCAACACAGGACCTCTCTCAGTACTCATGATGAGTGTCAAAAATAACACACAGGTTCTGCAATTTAAGATCTCTTAATCTGCCTATGTAGTCTAGCTATTAGAAAGTTTCTATTATGCTGAGTTGTGGTCATTTAATGGTTATGATGTCTCATTAGAAGTTTGCTCTATCTTTGTACGCTGAACAGGTGCTGATTAATTGCCGCAACAACAAAAAACTTCTCGGGCGTGTTAGAGCCTTTGATAGACATTGCAATATGGTCCTTGAAAATGTGAGAGAAATGTGGACTGAGGTTAGTGTTTTGATCTCTGTTTTTCAAAATTCTTTTTTCTTTGGTTTAGGTTAGTGTTTTGATCTCTGTTATTTGACATTGCAATTTGTTTTTGTTTAGGTACCAAAGACCGGAAAAGGCAAGAAAAAGGCGATGCCTGTTAACAAGGATAGATTCATTAGTAAGATGTTTCTTCGCGGAGACTCGGTAATAATTGTTCTGAGGAATCCTAAGTAAGCTGGAGCTGCTTTTGAATTTGACGTTAGATTGCTGCAAAACTTGGCCAGAGTGAAAGTTCCATATTTGCTGTAAAAGCCATTTGCGTTAAAATGTATGTCTTGAGGCCCCTAATCCTAGTTAGTCTTTGTCTTTTGTTACTATAGACAAAGTGCATTAACCCTTGTGAAGACATAAAAACATTGCTGAGGTTATTGTATATGTAAAGGCACTGCTTAGATTTCTTGTGTATTGCTACTTTTGGTGAAATTATTCATGAATTTGAAGGAATCGGGAGTTGCGAATTGCTTCTTTTAGTAATTACTAATTTACTAGTATAGCTTTATGCGCTTAGTATGACATTTTATTTATTTATTTAATATATTTTTAATCTTTGTTTTTGTTGTTTTTCCTTTCAAGGCTTAGGCCATCAAACGACTAATTCAATTGAATCAATTCCCTGTGCTTCGTTTCTTGCATTTGCAGAGCCTCTTGCAAAGAGCTGAGCTGCAAACTGTATTTCTCTTAAGCTTCAGTTACCTATTTTCTTGTTAGCGGCTTGAAGCTCCTTGTACTTCTTTTCACTTACCTCGAGCTTTACAAGCAATACCTCTTCCCCTATGTTTGTGTTCTCGGACTCGGATAGCTTCGGATTCAGCTACTCTTGTTAATTCGAGTTCAAATTCCTTGGCATTTTCTCGAGCTTCCGCTAACTCCCTTCTTAAACTTACTTCAATCGTCGACACCTCTGCAGATGCTTTTTTCACATTAAGCGATCCCTTCTTTAACTTTATGAATTCTCCATCAGTTTCTCCTTTTTCTACCTCTACGACCGTCCATTTGTTGCCTTGACGGGCTCATCTTTATCCTCACATCTGAAATTTGGGTGGTTTCCTGCCTTTGGTTTCAACAATTCTATTCCTTTTTTTTTGTCAAATTTCAAAACAAAAATGATGTCAACATCACAATTTAAAATGAGTAAAATTTTAAAAGAAAAATGTAGGAGTTTTTTTTAGTATGTTAATAGAATATATTTAAAATTAAATATAAATTTAAGCTATTCAGAAAAATATAAAATGAATTTCAGTTTAAATTAAAATATAATACAAAAGTAATTTATTGTTATTTGAAGAAGATATATTTGTAGATAAAGTACAAAACTGTATTTCCACTTATATTTATGAGAAATCCTCAAAACTATCCTAAAATATCATTTACTGTATAAAAATACCAATCGACTCTATATATTACACTCCTACCATAGAAAAAAATACTTTTTATACCCAATCAATTAAATAAGAGCTTGTCGACACGTGCATTAGATCTGGGTTAGAGCGCGCGGTAGGCTTGGGTCAGCGTGCGTTAGTCCTGAATAACATATAAAATATGTATATGTATCATTTGTGTATTTTTTATGTATCTGCAATATTTTGAATATCATTATTTATATTTATCTAAAAAGCACATATCTATCATATATATATTGTATCTAAAGAGCAGGTACAAGTATTGCTTGTAAAGTAGATACATCTCATGGGATTTTAAAAACAATTTCTAATGAGATTTTAAACAGTTTCTAAAAATAATAGTTTAAAACTGTCTTAAAAACCGTTTCTAATATTGTTTCTAATGGGATTTTCTAACAGTTTCTAAAAAGACGGAGTATTTTTATAAATTTTAAGAGTAAAAAAGTAAATTTCCAAAAAAAAAGTAAAAAATAATCAGTATGTGAAGTATTTATCCAAAAATTAAATTTTAATTAATCTTTTTTGCTAAGTTTAGGGTGCAAAATGAACGTTTGTTCATTATTTATCCTCCCAAATAGTATGAAATTAATGACGTGCAAACTAAAAAAACGTAAAAAAACTTAAAAAATACTTCAGGAGAAGCCGGGAAATTTGTTTCCGGCACCTGATACTCAAATCCTGTTGATTTTGAAGTCTTATCTGTCATTGTGTTTTTTGAGATTCGAACAGGCGGAGACAATATGTTTTTTTGTTTTTTCAGTTTTTAGTAAAAGGTCGAAATTATAATAATTAGTGCGGTAATTAGTCAAATTAGGGCGGTATTTAACAACACCCAAAATTAAGCCTAAACTCCACACGTGACAGACTCTGCATTCTCCGCTCTACAAAACCTCAAAAACAAAAACCCTTCTCCAAAACAAACACAAGCAAATTCCAAACCTCAATTCTCTGAATCATGGCAGAATCCAAAGACACCCCAAAAACTATCACCAACAACAATAACCCAAACGAACCCACAAATCTCCTCTCATTACTTCCCAAATTCAACCTCAAATTTCCATTCTTTAACCACTCAGAGCCACAGCCACAGGCACAATTGGTGGTTAAAGAGGACCAACAAACGGGAATTAGCGAGAGAGAAGCCGAGAATAAACCCAATTTTGTTCGGTTACCTAATGCTAATAATCCCAAGTTTACGGCGCCTTTCGGTATTGAGGTTGAAGAGGGCAGTGGAAGGACTCATAAACCTATTGTTATATGGCAGGTAAAATAGTGAGATTTTCAAACTTTAAATTCTGTTTTTTATTTGAAGTTATTTGGATATGTTTGTAGTGAGTTATTGTATTTCTAGGTGAAGTTGAATGTTTTAGAAATTGAGTAATGTGATTTAAGATATGTATTGAGGTGTTTAGATGAATGTGGTGTTGAAAAATTAAGATGGGTGTTGGGGAAGTTTGCTTAATTTTATGTGTTTTAATTCAAATGTGATAAATTTAGGGAGAAACCTAGGTAGCACGGACTGCACGAACACTTCATATGATCAACGTTTCCCGTTCCCGAAACATGTCGGACATGAAACTTCAATTTTTACATATTAAAACCTTTAGTTAATGCCGTGTCCGTGTCCGTGTCCAAGTGTCCTAGAAATAGGACTGAGCAAAGGGCACAGAAGATGATGGCCGTATAATTTGTTTATTATGTTATATGCATTCAAGTTCCTTTTTGAATTTGTCATCATTTTGTTGCTGCTATGCTTTCACTTTGCTATTTTGTAAGATTTGGTAATTATTTGATATTTACTCGGTCTATTAAAAAAGTTCACATTTTTTAAGACATGCTACACTAGAAGGTTTGAGGAAGAGAAAAAAAGGATTCGTGTTTGTTTTCTATAGAGGCTATGGATCTTATAATTCATATGGAATAACCTAGGTAATGGATCTTATATAATATTGTAATACGACTGTTATATATAGTAGAATAATATCCAATTTGGAGGATGTTTATGGAGCTTTTTGCATTAAAATTTGAACAAGCAGTCGAGTGGGTACCACCTATCGCCCCATACAATATGTTAGTTATGGTGATTATTAGGCTTAATATGTATCAACTCATTGGCCAATAAAAATTGTGGGACTTAAATTGTTGCTTACATGTGGAGGCTGATCATAATAAGATAATATGAAATGGATGATTATTCTGGTACCATAGATGAAGTTGTTGAGCTTTCTCAAGTTTTGATGACCGGCTTCTTGTATGTACTTGGTGGTAGCAATGTCGGATTGGATAGGAAAAGAGAGAATAGTGGGTTGGAGCATTCTTTGTCTTTCTTTTTGGTATTTCTATGTTTAAAGGTTAGTTGTTTTGAATAATTGATTGCTTTGATATATTTAAAAAGTAGCTAAGAATCAAAAAGGCAAATATGGGAGCTAGAAATGGTAGAGTACTTTGATGTTTAGGCGGACGTCATTTTTACTTTATAGGAGATGTTAGTACATGTTCATTTATGTGTTGACATATGTTATGACTGCTTAGATTAAGCATGAGATGGGGAAAAGAATCTGGTCCTGTCCATATAAACCTAACTAGGATTTCCTTGATCGATCAAATTCACGCTTCCTGAAGACATGTTTTTCGGAAATCAACAACAAAAATCTAAGGTTTAAATTCCAATGATAAATGCCTCAATGAATGATATCCTCAAGAGCTTTTGAAATTTCTAAACTTCTGAAGTTGCTTCTGAGATCAATTGTTAGAATGCCCAAGTCCATGTTCTAAATTTCTGATAGTTGCAATATCTTGGCAGTCTTGCCTTACTATTCTACGCTTAAAGTATGGCTTCTTTTTGTCATAGTAGTAAAGTTTCTTTGCATAATCCTTGAATGTCGAACGTGAAAAACAAACATAGACATGCATTAAAATTTTATCGGCCTACTAAATATTTACCTTTCACGGAAGCCTGATGTGGAATGCTGAAATCCAAAAATGAAAGGCATGATAAGATGGGTTTCGGCATCCACATCAGCACCAATTGATTGGATTTTCAATCGATGATTCAAATTGTAAAAGAATGAAAGTTCGTATTTAGTTTTGGAAGTCCAAAATGTGTTTTCCTAGTTCTGATATTTTTAGCTTAGCTTCTATTTTTCAAATTCTTCAGGTTTATGCACTGGGTGGATTCATTATTTTGAAATGGGCATGGGCGAGATATAAGGAAAGGAACGAGAGAGCGAAGAAAGCATCCTCAGATGATGACCAATCATCCGATGAGAATCAATCACCGCCCGATGATAACTGAATGAGTCTGTGCAATCTCTTTGCAAGTGAATAGCTTCTTAGCTAACAGCAATTTTTGTAATTGCTTCTTTTTTTTCTGTCTAGTTCATATTGTTTAATGCTATCTGCTTTTAACAATCTTCATTGACACTGCTAAAAATTTCAATCACATTGTTACACATACTTTAACTAGAATCATACTCCCTTTGTCCCGTCCAATAAAGATAGGAAAGGTACGTTTTTTTTGTTTTATAAAAATAGAAAAAGTAACCACATTTATTGATAATTTAAAATAAAATTATCAAACTACCTTCATAATTTTATTGAATGAGCATCAAATATAGTAACTTTATAATATTCGTTTTTAGATATTTTAAAATGCATTATAGGAATATTTAAATATATCATAATTAAGGTGTTTCTTCATTATTGTAAATTCTACTATTTTTTCTATTTTTATGAGATGAGGGAGTATCAATCAATTTACTTTGAACCGAGTGAATTATTTTGAATTTTTGAAATTTAAAATGGAGCCAATCAAAATAGTCGGTTAATAGATAAAAAAATATAACAGTTAATTTACGATAGATTTTCTTTTTTGTATTTATTCAAGTTCAATTACTCGATTTACTTTGATTTGTAATGAATAATCTTCTCTTTTAATCAAATTCATTTTTGTGTTCACACTATGTATGGAAATTGCTAACAGCTCAATTTCATTACAAAATTTAATTTTCGTCGAAACATATTTTATATTAAATTTATGTAAAAAGGAAGAATTGAATCAATATTACCTCAAAAACAAAAGTTACCTTTTAAGCCCTCAAACAAATGGTGCATTTATAAGCAAATTACTATGAGTCTTTCATATTTATTATAATTCACATTATAATCTCTCTTATTTGAAAATTAAATGATATTGTCTTCACTTTTGTTTTTTATCAATGATTTAGTCATTCCGTCCATTCTTAGTGTTAGTCAACCGAGTTAATAAAACTATATATTTTCTCATTTTTGTTTCTTTTTTCGATTTCGTCCCTCATTTTCATTTCTGTCAATAATTTCGTCTATCATTTGAAAATTAATTTATCACTAAATCTTCAGACCCTGTTTACTAACATTAAAAATGGACGAACTAACTGGAAATAAAAGTGAAAAACCATATATTTGTTTTGCATAGTAATTTGCTCTACATTTATTTGTAATTAAGGATTATAAAGTAATTTAACTCAGTGAATAAAAAAAGGCTAATTACCTCAAAAACTACCGACCTTTTATTTTTTTTGATAACACCCCGATCTTTTAATTTTGTCAATTGCACCCTATTTCGTATTTTTACGTTTCAATAGCACCCTAAAATATTAAATTGAACTCTTTTCATTTGGATAAAGTTTAAAATAAATCCTTCATATTTTTAAAAAACTCTAAATATCATATAATATTTTACATTATACGTACAAACCCTCTTCTCTATAACAAAAATAAATAAATTAATAACAAAAAATAAATAAATCCGTTCGAACGCCGCCGCTCTCCGTCACCGGTCTTCCATGGAAGACGAGCTGCGCGTCTTCCATGGAAGACCTTCCTTTGGGGAAGACGATCTGCTGGTCTTCCATGACCGGAAGGAGGCCAGCTGCTGGTCCCGAAAGCGGCGGTGGGTGGTGGCGGATTCGGAAGCGGCAGCGGGTCGAGTGGAAAGGATGTCGGGGAAGATATTTTTTTTCTTTATTTTGAATTAGTGGAGAAGATGGTTTATTTGAACATATTTTAAGTTAAGAGACTTGTTAAAATTTAGCCAAGTAGAAAATAATATAAAATGACCCTTAAATTTAGTTATTTTATAAAACTTAATCCTTATAATCATGAAATCATCTATTTTTTTAATTTAGGGTGCTATTGAAATGTAAAAATACGAAATAAGATGCAATTAACGAAATTAAAAAGTCGGGGTATTATCGGAAAAAAAATGAAAGACCGGTAGTTTTTGGGGTGATTAGCCTAAAAAAAATTAAAGAAAACGTGTGTTTCCAGCTTTTAACGATTTGTAATGTAACCACTTCTGTTTAAACGGGTCGTTACCAACATTCTCACCCGTCCCTCACTCCGTCACCGATCTCCATTCACTCACTCCATTTAATTTTCTAATCCTAGGCCTGACTCTGACGCCGTTTCTTTCTCGTTAACGGTAACTATTCTTGTTTTTATTTCTCTCTCATGGCCACTAACGATTTTCCGGTCCTCACATATCCTCACGCGCCGTCGCGCCACCCTGACGCAGAGTCGGTAAACGGCGGAGACTACTACACTCCCTATGCAGACTCCGAAATATCAGGATCCGGAGCTCCGGCGACACCGTCCTCGAAACGTCACCACTACAGCAATAACAACGGAAGCAAGAAGCAAAAACCTAACGGAAAAGCAGGAGAATCGGAGCTGAACGTCGCCACCGTGGATTACCGGGAAGATTACCGGAAAGACAGGGAGGAATGGAGCGAGGCGGCGATAGCGTGTTTGATAGAGGCGTATACGGAGAGGTATAGAGAGGTGAATAAGGGGAACTTGAGAGGGAAAGATTGGGAGGAGGTGGCGGAGGCAGTGAGCGAGAGAGGAGGCGGCGGAGGAGGTGGCGGAGGAGGAGGGTATAATGGTAATTATAGTGGTAATGTTAAGAAAAAGAGTGTAGAGCAGTGTAAGAATAAGATTGATAATTTAAAGAAGAGATATAAACTGGAGTTACAGAGGGTAATTAGTAGCGGTAATAATAGTAATTGGCATTGGTTTAAGCTAATTGAAATGGTTATGGGAAATTCTTGTGCTAATAAGCTTGGTAGTGGTGAAGCTGAAGGTGCTGTGAATGTTAAACCACTCAAGAGGTAAAATATATCACATTGTAAATGTGAACTTTTTTTGCGTTTTTGCATTTTGTAGCCCGAATCTATTTTCCGGAAATTCTGATCATACCTGGAGTGCCAGGTTATGTACAATGTGGCACGGATGCCCGGATGCAACGTAGGATTAAAATTGCTTGAAAGATTTGGACTACAAAATACAAAAAACGCGAAATGTTATAATTTAATATGTAACGTTTTAAACCATGAGATTTAGATCGCTACAAACATTATATATTCAGATTTAATATGCCGATCAATGCCCTTTAATTTTAATATTTAATTTGGTTTAGCAAATTTGTGTGTCTATTTGTGATGAACTATGGAATAAATTATTATTAGATGATGATTAATTTTGCTATTTGTTTCATGTTTAGGTCGATTTGAGTGTGCTGAAATTCTCATATTAACTTGACAGAGTGCTTTTTTTGAGGTTATTCTAGGATGATACTTTTAATTTTAAGTATGGTTGGTTTTAGAATTAGCTCGTTATTAATTTCTGTACATCGAGAAGATTGAGCTTGAAGAACTGATATAAGAAATGGATCTTTAATTGCCGCTTGGAGAATGGAAGAATATGCCAGACCTCGGTAATTGCTTGAATGTGTCGCTGTTTTTGGTGGGTTTACTCTACTGATTGCTTGCTTATACTTAAATGAAATCTAGAGTTACAAGAATAGTTTCGTGTATGTTGGGGATTGACATCTAGAGAATTTGTAGCTTGCAATTGATACAAAATTGCATGTCTGATGTTGAATTGCGTTTGGCAAACAAATTGTTGTTGGGCGTACTGCCATGATGTATGAAGTGAAGGACCTTTGTGAATTTTAAATTAAATGTCTTAAATGTGCTATGCAGATATACACCTAGTGATCTTGCCTTTGCAAAGAACCTGAAAGCTAAATCGGTTCGTAAGTTAAAATGGCGGAGAGTAGTTTTTAAAATTAGTGGTGCTGCTTTAGCTGGAAACTCTGAAAATATCGACCCCAAGGTGCAATTTTATCTATTGTACAATTGTTGCTATTACTGCAATCAAGTGCACAATGTAGTGTCTTTTTGTTTATTGTTTTCTTGTCATTGCAATTTGAAGATCTGTTTTTCTATAATCAGGTGGCAACACACGTGGCGAGGGAAGTAGCTACTGCTTGCCGCCTTGGTTTAGAGGTATTGTGTAAATTCTTCTTTATTTGTTCTCTTTTGTAGTTATTTTCCTTTGTATACCTTTTTTAACTTCTTTGATCAGAACTTTTTTTTTTTTGGTTCATTTGCTTCTATAGGTAGCAATTGTTGTTGGGGGCCGCAATTTTTTCTGTGGAGATTCATGGATATCTGCTACTGGCTTAGATAAACCTATGGCATATCAGATTGGGTAAATTTCCTCAACATTAGAGCTTGCATAGCATTTTCTAACAGGGCATCGGTATATTACGAGAATGTTGCTCTGTGCTTTATACTATCACAATTGGAGCATGCATGGTTCATGATTGTTAATCTCTGTCATTCTAGTGTCCTTGAAATGGTTAAAACGGAGTGCCTGGAAAATAATAAATTTTGAGTCACTAGCTTTACAAGTATGTTTTGCATTGACCATGCTCCATGTGCAATTCTCTTGAGATATACCGACTGAATAGTCATCCTAATAAGCCTATATTAGCTGGTTTGCAGAAGCAACTTGTAAAGCTTGATTCAATACTAATGTGGCATCTAATGTTCCTACTTGTTAATGTATAAAATTTGTTTTCTTATCCGCAATTTGGCTTAAACTTTCTTGGGTATACTCGAGTTTTTGTATTTTTTGACTTGGTGATAACTTATGATGTCCCGTAGTATGATGGCAACAGTGATGAATGCCATACTGCTTCAGTCAGCTTTAGAGAAGTTGGATATTCAGACCCGGGTGCAAAGTGCATTTGCAATGCCAGATTTGGTTGAACCTTATAGCAGGCAAAAAGCAATCCGACATCTTGAGAAAGGAAGAGTTGTCATATTTGGCGGTATCGGTTCTGTTGTTGGAAATCCACTATTTAATACTACTGACGCAGCTGCAGCTCTAAGGGCTTCTGAAAGTATTTCCTCGTTCTGCCCTCCCTTTTAATATTTTTTGTTATTTTGAGCCCCCCCCCCCCCCCCCCCCCCCCTTTTATTTATTTTTTTATTTTGAGCTCTTCTAAAAGGATATTGATCTGGAATAAAATTTCTGATATCTATACGTATATGTCAGTTAATGCGGAAGCACTCCTTAAAGGCACAACTGTCAATGGAATCTCTGAAAACAGTAATGTAATACTGGATCGCATACCTTTCGGAGAAGTGGTTTCCAAGGGTGTTACTTGTATGGATACAATGGCAATTACGTACTGCGAAGAGAACGGAATTCCTGGTTTGTCATACTTCAACTTACAACTTTTTAATCGAGCTATTAACTAACCTCGTTTCTGTCTCCTTTCTCTACTCTACTGAAATTATGCGTTCTGATATTGCAGTCGTAATCTTCAATTTGCTCGAACCCGGGAACATTTGTAGAGCATTATGTGGAGATCAAGTTGGCACCTCTATTGATCAAGCATGAGAATGCATTTAGAATGACATGAAACTGCTGCTTTGTACTCTTTGTGAATTGGTATTTGTATATATTTAGAATGACAGCAATAGAAGCAAAGAAAAGATGAAACCAAGTGTAACCTATAATGTAAAATTAGTAAAATGACCGTTGCTTCGCTGTGGAAGTTATTAATTTAAATCTACAATTTTGACAAAAAAATAAAATATAAATGCTACTTGAATAGTAAATTATATAGTTATTTAGTGAATAATATTTATAATTGCTAAATGCAAAATGATTCGTCAAATATTTAACGTGTATATATAGCAATAATCTGACTTATCTTAAGGATAAAATGCCATTTTTTTTACCATATATGTAATTAATTGTGCCTATTTATTCTAGTAATTCACCAAATAACAAAATAACAAAATCACAATAGCATAATACAATATTTTTTCAATTCAGATCAAATCATTCAATTTTAAAAAAAAAATGGATACGTAATAAAAAGTAAATTGACTTCTTTATCTAAGTAAATTTGTATGATTTTTAAAAAATTGAAAATTAAATTATGCCCTGTTTGAGTATGACTAATACACTAGTATAAAAAAAGGTATGATAAAATTATTTTAATCTAAGTAACACTAATCTTGTGTTTTATGTGATTAAATAAAACAAAATTGTCCTTTTGAATGAGAAGCAGCTGGAATTAACTAAAACAAGTCAATCGGCCAAAGTTGTGTATAAGTATTATTGAGATTACTGTAACAATGAGGGACAAAATAGTATTTGAACCCTAAAATACTGTTCAATGTACAGTGTTTTTCGGTTCAATTTTATACTATGTAAAAATATCGCGGACATAAAAATAACGTTAACATAAACAAATAGTCAAATGTCACGACAATTTGCGGCATATAGACAATAAAATACTCAACTAGATAGGTTCTACTAAGGAAATCCGTAAAGCGAATCAATACGCAATAGTTAATAAATTTATATTTAAGTATATGGTTTTTTCATAATAAAATAATATACGCAATCAAATAGTGGGCACTAAATATGCTAAGTATTTGTAAATGCTTAGTTGTTGTAATTAAACATCTAATAAACTTCCTTACAAACGCAAATGTATTCACATGTGTATTGATTGATAATTTGAAATTTTATTACCTTATATGAGATATTCGAGTGTTGGTGCGGAAACCTGAAAAATTAAAAAGTTTTGAGAATGGACACAATACGTGAAGATATGAAATAGCAAAAGAAAGACTACTCTTAGTACAGAGAGTTGTGTGAGACACACTACAATGCTAACTAATTTATAATTGAATGGCAGGGTTATTTGAATTGCAAACAAATGCATTTTTTTTCCTCGGGAAATAAAAAAGAAAAAGGACACGCAAAGGCAACACAAAGAAAAGGTGACTCTTAATACATGGTGGTTAAAGAAATACCTTGATTTTTAAGATTTATATTTTATAGGTCAGTTTATCTTCGTAAAGATAAAGAGGGCAGGTATAATTGTTAGCTTTGTTTTTTAATGCATCAAAATTTATGAAAATTAATACTGTAGCGAATTGAATGCACAATTACTATGACAATAATTCACGCTATTTGTGTAAAGTTATTGAAGTAATTTTTTGCTTGTGCTGAGTGAGTTGCTCGAGGAGAAGAAAAGCCTCTATTTTGTAAGTATAGTAATGAAAATGTGTTTGTGATAAGACATAAAAATTGAAAAAATATGTAAAATCCGGTACATTGGGCCAATAAGCATTACATACACCATACACTTTATAATAGAAAAGACAAGGGAAAAGTTAAAAAATATTTAATTTTGTTAAAATAATCTCAAAAATACTTATGTTCGTTTTTATTTGCGGACAATACTTACAAAAGAAAATAAATTGCACCTAGCACTTGATTTAATAAAAACATTAAACCTAACACTTAAAATCTTATTTCTCTAAACCCTAAACCCTAAACCATATTAAATCCTAAACCCAAAATCATGTTAAATCCTAAACCCTAAATTCTAAACCCTAAACCTGCTAAACCCTAAATCCTAAATCATGCTAAATCCTATATTCTAAATCTTAAACCCTAAACCCTAAATCATGTTAAACCCTAAACCCTAAATCATGCTTAAACCCTAAACCCTAAATCATGCTAAACCCTAACCCTAAAATCATAAACCCTAAATCCTAAAATCTTAAAATATAAATCCTAAATCTTAAAAAAATGGAGTTAAATGTTGGATGAAATAAAAAGGTTGGGTTAAGTGTTGGATGAAATAAAAAGGTGAAATCAAGGCTGGATAAAATAAAAAGGTGGAATCAAGTGCTGGATGAAATAAAAAGGTGGAATCAAGTGCTAGATGAAATAAAAAGGTGAGATCAAATGTTGACAGAAAAAAAAAAAGATGCTCAAGTATTTTTGGAATTATTTTTGATAATCAAGTGCTGAGTGTAATTTCCTCAAAAGAGACAACGGCAATTAAATTGCATAAAAATAGTATATACAACTTGCATATTTGGCCTCGCGATCAATAAATAAAAATTTAATTTTTATATAACTCCAAATTTCATAAAGAACTGTATAGAGTTTTTAACTTCAGTTTTAAAAGATAGAATACAGATAATATAAATTTTGGCTCCATAACTTTGATAAAGCCAACCTTAGTTCCTTCGAGTCAGCAGTAGTCCATCAAACTCAAAACCAAATTGCCTGAACCGAAATATTCGAATAACATTTTATTTGAATTTTCGGTTTTATCTCTTAAAAAACTGACCTAACTCAACCAATCAAAACATTATCTATAAAAAAAAATATGCAACAATGCTCTTTTTGTCAAAGTAAAAAAAAATAACTCTGCAATCCCTAGTGTTCAAACCATAGTTACAACTAGGATAATACATTAGGTGTTTACTACTGGAATAAAATTATCTTTGTGGTATTTATAATACAAAATTTGTATCCACATTTAATAAAATAGCAATAATTATCCAACGAATCACTTTAAAAAGATTATTTGCATAATAATCAGCCACTTTTAAGATAATAGCAAAAATGTATGCACGTAATTATAAATTTTGGCGATTTAATGCGTAAATTTTGGCATTGAAAACTCACGTGGAATATCATAAATTGATGCAGTAGTTAAAGATATCCACGTCATAAATATCTCTTTGTTAAAAAACATGATCTTTAACTATTTCATCTTGTCTTTTTTTAATTTTGGCCATTTCGTGCATATCTTTTTAATTTTACAAAAATACAATTCATTTTTTTTTAATTTAAATTAGTCTAAAATTAAATAAAAAATTAATGCTTACATACAAGCTCACACCCTTATTTCCACCGATATGTGACTATCACGAGTTGACATTGATGGTGGCACATGCATGTCACACGTCATCAAAAGTTGCTTAAAAGTTATTTTCAAACATTTAACTTCCTCATATTTAAATGGAAAACTTTCTTTGAATTAAGTCAATGCTCCGAAAGTTATTTTATAATTTTTTTTAAATAAGTCATCAAATTAAGGCAAAACCCATACGGAGGCCCTTCTACTTTACCAGTTTTGTTCGAAAGGTCCCTACTCCAAAGTTGTTCACGTCCGGATCCTTATACTTGGCAAATTCTAATTATAACACCCTTATATAGATGGAAACTGGCAAGTGAAATCCACTCTCCGTTAATTAACGGAAAAAGATGACGTGGCGCTTATTCCTATTTATTGATGCCATATGGCAACACAACTTAAGGACTTATTCTATATAAAATTATAATTTAATAAAAAAATGGTAAAATACAATAACTTTGATGGCAAAAACATCATTTTTCCATCTTCTTCATGGCTCACTCCATTTTTTCCAGAAATCACCAAATTTCATTTCAAATGGCCAATTAACCAGACCTATTTTCCCTTCTATACCTTAATTAAACATAATCTATGGAAATTAATTATCGAACCCAGGTTTCATAATTTATTTTTTCTCAAATATGAACCAAAACATAGTTGATCTTAATTAAATTATTTTCATCATCTGATATTTTCTTTGACTAGAAAAGAAACAGAGGCACATCATTTTCTCATTTGTGGAGGCGTTTTCTCAAGGGAACGGCTGTGGCGGCGTTTTTTGGAGGCAACGGAAGCGCAGTGTTTTCTAGAGGCAACGGCAACGACGACGTTTTTTAGAGGCAACAACAGCGGGATAAGAAATTTCCAACAGCATTTGGGATCAAAGACGACAACGGCACCACCATCTGGGATCGAAGACGGCAACGGCACCACCATCTGAGATCGAAGACGGCCTACCTTGTCTTCGTTTGATCTTCAAACCCATCTGTAGATTGTCTTTGTCTGTTCATTGAGTCTAACTTCATTAGGTTTAATTAAGGTTTATATTATATTTTTGTTATAATGGTTTATATTTGATAATGGTTTACATTTCCACCATTTTTATTATAATGTTCTGCAAATTATAAAATATTGTCAAATGTAAACCATTATAATTTCCACCATTTATGTTGTCTGATCATCTTTAGTTGTTAAATTCACTGGGTTTGGAGAAACGTTGGAGAAGAAAGGAAAAATTCACTTGAGGTCCTTTAATTTTATATAATTTTATAGAGATTAAAAGTTTAAAAAACCACATCAATTTATTTTCATAGTCTCACATAACGGAAGTGGGGTTCACTTGCCATTTTCCATCCACGCAAGGGTATCATAATCGGGATTTGCCAAGTATAGGGACTCGTACGTGAACAACTTTGAAGTAGGGGTTTCTCGAACAAAACTGATAAAGTAGAAGGGCCTTCGTATGGGTTTTGCCTCAAATTAATTAAATAGTAAATATTTTAATTGATTAAAAAAATTAATAAAGCACATTTTTTTACAAATTTTATTTATTTTGAACCAATTTATTCAAAAAATTAGACCATGCATGCATGACAGCCAAATTTAATAAATTGTGACCTCAGCACTTAATTTTCAATTTTATCAAATGCCATCTAAATCACTCTATCAGTTAACATAGTAATTTATATTGATAGGAGTCAATATGACTTTGATAATTATCAAATAATTAAATATTTATTTTTGACCAATAAATTTTAATGTTTAATAACTTTATCATATTAATAAATATTAAAAATTTTAATGTAAGAGCTATATTAAATATAATTTTTATATTGAATAAATAATTTGAATATTAATTAAGAAATTATTAAATCAATCCGAAATAAACTTATTGATTTGTATTAATTTGGTTTGAAAAATTATCACATAAATAAAATTAATTTGAATTACTTCCCCATTCCACTTTAATTGACATTTTAAGTGAAAAATATTCTCCAAATTACATGCTGCTTTTACAATGTTCTAAATTTAACTAAAAACAGCTGATGGAGTTATTATAAGGAGACTATAGCACTTTACACATCTTTTAATTGAGTTTCATAATGGGTTCCTTACAAATTTACCTCAAAAACAAGAGTAATAGGATAATATACCTCAACACGGAAAAATTATGAAAAATATATCACAATTTTTTAGACATTTTACTTTTATTCTACGTGGCAAAAGTTTAATGTTTTACTCTAACATATAGAATGCATGACCTGACACTTTCCTTCTTTTCTATCTTTCTTTCTCTTTCCACTTTTTTTTTTCTCTCTGTCTTCTTCCAATTTGCTTCTTTTTCTTTCTTCTTTTTTTTCACTCTTCTTCCACTTCCTGCATTTTTCACTTTCACTTTTTTTTAATTTTCCGTCATCTTCAATCTTGTAATTTTATTTTAAAATTTCCAATTATTTATGTATCATTATTTTTTATATCGCAATTTGATCTTTCATATATAAATCTAAAAAATCAACAGTGATATTATCATATCGGTATCACAAATTTTTTCATAATATTATCATAAAAGCAGCAGTGACATTATCATCTCGGTATCATAATGTTTCTGTAAAAAAAATTATTTTTCGTACGTTATCATACTATTATCGTTAACTTTGTTATACTATTATCATCTGTTTTTATAAAAATTATCATAATATACTTTATCATAACAGTATCATAAAAATATTATCATAATATTATCATGACGTACTTTATCACAACTGTATCTTAACCTTTTATCATTAACCTTATCATACTATTATCATAACATTATCATAATAAACTTTATCATAAGAAAATCACAAAATATTATCATAACGTACTTTATCATAACTATATCATAACCTTATCATACTATTATCATAAACCTTATCATACTATTATCATAATCGTATAATATTATAATACTGATATGATAACGTTATGATATAGACATGTTAACGTTAATGATACCGATATGATAATCAAATACTTTTCTTGGCAGAAAATCGTTTTTCTCTACAATGTTATGATAATGATATGATAACGTCATAGTGATAACGATATGATAATCAGGCGCTGTTTTCTGCAAAAAAATCGTTTTTTTCATCAGAAAATCGTTTTTAATGCAGATTTTCAGATCTCAAACTAAAAAAAATTCAAGAACAATTTTTTTAGATCTGAGAGTTAAAATAAATCGTAATAATCACCACGAGTTAAGAAAAAAATCGCTAAAATATGAAAGAACGATGAATCGACGGCGGAGCGAAGATGAAGCGAAGGCGGAGCAATGGTGGAGTGATGGCGGATCGTTGAAGGAACGACGACGGCGTGATAAAGAAAGAAAAAAAATAAAAAAGAAGAAGAAAATGGAGAAGAAGAAAAAATGGAGAAGAAGAAGAAACAGAGAGAGAGAGAGAGAGAAGTAAATCTGAAAAAAACAAAGAGATATATATGTTTGAGTAAAAATATAATGTTTAGAGTAAAAAAATAATAAGAAATAAGTATTATTATAACAAAAAAAGAATATATAGTAAAAAAATAAAAGTGCTAAAAAGGTGAGGTATTTTCTCTGTGTTTTCCTTGTTGAGGTATAATTTACTATTATTTTAGAAAATAGAGTGTTTTACCTAATTTTCTCTTTCATAATCTTTACGCAAATTTTTAAAGGGAAAGAGTTTGTTTATACCCCTAATGTTGATCCCAATGCCCAAATTTATCCTTATATTTAATTTTGACTGAAATATACCTCTGACGTTTCAAAAATGCCTACTTATGCTTTATTTTTGACGGGGTTAAATAATTCAAATTTTCCGTCATCTCTTTCTACGTGGATGATGACCTGGCTGCTACACCTAAGCACAAATTGGTTTATGCTCCTAATGTTTACCTCCAGACCCGGATTTTTCCTTAGATTAAACACTAATTTAAATTATTGTTTCAATAAAAATTGAAAGATTTTATTTGAATTTTTACACTCCGTAACTCCGACGAGTTCATCGGATGAACTCAGATTCATCATCTTTGAGAATGCCGGAGTTCATCCTCAAGGAGGTTGAACCTAGCTACTCATCCTCATAGAGGATGAACTTCTGAGGATGAAGATGAGGAGAATCAGTTCCTCGTTTGCTGGCGGACGGTGGCTCTTTAAGTGGGTACGGAATGTAAAATTTTTAAGAAAAAAGTCTCTTAATTTTTTAAATTTTTTTCCGATAAATTCGTTGGAGTGGAGTTACAAAGTGTATACTTTTTTTAAAGAAGTCCTTCAGTTTTTATTGAAAAATAAATAAATTAATATTTAATTTAAGGATAAATCCGGACCTTAGAGTAAACATTAGGACATAAATAAACTTGTGCTTAGGTGTACCAGCCATGTCATCCATATAATCATCTACATAGGAAAGAGATGACAGAAAATTTGAATTATTTATCTCTGTCAAAGATAAAAGTATACATACGCCAGTTTTAAAACGCTAAAAATGTATTTCAGCCAAAATCAAATGTAAAAACAAATACGGGCCTTGAAGTAAACATAAAGGGCATAAACAAACCTTTTCCCAGTACATCAATTAAAATAGAAAGGAGGTACATATTAATACTCGAGGGCAATAGAAGAGATTCATCGTATATTTATTTAATTCTTGGTATACAAAGAATGTAAACTTATGAATCAATTTAGCCACTGTACAACATCTAACCTTATTTTTGAAAAATATAATGAATCACAGTATGCTACTCAGATACAACAGGATTAAAAACCTGCACCGCCAGTAAGAAAATCACCTTCAGTATAACTCCGGGGACTCTTTCTTTCGACTACCGGGGACTGATTAAATCTAAAGATGCTTTACAGCTAATTCTAAATTCTCTATAAGAACAATACTGCAACCCGTACAAAATATCAGGGTCTATCTTAATTTCCTATTAGATGAGAACTTGAACCTGCTTGTGATCGTTAATAAGCTTCTTAACTCCTTCCGCTAAAACGATATGATCAATCTTAATCGTTCTCTCTTCAGGGCTAACCTAAATCAACTATCGACAAAACTTTATGCCTCACGCCCAGACAAAAATGAGGCAGAGTACTTATTCTGTTTCAAAATAACTATCAAGAATTGAAAGACGATCAAAAGCATCATAGTTTGCTTTTAGTCCAACAAACTGACTGCTAAGTTGAGCACATCCAGCTTCAGGCCATCGGCAGCCTCCATCTCTTGTGCGTAATGGGCATAAACGTTCACATACTCGACCAATAGGGTTGTCAGAAGCTGCATCATCTGCCAATACTGTAATTGAAACCGAAAGATCCGACTTGTCATCCTGCGCCACAGTACCATCCGATTCTCTTTTTGAAGAAGAATGCATAATATTTTGCGAAGAGTTTATTGAAATGTTTTCGACATCTACAGAAGTATCACCATCATTAGCGAAGTGAACTTTGCATCCCAGTGACTCGACGGCTCTCCTTATGGCTACACTTTCCTTGCTGGCTTTCTTGGCCAAGGCCATAGCAGAGCTACTGACCTCTTTCTCATTCCGTAATTCCGCAGATAAAGATTCCATGGAGATTGTAATTTCTCTAGCCTTCCTTTCAGCCACTTCTCTTGCCTGTTTTGATTTTGCCCACTCAATTACTAATAAGCGAATAACTATAAGGAATGCCATAAAGAGAAAAAAGCAGTATGCTCCACCTTACATGTGAAAAAGGACCTCAAACTTTAATGTTTTCAGAAAGAGGAGCACGAAATGAAACAAAAATAATAATACTCATAACGTCTTTATCGGCTTCAGCAGATCTAATGTCCCCATGGATTGTTAAATTTTTCATTAAACTAGAGATTCATGGTACCGAGACTTGTCTAAGTTAACTTAGTACTGAAAAATCTAAATTAACCGTGTCCGGCCTATGTTGTACGGAAACTTCTCGAATCCTGCATTTCGGCGTTTCATTTCCATTTCGGCAAACTCTTTTAAAACTCTGAAACTCTATAATCATAACATATTCCTAAAAAATATTGGTTCTGTTTTCTATTTCAGCATTTCCATTTGTTTCCGTGCTACATAGTGTCAAACTGGAGGAATGTAGCCAGATAAAAGATAATACGTTTACCTTCTGTAGTTCAGAAAACTTTGCAGACATGTTCCTAAATTGAGCTTCAAGCTCCCCAGATTGGGCTTCTGAAGGACAAGCCCATCGGAGATGGAATTGTGGCCATAATGTTGGCGCTAAAGCTGCTGCTGGTGGCAACAATGGACCATCATGTTTCTGTGCATCATAGAAAAGGTTATAGTGTGCATGAGATCTTCCTTCCGAAAAGCGCATATCTGCTAAATAAGCCCACAAACATCCACAAGCTTCAGAGATACCAACTTGTTGCCTCTCCTTTTCACTGAAGAAGATCAAAAGCTCATAAGAGGTAGTTTTAATGCTTTTCACAAATTGATTGTGGTTGTCACAGCTCAAATTCCTTTAAACATATACCATTTTATCCTCTCTAACAGCCTGATAAAAATGAGCAGATGTGCAATTTAAGTCGAGCTTAAAATAAATAATCAGAAGAAGCTCACAGAAAAATCTTTGATTTCCAAATTTTAATAAAATAGCTTTCTATTCCAGCAACCCAGCCCAAACAGGGTCAGAAGGCCTTATCAATTGGGATATAAATTCAATGAGAGTATCTTTCTCTTTATAAATAATATGTATCTAATAGCTCCATATACAATATATTTAATAGCTTTATAGGCATAACCATGCAACCCCAGTTTACCTTTACTTCAATTGCTAGACGGTCTTTGCTGATATCAATTATTAAGCAACCAATCATAATATAATCAAACAGCCCGGCACAAATCATATAGAAAAATCAAACTAATGCATCCCAGAAACCATAGGGACATTGTCTATTTAAAGGTAAACCAAGAAGAAAATGCAATGTAAACAAGTTATCACAATTACCTGTTGCAAAAGAAGTTTCCAAAACGACATGAAAGTACACAGTCCATCAAATCCACCAGGAAAGCCTAAATCACAAGATAATATACAAATCAGTGACAAATAATAGACAAGGAAACATATGGCTTTTTCTTGAAATGAGAATGCATAATATTCCCCCTGTCCCATTTTGTTGGTCTTTTTGATGGTCCCAAAAAGAATGTCACTTTTGTATTATTAACACATATTTTCCTTTTTAAGCCTTATTAATAAGTTGATAAATAGATTAATGAATAAAATTAGTAATATATTTGTCTCTGTCATATTCCCAAGATGAGGGGTATAAAAGAAAATATATCTATGATATTTAATATGTGTGAAAATGAAAAATTGACAAACAAAATGGGATGGAGGGAGTATTATCAAGGGAAAGCTACATACCGAGGAGAATTCAAAAGCAACTGGATACATTCGCATTAACTGTGAGACGCAATCCACCCACTATACAAAACATTCAAATTGTAAATCATTAGAATCTTGCAGAACACCACGGATACTCAAATTTACTCAGTATGAAAATGAATATGAATTGCTATAGTTGTTTTCTGTTAATTGATTGAAAAGTAACTTGTAGATCTAAGAAATGACTATTAAACTCTTCAGTGACAAAAAAAAATCATTACAAGAAGCTCAAATTTATGGGGAAGTTAATACTTATTAAAGCAAACAGTTAATTCATTAAATGATAATTATTCTAAAATTTTAATCAATAAAAAAAGATAAAATAATGGTATAAAGTAAAAGACAACTAAATAATAAATTAATTACATCCTTTTAATGGTAATTTACTAAATCAATAACTACAGATACCTGAACCAAATAGACATGAAAATCGGCCAACTTATCCTCAATCAGCTACCAATAATCAGATAGAGATTTTATAAAACAAGGCCGTAATAACTAAGGGTATGCAGTATTTGGGTATAACGGATTTAACAGACCAAACCAAACCGAAATTTTAGTTTGATTGAGTTTTCGGTTAATTAGGTACGGTTATGGTTAAGAAATAAAAAAATTCAGTTATTTCGGGCCGGTTATCAAGATGTCGTTTTGATACATACACATATAATGGTATTTTTGTAATTATTTAGAAATATGAAGTAATTTTGTAGTTTTCTAACCCTTTCACCATTGGTAATACCCTAACCCTAGCCACTCTTTTCATTTTATTCATTTTCATTGTACACAGCCACACTCCCTCACCCAAAATCACCATCTTCTTCTCAAATTGTTCTTCACAGTCAAACTCTTAGTCTCACTCTTAGAAGCCGTATCCCACACACATCACAATTTTCTCACCAAAACTTATATATTTCTTCTTTTGTTTATTCGTTACTCTCAAATTCATCTCTCAACAGTCATGGCTCAAAAGATTAAATATCATCCTGAATCCGGCCTCCACTCTTTGTTTGAACAACTTCAAATATCAATTCGCTGTTACTCTATTCTTTGTTTTATGATTATTATAATCATATTAAGTTATTTTTTCAGTTATTGTGACATTTGGTGTTATTTTAGTTCTGTAAAAGTGATTTTTGGATTAAAATTAGGTTATTCGGAACCAACCGAACCCAAAATATTATTTCAGTTTGTTATGTTCGGTTTATACATAATTCGGTTTCAGTTCGATTACAAAAACTTCAGTAATTTCGGTTTCGTTTATTTCGGTGACTGAACCGACCGGTGAACACCCCTAGTAATAACTATCTCCTTATAGATAAAAACCTAGTTAAGTTTTTAGCCAATCAAATTTAATGAATAAAAAACTATCTACTTATGAAATTTTTATTTTGAATAAATATCTTTCCACACTGTGTACAAATGATTTGGCAGAGGGACAGTTCCAGTGAGCAGCATATTATTTGAGAAGGGAATTCACCAAGAGCTTGTTCATCTTCTAGGCTTCAAAGAAAAATATACTAACACGTAAAGGATCGGTCAACCTGGCTCTCCCTATTTAAGGATAAACAGTAGGCTCTCGAGTTCCCCAATAAAAGAAAATATAAGAATGGATGGCGCCAATAGGCAAAAAATTAAAACCTCCTTTTTAAGATTTAATATGTTCAGTAAATGGAAGTTTCTACACTTGAGTAAGAACAGTGCAGAAACATAGTGTCCATATCATTGTTGTTTATCTTAGATTTCTAGCGACAATAATTATGACAATCAGTAAGGATGCAATCATAAACATGCACCATGTGGAAGGACAAATGAACACACCTGCAATATTATTGGAGAACAATTATTCTGTGCATGAGAAGAATTAGGAGTTTGAGATGTGAATGGTCCAGCTGATTGGCGCCCAGGTGATGATGCAAAACTCCCGGCAGAAGACTGGCGAGATAATTCAATTGGTGTATTGCTACTGCTAGATACAGTCGGAATTCCCAAACGATCTGCAAATGGATGTCCAAATGCTAGCCAATCCTTTTCAATAAGTGCCTGCGCAAACATAAAAAGCCTATTGAGGAATATGGTAAAGGATGGCAAACCACCAAAGTGACGGCCACAACGCCAGTAACATTAATTATTGTTTTGTGCTCATAAGTCATAAGAGCTACATATTAAGAATATCTAAGGAAGAATATGGTATCAACCTCTGAAATCCCACATGGTGAGGCAAAATACCTGGAATCCAGCGAATGTTCGGTAGTATGGGTCAAGCAACAAATTAGCAAGTGAAACCAATTGAGTAGTTCTATCCCAACCATCACTACACAATAAGAGTTTAGATAATTAAGCTACATATTTTAAAGCATTCCAAAGTAAGAAATAAAAGAAAGAAAAACAAAGGGCATTTGAATACTAACTATTAATTATAGTAACAGAATAAATTATATGCATGTAATGAACGTTTAGCTTTAATTTTCTTTGATGCACAAAGGTAATGAGAAAGAAGTTGGGGACTAACCATTTCAACTTCACATATCCAATTAAAACCTAGCACAAAGGCTTATAGTATATGAAACTAAGTATAGAGGGAAAGGGTTGAGTTAATCAATACTGTAAAATAAGCTATTGGCAAAATGAAATAGAACTGAAGTTAAAAAAGTAGGCCAAACACACAGAAAGTCAGTCTCAGACAATATTTCTTATTGATACTCTAAAATTTATCAATGGAAGAGGATTGCTCATGTCTTAACCCCTGACCTCTTCCACTATGAGGTACACATATTTTATCAGTTAATATTTAGAACTTTGTCCTTGGTTTCAATTCTAGATAATCTCAAATTGACAAAAAAAAGGTACTCATAGGCTTTGCATGATATTAATTTTTATTAAGAGAAAGTATTATCCTTTTCTTTCTCTGCACAGACTGACAACACACTCAAAGATTTTTTGTCGTTAGGCCGAAAGAAACAAGAGAAATAAATAAAGCACACAGCATGTAGAACATTCCACAATATCATATTAGTTACCACAAAGATCAACCGCTAAAGCTATGACATTAACAGATTTCAAACCTGCAATGTACAAGCACTGATGCTGATTCCAGAGCAACACGTGCAGCCATCCAAGCTGAACCAGCCAAGACACTTTGAACATGTATCAACCAACCAGTGTCACCAAGGGTCGACACAGAAGCAGACATACTGCTGAGATTTCCCCCTCCCCAGCTCCAACTACCATGTCTCTGTCACAAAAAAATGGCACCCACATATATCAGCATTTATTACAAATTTACACATAAACATATACAGCAAGAATTTCTATACATGACCTTTGAATTAGTTTATGGCCATTAACTAATTAGTCAAAGACCAAATGCTGAAGAAGGGTCCCAGTTAAGCAAGATGACATCTGAGCACAACTAAACATGAGTAATGCGATTTAACCCAACACTTCTGCACCAACTTATGTGGTGATACATAATTGATAAATTTTAATTCTTTATTTAGACCATACATTTCCGGAAAGAAATGATAGCAAATATAATGATGCTACATCAATTGGATAAACTGTCAGTATACAATTGTTGGATTCAATAGCATTTTCTGATATATATTGACTAAAGGCAGTCTAAGTTCAAGTTGCAGACATGTCTGATGTGCCTTAAAGAGTTTTAGCACATTAAATAATAAATTTGTGAAAAAAACCATTAATAGAAAAACAGATTGTACTACGATAAAAAAACCAAAAACCAAAATCCAATATCAAAATATACAAAATAAAAGACAGTAGTTAGTTTATGCCAATTTAAGTGAACTCTAGACCTTCTATTATCACCCAAAGCCTTAATAGTTCATAGGTTTAAATCTATTTTAGAAATAGTCAAAGAGGGGGATATATTTCAATACAGAAATAAACTATATATAGTTGCCAACATTCAAAAACATTATAAAGATGCTCAGCAATAAACTGACAATAGGTCAACCTAATCAATGACAACATTCTAATGCGAAAAAGATTTGAGATTTATTACAATTAAACCAAGCAAGTCCAGATGAAATTCCAAAACTAACCAAGAATGATGATATCCCATCTGATGAAGTAGTGCCATAAGTATCTACATAGTCTCTAAGCCGAGAGAGACTCTCTCTCATTGCATGAATGTTGTCTATCCCAAAGAATACTACCTATGGCATAAAATTTGGAGAAAATGACATTAGTGAACCACAGAACATGAGGGTTGACAATCAAGAAATACAAACCTGCACAGTGCAGACCCTCGCCATACCTCAGACTGAAAATAATTAGAAGATGACTCCGAGCCACCTCCTGTTGCTACATTTGCTAAAGCATTTTTCCTGGGTCTTGCATCTGCAATATACAACTTCCTGAAAAGAAAACAATTAAGAAAGAGGTTGACAGAAAGGGAATCTTCTTAAAATATAGCTTATTGATCATCAAGATTGCAGCAATAATGTCGTACAAAATTTCTTATTATATTTTGCCAGCAAATGACGAAATCAACCAGAAAAAACATGGGTGGACTGATAAACCAGAAGGAGCATAATGAAGGAAGTTACTAGAATTCCTACTACCTGATCGAGAGAGAAATCGATAGATCTTTAGTTTTATTCGAGAGAGAGAATTAACCAAAAATCTCCAAAATTTTCATGATTCAACATACATTTATGCATGGGAATAATAATACTCTCGCTAAAAGTTGGAAAGACACAAAACATAGCAGAGAATCAAACATGAGATCATGGTAGAAAAAAGCATCATACAAGAATATGATCCAGATAAGAAAAGACAATTAAAGAAAGATAAAGAGTTAGAATAATAAAATCATAAACAGAAAATGATAACTTTTCACAAAAACATTATAAAAGAAGATGATCCTGTACCTTCTCCCCCTTGCACCGCCAAGTTGAGAGCAAAGTGCAGCAACAAGCTTTTCATCTGTGTTGCTGTGGACAAACATCAAATGTGAATCAGGCACCAACAAACAAAAGAGACAAAACAATTAACAAATGTTCCAAACAGTAGAAGATATCAAAGCATTATATGCATAGATTTCTATACTTTTTTTATTGAGTGGTCATATAGGCACTTCAACCTACCTCCTCATATTCATCATAAGACCAACTAAAGGTTGGGATGAACGTGCAAGGACTGCTCCAGTTCCTAAATACCAAATGAAATCAAGATCTAAGTATGAAAATCACAAACATAAAGTTCACAAAGATTATAAAGCTGCATACCAGGATGACACCATGTAACTATTGGCAACCTACACTTGGCACGAAAATTGGATGCCTGGAGCACTTCTTCATCACTAGCATTTATCCGCACAACATTATTAGTCACTAAGGCTCAAAAAATAGAATAAGTAAGAAACACACTAGTAGCAAATATACTGCATTTCTTTTTGTTCTTTCTTCTCTTTCCTATGAAGTAAGGATCTCACTGGTCTTACCTAATGGATTTTGGAACAATCAACGCAAACGGATAAGTCTGACACATTGTATAATTGCAATTTACAGTGCTGATTCTCCACAATTCATTTGACACTGTATAAGATCCATTTTCAATCATATCCATTGACGCACTAAGGGAGCCTTTCCCTAGAAGGCGAAAATACTCATTCAACAGTCGCACTTTTGGGTTAACACTGCTGAATCTGGAAGGTCCACAAGCAAATGCATATAAATCCCAGAATCTTGAAGGCTTTATACACTTCAGCAATGCATCAAATATACCACGTCTCTGTACAATTAGGAATTTAGAATAAGTCAAAAAGGGAATTGTTTAGGCAAAATCAATGAACCCATCAATTTGAACAATAACATCAGGAGACTATAATTTTTGCATTCTAGTCTATCATAATGATACTATATTGCATACTCATAAAGAATGAAAAAAGTTAAAGATAAGGATCAAAATATAGATTATAAGGGCTATTTTTTTCTTTTCATATACCCACCCATGAACCAGCAAAGACAGACTTCTCATTCAAGGATTACTCAACTTTAATTGAAATGCTGCCTCTATAGAAGCTTCAAGGATTTCAAGATCCTTATATTCAACAGTTAGCGGTTTACATGTTAATAAAAAGTGTCCTTCAGAGTTCAACAGTAGAACTATAAGTAATCAGATATTCATTCAAAGACATGCTGCCTAGTAAAAACTTCCTCTAGCTGTTTCTCTATCTCATACACACTTGCACACTCACTAGCTGTTTCAGAACTCCAGAAATACATTATAGAGTTTCAGCTACTACACAGCCCTTTATTTTCCCTGCAGCTTGAAAGTGGACCATCTCATTCCACATTCCATTACTTAAGTTGCATATTTTGTTCAACAACATGTAAATCTGAATATCTTAGCTCGCATTTTTTAGGCGTTACACCAAATCTGTCCAACATAAGCAACTTCCACTTTAGGACCAATCAAAAGAAGAAAAAAAACCCTCAGTTATGACTTTTGTATTACCTTATACAAGTTGATACCATTTTAACAACTTTATGTAATAGCAACATAAACATGACTAACAGCAAAGTTGGAAAAGATTAAAGTGTCAAGACTGTTGAGGCCAAACCTGTCTTGTTTTAGAGCGGAAACCAAACACAACAATTCTCATATCTTTGCCTGCAAAAATAAGAAGCCATAAACTTTATTGGCATTGCAAAAAGGACCAATCTTATCATCAAAATAGCCAGCAAGAAAGACGGAACAAATTAGCAAATATCAATGCAGTATTATTCAGTTTACACTACACTGTGATGATGTAGGACGCATTGGAGTTAGAAATCCTACGGTTAAATTAGCAGAAGCTAGTGGTTTTAATAGGTTAATATCTGTGTTCAGTCAGCATTGCAGATTTGAATAGATAGACATAGAAAATAAAGAAAAGACAATAGTTTAGGAGCATATGACTCAACAGATTCAAGTAACATAATGCTACAATTTTATTAATTCTCTCTATGAGAATAAAAAATACATGGTTAAGCATTCATAGACTCAAAGAAACCCTACTACTACTACTACTAAAATTAGTAATCCTGAACTAGGAAAACTAAAGGCTAATCCCCTGAAAAAACCCCCCACCTTTCAACCCCCTTTCATTTGCACCCTCACCTTTCAAAATCTCCAATTTTACCCAAATTCCCACCTTTCATTTTCAATTGCACCCTAAAAGTATTAAATTAGCTCTTTTTCACTATAAAAAAGTTCAAATCGATAATTTATATTTTAATTCATATTCTAAATAGTCCTCAATGTTTAAATTTCAACAATAAAACCATATTTTCTAAAATTTTAAAGGTTAAATTTGTTTATATAAAATAGAAATCAATTAAAAATATCATTAAATATGGTTTTGTTGTTGAAATTTAAACATTAAGGACTATTTAGAACATGAATTAAAATATAAAATATCGATTTCAACTTTTTTTTAGTGACAAAAGCCCAATTTAATACTTCTAGGGTGCAATTGAAAATGAAAGGTGATAATTTGGGTAAAATTGGAGATTTTGAAAGGTGAGGGTGCAAACGAAGGGGGGTTGAAAGGAGGGGGGTTTTTCAGGGGTTAAGCCAAAACTAAACTAATACTAGTTAGGAAAATTCTAAACTAATCAAGACTATTAAATAAGGCTTTCAATAAAATAAGGGACTCCTAAAATACTATTTTCCATCATAGCAGGAAAATACAGAAATATCCACTGGATGTTAAAATTGTAAATACTTTACTAGAATTCTAAATTTTCTAATTCTTTAAAATTTCTCTTTCTTGACTTCATCCTTGTTTGCATCATCATTCTCAGCTGGTTGGATAAAACTCGACCTCAAGTTTTGGACTTCCTAAGCAGCAAAGATAAGAATGCATTGATCTTCCATTCTTACATGAAAGTAAATAGGAACACTTAAAATCTTTTTCAAGATCCATCCATCAACCTGTAACGGATAATGAAGTCAAACTTTTCATCACAAGAAAAAGGCAACACATCACCACTTTGAGCTTCTTTGGTATCTTGAAGAACAAAGTTGATCTCTTTGTCTCTTCCACTTATTATATCATCTTGAAAAGGCTCTTCTTGCTGTTTTCTATGTAGTTCTTCATTTACTTCAATTAGTTTTCCATTTTAATCTCTTGGGCTTGAAAATTGTGGAGCAAATTTTGTTCTCCATGCTTCATTACCTTTTGATCAACTTCTTGTGTAGATCATTTCATCTCCCCGATTGAAAAGGAGTAAGCACCATATT
Organism: Mercurialis annua; assembly: GCF_937616625.2. Lineage (NCBI taxonomy): Eukaryota > Viridiplantae > Streptophyta > Magnoliopsida > Malpighiales > Euphorbiaceae > Mercurialis > Mercurialis annua. The sequence goes on along the minus strand of NC_065577.1, from coordinate 31,925,617 downwards.
TATAAGTAACAAGACAATGTTTACCAAGAGAATGCGAGTCACTTGTGTAGGGCCAAAATCACAAAATATAGAATCACAATAAGCACCATATTTAAAAGTAACAGGACAATGATGTGTTACTGAAATAACACAATTGTTAACCCAAACCACATTGTATGGTTTTAAATGTGGTTCAGTTGAAAGTTTGAGGTTCTCAACTGTAGATGAAAATACCACATTCATGCAACTACCACCATAAATTATGAGCTTCTTCGCTTGATCTCCACATCTAACCAAAGTTTGAAATAGTGAATAAAGTTGGCAGTCCTCGCCTTTCAATTTTAAGGCTACAAGAACACAAATGAAAACCGACTGAGAGAAGTATCAACACCGTCATCTAATATAATAGCTCAGCTCCTTCATAGCTCATGAATTCCACGATTGCCATTGAAGATCAAAGTAGAAAACTTCAATGATCTTGAAGCTCAAATACCAAACTGATGTAGGACAGCATGAAGTTAACAATCCTACTGGTAAACTAAAAAAAGCTAGTGGTTTCAGTAGATAATATATATGATTATTCATAGAATTCCATATTTGAATAGATAAAAATAAGGCATAATTACTAATTCCCCCGACATTAGGTCATAATTACTAGTTCGAATTGTTTACCCTGATGTTTGATTAAATTAACTGCTATCCCATTAACTAACTCCGTTGTTTGACTTAATCGAAGGGTTTGATTGTTAAAAATAAAGTTCAATTTGATCCTTAAACTTATTATTCTTTCAAATAAGTCCATAATATTACTAGAAAAATTCAAATAATTCTTTTGAAATAATTTCAAATTACTTATCAAACCATAAAATTTGTATAAATGTTTTAATTTACTAAAATTAAATTAATTTTTTTATCAAATTAAATTTGAAACATTAAAAAATTAATTAAATTAATATAATATAGTTCTTGAAAAGTTTAGACTTCAAAATATTTTGTTTAGTTTAAAATTTAAAATTTGTACGATTCAAAATCAAGTCATATTGATGCAGCGCAACCGCATCACATATTAAGCATATTGCACTGTAGGATTTGTAAAAAGAATCAAAATAAAAAACATTATGTCTAATTCATTTTCATCAAATAATTGAATTTAATTTTTAACTATCATTAAACATATTTAAAATAATTATATAAATATTTTATTGTTTATCAAATCATTATAAATAAATTATATAAATTTATTTGGATTTGGTTTTATGATTTTATGAATTTATGAATTTTTTGAAAGAAAAAAAGTTCATGGGCGAAATTAAATTTTAATTTTAACAAAAAGACACTTTAACCGATGGAAGGGGTACTAGTAACTTTTGATCAAACGTTAGAGGAAAATCGTTGACTTTTAAAAAGTAATGGGGGAACTAGTAATTATGACCTAACGTCAAGGAATATATAATAATTATCCCTAAAAATAACGAAAGAAAGAAAAGATAGATATTCTAAGATAACACCTAGAAGGATTTAGACAATCACGTCTAACCCAAGTTTCGGGTGAGTTGACTCAATACGATTCAAGTAGTATAACTTTGAAACTTTATTATCTCTCTGTGAAAACAAAACAATACAAGGATAAGTACTTATAAAATCAGTGAAACCCCAATACTACTTGAATTAATAAATCCATAACTAGAAAAATTTAAGTAATAAAGTTAGGAAAATTTTAAAAAACTGAGACTCCAAAATAAGACTTTAGAAAAAATAAAAGACTCCTGTCTACTGTTCCAGCAAAGCTAAATATTAAAGGAATACTTTTTGGGTGTTAAAATTTAAGATACTGGACTATAATTCTGAATTCCTAATTCTTTGAATTTTCCTTTTCTTAACCTCTTCCTTGTCTGCATGACGTGAATCTATATACGTTCGCAAGTCAAGGCAGTCAGTACAAGCCATGCTCTTCAAAGTATTTCATTTAATAATTGCGGGCAAAGTTTGCGGAAGTGAGACAGAGTTTTTTCTTTGTCGCTTTACAAAGTTATATTTATTTTTGATATTATTTGGTGTAACAGACTATTCGTTCACTTAAGATTTTTCTGTTTTGATATTCAAAAACCTATTTCAGTATTTTAGAGGGTGAATAAGCTCACAGCAAAACTCTACCATTCAGTTCAGTATTATTTGCCAATAGTAAATTCCAACAATCGTCACCAACATAGTCTTAAAGTTACAAACTTCAATTTGTTCGCATTTTGTGACAAATCTTCCCTTTTATTTGGTCAAACTTTAATTATTCCAGTCATAAACCTAACCCAATAGTCGAAGTGGCACTAGCAGAGATGATTTTCTTTTTCAAAAATAAATAATGAGACCCTTCTAGTTTACTTCTCTCTGAACCCTTCACCCATCTACCATAACATGTGAGCTTCCCGACCTCCTAGAGAATTAGTAAATCACCAGGCAACCACAAGTACATGCAACTAGTATGCAATTAAAGCATGTTCAAAAGCTGAAATTCCAAAGCCATGAAACCAAGAGCATAGAACTTTTGTTTCACCAATGAAGACCTTAAATTCCAAAATCAAAATCCAGACTTCAAATCTAATTTAAATTGCATCCAGAAAGCAAATTATAACTAATTTATGAAGCATTCATCTAGAAATGCATATTGCCGAAGTCATACCAATAATCTGGAGAAGTCGCCGTGATGGACTCTTGTCAGATTGACGAGGAGCAGATTGATTCTTCACAGCCTACAAAGAGATTCCTCGATGCAATAAAAAATATGTGCAAATAAAAATCCCACGGAAACATATCATACATGGGCAAAAGAAAACTATTTTTATAGTAGCAGTTGACTTTAAATGTCAAACTAACTGAGTGAAAATAAATTCACATAATAAATAAAAATAAGGCATATTGCAATCACAAAGCACAATGTTTTATGAACCTACGTATAAAACATAGCATCTCATCATTTTGCATGCCCCTAGAAGAGGATTATAAATTAAAAAAATTGAATAACACTGATAACAATCTCATATGATGAATCAATTATAAGAAAATTAATAATTTTACATGCTGGAATACACCCTAACCTGTAACAGACAAATCAAAAAACTTCACTTTTCACCATTTATTATATATGAAATATGAAGTAGAAAAATCTTTTCAATAATAAATCTAGTTTAAAACATAACTGTCTACATGATCTTTGATAATGCACAATTAATACAAACATTAGCAATGAATTGTGGAAGTACTACATTTTCATTAGCGCTTTGCAAATAGAAAGAGAAGAAAACAATTTAACTTTTTTTTCTTTTTGCATAAATAGTAGAAGAATAATAATGAGTACAATAATGGAAGCCAGCAGCAACTAAAAATGCAAATCGTCAAAATAAAGAAAGGAGCATACCATTTTGCTAAACTTCTCAATTGTTGCCAATGGAATTGTACCGAGTGCAATTACATTTTCAGTCCCTTCACTCTTAAGACAAACAAAAGCATTAGTGACTATAAAATAACAACCACACATAAAGATTGTATGTGCAGTTGTGCACATAGCATGTAACAACAATATTTATAGTACAATGACTACAGGTTATCTGTTTTTATTTCTAACAGATATTTCTTAAAACTGGCACCATTTATGGTGCTTCCCATGTATAAGATTAACTCTCTATAAGCCCATAGGTTTTATATCTCCAAAAGCTTTCAAATTTGACCCCAATCAATACTCTCTGCAAAGACTCGCCAGAATTTAAGCCAGAAACCATAACTAATCAAATGATCTTGTAAACAGCAAACAACCCTTCCTATTCTGTCAAATAATCAATCGGTCCAGAGATTTGATTTATTAAGGAAACCTCCAACTGTAGTTTTATTATTTCTAACACAATGCACACACACATGAATGCTCATTAGGTTTGAAGCATGAATAAATACAGACTCACCTAACTTTGAGCTTAAATATTTCATTTATCAAATTGAATTTTCCAAGGATCGAATTCTATACCTTGCGATCATAAAAAATAACTTATCATCTCCAATTATAATTTTATTATCTCCAACAGATTCCATAATCAATTCAACAACTAAATCAAACACTAAGTAGTTGATCTAGATCCAATTCCCCTAAACAAATAGTCAATGTTAGTTTCATGAGGTTACAATACATTTATTCCTAAAATAAATTTGCATCTTCTTGAAAGCTCTGCAAGGAAAAAACTCAATGCGACCTCTTTATATCCATTGTTACATTAAAGTTTCAGAGTATATTCATCTACGACAACCATCATGCTCCACTCCAAACAATTACAGCCTACAGCCCCCAAAGTATTCTGCTTCTCTTTAATAACACTATATTACCATTTCTTAAGAGCAATTAAGTGAATTTTTAATTCCCAACCTTCTATGTCAAAAATAGAGGTCATTTTACCACAATATTTCCACAAAGAAAGCTTTTCGGATGCCTTTTTGCTGAACAAGGAATAACAAAGTGTACTGAAAGGAACAACATCCCGAGCAATAGTCTCAACTCTCAAGCAGTTGGAAAATAGAAAACATAGTACCTTATAAGGCACACCTCCCTAGATACCAAAGTCACCCAGGATTGAACATTTTAATGAGAGCCATGAGCCTTTTCTAAAAGTTCAAAATACTTTTTCCACCAAGCAAGCCCTCTCTCAGAGTTCTTAGTGATAGTAACTTGGAAAGCCTCATCCCTACATTTAGCATTAAGCCAAAACAGTTATTAAGTTTACTAGCTACATAAAAATATACTTAGATTTAGACTTTTCTATAGCTTAACGCCGATCCAAAGTAACAAATGGCTCCTCTCCACACTCACCTTGAAGCTCCATATTACTTAAAATCCAAGACATTTATCACAACTTTGATACTGCTTCAGCATCATTATGAAGTCATATAATTACCAATATATGAGATATTTGAGATGCTGCTTTGCATGCAAAATACTGATCATCAATCCGATCGCCAACTTGCCTCGATGAATCTCTAGGTCTTTCATTGCAATGATCCAAACAAGGGAAGGAAAAAATATCCCTCACATACATACTATGAAGCACATACATGGGTATACTATATCTAAAAAAACATCTAAAATACAGCTTTCTCCAACCAAAATTCCTTCTATTTAAATTAAAATTCTAAGTCACATGATCACATAAAACCTTTTCTTTTTTGGGGTTCACAAACTATAAGGTGTTTTCTATAGAAATAACATCAAGTAAACACTAAATTGGAGCATATTAGCATTTCATATCCAATCTTCCATAAATATTCTTCCCTAGCCCATATAGAACGTTTAACTTAAAATTAAAAATTATCCTACCAATTAGTGTGCAAATCATCTCCAGGACTGCAGCCCCCTGATTCTTAGGATGCGTAAGAAAGTTGCATTAATCCAAAAAAGAAAATATAATTCAACTGCTTTTGGGCTTTAACATTAAACTACATTGTAGTACCAATACAAAAAAGTCAATAAAGAACACAATAGAAATGAAGACCTGACCATCCACCACAGTGAACCCAGTCTTTTAAATAATAGGAATAGCATAAGATTTTTCAATCTCAAGATTAAGGTAATGAAAACCAAAATTAAAAAAAAAAGTGATATACTCACCATAAAAATAAGACGAAAATTTGTTACCAGCAGTGTACCAGCCTCATCAGTATTTATAAGCACCACACCACGTCCCTGAAAGCAAAAGCCAAAAGAATGTCAATAGACAATTTCGGTAAATTTATTGAAAAGAAACTATCAACAAAATGCAATTAATTTCATCTGCATGCCCCATATTGTCGCAATGATAATCAAAATGTAAACTTGATTTCATCTACATCCACCATAATGATAAACGATAACATAAGTAATTAGACACAGGGTCAGGTTAGAATAAAATAAAAATAACATCTTAAATTGAAATAATTTCGATAACTTGGCTATGTGAATTTCAGATTATCCTTGGTTGGATTCTTACTATTGTACTATTATTCTTCTTTTTTGTTTTCCGCAACAAATAACGAAACACTCTATTTGAAGAAAAAATGGAGCCTAAAGACTCAATAAATACTTGGCATTGTTGTTACAGCTGTTATTAAGAATATTATCACCTCCAATCGTATGATTAAAATAAAGGAATATCAACTTGTTTTAAATAAATAAATTTCACTTGTTTTTCCTTTTTCTTATTAGATGAAAATCTAAAAAAAAAATATTCAAAATTTCATAATCAACCACCCTACCAAACAACCACCACAAGCACCAACTCCAAAAGTCAGAGTTCGTGTTCTTTTCTTTTTTGCTAATGAGGAGGACTCACTCCCCCGATCGAAAGTCGGGGATCACTGTCAAAACCCCAGGACGTGACCGGCCGCAAGCTGTAATGGCCATGGCCGACGCCCAGATGGCTGACTAGACCAAACTCGTGGGGGCCTGTTCATATATTTTTCCTAAACAAAACGTATTTACTTTCATTTTTTTAACCCTAAGTAAGTCATAGATTGAAAAACAAAGCAGAAAGCCAGGATAAAGTACAATTAGGTATTTGAATAATCACATAAGTACGTAATGCATTACTATGAGTAGCAATGCAGAGATCAATTACAACAAAACAAAAACAATAATCAATTCACCTCTTCGATGACATGCTCAGCCTCGAGCAAACACTTGTAATTAGCACGATACGAAACTGACCGATTTACAGGATGCTGTTCCTATGAATTACACAACATAGACAACATCAAAAACGAAACTAATTGAAATAACGTATACAACAAACAGAGTAATTAAATTTGAAACGCACATCAAGTTTGAGCCAATCGAGAGTATCGTCCCAGCCACCGCTGCCTTCCATCTTACTATCGGAGTTGTCCCTTAACGACGTCGTTCTATGCGGCTTCGGCGCTGCCATGCGGCGAAACTGCGGGAGAGAGAATTAAATTTGTTTTTGTTTTGTTTGGTATTGTTTTTGATGGAAAAGATAGAAAAATTTGTGAAATGAAAGAGAGTGTTTAAATTGTATAAAATGATAGTACATGTCTGTGATGTGTCAAATCGGAGAAGAGAGGTTCGGTTGTTGTTGTTGGATTAGAGATGACTGTTTGTTCAACTTTTCCTTCTTGTCTTTTGTTATTTTTTTTTTCTTATTATTATTTTAGTTAAAAGTAGAGGTGGTCATAGTTCATAAACTGACGGTCGAAACCCATATGTATAGTGAGTGGAGCAGGATTCGGGGCGCTCGCCTAGGTTTATGCTTGATTTTGGATCTGGTGTTTTGAAAATAAATGGAGTCGCCATCTAACTCAGTTAGAAAATGGCTTTTATACCGATTAAACAATCTCACACGTTTATGGGTGAGATCATCGTGCATCGAACCAAAATACCAGGTTCACAGATACTACCAAAACTTTTGTAGTTGACTTATTGATCATATCAATTTAGAAGACGTATTCAGGATATCTCATCTCAACATATATAGTAGTTTATAGAATAAAGTGCTGGAAAATAAACAAATCTGGAAAATTGGAAATGAGAAAGATGAAAAACATGCATGACACACATATGACTCGATCTGAGCTGGCATGTGAGCACGTAGTAACTACTCCTGAATAAACATTTAATCCTGGGGTTCTATCATATAGCAGACAGAGGTGGATTTTATTCCATTTCGCATGCACAAAGCCTAAACCAGATGTATATGTGAGATTGATTTTAGTTATGTCATCTTCAAACCTATACAACCACTAATTACATTTTCATGGCAGTTCTAAGATTTTTAGGTGATTTGCTGGACTTAGAGCTAATTAACGTGATTATCTTATTTAGTCTGTTAAATGGTGGATTTGGACAATGCTTGGAAAGCGATAAACAATGTAAACATGCCCACTAACAGTTTATATACATATAAAGTAAGAAATAATTTTAAACCTTGAAGCTCTCGAGTGTTTGGCAGTTTTCTGTCGTCTGTCCGTCTATGCGGTCGGATTTGTGATCCGGCCAGAACACCAAAATTGTTCCTCTGGTCGATACAAGTCTACTGGTCCAAATCGGGTTCGATTCTCAGTTCAAACAAACCGGGAATCTGGTTTGGAAGTTGCTGGTCCGGCAGGCTTGGGCTTCAAAGCCCATGACGATGTGGCAGTCTACTGGATTTGACGTGGCAGGATGATGCTGACTGAGGCGGGTTTGGTAAATTACAAAGGTAAAACCCTACAACAATTACAAGTCTGTGGGCTCAAACAGAGCCCAATTCCGAGCTCAAACGAGCCCAAAAACAAAAAAAACACATTACAACTGGAAATAAAGTTATGGGAGGGTCGTGAGCGAAGAACGTCGGCGTCAGATACATCAATATGGCGGCGGTGCTACAATGATGTGGCGGCAGCGCCACTAAATCTTGGTACGGGGCAGTTTTTGAGGAGATTTGGATTCGTCTGAAACCATGAAAATACATCAAAACGCGCAATTAAAGTATAGAATAGTAAGACTTAAAACATTAGTGAGCCCGTATAATTGAACGCGCCCCACGCGCGGTTGTTTAACGTCCTCTTCAGATGATGTTCTAGAAGGGCTTTCGCCTCTGGTAAATCAATGTTGCCAAATGTGCACTGGTTTTTGTGAAATGGACACAACGACAGACATAATCATTGCCAGAGATTTAATACTTCTTATGTACTCTAACGACAATTTATTTTTCCTCTTCGGAACTAGCAACTATTCATATTGTCTTAATATTTGTTCTTTTTGTTCTTCCTTAAACTCAACCATGGCTTCTTCATCTTCTAACCCAACAAAAAATTCCTTCCAACCTCTCGATTCCGACCTTATTGAACGAACTCGTAAGATGCCGGTAGCTGATCCTGTTGTTAACCTTCAAGCTGACAACGCTGCTGTCCCTACCAAGTATTAGTGGATGCTTGTGGGGAAGATCTTCACCAAGAAATGTTTCTCTAGAGTTGACATGGAAAAATGATTCAATAAGACTGGAAACTACAGGGGCCTTTGCTTGTAGAATGTACCAAACATGAGTGGTTCACTTTTGCATTTGAAAAGAAACAAGATTATGATTTAGTGTTTTCCAAAAGGCCTTGGAATATTCAGCTCCAACATCCTGTGCTTAAGGAATGGCCAGCTCACAAAATCTTAAATAGTATCCAGTTCCGTACGATAATCTTTTGGGTTCAAATCCATAGCCTTCCCGGGAACCAAATAACGGAGGCTAATGCTCATCAGATTGGAGCTATGTTTCATCGCTTCCTTGAACTGGATTTTGATGCCACAAATCCGATTTGGAGGCAACAATTTCTTCATATCAAAGTGGATATTCTTACAAACAAACCTTTCCTTTGAGGTTGTTTGAATAACCCATATACATCTGAGGAGTTCTGGGCAGAATTTAAATATGAAAACTTTCGAGACATATGCTTTCACTGTGGGAGCATAAGTCACATGATCAGAGGCTGCTATTTTTGTTTTTATAATGCACAACATGGTATCTATCTTAAGTCAGGAGAAGCGTTGCCATTTGGGCCTTTAATGGGTGTTGCGCCAATGATTCATAGTTCTTTGGTGATACACAAAGACAAATATGAGGCTCATTTTGTTCATGAGACCCCTATTGTTGTTTTTGGCAACCAATCTCAGGCCAAGGTGGTGCCATCGTCCAAGTTACCGGTCACTGAAAGATCCTCAAATTCTAGGGTTTGCATACAACAGTGGCCTTGCATAACTATAGTGACAATGGATATAGTGGCAGACAACATGGTTACTAACAAGCCTTTTTTGTGTCTACTACATCCGTTATGACAGCCCCTTCCACTCAAGTGTTTTTATCTAAAGGTAAATCAATAGCACCTGCCTTTACACCTTTCACTTTCCATGCAAAGCTTTACCACCTGGCAATACAACAAAACCTACCTTTCCAAATCTATGATGGATTTTACTTATGGTCTCTTTATTAACCCAATCTTCTCAACTGTTACTACTCCCTCTAGCAAGCCTTCTTTTCACCAGGCCCATCCCTCCTTTTCAACCCATACCCCTAAAGCCATTTACCTCCCAAACCACCTTATTCAACTATTTAGCCCAAGACTGCGTACAAAGTTTATTAATGCAGGCCTCTCCCATTGCACTTTATGAGACTGGACAAGTAGATGTCTGCCTTGACCTTATGTATCAAAACAATCCATACAATCCTCAGGGATCCGAGCTTTAGAATTATTTATATAAAAAGGAAACTGGAGCACTCTTTCAAGATATTTGTGTTATTGACTACTCTTTTTCTTCAAGTCTATTTACTCCCCCCCACAACTTCCTCAAGATGAGAAGCTCACAGGTAGCCCAAATCAGATGCGTACATGGAAGAAAATTCTTAGGGCCTCCTATGGTACACCGGAGCTGGTTAATGACAATGCTCTGGTTAGTTAACACGACAAACATAAACTAGAATGGCTTTCCCTTCCTGTTCGGGATAAACATCATAAGCCAACTATTAGGGAATGTTACATAGAATCTCAAACATTTATAGATATTTTCTCTACTGCTGGATTTCCAATGATAAGTATTGCTACTGTTGAAGAAGTCCAAAACCAGGATCCCGAATTCAATCCTGATGACTTTTTGAGGGATGATGAGACCTGATAGATGTGGGGATTTCTACAAGGGTTCAACTATCGGTTTATCTTTATGAAGATTAGGAATAGAGTCGGATTGAGGGTATGGACCTCTGGTCCGCTCTAGTGACTAAGATTATAACAGGATGTACTGATCAAAATTCGGATCTCCTTTGATGACTTGGGGATGACTTATTTGTAGACGAGTGTGTGTTCGTTATTGCTTTTATGCGGTGTGAGATTTGTACTCTTTTTGTGGAGTTTACAATCTCATTCCATCACTAACCACCCCCCCCCCCCCCCATTCCCGTTTCATATGGATATTTATGTCTATTTTGTGAAACGAGGCTCAGTGGGTCGGGTCGTTGGGTCGGCTTTCTCCCCCCCCCCCCCCCCCTCTTTAATGAATGGAGATAATATTGTTATTAGTTCTTTTTTTGTGTATATATTATGTATATAAAAATATTTATATTGATAAATGTTGAGCTAAAAAAATCATAGGATTTTTGTCTAATTTTTTATTTTTATGCTTCAATTTATATTGCATAGTAACATATCAAGATGTTGTAGATGCGTGAATTTTAATTAGAGAAGAAGAAAATGTATGAAACTAATACATTTTTATCGTATTTTTGTAAAATAAAAAAAATCATTACATTTATAGTTTTTGTAACACCCACATTTAAATTTCATATAGTCATGCATATTCATGCATTTTATACATTTTCAACGATCGTGAGCACATGAGTGAAAATATATATATAAATGATAAATTTGAATTACGAATTAAATTGTAGATATGAGTTATAAAAATTTGAAGAAAATATAATAAGACTCAATTGCACTAAAATAAAGGTGATTGAACTTACCGGTAAAGGCTTAATTGAAACAATTGAAAGATATGGATTGAATTGTGTATAGGTAATAAAAAAAGGATATGTTGGATATGTTTTATGTTAAGATAATAATTAGTGTAGAGATATGATAATGTGAGGCTTAGTATATGGTAAGTAAATGAAGATGCTAGTATAAGAGGTAATGTTTGTCTTCTTTCACTAAGTCAACATATACATAATTCCTAAAGTTAAAAAACGTGAGAAAATTTAGAAGAAGAAAATAGGGACACTAGTAAAGGCTTAAGGAAAGAAAACATTGATTTGCTTACTTAATTCAACCCTTAGATATAAAATTTAAGTATTTGTATCATTAGAAGTTGTTGGAAGAAAACTGGTACTCATAGGCTAGAAGGTAATACAACGGACAAGCCTGGAACTGCACGGGTTTGAGACTCGGTGAATTGAGTAAGTGAATAGATAATGTTATACTTGGTATATACGTTTGTTTGCATTTGTAAGTATGTGTTGATTTGAGATGTAAATGTGCTTGGGAATTATGGTCAAAATGTTGATGTGAATGATTTTTGGATGTGAGAATCATGTCATGCTTATACTTGGATATTCAATGAGAATTGAGAATAGTCGTTGGTTGCCTAAAATGGCGATTCAGGCCAACGACGTGAGATTGTGTTATTGGTTGCCTAAAGGGCGATTCGGGCCAATAACGTATGTTGGTTACCTATATGGTGATTTGAGCCAACATATAAATTATGCGCATGATTGAATATCCTTTTCTAAGCTTGATGTTGATTGGAAATGTGTGAGTGTTTGGTTTGAATTGAACATTGGACTGCTATGTTTGTTATGGTTATTGCTTATGTTGAATGGATCATCGCTTGAGCTATATTTTAGTTACTTGGAATGCTTATGAATGTGTATATTTAGTATGCATATATCTATTTGCTTATTGAGCTGCATGCTCACCCCTCTGTGTTATTTTCTTGATACAAAAAGTTGCATTGAGTCGACATTTGCATCTGATAGACGTTTCAAGTGGGCCAATGGAGAGTTCATTGCACGAGCATATTTTGAAGTTTTTATGTAATATAAGATAGATACATGTAACGTTTGTACTAAGAGTTTTATAGCATATTTTGTTCAAAGTGTTTTATGTGAGATAGTATGAATGTATATGCATATGCTTTTAGCTAAAACTTTTATGTCGTATCATGACATGTATAAAATGGATTTTGTTGTATTTGTTATAACTTTATGAGTAAATAATGTTTTAATTATGAGGGTGTCACATTTAGTGGTATTAGAGCGGGGATTAGATTTCTAAGGGAGTAGAGTTGTGATGCATATCGGCATAGCAAGCATAACACATGATATACATCTAATTGATGTAGTACATCTTCTATAGGATGAATGAACATGGAGATGATTCCATTGGCCCAGAAATGTCTGTAGAGTCTGTGCATGATCCTGGAAATGCATCTTTCAATGAACAGGAACAACCTGAAGATAATGCTCCACTACAATGTGGAAATCGCTTGCTCCGACAGTTTATTGAATTGTTGCAAAGAATGGTAGCACCTCCGCACCATCGAGCACAAGAACCAGAAATTGACAAAAACTATGAGAGAGTTAGGAAACAAGGGGTAAAGACATTTGAAGGTACTACAGATCCTGCAGAAGCTGAAGAATGGTTGAGAAATACAGAGAGAGTTTTAGACAGAATTGTATGCACTTCTGAGCAAAAGCTGAAATATGCAGTGTCATTATTTGAGAAGGATGCTTTGGATTGGTGGGAAACAGTTCCAGGAAGCAGGAATAAGCCATTAACTTTAACCTGGGATGATTTCCTCAGAGAATTTGGTGAGAAGTACATGCCACCAGTTCACTTATTTTAAATTTACTTTCGTTTTATTTTATTTTAATAAAACCTTAAATAATTTACTTTCAAATTACTATTAGTTTATTTGTCATTTTATAAATTATTTTTTAATAGTATAAATAATGAAGTTGACATTAGGTTGTCATTGAATTGACATTAAGTCATCATTGAGTTTATATTGAGTTTTCGCACACCACGGGGGGTCCCACTACCATATATCCGACCACGAATACTAAACCATTATATTTTTCAATTTTAAGAAGTGGAATATTTTTACTAGTCTTACTCATGTATTAATAAAGGGTGTATAATATATGTATATTTTATTTTTGTATTGTGTAAATATTTAATAATTAAATTGAATTAGACTAATTTAATATTAAATTTATAATAAATCTAATTTAAGTTGATATTTAGTTGATATTTAATTTGTATTATAAAATTAATTTCATTCTAATAAGTTAATCTAAATTTATAATTAGTTATATATATATTATAAAGTAAATGTTGACAACAATCAATCTTTGCCTTAATGGCAAAATATAAGCTCTTTCTTACAAGAGAGTAAGGGTTCAAGTCCCATTAACCACAAAATGATGTTTTATTTAATTTTGGGATAATATCATAAAAATTCACCAACTTTACATGTTTTCTCAATTTAATCACGTTCTTTAAAACTTCTCATAAACATACACCAACTTTCATTTTTTTTCCCAAATTCATACACGGTGCTGACGTGGCACTCATTCATTGGTGCAATTTGCTGAGGTGTAAGTCATTTTTAACCAATGAATGAGTGACACGTCAGCACCGTGTATGAATTTGGAAAAAAATGAAAGTTGGTGTATGTTTATGAGAAGTTTTAAAGAATGTGATTAAATTGAGAAAACGTGTAAACTTGGTGAATTTTTATGACATTAATCCTTTAATTTTTAATTATCTAATCAATATTGGTCCAATCATTAAAAATGGTTAGACTACAAACCGTTGTTGGTCCGACCGCCGTTAACCGGCGGTGGTCCGACATTTGATCGGCATTGACCGGCGGTGGTCCGGACAATAATGGTCCAACCGATGGTGGTTCGGTTAAAAGTGGCCCGGTTTACGTAAAATGGGGAGAAATTATTGAATGTAATAAGCACACAATATATAAAATACACCATAAGAAGAGAAATTATTAGGTGTAATGAAAACATAATAGGTAAAATATACCATAAGGATAAAATAGTAATCATAACTATTGAAAGGTAGAGATGAAAAGAATGTTTGAAAATTGAGGGATTTTTGCAAAAAAAAAAGTGATTTACATAAACTTTTAAATTTTTGAGCGATTTGATGTAATTTTTTCTAAAAAGTAATAGACTTAGACTTAGCATACGCGCTAAGACAAATCTCCTTGTCTAAATGAAAGATCCTTCAAAAATAAATTTAAGACAAATAATGTAAGATTATTATTATTATAGAATTATGTTATAAAATTTCTTACACTATTCATATTAATAATATAATATATGATTATTATTGGTTAATGGAGTGATTATTTAATCAAAGAAAAGAAAATTAAAAATACGTTCTATTTTAAGATAAATATAATTTATCGTACCTTAAATTAAAGAAAAGTTAAAAAAAGCAATGTTTAGATCGAATGACATTTTTATGCAATTTAATGTTAATCTGTATGTTTTGATTTCTTGAATAAACAAATGAAATATAATAAAAGAAACTAAAACTAAAGTTTATTTAAAAGTAATGACTTTAATATTTATTTGTATGTTTTGATTTCTTAAATAAAACAAAAAAGATTAAAACTACAATAAAGAGAAGTTATGACTTTTTTTTCTATATAAAGAGAAGAAGAAAATAGAATAATACTCATTCATTCAAAAGAAAAGAAAACCTTACACCATTGAAAGAGATTTAATAAAAATAAAAAGTTGAAGAGAAAAACTATATACTCAAGGTAGGCCCGGCCCTAGGGCTAGGCCACTAAGGCCTAGACCTAGGGCCTCACAATTATAAGGACCTCTTAATTTGACAAAATTAATTTATAGTTTTAAAGGTTATTTACTACAACCGTACTAAAGAAAGATAGAGGGTCCAAAATACTTTCTTTAACTACACTATTTTTTAAGATTTAATATTTTTTATCCAACTCTAATATCCCTTTCCAAATAATTACATATAATTAATCATTATTTTTGTTTTCTTAATTATTAATTTAATTAATATAAATTATTTTAAAAAGCTAAATCAATAAATTACCAAAAAGTTGAAGTAATTAATTTCATTTCTTGTTTATTATTATTTGTTATTTTGGTCAGTTTTATTATTTTTAGTTATTTTTAAATATTTGATTGTTTATTATTTTTATAATCAATAACGGTAGCACTATAATTTCATCATAAGTTACTTCGTGAAATCCGATTGTATTTTTTCATTTGATTTGCTAATTTTAGTTTATTTTGATTAAAAAATGGGTACTAAAAAGATATAAATCAGATATGTAAAATAAAAAAATACCGCATAGGGCCTCATTTCACCTAAGGGCCTCAATTCACCTAAGGTCAGCCCTGACTCAAGGAGACACCAAATAAGTCATGGATTAAGGTATGTTTTATTAAATAGAGAAATTTTTACAAATACCCATACGTTGAGTATATATTCCCAAAAATACAAATTCACCGAATCGTGTTGATGCAATACTTGTTGACTCCTTTTATTTGTAAAATTAAACTTTTCAAATTGAAAAATACGGTATAAGCTTTTATCCACTATTGGCATTCCTCTTTCTCTGACCGGTGACCCGCACAGTACAAAGATCAAATCGGTGCCAACATCTCCCACTTCATCTCATCGTCGGTGAACAGTTGTGAAATCAGATCATTTCCGGTAATTCACAAAAACAAGATCTGCTTAATCCTTATAGAGAAGGAAATCCCTTCGCCACCACATTGGAGATGATTAGGCTGAGGTGGAAGCTGCAAAGAAGACGAGAAGTTTAATTTGGTAGGACCCAACTTGTTTTCAAACCAAGAATTGTTGATGTTGAGAGAGAAAAAGTTATCGCCATAGCTTTCTTTCTAGATAATTCTTCATTTTTGTAAAAACAAAAAACAAATAAAGGAATTTACAAAAAATATGCTTTTGAAACATCTGGATTGGTAAAAGAACGCAAAATTCTGAGAAACAGGGGCAAAAAGAACCAAACTTTACTAATGGGTTTTTATATCTTTCATTTAATATTTTTAATGGTAAAAATTAGAAAATGTTAAAGAATATAAGCTAGCACAAGATTGGTCTTTTATGAGTGATAATCACCTATAAAATTATTTCATTAAAAGATAAATTTATTATTAGTTTATTATCGGTTCATTAAAAAAAGTAAGTTCACTATTAATTTACTGTCGGTTTACTATAAATATTAGACCTTTTGATCGCCAAAATATGGTTTTATTTGCAACAATATAATAAAACTACTATCGGTTTATTAACATAAAATTTACTATTAATTTGCTATAGGTTTACTATCATTTTTTTTAAAAAAAGTTTACTATTAGTTTATTTTTTGAATTATAAAATTAAGTTAATTATTGATTGGTTTACTATGGATAAATCGGACCAATGGTTTTCAATTAGTTTACTAATAATTTACTATCAATTTACTAATAGTTTACTAATAGCTTGCCATGGTTTACTAACAATTTACTAATAATTAACTATCGGTTTACTATGGGTCGGTCTAGTAAAATGAAAATTCAATTTAAGTTAAATTGGTCGATTTTCAACAGAGTATACTATAAGAGTACAATATCTTATAACACCAATAAATAATCTTCATAAATCTATTTTACTATTAGTTTATTACAGTATTATAAACATATACAAAATTAAGTTACTTTGCTAACAGTTTACTAGTAATTTATTAAAAATTACTCAGTTAACTAACAACTTACTATCGATTTTAACATCAGTTTATTAAAATATAATTTTACTATATCGGTTTACTGTCAGTCGACTATCGGTTTTACCATTGATTTATTATCAATTTAATTATCAGTTTATTAGTAGTCAATTAATAGTAAACCGGTAGTCAACTAATAGTAAACCGGTAGTGAAACACTAGTAAACCGATAGTCAACCGATAGTACACCGGTAGTGAACAGATAGTCAACCGATAGTAATTTGCTAGTCAATCAATAATAAACCGATAAAGAACCAATAGTAAACCGGTAGTGAACCAATAAAAAAATGAACCATGATCAATTTAATTATCAATTATCATCACATGAAGCCATATGTTTCTCATCTTAAAAAAAATGAAAGGACAACATTAGTTTCTAATAAAAAATTGAAATTCAAAAATTAAAATTTAATACTCTCTTCATCAAATGTAATTTTTTTATATTGAGCCATCTCATTTAAATCGAAATATAACTCAACTAGATAATTAGATGATTGTATATTTGTTTAATTAAAAAAAGAAGAAAAAAATGTTACATCATTCTACAAATACAATTGAATTACAATTAAGTGACTCATAATCTTTAAAAAACGGCACCAGTAGTCAATCGATAGTAAACCGGTAGTCAACTGATAGTAAACCGGTAGTGAACCAATAGTAAACTGATAGTCAATAAATAGTAAACCGATAGTCTAACAGATAGTAATTTCAATTGGGTATCCTCAAAAACACAAAAGATTAATTAGTTTATCATAGGTTCGTCAAGTGTTTACTATGGATTGTTTTTGACATGACAAATCATTATAAAAATTATGATATTGCGGTCCTTTACAAGTACAAGTAAACTTATGTACATGTATTTTATAAGCTTTAGATATTTGAATCATTTTATTCATATCTCATAACTATAAAATGTTAGAATGACAATTAAAGATTTAAATTAATGTGAAACAATATAGAAAATTACATAAATTAGCATGAAAATACAAGTACAACATCCATGTACAAAAAAATCTTATTTCATCAAGAAGTAAGATTTAAACCACTTTGCTGCCACAAATTGATAATATCAATAGGCTGAATGGCTGATTAAGCAATACAATCATTTTCTTTTGAGAAATCCATGGCTTACTCTTTAAAGTAGTCTTAAACTCTTTCTAAGTATCTTTTATCGGCCATAAAAATTAGGGACTCAAAGGAATTTTCAGAACTGGAACCATCATCTTTTTAAATCTGTTACAATATAACATAACATAACACGACAAAATATATTATAATTATCTTCAAAAGTAGAGCCATAACCAATTGAAAACTAATTTTCACTTGGCATATATATTTACCAATTTTAGCAAACCAACCAATTATTACACTCCAAGAATAAGATTCTCTCTGTGGCATTTTATCAAACAATAGATATGCATAAGATAAATAGTTTGAAAAGAATAGAACAGCTTCACACGCTGGACTCAACACATTTGTCCTTTATTTATAGATAAAACATTAGCAATTAATATGAAAAACCCAAAATAGAAAAGCAACAAATTTCAAAAATCCAAATGGGTAACTAAACTTGCTGGCCAATCTTAACGGTTTCATGTAGATTACCCCATCTCTAATATTCAGGACCATGGAGAGCCTATAACCTCTCAACCGACGTGCGCACACACAAAGACTTTGCCGGACAAACCACCACCAACGCAGAGCATCAAGCTAAAGTTCGGCAACCCACCTTCCTTAAAATCCCCGCAATGCACTTGACCGGAGATTAAATTTCTACAGTGCGGTTGCTGCTGTTGTTGTTGATGTTGACGGTGGTGGAGGTGGTAGTCGGAGATTGAATCGTGATTTAATTTAAGTTTTTAGAGAACAGTATTTTCATTTTGTCTGAACAGTAAAAATAAAAAAGACAAATAAAAAAAATGAAAGAAACTTAAAGTGCACAGTACTTTTGTAGGTGAACGGGCCGAATAGTATAATTGAGATTATTTAGGGGTTCCACAGTGCTGGGCCTAATTTCCTATCTTAAATATTGTTTTGCTATTAAATCTTAAAGCCTTTAATATAATTGTGTTGATTTAATTTTGTAAATTTGTTAATATGGACAAGTTATATATGTTTCTTTTAATAGTTAGAAATATATTACCGTTAATATATATATTAACGGTAATATATTTCTAACAAATGATACCAGAAAATAAATTTTATATGAT
This sequence comes from Mercurialis annua, assembly GCF_937616625.2. Taxonomy (NCBI): domain Eukaryota; kingdom Viridiplantae; phylum Streptophyta; class Magnoliopsida; order Malpighiales; family Euphorbiaceae; genus Mercurialis; species Mercurialis annua. The sequence goes on along the minus strand of NC_065577.1, from coordinate 31,906,105 downwards.
TTTAAAATAAAATAACAAATACATATTAAATAAAAAAATTATCAATAACACATAATTGTTTGCTTATCGACACTGTAATATATAAAAAATAAATACAAAATAAACAACATTATTTAAACAGACCGTGAAGTTACTTGTATAAGACAGAAAAAAAATTGGCATTAAAATGTATTGATGTATAAAATAAATACAAAATAAACGATATCATTTAAATGGATCATGAGATTATTCGCAAGAGACACAATAATTTGTCATAAAATTTATTATCACTAATGATGTACATAAAATAAATACGAAAATAAGAAATACTCTTATCCCATAAAAATAGGAAAAATAACATTTTCACAATAATTAAGAAACTCATTAATCATAATTAATTTACTTAAATATTTATATAGTACTATTTTTTTAATTTTTTAAAAGTGAATCATTATAGTTACTATTTTTAATGCCCATATAATAAAATTATAAGAATATTTTTTTTGTAAATTTATCTTTAATTGACATTAAATACGATAATTTTTTCTATCTGTATAAAACAAAATATGACAATTTTTTCTATCAGATAGAGTGAGTATATAAATTATATAATATTAAATTGGAAACAAATAAAGTATAAAGTTAAAATAAAAAAGCATATTGTATAAACTAACACTACACAAAAAATATGTTTCATAAATTAAAATAAATATTATATATTATGTAAATCATATAAAAGTATATACATATTATATAAACTAAACTAAATTACAAATAATTATTAAATAAGTTGAGAACATAGAGAAACAAAATATTATATAAATTCAATAAATGAAAAATAAGAAATAAACTCAAAATATTCCATATGTTAAAAATCAATATTATAATTTAACCGTGAAAAATAAAAATAAAATATATTTTTATCATCTCACTAGTTTAATGAAAAATAAGCTAAAATGATTTTTAAATTTCTTTTTATTTATATTTGAAGTACACTTATAAAATCTTTAAATATTTTTTATTGTAGAAAGAGTTTTTTTTTTCTTGTGCTGATAAAAAAGAAATTATTTTGACTTTTGTTTTTTGGATTTTTGAAGAAAAAAACTATCTTCCTAGAAATGATATCCCAATTCACACATAAATCAACTTTAGTGGACAATTGTAGGACTAGAATAAAGCAACCAAAAGTGACTTTAAAGGATCATTCATACTCCTTTCATGATCAGCTCACATTATGACAAAACCACAAGTGGCATCTGCTTTAAACTTTACTGCAACTAACCTCTAACTTTAACATTCTTAGAAAATTACACTTAGATATTAATTTGCCACCTAAATATTTAAATCAAGATTAATCAGTTTTAAATGAATTTTTTGGTTTAATTAATTCATAAACTTGTTCATTTTAGTCAATTAGTTCATGAATTTGCACACTTGTTGATATGCAAAATTGAAGCTAACTAATTAAGATGCACAATTTTATAAATTGATAGCTCAAACAATTAATTTCTAAACTAATTGACCACTGGCTACGAGCACTACTCTTTTTATCGATGGTGAATGAATTTTCGCACATAGGCGGAACTAGGGTGGGGCGAGATGGTGGGGGGGGGGGGGTCGTTCCATCCCGGTTCCGAAATATTAGAAATCGACGAGTCTCAAATAATTATTTTAAAGATCGCTTTGAAAAATTTGAGCCAAATGACATACATCGTATGATCTGAAAATCTAAAAAAAAAGTCAAACATATCGTTAGGTTTAAATAATATGTTGTTTAGTCTAAAAAAATTTAAAAAAGAGAGTCAACTCAACATATCATTTGGTCTAAAAGCCGAGACCCTAATGATAGCAGTCCACAAAGGACCTGGTCTAAGCAATAGAATTTCTATTCAACAAAAAACACAAAACATAAAGCAGTTTCAACTTGCTAACCAGAAAAATCTTATCTAGATTCAATTAATAGTAAATCACGGGAAGTTCTTACCTAGACCCGGTTCATGAAAAATTCATGGACCCATCCAATGAGATGTTAGAGAAATGAAAAGAAAGAGAAAATAATAAGAAAAAAGAGAAAATTGTGTTAGATTTTCTAACACCTCATTGGATAGGTGCATGGAAAATTCATGAACCGGAACTAGGTAAGAATTTCCCGTAAATCACTTTCATGAGTGAACTACAAGAAAACTGAAATTCTGATGAGGAAGGTCCATGACAGGTGCACTCTACATATACAAGAAATTCCTACAAATGAAACCTAAATGTAAAGAAATTTCACATGAATCACGTTCATCATGTAAGATCGTGAACCATGCATATGTCGTGATTAAATTAAAATCATTGATTAATGAAGACCACATCAATTTTGAATAAAACAAATATATCAATAACTAATTGATTTTAATTCATATAAACAAAAGAGCATCAAGCGTGTTGAAGGTATAAACTGCAAGAAAGAAGGCATGCTCACCATATATGAATTTAGTAGCTTATCTTAAACATTTACAGTTAATATAGAAAAAACTAATAGATATACACAAATCATCAATAACGTATAATTAAAAAACACGACTAGATTCTCAAAATTAAACTAGCATTTTGGAGGGTAGCTCGCAATATACCTCAAACTCATTAAGATGCTTTTGATGTTGAAAATTTTAGAGAATGTTGGTTCTCAGTCTCCTCATATCCAAGCAAATGAAAATCTTTGTCTAGCCATGTGCACTTGTAGCCGGACTTTGGAGTAGTCACTCGCATACAGACGATTGCATCCACCGGAATTACCACAGCCTTGGCGGTATGGTTACTTGTCGTGATCCATATATTCATCATGTACTCTACCACTAGCACACTCCTGCAAAGCTTTTGCATTAAGTTCTCGTCCAAGTCTCCAGATGTAATTGAGTCCAACAAGAAGTTCAGTTATGGTTGCTTCTGTTTTTTCTTGGTTTGCAAAATAAAGAGTCTGTACTAAGAGCACGTTTGTTCGAGAAACAAAGTTTTGCTGCTCGAAACTTCGCTCTGATTGCCATCTTATCATGTTATGAGCAAGTGGAGCCAGCCATTCTAGTATCGATGATATTGCCTCATTCCACTCTCCTGCAAGACTAGTGTCATAAACTGCTGACGCCAAACTTTTAGAGTACGGCTTTAGCCTCGCTCTCAGGGCTGTTCTCACATTCAAAGGTAACATGTTATATAAGTCATCCCTCGCATCGTGGCCAATTAAGTGAGGAGAAGCAGCTAGCTTTTCGATTACGACTATGACATTTGCATAATGCAATGCTAAAGCAGCAGCACCAAGAGTGTCGGGAAGAGCATCTAACAACTTGAACTGTGAAGTAAACGCAGACACATTACGTGTAATGATCTCAACTTCATTGTCAGTAACTTCATTTTGATTTCTTAAATGAACTAGTGTCGAATTTATGTAGCAATTAGCAACTGGCGAAGTATTTGAAGCTATCATACACCCTTTAAAGGGTCCAACTTGAGTCAATCTATTTGGTTTTGACTGTAGTTTTTTCCCTTGCAGTACCGGTGATTGAGTCTGCCACATCTTCTTAGCGCCTTTAGTTATTGTAGAAATCGGCCCCGACTTGGTAATTGACTTTCCAAGAGGACCTGAAAAATAACTTCCATTTTTTGTAGTTGACTTTCCGAGAGGACCTGAAAAATAACTCCCATTTCTGTTCTTTTGAGAAATGGGACCTGATTTTGCAGCTGGAGAACTTAGAGGACCCGAATAAAAATGATTTGTTTTATTTGGTTTCGAAATTGGACCTGATTTTGCACTATAACCGCCAAGAGGGCCAGAAGCAAATCTAGGGATGCTGCTACTCTCAGATGGAAGATTCGAATTCTGCAATAATGTAGAAACTGATTGACTGCGATAAATATTATCTGAATCCAAAATTTTCGAGTTCACGGAAGAAGCCACTGGACTAGTGCCGAATACATAATTAATTCTATTGAATATCGTAAACAATGACCTCACCAAGAGCACGAGCGTATAATCGTAAGTCTTATTCCAAAGTGAAATCTCCCTCAAATTCTTCACTTCATGCTTCTTCCACACAAGCTTCTTTTGATAATCAAGCAAATTCTCTGGCTCGGGATCATTCCCCTTCATTCGTTTCACAGTCTGCTCAAGATCTGCAAGAAATTCCATCTCTTGATACAAAGTGGCATTAATAGAAATAAAACGCTCCATCTTCTTAACTTTCTTATCCATCTTCTTATACGAAAATTCCCACCCGTAGGTATCGGTACCAAACTTAAATAAATCATCGAAAACATGGTCAAAACTTCTCAGAGCAGGATCAGAACATTTCTTCTCTAATCTAGCCACAGATTTTGCAACATGTACCATACTTTCAATCAACTCTGCACATATCAAACTACCAATGAAACCTTCATCCTCCGAAACAAGCTTCTTTACACCGACGGAATTCGATATCTCCTCGCTTAACCTTGAAACCTGTTTATCACTCAAAGATTGCCACAAATGTACTAGCTTAGCCATCAAACTAGCAACTTCAAAGGCCAGAACTCCAATGAACACCTTCTCAGTCCCAGATTCATGCTTCCGCGGAATCTTCCACAGACCACGAAACCACGATTCCGCAACCATCTCTTACTCTTAAAAACCTGCATTAACAGAGAAACAATCATAAGCCAGAACCCGGATCAAACAAAACATGAAATCAACAACTGTTGCAGCCAAAAAACAACAAATTCAAACAATAAATCACTAGAATACTACTAGCAACAGCTTACTGAAATTAGGAATATGTTCCAAAGATTCTTCTAAATTCTAACCCTTTATTGAAGAACTTCAACATCTACAAAACTAAAAAAAATCAAACTTTATGCAACCAGAACTCCTCCACTCAAAAAGTATGAATCTTTACTCCAAATTCTCAGTCTTTTCACAGATTTATGAACACCCAACTAAATTATTCACCAAATCAATGACAAAAAAACAACAAAAACCCATAAAAGATGAAAACTTTATCAAAAATATTTAACTACAGTTTAAACTAACAAAAACTAAAAACTAACAAAAACTATAAAACAGAAGAAAAAAATGAAGAGAGAACTTACTGATCACATGAACAGAAGGGAAAAGGAAGCAAAGAGGAAAGGTAAGTGAAAAAGAATAATAATTAACAAAATTAATAAAAAATAATAATGAAAGTTTATTACAATTAGCTAAAGAAAAGAGAGAGATGAGACAGGACAAGGTTTTTTTTTATTTAATTTTTTAAAAAAATGGGGAAAAGGAAGTAGCTAGGAAATAGAGGAGTATAGTATAGCCACATGGACATTATTATTTATTAGAGGGCAATTCAATTCAAATGGGGAAATTAAAAAAGAAGAATAGAAAACGAGTGAAATTAATTATTATTATTATTATAGTAACCAATAATTTCTTTAATCAATTTTAAGTTTTTTTTTAATATTTAATGAATTTTAAGTTAGTGCTTCTTATCTTCCTTTTTTTCTTTTTATTTTTTCTTTTTTATGAGTTACTCCTTTGGGTTTTGGTTTTTTTATGTTTTTCACCACAAGAATCTTTCTTTGTCTTATGTTGGTTTGTTTGTTGTTTTCTTGAAATTTTGTTCTACAACAATAAGAATATTTACAAAATTTGTATATTTGGTATTGGAAAATTTAGTAGGTATGTGATTTCAATGTTTTAATTCTATTGACATTGGAAAATAGTTTTTCTTTTGTTACCAAAAAGGATAATTTATTAAGGCAATAGGTAGAGTTGCAAATTATGAAGAATGGTTCAACAAAAAGCATAAAATCTTTTATACTTTTGAGCTAAATTATGAGCCATCTTATTAAACTTCCTAGATATATAAACAATTTGTGACATTTGAAATTGAAACCAATTTCATGAGATGCAAAATATTCTGACCAATAAGCATGTGAGATATAAAGCTCATGGTGATTTATTGTTTGAGAAATTTAAGAGGCATTTTCTGTAAATATTATTTTATACCAACCTCTAAAAATTGCCCAGATTTTAAAATTTCTTAAAATCATAAATTCTAACACTCCACGATCTCAAATATGATGATAAAATAAAGAATATCTAGCGTGAATCTGATTTGAATGATCAAAAGCAACAACTGCCGTTGTGTCATATTTTAATTGTGTATTAATAGCAGCATTATAATCGACTTTGAAAACGCCAACTGAAGAAGGTAACCAGCCATTTTGATTATGAATGTTTGATCTAAGAATCAAATTCTCATTACAATCAAGAAAAATTATTGCACGTAACTGTTGCACCATGTCATTCATACAACAAACCAATGATGTGTTAGTCATGTGGAAAAATTAATAATAAAAAATTAAATAATAATTAAAAGATTCCCTATCACAAATGTTCATTGGCTTATTGTAAATATGGCATGGAACAACCAATGCATGAGATAAACACTCTACAAGCATACTTAGATGCTAAAGAAAATTTTGTCCAAGCCTAAATTTTTAGTTCACAAATATACTTTAGATTGCTTGGAATATGATTAAAGATATGATGTTGCGAGATTTTCAAGTATGCCAAAGCAAAAAACAAAATAAATGTAGACTAGATTGAAATGAATCTAACCTAATCAATTGAGTCGTTACATGCAACCATAATTGAGAAAAACTGAAATCTGGTAATTTTATAATTCTTAAAGATAAAGAACTAGGAAACCAAACCTTTTGCACCAAAAAATAATTGGAAATAAGATGTTATATAGTTTTTGCAGCTTCATAGTTTATGTAAAGGAAATATGATCTCAGTCGTTAAATCCATCCGTCCACAAACCATTCCTGATAAAATGTCATACAAATATTTTGATCTTATTTGGATTTTTCAAATTCCATAATTGTTGCCACTGTTTAGAAGTAAAATATGAAATAGCAGAAGGCACATATTGTCTTTCCTCTTTTATAACAACATAATATATAGATATTACAGTATATTGACCTGAAGGAGTGTAATTTCAATTGGTTTATTATGTTGTTCAAACAGAGGTAAAGGAAGCAAAAACAATTTGTCTGCATCGGATTTTTGAAATAGACTCAAAACTGTGTCTTCATGCCAAACTGAACCATTAGATATCAAATCTGCAAACTTCATGAAGGAATTAAGTTACAGTTGACTGCATGAAAGAATGGAAATGAAAGCACATATGGATCTTTTAATAGTCTCTTTTTACCTGAATTAATCTGCCAAAGAAGTCTTCTTTTTAATAATTGTAATCTAAAATGAAACAAATAAGTATTAGGAGAATTATTTATCTAAGAACTTGATAAGAAAATAAATTCTAAAATTGCATTAGTCTTTATACTTACTTGGCAAGCAATGCTTGATTAAAATAATATAAATTTTAAAACTCATTTCTCTATTTCACTTACTACCACACATAGTAAACCATGTTATCCACTGAACTCTCCTTTTTTTATTGTGTTGTCCCCACTAGTAAGAATCCACAAGCTGATTAATTTTATGACATGAAGAGATAAGTAGTTTGAAACACCTCATTGTGTAAGTTGGAATTGCAGTGATAATGGATTTAAACAAAACCTCTTTACCACCATTGATACATATTTTTCTTTCCAACCAGTTAACTTATATTGAATTTTATAGATTATATGATTGAGAGTAGATGTCTTAAAAGGTCCAATAAAAGATGGGATACCAAGATACATACTTGGTGGATTCAGGTAATCCATATACAATAGACTAGGCAAATGAAGGTTTTATGGAAGAATTTGATTGATATTTTTAGGAATATTAATGGTCATGTCTTCATTCAGGGGAAATTTAATGCGATTTTAAATAATCCAGAAAGGTGCGGTGGTAATGAGCTAGATTTGTATTATTCTACTAAGCTTTAAAATTGCATGTCTGTTGCTGGTTTAACAGAATTGAGAAATATTGAGTGTTCTTTATTTGGAACCATAACCAGCTTGATAATAGAAAAACTTTGAGGAGGCTTGACATTGTGTTTGTTAATGGAGAAGGTGATGACCTCTTTCAGAATGTTTTTTTCAAGGATCTTCCATATGGTCTTTCTTATCATAGTCTTAATTTTCATTCATCTACAAAGAGGTAAAAATATGGTAAAAAGAGATTCAAATTTTATAACTTTTGGACTATGCATCCTGATTTTATCAAGATTGTAAAGGAAGAATGGAAAAGGGTTATAATGGATATCCTATGTATCAAATTGTTCAAAAGTTGAAGGTTATCAGTTTTAAACTTAGCAAATTTGACAAAAGAAAATTTTCTGAAATTTATTAAAAGGTTTATGTCTAGAAAGGTATGTTGGGTAACCTTTAAAAGAATCTATAGTTAGACCCTAGAATTGGTAGGCTGATTAAAGAGGAAATAAAAGGCTATGAATAATTATTTAAGATTTTTTTAATGTGTGGGAAGCTTCTATAAGCAAAAATCCAGAATCTAGTGAGTTTAGTTAGATGATTCTAACACAAAGTTTTTTCATAATTCCATTAGATAAAGGAGGATCAAGGATAATGCAGCTATCCGAGATTAGATGATGGTGGAATTATAACATCTAAAGATAAGATTCAAGTGTAAATGAAAACTTTCTACAAGAATATTTTTATAAATAATAACACTTATATGGTTCATATTGACATGGAGATCTTCAATTACGGGCCTATGCTATCTGATCATGACAAAAGGATCTTACTTAATAATTTTACTAAAGTAAGGTAAAGAATGAAATAATAGCAATTGGTTCAGATAAATATGTTGGTCCAGATGGCTACAACAGTCAATTTTATAAGTATGTTTGGTTAATCATTAATAAGAAAATAGTTGTTTCTATCCAAGAGGTTTTTAATTCAGGTATAATTCTAAATCAAATTAATAAAATTGTAATTTCTATGATACCTAAGTATTCCAATGCTGAAAACCTAAATGATTTTAGACTCATAGCATGTTGCAATGTCCTTTATAAACGTTATCACTAAAATCACTACTGCTAGACTTAGCCTTAACCTTAGTAGTCCCGTTTCTCAAAATCAGCATTTCTCTCTAACAGGTCTATTAGCTTAAGCAAAGCTATATAAGTTTAAGATAATGAGAATAACATAAGATCAGCTAGTAATTATCACGATCCAAATTCGGGGACCGTGACCGGTACTAGAGAATGAGAATGGTTGTTCTAAAACCCCGTAGGAAGCCTAAACATCTGTAAAACAATCCAACACATATAAATATGAATCAATGCTCGGGGGCAACCGAGACTCCAACAATAATATATTGTCACGACCCAATCTCAGGGCCGAGACCGGCGCTAGGGAATGGGAGTGGTTGCTCCGAAACCCGTAGCAAGCCTAAAAACGTAAAATAATTTTTCGCAATTCTAAATGTAAACGTCATGCATGACATAAGCAAACACGTGTCATACAGAAGCACATATGCCAGGCACACATATCCTCTGGCAGTCACCACATATAAATAACGCAGCAAGCGTAAAACGTTTAAAACTTTAAAACGTTAGAGTAATATTTACAGAAAACTATATATAACAGCTGACTCACAAAATACCTATCTACTGCAGCTCTAAGAGTAAAGTACTGTTTCTTTACATACTCAAAAATACAGACTTCTGGAAGTAGGATAGAAGTCCGTTGCTTCAAAGCGTCTTTATCCTGTAAGGAAATCTGTGAGGGGTCAGTATATTGGGATATACTGAGTGAGTTCATACATTTACTAATAAGTATTCAAATAAAACATAAATTCGCAATCAATCATATGCAGCCAAGTACAGGATCCGATTGAAACCTTAATCCTCAAACATACTAATAATCAATCTATCAATCCAATCATAAATATCAATTGCGAGTCCAACTCGCTGGTGGCCCAGCCACTAGATACGGGGACTTCCAGGCTACACCGTAGCCGAGTTCACTCTGCGTATCTAAATCATAACCCAATCGTAAATTTCATATTCATCATCAGCTCCCAGCTGAATCATATCAAAACTGGTGATCACACAGCCCTATTGTCGCCCAATAGGTAGCACGTTCCATCGGATCAATACTGGTTTCAAATCAAACATATGCAATTCATAAAAAGAATTCGCATACCAAACATGAAATTCAAACACAAAGTAATATAAAATAATTGCTTAAATACTTTAAAAGCAAATCGTATAAACTCACAGAAAACGCTTATCCAAAAATACGTCGGGGCTTTAGAACGTCAAGCTTCCCGAACTCCTGGTCCAGCTCCTTCTTGCCTTGCTGGATCTAAAACAAATTTCAAACATTTGACTGACATCAGAATCCTATTCTAAGATTGACTCTAGACTCAAGACTAGACACACTGAGCTTTATTAATCATCGTGCCTCTCACGTGATTATCCCGATAAACGGTATCAAACTCGTTTATGGATAAAATATCACTTTTAACTTCATTAGGTTAATGTCTCACATTAATCAATTACTAACCCATTTCACGTCTCGATATGCGCGTATAAAATTTCTCGAAGAACTAGGTCGATAGACGAAAACACTGTGCGTACGCACGTCTGCCTGTGCGATTGCACAGGGGACTGTGCGTCTGCACGGTGTGACTGTGCGTTCGCACAGTCCTAGCAGACTGTGCGTTCGCACAGTCCATGACTGTGCGTTCGCACAGTCACCTGACTGTGCGTTCGCACAGTTGACTGTGCGTTCGCACAGTCCATTGACTGTGCGTTCGCACAGCTCGGCTGTGGGACGCACAGCCACGGGCTTTTGCCCGGAAATCGTTTTCCGACGTGCTCCACCGTGCCAAAACGCTCAAAACGTAACTAAAACGCTATTTCTAACTTCAAAACACCCAAATACGATCCTATAATCGAATAAACGATAAAATCGTTTCGTGGCCTAAAACTTTGAATCAATATAACTCAAAATATAATCAACGAAACGGTAAAACGTCAAGCTTACCGTGATTCGCCTCGTGAATACGATCAATTCGAGTTATTAAACGTCGAAAATGGACGAGAAACGGAATCGAGCGACGGAAACGGCGATGAACTGACGAGCGAAAGGAAATGAAAGGTATGGAGTGTCTGGATCCTTCATCTGAAGGGTTTTTATATATATCTGGCTAACTTGCACTTTGGTCCTTGAAACTTTTCAAAAGTTTCAATTCAGTCCAAAACCTATTCGCGTCCAAATTTTAAACAGTCTCCGATTGACTCGAAACTTTTACCATAAATACTATAAATTATTTCGCGAACTTTGGCGAAATAAAATTCCTTACGGGATTTATAAATTATTTTATATAAATTTCTGAAGTTAAATCCCCAAATCCCGTTATTTAACTTATTAAAATTTATTCAAATTTCCCGATATAATTAAATTAAATTCTTCTTAATTTAATTTATCGGAAATCACGACACGTGGCACGACGTAATTATCTTAAAATATTTTGGGGTATTACATTCACCCCCCCTTAAAATAAATTCGTCCTCGAATTTAAAAGTTAGCCACGTACCTTGCGTAAATAGATATGGGTACTTCTGCCTCATATCCTCTTCTGTCTCCCACGTGCACTCTTCTATGGACTGACTCCTCCAAAGAACTTTCACCATCGGGATTCTCTTGGTCCGCAATTGTCGTATCTGGGTATCGACAATCTGCACTGGCCGTTCTTCGTATGTTAGCTCTTCGCTCACGTCTACCGCTTGCGGTTGAATTATTCGAGAAGGGTCTGGTACATATTTCCTAAGCATGGAAATATGAAAGACAGGATGAACTTGCGACATCTCCTGTGGCAAGTCTAGCTTATAGGCAACTGAGCCTATACGCTCCACAATCTGATATGGTCCGACATATCTCGGAGCCAATTTACCCTTCTTTCCGAAACGAATTACTCCCTTCATCGGTGACACTTTGAGAAACACATAGTCTCCGAGCTGAAATTCGATATCCTTCCTCTTGGGGTCCGCGTAACTCTTCTGTCGACTGGAAGCAGTATTCAAACGCTGCTTTATCAACGGAACTTTCTCTGACGTAATCTGGATGATCTCTGCTCCAGTGAGCTTTCGTTCACCGACTTCGTCCCAACAAATAGGAGATCGACATTTTCGCCCATACAATGCTTCGTAAGGAGCCATCTCGATGCTTGAATGATAGCTGTTGTTGTAGGCAAACTCGACTAGGGGTAGGTACGTATCCCAACTACCTCCAAAGTCTAATACGCAAAGTCGAAGCATATCTTCTAACGTTTGAATCGTCCGTTCAGACTGACCGTCTGTCTGAGGGTGAAACGCAGTGCTGAAATTCAATCGCGTTCCCAGCGCGTCTTGTAAGCTCTTCCAGAAATGAGAGGTAAATACGGAACCTCTGTCGGAAACGATTGACACGGGAACTCCGTGTAGGCTCACAATCTTAGTGATATAAATCTCCGCTAACTTTGCTGCAGAATAAGTCGTCTTAATAGGAATGAAGTGCGCTGATTTCGTCAAACGATCCACGATTACCCAAATAGAGTCAAAACCTCTCTGTGTCTTGGGTAGTCCGATTACGAAATCCATCGTGATCTGCTCCCACTTCCACTCCGGAATGGGTAATGGTTGAAGAAATCCGTAAGGCCGTTGATGCTCCAACTTGACTTGTTGACAAGTCGGGCATTTCGCCACGAACTCTGCGATATCCTTCTTCATTCCGCTCCACCAATACGTTGATTTGATGTCATGGTACATCTTCGTGGAACCAGGATGAACGCTATAAATCGTTCCATGAGTCTCTTCCATGATCTTCTGTCTTAAGTCTTCCACATCTGGAACGCACATTCGATTGCCGTATTTCAAGATTCCGTTGACGATACTGAAATCTTGACTTTTTCCTTGTTGAACTTCCTCGATTAGATGCGTCAATTGAGGGTCGTCTGCTTGCAACTCTTTGATCTGATCAATCAACGTCGATCGTACCGTTAACTGAGCCATTAGGTTTCCGAGAGATGAGATCTCGAACTCCACTCCTTGGCTAAACATCGTATGTATCTCGTTGATTAATGGCCTCCGCCATGTCGTTGTAACGTGCGCGAGACTTCCAGCTGACTTTCTGCTTAAAGCATCTGCCACTACGTTGGCCTTGCCTGGATGGTATTGTATCGTGCAGTCGTAATCTTTCAGTAGCTCCATCCATCTCCGCTGTCTGAGGTTTAACTCTCGTTGGTCAAAAATGTACTTGAGACTCTTATGATCTGTAAAGATTTCGCACGTAGCGCCGTACAAATAATGTCTCCAAATCTTTAATGCAAAAATCACCGCTGCTAGCTCTAGATCATGCGTGGGATAGTTCGTTTCGTGCTTCTTGAGCTGTCGCGAAGCGTATGCAATCACTCGACCGTGTTGCATAAGGACACATCCTAGTCCAACTCTTGACGCGTCACAGTAAACTGTGAATCCTTCCGTTCCTTCTGGTAACGTTAGGACTGGTGCCGTCGTTAAACACTCCTTCAATTTCAGAAAACTAAGTTCACACTGGTCCGTCCAGTTGAATTTCACGTTCTTCTGAGTTAACTTCGTTAAAGGTACAGCGATCTTCGAAAAGTCCTGTACAAATCGTCTATAATATCCTGCCAAACCAAGGAAACTTCTAACTTCCGTAACTGATTCAGGTCGTTTCCATTCTATCACAGCTTCAATCTTCTTTGGATCAACCTTAATGCCGCTTTGTGAAACCACGTGACCTAAGAAAGCCACTTCCGTTAGCCAAAATTCACATTTAGAGAATTTGGCGTAAAGCTGATGCTCTTTTAGCGTCTGTAGTACTATCCGCAATTGTTGTGCATGCTCTTCTTCTGAACGTGAATAAATCAAAATATCGTCGATAAACACGATCACGAACTGATCCAAGTACGGTTTGAATATTCTATTCATCAAATCCATGAAGGCTGCTGGGGCGTTCGTCAATCCGAATGACATAACGAGGAATTCGTAATGTCCATATCGAGTTCGGAAAGCAGTCTTCTGAACATCGTCATCGCGAATCTTCAGTTGATGATAACCTGATCTCAAATCAATCTTGGAAAAGTATTTCGCTCCTTGTAACTGGTCGAACAAATCGTCGATCCTAGGTAACGGATACTTATTCTTAATCGTCACCTTGTTCAGCTGTCGATAATCGATACATAGTCGAAGCGATCCATCCTTCTTTTTCACAAATAGCACTGGTGCACCCCATGGGGATACACTTGGTCTGATGAAACCACGATCAAACAACTCTTCTAGCTGATCCTTAAGTTCCTTGAGCTCTGCTGGCGCCATTCGATAAGGTGGTATCGATATTGGCTTCGTGCCAGGAGCCAATTCGATACAGAACTCAATCTCGCGGTCTGGGGGTAATCCAGGTAATTCTTCTGGAAAAACGTCTGTATACTCTGACACAACTGGCACGTCACTTAAATTTATACTTTTCTTCTCTGTGTCTCGTACTATCGCTAAAAATCCTTGACATCCCTTCTTCAACATACTACAAGCTTTAATAGCTGAAATGATACTTGCAGAAGATTCCATTCTATCACCCTGAATTGAAACTGCTTCAATTCCAGGCGTGTTAAACGTCACCGTCTTCTTTCGACAATCCACATTGGCGTAGTGCTGAGCTAGCCAATCCATTCCTAATATGACATCAAAAGCTAATACTTCGAGTAAAATCAAGTCAACTAACAAATCTCGTCCTTGAACTCTCACAGGACAGGACGGATAAACGATACTAACTTCCACACTCTCACCAACTGGGGTAGCTACAGATAAAGGGTTCCTAAGATACGCTGGTTGCACTCCTAACTTACTAGCAAAACTAGGTGAAACAAACGAATGCGTAGCGCCCGGATCAAATAAAATTAGAGCGTCTTGAGAAGCGATAGAAAAGGTACCTTGCACCACCGCATTGGAAGCCTGAGCCTCCTGAGGATTCAGTGCAAAGACTCTGGCCTGACTTCCGCCAGCCTGCGAAGTCTGACCCGTACCGCGTCCTCCGCCATTTCTTCCTCCACGATTTCCATAGCCACGGCCTCTCTGGCCAGTGAAGGTACTTCCTGTCTGATCGTATCCTGACGCTATCTGCTGCGCAGTTCTCTGCTGTTGATAGGAAGGTTGTACTACAGTAGTCATCGAACCTTGGGGCATCTGCCTTGGACAATCTCTAGCAAAATGGCCCCGTTGACCACAGTTAAAGCATGCTCCACTAGCAGTGTAACACGCGCCATAGTGCCTCCTATTACAGTTCAGACATATGGGAACTCCGCCTCCCATGCCACTCATCGATCTGGCACTAAATCCAGTGCCTGAAGTACTGACTCCAGTTCCATATCGAGCTCTCTTATTTCTCTGCTGACGTGATGGAGGTCGAGAATAATTCCCAGCATATGATCGGGTAGGTGCGCTCTGTACGCTACGAAACGTATTATCTCTCACAAGTGCAACATTGGAAGGGTCAGGAATTCTTCCAAAACGAATCAGAGAAACTTCCATTTGCCTAGCACTATCAATCAGTTGCACTAGGGTTCTTCCGATATCAGACGTCAGACTCACAAATTCAGCTCCTAGACCCTCTACAAACCTCGAGTTCACTCTGACTGGGTCTGTAATCAGGTCTGGTGCAAACCTACTCACCCTGGTAAACTCCGTCACATACTCTTGCACAGACCGATTGCCTCTACTCAGGGTCAACCACTGGCTACGATAACTCTCTGTCACTGCATATGGTAAAAAGTATTCCCTAAAGTGGTTTGCAAATTCAGCCCAGGTCATAGTGTCCATGGTTGGCTGAATATGCTGCTGAAACCAATCTTTCGCAGGTCCTTTCAATGACATTTCCACCATAATGATGGTCTGCCTCTCATTAGCTTGCAGGCGTCGAGCGTTACGTTCTACTTCTTCGAGGAAATCGAGAGCATCGCCTGTACTGTCAAACTTAGTTGGCTTAAGGCGCATATAAGCCAAAACGATATCTCGATCAGTGAAAGCCACATTGCGTAACTGTTGCTGCTGTAGCTGCTCACGATGCATATTCTGTACCTCAGCCTGATTGGCTTGCATAGCCACAATTCCCGTAAGAAACTGATTCAGATCAAAACCTACAACATTAGGTTGCTGGGCTTGCGCTTGCACTCCAGGTGCCTGCGCCTGGGCCTCTTGGCCACCACCTCCTCCCTGAACAGAAGACTCATCTTGAGCTTCTGGATGGACGTCATGCGCCCCTTCTATAGCATTACGTGCTGCAGCGGCAGCTCGCTCTACTTCTTGTCGTTGGTCAGACATCCTGACCAAGACAAACAACGTTACTTAGCCACATAATCACATATTATCGCAAACGCATACCGTAATAAACGCGCATCTCATCACAAGCGAACACACACATAAGACAGACTCACATCCTAGAGGGAAAGCTGAAAGTTTGAAAATCAAACGAATACGTAACAAAGACAAGACTCGAGTCCTATGTGCTGCAGTAGAATCCTATAAAAATCAATCACTACTCTGACATAAGCAATGGTAACTGGACCATGCTCTGATACCAACTTTGTCACGACCCAATCTCAGGGCCGAGACCGGCGCTAGGGAATGGGAGTGGTTGCTCCGAAACCCGTAGCAAGCCTAAAAACGTAAAATAATTTTTCGCAATTCTAAATGTAAACGTCATGCATGACATAAGCAAACACGTGTCATACAGAAGCACATATGCCAGGCACACATATCCTCTGGCAGTCACCACATATAAATAACGCAGCAAGCGTAAAACGTTTAAAACTTTAAAACGTTAGAGTAATATTTACAGAAAACTATATATAACAGCTGACTCACAAAATACCTATCTACTGCAGCTCTAAGAGTAAAGTACTGTTTCTTTACATACTCAAAAATACAGACTTCTGGAAGTAGGATAGAAGTCCGTTGCTTCAAAGCGTCTTTATCCTGTAAGGAAATCTGTGAGGGGTCAGTATATTGGGATATACTGAGTGAGTTCATACATTTACTAATAAGTATTCAAATAAAACATAAATTCGCAATCAATCATATGCAGCCAAGTACAGGATCCGATTGAAACCTTAATCCTCAAACATACTAATAATCAATCTATCAATCCAATCATAAATATCAATTGCGAGTCCAACTCGCTGGTGGCCCAGCCACTAGATACGGGGACTTCCAGGCTACACCGTAGCCGAGTTCACTCTGCGTATCTAAATCATAACCCAATCGTAAATTTCATATTCATCATCAGCTCCCAGCTGAATCATATCAAAACTGGTGATCACACAGCCCTATTGTCGCCCAATAGGTAGCACGTTCCATCGGATCAATACTGGTTTCAAATCAAACATATGCAATTCATAAAAAGAATTCGCATACCAAACATGAAATTCAAACACAAAGTAATATAAAATAATTGCTTAAATACTTTAAAAGCAAATCGTATAAACTCACAGAAAACGCTTATCCAAAAATACGTCGGGGCTTTAGAACGTCAAGCTTCCCGAACTCCTGGTCCAGCTCCTTCTTGCCTTGCTGGATCTAAAACAAATTTCAAACATTTGACTGACATCAGAATCCTATTCTAAGATTGACTCTAGACTCAAGACTAGACACACTGAGCTTTATTAATCATCGTGCCTCTCACGTGATTATCCCGATAAACGGTATCAAACTCGTTTATGGATAAAATATCACTTTTAACTTCATTAGGTTAATGTCTCACATTAATCAATTACTAACCCATTTCACGTCTCGATATGCGCGTATAAAATTTCTCGAAGAACTAGGTCGATAGACGAAAACACTGTGCGTACGCACGTCTGCCTGTGCGATTGCACAGGGGACTGTGCGTCTGCACGGTGTGACTGTGCGTTCGCACAGTCCTAGCAGACTGTGCGTTCGCACAGTCCATGACTGTGCGTTCGCACAGTCACCTGACTGTGCGTTCGCACAGTTGACTGTGCGTTCGCACAGTCCATTGACTGTGCGTTCGCACAGCTCGGCTGTGGGACGCACAGCCACGGGCTTTTGCCCGGAAATCGTTTTCCGACGTGCTCCACCGTGCCAAAACGCTCAAAACGTAACTAAAACGCTATTTCTAACTTCAAAACACCCAAATACGATCCTATAATCGAATAAACGATAAAATCGTTTCGTGGCCTAAAACTTTGAATCAATATAACTCAAAATATAATCAACGAAACGGTAAAACGTCAAGCTTACCGTGATTCGCCTCGTGAATACGATCAATTCGAGTTATTAAACGTCGAAAATGGACGAGAAACGGAATCGAGCGACGGAAACGGCGATGAACTGACGAGCGAAAGGAAATGAAAGGTATGGAGTGTCTGGATCCTTCATCTGAAGGGTTTTTATATATATCTGGCTAACTTGCACTTTGGTCCTTGAAACTTTTCAAAAGTTTCAATTCAGTCCAAAACCTATTCGCGTCCAAATTTTAAACAGTCTCCGATTGACTCGAAACTTTTACCATAAATACTATAAATTATTTCGCGAACTTTGGCGAAATAAAATTCCTTACGGGATTTATAAATTATTTTATATAAATTTCTGAAGTTAAATCCCCAAATCCCGTTATTTAACTTATTAAAATTTATTCAAATTTCCCGATATAATTAAATTAAATTCTTCTTAATTTAATTTATCGGAAATCACGACACGTGGCACGACGTAATTATCTTAAAATATTTTGGGGTATTACATATATCATAATAAAAAATAATGATAATAATAGTAATACGTCACATAAGGACAAAATACAAATACAAAATCAATATAGCCTCGGACATACTCGAGTATACATGTATAATACTAATGACTAATGTAGTCTAGACTTTTAAAATAGTTGACTAAACATAAATAAAATGAAATACTCTCCGAGGAGATAATTTTGATAGGTAAGAACGCCCACAAACGGTAATACATAAAAGTGGGAAAAACAACGGAGGTTAGTTAAAACTGAGTGAGTTCATATCATTATAAACAATTAATAAGCTGAAACCCAATTAAGACAATTAATACTTAGTTTAGCGTTACAGATTATAAATGGAATCCTAAGCCACAACTCGACCAACTTCAATATAATTCTCAAATAATCAACAATCCAAAAGGTCTTAGTCCCGAGAGCGGAGGTCCACCGAGTTACTACTGACCGCACTTAAACTATAAACGGGAGTCCCAAGAGCTAGACTTCACCGAGTTACTCTACCAATATGGTCCCCGAGAGCGGAGCTCCACCAAGGAGCCCTAACCATATATGGATTTAATATCAACCACAATACTATATTTAATCATAATCGGTGCGCATACAGTCCTATTGCCGCCCAATAGATAAGAATGTTCCTATATATATAACATTACAAAACACTTCTAAAGAATTTATATATAAAGCAATACTTTATATATATAAATATATATAAGTTACTTAATGAATGAAAATGATAATATAAACTCACAATACAGGATCACCAATTCCGTACTCCACCATGCTCCATAAGCCATGATCTGACTCTGTCGCTCAAATAGTAGGTCTAGGAAATTAATATAAATCAATACACACATTAAGATAACACCGAGCCTAACTCTAGAGAATTCTAAAAAAGACTCAAGACAACTTCTCTACTTGACATACCAAACATGTAAGCATATCAATACGCAACCAAAACATAACCAACTCAACAATATCATTTGGTCATAGTTGTACTTTAAGGTTTAAAAGTCAATTTCCGAAAAATTTCCTTTTTTCAAACTCAAATGGTTGAAATCAATAACATCAAATCATAGGTAATATCGAGTGGTCGAGTCCTCATGACTTCCAGCCTAACCCTTAAATTGGGAGATCATTGTCAATCCCGCAACCATGAGTAGGATGTGTGTGTATGTGTGTGTGTGTGTGTCTATATATATATATATATATATATATATATATATATATATATATATATATATATATATATATATATATTTACAAATGAGATATTATATTTTATATATTATATTTTTTAAGTTTGCCAAATATGAAAATTTGTGTCCCATGCTGATACAGTATGTATAAGATGTGCAATGAAAAGGTGAGATAGACTAAATGTATAATTTGGACTCTTATGTTTGACTCGGTTTTTAAGTTGGACTTTAATGATGTTTTTGTTTGAAAATGGTAGCTAATGTTATCAAAAATGACAAAATAGACTCTCCTTTAACATATTTATTTTTTCACTGTTACTCAGGTTGACGTGAATAATGCCTGGTATTCATGTGGCATTGACGGAGGGTTCAATTTGTAGTTTTTCTATAAGATTAAATTTCAAATTGTTAAAAATCATTCATGTTCTAACTGAAAATAAACTCCATTTATTGTAATTTCTTAATAAGGTGAGATACCACTTTCAATCAAAAAAAACCATTAGAGCACAATATTAAGGTCAAAATTGTACATTTGGCCGGTGAGATATCTTAATTTTGTATATGAAATACTTAGCCGCAAAATTAAGATGACATTTTCAAATAGAATATTTGCAATTTTTTTCATTTCACTTATTGTATTACATTATCGAAATTGATATGAAATAACAACATAGATAGAGCAGATGCAAAAGCCAACTACCGAGTCAAAAGCCCGAAAAAAGCCAAGCCCGAGCCCATAACCTAGTCTAAAACCCATCCCCATTAGCCGAGACCAGAAACCACTGTCAAGAAAACTAATCGGCCAAGATTACGAGCTATACAAGTTATCTAACCCACCGAAATATAAATACACCCGAACACTGTCCCATCCAAGATAGCATCTCACCGAGTTAATTTGTCTTGATACCAAGAACATGTACCAAATCTCTGACACCAAACATTACCTCACAACAAGGACGTCTAACAGAGATACTCTGGCACCATGCTAACATATCCCACAATAGGAAAAAAAAAATAGATCAGCCACATCCTCTCCATGTCCTACTACCAACCACGCCATATCACCAAAAGTACAACCTACATTGGCACATCAACACTCCTTATAAATACCCCAAAATAGGTAAAAGTAAAGTTAATACTATTTTTTCAAATTTTTTACTTCACATTCTTCACTTCTTACCACTTAAATTTACTTAACGTTGAAGAGGTGTTCCAGAATCCACTTTCAACATCCTTCTAACAGTTCTCCTGTCTCATTTCAAGTGATTAAGGATTCCCAAGGTTAGGACTGAACAAAAACTGAATCAAACCAAAAAACGGAACCATAGTTTATTATGGTGTTTGATTATTCGGTTAGTTTGGTTTGATTTAGATTGAAAATATAAAAAGTATGGAGTTTGGATTATGATTTGGTTTTGGTGGTTTAGAAACCGAACCGACCAAAAAACCGATGAAATCAAACCTTCAAAACGACGTCGTTTGAGGGCACGTGTGACCTGTGTGACACAACCCTCAAACTTACCTAAAATGACACCGTTTTGATTTCCCTATATAAACTCCCCTTAAAACTTAACCTTAATTTTCTACCAAACCCTAGCCACTCTCTCAAATCTTTTCTCATTATCAGATAGCCTCTCTCTCTCTCTCTCTCTCCCTAAACCTACTTTCTCCTTTCTCTCCTATACTCAACCCCTTTTTAAAGACTGAAACCCTAATTTTCTCTACTCTTTCGTTATGATTTACTCTATACTATACAATATTTAAGCCATTAATGATTTTTCTATTCCGTTTATGTATTCCTGAATTTATTGAGATCCAATCCAGTCTTCATTTTTTTTATGTTTAATCGATCGATTTGATCATCTGCTTCTATAATTGTGAGTTTGTTATTTGTTCTCTATTTTTCTCCTTCGTTTCTAAGTTACTTCATACTTGTGTTGTGACTATGAGTTTATTTGTGGTTTTGATGATGATCGTTTCTTATTCTTACCTTGCATGTTGTGGTATTTTGTTTGAAAAATGGAAGCTTGGTGTAAGAGGTGGAAGCCTGAGTGAAAAAGGTATGAACTGATGATTTTCCATTTTGTTTTCTGGGTTTGAAAGTCTGTGTTTGATACCTTCATTCTTATGTTATTTTCTCTGTTTGATGGTTTGCTTCTTCTTGTTTTCATGTTTCATTTTGCAAAAAATAGAGGCTTGCCGGTGGAAGCCCTAATCTGGATCTCAATCGATTTTTGTTCAAGGTAATGTCTCTGAAGGAGTCCTTTCCATTGGATCTGTATTCTTTTCAGGTTTTTTTTTTATATTTTGCTTTATATTTTGCCTTCACTGTTTGATGGTTTTTTATCCTTTTCTTTTCATGTTTCATTTTGGATATGGAGGCTTGGTGGAAGCCCTGATTGAACATTGATCTGTTGCTTTAATAGAATTAATTGAAGGTAATTTATGTGTCTGTGTCTGTGTCTCTGTGATTTGTTTTATCCAGCTGATTGTTTATGTTGTGTTCTGTCTGTGATGGACTTATAATTTATAATGTTTGTTTTGTCTCAAGAATCATGAATCATGATGTCTTGGTTGGAGAAGATTCACATTCTCTATGAATCAGTAGAAGCATAAACGTCCTTAGTCCTTATATGTCCCTATCTGCTTTCAAATTTGAAGATTGTTGCATCCAAATCCTTGGTAAGTACCTGAGTTCTGAGCATTGTTTGTTATTTTTTTTATTCTTTTACCTGGTGTTTACATGTTGTTGTAGTGTTGCTGATTTGTTGTTTTTCTTCTGCAAATGGCTGATTCTGGGCAACTAGGGGTTGCTGCTACTGCTACTGATGATCCTCTCTTTGGCCTGCTTGATCCATTTCCATTCCTTAGAGAGGAGCAGAAGCAACAACCTCTTGTTGCTGATGAGGGTTCACCTCAGCCCATTCAGCAGCAGGGGAAGGATGCAATTGAGCTTGGCAATAAGCTAGAAGAAAAAAAGGAAGCAAATAGAGGTAAGATCTAAAGTTTGGGATCACTATGAACGTATTGTTGATGAATGTATTTGGAAATTGCTTGTGGCTAAGTGTCTGTACTGTTCTAGAGTCTATCCTTCTAATACTAAACTAGATGATACCTCAACACTTAGAGCTCATAACATTGCATGTTTAAAAAACCCTCATAGTAAAGTTACTAGGCAAGCCTTACTTACTCTGTAACATTTTGTTAAATGTGAAGAGGGGGAAGAGGGTAAGGGGCAGCTGGGAACCTGGAAATTTTCATAAAAAAATATTAGAAATGCACTTGCTTACATGATAATAGCTGATGAATTTCCATTTAGATTTATAGAGGGAATGGAATTTAAAAGGCTGATGAACGTTGCATGCCCTAGGTTTAAAATCCCATCTAGATGGACAGTTAACAAAGATTGTTACCAAATGTATCTAGATGAGAAGTTGAAGTTGAAAACAATTTTAAAAAATGAAAGTGAAAGAGTATCCATAATCACTGACACTTGGACTAGTATTCAAAGAGTCAATTACATGTGTGTTACATGGGATTGATAATGAGTGGAAGCTGCATAAAAGAATTATGTCCTTTATTCCTGTTTGTGGTTATAAAGGTGATTATATAAGTAAAACTCTAGAAAATTGCTTGCTTGCTTGGGGTTTGAAAAATATTTTCACTAAGACAATAGATAATGCTGGAAATAATAATATTACAATTGTTGCTTTTAAGAAAAAAATGATTCCATGAGTCACTAATGTATCTAAATTAGTATTTGCATATGAGGTGTATTGCACATGTCATTAATTTGATGGTTTTTGATGGCGTAAACGAGATGAATACTTCTGTTAAAAAAAATTAGGGATTGCATTAGATATATTAGAAACAGGCCCTCTAGACTTAAACAATTCAATAATTTTGCTAAAAGTGCTAAACTTGGTACTAAAAAATCTCTTTGTCTTGATGTTGCCACTAGATGGAATTTCACTTATTTGATGCTAGACACTGCGCGTTTGTTTAAGTATGTTTTTTATGCTTATGAGGAGGTGAATGAAAATTTTAGGAATGACATGATTGAAAATATTCCTAATATTCTTGATTGGCAAACTGCCAAGAAATTTTCTACTTGTTTGTCTTATTGTATCTTCACATATTTAACTCATTATATGTGACCTCAAACATGCATTTTTTGTAGATATGTGATTTGTCAATTATGTTGGAAGAAATGCTTGTTAGTGAGGATGTAAAGATACAACATATGGGTAAACAAATGAGAGAAAAATTTAATACGTACTGGGGTGATCCCTTTAAGATGAACATATTGATTTTCTTCTCTTATATTCTTGACCCTTCAACTAAATTCAATGGTTTGTTGTTTTCCCTTAGCAATTTGTTTGGCAAAGATCATGGTACAACTTTATTTGATAGTGTCAAGTCTGAATTGAATGCCTTTTGATGAGTACCAAAGTGCATACTTGACTGGTCTTAGTAGGTCTGGCTTTCAATTTAGTTCTAGTCAGCCAATAGAGGAAAATGTTTCTAATCAAATGCCAATTTTGAGTCCCCCTCCTGCTAAGAGGCATACTTCTTTAATGAAAGACAAATTTTCTGAGCATAATAAAGGGCAAGCTGAAACTGGGCCAAGGAAATATGAGTTGGAAACTTATTTGAATGAGGCCCCTGTTGAAAATGATGAGGATTTGAATGAGGCCTTCATCAATATTTTTTGGATACTTGATTCCGTAAGCATTGAAACTGATGATTTTTGTAACCAGATCATATTTTTTGCATATAAATTAACTGTTAACTTCTATTATATTAGGACACAAATCATTTGTAATATTTAGGCATATTATTTCTGTATATAATTGTTTTAAGTTATTACTTGTGCAATTGTTTGTAAACAAAATAGAATTGGGGTCATTTTGGGGATACAAAGTGTATCCATATAGTATGATTACTATTTTGTAATTTGGTAATTTGTAATAGAATAGAGTTATTAATTCAGTTTTTTATTCATTTACTCTGTAATAGAGTAGTTTATATCTTGATTTTTTTGTATGTACCTTACAATTTGATGGGTTTTTATTATCTGTTACAAATTTGCAATTCACTCTAATTTCTTTTTTAGTTTTATGGGTTCAACAAAAGGCTTTTAATAAAAAAAAATGACCTCTGAAAATGAACTTCAGCACAAGCCCAGACCGATTTATTAAACCGAATCGAACCAAAAAAACAATTTCGGTGAAAAATTACTTCGATGTTTGATAAAAAAAGAAGGGTTTGGATCCTAATATTAGCAACTTCGATACCCTCGGTTTTGCAGGTTTTTAAAACCGAACCGACCGATGCTCTGCCTTACCCAAGGTTAAAAACCCGCTCTGGTAACCCGCAAGTTATCAGTATGCAGGATGAAGTATTATAATAATTAGAATATATTACAAATCTGTTTTATGTAAATTAAAGTGTTTTTTTGCATAAATTTATTAAAACCAAAATCGATAGATTTACAATTATTTCTATTTTATAGGTTTTATGGTGCCAAAAAATTATTTTTTTTATCTTCTACAATTTATTTAAATCTTTTTAAGTTTGCATATCTATCTCAATTAAATATCTTCTTTGTAATTCTATCCAATTTTTTTATGATAAATTTAAAAGCAAATTACTTAAAAACTCTGAGGTATAGCATAATTGTCACGACCCAAATTTATGGATCGCGACCGGCGCTAGAGAATGGGAGTGGTTGCTCCGAAACCCGTAGCAAGCCTAAAAATCTTTATAAATTTTTCGCGTTTTAAAACATAAAAAGGTTTGCAACCTCGTTGCAGAAATACTTTAACACCTTTATCAAAAACGCGATCGCAATTCAAGATCATATATCACATATGATCTGTTTTCAGAAAGTATCTCTTTTCTCGTATAATGAAAACACATTTCTGAAAACTGACTTCGTAAAACCCCGATTGTGTTTAAAGAAACCAGAGCGCAAACATCAATCTCAGTTGACGTACCTGCTCTGTTTCTAATACAATCCTAAAATGCTAAACACATGAAACCAGTGTATCACTTAAACACCTGGTCCTAGCATTTTAGAAAACACGCAGCTTTTCAATCATATGCATATACAATAGTTCAAATCAGAGTATATCAAAATAAGTTTGAACTACTGTAAATAAAAAGACAGACTTTCCAGTACCCGACTTCGTGCAGCTCTAGAGGTATGGCTGACATTGACTTCCAGAATTATTATGGAAATCTGACCTCATACTTGATTACCTGAAAGGTAAACATTGGGGAGGGTCAGAAATATAAATATTTCTGAGTGAGTCTACAATTTTACAATTGAATATTCAAATCGCAAATACATAAAATATTTGTATATGTAAAATATTACCAATTAGTTGATCCAGATGATGACCTCCTTATAAGGCAGATCCTTAAGAAGCGATGGGATTACGGTGTAGACTATTGTTTGGGTCTCAACCTACACAACATGGGCCTTAGACCGTGAACTGAATCACTGCCGTCTAAGCCGGGTGTCTGGACCGTAACCGTGAAACTGCCATCACAGTATTGCCTGTGACCGTAACAGTTACTGCCATCTCAGACTGTTAAGTCAGGGTCGCTAGCACTTCCAACGCCCAATGACATTAACTGACATCTATGTCAGACACAGGCTCGTATTGAGAAACAGTACTGGTGATCACACAGTCCTATTGACAACCAATAGGAAGCTTGTTCCAATGGATCTTTCATTGTTACTTATACTAGTGCGATTTGTTATTTAAAACAGTTTAAATATAAATATTTAAAAGTAAAAACCACAAAGTAAAACTCACAGAACCGATGTCCCCCAAAACGTATGCTCCTCGTAACCCACTAGTCAAACACCCTGGTGTTCTTACTTGACAGATTGACTCTCGTCGCATCTAGCTAGAATTCAAATGTCAAAATATAATTAGACTTCGAATTCCTAACTTTAGTCTTATCGTATAAACGATAGACTTTAACAATTGTCGTTTATAAACAACTCTTTCATTATATCAAACTCTATTAGATATAACTTTTTATCTCTTTTTCTATTTATCGATTAAATTGATCGATAAATTAATTAAAACGTCGTAACGTTTTAATAAACCAATTACTTTTTATTTTATTTCTCCTTTTTTTAATAGGTTAAAATAACCTATAACTTAATTAAAACGTCATAACGTTTTAATAATTCGAATATCTTTTTTTTATGACGTTTAAATCTTTTAAACGTATTAGTCCATTTTTTTCATAATCCACGTAAATTCTTTTCGGATTGGTTCGAACGAACTGATTAAATCGAACCGATTGAATCGAACCAATTAAATCGAACCCATTTAACTAAACCGGATCGAACCGAGCCCATTTAGGTTAAATGTCCAAAAATGTCCCTTACAACGGACTGTGCGTCCGCACAGCAGTTGGTTGTGCATTCGCACAACCTTTTAGGTTATGCTTGCGCACAACCAAGGAGATCGCGTCCCCGGGCTATTCCGACCTGCTTCAACTCAAATTTCAATTCGAACATCAATACAACACTTAATTCAATCCATTTCCGCAATTTAAATTTTAAACCGATACGAATTCGATCGATTCGATACGGTTAACGTTATATATCCGATTATAAACCGTTTAAAACTTGAATATAATCCAAAATATATCGAATTAAACATCTAATACGAGTATAATACCTCGATTACTTGAGTAATCGTCGAAGAATCGGAGTTAGGATCGAGAAACGGGCGAACGGAATGAAATGAAATGAAGAAATGAGGCTCTAAACTCATTTGAAATACAAATGGGTTACATATGTACATATTGGCTAAAGTACGCTTTCGTATTATCTCAATCATGCACTTTAACTCTGATATTAATTAGTCGTCCGTAGTTCAAACGGAGACTAATTCTAAATTCCGTCAAACTTTATCCAAAAATCCAATAAAATATAAAACGAATAAAAATATAATTTTTATTTGAATCCGACTTATATTTTATTTTTAATAAATCCCGGAAGATTTATTAGGTCCAAATCAGTCCGCTTGATTAAAATTATTACGTCCAAATTTCATGAAAATTTGACGGTAGCTTCGTCAAATTATTTCGCAAGTCCAAAATTATTCGCTCGGGACTTATAAATTATTACATTTCAATTTGGACTAACTAATAATATTTAATTACTTTAAATTGGAAAGTAATTAAATTAAAAGTTCAAGGATGAATCCAACCCTTTTTCCTTTACGTTGGCACCACTCCACCGCCTTACTCACTTTCTCTCATCCACTTTTTTTTTATTATTTACTTAATATATATATTTATATATAAATATATATATTTAACTTATTTTTTTTAATTACTCGTCGAGACTTCCGAGTTTCAACATTTAAATTTCGGGATTTTATCCGAAATAATAAACTCTCCAATTAGTGTGGTATATTGATATATAATTATCAATATATTTCATCTACGACGTCCATTCGTATTTGCTGTTATATTATTTCGTTAATATCTCTTTATTAAAATTTAAATTCCCGATTTAAATTTTAAATTTATATTATTACGATACTCTTTTACGGATACGTATATATTAAATTTATGTTTAAATTTAGTTTACGTATTCCGAATTTATTAAATCACTTCCCGTAATTTAATAATCTTAAATAGTCAAATCTAACTGTTATCCTTTGATTATTAAACTTAATCTTTCCGAATATTATTTTTTTAATATTCGAAACCTCAAAATATTATTTTTAATATTTTGAATACTCCAATTTGATCTCGTGGCATATTCTAATTACTTAAATTACGGGGTATTACAATAATTAATAGTTTGGTATCCCTTATTTTAAAAGTCTACTTATTGGTTCATCAGTTTTAATTCCGTTAACTGAGAGATCCTTCTGTTAATTTGAGGGACCAAATCGTTTAACGGATTAAAACTCGGGGAATAAATCGTTTAAAAGTGAGGGACCAAATCTTTTAATAAAATTAAAAGTGAGGGACCAAATTGTTCATAAAATTAAAAGTGGGGTACCAAATCGTTTGAAAATAAATGTTGAAATTAACGGAGGGACCTAATAGTTAACGGAATTAAAACTGAGGGACCATTAAGTAGACTTTAGAAACAAGAGGTACCAAACTGTTAATTATGGTATATCTCAGGGACCTTAGCGTAATTTACTCTAAATTTAATTGTCTTA
The DNA here is from genome assembly GCF_937616625.2 of Mercurialis annua. Taxonomy (NCBI): domain Eukaryota; kingdom Viridiplantae; phylum Streptophyta; class Magnoliopsida; order Malpighiales; family Euphorbiaceae; genus Mercurialis; species Mercurialis annua. The sequence goes on along the minus strand of NC_065577.1, from coordinate 31,876,968 downwards.
TTTTTTAGTTAAGGTTTTATACTTACTCAGCTACCAAAATAAATTTTTTAAAATTATTAAATTTAACTCTTATCCAAATAAATAAAAAACAATGTCAAAGTCCAGTTCTAAATTCTCTAACTTTCGGTGGTTGAAGCAAGAATTAAGCAAATTTAAAACTAATAATGAACAAAAAATATTGTTAGCAATTTTACTCGCTAACTTGTACTAACTCGACAAGTCGAGTATCGATCCCACATATACAAGAGGTTTAAAGTGAACGAACACATATTTTAAAGTTCAATTCGGAAAGCAAACGAGCAATTGGATTTAAATTAATAACTACGGAACTTAAACACTAATTAAACAAACAATTAAACTACCAAACAAACAAGTTATAAACTAAGCAAGCAATTTATAAACCAAACGATCAAATAACTAAAAGGTTTTAACAAATAGGTAAAAGGCGCTTAGAGGTTGCTAATTAGGTTTGAAAACGATCCTAGAAAACCGGGGTTGATTGAGTAATTGGTTCGGGTCAAGTCTTTGTAAAATGCCTAATCCGCTCTCTCGAGTCCGCAATTAGAACTAATTGCAATTAAATTAATACACCGAAATCTAAATCGCTCTCGCATAACTAGATTTCGATGATACCAATTGAATCTAATCACGAAGCTAACCTATAACCGATTAAGCCCTAAACCGCTCTCGCGTGATTAAGCCCTAATTAAGTGATTTGCTAATTCCGGGTAATTAAATGACTCTCGCCTAATTAATTAACCTTTAAACCTAGGATTAGGAGATCAATCTATCTTGGGCATTAAGCATACAAATCACTACAAACCTTTAACACAATCAAACCCTAGTCAACTAATCACAATCAAACTTCATTAACAACCCCTAAACAAGGGAGTTTAGCTACTAACTACTAACATGATATTAATTAACAAATAAGAACTAAAAGTAGACATTGTGTAAGAAACAATTTCTTGTAAATAGAAGAAACCCAAATCATCAAATAGATAATGAAGAATAGTCAAGATGAAAAGAACAATAAGCTTTTATTAATTAATAACTTCAATCCACAATAAAGCTTCAAAAATAATCTAAGAACAAGAGTAATTTAAAAAGCTGAGAATAGTAAAATAAGATGGGGGCTACAAATTCTAATAAGAGTGCATAACCCAAAAAGGAAATAAAGGGGTCCTTTTATAGTTTAAGGACAAAAAGGGAATAAAATTACACTATATGACAAGTCTAAATGAGGTAGACAATCAAAATAGACCAAAGATTTGTCCACATATGCCTTTTCAGCTCTAAATCACGTGTCTTCATTAATGAGGCATTTCTTTCGAAACAGAGGGTGTTTCTTTCGAAATAGGCTTAAGCCAAATGCTCTCTGCGAAACAAGTGTTTCTGAGGGTGTTTCTATCGAAACATCTTCTGTCTCGTTCGAGACACCAATCTATTGCACAATTACTGATTTCAAAACTTCATAACTCCTTGTAGAAAACTCCAAATGAGATGATTCTTAAACCCTTGGAAAGCTTGGGATGTCTACTTCAACTCTTATGAAGAACACAATTTCATTAGAAGCTTTTAACTGGTCCAAATTCATCAATTAGTGCGGAGAGGTCAGATTCTCGAGTATGGAAATGTGCTTTCGGCGTTTCTTTACTTCGGAAACCTTCGGAATGCTCCAATAAAACCCGAAACTCCTCGATTCCATGCATTTAACCTAAAATACTCAAAAACAACAATGAGACCCAAGATAGCTCAATTATAACAATAAAAGCACATTAAAAGACCAAAATACTCCTATCAAATATAAATAAAACAAATAGGTATTTACTAAGATAAAAAATTAATACAATTATATTAATTGATGGAGTCTGCCTTCTGATCCGGTAGTGTGACCTGCAAAACAGGGTTGAAGGACGGTGGTTGTCAGATTAATTCTCTAATGCTAAAGTCAGTATTGAGCTTTGAGCAGAGTTTTGTGTATTTATTGTAGTTGTGTGTTTAGGCATACATCAAGCTCCTTTTATAGTAGATGATATACCTTGTAGAGTTGTAATAGGAAGGTGAATCTTATTTTATAGGGTTTGACGCTGATTATGAGTGATATTCCTTATTCGGACATGAGTTCTATTTAGGAACGTCTTCCTAAATAGTCTTGTCTTCCTAAGTTGGAGATTATCTTCTTAAGTTGGAGTTTGTATCCAAATAGAAAAAATACTCGAGAATATATAGCAGATCTGGCAATCTGTCTGAATCCCGTGGTCGACGCGCTTTGTCCGAGTGCTCATGGATTCGGTCTTCTTCCTGTCGGATATGATATTCCAATCGGGGCGGATCTTATAGATTCGGCCGTCTATTTCGTCTAGTTTAGACCTTTAGACGGGAGTCCGGTATCATCTGATAATGGATCTCCTGCGACTGGGCTCCATTATACTTAAAAAAGGATTCGGTATTCGTCATTAATTAATAAAATTTTGAATATAATTATAATAAAATTGTAATTTTAAATTTTTTAAAAATTATAAATAAATTTATTAAAAGAAATGACATTTAACTTTTTAACACCATTAAATTTATGATTAATTACATAAAAATTCATGACCTTTACACGTAGTTTTATTTTAATCATGATTTTTTAAAAGGTGTCATTTAAAGGTCATGTATTTAAAAGACACCTTTTAAAAATCATGATTCAAATAAAATTACGTGTAAATTTTTTTATGTAATTAACCCGTTAAATTTATCTATACTATATATAAAAGTACGGATGGGGGGAGACAGGCACTTTTACCTAATTGCCCTTTCTAATTTATTAATAAATACAGGTTTTATGGTCTTTAGTTAAATGATTATTTAATTAAATACTAAGTAAGTATATATCATAAGTAGAGTCCTAAAAAGAATCCATATACGTTATACCTTGCTAATTTAGGATAAAAACCAAATAGGTATTAGTCGAAAATATTGGCTCTAAGTTGGATTTTATATATGCTTAAATATATGAGTTTTGTTACACTTAACATGTAAACTTGCAACAGTTAGCTATTAAAAGGAATTCATTTAACTAACACACTTATCTTTTTAAGGAAATTGGAAAATTAATTTGTGGTCATTGTTATGAATGTATAATCTCTTTAATTATATGCACACACGTATTGACTACCAAGGAAGTATATATTATTCATACAGTATATATTTGCTGATAGATTTAATCCCTGCAATTAATACTAATACTCCTAATTAATTTAATATCATAATTTATCAATTCTTGGACTCTTGAAATAAAAATTCAATTAGGAGACATGCAAATTTATGTTAATGTCCTTTCCACTTATAAAATTTAATTATTAATTAAACACTATTAAAATAATTATTAAAATTAGAATATTGACTAAAATAAACTACTATGTTAAGATAAGTTAGAGTACTAACTAAAATAAACTACTATATTAAGATAATTGTATAAAGTATTAATTAAAATAAACTACTTTGACTATTTAATGATTACTATTTTAATTATTTTTTAATTGTATAAAATTCTACATAAGGTAAATTATTTCAATGAGCTACTTTTAATTTTCACTTTATATTTTCTATTAAAATTATCTATAATTATAAAATTTGAGTACCAATTAATTTTTTTTAACAATTAAAATAATCATTTAAAATATTTAATAAGATAAACTATTCCAACTTAACTATTATTTTAAATTATCATAATTTGACGAGTCACAGTACGAGCCATGTGTGAAACACGTAGACCGAGTGAATTGAAGAGGGAGAGAAAGAAGGAGCGGAGATGATCAATTGATTTGGCGATGATAGCTAAGAGGAGTAAGGGAATAGAGTCGGGCGACATGTCGTTGAGGTGGTTTTGTAAGCCCATGGTGGGAGAAGAAGGGGTGGGGTGACCGAACCGAATTATATTGAATCCGAACCGAAACCGAACCGAAATAATATTTCGGTTCGGTCGGTTATTTCGGTTAACCGAAATAACCAAATTTTATTAAAATTAATTATTATAAAATAAAAAATAAACTAAAAAACAATAATTTTAATACTAATTTATAATTTAAGTACATTTTGAGGGGTTCTAGTAACTAAATTCTAAAAAAATTACAAAATTAACTTAATTTTTTTAAAAAAATTACAAAAATAACACAATTAATATATATATTTTGGTTATTTCGATCGGTTCGGTTAATCCGGAAATTCCATCGCCAAAACCGAACCGAACCAAATTAACCAAACTTTTTAAAAATGAAAACCGAAACCGAACCGAATTAACCAAAAATCGAACCAAATTAAAATTTTGGTTTGGTTCGATTGGTTAATTTGGTTTTAACCGAATACTGCACACCCCTAGGTGGGATAGAAAGAGAAGGGGTAATTTTTAGGATAAATTCTAATTAATTTAACATAATTAAAATTTTAAATTGTATTAGTATAATTATAACGAATTTAGTTAATATAATATCAGAACCATTACTTTGATTATAATGGCCAGGTCCTTAAAGTGCATGAGGTCGGGAGTTTAACTCTCGACTCTTCCTTAGGCTGTGGTGAGCCTGAATAAAAAATGAAATTAATCTCCGCTAACCCTCGCTAACAACTAACCTAGAATTATTCTATCTTTGGTAAATTAATTATTAGTATAATTAGTCAATATAATTAATAATTTTAATCCAATTTATAAAGATATTTTCCAATTCAACAAAATATTTAACAAATTTAATATTTATAATAAACTAAATATATAGTATACTCATAATAAATTACAAACAAATATTATTGATTTCAACTAATTTTAAAATTACTAAATTAAAGCATTATATTTATTTATAATAAAAAAATTGACTAAGTGAATATTCATTATAAATAAAATAAATCGATATAATTATGATAAATTTAATTATTATATAAATTGACGAGTCATGTTACGAGCCACGTGCGTAGCACGTAATGTAAAACTAGTATTATAAAGAGATAGAGGGTAGAAAGAAGCGCTGTCCTCCACACCTGAAGCTCTAACCACGTTTGCTTCTTCTTTATAATTTGGCCTTCATGCATTAATGAAAATAAAATGGGAATGTTCTGTTATAAAATTCTAACAGTTTTTTTTTTCACTTTCTTTAAAAAAGAAGAAGCACTAAATCATATTTTCTTCTATTCTAAAAACAAATCAAAATCTAATTCTTTTCTCTTTTAAAATTAAAAAAAAAACTCCAAATATGTTTTTTTGTGTCTTCTACAATCAAAGAAAAATTCTAAATCCGTTTTAAGTAAGTTTTTCTTTATGATATTTATTTTAAATTAATAAATTATATATAATTTTATACAAAATTATATTAAAATCTATCATTTAGGTTATTTATATTGACTGTGGAATGGAAAATGATGGGTCATATAATAAAACTATAACATTATTATTATTATAATTGTTGTTATTTTATTTTATTTTATTTTATATATTAGTTAGTAGTGTAAATTTATTTATTGATGATTAATGAATTAAATTATGTTATTTGATAGTTTTAAATTAACATAAATGAATTATTTTTTGTGTTTTTTTTTAAAATAAATGTATTAATTATATTTATAAATTGATGAGTTAATTTGTATATTTATGTTCCATATTATCATTGATAAATTAATCCTTGATGAATTGTATTAGTGAATTGATAAATTTATTTTATGTCATTGGATAAAGCAAGAAATAAATTTTATTAAATTATTTTAAAATACATGTTTAGAAATTAAAATTTTGGCACGTCATTATCTTCCAAGCAATTGTGGATTTAAGAATTAAGACTTGGGTTAGAAAAAAAAAGACTTATAAAAGCCATTCATTAATCAAAATTCATGTAATTAATGGTCACGACAAAAAAATAGCTAGGTATAAAGGGTCTGTTTATTCAAAATTTTAAATATTGAGAGTATAATTGAATTTTTTTGAATATTAAAAATTCACTTGATTCTGACCTCAAACAATAGGACATGCATTCTCTTCAATTAAGGAAAGTCATGTTTTTAATGACAACAGTAAAGAAATAGCCACATAGGATTGAAGTAACGGATTTAGAGACGATTACGGATCTGTTTGTTTAAAATTTCAAATGTTGAGACCATAATTAAACTTTTTTAAAGATTGAGGGTTTACTTAATTTTGACTACAAACCATAGGGGCATTATGGATCCTTTTCCTTTTTATGAATTTTATTTTGTTATTTTAAATCCGGTCTGCCTAAGTCATAATTCTATCACCGTCATGCATAGTCTATGTTGCAAGTGTACCATACTCCTTAAGTCAAAATTCTAAAATTATAATTATTTAGTTAAAATATTATTTATTATGATAGTAATTAATTAATTACTTGTTGGATTGGTTTTTATTTGAAGAAGCAGCGGATGTTGAGACATTATTATTGAATAAAGAGGAAATTAGACCCACCACCACCAAACACCTAAATATTCTCACATGTACGACGCGCTATTCATCCTTAAAATATTACGATACAAACTTAACTATTTCCAGATTTCGTCTTTTTTCTTTCTTTTTTACGATTTTAATTTTCAATTATAAGGCAACCAGAAATTCCATCTTGATCCGCCGCGTTTTTGTTGCTTCTTTCCTTCGATGTATCTGGATAGCATCTGAAGCTATCCCTGCTCCCTGCGCCGTCGAGGATGGTGTCTTCATCTATATCGAAATTAACGATGCTCGTCAGATCTGATGTTATGGCGAAGTGAAGATCCGAAAAGTATGAGTTCTCTTACGGTGTGAGAGTGACGGAGAAAGGGTTTGATGGCGTCTTCTCCTCGCAACTCTGAGGTAGATTTTTGAAAGTTATTCGTTGATTTTGAAGTTATATTTATATGATTGAATTAGAATTTTTTTATTTGTGCCTGGGTAATTTTATGATGGATTTGAATTGAAATGCATAATTTAAGATTCTTCATTGAATATCTACTGTCCCCGACAAATTTTGACTTCCTTTTCGAATAGAAAGTGTCGTAGGTAGCTTCAGCCATTTCACCGTAGTGAATAAGATATCGACGGAGATCCATGTCTAGAGGGTCGAGGAGGCCCTTCCAGTTTTTTGGCCGCTTAGCTCCTTCCATATTTTAGCTATATTTTCTGCACTCACTTCTCAGGTAAGCCGATAGTGAATATTTGGTAAACTAATAGTAAACAATGGCGGTGTTTCTGTTTGGTCAAGTTTTGAGAACCCTACTCATACTATTGTTCCTAATCAGAATTTTAGTAAAGATCAAATTTTAAACTGAAAACTATTAGTTCAGCTGATGAACACAACCTATTTCGAGTAATTGTTTGACTGAAAGTTGAAATTGAATGATTAATACTCCATCAAAATAATGGCCAACAAATCACAAATTTTTGATAATTGATGATAGCTTTGTTAATAATCAAATGTATGCTACTTTTCTTAAACAAGCTCTTCCTGATGCTATAACTCATATGAACAGTGCTTGCAGTTCATCTTCATAAGTTAAGGCTGTGGTGAGGCTATTTTAATTAATCAGCCAATGAAATTCTCCATATTCTTACTCTTAGCTATGAGAAATGTGTAGACCAATTATTGGAACACATAAATTAGCTTTAGTTTAGATCCATTTAATTCCAAATTTACTTAGGTCTGAAGTGTAGAATGTTCAAGCTGAAATTATCAAATTTCTATTCTTATCACATGATTTATCTTTTTTGGAGCCTATACAAATTAGCAGCAGAATCAAACTTTATTGGATGCTTTTTATGTATTTTTCATTTTGTGTTTAAGCAGTCTTCAATTGTTTGGCTATGACATTTTTCTTCGTTTCTGATTTTAATTTTGTTTCTATTGTGTTTAATACTATAAAAGTCTACTTTCTGTCTCTTGAGTAGGGGACATGGAAGGGCTTATTAACAGGATAAATAAGTCAATAAGTTATGAGAAGAAGACGAAGAAGGCTTGCATGGATTATGAATTTCATATGGCAATTTCCAAATGGAATGAAGCTGTTTCACAAGAAATAGAAATTATAATGAAAGAAAAAGTTCATTCGCTCGGTTGTCATCCACAGCCGACGATTTCGAAGCCTCCCTCCTCGACGACGGCGCCACCCGCACCCGCCGCCTCACGGAGGATGATATTGACCCTTCTCTTGATTTGGGTCTCAATGGCTGCCCTCTGTTCACTCCTACTGCCTCGCTCTCTCAGAAGTATCTTTTCAATTTTCAAACGCATTGTCAGGTAACTTAATCATCCAACATTACAACATCAGTTTGTTTTTAATTTTTGTTATGTTTTGTTACGTGCTAGCTTATTGTGTGTCTACCTGTAATTATAGAATGGCGTCACTTGAGTGAGAAGTGTACGAGGGGTTACTACTAGTTAAGCTGATTTCAATTTCATACAAATTTTTTTGTTTGTTTGTTGTTTTTTGGTTATAGAATGCTGAATTTTAGTTGATTCATTGTTGTTGGCGTTGGTCATAAAGACTTGAGATTAAGGTGTTTGTTTTTATTTTGTTTTCTACAAATTCATGGTTCATAATTTTGATACTTTATTTTAATTTGATGTTTGATGTAGGTACCTGTGAATGTGATGGTGCCACTCCCCTCTTTCTGTTTGCGCGGTGCAAGAATCTCCAGAAGCTAAATTAGCTATATCAATCTATATTAAAAATATCTTATACATATAGCCAAAAGTAAGAAAAAGAAGGTGTAGTCATGTAGTGTAGAAGCATTAAATTCCTTTTTTTTTGCCTAACTTCAAGATACCAGAAGTGGATATTTGGGTTTTATAGCACATAAAACGTGTATGCACTTCCTTTTTTCTTTTTCTTACAAATCTTTTTAGCTACGATAAATTAATTAATTGGAAAGATTAAAATGTATTTATTGTTTATTGAAAATGAACTGTGATTCTGAGAACCATTCATGAAGATGCGGATTCTGAGGACTATTTATTTTTTTATTGCTAGTTAACTAATGGTACACCAATAACCTTATTTTTAAGACACTATCAGTAAACGTTGGGTTAACTGTTGGTAAATGTGTAATAATTTTTATTTTGAGTATACGATTATAAGTTGTAGTATTTCGTGTAAAAAAAGTTTATTGGCCTTTCTATATTTTTTATAATTTTTCTTTTAGAATACCGTTAGTGAACCGTGAGTAAACCGTTTATTTTTTTTAGTAAACCGTTAGTAATGTGATAGTCAACCGTTGGTAAACTTATATTCAGTAAACCGATATAAACCATAAGTTTAATATTTTATAATTTTAAAAAATAAATAATAGTAAATTTTTTTTAAGTAAACTGATAGTAAACCGTTGGTAAATTTATATTTAGTAAACCGATATAAAACATAAGTTTAATATTTTATAATTTAAAAAAAATTAACAATAAGTAAACTGATAGTAAACCATTGGTAAATTTATATTCAGTAAACCGTTACTAAACCGATAGTAAACCGTTGGTAAATTTATATTTTGTAAACCGATATAAAATATAAGTTTAATATTTTATAATTTTAAAAAAATTTACAATAAGTAAACTGATAGTAAACCATTGGTAAATTTATATTCAGTAAACCGTTACTAAACCGATAGTCAACCGTTGGTAAATTAATATTTAGTAAACCGATATAAACCATAAGTTTAATATTTTATATTTTTTAAAAAATAAACAATAATAAATTGTTTTTTAAATAAACTGATAGTAAACTGTTGGTAAATTTATATTTAGTAAACCGATATAAACCATAAGTTTAATATTCTATATTTTTTAAAAAATAAAAAATAGTAAATAGTTTTTTTAAGTAAACTGGTGGTAAACTGTTGGTAAATTTATATTTAGTAAACCGTTACTAAACCGATAGTCAACCGTTGGTAAACTTATATTTAGTAAACCGATATAAACCATAAGTTTAATATTTTATAATTATTAAAAAATAAACAATAATGAATTGTTTTTTAACTGATAGTAAACCGTTGGTAAATTTATATTTAGTAAACCGATATAAAAAAAACATCTATAAGCTTTTTGTATGTGGGCATGGAGAAGTCTGTATAAAATAACAGTGTCATTTTTATGTATATGTATATATACTGGTGGCTTATTTATGAGTATTTTTATTTCTATTTTCACTATATATGTTTACCATGAGACAACATTATTATGGTCCTTTTTCTATTTCTTAAAAGATGTGATTTTTAATAGAGGTTGGTTTCTTTAATAATTAGAAAGTCCTTATTTTTTGTGATTTTCTTGTAAAAGATAGAAAATTAATAGCAATATGTTAATATTAGTTGTAATACACTGTTAGTAAACGTTAGGTTAACCGTTGGAAACTTATAATAATTTTATTATGATTATATGGTTAATAAATTGTTGGTAAACTTGAATTGTGTATTTTAAACAAACTTCACTTTTAAAAAATTTAATAAATTTATTTTTAGTACAACCGTTAGTTAACTGTGAGTAAACCGTCGATAAATTTATAGTTAATTTCCATCTTTTAAGAAATTAATATAATTTTTGTGATAGTACACCGTTAGTTAACCGTGAGTAAACTGTCGATAAATTTATACTTAATTTTCAAAATATTATTTCCATCTTTTAAGAAAAATAGCCAGCAAAATCGCAATCGATAAATTTTTACTTAATTTTAATAATACCGTTAGTAAACCTTAAATTTATACTACTTAATTTTAAAAAGTGTTAGTACCTAAACTTGTTTTGTAAGTGCTGAATTTAATTAGACAGAAGTGTTAGTACCTAAACTTGGCCAAAATCGAGACACCCACACCTGCAAACAAGAATAGCAGAAACAAACACATAGTAATTACAATCAACTAAAATGCAAATTAATCATCAAAGAGCAATTTATAAACAGGACAAAAAGAAGAATTAAAGTGAAGAGAACATGCACAAATCAACAGTGTTGCTAAATGTATGAAAAAACAAACATCTTTCTCTGCCATCTTCCTCTTTATTAGAAATCCATGAAATAAGCTCATTTTCCAAACCAGTGATACGCTTCTCAACTTTCTCACCCAAATCAAACCGAAGCAACTCGCCCATTTCAACAATAAATGCAGTTGCATGAAATTTCACTCGGCAAAGTTGGTCAAATCCGAGTCAGCCACCAATTCCACCTCCGAACACACAACTACTTGCCCCGATTCAAATCTGAGAAATTATAGCCGGTGATTTTCAGTTCCGCTGCCGGAATCTCGATTCCAGCGACACTAACGGAAGAATAGTAAATCAGACTAATGCGAATTTGATTCTTGTAAAAATTCTCATACCTGTTTAAGAAATCGTTTTACGATCTTTGGATGAATCCATGGCGGATCGGGACTGTTTTTGGTTTCTCTAGCTAGTTTCTTCGTAGGTCTATTCAACAATTGAAACAAGCTAAATAGACTAAGGAGTAGCAGATGTTACTTACCAGAATTGAAGAAGTCGTATTTTTGCAAAGAAACTTGAGTCAAATAGTAAAATTATTATTCTTTTAGTCAACAGGTATGAGTGAGAATATTTTGTCTATTTGAGGGTATTTATCTAAAAATCTCTTGAATAAAACTCTAATAATCATCCATGGGCCCTGTTTTTTGGGTCTCTGATTACTAAAGCTCATGATCTTTAAACGATTACTAAATTCTTTAATTTTTAGGGCTTTTTACACAATCAACCAACATTGGCTAAATCTTTACTTTTATACGGGTCATATTTTCAGCTATCTAAACTACCATGTGCGGACACAATTCTTACTTTTATACGGATTGTATATATTCAACCCTAATAGTAGAGACATCATAATTTCACTTTTTTTCTCTCTCCTCATTATTCAATTCTCTCTTCCTCTCAACTCAATTTTCTCTCTCTTCACTCATATTTTTTTCTTTCACTCTCAGGTCACCTCTTTTTTACTGTTCTCCGCCGTCTTCCGCTGCGTCGTGTCCTCTGTTCCTCCGCTCCTCCGTCATCGTTCTCATCATCGTCTTCTTCGTCATCTTCGCCAACAATATCATCTCATCTACTCGTCGTCGTCATCTATTTGATTTCAGATCTACAATTTATTCATAATTCTTCTTCTTTTTTATTTTCAGATCTATAATTTTTTACTGTTTTTTCACGATTAAATATGTATACAGATTATATTTAAAGAATATAATGCTGATTTCATGTTATGTAAAATAAATTTATGATTATATGGAATAATTTTTTGTTATTTCTTCATTTTATTTTTGTGTTTGGTTGTATTTCTGTGTTTATTTATTCTGCAGCTCGTTTTTTTGATGATGGTTGATTACTGAATTATTATAATGTTACAGTGTTGTTGATTTGTTGTTGATTTTGTGTTGATAATTAGTTGGTATTCCTTGATTTTAACATTGGGAAAAAAATTTAATTTTTTTTGGCAAATTAGATAACTTTATCAGCAAAATAAACTAAATAAAATAAAATTTAATAAGGACTAGATAATTATATGTTAGCATTATCATGTTGACATGTTGTTGATTTCTTGTTGATATTTTATCGATTGTCACAATTTTTCAAAAAGTTATGTTTTATTTTATTCCTTATGTTGATTCGTTGTTGATTTATTGTTGACATTATTTTGATATGTATTTCAACTTTTTTTTATTTTCAATTTTATGTTGACATGTTGTTGATATACTGTTGATAACATGTTGATTTTTCAATCATTGAAAGAAAAATAAAGTTAGTCTTAAATTGATGTATTAATGAACTATTGATATGTTTTTGATAATATGTTGATTCTTTTTGACTTAAATCAATCAATGTTCTCATTTTACAAACATCTTGACTAAATTAGCATTAATTGTTGATTCTTTATTGATTTATTGTTGACATTATGTTGATAAGTATTTTAACTTTTTTTGATTTTCAATTTTATGTTGACATGTTGTTGATATACTGTTGATAACATGTTGATTTTTCAATCATTAAAAGAAAAGCAAAGTTAGTCTTAAATTGATGTATTGATGAGTTGTTGACATATTTTTGATAATATGTTGATTGTTTTTGGCTTAAATCAATCAATGTTCTCATTTTACAAACATTTTGACTATATTAGCATTAATTGTTGATATCATGTTGACATTATGTTGATAACTTGTTAATATGATAGTAGTAATTCTACTAAACAACAATAAAGGTACAAAATGTTTAAAATAAATGAATCAGATAAAGATGTTAGCAGAGTAAGTAATCAAAACAATATGAAAAAACAACAACAATAATTCAAATGAAAAAATAAAATTATTCTTACATATAAAAATAAAAAAATATTAAATATACACCAGCACAACAGTTCACAAATTAAAGAAATCTATTTCAAAATATATTTTTTCCTCAATTCTCTTTGCAGCTGCACAGTTTCTTCAAAATCACTTGTATAATTGTTTTGCATTCCACCTCTCATACCTAACTAAATTTCGACAAAGACGGTTATGATACAGTTTCATTTTATCTAACGAAAGTTTATTTCACAGACAATATTATCTTATTTGTCAAAGTTAAAATAAAAAGAATCAGTAGATATCAACATGATATCAACATAAAGTCAACATAAAATCAACAACACTGTAACATTACAATAATTCAGCAATCAATCATCATCAACAAATCGTTCTGCAGAATAAAAAAACGCAGAAATACAACAAAACACAAAAAATTACAGAAATAACAGAATTGTATTATATAAAATCACAAAATTATTCTATATAATATGAAATAAGTATTAGATTCTTTAAAGATACTCTTTATACATGTTTAATGGTGAATCAACAGTAAAAGATAAACAAATTACAGATCTGAAAATAAAAAAAAGAACAAAAAATTTCAAATCTAAAATTAAAAAGATAAAAAAAAGATGGCGCGGCGAGACAAAGGCGGAACGACAGAGGCGAAACGGCGGAGGCGCAACAGCGGAGGCGGAACGACGGAAGCGAAGGAGTAGAAATCGTGAATTTTTTTTCACAACTCAAAAGAATTTACTGTTATATAAGCAAGAACGGTTGAGATAATGATGAAATAGAGATGAAAATGAGAGAAGCAAGAGGAGTCATGCAGTAATGGAGATAACGCACAGCAAAATCGTGGAGAAGAGAAGCGAAAATGGCGGAGAAGAATGAAGAAACCGCCAATTGAGAAGGAAAATAAGAAAACGGTAAAAAGGAAAGAAATCCAAAAAAAAAGGTTAGGTTTCATAAAATTGATGGTGTGAAAAGTAAAGATATGGATTGGGCCGTATAAAAGTAAAGTCTAGCCCAAAACCTGTATTTTATATAAAAAGCCCTAATTTTTATGGCGTCGCTCGCTAAATTAACGAGGACGAAAATACTCGTGACGCCATATTTTTTGGTCAACTGACATTCTTAAAAAAAAAGAAAAGATTTGACGACTCCACGTCAGTAAAATACCCTAAAAAATTAAAGCGTCCAAAATATCCTTAAATTTAATTTTAAAAGAAATAACTCAATCTAACTCAAACCATCAGGTTAAGCCTTCCACCGTCAACCCAACCACTACCGCCAGTCGCCATCCAACCACCGTCGGAAGCCGCCACCCAACCACCGTTCCTATCTGTTCATGAAGAATAGATCCGAAACGGATCCGTTCTTCATGAACAGACCCATGAACGGGTCTGTTCATGAAGAACATAACTCTGTTCTTCGACGAACAGTGTTTTATTCTTCAAAGAACATGTCAAAGAAGATGATCGAAATCCAGTGGTAGTTAAGTGGCGGTGGACGGCGACGGGCAGGTTAAACTGAGTGGTTAGATTAAATTGGATTGAGTTGGATTTTAATTTTTTATTTTAATTAAATTTATAGAAATTTTAGATTTTTTAATTTTATAGGGTATTTTGTTGACGTAACGTTGTTAACCTGAATAAAAAAGAAGAGCAAATTACTATAACACCCCTCACATATGACATAATTCACAGTTTAGTCCCTCTTGTTTGAAAATTGAACTATATAGCCCCTCACTTTTGTTTTTGTCTACGATTTAGTCCTTCCGTCCATTTCGGATGTTAGTCAACGAAGTCAATGAAACTATATGGTCTCCCACTTTTGTTTTTCTCAACGATTTCACCTCTCACTTTTGTTTTTGTCAACGATTTATTCCCTCGGTTTTGATAATTAATTTATCCATAAGTCCTTCGACTTCGTTGACTAACACTAAAAATAGATGGAGGGACTAAAATATTGACGAAAGAAAAAGTGAGAGACCATATAATTTAGTTTTTAAATAGGAGGGACTAAAAAGTGAATTATGACGAATATGAGGAGTTTCATAGTAATTTGCTCTAAAAAGAAGTAGAAGGACAAAGTTGAAAAATCAAAGAAATGCAAAGATCTAGGCTTAATACATCATTTGACCTCTAAACTATACACTTTTATTCTCCGAGACTCTTAAACTAATTTGATATTTTATTGGATCTCTTAACTTTATTTTTTGTTCTATTTAACCCGTCAATTGTAATTTTTTGCCGATCTGACCTTTTTCATCCAACGTGGCAAAAACGCGTGTTTTCAAACGCGTTGAAGCGCGTGAAGAATAATTAAAATGCATAACTTGTTCTATTGAACCCCCGAACTACACTATTTTGTTCTATTTGACCCCTGAACTTATTTTATTTTCCTATTGCACCTTCAAACTTTTAATTTTTACCCATTAACCTTCTCAAAAATACAATTATTTAATTTTTATCCATTTAATCTTCTAGAAAAATATAAAAATATTGAAATTTAGTCAAATAATTACATAATATAACTTATTGTACATGTATATATTTGTTTACATTTCAATAATGATAAAAGAAGTTTTGTCTTTTTAACGATATTATAAAATATATAAATTTACTATACTGTGATAATATTAAAAAAAAGACTGATTTTTTTAAAAAATTATAATTTTTAGTGTATTTCACGAATTTCCAATTATAAAAATTTTAATACACCAGCTTTTAATTTTTTGCAATTTCAAACTTTTCAAATCAATTATGAATTTTTAAAATTTGCGTTAAAATTGGAAAACACGCTAAATTTCATGACTTTTAAAGCCTTAAATGATTTTTTCAAATAATATGTAAAATACATCATTTTTTATTTTAGATTAAAAAAAATATTTAGACTTAATATATTTTTTGACCTCTAACCTTACCTTTTTATTTCCTATGACCTCTAAACTATTTTAGTGTTCCATTGGACCTCTTAACTACTTTTTTTATTCTATTTAACCCCATGTCAGCAAAGCCATGTCAGCAATTTTATTCACGTCATCGCGCGTGTTGTGCACATTCCGAATGAGGGGTTAAATAGAACAAAAAAAAGAGTTAAGAGGTCCAAAAGAATACGAAATTAGTTTAGAGGTCGCAGAGAATAAAATGGTATAGTTTAGGGGTCAAATGATGTATTAAGCCCAAAGATCTATCACTATCAGAGATGGCAAGCACGCGGAAACTATCAATTTACAAATATAACCCTCGAAAAGATCCGAATATAAACCAGGTTGGCTTAGATACAAACGGGCCGAACCCATCAAGTCAAGTACAAGACAAACAAAAAGTTCATTTTTGTTTATTGGTTCCATCCAGGATCCGGGAATTATGCAATGTCTTATCCAAACAAACCCTCTTATTATGCTGATATTATGGTAAGAAAGATGGCGGCAAAATTTTATGGCTTAATACATAGTTTGACCTCTGAACTTGTACTCTTTTACCCATCTAACCCCTAAACTTAACGTCTCACCTATCGAACCTATGAACTTGTTAAATAATCCGATTTGACCCCTGAACTTGATAAATATGCAAATATTGAACCCTTCGTGTCCACCTGTCACTTGAAACGTTCTAGAAGAAATTGTGTACGGAGGGGTTCAATGTTTACGTATTTATCAAGTTCGGGGGTCAAATCGGATTATTTAACAAGTTCAGGGGTTCAATAGGTGAGACGTTAAGTTTGGAGGTTAAATGGGTAAAAGGGTACAAGTTCAGGGGTCAAACTATCTATTAAGCCAAAATTTTATAGTTTACTAAATTAACTTATCTACTAGGATCCGTTTCATTAAATGTATACGGATATATTTTGAATATACATATAAAATTTCAAAATTAAAAATATAAGGTATTATCTTTATAAAATAATTAATTAAATATATGTATCAAAAGAGTTTTGAATATAAACTTATAAAATTGTTAAGTACATACATAGTGTTTGAATTGAATTGAAATAGATGTATCTAACTCAAACCCTACTAGGCTACTAGTGTCAGGGCCTGCCTTAAATGAACTGAGCCCCTAAGCAAGGTTTTTAATATTTTTTATAAAAACTTTATTTTTATAAAATTGTTTGTAGAAATAATCTTGTTTTATTTTTTTCACAAAAATATATTATTTTTCATTTTGTTTTTACAAAGGTACTCTCTCGGTAGATTATGGGTAAATTTACAGTAGACCGTCGGCATATTTTTAGTAAATATCCGATAGATTTTAAATAGATTTTCATAACATTTCTTTGTAAAAAAAAACATTTTTATAAAAAAAACAAAATAAAGATATATAATGTAATTTACTCTTTTTCTGTTAAATAGATAAATAAATATATTCGATCATAAGATTAAAAATACATATTTTATATATTATTTTTAAAATTTACTACATTTATCACCATAAAAAAAGCCCTGAAAAATTTATTTCCTAATAAGTAAAAGGTTCTAATTAAATTTTAAAATAAAAATTACATATATCGTAAAATAATTAATTAAACATTTTAAAAAATTAATATAACATTTATTTTTCTAGTGGGCCCCATATAAGGGCCTCTAATATTTGTGGCCTTAGGCATAGGCCTTAGTGGCTTATTCCTAAGGTCGGGCAATAACTATTGTTATATGTTTATAAATACGCATTTATGTGGGTTAATGTTAAAAAAAATCATGATCTTTACATGTTTTCTCATTTTAATCACGTAATTTAAATTTTCTTATTTTCATGCACAAACTACCATTTTTTTCTCAAATTCATACATGGCGCTGAGGTGGCATTCATTCATTGGTGTTAAATGACCTCCACCTCAGCGAATTACACCAATGGAACCGTGACACCTAAGCACCGTGTATGAATTTGAAAAAATATGATAGTTCTTGCACGAAAATGAAAAAATTTAAACTGCGTGATTAAAATGAGAAAACGTGTATAAGTTCATGATTTTTTTTGACATTAACCCTTTAAGTATAGAATTTGAGATATGTGTTTTTAAAAATTAAACACATAGCATAGTTCATGCAATAGTTTAATCACATAATTCAAAATTGTTTTGAGAAGTAAAAGTGCTAGCACACAAACACTTGTTTTGGAAAAAGTTTATTAGTGTAAATATTCGTAAAGGACGCATTTTTTTGGAGACGTTTCAATCCGCAAGAATCAGCAACAACGAATGAGGCAAGGTATCACGAAAATAAACCACCTCTCTTCCTTCTTACATGGATGTCGTGAATTTAACATTCGATGAGTTTTATTTATATATCTATATCAGTCTTTTCAAATTATGTAGATTTTGTTTTTGAATTTTTGATAATAAAAAAATGTAAAATTCCACTGTGTTATGGGAGCCCGGTACGTTTAAACTTATGACAATCTGTGATTTTAACTGGAAATGAAGTCGACACCTAGTTAAACTAGGAATACTTTTTCTACCGACTAAACATATTACTCGCTTATGGATGTAAAAGATATCATGCATCGAACAAAAAGATATGGTTCGTGGACACAATTAACTCTAGTACTTGGTATATTAATTTTATCGATTTAGTAGGCATATCCCAAATAGATTATATAAATTATACAAATAATAGCAATCTCATTAAATAGAACAATTGGAAATAAGTGTTGAAAGATAAGTGAATGGAAATAAGTGCAGAAATAAATGTACACATGTATTACCTTCATAACTGACATATGACTTTATCTGAAGTCCGGTAAGCAAGAATCAAATACTTCTAAATAATCATTTAACCTTAGATGTTTCAACACATAATCCAATGCACAAAGTTTAAACCAGATGTAAAAGTGAGATTAATTTACCATTTTAGATATCTATACAACCAATAATTACATATTACATGGTTATCCTAAGGTTTTTATATATCTGATCAGTTTTGAACTAAATTAACATGATTATTTGATAATCCGGTTAAAATTGGATATGAACATACATGCAAAGCAATTAACACTTTGCACATGTTCAATACAACAATTGACATACATATAAGGTTAAAAATACTTTTAAATCTTGTTTCAGAGTATTTGGTGGTTGTCTATCATTTTTCTATCAATATAGATAGATTCAAGATGTGGTGAAAATACAAAATTTGTTCCTCTGATTGATAAGAGTACATTAGTCCAAACTATGGTCGATTCGGAGTCCCAACAAACCAAAAAATATTTTAGGCAGAGAATTGACATCGACCCATGGCGTTATTATTTATATGGCGCCATGGTCACGGCGCCATTGCTAACATGGCGGCAGAGTGGAGCTGACTGAACGAGATGGGGCTCACTAGAGTGGCGGCGAGGGTGATGTGGACTAGCGTCGAGGCTAATGTGGATTGGCAGTGAACTGGCATTGATGCCAGTTCTTACTAGCACTGGCGCCAATTGTCCTCTGCTCCTTGGGAATTCAATTTTTCACCCAAAAATACTTACGAAATAGCCAAAAACACCACATAATTAAGTCTTTGGGACTAATATATGATTGACCAAATTTATCGAAACCATTAAAAACACCCTAAATATGGATCTAGGAACAAAATCAATGAAAAACATGGCAAAATATTTAGAAACACAAACATCCTAAACATGAATTCTAATGAATAAAAATGAAAAAATAAAGATACTTATATGTATAGGGACTATTGGATCCTCAAAAGTACCGTTCGGAGTCTTGGGATCATTTTTTAGATGATATTCCAGATGGAGAATTCAGTATAAAATGCTATAAAACGATTGGTTTTTAAGAACTAAAACATAGAAAGTTGATTTGATTGTGTTTTTTGTGTGATGGTGGCTCGAAATAGGTGGTGGTATGTCACGACCCAAAATACTGAGTCGCAACCGGCGCTAGGGAATGGGAGTGGTAGCTCCGGAACCCGTAGCAAGCCTAAAATCACAATTAATTTTTTTCGCATATAATATAAACAAACATCGTAACACAACAGAAGCAAATATATAACATATATAAACATTTACACTAACTGTTTTGATAACCTCGCGGGCTCTAGTTACCGTACCCTGTACGAACTGGCCTCGCGGTACTATATACATCAGTTAGTGTCTCAAAACATCACACCGGCATCTGGTGCCGTGGATCATATACTAAATACGTAGCCTATCAAAATGCATATAAAATAATGACAGCAGTTAATATCTACAATCAAAATGAACTGCTGACTAGGCTACTATTCCGTCGACACAGGACCACTACTGCAGCATTCACATAAGTCAGAAACTAACATATACAGCTGACTTCTGGACTTCAAAACTGGCCTCTAGCTAGGTCCACAAACTAAGCACCTGAAAACATCAAAGGTGAGGGGTCAGTATTTGGGAAAATACTGAGTGAGTGTGCATTTACTAACGGTATTATCATAAAAACATAGCATCGCATTTCAAGAAACAATAACATAAAACATATAAACAGGCATTTGATCCGTACGAAACTAATATCCTAGCATGCGACATAACTCTCGAATAATCAAATAATACTAATCCAGATAGTCCGACCCGGGAGTGCTCACACTCTACCCATCGATCGCGACCTATCTCTTAATCCCAAAGTGTGAGTCCAACTCACTAGATACGGGAACTCCAGACTACACCGTAGCCGAGTGCTCACTCATATCGAATTAATTATCCAACTTCGAAATTCATATTCATATCGTGTCATTTCATATCATTTCGTATTCAACCATCTATCATATGCAAATACACTAGACTGACTCGATACTGGTGATCACACGGCCTATTGACACCCAATAGGTAGCTAGTTTCTTCGGATCGCATACTAGTTCTCGTATATAACTTGATAGAAACATAAACATTTAATCAAATCATATAACATGCGATGCGTAAAAACAGTATACATATGTATATAAAATAGCTTTATATATATAATACACGAAAGTAAAGTGCAACTAACAGTGACCGCAATCCAAGAAAATGATATGATCGATCTGATAGTACACTCTCGCTAGTCCGCGTCTACTGACCCCACTATTCGCTGACACGTCTGACAAATTGTTAATGATTAGACGTGCACTTCATACTTTAATACATTTAATACTTTTAAGTTCTAGGGTTTAGTTTTATTTTTAACGTTATTTATGATCTCATTATTCCTTAATCAAAATTACGATATCTTGAACTCTGTTTCTCGTATTCGAGAAACGTATAATATCCTTGACATTTTTCGTTATCGTAGCTCACGTAAAACGTCGAGCTAACACTTTACTTTTTAGTTTATCAGGGTCCTTAATTGTTTTCAGGGTCTAATATTCCAAAATGTTGAAATCCCATTCAAATAGGGCTAAAAGCTCAATTAGGTCCCTGCGGACCCACTGTGTGCACTCGCACACTTCAGTGTGCGTCCGCACACTTGGGAGTGTGCGTTCGCACACTTGCTCAAGTGTGCGTCCGCACACTGCAAGTGTGCGTTCGCACACTTCGGTGTGCGATCGCACACCGAGTGCAGCTCACGCACAGCCCCGGAAACGTCGTTTCCGGGCTTCCCGTCGTGCTATCACTCTCCATACACGCCAAAGACTCCGTTTCCAACAAAACCCGTAACTTTGTTTTTCCAAAAATGCTAAAATCGAGTTTAAATCGATAATTCCAAATTCTAAACTAAAACAGCCCGTATAACTCGAATTTGGCACCAATTCTCGAAATCTTACCTTGATTTGAAGCTAGAGATCGATAAAGCTTTCAATTCCGAAGAGATTGCCACTTGAATCACTCAATTCGGACGTCGGACGGAGAAACGGCGGCGGAACGACGGAATCGGCGATGGTTTCTCTAATTCTCTCGATAGTTCTTCTGATTCCTTCATTCAAATGGTTTTCTTATATATATTTTGGTAAAAAGTTTACTTTGATCCTTGTTCTTTTTGTCTCTTATCATTTATCCTTTAAACTTTTCTACCGTACGATTTAGTCCATAGCTAAATTGTTAACTTCTTTTATTATGACTTATACGTATTATTTATCCCCGATAAATAATACGGAACTCGATATTAACACTTTCCCGTCAAAATCTAATATTACTATTTTCGACACAAAGTGGCTAAATTACCACTTTGGTCCCTGTACTTATTTTTGGACTTTTCTTGCCATTTTTCCTTTAAGTTCCAATTCTAACTTTAGAATTGAAATATAACCTTAGTTTTTCTCATAATTAATTTTCTGAAACCGACCTGCTTAACATTTATTTACTGTACTTTTATCAGAAATTCTTCTGATATTACCACTCTGGTGAATCAAAACTGGACACGTGGTCCAATTAGATAATTAAACATTTTGGGGTATTACATTCTTCTCCCCTTATAAAAATTCGTCCTCGAATTTTCATAAATCTTCTTGGGATCTTAACTTATCCTTACAATTTCCTTGACGTCCATTAGTACGTTTTGATCGCAGCTTTTCCTTTTACTTTAACTCCTAACTTTTCACGTATGGCTGTGACCTCATTAATCAATTATCTATTTTGCTCACCATAGTTTCCTACCGCTGTATAATTGAGGATCTTTTCATTGTCATCCTTGTTTCATCTGTCGTCTTTCTAGAATAATGTAGTTGTAGATGCATCATTAACATCATAATCCTTGGGTCGTTACTACTTGGTTGTAACTAACCATAACCTAATGTTTTCTCATTTCGTCATTTCATTCTTAGTAGCCATAGGGTTGCTACTCGTCTCCTTTATACGTGAATGGTCACGACGTGTTAATGACGTACTTACTTTATTCATATTCCTATGAATGTTATCTCTTGTAATCATAACCTGTAGTTATGATCTTTACTATCGTCTGTAGTTATCACCTTTCTTTCTTAACCGGTTCTTAGCATTTCTCACTCCTTTCTATCTTTGTCTGACACTTCGTTCTTTATCATTCAATTTTCTTCAACTTGATTCACGTCTAATACATTCACTATCTCTTAATATAGCTAAGCCTGATACATCCTTTATTATCTTCTATTTCTCCTTCCTTTGCTTTTCTGAACTATCGTGAATTTCACGTCATTTGTTGACTATGATCCTTCATTCCTTTTTCCGTTACCCTAAACGTTCCACTTCACGTTACCCTTAATCGTGTAACTTGTACAGCCGTTTTCTTTGACTGATACTATTCGTATTCTCATTTTCTTATCCTTTTCTCTTCTCTCTAGCTATTCCTTTGAGGTTCATTTTGAGTTTCTTATTGACTTTTAGTCAAAGTTGTCTTCCCTTTACGTCACAATTCCTTATTCTCGTTGAACTCATAAGAATCTCTTATGTTTCTTTAACTTCTAACTGTTTCGAGAATCCTTCTCGTTAATTAACCTTCATTTCTAACTTTTATCCTTGATGGATTCAGTAGATCCTTAGTAACTTATTTATTCCTTTAATCGTCATTCCTTCTTACTATATAATCTACTTCCTCTTTCGACTTATACTTCTTCTTCTTACTTTCGAATAGCTTTATAACTTTATTTTCATTCTTCAAGGTATCATCTTAATACTAGTTACGATTATTTCTTAGTTTGTCCTTATTCCTTCCTTCCTCTTCTTCTCGAAGTATTTTCTTAGCACTTATATCATGATTTTAATTGTCCTTTTAAATAATTTGATTTCTCCGTTCTAGCATCATCTCTTGTCCTTATGACATCGTGACTTTTTAGCTGCAATTCACTCCTTTCTGTTCAAAAGTAATAAAGTATCACTTTATTCTTTATTTACTGTATTTACTGTATCTTTCATTCGTTTATAATAGCTCCATTATTGCTATTTTATTCTAATAATCCTTCTGACGTATCTCTTACATTTATTAACACGTATACCTATACGTGTGCTTTTCTGCTTATGTTAGAATTTTACGCTTAACCTTTCTCCTTTCTGTTAACGCAACTTATAGTTCTTAATGCTGATATTAGTAACTTTACTTAATATCAGTCATATATCATCATTATCTCTTTTGATCTATCTAATTTAAACTTTCATGTCTCACCAATTCATCTGTTTCATTGTTTCGTATCCTTTCTCTTTCTATTTCTGTATCTTCGAATACTGGTATTGATAAAGTTATATCCTTTAAATATCACTTCATGTTCATCATTTATAGTATCATCTTCTCGTCCTTTATACTTTCAATATCTTTTCTCTATTGTGTTCCTCGTTCGCTATGCTACTTATTTCACCATAAGAATAATCGTTATATTCTTCGTCTAACATGATTCTCTGTCATTTCATCCTTCGTTTCATCATAAGGATAAATCCTTAAGTATTGCCAGTGCATTGCAGCTTATCTGCATATGCTCTCCGGCGATAACTCTTTTAACTTCACTAGTCTTGTGGCAATAATTATTTACATGACTTTATTTTGTTATTGGGGTTTCTTTTACAACTTTTATTTTTTTTTTACTAAGAATCTTTTACTATTTGTCGCAGGGCTTTACATCCGAGTTTACTTACTAAACAAAACGATTTTAAAACTTCTTTTGGCTGCGCAGCTCTTTCTAAACCACTTTTCATAAATCATTTAAAATCGTTAGTACAATTGTTGCTCAGAGTGAAGACATCTCTCATCACCAAGGAGTTGCTCAAAATCGCAGTTTCTTTTTCCATTACAAAGATATGATGCACGATCTAAAATTTTGAAAATCATTCTTTTATGCATTTCTATCGTGATTATGTAATGTCACATGCGATGCCTGAGCACAATTGTACCTTGAAAAATCATAAAAACTTTCAAAATCTTCATAAAATCGTAAGTCTTACTCTAGATTATACGCTCTGCGACTATTAGCGGCTTTCTTTATGCTTATTGGGTATATTTCAAATTTTTGTATTGATGTCATTTTTCTGTCATTTACAGACTGTTCTTCTGTCACATCCCTTCTCTCTCCACATCTCCAATATCTCAATCACATTCAAAATTTTCTACTGCTGTAATTTCCATAATCACTTCTGCAATATTCTATTCTACATCATATACATACGTAGATACCGATGTTTCACATCAACTTCCTGTAAGTAACCCATCTTTTTCTTCACAACTTTTAGAACGTAATACAGGAATTACGTTCGCGATAAATGTATGATGTGATATTTATTATATCATTATTTCTGTAAGTTATATTTATATATATTTTCTTTTATTAGGCACGTATATAATAACAGCGCTTCCTA
Source organism: Mercurialis annua (assembly GCF_937616625.2). Taxonomy (NCBI): domain Eukaryota; kingdom Viridiplantae; phylum Streptophyta; class Magnoliopsida; order Malpighiales; family Euphorbiaceae; genus Mercurialis; species Mercurialis annua. The sequence continues at coordinate 31,851,480 of NC_065577.1, read as the reverse complement.
TAGGTCCTCACTTTCTGAGGTATTATCCTAAAGGCAAAACCTATTACTGACATTTTACTATGCAATGCAGCAATTATATAAACACAACAATGCAAACACATAAACACAATACTCAAAGCATATAAATTACTAATACCTGGAGGTGCCTGATGCGGAACATTAGGTTCCTTAATAACTATGCATGTGTGTCGGCCCCTAACTGTTCTACCGGAGTTTCTTCCACCTCTCTGCACGGAATAGGGGTTGGTTCTAATTCTGGAGGACGTACTGACGTAATCTGGGTGATACTCACGTCTAAAGTAATAGGGTCGTACCGGATCACCCGCCCACTCATGCTCTGTTTCAATCCTACGGGCCATTGTAGTAAGTGTGCTAAAATGTTCGTCCACGTGCTCATACAGCTCATCAAACTGAGGTCCTAAACCCCTGACATACATACGATTAATAGTTCTATTGCTTTCGTTCAGATCAGGGACTCCCTCTGCCATCCGCAGAAAATCAGTAGAGTACGCTCCTACAGTCAACATCCCTCTAGAAAAAGAACGCATCTGCCTTCTAACCTGATTTAGGGCTATTTGCGCCTGACCGCTAGCTATGTCCGCGTCTTCCCTCAAATTGCGGTATCTCCGCACACTTGACCAGAAATAGTCACCTCTGTATTCCTGGACGTCTAACTCATTTAACTCTCCTTCTTCTTCATACTCTTCTTTCTGAGGATTTTCCTCCTCTGCTTCTTCTTCTAGTTCTTCTTCTGGATCCTCCCCAGGATCCTCCTCAGGGTCTTCCCCAGGATCTTCTTCAGGATCCTCTTCCGGATCTTCCTCTGGTTCCTCTTCCTCTTCTTCGCTGTATTCTATCTCCGGTGAATGCACTCTAACTCTGTTTATAGAAGAACTACCTATCTCCGACACAGACATAAAACCATTTTGATATATTTCTGGCGATGCTCCATTATTTGCGTGGAATCCATTCTGATGGACCCTAGATGGTTCGCCTACTTCATTATGAAACCCGTTTTGAAATATAGGAGGCGCTTCCTCCCGTTCTTCCTCAGCATGCGACTGAGCTCCGTTTTGCCCAGACATGCTGAAAAGAAATAATTTCAAACGTAAGCGACCATCTGAGCCCATTTCACACACAATCCCAATATCAGCTTATAAAATGCTGTAAACATTTAATAACCTTAGCGCAAGTAATAAATACTTAGTTGCCTTAGTCGTCCGTATAAACAGGTACTAGTCACTTACTAACTTAGTAGTCTTGGTTCGCGCACGTCATACTACATATTACCAATGCATATATCACACAATAACAGACAACTACGGTCTGACTCTTGCTGCAGTAGTTCCTAGGTATACTTACTGACAAATTACTTCCAGTCAAACAGACAATCAGACAAATCTAGCAGTGGTAACTGGACCAAACTGCTCTGATACCAACATTGTCACGACCCAAAATATTGAGCCGCAACCGGCGCTAGGGAACGGGAGTGGTAGCTCAGGAACCCGTAGCAAGCCTAAAATCACAATTAATTTTTTTCGCATATAATATAAACAAACATCGTAGCACAACAGAAGCAAATATATAACATATATAAACATTTACACTAACTGTTCTGTTAACCTCGCGGGCTCTAGTTACCGTACCCTGTACGAACTGGCCTCGCGGTACTATATACATCAGTTAGTGTCAAAACATCACACCGGCATCTGGGGCCGTGGATCATATACTAAATACGTAGCCTATCAAAATGCATATAAAATAATGACAGCAGTTAATATCTACAATCAAAATGAACTGCTGACTAGGCTACTATTCCGTCGACACAGGACCACTACTGCAGCATTCACAGAAGTCAGAAACTAACATATACAGCTGACTTCTGGACTTCAAAACTGGCCTCTAGCTAGGTCCACAAACTAAGCACCTGAAAACATCAAAGGTGAGGGGTCAGTATTTGGGAAAATACTGAGTGAGTGTGCATTTACTAACGGTATTATCATAAAAACATAGCATCGCATTTCAAGAAACAATAACATAAAACATATAAACAGGTATTTGATCCGTACGAAACTAATATCCTAGCATGCGACATAACTCTCGAATAATCAAATCATACTAATCCAGATAGTCCGACCCGGGAGTGCTCACACTCTACCCATCGATCGCGACCTATCTCTTAATCCCAAAGTGTGAGTCCAACTCACTAGATACGGGAACTCCAGACTACACCGTAGCCGAGTGCTCACTCGTATCGAATTCATTATCCAACTTCGAAATTCATATTCATATCGTGTCATTTCATATCATATCATATTCAACCATCTATCATATGCAAATACACTAGACTGACTCGATACTGGTGATCACACAGCCTATTGACACCCAATAGGTAGCTAGTTTCTTCGGATCGCGTACTAGTTCTCGTATATAACTTGATATAAATATAAACATTTAATTAAATCATATAACATGCGATGCGTAAAAACAGTATACATATGTATATAAAATAGCTTTATATATATAATACACGAAAGTAAAGTGCAACTAACAGTGACCGCAATCCAAGAAAATGATATGATCGATCTGATAGTACACTCTCGCTAGTCCGCGTCTACTGACCCCACTATTCGCTGACACGTCTGACAAATTGTTAATGATTAGACGTGCACTTCATACTTTAATACATTTAATACTTTTAAGTTCTAGGGTTTAGTTTTATTTTTATGATCTCATTATTCCTTAATCAAAATTACGATATCTTGAACTCTGTTTCTCGTATTCGAGAAACGTATAATATCCTTGACATTTTTCGTTATCGTAGCTCACGTAAAACGTCGAGCTAAAACATTACTTTTTAGTTTATCAGGGTCCTTAATCGTTTTTAGGGTCTAATATTCTAAAATGTTGAAATCCTATTCAATTAGGGCTAAAAGCTCAATTAGGTCCCTGCGGACCCACTGTGTGTGCTCGCACACTTCAGTGTGCGTCCGCACACTTGGGAGTGTGCGTTCGCACACCACAAGTGTGCATACGCACACTTGCTCAAGTGTGCGTCCGCACACTGCAAGTGTGCGTTCGCACACTTCGGTGTGCGATCGTACACCGAGTGCAGCTCACGCACAGCCCCGGAAACGTCGTTTCCGGGCTTCCCGTCGTGCTATCACTCCCCATACACGCCAAACACTCCGTTTCCAACAAAACCCGTAACTTTGTTTTTCCAAAAATGCTAAAATCGAGTTTAAATCGATAATTCCAAATTCTAAACTAAAACAGCCCGTATAACTCGAATTTGGCACTAATTCTCAAAATCTTACCTTGATTTGAAGCTAGAGATCGATAAAGCTTTCAATTCCGAAGAGATTGCCACTTGAATCACTCAATTCGGACGTCGGACGGAGAAACGGCGGCGGAACGACGGAATCGGCGATGGTTTCTCTAATTCTCTCGATAGTTCTTCTGATTCCTTCATTCAAATGGTTTTCTTATATATATTTTGGTAAAAAGCTCACTTTGATCCTTGTTCTTTTTGTCTCTTATCATTTATCCTTTTAACTTTTCTACCGTACGATTTAGTCCATAGCTAAATTGTTAACTTCTTTTATTATGACTTATACGTATTATTTATCCCCGATAAATAATACGGAACTCGATATTAACACTTTCCCGTCAAAATCCAATATTACTATTTTCGACACAAAGTGGCTAAATTACCATTTTGGTCCCTGTACTTATTTTTGGACTTTTCTTGCCATTTTTCCTTTAAGTTCCAATTCTAACTTTAGAATTGAAATATAACCTTAGTTTTTCTCATAATTAATTTCCTGAAACCGACCTACTTAACATTTATTTACTTTACTTTTATCAGAAATTCTTCTGATATTGCCACTCTGGTGAATCAAAACTGGACACGTGGTCCAATTAGATAATTAAACATTTTGGGTATTACATGGTACGTGAGATTTTAGGGTTTTTGATATCGGTAATTCTTATTTATTTTTTATTTTTGGTTTAATTGTCCACCCTTTAAATAATGCACATAAGGTAGTATTTATAGATTTTAGGTTAGGATTAGGGTTAGCTAGGGTCTAGTCCAGGTTAAAATGTTTATTTTAAGTTAATTAATATTATTTTCATACTAATTAGTAGATGCCATAAAAAAAAGGTGGTAAAAAACTGTTTTGGTCTCTAAAAATATCAAAAGGGTCTCCATGGCCACTAAGATTAGCTTTTGGGAAATTTGGTCTGTCAAATCTATAAATTTTAACACATTGTAGTTAATCCAATTTTTTAGATTTTTATCACAACTCCTTTGAATTTTTATGTGTTATTTCGACAAATACACTTTAATCTTTCAAGTTTGTCTCTATATGTGGATCTAATACACTTGAATTTTAATAATAAGTGGATTGCTAGGTCGTCGCTTGGGTGATCATCATTAAACGCTACGGTCCCTTTAAATTCGTGAATGTTCACCTTCTAGGACTTCTCAATTTATTAAAATTATTTATCTTATTTGTAATTTTTTTAATTTATAGTTAATAAAGTGTTTTCGTGAGTTTTAAATTTATATAAACCACCAGTTTAATTTTTATTTTTTATTTGTTTTATTATAGATGTTATTATTAATGAATTATTTTCATAAAATTTTAATTTGCATAACTTTATCAAATTTTATTAAATTAAATCTGAAACAACTATATTAATAAAATATTCAAAAAATTCAAAAACTAAACTTGATAACCTGACATGAAACAATATAAACTCTGTGTAACTCGCAGATCTACTTGCAAAAAATAAAAAATAAATTATCGAATGTTTCGCGACTACAATTTATTTCTCAATTAAACCTTTTTAACATCCACAGACTGATTTTTAATATCAAAAACTACAATAAAAATTATCTTATTAAACCACTACCTCACAAATCCTTAAAAAAAAAAGATAATAAATCCTTCACAAGAAAAAGAAATTAAAAACAAAATTTTCAAAAAGAAAGACTAACAATAAAATTAAACATTAAAAAAAATAACTATTACTCATAAATGATTTCATCTTTATTTATCAAAAAGTTTTTAATCTATCTTCGATTTTTGATTCGTGATTAAATTGAGTTTGATACGTGAGTCGTTGATAAATTTTAACCCATCAAAAGAGGGGAAAAGAAAAAGAATTGAATATTTATTTATTTGATGAATTAAAGCAACAAAAAAAAGCAGATTACCGTGAACGGAAAAAATAAATCATTGATGACAGCCGGAAAAAAAAAGCTATAGACGGATAATTTTTTTAAAAGGAGAAAAGAGAGATGGAACTCGTAGTTTGATTGGGAGTGGTAAAAAAAAGGCCAAATGTCGTAAAAAGGCCAAACCTTTTATAAAAGTTTCACAAAAGTCCTGGCGTTTCAATTTTATCGATTTTGGCCAAAAACAAATTATTTGGTTTCAATTGTGGCCAACTCTCAGTTTGATTTCAATTTGCCTATGTAACGCCTATGTGGCATGCACATATTTTGAAAGGTCAGGACTTTTGTGAAACCAACTAATCCATTTTTGGCCAAAATCGACAAAATTGAAATGTCAGAACTTTTGTGAAACCAAATAATCAGTTTTTGGCCAAAATCGACAAAATTGAAAGGTCAGAACTTTTGTGAAACTTTTGTGAAAGATGTGGTCTTTTTATGACATTTGGCCTAAAAAAATGATTCCATCCTTTTCATCTTTTTTATTTTTTAAGTATAAATTCCTTTTTATTTTTTTGAAATCCATAAATCTCTTATTTACTTACTTTTATAATATTACTATAGTTACTTTTTTAAAGGCATTTTATTTTAAATTAATTTATCTTTTGATAAAAATTTCAATTTCAATAAACTACTTATCTAATTTTAATATTTTGTTATATGAAATATTATCTCTATCAGTGTTTGATTTTAAAATTAATTTGTATACTCATAAATTCTCAATTTGTAAATTTACTTATTTAATTACCTTTTCTACAATAAACATTATTACTCCAAATTATTATTATGAATTTTACCAATCTCTATGAACTGTCACCGGAAACTCTTATTCTTCCTCTACGACACTTCCGTTCAACAGTGTGGGAAAAAAACAGCCATTATTATCACGAGTTTTTAACTTGTAAAAACCGTTTATTTTTATTGATAAAAATTGCTATCACTAAAAGCATTTAAATTTATATTAATTTGTATACATTAAGAATTCATAATTTGTGTAAAAGCTTATATACCAAAAAAATACCAAACTTTTGCGGCTTGAGTCAAATTTTAGCCAAACCTTTGAAAACCACGATATTTAGCCAACCTTATGTGTTGTGTTTTTTTTTCCAGTTATTTTTAAATCAAACCGAACTTTTTGCTTACATGTCATCCATATCACTGCCAACTCAGCAAAACTAGCTGACATGGCACATTCCAAATCACTAACCCAAATCTAACCAACCAAAGACTAAATCAAACAAACCAAATCCAACTAAATCAAATCAATTCAAAAATTATTTAAAACTCATAAATATTTTAAAAAATTAATATTAATTTATTTCATTTAATAAAATGATAGGTATATAATCAATTTAATATTTTTATTAAATAGATAAAAAAATCATAAAATTAAAATATTCAAAAATCACTAACGATTTTTCCTTTAAATTTATTCCGAAATTTACTTAATATATTTTTTTATTATAAGACAAACAGAACATATTTTTTCCCTAATGTTTTCCTCAATTACCGCTAATTTTTTCACTGAATCTACTCTGAAACAAAATTTCCGCCGCCAACTCAAACCGACTGCCGAAAATTTTTGCAGCTGATTTTTCCCTAAATCTATCCCGAAACGACGATTTTCCGCCCGCAAAAAAAAAAACAAACCGACCGCGACCGCAGGAAATTTCTTTCCGGCGGTCGCGGTCGGTTTGATTTGTTTTTGCGGGCGGAAAATCGTCGTTTCGGGATAGGTTTAGGCAAAAATTAGCGGTAATTAAAATTTTTTATATTAATTTTATATGATTTAATAAGATTTTTATTTAACTAATTAAAATTTATATAGAAATTAAATTTATATTAGTCGGCGTGAATTTTAATCGGAATTAAAATGTTGAGATAATTAATATTTATTTTAATTAAATAATATTTATTTTAATTAAATAATATTTATTTTAAAAATAAATTTATATAAATGTTTTAAAATATTTATGAGTTTTAAATAATTTTTGAATTAAAGTGATTTAGTTGGATTTGGTTTTATTTGATTTAGTCTTTGGTTTGGTTAAATTTGGGTTAGTGATATGAAATGTGCCATGTCAGCTAGTTTTGCTGAGTTGGCAGTGACATGGATGACATATAGGCACAAAATTTGGTTCGATTCAAAAATGGCTGAAAAAGAAACACAATATACAAGGTTTGCCTAAATATGGTGGTTTTTCAAGATTTGGCTAAAATTGACCTAAGCCGTAAAGATTTCGCATTTTTTTGGTGAATAAGCCTCGTATAAATGACTTATTTAATTTTTATCATACAAAATATAATTTCAAAAATTATTTGATTTTGACATTCTGATGGCATGGAGAGCTTCCGATGAAATTAAGGAAAACATTTATTTTCAGGAATTAACTGTAATATGCTCCTCGGGAACATGAATCATTTCTCGGAGATGAACATAGATATATAAACGGCATGAAATTTTCAATAATCACATTTGTCATCATCGGTACCATATTCCAAATTTACAATCTAGCAAACTTTCACATATTGTGTGGGGACATTGTTCTACTCCATTGAACAACTTCATCCATTATTCACTTAGCTACAAACCGACTCTTTTTTCTGTTTTTACACACTAAATTAGTGAGGGTAATGTTATCCTCGTCGTTCGAATATAAAACTCTTCTACTCTTTAATCTACTTTTACGGAAGCAAGCAAGCGTAACATTATCATCATCATTCGAATCTAAAGCGACGTTTTCCGAATCCCTTAATGAATCAATATTTATTCTACTTGTGCAGTTTAGAGCCTTCCTAGTATTCTCTGTAGAGAGTCCATCTAAAAGAGACTTATCAACATACTTAAATATTAACTACTCTTAATTCCGAACTTTCAGAGGACAGCTTTAATGTACTGACCTGGATGGAAGTATCAGGCTGACTTTCAGATGACAGCTTTAATGTAGTGACCTGGCTTGAATATCAGGCTGACCGACTGTCTCATCCTGGTGACCGTTGGTTATTTCCAATAAATTTGAATTGGGGCAATCAAGAGATGACATAAATATATCAGCAAACCCTATTATCAGAAATTGCTCTTCGTCACCTGACTTGGAACATATTTTCTGACTCGATGCTAAATTGTTGCTATCAATAGTCCCAATGCCGTCATAATCTATCATCCTTAGTTCCGAGCTTTCAGGGTGGAACATACTACAACTCTGGTTGTTACCATCAATTTCTTCTAGGATACTCTCAGCTCTTCTTGGCTGTGATTTACATGACTCTCCGTTCTTACCGGTATCATTGTCATCTGTTACTGTCACAGGTACTGAAACAAAATTCAATGTCAAATCATCTTGAGCTTGTTGAACAAGCGAATTCTTTCTTAAACGAGTTTTTGTTCCTTTCTTAGTCTTCCCATATTTGTAGCCAGCTTCAGTGCCATTAGTTATCCCTGGGGCTTCTTCATTAGAAATTTGCGCTCCTACATTACGTCTTTTGGATCCACGCCTCTTTGAAGTGTTGCTGCATTCCAAAAATAAACCACATGCAGAATAAGAGAAAGACCCACTGGAATAGACTTTCAATCTTTGTAGGCAAAATAACATTTTAAATACACCAAGCCTTTAACAACACTAAAAAATATGGCTTACCGAGGAGAAGCAGTATTATCCTCCCCAGATGCTGCTCTTTCTCTGCAATAATAGAAGGCCTCCAATGAAATCAAGCTAGCAATGTAATCAGATAATATACAGTACAGTAACAAGAGGATAATTGGATAATACCCGGATTTCCTTTTACATTTGCGTGATTGTTTCATGTTTTCAGGTTCATATAGTGATCCCGTCACCGGCAATGGAACAAAATCATGAGGACCAAGTGCAGGCCGGTACACCTCGCGGTCCACAAAATTGCTTATAATTGCAGCTTTCTTTATTCTTCTAGCTGCTTGTAGCAATGGCACTTTATCTGGAAATAATTCCTTCCATCTTCTGGAAAAATGCAAAGTATATATATAAATAAATCACACACAAAACTGACATGGAAAATAAATAGTATATAACTGAAAGTATAAAACATAACATGATTAGGTAATTTTTAAAAATCCACTAAATTGCAAGCTATGTACCTCAGACATTGCCTATTTGTTCGTGGTGCGAGACATTTAGCAATCTTCGCCTAGCAATTTTCATATTCTTGAAATGCTATCTTTAACCTTAAATCCTCTTCTTCAGTCCACTTATTGAAATTTAAAGACAGGTCTATACAGTTCCTCCATCTGAAACAGAATTAGAAATCAAAAGTTTGGTCATGTAAGAGAAATCTACATCAACTTTAGCATTATTATTTCATACCTTTCTCTAGAATTCACATCAATTTGGCCAGGCACAGATTGAGCTATCTTCCTCCAATTTGATGGGCCTAAAAGCATCACAGCTACCATTATGAAACAATGTCGGCATGAGGCTTTTACTAAAAGAAAAGAAGCCCAAAGCAAGTGAACACCGTTATATCGATTAAAAAAATACAGTCAAAGAAACCTTTGGATATGAATCAATTCAAAATATTTGCTATAATGCAAGGAAAGTATTAGTATGAGAAAGACGTGTTTAATAAAGGCTTAACACAGTTCAAAAGAGACATGAACTGATGAACTTTAGATAAGGGGTATTAAAGACAAGCAGAGCTAAACATCGATCTTTCACTTCTGGGTGAATAAGTCCTTGAAAAAGTAAGACCAACTTAAGAAGTTCAATTATTTCAAGTACTTTGAAAATGTGAATGTGCATGCTTGTGAGTTGTGATGCTGTTTTATTCAATGTACAATGAATGAGTTTCAGAAATAGTAATTAACCAAAATGACGCCTGAGACAATTCAGAAGCTAAGCTGCATAATTATGATGTATATAGGTACTTTCCCGGAAACAGACCTGGAGGAGCACATGCACAAGATTCCACCTTCTCTAAAGTTTTTCTTTGTAATCACAACTTGAATGAAAAGTTAGTCGTCTATGCAAGTTGCAACTTTTCAACTCCATAATTATTCATATATAGTTATACTAGCAACAGGTCATAACAAGGTAAAACTTAGGGTCTCGAGTTGAGATTTTATAAGCTAGACCTTTTATTAAAGCCTAGTTTTCCTATCAAGCCCTCCATTTGAATCAAAAAGGAAAAAATATATGTATTGCATTTTGTAGGAAGGTCGGGATGTAGCACAAGGCTTTACCCCCGAACATCAACATCCCAGGCCCAATCAGACCAATACTACCGATTTAACAAGACTGGACTGGATTCAATGCTCTGCATGGATTGGAGTGAATGGAAAGGGAATGAAAGGGAACGTGTTATACATGTGTGTGTGTGTGTGTATATATATATATATATATATATATATATATATATATATTTGGATGAAAAACATGGGGAAGGAATAGGAATGGAAGGGGAATCATTCCCCTTATATGAATTGAAAAATATTCTACCCCAATTTGAGGTGTAGAAAAGTTCAATTTCTTGTTACAATAAAAATGATAGCAAAAATACCCTTTTTTACCTCTAATCTACCAATGAGTTACCAAATAATCACTAATAAACTACCAAAAAGAAGATTTTTGCAAAAAATTCAAAAAATGAGGCATTTTTGAAAAAAACCCTAAAAATAAGGGCAAATGCGATATGTGTTTATAAAGCTACTCATTTTATATAAATCTACTAAATTTCTTAATATTTGTATTTATTCGAAACTGTCTATCAATTTGGAACGGAGGGAGTAATTACTAAACACAAGGAATTCTGTCCTTGTTAATTACTATTATCCCCCATGAGTTTATGTCCTAAATCTTGTTTCCTCCACGAGTTCTAAAATAATACTATTTCTCCCTCACATTTTAGGCTATTTTTTTACTAAACCCCCCCTTTTTTTCTTAATACTTGTGTTTATCCTAAACTATCTATTAATTTGGAACAGAGAGAGTAATTATTGAACATAAGGAATTTTTCTGTCCCTATTATTTTATAGGTTAATTACTATTATCCATATGAGTTTATGTCCAACTCCAAATAATTGTTTCATCCATGAGTTAAACAATAATACTATTTCCCCCTCACATTTTAGTTTTTTTTTTACTAAAACCTCCCTTTTATAAAGAGGTTTCAGTTAACTGAAGTCTGAAACATAAAACTGAGGGGGAAATAGTGATTTTTCATAACTGAGGGGCGAATCAGTATGTCAAACCAAAACTCGTGAAGTAATAGTAATTAACCCTTATTTTTTTTATAATCCCAATATTTTTTTTTATAATTCCAATATATTCTTGTAAAATATTAAACCCTATATTAGTTTTTATTTTGTTACACATTCAAATGGCAAGTCTGCATCAACTTCTTTTTTCTTCTCAAAATTTGTTCGTATGTTTACTATTCGAATAGTCTTTATTTGTTTGATATTTAAACTTTGAATAGCTGTAACTACATGTACGATTTTATATAAACAAAGAGATCCATTGATTATTTTATTATGTGACACAATAATGTAGTTGATAAAATAGTGTCAACGGTCTCTGTTTCCTCATTAATAAAAATTAAAATATTGGAGTTGATATAATAAATTTGGTAGTTGTTTGCAAAATTTCAATTTTACTTCAATTCTAAAATGAAGATTGCAAAAACGTTAGTGTAATAACATCATTTTTCTTTTGTTTGTTTTTTGTCATAATTTATTTTCTCCTTCCTCTCATCCAAATAAGTTAAAAAATTCCTTTCCTTTAACCTTTTAATTATACTTTTTATCCAAACACAATTAAATTAAAAACTTCATTTTCCATTTGATGACAAACATCACCAGATGCAGTCAACACTACTATTCCAAGTACAACACAAGATAGTTATCATTCCCATCTGGATGTCGGGTGAAATCATGCAGTTTTATTTCAATCAAACTATGGTTAAGTATGTTGCACGGAAATGGAAACGGACACCATGAAAAAATACAGGAAATGGAAACGTGGGAAAATGTGTAAATAACAAAAATATAGGGATATATTTATAAAAATTTAAAATTTAAAAATTGTATATATATTAAATTTACTTATAAATAATATATTTTTATATAAATAAATTACTATCACATTATATAAAATAAGTCATTTATATAAGTGTAATTAGATTTTTGTGTTTGAAAAGAAGAAGAGTTTTTGTTTGTTTATTGTGATTAATGTGAATAATAAAGTTTGTTGGTGAATAATTATATATATTAATTTATAAATAACTCGTTAAAACGATTATATATAACTTTTCAAGATTTTTTTTAAGGAAACGGGTATCTAACTTTTATTATTTACAGAAACGACCCTGAAAAGTTTTTGAGAGTTTCGAAAACGTTTAAACGGGGAAACGCACCTTCGTCAAGGTTGTCGTGCATCATACATACAGCTAATGACTCAAGTTAATAATGGATAAGCTTTTCAAACAAAACTTTGATAAAAGAATTAGAAGAATAATCCATATAATAAGAAGTTAGAAACGCCTCAAATTTGCTCAAAATGATATAGTTTACTGCTATTATATTATATAATAAACAAAGTTGATGCCTTTTACCAGCATCTATATGGTGAAGGTCAACATGTATAGAACAGCAGGTTAAAAGAAACTTGTGTAGCTATATGTATCTAGAGCATCTTTAAAATTGAGGAATCAATAGGCTTGAAACAAAATGAGATATTGAGGGATCAATAGACATGAAACAAAATATTAATGCGAGTAAGTTGAGTAACTATATATACGACTCACAAGAAAATAATTAATTTACTTCATTAATTAGATTGTAATACCAATTACTAAACTAAAGAATGTCGCCCACTCTTTTCTCAAAAAAAAATGCCACCCACACCAAGTTACAATAACCAGAAATGGCTTAAAAAAGTATAAAGAATCAACATAATTTGGAAGTAAAAGATGTTGTTATTCTTATAAGAACACAACAAAAGAACAAACATACAGAAAGTAAAACTCGAAGAGCAATTTTCATTTTCACTTTTGGTTGCTAGTCCAAGAAATTAAACTGCAGGTTGCAAAAGGCCATTGCATTTAGTAAAATAAAATTATATAAGTTAGGCTTCAAACAAGATGCAACAAAATTAAAACAGCGTATGTTGATTTTGAGATAGGGGAAAAACAAATTACAAGTTCTCCCTCATTCCCTACCACTTATAGATAAGTTTACATGCCAGACAAAACTTGGAGGGAAACTTTGTTCCATTCCCTTAACAGCCAATGTACATGAAAAGATGTTGGTAAAATTACGCAAGCGTACGTAGCCAACTTGTAATACAGACTATGAAGTCCGGATATCGTACCCACAGAGAAAGCTCTAAAGATAACCAGTTAAGGAACTCGATTCGAATAGCCGAAAAGATAGTTTTTGTTTGTTGTGTAATTAAAAGACAGAAATTAACAATTGTAATTTAACGTAAACTAAAGCTGTAATTCAAACGGCGTTTTAACAATAATGGGAAAAGCAGGGATTATTAATGTTCGTTATGCTGTTTACTTGATTCGGGTTATGGATTGTATTATTCTGATGAGGTTCGAACTAATCTTAGGCACCTAAAATTCTCTCTCGAGCAATTACAGGCAAAAGTATTAAACTCACTAATACTAGGTTAATTATTCACTCTCGCACAATGATTAACCTATGTATAAATCAATTTAATAGTTGTTAAGCAAATTCAAAGAACCCGCACTCGTTAATTCACTCTCGCACAATTAACTCCTGCGTTCTTAATTATATTGTTCTATTCCAATTTTACTCTCTCGAGCTAAAACTAAAACAAATGGCATAAACTAAGTGATCAATTTAGGCTAAGCATTAAGCACAATAATTAAAACCCATCAAGAACAAAAACCCATAAATCCAATTCAATTAGACAGACATAATTGCGATTAATAATCCCTAACGAAGGGTTTAGCTAGACATAATAATGAAATAACTAAAAACAATAATTAACGAATTCATTCTGCGATTAAATAAATCACTACTAGAAATATGTCATTTAGCGACGGATTTTTCCGTCGCTAAATGGTATAAATCCGTCGCTAAATGCCATTAGCGACGGATTAGCGACGGATTAAATCCGTCGCTAAATTCCTGGTCGCTAAATCATTTAGCTACGGAAAGAAAAAATTAGCGACGGATTTTAAAAAATTTAGCGACGGATTTAGCGACGGATTTTAATCCGTCACTAATTTTTTTTTAAAAAAAAAATAAAAAAATTAATTTTTTTAATTAAAGCTAAAAATGAAATATTATTTAATCTATAGCCCACGGTCACCCACCCACCCGCGATAGGTCACCTATCATCATCCTCCGGCATTTTTCGCAAACTTCCCAGTAGGTCACCCATCCTTCAATTGCTCTCAGCCAAACCTCTTTAACCTTCTAGTTCCTCCGCGCGTAACTCCATCTTATCCAGCTCAAATTCTTAATACATATCTATGCATATTATATTTAAATATAACTAAAATGAACGAATATTTACTCCCGCAATTAACAACCACATTATAAAATATTTTTTTCATAAATATTTATTTTTTTAATAAATAATTATTTTTTATACATAATTAATTCTTTAATAAATAATTATTTTATTAATAAATAAATATCGTTTAATAAATAAATATTGTTTAATAAATAATTATTTTATTAATAAATAAATATTTTATTAATAAATAAATATTTTTTAAGAAATAAATATTTTTAAATAAATAAATATTTTTTAAATAAATAATTGTTTTTTAATAGAATTAATACTTTTAGCGACAGATTCTGAAAACCGTCGCTAAAAGTAAGCATTTAGCGACGGATTCTGAAATCCGTCGCTAAAAGTAAGCATTTAGCGACGGGTTTTAAAATTCGTCGCTAAAAGTGAAAAAAAAATTGGCGGGGTTTGTCCCGCCATTTTAGCGACGGAATTTCCGTCTCTAAAGTTGGCGGGATGAATCCCGCCAATTTTTTTTAGGGATTTAGCGACGGATTTAAAATCCGTCGCTAAATCCGTCGCTAAATCTGATTTTAGCGACGGATTTGAAATCCGTCGCTAAAATCCGTCGCTAATCGACAGTTTTCTAGTAGTGAATACTGAATATGAAATTAATATCAATCGTACCTTGTTTGAAGTAAACTAATAATGAACAATGAAAATCCAGCGATAATGAAGAACGAATACTAAAATTGTAATAATCTATAGTCTAATCTCAAAAATAAAGTCGCGAACCCTAATATAATGTTTAAGAAAGGTATTTCTACTAAGTCTTCTTGTAATCTTCGAGCTATGTCAAATTTCCATAATACCCAAGTCTTTTATTTGTCGAAATCCACTGACAGAGGCTAAAAACGACATATCAGCATCACTTAAACGGACGGCGCACGACGTGCAGGGGTGAAGGGCACGTCGTGCCCTTTATAAAACTCAGCCGCACGACGTGCACAGCCAAACCGCACGTCGTGCGGTACCAATTTTTTTCAAGCACGTCGTGCTCATCGACGTGCTTTCCCATCTCAAAAGTTCTGGACACTGGAGTTGAAGTGCTCTCAACGTGCTCTCAATAAGCACGACGTGCACCACTAACTTTGTGCCAAAATGATCTCGTTTCTTGCTCCAAACGCTTCCCGGCTCTCTCATAAGTCCAAAATCGCTCTAATAAGCTCCAAAACCATCCGTTTACGTGCATATACCTGAAATGCTTGGACATAACAATAAGAACCACAACTAACATGATTTCGACGTCAAATACGCAATAAAAAGACCTGAAAGTACCTAGAAAATAGGAGTATTTCTACTCCTATCAAACATCCTCACACTTACCTTTTGCTTATCCTCAAGCAATTAAAGAACAATGTCACATTACCAATCATCAAACTTTGTCAAAAATCCCAAAATTAAAGCACTTTCACAACCCCCTAAATAATGAACCGATCAACACTAAACCTTTAAGCCAAACAACACTGCAAGAATAACATCAAATACCAATTCCCAGTGCCAAATCATGAATTAATAACACCGAGACTACACAGATACACTTATTAAAACATGATTTCTAAATTACATTGATCAAAAATGGCAATCCAATCAATTCAAAAACACAAACGAAATTTGAGCAAATGAGCAAAAATACAAGTCTGCATAATGAAATCACCAATTAACTCCTCACAAGGTAGTCTCTCGCACACAAGTGTAACAAGTATAAACAATTAAGCTCTCACATCAATACATGTAATCTTGCCATAAGCTTGCCTATAGTTCACAATTCCACTACTAAGTTAAGTCAAACAAAAAGAATCAACAAACACAAACTAGAAACCATGTAAATAAAAACTTTAGCTCTTTCTTTTTATCAATCTCTTTTTTCTTTACTTGTCATGCCTTGAGTTCTTATTTTCAGATTTGTATCTTTTAAACTTAGCTTTTCTCTTTTTATTTCTTTTTCTTTGCTTTCTTTTTCAAGATCTCTTTTATTTTTCGCTCCTTTCCTGAACTTCAAAAGGCAACACTAATCATATCAAACAAGAGATAATCAATCTAATATCATGAGCTGAGGATGTTATACATCCTCACACTAGTTTCCCGCATATCCATCAATCTGTCAAGTCAAAATAAGGTAGAAAAGAGAGAGATAAGAAAAGGTAAAGTGTGTAAAATGTGTGTAAAACAACAAAAATATGGCTAAGGCTCAAATTGGTTAAACTAAGGGACAATGGTAGGCTATTTAAAGTGGTCTAAAGAATAGGTTATCCTAATTGCCATTTATCACTTTCAAATTATTCAACCTACAATGCAATTTTACTGTGGACGCAAGGCAAGTTCTAGAAAATTAACATGTATCGACTCACACCACAATAAAATGAGACATAAAAAGTATGCTCGATAAGGCTTAAAAATCTCATAAAACTGGGTAAACACAAGGTGATTTAAAATAAAAACATGGTTAATTGCTCAAAATTTCAAAATTTCCACAAGTGCTCCTGTCAAGATTGTCATGCCAAAATTCACAATATTCAGAAGAAAGAACATGTTTTCCGAAGTGCAAATTTTCACCTCAGTCTTATTAATTCATGCTGGCTAACTAGGCAAGTGTTATTTAACTGTCATTCTCACAAAGTTGTTCGAACATAAGAGCAAAAATTAACCAACTCATTAAATAGGGGGAACGAAAACACTAATAGCTTTATACCTAATAGCTTCAGAGAAGGCTTGCAACAGCATATCCATAAATAAGCCTCATATTTTTGAAGTACAAAAGAAATGTACAATTTAAAGAGAAGTACTTACTGAGATTCACATTCTGCACCAGTACGACCAGTGACATATAAGGAAGCCAACTGATTGCAATTGATCTTTGGAAGAAATTCTCTACACATTTTTGGGGTAATTTCCAAATCTTTGATTGATGCAATAACAACATCTAAGCAATTTAAAACACTAGAGTATCCTTCTGGACCACTTCAAAATAAAAGGTGTCAGGAAATTATTCTTGAGTCATCAAAAATCATTAATACAATTACTACATCAAATCTTCTCCAACAGATTGAAAATAACCTTGCATTGCCCAATTTGAATATTATAAGATATGTCCAAAAATGAAAAAAAATGTTGGTCACTGTCTGAGATCATAAGAACTGCAAAGCAGGAATCTCTTATTGAAATGGAAACAATTCCTCATACAAGACATATTTTCTCTCTTATATAGGGGTGTAAACGGGCCAAGCAGAGCCCAAGTTAGGCCAAGCTCGAGCTCGAGTGTGTTTTACAAGCTCGAGCTCGAGCTCGGTCGGGCTTAAACTTTTAAGCTCGAGTTTGAGCTCGAACAATATTCGAGCTACCCTAGCCCGAGCTCGAGCTCGACTTGATTTAAATAAAAATAAAAATTAATATTAAGAAAATAATCAAATTTGATGTATTCTAATTTTTTCTATTATATAGTATGCAATTTAATCAATTTATAATATAAATAACTAAATTTAGAGGTATAAAAGTTTAATATAATAATAATTTTTATTTTTATTTTCTTATAACAAGCTCGTTCAGGCCCGTTTAGCCTCACGAGCCTTTGTATATGATACTCGAACTCAGCTCGAGATGAAGCTCGAGCTCGAATTTTTCGAGCCAATATCGAGCTTTTTTCGAGTCGATCTCGAGTCCAACTCGTTTACACCCCTACTTTTATTCTTCTTAAAAAAAATAACAACACGGTTTAGATACCTAAATTGCTCCGTTGAAAACTGAAGTGCCAATTCTTGAAATTGTTGCCTTATTCCCTTTCTAAGATTTTCCTTTTCAGCCTCCTTCCACTTTTTATGTTTCATCATATGAGGAGAATTCGCCAATGCTTTTCTATAATAAGCAACATGAGAATTTTCTAGTAGACCATCATGCATGGCTGAGACCTTTTTATCATTATCCTAAATGAGCCAAATATATCTTTAGTAAATTAGTAAATCAGTAAAGATAAAATATTGTATAAAAAATAAACTCATATAATAAATTATCCAATTTGGACAACACTGAAAGCTAAGCTGCCAATGTAACATGTAACCAACTACCGATATTAGCAACAAATGCAAGAATTACATGTTTATGAATATTGAAAGTTCAAATTCATAGACACAGGAATCAACAACAAAAATCTACACATTTCATATTCAAATGACTTGAATTGAAATAGTGGAACCATGCTATTTTAGATTTATATAAGGAAGCTTAAAACTGAATCTTGGGCTATAAAAATTCCACTTCATTCTCATTCCGACTCCAAGTGGAGCCAAACATGCCACAAGAGCCTAAACTAAATAAATGTCTTGTCATACTGCAATATTCAATTCATTGACATATGTTGTAGTAAGTTAGTAACATATAAGTTGCAGTCGTTACTCAAAAGTTAAAGCAAATAATAAAATACTAATCTGTCAGCAATGACTAAGAATTAACCTTTGATTTTGATGTTTCACAGCTCAATATTCTTTTCACTGAGATCAATTGTATACGGGGATCCTTCCCTAATGCAAGATCTCGTCCAGTAGTTTTCCTGCAGAAAAACTGCATGCCTTTAATGATATCAACACGTTTCTTCAATTTTTTATTTTCTTCGATTCTTGCTTGAATATGACCTAACTTACTCTCCAAAAACTTCTGACATGATCGATTCCTCTTAATGGCATCATGTAACAATTGTGTAGGCTTTGGGAACCTCGAAATATCGTTTACCTCCAACGCCAGAAAAGTATGAGCATCGCAAGTGTCTAAATCACTGGCTACATTCTCCGCCGAATTCTGCATTCCTTTCCTTAGAGTATCTAAAAAGAAAATTTATCCAATTAATGCAAGACGTAAACCTTCTAAAGACTAAAAAATTCACATTCTATTCAGTTAAATTCTTTTTTCACAATACTCTGCTTAGAAAGTCCCTAGGAATTAAATTCTTTTGAATAAAAAGGCAAGCAATTTCAAAATAGAAGAAATCATGAAATAGTTGGCAATATTTGGCAACAACTAATCAATTCAATTCAATTCTGGCACATAAATGATGTATTCAAACTCATTTCAAAAATAATAGGCTCAATGATGAAGGGAGGGGAGCCATGCGACCATGGCCCCTCCAACTTTTCAAAAATGTCAAAATTAGAACCAAAACTTTTTATATTTTACAATTTGACCTCCCTAATTTTAAAAATTGCCTCCTTAATGTCATGATTTCATTCAAATTTCAAAATTAACGTAAAATAACTTGATTTCTAATAAAAAAACTACAAACTCAAATTATAACTTTAATTTCCCAATGTCTTGAAAAAAAAATGAACATTATAAGTTCACCATTGTTATCATAAGCAGCAAAACGCCTCTGGACAGCACAAAGAGTATCAAAATCACTATCATCCTCAATAGTAGGTGAGATATCTAATAGAGAACTTGAATCGAAACGTTTTTGAATGTTTCTCAATAATTCAAAATCATCCTCCTGTTGGCCGCCGTCATCACCAGAGAAATCTCCGTCCGCAGAAGAGGGAGAAGGCAAATTAAAGTTGGTAGTAGCGGTGGTGGTGGCTGCGGTGGTGGCGGTGGTGTTAAGATAGGGGCGCATGCAGGCTTGCCCAAGGGCTTCAATGTCTTTGTCGAGATCGTCGTCGATTTCATAATCGTCGACATCTTCGTCACTATAGAGGTCGCCCGTGCTGTTTGTAATTGAAGGAGACATAAAGCCTTGTTAGGGTTTTGGCGGCTGAAGGAATTTGAATTTATAGGTTCCTGATGATGATCGATGTGGGATAATTTCTTCTCCGCATATATTAGGACTAATTACACAAAAGTATCCGTTTTTATTTTTATTTGTATTTTCTACCCGGTACTTCTTAGCTTACCTATTTTTCTTGAGAAAAAACTTATTTCAATATGTTATAGCTAGAAATATAATATGTTTTACAAAAGATATAGAGTATGTTAAAATTATAAGAATAGCATAATAAAACATTACCAATTGCTATATAAAAATAATATGGATTACGATTCCCCCAAGTTCAAAATGAACTTGAGGGGGTCATGTTCACGATCTACACCGTTCAATACAAAATGAACGGTGTAGATCAAAAAAGTAAAATTTTAATTAAATTAATCTACACCGTTCATTTTACAATGAACGGTGTAGATTGTGAACATGACTTCCTCAAGTTCATTTGAACTTGAGAGATTCCCAATCCAAATAATATTAGTCGATTTTAGTATTTTATTGTTTTAGATAGGATGATGATGTTGATTCTTTTAAAAAAATCGCAACATCCGCCTTGTTCTGATGTTCCCCATCGAAGAAGGAGTACCTAGACTAAATAGTTGTGAAGATTGTGAAGATGGTGGACTATAAGTTTCCTTCTTAGTCAAGTGCAGTTCTTTCTGACTAAAAAAATGTAGTTCTTTGAAAATGTGAGTCACTTTAAATGACATCTCAGTAGATTTTAAAATCTGATTGTTTCCGAAAGATAAAGGTAAAAAGTTTAAGATATTGTTAGGTTACCTGCCGCGTCTCTTTTCTAAGGACTATATGCGGTCAGTTGCAATCAAGCATGCATACAGTATTCAAGCAAGCAGACTTTTAAAGCTGGAAAGTTTTTCCCCAGGGCTTCTTCATTAGAATTAGTTATCCCCAGGCTTCTTCATTAGAAATTTGCGATCCTACAGTACGTCTTTTGGATTCACGCCTCTTTGAAGTGTTGCTGCATGCCAAGAATAAACCACATGCAAAATAAGAGTAAGACCCGCTGAAATAGACTTTTAATCTTTGTAGGCAAAATAACATTTTAAATACACCAAGCCTTTAACAACACTAAAAAATGTGGCTTACCGAGGTGAAGCAGTATTATCCTCCCCAAATGCTGCTCTTTCTCTGCAATAATAGAAGGCCCCCAATGAAATCAAGCTAGCAATGTAATCAGATAATATACAGTACAGTAACAAGAGGATAATTGGATAATACCTCGATTTCCTTTTACACTGCCTATAATTACCAAGTATAAGCTATTACTTTTAAAATTAAGCTATTGCTCATGATTAGCGAGTTTAAGCCATCGCTTATAAAACTAAGCTATTGCTTATTACTACCGAGCATAAGCTATCACTTATAATTACTGACTATAAGCTATTGCTTATAAACTTAAGCTATTGCTTATAGCAACTGATTATAAGCTATTGCTTATAACTACCGAGTATAATCTATCGCTTATAAAATTAAGCCTATTACTTACAATTACTGAATATAAGCCATTGCTTGAAAAATTAAACGATTGCTTATAACGACCGAGTATAAGCTATTGCTTATAATTACCGACTATAAGATATTGCTTAAGTTATTTCATATAATTACCGAGTATAAGCTATCGCTCATAAAATTAAGCCTTCTCTCATAGAATAAAGCTATCGCTTATAGAATAAAATTGTCGCTTAAAAAATCCAAGTAAACTATCGCTTATAAATTTGCCGAGACAAGTGACAACCTATAGAAGCAAGCTATCGCTTAAGAATTCGCGTAAGCAATCGCTTAAATCTCCGACTTGAGCAATCGCTTAAATTTCCGACTTGAGGTATCGCTTAAATCTCCGAATCAAGCTACCGCTTAAATCTCCAAACTAAGCTATTGCTAAAAAATCGAATTAAGCTATCACTTAAATCTCCGAGATAAGTTATCGTTTAAATCTGGGAACTAAGCTATCGCTTACATCTCCGAGTTAAGCTATCGCTTACATCTCCGAGTTAAGCTATCGCTTACATCTCCGAGTTAAGCTATCGCTTAAATCTCTGACCTAAGCTATCGCTTAAATCTCCGACCTAAGCTATCCCTTAAATCCGAGCTGAGCTATCGCTTAAATCTCCGAGTTAAGCTATTGCTTAAAATTCTAACCCCAGACATCGCTTAAAACTTTAAGCAATCGCGTGGAACTTCGACCTAAGCAATCGCTTATCAAATTAAGCTATCGTTTGGCCAAGGTAAGCTATCGCTTATAAATCGCTTAACCGAGATTAAGCAATTGCTTATAAGATTAAGCTATCAGTTAACCGAAGTAAGCTATCGCTTATAAGATTAAGCTAACACTTCTAAGATTAAGCTACCGCTTCTAAAGATATAGCTACCGCTTATAAATTTAACCAATCGCTTAACCGAGATTAAGCTATCTCTTATAAAATTAAGCTAGAGATAAGCAATTGCTTATAAAATTAAACTCTCTCTTATAAAGTTCTCAGATAAGTCATTGCTTATAAAAATTAAGCTATCACTTACAACATTTTGATATTAAGCTATCGTTTACAACATACCAAAATTAAGTTATCGCTTAAATTCCGACATAAGCTTAAAACTCCGACTCACAATAATCCTAAAAATCCGAATAAGTCATCGCTTATAAATTTGCCGAGATAAACCATTGCTTACATGGTTAAGTCATTGCTTATACATTTAGAAAAATGAGTTATCACTTATAGAATTAAGCTATCATTTAACAAATCCGAGTTAAGCTATTATTTATAAATTTGCCGAAATAAACTATCGATTAGAAAAAATATGAGATGAAAAATAAGCTATCTGTTACAACTTATAAGAAGAAAAATATGATATCGCTAAGATAACCGAGATGGAAAATTAGGTATGGCTTACGAATTGCAAGACATTTCAAGTCGGCTTTAGACAAACTCAGCGAGTAAGAAAGATACCCACACTGAAATTATGAAATAAAAAGCAAAATAACCCGGACATAAATATCCGATATTGGAGGGGAAGACTGGTGAAAACAACATAACTGGAATAGCTACAAAAGCTCAATACCAAAATTTATCCCCAAGACTAAAACTGAAATTACTTGCCCTTCATAAACTGAGACCAAAAAAGTCACTAGGGTATCCTCGGCCCAATACCAGTAAACATTCGAGATAACACTCTTCGCATAACAAACCATCTAAACCGAGATAACTATCAATTGAAATAAGATATCTCAATCCTAAGTGAATCCACAAATATTACCGAACGCCGAAATTATAATACAAAATATTGCATTAATATCGCTAAAGCAAAATAGAAAGGCGTAAATGAAAAAGAAAATGAAAAAAACGAAGGTGATAAACCCAAAGGAAAAATGCGCATATTCAATATTAATTATAGTAAAGAACAAAAATCATACGACGTGGGTTCATTGACAACTAAAAGGCATAGCTACCAAAAATGCAAACTGTCGGCTTATCAACTTTGATTAATTCCGCACACCTGACCAAAAACAAAAGAACCGAGTTCGAATTCGCCGAACAAACATCATAAGATAAACACCACCAAATAAAAACAAGCTCGGACATAAATATCTGATACCTGAAGGGGGGGACTTGTGATAACAATATGGATGGTACACGTGTAAAAGGCTAAAGATAAGGTAATATTCCCAAGCCTAAACTCTAAGCCCAAAGCTCAATAATAAATAATGGCAACCCCAATGGTCAAATGCCGAGCAAACCAGAGTTACCGAGCATAACCCCACAACCGGGATCATAGTTCGCCAATAACAAGTCATAACGAGGTAAGTATTTAATCGAGCATAACCAATCTCGGCATACCGAGCATACACCAATATTCGGACAATAAACATTCCCCAACACCAAGTCGGCGTATCCGACTACATAAAAACGGTACAAGTTAATTAACTTTGTCCCCTACCAACACATGTGACAATATTTCCTATAAATACTCCTATAAAAGGTAAGTTTAGGATAATACGCTTTTTACACTCTTACTCCTTTTCTCTTCTCTATTCTTTCTCCTACACAAATACTGACTTGAGCGTCGGAGTGAACGCCTGGAGACCCACCTCCGGCGTTCCTTTTGACAATTCTTTGATAATTTCAGGTGAGCTTTGAGGACTCCTTAGGCCCGATATCTCCTTCGATAACTGACTAGTTATCAGGACTAATCACGTTAATTTAGTAATTAAATTCAGTAAATCCAGCAAATCACCTAGAAATCATAGGATTGCCACAAAAATGTAAATAGAGGTTATATAGGATATTCAAGATGACAAATAAATAAAATCAATCACATTTAGAAATTCAGTTTTAGGCTTTGTGCATGTAAAATGATCCAGACCAGCCATTATCTGATACATGATGGAAACCACCAGGGTTAAATGTATGCTTAAGAGTACTTTATACTTGCCTCACATGCCAGATTGAGTCATATGCGCGTCTTATATGTGTCCTTTTACCGTTTTCATACGTGTTCAATTTCCAGCAAATTATACTGTGAATTGCATGAATATTGAGATGAGAATAACCGAACATGTCCAAAACGGGGTGTCTAAACCTACTCAGAGCATTCCCACCTATGTTGTGAGAATTTTCAAGCTCCCGATCACCTTGTGTGAAGAAATTTAGAAAATCGTGATGCACTTTTGGTGGGGAGATATGTATAATGACTCTAAGATTCATTCGGTCTGGTGGAAAAAAATGTGTTATTCTAAGATGGTTAGCGGAATGGGGTTTAGATGTTTTGAGGCATTGAATGTCGCCCTCCTCACTAAGCAAGCTTGGCGTATTGGCACGTCTCCTGGATCTTTATTTGCTAGGATTCTGAAGTCAAAATATTTCCCTAGAATTGATTTTTTTCAGCTCAGTTGGGACACTGTCTGAGCTTCACTTGGAGGAGGATTTTTGGAGCAATCCTTTTATTGCAAAAAGGAGACTTGTTGGCAGGTTGGTTCGGGAAATGATATTAGCATTTGGAAAGATTAATGGCTCCCTGCTTGCCCTACGAAAAAGTTACTTTCTCCAATCCCTCCTATCGCCCTTGATGACAATGCTAGAGTTTCTTGTCTTATGGATGAAAATCGGATTTCTTAGATCAGCCCGCTACTTAGGCACTTCTTCCTTCCTTGCGAGGCTGATGCAATTCTAGCCATCCCTTGTAGCAGCAATGCGGGCAATGATATTCTGTTTTGGAGCTTGACTTAAGGATGGAATTTATACAGTCTTCCCCAAATGCGCTCGGGGCTTGTCAATCATCATCTCCGAATGGGATATGGAAGTTTATCTGGAACTTGAACATTCCTATGAAAATATGCCATTTTATTTAGAAGATGCTTAACCAAGCCTGCCTTCGTAGGACAACTTTAAAAAAAGAGGTTTGATTTTTGAATTTAAATGCCTCTCGTGTGTCGGGGTTGAAGAGCTGCACTTGTTTCAATACTGCCCTTTTGCACAAGCTGTTTGGCAGAAATCCTCAATTACTATGGTTCTCACCACTCATGCTCCAGCTTGTATAGCCGAGTGGTTAGGGACGTGAAGGCCATTTTAAGCAAACAAGATTTTTGGGTGTTCGCTGTTATTTTGTGGTGTTCATGGAATCAAAGAAATAACAAATTTCATGGTAGACATGCTGCTTCCATCCAAGACGTGTCCTTTTAATCGGCACAACTTCTTCTTGACTTCTATTCTACTCGATCTCGCTCTATTCACGCATAGATCAGTAAGCCTCACCATTGGACCCCGCCGGAAGCTCCTTTCTTCAAGTTCAACTCTGATGCTGCAGTGTGATGAAAATGGAATTGTGAGCTTGATAGTGGTTGGTTGTGATTCAACAAGAGATATCCGTTTAGCAACAGGGTGTGGAGTTAAAGCCTGTTGGAAACTCGATTTAGTAGAAGCTCTTGCTATTAAGATGTGGGTGGTTAATGCAGTTAATATTAGCATCAAGCATGCGATGTTCGAATCAGATTCCCTCCTTGTGATTGACACTATCCATGACTCAAGAAATCAAAGATATATTGTGTCTCATGTTGTCAAAGACATTTGCTCTTTTATCCCTTTGTTTGTTTCAATTTCTTCTAAGTTTGTTCCCCGAACTTGGAGAGATTCTTAGATAGATTCAGTCTACCACGTCATCCGTGTACTAGCCTATCACATTTTGACATGTCATTAAAATAGTGGCACTATCGTAATTTTATTTATTGCTTTTTTATACCTTTGAATAGTAATATTACGATAGTGCCACTATTTTAATGAAGTGTCATAATGTAATAGGTTTAGTTTACGGATGATGTGGTCGAATGAGTATACCTAAGAATTTCTCCCGAACTTGTAACAATATAGCGCATTTTATGGCTTCTATAGCCAAGACTTTCGAGGGTGAGCAGATTTTCTAAATTTTCATCCTGAAATTTGTTGAGCTTCCGGTTGTAATTTTCAGGCTCTATTTTGAGCTTTCTTAATATAAGTCTTTCAATTAAAAAAAAGAAAATCTTTCTATGCGAACAAGAGAATTCCATCATAAATAGCTTATCAGTGAGAACAACTTATCATTTGGCTATGGAGCTTTCTTCCCCGGGTCGAACTGATGCGACGGTAGACAGGGTAGTTGATAAAGCAACTTAGAAAGAAATTTGGTCCATCTCAACACCCCCAAAGGTTAGAATTTTTTTATGGAAAGTTTTAAATAATGGGCTACCAGCTAATGGTAATATTCATGCTCGTTTGAATGGTGTTTCGGCTTTGTGTCCTTGCTGTAACGGATTTGAAACAATCACACATATGCTACTGCATTGCCCTTTTGTGGAAGCAGTGTGGATGGGTGCATGTTTGGGATTGAGAGAGGTGGGTAGCTCAGCCTTATCCATGGGAGAATTCCGGTGCAGGCTACACCAAGTCCAGGCCACTATGAGAGATGGCAGAAAGTTGGAGATGAAAGCGATTTGGATTCTCTGGGCGATTTGGCTCTCGAGAAATGAGCTTATATTTAAAGCGGAGGATATGGATCCCTTGGGGGTATTGAAAAGGGCTGCCGATTTGCAAGTTGAGTTTGAAAATGCAATGGTTAATAGAAATCCTCCTCCTCGTGAAAGCAACTCAGCAGCTGCCGGCACTCGTCAGGATCAGAATCAGCAATGGCGACCTCCAGATAAAAATTCTATCAAAATTAACTTTGATGGAGCCTATCATTCGAGCTCTAGAACGGGGTTGGAGCAGCAGTGGCAAGAAATCATCAGGGTAAAGTCATCGGTTCAGTTGCGAGAAGATTTTTCCAAATAGCCTCCCCGCTGCTAGTAGAGGCTTTAGCTCTCAGAGAAGCCTTGTGGCTTGCAAGAAACTCCGTTTTATTAATATTCAGGTGGAAGGAGATGCTAAAAGCGTTATTGATGCTTTAAATTTGGGCACATCGTTGGATTTAGATTGCGATGTTGCTATTCAAGATTGTAGTAGTTTAATCTATTCCTTCGTGACGTGCTTGTTTTCTTTTGTTTATAGAAATTGTAATTGGGCGGCACATTCCGTTGCCAAGAAAGCCCTTCGAGATTCTGTTTTTTTCACTAATTCTCTAGCACAGATTCTGTGGCTGGATGTGAGACTCGCGGAGTCGAATTTTTCAAATTAATGAAAGCTTATCTTTGGCAAAAAAAAAAAGAGGAAATTACATCTTCTACCTCTTTTTCTGCAATATTCACAAAAATACTCCACCATCTTTTTTCTTATCAAGCGTACCTTTTTTCAAAGTTCAGTATGCAAATATACGCTTTTTATTATTCACATCAGTTTTGGTTCTTTTCTTCCTACGTGTACCATATTTGGGTTTATAAAGTAAGAAAGTATTCTGACGAAAAACAAAAAGTGCATACACTAGTAATTACTAGCAATAGGTACTGATAATTATTAATAATTTATTACTTTTACTACTATACTATTAATATGATATTTTTTGTTCCTTTTCAAAAAGTACTTATAATAGAATCTTATTGTATTTTAGTTTTTTTTTTGATATTTGAGTATTTAAGTAAAAATAAATACCAACTCACTATAGTTCGTTTTTTTTTTCTATCAAATATATAAACACAAAAAAATAATTACACTTTTTGTATTTTTAAATTAAATATGAATTATTATTTTTCTTCTTCAAATTCTTATATTTTATGAAATTTTGTCATTTAAGTTGAAAAAGATACTAATTATAAGTACATGTTGTAGAAATACATCAATATGCCAAAGATTTACTTGAACTACTTCAATATCACTATATTAAACAAAAAAATTGTAAGTGTTAAAAGCTATTAACGAGCTACTAAAAAACTACTGGTGAGCTACTAAAAGTCTACTAGCGAGTTACTGAAAAGCTACTAAAGATGTTAAAAGTAAAATGTACATTTATATCTGCAATGAACATTATTTTGACTCGTAGCTTTAAAATGACTAGCATGAATGAGGCAAGTTCGACACCAAGTAGATTCTTAAGATGATAGAGACATACTATTAAAAGAACGTGAACCATTACCTATTAGTACAAAAGTCAATAAATATAAATTAAAAAAAATATATTTTTAAAATCTATACATAATTATATAGTCATAATATGACTAGAATGATTGTGTGATCATTTTTATTTAGCAATATTTTATAAGTTTAAATATATTTTTTTGAACACTCCTCCTCTGCAACATCCCTGCTGATTTTTAAGTATTCATGCTTTCTTAATTTTTCTCCTTTTAAATCTTCCATACTTTAGTTCTATCATGTGGCGAGTGCACTTTTTTGCAAGTCACATTTGATGATATGTATGACATATTTTGATTGCCAACTTGAGATAATCAGTTTGGTTTTGAGACCTGCAATTATTGATCAATTATAATAAATATTAGAAGCTACTAACAAGCTATTCAAAAGCTACTAATGATCTACTTATAAACTACTCAAAAGCTATTCAAATCATGCTAGAGTAATATATTACATAACTGCAAGAAACTGCACTAAGGAGACAACAGAAGCAGCAACAAAAAAACATTAGTTTAGCAACATAATACTCTAGCAAATACAAAATATAAACACTTTAAATAAAAAAATATTACGTAATTCTATTTACCTTCTACTTTTCATATTTTATTTTATATTCATATACATTCGTTAATACTAAAATAGACATATTATTGTTGTGTATATAACCATTGAATAAATATAAAAACAAATGGATGCCCATTTCTCAAACCGGTAACATACGCTCAACAAATTAATAGCATAAATCACAAATTAAGGGACTAATATAAAATTATGTAACATTCATAAATATTCAAAGTATGAAAAATAACTTCAAATAGTTTTTTAGGCATTTCATCGAACATGTTGCATGCATTATAAGAAATAAGTAAAATGTATATACAAAGAAATAGTGTTGTAATTGCCTCTTTTTTCTTTCCTCAAATCCAAAATTGTAATATAAAATATCATACTAATGAAAAACAAAAACTTGTAAAATATACAGGGACAAAAGCAATCAGTTGTGAGCGAATTAAAGTTTTATTTTATTCATAATGCATTACACATCCATGATCCAACTAGATTAGAAGTTAGAGTTCTAATAGAATTCTACATCAAAAAATAAATCTCTATATATATATTTTCCAACTTGATCCACTATAAACAAGAGTTGTTTAGATCTTTGTTCTACGATGAAATTTTTTCTGAAAGTGAAGTTAATAACAAAGATTAAAACATAAATTCAAATATCTACATGGTGGATTAGTGGTTACATTTTGATTCAAATCAAAGAACAAAATAAAGAACCTGATGTTGATGATGATTATTCACGCAATTCACTACTAGTGTTGTAAAACCACCGCTTGAACCACCGTTGAAAGGAAAACCTAATAACAACGGCGGATGAAGAGGAAATCCCGCAGCTCTGATGGAGAGTAGAAACCAGACAATTTTGAATTGTTGTTCTGGTTGAGGTATGTTTGCTATCTTTCAATTACAAAAAGCGTAATTGTGCTAATTTTTTAGTAGGAGAGTGTTTTTGAAAAGACCAAGTCCAATTCAAGCATTTATGTCCAAAGCCCAAAAAAAAGGGCTTTTTACTCAAATAACCAACATTCATGTTTGATTTACTTTTATACCAACACATATTTGACATTTTAAAACTACCATGCAAGGGATAAATTATTACTTTTATACCATCCATATAAATAGAACCCTAATAACACAAACCCTCAAAATTACAATTATTTTCTCTCTCCTCGAATTTCTCTCTCCTTTCTCTTTCAATTCACTACTAAAAATCACGGTTTTCCCGACGGATTTTAGCGACGGATTGTAAATCCGTCACTAAATCCACATTTGCCGACGAATTTGGCGACGGAGTATAAATCCGTCGCCAAATTTCTAAAATTTCAACGCGGGAAGCATCCCGCCCTTTTTTCGTCGTCGTTTAGCGACGGATTGCTCGAATCCGTCGCTAAAGTTAGCGACGGATAAGCAATCTGTCGCTAACATGGACCCAGTGAAACTCACCGTTTTGCCGGGTCCATTTTAGCGACGGATTGCTTGAATCCGTCGCTAACGTTAGCGACGGATTCGAGCAATCCGTCGCTAAACGACGCGTTAATGAAACGCTGCGTTTCATTAACGCATCGTTTGCCTTAGCGACAGATTTGTTTTGTTTTAGCGACGGACATAAATCCGTCGCTAAAACAAAACCCTTTTAATTCCAGAATCAGTTTATTTTTTATTTTGCCGTTCCCTCTCCTTCTTTTGCAGCAGAATCCGTTCCTCCTCCCCTTCCTCCGCCGGTCACCATTTTCTGCCGTTCACTCCTCTTCCTCCGGCGTCCAGGTAAGCATTCCTTCCTCTTCTTTTTCCTCCGGCCATTCCTTCCTCTTCCTCCGGGTGTTTATTTTTTTTAATTAAAAACAGGAATTCGTTGCGCTGCCCTCCGCCCTTGCTGTCCACCGTCCGCCGTCCGGCTCAACTTCAACCTCCGCCGCTGCCGTCTGCCCCTAATTAGGTTAGGTTTTACTTTTATTTTATTTTCTTTGTTAATTTTAATTAATTAGTATTGTTTTTATTTTTTTTATTTTTAATAAGAGTATTGTTAATTTAATTATTCGAGAAGCATGCTGCGAATAGGTATTCTGACAGGTTGTCCACCTACAAGACTTCTCGTGAGAGAGACGTGTCTATTACAGACGACGTGTGGCAGGCTTGGGAGAGAGTTTGGGACTCTGACGAGGCAAAGAAGAAATCGGCCCAGGCGCGGGCCAATCAGATGAGCGAGCCAGCCGGAGCTGGTACTGGACCGGTTCGACACACCGGAGGCTCGATGTCTGCTTTAAAGCATAAGGCCGTTTTGGTAAATTTCCTTTATTTTAATTACTATTGCATTTTGTGTTATATATTTTTGTTAATTGAACTTACAAATCACTAAATTGTTGTGGCAGGCTAGGGAGCTGGGGCGTGAGCCGACACATGCTGAGGTGCACAAGCGGATGCATACTCTGAAGGCTGACCCGACGCGATTCGTGGATGAGCGCGCGAGGATTGCAGCTGTAAGTATTTCTTTTAACTTCATTGTTTGAAATTAGTTTTTAAATAGTTTCAGTAGTTAAATAGTTTGAATATAATATGTTAATTGTTTGAATCGCGTAATATATTTTGTTTGAATTAAATAACTTTGCTGTTTCTTAGAATTTAGTGGTTTGGTTGTTGATATGTGATATGTTGCACAATTTTAAGTTTGCAGGATTTCCCTGAAAAATGGGTGGTGTTCATTTTATAAACGGAATGCTGCCGGATTTTTATTAAAAATAACGTGTAAGTTTTAGTTGTACAAGCATCAGAATTCATATTGAACTAATTGTTTTACGTTATTTTTATAGGAGCGGTTTGAGCAGGAGATGTTGGCCGCCACACAGACAGCCGAGGGGAGTACTGCATCTACCCCAGTGGACCCAGACCAGGTTTATCTCGCTGTTGAGGGGGTGAAGAAGCGGCGTGTCTACGGATTAGGCTCAGTTGGTTCTGAGTTCGTCGCCTCGCAGCGGGGTACTTCTAGTAGACGACCCGACAGCTCCTCTCAGACCGTGTCGCCAGCCGCCGATGAGAGATTCCGTACTGATCTCATCGCTCAGTTTGCGGATACGATCCGCGATCAGGTCCAGATTGCGGTTGCAGCGGCGATGCAGCAGCGGGCCCAGGGAGATGTGCTACCCACCCCTCCACCACCGCCTCCACCACCGCCTCCACCACCGCCTCCACCGGCTACTGATGATGGTGTCACAGATGACGACACCACAGACTTGTAGTACTGTAGTGTAGGGACGTTTTTGGTATACAGTTTTCATGTATTATACGCTATATATTCATATATATATATATATATATATATATATATATATATATATATATATATATATTTAGATGTTTTTTCTATTTTCTATGTTATTTATCTTTTCTGATATTTATGTGTATTTAAACAGATTTGTATTTAATTAAAAGGCCGGAAAAAAGCAAAATTCTGCTCGGGTTTAGTCGTTTTCCCGACGGAATTGTTAGGTTTAGCGACGGATTAGTTCCGTCGCTAAACCCAACAATTGTAAATAGGAGGGGCTTTGGCGACGGATTATTCCGTCGCCAATGGCGTCTTGGCACGTCGCCAAACACATTACGATTTTTTTAAAAAAAGTTGTAAAAAATTCTAAAAAACGATGCTAAAATAATTTAAAACAATATAGAAAGAAAAAAGTAGAAGAAGAAGAAGAAGAAGAAGAAGAAGAAGAACTTTCTCATCTATCACCATCATATTATCTCTTAAACTCTTTTTTTATTCAAATTTCTTTGTCTTGGAGTTCATTTGTATAATGTGGAAAATAGAAAAAGCAGATTAAGAAAAACGAAGAAAAAAAAAGTTGCAGAGGAAAGAAGAAGAAGAAGAAGAAGAAAAAGAAGAAGAGAAAGAAAAAGAAGAAAGAAAAAAAAATGAGAAGTAAGAAAGAGAAAAAGGAGAGAGAAAAAAAAACGAAAAAAAAAGAAGAAAGAGGAAAGAGAAAAAAGAAAAATGAGATATGCATGTGTTTAAAAGAAGGAGAGTAAAAATACAAATAAGTTATTTTGCTAATTGAGGTACAACTAAAAATAATAGAAAAATAGAGTAAAAAAGTAAATTTTTGAAATTGAGATATTTAGAGCAAATAAGTTAAAAAAAAGGAGTGTTTTGTGCAAATTCCTAAAAAAAAAATCATGAATAGCCCTAAAGCAAACAAACCCCATCCAATTTTGTTGAAATGACACTTGTACCCATAACCGCCTTCAAAACTCTCAAAACAGCGCCCCACTCAGGCTCACAACTCTCTCTCATTCTGTCTTCCAGTGGCGCACATATAAATACCCGAATAAACCTCAAACCGCCGTTTCTCTCCGATTACATAAGAAAAAATGGCAAAAGGAGACGATGTAAGAGCAAAAAAGAAAATGAAAGCACAAAGAAAGAAACTCAACGCTTCTTCTTCTTCAGTATCCGCTCGTGTAGCTTCCATTATCGCCGCTAAGAAACGCCGTCTCTCCGGTAAACGTAGTATGTGCCAGGTCGGAATCTTACTAACTCTCATTTCATTCATTTTTCTTTTGCGTATATGTCAGTAATTTTGTTTTGTGATTCAGTAATTTTAGTTCGTTACTATTAGCATTGTTAAAGAATTAAATATCATTTGCAAGAATTGAATTGAATTGAATTATTGCTATTAATTTTTTTTACATATATAAAATAAATGGAAGAAATGATATATAGTAACTATGCGATTTATGGATAAATTAGAATTGAGTGTTTTGCAACTTTAGACCTAAGCACTGTGAAATTGAATTTACAAGAATCAAATTAGAACAAAGTTTTTTTGTTTCTCAGTACAATTTAAATATTCCGCGCTTAGTTGAGGCTTTGAGAGTAATCTCAATAATAAGAGGAAGGGATTCAAGAGTTGAATTGTATTTTGAGTTAGAAATTCTACTTAGGGTGAGAATAAACCACAAGCTTTTTAATTGATAGTGTTTTTCATGTTAAGTACGAGAATAATAGAAAAAGAAAAGATCCACAGGACGCGATAGAAGAAGAATAAATATAATTTCTAGGATATACAAAAAATAGATTAGATGTGGTTATTCTGTCAGAATTGTCTTCTATTGATTATTTTGTTTTTGTCGCCTGGATACTGTTTGCAGTTGAACTTTTTGATATGTTAAGATTTGTAGCTGTGCGGTTGACAAACTTAGAGTAACGTAATGATACATTTGGTTTACTTTAATGGGTTGTTATTAAGTCACTATGAATGAAACACTTGCATCAGCAGTTTGATGGTAGTTTATCCATATTAAACTTTTAATGTTGTCGCATGTAATCTTAGCCTTTATTTTCCAAGCAACAAGTTCTGAAACTTAAATCTAGTTTTGGTTTGAGATTTTCTATCTCGTATGATTGATTCTGGTTGTTTTGTATTGGTACAAGTGTTTCAGAAAAAAATCAAAAGCTCTATCCATAAAACATAATGTATTTGGGTATATGTTGTTATGTCTCTCTAATTTGTCACTTTGGATGCAATAGGGAATGTGTTTCGGCCTTCCTACACTAGAGGATCCATTTTGCGATCGAAATGGTAAAGCGGAATTTAAAGATGCGAAAAAGATTAATAAAAGAGAATCTAGCAAGGAAAAGAAGGGTTTGGTGAATAAAGATACTATTAACAGGGAAAATGGAGAGATAAATAACACGAAACAGAAAAGCAAGAAGCCTGTGAATTTGAGAACTCAGATGAAAAGTTCAGTTACTTCCAGTGGTGTTTTAGGGCAGAATGAAGCGACCGACCTTGAAAACAAAAAGGTTCATCTAAACAGGAAAGGTTGTAATCAGAAAAAGCAGGCGAGCGAGTACTCAGATTGTCCATCCAAATTTTTTGTGCTTTGCTTAAATGCGATAGAGAAATCGTTGCGCCAGGATATTACTTATAGTAATGATGAGAAACCTCTATTTGTTAACCCTTGGGGAGTTGAATTTTTGAAATTTTTTTCAATGGGAAAAGACATACTGGAAACAAGTGGAACTTGTACTTTTGAGCAAGTTGCTTGGATTATTTCTATTGCTGCTGATGCTATTGCAAGAAAAGAAAAGGAAGGTCTATCGTTTTCGAGTCCATTTCTTCTTTTCCTTGTACCATCTCAAGAAAAAGCTGCCAAGGTTTGTCATGTCATAATAAAAGCTTTTTCTTTATATCTATGGTTGCTTTATTTGGCAGTGGATACTTTTTCGTTGGCGATGGCTATGTCCTGGCCCTGCTTTATTTGTACATTACACTTAAGTACTTGATGATGTTAGTTACTCTAGGACTCTCTGCAGCTAGCTTCTTAAAGAAATTTACTAAGGTGGTTCTATGGCATGCTTGCACATTTTGTAGCTCCATAATTCATCAATATAATTTATAAATGGAATAATCAGTAGGAGACTCATTGTGTGCCCCCTTCTAAGAATATTACCTTGTGAATTCTATAGACACATACTGTTAATAATCTATTTAATTAGACGAGGGATGCTCATTTAGGAATTTGGTTTCCAATCACATATGTAGAAGCGTGCTACTTACTTTGCTTTGAATTTACACTCTTTTCTAAACGTTTATCCTCCAAATTGTTCCAGGTGCGTTTAGTGTGCAAGCCTTTGAAAGATCTTGGCGTTCACACAGTGAGTTTACATCCTGGTGCCTCTTTGGATCACCAGATACGTGGGTAATACAAACTTGCCCTTCATTTTTTCATGTTAAACAAGCATTTATTTTCTTATCTTTCTCTGTATGGATAGCTCACGTGCATGCACATGGCTGTGTGTCTGCTGGTGAACTTATCCTCGTATATTCATTTCTTTCTTTTTCCTAGTAATTATCTGCTCATCATTTCTTTTCATATATACATTTACAATCTATATTTATTTTAGGCCAATCACTCAAAAACCCCTCACCTTTAAATTTTTTTTCAATTCCACCCCGACGTTGAAAATTTGTCAATTTTACCCACTTTTGAATTTTTCGTTTTCAATTGTACCCCAATATTTTAATTTTTGTTAATTTAATTACTTAAATGATGAAATCATTCAATTAATTAAGTCTAAACATGAAATTAAATTTTTTTTTATTCAAAAAAGTACAAATAAGTCCTTTATTTTTAAATCTAACTAAAAACCATAATCAAATTAACACTAATTTAAATTCTTAATTAATTTAACTAAATTTAAATAAATTTTAAAAATACACAATTAATATATGCGAGACATGAAGAATGTTTTAAACAAATTTCCAAACGCAAAAGACGTTAATTTAATTTTTCAGGGTACAATTGAAACACAAAAATGCAAAATAGGGTAAAATTGACAAATTTTCAACGTCAGGGTATGATTGAAAAGGGGCTAAAAGGTCGGGGTTTTTTAAGACATTACGCCTTTATTTTATAATTGTCATTGTGATTATATTTTGCATCAAGTCATTGATTTGCTTTATGCTTCTTGAACAGTTGGAATAAAGTTCCGCTTTTAATTTTTCTTCTTCTCACTAAATGCTTTGCATTTTATGTAGTCTAAAGAGTTGTGAACCTGAGTTTCTCGTGTCCACACCTGAGAGACTTATGGAACTTGTTTCTTTGAAAGCCATCGACATATCTCGAGTTTCCTTTTTGGTAAACTTTAACCTTTTATTATGAATATCCATTTGTACTTTATTCCAATACTCAGAAGTAGTCTATTCTACATATTATCTTGTCTCTGATTATTGTAACAGTATATGTTTCTGATTTCACTTATTTTATGCTCGGATAGGTTGTTGATGGACTGGATTCTCTTCATCAGGATGGTTTCTTTGATGCTTTAAAATCCATTAGGCAATCTATTTGGGGAAATCCTCGGACTATAGTTTTCAACAACAACTTTAACTATGCTTCAGTACCATCTGTGCAAAATCTTTTCGTGGGATCAATCTCTAGATTGTCTCTCAATGATTCTATTTGCAGTCAAAGTGCATGCATTCTGCAAACAGTAAAAGTGTGCTCTTCGGAAGAAGAAAAGCTTTCAAAGGTAGATACATTGCTGTAACTTGATACCCATGTTGATTATTACTGTGTGATTGCTAATTAATATAATCAAGATTTTGTTATGCATATTGTTTCTATTATGTGTTTATTAATATTCGAAACTCTTGGAACTGCTTTCAAAACTCTTTGAAACTGTTCTTAGAACTGCTTTTGAAACTCGACATTTTCAAATGTTATCAAGTTTGTGGGGGCAAACTTGTTGGCTGCGTATGTGAACCCTTAAAGCCGATGAGCAAAGGTCATATTTGCATTGGAATTTTGAAAAACTAGCCTTTTTACATTCGTCGGAAAGCATTTAAACTGTTTCAAAATAACCCATAATGCCCCTGAATGTGCTCTTCAAAGTTTATAGATAGCCCCTATGAATATGTGTGCTGTATTATAAAATTCTCAAAGATGCTCAGTTTTCATCATCTCGCCAAACTTGTCTGTCTACTGTAGTCGTTAGTGGGTAGAATCTTGCCTTTTAAGCGATATGTAGTCCTACCGGCCGTGGTTGCAATTGTGTTTTCTTTTTTATTTCTTCCCTTCGCTTCCCCTTGTTTATTCCATTTGTTTGGTCAGCTTAACTTTCTTATTGTTTTTTCCCTTGAAAACATTAACAATGTCATTTTACAGGGAATGCAAGTTTTGAACGGTGCTTATGACGATCAGCTTTCCTCCCAATATTTGAAGGTGCTATTCATAGTTGAAAACGAAAACAAGTCTAAGTTGATTAAGGTCCTCAAAAGCAACAATTACTCTGATGTGACCGACGCCAATTCTGATATTTCAGATATCAACACTAGGTTAGTTTTCAATTACCCGAAGCTTACTTACTACCTAATAATGTGTAGAGTAGATTGGATCTGTTGTTATGATTATTAAAGTTTATACTTCTTGAATTTTGTCTTATGGGTATTTATGATAGACTTTTGCTGCAACTTCTGTTCCTCAGCATCTGATGCATTTAGTGTCCAATTCATGAAACTAATTCTTATGTTTATTGTTTGTTCAGCATTGATTCTAGTTGCGAAATGAAACCAGCTGTCTCTGTGATAAATGAAGAGCACATTAGCACTGCTGATTTATCTGTCTTCGAGATTGTAATTTTAGCAGATTTTGTTCATTCAACCGAAAGTTATGTACAAATTCTGACAAAAATGGCGCGGAACACTGTCCATGGCGTTTTGCATAGCTTTATAACTGAAGAAGATGCGTTGCTAGCGGAACCACTGATTGAAATCCTTGAGCAATGTGAGCAGGAAGTGCCTGAAGCTCTTAGAACCTTGCATGATAGATCATCCATGTCGGAATGAAGTTTTTTCATTTTAAAATTTTGATTAATTACTGCCATATTTTCTTCATCCAAGCTGTCTTTACCAGGGAAAGGTAAATGCTTACGCCTCTTGCAAATAGTTTGGGCTGTAAGATGACTGGCATTTACTCTTTAGTGATTCCGAAGAAAATATAAGATGAGATCCAGAAGTAAAGGAAGTTGTAACGGATGATGTAGCAAACCAGAATTCGCCAATATAGGTGATGAAATTCATTGTTTTTCAGTTTCTTTAGTCTGTTAGTTAACAGTTTTCCATATGTTCTCAAATTTTGACTGGTGTATGTAAAATTGCAAAATCTATATTTCTTTAGAACCTGAGAAATTTTGGCAGATGTCTTTATTTTGGTATGGCTATCAGTTGTAATTGTTAAGTTTACTGATCCTTATGTATGTTGATGATAAAAACAAATAGCAGTAATTGCATGTTGGCCTAAACTTATCTGTATCATTAAATGAAGTCAGTTGTAACCAAGCCTTTTTAAAACATCAAATTTCGTCAATTTTTGATGAGTATATTTCAATTTTAGCTATTTTTTTAAATTAGTTAAAATTAGTGTTTTTGAGGTTTGGTTAGAATTGACTTTATCTGAAATCTTTTTAGTATTTTTAAGACATCAAGCCATTATTATATTCGAATATTGCTTAATAAGATTTATTGCTGTATGGGGCGAACATCCAATGCTGTGTGTTCTCAAATCCATTGGCATTGTCAGTTTGCGAATTACATTACAAGGCAGCACTATTGCAACATGCATCTCTATTGGTTTTATCATCTCTAAGAGGCTTTACTAACTTGGTTATAGAATTGAATGTAATAATTTAAAAATAGTAGATTTTATGTAAGAGGTGTTTATAAAGATTCGGTTTAGGTAGTAAAAACTACGTACTAAGATGCTGCTTAAATTGCTGATAAGAATAGGGAGATTTGTTAGAGCAACTGAAGTATGGGAGAGTATGGGGAACAATGGATTTTATCCTTCAGTCTCAACGTATTCTGTTATGATTCATGGATGGTGTATGAAAAAAGGTAAATTAGAGAAGGCATGTAAATACTTCGAGATAATGATCGACGGAGGAATACTGCCATATTCTACTAGGAGATGTTGAGGAACAGGCTGATAGGGTTAGGATTATAGGATTAAACCGAGATTCGTGCAGGTAAAATGGAGCGAAGCACTACTTGTTCTATACAAGAGTTTGCAAGCGTACTATGCGAGGCGGCAAGGTTCATGGAAGACCAAGAACCGAAGAAACAGGATCGGAAAGTGACTGATAGGTTGAATGCTATCAATTATGAGTTAACAAAGAACCCGATTTAGTTAAAAATGTTTCTCACAAACAATGTAAGCAATTACATATAGTTGGTGTAGGTAAAGGTTGTCCAAAAGAATAAAAGTAAAATGCATAACTCTAGAACAAAAATGAAAAGGAAAGAAATATGAGTTGAAATAGATCCCTTGGCCCGCACGGGTGTGGTCTAAAGGTCTAAACCTCAACCATCTGGGCGCCAAAGGTCGCGGGTTCAAACCCCGGCTACGCCCTTTCTTAATATGGAGTGGTTGAGGTTGGATTGCTAGCCATTATAGCCCGAAATTACCAGGTATGTGGGCTTGCGGGCATTCGGCTCAGTAGAGTGAGTCCTCGTCACCAAAAAATAGATCCCTTGATGAAGCCTTTGGTGTGATGATGATATAGTTACTTCTAAAAATTCCTTTGACCATCCATCCATTCATCTCTTTCCTTTAAGCCAGACACTGCACCTCTCGATGCCGTGTCTGCATACTTCTAACACTCATTTTAATACTTGTTTTCTAAGCTTGACTGCATATTTTCCCCTAATTATAACTGTTTTGATGACCCCACAATAGCAACTCAAGACTTGCAAAATTAAGCTGAAATTTATTCACTCAATATTCAGCTTTATTAATCTTTTTATTAATAAGGAAATACAAACAAAATTAATTCAATAATCATATGAATTTATATATAAAATACACTCAAAGAAATATAACTTCTTTAAAAAAAATAATAAAAATTTATATTTGTATTTTTCAATCATGTTGATATAGTTCTTTATATATGTCACCCTACAATCCATCTATTCCACTCAATAATTATTTCAGACTATATGTCGACGATTTGACCTTTAAATGACTCCGAGTGAAACTACCAATAACAATTCAAATCCTCGCTCTACTAGTATAGCGATGAAAAAAATAGCAAAGTTTATCAAGAATACTATAAAAGATTTTATAAAGGAAAATATGACACTTGTGAAGAAAATTTACACAGAAAGAAGGCCAAATGATAAAAAAAAGTTCAAACTTTTTATGAAAGTTTCATAAAAATTCAAACTTTTTAATTTTATTCAATTTGTCTTGAAACACATGATTTCGTTTCAATAATATCCAAATATGTAATTTTGCTCATGTGGCGCCTCTGCCACATAAGCGCCACATAAGTAAAATTGTGTAGTTGAACATAATTGAAACAATATCATGCGTTTCAGGACAAATTGGATAAAATTGAAAGGTTTGGACTTTTGTGAAACTTTTATAAAAAGTTTGGCTTTTTTAATCATTTGGCCCAGAAAGAATAATCGATATAAATATGTATTCATTGATAAAGACAAACTAAATATTCAACTAATAAAAGAAAAAGTTACCGTAGGCACCTATTTTCCAGATAAGTAAAAATGGATAAAGGCATGAAGTGTTCAATGATGATGTCCAAAAAAAATCGTCTGATAACGAGCTATCGATTCGTTATTTGAATTCAAGCAGGCGTGATCAGTGCACATCTGCGAACTTGAGAGATTGAAATGTAATTAGCCGTAAATATCCTATAATAATCCAATAAAATTATAGTCTATGTCTAGAAATTGGACTAATTGTATTATCTTAAAAATTTATAGGCCAATTGACGGACTAAAATTGACCATACCCAAACTCATAGGGTCTTATAAACCTTTCTTTAACACTTTCAGGCACCAAAAATGATTTTTAAACATACTAAACTTAGCCTTTCAAAAATAATCCAAATTTACTTAAGCAAATAAAAGTTTATCTTAATCCTAACACTAAATTCTATCACATCACACTCCTAATCCTATCATTTCACACTCTTTCAAAAACCTAATACAATACA
Source organism: Mercurialis annua (assembly GCF_937616625.2). Taxonomy (NCBI): domain Eukaryota; kingdom Viridiplantae; phylum Streptophyta; class Magnoliopsida; order Malpighiales; family Euphorbiaceae; genus Mercurialis; species Mercurialis annua. The sequence continues at coordinate 31,809,347 of NC_065577.1, read as the reverse complement.
GACTCTAATAAACCCTGACTCCATCTAACCCTTATAAATAGACCCCTAGGACAGCTTATCAAAAGATGGGCAAATTGATCACTAGAAAACAAATACAAACCCTAGGAAAACTCTAGTGTTGGCCGAACCAAACACCACACCACACACACATAGTTCAATTAAATAAGCTAACGACGATTCAATCACTCAAAGACGTCCAGCAGCGCATTGATCCGAAACTGAATTACACATCTGGATCACAGAAAACGAGACAAAGTGTATGCAAATAATAAACAAATTGATGTGTAATTTGCATAAACTTTTGAATGATCAATTTAAAGTGGGAAACGAGACATTCAGGAATTAGAACGAGTAATGCTATATAACCCAACAAATTTAACCCACCTTATTGTACCACCTGATGTGACAACAAACAAGTGGATCAATTTAAAGTGGGAAATTGAAGCACACGCTTTTGGATTGGAATTGAACAGATAGAAACATGACAAATAAGGCGGTACAATAAGATGGGTTAAATTTGTTGAGTTAAATAGCATTTTCCAATTAGAAGTGTTAATTTAGTGTGTTTAGGATCCATGTTAAGGTAGTAGAGAAATTCTTAGGTAGACTCAGTCGACCACGTCATCCGTGGACTAAACCAATCATATCATAACACCTAATTAAAATGAGGGTATTCTTATAATATCATTATTCAAAAGTGTATGCAAATAACAAAGGAAATTACAAAAATACCCTCATTGTAATGAGGTGTTATGATATGATTGGCTCAGTGCACGGATAACTTGGTAGACTGAATTTATATAAAAATCTCTTGTAGTTTTATCTATTTTTGTCATAGATTTTCATAAACTGACATATTGCGTTGTTTAGTATCCTTGTCATAATTTCCATACAAAATTGATTAGAAACATGTTAGGACTGTTTCAATATGTGTTATAGATTTCATTCAATTCTGATAGTTAGAATACATGCTAATACTGTTTTACGCTTTTGCTTGCCATAAACATGTTTTTAATCCAATTGCTATGAAAACACATTAAAATTACGTTCTTTAACTAATTTAGAATGTTTTAATACCCATATATTGATTATAGGGCATATGCCAACGTGCTTCTCTCCACATATAAAAAAAGAGAAGCCTTGTAAAATAATAATGTGAGAAGCATTTTTGTGATGAGAGAATAATATGGTGAGAATGGTCCCATGAATGCTTGTATTCGAATTGATTTACTGGACACACATCACAACTACAATTCATCTTCCAATCATGATTCTCAAAACCCCACGCCACCTATTAGTCAAACATACTGTGCTTGGATTCAATTTTAACATCTCAATTTCAAATGATTATGATCTTTCATTTGTTTATTTTTTTAAATAATTTTTATAATCAAATATGTTAGCAAAACAGAATAATTTCTACTTCGGTATAGAAATGTTGACTGCAACAAAATATCTGAAGAACTAAGTAGTACGGAAACGGAAACGGGAAACGGAAACGATACGAAACGGACACGGGGAAACGAAAATTTTTCAAAATGAAGGACACGAAACGTGGGGGAAACGTGTAAATAACAAAAATTTAGGGATATATTTATAAAAATATTATTTAAATATTTATGATAATTAACAAAATAATTCAATTTAATGTACTAAATATTTAAAATTTTATAAATATATAAAAAATATAATACAATTCAACACAAATAAGTATATTTGTTGTATTGTGGGCAATGCGAATGTAAAATTTATGGGTAACTAGTTAGATTTTTTTATTTGTGGGTAATAATTTTTAATTTTTTACAAATTTTAATTTTTATTATTTACAGAAACGGCCCGAAACGTTTCGTACGGGTGTTCAAGAGTTTCCAATTTCCGAAACGTTTCCGAAACGGGAAACGCAACTTTATCGAAGTTTCCGTGCTTCTTAGCTGAAGAATAATAAAAAATTAATTTTTCCCGAACTTTAGTTCGGTTTTTTAAAAAAATCAAAAATTTCGATTCGGTCGGTTCAGTTTAATCGAATACACACCTCTAGTGTTCGCCGCTGAAAATTAAGTTCAATATTTTATAATTTAAAGTGATAACAATACTAATAGAGCAATGCACATATTTGCACGAACTACTTGTATTACACTTTTATGTCCATAAAGATAGATTTTTAAATTTATAAAATCTGGAGAAAGAAAAAAGTAGTTGTAATATCTATCTTTAAATATGCTTATGGTAGAGAGTGTATAATTAAAACACGTGACTATTAATGAACAATTTCTTTTTAAGGAGATTGCCAATTCAATTGGCACCAATTTAATGTTTGAATCATGCCAAAAAATAATAAGATTAATGTTATAAAAATTCATCAAATTTACACGTTTTTTAATTTAATCACGCATTTTAAAATTTGTCATAAAAATACAACAACTTTTTTTTTTCAAATTTTTACACAGTATTGAAGTTACACCCATTCATTAGTGTAATTTACTGAATTGAAGGTTATTTTTCGGCTGCCATCTCAGCAATTTATGATTCCGTATATGAATTTGAAAAAAATAAAATGAAAATTAATATATTATTATAACAAATTTTAAAATACGTAATTAAATTGAAAAAATATATTAAATTAATAAACTTTTATAACATTTTGTCGTAAAAAAACTTGCATCCCTCTAATAATTAACAATTACCAGCTTTAAATGCAAGTGTGAGAAAATCTATTCTTTTGCTATAATTCTAAAAAAAACGTAGATTAATTGAAGAGAAATGTATTGTAATTAATAATTAACATTTCATCAGTACCTTAAAAATTGACCCATGGTCAAACAAGATGAGCTATCAGTTCACCAAAATAGTCATATTGTTCGTTGAATTATTTATTCTTTTGAAATTTCAAAATAATTTAATTATTTCTTGTTTAATTTTTTTTGGATTTCTTTCTAATAAATGGCTATAATTCAATTTAAAAGAAACTCACTCCATTTTTTTAGTTGTCCATTTAGCTAAAATTGTACATATTAAGAAAGTGAGATTTTTGTCTTAAATTATGAGAGTAAATACTCAAATAACCCTACTATTTAATAAATGCTTTTATAAATTAAGTCATAGAGTCATTTATTAGGGGAGAGATAAATTTGGAACATACTAGCTAATGTTATCTTGAATTTCTAAAAAGGCAACTATTGATGGAAAAACACATTTATCTAAAATGACAACTAAAAAAATGGAGGGAGTATTTATTAACTAATAATTTAAATACCAATGAGCAAATATACGCGCAATGTAACAATTTTACTTAAGTCGTGAGTTTTTTTTTTGACATAAAAGTTATATTAATCAAAAGCTGATTGATCAGGCAGTACATAGAATTTGATAATCGGAGAGACATTGTCCCAACCAATTAGATAAATTAAAATAGTCATGCTACCACATGAGATTTTCTATCGTAATTAAAACAACATATATGCATCTCAATTAAGTTAAAGTAGTCATGTGCTATCAAACTGATAATATTACAAAGCAAAGAGTTGTTGTTGAAGGCATCCATTACAACTTTTGAAATAAAGAGAATTAGATTAGATTCGCTTGCCATGATAATACTAACTTTAGTCGCATGATTGCTACAGCTAGCAGTTATAACTTGATCGTTAAAGTCCATAATCACATCTTCTGTGACATATCTTTTCTCTTGAACATTAAAGATATCATCTATACTGACGCAAAATATACCGATATTTGGTGAAATCTGTCGTAAGATGGTGGCTCTAATTGTTATAGAGATCCAAATCGCTTGCATCGCAAAAAACAATTTCACCTCCAACGATGAAAAAAACTATTCTTAATTTCGATTAGAACAGATCTAATAAAATTAAGATACTAAGGTAGAAAATAATTTCTAAATCTAGACCAAAATTGGCCAAGAAAGAAATTTTATTCAAAATTAAAGATAAAACTATGGAAAAGGCTAAAAATTGAATTTAAGAAACTGGGGAGGTGATTTTTGGCCAAGAATGGCCAAAAACCACCTCCCAAATGAAAAAAAAGAAAAAACTTAGAGGTTTATCAAAAAAGAGAGACGGCTAGGGTTTCGTATACACTAAGTCGCGAGTTTAATATCTTCGATAAGCACTTTTTTTTCAATTATAAAAAAAAAGAACTAATAATTTAAGTACATTTATAATAAAAAGCTTTTTTTTATTAAATTGTCCAAAAGATAGAAATCTCTTTCTATTAAAATCCTCTCAATTCTTGATGGATACCAAATCCTATCAAATGGAGCCGAGTCACACGAGATACACTCTTTAAGAGAATAGTTCTCGCCCAAAGGGCAAGACCTGAATGATATCGGTAGCCGAGTCCATGGAATTCGCCTTAACCAAAGATTGAAGGACGAATAATTAGAATCCCCAGGATAAGCCAGAATCCCCAAAAACTCGGAGAAAACGCGTCACCTGAGGGATTCGTCCAAGAACCAGATCTACGGAATATCTTTCCTATTTAGACTCAAACTCCAACTTAATAAGATAAGCTTATTCAGAAAGATATTCCTGAATAAGACTTTTACTTGAATAAGGAATATACTTCCTATTCAAGCTCGAATCCTACTAAATAGGAATCACTTTTCTATTCGAAGTCTATTAGGTATTCACTCAACTATTATATAAAGAGTTTGAGATATGTCTAAAAGCACAATTACATTCATATACTCTAAACGCTGCTCAAACCTAAACTGATTTTAGCATCAGAGAATTAATTGGACCACCACCGTCCGATTAGTTTGTACCCTATTTTGCAGGTTACTTACCGGATCAGAAAACAGTCTCCATCATTTCTCTCTAAAAAAAACAAAATCAAAATCATAGTTTTGAACATGTCAAATCTTGATCATTCCAAATTTTTGGCTTCTCTTTTGCTTTTGAATCCAACAAACCATTGGTTTTTAATTTTTGGTTAATGTCATAAAAATTCACCAACTTTATACGTTTTCTCATTTGGCCTAATCACTCAAAAACCCCTCACCTTTAAACTTTTTTTCAATTCCACCCCGACATTGAAAATTTGTCAATTTTACCCACTTTTGAATTTTCCGTTTTCAATTGTACCCCAATATTTTAATTTTTGTTAATTTTTTTACTTAAATGATGAAATAATTCAATTAATTAAGTCTAAACATGAAATTAAATTCTTTTTTATTCAAAAAAGTACAAATAAGTCCTTTATTTTTAAAAACTAACTAAAAACCATAATCAAATTAACACTAATTTAAATTCTTAATTAATTTAACTAAATTTAAATAAATTTTAAAAATATACAATTAATATATGCGAGACATGGAGAATATTTTAAACAAATTTCCAAACGCAAAAGACGTTAATTTAATTTTTCAGGGTACAATTGAAACACAAAAATGCAAAATAGGGTAAAATTGACAATTTTTCAACGTCAGGGTATGATTGAAAAGGGGCTAAAAGGTCGGGGGTTTTTAAGACATTAGGCCTTCTCATTTTAATCACGTAGTTTAAATTTTCTCATTTTCATGCACGAACTACCACTTTTTCTCAAATTCATGCACGGTGCTGAGGTGTCATGACCCCATTGGTGTAATCCGCTGAGGCGGAGGTCATTTTACACCAAGGAATGAGTGTCATCTCAGCACCGTGCATGAATTTGGGAAAAAGTGCTAGTTCGTGCATGAAAATGAGAAATTTAAACTGCGTGATTAAAATAAGAAAACGTGTAAAGTTCGTGATTTTTTTGATATTAACCCTTAATTTAATTGGTCAAACTCATTTGTATGATTTTTTTTAAAAAGATGAAAATTAAATTACGAGCTTTAGCTTGATTGGCAAATAAAATTTGAACTTTAAAACTTAGCAAAATAAATCACCAACTTTCATATTTTGACAAATCAGAATATCGAGCTATTTCTCATTGAAATAATGCTGATACAGATATCTTGACATACATTGTTATGACAGTCACATCGAGCTATTTCTCATTGAAATAATGCTGATGCGGATATCTTGACATATGTTGTTATGACAGTCACATCAGCTTTTTTCAACATAAACTAAGTCGATATTTCGATTTGTCAAAATAATTGGCAACTGATTTTGCAAATGTTCGAAGTTCGTGATGTAACACCCTAAATATATATTTATTTTCGAAATTAATCTTTTTTTTTTAAAACTCTAATACTTAACAAAACGACAAATTTGCTGGTTTTAGATCAAACATCCCCTCATCTAGTCTTTGACTACATAAATTCTTCTTCAATTCTCTTAAGCATTATATAAGCATATACCACAATTAGTTGTGACACCCAAAGAGCAATTAATAATTTATGTTTGAGCAAAGATTGTGGGTCTACTTCTTCAATGGTTGAGTCATGAGTGACACCATAACTTCAATAATCAAACTCACTGACACAAGTCCACCTAGCCACAACATTGCCTAAACTTAACTCGAAAGCAAAAATCAAGACACACACCCAAAAGCACAAAAAAAATTAACCATTCTTGTTCTTTTCGCAAAGTTTTATACATATAGACCCCTATATATAACACATTGATTTGTCAAATATTTTTAAAATTTTCCTTTTATATACATTTACTAGCTAGTACTACTATGGATAGTCTACAACCCATAAATATTTTACCAATATATGGCTCAAATGATATTAGGAGTCAAATTGGATTGACTTGGCAAATGTTAAAAGCACCATTAGTTGTGCCAATTTTGCAATTAATGGTAATAATGTGCCTAGCCATGTCAATAATGCTATTTATTGAAAGGGTGTATATGGGCATAGTTATTCTTTTTTTGAAGATTTTTGGTAGAAAACCTAGCAAATCATACAAATGGGAGGCTATGAAGGATGATATTGAGCTTGGTAACTCTACTTATCCTATGGTTCTTGTTCAAATTCCAATGTACAATGAAAAAGAGGTACTTTTCTAAAACTTGCAATCTAGTCCTCTAAATATCTTTTTCTTTTCATGGCCAAATTTGTTTTACCCTATTCAAGTAATAATTAGCCTCGGAACTTATTTATTTCGATCGATTATCCCTCTAAACTTATCAATTAACTCAATTATGGGCTAGTCGACCAAACTTCACTACTTTTGGGGACTAATTGATAACAAAGTTAATCTTAGAGGTAACTAAAAATCAGCTTCAACTTTAGTGGCCAAATTAAGACTATAATTTTAACAAATGAAATTTCATTCACCTATTTCTAAAACATTTCAAAAACTCTATGTTCCATAAACAAAATTTTAATTATTTATGTTTCTACATTTTAGCATTTTCCTTTATTTGATTATATTTCAGAATAATTTTTTGAGAATATATTTCAGAATAATTTGTTAGTCTGAAATATGTAAATATGAATGCAGGTTTATCAACTGTCCATTGGTGCTGCATGTGGGCTTTCATGGCCGTCGGATCGAATCATAATTCAAGTGTTAGATGACTCAACAGATCCAACCATTAAGGTACTTATCAGATACCTCCTAATTATGTAAAAGCAACATGTTATATTTTAATGAACAATACACTTAAATTCTACTTCTATAACTTATTATAATAATATATTTTTTTATCGGTGTTTTTGCTTAGACGTTTATGTTTCCGTCTAGGTAACACAGACACTTCACTCAATCAACGTTTCCTTCCTGTATCAAAAACGCGTTGGACACCTGCCATTTCTTAAACGCAATTTCAAATTTAACATACGAAACCTTAAAATAATGCTGTTTTGCGGTGTCTGTGTCGACTGTGCTACTTAGGTTTCCATGCGAAAGCCTGTATTTTCTTTTTTTATATATTGGGATATATGTTATATACAGAGTTTGGTGGAAGTAGAATGCGAAAGATGGGGAAGCAAAGGCATAAATATAAAGTATGAGATTAGAGGGAACAGAAAAGGGTACAAGGCAGGAGCACTTAAAGAAGGAATGAAGCATAGCTATGTCAAACAATGTGACTGTGTGGCTATTTTTGATGCTGATTTCCAACCTGAGCCTGATTTTCTCTGGCGAACCATACCATTTCTTCTCCATAATCCACAGATTGCTCTTGTTCAAGCTCGCTGGAAATTTGGTAACCTATTGTTATTCATCATCCAATTTTAATCATCCTTACTGAATTATTTTTTATACGTTTTAAAATATTTAACAAGTGGAGATTAAAAATTTAACATGTTCTATTTAGTATCCAAACTTTAGTTCATATCAAAATGGTACCAACAAAATTCTTTTCATCACATAGGTTGCTATGATCATCAAAACTTGATGTCTAATATAATTATAAATTCTTACTATATGCTATCACTAAATCTTGCATCAACTTATTTTGATGTGAAATATTTGAAGTACTTTTGCTTGAAATGCATATTAAAAAAAATTTACAATTTTGATATAAATTAAGTTTTGGTATCAAACTAAAATATTGGTTAAAAATTTAGTATCACTCTTAACCCAGGAGGAAATAATAAATGTACGACCGAACATGCGGACCTACAAAGAGCATATGACGGGCGATTCCTGTCATAAAAATTTTAATTTTCGAATAACACCGTGAAGATGTATTTATTCATATAGTTTTGTTCATCTGGAATTTTTATTTTGAAGACCTCTACAAGATTATAAAAAAGTATATATATATTTAAATTTTTGGCCAACTTAAGAAAAATTATGGATCGCTAATGTATTAGGTTGTATAATATAAAATGTGACGAAGGTGTGATTTTGCAGTAAATGCAGATGAATGTTTAATGACAAGAATGCAAGAAATGTCACTGGATTACCATTTCACGGTGGAGCAAGAAGTTGGATCTTCAACCTATGCCTTCTTTGGTTTCAATGGTATAATTCATATATATATATTCCTTAATAGACAAAGAAAAAATCCGGCTTTTTTTTTTATATATATCTCAAACTTATTAATCGTCAATTTTACCTTATTTTTTAATTTTCAGTTTTAATTGTAACCATTTTTTAAAATTTAAATTTCTTTACTCGAAAAAACTTTAAATATGTCCTTATATTTGACATGTACTCTCAAATTTTTAGTTCTTTATAAAATATTAAGGGTTTGTTTAAACTATGTGTCAAATATAAAAAGCAGACTGGAATTTGTTTCGAAGTGAAAAAAGTTTAATTTAAGAAAATTGATACAATTGAAACTGAAAATTGAAAAATAAAGTAAAATTGACTATTTTAAAAATTTGAAATATAAATGGAAAAAAATTGATAAATGTGAGATAATTTTGGACAATTATGCCAAAATATCAATGTTTTATATTTTAATACATACATTTTTGTGGCAATGCAGGAACGGCTGGTGTTTGGAGAATTTCAGCACTGAATGAAGCAGGAGGGTGGAAGGATAGAACAACCGTGGAAGACATGGATTTGGCAGTCAGGGCCACTCTCAAGGGCTGGAAATTTGTTTACATTTCTGACCTCAAGGTACCTACATTTCTCTAATTTTATCAATTCTAATCAAAACTTTAATTTTGTCAATTTTAGTCTGATTTCATTTAATTATAGCCTAATTATGAAAATATGTAGAAGCAAACATGAGTGATTTGAATGTTGCAGGTTAAAAATGAATTACCAAGTACCTTCAAAGCATACAGATACCAACAACATAGATGGTCTTGCGGCCCTGCAAATCTCTTCAAGAAAATGGCAATGGAAATATATAGGAACAAGGTACTCTATACGTTTTTTTTTTGCAGTTTGGTGACTAAACTTTAATTTATTTTATTTTGGTTACTATTTTTTTAAAATATGGTTATCAAACTTTAATTTTATTTTAACAAGCGGTTTTCTGACCATAAATATATATGTGATAGCCAAATTAGATTTTTATTTACCTGAAAACGTATCATCTATGCATAATCCGACCCGAAAGGTTTCTTTTAAAATAAAATATTTATACATATATGACGAGTTTTTAAAGAGAAACTAGCAAAATGCGAATATCATATGGCAAAATCCGGCTGCTAGGTATGCATTTTGACTGAAAATATTTCATTTGAAATGAAATTAAAGATTAATAACTAAAATATAACAAATTAAAATTTGATCAGCTAAATGCAAAGAAGCGATAATTTAGATACCCTTATGATCAATTATCCTTATATATGTGTTGTTGTTCAATTGTGTTCCATTGTTTCAGCTTTAACTTACTTGATCTACAATATATTGCAGAAAGTATCATTACTGAAGAAATTGTATGTGATCTACAGTTTCTTCTTCGTTCGAAAGATCGTAGCTCATATCGTTACGTTCGTATTCTACTGTCTTGTGTTGCCTGCAACTGTATTGGTTCCTGAAGTAGAAGTTCCCAAGTGGGGATCTGTTTATATTCCTTCAACTATTACTATTCTTAATGCTGTTGGAACTCCAAGGTTTGGAACTCTTTAATTTGATGTTAGCATTTAAGAAAAAATTACAATCATCTCCCTAAATTTAGGTCAAAGTATTCTTTTAATACTGATTGTATAAATTTGTTGCAGATCACTTCACCTAGTGGTATTTTGGGTTCTATTTGAGAATGTAATGTCATTGCATAGAACAAAGGCAACATTTATTGGATTGCTTGAAGTAGGAAGAGTGAATGAATGGGTTGTCACTGAAAAACTTGGAGATGCTCTCAAGACTAAATCAACTGCTAAATCTCTTAAGACACTTCCAATTAAATTTGGTGAAAGGTAAACTTAAGATATTAACTTTTCTTTTGCCAGAATGTACGAAAAAACCCTTCAAATTATTCAAAAAAACCCACTTAGATCTTATTAGTTTTGCTTGACCACTTGAACCTTCAATGTTTTCAAATAGTGCCAATAAACCATCACGCTTGAAAAAACCCACAAATACAATTAAAAATTTGAGGGTTGAAAAAAAATTAAATCGAAAGAACTTAAATGATATTTCTTATGGATCTAATAGATTCTTTTTTACAATGTTAAAAACTTTTGATGGTCCAAATGATCAAAAACTCTAAAAGAATGTATGTGCTCTTTCTGAATAATTTTTTTTGGGTAGTTTTACCCTCTTTTTTATACTATAACTCTTTTTTTTGCAGACTTCATTTGTTAGAGCTTGGAGTTGGAGGGTATCTTTTGTTTTGTGGGTGCTATGATTATGCCTTTGGAAAGAATGGCTACTTCATATACCTCTTTGCCCAATCTATGGCCTTTTTCATTGCAGGAATTGGCTATGTTGGCACTTTTGTGCCCAATTCTTAACAAAAATGATTTCTCATTGCACCAAGAAAAGCATATCCATAAGGTTACATATATTGAAAGCAATTTTTTTTTTTTTTGTAATTGTTGCATAAGAGAAATTCTTTAGCATTGAACATAAGAGAATTTATATCTACAAGAAATAGTTATTTATATGACATATATAGTTTGTATTTGAAGTAGAAAATTGAAAGAAGCTGCAAACTAGTGGGAGGTAGCATATGGGATTGATGGCCCCATGTAATTGATGTAGATTTTTTGAATTGTATGTGTTGTTTTAAAAATAATGCTCAAATAAGAAAATTATTATTATACACTTTGTTAATTGTCAAAAAAAAAAAATCTACACTTTGTTGCCCTTTATCATTATTTTCAATTTTCTTTACCACCTTTCAAAAAAATATATGTGGTCAATAAACTTATCAGCTAAGATAAGCCTTCTTCATTGAATAAAAATGGGAAGTACTACTTACCCAAGAATCATCAATTTTCATTGAATGATTGAGTATGGTCCTAACCTCATGTGGGAATCTTTCTGCAATATTGCACAACTAAATTACCTAACAATGAACCATTACACCCAACACTTTTCCCATCTAACCTTCCAGTTTCATCTTCTAGCTAAAATGATCAACGAATCGAAATCCGACGAATCGAAATCCGAATAAAACGGACAAAAAGGGAGACTGAAGACAGACTTTTCTGTAAAAAAAAAAGGCAGCCTAATTCATAACAGCAATTCAAAAATTCTGTTTATATGAAGTCTACCGCCTAAACAAACTCCAACTAAATTTCCAAAGAAAACGGTTAAATATTTTGGCTTCGATAGCCAAAACTCACTGTTCAGCTTTAAAAGCATCGGCAGATACAATCAGATGCTTACAAAATAATATAAGTTTGTCAGCATTGTCATTTCTGACTGATATTCGTGACTCGTGAGTAATTCTGTCAATAACATTAAACTTACCCCCAATTTATCAACATGCTAATGCCCAGCAGTTCAGAAGAAAATGCAAAATATTATAAAGGCCAGACCAAAATGTCAGATCAAATAAACAATGAGCTGTAGCTCGAATGGTATGTGCACTGGGCAACATTTTGTTAAATTTGTGGGATCAAATCCTCCCAGAAGCACTAAAAATCCCCGCTCCCCAAATGATAGAAAACTATACAGAAAAAATGAGCTTCTAATAGCTCGAAATTAGTTTATTACGTGAATAGCAAATACATTATTTCTCCATAGCATCTTTCACAACACTTTCAGGCTAAGATCTCATCCACTAGTTTAAACAATGGAAAAAATGTACTAAAATGTTAGTTGATACTTAAAAGAAAACTGCTTTTACAAAGGAAAATAAGGGAAACAATATAAGATTTTCTACATCTGGAAAATGATTATACAACTTGATGTATTAATTTAATTCAAATATTGTAAAAGCAATCCTGAAACCTACAAAAATTTAGCAAGCCTATTGTTTGAATTGAGGTTGCTACTCGAAACCTATCGAGATCGAACATAAATCCAAAAACATAACTCCCTGTAGCATTATTTTCACTAATGCAAAGGGTGTATTATTATATGAACCACCTCAAATTTTCTACAAATTCACTTTCTGGTAACTCTGGCCTAAGTTTTCCAATGTATCATAATGACCATATCTATGAAACAGCACATTAATGGGGTTCACATCATCTCTTCGATAATCTTCACCGTAATTTGCTATGTTTACCAAATTACCTGATGTCCTATCTATCATGAAGACTGAGATCATTGTCCTGAGCCATCGAGTCAAATGAATTGTCAATATTTGAAGGGCAAAGTAAAACAAAAGAAATAAAAGGAAGCCAAACCTACATGTAAGCCTAATTACTGAGCTGAAAGCAATTTTGAACAAATTATTGGAATAGAAGAATTGTTTTTCCTTCAAGATTATTCATCAACTCCTCATTTAAAATTTTGATGGGATCTTATTCAAAAATAATTATGGAATAATGAAAACATACTCTTCCTCAACTAATGAATAATAGCACAATTTGAAAAGGATCAAATTTTAATTGACACTCGCTAAATTGTAGTCATATGTTCTAAATTCATCAGTTTGCTGTAATCTAGTGTTGGCATATGTATGAAGTGCTCTAAATTCATGTTATACTGATCAAAGCAAATGATCAACGTTATTAATGAGAAGTCTAAAAACTTACTTCAAAACATGAGAAGCCATCAACAACTCAGGTTCTCCACCCCATACAAAAGGTTGTTGAATTGTCTTGACGTATGCATCAAAATCTCCTTCTATGAACCTAAACATATTATAAAAACCAAAACGAAAGTTATTTTATGGACGACTTTGCAGATTCTACAAGTAGAATATATGTAAATATACCATTCAGTTTCTTCTCGCCTCGTTAAGAGTTCATTTACCACCTGCAAAACGAAGTATCAATTACCAAAGTCATAAGATAACATCTTAGCAAAGGCCTAATATACACAACTATAATGAATAACTTTGGCATAATTATATCGAAACTCACTTGAGCTCTTAATTCATCAGCAAGTTCTCTTTGACGATTTTCATCAGGAGCTTCTTCTCCACTTCTCAAACAAGCCCCATGAGCTATTGCTCTAAAAAGACACCGCCCATCAGCAAGCACTCCTGCACTTATCCTCTCCATCATTAGAATCTAACAATTTCTAAATGTTCATCTATCTATCAATACAAAAACAAATTCAAAAATAAAAAATAAAAAATTATAAGCACATAATCGGAGGCCTTTGCTTGAAATAAATGTCATTTCTTACAAAAATTTCGTTTTATCAAGATGAAAAAAAATTGGAAATCTAGCAACTATAACCATTCATCTAGTAAACACATACATTTCATTCAATCAAACTTCCGTTTCTTATAAAAAAAATCTTTAATTAAGCTGAAAAGTTAGAATTCTAGCAACTATAATCATTCATACAGGTAGCACAGACATTTCATTCAATCTAAAACTTAAACGTTTCAAATACAAAATTTCATTTTTAACATAAAAAAATCTAAAAAAATGATATAGATTCTCCATGTCCGTGTTGAGGTGTCCTGTTTTTCCGTGTTCGTGTCATGCTACCTAGTAATTCATAAACATGAAAATTGACTAATTAGTTAAAATTAAGTATCAAAAACCTGTAACTTTATAATCATTAGAACCATCATCATCATGTCTAACATCACAACTCAAAGTCTCATCACCATCACTCTCCTTTCCATCACTCACAGCAATCTCGGGATTAACGCCACTCCTACAATCAACACCACAAACTCCGAACAACAACCACGCCGAATCAGGCCTGTGAAGCCAACGCGCCGGTCTAGCATCCCACGCTACATTCCACGATCCTTCACCTCTCGGCTCCACCGCCAGTAACAGCCTCTCAACGTCACCCCTAGTCTTCCTCCTTTTCTTGTTCTTAAACCCCGATGACGGCTGGATCACGCGCCATATAGATGCCGCCGCCGCAGCTGAGGCGGCGCAGCCACTGGAGTGGTGGGGCTGCAAAGTAGAGGCGGAGGAGGTGGAGGAGAAGGCGGCGGGAGGTTGAGATAGGCGGTGGTTGTAGAGAGAGAAGGCGTGCAAGTGAGTGAGAATCGAAAGCTTAGAGCGTGCGCAGAGTACACCAAGCATATCAGTGGTAGTTGATGCTAATTTGCGCCTCTGTTTGTTTTTAAAAAAATTGGAAGATACTCCGCAGCCATAGCTGAAACACGTTGAAGCTTTTTTATAATCTGATTAAAAAATGAAATGTACTGTATGGTGGGTCCATTAGGAATATCTGGCGGACAATTGGTTTGATCCGGGGTGTCCCATTTTACTTTTTTTTGTTTTATTTATGTAAGAGCAAATTGTTCTAAGGCCCCTCACGTTTGTCATAATTGACAGTTTGGTACCCCTTGTTTGAAAATCAAACGATTTGGTACCTCAATTTTGATTTTATAAACTATAAGGTCCTTCTATTAAATATAGGTACCAAATCGTTAACGGAATGAAATGTGAGGTACCAAATCGTTTGCAAAACGTTTGAAAATGAGGTAACAAATCGTTAAAATAATTAAATATGAGGTATCAAATTGTTTACATAATTGAAATTGAGATTTCAAATCATTTGAAAGTAAATATCAAATTATTAACGGAACTAACAGAAGGGCCGTATAGTTTAAAAAATCAAAACTGAGGTACCAAATCGTTTGATTTGCAAACAAGAGGTTCCAAACTGTGAATTATGATAAACGTAAGGGGCCTTAAAGTAATTTGCTCTTTATGTAAAGGCTAATATATAGTTTGACCCATGAATTTGTTCAATAATTACTACTAGAAAACAGTGAACTAGCGACGGTTTTAAGTGACGGAACTAAAATCGGTCGCTAAATTCATTGTTTTGCGACGGACTTTGCGACGGATAATACATCCGTCGCAGATTTACTTTAGCGACGGACTATCTGTCGGCAGGCCGTCGTTAACGTGGCGGGAGCTTGGAGGGAAGGTTGGCGCCAATGTTTTTGGTCAAATTTAGCGACGGACTGGTATATCCGTCGCTAAATTGGACTTCATTTTGAAACACAGCATTTTAATGTAGAGAATTTAGCGACGGATGCTCAATGCCGTCACTAATTAGCGACGGAACTTATCATCCGTCGCTAATGTAATGGATTAATGAAACGCAACGTTTCATTTATCCTTTTGCGACGGAATGGTTGATTTTAGCGACGGATTATATCCGTCGCTAAAATCGAACCCATTTAACTTCCAGGGTGCTGAACTCATTCATTTTTTCTCTCTTCTTCCCATTGAAATCCGCCGCTTCCTTCTTCCTTCTCCTTCATTTTGCAGCGCCGTTCTCTTCAGGTAAGTTTTCCCCTCCATTTCTTCAATTTGTTTGTTAATTTCATTAGTTAGGGATTTAGGTTAATTAATTTGTAATATTTTAGGGATTTACTTTTCTCCTCACTCTTATTCCACCATCGCCGCCGCCGTCCATTTTCCGACCACCGCCAGCGCCTTCCTCTTCATTCTAGTCAGACTTTTGGTAAGTTTTGGGTTATTTAATTTTATTTTTTATTTTCTATTTATTATATGATTTTTAGTTAATTTTTTTTTATTTTAAAATGGAAACAGCCCGCTGCCCCCGCTGCTCCGGTGAGTCGCTGCTTCCGCCACCTCCGACGAACTCAGTCGCTGCTCCGGTAAATTTCAGTTATTTATTTTTTATTTTACATTTCTTTTATTAAATGTTATTAGTTAGATTTGGAGTAAATGAGTAATATATAGGTTTAAATACAATTTACTCTTAATTATTAGTTTAATTGTTAAATTTTTTAATCATTATTTAATTAATTATTAGGATTTTTTTTAAGTTTTTAGTTTAAAATAAAAATTGTATAAAATAAAAATTGTTATATAATATAGGTTTAAATATAATTAGTTGGTTATTTATTAAATGATTTATATGATTTTGTAATTTTTAATTTAATTTTTATATTATTTTTAGGTTAATTTTTAGTTTTAATTGTTAGATTTTTTATTAGGTAAATTGTTAGTTTTAATTGTTATTAGTTTCGTTAAATGAATATTTCATTTAATGATTAGGTTTATTTTTAAGTTCTTAGTTTAAAATAAAAATTGTATAAAATAAGAATTGTTATATTGATAATTAGGTTATATTAGTTTAACTTAATTATATAATTAAATTGAATATTAGTAGTTTGTTGGTTTGTGTATTGTAGTATAGTGATTTGTGTATTGTAATTTACTTGCAGGATTTCCCTGAAAAATGGGTGATGCTCATTTTTAGGGGAAGTGCTGCCAAATTTTTATTAGAAAAACAAAGTTGTTAAATATTAATATATAGTTAAATTGATAGGTTTGCATTGGTTGACGGTTGTTGCTAGCTGTTTATTGCCGCACATATTTGTTCCGACTGATCTTGTTGTTTCTTCGATCTTTTGCGGTTCTGCACGTCAACAAGTAGGTGTTATTTTTTTATTATTATTTTATGGTATATTGAATTATAATTAAAACATTCAACCTAAATTGACCGCGATTTTATTCCCACCGAATAAAATCGCAAACCTAACCTTAGAGTTCCCGTCCCGTGTGTTCAAGAGATTGAACGTCACGGGATTGTACAGTTTGCGAAACTAGTCCTCCCGTAACTCGATCACGAAAACCATATATGTCTAGTGGCGGTAGAAAAATATTCGGTTGTTTTCCAGCGTTTGTTCTCCGGGTGGATGTATAGTATATGTTTTGTAACGCTTATTCCTCGCAGAATATATAATTAGCGTTACATCGCATATACTAAATATCGCACTGAAGGAGAACGACGCCGGAAGGCTGCCGAATATTTTTCTCCGTTATTAGGCATATATCGTGGCCGAGTTAAGGGGAGCCAGTTTTGCGAATGGGATACACTACTAGAAAACAGCGTTTTAGCGACAGATTTTAGTGACGGATCTAAAATCCGTCGCTATTTCGGTGATTAGCGACGGATTTTGCGACGGATCTAAAATCCGTCGCTAAACACCCAATTAAATTGGCGGGATTGATCCCGCCAACATTAGCGACGGATTTTCCGTCGCTAAAGTTGGCGGCAGTTGTCCCGCCAATTGTTTTGATAAACTTTAGCGACGGATTTTAAAATCCGTCGCTAATTATTGGCGGGAATGCTCTCGCCTTTTATTTTCCACAATTAGCGACGGATTTCAAAATCCGTCGCTAAATTTTATCATTTGGCGACGGAGTTTAGTGACGGATTTCAAATCCGTCGCTAATTTGCAATGTCAAAAAAAATTAAAGGGTATTAAAATATTATTTAAGGTAGTATTTAATTAAAAATAATTTTAAAATTTTTGAATTAAATTTATATTATTTCAATATAACGTTTTTATTTATAAAATAATAATTAAACCTTATTTATGAAATAATAATTACAGATTATTTATTTATTTAAAGTATTTAAATATTTTAAAAAAATATTAATTATAAAAAAAAATTATCTTAGAATGCGGGATTAAATTATGGAAACAAATATTTCTTGTTTTTAGTTACATGTAAGTATAATATACATAAATATATAACATGAATATGAGCTGGTTAAGGTGGAGTTACGCGCGGGAGAACTACAAGGTTAAAGAGTCTTGAGAGGGAGCAATGGAAGGATGAGTGACCTACTGGAAAGTTAGCGAAAATTGACAGGTGGATGCGGGTGGGTGATTTAACTCGGGTGGGTGAGTGACGGAGGCCGCGGATGAGTGATTAATTAAATAAAAACTTTATTTTACGATTTAATTTCAATTTTTTTTTAATTTTTTTAAAATTAGTGACGGATTAAAATTCGTCGCTAAATCCGTCGCTAATTAGCGACGGATTTAAAATTCCGTCGCTAATTAGCGACGGATTTAAAATTCCGTCGCTAATTAGCGACGGATTTAAAATTCCGTCGCTAAAACCGAGACCAAAATTCGTCGCTAAATTTTTTTTCCGTCGTTGTCAAACGTTGCGACAAAAAATGTAGCGACGGACTGTTTCCGTCGCAAATCCGTCGCTAAATGTGTTTAGCGACGGATTTTGGTCATTTAGCGACGGAAAAATCCTTCGCTAAATGACTGTTTTCTAGTAGTGATAGGTCCATACCTTTAAAGCAGTCAATTACATTGACTTTGCTATTTTCGAGCGAAAACCCTCCTAATTATCCGTGCAACAGAAATGGATATAAACCAAAGTTGGATGTATAGGCGGCTCCAGGGCGGGTTGCTGTACCCTGGTTTTGACGAGCGCGTCCAAGAGTTTGTTAATTTCGCTTTACGCCATCCAGCGTGTATGAGCGGGCCCGAGATTAAATGCCCCTGTCCTAGGGTGGGATGTAAAAATACGAGTTACCGAGATGTCGAAAGTGAAGCTCCACATTTTGCAGAAAGGGTTTGTCAAAGATTATCAAGTTTGGGTTTTTCATGGGGAGGGAAATGTTTTAAATCCCCGTCCTGTTACACAACTACCGGAGTATGACGTTGACATGGAATATGGGGGGGGTGATGAGTTCAGCTCAGTTCAGAGAATGGTTATCGATGCTGCCGATCTAGAAGTAGTGTTCACGGAGGAGGAGCCGAATAATGAAGCTAAACATTTTTATGATATGATGCGTGCGGCCGAAGAACCTGTATGCGCCGGTAATAGCAAACACTCTCCCTTGTCTGCAGCTGCTAAAATGTTGGACATCAAATGTCGACATAGTCGGTCAGTAGTTTTAGTAGATGATGTGACCGAATTTATACAAGAGCTGCTCCCAGAAGACAACAAGATGCCGAAGAACTTTGCTGAAATTAAGAAAATTGTTAGAGGTCTTGGGTTGCCGGTTGAAGTTATCGATTGTTGTTTCCGCAACTGCATGATTTACTGGGGGTCAGACGCGGAGTTAACGCGATGCAAAATTTGCAATCACCAACGATGAAAACCGCCCCCTAAAGGAAATTATGTGAAAAGACGAGTTAACGTCCCTAATAGGAAAATGTTTTATTTTCCTATAACTCCGAGACTGCATAGGTTGTATGCTTCTAAAGCCACCGCCAAGCATATGACGTGGCATGCAGAACACGAAATGGTTGATGGAAAGATGTGTCACCCGTCAGACTCCCCGGCGTGGAAACATTTCAGTGAATTGCATACAGACTTTGCGGAAGAAGTTTGAAATATCAGACTGGGCCTGTGTACTGATGGGTTTCAACCATTTGGAGCCTTTGGGCAGAATTTTTCATCATGGCCAGTAATTTTGACACCCTACAATCTTCACCCAGGGATGTGTATGAAAGATGAGTTCATGTTTTTAACTGTTATTGTCCCTGGGCCTCGAAATCCTAAACACCAAATGGATATTTTCCTGCAGCCGTTGATAGCTGAGCTGAACCAACTGTGGGAATTCGGAGTCCAGGCATTCGACGTTCAAAGGTGACAGAATTTCCAAATGAAAGCGGCACTTATATGGACAATTAATGGTTTTCCTGCTTATTCGATGTTGTCTGGCTGGAGCACATATGGGAGACTGGTTTGCCCACACTGCATGGAAAATACGGATGCTTTTACGCTTAAAGGGAGTAGAAAACAGTCGTTGTTTGACTGTCACAGAAAGTTATTACCTCGTGGTCACCTGTACCGTCGTAATACAACTCATTTCCGAAAAGGAAAAACCGTAAACAAAGAATTCGGACAGCCAAAAACCGGAGAAGAATTGTTGGCAGAGGTGGACAGTCTAGGGTTTATGAAGGCATATGAAATTGGGGCTGAGAAAAATAATGCTGCGAAGTCGGAAAATTACGGTTGGAATAAAAAAAAGTATATTCTGGGATTTGCCGTATTGGAAAACGAATCTCATTTGTCACAATCTCGATGTCATGCATATTGAGAAAAACGTATTCAACAACATTTTCAATACTGTACTAAATATTCCCGGGAAAACAGAAGACCATGCAAAATCTAGAGAAGAGTTGAATGACATATGTGCTCGGCCTGAGTTAGCAAAAGATCCGGTTACTGGGAGATTTCATAAGGCAATGTATGCTTTGGACATGGACGGAAAAAAGGCTTTGCTCGAGTGGATTAAGTTAATAAAATTTCCAGATGGCTATGCGTCCAACTTGTCCAGATGTGTCGATACAATCGGTATGAAAATGCATGGAATGAAAAGTCACGATTGCCACATTTTTATGCAAAGACTTCTGCCAATCGCTCTCCGTGAGCTATTACCGAAGGAAGTTTGTGAGCCTATAACAGAGTTGAGTATCTTCTTTCGTGAGTTAACCTCCACGTCTCTAACAGAGAAAGATCTAGATCGTATGAGGCTTGAAATCCCAAAGATATTGTGTAAGCTCGAACGTATTTTTCCTCCCAGCTTTTTTGACTCCATGGAACATTTACCCGTACATCTACCGTACGAAGCTATGATGGCAGGGCCGGTTCAGTATCGCTAGATGTACCCATTTGAAAGGTAATATTACTGAAGTTTCTTAATTATGTGTATCAGTATATTAACATGTAATGTTTACTAACTGTGGCATATGTGGAATCAGATATTTGAGAAAACTGAAAAAAAAGTGAGCAATAAAGGGAGGGTGGAAGGAAGTATTAGTAGCAGATACTTAAATGAAGAAACCGCAAAATTTGCAGCTTATTATTTTTCAGAAGGTGACCCAATGATACCTGAGCGGCTGCAAAGAAATGAAGTTTCTGACATTGAAGTCGACGACGATGTTGACAGACTATCTATTTTCAAGCCGCACGGGCAATCAGTGGGTGCTTGCCGCAAGAGATATCTTGAAGATGCTGAGATTGTTGCTGCTTGGACATATGTTCTGTTGAATTGTTCAGAAATTGAAAATTACAGAGAGTAAGCTTTAATATATATGTCAATGTAATTAACAATGATTATTTAGCTTCTTATTATTGTTTTCTTCGTAACTAAAGGGTTTTCGAAGGCGAGTTGCGCAGAGGAAACCCTGAAATCAGCACCTCGCAAATTGAAGCAAAGTTCGAGAGTGACTTTGCCTACTGGTTTCAACAATATGTAAGTATTTTACATAATATATTTTGATTCTTTTAGTTAAAAGTTCCGATTTATAATACACTTTTACGCTACAGGTGCAAGATCCAATTGTCTGTACCAATCCCTTCATTCTTAGTCTCGCTAAAGGACCTCTTAGATCATTCAGAACATTTAAGGGGTACCGTGTAAACGGGTTCAAGTTTCAGACTCAAGCTTATGGGGAGGAACAACTTACAATGAATAGTGGAGTCTGCGTAAGGGGAACTCAATATGTCGATAGCGAAAATGACTTTTATGGATTTCTGACAGACATAATTGAGTTAGAGTATCCAGCGCTTCCAATGAAAACGACTGTCTTATTTAAATGCGAATGGTTCGACCCAGCGCAAAATTCAGGCACAATTAGTAACAAAAAATACAACATGGTGGATATTTATAACAGAAAGAGATACAACAAGTATGAACCGTTCATCTTAGCCGAACAGGCCGACCAAGTTCATTACCTGCCATATCCGAGTAAAAGAAGGGATAAAATAAATTGGTGGGCAGTTTGCAGGATAAAGGCGCGATCAGAGCTTGACATGCCCGAGGGGATTATCCAGGCCTTTCAAGATGACATAGAAGAAAATCCTCTCGTTGATGCAACAGAAGACAATCCGACATATTTAGCTGATCAAACTGGAGAAGCTGAAGAAGATGCGTTGTTCATGGCTCCTGAACAAGAAACAGAAGATGAGTTCGTCGCATCCTCATCAGACGAAGATGAAAGCGAAGAACTTTAGTAGTTTAGTAAATTTTATGTATTAGATTTTTTGCAAACATAATCAATTGTTAAAGATGATGTATTAACGCTGCTCGAAACTATGTTTTTTAATTATATTATTCAAGTGTATACTTGTTGAATTTGAATTTATATTTCTTAGTTTTATGTTTCACGAAGGAGTGTATAATTTAATTAATATAATGTGTTGGTTGTTTGTCGAACATTTAAAATTGATGTATGTGCAGGTATGAGGGGTCGAGGTCGAGGATCAGGCACAGGCCGAGGATCAGCCTCAGGCAGAGGACGCGGACGGGGATCAGAACCTGTTCCTGGCGATGACGACGTTGCTGAGGAGCAGCAGTAGTTGGAGGCTGGAGCACCTGTTCAGCCTCGGCAGCAGCGTGAGCCTGGCGAGCCCATTGCTGTTCTGGACGACCGGGGTAGGGCGAGGGTTCACCCGGACCCTAGCAGGTATGTTTACAATTTAGTTATCCACATGTGAATTGTAATATGTCTATATACTAAAGTATGTTTAAAAAATCACAGGACGATGTTGATCGACTCTGGGCCTGTTTCACGGGCTATGCGGGAGATTTTTAGGAAGTGCTGGTTCGATAATGGAACAGCATGGCGCTTTCTAACAGCGGAGCAGAGAGAGTTCTACTTCCAAGAGTTCCAGGTAATTCAATTTACAGCTTCGTAACGTTTAAATTATGTTTTTTTTGAAAAAAACTAACTCATGCAACATGTTTGTACTGTTTGCAGGAAGAGTTCTGGTGGGATAGTGCAGCGTACAGCGAGGAGGTCATCAGACATGTCTTCATGGTCCACGCAGCCAACCGCTACAAAGACAACATCCACAGAATGAGGAGGACGCAACATAAGCATATTTCTGTGACCAGGATATCTGGGATGCTTGGAACGTGTTCTGGAACTCAGAGAAAGAGAAGAAAAGGTCAGAAACCGCCCGAGCAAATCGGATGAGCGAGCCAGCGGGCGCCGGTTCTGGACCTGTCCGCCATGCTGGTGGATCTCGCTCTGCTCTCAAGCATATGGATGTGATGATTTTTTTAAAATTCAGTAATTAAAATACTTAAATAACGTATTTGTTTTATTTTGATACTAATTGAATTGTATTTTTTCTGTTAGGAAAGGGAGCTTGGCCGGATACCGAGTGCGACAGAGTTGTACACTCGCTTTCACTCCACGAAGGCTGACAAGAAGCCGGTCAACAAACGGGCTCAGGATATGACTGTAAGTTTTTATTAAACTTGTAATTCTCTAAGTTGAATTTAATAATTCGGAAATGATATATTAGATTGAAAATGCTTGTTGGATTTTTCCGTCGCTAAATCTCTGTTTTCTTGTAGTGAATTCAATTTGACTGATGTGTAAGAACCCTTTCGTATCAACCCAGCACTTGAAACATTCTAAAAGAATTTAATATTTATGTATTTATCAAATTTAAGGGTCAAATCAAATTATTTAACAAATTCAGAGATTCGATAGATGAAACGTTAAGATAAGAAGTTAGACGGGTAAAAAAGTACAAATTTATTGATCAAACTATATATTCATCCTTTATATAAATTACATAATATTTATAAGCAAATTATTATGAAATCCCCACAGATGTCACAATTCACATTTTAATCACTTTTATTTAAAAATCACACGTTACAGTCTTTCACTTTTGTTTCGGTCAATAGTTTAATCCCTCCGCCATTTTTGGTGTTACTCAACTGAATTAAAGAACTTAAAAATAAATTAATTTTTAAACATGAAGGATGAAATTGTTGGCAGAAACAAAAGTGGGGAGACCATATCGTTTTTTTTATATATATTTTTTAATTTAATCCTTTTATCCAGTTGACTAATACCAAAATGAACGGAAGGATCAAATTGTTAACAAAAATAATAGTGAGAGACTATATTGTATGATTTTCAAATAAGAGGGACGAAAAATGAGTTATAACGTATGTTGGAACCCTCATAGTAATTTATTCAAGTTTTATTTACGTAATGATAATAATGTAAAAATAATGCAAAACTTTGTTAATTTAAATTTATGAAAAACTAATCATTTTGATTAACCTCCTATTAAAAAAATAAGCGCTTCAAAAAACATATAACCAACTTAATATTTTGGTTTTCAAGTATACAGCTCATATTTTTACATTATAAAACTACAACACACAAAGGTAAAAATTTCATTTATATTATCTATATAAATACAACTAGAACAACTGTTTGGCTCATAATTTTTTTTTACTTTTCTCTCTCTTCGTTAATTATCTTTTCTTCCTTATCTCTGATTTCAATTTCTCATTCTAAAATAGACTGATGGAAATCGAATTTCAGAATAATATAGGGAACCGATTCGTATAAGATCCTTCCTTCAGAGCGAATTCAAGGACTCGCCTGTCAAAGGAAATCCGAAAGAATTCGCTCAAATCTACAGAAAGGACTGAATTTCAGAGGATTGGTAAAAGAAGACATGGATTTCACAATTATGTTCCTACTTGGAAATTGTTTACACAGGCCTAAAAATAGATCTCAGATGAGTAAAATGGGCTTAAATCAGGGCATAGGACCCAAAATAAAGCCTTTTTCAGTTAAATTGTTCTGTCCAACACTAGTTAGAAGTAGATTAGGACTCTTTTATTAGAAATAATAATTGGACTTAGATTAGGACTTTATCATTATGAGAGCTATAAATAGCTCAGATTATTATTATTAGGGATCATCAATCAATTAATCAAAACAGTGCTTTTTATCTCGTAATCCCCGAATTGTTTTAATTTAGGAGTAGTTTTGATATTAATCTCGCCTGAGTTTCTTTACATTAATTCTATTAGTTTATTCAGTTAAGCCTTTTAACCAAAAAGCCCCAGGAGTATCTTTTCACAAGTTTGTTAAAGTATCAGACCTCAAACCGATCCCACTTATAAATTTAAAGATTTGAGTCAGGAATATTTCTGGGCGAACATCTTTTGGCAACTCAAATGGGCACCTGTTTATGGTTAGCACAAAAACAGACTTTAAAGACGATTCCAGGCACGCTCGGTCCATACACCGACACCAGCTGAAGTGGGGTAATAAGGTAACAAACGAATCGGATTTGGATATCTTCGAGATTATGGCCAAGGATAAGCAGCCACAACCGCAACCACAGTCGCACAAGGGGACGATTCCTCCTCTCGCTGATGGAACTACCACTACGGACAAACCTGTTGAGGTGAACGACGATTCTGGAGATTATTCTCGCCAGTTTCAACCATCTCGCCTCTCTCTTTTACAAGCCAATTTCTCGGCTATGAGAGGCGAGATCGCCCAAGAAAACAAACAGATGTTTGATGACGCCATGCATCAAATGTTCGAGGTCATGAAGAATATCATGTATGATCAAGCATCGGTCCAAAGACAAATTTAAAATAACTTGGACAGCTTGAGTAAGGCGATGGAAAACTTGGAAAAATTCTTTTCCGAACAATCAGTGGCCGATCAGAGTTATGGACTGGCCGAAGAAAACCAAACATCGAATAGATTTGGGTACTCGGGTGGTTCGACCAAACAAAAACAGCTGTCCAGCAAGCTGGGATACACTTACGGATCCGTCAAGCTTTTGACCAAACCTGAGGCGAATTCGACTAGCAAAGGGAATCCAATGGCTTCAAGTACATCGGCCCCTCAGGGGGAAACTAAGCCTTAAAGGAGCGCGTCCAAAGCCAACATGCAGGAAGTGCGCGCATATTGACGAGTACCAACCCACAGTGATGGGCGAGCCAACTGCATACAACCAAGGACAGTTGGTGGATTTATGAAAGAAACTTGAAGAAGTCCTAAGGCCAACGCCTCGTCCCTCTTACATGAAACCATATCCCGATTGGATAGACAAGCTCTACCCTTTTCCAAGAGGATACAAAGTCTCAGAGTTCAGTTTGTTCTTTGGAGAAGAACGTGTGAGGTTCAGATTAATAAATTATATAACGATTTTGTCTCTTTATAAATGAAAAGTTCTGATTAATTAATATAGTAACGGTTTTGTCTCTTGATTAAGGAGGAAGTTTTATCTCCTTATTAATTTGGAGGTTGCGATTTCATTTGGTTACATATATCTTGTTTTTCGACACTTTTGATATGAGAAAGGTTTACACAATCCCACTTCATATTTTAATTATTTTCTTGATAGAGTTCTAACAAAAATACTAGTTTGGTGCGAACAATACTATGTGATTGTTATAGCTCGATTTATCCCTCAAAGCAGCAGGTGTACTTCGCAAATCAGTGAAAGTGATTTTGTTTTAAGAAAAATGTGCGATTCACGTGAATCAATGATTTAATTTCATTTATAAATACTTTTTTGATTAATTAATTTTATTTTTATTTATGTATTATTTTGGCTAACATAAAATTTAGTCTAAAATATACTTCTATAACGACCTATAAATAAATTTTGAAATTTGCGTAACTAAAATACTTCAGCTTAAATAAATTACATAACTAATTTTATAAAATAGACATAATAGAATTTTGAATATGTGATGATAATAATGACAAAGTGGTAATAGTTTTGTTCATAGTCTATTAGTAATAAGATTATAAAAAATAAAGGATCAACTCACCCCTCAACTCGGCACGAAATATTAAATAAGTTACTTTTGAGCAAAAAGAATCAAAAAACTCATAGTTTATCACTTTCATATCAAAAAGCCTCTCCCCACTCTCACCCTCATGTGTGTATGACACTCTCCAATTCAATAGAAAAATGTTTAAAAAAATTCTTAAAATTTTATTTACTTCTTAAGCTGATTCTAAATCATTATTAAATTTCAATTATGTATTTCTAATTTTAATAGTTCAGTAATTATTTCATTTTTAAATAAAAGTTTAGGGACTTTTTTTTTCCTCATTTCTTCTTCTTCTTCTTTTCCACCGCTGTCCAACATCTTCTTCCGCAGCCGGTCTATGTGTTTCTTCCGCCATCGCTGTCTTCATCGAGACGAACCCATATGAATCGTCTACTCCGTTGGGTTCTTGGTGGCTGGCGAAGAAGAGAGGCGATACATTAGGGTTAATTAAGATTTTAGATTTAATTAGTTCTAATTAAAATTAATTATGATTTAATTTGGGTTTAATTAGGTTAGTCAAATTTAATTAGGTTAATTAGAAAAAAAATAGAAAAGATTCTTAACTTTTTATTAATTAGAGTTTTAATGAGATAGAAGTAATCAGAGTTTTAATTAGAATTTTCATGAGAAAATTAATTTTTTAATCAAATAATCCCACCCTTTTTTCTAGAGGGGTGAATTTGATATGAAAGTAACAAATTGTAGGTCTATTTAATTTTTTTAGTTCGAAAATAATTTATTTGATATTCCGTATCATTTTGTTTCATAGAATATGCGGCGTATTAGTGGAATACGTGTAAGTAGAATGACAACTAATTGTTTGTAGAGTCGTGGAAGGCAGGAGATGCTTACAAAGAATACATGTTTTAATACAATCGTTTAACTTGCTTGCAATGCAATAACCTATCAACTTGACTAGTCTTTCATATATTTTCGTTTTCTAATTCTTTTTCTAGACATTAACACTTAATTGAGTGTCTTTACCTTTCCAAGAGGTGGCAATTTTTTCCCGTCTAAATTATAAAATCATACCCGTCCACTATATAGAATATGAATTATAGGACTTGAATGATAAATAAGTCAATCTTTTTATAGTCTATTGATATGTGAGTTGCAAGATAATTGGATATGGATAATACATAATACTCATTCTATCATTCTCTAATACATAATTATAGGTGAGCAAGAGTGGCGGAGCCACTCACAAACAGACATGTACGACCGTCTTAATTGGAGTTGATCGAAAATGTAAATATATTTCGAAAAAAATTGATTCTAAATTTTGTCCTAATTGGTATGAAAATTTCATCAATTACAGTTTTTTCTTACAATTTGCCCCCTCTAATGATAATTTCAAGTTATATCACTGGTGAGCGGGACATATGGCCATATTTAACCGACTGAATGACTTTGATCGGTTGTGTTCGATAAATTTTATGGGTTCACTCAATTTGGTTTTAAAATTTTAGTTTTCAATTATGAGTTTATTTGAACTTTTTATTATACAAATTAGGATAGTGTACACAAATCCCCTAAAAGAGTCTCTTTCTATTGTTTTTATCTCACAAAATAGAAATGTGCAGAATTCAATCAAAAAAAGAATAATTTTCATAAATCATCCATAACCCAAAATAAAATAAATTTATACTAAAAAATGACAATTTTAACTTTTAGTTTGGATTGTTAACCTTCAATACTAAAATTATCTTGGGTCTTCACGAGTTGGTTCGGCAGCAACTCCTGAAGGTCCAGTAGCTTCTAGCGAGGGTCCGGCGAAGATCCTGCCGTTTAGACATGCTATTTAGATGCATATGGAAATAACTTTTTACTGCTTTTTGGTTTCTTGCAGGTGTTGCTACAGCAGGGGCGGAAGCATCCCTTTGGCTGGGGTAGTGACCGGCCCTGCAAAAAAAAATTATGTGCAAAATTATCCCTTCAAGGTTTTTTTTATAAAAAATACGGTTACTTAATTTTAAATTTTATACAATTAGCCCTCTCATATTTTATTTTATACGAATTAGCAATCTCATAGTAGAATTTCTAGTTTCGTCCTTTTTCTGCATAATGAAGTTTACATTTTCAAAATAATAAAGTGGCAGTGCATTTATGTGCAAAATTATCCCTTCAAGTTTATTTTTTTTTAAATACGGTTACTTAATTTTAAATTTTATACAATTAACGCTCTCAAATTTTATTTTATACGAATTAGCAATCTTATAGTAGAATTTCTAGTTTCGTCCTTGTTCAGCATAGTGAAGTTTACATTTTCAGAACAATAAAGTGGCAGTGCATTTATGTGCAAAATTATCCCTTCAAGTGTTTTTTTTTTAAATACGGTTACTTAATTTTAAATTTTATACAATTAGCCCTCTCAAATTTTATTTTATACGAATTAGCAATTTCATAGTAGAATTTTTAGTTTCGTCCTATTTCAGCATAATGAAGTTTATATTTTCAGAATAATGATGCTTACAAAGATACATGTTAGAATCGTTTAATTTGCCTCCGATGCATACCTATAAACTTGACTAGTCTTTTATAATACTTTCGTTTTCTATTTCTTTTTCTAATTGTGTGTCTTTACCTATTCTAGAGGTGGCAATTTTTTTCCCTGTCTACAAATTAAATCACACCAACCAATTTATAGACACTTATTGTTCGGATAGGTACCAACCCATTTATAGACACTTATTATCCGGATAGGTAAAAAGTGATAAGAGACTGAATCGTTCAATGATGATTTAAGAAAAAAT
Organism: Mercurialis annua; assembly: GCF_937616625.2. Classification (NCBI taxonomy): domain Eukaryota; kingdom Viridiplantae; phylum Streptophyta; class Magnoliopsida; order Malpighiales; family Euphorbiaceae; genus Mercurialis; species Mercurialis annua. Next base: position 31,779,379 of record NC_065577.1, on the reverse strand, counting down.
CGTCCGAGTGACGAGCTATAAACTTACTTGCTGGAATCCAAACAGGCATAATCGCTGCGTAGCTGTGAAATTGGAGAATTAAAACGTAATTAGCCGTAAATAGCATATAAAAATTCAAATAGATTTTAGTCTAAGTCCAGAAATTGGACTAATTGCAATATATTAGAAGTTTATGAGCTAATTTGTATGTTTGACGGACTAAAATTGACCATATCAAACCATACGGTCCCGGAAGCCTTTTTTGATACTTCTAGAGTTAATGTCATAAAAATTCACTAACTTTACACATTTTCTCATTTTAATCGCGCAGTTTAAATTTTCTCATTTTCATGTACGAACTATCATTTTTTTCTCAAATTCATACACGATGGTGAGGTGTCACAGCTCTATTGCTATAATTTGATGAGGTGGAGGTCATTTTACACTAATGAATGAGTTCCACCTCAACACCGTGTATAAATTTGAAAAAAGTGGTAGTTCGTGCATGTTGAGAAAATTTAAATTGTGTGATTAAAATAAAAAAACGTGTAAAGTTTGTAATTTTTTTTAATATTAACCTAAAAACAAATCCACTAACAATTATGTACGGAATATTAATCTATAATAAAAAGTTAAATTGTCTAATCCCAAATAAATACAACATGTACTTGGGATAGTTGTACAATTAATTTGTTGAGATAGTTTTAAAGAAAATAAACAGTTTGAATTATTTTGAATTGTCATGTTTATCTAATATATGATTTACTTTAATTTGAATTGTTACCATTTTTACTTAAGATTATTATAGTCATGATATTTTTACTATTATATAAAATTCCTAAAATGCCTTAAATTATGATTGTAACTTGTAAGTGATCAAAATAGATTTTTTTATCTGAATAGAATTTATCTGAATAGTTTTTTTTTATAATTTTTTTTGTCTATAATAAATACGAAAAGTATTGCACGTAACTGTTGCGCCATATCATTCGTACAACAAACCAGTGATGCGTTAGCTCTGTGGAAAAATTGATAATAAAAAATTAAAAAATAATTAAAAAATTCGTTACTGTAAATGTTCATCGCTTTATTATAAATATGACATGACACAAACAATCCATGGAATAAACACTCTTTAAATACACACGACAAATAAAATAGTGAAATACACAGATACTTTGTGATGAATAATGACATCACGACATTTTGTTATTTACCCATCGATATGGATTTATTACACAACAGAAAATAGATAAAACATTTATTTTAAATATGTTTCGAAAACAAATTATCCTTGCTTTTCTGTAACTTTGATGTGATACCCATTTCCAAATCCAAGAGCTGGAGTTCGAACCATGTCTGTTCCCTTGATTTTGGTCCACCTTCATATATTTTTAATAAGATTTTCAAAAGCAATAGTTAATTTTGGATCTTGCTTATTGTAGTATAGAAAAATATGTAAAAATAAAGGCTAAATCTATTTTAAAGTCTTTAAATTTTTATTTTTTGATTCATCAAATCCTTCAACTTTTATCTGGCTTTCTGAAATCCTTAAATTTTCATTTTTTAGTTCATCAGGTTCCTCAACTTCTATTTGACTTTTTCAGATCCTTAAATTTTTGTTTTTTGGTTCAATTGGTCCTTAAACGAAGATTCATTTAAAGACCCAATGAATTAAAAAATAAACAATTGGGAGTTTGGGAAAGACAAATAAAAGTTTAAGGACCTGATGAACCAAAATATAAAAATTTAAGGATCCAAAAAAATCAAATAAAAGATAAGGAACCTAATGAATAAAAAATATATAGTTTAGGGACTTCAAAATAGGTTTAGCCAAAAATAAATTGTTGAGTAAAGTACCTGTATTCAGTGACGAAGACATGGAAAAATATAGCAATTAAAGCCTTGCTGAACTCTGCTCCTGCACAAGCTCTTGGGCCTCCTCCAAATGCCACGAAGTTCTTCCCCATTGAAATAGAACCCACGTTCTTTATTCATCAACAAAATATTTATGAGGACAAAATAAAGTTCTTGTAATTTATACTTGATATACAAAATATTTAAAATTGTATGTATTTTATTTGAATTAATTCCATAATAATTTTATATATCTATAATATTAAAAAAAACCGTCAATTTGGCTCATTTCTATTTTTTTTTTGGTCAGACGTTACGTAGATTTATTTGATTTGACAGAATAAAATGTTTAAATTATTTTAGAGATGTATCTGTCAAAAAGATCAAAACTATAATATAAAATGATTTTGATAGTTTCAAAACAAAAATTATTTTATCATTTTACATATTTAAAATTAAAGATTTAAAACTATAATATAAAATGATTTACAACTGAAAATTTAAACCTCAAAATCTAAAATATCAAAATCTACGATTCAAAACCCAAAATCCAAAATTTTAAACTCAAAATTCCCGATTTAACCACGCGAAACTTGAGATCCAAAATTCAAATAAAAACAAAAGCCCAAAATCTGAATTTCAAAATTTTAAATTTAAGTCAAAGATTCAAATCTCAAAAGTCAAAACCTGAAATACAATCCCGAAACTCAATAGAAACAAATTGGAATTGTTCAGAAGTTTGGAATTAAATTTAATTTATTTGGGATTGTTGTTTGGGCTAAAACAACTTTAAATTATATAAAAGAAATCTTAATTAAATATTTAATTTTTTCCTTCAGTTTTCTCAATTTTTCTAATCTACCATTTAAAAAGATTTAATTTAAAAATTAAATTTGGAATTAATTGCTATATAAATATTATATTAAAATTTGATACTTCAAGTTTTATATGTTATCCTAACAAAAGATTTAAAATTATGAATTTTAAATATAAAATTTAAAATGTGAGGATTGAATTGAAATTCGAAATTTAAATTCATCCATCCATACTCATTATGTAGAGACTTACATCCCATCTCGATGGATCAAAGGTAAGAGGATCTTTATATACGTTCGAATCCAGCATGATTGATGTCGGAACCACCATTATAATCCAATCTTTCGGAATTGTATATCCTGAAATTTGAAATTAATTAGTTAAATTTTAATTTGATTTTTAAATCTCTAATTTTTTTTAACTTTGAACCCTTTGATCGGCCAATACATAGTCATAAACATCCGAGGGGACATGCCCCCTCTCATTACAGGATTGGCTTTAAATTTTTAAGTTATTTGTAACAGAACTTTAGAAACAATGATGATTTTTATATAAATAAATAAGACCTTTTGAAGCTAATTAACAAAGGAAAGTGTTAAGAGTATTTTTTGCATACCATCAATTTGGATATCTTTTATTGCCTTTCTCAATATTCCAGGTGTAGCGCTTGCCAATCGGTTTGTTTCATTGACAACCTAAAGTAAACACACATATATATGATCATAGTATCATTCACAATTATAACGGTTGTTATATAAATTCAACTTTATACGTCTTGTTAATTTAATCACTCGATTTATAAAAAGTATTAATTTTATACACTAACTTTTATTTCTTGTCAGAGAAGCGTCATCTCCATTCACTCAAATTTGGAGTTCAAAAGTACCGTCAAGGGTTAAATTCTTTTTATGGTTAGCTATGCACAACAGAATTCCATCGCTAGAATTTTTGTTGATAAGATCGATTATACCTATAGAAAATTCGCTATGTACTCTTTGTGATGAGATAGAAACACAAGACCATATTTTAATTCATTAGGATGGCTAGAAGCATTTGGTGTGGCATTCTTCAAAAGCTAAACATAGTTTGGATTTTCCCTTCTTCCTTCAGAGATTTTATACTGCAATGGCAGTCTATAGTTCCAAGAGGTTCGTACTGGCAACTATGGCAGATTTTATGCTTTCTTGTGAGTTGGGAGATATGGAAGTGCAGGAATGACCGTGTGTTTCAGAACAAGCTACAGGATAAGGATGCCATTATTTTTAACTGCTTCTACAAAGCAGTTTTCCTTTATAAGTTTAGCAATAAGGATTTTTGTTATTCTGGTTTGGATTTCTTTCGGAATCCGTCTTGTATTCTGTTCGATGATTTTGATCTTTAGCCTTTCTCTTAGCCATAGCCTCTAGTGCGCCGCCTTGAGCGTGCCACTTCTTGTGCGAAAGCTTTGAACTGGCTTCGCCACTTCTTGTGGCTTAATATACATATTATTCATCAAAAAAAAACTTTTATTTCTGTGTCAAATCAATATATTGTTTCAAAATTCGACATAATTTACTAAGTTGAAATTATTGATTTGATACAAAATGAAAGTTAGTATATCAATTAGATATTTTTTAGGGAAAAGGTGCAAAAAAGACCCTAATGTATAGTCTGCGTCTCATATTAGCACCTCATGTATTTCTGATCTTAAAAATAACCCTAACGTCTTGAAAAAGTATCAAAAATGACCCTTCTGTTAACATTTCCGTTTAATGCCGTACAAATTTATGTTTTAACGCCTTCCATTTTTGTGTTTTTTTGATACTTTAAATAACGTTAGGGTCATAGTTGAAATCCAAAATACATGAAATGTCAATAAGAGACACAGGTATACATAAGAGTCATTTTTTAACCTTTTCTCTATTTTTTATAAATTGTGATTAAATTGAAAAAAAATTATAAAATTGGTGAATTACTATGATACTAACCCTAAAATTAGTCTTCTTGTACGAAAAGAACAAAAGAAAAAGGTTCAAGTTTAAAACTCACTTGATGCGTATAGGTCATGCTTTTATACTCATTCCATGTGAGTGCTGAATCTTTATTTTCCCTATTTTTGATAATTGTCTCATGCTCCTCCTGCAATTTAACACACAAATGCAATTATACTAAAATTTCAAAAACATTCTGGATAGTGGATATGTGGATACTTTTTATTAATATTTCTTTGACCTAATGCCTTAAAAACTCCAACCTTTAAACCCTTTCTCAATTCTATCTTGATATTGAAAAATCACCAATTTTATTCTATTTTGTATTTTTATATTCAATTGTACCTTAAAATATTAAATTGACGTCTTGTTCATTTGGAAAAAAGTTCAAAAACGTCCTTTATGTCTAGTATATATGAGTTATATATATTTAAATATATCCCTAACACCTTAAAAATAAACAAAACCAGACCCTCCAATTTTGATAATTAGGAACCCAATGCCTCACTTATGAGTTAAAATTGGGACATGAATACTCACTTTTTAAAGTTTTCTAGACGTATGAGGCTCATTTTTTTCTCGAGTCAAACTTTAGAGGTATAAATAATTCTTTTCTTTATGATCTAAGGAGGTTATAAAAACCAAAGCTACTACATTAAAATTTACAATATCTAAAGTCGTTATATAAATATTATTTAATTGAATATCATATGCATAACAGTGATATATTGAAACTAATACTAATATTTTTTTAAAAAAAAACTAATACTACTATTCTATCAACTATAATTTTTTAAAAACTAATGTTAATTCTTAAATAAATCATTATTACTTAGTTTAACTTTGAATTGAGTTATTAATCAAAATTATAATATCGTTTACGTGTTATATTACGTTGTATGAAGCACATAAGTCATTACGTACCAATAAATAAATAAACTTTTTAAAGAATTGGAGTAATTTAGTAACTAACCCTCATTTTTTGTACAACATAAGGGTTGTCCGTCAGAAATTGAATAGCGACCCCAAGAGTAGAAGATATAGTCTCAAAGCTTGCAAGATTTATCCCAAACATCACATAGATCGCTATTTCATCAGTCCAAAAGCTATTTATTTTCATTTCTTCCAGAATTTGATCAAGAAAATCCCCTTTACGATGCTCAGGGTTATTCCGTCTTTCTTTTACTGACTCTCTAATTATTTTCATTGCCCTCTTTTGAGTCTGTCATTATAAAGAATATAGGGTTAATGTCATAAAAATTCACCAACTTTACACGTTTTCTCATTTTAATCACGCAGTTTAAATTTTTTTATTTTCATGCACGAACTACCATTTTTTTCTCAAATTCATGCACGGTGCTGAGGTGTCACGGCTCCATTGGTGTAATTCGCTGAGGTGGAGATCATTTTACACCAATGAATGAGTCGCAACTCAGCACCGTGCATGAATTTGAGAAAAAGTGGTAGTTCGTGCATGAAAATAAAAACTTTAAATTGCGTGATTAAAATGAAAAAACGTATAAAGTTCGTGATTTTAACCCTAAACGTAATAATAGTTAAATTCAGTAACAGTTCAATTTTTAGAGAAAAAATACGTATATATTCAAGAAAAGTAAATAATTATATATTCACCTTCATGCATTTATGGAAAGCTGTGCCAGGGATATTTAAGGGGATTGACATAAATCCTTCCATGAAATTGCTTAAACTTTCACCTAAATTTTCCCCTGATTTTTCTGAGTCGTAACCGAATAATATTTTCGCTGAAAAATCAGACACCATCTGTAATCACAAAATAAATGAAAAATTAAAGTTAATGTGAAAAATCGGTTGCCATGTGATAAAAATAAGTAAATATCGATTGACACGTATGTATTTTTAGTCAACAAATTTATCGTGAAAATGAAATTAAGATTTTAGTAATCAAAATAAAAAAAGCTTGATTATCAAATTGATATAAAATTATACCAGTAGTTTGACTATCCCGAAAATCATCTCAGCTTCAAATTTTTACATAATCATCTATCAATATTTGTTCCCAAAATAAAAATAAAATAAAATTTTACTATATATTAAATACTTACAGCTGCACATGCAGTTTTGGTTTCAATGGATGCCTTTTTAGACCAAATTTGTAGTCTCTTTCTGATGCAAGCTTCTAACTCAGGTATAAGCTTATTCTTAAGTCGCTCGAGGCCAAAATGACTCAAAACCAAGTTTCTTAAATACTTATATATGTCTGGGTTTGACATTAATTTAGTAGCGTCATGTTTCAAAAGCTTAGAAAATGAATCCATAAACCATCTCTCAACTAATTTTCCCTCTTGTTGAAGAAGATAATGGTTAAAATCAGGATCGGATGATATAATCACCGGCTTTCCCATCAAATTGGTTCGAAATAAGGGTCCGTACCTACAATCACGAGTCGAATTTCAAATGTCAAACCCTAAATAATAAATATATATGCTACCTCCAACTATGCATGGTTTGTAAAAAATGTCATCATTTCTCCGATCTTTGTCAAATATAATACATTTACGTGTAAAAACTTATCCTACTTGACATATATAACATCTCGCCACATAAATCAAAAACTAGGATCGAATTGATACGATTTTAAAGTTGTGATATATTTGACAAACGCCTATAATTTTAAGTATATGAGAACATTTTACCAAATATATACTAATATTTTAAAGATCAAGAAAAAAAAGTTGGTAGGAATATAAACTCACATTTTGGTTCTCTTTTTTATGAAATATGGAATGTCTAAAGATTTGCTGGGAATGATGAACTGTATGGTTTCTCCAATTAAAGGGAGACCCATGGAGCCAGGAGGTAGCTTTCCATTGCATTTAGGGTTATACCACTTATATATCCAATGTGTCGCAGCTATAACACTCAAACTTGTAATGGAGATCCAACAAATAGACCACATATCCATTATTATCAAAGTAATGTAGAAGACAAGTTTAATTTTTTTTTGTTTTCTAAATTTTGAGTTGCGTTTAATAGAGAGAAATGGTGGGATTTATATAACAAAGAAGTGTATGTATGATGGTAATTCTTTAATATTTATTTGGAGAAATTGTGGGCTTTATATAATAAACAAGTGTATATATGATAGTAATTCTTTAATATTTATTTGGAAAAATGGTGGACTTTATATAATAAAGAAGTGTATATATGATGGTAATTTTTTAATATTTATTTGGAGAAATTGTGGGCTTTATATTTTTTTTAAGAGTAAACTTAGACTTTATTGATAATACAAAACAGTTTTATTTGTGAGAAAAATAAGAAGTGACTAAACAATTCCTAATGACTTGTAATGAAACGGGCATTTTGCGCAAATAAGTGTACTGCCTGATTCGTAGATATTTTCACGAAAACAAAAATAACATTACATAACTGCTTTGCCGAATCTAAACAATCACCAATAATAAAGTCTGGATCCACCAAGCTCAGGTTCCTCAACTCCAACACAACATCCATCGCATCAGATTCAATAATCAAGTTTGGCCATTCTTTAATAAAGCTAAGCGGCTCCTTGATGTCGATGGTCTCCGCCACTCTAGAACTCGGGCTGCCGACTAAATGGACCTGACGATCACTCACCACCCTTCCATTCCATTCCCGCACAAGTATTCCAATCCAGTCCCAATCCCATCAGAATAATTTGCTGCATGAACGTTAGCTTTCAAGAAGCCAAACTTTGAAGGATTCCACTGAATACAACTGTCTTCTTTGCATATCCCTGCTACATGGAGAGGAACTACCGGAGAATGAGCAACGTTCTACGCTGCCAATTGGGAACTGCTGCCGCCAATATAGATTTCGATGAACTTATACACATTGGTTAAACACAAAAAATTTCCGAGATGCTAGAGCTTCCAACGTAGGAAGAAAACCCTTGCAGCTTCTCCATAAGAAATTTTGTATGTGTAACGTAATTTTTAACTGCCAATTAAGGCCCCACAGCTTGCTCGGTTGTCCTCCTGCATCGCCAAAAACTGCTCTATAGCAGTTGCGGACGGTAAATTTGCCTTTTGCGTCAAACCTCCACAGCCACCCATCTTCGACGTTTTGAGAACTAGTTGGAATGATGAGGATTTGATCCACGTCCTGGCTGTCAAAGACGTCCGCGACCAGACCCACATCCCACCAACATCCTCCAACCTCAAAAAAATCACACACCTTAGCCTTAACAAGTCTACTAGGCATAGGCATATTATATATGTACTCGCTGCCTTCACTCAACAACCAAGGGCTGTTCCAAACCGTAGTCCTTCTAGCATTCTCGATATGCACCCTATTGCCTCTAGCCATAATTGATTGGGTTTCAAAGATACTCTTCCATACGTAACTCGGGTTTGAACCTAATTTAGCCTCAAGGAAAGAGGAATTAGGAAAGTATCTAGCTTTAAACACTTTAACCATCAAATTGTTCTCCACGCTAATGAGACGCCAAGCTTGTCGAGCCAACATTACGACGTTAAAATCTCGAATCTTTTTGAACCCCATCCTACCAAACTTCTTCGGAGCACATAACTGATCCTAACTTGCCTAATTGATACCTTTCCGATTTTCTCGATTCCTAACCCACCAAAAAGAATTAAGCATCCTTTTGAACTCCTCACAAAGTTGGAGAGGAATTAAAAAAATTTTCATGACGTAGTTAGGCATTGCTTGGGCAATCGTCCTGATTAAAATATCTTTCCTCATCTAGATAAGAATTTTGAATTCCACCCTTTCACCTTATTCCGTACTCTTTCCCAAAGGAAGCTAAGAATTGCGAATTTATTCTTACCGACCAGTGAGGGAAGACCTAAATATTTACCTCCATCTTTTGACTCTTTCACTCCCATCACCGAGCTAATGAGAAATCTCTCCTCCGCCACCACATTAGCACTTAACATAATGTTCGATTTAATAAAATTCACCTTTTGCCCCGAGTATTCCTCATATTTATCAAGAACCCTTTTAACCACACACATCTCTTCTATAGAAGCTTGAAAAAAGAGAAAACAACTGTCCGCGAAGAGAAGATGACTAATCGAAGGAGCTCCTCTACAAACCGCCACACCATGCAAGTTATCCATCTTTTCTTCCTTCTTAAGCATCAAGGTAAGGCCCTCCGCACAAATTATAAAGAGATAAAGAGAGAGCGAATCTCCGTGTCATCCTCTACTTGGAATAATTGGGTCACTAGAATCGCCATCGCCAAAGCTCGAGTACATAACCGAGGAAACACAAAACATCACCAAATTTACCCAAGCGTCACAAAAACCCAATTTTCGAAGCATAAACTCAATGAAATCCCAACGCACTCTATCATATGCTTTGCTCATGTCTATTTTAAGAGCGGCCAAACCCAACTTTCCCCTTCTTTTATGTCTTAAAAGATGACCGATCTCATAGGTAATCAAATTATCTATAATTAATCTATTTTCAATGAAAGCACTTTGATTTTCAGAGATAATATTAGACATTAAACCTCATTCTATTCGTCATAACCTTCGATATAATCTTATAAGACACGTTACATAAAGAAATCGGTCTTAAATCAGAAATATATTCGTGATTGCCCACTTTTGGAATAAGCACTAAATTTGTATCATTCAACCCATCTCGAAAACAACCATTAACAAAGAAATCCCTACATAGTTTAATTATATCATCACCCACCACTCCCTAATACTTCTTATAAAAATTCAGATTAAATCTGCCGGGACCAGGGTACTTATCGTCATGCATACTAAAGACTGCACTTCTAATCTCTTGGTCAGTAACAGGACGAATCAAACCCTCATTATCATCAACAGTAATACAGGTTTCAAACTCACAAAAATCAATAGAATCTAATTATGTTTCAGAAAAAAGAGAGCTGAAATACATATGTTTGATATAATAAAAAGTTTTGGGTTGTGTTTAATAGGTAAAATTATATTTAACTATAATGCTTTATAATGGTAAAAGTTCGTTTTTTAATATTTATCAGAGAAGATTGAGTCCTTTCTTCAAGGTAGGTAGAGAAGGAATTTTAATCATTATAATTTAAAAAATTAACGGTACCAAAAAGGTAAATATTTTACATTTTTAGAATATCTATCTAAACTTTTTAAAAACTATACATCTATCGAATTTGCCCAATTCAATAGAAACCTATCAAGTTTTGCAAAATCGAGCTAATATTTCTTAGGGTTCTTTTCATAAATACCTCACTTTTTGAAAATTTTGCAAAAGTACTCCTTTTTGGTAGTTTATTAGTAGATTATTGGTATAATCTACTAATAAACTACCAAAAAGGAGTATTTTTGCAAAATTTTCAAAAAGTTAGGTATAGAGGGTAATTTTCCCTATTTCTTAAAATTAAGGCCTAATTACTTAAAAAAAACTCCACCTTGAAACAATTTTTCGTTTATACTCTGACCTAGGAAAAAGTTCATTTGTACCCTTTTTTGATTTTTTATTTTCAACTGTACCCCAAAATTTTATTTTTTGACAATTTAATTAATTAAAGGATGAAAATATTAAAAACAATTAAATAGAAGGGTTATGCCATCTTTTTTCTATTTGAAAAAATACAAATAAGTTAAAAAATGAAGGATTATTTTAAGCTTTTTCTAGATAAAAAAAGTTCAATTTAGTGCTTTATGGTAGAGTTGAAAACAATAAATTAAAAAAAAGGTACAAATGAACTTTTTCCTAGGTCATGGTATAAACGAAAAAATATTACAAGGTGGGGGTTTTTTAAATAATTAAGTCTAAAATTAATTCATCCAAACTATATTGTGGAATTCCAATTGAAAACTCTTTTTTTGTTTTTCTAAGTTACTCATGGGAACAATTGAATCAATTTCAAAAAAAAATGGACAAAATTTTCAGCTAAGTAACAAATTGAATATATTTATAATTTTTGAAAAATTTAGATAAATTTTTAAAAAGTCAAAAAACCTTTGGCTTTTTTGATACCATTAGGCCTAATTTTAAATTATAATTATTTAATTATCTGTTTATTTATTTCTAATCAATTTAATCCTTTTATTATGCTAAAATATTTTTACTATATTTAATGTAAAATATACTATATTTTTTCAACATTAATTTATATACATCAACTTTTTTCAATTAATTTTTATATATTTAAAGTAGTAAAATAATTACATTTATATCAATTATTTAGACTACATCTCAGTAAAGTTGAATTTTGAATATAAAATACTTCAATATATGAAAAATTTAAAGTTAGAATATAATTATCCAACTTAAAATGAATAGTTCTCTAAATATAATTAGACTTTTTGGTTCTCTTCGTGACAAAATGAGGAATGTCTAGATTTGCTTGGATTGATGAATTTTATGGTTTCTGAACTGAAAATAATGTGTTATGGAAATCCAACAAATAGACCATATATCCATTATTATCAAAACAATGTAGAAGACAAGTTTAATCTTTTTGTTTTCTAAACTTTGGGTTGCGTTTAATAATAATAAATGGTGAACTTGAGTAGAAATTTGCCCCCTTCAATTTGCAAACTATGGTCAACTAACATAATTTTTAACTATGTGATCAATTTAGTATATCACCTTTTTTTTATTAATTTGACTCATTTTTGCACAGACGCAGAACGTGTTGTCAACTTTCAGATTTAGTAGGCAATTTGCCTCATCAACTTGTAAATGATAGTTAATTAGCATATATTTTAATTTTCAATTTATGTCCGCTCGAGGCCAAAATTGTTACGAAATGAAACTCAAATTTCTATTTTAAAAAATCAAACTGTTACAAGCTAATACTCTCACTATTTATGGACAGTGAGCCACAAAGAATCTAATTAACCAATCTTGCCAGCTAATTAACAACTAATATCTTATGAGCTAAATAAGTCAAATTCAGCATATTACAAATGCATAACTCATGTTTTTCACACAAATTGATGACATGTTCAATCTGAACCTTTAAATTGGAGGAGAAGAAGATGAATGTCGTATTGCAGCAACAAGAACATTAGGAATTCTGTTATGTAATAAGTTGTTTTTTTCCACATCAGCAACTAATTCACAACCTTGCAGCAACTTAATACATATCTTATGTTATCCCCCTCAAGCTAGGCATATATATCATATATGCCGAGCTTGATAAGAGAACCATTTCAGCCTTGATGTGCAGCAGCTTGGTGAATTGCAGGAAAAAATAATCAAAATGAAACCAGCACCTTTGCCACATCAGCAACTAATTCACTTTTGATTACATCTATTGGTCATAATGCTAATAGAAATTCCATTTCAAATGCCAATTCCCATAACAGCTCAAGCATCAAAAACTTGTGCTCAAACTTAAGCAATAGCCTATGAGATTGTAAAAGTTGCCTCTATTCCTGAACCACAAAGCAAGAATTGTTGCACATAGGAAGATGCTACAATTCAGTCATAAACTGACCATGAATGCTCTGCTCCAGACCTAGATGTAACATTACAACCACAACTCCAGTTTGTTTTACATCATGTGCATCAACATCTATTCAACCATATCCATAGCCTTCCTAGCAGTGAGATACTCATTAAAATTGTCTCTTCCAATCAAGGATTTATCCTCTTCTTGTGATGGACAGTAGAATGCACTAATTCTATATTTTACTTGATCATTAATAAGCAAATAAAGCATTGAATTGAACTAAAGGATCTAAAGGCTAAACAATACTCAGAGTGAATACAATTTTATTGAGGAAATTTAACAAACAGTTAAGGAGCATAACTGAAAAATTTATTTGTGACGAATTGATTTTTGTAATTTCTCAGAAAACCTAACAAAACAAATTCATATCAGCTAAAAAGAATCGATAGAAGAGTAAATTATATAAATATGTAGACTTGATTAAAGAGAACCTTGAATAAAGAGAACTAGAAAATGAGACCAATCACAACACAACTATTAATCTGAAATTGAAATGATAGAAATTGATAGGATTGAAAACGATAATGAATTAGATGATGAATAGAGAACAAATAGAAATTGATTTAATGATTAGAACCTGATATTGTCTTCAAAGTCATTTAGACGAAGAACAAACTAAAACTTGAAGAAGAATGATCTTATAGCAAAAGAACAAAGACACATAATCAAAAGAAGAATGAAGAAAATAGAAAACAGAGAGGAACCTGAACAATAGGAATGATCGAATTGATCTATTAGCCGCCATTAATGCAGCTCCAAACAAGAACAGAGAAGAATAGAAATCAATCAATCAATATCAATGAATAATCAATCAAAAAATCAAATTGAACTGAAACAAAACTTAAACTTTGAGACTGAACCAATAACGAATCGAAACTTATCAAAATTGATCAAAAAGAACTTGAAATTGAAGCTGAAAATCATTGATAGCAATGACAAAAACTTGAAATTGAACTTTGAGTCACCGCTTGTAAACTGAATTAAACTCAATTCGGACCGCTGGACTGGACATCCAATTCGCTACAACGGTGAAAAAAATCATCAAATTTGAAATCACGGAACTGCTGGGACCGGACTTCCAGAATAGTTAACCAGAGAAGAAACTAATAACGCGGCGGCAACTCTGGCGGCAATGCCTGATCCCGGGCTCGGACCCGCTCTGATATCATGTTACGAAATGAAACTCGGATTTCTATTCAAGAAAATCAAATTGTTACAAGCTAATGCTCTCACTATTTATAGACAGTGTGCCACAAAAAATCTAACTAACCAATCTTGCTAGTTAATTAACAGCTAATATCTTATGAGCTAAGTAAGTCAAATTCAGCATATCACAAATGCATAACTCATGTTCTTCACACGGATTGATGACATGTTCAATATGAACCTTTAAATTGGAGGAGAAGAAGCACACTTCTAAGGAATTATGGACCTTAGATTTACTTAAGATGAATGTCGTATTGCAGCAGCAAGATCATTAGGAATTATGTTATGTAATTAGTTGTCTTTTCCACATAAGCAACTAATTCACAGCCTTGAAGCAGCTTATTACGTATGTTCTGTTAAAAATGACTCAAAATAAAGTCTCTTAATTACTTGTATATATTTGGGTTTGATATTATTTTGGTAGTGTCATGATTTAGAAGCTTAGAAAATGACTCCATAAACCATATCTCAACCAATTTCCCCTCTTGTTGAAGAAGATAATGGTTAAAACCATTATCTGATGATACAATAACCGGATTTCCCATTACAAGTTTTATATTGAGAAAAATCTGGACTCCAGTCCAGGATAAACTTGTCAAAAATCTGGATCCCGTTCCGCTCACAAGTTCTTTCCTTAAATTTGGGTTGCATTTAATAGAGAGAAATGGTTGGCTTTATATACTCCCTTCGGTCCATATTATTTATCGTATTTAGATTTGACACAAGAACTAAGAAAACAATTGATATGTCTTAATTTGTACACTTTACTAAATCAACCCGATATTAATTTTTTTTATATTTATAACTATTATTTTTATTTATTTATTGTATTCTTGCAGCGAATTAAAGAAGGGCAAATATGGGAAAATAGCAATTACTGATCTCTTGATATTTTAAAGTGACAAATATTATGGACCATAATTTTGTTTTTCTCAAATACAACAAATATTATAGACCGGAGAGAGTAATAAAGAAATATATGTATGATGTAAGCAAATTGCTTTCCAAATGTCCTAAAATCAGTGATTGACTTTTTTTTCTTCAGAGGAATCCAAATTTAAAATTTAAAAATAAAAACAATAATATATTTTTAAACAAATAAATACTCCCTCTATTCTATTTGAAAGGCGACACATGTCGTTCACCTATAGTTTAGGAATACAATAAATACTATTCTCCGTCCCAATAGACTTGTCTACTTTATCATTATCACATAGTTTTAAAAATACAATTATTATTATTGATTTTGGTAATATTTACTCTACTTTTCTTATCATACCCTTATTTAATATAGGGTCCACTTTTAATTTACTCATAGATATCAGTAAATATTAGTTCATTAGTCGATTTTAAATAGGTGTAGTATAAGAAGATTAAATTTCAAAATTATTACATTTTAGAAGTGGACAAGAGTTTTAAGACTAAAAATTTCTTAAAGTGGACAACTCTATTGGGACGGAGAGCCCATGTTATTCTGCTGGGGAGCTTGACGAACATACTGAGAGGCTCGGTGCCCTTTTTTGACGAGTTTATCTCGGACTGGAGTCCAGATTGTTTTTTGTGTGTATCGTTTTTTCTTATTTTGACCCTATCAATGATGGTTTTGTAATTTATTTTTAGAGTGATAATCATTAATTTTTAAAAGAGAAAAAACTTGTGAGCATAACGGGATTCGGGAGGCGCTTGCCCAAACTTATGGCTGACTTCGGATCTGCAAAGGTTTGAAAATAGAGTCGCCACCTAACTCAGCTAGGAAATGCCTTTTCTACCGACTAGATAACATCACTTGCTTATGGGTGAGATTATCGTATATCGGACCAAAACATCGGGTTCGTGGATATTCTACCGAAACTCGTGTACTTGACTTATCAATTATATTCTTACTTGCAGTATATATTCAATTATTCTCATCTCGACATTCATGCAATTCATAGGATAATATACTAGAATTTCAACACGTATGAAAGCAGTAGAGAAAACCACATAAGACGTGCATATGAATCTATCTAGACTGACATGTGAGGCAAGTAGCAAGTACTCCTAAACATACATCTAACCCTGGAATGTCTATCAAATAACAAGTAACTGGATGGTCTAGATTATTTTACATACACAAAGCCTAAAACTGGATGTCTAAGTAGGATTGGTTTTATTAAGATGTCTTGAATGCCTATGCAACTTTCTAATTATATTTCATGGCAATCCTATGATTTCTAGGTGATTTGCTAGATTTGATGGATTTGATTACTAATTTATATGGTAAGTCCTTTATCCTGTTAATATTTGGATTGGATATGATTTTAGAAAGCTTTTAAACACTACAAGCATACACAGAAGACATTGATATACATACAAAGTTAAAGATACTTTTAAACCTTGTAAACTAGAGTGTCTAGCACTCGATGCGATTTGGCCGTCAAGGTGGAGAGAATCAGGACTCGGCCAAGACACATAAGTTCTTTATCTCGTCGATATAGATCGATGGTTAGAATTAGGGGTTGATTTAAGGTTCAGATGAACTCAAAATCACGTCTGGAAGTTGCTGATTTTGTCGGATATGGGCTTCAAGGCCCGATTGACCAAGAAAAATACAAGTATTGGCTTCAATCTAAGAATAAATTGGATTAGGCCCACTACAACACATATTAAGATTATTTCAAACAAATCGGAAAATGCAAAAACAAGTCTTGATCGAAGTCTAGAATATCTGGGAGCGATTCTAGATCGACAGACAAGGGTGCACCATAGAGAAAAAGTGAGTGGAGGCGGCAGCGCTAGTGCGAGGGAGGGCGGCAATAATGATATTCACTAGGTCAATCATGTTTGACCATGTATTGACTTTATCTTTTATTATATATTAGTTGGCACTTTTATTATCCTTGTATGTTATACTTAAAATGTTCGAATGGTTAATTCTTCTTAAGGTCATCAAGTATGTGACTTGATAGTAAAACCCTTAGGATTAATAAAGAATTATATTCAAACTATCCCTAGTACATTAAGACTAGTATGATGTTGATTGATGATTATGTTTTACTAATCATGTATATGAGTACTAAGTCAAATTATAGGTGCTATTTAAAAAATAAAGTACTGGATGACCCATCATGAGAATACTACATAGATCATTGTCATAAGTATCTCTCATTATAATAATATTAAACTAATCCTTTGACCTTGAAATCACCATGCATTTCTACATAGCTATTTCACATTTTAATACAGTCTTACATTAACTTTAATAGGATAATTGAATAGAATTCCGTCAGATATGAAAGTAACTATGTGAGAAATGTGAGTGGCTGAGAAGGAATTTGTCCCTCAATTATTTGAGTAGATATCTATATGCCCCTTGAAAAGATAGACTGAAGAAAATGCATGGCCATGCTAAATGAGTTTATAAAGAGTTATCATTTTCACTCTACTTAGAATCATGACACTAATGATCGATGTTAGTATGAGAGGACAATTCAGTCTTTAGAGGATATGCTCAAGATGTGTGTGATTGATTTTTAAGGTAGCTGGGATACTTTCTTGTCGTTGATTGAGTTTTCTTATAACAACAGTTACCATGCTAGTATTGAGATGGCACCTTACGAGGCTCTCTATGGTCGCAAGTGTCGGTCTCCTATCTGTTGGGAAGAGGTCAGCGAGCATAAGATTTCGGGAGTAGAGATTACCAAGATTACCTCAAAAACGTACCTTTGATCAAGCGTAGGTTGGAGACTTCTTTTAGTCTGCATAAGAGCTATGCTGGTCATAAGCGAAAGGATATTGAGCTTCAGGTTGGTAACTATGTGTTCCTTTGGGTTTCGCCTATGAAGGGTGTTGTCTGTTTTGGTGTTAAAGGGAAGTTAGCACCGAGATATGTTGGGCCGTATGAGATTTTAGAGCATGTTGGAGCGGTGGCTTATAATTTTGCTTTGGCAGCAGATATGTCCTTGATTCATCCTATGTTTCATGTTTCGATGTTGTGGAAGTGCATTTATGATCCTTCTCATGTTATTGTACCTCCGAGCGTTGAGATTGACCAAGAGATATCGTATGAGGAGCAGCCTGTTAAGCGTGTCGATACGCAAGTGCGTAAGTTGCAGAATAAGGAGATTCTGATGGTCAAGATTCTATGGCATAATCGTTCTGTTGAGGAATACACTTCGGAGACGGAGTCATATTTGCGGAAACGTTATCCTTTCCTCTTTAATTGAGGTACGTTGGGTTTGATGTTCTTGTGTTTTTATGTTTGTGCTCGCTACGTTGTTTTTATGCTTGGTTTGCTTGTATGTCAAAATCGAGGACGATTTTGAATTTAAGTTGGGAAGAATGTAACACCCCGTACTTTTTTGGCTAGTTTTAATGAACATTCTGATGTTGTTTTAACTTATTTCTTCGTTCTTGGTGGTTTGATTCCTTGTAATCGTGGTTTGGTCTGCATAGCCTTTAGTATGTTGCTTGGTCTTGTTTTGCGTATGCTTTGGACCTTTCAAAGTAACTTTGGAATTAGGCTGAGTCAAGGAGCTTCGGGCGAGAAATTGGAAGGGAAGTCTTGGGCACTGCCAGTCTTGTCGCGAGTGAGACAAGATTTGGTCGCGGGTGCGACTCGTTGCTGAACAATTTTGTTTTTTCTATAAATAGACCTCTAAAGTCAGTTTATTCTGCCTCCTTGCAACACCTAAAACCAAAAACAAGTGTGTACACTGATTATACATATTTCCATCATTCTCCCAGACCCCTTGGTGATTCCAAACAATAAAGGTGTGATTTTTCATCTTATTCGCAAGATCTACGGAATTCCTTCGCTTTGTTCATCGTTGGAGTATTTGCGGATTTTCATATTTCGGTTCCGACCCTATTCCTTGTTATTTATCAATCTTAGGTAATGATATCTCACCCTTATGACTCATGGATTGATTGCTATATGTTTATGCCTAGAAATGGATGAGTTAGGTTGTTGGTTGTTTGGATACATGAAATTGTTATGCCATGCTTATGTTTTTGATTTTTTATGTTTAAAATGATCTTAAGGACATGTATATTCATATGTTACATGAAATAGAAGCGATTGGGCATGATTAATCAATGTTAGGGTTAATTCTAGCATTTTATGAATTTTATTTGAATTGTTGTTTTGTGTTGATGTTGGATCTGATTTGGTTTGATATTAATTTGATTTGTATGTTGGGTTACTAATCTAAACAATTAGGTTTTATCAAACACTTTTCATGTAGTAAATTGTGTTAGGCAATTTTGCATAAAAATGGTGAATTCATGAGTTATTAGCATTGTTATCGCACGATTGTTTTGAAATGTTATACTGACTGTTCTAGGATGTACTTTGTGATGTTTATATGGTTTAGGATCAGCGGTTTTATGGTTTGGTTTGTTGGATGCGTGATTCAAACGATTGGCATGTTTAGACAATCCTTAGCGAAATTGCGTAATTATTTGATTAAGTGATTTTGGCATGAGTTTAGATCCAAGTTATTTAATTTATTGTATTCATGTTTGATATACACTACTTATCTAAATGACTTTGGGAGTTTAAATCATAATTATTCTGGGACGTGTTGGCTTAATTTGCAAGCTAGTTTCACGCTAAAACTTTTTGTTGATGGATTAAATGCTTTGTAATGACTTAAAATATGAGGAGTTATTATATTATTGATTATGACATGTATATATTATGATCTAAGGTGTTTGGGTTTGGCGATGCATGTTTTGGCCCATTTTTGGTTCAAGTGTTATAAATGCTTAGTTGGCTTGTTTTTGTAAAATGCATATTAATTGATTCCAAATATTTTGCTATGACATGTGTTATATCAAATATAATTTTTAATCATGTTAGCACTGTTGTATGTTGGTTTTTTCCCTATTTAAATGTGTTTATCCTTTGGGGACTTTTATCAAACACTTGGTGGGCGTTTTTCCATATTTGGATTATTAAATTGTTTTCGTAGTTCCTTTACTTTCTAAAAGGATACTTTGGATTATTCAAATGTTTTTCGGAATAAACACTTTGGTATTACTTTGGTTAATGTTTGGTTTGGGTTAAACTTGGGTAGCCCAATATGTGAGCAGAAGTTTGGCAGCTATGATAACTCGGCAAACTCACCACTTTGGATTTTAACTTAGTTTATTGATTTTAATTAATTTATGTAAATTTTATTCCAGATTATGTTTTCAAAGTGGGAACTCGATTTGACTTGGCTATTGTATGACTTTGGCTATGGATTGTATATGTGTGTTTACTCTGTATTTGGCTTATGCGTTGGCATTGATTTGGGTGTTGTGCTAGTTTTATATGGCGTCTAATACTATTTAGAGTTAGGGGTTGATATTGATTTTAACTTATATTTTATTTTTTAGATCCGTTGTAACACCCTGTACTTTTATGACGTCAATTATTGATGTATGACGTGTCAATGTCAGAATCTCGACATGACACACATTATATGAAGGAAAAAAGGATTTATATGACTCATATATGAAGTGGCATAGTGAGTGTTCGAATTAGAATTGATTCGAGATCGTTTCGATTAATTTTTGAGAAGTTTTCAGGACAGTGCACATCTTGCACGCTGACACTATTAAGGAAAATGACGATCTCTCCAATTGAACTGTTGGATCAAGACGAAATTTGACGCATACCTTCCTAAGAGGTAAATCTATAAACTGACCGTTGGGATTTTGAATCTGCCAAGTTTTGGGCAGTGTGCGAACGCACACAGTAAGTGTGCAAACGCACACCCTGAAAAAGATGGGTGTACAAACGCACACACCATGTGTGCACACGCACACATGTTAACTCGGTTAGAAAGCCTATAAAAGGCCTATATGTTACAGAAAGGAGGGTTTTCATTTCCTTTCATTTAAGCTCGCCCCAAAACCCTAAGTCTTCAATTCTCACCCTAATTTCTCGTTCCGACTCTGATTTCTTTAATAATCCGCACATATACGAGGTAATAATTGTTTATTTGGATTTCATTATATATAATTTGGATTATACTTTAGTTTATGACGTTACATCAAAATCGATCGAATTTGTATCGGTTTAACATTTAAATTGTGGATTAGGATTGGATTTTGTTGAGTTGAGGTGTGTGGACATTTCGAGTATTGAAAAAGGTCGGAATCAGCCGGGGAACAACCTCGGAGCTATGCGCAAGCACAACGTACATGTTGTGCGAATGCACAACAATGGTACTATGCGAATGCACAACAATGGTACTATGTGAATGCACAGTACTCTATTATGTTAATGCGCAACATGATTGTGCAAATGCACAATATGTTTTATGTGGACGCCCATTCAGTTTGATAGGGCTTTTCTTTGATTTTTTTTTCCACGTATTCGAACGGTCCGTCCAAGTTACTTTTGAACAGACTTTTCAACTTAAACGAGGATGTTCGGAAAGTTAAACGAGGTGTTTAACACCGAGCCGAGTTTGGATTTGTATTTGTTTAAGGCTATAAGATATACGATACGAGTAAATTTAGAGATTGGATGTTGGATTATGTTTTGACGTTTGATTCGTAATTAGAAAGTCAAGACACCGAGGTGTTTGACTAATAGACTATCAGGAGCATACATTTTGGGGATATCGGTTCTATGAGTTTACATTTTACTTTTGCGTATTAATATTCAAAAAAAATTATTATATTATTATAAAAAATGCATCGCATATTATCTGATATTATATATTTTGATTATTATGTTGTGATTTTGTATAGTGATATGAAAAACCAGTATAAATCTGAAGAAACATACTACCTATTGGGTGTCAACAGAACTGTGTGATCACCGGTATTGGTCTAAGTCTTATGTGTTTGTGTTTAGTGAATGTTAGTAGGAATAAGTTGGACTTCATTTGTTAGATACGAGGTAACTCAGTGAAGTCTCTCGGGATTGGGATCTCGGTGGAGAATATTATTGGGACATGTATCTAGTGAGTAACTCGGTAGAGATTTTCGGGACTCATAATTTTGAATTAAGTAGTAGTATTCAGTAACTTGGTGGGATTTCTCGGGACTGTACTACATAGTTCGGTAACTCAGTTGATATTCTCGGGACCGTGCCACTTGGATTAAGTTTCATTTGATTTGATACGATATGATCTGGTATGAGTATAGAGTGTGTACTTTGGATTAGGATTTCGATCGGATTGAATATTTGGCTATGGTTATAATGATTTTAATATATGCGATCTTATTTTGATTCATATGCACTAGTAATGTGAACTCACTCAAAAATATTTATAATTCTGACCCCCATTGTATTCCCTTTTAGGTTATAGAGCTATGAGGTCAGGCTTCCACAATAATTTCGGAAGTCGTCGTCTATATCTATAGAGCTGCAAGTAGTTGGGTACCGGAAAATTTATCTTTCTGTTTTCAGTAGTTCAACTTTATTTTGAAAAACTCTGATTTAAAGTATTATGTATGATATATATTTGAAAAGTTGTGCGTTTGTCTAAAATGCTCTGACAACTTGCTTAAAGAGATACAATGATCTTATGTTAATAGCATTTTAATATTTTATTGAAAACAGAGCTATACGTCATAATAGATTGATGTTTGCGCTCTGATTTCTTGAAATACAATAATGGTTTTACGACCGCATTTTCAATAAAGGTTTTAAAGTATTTATGCAATAAGCTTGCGAACCTTTTTTATGATTTCAAAACGCAAAAGATTATAAAGGTTTTTAAGGCTTGCTACGGGTTTCGGAGCAACCACTCCCATTCCCTAGCGTCGGTCTCGGCTCGAGATTTCAGGTGAAATTCGGGTCGTGAAACCTGTCTACTACTTGTGCTTTTGAGTCCAACCATATCTAGTTGCTTGTCAGGCTACTCGGGGATTTTCGCAAGTAGCGAGTTTATATTGCTATCTACCGCTTTTACTAAGTAAACTATATATTTTATATAATAAATTGTATACGCGGCTTTTGAACTGTTTTTCGACATTATGGATCTGATTTGGAATGGGATACTCGATGGGCATCATTGAGGCTGCGTGTGCACCGATATGATCATTTGGTATTTGAGGTAGGTTGGAGATTCGCCTTAGTGAGGGCGCCAGATACGTCTCCTAGGACTCACGTGATTTATTAAATGATTGTCTGGGATCGGTTAAGAAGAAACGTCTCACCGGAATGACAATTGGATTTAGATATTTGTGATTTAGGGTTTTAATGCTTATCCATAATGAATAAAATGCTTTATAAGTGTTTTTAGATTTTTCACTTAATAAATGTAAATGCTAATATGAACTCATCTCTGTATATCTGACCCTCGTTGTTTTCCCATTTTCCAGGTTTACAATTTTGAGCATTTCCGTTGATCTCCATCTTTTCCTTATTTTGTGGAGATCTACTTTTTGGTTTTAAATAAATATGGTCTTTCTTATTTTTAAAACTATATACTATAATAGTACTAGTATTAAGTCTTTGTTATATTAGACCTGTTGTTCTGTTGGATTGGTCCGACTTTTACTTATTCATGTTGGCATGTTATTACTTGGACATCTATAAATATATGTCATGTTGTTGGAGTCTCGGAGTTGTGCCGAACATTTGTTCATATTGTTTCTTATATAAATTGTTAGATTTAGTTTGGATTCTCGATTGCCCCCGACCAGTGGTTTTATGCATGTTATGTGTTTGTATATTATTCACGAAGTTAGCTATGGGTTTCAGAGCTAACACTTCCATACCCTAGCACCGGTCACGATATATGAAAATGGGTCGTGACAGATTCATTCTTAAAAAGGACGAAATTTCCATTGAAACTGTTTTATGTGTAGAGGCATGGTGAGTTTTCACCAAATAATATATTTTTGTGATAAAAATGTTTATAACTCTTCACTAATTGGTAAACCCATCATATGTATTAGTATCATAACTCGTTTTTCCGATGACGAATTTAGCTGATTTAAAAGACCATGGAAAGGTAGTTCGAATACCTATAACTTTTATAAAGACATCAAATCTGGATTCAACGTTTAAAAAAGAATGAAATCTCTCTTAAAACTACTGCATGTTTAGAGGGCATGGTGAAATCTACACCAAATTACTAGGAATATCATATAAATTAAAACTTTACATATGCATGTATCTATATATATCCATATTTTTTAAAGAGAATAATAAACAGGACGAGATTGCTCTTCGAATTGATATCTTTGTAAGCATGTTGACTATTTACTAAATTACATATTTTTATGATGAAATTCTTATAAAGTTTCATCAGTTTGATTTCAAACTTTAGAAAAAAATGATATTTTAAAAAAATGAATACTATATTTTTAAATTTAATTTGTAGGGAAAATCAAACTAGAATGACAATATCAGTATTTTGACTAACTAAATAATAATAATAATAAAGGTTAATTACATATAAAATCACCACCTTTATACGAAATTGTAAAAATAACACGACCTTTAAAACGTGGCAGGCCACCACCTTTCATTTCTTTTCAAAAACAACATGAGCACATTTTTAGTGGAGTTTTTGCTGACGTGGCATGACACGTGGCGCTCCCATTGGGTGTCCAAGTCAGTAAAATTTTATTTAAAAACGTGCCCATGTTGGTTTTTAAAAACAATGAAAAATGATGCCATGAATTGACACGTTTTAAAGGTCGTGTTATTTTTGAGAATTCGTGTAAATATGATGATTTTATATGTAATTAACCCTAATAATAATAACAAAGAATCAGACCAGAACAATCTGATCAACTGAAAAATAAAGACCATGAGACTAGATTAGTATTTTGACTAACTAAATATGTAAAAACCAATTTAATAAAAGAATAAAAATGTAAGATTGTTTTAATATGTTGGCTATATAAGTTTATTGAACTAGTAATAGGCCAATATATGAATTGACAGCTCATCTAAATTCAACCTCATTTGATTTTTAAAATACCAATGAATAATTCAGTCTTTAAATATTGCTCTAGAGTAAGGGAAAATATATTTAACTCTTATAATTATTTATAATGGTGAAGGTAGGTAGAGAATGAATGAAACAACACATACAAGAAGCAATTTTGATAATTATAATTCTAAAATTGGGATAATTTTATAAAAAATAACGAATTTCATACGAAATTTTATTTTAATCACAACCTTTTAAAATTGTTATATAAAATTATGACCTTTCATTTTTTTTCAAATCTATTTCAATTTTTGTTGACTAAGTTTTCACCAAACCATGAATGAAAGACTCAAATTATTAATTGACACCAAATATTATTATATTTCAATTAGAGTATGTAGGATTGGTAATTTTTAGTTAGAAAAATTATACCGAATTTTACTTTGATGATACATTTGAAACAAAATGGAAGGTCGTGCCTTTAAATGTCAACTTTTAAAAATCGTGATTAAAATAAAATTTTGTGTCAATTTTTATGGAATTAACCCTTTAAGATTTAATGGTGCCAAATATTGAATTTTTTTTATTTTTATGAAGATCTATACAAATTTTTAAAAGATTACAAATATATCTAATTTGAACAATTTTTTATGGATACAATTTAGCAAAATTTATTTCATATTTATCAAAATTAATTTATCCGAACTAGGTGACATTTCAATTGATAAGTGTGTTTTTTATTTTTTATTTAAAGTACATATCATTTGTCACGTAGGAATAATTAAATTAATTTTAAAAATTAAATAGATTTTCAGCGAATTGATCAAATGAAAATAGATTTATAATTTTTGAAAAGTTTGGAAAAAAATTTAAAAAGTAAAAAAACTTTGGCTTTTTAGCACCATTAGAGCATCTCCACTCCTATGCTAAACTAGCCTCACAATGCTAAATTTAGCATTTAAAATGAAAAGCACGGATCCATTGCTATACTATATCGTGTGCTAAATTCAGCATATGCTAAACTTTATGCTAAATTTGGCACCGAATTTAGCATATGCCAAATTCTTCTATCCATTTAAATTAATTACAAAAGTTCCATAAATAGTAATTTTATTTAATATAATAATATTTTTTATAAGAATAAATAAATTATTATTATTAAAAATAATATTTTAAATAATTAATTAGTAGCTTATTTTATAAAAAAAACATAAAGTAATTTATATTTTGTAATATTTTTCAGATTTTTTTATTATATATATTTTTAAATTTAAAAAATAATTTGTTTATTAAAATATATATTATAATATTTAATTAGTAATTATTAATGTGATTTAAATATTAAATAAAAATTGAAATTATTAATTAAATATTTATGTTTATTGCATGTAAAATAAAAATTAATATAAAATTATAAGTTTGTCATTTAGTATAGCATTGTGCATTGGAGTAAAAGATTAAAATTCATGCTGTATTTAGCATTTTACTATATTTTATGCTAAAAATGACTCAAATTATAGCATATGCAATGGAGATGCTCACCTAATTTTAATAATATTTATTTAATTATATGTGCATATATTTTAAATCAATTTAGTATGTTTATTATTTTAAATTATTTTTACTATATTTTATGTGAAATGTATTAAATTTTTCAAATTACCTTAGTTTATTATTAATTGTTATATATTTAAAATAGTTAAATATTAACGTTTATAAGAAATATTTAGATTATATCTAAGTAAGGCTTAATTCTATATTATACAAAATAAAAGAATTCAATATTAAAATTTCAAATTAATAAAAAAATTGTCCACTTAAAATGAATGAGTTCCTAAATATAATTTATTTTAGACTTAATTAAACGTTCTCAAAAATTTACAGTGGATTTATAACTATAAAAGTTGATGTTTATGTTTTAGAAAGTAATAGGAGTCAAATAGTAATTTTGTGTAGCTATTTCCAAACATTATTTTATTTGGCTTCAAACTGGTAATTTTATAAATTTATTGCAAACTTCATAATTTTTTTATGGATCAATTTGAAATTATTAAAAATATAAAAAAATAATTCTCTTATTGTTCTTTTGAACATTATATAATAATTATTTTCATAATATTTAAATTAATTAATTAATTAATTTAAATATTAAAATTTGTTTGAATTTAAATAGTAAGATACAAGTGTCATGACCCGAAATCTCGAGCCGAAACCTGCGCTAAGGAATGGGAGTGATAGCTTCAAAACCCATAGCAAGCCTGAAACCACTATAAACGTTTTGCGATACAATCATATGGCAATCATGCAAGCGTTTTCAGAAAAAACTTTTAAAACGATATGTTAAACTATTCAAGTTTACAAAGCATTATAGTTAAAAATACATAAAACTGTTTGACAAAACCACATATACATCTAGAAGTCTGTCACGTCAAAAAGACTATTCACCTGAAAATTGTTAAAACAACAGGGTCAGTCAAACCTGAGTGAGTTCATGGTTTATTAGTGAGCATTATATAAAACAAAACAATGCTATAAATCATTCACGCGTATGCATCCAAATATAACTTCCGACTGAAACCCTGAACCTCAATTCCTTGAATCTTTCTCGCAATCAAAACTAATAACTTAATCTTGATGGTAGGTTATGGGATAGTTCAACCATGTCAACCATATCATCAGGTCGGACACCGGGATAGTTTAACCAACATGCCTCATACCATCTTTATATCCAACAATACATCGGAGTCTCGGGATAATTCCACCATGGCGACTCGCTAGATACAGGCCGCAGGATAGTTCAACCATGCTGACCTCGTATCGCATTCACACACACAACAAAGATGTATATCTCTCGATTATAACTAGTGATCACATAGTTCTATTGTCGGACAATAGGAAAGCATGTTTCATTGGATCTATACTGGTTTCAAGATAATGATGCGTGCATTTCATACAAAGCATTTCGATAATAAATCATGCTATGCGATTCATATATAACATTTTGCATTTAGAAAGCAATGCATTTTCAATACATCAAAAGTAAACACTTATAAACTTACTGCTTGCTATTTCAAAAACTTGATCACACGACACCCGTTAAGCTCCTTGTCTGATAGCTGGTTGCCTCGCAGGTCTAGGAAACAAACAAATATAACTCGAGTAAAAATCTAATTCTATTGACAATCTAGACTCGAGATATAAACATAAACGTAACCCGTCGATTTCTAATCGCGTCTAATCTAATTTTATTCCCTCGTTACTTATCGATATGACTATATCACCTCAATATAGACCTTAGATTATAATAATCTTGGCTTAAACTTCTAAATCTATTCTTAATCATCTCGTCAGTTTAACCTTCTCAAACTCAATCGAATTGGTATGCGTAGAAGTCAAAAAATCGTCGAAAGCATGCCCTCTGAAACGATTGGGGACTGCTCGAGCAGTCCCCCCCCCCTTGAGAACCACAGCTCTGCTCGCCGAGCAGATGTGTTCTGCTCGCCGAGCAGATGTGTTCTGCTCGCCGAGCAGCCGAGCAGATGTGTTCTGCTCGCCGAGGAGATGTGTTCTGCTCGCCAAGGAGATGTGTTCTGCTCGCCGAGGAGATTTGTTCTGCTCGCCGAGCAGATGTGTTCTGCTCGCCAAGCAGGGCCCTTCTGTTCGCCGAGCAGGGCCCTTCTGTTCGTCGAGCAAGCTCTGCTCTTGGTGAGTATACTCACTTTTCTGCTCACTAGAGCTGTGCGAAGCCCGTCGGAGTCCATCCCAACGTGCTTAGGCTATTACGACTCAATTCCGCACTCTAAAACACTCAAAACCATCAATCAAAACCTTAAAACAAAACGAATATGCATAATCAAAACGGTTATATCGATACTCTAACCGTTGTAACCAAAACCCATAAAATATAGCCAAACGAAAGGCAAAACAACGTGCTCACCTTGATAGCCCTTCAAATTATGATCAACAACAAAAACCGTCAAATTTTGCCGAGAAACGGAAAAACGGTGAATCACGATGTTTTGATCGTGAAAGATGAAGGTTTGGTATCTGATACTTCATAAGGAAGTAGATGATGATTATATATATAACGGTTAAAGTACACTTTAACTCAAGCAGCTCATCTCGTACTTTAACTAAATTCCTTAATTAACGTTCGCGTCCGATTTCCAAACGACCTCCAAACTCCACGAAACTTTACCGATAATTTCTTCAAATTATTTTACGGACGATGGCATAAAAATTATTATCTCGGGACCTATACTTTATTAATTTTCTTAACTTTTCATTAGTCCCGCTAATACCCGCTCTAACGAATAATAATTACCAATAAAATTATTATTCCGTGATCAACTTTATAAACTTATTCCGACTATAATTCTCAACTTGATTTCAATTTTCAACCTACTTGACCTAAATTTCGCAATTTAGGACACGTGGCACGATCTAATACGTTTAAATTTTATGGATTATTACATTCACCCCACCTTATAATAAATTCGTCCTCGAATTTAAATTTTAGCCTCGTACTAGGAATAAAAAGATGTGGACATCTCCGTCGCATATCCTCCTCTGTTTCCCACGTGCATTCTTGAACATAATGGTTCCTCCAAATAACTTTCACCATTGGTATCTCTTTGGTTCGCAACTTCCGTATTTGCGTATCAATGATCTCCACTGGTTTTTCTTCATACGATAACTCCTCGTTCACCTCCACTGCCTGCGGTTGAATCACGCGAGAAGGATCTGATACATATTTCCGAAGCATGGAAATATGAAACACAGGGTGAACTTACAACATATCTAGTGGCAAGTCCAGCTTATAAGCCACTTTCCCGATACGTTCCACAATCCCGTATGGACCCACATACCTTGGAGATAGTTTTCCCTTCTTTCCAAAACGAACTACACCTTTCACAGGTGATACCTTTAGAAAAAAATAATCTCCAACTTGAAACTCTATATCATTTCTCTTTGGGTCTGCGTAACTCTTATGTCGACTAAAGGCAATGTTTAGACGTTGTTTAATTAGAGGTACCTTCTACGAAGTAATCTGAATAATCTCTACTCCCGTCAACTTTCTTTCTCCGACCTCATCCTAACAGATGGGGGATCTACACTTGTGTCCATATAGAGCCTCATAAGGAGCCATCTCAATGCTCGAATGATAATTGTTGTTATATGAGAATTCTACCAATGGTAAGTATTCATCCCAACTTCCTCCAAAGTTCAAAACACATAAATGAAGCATGTCTTCCAAAGTATGAATTGTTCTTTCAGACTGACCATCTGTTTGAGGATGAAAGGCAGTGTTGATTCTAACTTTGTTCCCAATGCTTCTTGCATACCTTTTTAGAAATGAGGGGTAAAAATTGAACCTCTATCCGAGACAATCGATACAGGGACTCCATATAAACTGGCTATCTTGTCAATATACACTTGCGCTAACTTCGCCGCTGAATATGTCATCTTGATGGGGATAAAGTGTGTTGACTTCGTCAGACGATCCACAATCACCCATATAGAATTAAAACCTCTTTGTGTCTCTGGTAATTCAACAAATAAATCCATTGCGATCCTTTCCCATTTCCACTCTGGAATAGGTAAAGGTTGCAAAAATCCATATGGTAGTTGATGTTTTAATTTCACTTGCTGACAAGTCGGGCACTTGGCTATGAACTCTGCAATATCCTTCTTCATTCCATTCCACCAGTACATCTCCTTGATGTCTCGATACATTTTGGTTGATCCAGGATGTATACTATATTTCGATCCATGGGTGTCTTCCATGATCTTCTGTCTCAGATCATCAAAATTTGGCACACACAATCTGGTGCCATACCTTAACGTTCCGTTAATAATGCTAAAATCTTGACTCTTTCCTTGATGAACTTCATCTATCAACCGTTTCAGTTGAGGATCCTCTGCTTGTAATTCCTTGATTCGATCAATCAATGTTGGTCGAATATTCAACTAAGCCAACGAATTTCCAAGATGCTTCTTCAGTTATCGAGAAGCATAGGCTATCACTCGACCATGATGCATCAAAACACATCCTAATCCAACTCTGGAAGCATCACAGTATACTGTGAATCCTTTTGCTCCTTCGGGTAATGCTAACACTGGTGCTGTCGTTAAGCACTTCTTCAGTTTTAGAAAACTGACTTCGCACTTATTCGTCCAATCAAACTTAGCATTCTTCTGAGTTAACTTTGTTAATGGTGCAGAAATCTTCGAAAAGTCCTGCACAAATCGTCTGTAGTATCCTGCTAAACCAAGAAAACTACGAATCTCGGTAACTGAGCTAGGTTGCTCCCATTCTGACACAGCTTCAATCTTCTTTGGCTCGACCATGATGCCATTTTGAGACACAACATGTCCCAAAAATGCTACTTCCTTTAGCCAGAATTCGCACTTGGAAAACTTGGCGTAGAGCTGATGCTCTTTTAGCACTTGGAGTACTAATCGCAAATGATGTGCATGCTCTTCCTCCGAATGCGAATATATCAGAATATCGTCGATGAACACGATCACAAACTGGTCCAAAAATGGCTTAAATACTCGATTCATCAAATCCATGAAAGCTGCTGGTGCATTGGTCAATCAAAATGACATCACCAGAAATTCGCAGTGTCCATAACGAGTTATAAAATAAGTTTTCGAAATATCATCGTTTCGAGTCTTCAATTGATGATAACCTGACCTAAGGTCAATCTTTGAAAAATACTTTGCTCCTTATAACTAATCGAACAAAACATCAATTCTTGGTAACAGATACTTGTTCTTGATCGTAACCTTGTTCAATTGACGATAATCTATGCATAGCCTTAGCAATCCATCTTTCTTCTTCACAAACAACACTAGTGCACCCCAGGGGGATATACTAGGTCTTATGAATCCACGATCTAGCAACTCTTCTAGTTGATCATTAAGTTCCTTTAACTCTGCTGGTGTCATCCGATATGGGGGCATAGATATTGGTTTTTTATTTGGAGTCAACTCGATACAAAACTCTATCTCTCGATTTGGTGGTAGTCCATGCAATACTTCTGGAAAGACATCCGGATATTCCGACAGCACCGGTACATCTTGTACCTCACCACTTTTCTTTTGCACATCCTTCGCAACGGTAAAAAATCCTTGAAATCCATTCCTCAGCATTCGACATGCTTTAATGGCCGATATGCCGAAGATTCCAATGATCAACTAATTCTGCAAGTGCACTGAATCAATTTTAGCAAGTAATACTCGGAGTATTCCGAGATCGAATCCACAAGGGACAAGCTCTTTAAAATGTTATTCAATTTAACTTTTGTAAAGTAGCCATTCTGTTAAGTTGATTTGGTTTTGAAAACAATTAAATAGATAATGAAAAGTAAAAGAATATTTTTGGTAAATTATCAAGATTTAAAACAACTATGATTTCGGGTTTCACCATAATCGAGGGAAAATTCTATCATATTCAATAATACATCTCAAAAGCTTTTTCATGACAATTGTTTCTAAAATATGTTCATTCTCTCTCGAGACATAAACTTATGTTTCATTAATTCTGGATATTTCTCAATTAACATGTTAATTAATTCGACCAATAATAAATAATGAACAAGAAAGTTCAAGGAGTAAAAGGAAAGAATACAAGTATGGCTGTTAGCCACCTTCAAGGACGATTTCGGAAACCGAAAAGAGGTTGGATTGAGTTCGACTCTTCATGGAAGTTGTAGATTGGATGTCGAAATATAAGAGTATGAAATAATATTTGGAAAAAGACTGGCTTAAATGCTTACTTCATTGGCTTCGACAACAGCCATGACGACAGTTTTGCAGTCTTTCAAAATTAGCTCGAAGAAGCAACTTTGAGATCAACTTCTGAAACCTTCGAGAAAGAATCTCAACTCGAAGTCTAAACAGAAGTTATAGAACACATTGCCGACTATAAGAATACCAAATTTATTTGGTAAATAGACGCTTCGAGATAAGCAATCTAGGTAGCCGAAGTAGGCTCGAAGAGAAGTAATATGAAGGAATAACCCGAGGTGAAAGAGTACCACGATTTCTAATAACAGAAGTCAAGGTTATAGGTTGAGAACCTATAAGTGAAAGTGCAGTGAGGTAAAATGAACAGTGATTGAGAGTTATAAGACGCAGTTAGAAGAAAACTGCAAGATGCTAATATAAGCATTTGTATACTGGTAAAAGAAAGCATACTATCTATAAGGACAATTAGAGTGGAAGTGGAAAAGTTGATAGACGAAAGATAGCTAGTGAGTTGTGCACAGCTGTGCCATAGACGACAGCAATTATGCCACCTAAGACAGCAGTAGTGTTTATGTTGTGAGAAGCATAGAACAAGGAATAGAAAGAGTTTAGTTTAACTGTATAAGTAAAAGAAGAAGTATATGTAAATTCGAGAACGGATTTATATAAGGGGTAGAGAATGTAATAATCCGAAAAATTAAGGGATAAAGCCATGTGTCTAATATTTTATTAGACAGAGTAAGTAAATTAAATTTATAAATGTCCCTAAAAGTATATTGTGGCAATAGGATTTCAAATTTAAATTTTAGATATTGAAATTTGGATATTTATATAGTTAACGGGAATAATATAATCTTATGACTTGGGTGCAGAATAATTTATAAGTCTCGTGTGAATATTTTTGGTTCCATATTCACGAAATATTTTAAAAAGGTTATCGTGAAAATTTGATAAAATTTGGGAGTAGAAATTTTATCAAGCGCGGTCAATAAAGGCCTAATAAATCGAAAAGGATTTATGAAGAATAAAATATAAGTCGGACGGGAATAAAAATTATATTTTTATTCTTTTTATATTTTATTTGATTTTTGGGTAAAGTTTCACGAAATTCGAAAGCCGTTTCCGTTTGGGCTATGAACGACTAGTTTAGAAGTTGGTTTAAAGTGCATGATTGAGCTAGTACTAAACTGCACTTTCACCAATTGTATATATATATATATATATATATATGATTCAAATAGGCTTGAATGAGTACAAATAACTCATTTCCACATTTCTTAAGGAAATGTTGAGCAGCTTTGCTCTCAACAGTGGCGGGGAGTTAGGGTTTTATGCGATTCCGATCTGTTTCGTCCGTTTCTCAATTCTAACTCCGTTTCTTCAACGATTACTCAAATAATTGAGGTATTAAACCCGTATTAAACGTTTATTTTGATATATTTCGATATATTTCGAATATATATTCGTTTATAAACGGTTACCGTATCGAATCGAACGTATACGTATTGTTTTTACGTTTCGAACGTGAATATGGATAGATTGGATTGTGTATGCGTGTTAGGAGCGGAAAAACGGAATTGGACTACGTCAGAATGCCCCGGGAATAGAGTTTCCCTGGGGCTGTGGACGTTGGTGTACGGACGTGCACATATGGTGCACGAACGTGCACCAATCTGGAGGTGCACGACCGTGCACCATCCTGAGGTGCACGACCGTGCACTAGCCAGGGTTGCACGAACGTGCACCTATGGTGCACGAACGTGCACCAGGCCGACATCGAAGGAGGGGGATTATTTTGGGGCTTTTTGCCCTATCCGTTTGACGTAATTTCGTCGAACTAAAACGTTTAAAAATGATAACTTCTTTTAAAATAAAGTGAAAAGAGTTTTTAAACCTAAGCTAAAGACTTTTAAAATGAGATTTTAAAAGTAAAGTTAAACGTTTAAAAAGGACTTTAACAGAGTTAAAGCCGACATTTAACCAATTTAAAAGATTTAGCAAATGATGTTGCTAAATAATTAGTATATGACTGTGAATTGTTTTGGCAATCAAGTCTATACTATTAAATGATTTTAGTTAGGTATTGCTATACCTAAAGGGACTTCTAGAGTGAAGTATAAACGTTTTCTCGAGGTGAAAACGATCTAGATGGTTATTAAAAATAAAAAGACCATATGTGTTATGTGTTACATGTTAGATTAAACGAACGAAGGATCACTTTCGCCCTTGAACTTGGCACAAAGTATCAAAAAAGTCCAAATTGCGAAAACCGGTCACTTTTACCCTGAATTTGGCAAACCGGTTCAAAATCCCCCTCGGTGCTGACGTGGCACTTAATTGGAGAGTGAGTTTGCTAAAACTCATTATTAATTCTAATTAATCACACTTAAATACAAATTAATTCTAATTAAATTTTAATTAAAATAAATAAATTCATGTATCTATTTGAATCTTTTTCCTAAAAAATAAAATTTTCATATTTTTTATTTTCTTCAACAGATTGACCGGAAATTTTTTTGGCCAATCTGTTGAAGAAGAACAGACCTGCCGGCAGGTCTGTTCTTGACCCGCCGCCAGTGGGTCTGTTAACAACAAACCCAACTGAGGGTCTGTAAATAACAGACCTGATGTCGGGTCTGTTTTGAACGACCCACAGTGCGCGGTGGGTCAATGACGAGGAGCAGATGTGCTCCTCGTTTTTCGAGGAGCAATCTTCTCCTTGCTCCTCAGCCTGAGGAGCAAATCGCTCCTCAGACGAGGAGGAGCTGCTACTCCTTGCCGGAGGTAAAAAAAATTTAAAAAAATAATTTTTTTGTATAAATTACGAAATGGTCCTCTATATTTTTAATTAATATTAATTTGATATATAATGTTTTAAAATAAAAATGATTTATTTGTTTTTTTTAAGTATTTGGTATTAATCTAAAATGAGTTAAAAAAAAGTTAGGATCATTTTAAACCTTTTGCCTTTAAAAACCACCTAAAGCTGGAGAGTGTATCTCACTAGGTGAGAGTGGGGAGGGTGGTTTTTTTACCAGTTTTGACAAGTTCAGGGTAATAGTGATCTCGTTTTGCTAATTTGGACGTTTTTGATACTTTGTGCCAAGTTCAGGGGCTAAAATTATCCTTTGTTCTAGATTAAACCTAGGCTAATAGACCTAGATGTTTATACCGAAAACAAGTATTGATGTGTTGTCTTGTGTGTTTTGTATGTTTAATCCGACTAGATATCCAGCACTCAAACTAGGACTCATGGGAGTTTTTCACACAGACGGCGGTGCTAAGTAGTAACTTAGCAGTACTTTTAGTTTTCGTGTTTACTTTTAAATATCAGTATTCAACTGTTTTAAATCTATAATCGCAGTAGTATAAACTAGCCAAGAGATATCCATTGGAACGAGCTATCTATTGGGCGGCAATAGGGTTGTGTGATCACCGACACCGATTTTAGATATACTTCTGTCGAGGTATAGAGGCATGTCTGTCGTGTTAATTCATTGGGAAAGTGAATGCCCTGACTTAACAGGTAAACCCTGAGATGACAGTAATACGGTTACGGTCGCAGGTAAAACCGCGATGGTAGTTTCTGATTACGGTCCAGGTACCAGAGATACAGAATTGGACGGCAGTGATTCAGTTTACAGTCTTTATTTTGTGGTCTATAAGCTCGTGAGATGAGTGTCTGTTAGGACAATTTGGACTAGGGTTTCATATGGATTGACATATAGGTCATATTTTATATATATAACTGTCTTATATATATATGATGCAATTTTGGTATTTATCTGTAAACTATTTACTCACTCAGAAATATTTATATTTCTGACCCCGTTGTTGTTTCCAAATTTTCAGGCAATGAGGTTTGAGGTCAGTCGAGCTTCCACGTCCATTCTTCAAGAAAGCTCTTCTTTAGTAATGTACATAGGATTTTGTACTCTTAGTATGCTGCAATAGTATAAGTGTAATATGCCAGTAGCCGTGCCACTAATCCTTTGTTTAGATACTCTTATAGGATCTAGTGCATGTGTGTACCTTTTCGGTGGACGCTTAGTGGCATATTGTATCTCGTTACCGAGTCGGCCTCGTGTGTTTTTGTGAGAGTCAAAAATAGTATGTATTATGTACGCCGGCTATGTGTAACCGGTCCGTTGTGTATTTTAATATGTTTAATACCATCGTTGCGAGAGGCAGAGGTGTCCGCATTATTTTATTAAACATATTAGCAGTGGCGTGTGATCTGGAACAAGGCTGCCTATGTGATAAGGCAAGCGAGACTTATTTTCCCGGTTTCAAGTAATCACCACGCCAGGTTTTCAGAAGGAAGCGAGGGTTGAGATAACGAGGTTATCCAACCAGTACTTTTGAAAACCAGACTTCGCTTATATGTATATTTCAGAAATGTGTTTGCATTAAAAGAGAAAAGTTTTAACGGTGTTTTCTAAAAACAGATTGTACGCGAGGTACGTTACAGTAACAATATTTGCGAAAAATTTCTAGAGGTTCTAGGTTTGCTACGGGTTTCGGAACAACCATTCCCATTCCCTAGCGCCGGTCATGACTTGGATTAGTGTGGAATTCGGGTCGTGACAGTGGTAACCAAACGGATATATTAGCTCGTGTAGTGGAAGTAATTTCTTGTCTTTCATTACATCTAGTTAGTTTTTGTGTTGTTGAAATGTTCTCTTGTTGGTATGCATTTGCCTTTGAAATAATCGATGATCGTATCTAATCAATTTGATGAAATACCAATTCATTACAAACTTTTAAATATAGTATGCAAATACATAAGATAGAATTATCTTTAGTTCTTGCCAAATGATGCAAATCATCCATTAAGATATTGTACCATTCAACAAATAAAATATGAGATAGTAAATCTAAACATAAAACAAATGTTGATTCAAACCAAATCTGATAATCAATAAAAGAAAAGTAAACAAAGACAACATATAATATAATACATAAAATAAAATTTTACCAATTTATATTAGAAGTACCTAAATTAATTTTTAAATTTAAAATATGTAAAACATTAAATATAGTTGGTTCAGTTTGTACAAAATTTTGGTCTTGATAATATTTACAAATAATCCATAAAAATGATAAATAATATATATTACAATCATATCACTTTTTAATAATAGGCATAGTGCGTATAAATTATGTAAATAAAAGTTAATATCTGTTTGAATATAGTTGTGATTATGGATGAAATAAACGAAGACACTTAGCAAAATTGTTTGAAAGCTCTTTCGAAACACAAGATTATAGTATTTATAGATATAGTAATAGATATAAATTGATAATAAAACCTATAACAATCATATTTCTTCATTCTATTTTATTTGATACCTGAAAATTTGAACAATAAAAAATTAAATATTTGTTTTCCATTGCATGTGTGTGTATATATATATATATATATATTGTTATGAAAATAATGTGAATATGGTGTATGACAAAATTACTTATTCAATTAGGTGAAAAATTTCAACCCTCCAATTTTTACATGCATGTAAATGCATTTTTGACATGAATGGTGGGTGAAATTGCCTATAAATAGGTTTCCATCCATATAAATCTTACAATTGAAAAATTTCATCAAAGAAATAAAAATCCTCCCAAATATTTGCTCTTTTGTTGTATTATTAAGTGTTCACTAATTATTAATTAGTTTAGTCTATAAGCATTATCAATATTACTGTTAAATTTATAACACGTTATCAGCACGATCGTTCTATTAGTTTACGATTCCCTAATCCAAGAAGATTCGGTAAAGTATTTCAAAGGTAAATCTCTAATTTTAATACTTGTCTAATTATTTAATTAATGGAAGGTTATATCTCCTACAAATTTTATTTACTCAATATTTAGTTTATTATGTTTATGTCTATGTTATTAATTTTATATGAAAGGCTAAGCCTCCTATAAAAAAAATCTTTGGTAATTTAATTTTAATCGTTGATGCTTGAGTGATAATCCCCTTGCTATAGATGATTTTATTTAGTTGACTATATTAGGACTAATATAAATATTTATATATCATAATTAATTTAATTCATTGTTGTCTTCATCTAAGTAATTTTAACAAAATATAAAATAATCTAACGGCTACATAACGGTAACAAACGGCTATATAACAGTAATAAAACGGCTATATTTCTCTCTATATATACTCATTTTATTATTTATTTTCACTACACAATTTTTCATCTCTTAATTTTTAAAAATTCAAAAAATGAAACTATTTTTAGTTTTTATTATTATGTTAGTTATTTTATTACTCATTGGTATACTTAATCTTCCGTGGGAAGAATTTTATTTATATTTAGGTATTTATGTATTTATTGTTCTACCTTTATTAGCTGCTGCAATAATTATTGATTATGCATATTTATAAAAAAAATATGATGGTTGTATTTATGTGTTTAATTTTAAAAATAAATGATTATTATTTCTATGCTTTTGTTGCATAAATAAATATTAGTCCAAATTATATTTATTTTTATGTGATAGTTTAATCAAGTCAAATCTTACAAAACTTGAATTTACGGACTTGATGTATTTGGAAAAAATTATCTATCATGGATTCTAGATGCCAAAATACATCTGCAAGCCTCTAGTCATGAGGACACTATTAAAGAGGGAAATAATGCCTCTACTCAAGATCGTGCAAAAGCAATGATCTTCCTTCGTCGTCATCTTGATGAAGGATTGAAAAATGAATATCTCGGTGAGATAATCCACTTGTTCTCTGGAAAAGTTTAAAAGAACGCTTCGACCACCAGAAGACTGTAATTCTTCCAAAAGCTCGTTGTGACAGGATGCATTTAAGATTGCATGATTTTAAAAGTGATAGTGAATACAATTCTGCAATATTCTGAATTAACTCAAAGCTAAAACTATGTGGAGAAACAATTACTGATGAAGATTTATTAGAAAAAACATTCTCCACTTTTCATGCATCTAATGTGGTACTCCAACAGCAGTATCGTGAGAAAGGCTTTAAGAAATATTCATAGCTAATTTCTTGCCTTCTAGTGGCTGAGCAGAATAACGAGCTGTTAATGAAAAATCATGCGGCACGACCTACTGGTTCTGCTCCATTTCCTGAAGTAAATGCGAGCGCATATAGATCTCCTCATGGTCGTGGCCGTGGCTGTGGTCGTGGTCATGGTTATGATCGAGGTGGAAATAATTATAACCTTATCGGTTATAATAACTCTTTTAAGCATAAGAATCACCACCATAAGTGGGATAAGAAGGAGGAGAAACAAGAAAACAGGAACAGTTGACAATACAAACATCAAGTGAAAAATGTCGATAGTAAATATTATCGATGTGGCATGACTGGGCATTGGTCGCGTACCTGTCGTACGCCCAAACATCTTGTTGAGTTTTACCAAGCTTCCCTCAAGGAACATGGAAAGAATATAGAAACAAATTTTGTTTCTGATGATGATTTTGACCACAGTTTGGTGTATAATGACTCTATAGACATGACACATTTAGATGTTTCTGATTTTCTTGAGAACAATAATAATGAAAACTAATCCAGCATGTATTGTAATGTTTGTATTATTTACTTATGTATTGTTGTGTTATTCTATAATTTCTTATAATGATTTTTTCTTTGTTTGAATTAAGAAGCATATGGATAATTCTCAGCATGTTGTTTCGTCTAAGTTCAGTAATGAAGACATATGTCTTGTGGATAGTGCGACAACCCACATTATACTCAAACACCAAAAATATTTTTCAAATTTTAAAAGATATCAGGAAAATATCAGTACAATATCTGGTAAGGTAAAATTAATTGAAGGCTCCGGAAGAGCTACTTTCCATTACAAGGGGGACCTATACTTACCATTAATGAAGCATTATTTCCCCCCAAGTCTCAAAGAAACTTGTTAAGTTTTAAAGATATTCGTCTGAATAAATTTCATATTGAAACAGAAAATTATGATAATATGAAATATCTTCATATTACAACAAATGTTTCAGGTAAGAAACATGTAATTGAAAAATTACCCACATTTTCTTCCGGTTTATATTATACATATATAAATGTGGTCGAGTCACATATGGCTGAAAAGAAAAAGTATTGCGATGCTTCAATATCCAGGATCGATAATGATGTGGAGAATAATTGACAGTGCACAAGGACATCCATTGAAAGGTGAGAAAATTCCCCAAGTAAGTAATATGCTATGTACAGCTTGTTCAATTGGAAAATTAATTGTGAGACCTTCACCGGCTAAAATTGAAAATGAATAACCTTTATTTCTTGAAAGAATTCAAGGTGATATATGTGGGCCGATTCATCCACCATGTGGACCATTCAGATATTTTATGGTACTAATTGACGCATCCAGCAGATGGTCACATGTTTGTTTATTATCAACTCGCAATGTTGCATTTGCAAGATTTCTTGCCCAAATTATTAAATTGCGTGTTCAATTCCCTGATTACACAATTAAAAGGGTAAGACTTGATAATGCTAGTGAATTCACATCTCAAACATTCAATGATTATTGCATGTTTGTTGGAATCACAGTTGAGCATCTTGTTGCACACGTACTTACACAAAATGGTTTAGCTGAATCTCTAATTAAGCGCCTTCAGCTTATTGCTAGACCATTAATGATGAGAACTAAGCTACCTATCTCTATATGGGGACATGCTATATTACATGCTGCATCATTAATTCGTGTTAGACCTAGTGCATATCATAAATATTCCCCATTACAATTAGCATTTGGTCAAGAACCAAATATTGCCCATCTTAGGATTTTTGGTTGTGCTGTATACGTGCCAATTGCACCACCA
Organism: Mercurialis annua; assembly: GCF_937616625.2. NCBI lineage: Eukaryota > Viridiplantae > Streptophyta > Magnoliopsida > Malpighiales > Euphorbiaceae > Mercurialis > Mercurialis annua. Next base: position 31,737,635 of record NC_065577.1, on the reverse strand, counting down.
CAACGCACAAAAATGGATCCTCAAAGAAGATTGGGAATATACGGTTGTTATGTGTGCGCATCCATAATCAGGTATCTTGAACCTTTAACAAGTGATGTTTTTACAGCACGTTTCGCTGATTGTCATATTAATGAAGAAGAGTTCCCACCATTAGGGGGAGAAAATAAACAATCAGACAAAACATTGCATGGTGTGAACCTTCATTATTGCATCTTGATCCTTGCACAAAACAATGTGAAACAGAAGTTCAAAAGATTGTGCATTTACAAGCTATTGCAAATCAATTACCTGATGCATTTACAGATACAAAAAGAGTGACTAAATCATATATACCAGCAGTTAATGCTCTTTATAGAGTTGAAATTCCAAAAGAGAATTCTGAAAATAAAGTCGCTCATGAATCAAAGACACGCCAGAAGCGTGGAAGACCAATCGGTTCAAAAATAAAAATCCTCGGAAAAGAAAAGGAGCAAAAAATCTCGATCATGCTAGCAAAGAGAAAGGTATTTTTGAAGAAACACAAGATAAAGAAAATACTCCAGAAGAAGAAATAAATGAAGTTAACTAAGGCAATGCCCCAGAAGAGGATATGAATGTAATTAATCAAGGCAGTTCCCCAGAAGAGGACACACATGAGTATAACGAAAAAATCTCAATTAATTACAATAATACAAAGAATGTGTGGAATCGAGACACAATGGAAAATATTGATGAAATTTTCTCTTATACTATTGCATGTGATATCATAAATGAAAATGAGGATCCCGAACCGAGATCGGTCATTAAATGTCAAAATAGACATGATTGGGATAAATGGAAAGACGCTATGCAAGCTGAATTAGATTCGCTTAACAAGAGAAGTGTGTTTGGACCTGTTGTCCTCACACCTAAAGATGTGAACCCAGTAGGTTACAAATGGGTCTTTATACGAAAACGAAATGAGAAAAATAAATTGCAAGATATAAAGCTAGACTTGTTGCTCAAGACTTTTCTCAAAGACCTGGAATTGATTATGATAAAACATATTCTCCTGTCATGGATGCAATTACATTTCGATATTTGATCAGCCTTACAGTTTCTGAGAAATTAAAAATGCATCTCATGGATTTTGTAACAGCATACTTGTATGGATTGCTAGATAGCGATATTTATATTAAGGTCCCTGAAGGATTTAAAATGCCTGAAGCATTAAATAGAAAACCCAAAGAAATGTATTCAATTAAATTACAAAGATCTTTGTATGGGTTAAAACAATCAGGGCACATGTGGTATAATCGTTTAAGCGATTATCTGATAAATAAAGGCTATGTGAATAACCTTATTTGCCCATGTGTTTTTGTTAAGAAAACAACATCCGGATTTGTGATTATAGCTGTCTATGTTGACGATTTAAATATTATTGGAAAAGACAGTGAGATCAATGAAGCTAGTGTGTACTTAAAGGAAGAATTTGAAATGAAAGATCTTGGAAAAACCAAATATTGTCTTGGTTTACAAATTGAACATATGCACAATGGCGTATTAGTGCATCAGTCAAATTATATAGAAAAAATCTTAAAATATTTTGGTATGGATAAAGCAAATCCTTTAAGTATTCATATGGTTAATCGATCACTGAATGTTGAAACTGATCCATTTCGTCCTTGTGGAGAAAATGAAGATATTCTTGGTCCTGAAGTACCATATCTCAGTGCAATCAGAGCACTTATGTATCTCGCTAATTGCACTCGTCCTGACATATCCTTTTCTGTCAATTTATTGGCAAGATTCAGTTCAGCTCCCACGAAGAAACATTGGAATGGAATCAAACATATATTCCGTTATCTTCGTGGAAGCACTGATCTTGGTTTATTTTATTCTAATGATTCAAATCTAGAATTGATTGGTAATGCAGATGCAGGTTATTTGTTTGATCCTCATAAGGTTAGGTCTCAAACTGGATATGTATTTACAAGTGGAGGTACTGCAATTTCTTGGCGGTCACAGAAACAAACAATTGTAGCCACTTCCTCAAATCATGTTGAACTTATTGCATTACATGAAGCAAGTAGGGAATGTGTGTGGCTCAGATCAATAGCACAACACATTCAAAAATCTTGTCGTCTTCCAGTCCATAAAAGTCCAACTGCCTTATATGAAGATAATGATGCATGTATAGCACAAATCAAGGAAGGATACGTCAAGAGTGACAGAATCAAACATATACCTACAAGATTCTTTTCATACACTCAAGAACTCATAAAGAATCAAGAAATTGACATCCAGTATGTTCAATCAAATAATCATTCATCTGATCTCTTCACGAAGGCACTTCCTACAACAATATTTAGAAAACATGTTCATAATATTGGAATGCGCCATCTGCAAAATACATGAAGGATTATCTATGTTTCAATGAGGGGGAGAAATTACACACTGCACTCTTTTTTCCTAACTACAATTTTTATCCCATTGGGTTTTTCTTTAGTGAGGTTTTTAATGAGGCAGTACGACATAGCGTAATTTAGAATAAACATTTTTTCATCCAAGGGGGAGTGTTATGAATATAATGTGAATATGGTGTATGACAAAATTACCTATCCAATTAGGTGAAAAATTTCAACCCTTCATTTTTGATATGCATGTAAATGTATTTTTGACATGCATGGTGGGTGAAATTGCCTATAAATAGGTTTCCATCCATATAAATTTTACAATTGAAAATATTCATCAAAGTAAAAATCCTCCAAAATATTTACTCTCTTATTGTATTATTAAGTGTTCACTAATTAATTAGTGAGTCTATAATAAGCATATTCTAGGTGTGTTCTTAGTTTTAAACCTATATATGTTATAAATTTAAGGGTTAATTACATATAAAATCACCACCTTTACACGAAATTGCAAAAATAACACGACCCTTAAAACGTGGCAATTCAGGGCACCATCTTTCATTTCTTTTCAAAAACAACATGGGCACATTTTTAGTGGCATTTTTGCTGACGTGGCATGACACGTGGCACTCCCATCGAATGTCCAAGTTAGCAAAATTTTATCTAAATACGTGTCCATGTTATTTTTAAAAAGAAATAAAAGGTGATGCCCTGAATTGACACGTTTTAAAGGTCGTGTTATTTTTGCAATTACGTGTAAAGGTGGTGATTTTATATGTAATTAACCCTTAAATTTATAACATATATAGGTTTAAAACTAAGAACACACCTAGAATATGATTCATACATATCATTACCAAACAAATAAAGAAAACTAATATCATTAGAACATTCTTTCTAATGGGGAGAAATCCTAACCCTAACCCCCCCACCCCTCTCAACCCTGCTCTGTTCGTCAACTCCGAACATCAGAAGGCTGCTACTAACATCGGGAATGGTGGTTTAGTCAGTGTAGAGTCGGCTTACAATTCAAGAGTGATTTATTTTAAAAACTTTCTAAGGAATTGGAGGTATCATGACTTGGAATAAGTATTCGCAAGATATGGTGTAACTGAAAGAGTGTCATTGTTACCAATATGTACAAAACGCAACGTTAATTTTGGGTTTTTTTAGACCTGAATCAAAAAAGGCAACTATCACGACCCATAATTATAGGCCGTGACCAGCGGTAGGAAATGGAAGAATGAGCTCTGAAACCCGTAGCAGACCTATCAAACATACACCCTGCAAGCATACAGCAAATCAACGGTCGAGGGCAACCGAGACTACAACAACAATACAACAATGGTAATATAATTGCTTAGTACAATTCCAAACACTTCAAACAATATGGCATACAATCTTACAACATACGTTTATCGGACATACCTCGACAAAATAAGGTCCTAATATGTCAATATATAAAGCCACTACTACTGTGAGTTCAATTGTTTGACCATAATAATAGTAACATAATACTTCTAAGGAGAATGAGTTTGGAAGTATCGGAAGTTATATCATGCTAAAACAACACCTGAAAGGGGGATAACAACGGGGGTCAGATAATACTGAGTGAGTTCATAATATTGCAATTAACCATTAAGTGAAAATAACCATTTAAAATCAATTTAAAATAATATATTTAACCTTTACGGAATTTTAAGAAACCTTATACCCACCGAATAACTATAATTCCATAATCCATGAATCAATCTTTAAGTCCAAAAGGCCTTGTTCCCGAAAACATAGCTCCAACTGTCACGACTCGAATTCCACCCTAATCCAAGTCACGACCGGTGCTAGGGAAAGGGAATGGTTGTTCCGAAACTCGTAGCAAGCCTAGAACCTCTAGAAATTTTTTGCAAATATTGTTACTGGATCACGCCTCGCATACGACCCGTTTTCAAAAAATACCGTTAAAATTTTCTCGTTTAACTCAAAGACATTTCTGAAAATACACAAATAAGCAAAATTTGGTTTTCAGAAGTACTGGTTGGATAACCTTGTTATCTCAACCCTCGCTTTCTTCTGAAAACCTGGCATGGTAGGTACTGGAAAACCAGGGACTTATAACTCGCTTGCCTTAACACATAGGCAGCCCCGAAGCCACATGCCACTGTTAATATGTTTAATAAAATAAACCGGACACCTCTGCGTCTCGTAACGGTGGTATATTTAAATACACAGCGGACTGGTTATTCATAGCCGGCGTATATAAAACATACTGTTTTTGACTCTCACAAAAACACACGAGGCCGACTCGGTAAATAGATACAATATACCACTAAGCAGCCCTCCAAAAGGTACACATGCGTGCACTAGATCCTATCAGAGTATCTAAACAAAGGACAAGCGGCACGGCTGCTGGCACATTACACTTATACTATTGCAGCACACTAAGAGTACAAAATCTTATGTATAATACCGAAAGAAGAGCTCCCCGATGTAGGAATGTGGAAGCTCGACTGACCTCAAACCTCGTTTCCTGAAAATGGGAAACAACAACGGGGTTAGAAATATAAATATTTCTGAGTGAGTAGACAGTTTACAAATACATACCAAAATCGCATAATATATATAACAGTTATATATAAAAAATATTACCAATACCTCGATCCATATGAAACCCTAGTGCACAATTGTCCTAACAAACACACTCATCTCACGAGCTTATAGACAACAGAATAAAGACCGTGAACTAAATCACTGCCGTCCAATTCTGTATCTCTGATCTTGGACCGTAATCAGAAACTGCCATCGCGGTTTTACCTGCGACCGTAACCGTATTACTGCCGTCTCAGGGTTTACCCGTTAAGTCAGGGCATTTACTTTCCCAATAACTTTACACGACAGACATATCTTTATACCTCGACAGAAGTACATCTAGAATTGGTGTCGATGATCACACGACCCTATTGTCGCCCAATAGGTAGCTCGTTACAATGGATCTCTCTTGGCTAAGTTATACTACTGCGATTTATGGATTTAAAACAGTGAATACTGATATTTAAAAGTAAACACGTAAACTCACAGTACTGCTAAGTTACTACTTAGCCCCGTCGTATGTATGAAAAACTCCCTGGAGTCCTTGTCTGACTGCTGGACAGCTAGTCGGATCAAACAAACAAAACACACAAGGAAACACATCAATACCTATTTATGCTATTAACATCTAGGTGCTGAAACCTAGATTTTAGTCTAACATTTAACACATAACATGTATGGTCTTTTTCTTATTAAAAACCATTTGCGTCCTTTTCATCTCGAGAAAACATTTAGACTTTGCTCTAAAAGTCCTTTTAGGTATTGCAATACCCAAATAAAATCATTTACTAGTATCGACTTGATTGCCAAAACAATTCACAGTCGAATACTAATTATTTAACAACATCGTTTGCTAAATCTTTTAAACCGGTTAACCGTCGACTTTAACTCTTTTAAAGCCCTTTTAAAACGTTTAACTTTACTTTTAAAATCTAATTTTAAAAGTCTTTAGCTTAAGTTTAAAAACTCTTCTCACTTTCTTTCAAAAGAAGTTATCGTTTTTAAACGTTTTAGTTCGATGAAACTTCGTCAAACGGATAGGAAAAAAGCCCCAAAAGAATTCCCCCTCCTTCGGTGTCGGCCTGATGCACATTCGTGCACCCCTGACTAGTGCACGACTGTGCACCATTGTGCACGGTCGTGCACCTCCAGATTGGTGCACATTCGTGCACCATATGTGCACGTCTGTGCACCAATGCGCACAGCCCTGGGAAAACTCGATTCTCGGGGCATTCCGACGTGTTCCAAACTTGTTTTTCCGCTCCTAACACGTATACACAATCCAATCTATCCAAATTTACATTCGAAACGTAAGAACAATACGTATACATTCGATACGATACGGTAACCGTTTAAAAACGAATATATATTCGAAATGTATCGAAATATGTTAAAATAAACGTTTATTACGGGTTTAATACCTCGATTATTTGAGTAATCGTCGAAGAAACGGAGTTAGAATAAAAAACGGACGGATCGGCCGAAATCCTAACTCACATCGCACATCAGAGAGCATAGCTGCTTAGTTTCTCTTTGCAAAAGAGAGAAATGAACTTCCTGGTTCATTTGAATCATATGAGATGTATATATATAGTAATGGTTAAAGTGCACATTAGTACTAACTCAATCATGCACTTTAAACCAACTTCTTAATTAGTCGTATGTAGCTCAAACAGAAACGACTTTCAAATTTCGTGAAAATTTACTCAAAAATCTAAAAAAAAATTATGTTTATTTTCATCCGACTTATATTTTATCTTTAATAAATCCCAGAAGATTTATTAGGTCCAAATCAGTCCCCCTTGACTAAAATTATTACGTCCAAATTTCATAAAACTTTGACGATAGCTTCGTCAAATTATTTCGCGGATAATGACACTAAAATTATTCGCTAGGGACTTATAAATTATTTTATTTTAATTTAGACAAACGAATAATACTTAATTAGTTTATAACTAAAACTAATTAAAGTAAAGAATATAAGGACTAAAGGAAATATTTTTCCTTTCCTTGGTGATCACTTATGACCGCATCATCTTTCCTTTTCTTTCTAATTTATTTTGTTTTTAACTTTTAATATTATATTTATATTTATATATATAGTAACTTATTTTCTTTAATTTAACTTTGAAACTTCCGAGTTTCGACATTTTAACTTCGAGGTTATATTCGAAATAATAAACTCTCCAATTAGAGTGATATATTGATATATTAATTATCAATATATTTTTATCTTACGACTCCAGTCGTATTCCTTGTTCTATTAGTCCCGTTCATATCCCTTTATTAAAATTTAAATTTCCAATTTAAATATTAAACTTCTATTATTACGATATACTTTTAGGGATACTTATAAATTAAATTTACGTATTTCCGGCTAATAAAATTCTTACACGTGGCTTATAAGAATACGGGTAATACACCAATCGAGTTACCATCGACCACACTTAAATCCAAATGTGAGTCTCGAGAGTTAGGCTCCAACCGAGTTACTCAATTAATACAAGTCCTGAGAGCGGACCTCCAACCGAGTTATCCAACCATATACATATACCATTATCCATTCTTTACCTTTGATCACAACTGATGCGCGCACAGCCCTATTGCCGCCTAATTGGAAATCACATTCTCACAATTTCATAACGGTTTAAAAAGCATTAGGAAACAATATATAATATATAGTTTTATAAACAATATTATATAATACTTAATAAATCAAAAACAATAATATAAACTCACGGCTTCCCAAAATCCCCAAAGCTCTAAGTGTCCTGACTGAAATTCTGATCCCCTTTGGTGATTTGGGATTGGCCTATTTATAGGCGAGCATGCGTTCTTTGTTTCTTTTGGGCGATGTGGGATTTGCGTGCCCCATGGGATTTTTAATCTCATTCGGGATTTGTAATCTTATTCCATCAGTAAATAATATCATTTAATTGTTAAAACACATTTTGTAAACAATCTGTACACTTTTAAAAACATGGAGCTCAACTTATAACTCAACACAACCATTCAAAACCATAAGAAATCATCCAAGGCATTTTACAAACTCATAATACCCATACCATGCTTGACACATGGAATTCATAAGCCAAGAACTCAACTATTGGTCAATAACAAGTAAATCATGCTACCCTAGCATGCATACAACTCCGAAATCAACCTATCAAACAATAAGCATGGTTCTACACAACAACCACAACATGCCAAGTAAGAATCGTACAAGGAAATCCACAAACACAACCACAATCAACCATGAATAGTAACTTTTCCCCTAATCTCTAATAAACTAAACCCTAGAGTCATAAACAACTCAAAGAGAAGCAATAGAACTCACCTTTAGAAGAAAATCAAAGAGAATCCTGAAAATGGAGAGGTGAAACCCTAGGTTGAACTTCCAATCTTCAAACGCAACAATGGTGAGAAACCCCAACTCAATCTTCAAGCATAACCCAGGAATTAGGTTTCTAAGATGAGGATTAGAGTAAATTAGAGTGGGTCTTCAAGGATTCAAAGGACGTTTATGAGAGAGTGAGTGTTTGAGAGGAAAATTAGGGTTTGAGTGGAAATGAGAATGAAATTCGAGTGAGAGCTGAGATTTATAATATCACGTCAAAAAAAGGACAAGTCACGATCGTGACCCGCTCTGTCAAGATCGTGACACACACAACTGGTTTCTCTCGGTATAGAAATGTACACAGGTCATGATCATGAACCGATTATCACAATCATGACAATGTGACACTCCAACTTCAAAAACCCTCGGTACATAAAAGAACATAGGTTACGATTGTGAGCCTCTTTTCACGATTGTGACCAGGTCTGAAGAGCTGAAACTCACGGTTAACACTCTGAAGCTCACCCAGTGGTACTCGACTCGAACATGAAAATAAACATAGAACAAATCTAGCATCATACCTCAAGGAAAAAAAAGGGTAACGGTTATGCATATCCGATTCTGTCTCCCTAGTACACACCTCAACCGAGTGATTTCGCCACTGTAGTACCCCGTAAATTTAAAGGACTAAATTATTCCACGTAACGAATAATTTATGCGGTCGGGAGAACTTAAATTAAATTTGAGGATAAATTTAATTTAAAGTATCTCCAGAAATATAAAATAGCTATAGAAGTTAAAATATAAAATTTGAATATTTATATTTTAGCTAACGGGAATTAAGAAATGCTTATAAATTAAAATAGAATAATTTATAAGTCCCGTGTGAATATTTTTAGAGCCAATATTCACGGAATATTTTTAGAAAATTACCCCTAAAATGTTATAGAATTTGGAGATAGGAATTTTATTAAGTGGGTCTAATTTAGCCCTAATAAATCTTAAATGATTTATTATAAGTCAAATATAGGTCCCGTGAGAATAAAAATTATGTTTTTATTCTAATTACGAATTATGGAATTCATGGTTAAAATTTTATAAAATTCGGAGTTCGTTGTCCGTTTTAGTTACGGACGAATATTTAAGAATTTGGGTTAAAATAACGCGTAAATACCTAGGGGCTAGTTTGGCTTTTAGTTAAAGTATATAAGTTAACATTTCAAATGAATGGTTTCATTTGAAACAGAATTCAGAAACTTAGGTTTATAAGTTTCAGAGAACAGCGATTGCGACGACGGCGGTAGATTCGCCAATTTTGATCCGATTTCTTGTTTCTAACTCGAATTTTTTCGGTAATCCGATATTAATCGAATTTATAACCGTTATTTTGAATTTGGTTATATGGAAAATGGATTATATTCGAATATATAATGGTTACCTTATCGAATCGAACGTTTACTATGGCTGTTTGGTATGTGAATCGACGTTTTGGATCGAAAACAGAGTTTAAGCTCGACGGGATCGGCCCGGGAACGAAGTTCCTGTGGCTGTTTGTAAAGCACAACCACTGTGTGTTGCACAGTGACTGTGCAGACGCATAGTCAGACTATGCGAGCGCACAGTCTCTTTTAGACTGTGTGACCGCACAGTCGCCTGTGCAGGCGCACTGTGTCCTATGCGGGCGCACTGGGACACTGTGCAGGCGCAAAGTGTTATGTGCGAGCGCACAGGGCTTCGCGCCGACGCGCATTTCCGACGTACTTTTGCACGTCGAGCTCCGAATTGTCGAGTTTCAGGCAATTTTGAACGTTACGTTCAATACGGAATCAAAAGGACTTTGAAATACAAACTAGGACGTTTAAAGGACAAAAAGGGACTTGGAAAATTAAGGGAGTTCGATTAATTAAAACTTAAAAACGTTTTAATTAGTTCCTCTACTAATCAAAGTGATTAATAGTTAGAGGACTATGAGTTGATATCGAGGATGAGAATAGACTATATATCTTATATGTCTATAAATGTCTATAGAGAGTCTACTCTTTAGAGTTAGAATTCTTGTTGCAATTGTGTTTAACAATTATTTTCTAACTAGATCCGATGAGCAAACAAGCTACCGGACCAGGAGAGTAGAGGGTGAACGAGAACGGTTTTTGTGGATAACGGTTTTGTGAGTTCGTATATTTACTTTTGAATATTAATGCAAAACATTTATAACTCGAATTTTTTTTTAAATTGCATTGCATAGAGTCGATTTGAAACCAATATAGATCCACTGGAATGTGCTATTTTTTGGGCAATAATAGGACTGTGTGATCACCGATATTAATAAATCATTGCATTGTATTGCATATTGATTGGGTCTTTTGGCCAGATGCTTGCAAAGCGGCCTAGACCTAACAGGTTGTCTTGGGGAGCCAGTAATTCAAATTACGGCCCAGCAAACCTTACACAGAGTTAAGATGACTGTGATGTCATGAGTTCACAGTTTATCCTGTGTTAAACAAGTGAGCATTAACTGTGATATTAACCATAGTTAACCAAATGGGGTTTCTCTTAGCATTTCATTTGGATCGGTAATTTGGCTTCACAAAGTGTGTTTACATGCGATTTCTTCTTTTATTAATATGCTTAAGTAATTATGTGAATTCACTCATATTTGACCCCCGTTGATTTACCTTTCATAGGTGAATAACATTTTGACGTGACAAGACATCCAATTCTTTCTCCGGAAGTTGTAAATATATAAAGGTCACTCTAAAGCTGCAGTGTAGTTCTACTATCCCACAGTAGTTCAATTGTAAATGTTTTCACTCTGATGTGAAACTATTGTTAAGTATCATTTTGGGACAAAAGCATGTCTTATACAAAAAGGGCTTTTGCCATATGTTTATAAAGAAACCTGGTTTGATAAAAGCTATATGATTGTTTGTCTGGCATGCTTTAACCGGTTACTTGATGTGATAAATGGTTTGCACCGCTGGCATTGTTTTCAGATAGGGTTGTGTTAGGATACGTGATGTGTACACGTACTACCCTGAGTCCATAAATACAATCGCACGGTTTTAATTACACGTATAACTAAAGGTTTTCCATTACTTGCGAAAAGACATGGAGACCTTTTATGTTTTCAAAACGCGAAAAGTTTTTACTATTTTTCCTAGGCTTGCTACGGGTTTTGGAACAACCATTCCCATTCCCTAGCGCCGGTCTTGGCACGAGTTTCTGGGTGGAAATCGGGTCGTGACAGCCACAAAACTTTAGCCATTAGAATTTCTTTATTCTGAAGCTTACGCACTTGAGTATCCACCACTCTAAAGGGTTCTTCTTCATATGCCAACTATTGATTAATCTCCACACTTTAAGGTACGATGACATGTGAAGGGTCGGAAATGTACTTCTGCAACATGGACACGTGAAACACGGGATGAACCAATGACATGCCTAAGGTTGAAGGTAACTTGTACGCTACCTTCCCAATGCGTTCAAGGATCTCATACAACCTAACATACCTTAGTGCTAACTTCTCCTTAACATCGAAACGAGCCACACCTTTCATAGGTGAAACCCGAAGGAAAAATCTCTAATTTGAAATTCAATGTCCTTACGCTTGGGATCCGCATAACTCTTATACCGACAAAAAGCGGTTTTCAACCTCCGCTTAATCAACGGTACCTTCTCTGAGGTAATCTTAATAATTTCCTCTCCCAACAACTTACGTTCACCAACCTCTTCCCAACAAATCGGAGATCAAGAATTACGCCCATATAAAAGCCTCATAGGGTACCATCTCGATGCTAGAATGATAACTATTGTTATAGGAAAACACAATTAAGGTCAAATGAGAATCCCAACTCCCTCCAAAATAAATCACACACATTCCAAGCATGCCCTCCATTTGAGGATGAAAAGCGTTCATTGTCGAAATAAAGCAAACGTTCAAAATGTAAAATGAGTACGTAAAGATAAACATCTCCTCGTTAGAGTCCCAGTCCTGCACTAGGATCTCAAAATCTCCATCGTAGCTCCTAGAGAGCATATCATCAGCATCGCACCCGGCCTACACACCACTAGAAGAAGAAGCAAAGTCTCCACGACCCATACGGATTCTAGGTCCTCGACCATTACGGGCTCTAAGGCCATGACCGACGACACGGAAACCTCCACCTCCACCGTTAGGGAATCTAGGAGGAACATCAGCCTCACTTTTAGCGGGACCCATCTCAGCCCGGCGCAGTCGATCTCCCAAATTATCAATATAGAACTGCAGAAGACACTAGAGAGCAGTCAGAGCTATAATTGCATACATGCATACACGATAGAATAAATCTTACGCATATTGCATTTTTTACCCTCATCTGTGCAGATACAACGCATAGTCAATCTCGCCAATAGTAGGCCGCACCAACCAACTGAATGACCTCAAATACCAGTACCTGAAAACTAGAAAGGGATGCTCAGTCCAGGGGGTAAACGAATACCAGTGTAAACATAAACACAATCACAAAATATGTACTCACATTAGAAGAACCAGAAGGCGCAAAGGAACGCTGAAGATATTCAGCAGGAACAAAGTCCTACTTAGGTCCACACGCACCACGGTAACGGGAAGATTGCTCCGGCATCAAGAATAAAGAACCAGATATAAATCTGGAGGGACCCGCGGCCTCTTGCCTACCACTTGAAGCTCGTCTAGAAAGTCTAGAAGCAGATCTCTGAGCACCAACAGTACAGGCTCCACGCCTAGGTCCTCCCTGAGAAGACACCAAAACAGGAAAATCAAACAAACATCAAATCCATAAGATTGAAAGACCAAAGAAATGATACATACCTGAGGTTTTGTAGTAGCCTGCCAATTGGGGCATCCCGAGCAAAAGGCATTAGACGCCCTAGTACATCAACCAGAGGCAACCAACCAAGGAGATGATACCACAATAGATCGTCAATATAGCTCAACTGAGGAATAGACACCAGAGTTATGGGTTTTTATACCCTTAATACCAAAGTCACGGGTTTTCATATCCTCAACGCCAGAACCACGGGTTTTTAAATCCTCAACACAAGAGTCACGGGTTTTCAGATCCTCAACACTAGAGTCACGGGTTTTCAGATTCTCAACGCTACAGTCACGAATTTCTAGATCCTCAACACCAGAGTCACGAGTCTTTAGATCTTCAACACTAGAGTCATAGGTTTTCAGATCCTCAGAAACAGAGTCACGGGTTTTTAGATCCTCAACACCATAGTCATGGGTTTTCATATCCTCAACACCAGAGTCATGGGTTTCCAGATCCTCAACATTAGAGTCATGGGTTTTTAGATCCTCAACACAGAAGTCACGGGTTTTCAGACCCTCAACACCATATTCACGGGTTTTCAGATCATCAACAACAGAGCCACGGGTTTTTAGACCCTTAACACCAAATCCACGGGCTTTTAGATACTCAGCACCAGAAATCGAGTTTTCAAAATCTACATAACACCAAAATCCGGATTTCATATCCCAAATCCAAGGACTATACTGAATTTTAACCTCAGCAAAGCAAGAAAACCAACCATCCCTAGTTCAATTAGCATAGTAGCACACTACCTTCTCAACGGACCAGAATACTTCCCTGGAGGATTTGACAAGAATACTTCCCTAGAGGATTTGACAAGACTACGCTTCCCCAAAGGCTCTAACAAGACTATGCTTCCCTAGAGGATACTACAAGAATACTTCCCCAGAAGATTTGGCAAGACTACGCTTTCTCATAAGATCTGACAAGACTATGCTTCCCTTGAGGATTTGACAAGACTATGCTTCCCTTGAGGATTTGTCAAGACTATGCTTCCTCAGAGGATTTGACAAGACTACGGATCTGACAAGACTATATCTCCTCAACGGAAGGACCAAAATACTTCCTCAACGTACGGAATATAATATTACCTCAATAAAGAAGGATTCCCTAAAAGACGGGATTAAAAGAGATACGATAGAAAGACACGAAAGAAATTGTAGAGAGACACCACGATACGGTAGAAATACACCAACGCAATGGTAGAGAGACACCATGATACGGTAGAAATACACTGAAGCAATGGCAGAAAGAAACCATGATACGGTAGGAGGATACCGGAGCAATTGTAGACACCAAGATACGACTCCCTAGTGGACTTAACTGAACAAAAAAACTCTAATGGGGCGCTAGAAATAATAATATCCCCAGTTGAGCAACTAGAAGGTTTTCCCCAGGATACACACCATAACACTCCTTAGAGGATCTAATAAAAATTGCGCTCCCAAAGAATCCCACCAGAAAATGTCCTCAATGAACAAGCCAAAATAATTCCCAGAGGATATGCCAAAGTAAATTCCTAGTGGACAGACCAGAAGGCTGATCATAAAAATAAAAACTCCTCAGAGGAACAGACTCCCTAGAAGCGCGAATCAATAAAAATTCCACAAAGGATCAAATTAAAAAAAACTACCCCAGAGGATCATACCAGAATGTATCCTCAGCGGATCTAAATAGAAGATGCAACCGCCCTAGAGAAGAAAATATGAAACACAGTCGCCATAGAGGATCATATTAGAAACACAGCCACCCAAGATGATCGAATGAGAAATATAGCCACCCCAGAGGATTAGATCAGAAACATCGTCGCTCCGGAAGACCGGATTAGAAGTACAGCCACCCTAGAGGGTTGGGTCAGAAGTACAAACGCCCTAAATATAGCCACCCCAGAGGATTGGATTAAAAACACAATCGCCAAAAGGATCAAATTAGAGATACAGTCACCCTAAAGGATTGTATTAGAAACACAATCGCCCCGGAGGATCAAATAAGGAATAATCCCAAATAGACTAACTAAACCAGATTAAAAATACCGCTTCTCCAGAGGAAAAATTACAAATATTCCCGGAGGATCGGACCAGAAAAATTGCCCAAGAGATGGGATTGAAATGGCCAACGATAGAAAAACATCGCCACGCCATCCGGTATATGCAGAATGCAACTTCAAGAATAGCATGATACCGGTGTAACCTTATGTGCCAGACTCCGGATAGAGGAGAATGTAGTGTCAAGAAGACACTCAGGCATTATCTGCAATAGTTCAAATAAACTTCAGACACTTCCGCTAGTTTTGGAATAACCATGGAATCTAGACACCTACGCAATAATGTGGCCCTTGGAATGGCCAAGGGGATGTTTTTCCCTCTACAAATCTAAGAAGCTCTGAACAGGATAATTATTAGACACCTACGTATTAGGGTGGCCCTTGGGACAGCCAAGGGGATATTGTCCCTTCTGTAAACCTAAGAAGTATCGGATAGGATAATTACCAGGATCCAAGCCATTGGATCACTCTCTAGACGGCTGAGATTTTATAGCTCCATTCCATGGGGCACACAACGGGCAGTTCAGACTCAATGTATGACCTTCAGGACAACTGAGAAGACCTACTCCCGGCCAGATGCGGAGTAGACAAGAACCAGTGGCAAGAAGTCAAATTCATGCACCACGACAAGTAATGCTCAGGCTGGGGCAGTAGCATAATACCGGCGAGAAAGTACCTCCTTTGGTGGACAGTATCCTTATTTCTTATCTAACAGTGAGTTACTTCTTTAACAAAAATTGACCTACTTTGTCAATTCTTGATAAAGAGGGGACAAACTGTAGACACCTATTTTTCGAACAGGTAAAAAGTGATAAGGGACTGAAGCGTCCAATGATAATTTCTGGAGAAAAATGTCAAGATGACGAGCTATCGATTTGCTTGCTGGAATCCAAGAAGGCGTAATCAGTGCATAGCTACGAGCTTGAAGGATTAAAACTTAATTAGCCGTAAATGGCCTATAAAAATCTAAAGAGACTATAGTCTAAGTTCAGAAATTGGACTAATTGCAATATCTTTGAAGTATATGGGCAATTTGCAAGTTTGACAGAGTAAACTTGACCATATCCAAACCTAAGAGCCTTTTCAAATACTTTCGGACACCAAAAATGACTTTTAAGCATGTTTTACTTATCCATCAAGTCTTAATTTGGGATTTCTTTTTTTTAAAGTAGTTTTTTTCTAATCCAAACTCTTCCTTTATATATCTCTTTATATTTAATTAAAATTAGGAAAAGAAAAACAGTAATTTAATACTAACTCTAACTCTTGATATCCTGAGTCTTTCATTCTCTATAAATAATACAGTTAGTCAGTCTAACTAGAGGTCGGTCCAGAAATAGATAAATCAAACCCTAAGAAATTCAAACCCTAATCCTAATTTTCAAATGTTGGCCGAATACATCACACACACATACACACCAAATCGTATTCGATTCCAGTCCGGAAAACGAGCTAAACGCTTTAATAAATCAAGTACGAAGCTTCTATGCGCTATTCGAAGCTGGATTCCGCATCCACTTTGCCAGTAAATGAGCCAAGGACTCATAACGGTACATTTGAGGACCCAATCATGACTTTATCACTTTTGTGCCATAACTATCAATTTTTTACGTTTAGGATGCATGCTAGATAAATTCAATTGTTTTTGCCAAAAAAAAGTATTTAATTGTCATAGTTGTTGCTTTTAATGTTTCTATTATAATTGTCATGGAATTTTGTTGGGAAGCAAGTTTTAGGTATGTCCTAATATTTTACGATTCAATAAATTCAAAATATATTCAATTCCGGTGTTTTAGGAAACATGTTTGAGATTAACTGCTTTTTATGCGATTTTAACGTTCTTGTCATCTTACTTGCAAAATTGCCTTAGAAAAGCACAATTTAGGATGGTTAATGCATGTTTGATCATTGTAATTTAATTCTATAATGTTTTGGCAAGTTTTTCTTTGCTGCTTTATGCGTTTTCGAGTGTTTGCATGAAAAACCGAGTCGAAACAGCAAACCGGCGCTCCTGTTTTGAAGCGTCGTCGTCGCCAGGATGTACTGTAAGTGGCGCCCAGTTCGTCGCTCCAAAGGCCAGTTCCCAGATCGGCCAGATTTTGATCCTACCATATTTTCATGTTTCTGAACTCGTTTGAGCTCAGAATTGGGTCCCGTTTGAGCCCACGGTTTTGCAATTAGTTCTGGGATATTATTATCTGTTGTAATGGGTCAAACCCAGTTTAGATCAGGCCCATAAGCCCAAAATTGTAACCTACCACTAGGGACAAAAACTTCCAGAAGGAATTCCAAGCTCATCCAAACTCAGAATCGATTGTCGTTTGAACTAGTGGATTCGTATTGACGGAACAAAGAACTTATGTTTCTGAACGAGTCCAGATTCCAACCACACTGACGGTCAAAACAACAGTCAGTGCCAGACACTCCTAGTCGACAAGGTTTAAAAGTATTCCTAACCTTATATGTATATCAACTGCATGTGGACATAACTATATTGATTACTTCTTTCCAGAAGCATGACTAGATCCAATTGTTAACAGGTTAAAGGACTAACCATGTTAATTATCTAAATCAATTAAATCCAACAAATCCAGTAAATCACTTAGAAATCTTAAGACTGCCATGAACATAATTAGTGGTTGTATAAGCATTTAATATGACTAATAATAAAATCAATTTCACTTGTCAATCTGGTTTAGGCTTTGTGCATGTAAATTGGTCCAGACAGCCATTATTTGATTACTTGATAGAAACCACCAGGTTTAGATGTATGCGTAGGGGTATGCGATATTTTTCTCAAATACAAGTCCAGATTGAGTCATATGCGAGTCTATGTGTTTACACCAGTGTTATAAAAACCGAACCGATAGTTGAACCGGAAAAACTAATGATTTCCAGTTTGACCGGTTCAACCAGTTGCTTGAAATATGAAAAATATATTTAACAGCTCGGCGGTTCAAGAACCATATATTTATTATAATTAATTCAAAATTCAGATCTCACACAAAAATTGTATACGCACAAAACCCAATAAAGATGAGACCTCCACTTTACTTGTCCATCTACACCTACACCTTGAAATACATGTGACCTTTCTTATCTTTATTTCATTGCCTAACAATTTCTTTATAAAATTATTCTAAACCTTACAGAAATGGATCTCTCATTCCAAAATCATCCAACACATCCCTCTGCCATAATATCAAAGTTCTGTTGCAGCAGCGACCATTTTATTATTCATCAAAACAGAGAACCCATTTTGTTTAAGACGAGGAGATGAAATTTAGAGAGCTAAAGACAAAAAAATGACACCAGCTAAAGAAGAGAAAATCATTTTGTTCAAGACGAGGAAGACGAGGTTTAGGGAGTAAAGGAAGAGAAGTCGGGGATTTGTAAACAACTAGATTTGAAAGTTTATTGAAATATGGTAATCTAAAAGTGAAGGAGGAATCAATTAGATTAGGTCTTTCTCGTCCTCTTGTTTTTCTATCATTTCATTAACCGGACAGTTCGTGGTCATTCCGGTTCTCTGATTCTTCCAGTTCTGTCCTGTTCTATCAGGTCCAATCCGGTTGAACCGAATTTCTGGTTTTTAGTAGACAGTTGGACCAGACAGCTAGCCGGTCCCTGGTTCAACCAGTTCAACCGGTCCGGTACGGTTTTTAAATCACTGGTTTACACGCTTACAGGCTTGTTTATATTCCAGCATTATATCTTGTGGACTGCTTTTTTATGTTGAAATGAGATAACCAGATATGCCATGCAAATATTTGATGTATTCGATAATCCAAATACAAGAGCTTTGGCAATGTCTAATAAACTCGGTTGTTTGGTCCGGATACGATAATCTCATCCATAAGCGTTAAATGTTATACAGTCGGTATAAAAGGCATTCCTAGCTGAGTTAGGTGGCAACTCCATATTTTCTCAAACCTTTCTATAATAGAGTCCTGCCATAAGTCTGGGCGAGCGGCCCCCGAACTCTGCTCCACTCATAGTTTTGTTCATGAAATTGAATGAAAGATTCAGAGTAAGCCAGTGTTTAAAAAAAACATGTTAAGTGTTGATATATCTGGATAAGAACTCTATGATAATGATAAGAAGAGGAGGTACTTAGTACAACAACAAAATGAAGTGAACGGTATATGAAAGAACGTGATTGTGGAAACTTGAAAGGAAAGAAAAGAGGATATAGACCCATGAAGGGATTCAATAAGTAAAAAGGGTATAAAAGCTATAAAGAATTAATACAAAAGGTAAAGATGTAAGGTGAATTATAGTGAAATAAGCATACGAGCGTAGGAAAATCACTTAGTAAATGAAATAGAGAATATAGTTGAAAAAGAAGTATAAAGTCTGAGAGCGTATATTAAAGAATCATATGAGCTATAAATGCATAATAAGAAGAAAGATCATGAGTAATGATATGGTGATATCGAGGATATAAATCATGATCTGATAATACATTGATACTGAGAGGAACACGAAAATGTTTTATTGATACGTGAACTAGTGATGTTTGAGTTTATGTAGTTATGAAGTGAGTAAAGTCTCTTATGTAATTTCATTGAGATTGAAAGAAGGTTTATTGATAATAAAGATGTCAATAGTAAACACATCTATAAAGATGCATCCGAGTACCGAAAAATATAGATCAAGAAAATACCTATCATGAAGATAGAGTAAGTTAGATCCAATAAATGGATTTTCAGAACAAGGTATGAACGCTACTAGTTTTGATGTGAACATGGAGTAAATAAGTACTTCGACTATTCTTATGAAGTATATTGAAACAAGTATTCAAGCTAATTCTTTCCAGAATTTTTGTTGATGGTATATCGATTTGTTTGAGTAAGAGAGGAAGAACACGCACACATTTACGATCAGTGTTTCAAATTCTGAGGGAACATCAGAATTAAGTCAAGTTCTCCACATGCGAGTGACATTTTGAGGGCACGTGAAGTCTCAAATGACATGTAGTTAACCTGAGATAGATTGAGGCAGTTAATAAGTGGCAGCAACCAGTACAGATATAGAAATTAATAATCTTTTAGGTTTCACATAGTAATGCGAATATTGTTTGCAAGATTTTTCAAAAATCTTCGCACCATCAATAAGATTCAACCAGAAAAGTGTGAAAGTTGATTAGGCATATAACCGTAAAGTAAGTTTTGGGAATTTGTAGGAATGTTTGACTATAACAATAGTATTAGCACGACTAGAAAATACGTAAGAGTTATAGTACACTGGATGCTTAGGAGTCAAGCGGAGATATGAGCATGATCGGGTTATAGGATATGTTTCCCGACAGCTAAGAAAGCATGAAGTAAATTGTTGATGCATGATTTGGAGTTGGCAACAGGAGTAATTGTGCTGAAGGTCGAAAGACACGACCAGTGTGATACGACGTGCGAAGTACCGCATATGAATGATGTCAGGATAAGGTTCGAACCTTCATCTGAAGTAAATCTTAGGCTACGTAAAGCATAATGCCGACGTATGAAAAGTGTTATGGATTTATCCGAGTTACGTGACTCTAGATTTTAAATTCGAAGACGAATTTTTAAAAGAAGGGGAGAATGTAACACCCTGTAAATTTTAAACATTAATTTTAGGTCACGTGTCGTGATTTTTTAGAACCGGGAGTACGTAAATTAAATTCAAGTGTAAATTTAATTTATAAGTTTCCCGAGAAGTATATCTTAATTATAGGATTTTAAAATTTAAATTTGGAAATTTAAATTTTAATAAGTGGGTGTTAACGGGACTAAAGAAAAACTTTGAAAATTAATATAAAATAATTTGTAAGTTCCAAGATAATAATTCTTAATTTATTATCTGCAAAATATTTTTAAGAATTTATTGTCTAAGTTTCGTAAAATTATAATTTAGTTTTATAATTAAGTACGGACGATAATTAAAAATCTGGGTTAAGTGCATAAATGAGTTAAGGACTAAATGGAAAATTAGCCATTTGATATATATGTTGGCCATTAGTAAAGGAAAAGAATAAGAAACTTCATTTTCCTTTTCTCCATTCACGCACAGAATGAAAAATGTCGGCGAGTTAGGGTTCGTCGATTCGACACCAATTTACACATTCTGACTCTGATTTCTTCGATATTCTCACTTATAAGAGGTAATAATCACGAATTTGAATTAAATTTTATATATTTTGGTTTATATTCATTTAATTTACGCTAATTGTATCGAATCGTCGAATTTGTAATGTTTTTAACATTTTAAAAGAGGATTTGAATCTGGTTGTGATTGAGTTGATGTTTTTGGATGTTTAGGTGTAGGAAACTAGATCGGGAGCGCCTGGAAATTGAATCTCGGGGCAATGCAAAAGCACAGCTACTGCGTGAGCGCACTCCATGAGCAAGTTATACGAACGCACAACCAACCTATGGCTGTGCGATCGCCAAGCGACATTTTTAAGGAGAGTTTTGCATTTCGCCCATATTTTAAAGCTCCGTTGAGAAATTAATTTTAACAAACTTTCAAAACGTAACCGAGGAAGTTCGAATGATAAAAAGAGAAATAAAATGAAATGAAAAACAATTGGTTTATTAAAACAGTTGGATGTTTTAATCAAGTTATAACTTGATCAAGTCAAGTAAAGAAAAGAGAATTATAAGTTTAGATCTGATGAGTCGTCAAGCCGCCGGATCAAAGCAATTGGGTGTTTGCGTGGTAAACAGGTTAAGGATCTCCAAAATTCTACCCATGCTTGTGACGACCGCTTCACATGAATGGAGAGGGCATATAATACCGCTGGGCTCGATAGGGCCGGGACCGTTGCTAATCGGGAGCATTTGGATTTCGCCTGCCAAGCTATTGAAGGCCAGCTCCAAGAGTCTGCTAAGGTGGTGCCTCTCATATTTCAACAGTATCAACGTCATGTATGTGCTGCGATCCTCAAGGTTGACTGGAAAATGGATGTGTCCTTTTTACAGGTTGACCTGGGTCGATTTTGGGACCAATGTTTGGCTGCTTTGGGGGAACAAAAGCGTGTAGAATCTTCTTTGGTCGTACCTTCTACTTCTTTTGAGGTTGTTACTACCGGTTCTACTATCACTGTTAGCCTTTTGAACTCTGCTTTTGTTCTTACTATGAAGGTTTCCAAGGCTGC
The DNA here is from genome assembly GCF_937616625.2 of Mercurialis annua. Classification (NCBI taxonomy): domain Eukaryota; kingdom Viridiplantae; phylum Streptophyta; class Magnoliopsida; order Malpighiales; family Euphorbiaceae; genus Mercurialis; species Mercurialis annua. The sequence continues at coordinate 31,715,329 of NC_065577.1, read as the reverse complement.
CCCGGGCTCTACCATTCCTTCTTCTTGTAAGGTCGGCTCCAAATAATTGAATGTTGTTGTTTTTGTAGCTTTCTCTCTATCTTTTTTAGAGAGGGAGTGACCCTTTTGTATGTGTCACATACTTTGTTTGTTCTTTGATAATATTTGTTTTGCTTCATCAACATCTTTCTTTGCATTTCCGATTTTCTTTAATGCTTGAGTTTATTTGTAGGCAGCTCTTCTTCTGTTTTGCTTTTCTCTTTTATGTTTTCTCCATATATGTTGGTATGGATTAATTAAAACAGGCTACATATTAGGCATAAATAGAACTGTGTGTGCACCGGTAATGATTAGTGGTATATGAAATGTATTTGTTGATTTTGGATGAAGATGCGCTTAACCGATAATGAGAGTGTCGGTGGTATATACATCTCTTGAGACTGACGGGTTTACAGTTTAAGTAATAGTCGGAGACCGGTTGGAGATACGTCTCACTAGCACGACACTACTTATATTATGATCCTTGATATTATTTATTAATTTATGTACATGTATCTTGTGGATTAGGATTCCGATTATAATTCGTAATTGTAATCAAATGTTTTTAAAAAGGGTTTAACTTATTAATTGTTTATAATGATATGACTTCACTCAATTTTTAATGACCAGTTGTTTTTCCCCACTTTCAGGTTCTATCATTAGCGGGCGTTGGTCTCTTCTGAACTCTTATCCTCGGAAGCTATCTTATTTTATGTATATTTGGATAAAAAAATCTAGACCGTAGTAATCATAGTAGTAATGTGTATATTTACTCGGGTTTGTCTGATGTTATGTCGTTTGTATAAACATATGATGTCCTTGTGTGGACAAAATGGTATTATGTATGGATGATTATGCATGGTTTGAAGTCTCAGGTTGATGTCGGGTGTTGATATTATTGTTATGATTATAGTTTCTTAATGTTGGGGTCTCGGTTTTCCATGAGCATTACATATATGTTGTTGAATGTGTGCAGCGTTTTGTGATCTTTTTAATATTGCTACGGATTTCGGAGCTATCACTCTCATTTCCAAGTGCCGATCACGATCCATGAATTTGGATCGTGACAAGGTTGCTTAAACAATATAAAATCATTCAACTCATCATTACTTATCATTTCTTTCAAATCCACTAGCATTCTCATTTCTCCAACCGCCTTAACCTCAACAATCATTTCATTATCATCGTCACTATGCCATTTTTTTCACCATTATCTCTACACCAACCACCAAGCAAGCGATGGCGCCAGAATGGTAATAGATGCTTAGATCATTAAGTTGCACTGCTTTTAAGCTTTTATAGGCTTGTTTGTTTTTGACACAATCCCAATTTGTTATTTTTTTGTTTGATTCTTATCATTCCATGACGATTCAGGTAGCAAAGGGCGATGGCAATGTGTAGTAGCAGTAAAGGTCTAGGAGACAGCTATGGGTTACGACAACAAGAAAAAAGACGGTGGCAATGGGTTGTAGCAGTGAGGGGAGGGGCAGTGGCGATGGGCTGCAGACTTCTATGTATCCATCTCTCTAAAATTAGGCTTCATTGCAGAAAATGTAAAAGGAAGAAGATAAAAATGAAGGACAAATTGAAAAGGTTATGTACTGCAGAAAATAAAAAAAAAGTTAATGATTTTTTTATTTTTAAAAAATTAAAGGAGAAATTTGAACCAATTTTTTCATTAAATTTCTATTGAGAGTACATGTCAAATATAAAAGACATATTTAAATTTTTCCAATGAAAAAGATGTCAATTTAATAGACATTAGGATGCAATTGAAAGTTAAAGATAATAATTTGGATAAAATTAGTAATTTCAAAAAATTAGGATTAAAAAATACATAAAATGGTGTATTTTTTAGATATTTGGCCTAAATAAAATAAAATAACACATTGTTCTTCTATTATAAAATAGTATATAATATGAAAATTTTAGCTAATAATCACCCATGACCCTTGAATTTTGAGGGTGTGATCACAAAACCCCCTGATGTTTAAAAACTATCATAAAACCTCATGATATTTGTGGTGGCGCTCACAAAACCCCCTGAGACAAAAAAATCGGTAATTATTGAAAAACTGGTGACGTAACAATGACTTATTGATGTCAGACCCAACAAAAATTTGACCCTATGTCAGTCCATGTCAAGTGTCAGATGACACCTCATCACAAACCTAAAAAATCCAAAATACCTCCAAAATTCAAATAAATAAAATTAAACAAATCTAACCTAATCAAACCCAACCCTATTAAATTGAACCAAACCACCCTAACCCACCCACCATTTTCCGGCCACCACCAAGAACAGACGGCTATATTCTTAGATTATGTAATTACATGATGTTTTATGTATCTGCAAAATTCACTCGGAGTTAAGTTGAAGATGTTGGGATTTATTATGATAATCACATGGAATTCTATGATCGTTTTATCTCCTCCAAAAAAATGATCCTTTTTGTCCTATTCAATAAATTTGTTGGTGGCGTTCAGTTAAGATTTGGATACACTATGTTAAAACTTAGAAATATATATGCTGAGATTTTTTAATTTGCTATGATGTGGCTAAATACTCCTAAATGCTGTTTATAGATGAATAATGAAGACAAACCAATCCATCAAAGAAAAAACCAAGACAAACCAACCTCAGTGCTTCACTTAATTAACTAAACAACGAAGCCAGCACATAGCAAAAATAAACTAAAGTACATGATTAAATATATAGATAAAGGCAAATTTAATCAGTACTGAAGCTTTTGATTAAGTTTATTGAAGTTTCGGTAGTAATTAAATAAGCCTCAACCCACTTTTGATTACTTCTCTTCTGTTGCCTGCTTTGTTTTGTGATGAAGTTTACTCATTCTTTATCTATGATTGAGTTATATATAAGTTTTGCAAAATACACTTAATCACGAAAAAAACTTAATTATGAAGAACATTAGACTTCTAACCTCACCATAAAAAAAAATTCGGCCGTTTATGCGGCGGGTGGTGGTCGCCGGAGATTGGCGGGTGGTGGTCGCCGGAAAATGGTGTGTGGATTAGGGTGGTTTGGTTCAATTTAATAGAGTTAGGTTTAATTAGGTTAGGTTAATTTAATTTTTTATTTGAATTTTGGAGATTTTTTGGGATTTTTTAGGTTTGTGATGAGGTTTCACCTGACATCTGACATGGGCTGACATAAGGTCGGATTTTTGTTGGGTCTGACATCAATAAGTCACCGCCATGTCACTATTTTTTCAAAAATCGCCGATTTTTTGTCTAAGTGGGTTTTATGAGCGCCACAACAAATATTAGGGGGTTTTGTGATCATTTTTAAACATCAGAGAGTTTTGTGATCGGACCCCCAAAAATCAGAGGCCATGGGTAATTATGAGCCGAAAATTTTATATTTGTACAGTGATAGGTGAGTGTTTTAATTAAATTATAAGATAATTTGACCTAAAATTGAGACTCATAAAATTTATATGCAATGTAAAACAAAGGGTTAATGTCAAAAAAATTATGAACTTTACATGTTTTCTTATTTTAATCATGTTGTTTAATTATTTTTCATTTTCATGCATAAACTACCACTTTTTCTCAAATTCATGCACGGTACTAAGGTGGCATTCATTTATTGATGTAAAATGACATCCATCTCATCAAATTAAAACCAATGGAGCCGTAACATCTCAGCATCGTACATGAATTTGAAAAAAAGTGGTAGTTCGTGCATGAAAATAAAGAAATTTAAACTGTTGATTAAAATGAGAAAACATGTAAATTTTGTAAATTTTTATGACATTTATCCTAAAATTAAACATAATTTATGTGAATACCATATATACCACTCTCCCTTTAATTGTGATTTATATCTATATTAATATTATTTTAAAGATACAATATTCCAGCTTCAGTAAACCATCCAATTATAGAATAGAATATGACATAAAAGTCACACACTAAGAAAAAATTATTAAAGTTATTTATTTTTATTAAATAAAGTAAAGAAAAACTATATAGTTTGATCTATAAAATAAGACTTATCAAGTTTACATGCAATTAGGGGCGAGCCTAAGAAGAGTTTATAATGGATAATCGACCACCTTAATATTTCAAACTTTTGAAAAAAAATGAATATATAATTTAATATCCTATTTTTTAAAAAAAAATAATAAGTATTGTCCATCTTAAAATTTATATTTTGTCAATTTTTATTCATTTTATAAACTTTTGGTAGAAGGTATAAAAAACTTTCGACTTTTTCACAAAAGTGCAGATCAATCTTTTTATTTTTTGAACACAATTAAGTTCTCGTATTTTTAAAATTGAGCAATTAAATTTTTATTGTTTTAAAATCGAACAAATAAACTCTTTTAATTTATTTTTGGAACACTTATCCTTTAAAAAAGTAAGAGAATTGATTTGTATTTTTATAAAAGTTACGAGAGTTTTTTTATATCTTTTATCTGAACTTTCAATACAATCTTATTCGTTTTATAAAAAATTTCTGGATCCACCACTGCATGCAACGCTGAAATGAATAAAGTACGTGAATACCATGCAGACCACTCTCATTCTCCGTGTGATTTGTGCTTCACTTAAGACTTTTGCTATGGGCACCTTTGGCACAGAATTCAAGAAAAATTGTGAAAGTCACGTGTTCGGGTCATGCGAAAACAAACAACCCACCCAAACACGCGTTATAAACAAGAGAAAACAATAAAAAACCCTTCAATTTGGGTTGCTAGTGATATGACTGAATTACCCTTTTGTGGTTAATTAATGAGTAATTATAAGATTTAATTACATAAATAAAAGAGTGTCAAACAAAATCTTTGTGTTAATGCGTTTTGAATAGTTTATAACATTTTTTTGCTTAAATTAAAGAGAAAATTTAAGGAAGTAGATATAGTATGTTTATTTTATTTCCCACTTAAATTATATAGGGAAATTGAAAATGAGTCAGCATTGAAATTATGTTACTTGTCCCATCTATGGCATTTTAAACGTGGTAAGTTACTGTTTGAAAATTGAAAAATGTGTTACATTTACTATATTATAATAAATTTCTTGTAAATTAAGTATTATAGTCTTTGCTAAAACAATATAAAATTATAAAATAAAAATTGAAATTGAAATTTATCATTTATGCCATATTATTCCATATAATTAGAAGGTTTAAAAATGATAATTTCATGGAAACTAGATTGAAGGATATTTCTACAAATTGACATATAGTAATCTCCATAAGGATTTTAGGTTGAACTCACTCTAAAGATCGAACTATTATTTTTTATTTTATTTGGTTTTTGATAAAATAAATTACATTTAAATAATTTTTTAACTATTAGTTTTATACACTTGTGGTTCTTTTAGGCATAAAACGTCGATGTTTCATGTAATTAAAACGACGTTTTTTATAGTTTCATCCATAAGTGTACAAAACTAAATAGTTAAGCGACTACTTAAATATGAAAAATTGTTAAAGATCAAATATAATAAAAGCTAATGGTATAAAAAAAATTACGGTAAATTTAGTCCAGATTCTACAAATTAAATAAGTGACGGTCTAAAACACTACTCATATGGAATACTTCAAATGATTTTTTTTCTTTCTCAGAGATAGAATACAAGTTAGATATTTTGTTATTCACGACAATTATTTACGAATTTCAATTATGATGCATCACGTTGTTTTGTCGTTTACAATTTTTGTCGTTTTAACAGAGCGATGTTATAGTCGCTTTTCGTAAATGCAGTTTTGTAGTCTTCCGTTTATATTCTTCGTATGTATCGCCTTCTATTTTAAATAATTTCATAAATTTTTAATTAAATGCTCAAGTTTGCTCAAAATGGAACCGGGTGAGAGATCATCGATCATTAGGTGATTTAATAAATTTTGATAAAAATAGAAGAATATTAATGATTAATTATAAGCCTAAATCAACCAACGGCTTGCAAAAATTATTATTCTTTAAAAAACGTGCTACCTGAATATACCTTAAAAAAATAAAAACTTAATTATTTTATAGAGATAGAAAGTGATATTATTTTTAATATTAATTAAAATAACATAATTATAATAATAATATTTCCATAGTTTATCATATGAGCATTAAATTAAGTAGTTTAATTAGAGCATAGCTACTAAACTCTAGCCGTTTTTTTTTTCAAAATTTTACTATCGTTCTTTTCTAAATTGAACTTGTTTAGATTGTCTTTAGTTTTTTCACAGATGATAAGTTCTTTTATGGTGATTTTTTTAAAATTTAATAACAAAATTGAATGTTTCTGTTCGCTAATGTGTGATTGTCTCTTTTTTTTAGAATTTTTATTTGTTTCTTTTTTTATAGGAATTTAATCTTTTTCATCTTTTTATACAAATTTATATATTTTTCTATTGTGAGATCTACATTGCTATGAAGAAAGATATTAAATTTTATCAAATTTCAACAACTTTTCAACATATTGATTGAATATTAAGTAAATGGAATTGTAAAGATAAAAAATATTGATGATACCTCTATTCTTAATTTTTCTGTTAAGATTGTAAATTTTTAATTTGTAATTGACGGATGTTACAGTAATATTTACTATAAAATCAGTGAATTACGTTGTTTGATTACTTGTTAAAGTGGCTTATTCTATATCGCATTTTTAATTGTGCAAATATTGTATTTGGATTGTTTATTTTAATGATATTATTATTTTTGAATAAAAGAAAGTAGTTTTAGTTACTCAATAGATAATCCAAAAAATATTTTTAAAATATTATAATCAATTATAGTTAATCAATTAATATTCTAATTTTTATTAAGGGGTAATGTCAAAAAAAATCACCAACCTTACATGTTTTTTTATTTTAATTACGTCGTTTAAAAATTGTCATTTTCATACACCAACTGTAAAAAAAATTCAAATCCATACACCGTTCAAAAGTTCGACAAAAATTATTGACGTGTCACTATCTGATTCGTTATGATATATCATTATCCGGTTGTCAACTCAGCAGTTTTCACCGAATTATTAAACTGTATATGAATTTGAGAAAAATTGTTAGTTCGTGTATGAAAATGACGATTTTTAAACGGTGTGATTAAAACGATAAATTGTATAAAGTTGGTGAATTTTATAATATTAATCCTGTCATTAAAAAAATCTTTTTTTTAGAGGCTGATTAAATAATATTTAATAAAACTTGATAAATTTGGCTTTGAAAAAAAAAAATCCATATTAACAAGATTAAAAGGAAAGAATATCTATTTCACAGTTGTATGTAAAATAAAAAGGTAATATAGAGTTGTTTATAGAAATTAAGTTGTGTTTAAATCATAGAAAGTATGTTTAATTGTACATTGACAAAACAACCATATATGCTACAATTATGTTAGGAAATAGGAGTTGTCCAGAAGAGTTACTTACTAATACTGAAAAAGTTCTAATTTTATTTTTAGTTCACTTTTTATAGTTAAAGTTCTTTATATGTTAACCATAGATACCGACACAGAACAAAGACAATACATTTAAGATATTTTAAATATAATAATTCTTAAAACAAATTGGAAACATAAGGACTGAGATATAAATAACAAAAAAAAATTCAAACTAAAATATATCAACTATTCAATTTAAAGATTATTACTCCCTCCGTCCCATAAAAATAGGTCATTTTTCTATTTTGGGCGTTCCAAATTATAGGCCACCTTCTATTTTTAGTTAATAATTTTAAACCTAAAAGTCTTACTTACCCCTAATAAATGTACATTGTTATCTTCAAATTAATTAATTGCTCCATGTTCCAATATAGAATAAATGACATTTTTTAATACCAATGCAAAATACACCAATACAAAAATTAGTCATCAATATATTATTTATTTATTTAAAAAAATATTAAAGGCTAAAAATGAAAAAGTACACAAATAAACTAATTTTAACTAATCTAACTACTTTTTTCTTAATTCCCGTGTTTGTCCAAACGGCCTATATTTGTGGGACGGAGGGAGTACTATTTATAAAAAATACAATAATCAAAATATTAATCGGCTCATTTTATATAATTTTAATTTTATATCTTGTTAACATATTAAAAATTAATAATGTTGTAAACATCGCAATCCAGATTAATGTAATTAATATATTTAATTTTAAAATAATAAATATAAGAAATTAAATTGTTATTTATTTTAATTTTATAAATAATTAAATCATATAGTAAATTGGTGCAGCTCTATTTAGTTCGAAAAAATAATAAAATATTATAACAATACGAAAGAGTGTCTAATTGTGACATTTCACTCTTTTACAAACACAAATATATAATAATTTAATAATTTTTTTGTAGGACCTGTTTGGTAATAAATCAGCGGGAAAAAACAATAATTTTGAAAGTAATAGAGTAAAATTAAACTCAAGTAAAGCAATTAATTAAAGTTAAGTAGAGGAGTGCTCAATCTAAAATTAAAGACAAAAGGCATGAGTGCCCAAAAGAAATTGCATAAAATTTAGTAAAATAAATAATTTTAGAATAAAGTTTTTATTTGAGTTTGCTTTTCTCTCTCACTTATTCATTCTCTTTCATCCCTTCATTGTAGACTGGCTGAGTTTTTCCGGCATTGACTCGTTGAGCTAACTCAGTAACAGATCGGTGAGTTATATCTAAGCTGTTATACATCATTATACCATTTCTGTTTAATTTATTAAAGGTTACATTTTTTATTTTTAATTCAGTTATGCATATCAAGGAAAAGATTCTGTTTTTTTTTTGTTTTTTGGTATCCATGATCTTTAAAGATTTAATAACTGAACAAAATCACTCAATTTATGCAGATTGAACTGATCTTTTTTTGTTAAAATTTTTGATTCTTTTCCATTGTAGGGTAATTTTTTAATTTTTTTCTTTTTTTGCCTTGTTTTATAAGCATGCAAAAAGAGGGTGATTCTCAATTAATTAAATTAGTTGTTAATGTGGATGCATTAATAATATTACATGCTTAATTGGTTTTTTTTCTACCTGAAATTTCTTTAATTGTTGTGTTAATTGTGAATATTTTTTGCCTTATCTATTTGATTTTGGTAGGTGGAGTTTGTTTTTGAGCAAGAAATGTGGTTGGGGTTATGGGTTGGAAAATTTTATGAAATGGGATAGGAGAGTATAGTGGAGTAGAGAGGAGAATTTTGATTAAATCTTGAAAAAAATTGGCAATTTTAGCTCTAGATTAAAGATAAAGATTGTTTGGGGAGAGAGAATTTGGAGATTGAATGGATTCGAGGATCCGATTAGGGGACGGATTTTCAGTTCCTCAACATGAGAAAGCTGAATTGCAGTTTGGTGGAGCTTATATGCCAGCAACTCCGAATAAACCAATTCCGATAAGACCTGGTTATGCGATGTTGGATAATGGGAATGGGAGTCAATTGGGTAGTTCAAATTGGCAAGAATTGGATGGTTTTCGCAGTGGATATGCTCAAGATATGTTGAATTATAACAGTGCAGCTCAACATTTTGGGGAAATTGAGCAATTTGGGGGAAATGGTTTTTTTCCAGAGAAGAATGGAGGGATCAATAACATTGCGGGTTCCTACACGCAATTGTTGCTAAATCAGAATGCAAGTTGGAATAGTTATTCATTTACGAATCTTTTGGCAATGAACGATTCAGCTCCTGTAGCGTATGAGAACAGAAACTTGAACAAAAGAGTAAGCATGGCAGAAAAGCCATTGATCCCAAATCTGAATACCCCAGTTGAATGTTTGGGAGAATCGAACTGGGGCGATGAATTTGTAGCCAACCAAACTCAATGCTCGAGTTCAGGCATGTTGGATGACTTTCAAAGCTTATTCCAGATGCCCCAATGTAAGTCATTCTATTGTTTCCTTCTTTTTTGATTTAATGATGAATTTATATCCATGCTGTTCTTCTTTCATGATAATCATGCAAATAAATTTGCTTTTTAGATGTGCAGTTTGCTTTTCTTTTATCTTTTCCATTTGCAACACAAAATTATTAGATTTAATCCGAATTTGCAGCACTTTATCAAAGAAATTCATGAGATTTATAAGTCACTTTTTGAAATTTGAAATAAAATCTAATAATATACAAGTTACTATTATCCTATTATTTTCCAGAACAATACAATTTCTGCTGAAAATTTCATCAAGGAAACAGTATTAACTAGTTAAAATAATCACAATCAACGAACAATGAATTGTTACCAAATGTTGTAAATGCCACAAAAAGAAAAGCTACTTTCCCAAGGAATGCTTGGTATGTTATTTTATTACAGTCTCTCATAGAACAGCTTTCTTTTCAGATGGATTTCCCACACCATATAATCCGAACTATGATCCCAATTCACTACCGAGTATAGAAGCTGATACCAATACATTTCAATTCACACCAATGTTTGAGCAGGCCAAGCAGTTGGAGGACCAGTTGTCCGCACTTGTAAACTCCCCACAAGAAAGCTTGAATGTAGAGAAAGACGTGCAAGATAATTTAGTTGATTCCGTTGACAACGTCCCAAATCAGCAGAATACTGTGGATGCGTCTTCTGCTGTTATTTCCTCACCATTCGAGGAACCAAAAGATTCTTGTCAGGAAAGTAACCAAGTTATCGACCTCAATAAAACACCCCAGCAGAAAACACCAAAAAGAAGAAAGCACAGGCCTAAAGTAATTGTGGAAGGAAAACCGAAAAGGACTCCAAAGGCTACAACCACAAATAAAGCTGATCCCAATAAGAAAACGACAGAAAAGAGGAAGTATGTGCGCAAGAATAACCAGCAAGAACTAGCCTCTCCACATCCGGATTCTATTGGAGATAATATTGTGCAACCAAATGAAAAAAGGAAGTACGTGCGTAAGAATACTCTGAAAGAACCAGAAACTCAAAATACAGATGATACCGCTGAGAGTACAGATCCTAGTGCTAGAACTACAGCATCTTCATGTAAAAGAGTATTGAATTTTGAAGCAGAAAACACGTGCAGTGAAAAGGGGAGGAATAAAGTCACTCTGCAGGATATACTATATAGGAGGAAAGAGACGTTCAATTTAAACACAGGTAACCAAGCTGCAGAATCAAGCCAACAAACTAATATGGTATACAGAACGTCGGAATTGCAGGTATATCAACAAAATGGATCATTGTCAGAAATCCAGCAATCAGTAGTAGGCAACTGCAATGCTTCCATGAATCGAATGTCAAATAACCAATTTATATCCAACGGAAGAGAAGCTTTCCTGCAATTACCTTCGAGAAAAGATGGGCAAATGAACAATTTAATTGGCACTGGTAGAGGTATGAATGTGAGTATGCTGCAAAATGACTGGGCAAAATTAAATTGCAGAAGCCTTGAGAACAATGGACCAGTGATGCCTCCTAGTACCGAATCAGTTACCAGACCATCAGCTGAAGGCAAGGGATACAAGAGAGGAAATCATCATTTAGAGCCAACAAAGCATAGTACTGAAAATCCACTGGGTGACTTATTTTGCCGAGAGCGACTTCATACAGATGATTATCACCTTAATAGCAGCATTTGCAGTGCAGCATATTCAGAAACTCACAAGAAACAGAAAGCTGAAATTGGAACCCAAAAGAACATGAATGGCATTTCACCTCCTTTCTTAGCTTCAAACCTTGCATCCACAGTAGAAAGGAACCGAGAGCTATTGAGAGCGTACATTCAAAGAAATTACAATTCCAACAGATACGCTTCTGGACAAGAATTGGCAATACAACAGAGATGTCCTGCAAGCAGCTTATACAAAGAAATAATTGGAGAGAATTGTAACATGTTCCCACCAACTCCCCCGCAAATGTCTCAATTTGGGCAGCAACTAAAACCCCCAAACTGCAACATTGATGCATCAGAAAAGCAGGTACTGGCTTTGACTCAATCACTATCAGTTCCATCCATAAAAGATCAGCACCACAAACAGTTGGATGTTTTGAAAAATCAGCAATCAACTGCGAAAAGAAAAGGTATATTGCATGTTAGCAGCTTTCACCAAAACTGCATTATCTTTAAATGTTTATTTCTAAATTTAATTTTATAATAACCATATTAAATAAAAAGATACTCTTGCTATTTGAAGGAGGGCGACCAGCAAAGAAAAAAGGCCCAATTACAATTGAAGATATTATATATCAAATGGAGCGTCTCAATCTCAATGAAACTGCAATTGTTCCTTACAAAGGAGATGGGACACTAGTTCCATATGCAGGGTTAGAATTCATCAAGAAACGTAAGCCAAGGCCTAAAGTAGACCTTGACCCAGAAACTGAAAGAGTCTGGAATTTGTTAATGTGGAAGGAAGAAGATGAAAGCCTTCAAGATACAGATGAGAAAAACCAACACTGGGAAGAAGAAAGGAGAATATTTCATGGACGAGTTGACTCATTCATTGCAAGAATGCATCTAGTACAAGGTAAAAATTAATTATGGTCTAAACAATTAAGACACCTGTTTTTTAGAGAATCAACTTACCTCAAGACATACCTTTTGAGGAAACTTAATACTCGGACAAATAAATAAATGATAGAGAGAAGCAAAGCCTCCTCGTTCATCATGCAGTAATTTTTTCCCACCTTCACTCTGTCTATTTTGTTTTGCAGAAAATATAGGGAAAAATTATAGCTAGATATTAAACCTCCAAATGGAAATTGGCTATCATTAGCCAGTGGCAAATACATTAAGGATTTTTATGCATATTTATGTAAAATAAATTCTCTTAGTTTGCAAACAGATAAAGCATATGACAATCTCAAAATTGCTGCTTAAAATATATAAAATTTGGTTCTTCAAAATGAAGTGAAGAAACTCACCTCCATATATGGATTGAATGACTCTTTGCAGGAGATAGGCGGTTCTCAAAATGGAAGGGATCAGTTGTCGACTCAGTGATCGGAGTCTTCCTAACTCAAAATGTTTCGGACCATCTATCAAGGTAAATGCAAAGGCTTACATTGATGTCAAAACTGGATTTTTAAGAGCACTATAATTAATAATATAAGTATCTTCGACTACTTGTCCATTGTGCAGCTCTGCCTTCATGCATCTAGCTGCAAAATATCCTCCAAAATCAATGAAAAGCAGAACCTGTGAGAAAGGGCCAATAATAATGGTTCAAGAACCGGTGTACATAATAAATCCAAAGGACACTATCAAATGGCATGAAAATTCGTCAAATCCTTTAAGCTATCAGATCTCTAAGACATCAAGAAAATCAATGGAACATCAGCGACATGAGACCTCATGGACAGAAAGAGAAAGCATATTAGAGGTATATAGTCGCAGCCCTGAAGAAGAAATCCTCTCATCACAAGAATCTGTTGATTCCACCGTTGTTCAAAGCAATGGAGGAGTCCGATCCTACTCAGGTTCCAACTCAGAAGTACAAGATCCTGCAAATGGGTGCAAACACAACAAGTATCATAATATAAGAAATCCTCAGCAAGTGGATAGCACCACTTCTTTTGAAGACTTCTTCAGTCGTGTCAATGGGACGTTGCTTTCTCACGAGGGAACTAGGTATGGCCATCATCAACCAGAAGTAATAGAAGATAGGCAGCAATGGCCAGTGTTGGACAGATTTAATGACCAGAGAAGCTCCAGTACATTTAACCAGCAATACATTTATAATATTTCGCAATTGCAAAAGCAAGTGGTTCCATCTAGTAACTCTCAATTGTACAGAAGTCCACAGCCCGGGGTCCAACAAGTAGAAAGTTCACAGCTGCAAAGAGAAGAAAGCATATCTTCTTGGCCTTCAAGTACCTCCAGAATCAGCAAGGAAAAAGATGCAAGTTGCACAAGCAATAGGGATTTACAAGGGGCATATGTTGTAGACAAACCAAGAGCACAACAGTATGAGTCCGAAGGGTGTCGAAACATTTCAACAGCAGATCCACATACTCCTTCAAGCAAGCAACTAATGCATGGACAGGATAACCCTCAACAATACCATGTCAGTCAACCACATGAAATGATCAAGACCTTCCAATTGGAAAGGGAACCATCCGCTAAGTCTCTAAATCGTTCCGGTGCACAAGATGACAGACAGTGCACTTTTGGGCAGCAAACCTCAAACATTCCCAACATAACAGCAGAAGTTTTTGATATTGAAGATAGCACTTCTTTGATGAACAATAATGGCAGAGGCACAGACAGTAATTTTATTGAATCGCAATCAAGGAAAGAAGTACATTTTCCTAACAAAGGAGACTTGGATTCAAATTCTTCAGTAGCAAGAAAAAAAAAGGTTGAGACCAAGAAAAAAGATGCAGTTGACTGGGACTGTTTAAGGAGAACAGCACTGGGCAATGGTATAAAAAAAGAGAGGAGCGAAGAGACAATGGACTCCTTAGACTATGAAGCGATGAGAAATGCTAATGTCAATGAAATAGCTGAGGTTATTAAAGAAAGAGGAATGAACAACATGCTGGCAGAACGAATCAAGGTAAATAATCTTATTGAATCTCTAACAATAGATAGCAAGAAATTCACCATCTTCAAATGGAATAATAAGCAAATTTGTACTTCAACAAGTCCTTTATACATGAATACAATAACAATATTAGCAATTAATTTCAGGCATTCCTAGACCGGCTGGTAAAAGAACATGGAAGCACAGACTTGGAATGGTTAAGAGATGTTCCCCCTGAAAAAGCAAAGTAAGCCATCTAAATGTTATAGCTCTTCTTAAAATTTTCAAGTCACTACATCTACTTAAATAGCATTATAAATATCATCACATTGATTTAGTTAAGCACCAAAAGAAATTGCATCTGCCAAGAATTCATATTCCGATTTTCAAAATATCATTTTTCTGCAGGGATTATCTGCTAAGTGTACGAGGTCTAGGATTGAAAAGCGTGGAATGTGTTCGTCTCTTAACACTTCATCATCTTGCTTTTCCTGTAAGTTGTGAGAGCCACATATCGAGTCATAAGAGCAACTTTAAATAGTCTTCAAAACCTTATAATCCTAATGATTCATCTACAATTTCATGAAGGTTGACACAAACGTTGGAAGGATAGCAGTTCGTCTTGGATGGGTTCCTCTGCGACCATTGCCAGAGTCACTTCAATTACACTTATTAGAACTGTACGCATTCATATGCCACCTAAATAACCCCATATTTTTCCATTTGCTAAAGAAGCTGATCACATTCTTCTTCTAGGTACCCAGTACTTGAGTCAATTCAAAAATACCTCTGGCCGAGATTGTGCAAACTCGATCAAAGAACATTGTAATCACCTAATGCTTTCTTTAGTTGCTTTATTCAACTTTTATGAAAATAAATGCAAAAGCAAAGTTCTGATTCATTTATAAAGTTTGCTGATATTTTTCTGCTTGATGAGAATGCAGGTATGAATTACATTACCAGATGATTACATTTGGAAAGGTATATTAAATGGTTTATGATTTTGTCTTCATAACCATCACAACAACATTAAAAGTCGGATCATTATAGAAAAACATCATTTTCTCATTAGCTTCAACATGTATGCAGGTTTTCTGTACAAAAAGTCGGCCAAATTGCAATGCATGTCCACTGAGAGCAGAATGCAGACATTTTGCTAGTGCCTTTGCCAGGTGAGCCCTCAATCTAATATTTCTATTTTCCTCCATATGGTAGCTATGAAACATAAATATTTCATATGGATTATTTTTTCAAATTATGATGCCCAAGAAAATTCAAGGGTCAAAATATCGAAGTCTGAAACCCATGACTCATTATATTTATTGCTTATGATCTTGTCAAGTAACTAAAATATTGGAACTTATCACAAAATAAAGAAACACTGAATGTGACCTCTTTTTGATGTCAGTGCAAGACTTGCTCTTCCTGGACCAGAAGATAAAAGTATAGTGACTGCAACTGTTCCCTTGACAGCAGAGAGAAGTCCCGGAATAGTAATTGATCCCTTGCCTTTACCTTCAATAGAGGACAACTCCCATGAAAGAAAAGAAATCAGTATTGTTAGTTGTGTACCTATCATTGAAGAGCCAGCATCACCGGAACAAAACCATGCACAAGTCATAGAAAGCGATATAGAGGATTTATTCGACGAGGATCCTGATGAAATACCCACAATAACACTGAACATGAAAGAGTTGTCGGAGAATCTGCAAAATTACATGCAAGCAAACATGGAACTCCAAGAATGTGAGATGTCAAAGGCTTTAGTTGCTTTGAATCCAGAAGTTGCATCCATTCCCACACCCAAACTGAAGAATGTCAGTCGGCTACGAACAGAGCACCAAGTGTAAGCAATATCTTCCCAAACTAATGGCCAAGTGCTTGCAAAAGAGTCATTGCATACAGCTTGATATAATGATTTTTCTATTTAAAAACCACCAAAATCATCAGCATTAAGTTATTCTTTAATACTAAATCTATCATGCTCGTACTTCAAAAAACCTTTATTTAAGTTAAAGAAATTGTAGTTGCTAGTTAGAAAGAAAACAATGAAGCACCACAAAAGAGCAAAAGCTTTAAACTAGAACAATATCCTAAGGCAGCAAATAACAATAAAATGCAAAAGCATCAGCGATTTACCCATATTCTCTAACTCCTGCCTCCCTGATGTGATGCAGGTATGAACTTCCGGATTCACATCCTCTCCTTGAAGGGGTTAGTTTTCATTTAGTCATTTGAAAATCTCATTTCACTTTCCAGAACCTTTGCTTAATTGCAAGTGGCAAATTTGCAGATGGATAAAAGAGAACCTGATGATCCTAGTCCATACCTTCTTGCAATATGGACACCAGGTAAGCAAGAACAAATATTGCATAACATAAAATTAGACAGTCTCTGTGCATGTGAAACTAGAATAAAAGATACCACATTTTATTTGGCTACTTCTTCCAAATCTACCATACAGTTTCCGAGGTATGTTAGTATGATAAAGGAGCATAATATTGTACATGCACCTCTGAATCAAAGACGCCCCATGCTCCTCAATTATTAACTTTGCAAAACAAAATCTGGTCACTAGGTGAAACTGCAAATTCAATTCAGCTACCAGAACAAGATTGCCAGTTCCAAGGATCAGACAAATTATGTAACGAGAAGACATGCTTTTCATGCAATAGTGTCAGAGAAACTAATTCACAAACAGTCAGAGGAACAATTCTGGTGAGAATATACAGTTCAGTAGACCTATACATTTTTAACACAGGCCACATCAAGTTTTGCTTAAGAGATCACATGGCTTACATGCAGATACCTTGTAGAACAGCAATGCGAGGAAGCTTTCCCCTTAATGGCACATACTTTCAAGTAAATGAGGTAAATACCAAGTAACTTCTACACATTTCTCTGGTTATCTAAGTGGAACCTTATTGTGCAGTTAAGTTAGTTATTGGTGAATGCGAGTTACAAAGTTAACCAATGTATTGTACGACATAACTATCTGCATTGTTGGACAACGGAAGTTCAATAAAATATAGATCTTCCACTGAGTCATCTTGTTTAATGACATAAGTATATTCCTATAGTCAAAAGACATTGAGACTCCCTGAAACCTGGCATGTATTATAAAAACTAACACCTTGTGACTTTGAGAACCTACTGCTAACTTTTCAATACTGCAGTATGATTTCATTAAACTTGTAGAGGCATAAACTGATGACATTCTATCAATTACTTTTAGATGCAACACCAAATTGATATGAGGATATTATCCTACAAATTAAGTGTAAAAGTAAATCACGAAAGGAGACTGCAGTGCGTGCAAAATTTTAACGAAGGCTTCTGCTCTGATTTGAGAACTCTAGTAATTCAATTATTCCATTTATGCACAAGAATAAAAGTCAAATTTCTAGTACAGATGCTTATCAAACAATTTGCAATTTACAGGTCTTTGCGGATCATGAATCCAGTCTCAACCCAATTGATGTGCCGAGAACATGGATTTGGAATTTGCCAAGACGAATGGTGTACTTTGGAACCTCTGTATCCACCATATTTAAAGGTAAATAAATATTGACTTATTAGCTATTATTATAACCAATTTCATTGTATTCAAAAGGTAAAAACTAACTCATGTGATAATTATTTCTGGTAGGACTTACAACGGAAGGCATTCAGTACTGCTTTTGGAAAGGTATTCTGCAGTAATTTTATTTTTCGATGTTATCATATAATTGCAATTAATTAATGCCTTATGGCACACATACCATAGTGCATTGTTGAGTTTCTTTCAGCTTAATGAACACCAACTTACTCTATCGTCTATTAGCAAGAATCTACTCTCATAATAGCATGAGATGTATACCTCAATTATTACATAAAGATACAATTTAGCAAATTAATTTCATGATACAATAGAGAATTAAATGTACATGCACACCACAACCAGAACATGAAAGTAAACACCATATCCTTTTGTTTACGTAATATAAGGAGTACCTTAAACTGATACATGATCGGCTTCTCAAATAATGCAGTCGCCATAATAGTGGAAGAATACCCAATAAAATGACACTTATGAAAATCTATGACATGCATATTAATGTACTGCCATTTGCAGTAGACATAGCATCGCATGTAGGACAAACTGCTGGTTCACTACATAATCTCATAGCAGCATACATTTCAATGTTTTAGAATTTTTTATTTTTTTAGTTAATGTAGATCAGTTCAGTCATCGCGTATCAAACATATAAAATTACAAGACATCCAACTATTTTATTTTTAATTCAAATAAACATGAATCTCATGTTTAAAAAATTCCTTTCTCATGAAGTCATGATTTTCCAAGTAGCCCTCATTGTAGAATAAATTCAACATAACAGAAGGCTTATCTTTTCGTTATAAAAAAATTCAAATATAGAAATCTGAACATTTGTAGAGTAAAGAAGTTAAAGTTGAAGAAAAGATGCTAAGCTAAAAACATACAACAAGTTCATTATAATCTGAGACAAAGGGTAGTAAAATAATTTCAAGCTGGCTAAGAAAAAAGGTAGGGAGCTCTAACTTAGTTAAAGTTGTAAAAGATAGTTAGCCGGGTGGAGAATTGAGACGATTCAGTTATTCCATCCGAGATAGAACCTAAATTTATAAGCAGGATTCACAAACTGTTGATCAACTAGAGGCTAGAAGGTTTTAATGGTGGGAAAAGAAACTAGATCTTATAAATCCTTTTTAGTGTGTGTAGACAATATTGGGTCAATCCAGCTGACCAGACTGTTTAGGTATGGAAATAGGAAAATTATGGGACAAGCAGGAGCAGGAGACGGACCAGATTGTTAGGAACGGAACATGCAGGCTTACTATCCGCACTATAAAACATTGGAAGAAATGATAGATTTATGGCTTGAGAGTTGAGACTGTTGATCAGATCTATTACATATGACAAAAACATGAATAATTGGAAAAAAGTAATGGAGGGTTTAAATAGAAAAATGTAGAGAAAAGCATAAAAGATATGAAGTTTCAACTGCATTAAATTTCAATACTTCATAGTGAAGAATATTTAGGATGAGCATTTTAAATTACAGCAACAGGAAAGTTTATGTTGGAATTAGAATTACCATTTACCATAAGAGCCATCCAGGTGAGATGAGAAATTCCCTATTGTAACTGGTTTACAGTAGGAATTAAGTTATCTTGTCAGTCTTTTAAGCTATTTATTGACCAGCTAAGGAAAATTAAAGAATGCCAGTGTATATATTACGAGATGAAATAGGTTTGAGCACGAGTGATGAGCTAGAAAATTTCTGCTAAGTAGGAATTAAACAAATTAATGTATGTTTTTATCAGACAACCACGAAAAATTGGTATCTCATGTCATTGAGCCATGAAGGAGATAATATTGAAGTGCTAACGATGCAAATTTAGAAATGCTGCTGTTTGTATAGCCAAATGCAATAAGGGGAAAGCAAGTGGGATATCGGAGTTTCTGTTAAGTAAAACTTCATCTAATTCATGTATAATCATTATTAATGACCCAATAAAATTTCAATACTTCATGTCATTGAGCCTTCAAGAAGATGAGGTTAAAAGAATATTATCATATGGTAGGTAAGAGAGAATGAAATAGACATGATATGTTGTAATGACCTTCGAATTCAAGAGAATCAAAATATTTTCTAAGATTATAATATTTTTCTAGGAGGCACACTTTTAAAAGATGAAGTGTCTTTCTTGGACGAATACTTGACATCAATAAACACCCAGCATGATTTAGAAGCGTATTTGACATGCATGTATAGATGTCGATATTTTTTTTTTATTATTATTTTTTATTTATCAATAACGGCACCAACATAGCTAGGATTTTGTATATAAACGGACAAAGTAGCAATTGAACCCTTAAAACTTACAAACAATTTGTCAAGTAGCCCTTAAGTGTAAAACTAGTTAATCTAATAATATTATTACTTTTAAGATAATGTAAAACACGTGCGTTTACTATTTTATTTCACAAACAAGGACAATTTATTAATTTAAACCATTTATGTGAATTGTAATAGTTTTCTTATTTTAAATTTTTTTTAAACTGTCTTATGTTTAAAAATATATAAATATATTTGTTCATTATTGCTGTTGTGTCCTAGATTTAAATAACAATATGGCGTGTCTGTGTCTCATAATTTTCATGGTTCATAGAAATTTTTTAGTAGGTATAAGATTTTGCTAATTTTAACTAGTAGATAGATCCTAAACAAAAGAAAATGGAATGCAGCCACAACTAAACTATCATATTAAAGCTATGAAAAAAGTTCAAAACATCAAAAAAGAAAATATAAGGTCATCATGAAGTTCCCAGCTGTACATGCTATAGCTAGAGCACTGAAGGACAAGGAATAAAGCTGCAGTAAACTGATCTCAAAGACTGTATAAATTGGTCCAAATTATGAACTTCAAATGCAACTATAGCAATGAAAAGCTCAACAAGTTGCAAGGACTTTTAGCATGACTTTCAAAATTGACAAGTAACAGCCAAAAACATCACCTCATATGGCCTCACTCTAAACTCGGCCTAACTCCAGAAATAAGAGTAGTGCTATCTAGTTAGGCTGTTTCCCACACTATAATGTATAAATTAATATTATGCAGTTTTTAGTCGTGCTTCTTTTTGTTGCTAAAAGAAATTTTCATGTGCAGGATTTGTTTGTGTTAGAGGGTTCGAACAAAAACAAAGAGCTCCTCGTCCGCTTGTGGCCAGATTGCATTTTCCAGCGAGTAGATTAGTAAAGACGGGGAATGGTACACAGCAATAAGCATGCCATGATAAGGGAATGAATAATAGCGAAAGTTCTAACCAGCAAACCTTCTAACAACAAAATGATAGGCGGCTTGGTGAAGAAGAGAGATCACCAACACATTGTTGTACATTCAATTATTTTTCCTCTAACCAAATTTTTAGTTCAGTATAAAGACATTTTCAAGTGATATCATAAAAAAAAGCATCGCAAATGGGATGTATAGTTCATAAATGCTTTATGATGATTATTTAAGTTCATGCTCAAAACTGAGCAATTTCATTAATCAACCAATATCAGAGTGACTTCAGAGTTTCAAGTAATAATACATTGGTTCTATAACAATTTTGCACATTCATATATAAATTCATAGAAGTTACGGAGTAATTACCTCAATGATAACGCACATTTATTCCGACTTCATTATATTATTGCGCAACTTCACTTGCATCAAACCGAATACCTGAAACAATCAACCAATCAAAGAAAAAGAATTCCAATAATATCCAATTCAGCGAAAAATGATAGAATCCTACCACAAATTAAACTTCAATCTTTCATGCGTATAGAAACAAATAGCATAATTCATTCGTATGAGTAAAAGTAAACTAATAGGCGGATCCTAGAGAGTCGTCAACAGTAACAGAAAACACTAAATATCAACATTTTACATTTAAAGAACGCATATCCTACAGAGCTTTCTGCTCTACCTAAAACTACACGGATGAGAATAGGATTTAATCAGATTTTCTGTATATTATAATTTGTGCAATCAAACATAAGTGCAAAATTCCAGATCGCTGTTTTTGTGTGAATTTTAAATCAAGTCCGCAACTCGGTCAGATATTTTATTGGTAATTCGTTACAATTTCAATTAATTGTTTTTGCAAATTGATTGAACAGTTCCAACATATTTTATCATAGACAAACAAATCAAATTCAAAAGAACAGCTGTATATAAGTTGTTAAATTCACCTCCGCCTACGAACCAAAACTGAAGATTTTCATCAACCAGACACTCACTAACGCCATGTTCGCCTGCAAACAAAATTATCATCAGAACATCACAAGAATACAAGATTTAGAATTCAAGATTCACAAAACACATCCTACAAATACAAATCAACACATATTTTAAACTAATTACACTACTATAACTAAAATAAACAAAGATCCAAGAACGCACCGGATTGATTTGCTGCTATTAAAAATTGAAATTGATTTCAACCAAAAAATCGATAAATAATCTCTGTTTAACTCGATTAGCACGGCGAATTTAGGAATTTTGGATGTAAAATTTATTTATTTACATCTGATCACTATTATTATTTGAAAAGAAAATAAAGAAAATAAGAGAGACAGAGAAGAGAGAGTTTTAGGTTAACATAACATTAACATTTTGCCGCCTTTTACAATTCCTTCTCCCTCTCTTTTTATTTTGAATCGACTTTTCTATTGTGACGTGTTGCTGTACTGTATTTTCGTGCTACCAGATAATTACATTTTCTCCTCTAGATTCCAACATTTTTACGAGTTTGGTCCTCCGTGTTTTTTTCTTAACTAATTTAGCACAAAACTTGGCATTTTAATTAATAGATGAAACAAACTAATATAGCAATACAATATGTAGCACCAAAAGAATAATAAAATATGACTGAATATTTTTTCTTATTTTATTTTTGTGAAATTGTATGAGTAACACAAAAATTTATCATCACTTTTGCTATTTTTTTCTATTAAATAGCTTGTAATTAAAATTAAAATTATTTTAATTTTAAAATTATTTTGTACACAATTAAAAATTATTTAATTTTTAAATAAAAAACATTCAAATCTCATCTCATCATTATATGAAAATGGCCAAATGTACAGATTGGACCCTGACGTTTGGTTCGGTTTTAAACTTGGACCCTGTTGAAACTTTTTGTTGATTCAGGTCCTTGCCGTTTGAAAAAAGTACCCCGACGGAATGACACGCTGGCCTTTTGTTTGTGGCCAGCGTGTAAAAATCATCAAAACGGGGCCGTTTCCCCTTGGTTTTTATTTCTTTGTGCCTTGACAGAACTGTGTCGTTTTTCTCAACAGTTTATGACAATATTAGGGTTAAATGTAACCCAAAAACGATAATTTTTTTCTATCTCTTTCATTTTCACTTTCACCAACCTTTTCATCCTCCATTACTGCTCCTCACAACTTAAACCATTAATTGTTGAAGTATTTACGGGAAAAAAAAAAGGGACCACATGTTTAAACTTTGCTTGAAGGGTAGAAGTTGGAAAGAAGAACCACTTGTGAGAAGTGGTGGTCCCAGCAACGCACGGCTGAGGTAGGTCATTTTTCTTATCTTTTTCGCAAAAACAATAACTAACAATTATATTCAATAGCAATGTTAGTCTTTTTAGAAAAAGAATACTATATTTGTTGGTTTAATGAGTTAGGGTTTGGTTAGTTACAGTTTGATTAGTTAGGGTTTGGTTAGTTATGGTTCCATTACTTATGGGTTGTCTAACTAACACTAACTTAGGGCTGACCCAGTAAATTTGTGGAGTTAGGTTTTGTTGAATCCGGTTTAGCTGAGTTAGTTTTTACTGGGTCCGGGTTAACTGAATTAGGGTTGGATGTATAGATCAATTGCCTTTAATTTATAAAATTAGGGATGACTGCAACAATCTTAATTAGTTGATGAAATAACCCACTCAGCTTAATTTATGGAATATCTTTTCATGACTAAATTGAATTTAGGTTTGGTTTTAATGTTTGTAATTGCACAAAACTTTTACAGGATGGAAACTATAAAGTCTTAAATGCATAAAAAATCACCAATTTTCGCGTATTTTTGGTATTTAACACGAACTTTTAATTTTGGCATAAAAATATATGAACTATCTGATTTTTGCAATAATAACACGAACATCATTTTGGGTATAAAACGACACCGTTTCTCTCCTAAACGGCACCATTTTGCCTTAAAACGACATTGTTTTTTGAAAAAATGCAAACTTGGTCTTATATGCAAAAATTTGATAGTTCATGTATTTGTACGCCAAAATTAAAAGTTCGTGTTAAATACCAAAAACACGCGAAAGTTGGTGATTTTTTGTGCATTTAAGCCAACTATAAAATGTAGTGTTACATTTTGGTGGAAATGGAATGTGGAACCTAATGTGGCATATGTCAATGGTGAGACAGACCATTTTGAAGGGTTTAACATTAACTATTTATCATATACGCACCTGTTGAGAAGACACAATGAGGTATTGGAAGATAAAAAGGTTATTAATGTATTGGTTTTGTGTGGAAGTAGGCTACAAGAGGGGTTAGTGTTGGTAGAGAATGATAAGGGAATAAGAGAGGTAACATCCTTCATGGAAAGGTCTATGGAAGCACTCATGCACATATATCCTCAGTATGAGGTTGGTATTGCCCCCTTCCATGTTGCTGATCTTGAAGGCTTGCAAGTGATTGGTGATGCTGGCCAAGAGAAGGTTGATGGTAATGTGGATACTGATGATGAGATAGTTAAAGTAATTGCTACTGAGGATAACCAAGAGGAGATTGAGGCTAGTAATCAAGTTGAAACATAAGAAAGTATGGTCAATAACACACCAGCTACTCCACATTGCATAACTCAATCAAGTTTTGGTCAATGGTGTATAACATATTTGCAGACATTGATAACATTCCAGAATTATTTGATCTTATACCTAACCATGTTTATGAGGGTGATCACAGTGGTGGGAGTCGTGAAGAAGCCACATATCATGGCATGTCTGGGCAAGGTATGGAGGGTAATGCTGGGGAGGGTATTGGAGGTGATGGCATGGGAAGTAAAGGCTCTAGAGAGGGTAAAGATGGGGCTACTGTATGTAGTGAGGGTCATGGGGAGGGTACTTGAGGGGATAATGTGGGAAGTGCAGGGGCAGGAGAGGATCATGAGGGGCCTAATATGGTAAATGAAAATGATGTAAGTGAGGGCAGTGACTCTGAGGATTTAGATTACAACCAAGAAGAAGACATAGGAAAGGAGGATAATGAGGAGCCAGTTGATACTGAAGATGAGGAGGGATATGCCCATGAAGATGATATTGCTGATATCATAAAAAATACTCAGATAAGAATAAGATTTGATATGGATGATGATAACCCCCATTTTGTATTGGGGATGACCTTTAGAAATTCCATTGAAGCCAGAGATTCAATTGCAAAGTATGTTGATGAAAAGGGCCACGATTAGAAGATTAAACCCAATGAAAGGTGGAGGGTTAGGGCTACTTGCAAGGCTGATGGCAGTCCATTTTCAATGCTGATCTCAAGAGATGGCAAAACAGATAGCCTAACAGTTAAGATATTACAGCCAGAGCATACTTGCTATAGGGTGTATAAGAATTCAAGGGCCACAACCAAATTTATAGCTGCTGCTTTTAAAGGAGATGGTAAAAGTGAAGCTGAAAGACTTAATAAAATCTGCAGAGAAGGAGCTGAGATTGAATGTGACAGTAGGAAAATGTCATAGGGCAAGGAAAGCTTTAATGTCTGAGCTTGATGGTAGTTTTAAGGCTGAGTTTGGCTATATTGCAGCATATGCTACTGCAATAAGAAGGACTAACCCAGGAAGTTCAGTTGACCTGGAATTGTGCATGGAAGCAAGGAGAGTTAGGAAGATTGTATTTAAAAGGATTTATATCTGCTTTGATGCACTGAAAAGGGGATGAAAAAAAGGCTGTAAAAGAGTTATTGGGGTAGATGGTTGTTTCTTGAAGAGAAAGGGTCCATGTTAAGTGTTGGTGGCTGTTGGGAAGGATGGAAATGAGCAAATATTCCCAATTGCATGGGCTGTAGTGGACGAAGAGACAAAATGCAATTGGGTCTGGTTTCTGAAGTGGCTTGCATTAGATCTTGAACTCCAAGATGGAAGGACAATAACAATACCGTCAGACATGCAAAAGGTTAGTTCATGAAAGCTTATTTGTCTATATAGTGTCTGCTAGTTATATATTGCCTGGTTTGTGCATTATCAACCTATTTTATTAGTGTTTGTTAGTTATATAGTTTTTGTTAGTTATATAATGTATGTTAGTTATGTAATTTTGTTACTTATACTAATGTCTGTTAGTTATGTAGTTTTTGTTAGTTATATAGTGTCTGTTAGTTATGTAGTTTTTGTTAGTTAATAAATTTTAAGAAAATAAAAAATTGAAATCACTGCTTTTTTATCGGTTCAACCTCCAATTCATCGGTTCAACACCGGTTTTTAACGGTTCAATCCGGTTCGTTTCGGTCCAAACCGGTTCAATCAAAAGATTCCGGTATTATGCTGTTTTAAACCGGATCACCGGTCTGATTTCGGTTCGATCGGCCGGTCTTGTCCAGTTTTTAAAACACTGAAAAAGAGACGATAGAGACAGTTGAGATACATATCGAAAATTAGGAGACTATTTAAATACGTTTTAAACTTTAGGGACGGTTCGGTTGGAGGAGAGAGTGTATAAACTTAAGGGACCGTTGATGAAACTTACCTTAATTTCCATCAACAAGAAAAACAAACCAAAAAACCTAATCAACCAAATTAAACTCCAAACACAATGGCGCTCGACTTAACAATTTTCCAAACCATAGTCCCCTCTCGTTTCCTCAGTTTCACCATCCCTCATCCCACTCTCCCTACCCATCTCCTCCGAGTTGCCATCCTCGACTCACCCACTCCATCCACCGAGTCACCCCAGTCTGCAGCTCTCTTTGTCCCTCTAAACCGCGAGTCAGACTGGATTTTCTCCACCGAGTCGGGTCACCTACAGCTTCTCCTCTCATCTCCCGGCATCTCACGCCTCATCTTAATCTGTAAGAATCCAATCAATGACACTTTTGACTCACTTTATAAGAAAGATGATGATACCCAGTTTGTTAAAAGTCTTGTAAATCGCTTGAATCCTCTTTTTATTGCTTTATCTCCCAAGAATTATGGTAAAGATGAGATCTTTGATGTACCCATTTTGGAATATGTAGATAATTTGATTTCTAGTGTTGTTTTAGAGAGATGTAGGGGAGTTTTTGTTGGTGAAATGGTGATTGAAGATGTTGAGATAGAAAATGACAGCGAATCGCGAGAGTTTCGGAGGAGATTGAGGTTTAAAAGAATGCCAAACTTGATTCAAACAGAGATTCGTGTTGTCCCGGAAACAAGTAATGGCTTAGATTGTGTAATGATTGGTGGAGAATTGGAGTTTAGGCCTGATCTTGGAGTTTTAGTGCATCCGTATTTTACGCCGATGATGGCTAGTCTTTCTTTAGCTAGTTGTCATATTGAGGATAGGATTCGGAAGGGGTTAAAGCCTAGAGCTTTGTGTTTAGGAGTTGGAGGTGGTGCTATTCTCAGTTTCTTGAGAACTCAATTGGGGTTTGATGTTTTTGGTGTTGAAATGGATGAGGAGGTTTTAAGGGTCGCGAGGCAGTATTTTGGATTGGAAAACAGTGGAATTCAGGTTTTCGTTGGAGATGCGTTGGAGTTTCTTGAGACAATAGCTGGTCAAAGGGGCTCGTCAAATTTGGTTTCTAGCAAGGCCGAGGGAAATTATGTGAACCATGCATTTGGAACTGACTGTAAATTTGACGTTGTTATGGTTGATTTGGATTCATGTGATCCCAGGACTGGCGTTAGTGCTCCGCCGTTGGAGTTAATTCAGAGACATATAGTTTCAGCTCTGCGTACTCTCCTTTGTGATTTTGGAATCATGGTAATGAATGTGATCCCTCCGAGTAGACCCTTCTATGATACAGTATTAAGTATTTTCCGTGAGTCTTTCCATGATTTGTATGAAATTGATGTTGGTAATGGAGAGAATTTTGTTCTTATTGCAAATATGTCACCGGTTATATCTTCGGTCAGTAACAGCCAAAATACCTTTTTAAAGAAACTAAAGGAGGTGATTCTGGGAAAGTACTTGGATTCCATAAAGAAAATTTAAGCCTAGCAGCGCCGAATTTTATTTTTCAATGGTTTACATGGTACAAAAGCAAATCATGATTTTTATTCTGTTACGCCGTAATTTCTCCCATCTGTGAATTTTACATAAATCAAGCTTCGGAGCAAGATAAGTACATTTTATGGAGAACAGTTGCCAGGTAACAGATAGTCTATGAAGACATTGTATATTATTTATTACAATTCATAGTTCTAACGTCCCGGGTTGTCAATATTGAATTAATTGTTGCCAAGAATTCCAATCATATTAGACTTTTTTTTTTCGAATTTTTTTTATGTTGAAGTTGCCCGTATTGCATAAAAGTTACTTCTGGTCTACTAATTTGTGTAGCTTTTAGATGAAGATTGTTTATGTTGAAGTTGCTCTTGTTGTACTTTCTTTTCAACATTTGACCAGAAGTTACTTCTAGTCTTCTAATTTGTGTAGCTTTTAGATGAAGAAACAGTCGGCATTGGGTGATGCTTATAAATTTCCCAATTGATAATTTTTCTCACAGCTCAGATAGGCGAGATACATTTGATGATTTGATTTGTCTGCAGCTTATTTGTACCTTTCAACATGGTATATACAGTAAGAGTGTGTTGTTTTTAACTCGGAAAAACTGCTATAATTGCTGTGAACGTAAGTGTGAACTACAAGACAGTTATAATTGCTGTGAACTTCAAAAGGCGTTTCATTATAATATAGATATTTCTTAGAACTTTCATGATGTAGCTGAACATGATAGTATGGCTTTCTAGCCTTCATTCTACCCAGTTATGGTTAAGTTTACTACTTCATTCGAGGTTTTACATGATTAAGCTGTGAATGCTTCTGTGATTGAAGCTAAAGATTAAGAGTTCTCTGTTTCTAGCATAAACACCATGTATTTCTTTATTTTCATGTTATTTTCTGCTTTTGTAAATTGTAATTATAGGGTTTTCTTGCTCATTCTGAATTGAGCCTCTTGTCTTGCCTGGTAAGGAGCCTGAACCTAATCCGATAACTTAACATATCTTTCCTTAGGCAGTGTCAGGTCGGGATCTTGTTGGCAGCAGAGTGGATAACCTGGCGCACCTAAAAGGAAAAGAAACTAAGACAACTAGATAAGGTTGAAATATCGATAGCCATTGGATTTTCTTTAGTTCTCCTCTTCAACATTTTATCTTGTAAGTGCTAAATGCAATTTCTTGTATACTGCCTTGTACAGGGAGTTTCTGCATATTCCTTCTCGACGCAGGCAGCTCCATTGAAAGACTTGGAACATTCATATACGTGATGCCGATTTCATTGCGATTCTAGTTTATCTGACATGCACAAAGCACAGCAATGAAGTTGTTGTCAAGTATGTATATATAAACACTTTTTTTCCTATATGCACCTTATTTTCAGATTTTGCTTTCATGAGTTCTTATGCAAGTGCAAGTCCATAATTTGGAGGTTGGTTGTTCATCTTTTATTCTGGATTATCTTTGTTGCCTATTTGCCAACTTTATCGTAACCACTAACCATTTAATTATGTTTTGTTGGATTGCTCTACTTTATATATAACTATTAGCTGATCTCATTTATTCAAGAAAAACGTTCTGCAAAAATGCGTGGGCAAAGGCTGCAAGCATATGCATCCACCCTCCATCTATTCCAACAAAACCCGGGAGCAATTCGTACACTAGGCTATATTGCACGAGAACTTCTTGAGTCTTATGTTCGGCTTTTTTTTTTCCTGTTCTTTGGAAACACTTGTAAAGCTCTGAAACTCTGTGTATGACCTATTCTCGTAAAAAATTAGTTTCCCATAAAAATAAAAGAGATTGGAATTCCCTCAAGTTCATTTTGAACGTGAGAGGGTCATGTTCACGATCTACACCGTTCATTATAAACTAAATGATGTAGATAAAAAAGGTACAATTTTAATCAAATTAATCTTCACCATTCATTTTATAATGAACGGTGTAGATTGTGAACATGACCCCAACTTGAGGGAATAAGAATCCAAATAAGAGTAAAGAAACAACAGGTAGAAAGATCAACATAAGTACTAAAAAGTAGCTTATATGGCGAGATGATGAGCTTCCTCACTACAGAGATATAATTAAAAGTTAATTTATTTCCCGAGCCGATCAATTTATGAATAATAAAAACTACCTGCTGTTTATATGTTATCTGCTCACTACAACTGACAATAGCTATAATGTTACACTTTTAACTATTTTAAACAAAACATGAAGTAGTAAAAAAATATAAATTAAATATGGGTATCAATTAAATACATTAGATAAATTTTGGGCACTAAGGATGCAATTAACCGCAAATTTATCCTATGTTTTAGCCTCACTTTGGAGTTTGTTAATGTCAGAATGTTCCTTTGAGGTGTGATGGTCAGCTTGAGTAACAACTTCAATTGTGTGAACTTGAAGGGAAGTTGATTGAGCTAATTTTAGTTTCAATTCATTGGCTTTACCCCAAAGCACCATATAGAGTCCAAACACAATCAACCCTGCCCCTAATATGCTGCCATTACCAAAAAAAAATTAAGGTTATGTTGAATTGTTTTTGGCAAAGGAAAGAAGAAGAATAAATAATTAATTAGTCCGATACTTACGTTCCTATGTGCAGATTTTTGTGTAGGAACGTAGACTCGACGAGGGCTGTGAGCAGAAGCGATAAAGGGTTGAAGTTGGCAACGAAGACGGGGTCTCTCACTTGCACACACCATGCTATCACAATCACTACCACTCCAGATATCATTATCCCCTATTTTACCAAACTCGGTCGGTCCATTTTAAATCAAATCAGTCATCGGGTCAACTGAAAATTTAATATATATATATTAACACATCTAATTATTCTTGCATCCATATCAATATATGTTTAGCGTAAATTTGCGAAGCTTGTGTTTTAAATTGCTAAAAGGTTAAAGTTATTAAAAAACCCTTTGAATTTCTCAAAAGAGCACAGAGATCTTTTAGTAGTTTGTTTTGCCATTTGGACCTTCAACATTTTCAACTCTTTAAAAATGCTTTTTACATTATAAAATACGTTAAAGTTTATAATTTATTTTGCAATTACCCTGATATATAAAGAAGGTAAGAGAATGAGCAATAAAAGAATGTTACATACGGAATAGACAGCAATGAGAAGCATGAGATTCCAATGCAATTTCCATTCGCTCCAATTCCTCTCCATAGACAGCGAAAAAACGACGCACTGAACCGCCGCTGTAATCGACATTAAAGCTGCACTTGAGTAAGGACATGGATATCTCTTGCTCATCTTTGTCTGCCCTTCATAAACATTACAAACTCAATTCAATTTTTTTCTAGCTTTGTTTGATCAGTCAATATAATGGTAGACATATAACTACCAAATGGTGTTATTATGAAGAAGTAAACCTGGACTATCAACCAGACTGCATATGAGATTATACTGCACAACGCCATCAACGAGCCGATAGAGTAATTTTCATGAGCGTTAGATTGCGAATTTTGCAGCGGATTTTGTTTGACAAGATGAGTACCCATTGACCAGAACTTGATCTCCAAACCCTTGTAGAAACTCAGAACCATTGCTCCTCCTACTACTATTATTGTCCCTATCAACTTCGCCTTTCCGATTGTCGTCTTTAGGTTCAATTTCTCCATTCTATATTTCATCGTAGTAGCACATAACTATTATAATTTTTTAATTTAAACGTGTTCAATACAAAGATTAAAAAAATAGAAACAAAATAAAAATTTACGAATTATGTAATTTTCATTGGTTAATTTATTATAATATAGACTATAAGACAGACTAACATTATAGTTTTAGTCAATTAACATTTTAATCTTAAATTAAGCACTTTCAAAAATACAAACTCATAATTATAAACTTATGACTTTAAGCAAATTAGAATTCTAATTATAATTTTAAAAAATTAAATACATTTATGAAGAAAAAAGAAAAATACCTAAAAGAGAGAGCCAAAATCAATGTCAAAGCAGGGAGGAGATTGGACATAGCACTCACATATGTTGCCGATGTCAAGGCTATGCTTTCCACATACAAATTTTGAGTTACTGCCCCTCTAATATTGTTTAATGTATTAGTATTGCCCACAACATGAATATTTAAATCACCAGAATTTTTTTATTGTATAAGTAATATTCATTTTAAAAAATTTAACGAAAAGCTCGTATACAGCACACATCATTTTCCTTAGAAATGCCATGATTTTGAATATACTTTTAATTTTGTGAAATGAAATATACTTGTTTTTTATCATTAGAGAGGATTTTTAAAATTTATGGAAAAATTGAACTCATGATCTTAGCGGAGTGCTGCATGACGACCACTTGAGCTACTTATTGGTGAAATGAAATATGCTTATTCGCTCCTATTTATGTATTACATGTATCTGTTGAATTTGTAACATGTATACCATATTTGTAAATTTTTATTTCTCAGTTATAAAACACTAAAAATGTTTGTTGTAAAGTCAATGAAAGAATGAATGTAAAATGTACAATATAAATAAAAAATATTTGGAGTAAAAATTAGAAATGATATAGATTATAGAGTAATGTAATATATTTTTGATTTACAAATACAATTATTACTTAGGGAGCCAAATTGGTAAAAATTTAAACTAATTACTCACTCACTTTTTAAATGACACTTTAAATTTGGCTTAATACATCATTTGACCCCTAAACTATACCATTTTATTCTCTGCGACCTCTAAACTAATTTCGTATTCTTTTGGACCTCTTAACTCTTTTTTTTGTTCTATTTAACCCCTCATTCGGAATGTGCACACCACGCGCGATGACGTGGATAAAATTGCTGACATGGCTTTGCTGACATGGGGTTAAATAGAATAAAAAAAATAGTTAAGAGGTCCAACGGAACACTAAAATAGTTTAGAGGTCATAGGGAATAAAATGGTAAGAATTAGGGGTCAAAAAATATATTAAGTCTAAATAGTTTTTTTAATTTAAAATTAAAAGTGATGTACTTTACATATTATTTGAAAAACATCATTTAAGGCTTTAAAAATCATGAAATTTAGCGTGTTTTTCAATTTTAACACATATTTTAAAAATTCAGAATTAATTTGAAAAGTTTGAAATTATAAAAAAAATAAAAGATGATGTATTAAAAATTTTAAAATTAGAAATTTGTGAAACACACTAAAAATTATATTTTTTTAAAAAATTTAGTCTTTTTTAATATTATCACAGTATAGTAAATTTATATATTTTATAATATCGTTAAAAACAGACAAACTTCTATCATTATTGAAATGTAAACAAATATTTACATATATAAGACGTTATATTATGTAATTATTTGACTAAATTTCAATATTTTATTATTTTTTAAAAAGATTAAATGGATAAAAATTAAATAATTGTGTATTTTTGAGAAGGTTAAATGGGTAAAACTTAAAAGTTTGAAGGTGCAATAGGAAAATAAAATAAATTTAGGGGTCAAATAGAACAAAATAGTGTAGTTCGGGGGTTCAATAGAACAATTTATGCATTTTAATTATCCTTCACGCGCTTTAAAGCGTTTGAAAACACGCGCTTTTACCACGTTGGAGGAAAAAGGCCAGATGGGCAAAAGAGTTGCAGTTGACGGGTTAAATAAAACAAAAAATAAAGTTAAGAGGTCCAATAGAATATCAAATTAGTTTAAGAGTCTCATAGAATAAAAGTGTATAGTTTAGGGGTCAAATAATGTATTAAGCCTTTTAAATTTTATAGTTGCTAAAGTAATCTTACCCAAAGAATCCACACAGACATGCTTGAAAAACTACCATCCATGTTAGTTTTGGCCTCTTCTTCCTGCATATCATCAACCACAAATTTAACTTCCATGATTAAATTAATTACTTGAATTACAAGTAATCCACCTACTAAATTAATTCCAAATTTAAATAGAAAAAATGCACAAATCAAGAAGCAAACTGACCTTTCGACGATGAGAGCAAGCGGAATCAAGAAGGCAGTCGAAAAAATCCAACGATACGCAACAAGAACTCTCAAATTCAAATCTTGATTTGCAGCTAATTTATACAATATATTGACTATAGTAAGTGCAATATGAACTACCACCATAGCTGTTACTGCTTTTAAATCATTCAAAACTTTGCAATTTTGTCTCATCATCATCTTCTTCTTCTACAAAAATCAACTAATGTTTATGGTATTTATATATATTTAGTCAATGAATAATTGGGATGACTAGCAAATGAAAATGACCAAAACTGAAAAATATAAGTATACATTACTTGCATTGGAGAAAAAAATACTTTTTTTATTGAGGTAATATGCATCTTTTGTCTCATGTAAAGCATGTCTTTGATGCCCATATATAATTTCTATTGACATTCACATTTTTTTAAATGCAAACATGTAACCTCTTATTTTATGTCACATCATGATAATTTGACAATCAAACGTTCAAATACAACAAAAACAAGTAATGAAAAAAGACCTAAAAGAAACACAATTTGTTTTTGATAATTGGGAAGGAGATAACGTTTGTGAAAGGAATTGAACTCATGATCTAGTAGATTGCTGCCCAATGCTTATACCATTTGAGGCATAACTTATTGGAAGTAGAAACACAAAATTAACATATAATTTAATAACATTTTAGAACACAAAATCAATGAGTTATATTGATTGAGGTTATTACAAAAATTCAAATTTTTTACTAAAAAGTTGAACAATTCAATAAAATAAAAATAAATTAAGCAAATAAATTTTTTGTGAAAGCATCAAATTATAGTAACAATTAACTGTAATAGATTATCAATTAGACATATTTTAAAGATAACAAAAAACTTTCAAAAAATCTTTTTCAAGTTACTTTATAGCATAAAAAATTAAAAATCAAATTGTAATAATTTAATATAAATAAAACATCTATAATCAATCTGTATACATTATTTAATTAATAAGAGTGTATTTTAAACATTTATAAAATATTACCGGAGTACTAGGATGTCCTGATTAATTAGAAAATTTCTTAAATTTTAAATATAGAAAATTTAGTACTATTTTATAATTAATTTTAGGCTATTACTTATGGGGGTGCCAATTATTAAATTTGTAAATCGAACCAAACAAAAATATGTCAATTATTAATTGATTGAATTTATAAAACTTGTCTTGAATATTAATATCTTGTAAAAATATTTTTCGACTTATTTAAAATAATAGAATTGATATTGGTAATTTAATAGATTATTGTATACTATTTTTTAATTTTTTTTTTGAATTTGTATAACTTTATGAATTTTTAAAAAAGACAATAAGCTCATAAATCAAATTCAACTTTATATCTATGAACCGAATAATTATTACCAAATTATACATTTGATGTCAAAAATAGGTATTAATTTTAAATGTTTGGCATTAGACTAGATTTCTTATGTGGTGAAAATTTTAACTAAGATGCCACATCAGTAAAATTAGATTAAAATTTTATGTATGAAATAAAATTAATTTTTTTAAAATAAAATCAAAATTCGACAGATAATAAAAATATTAAATTTTAACTATCAGATCTAAATAATACAAAAATAACATGACATTCAGAGTTTAACGCCCTAGAGATTAAGTATTTTTTTGTATGAAAATCCATCTACAGATTTGTAAGAAGTGTGAAGTTAAGAAATTAGAATCCCAATAAAAAAGATGAATTTTATAGTTAGAAAAGAAAGCATAATTTTGTTTAGTTGAACAAATTATTTTCATGGATTTGTAATTTTTTTTTCATTTATACCTTAGAAGTTAGAACTAAATCATTTTAACATGGTATTTAATTATTAAAAAAAATATCAAATGCTACTTGTATTATCAAACTTTTATACGATTCTACTCTAAAATTGATTTCATTCGTAAATGAACCAATTTAGTAATTTAACATTAATTAATATATCCCATTAAAGTTTCAAAAATAAAATTATTCAGTAAATTTATTATTAGTAAACTAAACAATATTACATTCATTTATAAATAAAATATACAATTTTATTAAATGTATTTGAACCAATCACATAATTAGAGTGTTCAACATTAATAACAAATTATGAGGACAAACGAAATCGAAACGTAATTTGCTTAAGATATCAAATATTTCAAAAACAAATTACAAAGCTAAAAAAAATACATATCAAAAGGTAAAAAAAGTTACAAGATGAGGAAATTATACCCTATATGTTTTCTGTTTGAAATTTTTATAAAAAAACGTTTCAATTTTTTGCTATTATAATTTTTTTTTTTACAAAAGAAATGCCATCTACCAAAAAAATATAGTTTTATAAAAAAGTAAAGAAAACTAAAGCGTATTTTTATAAATATTTAACTGAAAATAAATATTTTTTTTAAAAAAACCCCCTTACAAGATTCATAGACAACCCAAAACCTAGATTAAGAAAGAAAAAATAAATTCAATAAGCAATCATTGCAAATCTAACATCAAAATATGAAGGAAAAAAATTCATAAAAAAAATATGAAGAAAAATTAACATAAATATTAAAAAAGAAAGAGGGAGAAGAAAATATAAATTATTAATATTTCAAAAAAAGTTATAGAATGCTGTGTGGGTTAAATATTTTATTTTGAAAAAATACTAAAAATATAGAGATTATTTTCCAAATACCTATTTTTAGCAAAATATTTACACCATTTTGGCTCATCTTTTCCTTATTTCTTACGATACTTAATAAGCTAATTTATTTACCAAAAATACCCACTATATAAAGAAGCCTTATCTTATTTTAGGTTAAATTTTTATATAGCCACTATTTTCTCTCTCTCTTCTCTCTCAAAGTTCTCTTTTTTTTTCTTCTTCTTCATTTGATTTTCAGTTTTTCTCCTCCGGTTATTTTTCCGTTCATCTTTTCCGTTCGTTTTTCCGTTTGCGCTTCCGTTCGTCTACTTCCTATGGATTTTTCGTCGTTTCTGGTCGTTTTTCCGTTCGTCTTTTCCGTTCGCGCTAATCCGTTCGTCTCTTCCGTTCGCGTTATGGATTTCTCAACTCGTTTTTAGATTTGTGTAATTTTTTTAGGTTTTTTGTAATGATTTAAATATTTTGTAAATAATTATTGTAGATCTATAATTTTTTGTTTATAAAATTGTTCTATTATTTATATAATTATTTATTTTGTCTTTCTCTTATTCATAGATTTGTTTATTGCTACTGATTTTGTAAAGAACAAATTGATTTATGGTGCATTTGTAGTAATTTTATAATATATTTACGTTTTAGTGTATTTTTGGTATATTTATAGTGTATTTCTGCCGTTTTTAGTATATTTATGGTGCATTTACAGTGTTTATGGTGTATCTGCAGTGTTTATGGTGTATTTGCAGTGTTTCATGGTGTTAACCACAAAAAAACACTACAAAATACCATAAATACACTAAAAATAATACACGCTACTTATACACTACTTATACACTATATATACACTAATCTTACACTATATAAACACTATATATACACTACTGTTACACTATAAAAAATAAAAAAAAATTCCAGGAAAAAAATCTATAAAAAATAAAAATTAACACTATATATACACTAATCTTACACCTATATAAAAAAACTGTCGGTCGGTTCGGTCGATCGAACCGGAAAACAGAAAACCGAAATTGAAAACCGAAAAAGGTATTTGTGAAATTAAAAAAAAATGGTATTTTTCATAATGAAAAAAAATCAGAAAAGAAAAGTCAAAACTTGCAATGTAAAATTTTAATTAAAATGCCGAAACATGTATTGTGGGAAATTACCACTTATCAAATTTCAATTTTTTTCGATCTATTTTTGATGGTGTGTCCATTTAAATTTATACATCACTTAAACTAGTATCTATTTTTTAAAAAGTTTATTCTTTGATAACCACTGTTCACAGATATTTTTAGTTTAGATGGCTATCTAAGCAAAATTAAATTATAAACATCTTTATAACAAAAATAAAATTTGGTTTCTTTTAATTTAAACGATACTCGCCTGCACTTTTATCACGTCCTTTTATCAACATTGATTAACTTGGGAGAACTTTCATAATGGATCTGACCTCCATTTTATTTATATACCTAACTATACAATATAAGAAATCTTATATCTTATGATTTTAAAAAAAAAAGAAATCTTATATCTTCTTTTAATTTATTTTTGATATAAAGGATTTTTCGATGCCCGGAGCTGTTTCTTGTCACGATTAATTCAGACCGAATAGAAAATAATCTATTAAAAAGGTGAAATTCTTTCATAATTTTTTTTTATAAAGTTGATCCATACCTATGACATGAACTCAAAACCTCCCATTAAATCCCAACTTCTGCTCGAATCTATGTTAATGGGATCTAAGTGGATCTATTTTTCAAATTTATGTGTTAAACATGACATTTATATTTTATAGAATATTTATATACTTGATTTAATAAAATTTAGCTTTTGATAAATAAATAAATAAATAAATAAATAAAGCCCAACTCAAATGAAAGAAAATAAAATCATACTGACCTGGGTTTGCATTGTATAGCAGCTTATTTTCACTTTCCATGAGAAGAGGTACATAGAGAATAATGTCATATTTATCTATCCATTTTTCTCTACCTAAGGACTGCATCTAATTTTCATCAATAACTACTTTCCTATGCATATTTAATAATACTCATTTTCGGATTTCTCAAGGCATTTCACTTTTTTAATTATTTATTTCTTTTGTTTTCTTTGTTTCGGTTTTATGCTCAATTCTCCATTGCTATTAGCTCAAATGGTATAAGCGCTAAGCAGCAAACTGCTAGGTCGTGAGTTTGATTTTTCTCACAAGCGCTCCCCCTCTCCAAATTATTAAAAAAAAGTATTGTAATAAAATAAAATGAGGACAATTTGGAATTATTGTACTATTGAGATTCTATGTATTCTTTTAAAGTGCTCGCTGAGTAAAAATTTAAGTGAAATTCGAATTAATAAAAGTTTATTTTGGTCCTTTAACTTGACATAAAAGATCAAATAAGGCTAAACTCGTAATTTTGAATAAATATATGTCAAAACTAGGCTTTCTGAAGAATAATACCTTCAAAACAGATCTTTTGACTCATTTGAATCTTTTATCTTCAAATGAACCAATAGTTTGTTGAGAAAATATTATCATATAACTCAAAATCTGAAAAGCTTATGTTGACCCAATATAATATTTTTAGCAAAAATTCATCTTTTTTAATTTTTCATTTTCAGCTTTACCCCTTTTATTAGCAAGTTACTTAAATAACCCTGCTCTATAGTTGCTGCTCTACAGTTGTTATAGTGTACTTCATACACTCAATTCCCCCCCCCCCCCACACTTTCTCTTCTCCTCTACGTTTTTTCCTTCACTTTCTCCATTACTCCATTTTCTTACTCACACAGTCTCTTCTATTCCCCATTATCTCCGAAAATCACTTACCACAAACCTCCGTTTTTGTTATTAAATCATTATCGATAAATCATACACGTAGTTCTTCTGCAAAACCGATTCTTAAAAAAACTCTGAATATGAAAACGAAGAAAGCGATTTCTAAGAAGAAGAAGGGTGAATCAAGCAATGTCAAGGCTAAAGTTCAACAAGAATCTGTCTCTGGTGAAGGAGTAGTCCGGCAATCTCCTCCTTCTCTGAAAAGTAGACATGCAACCGAGATTATTAAGCCAAAGAAGAAGCAAAAATTGATTTCAATCTCTGAACCAAAACAACAAAGTCCTAAAGCACTGTTCTTGATTTCATTTTCACTTTTTAGGTTTTTGATTTTGTTAATTTTATGATGTTTGTTTATTTACTGATTATATGTTTGTATTTGTGATTTTATTTGATCCTTATTTGTTTCATTTTGTTATTTATTTATTTTTCCATGATCTAGTTCAATTTAGATTTTAATACTTAGTTTGTTTTGTTAAATTGATTAATTCTATATTTTAATTTTTTGTTATTGTCATTAGGATTGTTTATGTCACGACCCAAAATCGAGGGCCGAGACCGGCGCTAGGGAACGGGAGTGGTTGCTCCAGAACCCGTAACAAGCCTAAAAACGAGTAAATTTTTTTTCACAAATCAACCACAAAATTATGCACAAAACGTTTTCGGGAAAACATCGTAAAACAATATTCCATATGTGTCGAAAACGTTCTTTGAAAACCAATGCATAATCGATAGGAACCAAGGTCTTACTCTGCGATAACATAACTCAACATTGCCTTGTTCCAAATCATCCAACTTCATTCATTGACAATTGGTGAAAATATCAAACGGATAAAAACGTAGTTTTATAAATCGTATAGATATATTTTATAAAATCAGAGTTAACAGTTGGATCTCGTTTGATACAAACAATCAAATATAGACTGACATTTACTTACTACTGCAGCACTACAAATTGAAGTGTACTTCAATACATACTTAATATATTGCAGACTTCCGAAACAAAAATGGAAGTCCATCTCTTCAAATACTATCACCTGAAATAAAACACTGTTGGGGGGTCAGACAACGTTGAGTGAGTTTACACGTTACTAATGGTGTTATATAGAATAACATCGCATTTAAAAACAAAACATATATATATATAAGAACATAATGTATATCAAGTATTAGATCCGATCAAAACCTTAATCTTAAACAAATACTATTTCCTATACATATCCTACTCATACTGTATCTGTTCATATTATATCAAATCATTTTAATCTGAGTGGTACAGTCCCGAGATAGTTCGACCGAGTTACCGCTACCATGTGGCATAGTCCCGAGATAGTTCAACCAAGTTACTCATGCCACTGCTTAATCCCAAGGTGTGAGTCCCGAGATAGTTCAACCGAGTTACTCACTAGATACGAGTCCCGAAATAGTTCGACCGAGTTACCTCGTATCTACCAAACACAATCCTCCTCGTTTCCAAACATAATCATCATATAACGAGCTCAAATCAAACGTTTTTAAATACTAATATCTATCAATGCTAATTCTATGACTGACCGGACACTGGTGATCACACAGCCTATTGACGCCAAATAGGTAGTTCGTTTCCTCGGATCACTATACTAGTTTTATTTTATAAGAAAGATCATTCAATAAGAAATAATAATCATTATAAATAATAATACTTTATGCGATACATTTATAATAATGATAATTAAATTAAATAGCTTTAGTTAATAACACACAAAAGTAAATTATAAACTCACCACTTGCTAACCATAATTTTCGAGAATTCATAAAGCGGTATCGTATTCATCATGTTCCGGGTCCCGTTGGTGGTCGTCTCACCGGGTCTATGGAAATCCGATAATCGCACTAATTAATAAAAATCTAACTAGAATTACTTATCCAAAAATTGGTTTCTAGCCAACTTCGGCTATCGAAACCGCTTATTTTAAATAGCCCATACTCAAAATAAATTGGACATCTTCATAGTTCATAACATTGTCTACGACTCTCATTTAGATTCAAACTTCATTCGACGTCGTTAAAGTTTCCAAAATTTTCCTCAAAGATAGCTCTTTAAAATTTTTCTATTTATTTCGTGTTTTTGGACCATCTTTGAGCTACTAAAATTGTCAATTAAAGTGGTCCAAATTCAAAATAAAATTGATATTCGTCTAAAACTTTTATTTAGACCTCAGACTGAAACTAGCACCCGTAGGTGTCGGAAATTAGTCCTGAAGTGTGTACCTCAAATCTGGAAATATAAGCTGTTAAAAACAGCCTTCTAACGCTGCTATTTCAGACAGCGGAACAGGGTATCTACAGCGAATATTTTCCAAAACAAATTTGACATTTATAAACTTCACACTTCCATCTATAATATCCGTGAAGATTTCAACTAATTCCGACTTACCATTTGTTCACAATTTAATCCCAAAGTTGGCCCTTTTATTATGTTTTAACACTTAGTTTACTTTTCTAACTTATATTTCCAGTTTTTGACTTAACTTTGAACACAGAGAATTTTTAATCCGACTAAACAACACCACATTTATTTTTCTTAAATCTCATCTACGCAACATCATGTATTTATTCTACTCATTTTTGGGTTAATATTATTACGGATTGAGGTCCGTTTTCATAGGCGAAGTAACCTTCGCGACTTGATTCCAGGATTTCCAGATTTTAATATTTTCAACTCCCTCTCTATTTCAATCAACCCAATCATATTCACTCGTGCAAATCTTAATCCGACTACCACGATGTATTCTCTGTATATCCCTTACGATATACTACTCAAGCCTTTTCGCAAAACATCGTTCAACGACCTCCGTATCGTGGCCTAAACTTAGTGTCATGAACTGTTTTGGGGCTGCAATTCTGCAGTCCCTTAATCAGTTTTAAACCCATCAAATGCTATGATGTAATCTCAAGACATTTACGTATTTACTTAAACCCGAGGTGCGTGCAAAAACACCATTCCTGGCCGGTCGGGGACTGCTCAAGCAGTCCCCTTTAGGGGCTCAACTCTGCTCGTTGTGAGCAGAGTTCATCTGCTCGCTGTGAGCAGAATGGATTCTGCTCACACTAGCAGAGTTGGTTCTGCTCCTTTGGAGCAGAACCGAGCTCTTCGGTTCATCTCGACACTCATACCTCGACACTCAAACAAACTCCTAACATTTCTAACAATTATATCCGTCAAAATTTACTCAAAACCATCAACCAATCATCTATTAAAACTGAATTCCAGCAATTACCAAAGCATAATATTTAATCAACTTAACTCAGCAATTACCACTTAATTTGTCAATCAAATTCAGAGTTAAGGATTATACCTTGATCCTTGGTGTGTTGGCTTTGTAACCGAGCTTGAATCATCAGATTCAGTGGCAAAATGGTGAAGCTTTGAGAGTTGCCGTAGTGATTGTTCCATTTGAAGAAGAAAAGAATGAAACCTTCAGCAATACTTGAAGGAGTAAGGGTTTGATCAAATTTTCATTATCTGATTGTGGGTTTGCTAAAGAAATTGAAGAGGTGAAAGGGATATGTGTATTTGTCTAGTTAAATTGGTGGAAGAGTGACATGAAATGCTTTAATTGCACACCTCCTACAATTCAATCCTTCGATTTTCAATTTCTTCAATCTAATCCAAATCGTTCTCATAATTAATCAGAATCTTGATGATTACTCTTTATCGATAAATAATGGACTCCATCGCATTATTTATTTATCCGGTCCAATAATTTATTTATGTCATTTCCTTTTTCGATAATCAAATTCCGTTTAATTAAAATCCTTTCATCCAAATTTTATAAAGTTTAATCTTAGTTCCTTAATTTTTTTATTTTACGAACTTTATCGTAAAATTTATTAGCTTAGGAATTACCATTTATTTTATTTTAATTTATTTATTTTTCTTAGTCCCGCTAAATTTCAATTTATCAAATAATAAATTCCATT
The DNA here is from genome assembly GCF_937616625.2 of Mercurialis annua. Lineage (NCBI taxonomy): Eukaryota > Viridiplantae > Streptophyta > Magnoliopsida > Malpighiales > Euphorbiaceae > Mercurialis > Mercurialis annua. The sequence goes on along the minus strand of NC_065577.1, from coordinate 31,671,729 downwards.
TAATTTATTATTTTACGATAATTTTAATAGACCACTTTGGTCTAATTTCTTATTATTTAAACTTAATTCCAATGTCCTTGATTTAATTCTCACACTCACGCCTCGTGGCACCTTACTTGGTACTTTAAAAGTACGGGGTATTACAGTTTATGTTGTATTTTAAATTTCAATATGTAGTTCACTTTTAGGTCATATTTTGTTCATTTTTGGTTTTTATGGTGTCTGACAGTTTTATTATTTATTTTTATAGATGTGGCAGTTAAAGCTCTCACGTGAAGATTGACTTCATTCGAAAATCGATGCTTGTATGTCCTACGATACTATTTCTAAAAATACAATCAACTTTGACTCCTTTTGAGTTAGAGTTGTTTAGAAAGTCTTGTTTCAGTTATTTTCTTGATATTCCTAAGATTAAGGTTCAAAACCAGATTATTCATTGTTTGTTGTTGAGGGGAGTCGAGCAATATAACAAGTCTGAGATGTGGTTTGAGGTCGGGGGTCATAGGCTGAAATTCGGTATTGAGGAGTTTGCCTTAGTGCCGGGTTTAAAATGTCACGGGAATGTTAGTAGATATGGTTACCTGACGGTGTCTAATGAAATTTTGGACAAGTATTTTGGCGGTTTGCAGTCTATTTCTAAGCGAACTCTTCGAGATATTTTTAGGTCTAAGCGTTGGGATTATCCAGAAGATGGTTTCAAGCTTGCTTTTATGCATTTTTTGCATAACTTTTTGTTAACTTCCCCTAAAAATGCTCGTATTCCTCTAACAGATTTTGATGTTGTTGATTCCAATGAGTTGAATGATTATACATGGGGTGTTGATGTTTTTGAATATACTTTTAATTCTTTGTCCACTATGGCTGTTTTTGGTTCGGGTAGTCTTAGGGAATCTAAACCCATCTACAAATACTGTCTTCAAGGTTGTCCTCTTGTGTTTCTTTGTTGGTTTTATAAATGTTGTCCGAAGGTGCAAAATTCCTTTGTTCAGTTGGTTAATAAAGCTGCCATTCCTCACATTTTTGAAGTGGCAAGCTTTTTCCCTTTTTACATCTCAGTTCGTAGAGATCTTTTTGATGAAGTTGATTCTGAGCAGGTTTGTCTCTATTTGCATTAATTTTCTGTTTAACCTTTTATTAATAATCTGTGGTAAAAAATGGTTAATATTAGGTTCATATTTGGTTTTAATGCTTCAGGTGAATCCGCGGTCCATTGTTCCAACATCTGCTGAATGAGAAACCCTTCTTTTAAGTGATTTTTTCAAAAGTTTCAAAGGAAAGAGTAAGTCTAGTGATGGTGTTGGAACTAGCAAAGAGGTTGGTGCTAAAAATGGCTATTTTCCGGCATTACTCGTTACAGATGATTTGGATGAAAGGAACAAATCTAGCGATTTAGGCGCTATGGAAGAGAAGTTCCAACTCATTTTTTCTGGTCAGAAGAAAATCCAGTCTGAAATTTACGAGTTTAAACGCCATATTAATAGTCAAGTTTCCGAAGTGTTAAGTGTTATGAAACGGTTGTGTTTAAAGATTAATTTAGATGTTGCTTCTAAAAAGGTAATGTATTTTCATTCAATTTATAATTTTCTTTTTATGTTTTCTGTTTGTCTTAAGAAATAATTTAATTAATCATTGTTCATTATTTTATTATTCTTATTTATATCTAGGTTGATGGTTTGTCCACTTCGAAAAAAGATGCTACCTCCTCTCGTGACGATAACAGTAGTGATAGTGATGAGACGTACGTTGCTGGTAAAAAATCTGTCTCTAAAGATCTTACCGAGTTAGCTAAGTCTTCTTTTGACGATTTTGAGCCTATTTTGAAGGTTTAGTTGTATTCAAGTTTCTGTTATTTCAGTTTATGTTTTTTGAACTGAATGTTAACTATATATGAACTAAATATGAACCATATTTTGTTTATCAGGTTGCCAGCAAAAACCAGCAACAATCTTCGAGCATGCATATTTCTGGGGTTGTAAAAGAACGAAAAAATAGATTTTGCTGCTGAGGATAATCTTAAAAAAGATAGCTTTAATGCTAGCTTTATTGGAGTTGAGCAAGACATTGAGGATTCTGTCAACCGATCAAATTTTACACTGGAGAAAGAATATGCTGACAAGTTTGTGTTTATAAATGCAAATATCGAGGATAAGCGCTCCGATGACATGCCATTGAGCGAAAAAGCTGCAAATGAAGATGCAGATGATGAGAAGGCTGCTAATGAAGTTTCTGTTGAAGGTGATGGTTCTTCATCGGACACCACAATTTCAGAGAAGGCTGGCGACATTTCAAGTGCCTATATTGAGAATGCTACAATATATGGTGTTGCGGATTCCGTAAATGCAAACATTGAGGATAAGCGCTCATTGAATGAAAAAGCTGCAAATTAAGATGTCGCTGATGTGAAGGCTGCTAATGAAGGGGCTATTGATGGGAACAAGGGCGGAACCACGTTCAGGCTAGGGTAGGCTTGAGCCATGGCTGCCGTCGGAAAATCGAGAGTCGGAGGTGTAAGCATCGAAGGCCGGCGTGAAGTTGTTGAGTTTCAGCCATGGCTGACGGCCTGGGCTGTATTTGTTGAGGAAGAAGATAGGAAAAACGTGGGAAATTATGATTCTTTTAGGTTTTACTTTTTGAGGAACAAAACGAAATGTCGTTTAATCACTTTCCTTTGAAATTTGAAAGGGCTTACTTTACCGAGTTTACTAACAAATTAGTCAATTACTATGCTATTAATTTCCATCATTACCCACATTTCTTTTCTCAAATTATAATACCCAACACATAATTCTTAAAAATTAATTTCTATTAGTTCTCCATTTTTTTAACCAAATTTTTTAAACTACTTAACATAATCCTCAATTTCTTTAATGTTAACATTTCTATATTTTTAACCAAAAAGTATCAATTTTAGTAATTTTCTAATCTTTTCTCTTTTAAATTAATTCCCCTCCAATTTGGGTAGGTTTTTTTTTCTTTTTATATTTTAATAGCTCAAATTAATTTAGTTTATATATCTATATTGTTTCATAATAACTATACAAAGTAAATTTTTAGGTTATTTAAATTAATTTATTATGTAAAATCAAACAATTGATTAGACTACTGTAATTAATTTTTTCAATTATTGTCATTTTATTTTATTTTATTGATTACTGATTTTATTTTATCCATAATCGATGAATTTTTCTATTTGATTTTTTTTTTGAATATTTAAAAAATTTACTTTGAGAAAAACTGATCAAAATAAATCAACCGAAGACCATATATTATTATTATTTTTACAAAAATAGAATTTTCGGCTCACTGTTTGTAAAAGTGCGTTCTATTTTTTTTTCAAAAATTAATATATTATTTTTACAAAGATACGTTTTTGGTAGATTTTAGTAGATTATTCGGTAAGTTTTAATAAATCGTCATGTATTTTGCAAAAATAAAAAATTAGTAAACACAAAACCTTGTACAAATCTAAAAAAACATACAAGGCATTATTTTCTCTAAATTATTTGCTATGTAACATATGTTGTTGTTTTTTATATTATAGATTTTGTGCGAAATGATATTTATCATACATTAATTATATGTCATTTAGCCCGGACTGGAAAAAATTCCTGGTTCCGCCACTGGATGGGAATGACGATGGTTTTTATTGGAGGCCACAATTTTGGAGAAGGTTGATCGTAAAGTTGATGACATTGAAACTGCCAATATTGAGAATGCAGCAACTGATGGTGTTGCTGATTGTGCAAATTTTATTTTTTCTACGGATGTTGGGACATCTACTGGCATCGATATACTCGCTGATGTTGTTACAAAAAAAAAATTAGACTCTGTTGTTGGAGCTTTTGTTTCCAATGAGGTATATAATCTAATTTGTTATTTTTTTCAAATTTTTTCTGTTATTTATCACTTATTCAATTTGACAGGTTCCAGTTCGACCTCTATCTATAATTGATTCCCCAACTTAGAATATATCTGCTGAGGTTTTTGATCAAACGCTTGAAAATGCTATGGCTTCTTATGCTGAAAGGCAGTCACATGTTGAAACTGAACAAACCTATTTTTTCCAAGTACTAGTATGGTATACATTTAGTAAATATTTAGTTCATATCAGGTTACTAAAACTCTTTCTAATGCTTTTGTAGGCTTCTTATACATATTTTAATTTTGGTACTTATTCTCTATACCCTTCTCTTCTGTTCATTTATTATCAATTGCTTTATTCATTTAGTTTACACTTAATTGGTTTCCCTATTATGTTTTTGCTTTGTTTAGGTTCTATTGTACTGAAGGAAAATATCAGTAATGATTGTATCTGTCCTTTCGATGAAAATGGTAGTATGTTTTTTCATGTGAGTAAACACGAGGCTTTCTTGAAATGGATTGAAGAAAGACATGTTAAGAGTTTCAACTTAGTATCATAATATATGTTACTTTAGTTTTTGTTTTATTATTTATACTTATGTAATTTTGTATGTGTATGTTTTTAGGAAGAAAATTACGACGAAGCGCATGTTTTATTGAGTCTTCGACTTCATCTTGGTGTTGCTGAAATTGAAAAGAAAGTTTGGTTTTATAATCTTATATGCCTGGTCAGCCAATTGACATAGTGTATGTGTTTTCGATTGTTCGCTTTTGTTTTTCCGTTTTTTAAAATATTTAATTATATATATGCCAGTAACAATAACCACATACGAACCTTATGTCAATTTAATTTTCTACATCTTGTTTCTTTTCAGCATGTTGATATATTGTTTTACTATCTAAGAAAAAAAAGGTGAAATTAGGACATGGTGTGAGCACTAGAATCACAACCACAGATAATCGGTGCTTGATTCACCCCAGGATCTTGAAAACTCGATAAACTATTTCTTGAGATCACAAGTCTATTTCTTCACGGAATCCACGACTTCCCCGCTTAGCTGGTTGTGAGCGGAGCGGGGTTCGGGGACCGCTCTTCCAAGGCTTATGGCTGACTTCTCGATCTATAAGTGGTTTGAAAAATGGAGTCGCCACCTAGTTCAATTAGGAAATGCCTTTCAACCGACTAGATAGCCTTACTCGCCTCCGGTAAGACTATCATGCATCAGACCAAAGACTAGGGTTCATGGACCTACCCGAGACTCTTGTGCTTGGCTTATCGGTTACCGGCTTTATTTACTGGACATATTCGTATTATATCTCATCTCAACAGTATATGCAGTTCACAGAATATGAAAGCTGTAAAAAAACATGTATGAAAGCAGTAAACACGTTTGACGCGCATATGACTCGATTTAGACTGACATTTGAGGCAAGTAGCAGGTACTCCTAAGCATTCATCTAACCTTAGATGTTTCTAACAAACAGCATAAGTCTGGCGGTTCTGGATTGCTTACATGCACAAAGCCTAAAAGCGGATGTATAAGTGTGATTGATTGATTTTATTAGGTGAGTCTTGAAAAACCTACACAACCATTACGTTTTAATCCTTCAAGTTAGTAACTGCGCACTGATCTAACCAGTTTGAATCCAAACAAGCGAACCACAAACTCGTCACCCGGACCATTTCTAAAGAAATCATCATTGGACGCTTCAGTCCCTTATCACTTTTTACATGTCCGAAAATAGGTGCCTACACATGTATAAATAATAATTTATTTTACGATAAAAAAAATTATTAAAATTTATGGTAAATCAAATATGTTTTTTAATTTTATTTTAAATTTAATGTTCACCTAATTTTCAATATTTAATTGGCCTAATCATTCAAAAACCCCTCACCTTTAAACTTTTTTTCAATTCCACCCCGACGTTGAAAATTTGTCAATTTTACCCACTTTTGAATTTTCTGTTTTCAATTGTACCCCAATATTTTAATTTTTGTTAATTTTTTTACTTAAATGATGAAATCATTCAATTAATTAAGTCTAAACATGGAATTAAATTCTTTTTTATTCAAAAAAGTACAAATAAGTCCTTTATTTTTAAAAACTAACTAAAAACCATAATCAAATTAACACTAATTTAAATTCTTAATTAATTTAACTAAATTTAAATAAATTTTAAAAATATACAATTAATATATGCGAGACATGGAGAATGTTTTAAACAAATTTCCAAACGCAAAAGACGTTAATTTAATTTTCCAGGGTACAATTGAAACACAAAAATGGAAAATAGGGTAAAATTGACAAATTTTCAATGTCAGGGTATGATTGAAAACGGGCTAAAAGGTCGGAATTTTTTAAGACATTAGGCCTATTTAACTTTAATAAAAGTAATTTTTTGAGATTTTTAGACAAATACACCTAAAACGGCTAAATAATCTCACGGCTACCACAACAATTTAATACTAACTATAATACCGTTTGTCATAAGTTTCTTTTAATAAATAAGCTTCCATATTTGCCAAATTACGACTCTCTTAAATAGGAGCTGTTCTCTTCCAAAATTCAATCAATCTCCATGTCGCAAGATTCTCTCAAAATCAAACTTACAGTTTCCTTTCATAATCAGTAATTCAGAGACGATTCCAACAAAATCAAACGCAGTACATTACCTCAAAGAAGATTCGATCAAGAACAGAACATTCATCTGTCAAATTTGAACAAAAAACAGGTTAATCAATACGCGATTCAAGATAAAAATCGAGGAATCACACCTGATATGAGTTTACTAAGTGATTCAGGTTAGTCTCTGATCAATCGCGACTCGAATTCAACTAATTTTTTTATCAATTTTGAAATTGATCAATCGCGACTCGAATTCAACTGTTATCTCTGATATATAGCATAAATAGGTTTCTGTTTTCAAATTTAAATTGAATGATTTGAAAACTGGATACATTGAAATTTTTTTTGCAGTTCTTAATTGATAATTCATTCAATTTTGTGATAGTTACTGATTTTTGAATTTACTAAATCTGTTATAGTAGTTTTAATGATTATTAATGTGTTATAGTTTACTAAATGGTAAATAAGCTTATACTAATAATATGAATGAATATTCATTCAATTTTGTAATAGTTAGTGTATTTTTAGTTTGATAAAGCTGTTATTGTAGTTTTAATTATTAATGATGTGTTATAGTTTGCTAAATGGTTAATAAGGTTATACTAATAGTTTGAATGAATATTCATTCAATTTTGTGATAGTTAGTGTATTTTTAGTTTGATAAAGTTGTATTGTAGTTTTAATGTTTAATGATGTGTTATAGTTTACTAAATAGTAAATAAGACTCTACTAATAGATTGAATGAATATTCATTCAATTTTGTGATAGTTAGTGTACTTTTAGTTTGATAAAGCTGTTATAGTAGTTTTAATGTTTAATAATGTGTTATAGTTTACTAAATGGTTAATAAGCCTCTACTTATAGTTTGAATGAATATTCATTCAATTTTGTGATAGTTAGTGTATTTTTACTGAATGGTTAATAAGCTGTTATATTAGTTTTAATGATTATTCTGTTTATAGTTTACTAATGGTTTAATAAGTGTTACTAATGTTAAATCATTAAAATGCAGCAAAAGGAACACTGAAGGCTCTTGTGCACTATAATGGAGTATGGGATGAGCATTTTAATTACTCCAACTATAAAATGAAAGGAATACTGATAAGGGAAGACACAACCTTTGAAGAAATTAAGGAATTGATAGCAGGTATACTAGAGGTAAACAGTTGGGAAACCAAAATGGAAATCAGATTTCAGTTAGAAAGCAACTACCAAACTTTAGAAATTGAAGATAATGTCAGCCTGCAATTCTACATTGAAATGAAAAAAAGATGAACCGCGAGTAACCAGTTTTCCATTATGTGTTACAACAAGAAAATTTGAAGATCAACCACAAATACTGAATGTCAGCAGCGAACCTTCTATTGGAATGATTGAAGAGCAATTTGTGGATACAACATCCACTAGTGACACAACATTCGATATTGTAAAATATGCAGAAATTTTATACAAACAAACAAGAAAAGAAGATGAGGAAGCTGACAATAAACCACAAGAAATCAACATCGTCACTGATCCAAAAATATCAGAAATCTATGTCGGACAGATCTTCAAAGACAAAGAAATCATGAAGACAAGTTTTTGTTTCTACACAATTGCTAACCAATTTCAGTATAAAGTCAGTAAGTCTTGCAAGAGAGAATATATAGTCAATTGCATTGATGAAAATTGTAGGTGGACAGTGAGAGCTTCAAGAGATGGGAAGACAAATATGTTTGTGATTAGAAGAATGATCAACATCCACACATGCCCACCAAATATAAGAATGGACGACAAACGGCAAGCAACAGCTTCTATAATAGGGGAACATATAAAAATGAAGTTCTTGGATATAAAAACCATCTATAATCTAGCTGATATTATTGCAGATATTCAGAGAGATTTTGGGATTGTTTTGAGTTACAATAGGGCATGGAGGTCAAAAGTAAAGGCACTAAATCAGATTAGAGGTACTCCGTGCGACTCGTATTCCATTTTGCCTCGATATTTGCACATGCTTTTACAAACTAATCCAGGGTCTATTGTAGATCTTCATACAACTGATGAAAACAATTTTGAATATATGTTTATGGCTCTAGATGCTTCTATTAAAGGTTGAAAGTACTGTAGACCAATAGTTGTAGTAGATGGTACATTTTTGAAGTCGAACTACGGTGGAACATTAATAACAGCAAGTACACAAGACGGGAATGGTAAGATTTTCCCCCTTGCTTTTGCTATTGTTGATTCTGAAAACGATGATTCCTGGGAATATTTTTTTGTAAAATTTAAAGAAACATTTGGTGGAAGAAGTGGGCTGTGTATTGTTTCAGATAGGCATCTGAGTATATCCAATGGGGTCAAAAAAGTTTTTCCTGAAGCAAGTTATGCAATATGTATGTACCATTTGCTAAGTAACATCAAATCAAATTTCAAACACGATCCGGATACATTGAGAGACTGTTTCCATGGAGCTGCAAGATCATACACAACTAAGGGATTTGAATACTACATGAAAGAACTCGATTCCATTAATGTAGGAATTAAAAAGTACCTAACAGATATTGGGTTCGACAAGTGGGCAAGAGCATACTGCATAGCTAATAGGTATGACTACAAATTCTGATATTAGTTACCTGATAGTTCTTTATAAATTTGATATGACTATGGAATAACTAGTTTACTGACAGTTTGCTTGACATTTAATGAGAGTTTTTATGTGTATTACAACAAGTTTGATCATGTTTTACAATAATTAATTTGCAAAAATTAGGTACTCAACAATGACATCGAATATAGCCGAGTCTTTGAATGCAGCAATCAAGGCAGCTAGGGAATTACCAATAACAACGCTTCGTGAAAGTTTAAGGCGTTTGATGTAAGAATGGACTTACTCTAACAGAAATATTGCAATTTCTACATTTACTAAGCTGACAAATAAAGCAGAAGATGAACTCAGAAATCACTATGCATCATCGTTAAGAATGAAGGTAAATTTTTAACTATAGTAAATTATATATTCAACTATACCATGTTTTCTAAACATTATCTAACAGTTGTCTGATGGTCAGTTAACTGTGTAATATGTTTTTTCACAATAGGCTTCAACATCTGTTAGAGGTTTGCACAGTGTGGAACATGGTGATAAAACCTTTATAGTCAAACTTAATGAAAGAACATACACATGCTGCAGATTTCAATTGGATGAAATGATGTCCACATGCTGTTGCTATACTAAACAAACTTCACCAAGAACCATATCAATACTGCTCAGACTTTTTCAGTAAATAAAATATGCTTGCCACATATGAAGGAATTGTCTATCCAATGCCTAGCCAAAATAATTGGGATTTACCAGCCAATGTTGAAAGTATGAAAGTTCTTCCACCAATAGGAAAAATTCCAGCGGGAAGACCAAAGAAAAGAAGAATACCGGGACCAAATGAAACAAAGAAGACAAATCAATGTGGAAGATGTAAAGAAAAAGGACATAACAAGAAGACATGTCGAAATATACCAAAATCATAAAATTTAGTTTTCAAATAGATTTCCTATATACATTGATTAGTTGATTTGTAATTCATTGATTTTTGGCTCAATTAAAGGATTTTTTTTTTGTGATTTTTTCTTATAATTCTAACCACTGTGTTACCATACAAATTAAAGGATTACCAACTAGTTACCACTGTGTTACCATACAGTTACCAAATATTTATGGTTTCTGTTCTATAATTATAAAAAACATTTTGTCAAATTGTTACTACATGTTCAGGAAGTGGTAAATAAACAAATTACTACAAGATTACTAAAGTGTACCTACATGTTTTATAAATGTAAAAAAGACAAATTACTAGTTGTTTCCTAATAGGTTTCTTAATATTTTTTATAAAGTTTTATTAAAAATATATTTATAATTCATTCAATTTTTCTTTTATTAATGAATATCTTCCACTCTTGCTATCAACTTTTTTAATTTCATATTTGTAATGATTTAGTCTGAAAAAATTATTTATTCAATGGCTATAACAGTTTACTAACTGTCAACCATTAGTTTACTATTAATTTAACAAATTTATTTTTTATAATTTAAAATAATTTAAAATACTTTTAATCTCATTTAAATCTATCAACTTTTTTACTATATTTAATTTAATATTTATAATGATATAATCTTAAAAAATTCTTTATTCAATAGCTGTAATAGATTACTAACTATAAAGCACTAGCTTACTATTAATTTACTAAAACAATATCAAAAGTTTATAAATATATTAGTTAGTTAATATCTATAAAATTATAACAGATATTATAAGTTTACTACTAGTTACCAAAACATTACTAATAGTATAGACTAAAAATATAAGTCAATTATCATTTACTAACACTAAAACAGTAGCCATTCAACATTCATAGGTTTAGAAACCTATATACAAACAAAGTCATAACAAAATAAAAAACAAATATTGTTCAGATCTTGTTCAGATAAAAAAATAAAAAACTTAAAGTACTAGGATAAAATGAAGAGTTCAGATCTTGTTCTTCCCCTTTCTCTTTGGATTTGGGACCTCCTTTTCAACCTCCTCATCACTAACAATATTGCTCTCTATTCATATTGCCATAGCGGAATAGCAGAAATGCAACACGCTCACGATAATTCTCAATATTGAAATCACAAGGTATTTCTTTACGCAGACACAAACACTCCGCAAAAGCAAGCAAAAACGCACCACAATCACTGAATAAAAGATATAAAATTGAATTATTCATCAAAACTGTATAATTTAGAAATAATAAATTTGAAAACCTACCTTTCCTTTTGAGTTGGAAGATCCTCCACAACTTCAATACGGAAAGCTTCATTTGAATTCTTATTCAAATAAGGCTCAGAAGTCAGATCAATGTCACTGCGCAAATCATAAAAATTCATCTGAGCTAAAAAAAGTGGAATTAGAACAGAATATTTTGTAGCTGCTTCAACTCCAGACTTCCTCGCCACATTTGAATTCATAGAATTATACACATATATGCATCTTTCTTTGAAGACCAAACGCCCCAAAATCCAGTGCTTCTGCTTCTTCATGTTCATAGGAAACAACACCTCATCTACATTCTTCCAATGCGTATTGCAAAGCATATTGTATCCACAAATATACTTTGCAATAAGACTACGTTCAGAAACTGAAGTAGATTCAGACTTCTTCATCTTCAAGTATGCCACATAATATGAAGTCATTCTATCATCGAAGAGGCAGTCAGTTGTCATAATTCGCAAATCATTAACAGGTCTATACTTGGCTCTTTTACGAATGTAGTACATAACGATGTTGATATGCTGTAAGAAAAGTAAAATTAGAATTAAATATAATAATTAGAAAATAATTAGTAAATAATTAGTAAACAATTAGTTCATAACAGCAATGGTAAAAAAAGAAATACTTACACCACTCTGTAAGAAAGCACCCGAGTAATTAAGTGAATGAAACCAAATTTTATTATCCACATGTTCCACGCCATAATTGAATGAAGGTTCGATAATGTCGAAACCTGCTTCATAAGAACTTCCCCTACAAAAATAAAAACAGATAAAAGGTGAAAAAAAAAAATCAACGAGTTATTAAAACTCAGCAACTTCTTCTATCAAACATTGGTAAAAATAACATAGCACACTTAAAGACTTACTCAAATTTAGCGTCAACCCAGTTATTAAACTCCATCTATCCCGCATAACAAGTATCTCTGATAACATCATAATCAAGAGGATCCAATCCCTTCTTAAGAATCACATCCTGCTTAGCCTTAATAAATGATAGAGGCACCACATCCGCAACTTTCAATTTAGAGGCAATCTTTGCAATTTGCTGTAGTTAAGAAGAAAAAGAGAATGCAATGATTAAATGAAAGTTAGTATTATTAAAATAACTATGGTAATGAATAGTAAACAGTTAGAAAACATTTAGAAAAATATAAATTGTGATAATGAATAGTAAACCACTAGTAAACACTTAGAAAATAAAAAGTAAAACAAAAACTTAAAAATATAAAAAAAAGTATTACCTCAGATGGACTGCCTCGATATACAGCAATTTCGTTCAGAGATGCCTTCTTTATCTATATAAAAAACATAAAAAATGTATTAATAAAGTATTAATATGCGAATAATAAAAAAAACAGAAATTAAAAAAACAGCAACCTAAAAAATATACCTCAGAACGATTATCCTCAGATTCTTGTTTTTCAACAAGACCAGCAGCTTCCTTTTTCAAAAGGGCATGAGTAGCTTCCTTTTCAATCTTATCAACCATATCAGACAGTAACGACTCATCATATCCTAAATCCTCGTCAACGCCATGGTCCAACTTCTTATCAGCAGCTTCTTTCTCAGCAAGCTCACGGCCCAACTTCTTATCAGCAACTTCTTTGTCAGCAAGCTCTGCAGCTTTCGTAAGGGCACTAAGTTCGCTAGAATTGAAAGTAGAGCAGGTTTCTACCCCTAGGGTACTTTGACTACTTAATTCATCAAACTTAAAACTTGGACCGCTATCAAAACAGAAACCCTGAAAAAAAAATTAATAACAATATAGAAAAAACAGCAGACAATTTACTTAAAAAATTAGAAAGTAAAAGTACCTTTCCGCTATATTTCACAGCTCCGTCAACCTCTTTAAAAACTATATGACCCTCATCAGATTTTTTCTCGCCCCTATCAACATCGCCCTGCTGCTCATGTCCACTGTCATCAGCGACATTTCCATGACCTGAACCATCGTTCTTGTCATTATCTTCGTCTTCATCCGGTTTCTTACCATCTTCTTTAGTCTTACCTTCATCATTTTCATTATCATCGTCATTACCATCATTATCTTTATTGTCATCTTCAGAATCTTCATTTTCATTGTTGATGTTAACACCATCATAATTTGCATATTTTCTCACCAGCCTGATTAAAAATAAAAAATTGGTAAACCATTAGAAAACTACAAGTAAATTATTGGTAAACTAAAATATAAAATTATAAAATTAAAAGTAGTAAAACATTAGCAAACAGCTGGTAAACTAAAAGTAAACTGGTAATAAAAACCTCAGGAGGAGGAACAACATAATCTTTTTCAAATTCCATTTTAAGAACAACAGCTTCCTCAAGGGCACTAAGATCGATGGAATTAATTTAGACGAAGTTGCTACACCTACAGTACTTTGAGTATTGCCTTCTTCAACATTGGAAGTTGAACCATGATACAGTGAAAATACCTTAAAAAATATAAACTTTATTAGTAAAAATATAGATATTAGACCATTTACTTGAAAAATAAAAATATAAATAAAGATTACCTCGATATTATCTTTTGTAACATTGTGACCCTCATCACATTTTTTTTCACCACTACCAACAGCATCATCATCTTCCATCATATATTCATAATTAAACCTCTCACTCACAACGGAATCAGAAGCAAAATTACTAACACCATCGTCCTCTTCATCATCATCACTTTCTTCTTTCTTATTATCTTTGACTTTGTTATTATCCTCCTCTTTCTCGTTGTCATCATTACGATGAAAATCATTGACACCATTCTCATCATCTTCAACCTGCAAAACATTTCAATAAAAAACAAGTAAATACATGATTAAACTAAACAAACAAGCATGGTTTACTAAATGTAAACAAAATAGTAACTAAGTGATTACCTCAATAGGTTGTCCACCAATAATATTTTTTATCAAATCTTTCAGTTCACCAAACTGAGTATTAATACCAGAGAACTGAGTCTCTACAAATATCTTGAAATTCTGAAACTCATGGTAGAACTTAGATTGATCCCAAAACAATTTATGAATTTTAGTTTTCATTGAAACCCCTTCACTCGCTTCTGGCTCATTTTTAACTTTACGCTTTCCTTTGACAAACAAACCTTTTAAATCCAGCGCTGACCTTTCCTCGCCAGTGGGATGTATATTGCTTAATTGCAACTAAATACAAATAATAAAACTGGGTCAGTTAACTTAATGGTTACTAAAAGTAAACCATCAGTGTACCATAAACATATTGGATAAATATATATTAAAGTAAAAGCTAGAAAAATATATTAAAATACCTGGTCAGCAGTTTGATCAAACAGATTTCGCAAGAAATAAGAGCGTTTTTGGACCTCTAACACCTCCCACCGCAGTATACGAGGAATTTCATTTCCTGAACTAGAAGCAACTGAGCTTTCAATTGTAGGGCAACACTCAAAAAACCAGGTTTGGAAAGCCAAAGGGAATCCATCATATCTAGAGGAACTAGGATGACCAGTTTTTGAACCTTTTCTCTTTAAAAAATCACAATTTTTCCAAGTACTCAGTTTACTTTTCAAATACTCGATTGTAAAATGAAACAAATCCTTCCCCCAAGGATAATTTTGAAATTCCCCACTACAAACAAGATCAAAATGCTTATCACGAACATTTGACTCATCTTTGTTGTTATATAAAAAAAGCTCAATAAAATATAAAACAGCCATTTGAAAAGCCTCTTCCTCGTTATTCCAACACTTAGAAACAAAGCTATCCTCCAAAAACTTTTTTGAAACTTTTCTTACATTTCCAAAACAGTTTTTTCTGAAGTCAGAAGACACAGTATTCAGAGACTTAAAATCAACACTGCCATTGACTTTCAAACCGGTTATTAAAGCAAATTCGTCGATTGAAAACTTAAGTAACTTTCCTGACACCTTGATCCACAACTCATATTTAACAGGCTGTTTAACTTCTCTAAGTAGTAAACAGTGAATCAACTGCCTTGAAGTTTGTACTCTTTCATGCGTAAAAAGTATCCAAAAACAGATTGTGAAAACCTTTCTAAAGTTTCAGGTTGTAAAAGATTTTTGATATTAGAAATGACAGAAAGACCAGCATTATGAATTATCTTGTGGGGAAAATGCTCATCAGGCCTAATGAAATAGTCCCAATCCTGAAAAGTACAATTAAAAATGATAAATATATAAAGAGTAAAATATATAATTTAGCAAAAAGAAAAAACATCATTAGAAAACCTATAGAAAACCATATAAACATTACAATAAATATAAAGTAAAAACTAGATTCCCATTAACAGACATTAGGTAAACTATGATCAAAACTAAATTTGGACAAGAACATTTGTAATAAAAATAATGAATGGAAAACAACCTCTTAACTAACACATAGTAAAACAAAAACAAACCTATATACAAATATATGTATATTATAAAAAAATTAGAAAACAAAACTAACGACAGATAACCATTAGAAACTAATAAGATAATTATAATATAAATTAACAATACTTAAAAAAGAGACGAGTAAATTAAACACATAAGCATTCAAAAACTGATTAAAAATTCGAAATCACAAAATGTCAACATTAGTAACTAATAAATAACAAATGAAATGCAATTAATAAAAAAATGTAACAAACAAAATAATTAAAATATCTTAACATTTCTCATAGCTTTAGAACTCTCACCAACAGAGAAGTGAGATTTCATTTTTTTTAACTTGCATCGGAACTTCCTGGAAATCGTCGTCATCATCGTCATGATCATCTGAAACTCTCATTTCAGTAGTTGCATTCTCCACAAAATCAATCTTCCGTTTCATCGCTGGATTCTTTCGTTTAGGAATTTTAGAGGGAGATTTAAGATTTTTTTAGAAACTGAGCGTGTAGTAACCATTTTGAGAAGACGAGTATGAAATTAAAAAACTGAACACGAACAACACTAAGTAATCGTGGATAAGCAGTTAAGTAAACAAAAATAAAAAAGGAAATGGAACGGTTAACAGAGAAAACGAAGGAAATTCAAACATGTAATGACAGACACAACACCTAGATTATAGAGAAAGGATTAATAGCTATGAGATAATTAAAATGTATTTAATGGTAAAAAAGGGAACGGAAAAGTACTGATTTGCAATAAAAAGGAAGCAGGTCGTAAAATAGATGAAGGCCGGGCCACGTAGTGCTGATGAGAATATTTAGGACTTTTGACGTGCTGGGCCTAATTTCCACTAATTTTTTTAGGGACGATGACAAAATTACCTAAAATTTTAAAAATATTTACAAAAGTACCTGTAAACTTTTTTTATTTACAAAAATATGACTGATTTAAAATTAATTACAAAAGTATCAAAAAATGAAAATTAATTACAAAAGTACGATTTGTATAATGTCGGTATAATTATGGTATAATTTTGGAATATTAAAACTATAAATCAGATAATTTAAAAAGAATATTTTGTTTATTATTGGTATAATTTCAGTATATTTTTGGTATATTGATTATAAATTTTTATATATATTTTCTAGTTGATAACATGTATTTTGTTTTTATGTGTATTTTTCACTATAGTTGGTAATGAACTAGAAAATTTGTATACTCTTGGTATACTGATGGTATAATTTTGGTATATTATTAATTTAATTTTCAGTATACGATTTGATGTAATTTTGGTAAATTTTTATTTAATATTAATAAAATCTCAGTATGTATAATGTTGGTATAATTTTGGTACAATGTTGATATAATGTTAGTTTATTAGTATACTAACATTATACCCACAGTATACACCGTATGTTTGATATTATTTTTTATTTTTTTATACTTTTGTAAATATTATTAATATTTTTGTAAATAAAAAAAGTCAACATATACTTTTGTAATTATTTTCATTTTTTTTGGTAAATGGTGTAATTTCCTCATTTTTTTAATTTTTCGAACCGTCCAAAAACAGAACCTTGAACTGTAAACCGATAAATTTGAACTGTAATCATCGATATATAAACCTAGTAAAATGCTAGGTAGCTTTTATACCATTTTAATTATTGCTCATTAATAGTAGTATTGTATTTGTATTCTATCTAGTATTCTAATTACAACTTTAGTAAAACAAACAAAATTTAAATAGGTAATCGAGAAGTATTTAGAATTATCTACTACAAATATATTTTGATAAATTAAATAAGTATTTTATTTAAGTTGGGAATATATGATTTAATCGTCCCAATTATCTAAATATATAGATATTTATCATAGTTTATTTAATTTAGCCCTTAAAGAGAAGAAGAAAACAATAAAGTATTGTGTTTGATCAAAACTAAAAGTAAGCTTACATTTTTGCTCTCTTCTTCTTCACTCCACATTTTACACTTTTTTTCCCAATACTTTGTAATTCTTTTTAGTTTTGTAATTTTTCTGTTCAGCTTTTATGAATTGAAGGGTAGTTTTAATTTCATGCAAAGTTCAGTTCTTGATTAATGTTAAGTTGTATATGATTGATTTAGTTTTGCATGTAAGTAATTGCTTTTGATTCTAAATAGTTTATTAATGATTAATGCATTGAAAGTAATGTTTTTCTTACTATTAATTTGATTGATTTATTAGGGTTTTGCCTTTGAATCCATAGAGAAAAATTAAATTAAATTTAAAGTCCCATTCTTTTGTGTTAATTACTTGTTTTGGGACATTGAATTGGTTTTGGGACTGAATTTGCAGATCTGTTGGTTAAATTTTGGATTTTGGAATGATTATTTGATGTTGAATGGGGATACAAACTATGGGATCTGAAGCTGATGGTACTGGTAATAATGGCAAAGAGACTCAGTTACAGCGTTTAGGAAGAAACAACTCTATGTACAGTCTAACTCTGGATGAAGTTCAAAGTCAGTTAGGTGACCTTGGGAAGCCTTTGAGCAGCATGAATCTCGACGAGCTTCTCAAGAACGTATTCACCGCGGAATCTGCTCTGCAGCGTCAGGGGAGTAATCTGTCGTTAACTGATTCTCTTAGCAGCAAGACGGTTGATGAGGTTTGGAGAGACATTCAGCAAACCAAAATTAACGAGCAAAGTAAGCCGACGTTGGGAGAGATGACTTTGGAGGATTTCTTAGTTAAAGCAGGGGTTGTTGGGGTTGATCCAGATCAGCTTGCGCCACAAACCCAATGGATGCAGCAATATCAACATCCACAGCAAGCTATGATGGGTGTTTATATGTCCCAACCCATGCCACACCCTCATCATATGTACCCTGAGAATCAGTTGTCTACATCTATGGGGATATTATCCGATGTACATAACCCTGCCCCTGCCCCGGTGCATATAGTTGAGAAGACAGTTGAAAGAAGGCAGAAAAGGATGATCAAGAACCGTGAATCTGCCGCTCGTTCACGCGCGCGCAAGCAGGTACTTCTTGGTGCACCTTAACTTTAGTTTTAGAGGAAAAAAAAGTTTGTGTTGCATGATCTGAAAGCTCATCTTTAACAGGCATACACAAATGAGCTTGAGAACAAAGTGTCTCGTCTGGAAGAGGAAAACGAGAGGCTTAGGAAACGCAAGGTAAGGGCTTTCTTTTATATGCTACTTTTGTGCATCTTCCTTTTGAATAAATTTACATGCTCAACTATGGTTTCATTTCCTTTTCCTGGAATTTAAGGAAGATTAACTCTTTTCTTTGACTGTGGAATGAATTTGTTAAATTAGAGTTGCTAGCTAGTTTCAGAATTACTTTTGTGGGGTCTTAGTGATTAGAGTACTGTTCATGATTGTGGATTTTCATGAAGAGCAGACGTACTCTTAAACATTATTTTCTTTCTTCATGTTGGGAGGAAAACTAAAAAAGGGAATGCTGATTTGATTTCTTCCTGGGTTGTTTTCTAAATTCTTCCATACCATTGGGCGGCTACAATTTCTCAAACTTTCAGTTTTAATCTTCACTGTTGTTTAGTACTTTAACTTGTTGGTATTCCCTCAACCACGAAGTCAGAAGGACTGTAAAGTATTTGAACCAATGACTAAAAGTAGTGAGAGGGGTGCAGTTTGTCTAGTAATCAGTCTACCCCTAATATATTAAGAGGGCGTGAAAGTATGCAGTGCATGGGTGTTAATCAATTTATTTGGTCAGTTTTAAGGTTGATACTCAGGAGAATTCTAGTTAAAATCCCTTGATTAATATGATTTTCATTTTGATACTTTTTCATGCATCAACATTTAGCTGATCGGATCTTTTGGAGTTATGTGTCTTTTAAACCAGGGGCAGACATGTGTAGAGTTGTATTCTTTGCCCATGGCTGGTGAAATTTAGTTACTGGTGTCTGAGTTTTTAGATTCTAGTAGCTTCCTTTATTAATGAACAAAATGCTTTTTCTTAATGATGCATTCATTTGTGGTTTCTAAAACACAATTCTATGCAAATATATAATAATTTTGCAGTTGTGGATTGTTGCAATTGACTGGCGATGTTTTCTAGTTTCATTCTTAAAGTTGCAATATACTTGGTATGAAACTAAAACTTTAAGATAGAAATTTCCTGTATTCTATCAGAAATTTATCTTTGTTCCTCAGTGTACGATCATTAAAGGATTGTGCTTCGCATACAAAGCAGTAACAAGTATGGGTGCTATAATGAGCTGATTTTGTTTTAAATGTATCAACCCAATCTTTTTCTGAAAGCTCAAAATGATGCAACCATATCATAAACTGACTAAACTCTCAAGTGATCCATACAAAAATATAGGAACGTATCTAAACTCCCAAATATAGTGTCGTAACATCAGAAAACCTTCTTGTTGCACCATATCTTATAAGCTATTACGCTAGCTAGTTTTTTAGACTCTTTGTCCTTTAAGTCTTAACCAATTTGTCAATTATCTCTCTGCTGTACTATGAGAAATTAAATTCTGTTAGGTTCTCTAATCCTTGCTTAGACCATATAATAAAACAATTTTGTCTTGTTGTAAGACCAAAATTATATTAGCACAGCATTATACCTCCAACAATGCATTGAGACATTCATTAGCTTTGATAGTGCATGTGATACCACAAGCCTATCGTCCAAAAGTTTCAACAGAGTTGCTTTTTGAGCCAATTGAAGACCAGTCATCCTGAAGCTTTATTTAGAGTTTTTTTTTGAGCTTATAGAGGCCTAAGAAATGTACTAGATTCTCCTTCTTGTTCTTGTTGTACAATTGCTTTATTTTGAGCTTCATTGCAAAATTCAGCCAAATTTGCTGATTTTCTTCTTTTGGTCTTTAGTGTTGTAGCAAATCGTGTGTTCGGGATTTAGTGGAGAAGCACTTTTGCAAACTTGATGCTTCACAAAGCAAGTTTGAGATAAGCGGTTTCAAAACAAAAATTGGGTATTCAAATTACTTTTAGAAGTGCATTTTGCCCTAAAAACAGTAATCCCAAACTATTAAAATTAGATACTCTATCCTTAGTTTTAGAACAAAAAATTTCCCTTATGTTCCTTAATATTCAATTGAAGCCAAAATATATTTTATCTTCTAGGAAAAGACGTTTTTGTTTGGCATAAATAGGATGTTTGAAGGAAAGGAAAGTATTGGGTTTTTAACTTGATATAAGTTAGCAACCCATTTTAAAAGTAGCCAAGCTGTTTGTAGTTTGTACTATTCGGTAAAAATAGATCATCTTACTCTATCTTAACAAAAATACAACTCCTTTATGTTCTAAGCAAATTGACACTCAATTATGCTATCTATATCTGATGTTATTGGGGTTCAACAATATGGATCTTTTGTGTTATTCTTTGTCCATATCCCTATTACATATAGGATTAATGTTGCCAAATCCCTTTTTACTATTTTTCCCGGTCATTTTAGGTTTTGCTCTTACCCTTTACTTTTATAATTTGGATGTGCTCAGGTTTCATCTTATTTTCTTTCTGAAAGTTGATTAATTATCCTTGCAAGAGATAGTTAATTAACAAAAAAATAGAAATAAACAATAACTCGGTTCTTTTAAAGAATAAATTATTCTAGAATTCCATAAGTGACCCACTAATTGATCAATTTAATTAAGCTTTGATATATACTCTATAGGAGTATCAATTTAATTAGATAAGTAGCATTTCTGCGGACATGAACATTGGAGTATTTATCTACAATCTTCTTAAGTTCGAGTGTTTCAAATTCAAATGAAATTTTATTTGTCAATAATAGTTTTTCTTCTGATTTCAAAGTTTATTTTAAGTATAGGATTCCATTCATCTGTTATCTTTTTTTTTTTGTAATTTCTTCAATAAATACCCAAGTTATGCTAACTCATTTGACATCTGTATTTTACCTGTATCAATGTCAAGCGCTATATCGTGTTATTTTCTTTGAAATTGATGTGTTAAGTTCAAGGAGGTTTAGTAATAATTTCTTTCAATTTTTGGTTTGGGTTTTATGCAACCACTCTAGCTTGATTTGTTTATGTTTGAACTACGAGGGGAACAACTTATTATGTTTCAAAGCTTTCCGATAAATATTAACCGGACCTGACTGATTTTCCAGTTGAACCAGAGCATTGTATTCCGTTTTTGCAGACAGTAGTTCTGGGTCAAAGCTGTATAGAGGTTCTATTTGTTGATGATTATGATGCTTGAGAGAATATTTCAACCCCGGCATTTTAACTACTTCGGTGTTCAGAAAGAATTGAAATGATCGTATAATGTCTAAAAATTAAACCTCGTTTAATATTTACGTATTTCATTTTATCGACCTTGACTTTACAGGATTTGGAAAAGATGCTGCCTTGTGTTCCCCTCCCTGAACCAAAATACCAACTTCGCAGAACGGCGTCAGCCCCATTCTAGCATCCACATATATGTTATCTGCGCTGAAGTCGTGGAAGTTTTGTAAATGTAACGCATTTGATTTTTTGCTTTACGGAGAAAAGGTTGGTTACGCTTAAGTTATATTGAGCTCTTTTAGAGGCAGCTCATTGTCAGTTCTTGTGAAAAGTATAGTTTAGCAAGTTTTCATGTTACATTTGTAGTTTTCGTTAAATGCTGCTAAGAATTTCCTTTTCTGACCGATAGTTTTTATATGTTGTTCACCTTCTAGCAGCTATGCCATTTTTGTTCTTTTCAGCCTGACAAGTTACTTTTGTTAGAGATGTAAATAAATTCTATATTAAATAATATTAAAAAATTAAGTGATTTATAAATAGATATTAGTATAATTAACTGATTTTATTATTCTTCCAAAGATACAAGAGTTGCAAGATATATAATACTAATTGATTGTTCACTTTACAAAATTTGTTATCTCATTTTATTTTCTTTCATGTATATCAAGTATTTTATTTCTATCTATCATTTGGCTTATTTAGTTATACTTTAAATTAGTTTTCATATAATTTATCTTCTTATAAAAATAATTACGGTACTAGACTTTCTAGTATTTAATAAATTTATAATTTTAATAATTAATAATAATTTTGGGAATTAATTTTATTTTATGTCGGATAATTAATAATTTTGTTATTTAATAATTTATAAAAATATGTTTTATAGATATGTTAATTTTGTAAAATTTAAAATATACTTTTTATTTTATGTCTTAACTAATACTTATTTTATTATGTATTATATACAAATTAAGCTATTTTATTTTATAAATATATTTTTTTGATAATTATTTTTTGGTTGAATGTCAAGCAGACAATTGTTTGAGTTGAATACTATTTTCTTTTGGATTGAAAATAAAAATATGCAAGGGTGATTTTGCCCTTTTTAATGAACGTATCCGAATTTGCTGATTTAGTGATAGTTGTGAATATTTGAATTAGCTTTTTAGGGCTGTTTAAACCAGTTCAATCAGATGTCGAAAAAAAGAGTTATGTCATAGATATTCAGATTGGAATGTCAAAAATACTCATATTTAGAGTATATATACTGATTTGGTAAAGAGTCACCATGCCTTTACATATAGCGATTTTGTCCTCTTTAGAGGATGAATCTAAATTCGATGTCTTCATGAAAGTTGTAATTATTCGAGTTAGCTTTCTAGTGCCGTTTGAATCAGTTAAATCGAATCTCAAGATAAAAAGTTACGCCATAAATAATCATACTGGATATAAGTAGATACATCGGGATGTATACTTATTTGATGAAGAGTCGCCATGCTTTTACATAGGCAATAGTTTCAAGGGCGATTTTTTTTTTCAAAGAACGAATCTAAAATTGCTCTCTTCATAAAAATTATAGGTATTCGAGTTACCTTTTCAGTGCCGTTTGAATCAGTTAATTCGAATGTCGGAAAAAAAAGTTATGCCATAAAAGTTCAGACTGAACTATCGAAAATACACATATAGATGGAATATCACTTGATTATCCGCCAATTACCGCCAAGTAAACTTAAAAATAAGGCTTAATTGCACCAAAAATCACAAACTTTCGCGTGTTTTTGGTATTCAACATAATCTTTTTTTCTTGACATATTTAACATTAACTTTCATTTTTTGGCATATAAACAGCGTCATTTTGCATCCATATCGGGACAATTTTTCAAAAGAAACGCGACCGTGGACAAATATGCCAAAAAATGAAAGTTAAAATTAAATATGCCAAGAAAAAAAGATTATATTAAATACCAAAAACACGCAAAAGTTTGTGAGTTTTGATGCAAGTAGGCCTAATAACAATGAATTTCAATCAAAGAGAATTAATGGAGTAATCCAATGTCTGGTGATTTAATTGGATAAAATAAGTTAGTTAAAAATTAATAAAAATGACATATATTTAAATTTATAATAATTGAATATATTTATTTTAGGGTTAATTTCATATAAAATCACCACCTTTACACGTTTTTTTATTTTAATCACGTCATTTAAAAAGTGTCAAATAAAATCATCACCTTTCATTTTTTTGTAAATCAATCATCGATGAGTGAAATTCGATGTCTTTTTCCTCCCAAATAAATGTTTTAATCTGACTAATGCCCTATTAACACACAAAATACATTCCTCTTATTCTTTTTTTGTTGATTCCGATTGTCAAGTCAACAAAGATATACCGAATTTTCACATTCGTGATAGATTTGCAAAAAATGAAAGGTGATGATTTTATTTGATACTTTTTAAAGGACGTGATTAAAATGAAAAAATGTGTAAAGATGGTGATTTTATATGAAATTAACCCTTTATTTTATTATAATTTTGATATAAGTATATTTAAACTATTATTAAATTTACATTTTTTAAATAAATTCATCTAATGGTGATAGGTAGACAAAGTAACCACAAAAAATCCTTTTAATAGAGTTACCACGCCTTTACACATGCATCATCTTCAAGAGCAATTTCATCTCTTTTCAAGGACAAATCTAAATTTGTTGTTCACGTGAAAAATATGGATATTCGAGTTAGCTTTGAAAGGCTGTTTGTCGGTTAAATCATATGTCGGAGAAAAGAGTTATTTTCATAAATAGTCAGACGGTATATAAAGTATATACATGTGGATATAGACTGATTTGGTGAATATTCACCATGCCTCTACATAGGCAGCAACTTCAAGGGAAATTTCGTCCTTTTAAAGAACAAATTTGAATTTGCTTTCTTAAAAAAGTTGTTGGTATTCGAGTTAACTTTCTAAGACCGTTTTAATCGGTTAAATCAGAAAAAAGTTTTATGCCAGAAATAGTCAGGTATGATATAAAATAGATATACGTGGATTATACTGATTTGGTGAAAAACTATCATGCTTCTATACAAGACAATTTCAAAAGCGATTTTATCCTTTTAAAACAAGAATCTGAATTTAGTGTTTCGATGAGCAATGTAGGTATTGAAATTATCTTTTAAGAGCCTTTTGAATCAGTTAAATCAGATATAAAAAAAATTATACCATAAATAGTCAGAATGTCTATACCCAGAAAAGAGATATGATAGATATTAAGGGACTTAAGTAGCGATTTGCCCCTTCAACTTGTAAGCAATGGAAAATTAACACATAAATTAACTTTGTTGGCAAATCAATACACGAATTTGATGATTATGGGCAATTAGCCCATTTTGGCAAATTAACTTACAAGTTTAGAGGGCAAATTGCCTCTTTAGGATATAATTAACTTACAAATTAATGGGGCAAATTGCCAAAATGGGGCAAATTGCTCATAATACCAAATTCGCGTACTGATTTGCCCACAAAATTAATTTATGTGTTAATTGCTCATTGCTTACAAGTTTAGGGGGCATATTGCCACTTAAGTCGATATTAAGGTGATGAGGATTTGTCGTGATAAGATTTTTAACAAATAAATTAAAGGCTTAATTGCTTCAAAAAAATCACAAACTTTCGCGTGTTTTTGGTATTTGACACGAACTTTAAATTTTGGTATATAAATACACAAACTACCAATTTTTTGCATATATAACACGGACACCGTTTTTGACATAAAACGACACCGTTTTTGACCTAAAACGACAACGTTTTATACCTAAAACGGCAGTGTTTTTCACCTAAAACGGAAACTTGATCATATATACAAAAAATTGATAGTTTGTGTATTTATATGCCAAAATTAAAAGCTCGTGTCAAATACCAAACACACGCAAAAGTTGGTAATTTTTTATGCATTTAAGCCTAAATTAAAAACAATACATTTCAATGAAAAAAATCATGGAAAAATCGAACACATATGTATATTTAGTAAGTCAAAATAACTAGTAAAATGCATTTACTTTAATTATCAAGTGACGAAAATATCATACATTTAAATTTAAAAAATTAGTAATTTATAAATAATTGTATAACTAATTCTATATTTTATTAAAATTTAATGTTAATAAATCTATAATATTTTAATATTCATCTATTTTTAAAGACATGTAGTATTTTTACTATATTAATTTTAATAAATAAATATATATATTAAATAATATTTATATTTAAACAATTAAATCTACTCATATCAACTAATTATAGAAAGAGCAAATTATTCTAATACCCCTACATATGTCATAATTTACAGTTTGCTATTTATTTAAAAACCAAACCATTTGATAGCTCACTTTCAATTTCGTTAAAAATTAGGGGTTTCTATAGTTCCGTCAATAAGTTGGTTTTCACTTTCAATTATATTAACAATATGGTACCTCATTTTCAAACGATTTGATATCTCACTTTTAATTCGTTAACGATTTGGTACGTTGTTTTCAATAGTTTTGATACTTCATTTTCAAACTATTCAATTCTGTTGACAATTTGATATCCAAATTTAACAGAAGGTTCTAATTATTTATAAAAATAAAAATGAAATATCGAATCATTTGATTTTTAAATAAAAGATACCAAATTGTAAATTAAAATATATGGGAGGTCGCACATAAATTTGTTCTTATAAAAATTTCACGGGTCCATCAGTCATGTATAGCTTTAAAGGTAATTGATTTTGAAGGTCATTAAACTTTCGAGTTTTTTCATTTCAGTCACTAAACTATTTTTTTTCTTTTTGATCAACTAAACTTTCAATTTTTTCATTTTAGTATTTTCCAGCGAAAAATGCTTAGGTGGCAGCCGAAATTATTATTTTTACTTGAAAACTTGCCATATGTGCATAATTTAACCTAAAAACTCATTTTCCAAGTGAAATTATGTAAATGTGATAAATTTTCAAAGTAAAACTAGTAAAATCCGGTGCCACATGTCAATTTCCGGCTGCCACCTAAGCATTTTTGGCCGAAAATACTAAAATAGAAAAAAATAAAAGTTCAATGATCGAAAAGAAAAAAATTAGTTTAGTAAAAACTGGAAAGTTCAGTGATGGTTAGAATCAATTATCTATAGTTTTAATGTTTTTTAAGAAATTACCATACTTTTGGTGTGTGGACTTTTTAAAAAATAACAAGTTAGTTTTTGAACAAAAATTTATCACGAATCAGTGTGTGAACTTGTTAGAAAATTACAAATTGGTGTTTTTAGCAGGTCACCAACAAGTTACATGTTACCCTAATGTATTAAATTGACATTTTTTTATTTGGAAAAAAGTTCAAAATAATCTTTTATTTTTATCCTATATACAAATTAGATATTTATGTTATTAATTATAAAAAAAACCATTTTCATCACAAAATTAGACAACTAAATATTTTTTTTATTTAATTTATATTAATTACTAAAATTAAAAATATTCAATATGACCTAACATCGTCTACCGTTTCATGGATCAACCATTATCCGATTTACGGATACACCGCGAAAAATAAATAATAAATTAATTTTTTCAATTTATAATAAAAATATTAAAAGTCGAATTACGGACCTTCCGAATTACAGATGGGTCCGAAATTTAAACCCACTAGACCCACCGGAGATGGAGCTCTCAGCAGAGCTCCTTCTCCAGTGGTGAGAAGGAGCAGCTCCTTCACGAGCTGTTCCTCAATCCCGTTTTGAGAAGTAGCAGCTGCTCCTCTTGAGAAGGAGCGACGCTCTTGCTCCTTCTCAAAGAAGGAGTTGCTGCTCCTTCTTACCGGAGAAGGAGTTGCTGCTCCTTCTCCGGCGGGGCTTCGTGGGTCCGAAACCGTAATTCTGTATTTTAATTTTTTTATTTAGAAAAGATTAAAAAATTTAAAAAATAATTAATTAATTTTTTATTAAATTAATTTTTTATTTAAGGTCTGTTTGAACGTTTTTAACGATGAAGGACTAAAATTGAAATAACTAAAAAGTTTGAAAACTGGTTAAAGTCAGAAACTGGCAAATACAGTGCTTTGTGATTATTCAACAAGTTGCAACACCAGTTTGATATAAAATAAAGTTCAAACACCATATCGTCATTTTGTAAAAAGTTGAAATACTAAAAGTATAGTAATCCCTTTTTTTAATGATCTTTTTAAATTTTGAAACATCTGTCATATATAGCTTTAATGTTTTTTGAACAAAGGATCAATTCACCCCCTTAACTTGTCACGAAATATCAAATGAGTCATTTTAAAGGTTTTTAGATCAAACTAACCCACAACTTGCATTTCCGTATCAAAAAAACCCACAACTTGTGTTTTCGTGTCAAAAAAGCCCCTCTGACACAAAAAAGAGAGTGAGATTGACTAAATATAAATTTTAACACTAATTAATCATAATTTAATACTAATTAAATACATTAATATTCTAATTAAAATCTAACTATAACCTAATTTAAAACTAATCGAATTGAATTAAACCCAATCTGCAACAATAAAAATGACGGCCTTGCTCCTCAAACCGTCGCCCTCAGTGCTCCTCAAACCGCCGCCGGCCCTGCCGCTACTCTTCAGCTTGCCCTGCAGTTGATCCTCAACAAGAAGAAACGATCAATTGAAACCCGTCGACCCTGATACATACAATACCCATCAATTGAAATCAGCAAAATCAATTCAAAATAACAAAATCTTATACCCATCAATTGAAATCAACAAAATCAATTCAAAACCACAAAAATCTTAAATCAATTAAAACAAAAAAATCTCAAATAGAAAACTAAAATATTAATCGCCGTTGACTCCCTCTGTCCAATGATCTTCTTCTTTATCCTCGACATCGGTCCCATCTGGTTTTGTTTGTCATCGCCGTCGTCTTCTATCACCTCTGCCCGTCGCACAGACGCACGGCAAAACGAACGACGACGATGATGTTATGAACTAGTTCGATGAAATGCAGAAATTGCAGCTTGAAGAAGAATATGGAGGATAAAGAAGAAGATGAAAGACAACCACTGGTTGTTGCTAGAAAAACAACTATGGATGGACACAAGAAGAAGATTGAAGAGATGACGGCGGTGGGTTAAGATTTACCCTTTGTTCATAAATTAGGTTAGGTTATTTTTTTAATATAAATTATATTTTTTATTACATAATGAAAAAAAGTTTAGAAAGATCCTTTCATTTTTATGTAAATGTTAATTTGATTTTTGAAGTTTTGAAAAATAAAGGTTATAATTGAAATTTAAAAATGTATATACTAGTATAAGAAATGAAATAAAAATTAAGGATCATTTTAAACTTTTTTACATTTTAAAGTAGAGAGTGTATTTCACTCGAGGGTGTGAGAGTGGGGAAGGGCCTTTTTGATGCTAAAATGCATAGTTGTGGGTTAGTTTGATCCAATTTCTTCAAAAATGACCTTTTTGATATTTCGTGCCAAATTGAGGGGGTGAATTGATCCTTTATTCAATGTTTTTTCACAACAAAAATTCTCCCATGATGAAGACACGCAACCACTTGAATAAAAAAACGAACACCCCCAAATCCATCACCCAAATCAGAAAACATAAACCCGGACACACCCAGTAAAAACCCAGCTCCGGTTCACTGTATCGGGCGAAAACCAGTTACATTCGCCAGTGGACCCCCCACTAACGACCACAGTTAACAGAAAACAAAAATAAAAAAATAAAAAAGAATTCAATTCCCTCGCTTTCCTCCGTTTCTCATTAAACTTCTTTAGGTTCAGCTGAATAAATATGGAGTACGGTTACTGGTTAAGCGGCGAAACGACAGCAGCAGAGGCAGAAACGACGACGTGTTTGAACAGCTGGGTGCAACAAACGGAAGAGAGTTACCAACTGCAGTTAGCATTAGCTTTGAGATTATCATCGCAAGCTGCTTTAGCGACTGATTCCTATTTCTTGGATTTCAATTCCACTTCTCATTCTCCTCAGTCCCTTTCTCATCGATTTTGGGTAAATTTTTTAATTTTTATTTTTGTGCTGAGTAATTTTTAAATTTTATTAGTTTTTTTTTGTTTAGCTGTGTATAACAGTTTGATTTCTTTTATATTTTTTTTAGTTTTGTGGATTTATTGTGTTGGCAAGAGTCTTGTTGTAAGTAGAGAATTTTAGTTCATCCAAGTGCATTTTGGATGAAATAGAATCGTATCAAAAGTAGCCCGTACGGGTTTGGTCTGGTGGTGTAAGTCTCAGCCATCTGGGCGCTATTACGGGTTTAAACCCTGGTTACTTCCTTTCTAATAAATGGAGTGGTTGGAACTTGATTGCCGGGCATTTTGCCCGGAATTGCCAGGAATATGGATTTGCGGGTGGTCCATATCCTGTGATCCTGAGCTGAAGCTCGGGAGAGTGAGTCCTTGTCACGAAAAAAGAAATATCATATAAAAAGTAGTAACTTTGCTAGGAATTCAATTCAATTTTATTACTCTTTATTTGCTCTTAACAAACTTGATTTTTGCTAGAATTTTATAGAATTGAATTCATTCCTATCAAAACAAGGTTGTGTTTTCATTAGCATATTTCTTTTGTGGATTTTCACATAAATTCCATAAAGAGAATGAAATTTATTTATATCAAAGACAGTGCTAGTCGTAATCTTTAAAGAATTTAGGGTGGTTTGATTGATGTGTTGAATGTTTTTTGAAAATGTCTTGTAGGTAAATGGGTGTCTAAGTTACTATGACAGAATCCCAGATGGGTTTTATGTAATTCATGGAGTGGATCCTTATGCTTGGACTATAAGTACAGACCAAAAAGAGATTGGCCTGATCCCATCTTTTGAATCCTTAAAAGCTCTCAATCCTTGCGATGATTTGTTTGTTACTGTAATCTTGATGGACAAATTTACGGATCCTGGTTTGAAGGAGCTAAATAATAGAGTTATTAGTCTTTCTAGTAACTGGATAACTACAAAAGATGAGATTGATCAGCTTGCTAATCTTGTCTGTAATCGCATGGGGTGAGTTTTCTTATAGTACTGACTGGACATCTTGTTGGTTGATGTATCTTTTTGTCTTGTAATTTTATGGACAAGTTTTTTGATTGATGACAGGGGTGTGACTGCTACTGAACAAAATACGTTTGCTATGTGCTGGAAGGATTGCACTGAAGTTCTGCAAAACCGTTTAGGATCCATTGTCCTCCCTATTGGAAGCTTACCTGTTGGCCTTTGTGTTCATCGTGCCCTACTCTTTAAAGTAAATGCCGTATGATTTTAAGTGCATCGTTCTACTTTTGCATGATCGGTTATGCAATTGTTAAAATCTACCATTTTGTTTGTTCAATGCAAAAGTGCACTACATTCAGCTATTTATATCTGCCCTTCAGATATTCCAACTAATTTGCACTATAAATGTTTCTTTTGTACGATTGTTAAAGAAGCATTTCTTTCTCAAGCATAGATATGTCTATTGCAAAAATTTACTGGATGAAGCTTTCCTTTAATTGTGATTTTGTAGGTGTTAGCAGACTCAATTAACTTACCATGCAGAATTGCTAAAGGCTGTAAATACTGTAGAAGAGACGATGCTGCTTCTTGTATTGTACAAGTTGGTGATGAGAGGTATGTGCTATTTAAAGTCATGAAAGCTGAGAAAATGTGAGGTATTTAGCTATGCAGAAGTTTGTAGAAAATAAGGATATCGAATGCGCAAGGGTGTATCTTTGTCGTGTTTGTTAAATGTTTCTTCTTTTACTAGTGCATAAAAATGACTTAGCTTTATCTTTTTCAGTTTTTACAAAATTAATAGAAAAACAAAAATTGACAAATGAATATAGAAAAATGAACCCGCTCACTATTTTCTGTACAAGCTTGAATGAAAGTAAATGATGCCAAGAACTAAGGAGCATAGTTAGATAGAAGCTCTACCAGTGTGGAACTTGTTCAGGTATTAGAGATAAGTAGTTGAATTTTTAATCTGTTTGCGGTTGGACAAGAAAATATATGCCCCTGGCTTCTCGTTCGTTTTTCATCTCTATCTTAAGAGAGTAAATCAACTGTATTAAAATAATTTTTTTTTAATCAATGAATTGCATATGACCTTTATGCTTTTAGCATCTCCTGTGCAATGAGTGAATCTTCTTGCTCTCTACTCAGCATTGCAATTGGAGTTTTAGATGTCTGACTTTGAATTTATCTACAAATGTTTCTAGGGAATATTTGGTGGATTTGTTTGTGAAACCAGGGTCATTAAGCCAGCCTGATTCCTCACTCAACAGTACTTCTTCAATCTTAGTTTCTTCTCCATTATCTCATACAACTTATAAGCCAGTCCAAACAGCTGATGATCTCAGGATGTTGGCCAAACACTTCTTTGACTCGGACTCACTTAATCTTGCATTTGATGATACTACTTCAGGTGATTACCTTGATTTTTCTCAACTATACATTTTTAATCTTTCCATAAGTACCATTGATTCTTTTGGCATCAATGAAAAGCTTATCTTCCTCTACTATTTTCTTTGGCTGTCAGCCTCATCCCTGAAATCTATCTCATTTTTATTATTGTTTGAGATACAAATAGTTGCTCTGTTTCCTTAAAATTGTGTACTAGTTGTCTGATTTCATTTTTATATGTTTGTATCATTCAGTAGTGCACTTCTGTGGTGTTTTTATTTGATTTTCTTTGTGTGTGTTGACGTGGATAATCCCATATTGGTTGTGTGTGTGAATGGACTTGTGTTTATATATCGGTTGGACCTCTCAACTTAGTACCAATTGATTTTAAGATGGAATCTAACAGTGCATAAATTGAAGAACATCAAACTGAGATTTGCGTCTCTAAACAGACACAAAAGGGGAAACATTATATCGATTCTTATGTCTTTATGATGTCTTACATGCACATGTAATGCATCTCATATGCCAAAAATACTCAAGTAATGCTGTTACCTGGATATTTCATTAGAACTGATATTTAATCAAAAGATTTATTACTAATATTAGCACCAAAAAAAAATTACCATACAGGCAGTGCTATTGATCAAGATGACAAAATTAGTCAAACTTTCTTCAAAGACGAAAAATATAGTGACTCGAGTAGCTCACCTGAAGATACAATTCTGCCAACTCATACTAGAGGTCGACATCCAATTTCTGTCTTACCCGATGCTTCAAATAACCAGTTCTTCTTCAAAGAAAATCAGCCATTTGTAAGTAAATCAAGAAGCGAACTTCAACTTGAAGAGGAAGATTTGGATATTCCATGGAATGAACTTATTCTCAAGGAGAAGATTGGAGAAGGTATTTTCTTATTTGAATGTTTAGCATTTCACATCGATGATCATAAATATTCACATTTCCCTTAATACGTGTGCTTTTCAGGTTCTTTTGGAACCGTCCGTAGGGCAGACTGGCGCGGTTCAGTAAGCACTTTTTTAAATGTTGAGTTCATAGTTCATCCCTGATCTTGGTTTTACTGCCTTATCTTTAATGTTGAGCCTGTCATGCTAGGATGTTGCTGTCAAAATTCTTATGGAGCAAGATTACCATGCAGAGCGCTTCAATGAATTTTTGTGTGAGGTGCACAAACATTGACTAGTGACTGGCTTTCCCAGTCTCATTCTCTTGATCTAATTTAACTGTATTGGTCTGTCTATCAGGTCTCAATCATGAAACGTTTGCGACATCCAAACATTGTTCTTTTCATGGGTGCTGTTACTCAGCCTCCGAACCTGTCCATAGTTACAGAGTATTTGTCAAGGTATTTAAGCCTCCATACATATTGATGATCTAGTAGATGCTTCTTCATTTGGTCATTTTATCTCAAGTAAATGCATCATATTAATAGATGAAAGGAAATATCTTATCTTGATACCAGGGGTAGCTTACATAGACTTTTGCATATGCCTGATGCTCGACGGATACTAGATAAAAATCGTCGCTTAAATATGGCTTATGATGTGGTACGCTTCTATTTCTTACTTCTAGAATTTCAGTTGGCAAATGGTGTGTCAGTTGATTGTTATTGCTTGGAAAAGTTTGAACCATTGGTCATTCTTAGCATTTTCAACTTGACTTAATTCATTTCTTGGGCTTACTAGCTGTTTACTTCCCTATACAGGCAAAAGGTATGAACTATCTTCATCAGCTTAGACCTCCCATTGTACATCGCGATTTGAAGTCTCTCAATCTCTTAGTGGACAGTCAATATACAGTAAAGGTTAGTAACATCGCCTTTCTTCTAATAGAGATATCTGCTTTATTCACAAGCATTGTTGTAACAATAAAACCCTTCAATGGAAGGGGACGAATGCAACACATCACCCTATTTTTACCTCTCGTGTTACTGATGTATTGCACCAAGGCCGTTCAAATCTTATGTTCTATTGAAGATCAGAAAAATAAACAAAGAAAATAAATAATCGACCCAAGTGTCTTTTTACTCCCTTGGTGTCAGCTGTCAGATGGGGGTTATTTTGAGATTGCTGGTTGAATCAGTATAGTTTAACTGCAGAACATGCTGTGCTCACTTTTGATATCTACATATTGCTTATCTATGTAGTAAGGACAGTAACAATTTTTGCCTCTGGGAAAATGACACTTATGATCATTTAGGTTTGCGATTTTGGTCTATCCCGTTCAAAAGCAAGGACTTATCTTACATCAAAAACTGCAGCAGGAACTGTAAGTTGTACTAAAAAATTTAGAAGTTATTTTACAAGGTATCTTGTGCTTTACTAGACTAAAACATCTTGTTGTTGCTTCTTTTTTGTAGCCTGAGTGGATGGCGCCGGAAGTTCTTCGTAATGAGCCATCCAATGAAAAATCTGATGTATATAGCTTTGGTGTGATTTTATGGGAGCTAATGACACTACAACAACCTTGGAGAAGTCTAAATCAAGCACAGGTTTATCTATCACCATGCTGCATGCGGCATGCTAAAAATTCAAAGAACATATTGATAATTGGTTATGGTGGTCATTTAATTTGCATTAACTTAACAAGTAATAGATATTATATTCTCTAAAAAGGAGATTGTAACTTAAATAAGTTTCTCTAGTAAATAAAATATGAAGAACGGGAATAAGCTGTGGTTGATATTGGAGTACTAATTAGGATAATTGGACCGATAATTCCATATAGGAGCACTGTAACTGATTTTGACTGGGTTCTTGTAGACTAGCGACCGAGAGAAATGCTCTTTTGACTGTTTTTCTATTCTAGAACATTTAAGCTCATTTACATAATAAAAGTGATGTTTTAGATGAACAAATATTTTGTCCGTTTTAGTTTCATAGAGGGAAATGGACTTGCACCTTGTACCTTTGATGATTTTGTGGGCTGTCAGAGTCAGACGAATGAACCCAGATTTTCCATTTTTATGGATTGCACCATTATAGTTTGCTTTTGTCTAAAAGCTGCAACTATTACTAATAAGAATTGGTTGCCAAGTTGGTGTTTCCTTAGCAAGTATTTGGGTTCTGATTATCAAGGAGGAATCTTAAATGCTGAGAGAAGGACATTTCAGATAGGAATTAGCATAGGGACAACGGAAACATTAGCCAAATTGCATATATCCTTAAATTTTAGAGATGAGCATATTTTCTCTGTGCATTTCAATATTAAAAACATGTTACTTTATCATGTTGCAGGTTGTCGCAGCTGTTGCTTTTAAGGGTGAAAGACTTGAAATCCCGACCAGTGTAAATCCTTCAGTAGCTTCCTTGATCGACTTATGCTTGACTCCGTAAGTGAATTCAGTAATTCTGTGAACTAATAAAGTGTTACGAATTAAAATTTTCTGTTAACAATATCCAGGATAAGACACTAATTTTCATGTACTTTTCTCCTCAGTAATTTCTGTGAACTAATAAAGTGTTACGAATTAAAATTTTCTGTTAACAATATCCAGGATAAGACACTAATTTTCATGTACTTTTCTCCTAGTCTCTTACAACCTAACTGATGGCTTGACACTTTACTGCAGCGAGCCCTCACAACGTCCATCATTTTCATTTATAATGGGAAGTTTACAGAGCATTATCAACAACTTAGCGTCTCAACCAATTGATGTACCAAGACATGATAATTCTGTATGAGGGGGAAACTCCGGTAAATTATGTATATCTCAGCCATGTTCAGTCCATCTGAAGCTCGTCTGGTTTATCTTTCAGGTGCGCTATCATTGTCTAATTAGGCTATAAAATATATAGATTTTGTTGGCATATCCATGGCTTACATATTGTGTGTTATTATCTTTTCCTATTTCCGAGTTTCTTGCATGTGATCCTCCAGTATCTAACTGTCCTCATGTTTTGGTCCATGTTATTCTGACAATAATAGCTCAGAATCCATTATTGTAAGAACCTGTCCACCGGTTAGTGGCAGAATTTTTTTTCAGCCTGGGCTTAATTTCTATCTCACCTGTAATTTTCGGGCAGCCTGGGCTTAACCTCCATCAAGCCCTGAATGCACCACAAAATTACCTCTATTTTTAAAAATTTACTTCTATTTTTAAAAATTACGTTGATTTAACCTAAGGGTAGTTCTGCCCCTGCCACCGATCACTGCATAAATCACTTGATTCCTTGTTCAAGTCTCTACATATATTAAAAAAAAAGTCTACACACGTAACAAAAATTGTAATTTTCATTGTTCTAAGGTGTAAAATGTTGTCATTTTAGCTGAATTCTATGACCATCAATAATAGGATTCCATTGACTAGGAAGTCTCCAACAAACTACGTGTTGTTACTATGTTATATGAATGCTCTATATCTAGGGGTGTGCTCGGTTTGGTTTGGTTAAGCAAAATCTAGAACCAAGCCACCATTTTATAAGGCGATATAATGAAAACAAGATTGCACCAAATATTTATAATATATATTGTCGATTTAGTTAATGAAAATTAATAATTTTCTACTCACTGACATCCAGATCAAATTTGCTTAACAAGTTTAACTGAACCAAAATAAACATCGGTCTGCTCTGATTCGAAAAAATAGCCGAGTTCGGTTATTACTCAGTCCTATCCTATCTATATCAATATGATTTAAAATTTGAGTCCCGTCACGTGTTCTCCAGCATTTGTTTTCCCTTTTAATTTTTCTGCCAAATAGTTTTCTGTATATTAAAAAGGCACCAGATGCTCTGAATGTTTTTAAAAG
Organism: Mercurialis annua; assembly: GCF_937616625.2. Taxonomy (NCBI): domain Eukaryota; kingdom Viridiplantae; phylum Streptophyta; class Magnoliopsida; order Malpighiales; family Euphorbiaceae; genus Mercurialis; species Mercurialis annua. The sequence goes on along the minus strand of NC_065577.1, from coordinate 31,634,646 downwards.
GTGAGAATCCTTCAAGATGCTAATTATCATACAGCATTTGAAGCCTGTAAAACCAGTTCATTGTTCTGGTGTTTTATATTGTGTGGTAATTTACTCTATAGTTGTAATGTACACAGGGGCTCAAACTCTTCAATCCTTGTACCTTTAAATTCGGAACAAAATTGTTAATTTATGGAAGATGTAGTCTTGATGATGGTCTATTCGTTTATGCCTGCTTGAGATGCATTGTGATATATCTAATTACAAAGCATTGTCAATTATTGGATAGTTTGAGTTTTCTAGCTCTAAGTTCAAGTAAGCATGTCTAGCTTAGACTATATTCATTAAGCAAATATAATTACATAATTATCAAAAAAAAAAAAGATTAATACATATAGGTAATAAATGCTCAGTAATTAAAATGTTGAATAAAATCCATTCAAAAGAATTCAAAAACAAACATAAAAAATAAAAATCATACTAGTAGTACTAATTTTTGTTGTGGTAATTTCCTGAAATACATGTTTTGGTAACTTATTTACACATTTACCTGCCAAGTTTTGATTTTTCTTTTTTACATTTTTTTATTTACGAAAAATACCTTTTTGTTTTTTTAATTTCAAAAATACTTTTTTTAGGTTTCCAATTTCAGTTTTCGGTTTTTTCGGTTCGGTCGACCGAACCGACCGACAGTTTTTTTATATAGTGTAAGATTAGTGTATATATAGTGTTAATTTTTATTTTTCATAGATTTTTTTCCTGAGTTTTTTTTTATAGTGTAACAGTAGTGTATATTATGGTGTTTATATAGTATAAGATTAGTGTATATAAAGTATATAAGTAGTGTATATATAGTGTATAACTAGTGTATATATAGTGTATAAGTAGTGTATATATAGTGTATTTTTAGTGCATTTATGACATTTTGTAGTGTTTTTTGTGGTTTACACCATGAAACACTGCAAATACACCATAAACACTGCAAATACACCATAAACACTGTAAATGCACCATAAATATACTAAAAACGGCAGAAATGCACTATATATACACCAAAAATACACTAAAACGTAAATATCTATATCTATACTATATATAAAAGCACAGATGGGGGGGGGACAGGTAAATTTACTGAATAATCCTTTTCAGTTTACAACTAAATAAAGGTTTTATAGTCATTAACTAATTAGTTATTTAATTAATCACTATAGTAATTAAAGTCCTAATTAGAATCAGTAGCTAAATTATCTCCAATTTAGTTTTTAGTATGTAAAAAATAATTAAATTGTCTTCAAATTAGTAGGAATATCTATCTTTTAGTTTGATTGAACTATTAAATTAAAATATGTATTTGGTCAATATAATATTATTTAAATTTCTATCTTATTATTTTTAAAGATATTATTAATAAAATTAAGTTAATTATTTAATTATGATTATTATAAAACCAAAAGAAGAATAAATTCAGTATAGAAAAAAAATTTAATACCGAATATATTATATTTACTTTTACAAAAATTCTTAACTAATTTAATATTAATTATAAATAAAAAATTGATATAATTTTAATAAATTTACTAATATGTTCATTGACGAGTTACGTTATGAACCACTTGCATAGCACGTAATGCGAAACTAGTATTATAAAATTACTACAAATGCACCATAAATCAATTTTTTTCTTTTTAAAATCAGTAGCAATAAACAAATCCATGAATAAGAAAAAACCAAATAAATAATTATATGAATAATAGAACAATTTTATAAACAAAAAATTATAGATCTACAATAATTTATTTACAAAATATTTAAATCATTACAAAAAAAACCTAAAAAATTACACAAATCTAAAAACAAGTCGAGAAATCCATAGCGCGAACGGAAGAGACGAACGGAGTAGCGCGAACGGAAAAGACGAACGGAAAAACGACGAGAAATCCATCGGAAGTAGACGAATGGAAGCGCGAGCGGAAAAGACGAACGGAAAAGTAATCGGAGGAGATAAACTGAAAATCAAATGAAAAATAAGAAGAAAAGAAGAGAGAATTTTGAGAGAGAAAAAAGAGAAAAAAATGTGGCTATGTATAAGTTTAACCTAAAATGAGATAAGACTTTTTTAGGTAACGTAGGATAAGAAGAAAATATGAGTTAAAATGGTGTAAATACTTTAAAAAAAGTAGATATTTGGAAAATAATTCCATTTTTTTTTATCAAAGGCTAAAGACCATATGTCTTAACTAGGATAATCAAACACAAATATCTAATAAATCTAATCTATATATCTCCTCATATTATTCACTTTCTCAATAACCGGAATTGTGAGCGAAGTATTTTCCGTTCATTCCTCGAGGTAGAAACATAATTTACTATTTTCCGAATGTACTTTCTAAAATAAGCGCGAAGACGAAGGCAACTATAGAAAAATAATTTGAACAATTAGCATCTCTTCTAGCCAAATCCATTTAAAATCTTATGACTGAATTTCTATAAAAAAATTAGGTCGACGCTTGCGAGATCAAATTTTATAATTGAATTAATGTTTAAAGACTATTCTCTCCATTTTTTTAGTTGTCCATTTAGCCAAAATTGTACATATCAAGATAGTGCACTTTTTGTCTTAACTTATAAAAAAAATACTAATTTAGCCCTACTAATTAATAAATGCCTTTTAAATTAAAACATGGAGTAATTTATTAGGGATAGATAAATTAGAAGATAAGGATTAAAATAATCTAGAAAATCTAAATGGACAATTAAATATAGACAAAAATATTTTGCTAAATGGACAACAACAAAAAAATGGAGAGAGTATTAATCTTATGGCCTAATACCTTAAAAAACCATGATCTTATAATCCATTTTCGATCCTATCCTGATGTTGAAAACATGTCAATTTTACCCTATTTCGCATTTTATCGTTTCAATTGTACCCTAAAAAATTAAATTGACGTCTTTTTCATTTGGAAAAGATTCAAAAAAAATTTCCATGTATAACATATATTAATTGTACATGTTTAAAATTTATTTAAATTTAGTTAAATTAATTAACAATTTAAATTAGTTTTAATTTGATTATGGTTTTTAGTTAGTTTTTAAAAATAAAGTATATTTGTATTTTTTTGATGGAAATGAATTTAATATTATCTTTAAATATGGTTAATTGAATGATTTCATCATTTAAGTAAAAAAATTGACAAAAATTAAAAAATTGGGGTACAATTAAAACAATAAATTGTAAAATAAGACAAAATTGACAAGTTTTCAACGTCAGGATATGATCGAAGAGGGGCTATAAGGTTGGGATTGAGATTCCCTCAAATTCAAATGAACTTGACAAGGTCATGTTCACGATCTACACCGTTAATTGTAAATTGAACGGTGTAGATTAATTTGATTAAAATTATACTTTTTTAATCTACACCGTTCAATATAAAATGAATGGTGTAAATCGTAAACATGACTCCCTTAAATTCATTTTGAACTTGAAGGAATCCCAATCCATAAGGTTGGGATTTTTTAAGTCATCAAGCCTAATTTTACTTAGGGTTAATGTAAAAAAAAATCACGAACTTTACACGTTTTCTCATTTTAATCACATAGTTTAAATTTTTTCATTTTCATGCACGAAGTGCCACTTTTTCTCAAATTCATGCACGGTGCTGAGGTGGTACTCATTCATTGGTGTTAAAATGACCTCCACCTTAGCGAATTACACCAATAGAGCCATAATACCTCAGTACTGTGAATGAATTTGAAAAAAGTGGTAGTTCGTGCATGAAAATGAGAAAATTTAAACTGCATAATTAAAATAAGAAAACGTGTAAAGTTAGTGTATTTTTATAACATTAACCTTTTTATTTATATATTTAATTCTTTATAAAAAAATAACTGATTAAAAGAAGAGAATGTGTTACCAACAAGCTGTAACTCAAATGGTATAAGTGTTAAACACAAAGTGTTAAAGTTGTGGGTTCAATTCCTTCCACAAGCGCTCCCCCTCCCCAATTATAAAAAAAATGTCTTATTTTTGTGTATAAGACTTTTAGGACTTAGTATTTGTAGAGTATAATTTTCGTATTATTGTCTGTTCATATATATATATATATATATATATATATATAAATATATAATATTAAAACTAATCTCTGTGTTTGTTTCATTTAATAAAATAATTTGAAAAAATAATTTGTATATTTATTAACTATTGGAAAATAGATTCAACTAGAAAGAGAAGGGAAATGGAGAATGATAGGGAGTTTTGTGGCGTACCTTGCATGATGCTTCATCGATATTTGCATTGTGTTTATTATGGAGCAGGAGAGTCTCTAAATCTATACCATATATAAAAGCACGGATTGGGGGGGGGGACAGGCAAATTTACTGAATAATCCTTTTCAGTTTAGTACTAAATAAAGGTTTTATAATCATTAACTAATTAGTTATTTAATTAATCACTATTATAATTAAAGTCCTAATTAGAATAGGTAGCTAAATTATCTCCAATTTAGTTTTTGCTATGTAAAAAATAACTAAATTGCCTCCAAATTAGTAGGAATACCTATCTTTTAGTTTAATTGAACTACAAAAATAAAATATTATATTTGGTCAGTATAATATTATTTAAATTTCTATCTTATTATTTTTAAAGATATTATTAATAAAATTAAGTTAATTATTTAATTATGGTTATTATAAAAACAAAAGAAAAATAAATTCAGTATGGAAAAAAATTTAATAACCGAATATATTATATTTACTTTTACAAATTTTTTTAACTAATTTAATATTAATTATAAATAAAAAATTGATATAATTATAATAAATTTACTAATATATTTATTGACGAGTTACGTTACGAGCCACGTGCATAGCACGTAATGCGAAACTAGTATTTATTAAAAGCTTAATCATTCAAAAGTCCTTTATTTTTAATTTTTTTTTCAATTGCACTCTGATATTGGAAAATTCTTTAAAAACCCTCCCATTTTTAAATTTCATTCCAATTGCATACTGACATAGGAAAATCCTCTCAAAATCCCACCACCTTTAGATTTTTTTTTTCAATTGTACCCGAAATTTAAATTTTTTTATGGTTTTAATTTTAAAAAATTATTCGATATAATTTTAAAAAGAATGATTTTTTACATTATTAATAATATTAGTGTTTAATTAGAATATAGATTAAAAATGAAAGGTTGTTTTAAAAAAAATTCATGTGAAAAGAGGTCAATTTAATGCTTTGGGGTACAATTGAAAAAGAATCTAAAAGTGGGAGAGTTCTGAGAGAATTTTCCTACATCAGGGTGCAATCGCAAAAACGTTTAAAGGTGGATGGCTTTTGAGTGATTAAGCATTTCTTTACAATGTTCATTTGCGTAGAAGGTTTGGTTTTTTGTCTCCTTTGGATTTATAGTCGAAAAATATGCCTTTAGGGAAGCTCCACGTTCGGCTCGATAAAAGCTCAATTGTGTTGGTTTATGTTATAAACGAAACATATTCGAGCTTAATAAGTGTTCATTTATTTGAATAAGTTGAACATGAATATAGAGATGTTCAAATCGTTTACTTTCACAAACATCTCGTTTAATTGTTCGCAAACGGGCTCAATTAAGAGAGTTCACGAACAATCGTGATAAAGAATTCACAATCTGGCTCGCATGTAAACTCTATAAAGAGCCTACAAACTAGCTATATATATTTAAATTAAATTTAAATATTATTCTAATACTTTAAAACTATATTATTTAAAATAAAATTACATAGTTTTGATTAAAAAAACCATGTGGTTTATATTCGTGCTCGTTTATATAGTTGTTAAATGAATAAAGACGAGCTGAACACGAGCCAAATACTAACATTGTTACATTTTTTGGGCTGTATTGCTTGGCGTTTTAGCCTTTTTTTTTATAAAATCTCGGTTTATTGACCAAAAAAAAAAACATTGTTACATTTTAAATTAACCGGATATGAACACCTTAATTAAAATTCAAATGAATATGAATCGAGCATAAATTCTTTTTTCATATGATGAGAATTGAACATAAATAGATTTGTTCATATAAAAATTTGAATATAAACACCTCAACACTCGATTCGGCTCGGTTGTCTACGGCCATATATGCCTCATTTTCCTTTCTCACTGTTATGGTTACGTCTAGTTCATGATCTTAGCCAAATGGAAACATCTGGTGCCTTTTTAAGATTCCACCTCCTTTTAGTCTTATTACGATCAATTATGATATTTTCACATCTAAGGACCATCATTGTGGTTTCACTGCAGCAACTAATTCGGAGGGGTTTATTATTTAACAAAGGGTCAACGCGCCTCTAAATTTGTGTCACGGGGTCATCTAATCCAATTTATACTTTTTTGAATAAATAAGCCCAAAACTTTTCATTTTTAGGTCAAGTAATCCCATAATTGTATTTTTAAAACGCGTAAAATACAAATCGGAGGTGAGGATGTAAAAAAATAATTCGATACTTTCCTAATTATTGCGATAAAATTATTTTAAATCTGTTTTTTAAAATAAAAATATAAATTATGAAGTTATTTGACTCAAAAATGAAGAGTTTTGGAGTTAGTTGCTCAAAAAAGTATAAATTGGATTAGATGACCCCATGTCACCAGTTCAGAGGATGCGTTCTATCCTTTGTTCCTTTATTATTGGTAATTTTCATGTCATTTTCAACATATATGAAATCCATGTATTTTAAAGTTTTTGGCTTTGCAATAAGCTCTTAATTTGGGTTTTACTTGAGCGATTGAATCGCGTAATTTTAACAGCAGGCACTCTTTAAACAAATTACATTAAATCGCTATCTTTAGAGAAAAAAAATTAATTTTCTAACTTATCAATGTAAATGTATACCATATTCATCCCACAAATATAATTAAATTTTGATAATAGGCTAAAAACTATCCATCTTTATTTTTTTTTCTAATAACATCATAACGTTGTAATTTCATCAATTGCACCCTATTTCGTATTTTTACGATTCAATAGCACCCTATATTTAAAAAAAAGATTTTAATATTATAAAGATTAAATTTTATAAAATAACTAAATTTAATAATCATTTTATACCTTTTTCTATTTGGACAAATTCAAATAAGTCCCTTAACATAAAAAACTTTCAAATAAATCATAAATAAATAAATTAAATAAATATGTAATTAATTATTTAAAAATTAAATAAATAAATTTATTATCTTTTTATGTGCTTGTAGAAGGAATTAAATCCAAAAATTAACATGTTGCTTATACCATTTGAAAACTCATAGGTATAAATTTGTTATTTAATTTGACAAATAAATTTGAAAATCAAGTTTATCATTTATTAAATTTTATAAATATTATAACTTTTCACAATTTCAGACTTCATTAAATGATTATTTTAAAACTTACAAACTAAATTATTGATTTCTAAAATAAAATTAAACTAGCAATTATTATTCAAATCCTTCATAAAAAAATATTATTGAAATTGTAATGTTTGTTTTGGTTGATTTGGTTGGTGACATTTCTCTCTTGCTCACTATTTTCCCAACTAACCGGGAAGGTAAGGGTTCTTCTTCCCCATGAATTTTCCCTCCTCCAATTCTTGACTCTCCCTTCCATTCCAATCAAACCCATCAATCCACTAAAAAAAACACACCCAATTCAATTCGATTCAATTTAATTCAATGGATAATCCCACAGAAGAAACCCATCTCAAATCCAAAAACTCCATAACCTACGACTCCCCACACCCAATTTACGCCATGGCTTTCTCCTCCGCCACCGACCACCGCCGCATGGCGGTGGGCAGCTTCATCGAAGAGTACAACAACAGAGTAGACATCCTCTCATTCAACACAGACACCCTTTCTTTTACTCCTCATCCGCCGCTTTCATTTAACCACCCGTACCCACCAACTAAGCTCATGTTCAACCCGTCTTCTCTTCACAAACCCGACTTACTAGCTTCCTCCGGCGACTATCTCCGCCTCTGGGAGGTCAATGGTAACGCTACTGAACCCGTCTCGGTTTTAAATAATAGTAAAAGTAGTGAATTTTGTGCTCCTTTAACTTCATTTGATTGGAATGAGATTGAACCTAAGAGAATTGGAACTTGTAGCATTGATACGACGTGTACTATTTGGGATATCGAAAAGGGTTGTGTCGAAACGCAGTTGATCGCGCACGATAAAGAGGTTTACGACATTGCTTGGGGTGAAGCTAGAGTCTTTGCTTCTGTTTCTGCTGATGGGTCTGTTAGGATTTTTGATTTGAGAGATAAGGAGCACTCTACGATTATTTATGAGAGTCCGCAGCCTGATACGCCTTTGCTTAGGTTAGCTTGGAATAAGCAGGATTTGAGGTATATGGCTACTATTTTGATGGAGAGTAATAAAGTTGTGATCTTGGATATTCGGTCTCCTACTATGCCCGTTGCGGAGTTGGAGAGGCATAAGGCTAGTGTTAACGCGATTGCGTGGGCTCCTCAGAGCTGTAGACATATTTGCTCTGTTGGGGATGATGCTCAGGCTCTTATTTGGGATTTGCCTAGTGTTGCTGGTCCTAATGGGATTGATCCCATGTCTATGTATTCTGCTGGTTCTGAAATTAATCAGCTTCAATGGTCTGCAGCTCAGCCTGATTGGATTGCTATTGCGTTTTCTAATCGAATGCAGCTTTTGAAAGTTTGAGATGTTTATCTGTAGCGTGTTAGCTTTTTATGTGAAATTGTATTATTGACACTCAAGTATCTTAAATTAGATTTTGGCTTTCTATGGGTGAATCTACTATTTAATCTTCCTGCTTTAATTGTGTTATGTTGCTCGTTAAATGTAAATTTTTGGAGTTTCACAAGTGTTTAAAAGATGAAATGAAAGCTGAAACGTACAACTTGTCGAGTTTCAATGCAACATTCCTCATAAATCATTCAACCTCTGGTGAGTGTTTTTAATATTTTCTTGGCAAACTAGTATAGGCTTTTTATTTCTAGAATTTTTTTTCTGATGATTTTGTTTCAATTAGTGAAGTCTGTTGTGCAACTCTGAGGAACGACTAAGTGCTTTACCAAGCTATGGTATTGTTGCTAGTTGGTGTCTCATGGTTCTGCAAAATGGGGTATCTTGACTTTCATTTGGTACTGCTATTTTGGAGTTATTCAACGTGGTTTGAATCTGGTGGCTGTTTGTGATACTCATTCAAGTTCTGATGAGTACGGTTTTTTTTGCTATTTATTGATTCTGGATGTGTAGTATTTAGAGCTAATTAGTGTATCTTTTTGTGCTAAGTGTTTCTGGTGGGTGTTTTTCTATCGCGTAATGTCTACTTAAATGCTGGTGGTTCTGTGAAATGCTGAAATGCTAACCTACGTTTTCTTATGTGTGTAGTCTTTTTGTCTATTTTATTTTCCTTCACTCTGAAATGACTCTAAATTTCTCTTCTATCTGAGCATTGAATTTCCTTTTTCTCATTCCTGGAATATCAGTTGAGAAGGATTACATGCTAAATTTTCCAGTTAATTTATAGCTTCTTTAGATGTAAGCAGAATTGCTAAAGGCTGCAAATACTGTAAAACACAATTGTTGCTGTTGTCTTATGCAGATTGGTAATGAGAGAGGTATGTAATGCATATAATATCTATATGTATTTGTTTTTGCTTTAAATATTATATTATAGGTATGTGTACTTCTAATATTGTGTTGAATCAAATCCTGCATAAAATTGAAGGCTCGATACTTAGAAGTTAGAATGGCTGGGGTGGTAGTGGTCATGGTTCTTTCTGCAAAAGAGACTGTAGCAGGGGCAGTAACAACTACTATTATCAATGAATATCTTCTGGGAGTACCTTATGCAGTGACGCAATATAATTACGTACCTCGTTACATAAACAGCATACTATATAACAATCTACAACATCGTTGGGATGCACGTAGTCTCTACTCTTCACCTTGTTATCTGAATTATATTAGGAAAATCCTCGTGTTCATCAATTAACAGCTTGTGTTGGAAAGGAGTTATTTTATACCCTCTTGCTTCTTATTTTCATTATGCTTATCAAAAAAGAAGGAAACCAGTTGTAAAGTATTTTTCATTTATGGCTTAGAAATTTTGTTTGTGACCTTTATTTTCAGCATCTCTTATGTTAAACATCACTTTCTGCATATTCTAAAGCTGCAAGGAAAGATATATTTCATATTGCATCGTGTGATTTGTAGAATCCTTGATACGGTTGCCATTTGGTGATTATCGAGTTAGAGTTGATACATAACCTGCATAATATCCATCAGTAATCTATTTTTATTTGCACATTGGCCTTCAGTGCTTATTTTGCATTACATATACATTTTATTTACTTAATTTCTTATCAAGGAGTAGCCAGCAGAGTTATATAAATAGCTGCTGCAATTAAGATTTGTCTTCTTGTTATTATTGTCCAATAGCAATTGTAGGATGATTGGTAGAGAATTTGGGGATGATAGGCTAGCCTGATTTGTCACTTAATCATACTTCTCCACTGCAGTGTTCTCACAATTTCAAGTTCTCAATTATATAAATGACATGATTAAGTAGTTTATTTTTTATTGAAAATTTACGGAGGTTGTATTTACTCATTGTTACAGTTACAGTGCAAATATATGTCAGTTACATAGCTTAATAGGGATTAGATTAGCATAACTCTAGAAATTCCTTTCCTTTCTTTAGCATATACTTGTGTATAAATACCTATGATTAATCTAATACAAATCATTGAGAATTCCACCCAACCTTAGTATTTCTATTTACATGATATCAAAGCCGCCCTAGTATGCAGATCCTTTTTTTTTTTGGTTTGCCCCTATGTGCAAACAATAGTTCTTTAGTTTCAGGAACATAGGGTTCCACTACTTCTTCTTGCGACCAACCTCTGGCTATCACTTGATCTCACCGCCCCTCTCTACAGATTCGCAGCCTGCCGAACTGTCGGATTCTACTGCTCCGGTTGCTGTTCCTTTAACCATGCGCCACCACGCGCATCCTCCCTTCGACCACGCGCCGACGCGCGGGACCACCTCCGGCCACTGGTTCTTCTCCGGCCTATTTTTTTTCCAGATCAGTACCTTATTTCCGGTCTTCCCATCTGGTCAATTTTCAATTTCAGCAACTTCTTTTTTGGTGCACCTGGTACTGTGGTGATTTGCTTCTGTAATTTTATTTTTGTACCTGCTGGAACTGTTCTTTACTGTTCTTATTTCTGATTATTATGGCTGAGGGAAAGAAAACTAAAACTAGTGGGCATAATAAACCTATGGTTAGTGATATTATGGCGGTATCTCCTAGAATTACTGATCGTGAATTGACCGGGGCGTCTAATTATGTTGATTGACCACCAATGTTACGTTGTACCTTCGGAGTATCAGAAAATCCCGCCATTTGACCGACGACCCGAAAACGGATGATGAAGATTGGATAGCTGATGATGCTCGTCTTTTACTCGGCATCAAGAACTCTATTAATGCTAAGATTGTTAGCTTGGTTCGTCATTGTGGGTATTGCAAACAAATTATAGATTATTTGAAATCTCTATATGCTGGAAAGGGTAATGTTTCTCGCTTATATGGTACATATAACTCGTTTTATACTACTGATCGCCAAGGGCAATCTGTTCAGGATTACTATATGCAATTAAAGGACACTTTTGAGCAATTGAATGAATTGCTACCTTTAAGTACAGATATCGCGGTCCTTCAAGCTCAACGAAAACAAATGTTTGTTCTCATATTTAAATGGACTCGATTCAGAATAGGAAGGAGTCACTTCTCAGATTCTCTCCAGTGTTAACATTCCTGATGGTGAGGAGGCTCTGACTCATATTCTGCACAGTAACCTAGTTCTTTAAGCCAATCCTTCTGTTCCTCCTTCTAGCGCTCTTTATGGTCAAAGGCATACTTTGGACCGCTCTTTTAAGGATCCAACCAGGGGGAGCACCCGGGACATTTGAAGTCCAAATGATGCCAGTAGATTTGTTAAACGGGACATGCGAAGTCCAAATGATGCCAGCAGATCTGTTGAATGCTTTTATTGTCATGAGCCTGGTCATACCAAACAAACTTGTCCTCTTCTCAAGACCAAGGAGAAACGGTATCGGTCTGCCCAAGTTGCTACTACTGATGTTACACCTTCTGCTCCATCCTCTGCTCAATCCTACACTCTTACTGCGGAAGAATATGCCAAGTATCAAGAATCATTAGCTTCAGAGCGTTCTTCGTCTGTCACTGCCATTGCTGAGTCAGGTAATTCCAATAAATAGCTCGTTTCTTCGTCTTCAAAATGGGTCATTGATTTTGGTGCTACAAATCATATGACAGGTAATTATAAACTATTCACTTCTTATAATAAGACTTTTCCTTCCCACGTTGCCGTAGCCGATGGTACTCACTCTTCGGTTACTGGTTCTGGTACTATTAATCCAACTTCATCACTTTCCCTTTCCACTGTTCTTAATATGCCTGGTTTTTCATTCAATTTGATTTCTGTGAGTAAACTTACTCGCTCTCTTAATTGCTCTATCTCATTTTTGCATGATCATTGTTTGTTTCAGGATCTTATGACGAAACAGATTATTGGCAGTGGACGGGAATCTGGTGGTCTCTACTTTTTGGATACAACCGTTAGAAGACCTGTTGCTTGCTCTATTGTATCCACCCCTTTTGACGAGCATTGTCGGTTGGGACATCCTTCTTTACCTCTGCTGAAAAAGATATGTCCTCAGTTTCAAAAGTTGTCTAGCTTAGATTGTGAGTCGTGTCAATTTGCTAAACATCATCGTTTGACTTTTGTTCCTCAAGTCAATAAAAGGTCTAATTTTCCGTTTGAATTAGTTCATTCTAATGTTTGGGGTCCTTGTTCTGTTGTGTCTAAACCAAGTTACAGATATTTTATGACTTTTGTGGATGATTACTCTCGAACTACTTGGTTATATTTAATGAAACAACGTTCTGAATTGTTTACTCGTTTTACTATGTTTTGTGCTGAGGTTAAAACCCAATTTAATGTTTCAGTTCATACTTTACGAAGTGCCAATGCAAAAGAATACTTGTCTGGTTCTTTTCAAACTTTTATGTCTCAGAATGGTATTCTTCATCAAACTTCTTGTGTCGATACACCTTCACAAAACGGTGTAGCTGAGCGTAAGAATCGTCATCTTCTCAAAACTACTGGAGCTCTTTTGTTTCAAACACAGGTTCCAAAACATTTTTGGATAAATGTTGTTTCTATAGCATGTTTCTTGATCAATCGCATGCCTTCTGCGGTGTTGAATGGTGAGACTCTTTACAATATTTTTTTCTGGATAAACCACTATTTAGCATGCCACCTCGTATATTTGGAAGTACTTGCTTTGTTCGGGATGTTCGTCCAAATGTTACTAAGCTTGATCCAAAATCACTAAAATGTGTCATCCTCGGGTACTCTCGCCTGCAAAAAGGGTATCGTTGTTTTTCCCCTTCTTTTGATAAATATCGTGTGTCATATGATGTCTTCTTTATGGAACATCTCCCCTTCTTTCCCATGTCTTCTAATGTGTCAAATTCTGATGATGTTATTGATAATGATATGTTGGTTTATCACATTCATCCTACTTCGTTACCTCAGCAACCGCCTAAGCCACCTATTACTCAAGTTTATTCACGACGTCAGCAACCTCTAGTTTCCAGTCCAGTACCAATTCCTGTTTCTGCTGAAGATCATGCTACCGATGATATTCCTATTGCCCTTCGCAAAGGTAGACGATCATGTACTTATCTTATCTCTGCTTTTGTTTCCTATAAGTTTTTATCTTCCCCTTCAAAATATTCCTATTGCTCCACGTCTGTTCCAAAATCGGTGTCGGAAGCCTTATCCCATCCCGGATGGCGTATGGAAATGATAGAAGAAATGAAAGCTCTAGATGCTAATGATACTTGGGATTTGGTACATTTGCCTGTGGGGAAGAAATATGTAGGATGCCGATGGGTGTTTGTCGTATAACTTAATTCTGATGGTTCAGTTGCTCGTCTGAAGGCTCGACTTGTTGCAAAGGGCTATGCTCAGACTTATGGGGTTGATTATTCTGACACTTTTTCACCAGTGGCCAAAATGTCTTCTATTCTCCTTTTTATCTTAATTGCAACCAGTTCTGACTGGCCCCTTCATCAGCTAGATATCAAAAATGCCTTTTTACATGGTGACCTTCAAGAGGAAGTTTATATGGAGCAACCACCAGGTTTTGTTGCTCAGGGGGAGTATGGAAAAGTTTGTTGTCTTTGTAAATCTTTATATGGGTTGAAACAGAGTCCTCGAGCATGGTTTGGTAAATTCAGTCAAGTAGTTGAACAATTTGGGATGAAGAAGTGCAACTGCGATCACTCGGTTTTCTATAAGCGTTCCCCTTCAGACATCATCCTTCTTGTTGTCTATGTAGATGATATTATTGTTACAGGAAGTGATATTTCAGGAATTTCATCTCTGAAAACATTTCTTCATGATCACTTTCATACAAAAGATTTGGGGGCTCTGAAGTATTTCTTGGAAATTGAAGTATCAAGGTGCAAGAAAGGGATCTTCCTATCTCAAAGGAAATATGTTCTTGATTTATTGACAGAAACTGGAAAGTCTGGAGCTAAGCCATGTAGTGCGCCTATGACTCCAAACTCTCATCTCACATCAGAGGGAGAGCCGTTTGCAAACCCCGGAAGATATAGGCGTTTGGTGGGGAAACTGAATTATCTTACTGTAACAAGACCTGATATTTCTTATTCTGTTAGTGTTGGTAGCCAGTTCATGTCTTCTCCTATCATTGATCACTGGAATGCACTTGAGCAGATCTTATGTTACTTAAAAGGGACACATGGACGTGGATTACTTTACAAGAATCATGGTCATACTAAGATTGAGTGTTTCTCTGATGCAGACTGGGCAGGAGACAAGAATGATAGAATATCCATTACTTGTTATTGTGTTTTTGTTGGAGGTAATCTCGTTTCTTGGAAGAGCAAGAAACAACATGTTGTCTCTCATTCTAGTGCGGAATCTGAATATCGAGCAATGTCTCAATCTGTGTGTGAGATTGTGTGGATTCGTCATCTTTTGTCCGAACTTGGATTCAAGGTCAACACTCCAGCAAAGTTATGGTGTGATAATCAAGAAGCTATTCATATTGCTTCTAATCCTGTGTTCCATGAACGAGCACATTGAAGTTGACTGCCATTTTGTTCATGAGAAGCTAGAAGAAAACATTATTTCCATAAAATACATTGGCACCGAGGAACAACTTTGAGATATTTTTACTAAAGCTTTAAATGGGGTTCGAGTAAACTATATTTGTAACAAACTGGGTATGACAAATATCTATGCTCCAGCTTGAGGGGGAGTGTTACGGTTACAGTGTGAAAATATTTATATGTCAGTTACATAACTTAAATATAGGGATTAGATTAGCATAACTCTAGGAATTTCTTTCCTTTCTCTAGCATATATTTGTGTATAAATATTTATGATTTACAAATCATTGAGAATTCCGCTCAACCTTAGTGTTTATGTTTACACTCATATTTGAAATAGTTAGTACATCCACAAAAAATAGCATAACCCATCCTTAGATCTCTGAACATTTTTTTTGTTTATTTGGTCTTTGATTTATTTTATTTTATTAGTTAGTCCCTGTATTTTTATCTTTTTATTTATTTAATCCTAATATTTTTGTTTTATTACTTAGTCGTTGTACAAATAGAAAAACAGTATTTATTTAGTCTTTTTTAAAATTTCATTTTTTGTTTAACTTCATCCCTAATCTACTTTTTAAGGACTAAATCACTGCAAATTCAACTATAGAGAGACTAAGTAAATAAAAAATAAAAAGTACAAAACTAATTAAAGAAATAAAATAGATCAGGAAAAAGTAAAAAGTATAAGAACATGAAGATGGGTTAATCCTAAAAAAATTGGCATAATTGTTAAAGAGAAAAATTGACAAATGGCCTACATATGTCAAAATATTCTCAAAAATAAATTAAATAGGCACAAGCCCGTAAGGAGTCTAATTTTCTCATTGTTAAACTGAAGCAAACGACTTGATGTAAAACAAGTATTTTGTTCTAACATATGTGTTGTTTGATTAGCATATTGTTTTACAAAGAAAAAAAATTATAAAATTGTTTCATAAAAATTAAACAATTGTTTAAAATCGAATTATCATTCTCAATCTTCAAGCCGTTTAAATTGTTGATAACTAACAAAAAAATCCAGCTCAATGACTAACTTCGACCAACCATGAAGCCAGCTTAAAGTATGTTGAATGACCATAATTTTTGTGCGATGATGAAGCCCCCATAAGTAGTGATGTGCGTTCGGTTAGTTCGGTTGGTTCGATCACCGAACCGAACAAACCAAACACCAAAATTTGATAAAAATCTCAAACCGAACCGGACCAAATTTTAATTTTGGCTTACACCAAACCGAACCAAAAAGTTCGGTTTGGTTCGGTAAAAACCGAAATTTTTTACTTTCTACATTTTTTAATTTTTTTATCATAAAATAAATTCTAATATTAAAAGTGTCTAATAAATATTTTTATATATTTATTAGCATAATTATATGTTATATGAAATTTATTAACTTATATATCAACTATAATTAAAATATTAAAACCAAAAAAATATAAATTTACATAAATTTATATTTTTTTTATTTTTTATTTAATTGTTCGGTTTTTCAGTTTTTAAATGCTCAAACCGAACCAAAAACCGAACACCAAACATTTATCTAATTACAAATCGAACCAAATCATAGTGATCAAAAAACCGAACCGTAATTATAATTTCGGTTCGGTTCGGTAAAACGGTTCGGTTTGGTTCGGATTTTACACAGCCCTACCCATAAGTTAACATGCCTCGTTTGAACTTTTTAACCAAGTTCGTCAACGTTTGCCTTTATCCAACCCGAAGCAGACGTAATCCAAGCTACACCGTTCTCTCCATCACCACCATGCTGACATCGAACACCACCGAACTTTAAATTTACAGGCCGCCAAGCATGAAGGAAATAAAATATATAAACTCATATTAAAAGTATAAAAAACATGAATTTATTATAAAAAAATATTTGCATGGAAGTTTAATTAATTAAACAATTATTGACTTTGTAGACCAACTCATGATTGGTTCAACTTTTTAGTAGATTTTTTAGTTTTGATTTTCCAAAATGCTCCACTAAAGTGTTTGGTGAGAATTTTTTTAGAGGTTTTTTGGAGCTTTTTTAAATCTCCAACAACTGCTGTTTGAAAAGCTTCATTTTGGAGTTTTTTTGTCCAGAGCTGATAGCTGTTTCAATATTTTTAATTTTTTTTAAAATCATTCCTGTTAGAATATATCATTTTTTAATATATAAGATTATTTTCATTATTTTTAAATATTCTAATCATTTATAAATTATATAAAATTATTTTATTTGTATTAAAACAAATATAAATTAATAACTTTTTAAAAAAATTATTATAAATTTATTAAAAAAATATCTAAATAAGTTTAAACTAAATAGTGTTTTTTATAAAAAAAATAATTATTAATATTTTTATCAAATAATATATGATATAATATATTTATAATTTAATAAATAAAAACAAAAATTATGTTCTTTACGGTCATTTTATATATAAACAGCTACAACTAATTAAATCTCGCCAAACACTTACGGTCTATCAACTATCAGCTACCAGCTAAGAAACACGAAAACTTTGATGAAGTTGCGTGTTCCGTTTCGGAAACCGGTAACTCTCAAAAACTCATACGGAAACGTTTCAGGCCCTTTTCGTAAATTAAAAAATATATACTTATAAAAAACCTAAGAAATTCTCAATAAATATTTTTTTTGGAACAATTACCCATATTTTTATTATTTAATTTATCTACAATAAAATTTATCTTCATATTATCGTTGGGTTGAATTATATTTGATTTATTTTATAAATTGGAATAAATATATAAATAAAATTTAATATATATGACATTTTATAATTTTTTATATTATAAATATATCACTATATTTTTTACTATTTACACGTTTTCCCCCACGTTTCGTGTCCTTCATTTTAAAAATTTACCGTTTCTCTATGTCTGTTTCGTGTCGTTTCCATTTTTGTTTTCATGCTACCTAGGCTACCAGTCAACAGCTAACAGCTAACAGCCACCAGCTACAAGAAACAGCCGAACCAAACAAGCGCTTAGTTAGTCAATAATAATTTATATACCTCGACCGTATATAGATTTTACTATATGGAAATAATGAAAATGAAAATGAAATTTAAATTGAAAAAGAAACAAGAGATTTTTAGACAAATACCCTTGAAACACCTAAATATTCTCAAGACCACCTATTGACTAAAATCTATTGAAATTTACGGTTTGACTGTTTTTAATTGCAGATATATACTTTCAGTTTTTAAATATCAGTTTTTATATCTTCTTCATCGTCATTATCTGATTCTTCTCCGAACTGCTATGGCGGTCGTTTCTCTCTCTCGTCTATCATTGTAATTTGAGTAATTGACTGATTCTGAAGCTAGTGGATAATCAAATTTTGGTTCAATTTTAAAAGGGTCATCACCATCATTGAAATTTTAAAATTAAAATCGTCAAAATAAACTTAAAATTAAAACTGGCGGTTGGTGCAGGTGAACGGCAGAGGCGTAGAAGATGAGCTGGTGTGGACAATGGAGCTGCAAAGGAGGCAGATGCGTTGATAGGCGGCAAATGCGTTGATAGACGGCAGAGGTGTAGGGGTATAAATGAACCGAGCCGTTCGCGAGCAGCTCGGTGTTCAGCTCGATAAGAGCTCGGTTCATGTTCGTTCGTATTCTAAACGAACCGAGCTCGAACTTGATTTTATGTTCGTTAATATAAACGAGCTGAACATGAACATAGTGGTGTTCGGCTCGTTTATGTTCGCGAACAGCTCGAATAAGAGTTCATGAACAAACTCGTGAACAAGCTCGATTAAGAGTTCGTAAACAAGTTCGAGAACGAGCTCGTATATAGTTCACGAACAAGCTCGTTTAGAAACTTGATTAGGTGTTCGCAATCTAATTCATATTTAGATTAATTTATATAATTATGTTTCTAATTTATTCAGCTCATATTCGTGAACGAATTCGATTAGATTATTTTTAATTTATTCAGCTCATCTTCGTGTTTGTTCGTTTAAAAGTTCGTGTTCGTTCGTTTATCCGCTAAACGAGCGGGCTCACGAATGAGCTCGTTTAGTACTTATCGAGTTCGTTCGCGATCTTGTTCGTGAACGAGCTTGTTTAGTAATTATCGAGCTCGTTCGTGAGCTCGTTCGTGAACTTGTTCGTTTAGCGGATAAACGAACGAACACGAGCTGAACACGAACCGAACATGAACACTATAAAATTTAAACGAACCGAACATGAACACTCTGTTCAAAGCTCGACTGAACATGAACACCTTTTTCGCTAAACGAGCCGAACATGAACACTCCAAAGCTCGGCTCGGCTCGGTTCATTTACACCCCTAGGTGTGGATAACAAGCTGGTTGGAAAATAGAGATGGAGAGGCAGAGGCATTGACAAACGGCGGAGATGCTGATGACGGGTTTCCTGTTGTGGTGAGTTCTTTATTATTCTTATTTTGTTGCTTGATTTTGGTGGCAGTAAGAAGAAGCTTATTGAGATCTGATGGCTGAGTTTGGAAGAGTAGGAACATGGAGAGGTTTGAGATCATATCAGGTTAATAGTTTGGGGAATTTGGTTTTTGTTAGTGCAGTCTTCATATTCAAGAGGACAAGCTGACTGCATTTGCAAATTATGCAACAGCAGGAGACTTTTCAGCTGGCCATTTGCAAAGAAAGTGAAGAAATTGGGGAAGAAAGGAGGCAACTTTAAATGAAAGTGAAGGTGCAGATGTAAAAGGAGGACATGAAATAAATATAATAATAATAATGGCAAACCAAGAAATAAAAGCGGAGAGCTTTGAAAAAGCTTTGGTATAAATTTTGGAAAGAGAAGGCTATAGGCTATAATAATAGAGTATGTATATGTTAGTGAAAAGGAAATTGAGAAAAATAAAATAAAGAGTGGTGGTTGGGTTTGGAGTGTAGAGTTGAGAGGGAAAAGTAAAGTAAAATTGAGAGGGAAAAGTACTATTAGTTTACTAAATAATAACTTAGTGTACTTAACATTTTATTAATAATTTATTAAAATATAAATTACTTAATTAAAAGAAAGTTTACTATCGTTTAACTTAAAATATAAATTTACTAAAAGTTTACTATCGGTTTTCTAACAAACAAGTTAGTTTACTATAAATTTACTAAGAGTTTACTAACAGTCAACTATCAGAGTCTAGTTTATAAAAAATAAATTTATTTAAAATATATGTTTAAAAAACTAAAATATTTTTTTCTCTATAAATAAATACAATACGTAAACTTTTACTTAAAAATGGCCATTACAACTAATTGCTGCCTCCACAATCCTCCTCCTCCAAGCTTCCCTTCCTTCGCTATAAAAAACACTACTCAACAATTTGCTTTATAAATTTTAATTGATTTCATAATTTAATTAGTTCACTAATGGTTTACTAAATATCTGTTCACTATAAGTTCACTAACAGTCTATTATTGGTTTACTTAAAAATCAAATTACTATTTTTTATTTTATTAAAATTAAAATGAATTATTACTTAATTTACTAAAAATTATTGGTGTTACATTAGTAAACAATTGGATAACCAACAACAAAACCATTATAAATATACAAGTGAAAAAAAGTACATAAAAATTAAGAGCATCATCAAATAATTTTAAATTTACCGACGGTTAACTCAAGATTTACTAACAGTATTATTAAAATTAATTTTATTGGTATACTATAAGTAAACCATTGATAAACCAACAACAAAATCATTACAATCATAAATTTCAAAATAAAATCACAAAACATAACGGGTTAGATATTTTTTCTTTCAGGTGGAGACTCCATTTTTCTTCCGATTCAAATCTCTATGTTGTAGCATCATTGGGACCAAGAGCTTCATTGAACTGTGACTCCATGCTCTTAATTTTTGCCTACATTAAAGAGTGAGTTCAAAACATCATGATATTGATGTACCATTAGTAAATCATTGGTTAACTATCAACAAAACTATTATTAATTTATCAATGGTTAACTCAAGGTTTACTAACGTTATTACCAAAATTAAATTAGTTAACTAACGGTTTACTATCGATTATCTCCAACATAAAGTTAGAAATTTTACTAGTTACCTATTAAGAAAATAAATAAAAAAAAAATTCATATGAACAGAAAATATGAATTGTATTAAAACATATATTAAAATATAGTTTACTATTAGTTAACTAACAATATACTATATAGATACTAAATTTATAAAATAAAATAAAAATGACAACCAATAATCATAAGTTTAAAAAACAATTCTATGCAATAAAATAAGCCAAACAAACAACTAAAACAAAAAATCCATATATTAGACAATCACAAGTATTAAAACTTTTTCTTCATTTTTGCCTTTCTCGCTTCCATATTCGTCTTCTTAACTTAAACCTCTTCGTCACTCTCAATATTTTCAGCCATCTTCATGTTCCCATATTGATATAAAAGAAATGTATAGCAAACCATTAAATCTAGTAAATAAAAAAATCATTAGAAAACGTATAGCAAACAATTAATTTAATACAAAAAAATATAAAGTACAAACAAAATAATAGACAATCATTAGCAAACATTAGGTAAAAAATGATACAGAAACTAAGATCTTCTCGCACTACACAGTTTATCAAAAGTTGGCAGAACACAAACATGCACATTATATCATATATTCAAAATAAAAATTAAATTGAAATATATAAAGTTTACACCCATCTATAAAAGGAGGGATAGTTTACCACATATTCAAAATAAAAATTATTACACAATTACTAACGGTTAACCCAACGTCAACTAACAGTGTACTAAAAATAGAGTTATTGGTGTACCATTAGCACACCATTGGTTAACTAGCAATAAAAATAAAATTCAGCAACAGTTTACTAACAATTTTATTAATGATATATTAAAAATATAATTTATTACAAGTTAACCAACGGTTTATCCAATGTTAACCATTGGTTACCCAACACCCAAAACATTACAATTCTCATACTTGCTGTAGCCGCCTCCACCATCGCTGATAACGGTAAGAAAAAAATATTCAAATTTCAAAAAGTTTAACAGACATAGAAAGCACAAAAAACAAGAAATATGAATAATACTAATATTAGTCATAATAGGCGTGATATAACAACCTATTTAACTAATTTGTGTTCAAAATTAGCAATTGGATCCATTTTGCAATGAAAATGAGTGGAAGAGCTATTCTCAAGAGCCATCATTTTTTTAAAACATTACATCAAATAGCATACATGTAAAGCCATGAACAGAACAAGAATTCAATGACAAAATAATTCCACACATAATAAAGCAATGAACAGAGTAAGAATTTCGTTGACACATAAAACCAAACACCATATCATCAGCAAAGCCACGAACTATAATGCAAGTTTCCGAGCAGTTAGAAACAAACAACCCAGCTTTATGAGGTTGTCAAAACACTCTAATTGGGTCAAAGAAAATTGTTAAACATAAAATTATCGCTTCTATTGCACCACAACCAGATTGCTAATTAGTCAAAGTTTGAGCTCAATAGACAACTCGGTCATGAACAAAACTCCTAGTGTTATATATAGAAAAGCATTCTTTCATGATGCAGATTTTTGATTTTTAACCACCAACAATGACATAATCAGCATATATATCCGGATATATATTTTTCCATAGGATTTGATCAGTGAGTTTAGCATCGAATTAAACGAATCCAAAATTGTGACCAAACAAATATTTACCAGTGTTTTGAGCAAACGGAAAATCATGAAACGGGAAATCATGAAAGGAGAAGGAATAAGGACGACAACATGGGAGACGAAGACGGAGCGCTCATCAAGACACGGCGGATTAAAGACGGCACCGTTCTCATCAGAGTCTTACCAATCAACAGTATCCGCCAACTCCGGTGGCTCCGTCAGCCGCATCAGAGCTACCAACAACCTAAGAAGAGAAATTATCATTAAAATATGGAATGTGTCCCAAACCTCCATTTGTAGCAGACAGGGTTTCGAATATTAAATTTAAAGACTAGCAATGCCATTGAAACAATTCAGAGAAGGGTCATTGGGAAAGTTAAATCGTAAAAAAAATAAAAATGAAAGTGAGAGATGTATTTTTGCAAGAAAAGAAGCGCGTCCGTGTGCCTGAGAATAAATAGGCTTTTAGTAGTGCTAGACCTAATTTCCTCAAGAAAGAATAAGGCTAGGCCCAAAAAGAGCCCACAACAGCCCAAGCTTAATTTAGTCCCCTCAAAACTCAAAACCCTAAACAAAACCCGAGTCTTCTTCCTTTGCTCAACCCCTTTCTCCTTTGGCTTTCTCGGCAGCCAAACAAAGCGACTACCATGAAAGCAAAGGCAAAGAAAGCTTTAGGGAAGAACTTGAAGAAGAAGCTAGCTCTAGCTTCTTCTTCTCCAGCTCAATTATCCAATGAAAAATCCACAACTACTGCTACAGCTGCTGATTTCCTGGTAATTTCATTTTCTTGAATCTGTTTTAACTATCCAATTTTGTTGATTTTATGTTCAAAATACTAATTTCTTTTTTGGAAATTATTTGTAGCCGTTGGAAGGTGGGCGTAAATTAAGTGCAAAACAAAAAGGGGAGAATAGTAATAATAAAAATAAAGCAACAGTGCTGTATATGGGTAGGATTCCTCATGGTTTCTATGAGAAAGAAATGCAAGGTATTATATTCATTATTGTTATTATCGTTACGATTATATTATTTATTGATTAAAGTACGCTAATTGTTGTTTTTCATCTGGGCACAGATTACTTTTCCCAGTTTGGTAATATCAAGAGATTGAGAATTGCTAGGAATAAAAAGGTCGGTTTTATATATATCGTTTATTATTAATTTAGTTATTGTCTTGTGCAGAAACATATTCAATTGGATTCATATGTTTTGCAATACATGTCTGTTTTTTGTTTTCGTTCTTCTGTTTATTATGATCTTATGAGTAGATGAACTTTTTGGGTTATACTATGTCGTTGTTGTCAATTGCTGTTTGGTAACTAGAACAATAAGTTGTATCTCTGAAATATTGTTTCCCGTCCTGTTAATCTAGTGACTTTATTGTGTTGATTAAAGAGTGTTTTCGGAGAGTAGATTTTTTCCGGCTTGTTTAATTTCTGGCTTTCTATGCTGTCTGAAAACTTAATTTTCACGTCCGTCAATCAATCAGAGAATCAATTCTATTACTAACCAAACTACCCAAGTTGTATGAAATTTCTAAATCCAATATTTTTTGCTAATAAATTCTTAGTTATGAGATCTCAGTTTTTGCATGGTATTAAGTATTAAACAAAAATCTAGTATTGTTATTTTGAGTGTATCTTTGTGGCCAACTTGTCTACAATTTGATGATGATGCTGATTATTGTATCGAAATTGATCTGCTGATTCAGACTGGAAAGTCAAAGCATTATGGATTCATCGAATTTGAAGATCCTGAGGTATGTCACTAATTTTTTTGTAAAATGATGTCAAGCATTCCTAGTATTTGACTTGCTTTTTTCTCCCGCCTTCTAATCTGGCCATGTCTTGCTGCCAATTGCAGGTGGCAGAAGTTGTTGCAGATTGTATGCATAACTACCTGTTGTTTGAGCATCTCTTGCAAGTCCATCTTATCCCTCCAGAACATGTTCATCCAAAATTGTAATGAGTCTAATATATCTGTTACGTTTTTTAAGCATTAGTTTTTTAATTATGAAGAGTAAAGATAGCATCATTTTATGTTTTTGGCCTTGTCAATCCTATCATTCTCAGTCGCTGAACAGTTGTATACTTCTTATTTGTCATTTCTATTTTTCGTTGAGGAAATGCTGAATTTAATGGCTACACTGCTCTAGGGTGGTTAGAGTTATTTTTTCATTTTGTTATATGAATTCAACGGAAGTTGACATACATTGTAGATGCTATTTTATTTTATAAACTTAATAAACTGATGCTAATCTCTTTTGTTACTTGAGTTCTGTAATAAGTTTTGTGGTGTTGTGTTGTATAACATTGCTCACTTCTGTCCTTCTCTTTCTCATAGATGGAGAGGTTTCGATTATCGGTACACTCCATTTGACTGGGTCCAAGTTGAACAAAAACGGCTGAACAAGGTATGTAGCATGGAAAAGTAATAGTTAAGGCAGATCACAACTTTGTTGCTTAAGAAAAAAATAATTTTCTGTCTTTTTATGCTATGGTTCAACAAGAATTTCCTCTAAAATGACTGTACAGGATAGAACACTTGAGGAGCACAAGAAATTGGTGGAAAAGATAATGAAGCGAGATAAAAAGCGGCAAAAAAAGATAGATGCAGCGGGTTTGGATTATGAGTGCCCTGAAATGGTAAGAAGCTGGTTTGTCTTTTTCTGATGTTATATCTTGAGATTTTTTTTAATACATGCTATGAACCAGTTTTTTTTTTTTTTTTTTTTTTTTAAATGTTTTATTAATTTAACACTACTTTTAAGCCTTTACTTGAATGCTATTTAAATAGCTTACAGATACGCAGTTTACTTGCCACGAGTTTACTGCAACTGAGTTTACACTTTATTTATCTAAAAGAATGTTCTCTTGCAATACCGTTTTGCAGGTGGGTGACGTCATGCCTGCTCCAAAGAGGATCAAGTTTGATGAAGATTAGTTTTGCAAATGCTTATCCTGACAATGTTGCTATGGTAATTTTGTTAACAAATGCTATTGTCCTTGTAATGTGAATCAAGAGATGTTTACTTTCTCTTTACTCCTTTCTCGGGTCGTCGATAGGAACGGAATGAAGTATCATGAATCTGTAGCAGGAATTCAATTAACCAATGTATTGCTATAGATCTTTTGTATTTAAAAATCATCAGTATGAACTCAAATTGATGAAAATTTTGTTTGGCCTCAACAGGATTGGAACCACTAGAGAGTCTCAGCACATAGAGCTTCTTAAACCAATCTTAAATATTAATGTGCTTCAGTTTTCATTTGTGAATTTGTAGCATTGGCAATATAGTTTCAATTTTTCATTTGGTTTAATTAGAGAAAGCTCTCTACTTTGAGCACTTTCATTTTGAGGGATTTAAAGGGATTAAAGTATTTCTTCGTCTTGATAATTAAAGCTATAACTATAATTTTACGGCTATTTCCGATAATTTCGGTTCTCTGCTTTAAATCTTGTTGCTATGTGTTGATTTGGTCTTTAATTTTTATCTAACGGACTAACCTCTCGTTTCTAATGTGTCATTACGTTTTACTGAAAAATAATAATTTAAAATATATTAAATACATAAATACTCACTGTCACACTGCTAAACTGATTCCAAATTCCAATTTATTATATCTCCATTGTTCTCTGTTGCTAATTTTTTATGGCAATTCAGTGGAAGGTAGTAAATACTGATCCATATAGCAAATAATTCCATATCTGCAGCCTTAGGTTGTACATATTATATCAATGTTCTTAATTACAGTACATTTTAAAATTTCTACATGCGAAATTAATTGCCATCTTTGCCCTTCGTCTCATTTTATTTATATTTTTTAATGTCTAAAAAAAAGGCATTTTTAGATTGTTAATACATATATTCCTTTTTTTACCTTTAACATTAATGAGTTTAGTATAGATTAATGTGCAAATTTAATGATCTATTTGACTATATCATATTTTTCAAGATGAAAGTTAGGGGTATAAACAAAGATATATTTATAAATATTTAATAAATTTTTAATATATAAAAATAAAAACAACAAATAAAATGAGACCGAGAAAGTAGCGTGCAAACTAAATGTGCACGGAAAAGAAATATATACATCTTTATATCCCTTTTTAAATATCATAAATTTACGACTATGAAATTAGATGTAGAAATTAGAGTTTTACAAGCTGACTAATTGTTGGAGAGCATGCAGAATTGTCATTGATACAACGGGATGCGATGAGAGAATAAACAGATTCAGTCGGATGGAAAGCATCAAAAAAGTATAATTTGTTCGGAGCTGGACATGGCGTTACCAACGGAATGCATGAAGACGTCCCATTGCTCCACGTTGTGCAACATGGATTACTTGAATCGATCAAACCTATATCAAAATGAAAAAAAAATTATAAAAATATACAAATCGAAAATATAACGAATCTATATCATGTGGATACCGACATTGATTTATTAGTTTAGTTTGGTTTGGTTATTCGATTCGGTTTGATCTTTGCTCAATCCTAGTCATCAACCGTTGACGCTGTTAGATGAAATCTAATAGCCGATAATAAAATTTCTGATAGTTCTATTTATTTATTATGTTCGATCTTAATTTCATGCATAAGTGGAATGAACGCTTTATTTCATGAACGTTATGTTTCGGAGAAGTTTGACATTTCAGATACCAAACATTCTTTTTAACATAGAAAATCTGTAAATAACACAGTTTTTCCGTATCCGTATCCAAATACTTCATTTTTGTAGGTTGGTGTCCGGTCATGCTCCTCAATATAAAATAAATAAACAGAATTAAAAGTTTGAATAGTTACCATATTTTTGAGGGTTGATATTGGCGTCATAGCATAGGGAATAAGATTGACCATGAACAAACTTTACTCCCGGAAGAATTGCTTCTAATTTTTTGAGCATATTTCCAAGATTGTTGTTGAAGAAACCGACTATTTTGTTTGTTTCTTCCATGCATTTTCCGGCAGCCGCTTTCTTTGCGAAGTACGGGATGCACCCGATCGGTCCCAATTCGAATACTATCATCTTTCTTGCTCCCAAATTATACATTTTCTGTTGATCATAATTTGAAATAAATCAATTCAAAGAATACATTACATACTATGTAATCGCAATACGAATGTTTAAATTTTACAATTGGAGAAGCAAACTTTCTTTGTTATAATTCGAATCATTGATCGATAATCCAATCAATCTCGGTATCCATATGGTAAACATAAAAGAGACGGCACAATGGATTCTGATGTCCACATAAGTACCGATTGATCGGATTTGTAATCAATAATCCGAATTGTCAAAAAAAAAAAGTTGGTATTTCGAACTATAAAAATGGAAATTTATATTGAACTCGAGATTTAACACAAAATTACCAATGAGTAACTAATAAATAACTGTTTTTACCTGGAGATTCTCAGAGAGTTTATTCAAGAGAAGTTGAGCAAATTGTTGAGGATTGTAATTTTGACTTGATTGAGAATAGGGGACAAGGTAGTTAATAATATAATCATTACTACCAACAGAAAATAGAAATATAGAATCTGCCAAGTATTTTGATAGCTCATTTTTGCTTCTGAAGAGGTATTGTAGCTTTAGTGAAATTGCTGCTTCAAACAATTCAATTTGGGCATCCAAACTCAAGCAATTTCCCTGTAATTTTCCCACAAAAACATTGATAAGTAACCTAATTTTCCTAATTTAAAGGGCTGAGTTGAACTAAGTAGGAGTTAAGGGTTTAAAATATTCTTCAGAAAAAAGTTCAAGGGTTCATTAAAACTTTAAGCCAGTTTTTAACTAAAGTTAATTATTTTCATTGGAAAAATTACATCTATGGTGTCTAAACTTTTTCAAATCTTTCTATTTTAATGTTTGCATTTTTTTTAAACTAGTGTTTAAACTTTTAAAAGCGCACCACATGAGTGTCTTTACTCATTTTTCGAACACCAAACAATTAACAAGGACAGAAATAATTTTTCAGTTTGTTGATATAAACTGCATTTTAATTTTTCATTAGTACAAGTGTATATTTGCACACATAATTACATTTTTATTATTAAAATGAACATATATATATGTAAAATCAAGATTTATTTTTAATTTTTAGCATATCAGTGACCAAAAAATAGCCAAAATCACTTTTAATATATTTTAATAAAGTTGAAACAATAAAATAAAAATAAAAGTCGAAGCACCATAATAAGACATGTTTAAAAATGTTTCCATTTGTATATATATATGTTTTTAAATATATTAAAGAAGATATCGCACTTAATTTAGTGATAATGACATATTTAAATTTGTAAATTTAAATATCATATAAATAAAAATAAATATTCAAAATTTAAGATGCATTGTCTTTTTTTTATTACTTTAAAGTATAGAATATGAAGATTTACTATGAATAAAAAAAGAACTTACAACAAGTTTTCCAGTTTCAAAAAGGATGCCACATGAGCCAGATGCATAATTAATACCAGTTGTTGGTGTGAGGATTGAAGTCTTTAAATTAACGCATGGTGGCGGGTATGGCAGCCCCAGGTATTCAGCTTCACACAAAATACATAAAAATAATCATCAAAATTTACAATTGAAAAAAGAACAAAATTCTCAAAAATATATTTTAAATTTAATAACTTTTGGAGGTGAATATATCTATATTACAATTTATAAGCTATAAATATATTTATCCACTCAATCCGTGATTAAACCGATGAATCAATTGAATTGTGATCCTGTGGCCATATTGATTGGTCATCGGCTTGATTTTTAAAGCTGTTAAATATAGTAAATATTAAATTAATTCGATCTCTAAATTTATAATTTGGAAGCAAATAATTCAGTTTTAGTCATTTAACTAATTAGATTCTAAACTCTCGAAAATCAGGGCAAATAATTGTTTCTTTTATATAAAACGGGCGAGTGGTGCCAAAAACTGGTTAGAAGTAGTCATTTAACCTCATCTTAAAGAGATTTTATTGATCAAATTGACCGAAAGTAAATTATTTGAACCAAAGCTATAAATTAAGAACCAGATTGATCCTAATTGAAAATATAATACACCCACTTAAGCAAACATTTTGTCAAGATTTATACCAAAAAAATCAGCAATAGTTCTGCCATTGGTGAATCTTCCTGCAGGTCCTTGGGCAAAATTGACACCATAAGGAAAATAATTTGCCCTAGCAATGGTTGTCAAATAATTATTGTTCCCACTATCAACCAAAGAATCCCCAAAAACATATAATGCAGGGGCCAATGCCCCACCATATGAAAACTTTGGCATATTATACAAAACTAACAATACTGTTAAAAGTGACATTTTTGTCATTTTATATAATAAAACAGAGAAATTTAAAAGATTTGAAGTGCTTCTTTCTTTGCTAATTTTCATTATATATAGAGAAATTCATAATGGTGCATATAAAAGATAACATCAAGTTATTTGTTTTAAGAATATAACAAATTAATATTTAATTAGTAAAAAAATGAGCTAATCTTGTTATGTTTCATTGCATATTATGAGCTTGTCTAACTATATATAACTTAAATCTTTCTAATAATTAATCTTTTTTCTCCTCCCCCTTATCTAAATGCTCCATATTTAACTATAGTTTTTCCTTTTTGCTACAACAACTACTATGGAGTCATTAATTTGGTTTGTTTTATGAATATGTTGCATGGTTTAGATTGTTTTTCCAATTGATTTAACAACTAATTACAGTTTTTAATTGACATTTCTAATCTCTCCTTTCTTAATGGCTAAACAACAACAACCATAATTGTACTTTGATAGAATTATTTTTCATAATAATATTGCTTTGATAATAATCATAGCAACAGTAAATAATCTTTAAACAACATATGAAAATTTTCTTTTTTTTTTCCTCGAAGAACATATGGAAATTTTCACCCACGATAAAGTGTGTTAATTTTAGTAATGGAAATAAGTTTTAATAAATTTTGAAAGTTTAATTTTAAATATTTAAATAATATATTTCTAAAATATTTATGTATCAATTAATTAAATTTCTACGTCATTTTTTGGTTAAATATCTTCTATTTAATAACATTAATTAAAATACACTATTTATATTTAAAAAAATAAAATTAACATAAGTAAATTCAAAACTAACCCTAAACTCTAAACCCTAAAACATAAAACCTAACTACTAAAAAATAGAGAATTGCCGACGGAAATTTTTTGATTTAACGACGGATTTTAGCCTTTTACCAATGAAAAACTTAATTTACCGACGGATTTCACCCTTTAACGACGGAAAAATCCGTTGCTAAAATGCAGTTTTCTAGTAGTATAATATTAAACACTAAATTCTAAATTATAAACCCTAAACTGTAAATTATATATCCTAAACTCTAAATTACAAATCCTAAATTCTAAGTTATAAACCCGAAACCCTACAATTATTCTCTAAAAATTAAACCATAAACTCTTTATTATAATACAAAATAAATTACTTATATTATACTAAACTAATTTATTAAACAAATTAATTATGTAATTTTAATTAATATTTTTTTAAAAAAAAATTATAGGTGGCGGTGGCGACGTCTCCAGTCGTCGCCGAGACTTTTAGAGAAACGCTCTCAGATGGTGTTTCCTGCCACAGTTTTTTTTTTAAAATACGAAAAACGTAAAATCGAACACTTACCTTAGATTTCCGTCCGATATCTTGCTCTCTTTCCGACAATTTTACTGAATAATCGCTATTTCCGTTCGTCGGGGTTTGAATGCGTTGGGAGGATTTGGTTTTTTGTTTTTGAAATAGAAATAGGGTAAAGGGTATTTAGGTAATAATAAAGGCGGTGGATAGTAAAAAAGGGCGATATTTAAATAGTCCACAAATAAAAAGATAAAACAAATTTTTTTGTGAGATCTTCTTTTTAAAATTCAAATACTCTTTACACAAAAAGGAATCGAAATAATAAGAATTTGGAGTCATTGTTTCAATTGTTTTTCCTATAAAAGATGAAGGGAGACAAAAAGCAAACTTGAGATTGTCTAATGATGGCATACAAAGAGAGGCCCCTTCACTTTTGGACCTTCTCTATCAGAAAATAGAAGCTCATCACATCAGAGCCGTCCATTTCTTTTTCTTAATGTCTCAATCCTCTTAGGGCCCAACACAACTTGGCCCGTACAATAAGTTTGACATCATAATCATATGCAGTGATTTACAGCTGTTAAATATATGTAACAACCGGGTCTCACTCATATTTCCTTTATTTCCTCCGTCTTAAAATAATTATCAACTTTCTATTTTTCATATAATTTAAAAAACACAATTAAATAAATTTGAAAAAAATAAAGAGAATTTAAAATCTGAGAGGAGCCATTTTTTTTCTAATTAAATTTTTATTAAATATTATGACTAATTTACTTTTTATACTAATATCATTAAATAGTAAAACTTTAAAGGCCAAACCCATCCTCAGGTCCCTCTACTCTTCACTTTTTTTTCATTGAGTCCCTTTACTTCATTTTCTCCTTATCAAATCCCTTTACTTTCGTTTTCGTTGTTATTACACCCTTTTATGGATGGAATTCAGAGAGTGCAACACACTCTCCGTTACTGAGAGTGGCGAAAAATAAAAATGACATTTTAACCTTAAAAATAAATTAAAAATACATTAAACCTATTGTATTTAGCCTATAATACAATAAAACTCTTGTACTTATCATACAAAACAAATTAAATCCAAACTTTAAACTAAATTAATTAATAAAATAATTAACTCGAAATTTGATTTTTTTTTCTGAAATAAAATTTAGTTTCGTTACCCTCATATAAATTTTATTTAATTAAATTAAATTTCAATTTTTTTTTTTAAAAAAAAAGATCAATACCAAAAAAAAAAATTATGACGACCACCACTGAAAAGTGGTGGCTCTTTTTTTCCTCCATTAATGGAGAAAATGAAGGTTTCCTCCATTAATGGAGGAAACCTGCTCGTTTCCTCCATGGAGGAAACGAGCAGGTGAATCTCGTTTTCTCCATGGGAGGAAACGAGTGTTTCCTCCATTAATGGAGGAAAGCACACTCTCCACATCTCATACGTCTAGGGATATATAAACAACGAAAACGAAAGTAAAGGGACTCGAGAAGGAAAAAATGAAGTAAAGGGATCCAATGAAAAAAAAGTGAAGAGTAGAGGGACCTCAGGATGGGTTTAGCCAACTTTAAATAAAGATAATATAAAAAATCAACACTTTAAATTGTATTTTATTAGAAATATGAACAACTATTTAGAATAAGGGAAAAACTATTATTTTAGAACGGATAAAATATTTATTAACTTTAATAATTCCTTCTTAATTCGGATCTCAAAACATTTAAAATAGCGATATTTTTCATTTTGTTTCTAATATTAATTTTATGTTTTATTTTATAAATAATAATAATAAAAATAAAAATATTAATATGAATAATGTTAATTTAATAAATTCTTTACTGTTAATTGTTTATTTTATCTGTTTAAATAATGATAATAATAATAATAATAATAATAATAATAATAATAATAATAATAACATTTTAAATATTAATAATATAAATTTTATTTTATTTTTAAGTAATTTATTTATCAGGTCTCTATATTAAAAATAAAAATATTACAGTTTAAAATAAAAATAACTATTTTATTTTTTATTTTTTAAAATAAAAAAAATTCATTTTTATTTTATTGTTTAAATTTTTAAACTAAAAAGTTTAATAATTTTATAGAGAATGTAGAAAATGCTTTTATATGTAAAGTCAAATTATTCTTACGCTTTAAGTCAGTTATTAAAATTTAAACGTATAAGTAATAATCTAGGGGTATTGACAAAACAAATTTCAATGTTTCACTTTTATTGCGATTTAATCTCAACGTTTAAAACATCAATAAACAAATTCCAATCTTTTTTGTTTTTACAATTTGTAGCCGCAATTAATTTTCCGGCAATTTTGTCCTTTTCTTAGGCTATAAAGTGCAAAAACGATTGCGTGTCGTTTTAGCCTTCTAAGAATTATTTTTTGTTTGTTTTTACTAATGTAGTCGACAAATTGATGATTTTTGTTTTACATTTATTGGTTTTTATGATTTAATAACAATCTTGACCATTTTTTTTTTATTTTTTTCACTTGCTAATCTGTAATGTTTTTAGTGTTGGTTAACCAATGGTTTACTAATGGTGTATCAATATTTTTATTTTTACTGTACTGTTAGTAAACTTTGGGTAAACCGTTGGTCAATTTATAATAAATTTTAATTTAAATATTATCATTATCAAATTATTAGTAAAACATTGGTAAAATTGAATTGTGCATTTTAAACAAAATGTATTTAAAAAAAAAATTATTTTTAGTATTTCTTTAGTAAGCCGTGAGTATACCGTTGATAAACTTGTAATAAATTTTATTTGAATGTATCTTTAATAAATTGTTAGTATACTATTGTACTTTTATAAAAATTTAATAAATTTATTTTTAATCTACCGTTAGTAAACATGGGTAAACCGTTGATTAACTTACAGCTAATTATTTTTTAGTAATATCATTAATAAAGTTTTAGTAAAACTAACCTGTGCATTTAAAACATAAATTATTTTTTAATTTTTAGTATACCATTGATAGCCTGCGAGTATACTGTTGGTTAATCAAACTGTATTTTTAAAATTAAAAAAATATTTTTGAAAAAGAAGAAGATATTTTTATAAAAAAAAAGAGTACGAAGAATATTTTTAAAAAAAACTTTGACGTAGTATTTTTGAGAATATTTTTTCTTTTAATAGGTTTTTATCTAAAAAAACCTTATAAAATGTTTGGATCCGTCACTGCTTGATCCCTGACACTTCCGCATTTTTATTAATAAAAATTTGTTGAAATAGACTTTATAAATTTTTTTTTGATAGCAGAATCAAATAAAAAAAATTAAAATTGAATTAAAGAAAAAAAATATCAAATACAAATATTTTGGATAGATTTTGCATATTAAAAAAGAACAAATATAAATATTTTTAGATAGAATTTGTATATTTGTTTTACAAAAAACAAACTCCTAAACATATGACTGCCGGCTTTAAATTGGTAGCTAATAAAACATTTTCAAATTGTTATGCTTTTTTATCTCAAAAAAAAAAGAAATGCTTCTAATTAACAACATAGCATTTTATATTTATTTAACAAAATCACTAGAAGCAAGACCTAAAATTTGAGATTATTTTTTAAGTACCTGTTTCTGGCAAAGTATTTACCGTATTATAACCCATCTTTTTCTTATTTCCTACGCTACCTATTTTTCTAACTTATTTATAAAAGTACCCACTACATATAGAAGGCTTATCTCATTTTAAGTTAAATTTTTATATAGTCACTTTTTTTTCTTTCTTCTCTCTCAAAGTTCTCTCTTCTTTTCTTCTTCTTTTTTATTTGATTTTGTTCGTCTTTTCATTCGCTTTTAGTTCGCGCTTCCGTTCGTCTACTTCCGATGAATTTCTCATTGTTTCTGGTCGTTTTTCCGTTCGTCTTTTTCGTTCGCGTTAATCCGTTCGTCTTTTCCGTTCGCGATAGTCCGTTCGTTTCGTCCGTTCACGCTGTGGATTTTCCGACTCGTTTTTAGATTTTTGTAATTTTTTAGCTTTTTTGTAATGATTTAAATATTTAAATAAATTATTGTAGATCTATAATTATTTGTTTATAAAATGTTCTATTATTCATATAATTATTTATTGTGTCTTTGTCTTATTCATAGATTTGTTTATTGCTGCTTATTTTGTAAAGACCAAATTGATTTATGGTGTATTTGTAGTAATTTTATAATATATTTACATTTTAGTGTATTTTTGGAGTATTTATAGTATATTGTTGGTGTTTTTCAGAAAATCTATATTTTTTGGTGTATTTCTGCCATTTTTAGTATATCGATGGTGCATTTATAGTGTTTATAATGTATTTGCAGTGTTTATGATGTATTTACAGTGTTTTCATGGTGTAGACCATAAGAACAATACAAAATGCCATAAATACACTATAAATATAATATATATACACTAATTTTACGTTATAAAAATATCATAAAAACACTATTGTTACACTATAAAAAAAATAAAAAAAAAGTTGAAGAAAAAAATCTATAAAAAAAAAATTAAATTATTAAAAACTGAAAAAAGCTTTGCAATCGGTCGGTTCGGCGACCGAATTGAAAAAACCGAAAACCGAAAAAGGTATTTGTGAAATAAAAAAAGGTATTTTTCTTAAATAAAAAATCAGAAAAAGTCAAAATTTGACAGATAAAAATATAAATAAATTATCGAAATATATATTTTAAAAAATTACCACCCAAAATTTGACTTGAAAAAGAGACTCCAAAAATTAACCACATAATCTGCCATTCAGTTAAATTAAAAATAATAATAAAAATTAATCGTAAACCGAAATTAAAAACAACAACAATAATAAAACTGTACACGTGTCATCTGATTGGTGCAAAGGCCGAGGATGATGATCTTCGTGTAATGGTTTGACATTTGTCAGTGTTTAATTGGTGTGTACATTACGTAGTGTTCATATTTCACTTTCTATATAACTTTCTACCTTTACAGAGGGAAAGAATTGAAGTGATGAAAGAGTGATGAAAGTTGCGGTAGACTCGGATCCTGTCTCCTCTCTAAGTTTTCTAATTAAAACCCACCTTTTTTCACTATATTTTTTTTTCTTCTTTTTTAAAAAGAAAAATAATTTTTAAAATCTTTTATTGGTGTCTTAAAAAATTCAAATAGGTGATCACTAGCTACCAATAAACCACTTGAATAATAAAAAAAATTAATATATTTGTAATTTTAAAGTGACGTATTTGTATTCAGAGTAAAAATTAAAAATGACAATAAAAAAATTCATTTTGACAAAATTACCATCATATAACTCTATCATATGCGTAAAATACAGCGATTTGATTTGTTTTAAAAAACTTTAATTTGTAATTTGGTTTAGTTTTCTTAAAAACATTTTAATAGTATGTTAATTATATTTAACAAATTTTTTAATTCATAGTTTTTTTTTATCTTTATGGACATATGGATATCTATATGTTGAATGTATATTATATATAAGACTATTTTATAGCAATTTATAAATATAAGTCGACTTCATTTGTGGATTTTTGTAATGTTTAGAATAATTAATTATAATTAAATTTGTACAACAGTTCAATAGTTTCTTAGTTCGTAAAGAATCTTTCCAATTAAAAATGCTTGAATCAAAATTCTAACTTTTAAGAAGAAACAAACTTAACTAACGACAGTTTTACGAATCAATTAAATTAATTGATTCGATTGAACCGGCTGACCAGGTCTGATTTTTAAAACAGTGCTTTCATTAGGTGGGTCAGTATAGTAAAATATTAACTCTTTTATTATAATATTAAAAGAAATTCGAATTGAAAGCCTCTTATTTTAATATAATATATTTCTTATTGAAGGTTGGGGACACAAAATATACCTAATAAAAAAATCACTCTTTATCATCTTCTTTCTCATTCCCTTTGTTTCCAAAACCTAAAATAGTGATATTTTGTGCAAGCTAGAAGCATGAGTGAACACCATCACAACCACCACCACCACCACCGCCATCAATACGGCTTACCGGACTTCCGGCAACTAATGAGCGGAAGAACCCAATTCGAAGCTCACCCAGAAGCCACAACCGACTCATCCTTTCTCCAAACTAGAAACAATCTCCCCCCACAAATATTAACACACCATTTCAGTCACCATGACTCCATTATACCAGTCGCTAGCCATGAACTAATGTTGCCCGCCAGTGGCTTGATTAAGCTGGGCCATGACCACTACTGTACTAACACTAATTATACCACTACTAGTGCTGCAACAGCTACAAATTTTGGCTCATTTTTTGGTGCTGAAATGGACAACGGGTGGGTTGGTAATGATGCTGCGAGTAGTAGTAGATGGCCGAGACAAGAAACTCTTACTCTTCTTGAGATCAGATCTAGGCTTGATTCAAGGTTTAAAGAAGCTAATCAGAAGGGTCCTATTTGGGATGAAGTTTCCAGGTACATTTTCTTGTTTTTTTTGGTGATTATTTAGAAACCCTAGCTTGTTTTGTTTCATTAAAACATATTAATTTTCTTGAAATTCTATAATCTGTGAGTTAGATTTGCTTTTGAATGGTCTACAGTGGCCTATATAATGAGAAAAGCAAATTAAACTGAGTTAACTGAGAGACTCAGGTGTAATTTTTTGCTGCTTGTGTTCAGTAATTGCTTCTGCTGTTTAAAGCGGTAGTATTTATAAGCACAAACACTTTTACAGGTTTTGAGAGATGTGATTGTTACTAATTCAACACATGTTTTTTCATATTTTCAGCTAATTATATAAAGAAATTAAAGGGTTTATTTTCATTTTTTCTATTATAATATTATCATAGTTGATGGGATCTTCAATAACAAGAGTTTCTGTTTGTTTTTTGCTAATATTATAATCAAATCTCTTTTAATAATTAGATTTTGCAATACCAAGAAGCAAAGACATCATAATAATAAACAATAGTACTCCTACTCATAGATTAGAACATATTTGTTTAATTTTGCTACATATTTATGCATGTTGTGAGAATCAATTATCTTATTTTATTAATCATTTCTGTGCATGTTTTTGTATGATGATAATGTATAGAATAATGGGTGAGGAACATGGTTACCAAAGAAGTGGGAAGAAATGTAGAGAAAAATTTGAGAATTTATACAAATACTACAAGAAAACAAGGGAAGGTAAAGCTGGAAGACAAGATGGTAAACATTACAGATTCTTTCGCCAACTCGAAGCTCTTTACGGAGAAACAAGCAGCAATCAATTAGCTTCAGCTTCGGCAGAAACAACTACTCATTTGCCTAATACTACTACTGCATTTCTTTATCAAAGCAACACTAGTATTAACCAAGAAAATCAAGAAATGACCAACTATAAGCATAGTGAT
Source organism: Mercurialis annua (assembly GCF_937616625.2). NCBI lineage: Eukaryota > Viridiplantae > Streptophyta > Magnoliopsida > Malpighiales > Euphorbiaceae > Mercurialis > Mercurialis annua. Next base: position 31,595,782 of record NC_065577.1, on the reverse strand, counting down.
CAAAGCCTAAGTTTCTCCAACACATCGGAGTTCGAAACTTCTTCTTCGGAGAACAACGATGATGATCTTTCGGCTATGGCGTTTAATATGATGAACCGAACGTCGGAGAAGCATAAAAAGAAGAAGAATTGGAAAGGAAAGGTTAAGGAATTTGTTGATATTGAAATGAAAAAGTTGGTGGAAAAACAAGAAGCTTGGATGGAGAAAATGCTGAAGAGTATTGAAGATAGAGAACAAGAAAGAATGTTTAAAGAAGAAGAATGGACAAAGCAAGAGTCAGCTAAGTTAGATAGAATGCATGAATTTTGGGCTAAAGAGAGAGCTTGGATTGAAGCTAGAGATGTTGCTTTAATGGAAGTTTTAAAGCAATGTTCAAAGAATTATAAAGGAATAGAATTGTCATCTTCTATTGAGGAAATTGCAATAGCAACTCAAAGCCATTACAATGAAGTGAAAGCTAGTAGTAAATGGAGTGAACAAGAGATTTACAGCTTAATACAAATCAGAACAGCATCAGAAACAAGATTTCAAGAAAGTTCCAAATATTCAAATGATGGTTTATGGGAAGAAATAGCTGAAAAAATGGCTAGTTTAGGGTATGATAGAAGTGTTGATGAATGCAAAAATAAATGGGAGATTATGAGGAAAGAAAATTTGAGAAGTAACAATTATTTTCAACAACTTGATCCTTACAATGGACAAGAATTAGATAAATCTGAGGGCATGAAGATTGGTCAAATGCATGGCAGCTTTTTTCATCAAGAACTCTAGAGGAACAAAGAAGTCAGCAACTTTAGCACAAGTAAACCAAGAAATTACTCATGAATTTCACCTTTTTTTCTTCTTATTAATTTTATTATTACTAGTTGTCTATTTTATATAAGTACATGTAGATTAACCTTGTTAAGATTAAGGTAACAAATGGGATTTGTTTATTTGTGTAAATAATTAATTAATCGAAAACTACTGACATTGGAAGGGTTAAATATTTATACGGTTATTGAATTATAGGCTTCTTATTGAAGGACTATATCTACGTTCTATTTGTTACATCTTGATAATCTGACTATTATTAATAATGGGAGGTTGCTATATTTTTTTATTTTTTATTTTTTTTAAATTTTTTTGACTTGTATGGATGACGAGAAACTTAGTGTAATTACTCAATTTATAATAATATAAAAAATATTTAATTATAAAATATGGTTAATCAAACTATCTTATATCTTTTACATAGGTAAATATTAGTGTAAAATAATTGGATAATTTTTTTTGGTTGTATAAATGACAGTCGAATTATCAAAATATAGCAAATAAAATGTTAATAATTTTTTTATAGTTTAATAACCGTAAAAATATTTAAGGCGAGGGAATTAATGATGATGACCATAAAATACTACACTTCATGGTAATCATAATCAAGATTTGGGATGTATATTCCTTTGCTTAAAACAATGAATTTGGTCATATACTGCAGTGCTGTTGGTTTTTCTTTTTCATGATTAATTATGTCTCTTCCAGTTTCTTATCAGGTTAGGTACAACTGGTTAATAATTTATTTCTCATTTTCAGCCTTATTAGGTGAAAATGAATGGATACAGTTTCACTAACACTTTATACTGATACTCATGATATTCTATTATATTTTGTTTGTTTTTACATGTTTCTCCTGCTTTTGTTTTCTTTTTTTTGATAGTGATTGTCTATACGTATACAGGTGTAATTGAGTCAACCCAACTCGCAATCTATTCGGAATTGATTCGGAAAAACATTCAAAACCGACTTAATTCATATCGAGTCGAGTACGAGTTCAAAATACTCATATTGATTATCGAGTCGAGTTCGTGCTTCAAAATATTTGACTGGATAAGCTCGCAATCCTAATTGAGTTTCACTTAATTTTTTTTATCCTATATACTAATTTATTTAAAAAAAAAATTTTATCTTTATTTTTATATTAAAATTTAATTTTTAAATATTTATATAAATAACCGAGTCCATATTCTAATGAGTTCTAGCTCGAGCTCTTCAATTGTAACTCGATCAAGTTCGAGTCGAGTTCCGAACTTTAAATATGAGAGTCGAGTTGACCTTATTTTGGCAGTATTCCAACTCAATTCGACTTGATTATAACATATATATTAATGTTTCATGTTCTTGCTTAATTTTTTTTTTTCCAGTTATCTGCTGATCGAGTCATATAGACACAATCTTTGCATAGACCACCGTTAGTTTTGTTGATAATTTTAATTCAATAGCTATAGTTTTGTTTAAATTTGATTAGTATAAATATGTTGGCAGTAAATTTGCATTTAGAATCTATATATCTATATCTATATATCTATATATATTAGGAAAAAGGGTCATTTATGCCCTTAAGGTTTGGCTTTAAGATCAAGTAAGCCCTCAACGTACAAAAAGGTTCAAATATGCTCCTAACGTCTTAGAAAATGAACAACCAGGCCCCCGATTTGGACAACCAGGCCCCTAACGTTTCATTTATACGTCAAAATTAGGGGTCTGGTTGTCAACATTTTAAGACGTTAGGGGCATATTTGAACCTTTCCGGACGTTGAGGGCTTAATTGATCCTGTAGATAAACCATAGGGGCATAAATGACCATTTTCCCTATATATTATAATCTTGAACTCCAAAAGAGCTTTCACACAGTTTTGCCAAGTGTCTTACTATATTTCATCCACGTGTACAACTATATTAAATTTATTTTAATTCTTCTTTATATAATTTAATTAACTATTTCTTAAACACACAATAAATTTATAATTATAAAATTTGAAGAGTTTTAATTAAATATTTACTTTTTTAAATTATGACATAAAATATATTTTAAAAAGGAAATTTGATTAAAAACGTAATTTTAAATTTAAAAAATGAAGGTTTAAATCCATTGCATTTAAAAAAAATTAAAAATATGAAATTAAAATTTTAAAAAAGAAATTTTATTAAAAAGATAATTTTGAATTTAAAAAATGAAGGTTTAAATCCATTGTGATATAAAAAAAATTAAATTTAAAGAGTTTTTTTTTATACATCATTAATGTTACAAACTATGAAATCAATTATTATTTTTAATTAGTTATAAATTTAATTAATTGTAAGTTTTTAAAGTCATTTATTATGAAATTTTAAAAGTCTTTTATATTATTAATATTTGTAAGTTATAAATATGAAAAGACTATTTTTCTATATATAAATGAGAAACATCAACTAAATCTCATATACATAATTTCTTATTTTATATATATGTATGTACTTGGATACTAAAAAAAAGCTATGTAATTTCATCTTTTCAAATGACAAAATATATTTATATTTCACAACAAATAAAATTACTTATAGTTAATTTTTTATTGTTTATGATCAATTGATGTGTTTTTATTGTAAGAGAAAAAAAAAGTACGCATATTGTTAATTTATAATTAGAAAGCATATCCGAATGATATTATTTTTCTTTATTTGCTTGGTGGTGATAGGCATGAACCATATTCTACGTGTGTTCTTAGCTTTACAACTATATATGATCATGTAATGAAAGATATTTCAAAAAAATTATTTGTTGTAGACTTTATTATCTAACCCGCGCAACGCGCAGGCATCGACATAGTTTTAATAAAATTTTGAAACTTATACTAATAAATAGTAAAGCCCCATCATGAGATTCGCCATGGCATGCAAATAATAATAAGTTAAAGAGTTTAGCTACCTAAAGTTTACTCGAATGTTCATGATCTTTTTCAGCTGACAGCATATATTTTACACAAATGTTATCTATATGTGTATATATAACTATAACTAAATTAATAAAATCAAAATGAAAATTTGATTAATTCGTCAATTTCCGAATCCTGACAATTATATATATATAAAAAAAGCGTCTAAGTGATGAATAAAATATAAAATTTAATATTTTATGTTATTTGTATGTTAAGCTGTAGAAATCTTATTACAATAATTTTGATAATAAAAAAGTTATTTAATTTGGACACAATTTTGTTATACAAGATATATAGATAATATTTTAGATTTAATTATGAATCAATTATCATAATTATAAAATTAAAGGTTAATTGCACATTAATACACAAACTTTATCATGATTTGCAATTATAACACAAACTTTAAAACTTGACAATTGTAAGATCAACTCTTATTTTTTGACAAATTGGTACACCGAACTAGAAAAATACTAACATGTACACTGCAATATATATCCACGTATTGTTACATGATTGGTCGGTGTACTAATTTGCCAAAAAAAAGATGAAAATTGGTGTAGTAATTACCAAGTTTCAAAGTTCGTATTGTAATTGCAAATTAGAATAAAGTTCATTTATTAATTTACAATTAATCCTAAAATAAACAATCAAAATATATTTTATTTTATTTACGGCATGAAAATAATTAGAATCCTTTGCAAAATTAAAGAACATGATTGTTGAAATTATTTTTAAAAATATTCTTGTCAGTTAAGTAACAATAATGAATAAATTATTCATAAAAAATAGTTATGATTTATGAGTGAATTTATTTCGTCCTATTTTATTATAATTTTATAATATCGAACACAATAAATTATTTCAAATGGATTATAATATATTACCGATGGAAGTTCAATTCTACATAGTAATATTATAAACCGAGTTTTGTGGGATTCGCCCACGGAGGCAGACCTCGAAACTCGCCAAAGAATTAATTTTAAATTAAGAAAGACCGAGTCCTACGAGACTCATCCACTAGAAGAAAAATCCATATTGATTCACTTGAAACAAAAAAGAGGCCGAATCTCATAAGATTCAGTAATCAGGTTTAAATGTGGATATTCAAATATCTAGAATCTGAATATAATTAAACTATAATAAATAAGATGCTATAAGACCTAAATATTTTAGAAGAATAAGATATTTTCCTAGTCGGAATCACATTCCTATTCAAAAAGTAGAATATTGTTTATGAGTCTCATTTCTAAATAGACTCACATACAAAAAAAGAATCCTTTTTCTATTTGAATTCATATGTTAAATAGGAATTTATTTCCTATTTGGACTCTACAAGGTATTTCTCCATGCTCACTATAAAAGAACTTGAGGTATCGCCTATACAACATTATTACAATTAATCTACAAGCTCTTAAACTATTTGTAAAACCTAGATTGACTTTACCATCAGAGTGCTCATCGGACAACTAAAGTCCGATCAGCAGTCTAACCTCAGTTTTGCAGGTTAACCTGTCGAGAAACCATGATCTATTAATCACTAAACGTTGTTCTCAAATCAAAATATAATAGAAAAGAATAATTTGAGGCGTGAATATTCCGTAAAGGATAATTGGCCTTGTTAAAGCGTATATTCCAAAATACAATAAACTCTTTTGATATAAGAATGTCTTTATACATTTAATGTTTGATAAGAGTTATATAAACTCATACAACAGATAGAGTTTACACAAACTTTCATTTTTTTCTCAAATTCATATACAATGTTGACGTGTCACTCATTCATTGGTTAAAAGTGACTTACACTTCAGTAAATTGCACTAATAAATGAGTGCCACGTCATCACCGTGTATGAATTTGGAAAAAAAGTTGGTGTATTTTTATGAGAAGTTTTAAAGAACGTGATTAAATTGAGAAAACATATAAAATTGATGATTTTTTATGACATTACCCTGAAATATTAAAAGGTTAATTTAATTGGACTACGTGTCCAGTCCTGTTTCGTCAGGGTGGCGATATTGGAAATAATTTTCGAGAAACTTAATATTATATTTCAATTCTAAAGTTAGAACTGGAATTAAAAGGAAAAATGCCAAGAAAGTCTCAGAACAAAGTGCAGGGACTAAAGTGGTAATTTAGCCACTACGACTTAAAATGGAAATTATTTCGCCAAGGTCCGTGAAATGTTTTATAGTATATGTGGTAAAAGTTTCGGGTCAATCGGAGACCTTTTAAAATTTGGACGCGGATACGTTTTGGGCTAAATTGCAACTTTTGAGAAGTTTAAGGGCTAAAATGTAAATTAGCCAATTAAGCCTTGAGAATAGAAATTAAAGGATTATTGACGGAAAATAATAATATTGGGTTAGTATTATTTATTGGGATATAAATAATACGTATAAGATGGATAATTAATCATTTGGTTAAAAGAGTAAGTTTAAAAGAGAAATGGTTTAAGTTAAAGAGTTAAAGGACTAAAATGGATAATTAGCCAAATATATGTATATGATTTGAAGGAGCTGGAACCATCCAGAGAAGAGAATGAAAGAAATGTCACAGAGCGAGAGAAATTCGACGATCGATTACGATCCGTCGCCGTTTCGCCGTTTCTCGTCCAAATCGCGAGTTCTTTATATCGATTCGTTCGGAATTTGATTCTCTATCAACTACGGGCATCAAACTAAGGTAAAATTGAAGTTTGATTTCGGAATTTGATAGATTTAGGGCTGTTTTGGTTTGAAACGAATCAAACGAACCGTAATCACGTCGGTTTTGACGTTTTTGATGATTATTGAGTTGAATATTGTGTTATATTGATGTAGAACCATGTCAGAATGAGTTAGGGCTGTCTGGAGCATGTCGAGATGATGTTTGGACCTGTTTAGGGGTGTCGCACGACGTGCGACTATGTCTCACGACGTGCGGCATAGTTTCGCGGCGCGATCAAACTTAAAATCGACATAACTCCTTCGTTCGGACTCGGAACGAGGAAAGGATCCTATATCATTTTACAGCCTCAAATAAAGGTAAGAGTTTTGTTTTGATGGTGAAATTTGCTGAGTTAGTGGCTGTTTCATTTGAAAAGTTACGTTTGAATCGTTCGGATATAAATCGAGTTACTCTTGATACGTTTGAGGTGTAAAATGATAAGTTAAGTGTTTATATGAGTTAGATGCGACTTGGTATGAGTTTTGGATGATTTGGGGCCTCAAAAATGGTCTAGAGCACGTCGGAAATATCGTACCCGAAGTGGGCACGACGTGCACTACCAGAAGTGCACGACGTGCACCACAAGGGTGCACGACGTGCACCACCAGGGGTGCACGACGTGCACCAGTGAAGGGCACGTCGTGCCCTTCATGAAAAATGAAGGGCACGATGTGCCAAGCTGGCACGACGTGCCCTACTTCGATTGTGACCTCCCTGGGACTTCCGGGAGCGAAAACTGGCTTCCGATGGCATGATACGGGTGTAGAACTCTGACAAATGTCTTAAAATGAATATTAATAAGACATTATAGCAATGAACATTAGCATGATAAGTAATCAAGATATGAATAGATATCTACAGAGAAAGATACGTTTAGAGCATGATGATTATGTTTCGTGCTTTTGTTGTGTTAGGTATCTAATGCAGGTTTTAAGAATAGGATTCTTTAAGTATAAGTTTTAACGATAGAATCCTATGATAGATGTGACAGACTATCGAGCTACGAGTATGATGAACCAAGAAGCTCGACGAGGATTGACGGACCCGTCTCCTGGAGTTTACGTTCGGATATAAGGAATAGCGGTCACAGTGAGTGGTAATTTACTTTCGCGTATTATTATTATTATTAAAGTTATTTTCATATATTATGAATATGATTATCAATACGTCGCATTTATATGATTTGCTTATATAAGATGGTATGTTTGATGAATGTGATTATATGAATGCCATTATATTCATTGTTTGAATATGAGTATCTAGCATGCGATCCGAAGAAACCAACTACCTATTGGGTGTCAATAGGCTGTGTGATCACCAGTATTTGAGTCAGTCTAGCGTGTCTAGATTGTCTATGAGATCATGAAATGCGCATACGATATGAATGCGATACGAGTGAGAACTCGGTTACGGTGTAACCTGAGCCCCGTATCTAGTGGGTTGGACCCACCAGTGAGTTGGACTCACACTTTGAGATTAAGAGATTGGTCGCGGCTGACGTGGTTGAGTGTGAACACTCCCGGGTCGGACCACTTGGATCAGTTTAATTTGAGTATTCGGAATGAGATAAGTTCAGAGTTTAAGATTAGGGTTTCGGTCGGATCTGCTATTTATGAATATTATGTTATTTTCATATTATATCGAGATAGATATATATATATATGTTTGAGTATGCGATGTGTATTTTGATAATACCGATAATAAGTTGCATACTCACTCAGTATTTTCCCAAATACTGACCCCTCACTCTGATGTTTGCAGGTATTAGAAGTCGGATCAGACAAGCCATCTCCATTGTGCCAAAAGTCATTGGACTTGCACAAGTATGAGTTCCTAGAGCTGCAGTAGTCAGTAGGTGTCAGTATAAGGATAACGATTTAATTTCAAATAGTTTATTTTGAATGTAAACTCTAATATAATACTTTGATATCTATAAGTATGTTATCTAAAAGAGTTTTCTGAAAATATTCTATATATATATATAATAATATATTTTTAAATGCGAAAAATTACTAGTGGTTTTAGGCTTGCTACGGGTTTTGAAGCTACCACTCCCATTCCCTAGCGCCGGTCTCGGCTCAATAATTTGGGTCGTGACACAAAGCTTGGGATGGGCATGTACATATATCCCGCGGGCATGGGGGAGTCCGCTTATTTACACTAGATTCGGCATTTTGAGCCAAATCCTCACGTGTGCCTGAGTGCACTTCCTTCCGTCAACGTTTTAGTAGCCCATAATGTATTTTGGTAAATAAACACAAGAAAACAAAAAGGTGATTCATAAGCAATGTGAGATTGTGGCATTTGAAAGACAAAAGATATATATAACAATCCCCTAGATATTTCAAAAGACACTAGTTGGATAATTTTACATCTGCATTTGTTTTAGTGTCTTATAGAGAATGAACTTAAACATGAAAAGAAGAGATATAAATTATCTTTAACCTAGTGAAGCCTTAAACATCTATAAACCAAGAGTTTATTTTGTAACAATCACATTATACCTTCACATTGTTGCTGCTCAATGCAGTTATGCGCGAATAGGCTATGCGCATGTCTGGTTATTCATGATTTCTTTAATGATTTAGCCACATGTTATATAGGATTGCCCCACTCCACAATCATATAAGTGATTTCATCAAGTTTATATTATATTTTTTAGCACTTGTAAGCTTCATTTTCTGGATATTTTATTTTATTCAAGGAGTCAACTATATTGGGTATTTATCCGTTATCTATTTGATAATCGTTTTATGGTTTTATTTATTATTGTTGCTTGCTTTTATTTTGGTCATGGTTGGCTAGACCCTTGATTTGGAATGACATGAAATATGTTAATGATTGATTCTTGATGTTTGGGTTAATGGGTATTGGGTATTTGGTTGTTTATTCATGCTTAATGCTTGAGCTAAATTCACGATTTATCTCTTAATTTTTATTCTTAGGTATTACTCTAGTGAGCTTATTCTTGAATGAATTTAGTAAACAATTTGTTAGGACCTAATAACATGAGAATGAGTTAGGAGCTAATAGCTTCTTGGATTTCCTTAATAAGTTTGATTTGGTTAGTTAATTAACATGGTGATTATGCTAGGGTGAGTTGCTTTTGTTGTTAATTATATGATTCATGCTTTTGTTGAATTATTTGACTTTATGGAGTTTGATTCAATGTGTTAAAATAGTCTGAGCCCTTTATCATACCTATTATCCTGTCCATTATTAAATAACCGTTGCCTATGGATTGTTTACCTTTAATCACTCGCTTTATATTTGTTACAACTTCATTTCGTTAATTGCTTGTTTGAATTTCCTACTTTGATTGATAGTTGATAGTTGTTAGTTAGTTATAAAATCAAATCTTGTATTTTCTAAACAAAGTCAAAGTACGTTAAAACGGTGTATAAAATTGTTACCTTCCTTGTGGACTAACATCCCAAACTTAACCGTCCTTTTATTGCTTACGACCCGTATACTTGTGGAATAGACCAAACAAGTTTTTGGTGTCGTTGCCAGCGAAGGCAATTGAATTTCGACGTTGATGTAGAGATACTTTGGATTGATTTAGTTTTAATTTTTGTTTTTCTTTTATTTCTTTTATGCTGGGGTTTTTTTCTTAGGGAAACTTGTTCTAGTGTATGCACAATACGCGAAGCACTTCCTACCTTTAGAACTGTTTCAACAAGAGCTCACAAGTTTCAAAAGAGGAGTATGGAGAGCCGTTCAACAAGAACAAAATATGGGTGAACAAGGTTCGGCTCAACCATCTTTGGTTGAGTATTTTCAACCGGATGTGGAAAAAATTACTTATGGTACTTAGTAACTCTAGTGCAAGCTAATAACTTTGAGATCAAGACAAACAACATCCACCTCTTGGAAGCCTGATGCCAATTCTATGATCTATGGGGTGAAGACCCGCATATGCATCTCTCAAATTTTATGGAGGTTTGCAACACATTCAAGCTAAGAAATATGACGGAAGATCAAATCAAGCTTCAGTTATTTCCTTTATCTCTAAAGGATGAAGCTAAAGATTGAATTCAATCTTTTCCAAGTGCAAGCATTGCTACATGGAAGGAGTAGGCACAAACTTCTTGAGAAAAAGTTTTCCAATAAGATTGCAAGGTTAATAACATATATTAATTCTTTCCAACAAGACCAAGAGAAGTCATTGTATGATGCATGGGAGAGATTCAAAGAGTTGCAACAATGTTTTCCACACTATAATTTGACGAGAGAGGTTTCAGTACAAACGTTCAATAATGGTTGTGATATACCTACAAGGGGTACAATTGATGCCGCTGTTGAGAACAAACCCAAATCGTAGTAAATCCGGAAGTCGGATGTCGATCCCACGAGGACTAACGGTTTAAAGTGAATGAATTACGATCTTGAATTCCAATTTGGAAAGCAACAATTAAAGATTGGTTTTAGGTGACAAATTCTAACAACTAACAATTAACTAACAAAGAACTTGAAATTAACAACTAATTACCAACTACAAAAGACTTAAGCGATTAACAATTAACGGGAATTCAAATGATAAACGAGGTTTGGAGGTTAACAATCCACCTAGGTCATGCATTCACGGGTTTCGGGTTTAAGGTCATAAAACGAGGGCCGAGTGTTTCTAAGTCGTAACTCCCGCTCTCTCGAGCCTCAAAGAGCTACAAAAGCACAACTAATCACGCTTAACCTACTCTCGTAGCACTAAACACAATTAGGGCAATTACAATAAATCACAACCCAAAGGCCACTTAATTACTAACCCACTCTCATGGTGTCACTAATTAAGCATCTAATCAATTCTTTCCAATTAACAAACCCTCTCTCAAGGTGAGTCTTAATCTAACAACAATACTTAGGTAGCTAATCTAAGCAAGCCTTAAGAGCATCAATTAGAACATCCACAAAAACCCTAACCCTAACCCAAATCATGGATTAACTAGGATTCATATTAACCCCCCAAACAAGGGGGTTTAGCCACTCATGCTTAAGGCAACACAAGCAAATAATGAATAAGAGTAAAAGAGCATTAGGAAGTAAAGATGTGTTACCTTTAAGTAAATGAGTAGAGCAATCAATCACAAGAGATAATGAAGATTCAATAATAGATAAGCTTGCAATAATAATGAAGACCTTGTTCATACAAAGTAAATAAAAGCTTCAAGAGATTCAACAATGGAGGAAGCTATGAAGCACTTAATTCTAAAGAGATTCTATACTATGAAAAGTAATAGCAAAAGGGAATAATTCTCTAGAGTAAAGTTATGACCTAAAAATAGAGCTAATGTTGTTTTTATAGTACCCACAAAAGAGGAAAGGAAAACATTCATTACACATGTGTTGGGCCCAAAATGGCAATTGAATCAAGCCTTGTTGTTGTTTGAATTCAATCTCCCCCCTTCTTTTCCTCTTGGCTCGAATCGAGCTCACTCTAGCCAAGTGAGGAGCTCTATTCGAGCTCAGTAATTCTGGGTTCAGATTGAGGTGGCTCGAATCGAGCCACATTAGTAGCAAGTGAGCTCGATTCGAGCTCACTCTTCTCGCTCTGAACCGTTGTCTTCAAACCTTTGTAACTTGTTGTAGACATGTCCGTTTGAGTCGATTCTCAAACCTTTGGAAAGCTTGGGACGTCTACTTTAACTTTCATGAAGAACACAAATTCATTTGAAGCTTCTAGCTGGTCCAATTTGGTCAAATAGTGCACGGGGGTCAGCTTTTCAGATTTGCAAATGAGCTTCCGCATCGTTTTTGTCGATTTTTCCAACTTTTGCACCAAAATACTTCCGCAATGCTCTCAAGTACCTGAAATAATAAAACACGTAATAATGTATTCGGAATACCATAAAACCGTGATAAAATCTTATGAAAACATGCGGAAAAGACGCTCTAAATAGGAGTAAAATACTCCTATCAAACCTCCTCACACTAAATCTTTGCTTGTCCCCAAGCAAGAAATGAACTTAAACAAATCAAACGGTAACTAACCATGGCGATCTCGAACAAGTATCAACAAATGAACTACTATTCAACAATGGCTCAAATGATATTGTCTAAAGTCAACAACCGCTAATGATGCTCACAAGGGATGAATGCACTTTCAATGACAACTTTTGATGACAACTAGACTACACTTGCATTGGTTTAAGGTTCTTGTTCAACAAATCAAGTCACTAAGATTATCTAAGCGACATGCACTACTTGGTCAAGTGATAAGAGGGCAATCAAGGCATAGCAAACATATGCATCAATTAAAAGCATATTAATTCTCACAAGATTCACTCTAGCACACAAGTGTTTGGGTTGTACACAATTAGGCTCAAAAAAATATGCTAATTCACCATAGGCTTGCTCTTAGTCCGATTCTCCACTACTTAGTTCGGTAATCAATTGCTATCATATGGTCTTTTGTATGGATTGTAACTTGACTAGGGGTTAGGGGGTAGGTAAAAAGAGATAGTTTGGCTACGAAAATTGACTTGACGACTAGATATTTGATCACATTATTTGTCTAACTTGGAATTTTCTTGCACAATTGAATTTCATCTTCATTTTCATGCCTTTTATTCATTTTTTTTTCTTTTTGCATCTTTCTCTTTGTTTTTTTTTTCTATTATGCTTGATCTTTCTTTATTCTTTCTTTCTTTTTCTTTTCTTTCTTTTCTTTAGGCACATAATTACTTCTTTGCTCATGCTTTTCCTATTCTTCAAGCTAGATAAACTTCTTAATAGTTAAGAGTCATTCAAGTCACATTTTCGGGGTATTTTCAAAGGGTAAATTGTTGAAGGGATGGTGTGTTAACATATGTTGAAATTTTGAAAGAAATGGTTTAAGGCTCAAAGGGGGTGATCTAGTGGTAAGGGTAGGCTTTTTAAGTGGTCTTAGACAAAATGGTGATCCTAATGCCATACTCATTTAGCGATCGACACTCAACTATATAGTCTTAAATGGACACCAAGCAAGTTCTAGGAATATAACTACACAACACACAAGAATTATAATCAAGGCTCAACATTTTAGAAAAGAATGTGGTGTTATGCACTTATTTAATTCCTATGTTCTCATGCCGATCATGCCCAATTTTATTCACAAATGACAAAAAATTTTCAAAAATTGCACATCATGCATCCATATCTCAAAGCAACTATATATCATGCTCACAATTATTTTCACCAAAGAACATTTTCACCCAATTTCCATCAAATATGCCACACAAAAGCATTTTCATCAACCAATCATCTTTAGAAGTTGTTTGAATTAGAAAAACACATTCATGTCATTAAAGATCGGGAGGTGTCACAAGTTGATAAATTTCCAAATTCCGCCACAATCACAAACATTCAAAACATTCACTATCATGCTTAGAACAAAGATTTAGCGGAGGTGACTCGACAACTAGACCACTAACACAAACTAAACAACAAAACAAAATAAAACACACTAAAGCATAAAACAAGATAAATTTCAACTAACGACATACAATTGACTAACCCTCCTCACACTATTTCGAACTTAGTCCCTAAGCAAGAAATATAAAGCAAAATTGTATGAGTTGAGTTAGAGAAATGCAAATCTTGTTTAGTCGAATTCCGGTGGTTCGGGCGATGGAGTTGGAGATGGATAGGCCGGCCCCCCTTGGGCATTGAAATAGTCACGTAATTTCTCCTCGTGACGCCTTTGTCGATCATGAAGCCTCTTTTGGCGATATTCCATACGCGCCCACATCTTGCGTTGATCCTCCATGAATCGGAGTTGGGCGGCTTCAAAATCATTCCTTGTACCCACACTAGGAGCGGGAGGCTCCCATTGCATGTGAGCGCTTCAAGGGTAGTGAAGAATTCGTATGTGAGCGCTTCGCATTGCTCGTGCGGTATCCTTATCAACTTATCAAGAAAAAGGAATTGAATAAGATCATCCAACTTCTCATCAATGCCCAATTTCTCCATAGTCATCCAACAAATTTCATAAGCATCGGTGACACCGAGTTTCGTAAGCTTTTCATAGCGTTCACCCTCACTAACCGAGCGGATTTCAAAGGGTGCCTTGTATTTCCGTGAGAGAGCCCCGGAGATGGTTGTTTTCTTTGAAGCACGGATATCTCGGAGCGGAGGTTCTTCTTGAAATTCTTGCTCAATAGGAGGGATGGATTTTTGCTTGGAGGCTCGACTTGCTCTTGTATTCCGAGACATTGTAGAATGAGGAAAAGGGTGTTTGAAAGTGTATTTAGTTTTGAATTTGGCTTAAGTATGGTGGAGCTAGAGCTTGGGGGATATTTGGTTAGAAGAAAGAGAATGGAGTTCTTGGCTATGGAGTTTTTGCTAAAGAAGGAAAAGAAGTTGGAGAAGAAGAAGTGTTGGAGTTCTTTTAGTGGTAAAATTTGAAATGAATGAGAGGAGGGGTGGAGATTTTGCCATGTCATTAATTTTTGTGAAGTGTGTTTCTCTTTGGAAGGCCAAGATGCCTCCACCTCATCAATCCAAGACTTTTAAAAATCCCACCAATAGCAACATTTCAAATAGAAGAAGAAAAAAAACCACCCCCCCTTTTATAAAGGTGGGCTCGAATCGAGCCCACCTTTTGAATGTCTAGCTCGATTCGAGCTAGACAAATCTGGAGATTTGTCTAGCTCGAATCGAGCTTCCCCTTGAACAAGGGTAGCTCGATTCGAGCTGGGCA
Source organism: Mercurialis annua (assembly GCF_937616625.2). Taxonomy (NCBI): domain Eukaryota; kingdom Viridiplantae; phylum Streptophyta; class Magnoliopsida; order Malpighiales; family Euphorbiaceae; genus Mercurialis; species Mercurialis annua. The sequence continues at coordinate 31,580,662 of NC_065577.1, read as the reverse complement.
AATCTGGTTTCCAGATTTGCCCACCTCGAATCGAGCTCTCCATTATTCTAGGGGAGCTCGATTCGAGCTCCCTTATAAGGATGGGAGTCGATTCCTTTCCCGCTTTTCGCCATACCTACGCACCAAAACCGAAAAAATTACCGGCGTTATCTTGAACAAAAGAGATAAAAATTGTAACGATAAACATTTCAAACAACTAAAGAAAAACAACAAAAAGAAAAACATTAAATCGAACCTCTTGGGAATGCCTCCCAAGTGCGCTTGTTTCAAGTCGAAAGCTCGACCGTCGCACGGTGGACTCAAGTGGGAGTTGTGAAAGATAGCTCATCTTCCACCCGGTTCGTCAAGGGTCCAAGATATGGTTTGCACCGGTGGCCATTAACCTTGAAAGTCTCACCCTTAGAGTTCTCCAATTCCACCGCACCGTGATTTGCCACATTCCGGATTTTGAATGGGCCACTCCATCGAGATTTCAATTTACCGGGAAACAATCTTAAACGTGGATTGTAAAGAAGTACAAATGAACCAACCTCTAACACCTTTGGGGAGATGTGAGCATCATGCCATCGCTTCGTTTTCTCTTTATATAGCTTTGTGTTCTCATATGCCATGAAGCGAAATTCATCTAACTCATTCAATTGAAGCAACCGCTTCTCTCCCGCCGCTTTAAAATCAAAGTTCAACTTCTTTATTGCCCAATACGCTCGATGCTCAAGTTCTAATGGGAGATGACATGCCTTCCCATAGACAATACGAAACGGAGACATCCCAAGTGGAGTTTTGTAGGCCGTTCTATAAGCCCACAATGCATCATCCAATTTCAATGACCAATCTTTCCGAGATCCATTCACCGTCTTCTCGAGAATTCTTTTCAATTCACGGTTCGAAACCTCAACTTGGCCACTCGTTTGGGGGTGATAAGGAGTAGCGACTCGATGGTGCACATTATACTTTCTCATAAGAGCTTCAAATTGCCGGTTGCAAAAATGCGAGCCACCGTCACTAATAATCACTCTAGGAGTCCCGAAACGGTTCACTAACCTCTTTAAGAAGTTTAATACCACCTTGGCGTCGTTAGTGGGCAAAGCCTCCGCTTCCACCCATTTCAAAACATAGTCGACACATACCAAAATGTATTGGTTTTTGAATGAAACCGGGAAGGGCCCCATGAAATCAATTCCCCACACATCAAATATCTCCACTTCTTGAATCGAGGTTAAAGGCATCTCATCACGTTTGGATATGTTACCCACCCGTTGACACCGGTCACAATAGTCAACAAAATCCTTCGCATCCCGAAACAACGTAGGCCAAAAGAACCCGCTTTCAAGCACTCTAGGGCGGTTCTTGCCGATTCATAATGGCCGGCTTCATGACAAGATGATAAAATAGGCATCACTTCTCCCAAGGCCACACACCGCCGTAGCATCCCGTCCCCATAAACTTTAAACAAGAAAGGTTCATCCCATAAGTACCTTTTAACGTCGGACAAGAACTTCTTTCTTTGATGAGATGTCATCCCCGGAGGCATGACTTCCGACGAAAGGTAATTAGCAAAATCGGCATACCACGGTGTTTCCACTTCCCGAATCATCATGACCATTTCGTCCGGAAACCGCTCATTAATCTTCACACCAATAGGAATTGGTTCCGGATTCTCGAATCTCGATAGGTGGTCCGCCACCACATTCTCCGTTCCTTTCTTGTCTCGAATCTCTATATCAAACTCTTGCATTAGGAGGATCCATCGAATAAGCCTAGGCTTTGCGTCTTGTTTAGTGAAGAAATATCTCAAGGCGGCATGATCGGCATAGATTATGGACTTCGATCCAAGCAAATATTGCCAGAACTTGTCCAAGGCAAAGACTACCGCCAACATCTCTTTCTCGGTAGTGGTGTAATTGAGTTGAGCTCCCGCCATGGTCCGGCTAGCATAGTATATCACATGCACCTTCTTATCCTTCCTTTGACCCAATACGCATCCCAAAGCTTGGTCGCTTGCGTCACACATAAGCTCAAAGGGTAAACTCCAATACGGAGATGAAATAATAGGCGCGGTCACAAGAGCCTCTTTCAATTTCTCAAAGGCTTCATGAAACTCCTTGGTAAAATCAAAAGGAGCATCTTTCACTAACAAACTTGTGAGGGGCCTTGCAATAGATGAAAAATCCTTAATGAACCATCGATAAAAACCCGTGTGGCCTAAGAATGCCCGGACCCCTTTAACCGTGACCGGAGCAACTAGCTTCTCAATAACCTCTGTCTTTGCTCTATCAACCTCGATACCCGCTTCCGAGATCCTATGACCAAGCACAATACCCTCTTCTACCATAAAATGGCATTTCTCCCAATTAAGCACCAAGTTGGTCTCCTCACATCGTGCCAACACTCGCTTAAGATTAGCCAAGCAACCATCAAATGAATCACCAAAAACGGAGAAATCATCCATAAATACCTCCATTATGTCCTCCACCATATCATTGAAGATTGAGGTCATGCAACGTTGAAAGGTTGCGGGGGCATTGCACAATCCAAATGGCATCCGTCTATACGTAAACGTACCGTAGGGGCAAGTGAACGTTGTCTTCTCTTGGTCATCCGGAAAGATCAAAATTTGGTTGTAGCCGGAGTATCCGTCGAGAAAGCAATAGTACTTGTGACCTGCCACCCTTTCAAGTATTTGATCAATGAATGGTAGCGGGTAGTGGTCCTTTCTAGTCTCCGCGTTCAACCTTCAATAGTCGATACAAACTCTCCACCCGGTAACCGTTTTTGTGGAGATTTGTTCCCCTTTCTCGTTCTCTACTACCATCATTCCTCCCTTCTTAGGTACGCATTGAACCGGACTAACCCAACCACTATCGGAAATCGGATAAATAATCCCGGCGTCTAGAAGCTTCACTATTTCCTTGTGCACAACCTCCTTCATGTTAGGGTTCAATCTCCTTTTCCTTTGAGTACACTTCTTGGCTTCATCCTCAAGGTGGATCTTGTGCATCACCACTTGAGGACTTATGCCTCAGATGTCGGAGATTTGCCACCCCATGGCTAACACATGCTATTTCACTACTTGCACAACCCTCCTCTCTTGATCCTTGGAAAGCTTGTTCGAGATAATTATCGGCAAGGTCTCATTCTCTCCAACAAAGGTATACCGGAGATGAGACGGAAGAGGCTTCATCTCAACAATTGGCGGTAACTCGGAAGATGGTGGAGTCACACCATTGCTCTTGTTCAAATTTTCCGGCTTAGGTTCATCCTCTTCGGTGTATTCATCATCCGCAACCCCGGAATGAAACGAAACTTGAGAGATTTGTTGAGGACAAATTTCTACCCTCTTTGCTTCGTTCAAAAATTACACATTTTCCCGGAGTTGCTCTTCCACAATCTCATCAATCACATAAATCCTCATGCAATCCTCCTCCTCGATGGTACCCCTCGTTACCCTTCTTCATATCAAACACAACCGTTTCTTCATCAATCTGCAAGGTCAATTTCCCACCATGCACATCAATTAAAGCCCTTCCGGTGTTCATGAAAGGTCGCCCCAAGATCATTGGGCACTCCTTATCAACCGCATAGTCCAAGATAACAAAATCAACCGGAAAGATGAGTTTATCTACCTTGACAAGCACATCCTCAACAATCCCAAACGGCCTTTTCAACGAATGATCCGCTAGTTGGAGTACCATCGAGGTGCTTTTCACGGTTTGGTCTCCACAAAGTGTCCTGAAAAGAGTTAAAGGCATAAGATTAATGCTAGCACCAATATCACATAGGCAATTTATAGAACTCATATTTCCTATAGTGCAAGGTATAGAAAAACTCCCTGGGTCCTTCAACTTAGCCGGCAAATCATTCAAAATAATGGAGCTACACACTTCCGGAATGGGAACCGTTGCGCCACTATCCCAACTTCTTTTGTTGGTGATGATATCCTTCAAGAACTTGGCATACTGTGGAATCTCACGTAGTGCATCCGCCAAGCTAAGATTAATTTGCAACTTCTTGAAAATCTCAAGAAACTTATGAAATTTTTCGTTCCCTTGAGCTTTCCTTAACCGGCTTGGAAATGGGACCGGTGGTACAAACAGTGGTGGCGGTGGCGGCCTCACATAAGGCTCTTCAACCTCGATAGCCACTTCCTCACGCTCCTTTGGTAGCTCTTGGCTTGAGCTTGCTATATCAATCACAATTTGAGGCTCTTCCTCCTCTACAACATGTTTCTTGCCATTGGCCTTTTCCAAGTTCCGCCCACTCCGAAGCTCTATCGCTTTTAGGTGCTCCCTTGGGTTGTTCTCCGTAGTAGAGGGCAATCCCCCTTGTGGTCTACCTTGAAGTGAGATAGCCATTTGAGAAATTTGGGTTTCCAAATGATGAATAGTGGAAGCTTGGTTCTTCTCCCTTTGCTCTATTTTTTCCAATTTCTCAAGGACCTTGGCAAGCACATTTCCCTCATCCGTGTTCCGTGGTTGTTGGAAACTGGGAGGATGTTGTGGTCTACCACCGTAATTGTTCCCATGGTTTGGGTTTCCTTGATAGTGACCTTGTTGTTGTGGAGGCCTATTGTTGCTTTGGAAGCTTGGACCCGCTTTGAAAGCTTGGACCCGCTTGATTAGACCCTTGAGCATTGCCTTGCCCCTATTGATTCCGCCATCCGAAATTTGGATGATTCCTCCATCCGGGGTTATAAGTGTTGGAATAAGGATCATTGGCTTGCCTTTGACCCCCGATATAGTTCACTTGCTCACTCATACTTTGCCCCATAACTAGGCATTAGCCCCCCGAGTGGTTGTAATCCCCACAAAACTCGCATCCTACTTGGACATAGGCGACCGGAGCATTTCTTGGAGCAACTTGTTTCTTCAAGGCATCCACTTGTGCTTGGAGTGAAACATTTTTTTCCTTGATAGCCTCCATCTCTCTAACTTGGTCTAGCGTCATTACCGACTTTTGACTAGCCGGTGCCCTTCTATCCATGGGCCCCCATGTGCTACTAACCATGGCCAACTTTTCTACCAACTCAAGAGCCTCTTCATACGTCTTTTGCATCAAAGACCCCCCCGAAGCCGCATCAATAGTGGCTCTAGTGGTGACATTCGTTGCATCATAGAAAATTTGAATCACATGCTCCTTGTTAAGCTTATGATGGGGGACACTTCTTTATAAATCCTTAAAACGCTCCCAAGCTTCATAGAGCGACTCCCCGTCGAATTGCACAAACTCGAGAATGTCTTTGGTTAGCTTTGTTGTCTTGACATGTGGAAAGTACTTGTTAAGGAAAGCTTGAGCTAACTCCCGCCAAGTATGGATCGATTCATTGGGTAAAGATTGGAGCCATAAACTAGCTTTATCCCTCAAAGAGAAGGGGAACATCCGGAGCTTGATTTGGTCCGCGGTTATCCCATGAAGCTTGAACGTGTTAAAAACCCCCAAGAACTTGGCTATATGTGCATTTGGATCCTCATGTTTCAACCCATAAAAAGCACAACGGTTCTCCAAGAGTTGGATAGTACTAGGCTTGATCTAAAAAGTCGCCGCTTGAACCGGCATAGCGAAACATCCGAACGTGGCATTATCCACATCCGGCAAGAAGAACTCGCCCAAGGTTTGTCTCGGTTGATTTTGCACTTGCGGTTGCACCCGAGGGCGAACGTCCCTTGGTCGCTCTTGTTGCCCTTGTTGATTCACATTCTCAAGTGGAGGAGGGGGTGGATATTTTTGTTCCCCTTCATCCACTAGAGGATTGAATCCTTCTTCTACCTCATAATCATGCCCATCACCTTCCATAACTAAAGGAACTCGGGCTCTTCTTCTCACACCTCTTTCGTAACTACCGAGATTCTCTTGGAAAGGTTCTAGTGGAAGATTAGCACGTCGTGTATTATGCATACACAAAGGGCAATATCCTACTCAAGCAAAAACAAGAGAACCGAGCGTAAACCACGAAAAAGCAAAAAAACGAACAATAAAAGTAAAAACAGAAAATTAAGCTAACTCGACCGAAGTTCAAAATACTTTCAATCAATTAAACGCAACCTAGTCCCCGGCATCGGCGTCAAAAACTTATTGAGAATAAACCCAACTCGTAGTAAGTCCGGAAGTCGGATGTCGATCCCACGAGGACTAACGGTTTAAAGTGAATGAATTACGATCTTGAATTCCAATTCGGAAAGCAACAATTAAAGATTGGTTTTAGGTGACAAATTCTAACAACTAACAATTAACTAACAAAGAACTTGAAATTAACAACTAATTACCAACTATAAAAGACTTAAGCGATTAACAATTAACGGGAATTCAAATGATAAACGAGGTTTGGAGGTTAACAATCCACCTAGGTCATGCATTCACGGGTTTCGGGTTTAAGGTCATAAAACGAGGGCCGAGTGTTTCTAAGTCGTAACTCCCGCTCTCTCGAGCCTCAAAGAGCTACAAAATCACAACTAATCACGCTTAACCTACTCTCGTAGCACTAAACACAATTAGGGCAATTACAATAAATCACAACCCAAAGGCCACTTAATTACTAACCTACTCTCATGGTGTCACTAATTAAGCATCTAATCAATTCTTTCCAATTAACAAACCCTCTCTCAAGGTGAGTCTTAATCTAACACCAATACTTAGGTAGCTAATCTAAGCAAGCCTTAAGAGCATCAATTAGAACATCCACACAAACCCTAACCCTAACCCAAATCATGCATTAACTAGGATTCATATTAACCCCCAAACAAGGGGGTTTAGCCACTCATGCTTAAGGCAACACAAGCAAACAATGAATAAGAGTAAAAGAGCATTAGGAAGTAAAGATGGGTTACCTTAAGTAAATGATTAGAGCAATCAATCACAAGAGATAATGAAGATTCAATAATAGATAAGCTTGCAAAAATAATGAAGACCTTGTTCATACAAAGTAAATAAAAGCTTCAAGAGCTTCAACAATGGAGGAAGCTATGGAGCACTTAATTCTAAAGAGATTCTATACTATGAAAAGTAATAGCAAAAGAGAATAATTCTCTAGAGTAAAGTTATGACCTAAAAATAGAGCTAATGTTGTTTTTATAGTACCCACAAAAGAGGAAAGGAAAACATTCATTACACATGTGTTGGGCCCAAAATGGCAATTGAATCAAGCCTTGTTGTTGTTTGAATTCAATCTCCCCCCTTCTTTTCCTCTTGGCTCGAATCGAGCTCACTCTAGTGATTCGAGCTCAGTAATTCTGGGTTCAGATTGAGGTGGCTCGAATCGAGCCACATTGATAGCAAGTGAGCTCGATTCGAGCTCACTCTTCTCGCTCCGAACCGCTGTCTTTAAACCTTCGTAACTTGTTGTAGACATGTCCATTTGAGTCGATTCTCGAACCGTTGGAAAGCTTGGGACGTCTACTTTAACTTTCATGAAGAACACGAATTCATTTGAAGCTTCTAGCTGGTCAAATTCGGTCAAATAGTGCACGGGGTCAGCTTTTCAGATTTGCAAATGAGCTTCCGCATAGTTTTTGTCGACTTTTCCAACTTTTGCACCAAAATACTTCCGCAATGCTCTCAAGTACCTGAAATAATAAAACACGTAATAAGGTATTCAGAATACCATAAAACCGTGATAAAATCTAATAAAAACATGCGGAAAAGACGCTCTAAATAGGATTAAAATACTCCTATCAGCCGCCGCTAGTGGATCTTTGATGAAGAGAAAAAAATGTGGCTTTATATCTACTTGAGGAATTGACATTGAATAGTAGTGCTTGGCCGGTTGAGAGAGCCCGTGCATCGGTGAAAAAAGGGGTGATGCCGGTAATGAATGAAGAGGCATATGAAGCGGTGAATGCTCACAATGCATCTTCACAAGTTCAAATAGATATGATAACTAAGGGAGGCTCCCCATAAAACTTCAATAATGTGGCGACCATTCAAAGTAGTTGTGAGGTTTGTGGTAATTATGGCCATTCGAGAGGAGATTGCCCTATGATGGGTCGATCAGGATATGAGCAACTAAATTTTGTTGGTGGTTAAAGACTCATGAACGACCCATAGATGGAGGAATCATCCTAACTTCTCTTGGAGAAACAATGGGGGAAATGCCAATACTAGTGGAAGTTCGAATTTCCAACCAGGAAATAGACCACAAGATCAATAAAACAATTTCAACAACTATGGAAATACACCTCAACATCCTCTAGGTTTCCAACAACTCCTAAGAGCAGCGGAAGAGTCACTTTCAAGCAAATTATTTAGAATGATGGATAAGAATGAAGAGTACTAACAACTCTTTGCCGGGCATCAATAAATGTGTAAGAATCAATCTGCAACTATTCATAATTTAGAGGTGCAACTTTCAAAAATGGCGAGTTTTTTCAAAGAAAAAATAATAGGGGATTAACTTAATAAGTGGAAAGGCTTTAAAGGAACTATATCTGGACACAATCGAAAAGGAATCGGTGAAAGAGCAATATGAAGGTGAGGATACACTTGGAGAGCCACAAGGCGAGGCACTTGGGGTTTCACAAGTTCAGGCAAGTGGAGAGGTGGAAACCACAAAACCTTATGTACCACCTTCACCATATTTTCCTAAGGTTTCATTTCCTCAAAGTTTAAAGAAACCCCAATATACATGGAAGTTTATAAGTTCTTAGATACTTTCATAAAACTTCAAGTGAACATAAGTTCAGAGGCTGCTTTGAATGAAATGCCCCACTATGCAAAGTTCTTGAAGGACATAATCACTAACAAGCGAAGTTGGGATGAGACGGGAGCCATTACTATGACGGAGAGTTGTTCTTCTATTATCTCAAGCAAGTTACAAACCAAACTCAAAGATTAAAGCAGTTTTACTATATCTTGTACTATTGGGAATATGCAACCTATCAATAGACACAATCTTTGCATAGACCACCGTTAGTTTTATTGATAATTTTAGTTCTTTGATTAGTATAAATATGTTGGAAGTAAATTTACATTTAAAATTTTAATACAATTCTGGATCTTATACTACTATATAAGCAAAGCTCCACCATGAGATTCACCATGGCATACAAATAACAATAAGTTGAAGAGTTTAACTACCTAAAGTTTACTCGAAGGTTCATGGCCGAAGGCTTCTTTTCCAGCTGGCAACGTCCTTAGTATATATTTTACACAAATGTTATCATATATGTGTATATATAACTAAATTAATAAAATCAAAATATAAATTTGATCGATTCGTCAATTTCCGAATTCTGACAATTATATATATAAAAAATGTCCAAGTGGCGAATAAAAATACAATTTAATATTTTATGTTATTTGTATCTGTAGAAATATTATTACAATTTTTTATAATAAAAAAATTATAGCTTAATGGTAAAAAAAACCCAAACCTTTACGACTTATTGCAATTATATCCAAACCTTTTAATTTTTGCAATAATATCCAAATTGCATTATTTTGTTGCAATAATATCCAAACTGCACTTTTTATGTGATTTTTTTGAGTTTTTTTTCCATTATTGGGACTTTAACTATATTATTATACATCAAAACATAATAATAGCCTAATATTTTAATTGAAAACAACAAGTTTAGCCATCAATTTGACTATTATTGCTACAAAAAATGCAATTTGGATATTATTACAAAAATAATAATAATACAATTTGGATATTATTGCAAAAATTAAAAGGTTTGGATATAATTGCAACAAGTCGTAAAGGTTTGAATTTTTTTTACCATTAGGCTAAAAATTATTTAATTTGGACACAATTTTTTTATACAAGATAGATAATATTTTAGATTTAATTATGAATCAATTATCATAATTACAAAATAAACGGCTAATTGCAAATTATTACACGAATTTTATCCTGACTTGCAATTACAACACGAACTTTAAAATTTTACAATAACCACATCAATTTTCATTTTTTTTAAAAATTGGTACACCGAACTAGAAAAACACTAACGTATTCAATATAATATACATCCACGTATTGTTACATGATTGGTCGGTGTACTAATTTACCAAAAAAATAAAAATTGGTACCAAGTTTCAAAATTCGTATTGTAATTGCAAATTAGAGTAAAGTTCGTATATTAATTTACAATTAACCCTAAAATAAGCGATTAAAATATATTTTATTTTATATACGGCATGAAAATAATTAGCATCCTTCGCAAAATAAAGAACATGACTGTTGAAATTATTTTAAAATAATATTCTTGTCAATTAAGTAACAATTATGAATAAATTATTCATAAAAAATAGTTATGATTTATGAGTAAATAAAATTATATCGTCCTATTTTATTATAATTTTATAATGTTGAACACAATAAATTATTTGAAATGGATTATATTATATTACTGACGAAATTCAATTCTACAGAGTAATATTATAAACCAAGTTTTGTGGAATTCACCCATGGAGGCGGACTTCGAAACTCGACAATGAATGATAAATCAAAGAATGAACTTTGATGAGAAGTGGATTAGATGGATATCCTCCTTCTTTAATTCTGCCCAACTTTATGTTATTTTGAATGGTAGCCCTACAGAGAATTTTTTCATGGGGAAAGGGATTCGCCACGGTGACCCAATCTCTCCAATGCTGTTTATTTTGGCTGTGGAGAGCTTGAAAGCTATTTTCACAAAAGCGATTAACTTGGGCTTATTATCGAGTGTTCACATTGATGGTCGAGAGGAACCTATTCTTATTTTGCAGTTTGCTGATGAAACTCTCCTTTTTGTTTCTAATGACCTTCGATTGAGAATCTTCTGCGCATTTTGAGATGTTTTGAGTTGATATCTGGGCTGAAAATCAACTATAACTAGTATTCTGTCATTGGTATCAACATTGACTCATCCTCTCTCTAGAGCTTTTGGCATTTTGGGTTGTAAAGTTGAAGAACTCCCGATTACATATTTGGGTCTTCTATTATCGGATAGGTCGGTTGGCATTAAACTGTGGGATCCAATCGTTGCCAATTTTTCTTGTCAGCTTTTAACATGGAGGGGAAATCTTTTATCTCCCGCTGGCAGGCTCACGCTTATTAAGTCTGTTCTCTATAGTCTTCCTGTCTATTATTTGGGTTCTTTGCGTATTCCGTGTTCTGTGGATGATTCTCTTAAGCGTATTATGAGAAGATTTCTCTGGAATGATAATGTTGACACCCGGGGATTCAGTAAAGTTGCTTGTGTTGATGTTTCTGTTCCTTTAAAAGATGGATGTCTTAATATTAATCCTTTGAGATCAAGGAAAATTTGCTTATTAATGAAATGGATGTGGAAATTGATAGTGTCTGATAGAAGCTATCTATGGTTTGTCGTTGTCTCGACTAGCTCTTCTTTAGATTCATGGTTTGATATTGAGTCAGCAAATACTCTCCACTTATCACATTTATAGAAAGAAATTTATCGTGTTTGTGTTAAAAATAAGAATGCATGGGATTTCTTTTTGAACTCAGTCTCAATGTCTGTGGGATATTGTACTCATATTCGCTTTTAGCGGGATAGATGTTTGAATGATCCTTTATACACGTTATTTCCTTCTCTTTTCCGCCTTAGCAGAAATAAAGAAGATTTCTTTGCTTCAGTTTATGACCAGAAGCTTCAAAATTTCGGAAATCTTTGTTGGAATAGAACACTTCAGATTGAAGAGCAGGGTCAACTCGCACGCCTGGAGAGTTTGCTTCCATAGGCTGTTGTTTTTCAACAGTGTTCATATTTGTTCCTTTTGCTGTAGAACAAGTCATTCACGATGACTTCCATGTCTAGCCTGCTTGCAGCAGCCACTGCTACTGTTCCAGTCAGTTTTTCTTTCTTGGCTCAAATTATTTGGAAGGAATTTCTCCCTCCTCATATCCAATTTTTCGTTTGGTTACTTGCTGGGGATCGTATTTCGTCAAACATGGATTTGGTAAGACGAGAAATTACACACTAGTATCAGTCTTGTTGCTTATTTTGTGATGATGATGAATCAACTCTCCATATAGTCCTTCATTGCATTTTTGCATGGAGATTTTGGAATCTTATTTTGGCTAATTGTCATGTTACTTAGGTTGCTCCATTTTTGATTAGAGGATTGTTTTTCTTTACTGGAATTCTTTAGCTTCACGTAGACATCGTATTATTTGGAAGCTTATTTGATACTTATGAGTTTGACATCTTTCAAAAGCGCAGAATAATCGAGTGTTTAATGACGATTGAGCAAATATTCATAATTTGGTTTTTCAATGCATTTGCAAGGCGGTAGATTTTCATCGAGCAAGAAACAAGAGCTTCCCCTACACCAGAAATGATATTTTTCGTTCATTAGATTTTTTCTGTAATAATGTTTAGATAATCTTTGGTGGTCTTCTTTTGCCGACCACGGATTTGTGGGCGTGCTAATCTAATTATCATTTATCCAAAAAAGGAACTTTTAAGACATTGCAATTAGTTTAATTTTTTAGACTTTAATATTAATCCCTTTTGATTTTTATGAGTTATTTGCAACATACGTTTCATTCCATCAAATTTGTCGCTATACGTCGGTTTAGTCCACTTAAATCACTACTAGAAAACTGCGTTTTAGCGACGAATTCAAAATCCGTCACTAAATTGTTTTTACCGACGAATTTAGTGAAGGTTTAAAATCCATCACTAAATTTGTCAAATAATTAGCGCGAGAAGTTTGACTTATTTTTAGTATAATAAGACTTTACCCTACTAAATATGATTGTTTTTTTTCTAACAATCGATAGTTTTTTAAAGGGTTAATTACATATAAAATCACCACCTTTACACGAAATTGCAAAAATAACACGACCTTTAAAACGTGGCAATTCAGGGCACCACCTTTCATTTCTTTTCAAAAATAACACGGACACATTTTTAGTGGCATTTTTGCTGACGTGGCGTGACACGTGGCACTCTCATCGGCTGTCCAAGTCAGCAAAATTTTATCAAAAAACGTGCCCATGTTGTTTTTGAAAAGAAATGAAAGGTGATGCCCTGAATTGACACGTTTTAAAGGTCGTGTTATTTTTAAAAATTCGTGTAAAGGTGGTGATTTTATATGTAATTAACCTTTTTTTAAAACATACATTCTAATATGTCAAGTTGTTGTTTTTTCTACACATCCTCCAGTTCTGAAGCATTTGTATAAATTGACTCCACTCCTGAGCATGGAGTTTACCTGCTTCAGAAGGATCTAGATCTGCAACGTGCACACTTTATTTACATAGTCAATTTTAGCAACAGATTTAAAATCCGTCCCTAAATTAGTGACAGATTTGGAATCTGTCGCTAAATACAGAGATCATCGACGGAGTTAATAATTATTTATTAAAAAAATATTTAAAAAAATATTAACTAATTTTAAATTTTAAAAAAAATATTTATTTTAAAAAATATATATTAAAAAAACATATTTATTTTAAAAAAGTTATTTTAAAACAAAATATTTTTAAAATTATTTTTATTTTTAAAAATAATTATTTAAAAAGAAAAATAAAAAAGTTTAAAAAAATATTTTTTAAAAAATATTGAAAAAAATAATTATTTATTTATATAAAAAAATAATTATTATAAAAAAAACCGGATTAATTGATCGCATTTCATAAGTTTAGGGACGAATTGACCTTTTGTCCAATAAAAGTATACATCAAGAGAGATGGAAAAGGACACAAATTTATTAGCCATACATTTTGGGTAGGAAAAACACATGCTGCACATTAATTAAAGCTTTACCTGTAAATTCATGCTCTTCCCATCCTTATATTCTCCATTTCTCTTTACCAAATTTACTTCTCTCTCAAACAAAACAATAATGGTCTCCGCAGCAGCTTCTCTTGCCTGTTACTATCATCTCTTCTTAGCCATTCTTGTCTTCCTAATCTCAGCCCTCGTTTTTGTGTTCTCTTGCAATACAAAATCTAAGCGCATAAACCTTCCTCCAGGACCACCCGGTTGGCCTATAGTTGGCAATCTTTTTCAAGTTGCTCGCTCTGGGAAACATTTCTTTCAATTTGTACAAGATTTAATTCCCATGTATGGTCCCATTTTTACTCTCAACATGGGAACTAGAACGCTTATTATCATCACTGATGCTAAACTAGTCCATGAAGCTTTTGTTGAAAGGGGTTCGGTTTTCGCAACCCGGCCACGCGAAAACCCTACGAGATCTGTCTTCAGCTGCAACAAGTTCACTGTCAATGCGGCGGTTTATGGACCGGTGTGGCGGTCGCTGAGGCGAAACATGGTTCAGAATATGCTGAGTTCAAGCAGGATTAAGGAGTTTCAGAGTGTAAGAGATAGTGCAATGGATAAATTTATTGATAGGGTTAGAATTGAGGGTGAGGCTAATGATGGAGCTGTTTGGGTACTGAAAAACGCAAGATTTGCGGTTTTTTGTATACTTTTAGCTATGTGTTTCGGACTCGAAATGGATGAAGATACAATCATCAAAATGGATCAAATTATGAAATCAGTTTTGATGGCTCTTGATCCAAGAATTGATGATTTTCTTCCCATTTTAAGTCCTTTTTTCTCTAAGCAAAGAAAACGTGTGTCTCAAGTTAGAAAAGAACAGCTTGATTTCATGATTCCTTTGATCGAAAAGCGAAGAAACGATCTACAAAACCTAGATTCAGACCCCAAATCAACCCCGTTGTCATATCTCGATACTCTTTTCGACCTAAAAATCGAAGGGCGAAAAGAACTATCAACCCCGACAGATCCAGAGCTCGTTACCCTTTGCTCAGAGTTCCTCAATGGTGGCACCGACACGACTGCCACCGCAGTCGAATGGGGAATCGCACAACTCATCGACAATCCTCATGTTCAAAAAAAGCTGTACAATGAAATTAAACAAACAGCCGGTGATCGAAAGGTGAATGAGAAGGATGTAGAGAAGATGGAGTATTTACAAGCAGTAGTAAAAGAGTTGCTACGTAAACACCCACCGACTTTTTTTCTACTAAGCCATGCAGTTAGTGAGCCAACAACGTTAGGGGGGTACGATGTGCCAACCGATACAAATATAGAAGTTTTTTCTCCAGCTATAGGGGAGGATCCAAAAATTTGGTCTGACCCGGAAAAATTCGATCCAGATCGGTTTGTTTCCGGTACTGAGGAAGCGGATATAACCGGAGTTAGCGGAGTAAAAATGACACCGTTTGGTGTAGGAAGGAGAATTTGCCCTGGTTTAGGGTTAGCAACTGTGCATTTGCATCTAATGATTGCAAGAATGGTACAAGAATTTGAATGGAGTGCTTATCCATCCGATAGCAATGTTGATTTTAGTGGAAAATTTGAGTTTACTGTGGTTATGAAGAGTACCCTTAGGGCTAAGATTAAGCCTAGGGATTAAGGGTGTGAAATTTAAACTAGTGGTAATATATTTATATATATAAAAAAATATAATATATTTGCTCTATATGATTATTCATATGATCCATATTGGACTACAAAGAATTTCGTGAGTATTGTTATTTCTAATGGAATGCTTTAAATATTCCATTTCTTTATTCTAGAACAAACTAATAATAATATTAAGTTCAAGAGTTCTAAACAATTCTTATTGTAGAATACAAATGATAATTGAATCCTAAGTTCCAAATATTTCACTTAATTAAAGGCAAAATGGACAGGCCCTTGTATTTTAGCATGATTTTGATGTTAGACCCTAAATTATTTTCTGTTCACCGTTTATCCATGCACTTTCAGCTTGGGGCCAGAGATCTGCCTCCCACAAGTGACCTACCCGGCTCGAGTGGGAATTAGTCTTACTGTAAAAAGTTTAGAGGTGCCGTCTTATAGTTGGGACCCGTTCAGGACATCTCATGTATCCTGTACCAAAAGAAAAAAAGTTAGTTTTATTTGCCTATGACGTAGCGGAAATAAAAATAAATCTGTAATCTACTGATTAATAAATTAATACCACAATTACGAAAATCATCAAAATTGAGCTAGTTAAAATAAATAACTCAAAAAAGGGATTACATAGAATAGTTTTGCAAAATAAAAGAATAAAATAGCATATACCGGTGAGGCACTTGAACAATTTCATACATCAATAATCCTAAAATATATCCAATATAATTCAATCCATGTATAGCTAATAACACATATTGCAATAAAAGAAAAGCACTGTCCAGCTTATTTTAATCTTTGAAGAACATAAAAGATAATCTGAATTAGGTAGGTACGTGAAAAGAAAGCTAACACTACAAAAAAGGATGTAAGGGGACGGAATTGGAGGACCAAAATAATTTAATTGTCCCCAAAAAATTGAATTCAATAAAATGGGGACTTCTAAAAAAATTGTCCCCAATTTTTCTATTACAACATTATAGGAGACCAATTTGACTATTCACTATGGAATGAAAACCTAAATAGAATAAGGGACCAAATTGACTATTTACTATGGATGAAAACCTAAATAGAATAGGGGACTGAATTGCTAAACTATCCAATTAGCTCACAAAAAGCGGCAATTTTAGAAAAAAAGAAAAAAATTGGCGGTATTTGGTTTGGTGTAAACTAGTGAAACATCGTACTTTTTAGTGTATACAAGTGATTCTCTAGGTCAAATTCTCATTGTGCAACACCAATTTTCAGAATTTTTTTATCAAATTCATGGTACGTTTGGTTTTACAATTGTATTAAACATGTTTCTATAACTCTTTAGAACTCAATTTCAATGCTCTTTTATAGAAGACAAAATTGGATTAAGCATTTGATTTGGATAATCAGTTCTATTTAAAGGGCACAATTAGATTTGGAAATCACTTTTTTTTTGCGAAATGAACATTGTGGGTTATCATCTTTGTAAGTTTATTTTTGCCCTAATTGATTTCTTTTTTGTTCTTTTCCTTTTAGGTTTTAGTTCTTCAATCATAATTGATCATGCTTGAAATAAGTACTTTTCTTTATATTTTTTTGATCTTAATTGTTATGTGTTATATCATATATTTAGGGATTGTGTTTTGTGTTGATTGCATCTGAAATTAAATTTGGCTTGTTGATTGATTGAGTGAATTGGCAACAAAATAGAACCCTAATTCTGCTACAAAATTCTACAGCAGAATTGGATTTCTAATTACGCATCAGAATTAGAAATCCAATTCTGCTGTAGAACAGAATTGAAAATCAGATTTCAAATTCTGCAGCAGAACTGGAAATCTGCTGCAGAATTATAAATCCAGTTATGATTTCTAATTCTGTTGCAGAATCCAATTTTGCTGCAGAATCCAATTCTGCAACAGAATTAGAAATCAGAATTTCAATTCTGTAGTAGAATTGGAACCAATTCTGCTGCATAATTGGAAATTCAATTCTGCAGAATTGAAAATCCATATAATCTATATTATGCTACTGCGGAATGAAAAAATTTATTTTATTTGGTTAAAAAGTATGATTTGGAGAGCCGATAAGTTAGGTAATGGTATTTAATTTATGTCTAGAAGTATATAATGACAATTGTCTTTATCCTTTTTTAAAAAAATATTAATAATATTAATTTTTTTTAATTTTGCTAACCAATATGATTTTAAAATAGTTCTAACTTGGATTTAATTACATAGCATATGGCTTCAGAAAAATGTTGGATGGAGATTGATAACCGTAAAGATTCAATCTATATTCAAGGAGTGGATGACTTTTTATCTTATGCATTTAATCATGCTTCTAATGAAAAAGTTATTCGATGTCCATGTATAAAGTGCAAAAATGTCAACTATAGGGAGAATTTTAAAGTTAGGTATCACTTGTTAAAGTTTGGAATTGTTAAAACTTATAGTTAGTGATATTTACATGGCGAGTCCTCAAATGAAGCCACATATATCAATGATGAACCAAATCTAAACGAAGATTCTTTCTTTGGTAATGAGATGATTAGATTGGTAGAAGATATTCATGTTCCTTCTAACCTCAACAATAATGGAGAATAAGGTTACAATTCTTCAAGTTCTAATAGAGTAGCTAATGAAGAAGAGCCTGAAGGATATGCTGCCAATTTTTACAATTTGCTAAGGGAAGCGAAAAACAAGTTGCATTTAGAATGCGAGCTATCGATATTGGCTGTTGTAGTTAAGTTGCTTCATTTAAAGAGCTTTCATAGATGGACTAACAAATCTTTTGATGAGTTAGTTAAGTTATTGAGGGAGATTATACCTAATGCAAAACAGACTATACCAGAGTCGTACAGTAGCGCTCGCAAATATATTTGTGCTCTAGGCCTTAATTATGAGAAGTATGATGTTTGCTTGAATCATTGTACCTTATATTGGGGATCATTTTCTAATGAAACTTCTTGTGGAGAATGCGGATTACCAAGATGGAAGTCATCTGAAGGGGGAGATAGCAGTAAACGAATGACGCATTAAGTGCTTAGGTATTTTCCTTTAAAACCTAGACTGCAAAGATTATTTATATCTAGTCAGATTGCCTCAAATATGTCTCGGCATAAAAATAAACGGTATTATGATAGTGACAAGGAGATAATGCGACATCCATCAGATAGTCTTTCTTGGAAAAAATTTGACGAGTTACACAGCTCATTTGCAAGTGATGCTCGCAATGTAAGGTTAGATTTAGCCACCGACGGTTTTCAGCCTTATGGGAATTTGAGCTCTCAACATAGCATTTGGCCTGTTATCGTAATACCCTATAATTAGATTGATACTTCTTTTTTATCTTTTAAAGTTGATTTTTTTAGTCTTTCAGCCAGTGCTTCTACTATAATCACACCATAAAATCCTTATATTTTGAACCAATAGAAAAAAGTGTCGCGGAAGCTTAACAATTATCACTAGCAAGTCACGTATTGTGCTAGATAGTTATATGGAAAATTCCTAGAATAGAATGGTAGGCTACAAGTGCACCATTTAAATACAAAACTCATTAGAAAAAATTTCACTCGATATAACTAATTTCACAATAAATAACTCCAGCTAACCTGAATATTAACTACTAAATAAACAGTAAAAAGAATGCCAGAATTTTAACGAGATTCAGCCAAAAGAACCGGCTTAAATTCTCGGGCACTATCCAAAATACTCCATTATTTATCTATAATAAAATACAAACTCTAGAGAGAAAGCAAACTGAATCTTTATGAGTAATAGGCTAGCTTGCTATAAAAATAGAAAGAACATAGGTTGGGGTAATTTAGAAGTGGGAAATTAGCCTATTTTTACAAATTTCCATCTAGGCGACTTTTCTCTCCCTACAGGCTTGGACTATCTTTAGTAATGTCTTCTGTTGCACTTTAAAGCGCCAAATCTCAAATTCTGAGAATACTAATCATATCCAAACAATGTTTGAATTTAATTAATGTCGCCACTTTCGTCAATATATTTGCAGGATTTTCCGTTGTTAAAATCTTCTTAAGTAGGACTCCACCTTCTTCGATAACCTTTCAGATAAAATGTTATCGGACATCAACGTGCTTCGTCCTTGCATGGTAAACTTGGTTCTTTATTAAGTGAATAGCACTTTGACTATCATAATTATCTCTACATGCTTATGTCAAACTCCCAATTCACCAAGCAACCCTTGAAGCCAAATCGCTTCTTTAACAGCCTTTGTAACTGCCATGTACTGTGCCTTTGTGGTAGAGAAGGAAACTATTGATTACAAAGTAGACTTCCAACTAATCAGCGTCTTTGCTAATGTAAACACATACCCTGTAGTTGATCGCCGCTAATCTAAGTAACCCGCATAATTTGAATCTCAGTATCCAATAACACTTTGACCATCTTTCTTGTACCGCTCGAATATTAAACCAACATCTACGGCCTTCAGAATATACCGCAAAATCCATTTTACAGCTCGCCAATGCTCCTTTCCAGGTGCATGCATGTATCTGCTCACGGCCCCAACTACATGAAAAATGTCGGGCCTTGTACACACCATAGCAAACATCAAACTGCCAACAACACTCGCATACAGAACCTTTGACGTATAATCTTTTTCCGCATCATTCTTTTGAGATAAAGAGTCACTCAGCTTCATGTGAGGAGCGAGTGGAGTACTAACAGGTTTTGATTGTTCATCCATACCAAAATGCTTTAGTACCTTTCTCAACTATTCCTTTTGAGACAAACAAAGTTTTCCTAAACTTCTATCTCTACTTATCTCCATACAGAGAATCCTCTTAGCTTCACCTAGATCCTTCATCTCAAACTCTTGACTGAGTTGAGCCTTCACTTTCTCAATTTCTTCTTTATTCCTTGAAGCTATCCACATATCATCAGCATAAATTAGAGGATATATGAAGGAACCATTGTAGCTTGCGTAAATACACACAATGATCATGTTTGCTTCTTGTGTACTTCTACCCTAACATAAACTTGTCAAATCACTTGTACCACTGCCTTGGTGATTGCTTCAATTCATATAACCACTTTTCAAGTTTACACACTAATTTCTCTTTACCGACAACCTTGAATCCCTCTAGCTGAGTCATGTAGATTTTCTCTTCTAAGTCTCCGTGTTAAAACGCCATTTTTACATCCATCTGGAATAGTTCCATATCCAGTTGTGCTACTAAGGCCAACAAGATTCTAATGTAGGAATGTCTAACAACTGGAGAAAAAACATCATTATAATCAATTCCCTTCTTCTGAGCATAGCCCTTAGCTACCAATCTTTCCTTATAGCGAATATCATCCTTGTCAGGAAATCCTTCTTTCTTTGCATATACACATTTGCATCCAATTGCTTTCTTTCCCTTCGGCAGACTCGCCAGTTTCCAAGTCTTATTTTTATGAAGAGATTGCATTTCTTCATGCATAACATTCTTCCACTTTTCTACTTCTGAACTTTGGACAACATCTCGATAAGTGGTAGGAAGCTCATCATTTGCAATTGAAGATGTGCATGCTACCAAATTAACATAGCAAGCGGGAGGTTTATTAGTCCGTTTACCCTCCCCTAATGCAATTGACTCATGTTGCTGTGGAGGTTCTTGGGTTTGAACCTCTTTTTCATCTGACTTCTCTGTTGTAGGATTTTCCATGTATCGTCTTTTATTCACTGGGTCAACAATTCTTTCAAACTCCACCTGTTTTAGAGTGTTCTCCACGTGCTGTGAAGTACCATCACTTTGTATGTTTTATGATGTTACCTTCTTCAACAGGGTAGACTCATGAAAGGTAACATCCCTGCTAAAGATTTTTTTTTCTCTCTAGACACCAAAGACGATAGCCTTTCACTCCTTGGATGATCCCCAAAAAAGTGACTGCTTTGCTCTTGGATCTAACTTTGATTCCTTTACGTGGTAGTATGCAGTGGAACCAAACACATGCAAAGAATCATAATCTTTAGCAGGTTCTCCATACCATTTTTCTATAGGTGTCTTTTAACCAATAACAGATGATGGTAAACGATTAATTAGGTGAGAAGCATATGTTACAGCCTCAGCCCAAAACTTTATGTCTAACCCAGCATTGGACAACATACCCCAAACTTTCTCCAGTATCGTTCGATTCATGCGTTCTTCCACCCCATTCTGTTGTGGTGTATGTCTAACTATGAAGTGTCAAACAATGCCTTCATCTTTGCAGATTATAATAAAAGGATCACTAGTATATTCTCCGCCATTGCCCGTTAGGAGACATTTGATCCTTCTACTGGTTTGAGTTTCCACCATCTTTTTCCAAGTTAGGAAAACTCCCAAAACCTCATCCTTCGACTTCATGTATACACCCAGACTCTGCGAGAGAAATTATCAACGAAGGTAACATAATAATGTTTGCCTCCCATTGACGCTGTTTTGGAAGGGGCCCACACATCAGAGTGAACATAATCCAAGATATCCTTGGTATTGTGGATTGCAGTGCCAAACTTCACCCTTGTCTGCTTACCCTTCACACAAAGCTCACATAAATCCAATTTGCAAGAACGTAGTCCCTTCAAAAATCCTTGAGTTACGAGAACCTTCAAATATTTTTCACTAGCATGCCCCAAACGCTTGTGCTATAGACTGATTTCTTCTTGATAACAATGTAGATGGAAAAATCTCAAAAAGAACCAAGTTGAGTATCCTCACCTCCATAACCGATATTACCCAAGGCGGTAAATAATGCAAACACCAAGGACCTAATCGGCCAACCGAGACGGACTTACCCAAGAATACGATATTATCTCAGAAGACCGAGCAAACTGCAGAAGTAAAAGGCTCGCTCGGCCAACCGGGCTGGACCCCTCAAAGCATAATAACCATCTTGGCATAACCGAGCAAGATTTGCGCCCTGATTACAACGACAAAGTCTGACATAATGTACTCTGACATCCCTAACATTCTCTACACAGACAAAGAGAATTACATCAGATATGTCGGCCCAGACAAAGAGGCAACAAAAAGGCATAGTATAAAAGACTTAGGAAAGGTAGGTAAAAAAAGGTTAATACTCTTTTCTCTCAAACTTTTAACTCCTTTCACTCCTCACTTCATTCTCTCACTAAAACAATTACTGACTTAACCGTCGGAGAGGTTTGCCGGAATCCCCTTTCGGCGTCCTTCTAACGGTTGCGTTGCGGATTTCAGGTACTCCCCTGAAGGCATATCCGTACCTAAGACGACCAGCTCAATCCACAAGTTATCATTTGGCGCTGTCTGTGGGAAAGAAAGTAAGAAAATTTCCCTTTTCTATCTCACTGAGGGGCAATAGAAAATGAGTAGAGTAGAAGATGATGATCCTCAGAAACAAACACTCAAGGCAACACCCCTGGGGATGGGCTCAATGCTTCTGCACGCAGAGGAACCGGCGATAGCTCGTCCTGTTCGGTAACAACCTCTAGGGGTGGTACCCACCTGGGCACAACATCTGGAGTTACTACTCACTACCCTTGGGGAATGCCCTTCTCGGGATCTATCTCATCGATCTCATTCGTCGCACCCACACCTCAGATGCCCCAAAATATTTCCCTACGACCTGGCATAGCGCTCACCAACCTAAAATTTCACCCTGGTGATTACTCCTAACCCTCTGGCTACAGCTGTAACCGAGAACCAAAACCCCACTCTTGGCCTAAATACAAGAATACATCGAGTTGCATAGTCGGCAACTAGCATTCCTCCAATAGGTCCAGTAGGGCCATACTCGACCTCCCGCTCAAACTACCTCCCGAGGAAACATCACCACACCCCATAAGTTCCAACAGCACCTCCTCATCCCTCTAAATTTTACCAAGGACAAACATTCCCCGATGATGCCACCCTGAACCAGTAAGAACACCAAATCCCAAGGAATGAATACATGAACCAGACTGGTCATAAAACACCCGATGAGGCAAGAAAAACGACAAAAAGAGTAGAAATCGAGGAGAGCGTACACAGCTCGGGTGCGGGGTCAGGCCATAAGAAAAATTTGGAGCAGGAAATAAGAAAAAGGGTGCGAATCGAGATGGAAATGTTCAAAAGGAGGGAACCAAAAAGCACAAGCTTTAAATATTAGAAACCCGTTGTCGGTGAAAATCTGAGATGAGCCTTTCCCCCTGAATTAAAACACCAAAGTTGGATGACTACAACGGAACAGGAGACCCCATCACCCACCTAAGTTGTTTTCAGGAGGTCATGATGGTACAAAGCCTATCCAAGGAAGCAGTATGCAAATTGTTCCCAACAAATCTAAAAAGACCAGCAGCTATATGGTACCAAAGTTTAAAGGAAGGATCCGTTTGAAGTTTCAACGAGTTGGCAAGGGCCTTCCGAACTCATTTTTCCCTGAGCATACAGCGCAAAAAGAAATTTAGTGACCTCAAGTTTTGCTACCTGAAATTGGGTGAAAGTTTGCAAAGTTTTATCGCTAGATTCAATGCCGAGGCAGTTGAAGTGGAAAATTTGAATGGTGATACCGTGATAGACGCAATGAAAGACAACACAACAATGAAAGCTTTCCGAGACAACCTGATAACAAATCCAGTACAAACATACTCCCAACTGATGGATCGGGCATGAAACTACATAAATTTAGATGAAGACCAACGGAGAAAAGCTGCTCACACGGCTGTACAACCCTACACACAAAGACCAACGTTCAGCCAGAATAACATGCAATACAAGTTCAGACTGAGAGAATCACGACAGCCCATACCTCCTTGGATAGAAACACACCGACCAATCAAAATAGAAAATCAAGCCTTCATTCCTCTGAACACATTAAGATCACATATCTTGATGTGGATCTAAAACAACAACGAGCCAGTCTGATACCTACCCAGGTTGCAATACGAGGGGGACATAAAGAAATACTGCCAATTTCATGACGGGCATGGAACTGTCACCGACGAATGTGGAAGTTTGAAAAAAGAAATCGAACGACTGGTGCAAGTGGATCGCCTAAAAGATTTCGTAGCACAGAGAAAAAGCTACAACTCGGGAGGAAATAACCGAGGAGAGAAAAGCAACAAAAGAGAAGAGGGGCCACCACCGAAGAGGTAAAATGTAGCAGGTGTAATTAACACAATAATATGGGGCATGGCAGACCCCGAGTACAAGCGTAGTCGGCGAAAAAGGCAAAAAAATGGTAATGAACATAGTAGAGGAAACACCTCTACATGATATTAGCTTCGACCCAGCAGATGGCAAAGGTGTAGACTTTCTACATCAGGATCCATTAGTAATCTCTGTTTAATAGAGAATCTTTGGGTAATGAGGCAGCTGGTAGACGAGGGGAGCTCGGTAAACCTTATTACAAAGGAAGCATATCTCGGAATAGGATGTTCAATACTTAATCTCAAACCGGTCAGAAGACCCTTAGTCGGCCTGGGAGGAGCACTAGTAAGAGCAGAAGATGTAGCTGAACTAACAATCGAGTTAGGAAAAGAGATAAGGACTCCAGATGGTGGCCTAGTCGACATTATTAAAAAATTCAAATCACTGTTAATGGTAGTCGACATGCCTTTCGCCTATAATATCATCCTCGGCAGACCGATGCTATACAGCAAAAGAGCGGTTACTTGTATCAAGTACCCAGCAATAAAAATCCCCACCTAGAAGGGCGTGGTGACAGTTATAGGGAGGCAAGATATAGCAAAAATGTGATATCTAGTGTCTATGAAGGGTGTGTCGAAAACACTAGCCACAAAAATAATGGAAATACCAGACTCGGATGAACAAAAATTGGCGCCTCATGGAAAGTTAGAAAAGGTGGACCTTGCAGGGGTAACTCGAAAATCGGTTATGATAGGGGCAGAATTACCACGAGCTATAAATAATGAGATAACCATCATGCTAGTAAAAAACAAGGTGGAATTCGTTAACACCCCAGGAGAGATAGAGGGGGTAGATCCGGCAATCATTTCACATAAGCTAAACTTGGACCCGACCTGCAAACCGGTGAAACAGAATAAAAGAGTTTTCGTAGTCGATAGGCAAATTGCTATCAAAGCCGATGTAGACAAACTATTGGCTGCTGGATTTATCAGAAGAGTATACTACCCGGAATGGTTATCAAATGTTGTGCTCATAAGAAAGCCAAATGGGAAGTGGAGATTGTGCATAAACTTCACAGATCTTAACTGAGCATGCCCTAAAGACAGCTACCCCCTAGCGAACATCGACTAGATAGTTGACTCAACCAGTGGCTACGAAGTCTACTCGTGCAGCGCAAGGGTACCAATAGATATCTATGCACAAAGACGATGAAGAAAAAACAAGTTTTGTAACCGATGAAGGGACATATTGCTACAAACAAATGCCTTTCAGTCTAAAAATGTTGGAGCCACACCAACAGTTGATGATTTTCGTGTTTAAGGACCGGATCATTCGTAACATGGAAGTGTATGTGGATGACATCATCGTCAAATTAAAAAAGGTATAGGACCATGCAAAAGATCTGGAAGAGGTGTTTGAAAAGTTCAAAGAGTACAAACTCAAGTTGAACCCGGATAAGTGCGCTTTCGGGGTGCCAGTAGGAAAATTCCTAGGTTACCTCATCTCTTAGAAAGGCATCGAAGTAATTCCAGAAAAAAACAAAAGCAATCATAGACATGAAAGCACCCAGAACCGCCAAAGAAGTTTAGAAATTCAATGGAAGAATCTCGGGTGATTCATGTCAAACTCAGCGAAGAGATGCCTCCCGTTCTTCAAAACTCTAAGACATGTAAAGAAATTTGAGTGGAATGAAGAATTCCAAAAGTCTTTTAATGAGCTCAAAAAATTCTTAAGCTCACCACCTCTCCTCAGTCGACCCGAGGCATGAGAAATTCTATACTTATACCTGAGTATCACCAATAGGACAGTAGCATCAGTGCTTGTCAAAAAAGAAGAGGGAGAGCAAAGACCGATATACTATACGAACAAGGTATTGAAGGGCCCCGAGCTCAGATATATCAAGATTGAGAAATTCACATTTGCACTTATTCTGACTCTGGACAAGCTGAAAAGGTATTTTCAAGCTCACACGGTGGTAGTCCGAACAAACCAACCACTCAAGAAATCCCTGGAAAGACCATAAACATCAGGTAGATTGATCAATTGGTCCATCATCTTAGGAGCATATGACATAAAATACAAGCCGAGCTCATCCATGAAGGCGCAAATCCTAGCAGACTTCGTCGCTGAAATAACAACACATGATCAACCCACAGAGGTCGATGGAGCCTCAAATATTGCGGGATCAGAGGTAGGGATGGTACTAAAAGAGCCACATTCCATCAAAATGCAACATTCAATCAATTTGAATTTCCCAGCTACAAACAATTCAGTAGAATATGAAGCGCTAATAGCAGGACTAAGAATGACAACGGTAGTCAAGGCTGAATGCCTCAAGGTCCAAAGTGACTCACAACTGGTGGTCAACCAAGTACTCGATTTATTTGAAGTAAAAGATCTCGACATGAGAAAGTATGTAGGCCGAGTTAAAAAGCTTCTAGCTAACATAACTAAAGACACCGAGAGATGGGAACTAGAACAGATCCCTAGAAAAGAGAACAAAGAAGCAGACATACTAGCCAAAGCCGGAGCATCAAATGAAACAATACCACGCATTACCTTCATTGGTTCAAAACTTCAGTAGCATTCAGAATCCAGAGGTGACATTCCTAATTAACCCACTGGATCAATAGATGGAGCACATAATATCATATATGGAAAATGGAAGTTTACCAGAAGATAAAAACACGACAAGTAAGGTCAAACGCCGAGCACCACACTTCTCATACCGAGATGGGATCTTGTATCAAAAATCATTTTCACACCCCTGGTCTAGATGCCTTACAGTGGAAGAAGGAAAATACGTCTTGACTGAGATGCATGAAGGCATGTGTGGTAGTCACATCTTCCACCTAGCCCTTTGCCGAAAAATAGTTTTGCAAGAATACTATTGGCCGACTCTGGCACAAGATGCTTCTGACCTGGTACAAAAGTGTGAAAAACGCCAGTAGCATCAAAATGTACACCACTAACTGACTTCTGAGCAAAGCCCTATAGTCAACCCATGGCCATTCAGCACGTGGGGAATTGACATAGTCGGCCCATTTCCAACAGCCAACAGGCAGAGAAGATTTTTAATAGTCGTGGTCGACCATTTTTCTAAATGGGTTGAAGTAGAAGCAGTTTCAACCATAACAGTATCCCGAGTATGAAATTTCCTGCGAAGAGAGATAATATGTCGCTTTGGCATACCAATAATCATAATTGATCTAAGGTTTACTTCGACGACTCATCCACAAACCAATGGGATGACTAAGGTCACTAATAAAACCATTGTGAACGGGCTAAAGAAACGACTAGACGAAGCAAAAGGCTGATGGGCAGACGAGCTGCACAGTGTTCTATGGTCATACAGAACCACTCCTAAAGCTGACACAAGAAGGACTTCGTACAGCTTAACTACGGGTGCGAAACAATGATAGCAGTAGAGATAAGCATGCCCACCATCCGAGTGCAGAATCCGTAAAACGGGGAAGCTCGTCCTTCTCCTTGACCATCTCAGCAAGCTCTTGTGTCAGCTTCTCAATTCAAGCATTATGCTCTTGGTCAGTTTTTCCCGATCATCAGAAGCCTGCTCAGCTAACTTTTCTTGATGCAAACGGGAACCCATCAATTGGATCAGCAGCTAAAACAACCGAGCAAACACATGTTCAAATAACGATAATAAAACTAAATAAACAAAACATATTCAAAAGTCGCAAACCTGAAAGGAAAAGCGGATAAATGTGTCAAGAAAATCTTTCGGATGAGTAGCGGCCAACGCATCCTGGTCATGACGCAAAGATACGATCTTCGCCAAACGAACCGCAGTGGTAAGGGAGTCCACGGTATCTTCCTCCGACTTATCCCTCAAATAGAGAGCAACAAGACGGAAAGTCAACTTCAACTCGGCCGCCTCAGCCTCACCGGCCTCCGCTATTATTTACTTTCTGTTTCTTCTTCACCGGAGAAGAACCTGCAGCTGTTTGGTAGCCACAGCAGAAGTGGGACCCAAACCAACCACGACGGAGGGATCATCTCGGTCGCTGGCCAGAATGGCATCATCTTTCTCAACCAACTCGTGAGTCTCACCTTCCCGAGACCGAGGAACTTTGTTTTTATCATAGCTCTTGCGCTTCACGGTCTTCAACAAAGGCGGAACCGATGCCAGCAGTTTAGCCACAATAATAGTCATAGGCTGATTC
Source organism: Mercurialis annua (assembly GCF_937616625.2). Classification (NCBI taxonomy): domain Eukaryota; kingdom Viridiplantae; phylum Streptophyta; class Magnoliopsida; order Malpighiales; family Euphorbiaceae; genus Mercurialis; species Mercurialis annua. The sequence continues at coordinate 31,552,076 of NC_065577.1, read as the reverse complement.
CCAACAGCCTTACTACCATAAGCACCAACCTTGGTGGCCGAAGCAGTTTTAACTGTCCCATCACCATTCTTCCTCCGAGCAGCAGAAAAAGCAGCCATGTTAAACACTGCAAGAAACATAAAGCGAGAAATCACATAAGCAGAAATTCAAAATAAAAATATATAACATAAATAACAAAAATTCAAAACCGAGAACAACCTTCCCGTTTCAGATCGAATTTAGCAAGGGGCAGTTTAGGAATAAAGGTGTAGGTGTTAATAGGACAAGTCGTCTTCAGAACGTCCTGGAGAAGCTTATGACTCTTAGCACCCTCGGCATCCCACCTCAAAAGGGTAATAGGAGAGATACACAAACAGCGCTTAGGAAGGTCGGCAAAGGCAGTAGGATGCCGAATCCGGAACCAGTCTTCCCTAAACCTCTTAACCAAGGTAGAAACCTTATTAACCACATGCCTAGGCTCATACTTTTGTATTTTAAAAGAAGAGAAATCATGATAACTACCGAAGAGATGATCGTACATACTGGCAAAAAGCTCCACTGAGAAAGGAATTTTATGCTGCCGACACAACTTCCTAAGACACAGAATATGCCTAACCCCGTTCGGGTGAAACTGACTAAGGGGCATATTATAAAACTTATGATAAGCCACTAAGTCGGCTGGAAAAGGAATGAGAACACCCGAATGAAGGTGTTCTACACTTATTACTACATAATCCGGATCAACCGGATGGTTTATGGTTTAATCGGGGGGAGACAACTCTAAGGAATACCCCTCTCGTAACCTATACTGTGAAACAAGGTAATCTATGTATTTCTGGTTAAGCTCGGAGAAGGTAGTTTCCATCCTAACCTTGCGATTTGCAGGTGTCGTACTACTCTAGGCTTTATTCGTCTTGGCCGAACATAGGAGGTCGCCTTCGAGCAACCGACCTCCCCGGTCCTTTTATTTTTCCCAGGAAAATCAACAAAATCTTCCTCTTTATTTTGCTCGGCCGATTTAGCGTAATCGGCCCCAGAATTCTCCTCGGAATGATTAAAATCTTATGTATCCTCACTGTCAACATACACATCCTCATCCACGTTCTAGGAATCCTCCATAGATGACATTATTCCATAGATATCAAAAACAACTATATATAAATCACCCAACCCAACTACACAAACCTAAAACATAAAAAACCCTAGAACACGAAGAACAAACAGAAAAAAGTAGAAAAGACAACAAGAAAAAAGATCAAAACACAAGAAAAAGAAGAACTTACTGATGAATCTTCAAATTAGAAAATCAAATCTCCTGAGCAAGCAAAGAAAAGATGAGAGCAAAGAAAGAAAAATTAAATAAATGAAAAAAAGGAGGGTTTATATAGAAACCGAAATGGGGCAGCTGAAATGACGCCTCAATAAATATGATAGTGGGGAACAAATGTCAAAAGGCAGCAGTAAATGAAGGACACGTGTCACAAAACATATAAAACAAATAAGAAACTCAAAAGTCACAACAGGAAAACCGATCAGGAAATATCGATCAAGCAAAAACTGAACAAAATCAAGAAAGCGAGCACAAACATAAATATTCGGAAAGACTAGGGGGATTTATGATAACAATATAGATGGAACAATCTCAAATAGAACCGAGTTGAGTATCCTCACCTCCATAACCGATATTACCCAAGACGGTAAACAATGCAAACACCAAGGACTTGATCGGCAACCGAGATGGAGTTACCCAAGAATTAGATATCATCTCGGCAGACCGAGCAAACCCCAAAAGTAAAGGCTCGCTCGGCCAACCGGGAAGGACCCCTCAAAGCACAATAACCATCTCGGCCAAAACAAGCAAGATTTCCAATGATTACAAGGACAAAGTCCGGCAGAAGGTACTCTGACATCATCAACATTCTCTGCACAGACAAAGAGAATTACATCAGATCGGTCGGCCCAGAGAAAAAGGCAACAAAAAAGGACACATATGATGACTGCAATCCGAATTCAGAAGCCATGCAATAAGAGTATTTGCCGATGACACAACAACTAATGAAAGATCTGAATCTTCATCGTCACACTCAGCTACATTCGAAGCAAAGACAACATTTTCTTTATCAGTCTTGCTTTTGTTCTTCCTTTTAGGACAATCCCTTTTCCAGTGTCCTTTTTCTCGGCAAAACGCACATTCGTCTTTCTTTAGATGGGATTTTGATCTCCCTTTCTTTCCTTTCATTTAGCTTTCTGGACGGCCTATAACCATCAAAACTTCTACCACGGTACTAGTGGTTTATTTCTTATCTTTTTTCCTCAATTCGTAACTATATAATGCAGCACAAACTTCACTAAGAGACACGTCAACCTTCCCGTGAAGAAGAGTAGTTTCAAGAAACTCGAACTCGTCAGGAAGTGATCCCAACAACATTAAAGCCAAATCTTCATCATCAAAGTCACATCCAAATTCAACAAATCAGCCACTAATTGATTAAAATTTGTGATGTGTTCACTTATAATGGTATTAGGGAGATACGTGAATCGAAACAGTCTTTTCTTCAATTGAAGCTTATTCTGACTGTTTTTGTTTTCAAGATCTTCTTCTCCAATGTGTTCCACAATTTACACGCAGATGTTTTCTTTGAGAAGGGAAACTTGTGCTCTCTGAAAAGGCATGACCGAATGGTACCACATACCATTGATACTACTTCATTCTCTCTCATCCAGGTCTTCTGGTTTGTCCTTTTCAATAGCGACATCTAGATCTTGCTCAAATAAGAAAACATATGAAGAACTTAACTATGGGGAAAGGGTCAAATAAGCCCCTAACGTTGAGCCTATAGTTCAAGTAGGCCCTCAACGTTCCGAAAGGTGCAACTAAGCCACCAACGTTTATAAATCGTATCATATAAGCCCTCGTTCTTAACACCGTTTCAATCTCCGTCTATTTTTGCCAACGTGGACTCATTAATTGCCGGCGTGAGTTGCCATCATGGACTTAACAACTTTCTTCGGATCAGTTAAACCCCTTAACGTCTGACTATGGGGTCATATAGACCCTTAACGTTTGGAAAGGGGCAATTAACAATTAAAATTTTAAAAAATGAATTCAAAATTCTAATGTTTAATTATTTGTATTTTAAAAATTATTAAATTAACATTAATTAAAATTATGATAAATTTATTACATAAATTCCTATGTTTATTTATATTATTTATTAATTTAATAAACCCTAATTCTACTCTCATCCACTCTTTTCTCTCTACTCTCATTTCATTCTTTGTCGGCGTAAACTTCACCTTCACCTCCACCATCATCTCGCTAAGCTGACCCCTCCACCTCGCTCACCCATCATATCGCCTTACCATCGTCTCCACTACCATATCGCCTTGCTATCTTCAAAAGCTCAAAGCTGGGTCTTCGTCGGCAGCAGAAGGGTTTTCATCGGCAACAAGCAGCGGTCATCCAACAACAGCAAGCAGATGTGTCTTCGTCCTCATAATAGATCCTCTAGCAGCTCTGATCCTCCAACAACAACAACCACAATTACAACACAACTCACTATCTCTTCGATTGTGATGCTCACCGTGACCAGGATCACGATAGAGAATGTGACCATGATAATGAGATTGGTTTAATTAAGGTGTAGATTTGGTAACATGGAGATTGGTTTCTATGTATTCAAGGGATTATCTGGGTTGAAGAATGAAATTTGCTGCTTTTATTTTGTTTTAGAAATTGTTAATTTTGGGTTGTGTTCTATTGAATTTCTGAAATTTGATTGATTTTGTATAAGTTGAGATCGCTTTTGAAATTGTTCTTCTATGAATTCTTTATCATTATGGAGTGGAATTCAAAATTCTCAATTTAGTGGGACTATAAACTGTGTTTAGTACATCAACTGAAAGCCCTAATTCAGTGGGTTCGGCTCCGGTGAGATTATTCTTTTGAAATTAAAAATGTTTTTTTAATAATTATTATAAAAGTTAATAATTAGGGAGAATAAGAGATTAATGTATTAGAAGTATTTTAGATATATTGGCTCTAAATTGTTTTCTAATGATGTGTTATTTGAGTTGGATTAGTTTTATGCAATGCCAGCACTTTTTATAATTAAATTAATATATTTGGCCAATTGAATTTTAATATATAAAATGAATTACATTTTTATAAAATGAAATTAAAAAAAACTATTTAAAAAGGAACCCTAATTCTATATTTGGCTTATTTAAAATAAAAAAATAAAAAAGAACTCTAACATTAGGATATTAAGGGTAGACCTGGCAATTCGTGTCTGCAGGACGGATACGATTAGCCTAAACACGAACACGACACGATTATTAAACGGGTTTAATATGCAAAACCCAAACACGACACGATTATTACGCGGGTTATACGACACGACCTGTATAAACACGTTTATCTAATAGTGTTAACGAATCAACCCGTTTAAAGTTACACGTTTAAACCCATTTAATTATTTAAATACTTTTTAAATTTATTTAATATAATACTAAAAGAATTATTACTATATTTTGAGATAAATACTAATATAATTATACATAAAATAAAAAATTAATAAAAATTAAGAATTTAATAACATTTAAATTATAAAAACAGATATTTTTTAACTAAAACTAGTTAACCGTGTTTAAACGGGTTAGGCGTGTATAACCCATTTAGACACGAAATCAATCGTGTCATAAACGGGTTGACCCGTTTATGACCCAAACCCATTTACATCAAACCCAAACCTGTTTAACTTCGTGTCGTGTCGTATCATTTAATCGTGTCGTGTCTAAAATTGCCAGGTCTAATTAAGGGCTTAGTTGCACCTTTCTGAACGTTAAGGGTCTATATGATACAATAGTCAAACGTTAGGGGGCTTAACCGATCCGAAGAAGGTAGCTAAGTCCATGCTGGCAACTCACGCTGGCAATTAATGAGTCCACGTTGGCAAAAATAGACGGAGGTTGAAACGGTGTTAAGAACGAGATCTTATATGATACGATTTATAAATGTTAGGGGTTTAGTTGCACTTTTCCGAACATTGAGGGTCTACTTGACCTATAGACTAAATGTTAAGGGCTTCTTTGACCCTTTTTCCTAATTAAATTGATAGAAATGTTACGAGAAAACAATTTTGACAGTTTAGACTGTTAATTTTATAGATATTGACTATTATACTCGAGCAGCAAATAAAAAATATAAAGAACTTAATTGATGAATTTGTTAATCATTGATGAAGAAAAGAATATATAATTTTAAGAATTTATCTATCTAATATTATGAAAATTTATATATTATTATTAGAATGATTTTTTCCTATTACAATATAAGAAGAAACTTCAAATAATTAATTTACCATAAAAAAAATTAAAATGTCGAATTGTATCATTTTTTTGAATTAGACTTTTTTTTTTTACTTTTTTAAATATAATTTTCATTATTTGCAAAAGGCAAAATGATTAATTATTTCCAAAATTGATGTGGATTTGGAATTTATAAAAAACAATTTATCAAAAATCTCAATAGTTTTTTTTCCTTTTTTAATAATTAAAAGAAAAGGAGCGCTTGTGAGAGGAATCGGTCTTACGACCTTCTCAGTATTTATAACATTTGATGGTCAAAAACTTAATAGTTAAATGTTCGTAGATCTGAATTTAAAAGTGTTAAAATTAGGTGAGTTTTGAATTTAATTCATTTGCTAATAAGTTATATGTCGTTTTTGTGTCAAATTCATTTTATTGAGTAATGGTATTCATTCTTCCACGTTTTCTATATTGCATCCACAAATCTTGAGCACATATTTATGATATTTTTAGATGTCTTTATCAATTAGTTGAAACCTATGTTACTCATTTTAGCCCCACTTTCTAACTCATTATTAATTAGACTTAGTTAACAACGTGAATAACGTTGAAATTTTTCCTTCATTACTAGAAATAAATTATACTTGAGCTGGCCTGGACCACCCACATGCAGCTACTTATATTTTGAAATTTTCATTAATTTAGAATCGAGTCGGTGAGATTTATGAAAGGATAAAACTCTTTCAATATATTTTTCCAATTATGACATATATTTAATTTTTTTTTTGAGGATAAAACGATCAACCTTTATTAAAAATCATTTTGAAGAATAGAAACAAGAAATAAGGGAGGACTATCCCACTCCCTACACACATACATAGAATCGACTGTTTTAGCCAAGCAATGAGCGGCCAAATTGGCTGAGCATTTTACAAAAGCAACGAAAACACAATCCATTGTGCTAATCAAAAAGTGACAATCGCGAACAAAATCAGAAAAATAAGATAAATCCCTCAAGGGATTATTCAGAGCAGTAACGAGTTCCTGGCAATCTGACTCAACCCGAACACTAGAGTGAACCCTTCGTCTTGACCGAACTTAACGCTTCACGGAAGCCAATCGCTTCAGCTACTCTCGGTTCCATCTTACCCATCACTCCAGCATGTTTGGCTGCAATGCAATTTCCTTGATGATCACGAAGTAGGAAGCCAAACGAACTATAGTCCTCTTCGGCTGGAACAGCAGCGTCCACATTGCAGGTGAGAGAGCCCAGAGAAGGTTTTATCCAAGAGCTGTTGGTCATCCCAATATGAACAACTGAATGACCCAGGCTGAGAAGTTTGGCCGAGGTCCATTGATTGAAAAAATTGTTGGCTTCACGAACAACATCAGCAGGAGATTTGACCAACTTGTTCCGGAGAACATCATTTTGGTGCTTCTAAAGGCTCCTAAAAAAAAACAAACAGCCCAGCAACTCTATCAGGAGGCAAACCCAGCAGAAGAAAGTTGAACCACTCTCCAAAAGGAGAAGAAGATACTATAGCATTCGGGCTATTGAAAAACATGTCGAGACAACCTGAGCAAAAGGACAGTCCCTGAAAACATTTCCTCACTTTCTCCTTCAACGCCACACACTGGACAAGAGTTTATAACAGCAACAAAACACTTAAGTAAATTGTTCACCGTAGGCAAATTACCACTAATAGCTCTCCACAAGCAGTTCTTGACTTTAGGAGGAGTAGCAATTTTCCAAAACCTCTTCCAGCTCACTACAATGGCATTAGAAGTAACCATATGTTGCGAATGAAAGGCTTGAAAATAAGCGCTCCTAACAGTGAAGACTCCCTTCCTGTCCTTTCTCCACATCCAAGAATCAGCCCTAGGTCTTTGAGAGAGAGGAATAAACATAATGAGGTTCTTATCCCTCGAGTTGAATAAGGAGGAAATAAGGGAAAAGTTCCAACTACGATGGGGTGAGACACTAAATGAATATGAGTTCCATCAGGTCTTGCTGTTTTAACATAAGCGTCGTTCATCGAAGGAAGCCAAGGATCAGCCCATATATTCGTAGAAGTTCCATCGCTGATCTTGCGGATTATGCCATTCTGAACAATCTCTCTACCTGCTATGCTACGCCAAACATAAGAAGGATTACTACCAAGGCAGGAATGGAAGAAATCACAATCAGGATAGTACCGAGCTTTTAGAACCATGGAAGCCAGACTCTCTGACATATATTTAACTTAGTTATTTGGCTTCCAATTTAATGAAAAAATTTAGTGATAGGGAGTTTTTTGGTAATGAACTCTAAAATAACTTATGTTTTTGGATTAATTGGCTGTTTTATATGATTGTTTTTGGGTTAATGACACATTTGTCTTCATTTTGTTAATTATTTCTCATTTTAGCCCCAATTTTCATTAATTTCTCATTTTGTCCCTCACAACTCGTGGAACAGTTCCGCGAGTTGTCCTACGTGGCTCCAAGCTGGTCAGTCAACGAGGAGCAACATAGACAAAGTAACTCGCGGAACACTTCCGCGAGTTACTTTGTCCGACGTGGTAACTCGCGGAAGATTTTTACGAGTTATTTTATGTGTAGCCAGAGAATCTGATTCTCTGACTGGACTGATTGGGAGAAAATTCCAACCACTTGAAAAATTGCACTGATTGGGAGAAACTCCCAATCATTTAAAAAAAATTAAAATTGATTTTTTATTTATTCAAAAATCAAAAAAATTTATGGATTGAGAAATTTAATTGTTGAAAATTTCCACGTTTTAATTGTTGAATTTTTTTGAATTAAAAACGCTGAAAACAGTTAATTTTTTTAACATTATACAAAATAAATTTATAAATTATTACAAGATAATTATATTAACATATATGCAAATATAATCTATACTTCATAAAAAATATAACATATTTAATAAACGAAATATTAAAAATAAAAATAATATTACTACATGAGATAATAATGTTCAAAGTACAAACAAAATCACCGAGAGGTTCGGGCGTAATCTGTTTCTGTTACGGTTCGCCTGACGGCCTGTATTGATGGTGAGGTAACGTCGATGTGGGCGATCATCACCATCTACCCCTCCTGCATCGGAGTCCTCATCCTCGTCCTCGTCGTCACCTTGTTGGTCCTCGGGAATGGCCGTACTCGTCGTGGCTGGTGGAGGGGTAGCAAAGGCTTCTTGTTGGTGGAACATCATCTCCATGCTGTCTAGACATAGCCAACTACTATCGTATGACAGAAAGTATGTGGTCCCATGTGTAACTGGAAGTCCCTGTGTAGCTGGAAGGTCCTGTGTACCTTGTGTAGGCTGATCCCACTGACCTTAAAAGGAGGCACCGTAACCGGTACAAAAACATGCGGCGATGGAACAAAAGGTGAAGAAGGTCCTAGTGGCACTGTATATGAACATGATCCCTGAAAATATTGATGTGCCGAATTCCCGTAAAACTAGCCCGGTGAAGAAGGAAGACCCGATGAAAAGAGAGGCGGTGCAGAGCTAGACATATCCCCTGAAAGGATGAAAAACCACTAGGGGGCATAGGATCGTTCGGACGCTGAGGTGGTGCAGGGGGATGACGCCGCTCTCGCCGTCGATTTTGCAGCATAGTCGGATCTATCGGTGTGTCAGGTATGACTGGTAGTCGATACGGCGGTATAGAAGGTTCGATAGGGGGCGATGAAACATCACGGTGGTCCTCTTTGGTGCCTCTCTGTGTGCTCGCTACGAACCGCCGAAGCTCTGTGTCAACAAGCATCCCTACGTACACGCTCCACAAAATCGGCCTGTAAATAAAGATATAACACGTTAAAAAAAAGTAAGGCAATAACCCGCAATTTGAAATTGATAAATTATTTCAAAAAGATAGAATTTAAGAAAATACCTGTGCTCTGAGCTCAGCGCCCTATCGTGTGATCCAGCGACGCATGACATACAGAAACCAATCCATATACACAGAATGGTAATGAGATGGGCCCTAGAGGGGCTGTCCTGGAATTACATACTGGAGCCTATCTTCCCACACACGAATGTAGTAAGAGTGTGTCTGGATCCAAGATGAACTGCTATTCAGGGTAAGGGTGTGTAGTGAGTGGTCCTGTAGTAGAGCGTCTGGAATACCCTGTTGCAATCTGAACTGCTGAAAAACTCTGTCTGCTTGGTGGCACTCCACAATATGAAAATAGATAAGTGGTATTGTGGTCCGCCAAAAAGCGCGCCCATCCAAACAATACTACGGGAGAGTGTCCAACATAGCCTCAGTGTACGGCTGCCAGATAAACTGCATGTATAAAATATAAGATATTTATTATTAAAACATTCTCACAATGAGGTATTTAACATATGAGGAAAAAACTAAAACATAATTTCTTACATCTTCATAGCGAGACGTGTCAAGCCAAACACGGATGCCAGGCAGCGAGTGTCGGCCGGAACGACTGGCGTTTCTCTGGCCTCTACATCTGTTATTCTAAAACAACAACACGTTAAAAGTCAAATTGTATGATATAGAAATAAACTAAAAAATATTAAACAACAGTAAAACACACCTGCCGCCTAATGATAGATGTGGTGAAATAGTGGGATCGGCTAGAGCGGGAGCAATAACTGTAAGTCGGTCCAATGCCCACAGCTGCAGTATCCACAACGGCCCGCCAATGTTGCGGCGATTCTGAGACCGTAAAGAACATAGGCAAAAGTCGTGATATAAGTAAGCCAGTGTCGCCGATCCTCAGCTGTACGTTCAAACTCTCGCCAGGTCCTCTAAAAGTGGAAGAATCTGCAACGAAGTCTTTCCACTAGCGAGGACAGTGAAGCACAATCTGTAATAGAGAGCAAGAGATACGCCCGTGTGTATTGACAAACAAGCTCGTCAGTGACCTGCTCTAGTAAGCGACGAAACTGGGGGAAACTTTGTAGGATCCAAGATGTCCGGACTTGGGAATTGCCCCTTTTAATAGGATATGTGTCCGCTGGAATCCCCAAAACCCTCTCTGGTAGTCCGGTCTGAACGATCACGTCCTCGAGGGTAACCGTGCACTCTCTGTCGGGTAAGTGAAAAGTGTGGGTCTCCGGTCTCCACCTCTCCACAAGGGTTGTGATCAGTTGCATGTCGATGCTGTAGTGCCGCATAGCAAAACATCCTGCAAATCCAGTAGGCTGGATCTTCAACTGAATGCGGTGGTCCAGGTCAACGAACGGCAGAATAGAGCTCCTACTAGTCGTACAGGTACTGCGGGACTGAAATCCCTCGTCAGAGCCCTGGAAAAAAAAACTTTAAGTTAGTTCTAAAATTAAATTAAATTGCAAAATTAACTATTGAAAAAAAAATATTACCGTGCCATCCCAGACATCCTGAGAGATATGATCATGCTGTAAATGAAGTAGCGTTGGTCTTTCAGGACCCGGCTGCATGTGATCATGAGCAGCTGTCATGGCTGCAATTTTTTCAATGTAAATTATTAAACAATTAATTTTTGACATTATCAAACAATTAATTAAAAATAACATCATTAATAGAACGTCTAGTAAAAGTGTTACAAGAGTTTGTTATTTAAACTGAATAACTAACAAACACAAAATATGATGAGCTGCCACATTTTCGATCCAGTTGACTAAATGGCACATCATAATACAATAGTCTATAAATTCGTATCAAACATTTAAAAATCAACAACATTTTGGTAAGCACAACGGTAGATACTTTATAAAATCATCCAAATCACTGCAGTCGTAATCCGGAATGACGACATCGGTAATATCCTGTGATGGCTGTGTTGCTTCAAAATAATAAGTGATAAGCCCAGAATTGTCATGGAAAACCCGCAGTCGATTACTCATGACATCGTACTCGATTTGCAGGTGGTCCATTACAAGTTGTATTTTTGAATCTGAAACTCTTGGCATTGTGGCTGATATTGCTTAGGGGACGGCTATGTCATAAAAATCAAAATATGCCTCTAACTCGCATCGTAATTCCCACAACCTTGTCCATGGACGGTTGCTTGATACAACATCATTTCTAAATTTCCCTAAATTTTTTGTGTGATGACCGACAAATATATGTCCCGCGTTGATACGGTTTAGACAAGCATGATTGGGACTGTTTTGAAACGCTCTTTTTTGCCTATACCATACTTCCATAAAGGGGTCCTCGTATTTGTTTACACTCATTACACTTGGAGAGGCTCTCGAATGTCTCGTTAAATTCATGCCTAAATTTGACAAAAATAAGTTCTTATTATAAAAAAAAAAGGCAATATTCTACAAACACAAATAGATAACATCAATTTTTATAGAACACAAATGGAATTACAACATTCTCAGTACATGATAAACGGAAACATAAATCCTCACATCACTGACTATTCATAGGACATAACCTACAGTTATGGCCATATGTAAGACATTTTCTACTGTAGTTGGTATTCGGGCCGTCTCTAAATGTCTGGTCCATTTTATTCCGACGCCTATTCTCAACTGGCCTACCCTTCTTTCTCATCCACTCTCTGTTAGGAACAAATGGAATTTCAATGGAATTGACTTTTGATCCCGTAAGGGTTCAAATGAAACAGAGCTCCACGCTAAGATTCCATACTCGCATTTGTAATACCATGCAATGTAGTCACAGTAGTTCTCTCCGTATTGGTTGCAGGCAGCTATCGCATGGGAGCACGAAATTTTCCACTGTTGAAATTTTGCCACAGGTGCATGTCCTGTCCAGCAGACGAACATGATGTGTATTGCCACCCTTATGTCATACATTATCGCATTGGGTCAAAACATTGAATACCTTCTGTGCCACGTTGAACTGTGAAGTCGTATGAGTCTTTGACTTATTTTCCCAAATCTGCATTTTGTGTGCACAGACTGGAGACCATATTAAACCGGATGCCAACCTCATTTTGTAGTCGTTCACATGCTTAATGAATACGAAGTTGACCTTCTTAAATATTGCTTCCAACATAGTTGTGATAGGGAGCCCCTGAAAGTTCTTTAACATCGCATTGACCGACTCGGCGTAGTTTGTTGTCATCACACCATGCCGCATTCCAGTCGTGTCGCCGCTCATGCTCCATTTTGTAACGCAAGGCGATTAAGATACATATAACCCTCAGGTGAATCCGCCTTTATGAATGACATGTACCGAAGTCTTTTATGCTCTTGGTATGCGCGTCCTACACGTTGATTAAATCGTCAGTATTTTCCCATCAAACAAAAATTTATTTATTATATTTAATGACAAGAAAATTACCATCTTTTTCAGCAAGCTGTTTTAGATATTTGTTTTTGAAGGCGTTGTGGAAGTTGCTCACTAGGTGTCTAATACACCACTTGTGGGTCTCACTCGCCCACTCAGGCCCTTCCATTGCACTCATAGTACTGGAGCCACGATCAGATATGATACACACCTTTCGCTTCACCCAAAACATACCTCTTCAACATCCTCATGAAATACCTCTAGGATGCGGCAATTTCTGACTTCACAATGGCAAAAGCTATCGGCATGATGTGTTGTTCCCTTCAATTGCAGAAGCAATCAGCAAAGTCATTTCGTATTTTCCATATGTGTGGGTGCCGTCAATGTACACAACAGGCTTGCAATACCGGAAACCGTTCACCACTGGCTCGTAAGCCAAAACATATGCTTGAAAGTTCTGAATTGTGGATTGTTTTCAATGGGTGTACCTGTGCATACACTGTTATTCGTAATTATTAAATCAATAAAATTTTTAAATAGTTCAAATTTTAAAAAATTTACCGGTAGCATGCCACACTGTCCTGGGATTAGCAACGAGTACATTCGTCATAAAATTGCAAATCTCGCCGAAAGAGTCGTCCCATTCTCCGAACATGTTTGTAATGGCCTTTTCCTTGGCATACCAAGCTTTTTTGTATCCAGACCTAACTCACAGACTTTGGAAAATCCCCGCTCGAAGTGTTTTAATCCTTACGTCACGTTGAAGTTGCAATTGTGTGTTGATGTGTTCATCTATTTGTCGCGCTCTTAAATTGCGATGGTTTTGGTTCATTGCTTGGCTGCTGCATTGGTGGGGGCCGTTATATCTTGTTATCATCCAATATGTCTCGCCATTTAGAAGCGACTCACACAACCTCTAATTGCAAGTGTCATTGTTCACACACACAAGCACTATTGCTTTGCTAGTTGTTCGACTACTCTTGTATTCTTTATTAGCTGCAATGTGATAACTCGTCGCACATGTCTGGACAGCATACCTAGAACTAAAAACCATCCCCAGTTAAAACTCTTGCCAGCTTCCCATGTTGCATTTTCTTTAGTCCGCGGATTCATATTGACACGCATCTCGTCAACATTCTAATGCGTGTAGTCATAAGGAAGGCGCGACTGAAAATGATCTGTAATTTTTTTCGACTCACCACTGACATTCTCACCATGGATACCATCTCCATTCTTACCATCAATGTCATCATCATCATCCTCGTTGTCATCAGCAACGACCCCGTAGAAGTGTTCTTCTTCCTTATTTGCATCACTGAAATCATCACTGTCGTCTACATCCAAACAGTCGTCTACATCCGCTAGTTTGGAATCCCCAAACTCTGCATGCACTTGATATAGCGGGTTGTAAACCATGTAAAACTCAATTACCCTCATTTGTGGCGTCCGCGAAATATTACGCCACATTGCTTCCATGTGAACATCTGTCTCCATTGGAAAACCATCATATTATTTAAATCTTCCATGTTCATCAAACTGAGCACTCGTAGATAAATCTTCACTATCTCATCAGCATCGTTCAACCTAATTACCCTTCTAATTACGCCCTTGTAGTTGTGCAAAATTCACTACATTCGTCAGCTCAACCAGTTCTGATTTACCAGAGACATAATCAACTCCACCGGAAGTTGTTAATATTGTACCATCCCAGTAAATTTTTAGGGCCGGCAGCTCATTTGTTGTCATTACTACATTAAAAAAACATAATTTTAACTACATTTTTTTAAATTGGAAATCCTAAAACTTTTTAACCTTAAATTTATCTCATTATATATTATAAACTAATGCTTCCAAATTAATATTACGGTTTATTATATTAAATAATTTATGTTAACGATTAAACTTTCAAATTACAGTTCAAATTTAACACGAAGTGACAATTAAAATAAACTTATATTTTTCTAATCGTAATAAATTTTAAAAATATCTACTTTAATACATAATTTTTAAATTTATACTTTCCAAATCTAGTCATACTAACTTTTTAAACTATAATTCGGATTTACTAGATCGAATCTTTTAGATAATTTTTTAATTTATATTTTCTAAAATCCATCGTACTAAATTTATCAAATAATTAAAAAGGTCATTAATCCCATTTAAAATGTAATTCGAATATTCTACATGTCAAATATATTATTAGCCAATTTAATTGTAATTCAAATTTTTCATGGTAATTTTTTTTACAAAATTTCTCTAATAATGTTAAAATTTTACAAATATCTATTTTTATATTTAATTTTTTATTATTCCGAATCTATTTATATAATATGAAATATAAATTTTAATATTTTCACTAATATTTTTATTAATTTAGTAACAATAATTTTTTTTAGAATTTCACAAAAATAACAAATATTCGATTTGCAAATTTTAATACTCTACTTTACATTTCTCTAAAATTTACACATTAATCTAATTTCATTTACACATTAATCAAATTTATTTTTTGATACATATTTTCAAAAATCTCACAACTAACTATATTTATTTATCTAACTATTTTTTATTTATCTAATGTAGTCCTCGTTTAATTTTTTTCTTGTTCGATAATTCCGCCAAAAATAATATATTCCGCCACGAAAACCGATTTCGCAAAATATTCTCCACAATAATTAATTTCCATCGAATGCTTGTTGCCGAGTGAAACTAAATTAATAATCATCAACTATATTTTTTTCCCAAATCATTTTATCACAAAGACTCACAATTTTGTTTTTCTATATAAGTTTTCAGATTTCAGTGTTGAATGAAAGGGGGAACGAATTCCCCCTTTTATAGTGGTTGTGGCTCACGGAAGTCTTCCGCGAGCCACAACCACTCAGTCAAAGAGAATTTTTTTTTGCCAGAGTGTAATACCCCAAAATAATTAATTAGCTAATTGGACCACGTGTCCAATTTTGATTCGGCAAAGTGGCAATATTAGAAGAATTTCTAAAAAGATCAAGTAAATAAGTTTCAAGTAGGTCGGTTTTGGGAAATTAGTTATGCGGAAATCAAGGTTATATTTCAATTCTAAAGTTAGAATTGGAATTAAAAGGAAAAATGTCAAGAAAAGCCCAAAATAAAGTGCAGGGACCAAAGTGGTAATTTAGCCACTTTATGTCGAAAATGGAAATTTATAAGTTTTGACGGGAAAATATTAATATTGGGATTCGTATTGTTTATCGGATATAAATAATACGTATAAGTTATGATTAAAGTATTAATTGATTTGGTTATGGACTAAATTGAACAAAAGAAAAGTTCAAGGTTAATTTGTAACAAATAAAGAAAATAAGGATTGAAGGGATGATTTAGCCATGATATAAATAGGAAATCATATGAATGAAGAATCAGAGAAAGATCCAGAGAGTTCAAGCTTCATCATTTCCTTATTACGCTTCTCACCATCGTCAAGCTACGGTTTCTTCGTTCGGCATCCGTTTCGAGCGATTCGTGCGCCCATCTCTCCGTAATTGAATGCTCTACTGATCTTAAGTATCATATCAAGGTAAGACTTCGATTTTTGATGGTGAAATGATGTTGTTATGGGCTGTTTTATATATAAAGTTACGTTCGAATCGTACGGTTAGGAATCGAGTCGTTTTTGACGTTTTTAAGTTGTAAAATGATAAGATAAGTGTTTAAATGGATTGGGTATGAAGTGGTATGAGTTTTGGGAGTTTTGGAGCCCCGGAAATGGCTCAGAAGTGCCGGAAAAACGCTGCACACGTCGGTGCACGACGTGCTGCACTTCAGCACGTCGTGCAGGCGCACGACGTGCACCACAAGGGTGCACGACGTGCACCATGAAGGGCACGACGTGCCCTTCACAAAAATTGAAGGGCACGACGTGCCCTAACTCGACCCGGATCTCCGTGGGACTTCCGGGAGTGAAAAAGGACCTCCGATAGCTTGATTTGAGTGTGAAACTCAGTGAAATGTTTTGAAATAGATATAAAACTTAAAAGTATTACACGTATAAGGATGCGAGAATCACGTCTAACTATTAACGATTTATCAGACGTGTCAGCAAGTAGTGGAGTCAATAGAGGCGGACTAGCGAGAGCGTATTATCAGATCGATCATATCATTTCTTGGATTGCGGTCACTGTGAGTTGTACTTTTACTTTCATGTATTAAAACTATTTGATATATATATATACTGTTTTCACGCATCGCATTGTATATAATTGTTTGAAGTGTTATATGTTTATTTAATTTCTATATGCGAGAACTAGTATGCGATCCGAAGAAACTAGCTACCTATTGGGTGTCAATAGGCTGTGTGATCACCAGTATCGAGTCAGTCTAGTATGTTTGCATTGAGAAATGACTTGACACAGCTGGGAGCTGTTGATGAATATGAAATTTACGATTGGGTATATGATTTCGATACGAGAGTGAACTCGGCTACGGTGTAGCCTGGAAGTCCCCGTATCTAGTGGCTGGGCCACCAGCGAGTTGGACTCGCAATTGATATTTACGATTGGGTTGAATGATATATGATTATTCGAGAGATGTGTCGCATGCTAGGATATTAGTTTCACACGGATCAAATACATGTCTATATGTTTTATATTAATATTTTCTTGAAATGCGATGCTATGTTTTTATATTAATACTGTTAGTAAATGTCAACTCACTCAGTATTTCCCCAAATACTGACCCCTCACCTTTGATGTCTTTCAGGTGCTTAGCTTGTGGACTTAGCTAGAGGCCAATTTTGAAGTCCAGAAGTCAGCTGTATATGTTAGTTTCTGACTTCTGTGAGTGTTGCAGTAGTGGTCCTGTGTCAACAGAATAGTAGCCTAGTCAGCAGTTTATTTTGATTGTATATATCAACTGCTATCTTTGTTTATATGCTTTTTGATAGGCTACGCACGTTGTATATAATCCACGGCCCCAGATGCCAGTGAGATGTTTGAAATACTAACTGATGTATATAGTACCGCGAGGCCAGTTCGTACAGGGTACGGTAACTAGAGCCCGCGAGGTTTTAAAACAGTTAGTGTATATATTTGGTTATATGTTATATATGTATATTTGCTTCCGTTGTTTGTTGTTATTTGTTTATATTATATTTGCGAAAAATTAATTGTGATTTTAGGCTTGCTACGGGTTCCGGAGCTACCACTCCCGTTCCCTAGCGCCGGTTGCGGCTCAATAGTTTTGGGTCGTGACAATGTTGGTATCAAAGCAGTTTGGTCCAGTTACCACTGCAAGGTTGTTTCAATGCTTGTTTGAGAGCAGTTTGGTCCAGTTACCACTGCTAGAGTTGTCTGATTGCTTGTTTGACTGGGAGTATTTGTCAGTAAGTATACCTAGGAACTACTGCAGCAAGAGTCAGACCGTGGTTGTCTGTAATTGTGTTATGTGTGCATTAGTAGTACGTGGCATTACACGCGCGAATCAGGACTATTAAGTTAGTAAGTGAATAGTATCTGTTTATACGGATGACGAACACAACTAAGTATTTATTGCTTATACTAGGAAATAGAAAGTGGTTATGAACGATTGAGATGGTAAAGTATTTATTACTTGCGCTGAGGTTATTAAGTGGATTTTTGTTGCGAATTACGTGCGACTGGATTAAATGCTAATTGTTTACAGCATTTATAAGCTGATTTTGGAATTGCGTGTGAAATGGGCTCAGATGGTCGCTTACGTTCGAAATTGTTTCTTTTCAGCATGTCTGGGCAAAACGGAGCTCAGTCGCATGCTGATGAAGAACGGGAGGAAGCGCCTCCTATATTTCAAAACGGGTTTCATAATGAAGTGGGCGAACCATCTGGGGTCCATCAGAATGGATTCCACGCAAATCATGGAGCATCGCCAGAAATATATCAAAATGGCTATATGTCTGTATCGGAGATAGGTAGTTCTTCTGGAAACCGAGTTAGAGTGCATTCACCGGATATAGAATATAGCGAGGAAGAGGAACCGGAGGAAGATCCGGAAGAGGATCCTGAGGAAGACCCTGAGGAGGATCCTGAGGAGGATCCAGAAGAAGAATTAGAAGAAGAAGCAGAAGAGGAAAATCCTCAGGAAGAAGAGTTTGAAGAAGAAGAAGAGTTAGATGAATTAGATGTCGAGGAATACAGAGGTGACTATTTCTGGTCAAGTGTGCGGAGATACCGCAATTTGAGGGAAGATGCGGACATAGCTAACGGTCAGGCGCAGATAGCCCTAAATCAGGTTAGGAGGCAGATGCGTTCTTTTTCTAGAGGGATGTTAACTGTAGGAGCGTACTCTACTGATTTTCTGCGGATGGCAGAGGGAGTCCCTAATCTGAACGAAGACAATAGGACCATTAATCGTAGATATGTCAGGGGTTTAGGACCTCAGTTTGATGAGCTGTATGAGCATGTGGACGAACATTTCAGCACGCTTACTACAATGGCCCGTAGGATTGAAACAGAGCATGAATGGTCGGGTGATCCGATACGACCTTATTACTTTAGACGTGAGTACCACCCAGATTACGTCAGTACGTCCTCCAGAACTACAACCAACCCTTATTTTGTGCAAAGAGGTGGACGAAACTCAGGTAGAACAGTTAGGGGCCGACATACTGGCGTAGTTATTAGGGAACCTAACGTTCCACACCAGGCACCTCCAGGTATTAGTGATTTACGTGCTTTAAGTAATTGTGTTTATGTGTTTGCATTATTGTGTTTATATAATTGCTGCATTGCATAGTAGAATATCAGTAATAGGTTTTGCCTTTAGGATAATACCTCAGAAAGTGAGAACCTATAGGAAGCGCTGTTATTAAATACGTGCCTAATGAAAGAAAATATATATAAATATAACTTACAGAAACAATAATATGATAAACATCACATCATATAATTATCGCAAACGTAATTCCTATATTACGTTTTTGAATTGAAGAAAGAGATGGATTACTTACAGGAAGTCGATGTGAAACATCGGTATCTGCGTCTGTATATGTCGTAGTATAGAGTGATGCAAAAGTGGATGTGGTGATTATATCAGTAGAAAATTTTGAATTAAATTGAGTTGTCGGAGATATGGAGAGAGAAGGAATGTAACAGAAGAACAGTCTGTAAATGACAGCAATACAAAAATTTGACAGCAATATAAAAATTTGAATTATACCCAATAAGTATAAAGAAAGCCGTTAAGAGTCGCAGAGCGTATCGTCTAGAGTAAGACTTACGATTTTATGAAAATTTTGAAAGTTTTTATGATTTTCAAAGTACAGTTGTGCTCAGATATCGCATATAACATTGCATAATCACGATAGAAATGCATAGAAGAATGATTTTCAAAATTTTAGATCATGCATCATATCTTTGTAATGGAAAAAGAAAATGCGATTTTGAGCAACTCCTTGGTGATGAGAGATGTCATCACTCTGAGCAACAATTGTACTAACGATTTTAAATGATTTATGAAAAGTGGTTTAGAAAGAGCTGCGCAGCCAAAAGAAGTTTTAAAGTCGTTTTGTTCAGTAAGTAAACTCGGATATAAAGCCCTGCGACGAAGAATAAAAGATTCTTATTAAAAAAAAAATTTAAAAGAAACTCCAATAACAGAATAAAGCCATATTAATAATTATTGCAACGAAGCTAGTGGAGCTAAAAAAAAATGTGAATAAGGACTTATCGCCGGAGAGCATACGCAGATAGGCTGCAATGCACTGGCAATATTTAAGGATACAATATTTATCCTTATAATAAGACGAATGATGAAATGACAGAGAGTTGTGTTAGGCGAAAGAAACGTACAAGTACGCAAGGATGAAGAAGATAATCCAGTAAGATGTGAAGGTTCGAAGTTGGATAGATCAAAAGAGATAATGATGCTATATGACTGATATTAAGTAAAGTTACTAATATCAGCACTAAGAATTATAAGTTGCGTTAACAGAAAGGTGAAAGGTACACGTATAGACATACGTATCAGTAAATGTAAGAATGGTGGATGATATGAAGAAAAGTGTAAGGGTAAAATTCAAATACCCTCAAAATTTAGTAAGATGATTAGAGAAGTGAAAGTTCTAGAAATACGTCATAAGGATTGTCAGAATAGAGTAGCAGCAATAGAACTGCTATAAACGAAGGAAAGACGTAACAAATATAACAAGTAAAAGACAAGACAAGAGTCGATACTAGTACAAAGAGATAAAGTTATTTAAAGACAATTAGAATCAAGATATAAGTGCTAAGGAAGCATAAAGCGTATAGGACGACAGTGAATTGAAATTGTTCCCTGACTTTGGGAATTACAAAGTAAGTACAATATAAATGTTAAGAACAATCGGAAAACCCTTCAAAAGAAGACGAGAGATAGAATAAGAATAAGTTAAGGAACGATTACAATCAGTATCAAGATTGTATTGTAAAAAGTGAAAATAAAAATTGACAGTAAGAAGCAGAAGTGTAAAATAGAAAGAAAGCTGATTAACGAGAATTTTTTTTCGAAATAGTTAAATGCTAGAGAAGCATGTAAGATTCTTATGAGGTCATCTTGAATAAGGAACTGTGACGTAAAGGAAGAACATCGTTGAATGAAAAGTCAATAAGAGATTTAAGGTAAACTCCAAAGAAACAATTAGGTGAAAGTGAAGGGGATAAGAATATGAGTAATATTAGTGAACAAGGGAGACTGTACAAGCCATACGATCAGAAGTAACGTGAATTACGTGTCTAAGATAATGGTAAAGAACAAAGGATCACGACTAATAGAACGACGTGAAGTTTACGATAGCTTAAAGAAGCGAAAGAATAAGAAATGGAAGATAGTGAAGGATGTATCAAGTTTAGCTATGTTAAGAGACAGTAACTGTGCTAGACAGGGTACAAGTTGAAAGAGATTAGTTAATCAGGAATGAGATGTCAGATAACGGTAGAAAGAAGTAAGAAACGACGATAATCAGTAAGGAAGAAGGATGATATCGTTAGATGATAGTAAAGATTAAAAGTCATAGATTGTGATTACGAAAGGAAAATACTCATAGGAGTATGAATAAAGTAAGTACGTTATTAAAGATGGAGTCAACACGTCGTGACTATTCATGTATAAAGAAGACGAGTAGCAACCCCATGGCTACTGGGAATGAAATGATGGAACGAGAAAATGTTAGACATGGATTAGTAACAATCAGATAGCAATGACGCAAGGACTACGACATCAAGGATACGTCCAAGGCTATTCTATTTCAGGGAAGACAACAAATGAAACGAAAGTAACAATAAGAAGATTCTCAACTATGCAACAGCAAGAAGTTACTATGAATAAGATAGATAATCGATTAACAATAAGTACGAAGTCATAACTATAAGTGAGAGCTAAGAATTAAAGTAAAAGAAGAAACTACGTCTGACACGTAGTAATGGACGTCAAGGAAATTATAAGGACGATTTTAAGATCCCAACAAGTTTTATGAAAATTCGAGGACGAATTTTTATAAGGGGGGAAGAATGTAATACCCCAAAATAATTAATTAGCTAATTGGACCACGTGTCCAATTTTGATTCGCCAGAGTGGCAATATTAGAAGAATTTCTGAAAAGATCAAGTAAATAAGTTTCAAGTAGGTCGGTTTTGGGAAATTAGTTATGCGGAAATCAAGGTTATATTTCAATTCTAAAGTTAAAATTGGAATTAAAAGGAAAAATGTCAAGAAAAGCCCAAAATAAAGTGCAGGGACCAAAGTGGTAATTTAGCCACTTTATGTCGAAAATGGAAATTTATAAGTTTTGACGGGAAAATATTAATATTGGGATTCGTATTGTTTATCGGATATAAATAATACGTATAAGTTATGATTAAAGTATTAATTGATTTGGTTATGGACTAAATTGAACAAAAGAAAAGTTCAAGGTTAATTTGTAACAAATAAAGAAAATAAGGATTGAAGGGATGATTTAGCCATGATATAAATAGGAAATCATATGAATGAAGAATCAGAGAAAGATCCAGAGAGTTCAAGCTTCATCATTTCCTTATTACGCTTCTCACCATCGTCAAGCTACGGTTTCTTCGTTCGGCATCCGTTTCGAGCGATTCGTGCGCCCATCTCTCCGTAATTGAATGCTCTACTGATCTTAAGTATCATATCAAGGTAAGACTTCGATTTTTGATGGTGAAATGATGTTGTTATGGGCTGTTTTATATATAAAGTTACGTTCGAATCGTACGGTTAGGAATCGAGTCGTTTTTGACGTTTTTAAGTTGTAAAATGATAAGATAAGTGTTTAAATGGATTGGGTATGAAGTGGTATGAGTTTTGGGAGTTTTGGAGCCCCGGAAATGGCTCAGAAGTGCCGGAAAAACGCTGCACACGTCGGTGCACGACGTGCTGCACTTCAGCACGTCGTGCAGGCGCACGACGTGCACCACAAGGGTGCACGACGTGCACCATGAAGGGCACGACGTGCCCTTCACAAAAATTGAAGGGCACGACGTGCCCTAACTCGACCCGGATCTCCGTGGGACTTCCGGGAGTGAAAAAGGACCTCTGATAGCTTGATTTGAGTGTGAAACTCAGTGAAATGTTTTGAAATAGATATAAAACTTAAAAGTATTACACGTATAAGGATGCGAGAATCACGTCTAACTATTAACGATTTATCAGACGTGTCAGCAAGTAGTGGAGTCAATAGAGGCGGACTAGCGAGAGCGTATTATCAGATCGATCATATCATTTCTTGGATTGCGGTCACTGTGAGTTGTACTTTTACTTTCATGTATTAAAACTATTTGATATATATATATATACTGTTTTCACGCATCGCATTGTATATAATTGTTTGAAGTGTTATATGTTTATTTAATTTCTATATGCGAGAACTAGTATGCGATCCGAAGAAACTAGCTACCTATTGGGTGTCAATAGGCTGTGTGATCACCAGTATCGAGTCAGTCTAGTATGTTTGCATTGAGAAATGACTTGACACAGCTGGGAGCTGTTGATGAATATGAAATTTACGATTGGGTATATGATTTCGATACGAGAGTGAACTCGGCTACGGTGTAGCCTGGAAGTCCCCGTATCTAGTGGCTGGGCCACCAGCGAGTTGGACTCGCAATTGATATTTACGATTGGGTTGAATGATATATGATTATTCGAGAGATGTGTCGCATGCTAGGATATTAGTTTCACACGGATCAAATACATGTTTATATGTTTTATATTAATATTTTCTTGAAATGCGATGCTATGTTTTTATATTAATACTGTTAGTAAATGTCAACTCACTCAGTATTTCCCCAAATACTGACCCCTCACCTTTGATGTCTTTCAGGTGCTTAGCTTGTGGACTTAGCTAGAGGCCAATTTTGAAGTCCAGAAGTCAGTTGTATATGTTAGTTTCTGACTTCTGTGAGTGCTGCAGTAGTGGTCCTGTGTCAACAGAATAGTAGCCTAGTCAGCAGTTTATTTTGATTGTATATATCAACTGCTATCTTTGTTTATATGCTTTTTGATAGGCTACGCACGTTGTATATAATCCACGGCCCCAGATGCCAGTGAGATGTTTGAAATACTAACTGATGTATATAGTACCGCGAGGCCAGTTCGTACAGGGTACGGTAACTAGAGCCCGCGAGGTTTTGAAACAGTTAGTGTATATATTTGGTTATATGTTATATATGTATATTTGCTTCCGTTGTTTGTTGTTATTTGTTTATATTATATTTGCGAAAAATTAATTGTGATTTTAGGCTTGCTACGGGTTCCGGAGCTACCACTCCCGTTCCCTAGCGCCGGTTGCGGCTCAATAGTTTTGGGTCGTGACAATGTTGGTATCAGAGCAGTTTGGTCCAGTTACCACTGCAAGGTTGTTTCAATGCTTGTTTGAGAGCAGTTTGGTCCAGTTACCACTGCTAGAGTTGTCTGATTGCTTGTTTGACTGGGAGTATTTGTCAGTAAGTATACCTAGGAACTACTGCAGCAAGAGTCAGACCGTGGTTGTCTGTAATTGTGTTATGTGTGCATTAGTAGTACGTGGCATTACACGCGCGAATCAGGACTATTAAGTTAGTAAGTGAATAGTATCTGTTTATACGGATGACGAACACAACTAAGTATTTATTGCTTATACTAGGAAATAGAAAGTGGTTATGAACGATTGAGATGGTAAAGTATTTATTACTTGCGCTGAGGTTATTAAGTGGATTTTTGTTGCGAATTACGTGCGACTGGATTAAATGCTAATTGTTTACAGCATTTATAAGCTGATTTTGGAATTGCGTGTGAAATGGGCTCAGATGGTCGCTTACGTTCGAAATTGTTTCTTTTCAGCATGTCTAGGCAAAACGGAGCTCAGTCGCATGCTGAGGTTTTGTTTTCGTATTTTAAACCTGCAGTTATATCGACTGCATATGAACCTGATGTCAACCTTATGTCAACCTTATAAAACACAAAATAAACACAAAATAGAGTATGAAAAAGGAAGTGCAGAAAATATATATGTTAAGGAATAACTCGAAAAACACTCTTTCCACTACTGTTTATTGAGTCAAATTTATTTGTCAATAAAAAAAGTAAATTTGTTTTTGTGACAAAATATTTTGCCAGAACAAATGTTTGGTTCCGATATTTTAAAAAAACAGTTATAATATTTATTGTGTCATATTTATTTGTCACTATATAAAAAAGTAAATATATTGTTGTGACAAAGTATTTTGCCAAAACAAATGTTTTGTGCCTGTATTTTAAACTATAGTTATAATAACCGTAAATAAACCGTTTGTCGACCATATGTCAACCTTATGAAACACAAAATACACACAAAATAGAGAAAGAAAAACTAATTGCATAAAATAAATGGTAAAATAGAAAATATATACAGTTATAATGATAAAATAAATTTTAGCATAATATTTAAAGACTTTTGTAACGAATTTTTTTTCCAGCAATTAATTAAACTTATATAATGTTGTGATAATTAACTATTGTGTCAAATATTTTTGTCACTATAGCAATTAATTGTGTTTGTTGTGACAATGGATTTTGACAAAAAATGTTTTGTCACTGTATATTAAAAATACAGTTATTATGATAAAATAAATTTTATCATAATATGTAAAAATATTGTGAATAATTTTATTTTTCAGCAATTAAGTGAAATTAAATGATATTGTGATTAATAAATGTTTTGTCACCATGGAATTGAAAAAAAATTAATGATAATAGGTTTAAATGGGTTATGAAATTATATTTTATTAAGATTCAAATATCCAAATTAGGTTAATCGAAGCACTCTTCATTAGGAAAAACTTTTTTTGCTGAATATTGACACCACACTACCGCATCAATTCCATACGTTTGTACACTTCTCACGCCGCCGCACTTTCATTGATTTTGTGTTTGTTGATGCTTATTTGTCCAGGTATTTTTTAACTTATGAAAAGAGACTAAATTGATTAATGTAGGATGAATTTCACATTCAAATTGCTTATTTGTCCAATTGATAATTTAAATTTTCAACTGATTCGTACAAACTCGAGGTCGAGCTTCAAACTCGACGACTTATCACCTATTCTCGAGTTTGTTATCTCAGTAAAAACAAGAACTCGAGATTTTGCTTCCATTTCGTCGAGTATTAAGACTTACATCAAGTTTGTGCTTTGACAGAGATAAAAAAAGTCGAGTTAAGGATGTAACTCGTCGACTATTAAGCATGACATCGAGTTTTAACATTGCAAACGATGTATAAACTCGAGTAACGTGTAAAAAGTCGTCGACTATATAGCCTTACCTCGAGTATGTTTTAACAGTAACACTAAACAAATGTTAGCCTTGTTTCAAAACCGCAGGTAGTTCAGGGAAAGAAATTGGATATATTTTTAAAATAGCTAACGGTATCTGATTTGTAATGGGTAAGTTTTAATTATATTTTCAATTGATAGATTTGTACCAAATATTGATGTTGCCTAATATATTATTTTTGAATTAAAGGGACGCCATCAGACAAAAGTTGGATGACGTCGTACCGATTTAGTTCATGTTATATTCAAGGGGTCAAAAATTTTCTGAATGTTGCAAAAGACTTTACTGATTCAAATGGCAGAGTTCGATGTCCATGCAAGAACTGCATCAATATTTATTTGAAGCCATTGCAAGAAGTCAAAATGGATCTATATCAATATGGAATTAGTGAAAACTACACAAACTGGGTGCACCATGGTGAGACTTCTCAACCTCGTGATAGTTTAGATGGCTCTATTAATTCGGACAATGAATTGGAGGATAGTGGAAATGATGTTTCAGAAATGTTAGATGATATGTGTAATGCAACTTTTATAGACACCGACATGGAAGACAGACTTGCCAATCAAGATAATAACATGCTAGAAGGAGAAGTAGCAAAATTTGCTAAATTGTGGAATGATTCTCATTGTGAACTATATCCTGGAAGTCAAAAATATTCAAAGCTCTCTTTTCTTCTTAAGATGATTAATATCAAAGCACTCAGAAATTCTAGTAATAAGTCATTTTTTTCGAATTTGGAGTTGTTCAAGGATGCACTCCCGAGAGGAGAAACCCTTCCAAGCTCAAGTTATGAGGTTAAAAAATTGATGCGCGATTTAGGACTCGGTTACGTAACTATTGATGCTTGTGTAAATGATTGTGTGCTATTTTGGAAGGAAAATGAAAATCTTGACATGTGTCCAACTTGTAAGGCCCCTAGATGGAAATTAGGTTTCGGAAAACGCAAGAAGGTTGCTCAAAAAATTCTTAGACACTTCCCTTTAGTACCTAGACTTCAGAGGTTATTTATGTCTAAAGATATTGGTGAAAATATGAGGTGGCATAAGGAGAAACGTGTAGATGATGATACGATTAGACATCCAGCTGATGCTACGGAATGGAAAGATTTTGACCAGAAATATGCTTGGTTTGGCAAAGAAGCTCGTAACGTGCGACTTGGGCTTGCTAGTGATGGATTTAACCCTTTTGGAAATATGAGCACGAGTTATAGCATGTGGCCGGTGATTGTGACGCCATATAACTTACCACCATGGAAATGCATGAAGGAGAATTTTTTGATGTTATCTTTGCTTATTCCTGGTAAGGAATCTCCCGGAAATAATATCGATGTA
Source organism: Mercurialis annua (assembly GCF_937616625.2). Taxonomy (NCBI): domain Eukaryota; kingdom Viridiplantae; phylum Streptophyta; class Magnoliopsida; order Malpighiales; family Euphorbiaceae; genus Mercurialis; species Mercurialis annua. The sequence goes on along the minus strand of NC_065577.1, from coordinate 31,524,448 downwards.
TATTTAAGGCCATTAATTGATGAGTTAAAAGAGTTATGGAAGACCGGTGTGACAACATATGATGCATATAGCGGTAAGAATTTTCAATTACATGCTGCATTATTATGGACAATAAATGACTTTCCAGCATATGGAATGTTATCTGGATGGAGCACAAAAGGAAAATTGGCATGTCCTGTGTGTAATAAGTGGACGTGTTCGCTAACATTAAAAAATGGAGTGAAGCAATGTTACATGGGTCATCGGAGATATTTACATGCCCAACATTCTTGGAGAAAAAGCAGAAAACTTGATGGCAAACCAGAGCACGGGTCAAAGCCTGAAGAGTTGTCAGGAGATGAAGTTCTAATGCAATTAGATTTGCTTCCTAAAAGCCTTGTTTTTGGGAAGACACCTAACCAAAAAAAGCGTGCACGTGGTCCTGAAGAGCTCAATTGGACAAAGAGAAGTATATTCTTTGAATTGCCTTACTAGAAAACATTAAAATTACATCATAATTTAGATGTAATGCATATTGAGAAGAATATATGTGAAAATATATTATGTACGTTGATGAATATTGATGGAAAATCTAAGGATAACATTAAGGCTCGAATGGATTTAGAAGCAATGGGTATAAGAAAAGAGTTACATTTACAGCAAAAGGGAAATAAATTTCTTATGCCACTTGCTTGTTATACATTACCGAAGCCTGAAAGGAGAAAGTTTTGCGAATGGTTGCAGTCAATCCGGTTGCCAGACGGATATGCTTCCAATCTTTCTCGATGTGTAAGTGTTCAGGACTGCAAAGTTATGGGGATGAAAAGCCATGATTATCATATATTCTTGCAACGGTTACTTCCAGCATCAATTTGTGGGTCTTTACGTAGTGAGGTTTACACTGCATTATCAGAGTTGAGCTCTTTCTTTAAGGAGCTTTGTTCGAAGACTTTAAAAAGATCTACAGTTAAAAAGTTGCAGAGCGATATCATTTTGATAATATGTAAACTTGAGATAATATATCCTCCATCTTTTTTCGTGGTAATGATGCATTTGGCAATTCATCTGCCACGTGAAGTAGAATTAGGAGGCCATGTTCACTATAGGTGGATGTACTTTATTGAGAGGTTAGTTGATAAGGAAATTTTATTTTTCGTTTTCTTGCTGCAGTTTTAACTAATTTTTATATATCTATATGGTTTATTCACATTTACAACAAATTTGTTGTGCAGGTTCTTACGTACTTTGAAAAATTATGTACGTAACTTAGCTCGACCGGAGGGTTCAATTGCTGAAGCGTATATCACTAAAGAATGTTTGAACTTTTGTTCACTGTATTTTCATGGGGTTGAGACAATATATAATCGCGTTGAGAGAAATAATTTTCCTGTGCAAATAGGAGTGGAAAATGGATTTTCCATATTTTCAAACAATGCAAGACCTTTAGGAGCCACAGAATATAAAACGTTATCCCATTCTGATTTTCAAAAAATTGCAGTGGTATGTGCTTAACAATTGTGAGGATGTTGATGAATATCTTAAGTAAGTTATTTTATTTTGAAAAAACAAAGACTTTAGAGTTTCAAAATAGCTTTATTTTACACTTTTTATCTAATTTTATAAACGTTGTGCAGGATTCACATTGAAGAATTACAAAAGGAAAGTGTTATAGATGTGCAAAAAAGACACCAGGCAGGATTTTCCAGTTGGTTCAAGGAGTGTGTAAGTAGGGGTGTAAACGAACCGAGCTGTTCGCGAGCAGCTCGGTGTTCGGCTCGATAAGAGCTCGGTTCATGTTCGTTCGAATTCTAAACGAACCGAGCTCGAGCTCAATTTTTCGTTCGTTAATATAAACGAGCCGAACATGAACATGGTGGCGTTCGGCTCGTTTACGTTCGCGAACAGCTCGATTAAGTGTTCGTGAACAAGTTCGTGAACGAGTTCGATTAAGTGTTCGTGAACGAGTTCGATTAAGAGTTCGTAAACAAGCTCATTTAAACTCGATTAAGTGTTCGTGAATTAACTCGTATTTAAATTTATTTATATAAATATATTTTAAAATTTTAAAATTATTAATATTTAACAAAACATCAAAACTACGTAGTTTTGAAATTAATAACTTAAAATGTTAAGAAAACTAATAACCTAAACAGACTTTACAATTCTAAACCCTAATGTCTCTCCTATATTCAGTTTCTTCACGCCGCCCCTCCAATATTCAGTTTCTTCTTCAATTTCTTCAAGCCAATAACGCTTCACGCCGGTGACTCTTCACGTCACCACAACGGTCTGCTCTTTGTTGCCTCTGCTCCTTCAACGATCTGGTCTTCGTCGTCTCTGCCCCTTCAACAACCTGCTCTTCGGCCGCCTCTTTTGTTCGTGTCGATCTGCTTCTACTCGGCAATTCTGGTGTTCGTCATCCCCTACTCCATCACCGACCACATCTGCTTCCCGGAGGTTAGTAATTTGAAAGCTGAGTTTGAAATCCTTTGTTACTTTGTTTTCTTGTTTATTTATAATAGCTTTTTAAACAAATCACCCACTCGTCCTAATCAAATCAACAATAACTCATTCATTACATTTAATAGGGCTGTTCATCAAATGCAAAAAAGGACACTGAAATGCCTATAATGAAAGTCCATAAAGAGACGAGAATAATTACTGCTTTCTCCAAGTTAATGTCACATCAAAAAATCATTATAGTATGCCCTTTTCGGCCACACTTAAATCAAAACTTCATTTGTATAATATCATTAATTAGGGTAGATGTTGTTATTTAATATCTGTTCTTTAATACCTGTAATTTAACTGTTATAGAGTTTGAAAGTTGAATATGGATTTTTGATGCCTTGTTATTAGATAATATTTGTTTATTTAGTTTCAAATTTATAATAGCATTTTTTGTGTATCTTTTAATTTTAATGTTTAATTGTTTTGTAACAGAATGTCGAATATAAATGAGGGTGTCATTCAAATTCAATTGACTCAAGACTCACAAACAAGTCCAGTTTTGGATAATATTGCTGAAAATGAAATGTTGAAAAAGAAGAAAATGCATCTATGTTGCTTATGTATTTTGTAATTTATGTTTAGATAATTTGTTGTTGGATTTATCAGTTGTACTTTAAATTTTATTATGTGTTTGAAAAAAAATCATTATTAGGTAAAACTAATTCAGCTTGTATTCGTGTTTTGCGAACGAGTTGAACTCGTGTTCGTTCGTTTAGCCACTAAACGAACGAGCTCGCGAACAAGCTTATCGATCAAGCTCGCGAACAGGCTTTTCAATCAGGCTCGCGAACAGGCTTTTCAATCAGGCTCGCGAACAAGCTCGCGAACAGGCTTTTCAATCAGGCTCGCGAACGAGCTCGTTTATTTCTTATCGAGCTCGTTCGCGAGCCTGTTCGCGAGCTCGTTCGTTTAGTGACTAAATGAACGAACACGAGCCGAACACGAACTGAACATGAACACTATAAAATTTAAACGAACCGAACATGAACACCCTGTTTAAAGCTCGAACGAACATGAACCGAACATGAACACCTTATTCGCTAAACGAGCTGAACATGAACACTCCAAAGCTTGGCTCGGCTCGGTTCATTTACACCCCTATGTGTAAGTATGATGCTATAAAAGTACTAAATATTGAATTATGCCTCTAATTTCACCATTAAACTTATTTTTCAGGTTGGACGCTTACGTGCTACTGGTTTGGTTGCAGCAACAGATCATATATATGCGTTGGGATTAGGTCCTGATATACGAATTGCTAGGTACAGTGGGATAATTGTCAATGGAGTTAGGTTTCACACAGTTGAGCGTGATAATTTTCGTCGGACTCAAAATAATGGAGTTTCAGTTACGGGAGAGCATAAGTCGAAAGAAATCGAGTTTTATGGTGTGCTAACAGATATCATTGACCTCTAATATGTTAATGGGAATCATGTTTTCTTGTTTAAATGTGATTGGTGGGATGTTGGCGATAAAAATGGAATTAAAACATATGGCAACTTAGTTTCTGTTAATGTGAGCCGTAAATGGTATACAGGTGATTCTTTCGTGTTGAGTTCTCAAGTACAGCAGGTTTTTTATGTCAGCGATATGAAAAATGGAGGTCATTGGAAAATTGTGCAAAAATCATTTCACAGGAATATATTTGATGTGCCAGAAAAGGAAAAAGTGTGCAATGAAGATTCAATATTGAATGATGAGCCCTATCAGCAATACGAGGCAGATAATAGTCATGAAGTCGATCAAAATGGTGGTGAAAATTTGGAACTCTTGCATCCTATAGATGTATTACCGGATGAAGTTGATGTTGGTCAAATGTTTCAAGGTCAAAACTCAAACCCGGATTATTCTAGCGATGAGGAGGATGATACTACGATCAATTATGATGATGCCGACACTGATGTACTAGAAGACTCAAATGACAGTGACAATGAAGACGAAGACGATGATTAGTGACTGAAATTTACCGCTTATTGAACTCTTTTTGGCTTCTTGTAGCTTGTTTGAAAGTATGAATTTTACTAAGAGATGCTTTTTTATATTTCCTTGAATGTAGATTGTAGAATTTTGGTGTTTTATGGCAGTAGTTATGCAGCCCAACATGAAATTTATGGAAAACTGGATAGCAGAAACTCGATGTGTTGATGAAAACTCGTCGAGATATTAGCCACACATCGAGTTTGAACGTATGGAATTATATATGAGATATCAGCCAAACATTCAATTGATTCCTTTGGTTTAATTTGATTTTAAGGTTTGGTGTAATACCAAATATTTTTTCTCAATTTGGATAGGCAATAATATGGAACCGAACAGAAAAATAGAATTGAACTCCTGCCTTTTAATATAACTATTGACAATTCACAATTTTGCGGAAATTTGCTAAAACACTACACATATTGTAATTACCTCTTTTTACACATACTCTAAAATAGACTTGAAATAAGAAATAAATGGACATTTATGTCCTCCAAGCAAAATAAAAGTGTGACAAAAAGGAGACTTTCTTTACAAACAAAAATCAATAACATTCTTCATCTTGAACCTCCATAAATTAGCTTCCTCTTCACTCCCTAGGCAGATGTTCTCTTGAGTTTTAGAGGACCCTTATCTTCACTAACACAAGAAGAGCTTTCCTTCCAACGAGCATACAAATATAATGACGAAGCGTAACGAGCACGGTGTTCTTTGACATCATAATCATGCCTCATAACTTTCCCATCAACAAAGAACTCAGCAGCGGAAAACATATGAACTCCACAATCACTACGAAAAGTGAGAAAAAATAAAAAAACATAAGAAACAAGGTTGACATTAGGTTCCTATTCTGTCACCATAACTCTTTAATATAACCCAACTAACTAAAGTTAAAAACAAATTATAGACTTACACATCATTTTGGATAGGCATGTTTTCCACAATCTCTATTCTGAACGGATCAGTTATTCTCTTTCCCTCGTAAGCACCGGCAGTAGTATCGATGTCATCTCGAGAATCATAAAAATTGGTAGCTTGAAGGAATATTGGAAGCAACACACTATAGCAAGTAACATATTCAGTTGCTGATCTGTCATATTGCGCCGACCTCAACGAATTGTAGATATAGATGCATCGTTCCTTGAAATTCAGGCGAGCGAAAATCCAATGCCAATCGTTAACACAATTGATCGGAAAAAGAACATCGTCAACATTAGCCCAATTCGTATTGCAACGCATAGCACCACCTTTAATGTAGATAGCCACTGTATGTTTCAAAGAAACAAGTGACACATCTTGCTTTTTCTTGTATGCTGTGTAGAGAGTTTGAATACGCCGATCAAAAAAATTATCAATTGACGTACATCTACTGTTTGCAGCACATCCATATTTTATTTTCTTTCTCAGATAATAAAAGAGAACATCTACATGCTGCCAAATAAACAAAAATCAAGGTTAAGTAGCCATACAGTCACAACAATGTTATTAACAAAACTATCGTGAGTAATTCAAATAATAAACACATAAAATAAAAAAAAAGAACAAATAAAAGAAATATGGATATACTTACAGAACACTCAATAGCCTTTCCAACGTGGTAGAGATGGTAAAACCAGGATTTCGTTTCAATATCAACCACGCCAAGAGAAAGACGGGGATGGAATTTATCAATCTTTGGATCGTATATCCAGCTTTGCCTTCTAAACAAACAAAGAAAAAAAAATTAAATAAGTGAGCATTAAAACAGAACTGAAAAAAGTTAGTCGAGATACGAACTTGGCCCCTTTAGGACGTCCTTCTTCCAGCCAATTATGAATGATGTCTTGTTTGGTGGCATCACTGAATAAAATGTGATTAGCATCAAAGGGACAAATACGGACTTTACAACCAGTTTGCGTCGGTATGAAGCGGCTTGAAGAAGGACCAGACTACCAAAAACATAAGAGGATACAGTAAGTAATCTGATATCAACTCTATATGTACTTTATGTGAACCATCATATATAAAATTAAACTATAAATATAATTTAAAGCAAACAATACCTCCTTTGATTTGAATTCAGCAATCGATTCACTTGCATTTTTTTTAGTCTGATTGATGGTGTCATCTGGTGGAGATTTTAAATTCAACTCGCTTTGTCGCGAAACCTAGTAAATTGACAATAAACAAATTAATATAGTTAATCAAAACAGTTTAATTTCAAATTATTAAATATACCTCAAAATTCGGAGAGATAACATCAACGTGTTCGGAAGAAACAATAACACAAGGTTCACCACGGTCATCCTTGCCTTCAAGTACAGCCTTCTCGCAAACCAAATCTTCCAATTCGATTTTTTCAGCACCTTCTTCTTCATCAGCAGACTCCCTACCATCCCTTTCTTTGTTGGAAGTAGCTTTAGTATCAGCGGAAACAGGAACAGCAGACTCCCTACCATCCCTTTCTTCTCGTTCCGTTACTATAGAAGTACCATTTTTACTTGGTTTCACTGAAATCTCCTCTGCAGGAAGAACAACCTTTTTTCCTTTGTCAACCCTTGTCTGCAAGCCATCAGAAAAATCATGTTTCTCAATTTCAACCTGATACAGATATGGAGTTCACATTAGGTTCCCATCAAGTTACAATAACATAATATGAAATAACATAAATTATATTTAACTAAACTCTAAGTGATAAAAGTACAAAATACATAAATCAAAACAAATTACCGTTTTAGAATCACCAATCAGAGTTAGCCTTGCATTCAATGAATTGACAACTGTCAAAAGTTCGGAACATTTGGAAGTGAATAAACGTTTCAAATCCATTATATCATCCTTAATCGTCTTTTGACCAGCCATCAAAATTTCCAGCCTCTCTTCCATAACATTTAAATTCGAAGTGTTCGACGTTGATTCACCGTCCTTCAATATATTAAATGCCGGAAAATAACCCTCCTCGTTTCCCTTAATTTTTTTGAATAAGTCACCTAGACGAAGGGCATTCATCTCTGCCGGGGTTGGAACAATTGATCGGAAAATCATCTACACATAACAAATGAACACCATATATGAAAACAGAGTCAATGATAAATTACATTAAAAAAATTGAAAATTTAACACATACGAACCTCATCGGATGCAATCTCAACAAATAAATCCCTGTCAACAGCAATGTATTTTACAGGAACGAATGCTTGCCACCTCAGAATCCGCGGGATAGCATCTTTGTTCACTAGCTGAGCAAAGGTATTTTCCACCGCCGGGCAACACTCGTAGAACCAACATACCAGTGCATATGGTAAACCTTGAAGGCGATACTGGTAAATGTTGTCTTCAATAATAAGAGATCTCGGACTAAGAACAGCTCTTTTCGACAAAGAATCAAACATGTACTTGAAAACGTCAATACCCCATGGATAGTCGTTCAAATCAGCCGAATCAACTACGTCAAAGTCCTTCAAAGGGATACGAGCAGTCCTCGGTGAAGCAAGCAAGAAGTTATGCAAAAAATGCATAAATGCTATCTTAAACCCATCCTCCTCCGACTCCCAACGCCTAGCTTTGAAAAAATCCTGAAGGGTCTGTTTAGAAACAGATTGCAGCCCGCTGAAGTACTTATCCAAAATGCCATTTTCAACTTTTGTATAGGCATACTTACTGCTGTCACCTTGACAGTTTAAACCCGAGATCAAAGCAAATTCGTCGATTCCGAATTTCAGCCTATGACCGCCAACCTCAAACCACAATTCAGACTTGTTTAGCTGCTCCACCTCCCTCAACAATAAACAATGTATGATCTGATTTTGCACTTTGATCTTGGGAATATCAAGAAAGTAGCCAAAGCAAGATTGTCTAAACTTTTCCAATTCACCTGGAGTCAGAGTCGATTTGATATCAGAAATGACATCGTATGACATGCGCGTATCAATCTTCGAGTGAACACGATCTTCTCGGCTTACTTTAAACTGCCATAGCTGTACGGAAATTAGAGTAAAAACTGTTAGATATCAAAAATTTCACCCAAGCAAGATTCAACTCTTTTTCTGTTTTGGTGTTCAAACTTAAATAGAAAATAAGCTATTCAAAAGCACAACCATACACATTAAGTTCTTATCAAATAGCATACAAGAAACATTGCCAACTTTGTAAATCCAATTTCTAACATTCCTCTCAATACAATGCCCAAAAATAACCAAATCAAAACCTGAAATTTCATTGTCAAACCCAGTAGAATGGAGGAATTAACCTTCAAAAACTGAAATTTCAGTACCCTAAAAAAATAGATTTCATAACTGTACCTTCAAAACTATCTACCAACCAACCTAACCACAATTTTATATAAACATAATTCCAAACAATCATACTTAAACATAATTTCAAACAATCATATAAACAGAGTCAATTTATTATTCTAAGACATCAAACAATTCTAATGCAGTAGGTTCTTAATTCATATTATAAACTAATGAAATCATACCTTAGGAGGAGATTTCTTGGATTCAGTTCTGGAAATGCCTTTGTGTTTCTTCGATTTCGGAGGTGAATCATTTGCATGTCTCTTCTTACTCAACTGTATAGGAGATGGAGGAACTAAAGCTTCTCCGGTTGACACCACCTTTTTATTTTTTGAAGCTTTTTTTGCAACAGATTTCTTACCCATATCAGCGATTTTGATGTTACCGTCGTTATCAGTGGCACCCCGTGTAGTCACCATGGATTTAGGTCATAAAGAAGAACACGGCAAATTAGGAAGGAAGGAAAGAGTTTTGATTAATTAGGAATGAAATCAAATTTTGCAATATCAAATGGGTATTTCCCGCTATATGAAAAAAGGAGAGGTAAATTATATGATACATTAGACACACACTAAAGAGACATATACCTTAGATAAGGATAAAATAGGAATAAAAAATTTAAAGGGTGTTGAAAATAAATTAATATTTTCAATAGAGGCATTTTTTCAAGGAAAAAAAATGAAATCAATAATTTAAAATTTGGAGATTTCAATTAATTTGTTATAATTTTAATAATTTAAAACATTAAAATTATTATTTTAATTAGGGTATGTGCATATACAGAACTGGACAAGTAAATACTCGAGGTCTGGCTAAATACTCGACGAGTTTTAAGCCCAACATCGAGATTGTTGCTGTTCAGTGCTGCATAAACTCGATGATGGGTTAATATTCGACGAGTTTAAACCTAACATCGAGTTTATGCTAGTCCAGTTATGCCAAACTCGATTTCAGGCTTTGTTTTCGTCGAGTATTTAGACTCACCTCGATTTATTTTGAAAATTACTGCAATTGAAAAATAAACCTCCCACTTTTCTTTAGAAACCTAGAATCAAAACAAGTCAAAAAAAAAATTCTCTAATCTTCCCCATTCCACAACCCGAAACCTAGCCTCTAAATTCATCAAATTGCTATCATAATCTTATCAAATCATCAACCAAAATGATGGTATCAACAAAGGGACGAGCTAAAAGAGTTGCTTCAAAAGGGAAATCTTCAAGTTCAACTATGCCTCCGAAATTTGTTAGAAGAGAAGATTTGTCCTCAAATTATGATTGCCCATTTCCAATTTTCTCCGACGAAGAAGGTATTCGTTACGAAACTATTTCACGCAAGCCTATTGTTATACCTAGATATTTTGATTATGCTTTGTTGACTAGGATGGGTTTGAAATCAAAAATTGATAAAATAGTTGGTAGAATGGGTTTAAATTTTATTGCACATGGTAAGTATCAAGTTTATAAAGAGTTAACTAGGGAATTTTATACCACCTTGAATTATGCCTCTAAGAATGAAAAAGCAATTTTTTTTAGAATAAAAGGGGTTGATTATAGCATAGGGTATGATTTTATGAATCATAAATTGAAGTTGCCTAAAGGTGGCATTAGAGGTTGTCCTTCAAATTTTGATGTTAATAGAGTATGGAAGCAATTGACCGGTGAAGACTCGGTCGATTTACAACAAGCTCCTAATGGACTCATAATTGAACCATCATATCTTATATTTCATAAATTCCTTTGTCATTCTATATGTGGTAAAAAGGAGTCGAATAGAGTAACGAAGGATGATTTACTAGTACTTGACTATTTAGTGCGACGTTCGGCAAAAAGTGTTGATTTCATACACTTAATTTTTAAAAGCATGATAACCATGGAAACATCATCTAAAGTTGCACTTGGAAATGGTCATTTAGTAACTTGTATAGTGCTATTGATGAGGATGATTTGCATAAGATGGAATGTTTGGGGGATGTGTATCTTAATGAAACTATGCTCCGTAAAGCCGACATTCTTGATATGGATGGAGAATTAATGAATGTAAAGGACCGAAATTGTTATTTAATTAAAACTGGCCAGCCGAGAAGAGGAAAGGGAAGAAAAGCAGAAATAGAAGATGACTGTGACGAAGATGAGGATAATGTAAGTAGAGAACTGGAAACCGAGAATGGTCAAGATGAGGTGGTGAGGGATGATGTCGGTATAGATCAACCAAGAGAGGAGGAAGTGAGGCGACCAAGAAAGCCGAAGCGAAGGGGAGCTTTTGAAGAGGAAGTACTTTCTTTGTTAAATGAAACAAAGTCGAGGTTGACTAATATTGAAACATCTATCGAAGAGATTAAAAGAGAACAACGAAGGTCACATCGCCGATGGAAGGCTTGTTTCGGCACCTTGGGAGCACATGATCCTTCACCTCCACATACACCGGAGAGTTAAGGTTAGTAACAAACAAAATATTTTGATTATTTCATATCTGTATGCTGTCATTCATTTGGTTTCAGGGCATTACTTTTCTTCCTGAAATATGCTCTGTTTTTCAAATTGCAGATAAGGTGGGTGGCTGATTGCATAGTTGGTTCTAAATGTCTAATTCTGGATATGCTGTTTTGAAGACTTGGAGGTGCAGTTTTGAAGACGTGGAGCTGATGTATAATTGCATAGCTGTTGATTACGGATTTAGTATTTTGAATTTGGAGGTTATGTATTTGAACATAAGTAGGTTTAATTGTGATAAACTCATGTGTTATTAGTAGGTCTGAAATGTTATTACCAAGTCTGAATATTAACAGGTCTGAATGCTATTATCAAATTTGAATATTAAACTTGTTAATTCTAGATCATTGTACTCTAATATTTTTTTTGACAAAACTTTAAATTTAAGTTTGTTAAATTGTTATAAATTAGGATAGTTAGATGACTTTTATTGATTAACTTTTTTTATAAAGTCAAAGAATAAAAATTGATAAATTTAAATATTTATGAATTACAAATATATAATTAATTTGTTACATCGGTCTTTTAGCTTTTATTTTTCTGTTCAACCAATTTTTAATATTTAAATATCTACTTCTGTAAAAAAAAGGATATGGTCTAGAAAATTTGAATAAATGTTAATATTTTACAAATTTAAATATTTAAATTTTAAAAATATGTAATTAATTTCTTACATCAGTCTTTAAGTTTTTATTTTTTGGTTGAGTCGATTTTTTAATATTTAAACATTTAAAATTATTAATATATTATGATATGATCTATATATTTTTGCTAATTTGTTTCATAAAATTTTAAATTACGTACATTATTAAATGTATAAACTTTATAGAATGCAACGACATAATAACATGTCTGTGTGTGCTACTCATAACTTGTGATTATTAAAGTATGTACTGCCTGAACCAATATGTTTTCAAAATTGCAAAAGTGCTTGGTTGCAAGATATGTACATGAATTTGAGATTTATGTACTTACAAACGAGTTAGTTTATTTGTGATGAAATCATGTCTTATTTTACGAGTAGGTTGAATTTGTAGGTTTATTTTTACATCTCACGTAAGTTGAGGCACATGCAACGTTAAATTGAGGCACATGTAACGTATATTTTAAGTTCTCTTAATTTTTATCAAAATTTATAAAATTAACTTCATGTAAATTTTGCCACATTGCTTTGTTAATGTAAAAATGGAATTGAAACAAATCATTCTTTCGTGTTAAGTTCTCAAGTATACATGAGGTTTTTTATGTCAACGATATGAAAAATGGATGTCCTTGGAAAAATAAATAAAATATTGTTTTATTTTTTTAGCGGTCATTAAAAAAATAAATTAAATATTATTTTATTTTTTTAGCGGTCATTAAAAAAAATTGAATGTTGCTAATTTATGTTGTTTTTTCTAACCCTAACACTAATCCTAACCCAAAACCCTAAACCCTAAACCCTAACCCTAGCCCTAACCCTAAACCCTAAGCCCTAAACCCTAAACCCTAATTAAGCCCTAAACCCTAAACCCTAAAATACAATTTTAATAATGGTTATGCGATTAAAATCATATTCAACCAAATAAATTTAACTATTAAAAATTCAAATTATACTAATTAAAAACATTAAAATAAATTATAAGAATAGGCAAAACTGGAAAAGTTTCTTATTGTTGCAATTTATTTACAAAAGGCATATATTACCTCCAAAAAAATTAAGACAAAATATTGTTTTGAAATATTTATGTGAGAGCGATAAAAATGGCGTGGTCAACTATTACGTTGAATAACACATAAATTTTTGATATCTAATCATAAATAAGCATAAAATCAACCATTTATCAACATTAGACTCTTTGTTTTGCTTTTAATATGGGAAACAAAGACTTTTTATTTTGCATTTTGCTTCTATATCTAAAGGAAAGTGGTGATATTTGGATTAAGTTGAAAAAAAATAGATTATAACTCGAGTATATTGTTTAAACTCGTCGAATATTTGCCATTTTATCGAGTTATGACGAGTTCAGTAGAGCATATATTCGATGAAACATATAAAACTCGTCGACTTTCTCGACTACCTCGAGTAACAAACAATATTTCTGCAACAAGATTTTCAGAATATATCTCAAACTGATTAGATTTGACAAGATTTTGGCAAATCAAATCAGGAAATTTTAAAAACGAATTTATTAGGAGGGAAACAATATTAAAATAGGAGGGAAACGAAAAAAAAAAGAGGGAAACGAAAATAATTTGGTCCTTATTTAATTTTTTAATTAAAGAAGTTCCCTCTAAAAGGAAACTTCTTTGGCATTAACCATAATTGCAGGAATCACGTTGTTGAATGACAAAATAAAGTGGTTTTTTTGTTCTTATCAAAATATCGATCATAAAAAGAATTACAAACAATTCTCACCATACTTGTTCTTCAATTCAATTTGTTTCAACGATTTTCTGAACAATGTCACTTAATACTAGAAAAAGAGTTATATCGTTTAACGAATTACAAAGATCAGCTAGACTGAAAGCTCATTTGAGGAAGGGGAATGACAAACCATCGATGAAAAATATATCACAACAATCTCAGACTACCGAAACTGAGTCGGAACCTATTCCTCCTTTGGTGAACACAACATTTCCGTCTCCTCCAATTCAAAACCCAAATAGTATTGAACATCACAACCACCGTGATGATTCAACTGCAATACCAGTGGCTGCTGAAGTTAATAGGGATGGTGAAACTGAAACCATGTCCGGTGAACCAACAAACGTTGATGAAGGTTAGGTTGAATTTATTTTGTGTTTCATTTATTTTGCTTAGAGAATTGATATAATTAACAAATGAAATTGTGTTTCAATGCTTTTTCTGGAATGGAAATATTGTTTTCAAGTTATTTTTTACCTTATATTTTTTGCAATTCGTTTTTTTTTCTCTATTTTGTGTTTCATAAAGTTGACATACGGTTGACATAAGGTTCATATTAGGTTACAAAAACTTATAAAAAACTGCATCTAAATAAAAATTAAAAATAGTATAAGACATACATATCAATTTGAATTGAGAAGAAAACTAACATGAGATAAACTGTAGTATTTCTTAGGTCTTCTTCCAAAAAAAAATGTGTTTTAATTTAAAAATAGTTTAAGAATAGTATAAGACATACATATCAATTTGTTTCTCTATTTTGTGATTATTTTGTGTTTCATGCGGTTGACATAAGATTCATATTTGGGCACAAAAACGTTTTAAAAACTGCATTTAAATTTAAAAATAGTATAAGACATACATATGAAATTTTAAAATAGTATGATAATTACATATAAAGTTTAATAGAGCAGCAAACTAGTATGAGGTAAAGTTTTGTATTTCTTACGTATTTCTCTATTCTGTGTTTGTTTTTTGTTTTCTGAGGTTGACATATGGTTCACATATAGTTTATATTCAGTCACTATAACTTTTACAAACTGCATATAAATTATTTTTTTTAAAAAGGTACATATCAATTTGGAAACAAAAAGCAAACTAACATGAGGTAAACTGTTGTACTTCTTAGGTCCTCTTTCAAAAAAGAATGGTAGAGGTAAAGCTAGAGGATTTGAAGTTAAAAAAATGACTAAAGATGGTTCAAAAATTGGTGGAATTGTTATTGCAAAAACAAATAGATTACCAATTGGTCCTTCAGAAAAGATATTCAAAATGGAAATTGGTATTGTCACTCGATTAATGGCACTGCTAGGTAAATTTTATTGGTCTCAAATAAGCGCTGAACAAAAGGAAGCTTTACTTACAACTATTCAGGTAAAATTAATAACTATTTTATAGCATACTTGTTATTTCAATTAATTATATTCTTATAATATGTGACTATTCATATGTTTTTTTATTGATAGGGTGAATTTGAGATTGATTTAAGTGATCCACATGCAAGAGAAGTAGTATATGGAATGATGGCTAGACGATTTAGAAACTTCAAGTATCAGTGTCACTTACACTATAAGACGTTCCCGACTCGTGAAGAAGCTGAAAAACATCCACCCAAGGATGTAAAAATTAACGATTGGAAGAACCTATGTGAACATTTTGATGAACATGCACACTTTAAGGTAATGTTTCAATTTTATATACAATTGTCTATTATCGTTTGCTAAAAATGAGTACTTTATTATCTAATTAGTTGCTAGTATGTTTCCAATTATATCTAAATTAGCTTCACATATTGTGTTCTGAACGAAAATACGAGGTTTGTTCAAAGGATTTCAATATTAAATGATTTTTAACCTTTTCATGATTTATTTTAACTCTGAAGAAGCTTAAACTCGAGGTTAGACTTGAAACACTTTGAGTTTAAAGCCTCTCCACGAAAATGAGCTTATATAGAAATGAAAATCTCGAGGAATGAATGATCTCGTAGAGTATTTTTTCCTTCCTCGAGTTAGTTCATATCTGAGAAGCTCAAACTCGATGAAAGGCTTGAAACTCTTCGAGTTTAATGCCTTACCTCGAGTTCAGATGTCTACATAGTTAACGTAACTCGAGAAAATGCTTGTACTTCATCGAGTATTTGGCATGTTTACGAGTTATGCTTCTGAGATACGAATATCTCTACTATTTTGGTTAAAATAATTTATTTCTAATTATATAAAGCTTTTATTATTGATAGTATGATATGTACCTTTAAAACCTTTATGTGTTGGCTTTATTATAATAGACTCGAAGCACTGTAAACATTAATAATTGCAAGAAAGTGACCTTTTCTCACACTTCGGGATCAAAGTCTTATTGCCAACGTTTGTATGAAATGGTAAATATGAGTTTATATGTAATCTGTTTTTGATTTCGTATTTAAATTCTTTATCATTTAGTTTTTAATCAATTGTATGAACGTTATAGGAAACATCTGAAGTCATTGATGA
This sequence comes from Mercurialis annua, assembly GCF_937616625.2. Taxonomy (NCBI): domain Eukaryota; kingdom Viridiplantae; phylum Streptophyta; class Magnoliopsida; order Malpighiales; family Euphorbiaceae; genus Mercurialis; species Mercurialis annua. The sequence goes on along the minus strand of NC_065577.1, from coordinate 31,508,319 downwards.
AGAGCCACCTGAAATGAGGCTCTACAGTCAAGCACACCGTAAAAAAGACGGCTCATGGATTGACCCAGAAGCTGGAGATAAATACGTAAGTTCTTTTTTTATATATATAGTTATCTAAACACAATTTTATAAAGTGTTATTAAAGCATATTTCTATTCTTAGGAACAAATGGAAGCTATTCGCTCAAAAGCACTCGAGGAAGGCGTTGCAATTGATGGGAGGAAAATTCTACAAAAGGTTTTGGATATACCGAAGTCTGGTTATGCTCGTGGACTCGGATATGGAGCCAAACGGATAACAGCTAAAGAATCAGAGTTTGAAGCTCGTTTACAAGCAGAGAAGTTTGAGACTGAAAAGCAAGTTAAAGAACTAAATGACCAAATTCAAAATCAACAGGTGAAAATTGATAACATTTCTCAATCATATAGCAAACTCAAGCATCTTGTTCAACAAATGTTGAATGCAAAAGATGATGAGGAAATATCTATTGATGGCGACGAAACATGTATCGATGGCTGTGAAAAATCTCTTGATGACGAACCATCTAATGATTGGTATGTGACGGCTTACTTAAATATATTTTTTAATTCGTTACGCTTTTAATTTTTTTCTATAATTTGAAAATTATTCACTTAATTATGTCAGTTTGAAAATAAAAGTGTATATAATAAACGTATTTTTTTTTCTTGCAGATTGGAATTGAATGAAAGAAGATGGACGTCTCCTATATCAAAAGTTAGGCTTAATTTAGTTTTTTTTTTTATAGCAAATAGTTTACATGTTTGCATACGATCGGTTATTTTAGTGTTATTAAAGACTTAATCATTGATAATTTTATATAATATTTGAATTGATTTTGTTTTTTATTTATTGATTTTAGCAACAAATTAACGTATTCAATTATTTTGGTATCGATAAAAATGGAAATAATAACTTGTTATGACAAATTAATTTTGTTACAGCTAACTAATAATAATGACAATTAATTTTGTCACGTAATGATAAATTACTTCTTGTGATAAATTAAATTTGTCACCGTTACAACTTATAATGACAATTAATTTCGTCACGTTATAATATATTATTTGTTGTGATAAATTAAATTTGTCACCGATGACAAACTGTAATGACAATTAATTTCGTCACATTATGATAAATTACTTGTTGTGATAAATTATTTTTGTCACAGCTAACTAATTATAGTGACAATTAATTTCGTCACGTTATGATAACTTACTTGTTGTGATAAATTAAATTTGTCACCGTTGACAAATTATAATGACAATTAATTTCGTCACGTTATGATAAATTACTTATTTTGATAAATTAAATTTGTCACCGTCGACAAATTATAATGACAATTAATTTTGTCACATTATCATTATATTACGTGTTGTGATAAATTAAATTTATCACAACTAACTAATTATTATGACAATTAATTTCGTCACGTTATGTTAAATTACTTCTTATGATAAATTAAATTTATCACAATTAACTAATTATAATGACAATTAATCTCGTCACATTATGTTAAATTACTTGTTGTGATAAATTAAATTTATCACAACTAATTAATTATTATGGCAATCAATTTCGTCACTTTATGATTGATTACTTATGATAAATATTTTTTTGTCACTTCACAATCTTTTTGTCACTAATAACTCGGCGTATGTGGTGACAAATGTATATTAATTGTGATAACTATAGTTTTGTCACCAAATAATCTTTTTGTCACTAATAACTCGGTGTATGTAGTGACAAATTTATATGAATTGTGATAAATATTTTTTTGTCATGTTATTAGCGTTTTGTCACTAGAAGTCGATGTATATTACGACAAATTTTGACAACATTGGATTACTTGTGATATACATTTTCGTCACAATAAATATGAATGTGACAAAACAATTTTATCACAATAGAAAATTTATGGTGACAAACTATAAAATTGACTTATTGTGACTTGTTTGTTGTGACCAACAAAATTCGTCACAAAGTAGTTACAATAACGTTGTTGTGACAAATTTTGGGCTTAACATGATAAATTTTATTCGTCACAAGAAGCCAAATTTTTTGTAGTGATACATTAAGGACTCATAACGGTACTTAGAGAACCAAAAATCACTCACATCACTTTTTATGTCATCTTGCCCATACTCGTATTATGATGCATGATTAGTCTACTTTATCAATATTCGTCATAATTGCTATTGTTGATGTTTTTGCTATAATTTCTATAACAAATTGATTAGGAGCATGTTTAGGGTTGTTTTATTATTTTTTTATGCCATATATTTGAACTATATTCAATTATGGTGCTTAGGGAGCATGTTAGAGATAAATTGTCATATTGTGCATTCTTGATATTCTGCTATTTTACCTTCAAAATTGCCTTATAAAAGCACGATTTGGGATGATTGATGCGTGTTTGATCGTTATACTTCAATTTCAATATACTATATAGCATTATTTGTATGTTTTGATGCGTTTTAGAGCTCTTTTAGTATGTTCCCGAAACCCAAATAAAGCTCCCTAGACCTAATAGGAACCGGCGCCGCCGCCGGTTCATAGTGTCACAATCGTCATTGTGGAGTGGCGCTGAGATCATCCCTTCCCCCTCCCTAAAAATCAATTTCATATCCTTCTAGACCTGATCTGACCTTATTTTTGTATTTTTGGACTCGTTTGACCTCGGAATTAGGCCCTATTTGAGCTCATATGTACTGCTTTAGTTGTAGATTCATAATCTGTGTTGTAAAGGGCATGTTCATATTTAATTCAGGACTCGAAGCCCAAACTTGTAACCCGGTAAGAAAATCGGGCCCGGAAGCCCATGATCGATAAAACCAGAAACTTCCAGAAATGATTCCAGGTTCGTTTGAACTCGGAATCGACCACGGTTCAAACCATTGCAACTGTATCGAAAAGACAAAGAAATTCCATGTTCTTCCCGAAAATCGTGTTCCGACCAAAGCAACGGTCAAACGAGGTTAAAAAGTATTCCTAACCTTGCATGTTTACCAATTGCACATGGGTATGTCGATATTGTTTAATCGCTTTTCAAAAGTATGCCAAATCCAATTATTAAAAGGCTAAAGCACTAATCACAATAAATTAGCAATCAAATCCCGCAAATCACTAAGACATCTTAGGACTGCCATGTAAAATATAATTAGTGGTTCTATTAATATTCAATATGACTTAAAAATAAAATCAATCCCACTTATGACATCCGGTTTTAGGCTTTATGCATGAAATACGATCTAGACCGGCCATTATTTGACTACTTGATAGAAACCGCCAGGTTTAGATGTATGTTTAGGAGTAAGTGTTACTTTCCTCAAATGCCAGTCTAGATAAAGTCGTATGTGAGACTATTGTGTACCGCTTTTCTAGATGTGTTTACTTTCCAGCATTATATCTTGTGGATTTCTATTGTTTGTTGAGATGAGATAACCGAATATGTCCAGTAAATAAACCAATAATTGATAAGCCAAGCACACGAGTCTCAGGGAGGTCCACAAACCCGGTCTTTCGGTCCGATGTACGATAATTTTACCCATAAGTGAGTAAGGTTATCCAGTCAATATAAAAGTCATTTCCTAGTTGAACTAGCTGACGAATCCATTATTTCAAACCTTTTCAGATCCGAAGTCAGCCATAAGTCTGGGCGAGCAGCTCCCGAATCCCGCTCCGCTCACAGTATTCTACAATACATATGCAAATTATGTGTTTCAAAAATATTTGAGAAAGGGACATAATGGAAAAATAACATAATTTAGCTATTCTTATGCATCTATATAGTACAAAAATTTATTGTAATATGAATGATAACTACTCGTGGTCAAAAATTAAGAATGAAATCACAAATTTAATTTCTAGATGTTAAACTTGCCAACAAGTTAAACATAATACATGCTTTAGATAATAATATTACAATTATATCATATTCTTTATATTCTTGGGTGGAAGTGCAAGCACATCATTGTGGATTATATATTTAGGTTCCATATGACTGAATAAGGAAATGATGTTGTATAAACTGTTATGAAAGATTAACAAAATTAGTATGTTTCTAGTCGATTAGGTAAATTAGACTGTATGGTATTTCAAAATAGAATGTGTCATATATAGATCAAAGATTTGTATCTAGTTTTTTGAAAAGCTTATAACAAGTATTTAGCACCAAATTGAAATCATGTGTAGCTTTCATCATGAGATAAATGAATATTTGAGATGATATATTTCGTATATGTATGATTGATTTTTAAGTTAGTTGGGATAAATTTGTGCCACTTGTTCAGTTTTCATATAATAAGAATTTTTATCCTAACTGTTGGTATTTGGGTCGGGTCGCCCATGACTGATTGACCCGAACCCAATTACATATTTGGGTTTGCATGGGTTTGCATGGAATAGGGTTGCAACCTTTAATGAAAAGTTGCAACTTCATGAAAGGTGGTAACTTAATGGAAAGTTACACCTATACATGGCACCCATTATATGTTTTTATATATATATATATATATATATGTAGTGATACCACATAACAAACTAATGAATCATAACTCAATTCTCTACCAAAATATATACAATTAATAAGTACATTAGGTGGTGAAATATAAGTATTTTCCATTGTGAAAATACTTGAGACTTAGTGCATTAAATCAATCAAACTTGTGGAATCAACAAGAGGTATGTCTAGAACGATCCTATTTAATTTCCGCATATTCCAACATTGGTATCGGAGCCTATAATGTTGATTTTTATGCTTTGATTGATTAAAATTCATAATATTTGAAAAAATGAATTTTCTATGTTATATGCGTTAGAATTTGTTTTATTTCGTATGAAATTTAAATATCCAAATTCTGTGTTTTATGATATATAATTTATATATTTATAAAGTATGTTGTTCAAGCTTTAAAACGATATAAAGAACACGAAATTTGGATTAGTGTAGAGAAAGTTATGATTATTCAAAGTTTGAGTGTTGAAAACTCAATTCTGGAAATTTTAAATTTGTGTTTTTCCAGAAACTTTGATGTACTTTTCGACCATTTTTATGACTGAATTAGTAAAAATTATGTATATGAAAACTAAGTAACGTCATCTTTAAAATGATATAAAGATCATCTAAAACGGATTTATGTAGTGAAAGTTATGAATTTTTAAACATACCACCATGAAAAATTGAAAACTGAAATTTTCACTTAAAGGGTGTGATGGTTGAAAATTAAATGTATTTTATACTCTCTTTAATGGAGTTTGCAATTCACACACCTATCAAACGATGTCGGAATTAAAATCCGATTGCACCATTGAACTCAGAATAGCCATAAATGGGGGTATAGGAAAAATTTCGGAATCGGAATGCAAAGTCACGGCGGCGCGTGTATGACACGCTCCGCGCGCGTGACTGGGATTGGCTGCATAAGCAGCCAGTGTATTGAACAGCCCCATGCGCAGTGGGGGAGCGTGGGGGCGCGTGGAAGCCCTTCCGGGGGTCAAAAAAGTTTCGAAACACCACTGAAAAAATATAAATTTAATTTCTGAATTTTTGGTATATTTTTTTATATTTTTCCGAAATACTTATTATTTATTTATTGAGTATTAGTTCAAAATTCAAAATAAATTATTTTTGACAGAAATTAAATATAGAAAAATATTTAATATATTTCAGAAAATATTTTAAATATTGTTGAGTTTTAGTGGGAGACAAATATTTTTCTACCTATGTGTTTTTTTAATCATTTACTTGATTAAATGCAATTTGTTTTTGAATTTTCATTTGGAAAATTTATAAAAATTGTATGTAAGTGTTAGAAAATTATTTAATTATTTAATTTAATTTTCTTAACTTAAATTTATACCCCACAGTAATAAATGTTTATTTTTTGGTGAATATTCTTGAGTTATGGTGTGTTTAAATGTTTGATAAATATTTCATGATCATTAAAATATTATGGATTATTATAATTATTCCAATAAATATTTTATGAGATGGGCATTCTATGATTGGTAGAATTTTGGGCATTCTATGATTGGTAGAATTTTGTTATTCTCATCAAAGAATTAAATGGCGCAAATTTAAATTAAGTTAAAGAAAATTTAACATTTGAATGATGAATTTGATTGGGAACATAGTGAACTTTTGGTTCTAGTTCATATGAAAAAATTTCAATAACTTATTTTTTAATTGTGACTAGATTAATATGATGATGATGTGTATGATTACATAATATATTAATTTTTGCATTAAATATGTCTCTTTGTAGTTATTATTGAATTGAAATGGCTTCGAAAAATATCATAGCCGAACTTAATAAGGGTGAAAAACTCAATGGGGACAACTATAACACATGGCATCTGAAAATGCACTATGTGCTTGAGGAGCAAGAAGCTCTTGATGTTGTTAATAATGTAATGGATGAACCAATGGCTGATGAGGAAAATGTCAATGATGCGCAATTTAAGCGCGACATGGCTACATGCACTATTTGGAAGAAAAAGGATTCAACTATAAAATGAATCCTTATCAGTTCCATGAATGATGATTTGGTGTATGAGTACCAGCAGTATTCCACTGCTAATGTCATGTGGGTCGCTTTGCGCGAGAAGTTTGGAGGAACTACTGTCTCCAGACTTAGGCAGTTGATTATCAAATTCGACACTTATAAGAAAGTTCCTAACAAGACAATGAAACAACATTTGAGGGATATGTTGAATATGATAATAGAGCTAAAATCAGCTGGACATAACCTCACAAATGAACAGCAAGTCCAAGCGGTCATTCGATCTTTGCCTAATAATTGGGAGCACATGAAAGTGAACATGACTCACAATGAGAATATTAAGACTTTTAGTGATATTGCGCGCCACTTGGAACTTGAGGATGAGCGCCTTGAGGCTGCTAAACCTGATATTCAAGCATATGTTGCAGAATCTAATTTCAAACAAGGTGGTCATAAGCGTAAATGGTCTAAAAGGAGTTGGAAAAATAAAGGCAAGATGGATGGAGCTGGACCGGGACCAAAAGATGGAAACAAGCACCAAAAGCGTGGTGGAAAATGGGATAAGACTAAGTCGATCTGTTATAATTATGGAAACATGGGTCACTATGCTCGTGAGTGCACTGAGCCTAAAAAGGTAAAGTCTTGTCTTACTTCTTTTAAGAGAAGTTTTGTTTCTATTTTTTTTATGTTTCTAGTACTTCTTTGCTAACTGAATCTCATCCTATATGGAGTGTAGATTCAAGAGCCACAGACCGAGTAGCTAGAGACATAAATGGATTTCGTCGAATTACAAGTGGTTCTAAGGTGATATATGTAGGCAACATTGCAAGAGTTGAAGTCAAAGGAATTAGCACATGCAAATTGATTTTGCAAGAAGGCTAGATTCTATGTTTACATGATGTCCTTTATGCCCCGGAGATTCGACGGAACTTGGTCTCCGTTATTGCTTTGTTAAAGTTAGGATTTGGTTTATTTTTCAAGATGTTTATGTTAAGACTTTTAGTGGTACTTTGTATTATGGTTGTGGATTTTATGTGGATGTTTTTATAGTGTTAAACACTAAATGTTATTTTAATAATAGCGATGTTTGTTTTTCATTATTTTCTCAATCTAGCAATCATGATATGGCATGCTAGATTAGAACATATTGGGCAAGATAGAATGAATAGATTGACACGTGATGATTTTTAGGATCAAACACAAAATTCATTTTGCTCATTTGTGTTTTTACAAGAAATAACAACTAGAAAACCTTTTGGAAAGGGTAAATGAGTTGAATTTTCTTTTTGCAACTTATTCATTCGGATATTTATGGATCAATGAATGTTCAAGAAAGGCATGGCGTTTCATACTTCATTACCTTTATAGATGACTTAACTCGATATGTTCCTGTCTATTTGATCTCCCATATATCTGAAACATTAGATTGTTTTAAAAGCATTTAAATGAGGTCGAGGATCAATTAGATAAAACGGTGAAACTTAAGGACTAATCGAGGTAGATAGTATCTATCGGACCAATTTATAGAATTGTGTGAAGAAAAAGGTATAATGAGGTAATTACCAGCTCCTAGAACTTCGCAACAAAATGGTGTTGCCAAGTATAGGAATCGAACTTTTCTTGAAATGGTTAGGTGTATGATGGCTCAAGCTAATCTCCCAGTTCATTTTTAGAGTGATATATTGTTGATAGCAGCCTATATACTTAACTGTATATCTTTAAAATCAGTATCCAACACCTTATGAGTTATGGGCTAAAAGAAAACCCATTTTGAATGAGTTGCGCCCATGGGAATTTGCATCATACATTCTTGATTCTTCCTATAAATTTGGTAAATTAGGACCAAGAAGGAAGAAATGTATCCTTATTTGGTACTCTAAAAACTCAAAAAGGTGATATTTTTATTGGTAAAGATAATGATAGAAAGAAAACAGAGATTGAGTCCAAATATGTCATTTTCATTGAAGATATTTTTCCTACAAAGAAACGTGTGGATAGAGATTTTCATCTTTATGAGATTCAAGAAGAGGGAGAAGTTTATTTTTAATCAACCAATAATTGAACCTCAAAGTGAGGTACCTAATCCTATTTTTAATAGTGGGAGCACACAAGGGTTGCTTCACCCATCTCAATTGAGTGGGAGAGTTGAGGAATCTGAACCAATTTCAATTGGTGAAGACGATAGTTCTCACTAACGTAAGAGTATACGTTTAAAAAACTATGATTGTTACTCCCACTAATGATAATAAATCCAAAACAATGAAAGAGGCATTTTGAGTGTCTTGCAAAGAAAGAATGAAAAGTTGCAACGGAAGAAGAAATGAAATCTATTTTGGCTATTGTGGCGAATTTAGATTTAGAATTGCATCCATACAGTGGTAATTTAAATTTCATAAGGCCATATTGACCTGAGATTTTTAAGATGATTGATGAAGATCGCTGTTTTTACATTAAAGGAATGATAAATTTTCAATTCTATCTCTTAATGTCGATAATATTTTAATTGTTGGAAATGAAAAAGAGTATGTCATGACACCATAGATGGTCATCCATAAAATTTGATATGAAAGATATAGGTGAGGCAGACTTTATATTGAGAGTTAAAATAAAAAGAGATTGTTATAAGAAACTTTTGGCTCTGTCACAAGAGAGTTATATCCAAAAGGTTCTATAATACTTCTATATGAGTACTTGCAAGCCAGTGGATACTCCAGTGTTAAAATATGAAGTTTTAAATCCTAAAATATGCCCTAAGAATCCACAAGAATAAAGAGAAATATCCACTATACCATATTCTAGTGTTGTAGAAAGTCGAATGTATGCTATGATGTGTACTCACCAAAACATATGTATTGTTTATGGGCGAGTTAGCTAGTATAACTACGTAAGAGACATAGTTGCCAAAAGAAAAGTGGCGGTACAATATATTTCTACGCATTGAAGTAGTAATTGATCTCCAAGAGATGTATTTCTTGCACATGTGAAATCTCTTGGATTGCGTATAATTTAGATAATTGTATTTATCTATAAATATATTGTTGAGCTTATATTGTACTGATTATATGTATGCAAAAATGAATATTATGTCTTGTCATTAATTTTATTATATCATCACATCACATATATTATTTTTTAAAGGCTCAACAAAGATGTCACACAGATTTTAGATAGGCTCACTCACACGAGCAGTCGCCTCTAGCGCTAGATGAGCGAGTGGAGATGAGATATGATGTTAGGTTTATCGCCTCAAGAGAAAGGGATGAGGTTATATACTATATTTATAACCGTTTTGGATTGCCCGAATCCAAGTGATCTGTGATAGCCGGATGTGAGTTCTTATTATTACCTGCTAAGAGTAAGAGTTTTGAGAATTCAAGTTAGGCGTTAAGAAATGACTGAACTAAGATTCGTACATTATTTTATTTGACATCGAAGACATACATAATACTGTAGCACATGATTCATACCATGTGTGCTAAGACGACCAAAAGGATAGTGGGAGAATGATTCCTTGCTTCTCCACTGTGTGAGACCATATATGATAAGTATATATCCTTATGATTGTACCCTCAGACTTTTTACTGCTATTTATGTTTTATTCATGGTGTTTGCTATCTTAGCTTGCTACCTATGGTTATGGATGATTCGGCCTATGGACCATGTCTAGAAAAGCAACTGTGTATAAAATTGTAAATTTCGAGTAAGAAAGAAAGATTTGATTCAGTGTTTTCATTGGCCGGCCAATCTTGTCAATTTTTGAAGAAACGTGACTTGATTATGAATACACAAGTATATATGTTTTTTAACATACTCTGGGAGGGATAGAGTTTATCATTTCAAAAGAATAAATCTAGGGTACTGCGAGAATAACAATGATTTATTTTTTTAAGGGTAGAAGTTGTTATGTCATTCCTAACAGATGCATAGCTATAAGCTCCCGAGTGCAGGTATACCCGCTAGGTCGCACGACCTATGTACTAGTATGAAATTGTGGTTATATTTTGATAATAGAGAATCTCGCAATGAGGTCTAACCCGTCATGTGCGAGTGGGAGATGTTGATATTTGGGTCGGGTCGCCCATGACGGATTGACCCGAATCCAATTACATATTTGAGTTTGCATGGGTTTGCATGGAATAGGGTTGCAACCTTTAATGAAAAGTTGCAACTTCATGAAAGGTGGTAATTTAATGGAAAGTTACACCTATATATGGCACCCATTATATGTTTATATGTATATATATGTAGTGATACCACATAACAAACTAATGAATCATAACTCAATTCTCTATCAAAATATATACAATTAATAAGTACATTAGGTGGTGAAATATAAGTATTTTCTATTGTGAAAATACTTGACACTTAGTGCATTAAATCAACCAAATTTGTGGAATCAACAAAAGGTATGTCTAAAACGATCCTATTTAATTTCCGCATATTCCAACACTAACTTTGGAATATCACTTTATGAAATATAATAGGGTAGAAATTACAGGACTTTAAAATATGAAGATGAAGTTAAGGAAAGATAAATAGTTATCCCTAAGTAGATTGTGAGTGATAAAGTTTTGATATGATTTAATTGCGGAAAAGGATATTGATATTTGAGAAATAAGGGAAAATGAATTTAATATTCATTGGTGTAAATGAAGTTATACAGAGGGTAGGCCTAGTGCTTCATATATCACTTTTATCTCCAAAGTTCTCAAGAATTCATGATGCGTTCCACGTGTCAATGTTACAGAGATATGGAACTGATCCTATCACATTTTACAAAAACAAATGATAAATATAATAACCTGTATTTTATAAGTCATATGTTAAAATTTATTAGCCGAAAATACGTAAATTAAATTTAAATATAAATTTAATTTATAAATATCTCTAAAAGAATAGCGTAATAATAAGAGTTTAAAATTTAAATTGAAAAATTAAATTTTAATAAACAGATACGAACGGGACTATAAAATAGAAAATACGATTAGGCGTTGCAAAAAAAGTATATATTAAATTAATATATCAATATATCACTCTAAATGGAGAGTTTAATATTTCGGACAAAACTACAAAATTTAAAATGTCGAAATTCGAAAGTCTCAATGAGTTATTAACAAAATTAAAGATATACGACTATATATACATATAATAAAAATAATTAAATAAAAAAAGAAAGGAAAAGGTGATGCGATGGGTGAGTGATGGCCAAGAAAGGCAAATTTTCTAATTTATCTCCTAAACTTTTAATTCAACTAGTTTTTAATTATAAAATAATTAAATATTATTAAGTAGTTCAAATTAATATTAAATAATTTATAAGTTCCAAGCGAATAATTTTAATGTTAGTATTGGAAAATAATTTAACGAAACTACCGCCAAAGTTTTATGTAATTTTGACATAGTAATTTTATTCAAGCGGGACTGATTTAAATCTAATAAATCTTCAGAGAATTATTAAATAAATATAAGTCGGATTCGAATAAAAATTATATTTTTATTCGTTTTATATTTTATAGAATTTTTGGGTAAAGTTTCATAAAATTCATAATTACTCTCCGTTTGAACTTAAAAAATTGTATTAAAGTACATGATTGAGCTACTTGGACTAAAGAGTATTTTAGTCAATAATATATATATATATATATATATATATATATATATACTAGTTTCGCATTACGTGCTATGCACGTGGCTCGTAACGTAACTCGTCAATGTACATATTAATAAATTAATTATAATTATATCAATTTCTTATTCATAATTAATATTAAATTAGTTAAGAATTTTCGTAAAAGTAAATATAATATATTCGGTTATTAAATTTTAATTTTTCCATACTGAATTTATTTTTCTTTTGGTTTTATAATAAGCATAATTAAATAATTAACTTAATTTTATTAACAATATTTTTAAAAATAATAAGATAGAAATTTAAATAATAATATACTAACCAAATTCATTATTTTAATTTTGTAATTGAATCAAACTAAAAGATAGGCGTTCCTACTAATTTGGAGACAATTTAGCTATTTTTGACATATTTAAAACTAAATTTGAGATAATTTAGCTACCTATTTTAATTAGGACTTTAATTACAATAGTGATTAATTTAATAACTAATTAGTTAATGACTATGAAATCTCTATTTAGTAATAAACTTAAAAGGATTATTTAGTAAATTTGCCTGTCCCCCCCCCCCTCCGTGCTTTTATATATAGTATAGATATATATATATATACAGACGACCCTCTAATAGTTAATATTCTATAAATTAATAATTCTAATAATTAATAAAAAAATTGAGAGAACCAACTTTGTTCCACGTTGGATAATTAATAATTCTATTATTTAATAATTAATAAAATTTAAAATATATTCTACATGAATATTAATTATTAGAGAGACATTTTTTAAAGAAATATATATCAATTGATGATTTATTTGAGGCAATACTAACCTTAATTCATAAATTGAAAGTTAAAATATCATCAAATTATGACTTTCTTATTCTTTTGAAAATTTTAAAAGAAGTTATTAGATAAACAAATAAAAGTAAGTAAAGTATCTCTTGTATAAAAAATATTAAAAATTATTTTACTTTATGAATACAGCTTCTTAATAATTATTTTTTAGATTAATATTAATTGATATTTTTGAAATTGAATATAAAATTACTTCTTTTAAATTGAGTGATTGTAAAGTGTATTTAGTTAGTTTTTTTATAATATAATATTAATATTAGGTCTATTAATGTAGATGCTTTAAAATATCTTTTATAATTTTTTTATACAAATTTAATAAAATAATAATTCTAATAATAAATAAATTTTTGATCCACCATGTATATTAATTATCAGAGGGCGACTGTATATGTTGTTGGATGTGCACAAATGAGTACAGAACTCATTTGATTAAAATGAGAAGAAGAAGAGAGGTGCTTCTTCTCTCAGTGGGCGCGCGAATTAGGGTTTTGTCGCGGCGCGACCCGTTTCGCGATTCCGGCTCCAATTTCTTCGATAATTTGAACGTATTCGAGGTAATAATCGTTAATTTAAATTCGGTAATTAATAATTCAGATTATAGTTGAGTTTTAAACGGTAACTGTATCGAATTGATCGTATACATATCGAATCGACGTTTAAACTATAGAATTTGATGTTTTGAATTGAGTTTTAGCATTTGGAATGTTTTAGGCCTCCATCTGGTGTTCCATTTTCCTTCCTTAACTCAACTGTTAGTTCGGCTACACCCTCTGCTTGTCTGACGTTCCTCCTAGGCCGACCAGAGGTGTTCTGACTAGTTTTAGGTTTAGCACTGAGCATCCTATTCCAAGATACGCCTCTTTAGTGATGAGATTTACCAAGCTTCCTTCATCTACTACCATTTGTTTCATTACCCAGAAGTTTTCGATTAGACCTAAAGTTACTAGTGGATCCTGATGTGGAAAATATACCCCTTCGCCATTTGTTGGACCGAAACTGACCTCGGATAGAGGTGTTGTGACTGCAATGTTCATTACCATTTTTTTCCTTTTCCGCTGACCACGCTTGTACTCGGGGTCTGCCATGTCCCCTGCTATTGTGTTGATTACCCCTGCTACGTTTTGCCTCTTCAGTGGTGGCCCTTCGTCTCTTTTATTGCTTTGTTCTCCTTGATTATTTCCTCCTGGATTATAACTTTTACTTTGTGCCACAAAGTATTTTAGGTCCCCAACTTGCACCAATCGATCGGTTTCTTTTTTCAAACTTCTGCATTCGTCGGTGACATGTCCATGTCCATCATGAAATTGGAAATATTTCTTTAAGTCCCCCCTCGTATTGAAACTTTGGTGGATATCATACTGGCTCGTTATTGTTTTGGATCCACATCAAGATGTGTGATCTCGGTGTGTTGAGAGGGATGTAAGCCTGATCTTCTATTCTAACCGGTCTGTGGTTTCTGCTCGGAAAGGTACCGGTGGTCTCTGTTCTTTAGGTTTGAACCTATCTTGCTTGCTATTTTGCTTGAAGGATGGTCTTACTGCACTTGACTGTGCAGCCGAATTAGCACCCTTTCTTATGCATTCTTCGTCTAGATTGATGTTCCATGCTCGGTTCATCAGTTGAGGGTAAGTTTCCACTGGGTTTCTTATCAGGTTGTCTCAGAATGTGTTCATGGTGGTTTGTCTTTCATGGCATCTATGGCCGTATCATCATTCAGGTCTTCTACCAGTATGGCTTCTTTGTTAAACCTGGTAACGAAGTTTTCCAAACTTTCTCCCAGTTTCTGATTGCACAACTTGAGATCACTGAACCTTTTCCTCCTTTGATTAGTCAGCACAAAGTGAGTTCGGAAAGCCTCTGCCAACTCGTAGAAACTGTGAATTAATCCTTCTTTCAAACTCTGGTACCAGATCGCAGCCGGCCCTTTAAGTGTAGTTGGTAAAATCTTGCATATAGCTGCCTCAGATAAGCACTGGACCTTCATGATCACTTGAAAACAACTGAAGTGGGTTGTCGGGTCACTACTTCTATTGCAGTGGTCTAGCGTCGGCATTTTGTAGTTTTAAGAGAAAGGTTCATCTCGGATTTCTACTGCCAACGGGTTTCCACTCTTAAGATAGCTCGCCTTCCTCGGCTCCTTCATCTTGAATTTCTCCATCTCTGTTCGCACCCTTTCTGTTATTTTTTGTTCCAGATCTTTTCTTTGGTCGGATCCTGCGCCCGAGCTATGCACGCTCTCCTCAATTTCTACTCTCCTCGGCGTTTTTCTTGCTTTGCCATGAGTTTTGTGACCGGTCTGATTCATGTGTTCGTTCCTTGGGGTATGATGTTCTGGCTGATTCTTCTCCGGGGTGGCACCATATGGAGATGTGTTGATTGCATCTTGCCCTTGATAAAATTCCAGGGTATAAGGAGGTGCTATTGGCACATATGGTGGTGTGGTGGTATTTCCCCAAAAAATGATAGGAGCTGGGGGGGGGCGAGCATGGCCTTGCTGAACCTGCTGGAGGAATGCTAGTTGCCGAGCTTGGAACTCAATGTATTCTTGTATTTCCGCTGGAGTGGGGTTTTGGTTCTCGGTGACAAGTGTTGATGATGGGGTAGGAGTGATCGCTGGAGTGAATGTTAGGTTGGTGGGCGCTATGTCGGGTCGTAGAGAAAAAATTTGGGGCATTTGAGGTGTGGGCTTTGAAGAATAAGGTTGATGGAATAGATCTCGAGAAGGGCAATACCCCAGGGATAGTGAGTGGTGACTCCAGAGGTTGTGCCCAAGTGGATGCCGCCGCCTAACATTGTTACCGGGCAGGATGAACTGTCGTCGATGCCCCTGCATGCAGGAGCATTGAGCCCATCTCCAACAGTATTGTCTTGGGTGTCTGTTTCTTTCGTGGGGGGTCGTCGTCTTCTACTCTACTCATTTTTCACCGACCGCCGGTGAGATAGAAAGGGGGAATCTTTCTTACTTTCCCACAGACGGCGCCAAAAGATAACTTGTGAATTACGTAAACCGTCTCCAATTTGGAATGTCGCCGGTAAAGTACCTTAAACCACAAACAACCATTAGAAGGGCGCCGGAGGGGGATTTTGGCAAGCATCTTTGACGATCGAGTCAGTAACCGTTTAAGTGGAGAAAGAAATGAGAAGTGAAATGAGTTAAGAGTTGAGAGAAAAAGAGTATTAACCTTTTTACCTACTTTTCCCACGTCTTTTATACTATGTCTTTGTTGTCTTTTTGTTTGGGCCGACATTTCTGATGTAATTCTCTTTGTCTGTGCAGGGAATGTTGTAAATGTCAGAGTACCTTCTGTCAGACTTTGTCCTTATAATCAGGGCGAATCCTGCTCGGTCAGCCGAGATGGTCTTCGCACTTTTATCATTGGAGAAATCCTGCACGGTTGGCCGAGCAGGTTTTTCTTTGTTATTGATGCTAGTTCGGTCCACCGAGATAACCTTTTGTTCCCGGAACGTTGTCTGTTTATTTGTTTATCATCTTTGGCACAGTTAGTTTTGGAGGTGAGGATACCTGATAAAATTTCTTTTTAAGATTGTTCCATCTATCTTGTTATCAATTCCCTCAAATAATGTTAATCCTAGAAATTCATGTAGTATGTTAATCTTTATTTTTTTGACAGTAGGTATCTTAATCTTTATATATGAAGGTTTTATCATTTTATAATTGGGCAACTGTGATTTAACCATTTTATAGCGATTTATGTTTCAAGCAAAAACAGTAATTTATAAAACAGAAAGAAAAGCAAACACTCTGTGTTAAACTTGACAGAACTTAGTTGTGATTCAAAAATTTATGCCTTAATCAGATTCTTCAAGCATAACCATGTGATTGAAATAATGTTTTGTGACATATTATTCAACATCCCAAATCCTTCAACTTTTTGTCCCAAACCTTACACATGAGACTTGTGGGCAAATAACCACATAATTTGGCTGAGAAATTCTTATTCAATTGATATTAATATGAGCAAAAAAATACAAGCAAAAAAATTGTCAAGTGGCAGAATTCAGCTGCCACGACTATCATTTTGGTCTCCGTTGAAATAAAACTAAAATTTAATAAGTAATAAAAAATAAAATAAATCAAAGTTCGGTAATCAAAATGAAATATTTTTAACTATTTCCAACGAGCTAAAACATAAAAATAAGCTCTATATTTATTTAAAAATTGTTATCATATTAGAAACAACTACAGTCGATCCTCTGATAATTAATGCACATGGTGGATTAAACATTTATTAATTATTAAAATTATTAATTTATTAAATTTATATAAAAAAATTATAAAAGATATTTTAAAGTATCTACATTAATAGATCTAATATTAATATTATATTATAAAAAAACTAACTAAATACACTTTACAATCACTCAATTTAAAAGAAATAATTTTATATTCAATTTAAGAAATATCAATTGATATCAAACTAAAAAATAATTATTAAGAAGTATTCATAAAGTAAAATAATTTTTAATATTTTTTATACAAGAAATACTTTACTTACTTTAATTTGTTTATCTAATAACTTCTTCTAAAATTTCTTAAAAGAATAAAAAAATCATAATTTGATGGTATTTTAACTTCTACTTGATGAATTAAGGTTAATATTACCTCAAATAAATCATCAATTGTTATATATTTCTTTAAAAAAAATTCTAATAATTAATATTCATATAGAATATATTTTAAATTTTAAATTTTATTAATTATTAAATAATAGAATTATTAATTATCCGACGCGGAACGAAGTTGGTTCTCTCAATTTTCTATTAATTATTAAAATTATTAATTTATAGAATATTAACTATTAGAGGGTCGATTATAATAGTATTATGGTCAAATGATATAAAATCAAAATAGTAAATCATAGCTGAAAATTTCAATTTGTTTTAGTTTTATATAACGAGAAGCTTGTTTGATATACTTTAAAAGAGTTTAAATATTAATTAAAAAGAAATATAAGTGAAGCACTCAAATAAGAGATTGAGAACAGTTCAAACACCATTTTACTAATTAAAATAAAAGTTTACTTTTAAAAAGTTCTCTCTGTTTTCTTTTGTTGTAACCAAGTTCCTGTTTAAGCTAATGCCCCTAATAATGTATCTGTTTATGCAAGTTAAAGATGAGTTCATTAGCTTAAGACTGGTGACATTACAAGTTTACAACAGCTAAATGAATAGACAAAATAACTAGGTTAAATCTTTTTTCTTTAAGTGTCATAACACAGATGTTCCTTCTTCCAAGCTTTTAGGTACCTTTGGCGAATGCGAAAGATATGTGTCCAAGAAAGCGTTACATCAATAACGGAACGCTGCTTGATTATCTAGAGAACCAACGGTTAGGTAATCAGCCAGCCATTTCAGTATCTATAGCCATTGGCTTCTCTTCAGAAGCATATGCTGTCTCTGCGGCTGCTGGCTTTGCTTCTGTCGCTGCAAAAGGACTTCTCTTTGAGAGGCAGATTCTACTTCCATTGACGAAGGCCGTGGAGGAGAGACTGGTTGCACCATAACATCTCGGTATGCAGCTTTGAATCTGCCTCGAAGAACACAACCACGGATGCATCTTCTCATTACAAAACTTAAAACAGATCTAAGTAAAACATGCTTCTGTTGTATATTAATTGACTACCGTATAACATTTCAAATAATTCACTAAGAGGTCAAATGATCAACCCAAAAAATACGAATCAAAATTGGATAATATCAGCAGTTTGACAAATATGTCCACCTCCCGGCCAAAAGTACTCGAATTAAAAATTCATCTCCAGATGTATAAAAACTCTTCAAGTTGCTGCAGTTGCCAAAACAAAAAGCACCAAAAGAAAATTAATTTTACTGAATTGCTCCATTATCCGGTAAATTTGTGCTCATAGAGAAACAAATGTGATGGAATAAAATAGATACCTTTGGTAGGATGTTCATCTTGAGGCTTCATAGCTGGGAACAGTAGAACCTCCTATCCCAACAAAAATACCAATTCGGTGAGCAACCAGTGAAGTTACATTTTCATCCTACCACAGACAGAGATGCGGGACAGATAAACATGAGGGGTACACAAAACGAACCTTGATATTCTGTGAATCGCTTAATATCATAGCTAGTCTATCAATGCCCAATCCCCAGCCACCAGTTGGAGGTAAGCCATACTCAAGAGCAGTGCAAAATGCTTCATCAAAAGCCATAGCCTCATCGTCACCTGATTGCCGGTCCTGATATTAAGAGAGAAGATAAACTTTCAGACACAAGTTCGAGACATTTACTGAAATTACAAACTTCATAACGATTTGAGATACCTTGAGTTGATCAGCAAATCGCTCACGCTGTACAACAGGGTCGTTCAACTCCGTGTATGCATTGCAAAGCTGAGATGTTAAATATCATGAAGGCACAAAATAAGGAACCAAGGAAAATGAAGAGGAAAAAAGAAGCAAACATATCTAGAAGTTCAGTGACACCACCTCATGCTTGTTTACAAACAATTCAAAACGTTCAGTCAAGCCTGGTCTTGATCTATGCCATTTTGCCAAAGGACTCATGACCTCGGGATGATTGATGATAAAAGTGGGATTAACGCAGGTTTCCTCTAGAAAGTGCCCAACCAGCTGTAAACACCAAAGTACAGTAAAGATTTAAAAATGGTATGAACCTGAAATTGCTTCACATAGAAACTTTAATGGCCAACATCATAATCATCCAACAAAGGACCTAGCCTATCCTCATAATGGCAATATTTCAAACTTAGTGAAAGTCATTACCATATTATTATATTTAGCAAATGTCGTGAACAAGTAATTACAAGTACCAGACCAGCATCAACGTCTTTTGTTTGGCTATCATACTACACACAGCTAGTTAATTACCGTCACCAGAGCAATCTTGCACAAACACATGAAAAAGAATAGAATAAGAAATTGTTCCTTATGTGTGGTTGAGTATCTAAATTGCACTGCAAGAGGTCAGGTTCAAACTTTAATATTTATAGTTGTTGAAGGTGTAAGTGCATCAAGGCACAAAGGGGTCATAGAAAGAGCCACACATCTTTTGAAAGGCACCAAAAAAGAAAAAGAAAAATAAGAATTTTACAAAGTAAAGGTAATAAAAGAATGCATCACCGTTTTAAATCCAAATGAAAACCAAGCACAAACTATGGTATAAAGTTTTCTAAATTCGAACTTAGAACTAATACCACCATATTGAGGTACAAGAAACCCGATCATAGTCGTTTTCCTAAGTCCTACACTCCTACTACTAAATAATAAGAATCAATTATTTTTATTTTATTTTTTTCAATTATTTGTGAGATGATCAAGTGTTGATCCAATTTACTTTAATAAAAATAAAATGCCGGATGTTGTAAAGGCACACAGAGATGCCTTTGTGATCTCACCTGCCTCTTTGTAGGCAAGGCAGTAGCTCGAACACCTATGACTCTAGTAAGGCCCCCCTTTACCAACTATATTAATTACCTTTCCCATTTAAGAATTAATCAAAAGTAGAATAACAAGAAAAAGAATAGTAAAATGGGAAAGCAAGCATTTGCTGCAAATTTTGGGGACGACTGCATAGTAGACAACTTTATGATCCAATTGCCAAGGCTTAAAATAATATAGAATAAGTAGAATCTCATACATGCGATGAGATGTTACTTAAGCTAACAGCAAGCTACCAATATAACCCAAATAGAAACAAAGTATAGTTGAGCAGCTATGTCAATACAACTATCCAAATAATGATTTATTTGCCTATGAATTTTTTCTTGTTTTCACAGGCTGCGCCAAATAGCATCCTCAATGATAGCAGATCTGGCCCCGAATTAATTGTTCATAAACTTTGTAGTTTGATTCAAGAGAATATTAAAAAAAATAAAACAGAACCTAAAATAACAACAGAAGCAGCAGTAACAATAATAATAATGATAATAATAATAATAATAATAATAATAATAATAATAAACGGATGAGGAATTACTTTATCCAACAGGCGGGTAGTTGTTTGTGGAGGAGGACACTTGACCTCAAACTTCTGACATGCAGAGGCAAGATACTTATTAGTTTCATCACTGGCAAGGTCCTTTGGTATGTTTAGATTAGCCATCTTTTCCAACTCCTCTATCATGTCAATTCGTCTGCATAGGTGAATCTATTAGTAGGTTGAAACCACTTTAAGAACTATGGGATTATGATCAAACCAATAAAACATAAGAGCAATAATATCCAACAGACCTAAAAGGTGGTGTAAAGTCAATCTCAATTGGATTATCTTCAAGCCCATTAGCGTGATATTTAATCTTGTAACCACCCGTAAGCTCCTGCACCATTCCTAATTTGAACAAGAAACCAACAAAATAATCCGACATGATCACATTTTTTCCCCTACTTTTCCCTCAAATGTGAAACCAATGAAAATAACATGAAGGACAAAATAGAAAAACCTTACCACTCAATAATTTCTCAGTTAGTTCCATCAAGTCATAGTAGTCAGCGTACGCCATATAGAACTCACAGGTTGTAAATTCAGGATTGTGAGTCAAATCAATACCCTCATTCCTAAATTGTTTACCGATCTCATATACACGTTCAAGTCCACCAACAACCAACTGTTTAAGGTAAAGCTCAGGAGCAATGCGCATAAAGAGCCTCATGTTCAGATCATTGTGATGAGTCACAAAAGGGCGAGCAGCAGCTCCCCCAGCAATCATGTTCATCATGGGTGTCTCAACCTGTTGATGGAAGTTAAGATGATCAGCAAGAAAAACGTAGTAAATAATGCAGGAAATAACATAACGGCAACACACAAAAATTATAGCAAAGCATATTACTAACCTCTGAGAAATCAAGATCGTCAAGAAAGCTTCTAATATATTTAATGATCCTTAATCTTGTCTTGAATATCTGTTGAACCTCCTGATTCAACATTAGATCTAGATAGCGTTGACGATAACGAGTTTCCTAGCACCACAAAAAGAATAAATTAATGATAAGAATGTGAAGGGAATGCAGAAACTGTAACTGAATGAGAATGTTGATTCTCGAAACAGCAAACAATGCAACAATAATTTATTGTCAAAGTTCCGCTTCTAAAGTTCAAAAAAAAATAAAAAATTAAAACAGTAGCCTCAAACATATCTTAAGCGATCTTTTAAAGTTCTGCAGTACATCTGCATTGATGACAAAGAAAAACTTTCATCATTTCTTCAAGTTGATGATCAAGAGGACTTGTGAACCATTTATAAAAAAATAAGAAAAATAAGCTGTGTAGTAACAATCATCAATTCCATTCAAATTATATTTCCATTGCAGCCAATACCTGATCTTTTAAAACATATGCATCAGGATTCCTGGCACATCCTGCGACCCAAGTATTGGCATTGCCTCCACTAGGACTGGCCTTCTCATTTGGCATCATATAAAGACAATGAGATAAAAGCACAAAGGATGTTGGAAAGATGGTAAGCTCTCCTGTTTTAGTTTTTCCTGGGAGAAAGGAAGAAGCCAACAGGTTAGATGCAACGAAGAAACAACAATAATACACAACATTACATTAAGAAAGTAAATATTATACTGTCTGCATCAGACAAAAAAATATTAATTAACATGGCATGTGCACAAACAGCCAGCTGAGATTACAACTGTTTTCCGGCTAAATTAAGGGAGCAGCAATATAACCAGCTCTAGATACTGTAATTTTATGCTGCTCAAAGCAGCAAGAAGACACTCTATCTATTTGATTGATAAGTACACAAATGATACCAACAAAACAATGCTACCTAGAGGGAGGACATATTTTCACACATTCAACCTGATTAGTCTTATTAAAATGGGCATACAGCACTACTGTAAACATAAGTTTGGTTGCTATAAATAAAGTATTCTCCTAAATTAAGAAATGATAATGCATCACGTCAACGAATGTTAAAGCTCACAAGGTCCTCAAAAATATATTAAAGACACTTTCCGATCCTATTTCAGTTTCCATGTGGGGGGGGAAGCAAATCCATGCACACACCATAAGTGTATAGTTGTCATCAGAGATTGAGAACATGTGTTTGATTGCTAGGATTCTCCTAAATTTGTTACTGCCAATAAATGACTTAAGTAGCAATTTGCCCCTTCAACTTGTAAGCATTGGGAAAATAACACATAAATTAACTTTGTGGCAAATCAATACATAAACTTGATGATTATTAGCCCATTTTGGCAAATTAACTTACAAATTAAGGGGGCAAATTGCCAATTTAAGAGACAATTAACTTACAAATTAAGGGGGCAAATTGCCAAAATGGGACAAATTGCTCATAATCACCAAGTTCGTGTACTGATTTGCCCACAAAGTTAATTTATGTGTTAATTGCCCATTACTTACAAGTTGAGGGGGCATATTGCCAGTTAAGTCGCCAATAAATCATCTAACAACACTACAAAGCTCCCATTCCTATCTCAATTGCCAAGAAAATAGATGAATAGGGGAGTAAACTGCAAAATAGTTTTCTAGGCACTTTTCTGCAGATGCAGGCTATAGCAAAAAATACAATTTGGTTCAAACGTCTTAATTATTTTTCCATACCCATTCTCCAGCTTCCAAAATTAGCAAAATATTCTGAAAACATCTAAATATTGTTTGATGTGATTTCAAATATCATTTTCTTTCCTTTGGTTTTCCCCTTGAAAACAAGAAGAGTGTTTTTGCATTACCCTGTGTCCAGCCCATTCACGCGATGTCATTCACACTACCATTTCAAGCCACTATCAACCAATTTACTATTATGTTTCTTGAATGTTTACTCATGCAATTGCTACTCATGTCCTCCCTATAAAATCTTTATAAGGCACACCTTAATTGAGTGGAAGGATCCGAAGAAAATTTACTAGATCTTAAATAAAATCTGGAATTGAAAAGAAAAGAAATAGAAAATAATAGTAATAGAATTAGACATGTTCTGCAACTGACTAACAATGTATAATAAGTGAACAAATAGTCAAAAACAAAACTCTTTTGAACCTGGAAAGCCAGTGACACCAACAATATCACCACGCTTCACATTTGAATGGTACTTAAAAAACTCAGTGTCGTCCATGCCTGATTTGCTAGAATTACAAAAACAAAAATTATATTTCAGTCCAAAAAGAAACAAAAAGAAAGGCTGTACTAGAATGTTCAATACAAAAATCATGAGAATTTAATCAAAGAAATTCATGACAATTAAGCCCTTTTAGAAACTCAGCATATATAAATTTTGAGGAAAGATCAAATGGCAATAATTAAATACCTCATATCGGCCATGACTTGGACCTTACCACCACGGCCATGCAAATCATAAAAGAAAAGCTTTGCAGAGGAAGACCTTTTCTTCATGATCCGTCCTAGCGGAAAGGGGAAAAAGTTTTAAAGGTGCAAAAATATCATATCCTAAATATGAAAAGGATCGTAGATTATGTGTACCAGCCAAAGACTCAGAGACATCCTCAAGATGCTCTCCATTGCTTAAAGTTCCATACTTTTCTGTGTATTCTCCAATTGACAAGGTAGCAAAGAATTTATGAGGATAAGGGTTTCTTCCCTTAGCCTTCTGGGCAGCCAGGTAAGCTATCCGGTTCTCAAAGAATTGCTGCAAAAGAAGTAAAATCAGAGGAAAAAATTTTCAAAGGAGGTGAATCATGCTTTTACCCATCAAGTCAAAGTGAAGGATATGACATTCTCTAATGATATTAAAACAAGAAAAGTCATCATGCCAGAATGTGAATAGGATCATACTGTTGGGTCAATATTGTCATCATCAACTGCTGCAGATTTCTGACCTTGAGCATCGCCTGCAGTCTGAAAAGCATGAAAGTAAATGTTCAACAGTTCAATGTAACTTCAAAACTAGTAACCGATATAACATGAAAACATAGTATAAATGTTGATTAGCAGATCTTTGCACCATAAAAACTGGCACAAATATCTGCAGTTATGGTCTAAACTAGTAACTCGAATGCTAAAATCTAAGCAGTACAAAAAGTTTGACATAGTTGCGTATCCCATTTTGGTAACATTTCGAAAAATCGCGAAAACTCATAGGAAACGTTTCGCTAAATAAAAAAAAACCTAAAAAATTCTCAACAAATAATTTTTTTAATGAATTATTCACAATTTTTATCATTCATATTATCTACAATAAATCTTATTTCTTATTTTTGTGGGGTTTAAGAATGTTCAATTAATTTTATCAATTACCATAAATGTATAAATAAAAGTTAACATATATATATATAGCATTTTATAATATTTAACATTATTAACATATCCCAATATTTTTATTATTTACGCATTTCCAGTCCTTTATTTTAGAGAAATGCTGTTTTCCCGTGTCGTTTTGTTTTCGGTTTCCATTTCCGAGCTACTTAGGCTAAAAACACAAAAAGCAGCAAAGAGCTAATAACTCATTGATGAACAAAAAGAAAAAAACCATTACCAGCTTAGCCTTCTCTGCTTTCTCGGCTTCCTTGCGACGTCGCTCTTCCTCCTTTTGTCTCATTTTAAGTTCCTTTTTCTTAGCACTGATCACAAATACGCATCAATAACCACAATTCAAAACATAGATTATGCATTTCGTTTAATCAGTCATTACTATGAAACATCCCAAATGAAATTAATCCCTAAGATCAGCGAATTGGCAGTCATTTTACTGAACTGAATATAAAAAAAAAACACGAAATATAAACAACAGAAGCACAAACTTACTTCTTGCTCATTTCAGTTGATTGGGAGTTATCTTCCGCCATTGCTAAATTAGAAACAGCTTTGGCTGTTTCATCCACAGAACCTTCCATTTTTGCCCAATTCAAATTTTTCACTTCGTTTTTTTCTATTCTTTTCAACAGGATAATAAAGCTTGTTAGCGACAAAAAAAATGGGATGTAGAATGTGGCGTTATCTTCAGTTTTATATTTTAAGATTAAGGGGGCTAGGGTTTATGTGTTTTTCTTCAGGTGCTAGCAGTAGCAGCCTGCCCAATTTTTAAAGAGAAAATTAGAGAAATACCTAAATAAGAAAATAATTAGCAATTACCTACCATAATATTTGGACTTGATTTACCTACCTACCCGTGTCAGCTAATTAGTTTTATACCCTGCTTTATTTATTTTTATACCTAAAAATTACTCCACTTGTTTACAGTGTCTTCTTCTTTTTCTTCTTTTTCTTTCTCTTTTTTTTTCATCTTTTTCAGTTTATTTTAAAAAAAATAGCAAATCAGCAAATCAAATCTACTCTCCAGCTCATGATAACATTTTAGAAAATTAATTTATGTGATTTTATTACTATTTTTAAAAGTTTTATTACTAGTTTCAAATTTATTTTCCGATCCGCTCGAATTTTTAATTCAATCAAATCGCTTCAAATTTCACTTGGAATTCAAATCCAACGATCATAACTTTCTCCAAAAATAAAGAAAACTGATAGTTTTTTATTTATTTGTTCTATTAAAAACGGGTTCTAACTGTTTCAAACACAGTTTCAAATACAGTTTCAAACAGTTTCATACAAATTTTAAAAGACATATTTATTATCATTTAAAAAAAAATTTACAATAGTTTTAAACAGTTTACAAGTGTATCAAACAGTTTCCAAAAAAACAGCTTCAAACAGTTTACAATCGTTTCAAACAGTTTATAAAGGTTTCAAACAGCTTCATAAAACACAATTTGCAACCTTTATCTAAAAACAGTTTCAAACAATTTATAAAGGTTTCAAACAGTTTAGAACGGTTTCTAAAAACACTTTAAAACTGTCTCAAAAATAACAGTTTCCAACCAATTACAAAGGTTTCAAACGGTCTAAAACAGTTTCTCTAAACACACTTTCAAACAGTCTAAAAATAACAGTTTCAAATAGTTTTAACAAAACAGTTTCAAACAGCATAAAACAGTTTTGAAAAAACAGTTTTTAACAATTTCTAAAATTAATTTAAAAACGTTTGAAAACTATGTCAAAACATCATTAATGAAAAAAAACGATTTTTTTCAAATAAAATTGAAAAAAAAAACACTAAAAACCGATACTACAATTAAAACAACATAGAAAGAAGAAGAACAAGAACAAGAAGAAGAAGAAGAAGAAGAAGATGATTCTGAAAAGAAAAAAAAGATCAATGATGGCAATGGCGATGACGGAAAACTTCGTTATTTCTTGAGACGAATTAGGTCGAATTTTTCATAATGGATTCTTCTTTATCTTGAACTTTTGGATAGAATATGTTAAGAAATTTCATTAAAATGAAAAAAAAAACGTAAAAAAAATTACAGAGAAAGGAAAGAAGAAGAAGAAAAAAGAGGGAGAAGAGAAGAGAAGAAAGAGAAAAGGAAGAAAGAGAAAAAATAAAAAAATAAAAGTGCACATGTGTCTTACATGAGTGGAGTAAAAATGCTAATAAGTTAAAATTCTAATTGGGGTAGAGATAGAAACACTACAAAAAGAGAGTAAAAATATAAATTTTCAAAATTGAGATATTTAAAACAAATAAATCTAAAAACAGAGTATTTTGTGCAAATTCCTCATTTTTAAAAATTGCTAATACACAACTAAGAAAGTTTAGAGCATTTCAAATGGTATTTTTTAAAGACTTAATTTATTTAAAAAAACCCTATCTTGTATTTTTTTTTTCGTTTATACCTTAATCTTGTAAAAATACCATATGTACCCAATTTTAAGTTTTTATGTTTTATCTCTATTCAAAAGCATTAAATTGTACTCTTTTCATTTGAAAAAGAGTTTAAAACAATCTTTCATTTTTATCTTATATACTAATTAGATATTAAATGTTATTAATAGTATAAAAATACCATTTTCTTTAAAAAAATAAAAATAAATAATAATTTTTTAAAAAAATATTTCCGATTTTTTTTAAATTTTTTTATTATTTTATAAAATTTAAAAAATTAATTAATTATTTGGATGTATTTGATTATTTTTAAAGTTTAAGGATTTATTTGTATTTTTACAAATAGAAAAAAGTATGTTTTAAACTCTTTTCTAAATAAAAAGAGTACAATTTAATGTTTTTGGGTAGGGATGAAACATAAAAACCCAAGATTGGGTACAAATGATGTTTTTATAAGGTCAGGGTATAAACGAAGAAAAGTTGTAAGGTGGGGATTTTTTAAAAAATTAAGCATTCTTTAAAATAAAGAGCATCTTTTGTAA
Source organism: Mercurialis annua (assembly GCF_937616625.2). Taxonomy (NCBI): domain Eukaryota; kingdom Viridiplantae; phylum Streptophyta; class Magnoliopsida; order Malpighiales; family Euphorbiaceae; genus Mercurialis; species Mercurialis annua. The sequence goes on along the minus strand of NC_065577.1, from coordinate 31,480,121 downwards.
AATAAAGAGCATCTTAAAAAGATAAAGAGTGATATTTAAAATTTTACTCTAATAGACTCTTTAATATCAGTTTTTTATTGTATATAATTTTAATAATTAATAATAAAATAAAAGTATTAAATAATAATATTATTAAATTAATTGCCGCTCTAATATTAAACTTTATTTTATTTTGTTTTCATATAAAATATTAATAAAATATTAAATATTAATAAAATAATTTTTATTTATTCAATTTTTTATTCATTTATTTATTCAGTTTTTTGACTAAAAGTAAAAATATAATATTTAAAATTAAAAATAACCACCTTATTTTTTAAAATTTAAAATTTTACTATTTGAAAAATGAAGTAGAGAGTGAAAATGGCTCTCTACATGTGGAGAGCCATTTTCACTCTCTACTCTAAATATAAAGAATAGAGAGTCCAAATTTATTGTCAAACTCTCTAATTTAAAGAGTTTGACAATTTTAGAGAGTCTACTGGGGATGCTCTTACACGACGAACATGACACGCCTAAAACGATTAAATTATTTTTAAAATTAAGATTCAATAATTCAATTGTAATCAATATATTTAATTTTAAATTGTGGTAATTTCCTAAAATACATGTTTTGATAACTTATTTACACCTTTACCTGACAAATTTTGATTTTTCCTTTTTATCTTTTTTTATTTACAAAAAATAACTTTTAGTTTTTTTAATTTTAAAAATACCTTTTTTTCGGTTTCCGATTTCGGTTTTCGGTTTTCGGTTTTCGGTTATTTCGGTTCGATCGACCGAACCGACCGACAGTTTTTTTATATAGTGTAAGATTAGTGTATATATAGTGTTAATTTTATTTTTTGTAGATTTTTTTCTGAAATTTTTTATTTTATTTTTTATAGTGTATAAGTAGTGTATCTGTTTGCACCGGCCCAGAGATTTGGGTAGAAGGTGATGGACTCAGAAGTGACGAAACCCAAAACTTGGTGAAAAAGCTGAATGGGGTCATATGGGATTTCAGCCCAATAGGAGCTATATTTATTTTAGCCTTTTTTATTTAATTTCTTTTGTTAATTAGGAGATGGAATCTCATTAGAATTAGGACTCTTTATTAGGGTTTGTTCCCTATAAATAGCTAGTATTATTGTATTACTATTTTCATCAACACATCATTAATCAAAACCAAAGCTCAGGCTTTTTATCCCAATTTCCGGATTGAATCTTAGTTTAGGAGTAGAATTGATATTAATCTCGCTTGGATCTCAGGATTCCCATATTAATACTGTTAGTTTAATCGAACGGCGGCAACGTCATTCACAATTTGGACAACGTCACTTGAATTCGGGTTACGTCACTTGAATTAGGGTTACGTCATTCAAATCCTGTTTACCTCATCTAGAATTACCCCGGTTAAAGCATCAGTACCTAAAGTTACCCATTAATAAATTCAAAGGTTTGAGCAAGGTGAAAATCTCGTGAACATCTTTTGCCGACTCCACTGGGGACAGTTTATGGTCAGCACAAAAATCGGAGTTTTTTCAGACGGTTACAGGGAAACTCGGTCTCAAAGCCGAGCCAAACTTCAAAGGAAATTCGGAGAAACATAGCAACCAGATCCAGAGATCATCACCATCATGGCGAAAGGAGATAAGCAGCCACAGACCAAAGGGGTTCAGAATACGACACCTGAGGTGATTTCTGCAAGCAACAAAGCCATGGAAGGCGATGACGTGGAGAAAGATTTCGATGAATTTTCCTGAGAAATACCACCCACTCGCCCGTCGCTATCTAGGGCCGATTTTACCATTATGAGAGACGAAATAGCTCAGGAAAATCGGCAGATGTTTGACGGAGCGATGCAACAGATGTCCAACGCCTTCAAGGGGATGTTGGCCGACCAGGCGGTCGTTCAGCAATCAATCGTGAAGAACTTGAGCAACTTGACGAGCTCAATGGACAATCTGGGAAAGATCTTTTCGGGACAATCAGTGACCGATCAAAGTTACCGTAGGGCCGATTATACCTCGACAGCGCAAAGAAATGGCGGTCTTGGTAGTACGGCCGATGCAGGGCATTCACCGAGTAAAACCGGTTTTACTTATGGATCGGTACGGTTGTTAACACGCCCAGAAGGAGACACGGGGGTCAAGGCCGATCCATCCTCATCAGGAGCCGGGCGATTTCAAGGGGGCGATCCATCCGGTACCGGAGCAGCACGGCACCAGGGCAATGATCCGCCTGGTTTAGGAACCGGAAGGTACCAAGGCAACGACCAGTTGCCAGGGCAACAATACCCGAACCAGCAATCGCCGCAGGATAACTTCTACGGTAGAAACAATGCCCCCATAGGAGAAAACAACTTATATAGTCGGGGGCAGTTGCTAGATGAACTGGAAAAATTAGGGGTTGACGTCAGGCCGATGCCTAGGCCGTCATCTATGAAGCCGTACCCGGATTGGATTGATAAACTATACCCATTCCCTAGGGGTTACAAAGTGCCCGAATTTAGTTTATTCTCAGGAGAAGAGAAAAGTCAGTCCACGGTGGAACACATCGCAAGATTTTCTGTTCAATGTGGAGAAGCAGGGGCTCACGACTTCTGGAAACTGCGTTTGTTTGCCAGCTCCCTCACCAAGGTATCATTCACGTGGTACTCCCATTTATCGCCCAACTCGGTCGATACGTGGAAAGACTTGGAGATAAAATTCCACGAAGAATTTTACAGAGCGCCACCCGACGTTACTTTGGCCGATCTTGCAAGGATTTCGCAGCTACCTAGTGAATCTGTTGAGAAATATATCGGCCGCTTCCGGAATTTAAGGACAAGGTGCATGACGCACATATCCGAAGGGGACTGCGTGCCGATGGTCGTGAAAGGAATGAATTTCGCCATGCGGGAACATTTCGAAGGCCACCGATTTCGAGATTTGTTTGAACTCACCAACAGGGTTACAGGTTACGAACGGCTGCACCATGAGAAGGAACAGAGGCGAGGTTCTTCGAAAGGGACCTATTACCGCGATCAGTTGGACATTGCCGTCGTCACCGATAGTGAGGACGATTCATCTGACGACGAGATATGTATGGCCGAGTTTCTTGGAAAGAAACCGACGGAATGCGCAGCGTTAAGGAAGCCGAGATATGTGAAGAAGAATAAGATGGCGGTCATCCAAAAGGAATATTCGTTCGACTTGACAAAGGCCGACGATATATTTGACGCCTTGCTAAAAGACGGGCAAATCTCCCTATCCGAGGGCCATGTTTTACCGACAAGCGAGGAACTGGTTGGCAAAGACTACTGCAAATTCCACAACTCGTGGAGACACAGCACCAATAACTGCGTAGTGTTCAGAAACGTAGTCCAAAAGGCGATAACTGAAGGGAAATTGTTGTTCCCATCCAGGAGGGAGGCCGATGCAAAATGCGTTTCTATCAACTTGATTCGGCCCAATTTGGACCAAGTGTTGGGTATCGGGAAAGTTTTGGAGAAATGGAATGCTAAGCGACCTCGGCAAAGAGTAGCAGTGAATAACGTAGCGAGGCAACATCGAATGACCAAACCAATTGTATCAGAGCCGATTTGCCAACATTGTCAGCACTGCCAGAGCCGCCCTGAGACCGAATACGTACGGAAATCGGCCAGGACAAATCCAAAAACCTTTAAACCAAGGTCCCCCACCAAGGAATGGCAACAACACATGCCATCTGGACAGAAGGGAAAATCGGTTTTCAAAAGGGTGTTCAGGCCGACGGAAGAGACCCCTCGTATGACGAAGACACAAAAGAGACGGATGCAGAGATTGCGACAGGAGTCGTGATTGATCGCCGCAGAGCCCAAATCGGCACCAGGGAGCCGAGTGCCGGTCAAAAATCGTTTGTCCACTACCGCATCTTCTCCCAGGATTAAAAGACCGATTCAAGAAAGATTGGGGGCAGCTAGGGACGATCCAGAAGCAACCCAGGGCAAACATAATCGGTCGGAAGCCGAACCCTTCGAGGCACAAAAACGAAAACTTAGGAAAGTTTGGGTGGAGAAGAAACGACATCAGGACGATGAACTCATTTCTCATACATCTGCAAGGGATGAGAAATCACCAAACGGCGACAGACAATCTTACAAGGATGTAGTCCTGAGCCACGCAGACGGCCAGTTGAAGGCTTGGGTGCCTGTGAAGAAAGAGGTAGTCGTTGTACACCAAGGGGGGAAGCTCAAAGCATGGATTCCTAAAAGCGATAGCCGAAAAGAGATCCAAGTAGTTACTCTTCCAGATTCTTTTAGGAATAAACCGTGACAGAAGTCAATTTTGGATGGAGATGTTATAATCCCGGACGAGAATAGTGCTGACGCTTCGGCAGTTGTTTCTTTAAGCAAACCGCCGGCAAGAATGACAAGGCATATCAGGCCATTGTATATCAAAGCTGAGGTAAATAGCGTCGCCATTGGAAGAGTGCTAATTGACAATGGCGCAGGAGTAAACATCTTACCTTCCCGGATGCTCAAAAAGTTCGGAATAGAACGTCACCAGCTAGAATCCACTGACGTTTATATGACAGATTTCGCCGGAGGCGAGACCCCCGCCGAAGGGTACATCACCCTAAAGATAAAAGTTGGCCGAGTCGAGACCGAAGAAGGTTTCTTTGTTGTTAATGCTAGGAGCAATTATAATGTGTTACTCGGCCGAGACTGGATTCATTCCAATATGTGCATCCCATCAACCATGCATCAGATGCTGATATTATGGCGAGAGGCTGGAGAGGCCGAGATAGTGCAGGGTGACCCGAGCCCTTTTGGTGAAGATAGCAACGTCTTAGAAGCTATGATGTATGATGAGCAAGTGAGGAACATCCAATCTTTAAGTCATCGAGATACGAACAGTCCCAGGATCCTCATCAACGCGGATCGGCCAACAGACGTTACCCTCGGGGGCAGCGGCCGATCCACCATCTTGCAACATTCTGATGAATAGACGACACACAGAGTTGCGAAGGAAGGTTCATAACTTAGCACTCAGTCACGGGGTATTATCCGCGGAGTGCATATACGAGGACCAGGATCAAGACCCTACCGGTACCTTGAGAATAGAAGATCTCAAAATAGCCACCGGGAAGTTGGGAGACGATCCAGCCCAAGTCCAAGACGCGCTCTTAGAGGTTAATTTAGGGTCAGAAACATCCCCAAAGCCGATATACATTAGCGCTAGCCTCGATGTCACATTTAAAAACGAATTGATCGCGCTTCTGCGGGAATATAAGGATTGTTTCGCTTGGTCATATGCAGAAATGCCGGGTCTTGATAAATCAATCGCCGAACACAAGTTACCCCTGAAGGATGGCTTTCGCCCATTCAGGCAATCTCCCAGACGAATGTCAAAAGAGGTCGAGGAGTTGATCAGGGAAGAGATCAATCGGCTTAAAGAGGCTAACTTCATACGGGAAGCTAAGTACACAGAATGGTTATCCAACATAGTGCCCGTCATGAAAAAGAACGGCAAGTTACGAGTATGCGTCGACTTCCGAAACTTGAACTTGGCGACGCCCAAAGATGAATATCTGATGCCGGTAGCTGATATGCTGATCGATGGAGCAGCCGGGCACAACATCCTTAGTTTTCTGGACGCCCATTCTGGGTACAATCAAGTGCCGATCCACGAAGCCGATATTTCTAAAACCACATTTCGTTGCCCCGGGCCGATTGGTGCGTACGAATGGGTTGTGATGCCCTTCGGTTTAAAGAACGCCGGTGCGACTTACCAACGGACCATGAATAAAATGTTTGAAGGGTTGGCATGTCTAGAAGTATACATCGATGATGTGGTCGTAAAATCACCAAGCAATGCAGCTCACCTTACCGATTTGAAACGAGGCTTTAAGCGTATCCGGACCAACGGTTTGAAGATGAATCCATTGAAATGCGCTTTTGGGGTGTCGGCAGGAAATTTCTTGGGTTTCTTGGTTCACCAGCGGGGGTTGGAGGTAGATAAGAATAAAGCGAAAGCAATAATTAATGCTAAACCACCAAAAACCAAGAACAACTACAGCGGTTGATCGGACAAATAAACTTTCTGAGGCGGTTCATCTCAAACACAGCCGGCCGATTACGCAGTTGGAGCGTTTTGTTGAAAGGAAATAACAACGACCAGTTTGTATGGACCCCTGAGCAACAACAAGTGTTTGATGAGCTAAAAACATACTTGGTGAAGCCACCGATTATGATGCCACCGAAGCCGAATCAGCCTTTGCTACTATATATATCAGCAGCTTCCCAATCTTTGGGGTGTATGCTCGCACAGGAAGACCAATGCGTTGAAAGATCGGTCTACTATCTCAGTAGAGCCTTGACCGATACTGAAATGCGATACTCGGACATCGAAAAATTGTGCCTATGTTTATATTTCACTTGCTGGAAGTTGAGATATTACATGTTGCCAGTTGTGGTTTATGTCCTGGCACAGACCGATGTAATAAAATACATCCTATCCCGACCGTATCTCAGGAATCGGATGGGAAAATGGGCAGTGGCAATGTCAGAATTCACTCTCGTGTATGTGCCTCAGAAAGCGGTTAAAGGGCAGGTCCTTGTCGATTTTCTTTTAGACCACCCAGGGGTCGACATAAAGGAGGGAATCGGCTGTATGGAACTACATCCTTGGAAATTATGGTTTGACGGATCCAGAACAGAGAAGGGTGCCGGAGCAGGAATCGTCATCGTCTCACCCTCGGGGGCACGGTTCACAACGTCTTGTTCTTTGACATTCAAGTGTACCAACAACCAAGCCGAGTATGAAACTCTCATTTTAGGTTTGGAAATCTTAATGGAACTGGGGGCAAAATCGATCCAAGTCTGGGGAGATTCACTGTTGGTAATAAAACAAGTCTCTGGAGAATACAAGTGCGAGTCGAAACTCTTAATCCGATACTGCAACAAAGCTAAGCATCTTATCGGTGGTTTCTCGGATACATGGTTAGAATACACGGAGAGAAGCGATAATATGGAGGCAAATGACCTCGCCCAACACGGTAGCGGTTATAAACCTTGCTATGAGTATGAAGCGATCCGGCGAGATACGCCGAACTTGGTAACCAGAGACGATGCGGTGTACAAAGCAGCCCATTTCGTGTACCAGTTGGATTTTTCTACAGATTGGAGGAAAGAGATAACTAAATGGTTTGAATCGCCAGATATGTCCAACAGAAGATTACGAACTTTGGCCCTCAATTATATAGTTTTGGCCGATGAGTTGTACAAAAAGGGGAGCGACGGTTTGCTTTTTAGATGCATCGGCCCAAAAGAAGCGATGTTGGTCATGGCCGAGGTACACGAGGGAATCGCCGGCGCACATCAGGCTAGTCCACGGATGAGATGGCTGATCCATAAGTATGGATTTTATTGGCCCAAAATGGAGCAAGATTGTATCCGATACTCCCAAGGGTGTGAGCATGCCAAAAGTGCGGTCCCGTACAGCACGTTCCTGCCGAGATGCTACATTCGATAGTTAAACCTTGGCCATTTCGAGGATGGGCTGTGGATTTAATTGGCAAAATATACCCATCATCGTCAAAAGGACACACGTTTGTGATTGTCGCGACCGACTACTATTCTAAATGGGTTGAAGCCATACCATTGAAGTCACCAAGTCAAGAATCGGTCATAAAGTTCTTCAGAGAATATATTATCCTGAGGCATGGTTTGCCAGAGACTATTACAACGGACCAAGAAACTATGTTTACTGGGAGCGATATAACCGATTATGCAAAAGAGATGGGCTTCAAATTGATACGTTCGACTCCGTATTACGCGCAAGCAAATGGCCAAGCTGAAGCAACTAATAAGGCGATTAAGGGTATTATCCAGAAGATGATAGAAGACAACCCGAAACAATGGCACCATTTATTAACAGAAGCCGTTTGGGCGAATCGCACGAGTTAGAAATCGGCTACGGGCACTACACCTTTCAAACTTGTGTATGGATATGATGCGATGGAGTTGACGGTGGCATCTACGAGGCGAAAGATGCAGCACGTCTTGACAAAGGCCGATTATCATGACAAAATGGTTCTCGAAGCTTTAGACTTAGCTGAAGAACGATTATTGGCACTTGACCACTTAGAAGCTCAGAAGAAAAGAGTGGAACGAGTTTACAACAAACGTGTCAAAAGTAAGAGTTTTCAAATGGACCAGCTCGTCTGGAAAGTCATTCTACCCATTGGGGCGAAGAAAGAAGGACTAGGGAAATGGTCCCCAAATTGGAAAGGACCATACAAAGTTGTCCAAATACTGGGTAACGGTGCATATATACTTGCTGACATAGATGGTCGAGTTCATGATCGGGCCATTAACGCACAATACTTGAAGAAATACGTCCCGAGCTGCTGGGAAGGGGTTGATAGACGTATCTTCGAGAAGTAAGAGGGTAACGTAAAAACATCGGACTCCTGGCCGATGTCTCAACTGGACGGTATTACAATAAATAATCGGAAATAGAGCCGATTTAAATGACTTGTAATTCATAGTTACCAATCTTCAGTGTTGGAGCCTTGTAATTTATATTTACATGATATAAAAAATTTCGGAATACCAGCCGATTTGCCTCCATACCGATATCTATTTGAGTCTAACTGTCATATAAACAATCAGAATACTAGCCGATTATCGTGATATTTCGTATTAAAAAAGATAAACGCGTTGGAAATATGAGCAAAACATGGAATTGATAACAATGTACTTCAAAAATTACAAGTTTAAATTGTTTTGACCGTTGGGGTATTACAAAACCTAGCCGAAATGGCTGAAAAGATCGCCCATAACACTGCGAATGTCGGATAAATTCTTTACTGCCTCAGAATAACGTTTCTCCGCACTAGCGAGTGTTTTCTTCAGCTGATTACGGCGATCCTTCAGGTCCGTCCCCTGGGTAATGAATTCATCCAGTTGTTTCTCCAAGGGCGCGACAATCTCTTCCTCGGCTTTGAGCTCCGCCTGAAGTTCTTCAATTTTGGATTTGAGCTCATCCATTTTGGTGGTGTGAGGGGCGAGTTTGTCCGAAATTTTCTTAGCATTGGACCTTAGAGAGCCAAACTCATCGTCAAGTTTGCGTTTGGTCTCCAGCGATTTCTCGTATGAGGCTCTGGCAGGGTCGGCTTCGTTATAAAGCTTCGTCAAATTCGAGAGTTCCTTCACCACCTTGGTGATTGTCGTCTTGGCCGATTCGGTGACTTTGCTCACATCCTTGACAGCAAGGAGTGCTTCCAATGATGCTTTCATTGATTTAGACTCATCAGGATCGCCTAGCACCTGGACTCCTTTGGCCTTCATCGCCACCATGGTATTCAGATGGAGATCCACGTCAGTTTCTGAATCGCCAGTTTCTGGCTCAGAGCTGGAAGAACTTTCAGTGGAGCCTTCCTCGTCACTCCCAGTATCAGAATCAAAGGCGAGGAGCTTAGTCTGCAAGAAAGGTATGAGTTAGTCTTTGGAGGCATGGGCGATATTTAAAAATTATAAGTAAGGGATGTACCTTCAAAGCTTCGGTACGAGAAATGTTTGGCTTAAGACTCGAGAGGCCAGGGACCGAAACCGTCGCAGCTGCAGACACCGAAGCAGGCGATTCGGCTACGGCTGGGCGATCCACTGAGCCCCCACTCATTTTTATTGAAATTTGAGTGCTGCTGGTTTTCTTCGAGGCTTCATTTTCTCGTGGCTTCAAGGGACTCGCCTCAGGAATAATTATCGGCGGAACGACATCCGATTTAGCCTTAGTGGTTTTTGGTTTCGGCTTCCTGCCTGTCTGCAGTACTGCTGGCGATTTCCCAGCTCTTTTCCTCTTTAGAGGTTGCTCATCTTCTTCGTCCTCAGAAGGAATCGCCCCTTCGATCTCGGCTTCCACTTCTGAAAAGAAAAAAGAGTTAGACGAATTTCGTAAAGTTATAAAGAAAAAATATAAAAGATTCGTTACTTACCAGCAGGGACTTTCAGCTCATTAACAAGAGCGGCGATATCTTTGCAATCACCTGGCACAAAATAACCAGTAAACGTCACCTTGTTATGATGAGACTTCGGTTTTCTATTCGCTAACATATATTCAGAATCTGGTACTAAGGGTGCTTTATAAAGAAAAGGTGGGCGAATATGTTTCTGGAAAATTGGGTAAGGGCGATGTGGATACTTTTTCTCCCATACTTTCCTCCATTTAAGGATATATTATCGCCACGCTTCTCTTCTATGTTTTTCCATTTTTAAGCTTAAAAGAGGGCGATTCGTAGGGTCATACTTGAATTTGTAAAAGCGCTCAAATTTAACGGTTTCAAGGTGATGCTCATAATTACCTTTCCTCTTCTTCTGCTGCGGCACCTGTAAAAGAAAAACATCGACGTGAGTACGTTTTCGCTTCGTTTCAGGAAGTTGAAAAATATTCAGTTTAAGAATTTCGTCTGCCGATAGTCCAAAGTTGATCCCGATTACTATCTCCCACCACTCCTCGAACTCATTTGTAGAAGAAGGGTTTCCGTCAGGAATTGGCAATTCATCTGGAGAAGGTAAATAGGCTTCATGAAGATGGCCGAGGTACCCAACATATCTTGAAGTTGGCAGTGCTGAGCGAGTAAGTCCCTGGTCATTTCTGTCTATTAAGAACGGGCATGGGATCGCCTGGGTATAGCCGAATTGCCTTGACATGTAGTTTGGGCAATAAGCTTCAGACCCACTGTTCTTGAAGTTATTGTCGATCATCAGGTTGCGGCTTGTTAGGGCATTGCACCAGTTTCCCCACCATTGGGAGTAAATGTCTTCATCAACGTCGTTGTCATCAGTTATCTCCCAACCATAGGTAAGCCATTTGGGTGGAAATCGCCAGCTAAGTATCGGACACCAGGTGTTGGGCGATTCACGAGTGTCCAAGAAGTAGGCGATAACGTCTTTGAGATGAGGTAAGGTGATAACTCCTTGAAAGATGGTATATCCGAAACATATGTCTGATGATCGCTCTGGAAGCGTGACGATGTCTGGGAAGTACATGAATAGCCATGCCTGGATCATCCACATCGGCCCACTGGAGCATCGGTGCGTCTTGACTTTACCATTCTTTACCATACTGTGCAAGCATCGGTAAAGATGTCCAAGGATGAACTCGCCCATGTTTAAAGGATGGCCTTCGGCGAGGGCAACGGCGATGCGAAGACACTCGTGGGTAACTCGGAAGGAAGCTGGACATATAATGAATTTGGCGAGAAAGTAGGCTAGAAAAGCAATGTGCTCGTCAGCAGTTGGAGGGAGATGGTTTTGGCCGATGTTTGCTGATAGGAAGTTTTTAAAGCTCTTTGCTGATTTTTCGGGGCGAAGGTGTAAGTTCGGGAGTGTTTGGCAGTTGAGAGGCGATATTCTGATACCGGTTATGTTAACATTGAACATACAAGCGAGATCTAGTAGGGTGATCGACATCGGCCCCCGCCTGAAGCAAAAGGTGTTGGTGGTGTCTGACCAAAATAGGGAAGCTCCAAAGCAGTAGTGTTTGGCGATGGGGAAAGTGTTTTGGCTTATTCCAATTAAATCATACAGGCCGATGACCTTCCAAACATCGTCGTAGTAACCGTGAAGTCTTAGAATCCAACTTTTATAATCGGCGTTGGTACTCGGCCAGTTTCGGAAGGTTTCACCGGTCCATACGGAGGAGTAGTGGAGTTCAGAGAAGCGAGGAGGAGCATGATCTGGGAAGGGAACTGCGGTTTCACAGAGTTCTGAAGGAGTGGTGAGAATCGGACCAACAGAGAATCGGTTGTCATCTAGTTCTAAAATTACCTCAAAGGAAGTTGACGGGGCAGTTGAGCGAACCTCGGCGATTTTGGTTGATGCTTCAAGAACGGCTTGTTCTTGTTGAGACATGTTGACTTGGTGATTCGTGTTGAAGAGTAGGCGATTTAGATCTAGAAAATCGGCAAGAGGTCAATAGATTTGAGAGAATTTCGGGGTCAAAGATTCAGGTAAATCCAAAAAAGGAAAAATTGACTATTTTATATCCGGGAAAAGCGGTTACTGAAGTTCAAAAGTCAAGAAGAATATTACCGCGTGGGCCTTATGGCGTGGAGCGAAGCCCATGTGAGTCTCTAGGCCGAAAATAACAAGCCCAGAGCTGAAACTCTAAGCTTGTTGGGGGCATTGTTTGCACCGGCCCAGAGATCTGGGTAGAAGGTGATGGACTCAAAAGTGACGAAGCCCAAAACTTGGTGAAAAAGCTGAATGGGCTCATATGGGATTTCAGCCCAATAGGAGCTATATTTATTTTAACCTTTTTTATTTAGTTTCTTTTGTTAATTAGGAGATGGAATCTCATTAGAATTAGGACTCTTTATGAGGGTTTGTCCCTATAAATAGCTAGTATTATTGTATTACTATTTTCATCAACACATCATTAATCAAAACCAAAGCTCAGGCTTTTTATCCCAATCTCCGGATTGAATCTTAGTTTAGGAGTAGAATTGATATTAATCTCGCTTGGATCTCAGGATTCCCAGATTAATACTGTTAGTTTAATCGAACGGCGGCAATGTCATTCACAATTTGGACAACGTCACTTGAATTCGGATTACGTCACTTGAATTAGGGTTACGTCATTCAAATTCTGTTTACCTCATCTAGAATTACCCCGGTTAAAGCATCAGTACCTAAAGTTACCCATTAATAAATTCAAAGGTTTGAGCAAGGTGAAAATCTCGTGAACAGTATCTATGGCATTTTGTAGTGTTTTTTGTGGTTTACACCATGAAACACTGCAAATACATCATAAACACTGCAAATACACCATAAACACTGCAAATACATCATAAACACTGCAAATACACCATAAACAATGCAAATACACCATAAACACTGTAAATACACCATAAATATACTAAAACGGCAGAAATACACTATAAATAAACCAAAAATACACTAAAACGTAAATATATTATAAATTTACTACAAATGCACCATAAATCAATTTTTTCTTTACAAAATCAGTAGGATTAAACAAATCTATGAATAAGAGAATACAAAATAAATGATTATATGAATAATAAAACAATTTTATAAACAAAAAATTATAGATCTACAATAATTTATTTACAAAATATTTAAATCATTATAAAAAAACCTAAAAAATTACACAAATCTAAAAACGAGTCGAGAAATCCATAGCGCAAACGGAAGAGACGAACGGATTAGCGCGAACCGAAAAGACGAACGGAAAAACGACCGAAAACGATGAGAAATCAATCGGAAGTAGACGAACGGACGCGCGACTGGAAAGACGAACGGAAAAGTAATCGGAGGAGATAAACTGAAAATTAAATGAAAAAGAAGAAGAAAAGAAGTTATCACATTCCTGTATAAAAAAGGGAGTACCACCTTCGCCCTTCCTGTCTGCTTCTTTTTTGACAGTTGATGTCACATTCCTGTATAAAAAAGGACAGGTTTCAAATTTTACTACTCTTTTATATGTTTAGAAGAGGTACCTTAGACTCATTAGTTAAGGGAAATTATGATACAAAGAAATCTCTGCAAAAACTGGAAATAGTGAACAAATGGAAAGGATAATTCAATTTATTTGTTTGTGAATTTAATAGAATTTATTTGTTTGTGAATTTAATTTAATTTGATTTGATTACAAAGTGTTGTTTGTAATAAGAATTAGAAGAGGAGTATTATATAATTCAAAAGGGTTACACTTGTATCAAATGCTTGCAATGCAAAATATAAAAGATTTAATATGACTTAGTTAGGTTAAGTTTAGGAAATAAAATTAAGAAAGAAAAAATGAAGAAGACGATTATAGAAAATAGTTACATGGAAAAAAAGTTAAAATCACCTGTAGGTGATAGCAGGTCAATGATATAAGTGGTACCTACACTTCAATGGTACTGTATAATAAGCCTTTTTTTAGAATTATCATTTGTTATCACCGTTCTCCCGTTTTCTTTCTCTGTTTCCTAATACTGTTATCACTTATAAATTCTCAACAACAAAAAAACTCCTATCACTTAGTTTTGAAATGAGGCGTACAACAAAATACTTATAAGTTGTTGATCTTCTTTGTTAGCAATTTTCTGTTCCTATATGGCGAAGAGTACAGTTCTTGATAATCCAGGTTAGTATTGATTTTTATACTTTGTTTACAAATTATGATAAAATTAATTTTTTTATGTAATATATTAATTGCTTATAATTCAGTATGGAGATTTTTATTATTTTATTAAACTAATTTTTAAATTTAAGAGTAAAATTATAACATGTTTACTCTAAAAAATTATTTAAATTTAGAGCTTCTAACTTACTAAAAACAAATTCGAAAATAGCAAACAGCAATTTGATTGTTAATTAAGTTTAGAAAAATTAAAGTGAAATACCTTACAGCCTCTATCTTGATTAATTGTATATTGTTAGATTTAAATAAAATAAATACTTCTACAAAATGAGGTTATATTATTTTTAGTATTTATTTTATAATTTATATTAGTATATAATATAAATAGATTACAATTAATAGCACCAATCATCCTTATTTAATGTAATTAAAAAATCACTTATCATAATTTAATAGAGATTTAAATCGTTCTGTTAAACTAAAGTTTGCAATTGAAAAAAAAAAGATTTCAACTATTTTTCAAAAAAATCTTATGAGAATTTCAGATTTCAGAAATGGTGCTAAGAAAGAATAAATAAGAAAAAAACAAAGTCAAAACGTTATTTAAAAAGAATTATAGCTATGATTTTAGAAAATTTGAAATTGATTTTCTTAAGGTTTTTTACTTTATTTATGTATATTAAGAGTTACTTTTACAAAATTAATTTAACGATGTTTAAGTTTATATAAAATTTTATGTTGACAAATAGTAATCATGATACATGTATATTTTAATCTTCAAAATATAATTGTTAATTTATAATTTTAGTACAACTTATATTATAAATGTCGATTTTTTACCATCTATACAAAAGAAAATGTACAAAACAAAATAGAATTTTTTATATATTATATATATATATAGTCTAATAAAATAGTAGAAAACTTTTTTTGAAAAAATTAGATTCATCAAAAAAATATTAGATTTGGCATGTAGAATATCTTATTTTTCCAATTAGTTGAAATAATTTTATTATTATTTATTGTAAATTGTTGCACCGGACGCAGTAGAAAACTTTAAAATTGAACGCATCAAGAGGTAAGTTTCATTAACATTTGCATTCAATTTTGTTTCTTCATAAATGTAATAATAAATATATTTAAAATAGACAGTTAATGAAAATTATGTAAACATAGTTCAATAGATATACAGAAAAACTAAAATAAAATATTAAACAATAAATCAAACCATTTTCAAATTCCTATTCACAAAAGATATAAGTCTTTTGATGGTAAAATTCTAAAATTAATTAATTTCTTTTATAACAGAATATTGTTTATTATGTTGCATTATTTTTAAGAAAAATTAAAAAAATATAATGATAAGATTAATAATAACAATGATGCATGCTCATTTTAGTACTAAAATAGAAATGATATCTATAAGTTTAGGCAACTCTCATACTATCAGTATCCACATTTTCATAACATATTTAATTAACGATGTACAAAATTAAAGCAATTTTGATTAAGCAAATTAAACTAATAAATACAAACTAGCTGCATCTTAAATTATATAAAACAAATTAAATCTAAAAAAATCTAAAACAAATCATATTAAATCATAAAAAAAAAT
Organism: Mercurialis annua; assembly: GCF_937616625.2. Taxonomy (NCBI): domain Eukaryota; kingdom Viridiplantae; phylum Streptophyta; class Magnoliopsida; order Malpighiales; family Euphorbiaceae; genus Mercurialis; species Mercurialis annua. The sequence continues at coordinate 31,464,407 of NC_065577.1, read as the reverse complement.
TAAATAATTCTAATTATATTAATTAAATTTCATTTAAATTATTTCATATAATTTAAATTACTTTTGTATAATATGTATTAATTTTTTTAATTGAATGTGTATAGGTCGAGATGGTTTCAACTATACGAACTCCTATTTGCATACGTACCCCCCAACAACGAACTCGGGTAAAGACATGATGAGAACATTGAATAGAATGCGTATGGCTACTAATAAAAAAATTGAACTGCAGGTTACCGAAGTTAATAATCAGATGCAAGAAATTATATTTGCTGGAAATATTATAAATGAAGAAACAACAAACTGTGTTGCTCTGCGTAACACTTTACTAGAAGGTGATAAAATACTTTTTGATTTCGTAATGGATAGTGAAAATCCATTTACAAATTACGCGTCATTTGTAAAAAAAAAAAATACAACAACGTAAAAAACGCGGTATAACAGTGAAATATTATTGGCATAATCACATGATGCGGTCACTGCATATATTAAATATTTCATATAACAACCACTAATATTGATACAACTACGGGATGGTGGTACAAAACATGTCCACAATGTTATAGCGGTATAAAATTGCACCAAGACAGAACATTGTGCAACAAATGTGGTATAGAAAGTGATCCAATCAGCTGGTAAAAGTTTAACGTTGTTAAGTTATATTTATATATAAATAAAATTAATTTATAAATTATTATTGTTTGATTATGGTATTAAAGAATATGACATTAGATTTTATTACCTGCAAGTACAAGTTAAACTTAATAGTTAAAGATAATACCATGGCCAGTTCAGCATCTTTTTTGGAAAAGTTGCGGAGGAATTGATTGGACTTCCTATTCAGTTACTACTGCCACAAACAATCCGTGAACGACATGAACGCCAAACACTTTTTCCAAGAGCACTTTAGAACATAATTGGCATCACAAAGATATTTCAAATGATTATCACCAGACAGGAGGCAGATGCTACAAATCTTACGTTGAAAGTTATAGAAGTATTTCCGAATAATGAATTTGCTGATTATTCTAAACAAGCAATAGAGCCAATTCGTCAAATGTCTCAAACTTCATTAGTATTGACACCAATCTTTACTGAAACTACAGACGAATCATCAAGTAAACGCCTAAAAATAAGGTAAGATAACTAAAATATTACAATACTTTTAATTTTTTTATTGACTAAATAATAAAACGATCTTTATCATTGTTGTGTACAAATAGTATTGAAGACAAAGGGGAAAACAAAGAAAAGAAAGACGAAAAGCCTGAAAAAGAAGAAACAAGCAAGAGTAGTTGTAAAGCAAAAGAACACAAAAAGTAAATAAGTTCCACTGCAACTTAGCTTTGATAAATTACAAGTTTGGTTATTTTGTTGTTTATAAAATATTATGTTTATATGTGTTAAAATTAGAGTTATATATATTGTTGTATAAATAAATTTTGTTATAAACTTTTTTGATGTAATATATACACTTAAATATCATACAATAAAAATTTGCAGCGTAGCGCGGGTGGTGTTACGGTGCGGGTGGTGTGCTATATATGTTAAGAGAGAATCCTTAAATATTCAAATATCCAATCTTAAGTTAATCCTTACAGTTCCCTGTGTATTTTGAACTTCGTCAAGAATTGCAGCTAGAAGTGTAAATTTGCCTGAGCCAACTTCTCCGCAGACGGCCATTTTGTCGCCCGGTTTTATCTCCAAGTTTACATTTCTCAGTGTGTGTTTTGATGAATTCTCTTCCCATGAAAAATTGGCAGCATCAATAGAAATGGCACAATTTGCATTCTTTATAGGTTGCTTCTGTCGGACATTTCCATTCTGCAATTCTGGTGCCTCAAGATACTTCACAATTCGTGCAAACGCTACCTTTGCTTGAATAACAACTCCAATAATATCAGGTATAGTTTGAATCGGGTCTTTTACAATTCGTAAAGTGGCGACGAAAGTGAAAACATTATTAGCATGAAGAGGAAGTTTAAGAAAATAACATGCACCAAATGTAGCAGCAGAGACCAATAAAGGAGAACTCCAAGACAGAAAACTGTTATATGCTTTTTGCAGTGTACAACGGATAACCATTTATACTCAACTTTCCTTAAATTTTCTATAACATTCTTGAAATGTATTTCCCATGCATACAATTTCAACACCTTCATATTAACTAAAGCTTCAGTGCAGGCCTTTAATCTTTCGTCTTGTGCCACCATAAGCATAGACTGAAACTTATGCTGCAACTTTGCGAGCGGAGTATTGCAGAGCACAGTTATTATAATAACAACTAAGGCTGCAACTGTTGCTAGCCCTACCGCGTTGAACAGAATGACCAGAGAGATGCAGAGCTGGAGACTTGTTGTCCAAGTCTGATGAAACCAAAATGGAAACTTGCTGATTCTATAAGCATCTACAGTTACATAGGTCATTATCTCACTTCCTGAGTGCATCAGTCTACCAGCATTTGATAATCTCAATTGTTTCCGATATATTGCAGCCGTGAGCAAGGACCTGACCTTCAAACCGTTGAGCCTGGACTAAAAATACCATTGCCGTTGTGATAATGACTCTAAGCTTTTTGAGATGAAAAGTGCTAAGGCTAATACCAGGCCTTCATATTTAAAACTTGATTTTCCTTCAGCAACCAAAATGAAATTGTTAAGCAGCAAAGGACCTGCTGACAGAGTAAGTATCTTTAGTAACGCGAAAGAACCCGAAATGAAAATGTCTTTCGAGTGGCATGATACGGTTGTCCTCAATAGTGAAGGTTGAGATGATGATTTAGCTTCTTTTTGCTTGTTGATTTGCTCTAAAAACTGCACGTAACAGCTTTCTGCTTGATCTACTCGACGCAACTTCGGTATATCTTCATCCTCAAGAGTCTTTTCTTTGCCCTTTTTCATAAGCGAATTCAACCACCAAAATGACAAGCTACTGTAAACTCCTGCTTTAGCAAACGGAGTAGCTTAATCGGATTTACTAATGCTGCTGGCCTGATCTCCATTCAAAGGAGCGTAAAGGCCATTTTCGTTGTCATCAATCTCGTCTTGTTTATAGCTCTTACAAGCACAAAACAACAACAGTATTGCTCCTGGAAAAGACACAATATCCAAAGCTACTTTGACTGACACTCCATTACCTAAAATGGCAGCAAAGAGCGACAGAGCGCGATTAATTACAGAAACCAATAATGCAAGGGCAGCCAATAACCGCAATGGTGTTCTTCCGAAATGTCTCCCTCGAAGACTTACGGTTAGACCTATTGACAAAGAAGTGAACCCTTGTAAGAACATTAGCAACCACCTGCCTAAGGGTAAGACAGTTTGAGTTTTTCTCAACTTCTCTTCCAAAGACCATATGCCCAAGCACAAGTACACTAATCCAAGACCGCCATTAAAGATTGCAGAGGCTATCCGTAAACCCGAAAAGCCTCGAATTCGAGACGGATATTTATCCCGTGATTTTTTTATTGAGATGAAAGAGAAGTATAATCAGAAGCAAGAAATCCAGCAAAATCATCAAGGCGAGATTGACACATGAATTAGGCTGCCTTAAACCCACAAAATCATAACTGGATGGCCATTCATTAATCTTTGAACTTGCAGAATCCCCCTCTTATAGCTAAGTACAAAAATAATCCAATTATTTTCAAAAAATTCCTACAGAGATAGGAAACGAACCTATGACCTCTTGATGCATTTGGAGCTGCCTTAACCATCTAGGCTAGGCCCACACTGGCAAAAATTCCTTCTTTTCAAAACATTACATTTTTTTTTCATTTTTGGTACATGATGACAATAATGACAAGAATAATTGACAAAAGAACTGCAATTATTATAGCAGAAAAAATCTTAAAATAAACAAAAAAAAGTGAAGAATATATATTGTTTGGTTTGTAAGAAAACAAAAACTTTCCAGCAGGACATACCTAAAGACCAAAAGAACTAGTAGTACGAGATTCTACGATATTCTGATTTAGAATTAATTCATAATGAATTGTACATATAAATTCGAGAAAATTTCTAAAGAAAGCGAAAGAATCCAAACCTTGATTAATAGAATGAACAAAATTTCATAATGAATTGTAAATATAAATTCGAGAAAATTTCTAAAGAAAGTGAAAGAATCCAAACTGGGTGTATTTTGCCTAGTTCATTTTTTGAATTTTAGTAATCTCTCAGAAAACCATCATAAAATGTACTTAAATAATGACTCGTATTAGGTAATATAATCGTTTCAATTGCGAACATCAAAAATTTGACTTTGAACTCATCATTTGCAGGTAGCCTATCTAGCTCTTTAGCTAGGTATTTAATATCACAAGTCACTTTAGAAATATTGTACTTTTTGAAGACATCGTAATTACAAGCTCCTAAGTATTTACAAACATCTAGGCCTCTCGAAGATAACCCTAAAGATCGTTCAACATAATTTGTGGTGATTTTTATTCTATCATTATGCACAGACAATTCGTATGTTTTCACATCAAACCTAAATGCAAAACCTTCAATTAAGCTATTTTTTAAATTTTGACTCTGAATGTCTAAAAGCCCACCAAATCTAAGATCTTTAACATTCTTGATCTTGGCATCATCAAATTTTTCCACAACATTACAAAACTTGCGCACCGCACAACGAGTCTCAAAATAACCCTGAAATATATTGTAAGCACATTAAAATTTAATTGCTTATGATGTTATATTTTTATAAATTAATCATAATAATAACAATAAAACAAACAACATCCAAACATAACAAGTATTCGTCAAAATTGATATAACAAAAATAATATTTAAAAAAATTAAAAATTAAAAATATACACTATTTAGTTAACAAAAATTTTCAATTAAAAATATACTTATTCAGTTCAAAATGAGTATACCTTGGATGATGTCATATGCTCCATCTTTGTTTTAGAATTTAATTCAACGACTTCCTTATCAATCATTGTTCTGTGTAATTAATACATTCATAATTAACTCAACAAATTAAAATTAATCAAATATTTGTAAAAATTCTACACTTCCATCACCACATTACCAAAGAAAATAATCTGTCATAATAATAAAGTTAAAAAAAACTAAATAATGATAAGTCATAATAATATGGTTTTAAAAGTTTAGTGCTGCGATTCTAATACACATGAAAATCATGATTATCATGTATTTTTGAATTTACTATTAGACAATGGATTAACAAATCTTAAGAAAATCAATCTTTCACCAATACTTCTCCACTTACTAACTTTAAACTAGAAGGTCTAAACAAGAATCAAATTCTCTGTATGAAAAGTGATTTTATTATCATCTGACAATTTACTATCTTGTCTATATTGACAAGTGCTGTTTTTCTTTTGGCGTTCAATCATTGAGTTGTTGGTTTTTTGCATGATATCCCCATGCAAACTTTTTAGTTCTTAAAGTTATTCTCTTCTTTTCTTTTCTCTGTTTATGGACTGCTGGGCTGGTTTTCTGTTTCAGATGGCTTCGTCAAGATTAGGAGATGTTTATTCTCGGACTGTGGTGGAGGAGGAGGACGAGGGTAGGTTAGATGTGGTAGAAGAGGAGGAAGGAGTGGAAAAAGGATTCCAGTGGTGCCTTGTGGGAAAATTACTAGAGGAGAAACAAATTAATTTCGCTATGATAAAGAAAATTCTGGCAGGGATTTGGAAGACATTTATGGGAGTTCAAATATAGATGGTGGAGAAAAATTTGTTCCTGTTCAAATTATACCATGAAATGGATTTGAGAAGAGTGGTGGATGACGGCCCATGGACATATGAACAAAATTTACTTATTACTAAACGTTTGAATATCGGTGAGGTTCCAGTAGAGATTCCGCTAAGTAATGCTGACTTCTGGATCCATGTACTCGATGTTCCGGCAGGTTTTGCTACGGAGAAGATTGGAGAGAATGTTGGAAATTACGTTGGAAATTTTATTGCTTGTGATCTAAAGGCTGTAAGAGGATCAGGGATGAAGTCTTTCTGTATTCGTGTTAGTCTGGATGTTCTTAAGCCACTCAAAAGACGCATGAAGTTGAGAAGAGGAGGTGGTAACTGGAGTTGGATAAATTTCCAATATGATCGTATGCCGACGTTTTGTTTTTTTGTGTGTGGAATTATTGGACATTCGGAAAAGTTCTGTGCTCAGTACTTAAAGAATCCAATACCGAAAGAGTTCTTGCCATATGGGGTTTGTATGAGGGCAGACCCGAGGAAAAAAGTAGTTAACACTGGAGATCAATACTTTGGGTCGACCAGTCCCACTAGGGTTTCCAATGAGAAAGAAGATGATGAGGTGGAGGATCTAAATGGCAAGTTAGAGGAGAATCTGATTATTTCCTATCATAACAATATTATGTATTCAAATCAGGCAGGTGGGATACAGGTTGGATGAGATAAGGGAATCTCAAATTCAAAGTTTGGAGGTAAATCTGCTAATTCAAACTTCCTTGTTAATAAAGATTTGGAGGCAAAATATTATGGTAAGGTGGATGAGTTGACCTTCCAAAAGAAAGCGTATAAAGGCGGGTCTGACGGTTGGTATTATTTCTAATGGGCCGAACTTTCAAGTTGTGGATATGATTGTTGACCCTAGTATTTCTGGTCCGGTGGGTCCTGTCATTCAGGCCCACCAATCAAAATGAATGTTGTTGCTTGGAATTGTTGTGGATTTGCCAGCCCAAGAGTCATTCGATTCCTTAAACATATGGCTAAAACTTACAGACCAGATATTATTTTTCTTTGTGAAACAATGATCAATTCAGCTCGTATAAAAGCTGTTAGAGTTGCTTTGTCATTCGATGGACAGATTAGTGAGGATAGTGAGGGGCATAAATGGGGTCTTGCATTGTTATGGAAAGGTTCGTTTGTCATGAATCATAACAGTAAGTGTGCTAATTTTATTAACGTGATGGTTACAAACATAAATGATGTTAGTTGGAGGTTGATAGGTTATTACGGATATCCGAAGAGATTTAGGAGGAGAGATTCTTGGAATATGTTGAGGGAGCTGAGTTCTTACTGTAGTGCTCCTTGGTGTATCATTGGGGACGTCAATGATCTCTTGTCCAGAGAAGAGAAAAAAGAGGGTCAGAACCAGCCGATGTGGATGATAAATGGGTTTCGCTCAGTTGTGATGGATAGCGGATTAGAGGATTTGGGGTCAAAGGGAGGCAATTTTACGTGGGAGAGGGGCAAAGGCACGCTAAGATGGGTGGAGGAGAGGTTGGATCGAGCCCTGTGTAATTCTGCCTTGAGGGATTTATTTTGTAATGCAGAGGTTACTAATTTAAGCATTACTTCCTCTGATCACAAGCCGATTTTGTTGTCTTATTTAGGTGAACCCCGTGCCCGTTTAACTCGGCGATTTCGTTTGAAAATATTTGGATTGAGAAGAAGGATTACAAGTCTGTGATAGAATTGTAACATATGTGCTTCAATATTGACCCGTATTAAAAACACTTCAGCAGCTTTAGAAGGGTGGGGTCGTGATAATGTGCCAAAATTCTCAAAGGCAATTATCAGCATGAAAAGGGAGATTGGGGCTTATCAGGGCATGAGAGATTCGGAGGGGACTTACAATTTTAAGAGAAGTTCAGCTGAGCTTCATGTCTTGTTAGAGGAGGAGAAAGTTTTTTGGAAGCAAAGAGCTAAGAGTTTTTGGCTGAAAGATGGCGACAGTAATTCAAAAATTTTTCATAACTTTTCTTCGGAGAGAAAGAGGAGAAACCGTAACTTACGGTTGCAGGATGAGAACGGTATATGGAAATACTCAGAGAAGGAAATTGCTGCTATCATCAGGAGGTACTATTAAGATTTATTTGTCTCCTCCATTCATATTTTTGATCCTACTGAGTTTGATGTGGAGAAATCAGTTACGGTTGCCCATAATGAAGTCCTTTTGGATCAGTTCTCAGAGGAGGAAGTCAGAAGAGCAGCTTTTAGCATGTTTAATGAAAAATCGTCGGGCTCCGATGGCCTGAATCCGGATTTCTATAAACATCAGTGGGACATAGTCGAGCAGGAGGTGGTTTCGATGTGCCGTAAGTTCATGGACTCAGGTAAATTGGAGAATGGTCTCAATGACACTGAGATTATTCTTATTCCAAAAGTTAAAAAGCCGGAGTCAGTGCTTGATTTAAGACCAATTTCGTTATGTAACGTTGCTTATAAAATCCTTTCGAAGGTCCTTGCAATCCGCATGAAGCATATTTTTCCGCTGATCATAGCTGAAAACCAAAGTGCGTTTGTAGAGAGTAGACTTATTATGGATAGCTTCTTGGTTACTTTCGAGATTCTGCATTATTTGAAAAGGAAGCGGCAAGGCTTAGTTGGTGCCGCAGCTTTGAAAATAAATATGAGCAAGGCATATGACCGTATTGAGTGGCCCTTCGTTCGTTTTATGTTGCTGAAATTAGGCTTTGGCAGTAGATGGGTCGACTTGGTGATGGAGTGTGTTACCTCAAACAAATATACCAGCATAGGTGAGAGTTATGATGCGGCTCCTATTATTCCCACCTTTGGGTTACGTCAGGGAGATCTTGTTTCGCCGTACCTATTTATTATATGCGCAAAGGGGTTGAGTTGTTTGATCTCTGAGGCAGAGAGGTCCGGCTGCTTACATGGTATCACCATTTGTAGAGATGCTCCGTCGGTAAGTCATCTGTTTTTTGCAGATGATTGATATCTCTTCTTCAGATCTAACATGGACGAGGCAGCTTTTATGAAGTCAATCTTAGGCAAGTATGAGCGGATGTCGGGTCAGAAGGTGAATTTCTAGAAGATAAGTATAATGTTTAGTAAGAATGTCAAAGGGAATTTGAGGGGTGACATTTATGGTCTTCTAGGCCTTTTCGGAGGTTGAGGATCAAGGGAGATATATGGGTTTACCATCTCTCGTGGGTAGAAATAAAAGGTAGATTTTCTTTTTTATTAACGAGAGGGTTTGGGCGAAAGATAAAGGGCTGGAACAGTAAGTCGTTGTCTCGTGGCGATAATGTCACGACCCAAAACTATTGAGCCGCAACCGGCGCTAGGGAACGGGAGTGGTAGCTCCGGAACCCGTAGCAAGCCTAAAATCACAATTAATTTTTCGCAAATAATAAATGAATACATTAAACATTAACCAACGGAAGCAACACATTTATATATATCACATAATCAAACATATACACTAACTGTTTCAAAACCTCGCGGGCTCTAGTTACCGTACCATGTACGAACTGGCCTCGCGGTACTATATACATCAGTTAGTGTCTCGAAGCATCTTACCGGCATCTGGGGCCGTGGATCATATACTAAACACGTAGCCTATCAAAAAGCATTTAAACAATGACAGCAGTTAATATATACAATAAAAAATGAACTGCTATCTAGGCTACTATTCTATTGACGCAGGACCCTACTGCAGCATTCACAGAAGTCATAAACTAACATATACAGATGACTTCTGCACTTCAAAATTGGCTTCTAGCTAGGTCCACAAACTAAGCACCTGTAAGACGTCAAAGGTGAGGGGTCAGTATTTGGGGAAATACTGAGTGAGTTGTCATTTACTAACAGTATTAGTATGAAAACATAGCATCGCATTTCAAGAAAACAATAATATGAAACATATAAACACGTATTTGATCCGTACGAAACTAATATCCTAGCATGCGACACATTTCTCGAATAATCATTATCAATCAACCCAATCGTAAATATCATTCGCGAGTCCAACTCGCTGGTGGCCCAGCCACTAGATACGGGGACTCCAGACTACACCGTAGCCGAGTACTCACTCGTATCAGAAACCCAATCGTAAATTTCATATTCATCAACAGCTCCCAGCTGTGTCAAGTCATTTCTCAAATGCAACTATACTAGACTGACTCGATACTGGTGATCACACAGCCTATTGACACCCAATAGGTAGCTAGTTTCTTCGGATCGCATACTAGTTCTCATATATAGAATTTAAATAAACATATAACATTTCAGTCAACTATATATAATGCGATGCGTGAAAACAGTATATATATATCAAATAGTTTTAATACATGAAAGTAAAAGCACAACTCACAGTGACCGCAATCCAAGAAATGATGTGATCGATCTGATAGTACGCTCTCGCTAGTCCGCCTCTACTGACTCCACTACTCGCTGACACGTCTGATACATCGTTAATAGTTAGACGTGATTCTCGCATTCTTATACGTATAATACTTTTAAGTTTTAGGATTTAGTTTCATTTTATACTTGTTTACGTATTCAATAACTTTAGTCGTATAAACGACTTAGCGAATACTATTTCTCATAATTGAGGATCGCTTAACGTCCTTAACGTTTTCCATTGTTATTAATTATCTAAAACGTCGAGCTAATCTCGAGATTAATGATTCTCAAAGTCCGAAACCCGTCCTTTAGAGTCAAATCATTCAAAACGTCAAACACCTAAATCAATTACAGCTTGCATACACGTGGAGGTAAGTCGGGGTGCACGGGCGTGCCCTTCGGTGGGTGCACGATCGTGCAACCAAGTGCACGTTCGTGCACCTCAGGGGTACACGTTCGTGCACTTCCAGTGCACGTTCGTGCACCCTGAAGAGTGCACGTTCGTGCACTTCAGGTGCACGTTCGTGCACCTTGCTAGGTGCACGGTCGTGCACCACGTGCACAGCCCCCCGGAAGTCGATTTCCGGGGTTTCACTACCATCTTGACGTGCCTCACACACCCACGCTCAATACCCATATCACGGTTTCTTCAAAAACGTCATAATAATCTCAAAAACGTCAAATTACAACCTAAATCATAATCCTATCCAAAACAGCCAATAAATTATATTTTTGAACCAATTCTCGAGATATTTACCTTGCTTTGATTCCCAAAGATGATAGAGTTTTCAATTCCGAAGAAATCGCCGCTTGAATCGCTTGAATCAGACGTCGAACGGAGAAACGGCGGCGAAACGTAATCGATCGACGAAATGAAGCTTCTGGACTATCTCTTTCTTTCCCAACCTGATTCTCCTTCTTTCATAATTCCTTAATTATATATGATTTGGCTAAAAGCTCATTTGGGTCCTTGTTCTTTTTGATTCTTATCATTTATCCTTTAAACTTTTCTTTTATACGATTTAGTCCATAGCTAAATCTATAAACTCTTTTATTACGACTTACACGTACTATTTATATCCGATAAATATGCAAAGCTCGATATTAACACTTTCCCGTCAAAATCCAACATTTCTATTTTCGACACAAAGTGGCTAAATTACCACTTTGGTCCCTGTGCCCTATTTTGGACTTTTCTTGCCATTTTTTCTTTTAATTCCAATTCTAACTTTAGAATTGAAATATAATATAAATTTTCTCCGCAATAATCTTTTCTAAAACCGACCTGCTAAAACTTATTTATCGGAAAACTTTCCGATATCGTCACTTCTGCGACTCAAAACTGGACACGTGGTCTAATTAGCTGATTTTTTATTTTGGGGTATTACATTCTTCCCTCCTTATAAAAATTAGTCCTCGAATTTTCATAAATCTTGTTGGGATCTTAAGTTATCTTTACAATTTCTTTGACATTCATTAATACGTTTTGATCGCAGCCTTTCCTTTTTATTTAAACTCTTAGCTTTCCACACATCGCTATAACTTTATACTTACATTATCACTTTTGTCCTATTTGTCTTCTTTCTAAAATAGTGTGGCCCAAGGCGTATCTCCGACATCGTAATTCCGACATCTTGTTCAACTGGCTGTGATCTTTCTTCTGTTTCTCATTAGCGTCAATTAATCCTCATTCGATACTTCCCAAGTCTACTGTCTCATTCTTAGTCACTATCGGGTCGTTACTTGTCTCCTCTGTACGTGACTAGTCACGACGTGTCAGTTACATCTTTAATGATGTACCTATCTTATGCATATTCTTACGAATATTTTCTCTTGTAATCATAACTTGCAGTTATGATCTTTTCTATCGTCTGTGGTTATCACCTTCCTTTCTTAGCTGGTTCTTGTCATTTTTCACTTCTTTCTATTATTGTCTGACACCTCATTTCTCACTAACCAATCTTTCTCGAACTGCACTTTATCTAACACATTTGTTATTTCTTCATATAACTGAGCTTGATACACTCTTTATTATCTACCATTTCTCTTTTCTTTGCCTTATTAAGTCTTTGTGAACTTCATGCTATTCTGACAGTCGTGAATCTTCATCACTTGCTGTTATCTTAAACATTTCATTTCGCTTTACTTTTTGTCTTATGACTTGTATAGTCGTTTTCTTTGATTGATACTATTCGTATCTTCATTCTCTTATCTTCTTCACCCTTTTCTCTAGTTACTTTGATTGACTTATCAGTCAAAACTGTCTCTTCTTTATATTCTAATTCCTTATTCTCGTTGATTTCTTAAGAATCCTATAGGCTTCTTTAACAGTTAATTTTCTTGAGAACTTTTCTCGTTAAATAGCTTTCGTTTAACTTCTTTCTTATCTTTAATTTCTAACTAACTTCATCTTTAACGGATCCATTAAATTCTTAATAACTTATTTATTCCCTTAATCGTTATTCCTTCCTACTATATAATCTACTTCCTCTTCTTCTCGAAGTGTTTTCTTAGCACTCATATCATGATTCTAATTGTCTTTTAAATAACTTGTTTTCTCCGTACTAGCATCATCTCTTGTCCTTATGACATCGTGACTTCTTAGCTGCAATTCACTCCTTTCTGTTCAAAAGTAATAAAGTATCACTTTATTCTTTACTTACTGTATTCACTGTATCTTTCCTTTGTTTATACTAGCTTCACCATTGCTGTTCTATTCTGACAATCTTTATGACGTATTTCTAGAACTTTCATTTCTCTAATCACCTTACTAACTCCCAAGGGTATATAAGTGTTCTCATTATACTTCCTTTCATAATATCCACAATTTTCACATTTACTAATACGTACGTCTATACGTGTGCCTTTCTCCTTTCTGTTAACGCAATTTATAATTTTTAATGCTGATATTAGTAACTTTACTTAATATCAGTCATATATCCTTTAAATATCACTTGATGTTCATCATTTATATTACCATCTTCTCGTCCTTCATACTTTTAATCTCTCTTTTTCAATTATGACTTTCAATTGCTATTTCGTTTATCTCAACATAAGAATAATCATATATCATCCTTATATACTCGTTACGTTTCTTTCGTCTAACACGACTCCCTGTCGTTTCACTCTTTACTCTATCGTAAGGATAAATATTGTATCATAAGTATTGCCAATGCATTGCAGCTTATCTGCGTATGCTCTCTGGCGACAATTCCTTATTCACATTCTTCTTTGGTTCCACTAGCTTTGTTGCAATAATTATTAATATGGCTTTATTCTGTTATTGGGGTTTCTTTTACAATTTTTATTCTTATTTAATAAGAATCTTTTATTCTTCGTCGCAGGGCTTTATATCCGAGTTTACTTACTAAACAAAACGACTTTAAAACTTCTTTTGGCTGCGCAGCTCTTTCTAAACCACTTTTCATAAATCATTTAAAATTGTTAGTACAATTTTTTCTCAGAGTGATGACATCTCTCATCACCAAGGAGTTGCTCAAAATCGCAGTTTCTTTATCATTATAAAGATATGATGCATGATCTACATTTTGAAAATCATTTTCTTATGCATTTCTATCGTGATTATGCAATATCATATGCGATGTCTGAGCACAATTATACCTGGAAAAATCATAAAAGTTTTTAAAATTCTCATAAAATCATAAGTTTACTCTAGATTATATGCTCTGCGACTATTAACGGCTTTCTTTATAATTATTGGGTATATTTCCAATTTTTGTATTGCTGTCATTTATATACTGTTCTTCTGTCACGGTCCTTCTCTCTCCATATCTCCGATAACTCAAATTTAATTTAAAATTCTCTAATGCTGTAATCACCATAATTACTTCTGCAATATTCTGTTCTACGTCATATACAGACGCAGATTCCGATGCTTCACATCGACTTCCTGTAAGTAATCCATCTCTTTCTTTAAATTTTAAAACGTAATATAGGAATTACGTTTGCGACAATTATATGATGTGATGTTTATTACATTATTGTTTCTGTAAGTTATATTTATATATATTCTTTTATTAAGCGCGTGTTTAACTACGACGCTTCCTATAGGTTCTCGCTTTCCGAGGCTTTATCCTATAAGCATAACCTATTACTAACATTCTATTATGCAATGCAGCAATTATACAAAGACAATAATGCAGTCACATAACACAATTACTTAAAGTACGTAAATCACTAATACCTGGAGGTGCCTGGTGCGGAACGTTAGGTTCCCTAATAACTACGCCTGTATGCCGGCCCCTAACTGTTCTACCAGAGTTTCTTCCACCTCTTTGCACGAAATAGGGGTTGGTTGTAGTTCTGGAGGACGTACTGACGTAATCTGGGTGGTACTCACGTCTAAAGTAATAAGGTCGTACCGGATCACCCGCCCACTCATGCTCTATTTCAATCCTACGGGCCATTGTAGTAAGTGTGCTAAAATGTTCGTCCACATGCTCATATAGCTCATCAAACTGAGGTCCTAAACCCCTGACATATCTACGATTAATGGTTCTATTGCTTTCGTTCAGACCAGGGACTCCCTCTGCCATCCGCAGAAAATCAGTAGAGTACGCTCCTACAGTCAACATTCCTCTAGAAAAAGAACGCATCTGCCTTCTAACCTGATTTAGGGCTATTTGCGCCTGACCGTTAGCTATGTCTGCATCTTCCCTCAAATTGCGGTATCTCCGCACACTTGACCAGAAATAGTCACCTCTGTATTCCTCGACATCTAATTCATCTAACTCTTCTTCTTCTTCTTCATACTCTTCTTCCTGAGGATTTTCCTCTTCTGCTTCTTCTTCTAATTCTTCTTCTGGATCCTCTTCAGGATCCTCTTCAGGGTCTTCCTCAGAATCTTCTTCAGGATCCTCTTCCGGATCTTCCTCCGGTTCCTCTTCCTCTTCTTCACTGTACTCTATCTCCGGTGAATGCATCCTAACTCGGTTTCCAGAAGAACTACCTATCTCCGACACAGACATATAGCCATTTTGATATATCTCTGGTGATGCTCTAATATTTGCGTGGAATCCATTCTGATGGACCCCAGATGGTTCGCCTACTTCGTTATGAAACCCGTTTTGAAATATAGGAGGTGCTTCCTCCCGTTCTTCCTCAGCATGCGACTGAGCTCCGTTTTGCCCAGACATGCTGAAAAGAAACAATTTCGAACGTAAGCGACCATCTGAGCCCATTTCACACGCAATTCCAAAATCAGCTTATAAAATGCAGTAAACATTTAGCATTTAATCCAGTCGCACGTAATTCGCAACAAATATCCATTTAAAAACCTCAGCGCAAGTAATAAACACTTTACCATCTCAATCATTCATAATTTGCAACCACATAACCACTTTCTATCTCTTAGTATGAGCAATAAATACTTAGTTGCCTTAGTCGTCCATATAAACAATTACTATTCACTTACTAACTTAATAGTCCTGGTTCGCGCGTGTAATGCCACGTACTACTAATGCACACCTAACACAATTACAGATAACCAAGGTCTGACTCTTGCTGCAGTAGTTCCTAGGTATACTTACTGACAAATACTCCCAGTCAAACAAGAAATCAAACAACTCTAGCAGTGGTAACTGGACCAACTGCTCTAAAACAAACATTGAAACAAACTTGCAGTGGTAACTGGACCAACTGCTCTGATACCAACATTGTCACGACCCAAAACTATAGAGCCGCAACCGGCGCTAGGGAACGGGAGTTGTAGCTCCGGAACCCGTAGCAAGCCTAAAATCACAATTAATTTTTCGCAAATAATAAATGAATACATTAAATATTAACCAACGGAAGCAACAGATTTATATATATCACATAATCAAACATATAAACTAACTGTTTCAAAACCTCGCGGGCTCTAGTTACCGTACCATGTACGAACTGGCCTCGCGGTACTATATACACCAGTTAGTGTCTCGAATCATCTTACCGGCATCTGGGGCCGTGGATCATATACTAAACACGTAGCCTATCAAAAAGCATTTAAACAATGACAGCAGTTAATATATACAATAAAAAATGAACTGCTATCTAGGCTACTATTCTATTGACGCAGGACCACTACTGCAGCATTCACAGAAGTCATAAACTAACATATACAGATGACTTCTGCACTTCAAAATTGGCTTCTAGCTAGGTCCACAAACTAAGCACCTGTAAGACGTCAAAGGTGAGGGGTCAGTATTTGGGGAAATACTGAGTGAGTTGTCATTTACTAACAGTATTAGTATGAAAATATAGCATCGCATTTCAAGAAAAAAATAATATGAAACATATAAACACGTATTTGATCCGTACGAAACTAATATCCTAGCATGCGACACATTTCTCGAATAATCATTATCAATCAACCCAATCGTAAATATCATTCGCGAGTCCAACTCGCTGGTGGCCCAGCCACTAGATACGGGGACTCCAGACTACACCGTAGCCGAGTACTCACTCGTATCAGAAACCCAATCGTAAATTTCATATTCATCAACAGCTCCCAGCTGTGTCAAGTCATTTCTCAAATGCAACTATACTAGACTGACTCGATACTGGTGATCACACAGCCTATTGACACCCAATAGGTAGCTAGTTTCTTCGGATCGCATACTAGTTCTCATATATAGAATTTAAATAAACATATAACATTTCAGTCAACTATATATAATGCGATGCGTGAAAACAGTATATATATATCAAATAGTTTTAATACATGAAAGTAAAAGCACAACTCACAGTGACCGCAATCCAAGAAATGATGTGATCGATCTGATAGTACGCTCTTGCTAGTCCGCCTCTACTGACTCCACTACTCGCTGACACGTCTGATACATCGTTAATAGTTAGACGTGATTCTCGCATTCTTATACGTATAATACTTTTAAGTTTTAGGATTTAGTTTCATTTTATACTTGTTTACGTATTCAATAACTTTAGTCGTATAAACGACTTAGCGAATACTATTTCTCATAATTGAGGATCGCTTAACGTCCTTAACGTTTTCCATTGTTATTAATTATCTAAAACATCGAGCTAATCTCGAGATTAATGATTCTCAAAGTCCGAAACCCGTCCTTTAGAGTCAAATCATTCAAAACGTCAAACACCTAAATCAATTACAGCTTGCATACACGTGGAGGTAAGTCGGGGTGCACGGGCGTGCCCTTCGGTGGGTGCACGATCGTGCAACCAAGTGCACGTTCGTGCACCTCAGGGGTACACGTTCGTGCACTTCCAGTGCACGTTCGTGCACCCTGAAGAGTGCACGTTCGTGCACTTCAGGTGCACGTTCGTGCACCTTGCTAGGTGCACGGTCGTGCACAGCCCCCCGGAAGTCGATTTCCGGGGTATCACTACCATCTTGACGTGCCCCACACACCCACGCTCAATACCCATATCACGGTTTCTTCAAAAACGTCATAATAATCTCAAAAACGTCAAATTACAACCTAAATCATAATCCTATCCAAAACAGCCAATAAATCATATTTTTGAACCAATTCTCGAGATATTTACCTTGCTTTGATTCCCAAAGATGATAGAGTTTTCAATTCCGAAGAAATCGCCGCTTGAATCGCTTGAATCAGACGTCGAACGGAGAAACGGCGGCGAAACGTAATCGATCGACGAAATGAAGCTTCTGGACTATCTCTTTCTTTCCCAACCTGATTCTCCTTCTTTCATAATTCCTTAATTATATATGATTTGGCTAAAAGCTCATTTGGGTCCTTGTTCTTTTTGATTCTTATCATTTATCCTTTAAACTTTTCTTTTATACGATTTAGTCCATAGCTAAATCTATAAACTCGTTTATTACGACTTACACGTACTATTTATATCCGATAAATATGCAAAGCTCGATATTAACACTTTCCCGTCAAAATCCAACATTTCTATTTTCGACACAAAGTGGCTAAATTACCACTTTGGTCCCTGTGCCCTATTTTGGACTTTTCTTGCCATTTTTCCTTCTAATTCCAATTCTAACTTTAGAATTGAAATATAATATAAATTTTCTCCGCAATAATCTTTTCTAAAACCGACCTGCTAAAACTTATTTATCGGAAAACTTTCTGATATCGTCACTTCTCCGACTCAAAACTGGACACGTGGTCTAATTAGCTGATTACTTATTTTGGGGTATTACAGGTAAAGAGATTCTTTTGAAGACGGTAGCACAGGCTATGCCTAACTACTTTATGAATGTCTTTCTGATTCCGCTAGATTTATGTGGCGAGTTAGAAAGAATGATGAATTCATTCTGGTGGGGTAGAAACCCTGAGGAGAGAAAGGGTATTTGTTGGGCGAGTTGTGATAGGTTTTGTAAACCAAAGAAGTTTATAGACATGGGTTTTAAAAAAATTCTTGATTTCAACTTAGCGATGTTATCTCGTCAAGGGTGGAGGTTGACAAGTAATCAAGATTCTCTCTTGAGTAGGGTGTTTAAGGCGAGATACTTTCCTCAATCCAGTTTTTTAGAAGCTAAGTTGGGTAGAACCCGAGCTTTGTTTGGTGGAGTATATTTGCCACCTAAGAGATTTTGATTAAAGGGGCGCGAGTGAGTATTGGTGATGGTCGTTCTACGTTTATTTGGGGCTCGCCATGGCTGCAATCAAAGGTTTTAGGTTTCATTACTTCGGAGATGGATCCGACATTGAAGGGCAGCAAGGTGTGGTAACTTTTTTGAGATGGGTCGAAGTATTGAGATCATTGTACTATCCGTGATGTTTTTAATCATTCATATGCTAACAATATTCTTGCAGTCCCTGTTAGTGTGAGGAATCTTAACGATTCATTGTCTTGGATTCTTGAAGCAAAGAAGAAGTTCTTGGTTCGTAGCGCTTATCGTTGCATAAGAGGTGAGATAGCAGATGGAAACTTGCCATTAGATGGGTTTTGCTGGAATAAGTTGTGGAATTTAAATGTCCCACTTCACATTCGTATTTTCTTGTGGAGAGGGGTGTCAGGCTTCCTTGTACTGCTGAGTCTCTTGCTAGAAAGAGGGTTTTTATTAATGAGTGTTGCCAGGTTTGTAGTTGTCATAAGGAATCAGCAGGTCATCTTTTCAGTGAGTGTGTTTTGGCTGTGGACTGCTGGGGTTTGGCGAGACTGAAGGTTGGCACTGGTATTGATTTGAACTTTAGAAACTGGTGTCGTGGCTGGTTATACGACTTGAGTGTTAAGGAAGCAGAGTTGGTGGCTGTTGTTAGCTAGAGAATTTGGTTAAACAGGAATAACATAGTTTGGGGAAAGAAAGGTGACAGTGCAGAAGGAATAGTGAATGCAGCTAGTCAACAACTATTGGCATGGAAATCAGCTAGAAGAAGGACCTCTGTTCATGGCGATTTCAGGTTGAATAAAGGTGACAGTTGTGCGGTCTGGCAACGTCCAGCTCCTGGTTTTGTTAAAGCAAATATGGATGCGGCAAGATTTGGCGAGGAAGGAACAACTGCCATGGGTTGTGTTTTACGCAATGAGCATGGTGATATTATTCAAGCCATGTAGTGTAATTTTGCAGGTCTTTTCGATGCCAGGACTGTTGAGCTGTTGGGTATTCGTGAAGCTTTAATCTGGCTAAAATGGTGGGACAATTTGATTATTGAGTCTGATGCCCTTGATGTTATTTATGATATTAGAAATCCAGATAGGATTTAAGGTGACGTTTTGGTAGATGATTGTTCTCTGTTAGCGAAAGAGTACTTTAATATTTCTTTTAGTTTTGTAAGGCGGTCTGTGAATGAAGCTGCGCATTTGTTACCGCGTAAAGCTCGTTCTTTGTCAGGTCATCGGGTTTGGTTGTCAAACTTTCCCGAATTTCTAGCTGTATCTGCTTCGATTATCTCTTAATGAAGAGTTTGTTTTGATTGTCTAAAAAAAAATCTTAAGC
Source organism: Mercurialis annua (assembly GCF_937616625.2). Taxonomy (NCBI): domain Eukaryota; kingdom Viridiplantae; phylum Streptophyta; class Magnoliopsida; order Malpighiales; family Euphorbiaceae; genus Mercurialis; species Mercurialis annua. The sequence goes on along the minus strand of NC_065577.1, from coordinate 31,444,416 downwards.
AATAAAATTCTTATACAAATCTAACTAATAAAACTGCAGTAGTTTATACTCGAGGTAAGGTTTATAACTCGACGAGTAATGAATCTTACCTCGAGTAGAAACATCTGCAGATATGTTCCTACTCGAGGTAACCAGTTTACTAGCAAAGTATACTAGTTACCTCGAGTAAAAACATATCTGTATAAGTTTTTACTCGTGATAAGATTACCTACTCGTCGAGTAGTACAACTTACCTCAAGTAGGAACTTCTACAGATAACTGAGAGACATTAAGATTTAACAAAATATAGTTGTAACAATAATGTATTGCAATTTCTTTGATAAATTTCTGCAACTCTACGACATTGAATTTAAAGAAGAATAAGAAAAGTTTAAACTTTCAGCAATATGTTTTCAATAATAAAAAATCAAAGAAATTTATCTAGGCAGCAAATGGCGGAGGGGAAAATTATGGTTGCCGGTAGAAACGGGAAAAGGGTTGAAAAGGGTGGCAGCATCAAAGCAAACGAATCAAATACATAATTTGAGAATTAGGATAGATATCCTTCTTGATTATGAACTTAAATAGCAAAAAGAAAAACACAAAGTGATCAAAATTTAATTACTAAAAACGTAGAAACCAGTGTATTAGACACTGAAATCCAATCAACAAAAACAACGTTATCGCTCAAAAGATTCCTAGAAGATCCAATTGCTGTATTTTTATCCAAAAAACTGATATATGTATAGTTTTTTCTACGCAAAATATTATTGATTGTAATCTCTTTGTTTGTAATTAAAAGCAGAAGACCTGATGATTATACGAAACGTAGACTGATTAAATGTCAAGTCGCTAAGAATTGTTCATGATCAAGTAAGAAATAGTTGTTGAATTTTTTTGGAATGAAAAAGCTGAGTTGATTAAGAACATTATAGAGTTTTGATATCGTGATTAAGTGGGTGTTTGGTTCAGCTTTTTGGTGGAGCTTTTAACTTTTGCTTTTCAAAAAGCTCCACCAAAGTGTTTGGTGAGAATTTTCTAAAAGTTTTTTGGAGCTTTTTGAACCTCCAACAGCTACTTTTTGAAAATCTCCATTTTGGAGCTTTTCGCCAACAGCTGATAGCTTTTTCAATATTTTTAATTATTTAGATAAAACTACCCCTATTAGAATATTTTTTTTAATATATATATAGTTATTTAAATAATTTTTAAATACTCTAATCATTTTTAAATTATCTAATATTATTTATTTATAATAACAAAACTATAACTTAATTATTTTTTTAAAATAAATCATAAATTTATCAAAAACAATATCTAAATAACTTTAAACTAAACCTTCTTTCTTATAAAAAAATTATTTTAATATTTTTATTGAATATTATATAATATAATATATTTATAAATTAATAAATAAAAAAAATTATGCCCTTTACGGTCATTATATATATAAACAGCAACAGCTAATCAAATCTCACCAAATACATATGGTCTATCAGCTATCAGCTACCAGCCAACAACTATCAGCAACAGCTAACAGCTATCAGTTATAGGAAACAGCTGAACCAAACAGGCCCTAAGTGGTTATTTGAATACCAGTTTGATAGATAGTAAGTCACTTTTTTATTTTCATTCTAACGCAGCAGATTAGAGTTTTTAGATCGATGGATAATATTAAAATCAAGTAAGATATTTTGTTAAAAACAAAATATCTGTAGAAAGACCCATTAATAAGGTGGATGACATTAGAAATTATCCACTAGTCCCTTAATTAATTTTTCCAACCAGATGTTAAAACATATGAGAACCATAAAATTACTTTTCTTCAATGTAATCCTTCAATCTCTTTTAAATTTCTCTCAGATTTGCATAACTAACAAAAATTAACTTCAACTAAAGAAAAATTGTAATTACTTTTTAAATATGAAAAGCTATTGATCGAGACAAGAAACCCATAACAAAGCAGCAACAACTAGAACCGCAAGCTTAATAATTCTTACATATAATTTCAAGCAAAGTGAAACAAATACAAATATCCTTTTAGACTATTAGCTAAATATATTAAAATCTTTAAATCTTATCCGCTATATTTTTAAATTACCAAATACACCCACAATTCGTTTGAAAAATTTAGTTTACTTGGCATTATATAACACCACATTGTTATAAATATATTTGGTAAAGATGCACAAAATAATAGGTCAAACTGATAAAATTAATAATAATAACATATTTGACAAATAAGCTGATTTTTTGGTTAATCAAAACTTAAATAACCAAAATATAATTATTTGTTTTAGCAGAAAACAAGGATTAAATATTTTTTAGGTCATTGAACTATAGTCTTTTTATAAAACGGCTACCGAATTATAAAAAGGTATAAAATGATTATATAATTATAGTATTATTACAAAAAGATTACCGAACTATAAAAAATTACAAGATAGTTGCCGAACTATATTTATTTTATATAAAACGGCTACCGAACTGTTGTTGTTTTTACAAAAAAGGTTATCTTACTATACATATTTTCCTTGTCCACATCATCAAGATGGTAAACCATTAGTAAAAAAAAACGATACTCTACTAACCGTTTTGTAACTTTTTATAATTCAGTAACCGTTTTGTAAAAAAACTATTGTTCGGTAACTATTTTATAACTTTTATAATTCGGTAACCGTTTAATAAAACCACTATAGTTTAGTGACCCAATAAATATCTAACCCCAAAAAACACACCAAACTTAACACACATTTTGAAAAGAACTAGAAGATCACATGGCAGCAGCATCCACCGGGGGTAGGGTGGCACTAATCCATGGACATATCTCCCTACAAGTACTCACACGGTCACCATTACCAAGCCACTGTTCCACATCAAAATATTTCTTGGGATGCCTTTTTTTACCTCCGGAAGCTTCAATTTCAACGTAGCTAACGTACCAGTCAGAAAAGTCACCGATACCATTCTGGGACAAGTTAATAAAACAGATCGGAGTATCAAAGCAAGGCCCTGTAATGTTGAAAAAGTCCAAATTGCCCCTCTCAAAGTAGTCATGGCCCTCCCCCATAATACCGTAACTCTCGGGGTCAAGAATATAAATAGGCATGTCGTGCAGTGTTGAAAGCTTTATCTGGACTTTGGCGTCTGTTCCGGCACCAAACTGTGTTCCTGTTTTTACTGATAGTAAATAACTACAAGAATTCTGCAAAAAAAAAAGATCAAATAAATATAAGCAGACATATTATTATAACATAAAGTTAGAACTGATTCAATAATACTTACTGAAAGGACAATGGTGGAGAAAGTGAGACAGATGAGAAATGAGAGAATGTAAGAGGCAATTGCCATTTTTGTCACTAATTTGGTTCAACCTATTTGCTAGTATTTGCTGTTTTAGGTATCTCTATTTATAGAGCCGCTTTTCGGGTAATTGATCTTCGGAGTACCTAAAGTATTATCATTTTGCATTTTGGTATCCAAACTTTGATTCATTTCAATTTAATTATCAAACTTTGATTCCTTATTTAAAATGAAAAATGTTAGCTTTTTTATTTTGCCCGAAAACTTTCCGTGATCCAAACTTTCGCCTAAAAACTCCTCGTTGAAATGAAATTATTATACTTTATGAGCTTTGAGAAAAAAAGGCTTAATGCCTTAAAAACCACGACCTTATAACACCTTTTCGATCTTACCCTAATGTTAAAAATTTGTCAATTTTACTCTATTTCGTGTTTTATTGTATCACCTCTATACACCCGCATCACTTATCTAACATTTTGTTGGATGAACATAACTTCTATGATCCAAAATTTTAAAATATAAATTTTTATTTATTTAATTAAATATTTGCGTATCATATACTTATTTATATTTTTTTTACCAGAGATAGAATTCATTGATGAAGAGTAAATTACATTGGAAAGTCATATAACAAAATTAATATATGATCTTTCAATTTTGATCTAAAATACTAACAAACAACCCAAGATACAAACAAAAAATAAATCGAAATTAGGTAAATCTAGACATCGATTTTGCATAAAAGGACCGAACGGGAACTCAAGAGCGAAGTTCCGTTTCGATTTGTCCTTCCGATTTAACCGGCAAACCGCTTGATCCGTTGAAGTTAAGTATTTCCGATCCTCATCTTCAATGAAGTTCCAAAAAATTACAACAATACCCATCAAAAAATCTTAGAACTACAAAAAATTGACTATGAAGCTTGAACAATCACTTGAGATTCCTGATAGATCTAAGAAAGCACAGCATAAAAATATAATAACATAAACTTTCAAGCAAAAAAACACTAAAATCCATACTGAAAAACTATTAAACGGATAAATTTATTAAAATAAAGTTTAAGTTTATAAAATATTAAATTTTTATAGGCGGAGAGGAGGCGATTTCCGATTGAGATCGGAAAATCACCTCCTCCCACCTTTTAAGAGATGAAGCAGAGAGGAAGTCGTTTAGAGAGAGGGGTTTTTTTAGAGAGAGAGAGTGTGCTTCTCCATATAGACTTATTTATATTTCATATTTTATATTTATTTTCGTATAGAATTTGTCAAAAATAACAAAGTAGTGTCACGTAATCTCTGATTAAAAAAGTGTCACATAACTGGTTTAAACTGGGGACGCGAAAAGCACATGAATGGTTTACATCAGTCCATATCTTATTTGCTTTCAATTATTCCCCATCTTTAGAAAAGCATAGTATATATAAGAGATTTTAACTTTTTAATAGCATTCCAAAATATTAAATCAAAATTGGGTTATCCGGCAAAGTGGATAAACTTACACAACTTTATTTGTACCTTATTTTTTTTTTCTTTTTCTTTTTCTTTTTTTTTCCCATCTTTAATAAAGAAAAGTAATGGGTATAATTTTGTTCAGAAAAACGTAATAGGTATAAACGTATAGAAGCAATTTTTTTAATATCATATGGATTGTAAGCGTCAGAGTTAGAAATTTCATTGAAAATAATGCAATTTTCTTTAGCCAAATAAGGTCTAATATTTTTTTTAAAAAAACCCTATTTTTAATGCTAACCTGATATTAAAAACTGATTAATTTTACTCTATTTCGCATTTTCTCATTTCAATCGTGCTTAAAATATTAAATTAACGCATTTCTCATTTGAAAAAATCAAAAATGCTCTCCATATCTGACATATTAATTGTATATGTTGAAAATTTATTTAGATTTAGTTAATTTAATTAAAAATTTAAATTAGTTTTAATTTTATTATGGTTTTTAGTTAGTTTTTTAAAAATAAAAGACTTTGTACTTTTTTAAATGAAAATGAATCTAATTTTCTCTTTATATTTAGTTAATTGAATGATCTCATCCTTTAAGTAAAACAATAGTCAAAAATTGAAATATTGGGCAATTGAAATGAGAAAATGCGAAATATAATAAAATTTATCAGTTTTCAACGTCGGGATAGGATTGAAAAGGGGTTAATAGGTAGGGGTATTTTAGGGCATTAGGCCGCCAAATAATCTATTATTCGGCTAATACTTTTAGAAATTTTAAAGTCAAACGGCAATATTATCTTGCTATTTCATAAATAACTAGACTAAATTACTCTTAAGTTTTTTTTAAAAGGGTAAATGTCAAAATTTCAAACCATTCGAGTGAGAATAATTTTCAACAAACTTTTTAAAAATATCAATTTTATCCAATTTTCGATAAATGTATTTCAATTTCAGCCAGTCATTTATTTTCTTAGAATACCAAACTTTTTTTATTTGTTTCAATTATTGATCATTTTGCTAATTATATCTTAGTTTCGATATGTATTTTTTAAATGAAAAAAATTGTTAGGTTTGGTTAGACTTGAAATTATTATAAAAAATTTGGTATTTTTTTAAAAAACAATTAGCAATTGCTAAATTGAAATTTACATATTAAAAATTAGCTAAATTAGTGTTTTTAAAAGGTTAGATAAAATTGACCGCACCTGAATTTTTTTGATACTTTTAAGATATTGATAAATAAAAAGTTATTTGACGCACCAGAAGTAATATATATGGGCTTTATTCAAAAATACTTGAAAAATGGTCCATATGATAATTATACTCCTGAACATAAACTTTAGCATTTGTACGCTTTTTTATTTTTCAACTTACAAGCGTACGCCATTAATTTTTGCTCCATCGGACCACATGTTCTTTCTTTAATTATGTAACAAAGCTATCCTATTCTCTTATGCATCTTATATTAGCGGCTCATTAGCTAAAATGGTACCCAACTTTTGCACCTTGTATCAAAATGGTACCTAACCTTTAATTTGTATCAAAATGGTACCCAACCTTCTAACATTTGTTTGAAAATGATTTTTTTAACATTTTCTAGCCACTTTTGATGACGTGGCAACCAGAAAAATATTTTTTTTATTGATGTAAAATAAGAGTTCGTTTTAATTTTTTAAAGGGTTAATGTCAAATGTCAAAAAAAATCACGAACTTTACACGTTTTCTCATTTTAATCACGAAGTTTAAATTTTCTCATTTTCATACACGAACTACCACTTTTTCCCAAATTTATACAAGGTGCTGAGGTGGCACTCATTTATTGGTGTAAAATGACCTCCACCTCAACGAATTAAACCAATGGAGCCGTGACACCTCAGCACCGTGCATGAATTTGAGAAAAAATGGTAGTTCGTGCATGAAAATAAAAAAATTTAAAGTGCATGATTAAAATGAAAAAACATGTAAAGTTCGTGAATTTTTATGACATTGCCCTTTTTTAAATTATATAAAATCTTATTTGTCATGGGATGTGGCAAAAATATAAAATCTTAGTTTTCCGGATTTTGACACGTGACAATAGAATTTTACTAATTTTAATTGTACAAAAGTAGGATTTTATTCTGAAAACTTGCCATGTATGCATAATTCGGCTCAAACGTTCCGTTTTAAATATAATTAAACTTACGTGATAAGATTTCAAATAAAAATAAGCAAAAACCAATTGTAAATTATGTATTTTTTTCGAAAAACTTTCCATTAAAATAAAATTAAAGATGGTAATTAAGAGGTCTAATGGTGTCAAGAAGCGAAACTTGTTCGATTTTTAAAAAATCTATCGAAACCTTTTAAAAGTTATAAATTCTATCCAATGTAACAATCTAAATCTATCAATTTTTTCAAAATTGATTTAATTATGCAACTAAATATTAAATGTATTTTTTTAATTGAAAAGAAACAAATTGTCGATATACCACATGATTCAAATAAATTAATTTAAAAAATAGTAAATTGAATTTGAAAATTGAATAGAGTTTTAATAAATTGGCTAAATTGGAATAAATTGGAATAAATTTTAAACTTTTTAAATGTCGGGGGATATCCAAACTGATACAGGTCGAACTACGAAGGTCGCCCGTACTGTTTTCCTGCACAAGTAACAAATGTAAGCTCAAAGGACCTCAGGCTGGTTCAGCCTGGAAGCCACTCCGATGCTTAAGTCAATAAGAGTTTTTTGGTAAGTAAATGAGTGTTTATGTGTTTAAATCTGATTTGTGCGTACCTCTCTCAGCATTCCGTGGCTTCCTTTTATAATGAGTTTATGGCGGTTGTTATCTGGTAGTTCGTGGGTTTTCCCCACGATCTTTGATAATGGTTAAGGCACGTTTCCCGATTATCCCGGGTAGTGGGTGTTTAGCAAATCAGAGTGGATGAGGTCGGCTTGATAACTGACCGGGAGGAGTCTGATTAAGATTGATATGGGCGATACTCGTATTATCACTGGGCGATGTATCTTTCGGAGACTCAACGGGCGAGCATAGCATTTTCTAGGCGATGCTTGGAGTTCGGATATTCTTAGGTCGGTATCAGATGTCCCCCCCCCCCCTTTTTATAATCTTGCTAAGTCAAAGACTTGAAGCGCCAATTTTCAAAATTCAAATTTCCGGAATTTTTGAAACGATTTGAATTTCAAACGTTTTCTTCAACGATTACGAATTTTAAGCGTCTTTTGGCATATAAAAGAACGCGACCTTTGGGTTTTCTCATTAATTGATTGATCGTTTCGAGGAGTTTCCTGCTACTAGGTACTTGAGTGCCCTATTTCTGACTTGACATATAAAAGAGGTATTATTTTCTAATATTAGTTTTTCACTCTTACTTTCCTTTTCCTTTTTTTTATCAGTCTAATTCTTTGTTTTTGTTGATCATCTTTTCCAGCCAGGCCTTCTTCAAGTTATATAGTGCCAGACTTTCTTCTCTAATCAGTAAGTAACTTAGTTCTTTTTACTTGTCTTTTTGCGTTCTTTCTTCTGTTCCAGTCTTCAGTTAGCGTTTTTAGGATGTCTCCTTCCAAGGTTTCTTTGTCTACTTCTTCTGAGAGTTCTTCTAGCGATTCCTCTTATCCTGCTCCTCTTGCAACCCTGGTGGACTTGGTTTCTGATGAGGAAGGGTTATCCCAAAAGGTGGTTCCGGACAGTGAGGAGGGTGTGTCCGCCGTAGAGGATATTGACACGTTATTGGGGGTTAATAACAGAGAACCGGAAGGCGAGGTTCCTTTAGAAGGTGATGATGGTGATGATGGCGATGATGGCGAGATGGGCGATGATGAAGAGGATGAGGAGGATTTCGTTTTCAAAAAACGTAAAGCATCTTCTGGGACGTCTTCCAGCAAGAAAAAGCCTTTGTCCGAATGGACTATCGACCTGGGTCAAAGCGCCCTTCTATGGATTAGGGCGAGGTATGAGATTCCCTCTTCTATCGGGCTTCAGATTCCGTCTGAAGGTTCTGCTGTTGAACAGATCCTAGATGATGACGAACAATTGATCTTTATTGAAGATTTTGAGGCGGGCTTAAGGCTACCACTTGATGGCTTCACTTAGATGGTGTTTGACCATTTTAAGATCCTCTTAGGTCAATTTCATCCTAATGCCCATCGCCATCTGACCGGGAATTTTCATTTGTGGGCTCCATTTGAAGAGGCAGGTCGGTTATGAGATCGTTCGGTCGATCTATTCTCTTGGAAGGAAGAAAATTGACGAGTTCTTCTACTTACAACCTGGCCGATCTCCCTTTAGTGGTCTTCCCAATTCTTTGAAGCGGTGGAAAGGTTCTTTTGTAATTGCCAAGAAGGAAGGGGGTTGGGGCTCCATTCCAAACGTATTTTTGGAAGGGCCCAGGAAGTTGGACAAGGCGAAGTTGAGTGAGGCTAATCAGGAGACGTTGCTTCTGCTTCGAGGTCGTGCTAAGGTGCATGTGGTGAATTTGATTGACTCCTATTTCGGCTGGGATCAGGGTGTTGCTTCCAAGATAAGTAAGAGAGTAAATGGTGAAAAGAGGGGGAAGAGGAAGAAGAAGAATAATGACAAAAAGGAGACATCGCCAAGACCGGAGATAAACCACCTTCTTCCCAGAAGGATGATGGCTCCGCCCCGAATCCTCCTACTTCATCCAGGGTGGTGCTCCCTGGTTTCAAGATTAAGGAGCCTACCATGAACCCTCCTCCTCCTGTTGTTCTCTCTTATACGGGTAAGGGGAAGAATAAAATGGAGGTTCCCTCAAAGGAGAAGCAGCCCAAGTCCATTCCTCCTCAAGGTGTTTTGACTGCTTCTTCGGGCTCGAAGAGGCGAGGTCCTTCTTCTGGGAGCGAGGAAGCTGCTGAGGAAGGTCCCTCGATGAAGAAGCCTCGGAGGGATGTTATGGTGACTCAGGTCGACCTGCTCCTCCAGAAAAATGGGGTGGAGGCAACCAGCCGTTGTCCTGCTGTTGCTGCTGACATCTTTAGGGGTTCTTGCTGCCCTTCTGATGTCGATTATTATCTGAAGAGGCCGGATAACGTGCTGATCGACGACTGTTTTACTGGCCTGCTGAGGGTGATTATTTCCTTCTCTCTCTTTTTCCTTTATTATTATTTTTTTGACTTCACTTTTATTTTGTTTTTAGACTGCCTTCGCCCTCCGTCAATATCGTTCAAACCGTCTAAATGATGACGAGATGCAAGTGAAGATAAAGACGGAGTATAAGATTTTGAAGGGAAAGTATGACTCCCTTCATACTGAGCATGGCGGATGCGCCCTTAAGCAGACCTCTCTTCATGCTGATGTGGAGAGGTTATCCAAGGAGAGGGAGGATGCCATTAAACAGCAGCAGGCGCTAACAGAAGAGGTCGCCCGCCTAAAGAAAGAAAACACTAGTTTGGCGGCGGAGGTGGTGGTGAAGGGGGCTGATTATAATGAACTGAAAAAGGAGTTCGACATCACCGTCCTGGCTCTTACTGAGAAGGTGTCCGTTGCTGAGAGGAAGCTTTACTTAAAGCGAGGCAGACTGGCTCGTGAGACGGAGAGGCGTCGCCGAAATACAGCCCAGCTTGCTAATGACCTGACTGACTTCACTGAAGCTATCGTGGGCACATATTTAGAGCGTCATCCTGAAGGTGACACTGATTTTTTGTATGGCTTTCCCTCCGGGGTCAACAATGAAAGTGATCCAGACTCTCCTGAAGACTTGTTTGTCTCCTTCAAGTCTGAAAAGAGTGAAAGTGCTGCGGAGGTCACCGAGTAGTCTGCCAAAGTGGCCGGTGATTTTGCCAAGGTTGGCGAGAAGCCACTTGTTCCTGGCTTGGGGGGTAGTCCTGAGGAGAAGGACTTTGGCTTGATTATTTCTTTCGAGCGCCCTTTTGCTGCTGTGGAGTTATTGGATCGGCCTTCTGATCTAGAATCTATTCTTCCTGGGGCCGATCCTCTTAGTCTTGCCGATGTCCCTTCTCCTACCCGTTCTGGCAACATTGTTGTTGATGATTCTTCTTCCGCCAGGCGGAGTTCGCAGGAGGGATTATCTGACCCAGCTGCTTCTGGAGAGGATAAGGAGGCTATCCCGGAGAAGATCGAGCAGAAGATTAAACTTTAGCCCCCCCCCCCCCCCCCCCCTTCTCCTTTGTCTTTTGTTATGTACTGTGCATATTTTTTTTTTGCATAGGAATTTTTATTTTTCCTTGTAATCTTCTGGAGGGCGTATTTTACCCTCTTTTTAATATATATATTTTTCTTCATTATGCTCTCTTCGCATTTTTTATTTTGAGAAACGCTAGTTATTTTTCTTCTTATGCTTTCTTTATTTTGGGCGATCTTCATTTAGATCGCGTGTTTTTTGTTGTTTCCTTTGTGGGGTTGAACTCGTCAGTTCTCCTTTCTGGAAATATTTTAAATAAACAATAACTATAGCTGAGAGACAGTATCTGTGAATCTTCCTTGTCCGAGCAAGGGTAAATTAAAATACTTGGAGAAATTCGAATACAATACTGTGATGAAATATCACTTGGAGGAATTTAAATACAATACTGTGATGAAATATCTCTTGGAGGAATTTAAATGCATACATAGTAATTCTTAAAGAAAATGAAATTGAGGAAATAATAGCTACTCATGCTGAGTGGTGAACTATTATTGCTAAATTTTCCTTAGGTTGTTGGCGTTCCATGTCCTTGGGATGATTCTTCCCATAGAGTTGGTGAGTTTGAATGTTCCTTCCTTAATGACCTCGCTGATGGTGTAAGGTCCTTCCCAGTTTGGTTGCAGCTTTCCGCTCCCTGCTTCTCCTTTTTTGACTTCGGTCTTTCTCATGACGAGATCGCCTAATTTGAACTTTCTTTTCTTCACATGGCTGTTGAAATGTTTGGCCATTTTTTGTCTGTAGGCTTCCATTCTGATATCTGATCTGTTGATTTTTTCGACCAAGAGGTCCAGATTGTTCCTGAGTTCTGCTTCGTTTTCTTCTGAGTTCAGCTGGTTGTCTTCTGTCCTTGGTGTGGGTGCGCCAATCTCTACAGAAATTACAGCCTCCGTTCCATAGGCTAGGGCGAATGGAGTTTCGCTTGTTGATTCTCTAGGGGTGGTACGGTAGTTCCATAGGACACTGTAGAGTTCTTCTACCCATCTTCCTTTGTATTCGTCCAGTCTTCTTTTTAGTCCGGCCAATAGAATTCTGTTGGCCACTTCGGTTTGCCCATTTGATTGTGGATGGTAAACCGAGGTGAACCTTAGATCGATCTGATATTCTGCACAGAACTTTCTGAATTTTGCTGAGTCGAACTGCTTTCCATTGTCTGTGATCAGCACCTTCGGTATTCCAAACCTGCACAAGATAGATCTGAAAAAAAAGTTAGTTATTCGTTGTTGGGTGATTTTTTCCAGTGGTTCTGCTTCTATCCACTTAGTGAAGTGGTCGATCGCCACTACTAGGAACTTTCTCTGTCCTGTGGCCAGAGGGAGAGGTCCCAGGATATCCATTCCCCACTGGGCGAAGGGCCATGCACTGCCGATTGATTTCATTTCTGAAGCTTGTTTTCTAGGTACCAAAGCATGTTGTTGGCAAGGCCAGCATCCTCTTACCAGTGTTGTAGCTTGCTCTTTCATCATAGGCCAATAGTAGCCTTGTAATAGGGCTTTCCTGACCAGAGTTGACGCTCCATCATGTGCTCCGCAGGTCCCCTCGTGTAGTTCCTTCATGATATACTCTCCCTCTTCTTTGTTGACACACCTTAGCCAGGGATGGGTGAATGAACGTTTGTATAGCTGGCCATTATATATTCCGAACTTGGATGATAGTATCACTATCCTTTTGGCTTCCTTTCTGTCCTCAAGGAGTATTCCATCAGCTAAATATGCCGTGAGGGGAGTCATCCAGGTTTCTTCCCCTTCCACCATTAGTACTTCGCCTTCTTCAATCTCCTCTTGAAAGCTGGGTTGTCGTTTGATCTCGTGAGGGATGTTTTTCATTAATTGAATCATAATTTCTTGTTGCGGCCCACTTTGCCAATTCGTCTGACCTTCCATTCATTGCTCTAGGTATTTGCTGTAACGACCAAGATCGCCCATTGTTGACAAAGAAGGTTTTGGCTTGCTTGGCGTATTTCTTCAGTGTAGCTTCCTTTACTTCGAAGTTCCCTGAAACTTGGTTCACGACCAGTTGTGAGTCGCTGTAGATCTGGGCTTCGGAGATATTGAGTTCTTCACACAACTGTAATCCTGTTATTAGCGCCTCATATTCCGCCACATTGTTGGAAGCTGGAAATTCGAGTCTTGCTGAGTATTCCATTTGGACTCTCCCTGGTCCTTTGAGTACGACACCGATTCCTGCTCCTTCTCCACAAACTGCTCCATCAACGTGTATTTCCCAGGGAGTCGCTTTGTTTTCCATCGGTTCTGTAAATGTTAATTCTGCGAAGAAGTCGGCCAGTGCTTGAGCCTTTAAGGCTTTCCGGGCTTCATAGATAACGCCCAAGCTTCCTATCTTGACAGCCCATTCCGCTATACGTCCACTTGTTTCCGCCTTTTGGAGGATCTTGCGTAATGGTTGGTCGGTCCGTACAATAACTTGGTGTCCTTCGAAGTAATGTCAGAGTTTAATTGTGGCGGTGTATACACATAACGCCAGTTTCTCCAACTTTGAGTATCTTAGCTCGGCATCCCTGAGCACCTTACTGATGTAGTTGATCGGGTATTGTTCTCCTTCTTTCTCCGATACCAGTACTCCTGCTATTGTTTCGTCAGAACAAGAGATGTATAAATATAATACATCGCCCGGATCTGGTCTCGCCAAGAGTGGGGGTGACGAGAGGAAGCTTTTCAATTCCTCAAACGCCGTCTGGCATTCTTCCGTCCATGTGAAGTTCTTGATCTGCTTCAGTGTCTTAAAGAAAGGTAAGCATCGCTTCGCCGAGCAGGACATGAATCGACCTAGGGCCGTGATCCGGCCATTGAGCTTCTGGACTTCGTGTATGCTCCGGGACGGTGTCATTTTTAGAACTGCTTCAATTTTGTCTGGGTTGGCTTTGATCCCACGCTGAGAGACCATGTATCCCAAAAACTTGCCCGCTGGTACTCCGAATACACACTTCTCCGGATTTAGCTTTAATTTGTATCTTTTCAGTGTCTCTAGGACTACCTTCACATCTGCTGGGTGGTCTTCAGTCTTGACGCTCTTAACAATCATGTCATCCACATAAACTTCCATGTGTTTTCCGATCTGATCTCTGAATATAGATTTAACAGCCGCTGATATGTGGCTCCTGCATTTTTTAAGCCGAATGGCATCATCTTATAACAAAATAACCCCTGATCCGTTACGAAAGCCGTTTTTTCTTGGTCTTCTGATGCCATGGGTATTTGATGGTATCCTTCTTTGGCGTCTAGGAACGCGTATAGGGCATGGCCTGCTGTGGAGTCCACTAATTGATCGATGCTTGGCAGCGGGAAGCTATCTTTGGGACATGCCTTGTCCAGATCTACGAAGTCTACACACATTCGGTAAGTACCATTGGACTTTTTCACCATTACCACGTTTGCCACCCATTTGGGATAATATGCATCTTTAATCACGTTTGCTTCTTTTAACTTAGCGATTTCTTCTGCGATGGCTAGTTGTTTTTCGGGTGAGTGTCTTCTTTTCTTTTGTACTACGGGCTTTGAGTCGGCCGCTATGTTTAACCGATGGCATATGACATCCGGTTTACTCCGATCAGTTCGTCTGTTGTCCAGGCAAAGGAGTCTCCAAGTGCTTTGAGAGTTTCTGTGAGAGATCGTTTGATTCCTTCTTCCAGCTCGTCTCCCACCACTATCTCTTTTCCTGGGGAAAGCTCTATCTTCGAGGTTCGCCCATAATGCTCCGCCCTCTCTGTCCTTTCCGGAGTCATACAGGTCGAACTACGAAGGTCGCCCGTACTGTTTTCCTGCACAAGTAGCAAATGCAAGCTCAAAGGACCTCAGGCTGGTTCAGCCTGGAAGTCACTCGATGCTTAAGTCAATAAGGGTTTTTTTGGTAAGTAAATGAGTGTTTATGTGTTTAAATCTGATTTGTGCGTACCTCTCTCAGCATTCCGTGGCTTTCTTTTATAATGAGTTTATGGCGGTTGTTATCTGGTAGTTCGTGGGTTTGCCCCACGATCTTTGATAATGGTTAAGGCACGTTTCCCAATTATCTCGGGTAGTGGGTGTTTAGCAAATCAGAGTGGATGAGGTCGGCTTGATAACTGACCGGGAGGAGTCTGATTAAGATTGATATGTCCGATACTCGTATTATCACTGGGCGATGTATCTTTCGGAGACTCAACGGGCGAGCATAGCATTTTCTAGGCGATGCTTGGAGTTCGGATATTCTTAGGTCGGTATCACAAACTATCATTTTTTTAATTTTTGTGAGCAAACTCTTTTTTTTTTTGTTACTAAAGTTTAAGTTTAGTGCAACAATAGATATTTTGGCCAAAATTGCTTTTTGGCAGCTAAATTTAATTTTAATTTTTAATTGAAAAATTACTATATATGTACACAATTTTGCCTGAAAATTCTCCTCCAAAATAAAATTATGTATTTGTGGAAAGTTTTTAAGGTAATAGTAATAAAATTTGATTGCTATGTGTTAAAATCCGGTTGACATATATGCGTTTTGGTTGTAAAATCCTAATTTGAATAAAATTAAAGTTCGTTAATCAAAATGAAACAAAATTAATAACCAAAATAAATAAAAAAATTGGTCATCATAATGGAACAAATGATAGTTTTGGTACTCACGTGGTCAATTGCTAAAAAATTAAAAAGATTTAGATAGACTCTTAAAAAGTAAAAAACAATTGTCTTTTCAACCATTATTAAACAAAATAACACAGATAAAAATTTGATCTCCAAATTAAAATAAAGGATATATATTACTGAAATAGGAAATATAATCATTAAATATAATTTTATTACTTATTAAACAAGAAAAACTATTCAAACGAGAAATCCATAACAAATTAACAAACCTCACAAAAAAAAAAACCTTAATATTTCTTACATATAATTTCGAACAAAGTAAAGCAAATACAAATATCAACATCTCCAACAAAAAAAGATGTAAATAATAGTTATTTGTTTTACAATTAAACACACCAATCAAACATATTAAAACAACCATGCAGACGATCAAACGGCAGCATTAACAACTGGTACGGGATACAGACAGTGGTGGAACGCGAACTCAAATTTAAAAGGGTCGAAATTTTCGCTTTCGACTATTTAGAAAAATAAACAGCAATAAACACAGTCTAACAATCGTAATTTTTACTTGTAAGGGCGGTTATAACCGCTCCTACAAGAAAAATATCTTTGATATCTATATTTCTTTTTTTTAATTTTTTCTGGCGAGGAAAGTTGGCCGACCCTCCTGACCCTCCTCTGGTTCCGCCCATGGATACAGAGCACATCTCTCCCGGCACGTAGTTATCTTATACGGTTGCTCATCATAGGCAAGCCACTGTCCGACGAGGAAATGTTGTTTTGGATACTTTGTTTGACCTCCATGAGTTTCTATTTCAACGTAATCAACATACCAGCCGGAATGTTCACCGCCATTATTATGGGACAATTTCATAAAACAGATTGGATATGTAGAAAAGCAGCTGCCGGTATATTTGAAAATGTCCAAATTGCCATTCTCAAAATAGTCATGGCCCTTCTCCATAACACCATAGTTTTCGAGGACAGGAATGTCAATAGGGGTCTCCATTAGATCGGAGAATTTAAGGCTTACGACGGCGTCTGTTCCGGCATGACTCTCCGTTCCGGTTTTTACTGATATTGTATATGTACAATAGTCCTGCAAATGTTTTGTTAAATAATATAAATATAAGCAAAGAAATTATAAGTCAAAAAGAATAATTCAATAATACTTACTGAAAGGACAATGCTGGAGAAAGTGAGACAGATGAGAAATGAGAGAATGTAAGAAGCAATTGCCATTTTTGTCACTAATTTGGTTCAATCTATATGCTATTTGCTGCTTTAGGAATCCATATTTATAGAGCCAATTTCAGGGTAAAAGAGTAATTAATCTTGAAGGTATCTAAACTATTGCGTTTTTGCAATTTGGGTACCAAACTTTAATTTGTTTCATTTTGGTTTATAAATTTTGATATTATCTCAACCATGTTTACCAGATTCACGGTATGCGCCATATGCGGTACGGAACGGGTACTCAATTCGCTTGTAGTCGGGGAATCCGATACTCCGGGGATAGGACTCTTCGGTGTTCTCTTTCTGGACCGGTATTCTGAAACAATATTATAGTCAGTAATGTATTTCTAATTTATTCATATATAGCCTTAAAATATCATATTAACTATAAAAGTAAATGATGTAGCGGAAGTCACAACTCATAAGGTTGTTTAAATACTAAGACAAAATAAAAATCCTAAATTGGGTGTAAAACGAAATAAACTAAAGTCTTAAAAGCTGCTGAAATCACAAAAACGCCATTTTGAAGGCCCAGATGATGGAATTCGGCCTAAAAGCGACGTAGGACATGGGTAAAGCCCATTGAAATCGATCGTTGGCCCGTTTCCAATAAATTTAGACTCCGGAACCGCCCAAATCGCACACTTTTCAGGTTCGGCAGAATCTACATCACTTTGCGTTCCCGTTTCTCCATGAACTCAAAATCTGTCTCCGCAACCGCATCAGTAAATAACAACTCAAAAAGAAATAAACATTAAGACAATTAATAATGAATGTTTTTTGACTTCTGAGTTATTAAATATAGGTTTAAATGCACCAAAAATCACCAACTTTCGCGTGTTTTTGGTATTTAATATAATTTTTTAATTTTGGCATATTTAACATGAAATTTCCAATTTTTGCAATTAATACCACATGTGTTTTCTTTTGAAAAATAGTGTTGTTTTACATCCAAAACGGCGTCGTTTGATGGTAAAACGGTGCTGTTTTACATCTAAAACGTTGCCGATGTCGTTAATTGTAAAATTTTGAAAGTCATGTATTTTTTTGTCAAAATTAAAAGATTATGTTAAATACTAAAAACACACAAAAGTTGGTGATTTTTGGTGCATTTAAACCTTAAATATATTAATTGTCCGTTTTGAGAATACATAGAGTCAGGTCTAATAAATTACTTGCTAAACAAGAAATTCTATCTTAGGGGAAAAAAACTATCCTTTTTTTTATTTGATTCTTATTGAAAATACCCATTTCATTAAACATAATGGGTCCAAAAACTTCCCATTTAATAAAGTAAAAGTCTAAATAACGTGAACCACTTTTTCAATTATAAAATCCTAAAACCTGCAACTTCAACTTCAACATTGGCCGGAAAATAGGAGCATTACTCTGGCAAATCAATACGTATCCTAAGACGAATCAGGACATTGGAGAACCGCAAACTGGGACGTACGAACCGATACGCGCTACTGGGAGAGCGAATTTGATAACTGTGATCTCAATAGAAGGTTTTCCAACCAAAATAGATATGTGATAACTGGATTTTTTTTTTATTTTTTTTAAATTCGTTATATATACATTATTTAATCTAAAAACTCACTTTCAATATTAAATTATGAATATGTGATAAAAAATTTTAGATAAAACTAGTAGATCTTGTTGTTATACTCTGCTAAAAAGTTGTTGAGTAGTGACACAAAATAAGTCACAACTACCGTTTGTAAATAGATTCGTCATAAATTAGTGACAGAGTTTTTCCTTCACAGATCTTATATAAATCATTAAACCGTAATAACTATTTATATTGACTATTATCTAATAGAAATTTCAAATTTTCATGTCATTTTTAAGAGTTTTATAAACTTTTCAATAGGTCAACCATTTTCAAATTACTCCACCCATGACTCATTTAACTGTAAAGTTGTCTCGTGCTTTATTCCACCTTGACCAACTCAAATAATTGATATATCTTTGAATAATTTATTTAGTCATAACAAAAATGAACAAATACATATTTAACAAATTTAATTATTTTTTAAAATATTTTATTTTTTAAAAATCAAAATATTTTAAAAAAAACACCCACCTTTACTAAATAGGTCTTTAATGTTAGGATTAATTCCAATAAAATATCAAATGTTTCTTAGTTTTATCAGTTATATTCAAACCTTTCAAAATCGATTAGTTTAGCCCATTTTGAAATATTTAAAGCCTTTTTTTAGCTACTCGTGAATCAAGCCTAAAATTTCGAGATAAATTTTTTCTTAAAATTGACTAATATTTTTGATATGATTCACAAATGGATAAAAAGTTTTCAAAAATCTCAAAATAAGTTAAACTAGTCAAGTTTGAAAGATTTGACTATAACTGACATAACTCGTTATCATTTGGTATTTTATTAGGATAACTCTTAATATTATAAATGCTACTAAAAATCCTTTTTTCCCATAAATTTAAAAAATAATAATAAATAAAAATAAATTTATTTAATTTATTTTAAATCTATTATCAATAATGTTTTAACTCTGATAATTAAATTAATTTCTATAACACAAATTAATTATTAGTTTAATCACTAAAAATATTAAATATTTTCTATTTAATTCTAATTAAAACTAATTTAAAATTTTAATAGCAATCTATCAAATTTCTTCCACTAACATTATAATTATGCAAACGAAAAATTAAATTTCAATACCTGTATAAAATGGTGGTTGTCCAGTTCCTCTATAGCTAACCATACCAGAAACAGTTGCTGGATATTTATAATCGATACACAAATGTTCGAGCACAGTTCTAATGAGCTTACATGGTCTCAAATTATTCAAAACCAAATTCGTCTTCCTCAAGACGAATAACATCGGGTCTGGTCCTCTGAGGACGAATATCGGAGGACGGTGGAAAACTTTGGGAAAGCGGCGGTGGGATCGGAAGAGGGCTTATTTAGTACCATTTATAATATTAAGGATTTATTTAGTCTTTGAGACAAATACCAAGGACATATTTGATGTTTTTTACGAGCGGAAAAAAGTCAAATTCTAAAAATTGGGTACAATTCAAAGTGAAAGGTAAAGATTAAGGTGAGTGTTTTTTTTAAAAATATTTTGCCTTTTTAAATAGTTATTTTTTTTAAATAAGATAATTTTTTGAGACTTATTATTTTTTTAAATAGAATAATTCTTTTTTAAAAATTTAATATTTTCAAACATATTGTAGTAAATTTCTGACATAAATTTCTGACGGGTTTATGATAAAAATGGACGTCAAAAATTTTGTAAAGAATATTTTCAGACACAAAAGTTTGTGACGGATTTTGGTCGTCATAAAATTTGTGATCGATTTTTCTATCACATAATTTACTGATGGTCTGTCACAAATCTTTCACTAATTTGTAACAAATTTACGAGAGATTTTTTCCGTAATAATTTTCATCACTAATACAATTTTTTTAGTAATGCTTTTTGATCAGATCTATCTCATTTAAAATTAATATTTAGTAGCAAAAATGATACAAAATAATCTTTTGTCACCAAAATGCAAAAAACAACAAAATACGATAGTTTGAATACTTTATGATCGATTACCTGTTGTAAAACTATTTTATAGCTATTGAATTAAATGTCTTTCACATACTGGATATTGATGGTTGTTTATAGGAATAATTAGGAGAATATTTAAATAGAAAAAATATTAGCATTGTTAATTTCAAAATCCCAACTTGATTACCTATCCTAGCGTGTTAAACATTTATTTTTTTACTCTGCTATTTATATTTATACTCCATTTATGCTTTACATGTTTTAGTCATAGTTTCTTCTATTTCTTTTTTTTTTAACTCATTCAAAAAAAAAATTAACAATTCAGCAATCCAATTCAAAATCTTCAACTCATACAATTCAACAGACTGATTTCTCTAATTCTACCATTATTTCTTGAAAGTATATCACGAATGTCAAATTTAAATTTTGATCCGCTCAAATTTTTAATTTGTAACCAAATTGCTCAAATTTTTCTCGAATGCATGTTCAACAATCATAACTTTTTTCAAAAAAGGAAAAAAATGGTAAACTATTAGTTTATTTTTTTCTAATTGAAAATCTATTAAAAACAGTTTCAAACGGTTTCAAAAGGTTTATGAAACACAATTTATGATCATTTAAAATAAAAATATAATGATTTCAAATAGTTTACCAAGGTTTCAATCCTTTAAAAAAATAGTCTCAAACAGTTTACAAAGGTTTCAAACAGTTAACAAAGGCTTCAAACAGTTTCCAAGAACACATTTGAACCTTAATTTAAAAATAATTTCAAACAGTTTATAAATAATTCAAATAGTTTACAAAGGTTTCAAACAGTTTCAAAAAATAAAAATTTCAAACAGCTAACAAAGGTTACAAAACAATTTATAAAAGTTTTAAAAAATTCACAAAAGTATCAAATAGTTTCAAACATTTCATTAAAAATTTAATTTGTTATAAAAAACACTTTCAAAAATAAATTTTGCAACCTTTATCTAAAAACAATTTCAAACAGTTTACAAAGGGTTTTAACCGATTACAAAAGTTTCAAACAGCTTCAAACTGTTTACAACCGTTTCAAACATATGAACAAAATTGTCAATAAAAATTTTCAATTAACATATAAAAAAATAAAAATAAAGAAGAAGATCCAAATAAGAGGATAAAGTGGTGGTGATGGCAGAATCGTTGCTTCAACTCTTCTGAGACAAATACGATCGATCTTTTCATCGGCGATTTCTTATTTGTTTTAGATCTAAGATTGTTTGTTTATATACGTATTAGATGAATTATACAAAACATAAATAATACTCCCTCCGTCTCATTTAGGAATCCCATTGTTAATTTTCACACATATTAAGAAGACATAAAAACATTTGTTTTTCTTGTTTTACCCTCATTAATTGTACTTTAGAATTATGCATGTCATTAATGGTCTTGTAAATGAGTTTTGCTATTAACATAAGATAAGGGGTAAAAATGAGAAGTTATGCTAAAAAGATACAATGGGACTTTTTAAGTGGGAGATAAAAAAATGATAATGGGACTTTCTAGATGTAACGGAGGAAGTATTTGCTAAGCAATTTTATTGAGAAGGAAAAGATAAAACAATTTACAGAGGAAAAAAAAAATAAGATGAGAAAAGGAAAAAAAAGGAAAGAGACAAACGATAAAAGAGAAAAAGAAAAGAAAAGAAAATAAGAGAAAAGAAAAAGAAAAAATAGAAAGAGAAAGAGAATGAGAAAAAATGTATAAAATTAGATATTTTTATAAATAAAAAATAGGTATAACTAGAGTACAACTAAAAACATTAAAAAAGGGTAAAAAATAATTTTTCAAAACTGAAATACTAAATGCAAATAGATTTATAATTAAAAATATTTCTGTAAATTCCTCATGTTTATACCAAAACAAAAAAAATTAGAAATGTAGGAGTCGAGAATTTGAAAAGCCCAGAATCTCTAAAAGATAGAAGCCCAAAAATAAATAAGATAAGAGTTAATTTAGCACTTTGCAAAATTTTATAAATATAACAATTTTTACTGAAGGGACAGTTTTCTGAAGTGGAACTTTTATAAGTAGAGAAAAAAAAAAGGAACATGAAAGTTGACTAAAAATGTGGGTAGGTGACAATTTCAAAAAAGAGCATATAAAAGCAAGAAGACAACGACGACTGCGAAATCCGAATACATCAATTTAAAACTCAGGAATCAATGAACTATTCGGATTTGATTTTTGTTTGTATTGTAAAAGGAGTGAATCACTACAAGTTTCATAATCCTAATTTTTGTTATAGTAGTAATGATTCATTTCAGAACTTAGCTTTTTTTGCCAGAAGCTAATCTTTTTTTATTTTTGCCTTCCATTTTTTATGGTAGTGCTTATATAATCATCATTTAAAAAAAAAAAAAAAAAACTCAAGAACCCCCGGAGAAAAAAATAAAGTCAACTTCATAATTTTTAGAATTCATATTTACTGTAGTTTGTGTTCAAATCTATATCTTCAACTTCAATCTTAATTTTTTTTATAATTACAACTTCAATTTCAGTTTTCAATTACAATAGTCGTCTTTTAATTTTTTTAACTTTATACATCGATTGTTTAAGAACCAGAAACCTTTTTTAGACCCTTTTAAAATTATCACAATCACCTTATTTTTATTCAGAATCTTTAATTTGAGATATTACCCTATGTCGGGCTCACACACAAAAGGCTATTGACCGTTTTCTAAAAGATCACGTGAAGAAAAAGTATATCCTCTAAAAATTCTACATCGGCATGCAAATAAAAAGTCTTATTGAAACTCAATAAAAGGGCAACACTCATCATTATTAGATTAAGTTATTATTCTTATTTCAATACATTGAAAAATCTATTTATCTTTACTGACTTAAGCATCCGAGCGGAGACTCTAGGCCTAAAAACCAAGGCTCATCTTCCTTTTGTCTACGCATATCTGCACGTCTGGTCCTGACCAACGGCCAATGGATCTCGTTCTACATCAAACCGCCAACCTCCATTTAGGATCCATTATTTGACGCTTCTGAAAAACACATTCTAGTGATAAGGTTGCAAGATTGAAAAATTAGGAAAATATCCACCAGCAACAACCAAAGAAACGCCACCATGACCTCCCCTGCCAACGTTGAAAGATATTATGATTCATCCTCAATACGCGCCTAGAGCGTACACACCTATGTCATGATCATTCATCGAAAGGCTGGTGATACCCTTACAAGGATATTAGACGTGACGAAGACCAACGCCCTATACTAGTCTTGGGGAATATTCTAAACCCACCTTTCAAGAATTAATTGACTAGGCTATAAAAGAGATTGTATGCCAGTTTTAGAATGGCATAGTTGCATATGTTAAAGATGTGGCATCAACACTTTCCCTGCTAACACAAATGAGGAGCAACAAAACGTAAAACAAAGATTCAACGAACAACGCCTTAACCAACGCAACCTCTAGAACACGAAATGAAGGAATGCCAACAGGAAGAGAGGAGATAACGCGAGAAAGAAGGGAACCAAAAAATACTAGAGATACCAACCGAGCGATACAAATATTAACAGTTAGTGAGAAAGAACCAGCATGACGTCACTAACGACAACAAGCATCCGGGAAAATGGTGACCCAGATGAAGCATATAAAGAAGTGCCTAAAGGAGTAATGATGCAAGATATGATTGATTGTTGAGCAATGAAAGCAGTAGTTGAATGTAAAACAACGTATCATGCCAATATATAAAGTGTGTCAAGTGGAAAGTCATCTCTGGTGACTGACATCTTGTTAGAGCGGCTACCGTACAAATGGAAGATGCCCAATTTGGACAATTTTGATGGAACAGACTATCTTAAAAATAACATGACCGCGATGTAGGATATTCAATGATTGATTGGTTAGCTGTAAAAGCAGTAGTTGAAAGTAAAGAAACACAATATGCCAGTATGGAAAGTCTCTCAAGAGGAAAGTCAACTATAGTGACTGAAATATTGTTAGAGCGGATGCCAAACAAATTGAAGATGCCTCATTTGGACAATTTTGATGGAACAGGTTGTCTTAAAAACCATATGACCAAGTTTTATAACAAAATGATGATATTAGACATGTCCGACGCCATCATATGCAAGACATTCCCAACCATTTTGAGTGGTACTACACAAAGATGGTTCAATCACATCAAGACAAGATCCATTCAGACTTGAAAGCAATTGTGCTAGAGGTGATCATGAGATTCTTCACAAACATCCCGCCGAGTAGAAATTCAGAGAATCTATATCGGTGTAAACAAGACGAAGGTGAATTACTAAGGACATACATCGATTGATTCAATAACGAGATAATAAAAATCAAAGATTTAAAAACAACGCGTTCATACAGGCGTTGAAGAAAGGGACAAGGCTTGGTATTTAAGAAGACAAATTTAGCTTAAAAAAACTTAAAACATGCCAAGAAATAATGGCAGTGGCACAATTGATGATGGGAGAAGGCAAAAGAACCAAGAAACGCCCTAGAAAGAAGAAAGCAAAGGTAGCACCACTTAAAAATAAACAAGTCAATCAAGATAGGATCCTACAGCAGGACATCACAACATAAACGGGTACTCTCCTTAATAAGAACAAGCATTATGGCGCAATAATGGAAGGTATAATACTAGTGACCATAGAGCTGGAGGATATGGAGACAATCAAAGAATAGGAAGATATAGGGAAGAGAACTAGATATTTATCCAACTAAACACGACAAGGGACAATATGCTGATGTAGGTCAAGGAAAACCAAAAGGCGGTTAGCTAGCCTAGGAATGTGATCCACATGACTGGATAAAAAAATGAAAACATGTATTGTAAATATTTAAGAACATCATGGCCATGACAAGGAACAATGTTCCGATCTTAAAAGAGAAATAGAAAGGATAATTGAGAGTGGCGTGCTGAAAAAGTTCACATACCAAAAGGAGGATAAAGAGCATTAGAGGGGATAATCCAAAAAGAGGCCAAGAAAGAGAAAGAGAAACCAAAAAGAAAGGAGATATCTAGAGTATTGATTATAGAAGGATGGAGAGTAGCGTTTAGTCAAAAAAGTTGAATGGCGGAAGTGTTGCAAGTTATAGCAGGTCATAGCGGCAAATTCATATTTTTTTAGTATTATCACGTTCAGACACGAGGATGGAGCACACGTCAAAAGGCCACACAGTGAGGCATTAGTCGTGTAAGGTATTATTAATAACTTTCTGGTCATGAAATTGTAGGTAGATGAAGGAAGTGTAGTTAACCTTATGACATGGGAAGTATTCAAGGAATTGGTGTGGATTTGGGGAAACTACGGCACTATCCAATTTTGCTAGTAGGCTTGGGAGGTGCCCCTATTTAGCCTAAAGGCCTAACGAACCTCATTTTGGAAATGATTAGGAAGGGAGGAAGTGACAAAGAAGATCAAGACTCGATTTAGCAAAGTGGACATGATGTTAGCCTACAACAGAATTTTGGGATGATCCTTCTTGTACAACTATGGAATAATAATCAGCAATAAGTATTTAACAATGAAGATTTCAGCATTGGGAGGAATGATAACAACGAAGGGAGATCATAAAATAGCGGCTTGGTGTTGCACACTTGCCCAAAGAGAAATTAGTAAAAAAAAGGAGTAATAAACGCCGAAAAACTGAAGGAGAGCCCCGAGGGGATGCTGACAATTTACTATTATCTTTTATTTTGAACCTTTTTATAATCTTAAATGATTAATTAAATGAAACAAACTTTTGAGTGGCGATAACAATACGAGAGATATACTAAAGCTATGCTCCTCGAGTATGTTTGCGTAAAGTCCTTCAACCAATTTACTTAAGGAGCTGTTCTCAAAGGGCAACTGTCAAATTACCCGAGAAACATTTCTCAAAAGGCAACAACCAAATCACTTGAGAAACCTTTCTCAAAAGACAACAATCATATCACTTGAGAAACCTTTATCAAAAGGCAATATGATAAGCCTCCATTTTACATTAATTTTATACCATTTATGTAACGTATTTCAATGTCTTATTGCGTAAAACAGAGAATTTCATAACAATTTTATCTTTTGGTAGTTTTTGAGCTAAAATATAAATATTTAGCATTTTTTGAGTATAATTAAATAAATAGAGCTTAAATGAAGTGAAAGTAAATCAGGATTGATTCTATTAAGTCCACGAAGAAAAATAATGGAAAATTAAGTCTGAGTGCAAGCAAAGTAGTCGCTAAATCAATCTCCGAAAGTTTGAATCAAAAAGCTGAAAATTCGGACATAATTTTGTTTTCATATCATATATGGATCTAAAAATATCTAAATCATATCATATATGGATCTAGAAATATCTAAATCATGTGATTAGACATCTTTTGGAAAGATAAAAGATAAACCTATGACTTTCAAGAAGAAATTGAGTCCAAATTCGGACTCGAACTAGCTCAAAATTGGCCTTTAACTTGAAACCTGGGCGAACTAAGAATGCAGTCGGCCAGAGTCGGTGAAATTGTGTGATACATCCCCTGAGCCGGCCCACGACCTGAAAAAATAGTTTTTAACATTTCGAGAAAGTGCAGAAGTTTTGGTGAGCACTCATAAACCTTCATATTGACATATCTTTGATTCACACTCAAAACAAATTTTCCTTGACTTACAGACAAAAAAATGTACTTTGACTCTAATAAAGTTCATTATGGAAATGAAAAATACAACCGTAACTTCAATCAAGCTAATTATGGAAATGAGATATGTCAAATGCGATTCACTCAATCTCATTATGGAAAGAAAAGAAAGACTTGACCATCATTCAAACCCTTTATTCCAAGAATATATGTCAAACTTGATTATCACTCAAGTTCATTATAAAAAGAAAACAATATTTGGCTGACATCACTTCTAGTTTCACTATAAATAATATTTCTTTGAGTAGAAAAAATCATTTACTCCTGTATTGGCTTATACAGGTTCCATAATATAAATTCTCTTACCAATTTTTTCATTTCTCCTTTATTATTCTTTCATTTTTTCAAGGTCTATTATTGTTATTTTCAATATGATAATGGATTGCTAAATTTCAAACTAGGATTAGGGATGTAACATAAGCAAGGTTTTTCTTTAAATCTCTTTTGATTATTATGAATATTAAGATTGACCATCTTTATGTTTTTATCCTATAATTCATGTGAAGTATTTAGTGGTGAAGTATGAAATTGGATTTAGAGATTTAAACACAATTCACTTAAAAATAGAGATATGTCTAAGAAATTGTGATGACGTTAATTGTTTTTCTTATGAGTAATTAACTAATATGGCAACTGGAAAATATCCAAAATTAATTAAACACAAATTTGTTCCTCGGGAGAGATAACAAACATATTTTGAGAAACGTACAATTATCATGCAAAAAACTTTTGAGATGTAATATTAAGTATGACAGAGTTTCCCTCAACTATGGTGAAACTCGAAGTCCTGATTGTTTCAAAAGCATTCTTTTAATTTTTATTTACAAATTAATTGTTTTCAAACCAAAATAAATTAACACAATTGTTCAAATCAATGGAAAAGATCAAGTATGGTCATCTCCATTGAGGGAGAAGACCAGACCTGGTCTTCTTCAATGGAGAAAATGATAGATAATGAAGAAGACGAACCATAGTGGCCGTAGTGGGAGTTGAGGAGGCGGCGGTGGTCGGAGCGCGAGGCGGCGGTGGCGGAATTACTATTTTGGAATAATATTTTTTAGAATAACAAATTAAATTTTGAGATAAATATTGAGATTTAATTTAATTAAATAAAATTTTAAACTAATTATATAAATTTATTAAATAAATTTATTTAATTTAGATTTAATTAGATTTTATATTTAAATTTAAGTATATTCTATCTCGGAATAAAAATAAAATCTCGAGACGATTAACGTTTAATTTAATTAATGTAATTTTAATGATTTTATTTAGTATAAAATTAGATTTAGTTAGATTTTAAATTTTAATTAGTTAATTAAGAAATATTAATTATTTTTATATATATAAATTTTGTAATAATATAATTAATTTATTTGATTTAAACATTGGATTTGTTTTTAGTTTGTTTGTCATGTGGTTTGATTAGGAATGCCTTTAATTTAATTGGATTTGTAGATGCTGCCAACTCAGCTTCACTTAATAACTTCTACTGGTAGCGATGTGGCGAGTGAGATAACAACTTTTTCGGTTTCATTTACGAATGGCTAAAAACGATTTAAAATATCCCAAAATTGGCTAAACTAGCCGATTTTGAAAAATTTAAATATAACTGACGAGACTCGCAAATGTTTGGTATTTTATTGAGATTAACTCTTTTAATTATCACTAGTTTTTTTGGCCACGTGCTACGCACGTTAATGATATCTATATGACCCGTTATTTAAAATTATAATTGTATATATTTTTGTAATAATATATTATTATTTAAATTTTATTGGACTTGTGTTTTTTTATTTGTTTTTGTTTAATTATTTTATAAAATTTTAATTTCTTTTATTGGAAATGTTAAAAAGTTAAAATTAAGCAATAGATTTAATTTTTGTTACTAAAAAATGATAATATGATTGAAGCAATTTTATATTTTTATAGTAAATAACTAATAAATAAAAAGATATCAAAATTTCAACACAAATATTATAATATAATTATTTAATGTTAATAAAACTCATCATATTTTTTTATATATAGTGATATATCTGTGCAATTTCTTTTAGGATTAGGAATTTAACAAATATGATAATTGTTGCACAATTCCTTTTAGGATTAGGAATTTAATACATAATAGTAGTTACTGCGATAATTAATTTTAATATGTTTACTTTATAGATTAGGAATATCATCTTTCTATTTGTTAAGCACAAATATTCTTATATGTCATAATTAGGAATATCAACTTGGATAAAATACATAGAGGGTATTTTTGTCCGTGAATGGAAGTGTTCCCCCGCGAATACACTTTTATATTTGTTATAGATTGTTTTTTTTAAATGTGGGGTCCTCCATCTAGAGGAACCCCAAACATAATTTTGACTATCAAGGGATGATATATAGTTATTATTCCAGAAAAATACAAATATCATCTCATTGAACAACTTTTAAAATTGATTAGAGTTGTACGGCTGAAACTAACAAAACTGCCCAGAAACCAAACAGTTTCCTTTATGTAATATATACATAACATAAAATACAAAGCAGTGAAATTCATGGCAAGATTCCAGAGGAATTAGATGCCCACCTTTATGTATATGAGTGTTTGAACTCTGAAACCTGAAATTGTCATGAATAAAGCTTACATTTTGATGCTTGAGGATTCAGGGATCTGACACGCTTTCTACATGCTTGTTTCCCGAGTCTTTAGCATTCTGGTTACCTTCAGTTAACGGGGACAAACGTTGTGTAACTTCTGCTTCCTGATGCTCTGATGCGCAATGACCCTCCTGAATGGAGTCCATACAGTTGTTATTGGATATTGATGAAATACCCTGCCCTGCCAACAAGCAGTTGTAAGAATGGGTATCGAAGGACTCTGTGCTATATGGCGAGCGGATAGCTGAGCTGAACAAGGGCATCATGCGCTTTTTCTCAGGAAGTTGGCGCAACGATATTCGACAAACAGGACAAGTGGAATGCTGTTGCAGCCATATGTCTATGCAGGTCACGTGGAACGAGTGACCACAGTAGGGGAGAATACGCAAGACATCATCTTCATGGTATTCTGTTAGGCAAACTGTGCATCTGCCGCATACAATAGTTCACTGCTTTATTAGTAAGAACTGGAGCAACAGAAATATAATGATCGCGAACACAAATAGAACAAGTAATAAAATAGTATCAATGGCTTGATTTCATAACGATTATTACCAATCCGTTCATATTTTAAATGCTTTTTGACAGATATAAGTAATGACAAATAATAGTACATTTAGCTAACTGATCTAAAAGCATCTTGATAAGGTGCATATAGGTCAAATAGCCTGGTTAAAGTGACGGGACGACAAAAAGAGAAAAAGACGACAGGCAATTAATAGCATTACAACTATTTTTATCACATGCATCATGTATATTTGTAATTTTGGAAAATCATTCTTGTGTTCAGATTATGTTTTTGTAGTTTACCAGGAAGACATGGCTACTGTCTTTCTTGCCTAAGCCAAATGGACCAAGAACAAGGTCCAAAAAAATAACGTCGGCATATATTGACAAAGAAAACAAAGAAATACTGAGACTTTCTACACAATTCACATTTTACCAAATCCATTGCTATGAGATATTTGCCAATTTGTTTTCTCAGTATGCTGACCTCTGCAAATATGGACTTAGGGAGACATCATTTTAAGTTGAAAACAATAACAAAAATTGTCTTAGTACTAGCTTTCTAATAACTATCCAAACAATTGTCCCGCGGAAGGTCTGGTATGCTATGTAACCCGAGTACAGATTTTGACAACTTAATCAAAGTATTATTAATGGTCATGAATAAAACCGTATTATGATTTATAAGCTTCGTAAACCCAACAAAACAAAGGCTATTAGCTTACAAGTTCTGGAGACCCCAGGTTGTAAGAGAACATACATGGAGAAAACCATCAAATTATCTTCATTCAAAAGAAATATCCTCATCCTATGTACCACGGAAACAAGATTGATGAAACCAAAAATACCGATATGGAAAACAGATAAAACTACATTTTTTACTTAGTAAATCAGTTAACTAACAAGGGTATGAAAATGAAACCCTCTAATTTAAGGATGGAAGTTTCAAAATGTCTGCTGATGAAGATATGCATATAACACTAGTACTTAAGTGAGGCAATTTGGATAGCAACAAATTAAGCTCCTATTGCTTTCAGAAATTCTTAGCATCTCGCTTCATTGAATCAGAAAATAAACTGATATCACAGAACACAATAATATGACCAAAAAGGATCACTCTCAATTTTGTGCATTTTTACAGTAATCTCGAAAGACTTTTACGACTTACTTTATGAAGGCACAAAAGAGACAGTCGCAAAAAGAAATGAAGCAGAAGAAAAGGACATACTGAGCATCTTCTGAAGCAGAGAAAAGGTCATCACTGTACTTCTTTGTAGGAAAGTTGGCTACAATTACAGGCTCAAGACCGTGCAATCCTCGTTCTAGCTATAACACAGAAGTTAATGATTAACAATTCTTATCAAAATGATAGCATATTTACGAGTAGCTTTCTAAAGCATGAAATACACAATGGAACAGATCAAATGTTAGGCACAATTAAACTTGCTCAAAATTAAGAGTGCGCAAACCGGTTTTTAGTTTTGTTCGTTAGTGAATTTGTCAAAAACGATCTGTTTTAAAGGAAATAGAAACAAGACTAATTGGAGGATAAATCTTGGTTTGGTTCAGTTTCCGATTTTTCCGAATATGTTAAATATATAGATAGTTCAGTTTCTCTAAATTAAAAACCAAACCAAACCGAAATATTTGTAACTTATATAACAAATGTATCAAGCCAATCATTTTCTGTTCGGTTTTTTCAGTCAGTTTGGTTCCGTACGTAATCCAGCTCAAAATATGTTAGAACAGATTGTCCATGACATATTTCCATTCTTATATTTGTCATGAAAGGAACAACTTGTAATTAGAGGGAAATGACATTCCTTCTAAGATGGCTATTTGAGATTTTCATTAAACTATATCAATCTGTCCATAATAACATTAATCTGTAAAAAGTCTAACAGCTCATAAATTTTAAAACAAAAAATCATCAAAATTCAAATTTCAGTATTTCCACAAGACCAGTACGAAACAGTGACGAAACAGATTAAAAAAACAAAGAGAAAAGAATTATTTGCATATTAAATCCCAACGTTTCACCTTTTTAGCAATTTAATCTCATTCACTAAAATTAGCATCGCACATCCCAACCTTTCAATTTCTTGGCATTCTGTAACCGTATAACCGTTTTTTAGTGTCGTTTCATACAAAACACTGCCGTTTTGCACACATTTTATAACTTTATATTTGGTGAAAAACACTATATGCTACAAAATGCTAAAAGAATGCCAAAAAATTAAAAAGTTAGGATGTCCAATGCAAATTTAAAAACATGAGAATACATCGCTAAAATAGTGAAACGTCAAGTCGGGATTTAATATGCTAAAACACAAGAGAAAATAAAAAGTTGAAGGGAAAAAAAAAGCTTACAATGCTAAGATCAGATCTGGAAGCAACAGGAAACGAACGTCTAGATGAGTTAAGTTGAATCCGAGCACAAACCAAACGTGTGCACACAAACACTATAAACATAGTACTAACACCAAATCCTATCACTGTCATCACCAAATTTAAACCTGAACCCATCATTTTTCTTTTCTGAACTCAAAATTTCAGTACATGCCCAAGAAAACAGAAAAAGAAGCAAACTTTCATGGCTATTGTAAAGAGGTTAATATAAACAAGCATATCTCAATCTTAAGTGGGAAAAAAACAGAAACTGAATCTGCATGAGAAGGGTACTGCTGTCTGTTTGATTTTGTGAGAATCCCATGAGGTAAAATTGGAGAAGAGGGGGGAAATTTTGTATCTTTTTTGGTGTTGGGATGTTGAAGAGAATTGGGTAGTTATAGTTGTTAAGGTGGTTTTGAGAAATATAGTTAAGGTAGTTGAGAGTGAAGAAGTGAGGAGGTGAGTTTGTTTTTGAGATTGATAAAGAAGAGAAAGGAGGGAGAGATTAGTGATGTTGGAAGTGAGATTTGAGGGAAAAGAGTGATTAGTGGGATCTAATATTAATTATGAATTGACTCTAAAAAGAAAAAAAAGATTTAAGAGGAGATTTTTAAATAAATAATAAAAGTTTAATCGCCTAAAAATATCCCATATTTTTATTTTTTTTGAGCAAATTACTTAAAGGCTCCTGAGCTAT
Organism: Mercurialis annua; assembly: GCF_937616625.2. Classification (NCBI taxonomy): domain Eukaryota; kingdom Viridiplantae; phylum Streptophyta; class Magnoliopsida; order Malpighiales; family Euphorbiaceae; genus Mercurialis; species Mercurialis annua. Next base: position 31,411,245 of record NC_065577.1, on the reverse strand, counting down.
ACTATAATTAACAGTTTGTTATTTCTTGTTTTAAAAGTCTACTTGATACGTTAACTGAGAAATCCTTCTGTTAACAGTCTTGTTACTTCTTTTTTATTTATGAACACATCTTTTAAAATCTTCGATTTTAACCCTTTTTCAATTTTATTTTTTTAGCAAAACGTTACAAAAGAAGGACTCCCTTTTTCTCTCTCCTTCTTCCTTTTCTTCTTCTTTTTTTGCTTTTCTCTGCAACTTTTTTTTCTTTTTCTTCTACCTTTTCTCTTTCCCACATAATATAAATGAACTCCAATACAAAGAAAAAAGTTTGTAATTGTGAAAAAATTGAAGATATAATATGATGGGTAGTAGATGAGAAACGTCTTTTTTTCCTTTTTCTTTTTCTTCTTCTTCTTTTTCTTTCTATGTTGTTTTAAATTATTGTAGTATCGTTTTCTGGAATTTTTTCAATATTTTTTAAAAAAAATCATCATTTTTCTTCATTTATGATGTTTTGACCTAATTTTCAAACGTTTTTTAATTAATTTTAAAAATCGTTTGAAACTGTTTTTTCGAAACTGTTTTATACTGTTTGAAACTTTTGTAAACGGTTTAAAATTATTTTATACTGTTTGAAACTGTTATTTTTTAGACTATTTAAAATGTTTTCTAAAAACTGTTTTAGACTGTATGAGACCCTTGTAAACAGTTTGAAACTGTTTTATACTATTCGAAACTTTTGTAAACAGTTTGAAACTGTTATATATTGTTTGAAACTATTACTTTTTAGAATGTTTGAAAGTGTTTTTGTAGAAACTGTTTTAGACTGTTTGAGAACTTTGTAAACAGTTTGAAACTGTTGTATACTGTTCGAAACTTTTATAAACAGTTTGAAACGGTTTTTTTGAAAATGTGTGAAACTGTTATTTTTAGACTGTTTGAAAGTGTTTTTCAGAAACTGTTGTATACTGTTTGAAACCTTTGTAAACGGTTTGAAACTGTTGAAACCGTTTTTAATAGATTGTTTAATGAGACAAATAAATTACAATTTACAGTTTTCTTTGTTTTTGAAGAAAGTTATGAACGTTGAATTTGAATTTCAAGTGAAAATTGAAGCGATTTAATTAGAAATTAAAAATTCGAGCGGATTCAAAACTATCAATAAAATTTTAGAAAATAATAATAAAATCGCAGGTATTAATTTCTTGAAATGCTATGAGTTGAAATTAGAATTAGTTTGTTGATTTGTTAAATTTTTTTGAAAATAAATTGAAAAAGAAGAAGAAAAGAAGAAGACAGAAAGAAGATGAAGAAAAAGAATAAACTGGATATAGAGTAAATATGGAGTATAGAAACAAAATAAAAGAGTAAAAGAGTAAACATAAAACACTCTAAGGTAGACAAATAAAGATAGAGAATCTGGATTAACAAATGCTAATATATTTTTTTAGGTATTTTGCTATTTCTTTCTTTAACCTACTGAGTTGATTAACAAAAAAATTAACAGATGGGTGTAACATATAATATATCCAAACATGAACGATGTCATAATGGATTTGTATAAATTAGAGGATGAATTAGTATATTTTATTACAACACAAAAAATCTTCACTGGTTTTTTTTTTGGAGAAAAAGTTTAGCCTATGAGTTAAGTAGGCTCTTAACGTTCAGAAAGATGCAACGAGGACCCTGACATTTTTAAATTGCATTATCTAAGCTCTCCTTAGGAGTTCTCGTTGATACGATTTAACAAATGTTATGGTCCTCGGTGACTCCTAAGAAGGGATTAGATGATACAATGTTTTAAAACTTTAGTGGCTTGTTTGACTCTTTCTGAACGTTGAGGGCCTACTTGACCATAGGCTAAACGTTAAGGGTTTATTTGGCCATTTTCCCTTTTCTTTTTTTACCATCTTCATTATTAATATAAGGCCTAATACCTAAGAACTTCGACCTCGTAACTTTTTTTCGATCCTACCCTGACGTTGAAAATTTGTCAATTTTATCCTATTTTGCATTTTATTGTTTCAAATGTACCCTGAAATATTAAATTGACATCTTTTTCATTTGAAAAAAAAAATTCAAAAATGTTCTCCATATATAGCATAGCTTAAATGTACATGTTTAAAATATATTTAGATTTTTAGTTAAATTAATTAAAAATTTAAATTAATTTAAATTTAATTATGATTTTTAGTTAGTTTTTAAAAATAAACGAATTATTTGTATATTTTTAAGGCCTAATGTCTTAAAAAAACCCCGATCTTTTAGCCCATTTTCAACCATACCCTGACGTTGAAAATTTGTCAATTTTACCCTATTTTGCATTTTTGTGTTTCAATTGTACCCTGAAAAATTAAATTAACGTCTTTTGCGTTTGGAAATTTGTTTAAAACATTCTCCATGTCTCGCATATATTGATTGTATATTTTTAAAATTTATTTAAATTTAGTTAAATTAATTAAGAATTTAAATTAGTGTTAATTTGATTATGGTTTTTAGTTAGTTTTTAAAAATAAAGGACTTATTTGTACTTTTTTGAATAAAAAAGAATTTAATTTCATGTTTAGACTTAATTAATTGAATGATTTCATCATTTAAGTAAAAAAATTAACAAAAAATAAATTATTGGGGTACAATTGAAAACGGAAAATTCAAAAGTGGGTAAAATTGACAAATTTTCAACGTCGGGGTGGAATTGAAAAAAAGTTTAAAGGTGGGGAGTTTTTGAGTGATTAGGCCTATTTTTAAATGGAAATGAATTTAATTTTATCTTTAAACATGGTTAATTGAATGATTTCATCATTTAAGTAAAAAAATTGACAAAAATTAAAAAAATTGAGATACAATCGAAATAAGGTAAAATTGACAAATTTTTAACGTCAGGATAGGATTAAAAAGATGTTTCGGGGTCTTTTTTTAAGGCATTAGGCCTTAATATAACAGCCAACAGGATGCGTTCTTAAACACGAGCATAATCCTTTTCAAACAAATGGAAAGTACTAGGAAATTTTTGATCAAATTTAGTGACATACAGTAGTTCAGAATTTGGTTTAGTACCTAAAGGTGTGTGTACAACAATTACACCTTAATTTCCTGTCCATTGCCAATTTTCACTCTTATTGATCAACTTCTGTCAATACTGCTGAAGAAGCTCACATTGTCGCCTTTTTTCCGATCTTTCTTATAGTTTTGCAGTATTTTCCTACGCGCTTTCTACCTGCAAATCCCACAAGTCTGGAGCTTGTAGCATTTGATCACTTGAGCTGGATGAACCTCTACTTCTTTGTAAAGAGAGCTCCTTCTAAAACACAAACAACATTCTTGTGACAAATAATTAATATTCAGATTTCAGGGATGAGAATTTTATGCACATTAATAATTGTGGCTCTGATAGAGTGATACAAGAGACTCATGGATAACATTTAATCCCAACAGAATTAAAAAGTGAATACTGATTATATAACCATACATACAGGTCGGCTAATATTTGGATTGTCTGCTGTTTTCAAGAACATAGCAGTTAGAATATTGACCAGAATTAAAGCATAGGTGAATCACAGCTCCACCCATAAGTGAATAAAAAGGAATACCTTCAAGTTCAACTGGAGAACTATTGTGCAGTCTGTCAATCTATTGTCGCAAATCTCATCGCACTCTGAGAAACATTCCAACATCAAAAAAATATTAGGGAAACTTGGTCAAGAACTGTACAATGATGAAATAGCTTAGATAATTCTTAGTTATACCAAATGTGGGATGTAAATCCTCTTCTTTGATAACTTACTATTTTGAGATAACTTAATCATCAACAAGAAGAGAGAGTTTCACTCCTATACAACTTTACTTGCTCCTATTTAATATACTCTAAAATTGCACTCTAGAAAAGAATCTTGACCTGTTCTTTCTATTCGTGTCGCCTGTTTGAACTTGCCATAACTTTGATGGCGTTACGACTCCTTGAGCAGAAGTCTCCATTTTTGGGACATTCTCTGATAATCGCGTCTTCTAAATATGGGAAATTTAAGGTAAATCTACCTGGCCAAAAGCTTGTGAGGAGTGGCAGACCATTAGTTTCAAAACAAAAATTAGCTGACTCAAGAGGATCTCATCCTCTACTCCATCTGCTTCACTTGGAATTATTCCTTTATAACCATTCTTTCGAGTTGCGCAAGACTTCTATCAGTTGTCAGAGCCATCAAAATTCTCAAATCATAACTTTCAATACTTGTAGGCCTCTTAGATACTGAGGTAAAACTAAAGCTTCCATTCTACTCTCAGTTCTTCCAAGCTTGGTAATGCAACCTATAGAACAAAAAAAAAACAGTATTAAATAAAAGAAACAAGCGATCAAAACAATAAAATTAAACAAAATAGTCTGATAGTCTGAACTGATATGATACTTCACACTTTTGAATCAATAGCTCTCTTGTAAATGATGTACAGCCATCCATTTTCAGAGTTTCTACACCGAGGAAGCGCCTCCCCAGGTGCTGGACACTTTGATATAATCTTCAACCTATTAATACCAATCATTTGAAGTTCAGCAAGTAGTTAGAATGAATACATTTAAATTAACAGATTAGAATATCATGATAAGAAAAGTAGAAGAAAAAACCAAATATGAAACACACCTCTTGTGGTAGTAGACACTCCACACACAGATATGTGATGGTTGCGTTTAGGTCTCCCTCCCAAAATTGATTATCCGGTGAATATTTGGAGTTTCTGACTGACCGTAGCTTAGGTGTGCTCAAGACTCCAGCAGAGAAAATCTTCATCTGAGTGCATCCAGAAATGAATATTTCTTCTAACAATGGGAAACTAAAGGCTTGATTTCCTGGGAAAAAGCTGGCGAGACTATCCAAGGTCTCAAGTTGCAAAGTTTTCAATTTGTTAAAAACCACTTCATCCTCTGTCTGATCTCCATCGGTTTCCACCACTTCAGTCATCGCATAACAGTAACATAAGCTCATTTCGGTGAGGTTTACCATAGTTTTTGCTGTCGACACATTGAACAAGCTTTTCAACTTATTACAATGACTCACTTTTAGAGTCACTAAATTTCGGAAGGATGATGATGATTGCACTATTTTGCGTAAACTAGAACAGTTATAAATTGTCAGTGTCTCAAGATATTGAGTAACTGGTTTCAGTATGGCGTCTTGCTTCCATATATGCTTTAATCTATAGGCATTGTCTATGCTCAGATGTCTCAGTGGCACAGAAACTGCATCATCCTCATCCGAGAATAGCTCTTGAAAAGAACCTACGACAATAACAAGTTCTTCCAAACTGTATAGTGTTTTGAGGAAACTAAACAGAACAATGCACGATTCGGGACTCAAGGAATGCAGTGTCAGTACTTTTACTTTGGAAAAGCAGTTTGCAGGAGATTGACCAATCTGTATTCTCAGCAAATCATTGTGGTGTAGAGTCAATTGCTCCAAGTTGTGATTGAGCTGCATGTGGCAATAAATAAAAAATTCAACAAAATAAGTAAAATAATAATAAACAAACCTCTATTTTTATTACTCTCTCTATATATACATATTACATAACTATTAGAACCACATACATAAATTACAATGATAATCTCTATTAAAAATCATTTATTCAATTCTTTAAATTTTACAGAATGAAAATTTATAAATAATACTAATATAATGTCTACAGCCCATTCACTAGTAGTGCTTAATTAGGAAAATAATGACCATCGCATTCTAAATCTAATAACTGTATTAAGATTAAGAATATAAGGAGGGGCAAAAGCCTTAAGCATTTTGCATACTGGTCCGATAATCAAAAAATGAATAAAATATACTTTTAACAGGTTGAAGCACTAATGTATTTTTTTTAAAAGTTAAGACACTAAACTAATAAATTCATAAAAGACATTATTGGCATAATATTTACTAAATTATCAACTTCATAAGTTTCAATTCAATCTATAAATAATTAATATAATTCTAATTTATTTAAACTTTAGATATTATTTATAATCTAATTATTATGAAATGCATAAATATAAAGCTAAGCAAATAACAATAGTTTATTTATCCTTGAAACACATGGCTAAAATTTTCTAAAATTAATTGATGAATGCATATAACATGTGCATTATATTACAATGAAACATTTATCAGTGAACCTGAAAATTAATTGATTTAAATTCATTTATCAATTTAATCTCTTCACTTTGGTAATAAGAAAGTGAAAGATATATAACAAAAAATTCACAATTTCAATCAATTAATGACTAAATTGCATATAGATCACCAAAATATCGATCTTTCAGAATAGATATTAAAATTTAATTTTTTTTTTGGGGATAGATCATCACTTGATACATCTATTTTATAATCAGTAATAAATTACAATTTATTTAAGGATACTATATTTTAATTTCATTATCTGCCAGGGAAAAAAATTAGAATACATTTTACATTTTCAGATTGGACACCTCACATGCTGCATGTTTAAATTATTTTTGTTAAAAAATTAAAAGGCTTAAGGTCTGAAAAACTACCGACCTTTTATTTTTTTTTCAATTGCACCCTCACCTTGTAATTTCTTCAATAACACCCTATTTCGTATTTTTGACTTTCAATAGCACCCCGACCTTGTAAAACAATCAATTTTACCCTATTTTGTATTTTTGACTTTCAATAGCACCCTAAATCATCAAATTAAACTCATTTTTCAAAGACTTATTTGAATTTTTTAAAATTAAAGGACTTGTTTAAAAGTGTCCAAGTAGAAAAAAGTATGATTTCACCTTTAAATTTAATTTTTTTGAAAATTTTCATCCTTATAATAATCAAATCATCTAACTTTTTTAATTTAGAGTGCTATTGAAAGCCAAAAATACAAAATAGGGTGCTATTGAAAAAATTACAAGGTGAGGGTGCTATTGAAAAAAAATTGAAAGGTCGGTAGTTTTTCAGACCTTAAGCCAAATTAAAATAAGGGTAATTTTGATTATTTTTTCTAATCCATTTAGATTTTAAATAAGTGAATGGCTATGATTTTAATCTTTTAATGGAAATATGTGAAAAATGACATGACTGCTAATGTGCAAAATATTTTGAAAGTATTTTTAAACAGTCACATATAATTGAGTGACCTAGTACTAGCATAAATTATGAAATGTGTAAATGTAAAACTAAAATGAATAATAATAGTTTATTTATTCATCAAAACATGGCTAAATAGTTAATAGAAGAAACAAAACTTACCTTTTCAAACATAAAAAACGGTTGAAATGGGATATTGTCTTGGCTGCCTCCTCCTCCATGTGCTTCTTCTTGATAACGGTTTCTAATTTCTGAACCAAACATGATTGCGCTGTTACACTCGACCAACTCCAAACATTTCAACTTTGGCCACTCAACACTATGCCTCCCCGGGTAGAAACACTTTAGTTTCGTTAGCCCATGGAGTGAAAGAGAAGTAAGTTGAGGAAACTTAAAATAAGGGTCTGATTCTGCGCTTTTACTTTTCGCAACAATTCCCTCTACTCCACATGTTTGCCATTGCGAACTTCTAATTTTTAAACTTTGAAGCTGAACAAGGCCTGAGATTATGGAGGCTGGAAATATACTTTTCAAAGCGCCACAAGCATCGATTTCCACTGACTGTAGTTCTTGAAAAGTAAAACTTGATGGAGGATCCTTACTCCATATGATCCTCAGTTTCTCAAGGGAGGAGATTCTCAATTCTCTCAACTTAAATTCTACCACAGCATCTATATCGTCAGCATTTGGTTCTTGGAATTGAAATATTTCTTGCAGTGAAGAACAATTCATAATTATCAACCTCTCCAGCCTGTGAAATCTTGGCAAGTCATCAGGAGGAAAAACCGTTAAGAGCTTGTGGCAACCATCGATTATCAAGGCTTTTAGTTTGGAGAAGGAATTAGGCATGAGCTGATGGTGCCATATATTTTCCAGGTTGAACAAAAAGGTAAGACTCAATAACTCTAACTTGGGGAACCCAACCTGAAATGCTAGTTCGAGTTAGTACAAGAAATAACTGTAAACACGAAAAAACAAAGACACGAAGAAAAACAAAGAGTCTCACCATTCTATTAAAGAGAGATTCTGTTTCAGAGTTGTTGTCGGCCTCTGAATTAACTTGTTGGGTGCAGGTAACAAAGGTAGTAAAAACAGAGCAGCTTTGAACATACAATTCTGTAAGAGACTGAAATTCAATCGGATGCCCAGTGCAGAATCTACTTAACTTCGGAAGACCTTCAAGCCTCAAACTTTCCAGTTTAGAAAAGAGTATCTTCTCCGTTCTCCCTGTTTCTTCTACAAATTCCTTCGTCAGAATTATCTCTTTAATGAGCTCACAGTTTCTTATCTCAATTCTTTTGAGATGAAAAAGACTTCTAACCATTTTACATGTCAATAGATGCCGCAAATTATGACAGCTATCAACAATCAAGCTTGTTAAATTTGAAGATGTTATGGAGAGGTGGTCTTGCCATATCTTTTCGCAATAAACTGTATTTATTGTAAGATTCTTCAACTTAGGAAGAGAGACCTGCAAATGGGAATTACGGTAACGAAGAAAATTAGTCTTCCTTATTAGGTGCTACATAAATAAATGAGTGAATGGTTGCAAAGTAAAGTAGACATAAAAAAGAAACCACCAAACTAATATTGTCTATACAAGCTTAATAAACTGAAGTTGAATGTGTGGAAGTTTGCACACATAGTCACTCTCCTCCATCAAGAATATAAATAAGTTACCAATTGAAAATGCCAAGAGCTTAGTGCATAGACATACCAGTTCGTTGAAAATTGATAATGGCTCATCCTCTAATGATACACCTTCCTGACATGTTGGACCATCAACTCTCAAATGATTGTGTCTCGCGTAAGATTCTAGTGGTCGGTTCATTTTGTTGCAAAAGCTTCTGAGCGTTGGTAGATTGACCAGTGTCAAGGAGCATAACTGGCTCAACTCAACTTTGACAATGCCATCATGATTATTGGAGGGCAACGAAAACAGAGTTGTTAATTTCTCGCAATTTCTGACTTCTAATCCTTTCAATTTGCTGAAAGACCCAGCTACCGGCTGCCCATTACAAAGGTTTTCCAAGCTCATTAGATTACACAGAAATAACGACTGTAGAATAGGAAATGCAGGACACGAAGACAAATTTGTTGAATTGGCAATATGTTGAATCACAAGATCATTCTGGACTTGAAGATGCTTCAATTTCCGAAAGCCATCCCCATCAAGATCATACAACACACTCTCAATTCCCCATATTTCATCTAAATACAGATCATCACTTTCCTTCAATAACTTTAGTAACCCTGGCTCTAAATGAATGCTTGTCTTGAACTTGAGCTTCAGCGTCCTTGAGGATTCATTGTTCACTCTCCAGTCCCATCCATCTCCTATGACTAATTTATAGTTTTGCAATCCTTTGAAACAGAAGAAAAAAGACCTTGGTATCATCTCGGGATCCAATACTTGCATTTCCAGAGTTAGTAGGCGGGGCAAATGCTCCAACTCTTCAAGGCTCGCGTTACCTTCGGCATCCCACTCTATAGAGTTGTTGCTCATATACAACTCTTCTAACTGAGTCAACTTTGAGAAAACATTGGCGGGAATAATCTTCAATTTGGAGCAATTGCTCAAATCTAGAATCTTGAGCCGAGTCAATTGCTCTATTTCCTTGGGAAGCTCAACTATATAAGCGTCAACAAAACTCAATACCTTTAGCTGCTTAAGCTCTCCAATGATAGATAACTTATTTAAATGGCAACCATGTAAACACAAGGTTTGTAGGTTTGTTAGGAATTTGATGGATGAAGGAAGGCATAAGAAACGCATTCCTGTAAAATGCAACACTCTGAGTTTAGCAACTCCCTCAAAAAATGAATCAGAAACTTTCAAAGACATATCTTCCGTAAGCAGCAACAACAACTCTGCATTTGGACAATCTAACTTAAACATTTCCGAATCAGGCCCAATAAGTTCTTGAAAATCACAAAATGGAAGAGATATTCCAGTGCAATCCCTATCTGGCAATTCCATCAATTTAGCACCACTTTGACAAGTAAAAACATGTTTCTCTCTACATGCAATAGACAAAGCAGCATCTCGAACGATGTCATGCATTTTGACATACCCATCCATCTCTCCCTTCATTAACAAGGAGCAATCTTGAAGTTCATTGATCAAATAGTCTACTCTTTTTCTTGCATCACTGACAATAGGCCTCTCCTTAAGCAAACCAAGACCAATACAATACCTCAACAAGTACTGGATCCGAATGTTAGAGTGTCCACTCAGAGCACAAAGCAAGAAAAATGATTTGATTTCATCGCCAATCAGTTTCTTGTAGCTTGACTTTAAAGACTCATGCACTTTCAAGTCTATTTCTTCATCCTTAAAGCTGGATAGTTGTTGTACCTTCTCCTCCCAAATTCCCACCTCCTTACAATTCCGCAAGTACCCAGCAACAAGTTCAATCAGCAGTGGCACTCCTGCACATCGTTTGACGACTTCAATCGCAATGGCATCAAATGCTCGATCTTTAGCATGTGGGACAGTCTTTGCAAACATACTGCAAGCCTCTTCATGTGTTAGAACTTGAAGCATGAATTCTTTTTCTACCCCCATCTCATTTAGTAATACACGTTTCTCCCTCGAGGTTAGCAGTATTTTGCAGTCTTTGCCGTCAGCTCCCGTTGGTATTCCTATTTGATTTAAATCAATTTTTTGCCAGATATTATCAAGAATTACAAGAATCTTCTTCTTTTTTATCCTCTCAAAGAGATGACTTGCTCGAACACGGCTATCCTCCACATTGAAGTTCACACCCAAGACACCCGCAATTAATTTTTGAATTTCTCCAAGTTCAGGTTTTTCAGAAACGGAAACAAAAACCACATCATCGAATAGCTTTTCTTTGGAAGCAAGGCCATGGACCTCCTTTGCTAGTGTAGATTTCCCCACACCGCCCATTCCCCACACGCCGACCCTGGTTAGATTAGGATCCTTAAGAGCCTCCATGACTTGCTTCAGAATGGACAGCCTTGATTCCAATGCTTCAAAATCAAAAACAGACGGATCAACATGCTGTTGAAGATGGGGACGGTGAGAAAATGGATGGAGACCAGCTTCCTGCTGATCCAGCTGATCAATCACGAAAGCTTTCTCCTCTGCGTTCTTACTAAGCAAATATCGCGTCTTTAAATCGGGACAAAATCCCACAAAACACGTCTTCTTGGCAGCTTCTTCTTCCGCATTGACAAGCACCAGTGCCTCCTCAATGGCCTTCTCTGAATCGGACAGCCAGTTTCGAACATTATCATAAACAGTTTCCCCATTTCTTTCAGCATCACCAACAGAGTCTTTCACCCTGTCTCTCTTGTCCTTCAACTTGCCAGCCAAATCTCGGAGTCTCCGAACTTTGGCCTTGTAGATGAAGGGATAACTGATCCTCCGTTCGATAGGGAGAAGAACATACTCTACAAAAGGGTCCTTGCAGATTTCAATAAACGGGGAAAGAAGAGTTTCCAGTATTGCAGCCATAATTCTTTTCTTTTACCAGTTTGTTTAATTAAGTAAAGATAATAAGCTGGAAGTAACAGAACGCAAACTAGAAAAAGAAAAAGTGAAAGAAAAAGAAAAAGTTGTTTGAATTACTTCTTTTGAACTGATAAACTTAACTTTTCATTTACCAACATAGCTCAAATGGTATAAGCGTTAGACAACAATCTGCCAAAGTCGTGGGTTCAATTCCCCTCCCCTCTCCAATTATAACAAGAAAAAAAATACTTAAATTTTTGTTTTAGCAAACAAACAAAGGTTTTAATGAGGTTAAGACATAATAAGTTAAATTGAGAGAAATAAAAAGATTTGATTGTATGTCCCACAAATGGAGGTTTCACTATCAAACATGCTTTGAGAATTTAATAAAGTATAAATATAAAAATGTATTTGAAGTGAAAAGGAGTTCCAAATCTAGTGTATTACCTGCAAACACATAGGGTTGTAACTCTGAGAGTTCCTTAACAGCAACTTTTTTTCGCCGCCGGGAATGGAAACGATGAGAATACGGGGACTGCAACAAGATTCAATCACAAATATAACTCAAATTAATTCAGTAAGGGATAGAGAATAATAGCACAATTTAATTAGTAAACATGATAATGTGAATGAAATTAATTCAGTAAGAAGTGTATCGACTGCACTCAAACATGATAGTGTATGCACCGGTTATTTTGTGAATGAGAGAGAGGGTTAATGCGAACAAAAAAACTTATGGCCTTTTATTTTGAAGGGTTAAGGTACAAAAATGACCCTAATGTTTACTCCCTGACTCACATTTCCCCCTAATGTTTTTTTTGTGCTCAAAAATGACCCGGACGTTTACAAAACGGAACAAATATGACCCCCGTCTAACGGCAGGTTGTTTCAATGTTAAATTTGCTGACTTGAAATTAAAAAAGTCGTTGCCAATAGCCCATGTGGCATTTACTCTAGCCACCTACCCTTTCACCATGGCTTTAACGAATTGAAAAATCAAAATCTCTAATTTTCATACAATAAAATTGAAAATTTCTATTTCAGCTCTCAATTCATCAAAAACCGAAGAACCCAACATGTCCTCTTCCTCATCCACAGTCGACTCACGCACTCGTCGGAATGGACCAGCTCTTCAATTTAATAATGAAGGTCCACCGAATTTCTGCTATTGTAGAATTAGGGGAGTGAGGTTGAAAACTCCATTGAGAACCTCATGGACTGTTGACAATCTGGGACGAAGGTTTTTTAATTGTCGTTTTTCAATGGTAAGTTAGTTTTTAACTTAGTTTATTATTTAAAATGGTTTTAATTGTTGTTTAATTTGCTGAATTGATTGGTTTGCGTTGGTAAAAAAATCAATTGAATTCAAGCAAGTGTAATTTTTTTCGAGTGGATGGATGATCCAGTTAATAGTAGGAATGAAGATGTGATAAATGATCTTGTAGAAGAGAACTCGGTTTTGAAGAGAGAAATTGGAGTCTTAAAGTTGCAACTCAGGCAAAATGGAAGGGCAAATCATAGTGAGTTTGAAGCTGAAGTTGATGGTATGTTGATAGAGATGAGGAGATTGAAAAGAAAATTTGTGATGCGCAAAGAAGAAATCAAGAGTGCAAGAAGAAAGAAGAATGTGGCATATCTTATTGCTTTTCTTTCATGGATTGTATTGGCATATGTACTATTAGTGTAGGATTGTTTGCTGTAATTGGAAATAACTTAACCTTTAATATAAATGTCAATGATTTAAAGATAATACAAAAAGGACATTCAGACCCTAACAGATTGAGCATAAACATTTCATGTCACTACCATTGCACCAAAAAGCTTACAAAAAGTTTTGTTCATTGTACCTAATAAATAGAGCATAAGTAGTTCAAGTTCATTGCCCTAAATTACAAAAGTAGTGCATGACATACACTAGTTGTTCATGTCATCACTATTGCACCAAAATAATACTAAACTGTTTTGAAACCTAATAGATTACAACAGTTTTTCAAAATAAACAAAAATAGCCTATAATATGATCATAAACTCTGGTCATTTTCCATATTTTGCAACCCAACAACTTGTTCATCCCTTTGTTGTTACAGTTGAGATGTTGTGATACTAGGACCCCCCCCTCCCCCCCCCCCCCCCCCCCCCCCGCTTCCATTGCAATCCTGGAATTGAAAAAGGCAAGTTAGTGGCATAGCGAAGTTCAATTCCATCACCAGTGAATTGAACAGTTCTTGCATAAGACTTTGTATGTGCCTGAGCCTGAGTCTGAGTCCTTTCCCTTCTTATTTCTCTTTCATTTGCAATAGTCCTTCTAATCTGAGGATCTGGATCAGTCATCATAGGTGCAGGCACAGGTGTAATTGTAGGTTCAGTGCTCCTTTCTGTTGCCATTCCAGGCTAACAAAGACAGAAAACATATCAACACCAAACATAAACCACATATCAACACAAACATGCAAAACATAAAATATCAACTTACATCCATGACTACATCCCCTATAACCTCATCATAGATGTACCCATAGCCTCTCTCTACAGTCAAGTTTCTTGTAGCCATCATGCTTCTTCTAGCCATTGCTGCAGCTTGCATCCATTAGCCATGAACTGTTCTCCTTTTGCCACCTGTATTAGATGTAGCTCTTGAACTAGACCCTCTACCAATTCCTCCTCTTGATGGGGCAGAACATGTACTTGGGCCAGCTGATGTACTTGCACCAACAGATGATGTAGTAGGGGCACCAGAAGGACCCATACCTTCTACTGGACCCATCCCAGCTGCTGCACCTATCCATATAGGGGCATTTGGCCCTTGAGGTCCTGCTGAACCACTGATCCATGTAGGGACAGTTGGACCTTGTGGTATTTGTTCTTCTTCTGGCCGAGCCTTATAAAACAGAGAACAACTTTCAATAAATCAATACATCAAAGCAGAAGAGAACATGATATATTAACCAAAAACATTCAAAGTTATATTTGTACATGTGGAGGTCTATGCATGTTTTGACGGTTCTTTTTGTTATGGCCCTCTACTCCACACTTGCCACATTTCTGCTTTCTGACTTTCTTGCTTAGCCTTGTTCCTGGTTGAGACTCATGCACACCTCTAATCCTTTTCTTTCTTGGCCTCCCAGACATATTTGTGACTGGTGGTGGATCCATTGACTTGAACTCATGTATTTTAAAAAAATTCTTCCCAGGAACTGGCTGCATAGAAAACTGATATGCTGCCACATATTTGGACTTATGATAATACAATGAAATGTGAGCTTTTGGATCAACCTTCAGGTGGCGCATTGTTGTCATTGCATGGGCACAAGGGATTCCAGTGAGTTCCCAAGCTCTACAGGTGCATGCTTTCATGTTCAGTAAGACAGTGTGCTTGTCCTCCCCATCACCAATTTCAAACCCATAGTCCCCACTGAATACAGCTTCACATGTTTCAGCAGCAAGCTCCTTGTTGCTTGAAATAAGTTCATACAAACTGGACTCCAACTTGTAACCCGTTTGTCTACAGGATTCCTATTTGCAGCAATTCTGGTCATTGTCTTCAGTCCAATTTCCTCAAGCATAGACACTATTGGCTTGTGTCTTGCTTCTCTAATCCAAGCATTGAAACATTCAGATATGTTGTTGTCTACTGACCAAGATGAGCACCTACTTGTGAAGTAGGCTCTTGACCATGTGTGAGGTTGATAATGTATTAGGTCCGTCACTGCTTCAAATTTCACCTCAGCCAGCTTGCAAAGATTTGCTTTAAAATCTTCTGGAAATATGCTCCAAGCACATATCCATAACATTTTCTCCATTTCATCCCATCTCCATATTTTGCCCCAATTTAGAAGGATGTGCCTTGCTCACATACGATGCTCTACTTCTGGCAGCAAGTTTTTAATTGCTTTGGTTAAACCCTGCAAGTGAGCAAACACCACAATTATAGGATATCACCACAAAAGCAGCCTATGCTAATGACAACCAAAAATAAATAACAACAAAGTGAACCAAATAGCATACCTTTTGCATGTCTAAGATTAGTGTAAGTGTTTTCCATCCTCAAGATTCAGCTCCCTCCTAATCCACCACAAAAACCAACCCCAGTTATTCTTAGTCTCTTTTTGAACCACAACCCAAGCAATGGGGAACATCTGGTCATTACCATCCTTTCCCACTGCTGATAATAAGATGCCCTGGCAAGTCCCTTTAAGGAAGCATCCATCTAAGCCAATAATTGACCAGCCCCTTCTGCAAGCATCAAAACAAATGAACATTCTCTTAAACACTCTCTTGCCTTCTTTCAAACTCTGAGTACGTAAATCTATATGAGCAGTGGTCCCTGGATTGCTACTTTTTATAGCTGCAACATAGGCCTCCAAATACCCAAATTCAACCTTGTGACTCCCATTTAACTCTTGTAGACTTGGACCCTAAGTTTCTCTTCTACTGTAGCCTTTAAATCCTTTGTAGACATGTCTGGCTTTTTATAGAGTTTCTTCTTCATGAAATCAGCAATGAACTTCACAGTACAACTAGGATTTTCAAAAATCCTATAACAATCATGCTCTGGGTTTAAGGTCTTCACACACAGCCCATCAATGTCTCCGACTTGTGAAATGTGTATCAGAAATGGACAGTTAGCACTTGTGACACATTTGGTCCTAATTCTCTTGGTCTCATTTGGCTTGATCTTCAATTTAACCCTCTTGGAAACAACATATTTTGCAAGTGCTAATCTAGCTTCCTTGACATTAGTGAAGGTCATACCAAGTTGAAAATGAGGTTGTCCAGGCCTTACCTCAAATGGCACCCCTGCATTAGGCTCATCTTCACTGCTACCATAACTGTCAGCCCCTTCATCTGCACTATCATCACTGTTATCTATTTGGGGATAATCATAGTCTTGCTCTCCAACCCCATCCCCTGCATCTACTCTATCACTGTTAGCATGCCAATTTTGTTCTGTTTCACCCCCCCCCCCCCGACCTGCACCCTTCTCTATTCCCCTGTTATGGATCTACCTCAGCCCTACCATCTCCTTGTTGCCCCTCTGCATAAACACAACTATGTTGTGTACCTAGGTTACCATCTTGGTACATATGGGCCAACTCATCAATCCCATCCACATCAAACAGGCCAGTCCTGTCAAAATCCTGCCCAGCCACCTCAAACAACCTACCTCTGTTTAACTGCTGACCAGGCCCATCTTGACCAAGCCCATCTTCCTTGTGCTGTCCAGGCCCATGCTCCCCATGCTCACCAGCAACGGTTTCACCAAGGACATCTTCAGTAGGCCCAACCTTCTTATTCCCTAGCCCATCTTTTTCAAGACAAACAACCTCCTCAACCTCAGCAGTACCTAACTCATTATCAGCACCTAAACCATTGTGGTCTATGCTAGCAGACTCAGCACCTTCTATACTCAGTAGGACAGCAGGAAATATGGATTCATCTACTGCATGATCAGCATATAATTCTATCTCTGACAACCAAGAATACTTATTAACATACTTAAGCATTTTCTGAACTCCTTCATCATTATGTAGTAAAAACAACCCATTATTCAAACTTCTACCAGGCTTAAGGACAAATATATGTTTCACATTTTTAAACTCGAATCTCTCCTCATACCTAAACACAATGTCATCATATCTTAGGTAATCACAATCGAAATCGTAAATTGTCTCAACATCTCCATTTATGTACTGTAATTCAGGGTCTGAAAGCCATTCACCTCCATAATGAAAATTTATATTGATCCCTTATTCCATGCTGTATATAAATGTATCAAATTAATTCACAACAAATTAGGACTTTTTAAATTACAATTTATTAATTTTACCTCCTTACCCAAATCCACATAAATTAGGGTTTAATTAATCAAAACAGTGCACAATATGGTCCCCTAAGAATTTATTCCTTTTTTCATCTACCCCACAACAACAGTTAAATAAGCATATATTATTGAAGTGTTGTCCAGAAAAACTCATACATTAACATCAATCAAAGAGAAAAATAAATAAAATTAAGTCAAAGAATCTTACCTTTTTCAGACCCAATGTGCTTCCCTTCGTCACCTTCATCTTCCTTTATAAAAAAATCGAATAAAGAAAGGAATAAATAAAGACAAAGGGTACTGACCACACCAGTGAAAAATAAATGCAAACAGAGAAGAGAAACACGGTTTTTTGAAGAAAATTGAAGAAAATTAAGGATTTGATTTTTCAATTCGTTTAAGACATGATGAAGGGGTAGGTGGACAGAGTAAATGCCACATGGGTTGTTGGCAACGACTCTTTTAATTCCAGGTCAGCAAATTTAACGCTGAAACAACCTACCGTTAGACGGGGGTCATATTTGTTTCGTTTTGTAGACGTCCGGGTCATTTTTTAGCACAAAAAAACATTAGGGAGAAATGTGAGCCTAAGGTCATTTTTGTACCTTAACCCTATTTTGAATTACTTATAAAATAAACAATGAATTTTTATAACTACAAGTTACAACACACGCATTTTAAATTTTACAAACTATCAACATTACAATAAACTTTTGCAATTCATTGGGGGCGAAATAATTTTTAAAAATATAAATATGATCGACTTTAATAAAATGGTATCATCGTATCCATCGACTCACGGAAATATCAATCTTGACTAAAGATACTTTAAATTCAGGATTGCCTTAAGTTTTATCTCGGACCAAAGTCATTAAATGCATTGTCGTGCTTGTAAAGGAGATTAGAAAGACCATTTAATTAAGGGGACCACAGAAAATTCTCTAACAAAAGAATAAGCACCCTTATATCTATGCTTAACACACACACACCTCTTTTAACAAAATAACATAAAGATCAGGTCAGCCTACAATTAAAGGACACCTTACCATGAAAGCACGAGTGAAGAAAAAAAATAACACTCCCTCCGTCTCAAAACAATAGTCCACTTTCTCCTTTTCACGCATTTTAAAAAAACACAATTAATATTCTAACTTTTCACAACTTTATTTTTATTTTCCTATCATACCTTTATTAAATGTTGTGACTAATTTACTTTTTAGGCTAATGACAATAAATGATAAATTTTAAATAAGGGCAATATGGAAAAATTAACACTTTAAATTGTGATGTACAACGAATGTGGACAACTATTCGGAAATAAAAAAGAGGAAAATGTACTATTGTTTTGGGACGGAGGGATTATATAAATCACTTTATCCTAAAACCATAAGCTACTTCTTATTTATCTCTATTACTTTTTTCTTCTTCTACACCAAATATTTATTTGAGTGTAGCGGTGAACGTTTAGAATTTGTTCCGGTGTTTTCTTTTTTATCGTGTTCTCAGTTCTCAGGTCTCGGAGCTTGGTTAGATCATCCCTTTTTTTTTGGTGATTTATCACTTGACGCCATTTTATCGGAAACTTTTTCATCTTTGATGAATATGTGATAGAGCAAGTAATTTTTTCTAGAACCTTAGAGGCTGTAGTTACAGTCGATGGGTCCACTGGAATAAATGGTAGACCCATAAATAGTTCGCTCCCATATGATAATTCTTTCATATCACCGGTCACTTCTAGAGTAAGTAGTAGTTTGGCCACCGGAAATAGAGTATTAGTTGAAAATTCTCTTGAAATGTCTGGTTACCGCATAGGGAGGCCATTTGTCAGGCCACCCCCACTTTTTTTTCGAACTTCTGCTTGACACAAACCAGACTCCATATTTTACACCACCATCTCAAATGACACAAAGTTTTATATACAATGCAACTCTGGCTCCGAGGAATCTTAGTTTTCCAGCCACCATGTCCACTAGAAAATGGGAGTGGTTGCTCCGAAACCCGTAGTAAGTCTAAAACCTTTATAACTTTTTCGCTTTTCAAAACTTGTAATCTATACTATATATAAAAGCACGGAGGGAGAGGGACAAACAAATTTACCGAATAATCCTTTTAAATTTATTACTAAATGAAGGTTTTATAGTCATTAACTAATTAGTTGTTTAATTAATTAGTAAAAATATATTTTAATTAGAGTCCTAATTAGAACAAAATTATATCATAATGTAAATTTTTTCTTTCCTTATTGTTTTTCTTCTTTTATGTTTAAAGTGGCAAAGCATCTAATTCCTATTTCTTTTTGCCTTTTTCTTACATTTTAATTTCTAGCGATGAATTTGAGTTAATTAGGGAAGTAAATGTTAACTAAAAATATTCTGATTTCCAATTTGAACAATTGAATTGTTTGGGAATTGATGCTAACTGCTCCATGCAGTTTGTTTGTTGGCGCTACATTAACGTATGCTTTTTCTTTTTTAATTTTTCAATATATAACATACTAAGAATTGTTTCTCATCCATCCCATGCGGGTCGAACAATTATTATGGACGACGGTTGATCTGTAACATATAAACTTGAGATTGGGCGACGATTGTGCTGTGGTTTACTGTAACAACACCATTGGATGACGGTTGTGCCGTCCCCTTCTTCCAAAAACCCGCTGCCTCATCTTCTTTGTGGTCTGTTGTTGTTTCCTCTTCTTTTCTATCGTCCATTGTCTTGATTTGCCACTGTCGCCTGCTCTCCAACAAGTTAGTTATACTTTGTATTTTGTCAATGAAAAGTAACTATGAAATTTGACAACTGTTTGGTAGAATTAATTAAAACACATCAAGTAACTTTTCGTTCATCGTATGAATTTGTTTGTTTAATAAAATAAAATGAATTTAACTTCTATAACCAATTGTTGATGGGGCTATAATTAAATTTAGTTACTTTAACAACCTCTTGAATTTAACTTTAATCCACTACAAACTACAAATATTTAATAATTAATCTAATACTAGAATTTTCTTTATACATATATATGACAGTGTTAGGTTTTGAGCGACTCTTTTTATGTAATTGCTTAGTAAGTTTATGAACATACAGAGAAATAAGTAATGTTTTAAAGAATAATTATTTTAATAAGAAAATATAAAGTTTAATCAGAGTCTAATTCTACTAGAAGTATGACATTAAGGCCTCACTTGGTTCGTAAATATATACTTTCCGGAAAGTATATTTCCAGGAAAGTTAATTGCTGAGGAAGTTAGTAAAAAAGAAATTGATAATTGTTTTACTTGGTTTACTTACTAACTTCCAGAAAAATTGTAATTTAATTTTAATTAATTAAAATTTAAAGACGATATTATCCTTAATAACTAACTAGACTAATTAAATGTAGGGATATAGTTGTATGTTCTATCAAGTTAACTAGGGAAGTTCTACTTACCTAAATTTGGCTAGGAAAGTCACTTCTCTAATCAAAGGGAAGTCACTTCTTTAGTTAAAGGGAAGTCAAATTGCTAATTTCCCGGTAAGTAACACGTATAAGTTGAACCAAGTAAGAAAATTTTGCTACTTTCCGGAAAGTTAAACTTTCCTTATTCACTTACCCCCAACTAAGCGAGGACTAAGTCTAACAAAAAAAGATGGAACAGCTGCAAGGAGTTATTGTTGAATTTGGAGTCCATGCAGCTAAATTTTTTCATAACTCAAACTGAACTTTATTTTAATAAAAACTCAAGCGCATCCTAATAATTAAATTTTGATATATATCTTAATCTAATTAAAACTTTAATTTTAATAGTAATTAATTTTAATATAATTTACAACACGTCATTATTATGATGAATTTAAATAAAATAATAAATTTAATCCAACTAACAAGATATTTTTTAATTCAGTAAAAATTCTAAATAATTTAACATCGATTATACATAAAATGTTTTAGCGTAATTATAATAAATTATAAATAATATTATCAACGTTAATTAATTCTATAAATTAATAAATTGAAGTATTATATTTATTATAATAAAAACCTAACTAATTTTAATATTGATGTGATTATAAATAAAAAAAACATTTCCATAATTATTATTAATTTAATAAATATATAAGTTGACGAGTCACGTTATGAGCTACGTGCGTAGCACGTAATGCGAAATTAGTCATATAAAACACATACATACAGAAGCTATTTCAAAACATACCACATACACATAACATATTTTTGTTATATAACATAACCGGTAATTACACATTCTTATATAAGAGCGCATAACATTCTTTCATATATCAAATGTTGCCCGTGCCATACATACATAAATATACCGATTCTGTGAAAAACAGTTTCAAAACATATATATATATATATATAGCTATGGCTATAGCAGGCTATACACTACTGCTATATAGTGTAGCCAATATATACAAAAAGTGGTTTCATACTATAAAACACAAAACTAAAACCACTAACCATGGCCACGACTCTACTCGGTCATATTCTACTGCAGCTTTAGATTGTAAGTCATACTCTGTACATGAAAAAGAGACTTTTGGAACAAGAGATAGAAGTTTGGTCATGTCAACCTACTAGACACTTGAAAAGGGGTAAACATCAATGGAGTCAGTCAAAACTGAGTGAGTTCACGTTTACTAATGAATTTTTAAATAAAATAGATCGCATATAAAAACATATTTACTAACATAGCTGAATATTGGATCCGATCGAAACCCCAACCCCAAATGTATACACTATTCACGTATTTTGTATAATTGTACATCTATTATAAATCATATCAATCCATGTGGTACTGTCCTGACAAAGCTCACCGAGTTAACCGATATTATTCTTAATCCCAAGATATGAGTCCCGAGACATCTTTACCGAGTTAACTCACTAGATACCAGTCTAGATAAATTACTCCACCAAGATCCCTGTCCCGAGAGCCTCGACCGAGTTAACTTAGTATCTAACAAACAATGCCAAATTTACAGACAAACACATACCTATAAGACTTTAATCAACACTGATGATCACACAATATTCCTATTGACAACCAATAGGTAGTACGTTCTCTCGGATCTATACTGGTTTTCATATTTCTAAACGAAATTACAGTATAATAATAAAATAGCTATTATCACAAAATATGAGAAGTAGTTATTATAATATAGTATAACGAAAAGCTTTTAATATTAATACGCATAAGCAAACATTGTAAACTAACAAAAACTGCTTTCTGATATATAATTACTCTCATGTGTTTGTTAATTCCCCTAATCGTCTGACTCGTCTGCTTGATAACTTGTCGAATCTAGAGTTGGAATTAAAATGTCATAGTACAATTTAATTAAAGAATACTAACCCTAGATTTTGACTCTAGACCAGTACACTTGTACTTTTAAAACATAGACAAGACGGACAATATTTCTTTCTTTTATGCACACACACTTTTCATTCTCGGCATACTCTTACAACCTTATATCTTTAATCGTTTTAAGCAATCATAACTTGATTGGCATACCACTTTAATCTAGATAAACCGATTACTAATCATGTCATGACCTTTTTACTCATTCAGAACGTCCTTGTTTACATTTTGAATATTTGAAATTATGGTTTGCGATAGGGAGAAAATGCCAAAACTGGTCTTTTGGTCGTTGTGCGGTCGCACAGCTCTGTTGTTCCTCCACACAGCTCGGGATTTGTATCATGGGCCATTCCGACATGCTTTAAACTCCGAAAACACACAAAAATAATCATACAATCAATACCCAATCCATTTTTATAGTCAAAACGCTTTAAACATCGAGAAATCGATGATTCGATACGAAAAACCTTACTTTTCACATATTCGTCCATTTTCATCAAATTTAACTTAAATTTCAGAATTCTAACCTTGAATTTCAATTCAGGTGTTTGATGAAAGAAACCGATGAAACAAACAAGGATCACTCAAACCCTCGCTTTCGCCGATTTGAACTTATGTGCGTGTGAAGGAAATGAAGCTTCTGTGCTTTCAATTTCATAAACAAGAGTATTTATACTCTTGACTAACTTCTCAATTTGTTTCCTTGATTGTTTTAGTAATACCAATGGCCATTTTGTTTTTCATTAATATCTTAAGTGATCGTTTGATCACTTTAATCCAAATATACAAGTATCGTCCACAAATAATTATTCAACTGACTTTATAATTTTACGAAACTTTACCTATAAATTTCTTAAATTTATTATACGGATAATAATATTAAAATTATTATCTAGGGACTTATACTTTATTTTTATATTATTTTCTTAATTTTTTTTGGTCCCACTTAACTCTCCTTTAACCAATAAAATATTCAAACATAAATTGTTAATTTCTGAAAATTAATTTAGACCCACTTTAGGTAAAAACATTTATATTTCACACAGAAATGTGAAATTTCACAATCTCGATCCTTGCTATTTTGATTTATAGCATCTATTTAGACAATCAAAATATGACATAAATGGGGGGTATTACACCTGCACTAGGAATAAATTGTCATGAGTCGTCTTTACCCATACGCTTGCAGGTTCAAGAGTATATGGAATACCTCAGCTGAAAAATGGTATTATTACAACAGGTCCACCAAGCTATCCTATCTCAGGAAACACCTCATACTCAGGCTATCTCTCTAACTAGAGTGTCGCTACCAACTCTTGATCCTCAAGGACTACCTCATATATAACAAATGAAAACAAAACTATGCCAATTACCAACACAACTCTGCCTCCACGACCACTAGGAGTAGATCCGGCGATAGAGCCTTAGAAAGACAGACGTCTAGATCAAGTGGAACTCGGACCAGCAAAGAAGGATATAGCGGAAAGTATTCATAGCTCTGAAGCAGATTCAACATGGAAAAATAATCTCAATAAGGGCATTTTTAAACAAGTTCGAAAGGAATTGGAAAAGTAGAGAGGAAGTAAAAAGTGATTAAAATAACATGGATCCTTAAAAGTACTATTCTGAGTTTTTTGGCTCGTTTTTTGGCGATGCAGACATAGAATCCTGCTTTGGATTGACAGGAAACAACGCGTTCTTGAGCGAATCAAAGCTTAGAAGCTTGTTTAATTGACTGGTGTGTGTGTGGTGGTGGTGGATGGTCCGGCCAAACTTAGTAGATTTTAGGGTTTTGTACTTTTGTTCGTGCTGTATTAATTTCTGGTCTGATCCCCCTGATTAATGAGCTAAAGATGTTTAAACAGGATTTGGTTGTCACGACCCAATTTCATGGATCGCGACCGGCGCTAGGGTATGGGTATGGTCGTACCAAAAGCCGTAGCAAGCCTCGCATTTGAACATTCAAACATATAAACCTACAGAAAAACACTGCTCGGGGGCAACCGAGACTCCAACCTAAGTCTAGCAGTTTATATATAGACAATTCTTATATAAATACTCGGCTCAAATCCGAGATTCCAAGTCTGCCTCAATATATAATTGATCCAAAGTATAACACGCCAATATAATATAAATCAATCGGACCAATCCGACAATCCAAAGTATATGACATCCAACATAATAATAAACTAGTTCTACTGCGGTTTAAGAGTTTGAAAACAGTTGACTAGTTCAAATAACATAAAAACCTTCGAGGAATCAAAGAATCGGAGTTGACTAAAGCTTTCAAATCATGAACATGGAAAATTAGGAACACAACGGGATCAGATATACTGAGATGAGTTCATAATGCTATTTACATTTATTAAGATAAAAACTTTTAAAACAAATCCTTTTATACTAATACACTTATATACTCGATTATGGAATGCAGTATTGAAATGAAAACCAAAGTAGATGGGAACTCATCAATTCCCAAAGTAGGCCAGACATTGGTCAGCCAATCCCAAAGTACTTACCGGTGCACACAGTCTCGATAGTCGCCTATCGAGTAGCTCGTTTTAATCCAGATCCATAATCGTTTAATACACTTCATAAACATTTGATATACTAAAATAATTTACGGTACTTAATAAAGCGGTAAATAACAGTATAAACTCACTGCTTGCGAATCCACGTGATAACCTAGCTAGCAACTAAACCTGGTTGGACTCCGAAGAACGATCAGTCAACGGGTCTAAGAAATAAAGCATAAGTTAAAATCGATTCAACCCCTAACTCTAAGAATACTTGACACCAGATAAGACTAGCATCTTGAACACAACCAAAGTACAACCCAAGTAAGGTAAACATCCATGTACCAAAAAAACCAAAGAATTCATACCATTCACTTTAAACACTTTAGGCAAGTTAGCTTAGATGAGTTCTTATCCTTAAAAACAAAACCGAAGTCCTTTTCATAATTTAAATAGTTCTTTTAAACCAAAGAGTTTCCCAAATGTGTTAGCATTAACTGCAGTATAGCTCAACATAACATGTCTGACGATACAAGTCTAACCCGACCCAACCATGAGCCAAATCCAGAGTTTAAACTCAATCCTTAAATAAAATCAAAATCATTTGAAAATAAATCTCAATCCATAGCTTAACAATGCCAACCTTAAAAGCAATAAGTCACATAGCTTGCCAACACTTGGCAAGTTTCACTCAAAGTATACATCACTTAAAAATTCCACCTTAAATGCAATCAATAGGATTTTAACACCTTTTAAAAGTTTAAACTAAAATCTGAAATATTAACTTAGATAGTCATAACACCTTTGTAAAATTTACCATAACTTATCTACCATTTCAACCATCGATTAGCAAACAACATAAGGTAAAATTAACACTTTATAATTGCCCAAAATATTTTATAAAACGTATTTCCAGCCATTAACAATTTGATCAAACCAAAATTAAGCCAAAGCACTCAAATACTCAAATTTGGCAATTTTGCCGAAAATTGCCTAAACTAGCCAAACGATTCAAAACCAACAATCGATGAACCAAAGTATGTTACTACTGATTTAATAATATCAAAACATCATATATAGAAAACATTAGATCAGTAGGTATAGCATTTGAAAACCATTTTACAATCGTAGCGTTTAACTTTCATCAAATTGACAATTTCGTAAATCGTAGAGATTTTACACAACAATCTTAGTTCCAATTTCCATATTCAAATCCAAACTCTTTAGATCAGTATCTATAGATGAGAAACATAAAAATATCATGCCAAAATTAGATTTAACATTATATACAAATCGCTTAACGAATCCATAACGCAAAAAGCTTGAAAACGCATAATTATCACTTAAATCATGCCAAACCAATTCCAATCATTATACATCATAAAATAATCATACTAAACTTCATTTTAAACATATATTTCAAACCATAATTCTCAGACCATCAATCATAACATTTAAATCTCCAAAACCCTAAAACATGCAATTCTATGCATTAAACATGAACAACAATCTAACAACACATAAGAGATGAAAGACATTACATTAGAGTGATGAATAATTCAAATGAACAAAGATTAACCTAAAGGAATAGGGTCTGGACCGAGACAAGGAAGCCAAAAGCACCCCGACGAAGAACACCACAAGGAACTGCATAGGAATCGCAAATAGGATGAATAATCACAAAGCGATTGTTAAAAACCACCATGAATCATCGAGGAATGATAGAAAAAGAGTTTTTCTGAGTATAGGGTTGCTTTAGGTCTGATAGAGTGAAAAAGGGCTGAAGAAATCGAGTTAAAAACTTATTTATACAAAAACAGTGAACCCTACAGTGTCGTGTCGCGCCCGAGACCCAAACATGTCGCGCCCGTGACAAATATCTCGCTTGCGACCTCCATATCTCGCGCCCGCGACAGAAGAAAATAATCTCAACATACCAGATTTTAGAAAATTCTCTCAGGAACGACATATCCAAAGGAGAGCCCGATCCAACGGTGCATTAGGGAGATATGGACCTTTTACTAAAGCATGTCACATTTAGAGAACACATAAACACTTATTCGATAAATCTCAGAACCTAATCAAAATAACACACCAAAGGTTATGCAAACCAAACCATGATTTCAAGGAAGCAAACCACCAAACACCAAACCAAAACACATCGAAAAAATCATCGGAACAAGCCGGAAAAACACGGGATATTACATAGTTTAGCTCTAGGGTTTACTATGTGTTAGTATAAAGTTATTAATGTATAAGTGATTTAGGTTAGCTTAAAACTAAGTTAGATAATTAGCAAGTTAAATTTGTATTAAATTAGGTATGCCATTAAAAAAATGGCTAAAGGGTTATTTTAGTCCCCTCGAAGTATTGAAAAGGACTTTCAGAGCCGCATGGATTTTGGTATGGTCAATTTATCCCGTCAAACTTGCAAAGTGGCCCATAAACTTCTAAGGTATTACAATTAATCCAATGTTTATTCTGACCCTTCAAAACTTGTATGTGCTATTTGCGGCTAATTACGCTTTAATCTTTTAAATCTGTCGCTGTGCACGGATTTAGTCCGCTTGAATTCAAACATGCGGGTCGCTAGCTCGTCACTCGGACGAGTTTCTCTGAAAATCATCATTGGATGCTTCAGTCCCTTATCACCTTTTACCTGTCTGGAAAATAGGTGTCTACACCATCATTAATCAAAATAAGTGATTTATAAGAAAGTAATAATTTACAATTATTCATAAGTGATCTTTTTATATTGTTAAAAATAATTAAAAATAAGTAAAAAGAATTGCTTTTAGAAATATTATGCCAATTTAATATTTAATTTGTTGGATATTAAAAAATTATTATAATTAATTATTATAATTTTTGATTTTTGTTTAATTTTAAACTAATTTATATTAAAAATAAATTAAGGGGATAAATTAAAATGAAGTCTCTTATAATAATAGTATGATATAATTGATAAAAATTTACAAGTTGAAGGGGTGAATTGATAAAAAAAAAAACTTAATTGTGGTGTTAATTGACCACATCATGCAAATTTAAGGAGTCAATTGAAATTTAAATAAATATAAGCATCAATTATTAAGATTAACATCACGCGCTGGATGAGATAAAATTAAAATATATAATTAACCATCGCTTACAAATTGAGAAAATAAATTACTACTCAGGTCCTTTTTTTTATCTGATCATGAGGTGTCCTGAACGGGTTTCAACTATGAAACGGCACTTTTAAACCTTCCACATTCAGACTAATCCCCACTCGAGTCAGGTAGGTCCCTTGCAGGAGGCAAAACTCTGGCCCCAAGCTTTAAAAGGTTGCATACATGAGTACGGTTCGAACCCGCGTCCTCGCTTAAGTTAGAAGAGCGCCTTACCAACTCATCTACATCCAAGTTCTTTTTGTTTCTTTAGTACTTCGGCTGGGAGTGAAGTTTGTAAAGAAACGGATAATGCATTACTCAATGAAAAGAAAGATGTAGATGAAGAGCTACTAGAGCGATCCATTTGGTGTGAACCAAACCAAATTAAAATTCCGTGTTTTATTTAACCGAACTGAATTTAAAAGAAAAAATTAAAAATTTCAACCAAATCAGACCAACTGGTTTGGTGAATTTTCTAAGTCTGGCTCCTTTAAAAATTTAATAATTTAACTAAACTATTTTTTACTTTTAAAAACCAAATTTATGATTAAATTTGATTATTCATATTGGTTTGATTTTCGAGCACCCTATTTATAATTTTTAGAAGTGGAAACAAAAGCATTATAACCTACAAGTAATCATCTCTCTTTACAGAACCCATCTTACAACAGAGTAATACAACATACAAGTAATACAAATACATGCCCCTTCCATGGGTTCTAACATTCACCTCTATACTACAAAATGATCTATTTCCGAAGCATCGACAAATCTGGCTAGCTGCATAACCTAACAAACTGATCTACTATCGATAAATGTTCGGTCTATTATTATCATCAATGAACGCTGATGTAGAAGAACCAACAGTTCTGCCCAGATTAGATGTTAGGAATGCTTCTCTACTGGGCATCCGCGGCATCAAATCAGGATACGAGGTATTGATCGGAAAATTGGGATAACTGTATCTACTTGAAGAAGGTAACCCCGTATCCAAGTAAGGGTCAAAATATGGTTTTGGTGAGGAAATTCTTGACCCACCTCCGACATATTGGCTGGCAACAAGCTGACTCTCCGTAGACAAATGTGGCCTGCTCTCCGAGTACGGACTTGAGACAAAATGATTATTGGCTGTTACTGGAACTAAGCTGTTAGAGTAATGATTTCCCAAACTGAAACGAGCACTTGAACTAAGTAAATCAGATCGAGTATTTCCTTCCACTGAAAAGTCAGTTGGCAACCTGAAAAGTCCAACACATCCAATAGGAACCTGAACCTTATCCCCTGGGATTGAAACAGGAAAACAAGGTTCAACAGATTTTCTAACAGATTCGGCAACTGGTGGCAATCTCTTGATTTTCTGTTGGAGTGATTGCCTTGCTTCTTTAAGCGCCTCAAGCACACTGCCCAAACCATCAGATGCTGTGTGTGGAACCAATGCATAAAGTTCATTATCGCTTCCAGAAGCAGTTTTCCCTTTGTTGGAACTACTATCTGCATTTGAAGGTAAGTCCGCAGCTTGGTTCCCGAGGGAATATTGCGAGCAAAGTGAAGCTGAATCATGGTGGGGAATCTGAAACGATGAATGAGAGTTTCTCCCAGGGCTCTCTTTATTTGGCTTTTCCTTGGACACGGGGAATGCAGAATCTTGAGTGGACAACTCAGAATCAGGCCTGCTAGCACTTTTTTGTTTCTCCAAGAATACTGCATCAACATGAGAGGATGGTGGAAAACCATTGGACTGGTTTTTGGATAAATCTTCGACTTCTGACGTCTTCTCTTGAGTTTGGAAGCCATTTGGCATAGCAGGGTCTCTAGCTGGTGCCCTGATCTCATATCTTTCCTCGGTAATATCTGAGTGGTTGCCGGGATCACAAGAATCGTGAATATCTGAGTGATTTCCGGGATCACAAGAATCCTGAATAGTTGTGACGAAGAGACATGAATATCAGCAGTCGGCACTCAACAGAACAAAGTAGAAACTATGTAATGCACAACTTCAAACCAGACAGTCTTGTGCTTCTTGACAACAAAAAATAGTACAAGCAGAATGTAGAATTAAGCACAGATCAATATCATAAAGAATATGATAATTATATCGCATTCATTCATATCAAGGTCATAGTTATTTAAAAAGGAACAAATATACTAGTGATGTCTTAAATGTTTTGGATATTGCATGCTTGAACTTTTATTTCTTTTACATTAGTGGTTTAACTATTTAATAGAGTATCAAATGAGCATTTTGAGTTATTTTCCGATCACCGGACTACTAACAAGGCCAAAAATAAATTTTAAATTACCAGGCAAGTGTATCATTTGCACACATTACCTTGTTTTTTTTTGCTAACATAATAGAAAATAAAATAACGTAGGGCTTATCTTTGTCTTTTTAGCACATCAATGATTAGAAAACATTAAACCACTAAGTCGATAAATTTTAAAAAGTTAAAATACTAGATTAAAAGAAACAAAAGTTCAGATTTTCAAATAGTAGATTCAGAGAAGTTCATAAGCACTGATGCAATTTTTTCAATTTAAAAATTTAAAGCTTGGCTATCAATAGTCTTAAGCAACATTATAAATAGGATTCACCTTATTCATGATGCGACGACATAGGAAGTATCCTATGCAACTTAATCCAAATTTAGGACAAATGCAACTAGCAAATAAGTTCCGCTAAAATAATGAAGACAAACTTGCTCTTCTTAATACTGTCCAAGCATGCACACATGCACAAAATCACAGACAAACAGGTATATAAAGTGACATTAAAGGCAACCTGTTTCAAGCATGAGTTTTTTTTCCTCCTGTATTTATCTAGTGACCAATATGAATGTAGAATTATACTCAGATCTTTAAATATATTTTGATAACTTACTTGCATCCTAAATAGCACGGAAACGGAAACGGACACGTGGAAAACCACATTTTTCTAAAATGAAGGACAAGAAACGTGGAGAAAACGTGTAAATAATAAAAATATAGGTTCATATTTATAATATTAGAAATTATAAAATGCTATATACATTAAATTTTTTGAATATATTTATGCCAATGAATAAAATAAATCAAACATAATTAAACCCAACAAAAATAAGAAAAGTTTTATTGTAGATAATGTGAACAATAAAAATTGTGGGTAATTGATTAAAAAGAATTATTTGTTGAGAATTTTTTAAGTTTTTATCTTACAGCTGTCTAATTTTTTTATTTAGAAATACTCCGAAAAATTTCCTTATGAGTTTCGGAGAGTTTCGAGTTTCCGAAACTGGACACACATCTTTGTCAAAGTTTCCGTGCTTCTTAGCTTGCAACTATCTGAAGAGCCTCACACTCTAGCACTTATAACTAGCATGTCATAGGGTCTGAGTTACAGCATCTCTCATTAATTTAGTTCTTGAATTAGTTCCAAAAGAAACACTTGAAGCCTTTTTAGGGTAATATGCCATAACAGAAAGCTTTTAATTTAGAACACTGAAAAAGAAAGACAGATTTATCATTTATCGCATAAATAAAGCTTTGTTATCTTAACCCAACAATGGGATATCTCAAATAGACTTCTAAGTAACAGTAAAGAGAATGAACAAAATATAGTTAACTTCCAACTTTGTCATCTCATATTTCTTCTCACGATTTAACATTTTTGCACTTTAAGAATAGTTAGCATCAGATCATAGCTCAAAGGTCCTTTCCTATTCTTATGAAATGCTCTCAACACGATCATGATGCATTTTGTTGCCAATAGTTTTCTCATGTTTGATTCCTTATCAGACTATTGGTGGTACCATTTTTACACCCTTGAACTTTCACAACACCTAGCCCGCTATCAATCACATCCATTTGGTCCTCCTATGATCCAGCTATCCTGCGGTGGCTATGGATCCACATGCATGCATTCCTCTTTCCTAACTTTTCAGGTTTGCAGCCCAGGCCTTAGATCAAGGTCTTCTAATGCTTACACAAACTAGTAGAGACTTTTTACATTTTCCTAAGCGCAGACGTATCACCTCTACCAAACGTTACCCATTTTCTAGAAACACAAGGCAGTGAAAAGGTTCCTTCATGAAAATTGTAACATTCAGAAAAACTGCCAAAACTCCCAATTTCCCAAACACGTCTATATACATATTGCAAGTCCTTGTAAAGTTTAATGCTCGGTTAATTAATAATCTCGTTTACAAAATAAATGGCGTCCGTCCAACTCGGGAACAATGTGCTGATTTAATAATTGACTAAGTTTATAAGATAACACGGTTAATAAATATCCTTTAAAGCCCACTTAATGTATAAGTTGAATCCTAATATGTCAGTATAACAATAATATATATTTATACATATACTAAGAACTTTTTGAGTTCATGTTGAGTAAAACTGTATCATCGACTTTTGATAATAAGAAAATCATATCATATGTTATGTAATTAGACTTGCTAGTTAAAATAAGGGTTTATGTCAAAAAAAATCACGAACTTTACACGTTTTCTCATTTTAATCACGTAGTTTAAATTTTCTCATTTTTATACACGAACTACCATTTTTTCTCAAATTCATACACAGTGCTGAGGTGGCACTCATTCATTGGTGTAAAGTGACATCCACCTCAGCAAATTACACCAATGGAACCGTGACACCTCATCACCGTGTATGAATTTGAGAAAAAGTGGTAGTTCGTGAATGAAAATGAGAAAATTGAAACTGCGTGATTAAAATGAGAAAACATGTAAAGTTCGTGAATTTTTATGACATTAACCCTTAAAATAAAACTGGATATTAATGAACTAAAAGTATATAATACTAAATCAGATAAAACATAAGAATTAAGCTCAATACTTTACAGTGTAGGAAAGAACATATCCTAACAACAAACATTATTCAACATAAATTGTAAGATTATAGTGAACAATATACAAAGTATATGAAAAATAAATGTTGACTAACTTTACCTAATTAAGAAGCTTGTGAACTTGTAAAAAATAGTGTATTTTAACATCTGGATTTTTTGATATCAAACTTACTTAATAATTTTTATTAGTCCAAACTCCAAAGTACATTAGTTTAGAGGTTTTACATTATATACACGAACATACAGTGAAATTTGTTTCTTCATTTATCAAATTAAGGAGCACCAGAATGACACACATTCCAAAATATCTCTACATATAAAAGACAAAAGCAGGCTCTAGATAAACTTTAATCTATCTAAGACTCATCTAGATAAGTTAGTTTCTAATTTTGGATCAGAAATCATATTTATATATTAAAATAAAATTTCCTTTTCATCTTTCTGAGAAAATAGAATTAAGTAAAGTGTCTAGATCACTACAATAGAGTGTCTTATGTGTTTGTGTATGCCCAAATTTCAGATTAGAGGACATGTGCTTTACAGTTTACAGCAATCGTGGAAAAGTAAAGAGTTCTGTGTAAGAAACCGGCTCAAAAGCACAACTCTGTCTGTGTTTGTTTGCTTGAAACAGGACTGAAGAAACTTGAGATTGTCAGGTAAGAGGCATGCATATATGCAACTCACATGATATTTAATGAAGATGCTGATTTTCACAAGCCATCAAACAAAGAAAATTCCTACAACTGCTAACAAGTCGGATAAAATCGGTGATCTTATAATATGGTATTGCCAAAATATGAGATGATGTCCTTCAAAAGAAGTTCCAACAAATGAGCATAAGCAGTTGATGGAGACAGCCTAAAGGAGAGCTTTCAAAGAAAGGATGGAGAGGAAATGCACATGAACTGTATGAAATTCTGAAGTCTGCTCTGATAAGCAAGGATTAGAACACTGCAACAGGAATCAATTTATTTCATAAATTTAACACTAAAGTATTGAAGGTAGCAGATACCATTCTTATATCAGAAAGAAATGCAAAGTCACAATTCTAAATAGAGGGCAAAAAAACTAAAATGCACAATACATCTCGAGAATTTCCTATAAGTCAGCCTTGCATAATGCACATGCACTCGATTTATTGTTTAAACTGAATTTCTGACAATTTGTAAAGATATATTCCATAATGGATCTGACACTCAATTAGTTAAACACCTTTTCTCTTCTAGCAACTAAGTAAAGACAAAACTTAAGTGCCGTGATAGGACCATTACTTTGTTCACAAGAAATTGTAACACGATATTTTAATATGTGCTTTCAAGCAAAGAATTGATAAATTATTAAGTTAAAAAAGTTTTATCAACCATACCGGTGTACTGCTGCTATTTTCTCTGAATTTCTCTTCCCATTCTCTTTGAGTGTTTTCCATTGCTTCATATTGGCCGATGAGTTGTGCCTGGTGCTCAAGAGTCTTCTCTATGTCTCTGTCTTCTCTATACACATTATAGTCAAGGCCAGTATTACATGCATTGTATTCAGCTCCTGCGCATTCTGAATGTGTATCCTCCAACATCATTTTGTCTTCTCCTGTTTTAGGCTCAAAATCTGAGCAATTTGGAAAATTTTCTGAAGTTGCAACAGCTTCATCTTCTAGAGAATCATGTTTTACAGGGTTGGCTTTGTATTCCTCTGCTACAGATCTGGAAATTAAAATTTAAGCATCTATGAAAGTGAAGTCTAGCCAAAGAAAATTTTGGCTCAGTTATTCATTTGTAGAAGTTGAGGCACCCCGGTTTAATTTTTCATCCATTCTTTTGTTTTGTGGGCCTGCTGGAAGAGGTGCATACTTTTCCAAAAAACAAAAAAGAATACTAGCCATTTAGGACAGTACCAAATATAAATTATGTAACTGTATGAGGTGTGTACTAATACGAAAATGGCACGTGAATTGGGAAGACGAATTCAAGTAAAAGATCTAGAGACTGATAAAATTATCCAGTTTATTGTCGAGACCAAACTACAGAAGCAGCATCATAGTAGATAACTACTTTCCTTAGCTTGACAATATATGGGGAAAATAATACAAGTGTCGTTTTATTGATTTAAGTCAAAAATAAAGAGGATGAGATAAGATGAACAAACCTAGATTCGTTGCGTCTTCTTTGGCGGCAAGACTTGCCCGGACGTTGTTTTGGGGAAGAATCAACAGATGCAAAACTACTCCGTCTACCTAATGATGGATCTTTGAATTTTTCAAGAGAACGTGAACTACCCTTGCGACCTTTCCAAGACAAGCTTCTACCATGTAGCAAAGAAGAATCACGATCGGAGCCTGAAAATTCTTCCGACTCATTGTTTTTTACTTTTGAATTAACAGAATTTTCTTCTTCTTTCGATGACCTATAACCCACTTTAGATTCACAAGGGGTATCCTGATCAGAACTTGAATCAACTGTCTCAGAAAAATCACTAACCCCATTATCCTCCAGAATAGCAAGAACATCTGCTGTTGCCTTCTCCGCCTTCATTCTTTGACGAGATACAATTCTTAGATGTTCCTCGAGCTCTGCTACCTATTAAGATATAAACCAACTTTAAAGCAGTACTAGAGAGGAAGGGCAAAGAGGGGGAGAGAAAGACTAGTGTGTAGACATATAGATAACTCTCCTTGTCAAAAAATAAATAAACCATAGTACGAAATGGAACGCACCCTCTTTGCTAGTTCATCAGCTCTTTGTCTCCAAGTTCTTGATGCAGACCTTTCAGACAGCAGCCTTGCCCTGAGGAATTCTATAGTCATTGCAGTGGAATCCTCCATGCCAGAACTAGAACTGAAAAATGGTGAACAAATATGAGAAAATATCAAATTAGTTTACTGCCAATAGCATTAAATTTGAACTAAACCTCTACCCTCTTGATTCTTTTTGTGTAATCTACAACATACATACATCAAGATTCTATTTATTTCAACAAAATAGATGTTTTAACTTTTAAAAAGAACGTCGTAAACTCCAGAAACGAGATACTATTCTCTTATTATCCTAGTAAAGGGAATACATTCATCCATGTATCACAGGAAGTGCATGCAATCCCTAAAGTACTGAATCACAGTTTGTTTGTTCGACAATAATCCATTCTAAACAATGATTTTGAAGAGTAAGTTATGAATTATATAAATACCTTAAATTCTCAGCTTAATTGGCAACAGAGCACAACATAAAAGGCAAAATGTAAATTTGAGTCAATGTACTCTCAAAATTATAAGACCAACTAAGCTAACTAGCAGAATAAAGCTCAATTCTTAGACAATCTATAATTCAAAGCTAACTTCTTTATGTTCTTATGCACTTTTCTTGGCAATCAAATCATACTTAGGCATCTAAATCTCACCATATATTCTTGTCAGGAACTTTATACCAAAATTCTCATTTCTTTAATTTTTCCAGGACAAATTATTCACTAACTTGATACTATTTCTACTATCAAAATTATTAATTTAAAAAGTACCAATAGAATCTCATTCCAAAACAACAAAAATAAGTTCACAAGCAAACAATATTGACCCATAACCAAGAACTACAAAGAAAATTAAAACCAAATAGAAAAACAATACCCAGATGGATTTTTACCTCTGATTTTGCTTCTCCTGATCAGAATTATTCATACTTTTGGATAATAAAAACTACCCACAAAGCTCCCAATCAAAAAGCTAACAGCTTTACAAAAAAAAAGAAAAAAAAAATAGAACCAAGCAGTGTGTTAAAGAGTTAAAGAAACCCCAGAAATGGAGTGTGATTTACACAAAACATGAAGAAATAAAGAAAAGAAAATGGTGGGGTCAGCTTGGGTGAGATAGAGAGAGAAGTGGCTAATTAGCATGGAATTTCATAAAGAGTGAGTTTTTTTTTTAATTGCTTTTAGTAAAACTTAAGAGAGTTTTTTTTTGAGTCTTTGGGAATGAGCAAAGGAAGGTTCTTTATTGAGACCATTTACTTTTGAACAAAACCAAAGAGATGGGACCATTGTGTCATCAATGGCTTCCTCTACTACATCCTCGTCTGATGTTGTTTTCTTCAACTCTTTCAATTACCATTTGCTCCTTTTTCTTTAAGTATATTACTACTTTTTTCAGAATTTTAAAAGTTACACGTATTTTACAAGTTTAATTGTGTCAAAAATCTATAACTATTTGAACAAGTCGCTGAACATTTATTAAATCTTTTAAAATGGATTTAATTATGCATACCTGGCAACTGGGTTAATTTTTAATTTTTTTTTTGAAAAAAAGATGTTTCGACCGGATGCAGCATAATTCAGATAAATTATAATTTTATAAATACTCAAAAAGTTCAAACGTTTAGCGAAAATTTTCATTCTGTCCAAACTTTTAATATGTCTAATAGCTAATATCGTATTATATTGTTTTAAAATATCCCAAATCGAAAAGGAATGTGTTGATGCTTATGTGTTATTGACGTGGACTGCATCTATTTGCCTGTATAAAAAATATAAAGCAAAAAATGCAAATAATAACCGAAAAGACCAAACATTTAGCGAAAGTCTCCATCATTTCCAAACGTTTAGCGAAAGTCTCCATTATTTTCAATTCTTAAGATGTTTTTCATACATGAAAAATATATGGAAGTCCACGTCAGCAACACACCAGCATCGGCATACTTCTTTTTGGGTTAAGACATTTTAGAAACGATATAATATGATTTTTAACATTATCGAGATGTTTTTAAGAATCGGCCTTTTGGGGGATTTTTTGTCGAAATATAAAATTTTATTTAATGAAATAAACCGACTATAATAGTCTTAGATTTAGTTATTATATTTGTACTAGATATTACACCAAACCTTCTAAAGGCTTTTGAACTACTAAGAGCTGAAAATTACTAGATTAAAGAAACTCTCAGATTATCCAGCAATAAAGCAATCACTCATGAAAAACTTTGGTGGATAGAAGCTTTAAGAAATAACTAATTTTGTTGTGTCTTATCCATACCATCAACATCTATTAACAAAGCAATTTTTTGTCGTTTAACAAAATGAAACGAAGATGGAAGTAGTTTTGTCCAAGATAAAACGAAGATAGAAGCGGTTATTGACAGTTTTTTTCAAGATGAAATGATTTTGTCCATGGGAGATGGAAGCGTTTTTGGTCCAAGATGAAATGAAGATGGAAGCGGTTATTGACTAGAGGCGGATCCAAGGGGTCGATGAGGATCAGCCGACCCTCCTCGCCAGAAAAATTAACAAATACAAGTGTGAGTGGAGCGGGGTTTGGCAAGTATTGCATGGGATTGGCAGGCGGAGCTATCATTTGTAATCTTTCTTGCAACCAGATTTGCAGGAGAAGAGGACTTCCAGAAAGTCTTTTAGTAGTTCGAAAATTGTCTAGGCCGGCTAGTGGCTCGCCTAATATCACCGGAAGAGGAATAGTCCCTTCTTCCACTTGTTCCATTATGCGTGCAATCATGGTATTAGCGTGCCCCTTGACCGAGCAGAGCAAGTATTATGCGTAGAGACAAGCTGGTTATCCTAACCCAACTATTGCTTGTCATGTCCATTTCTTCAGCTACAACCTTAGTAGAAGGAAGGTGAAGGTGGTCCCCTTCTCTTAATTTTGCCATCTTATCAAGTGGAAGTGAGAACTAAGGTACGAGTCCTCTTACTGTTGGGTAACCTGTGATGGGTAAAGCGATATCTCAGGTAACGTCCCCATTTTCCCCAAGGATTGCCTCAAATTCTTCGAGAAGTGGGCAAATTTCGACATTGTGGAATCTGAACACACGAGTCTTCGAGTCCCAAAAATTAGCAGGAGTATGGAGAAATTCTTGATCCGCTTTAAGGTGAAACATGGACCTGAGATTCT
Organism: Mercurialis annua; assembly: GCF_937616625.2. NCBI lineage: Eukaryota > Viridiplantae > Streptophyta > Magnoliopsida > Malpighiales > Euphorbiaceae > Mercurialis > Mercurialis annua. The sequence continues at coordinate 31,372,149 of NC_065577.1, read as the reverse complement.
CCAGGCGGCATTTACTCAGTTTTATCCATTCTATTGCACGCCGGTTTTTCAGGAATGGTAGCATATGTCTTCTCCCTTCTTCCATCTCGATGTCTCCATTTCTTGTTTCTGCATGGCGTTGCCCTTCACTTAGGATACTTGGGAGCCAATTTTGATTGTTGGTGGTCTGTTCCATGATCCCATCCTCGGGTTGGACAAGTGCTATTTGGCGTCTTTGTCGGTTTTCAGTGATGACATTTGCCCTCTATCCTGGTTCGTTCATTCGGATGGTCCCTGGATGATTGTATGAGGTCATACAGGTCATGATCCATTGCTTCATTTCATCTGTCTGCTTTTTGACTGAGTCCATAACCTCATTCCTTAGTTGGTCCAGACTGGCTTCACTTGGTCCTGACATATTGCTGTATAGATTGATTTGGTGAGTCTTTCTGATTGTCTTTACTAGAGAACAGTAGAGCGAGTTCTTTTAGTGGCTGCATCCACAAGGGGTTAGTATATGATGTGTGGCATTCTGGATGTATGAGATGCGTGATATGTAAATGCATGATATGCAGGGGTTAGCACGTAGCAAGTAGGAAGTTTAGCACATATAATAGTTGATATCACGGAGACAAATTGTTCCTTCCAACCTTATTTCTCCCACACATGTGTTCCGGGCGAGGTTTGATTCCTAGGATTTTTGGTTTGGACCCTCGCATCACAATGCAAGAGTCAGCGTATATCTACAAACTCTCTTTAGCAGTTTTAAACAGACAAGCGGCAATAGTCGATGTAAGAGTCTGTTTGTCCCTTCTAAAAGTGTGCAAACATAGAATGAACATGAAAGTCTGTTTTGAAATCTAGAATAAATTAGCCTTTCGGCTGGTCAAGTGCATGGATAGATACTTGACTGGACTGTTATTGGAGTTTGTAATCAAGTGAAGAGGTTTTACTTGATCGAGTTTTCGTATTTTTATGTCTGGCCTTATAGAATGTTTTGGAAAATCTGGTTTTGAAAACTGGGAAATTTGTTAGGCCGGACCTAAGACTGGGATTGAAATGGTGATTTTGAAATTTGGACTTAGAATCCTTACATCGACGTACTGTCTCAAATACAATCGTTATTTTTGGTGCTTTCCTAGAGGGTAGTGTGTAAGCTGAATACATGTGGAATGAGTCATTGGATTTTTGTAGTAACCGGTTAAGACTCCCATAGACTGATATATTTTTTACGGGTCTCCTCAATCACGAGTGCAAGTGACTGAGGTTTTGGGCTGTGAGTGATACTACTCTGCATAAATATGTTCTAGACGTTGGAGTGCAGCGCCATCACGTGAGAGCTGCTATGAGTATAGGGGCTGGAAAGGGACTCCTAGAGAGCATGTCAGAAGAGAAATTATAATGCAATGCAACAGGTGCAAATATATCTGGCAAATAAATTTGGTGATTGATAAGGCACAAGCCGTGTGGTTTAGGTCCATGACAATCGTTTTTGAAAATAATTATGAAAACATTTGTTGTTTTATGTTTTTAAAAACAGTTATTTTTAATCCCCAGTGGAGTCGCCACTGTGATCGGAGGGGGCCACTCTCACAAGGCTTATGGATGACTTCTTGATCTGAAAATGGATTTTGAAAATGGAGTCGCCACCTAGTTCAACTAGAAAATGCCTTTTAATAGACTAACCTTACTCGCTTATGGGTAAGATTACCATACATCATACCAAAAGACCGGGTTCGTGGACCTCTCCGTGACTCGTGTGCTTGGCTTATCGGTTATCAGTATTATTTTCCAGACATATTTGCATTAATCTCATCTCAACAATATATGCAGTTCATAGTATATAAAGCTAGTAAATAAAAAGGTTTGACCCACATATGACTCGATCTGGACTGGCATTTGAGGCAAGTAGCAGGTACTCCTAAACATTCATCTAACCTTAGAGGTTTCTAACAAGTAGCTAAGTCTGGCTGGTCTGGATACTTTACATGCACAAAGCCTAAATCCGGATGTAAAAGTTTGATTTATTGATTTTATTAGTGAGTCTTGAAATTCCTATACAACCGTCACTACATTTTCATGGCAGTTCTACGATGTATAAATGATGGGCTAAAATTGCATTAATTGGCTAATTTATGTGATTAGTCTTATAACCGGTTAATTGATATGCTTTTGGAAAGCGGTAAACATTACTGGCATTGCCTAAGTGCAGTTGCTATACATACAAGGTTATAAATACTTTTTAAGCTCGTTGACTTTGAGTTCCTGGCACTCGCGCGGGTTTTGACCATCTGTCTGGTTGGAACCGGCTGTTGGTCAGATCACGAGAGTTGTGCCTCTCGTTGATCTGGTTCTACTGGTTTAAATTGCGATTGATTCCAAGTTCTGGTGAACCTGGAATCAGCTCTGGAAGTTGCAGGTTTGATGGGCCCGGTTTATACTTTATGTTACATCGATGGAATTCTGGGTCTATTTTGCATCACTTTTGGCCCGTTACAGTGCGGATAATTAAAGTACATAAAAATTCCTATTTCTGGGTCAAAACTGAGCCTAATTCCGAGCCCGAATGAGCCCGGAAACACGTCTGGAAGTTTGGATCGAGTCTGGAAGGATCTGGGTAGCAGGTTTTTAAAAGGCAGGGACGAGGAACTGGGCGCCGGTGTGACTGCTGGCCCGGACATTAGACAACTGGCGATGCCGCCGGTTGCGGTTGGCGGCGGCGCCACTGGTAGTGGCAGCGGCGGTTCTGGACAGCAGGTCAACAACTCGTTTTTCAACAGTTTTCGGTTCATTTTCAGCTCGGTTCTCACCCGTTTCGGCTCCGCTTTTCGTGTAAAAATAGTCATAATGCATAAAATTGAACATAAAATTCAAAAACAACAGTCAGGAAGTGTTTTAAGGTGATTTGAACATCAAAAATATAAAATTACAACAACTTTATATTTGTATTTTTCATGGCAAAAGAGCTAAAACACCTAGAAACATGCATTCTAGAGGTTTTAATTAATTGGGTTTCTGGATTTAAGGATAACAACAGTTAATTACAGCTAATTAACATGCCTATCAACAATTTCATGGAAATTTGATAATTTAATTATTGAACCTAACATGACAATTTTATGGCTAAAATTGGCAAATAAGCTAACATACACCCTAAATCACATAAATATAACAAATATAATGATGATTATCGCATATATTCATGGAAAATCAAAGGGATAATAAAAGGGTCCTCATAATTATCGGTCTGAGTCCTTGGCTTGTTTGCTGGCGAAGTGGATGCGGAATCCAGCTTCGAATATGGTGCTTGCGCTGCGTTTTTGGAGAATTAACACGTGTTTCAGTGTTTTAAGATTGAAAATTGGTGTGATTTTGTGTGTGTGTGTGTTGAAAAATTCGGCTATGGTTAGTGTATGGGGGATCAAATTTTTTGTCTAATTTTCTAGGATTTGTGTGCCACCTTTAACTAGTCTGACTTAAGTTTGAATTTATAGTAGTGTAATTAGGGTTAGGGTTTGTGTAAGTCTATTTACAGTCTTGTCAGAATTTGGATTAGGTTTAAAGAAGTTTTAAGTGATATGCTTGCAGGATTATAACTAAAATTTTAGAATTTAACTATTTACTGTAGGATTATGACTATTAAATTCGGATTTTGACTTGCTGGCTAATTAAAAATGTATTAAAAGTCTATTTTTTGTGTCTAAAAGTGTCAAAAAGGCTACTAAGACCCTATGGGTCTGGTTATGGTCAATTTTAGTCCGTAAAACTTACAAATTACCCATAAATTTTTAAGACATTGCAATTAGTCCAAGTTCTGGACTTAGACTACAAGCTCTTTGGATTTTTATAGGCTATTTATGGCTAATTTCGTTTTAATCCTCCAAACTTGCAGCTGTGCACAGATTACGCTTGCTTGGATTTTTGCAAGCAAATTTGTAGCTCGTCACCCGGACAGATTTTTTTGGAAATCACCGTTGGACGCTTCAGTCCCTTATCACTTTTTACCTGTTCGGAAAATAGGTGTCTACAATGCTCATCGAGTAGCCCGTTCCAATTCACATCCATAATTCCGAAAAATAGTTTAAAATCTGAGTATACAATATATATACAAAATATACAGTTTACTTAATAAAGTCGTAAATAGCAACATAAACTCACTACTTGTGAAAATCCCCGTAAAGCCTAACAAGCACCTGGACCTGGTTCAACTCAGAAGCATGTGTAGTCGATAGGTCTAAGAAATAAAACATAAGTTAAAATCAATCTCAACTCTCTAAAAAGTACTAGACACCACTTAGGACTAACACAACACACAAAAAAAGCTAACACAAAAGCCTAAAATAGAGTAAATCCACGTATTTCTTTCGCTACATTGAATATTCGTACGTACAATACGTTATTTCAATTCTAAGACAATACTCAAACAATAGCCAAAGTCATACAACAAATTAAGCCCTATTGAGTTGCACTTGAAAACATAATCCGAAAACCTTTTCAAATAACTTGATAAAAGAAGTCAAAATTCTAAAATTGTGACTTAGCCGAGTCAATCAAGACTTCCAAAATTATCTCACGTGTCGAGCGACCCAAGTCTAACCCAATCCAACATAACCAAACTGTAAACCAATGTTTAAAATCCAGAAACCATTTAATAAATCAAAACCAGGTTTGAAAAGTAAGGAACTTAATATCGCTTAACTAACCAACAATTAATCAACACACATACAAGGTGTTTGATAAAATCCACAATGAACCAACATCCTTGAAATGACAATACAAGCCACAAAATGTCTTAACAAACAAATAAAAAATAAATGCTTCCATCATGCCCAAGCTGTGCCAAAATCAATCTAAATATCTATCCAATACTTAAAAATAGAGCATGGTATAACACAACATTTCTTAACTTAGTTTGGACATAATCTCACATGAAATGAATACCGAACCCAAGTGTAACATTGTCATTCAGAGCATTATACAAACAACCCTAAACATCTAGATTAAGCCAAAACAATTTATAAATACAATCAACGTACAAACTCGCACAAAATCACCAAATCTTGGATTTGCACCGACCATAGTTAAGCCATTAAGTATGAATCACAACAACATACAAACAGTCCAATAAACATGCTTGGACAAATCTAACAACCCAACAATTTGCAATACCAAAGAATCCATAATTTCAAACCACACATGAACTAACAATTTGGATAGCTCAATTCGGATCTAAAACCCAACCAAAAGCATATTAATCAAACGATACAAGGTATAGAAAAATAACACATCAATAGGCATATAACATAACCTTCATGATAACGTACGATCATAGGGGTGAAGCAAACTCGACAAGATTAGAGGATACTAAGTCTAGCAAATAAAGCTCCTGGCTATGCCAAATAGATTACTGAGATACCATTGGACGAGATACAAACACATCTATCTTATAAAGATCCATGATGACCGAGATACAAATATCGAGTTACGAATTACCCATACCTAGCATCACCGCTATGACAACATGACTTACTCTTCGGCGTTTGCACCTAGAATCCGAGATACAAAAATTGAGGTACAATACGGGACCTAATTAATAGGGGAAATGGGACCACCAAACATAGTCAATATAAGTCACATTATGGAAAAACCCTAAGGTACTTAAATTTCTATTCACTCAATATTACTTCTTTCTTTTCTCTCTTATTTCCACAACCAAAAAAGCTGATTTGAGCGTTGGAGCGAACCTCCGGAGATCTCCTCCGGCGTTCTTTTTAACCTCGTTTTCTGGTGTACGCGGGTACCCCGGAGCACGTATCCATTTTGTGATTCATCAATAACAAAACTAAATTGAAAGTTTAAATATCATACTAACTTTAAATAAAAATTTAAGGACCTTTTATGCCCTTTTTGTATTTAATTATCTTTTTTGTTTATTTCTTCCACTAACCCACCGATGCATCAAAAATCATCACCACGACCTCTATTGCATGTGGCCTGCCGTCATCCTAACTTCGTATGTTGATGCTCATTCTCTCCGGTACGTTGTTTAGCTATTGCATCATTCGAGGGTTTTCTTTGTCTGTTTGTTTCTACTGCTTCCGTCTCTTATCTACCGCTTATCATCCGTTTCTACTGTTGTCAACTGATGTAGAGGTTGAAGGAGGTATAACAAAAGAAGGCGACGACGACCGTTGAAGAAGACGTTGACTAGAGCAGCGGAGATGGCTGGTGTGCAACCGACAGCCGTTAAAGAACAATACGTTTTTACATTTAATTTTGGTTAATTAGTGATAATAAGGTTAGTTAAGGATAATCAAAGTTTTAATAAATTAGGGTTAATTAGGATTAAATTAGGATTTTAATTAAAGTTAATTAGGTTAAATTAACTATAACATTCTTTTTTTTTGTTAGAGGGGTGTTTTTGAAACAGTTTACCTAGCCTGTTTGGTTTTTCTAGAATTGCCTTTTTTGATACTTCGTGCCGACTTCACGGGGTGAATTGATCCTTTTTTCCATAATGAGAGACATAAACTAATATATCTTGCATCATAGTTTGCATTTTAGTGTTTTTTGATCATCTGGTGGAAACAATTTCAAATTCTCCCCGTTATGTCTCCCGTCTCCAAAACACTGACTAAAAACATAACAACAACATTTTTGAAAGAAATCAAATCACTTGATTTTTATAATAACTCAATTGTATATAAATAATTCCAAAAAAGACATAAAAAAAACCTAATTAAGCATCGTAAGAAAAGCCGATGAAGCAACAAGAGACAAATGCTAAAATCAGTTTTACAGGCAATAAATTTATTGATAACACAACTGAGACAAAAAGAAAATAAACAACAACAAACATTGGTCGCAGTTAGGATTTTATAATTGGACTGTAAATCTTATCATAAAAAAGGAGGTAAATGACATAGTATGAATTTGAACGGAGGATAATTACTATCTTATAAGTGATTAGAAAATGGTGACTTTTGATAGTTTGTATGAAATAAGTTCGAGTTTAAAAGGAGATGACAATGGCGTATTTTTGCAAAACAAACAATTTTTTTTAAAAAAAAACACACTGGCAATGAAAAAGGACATGAGAATATATTTTTGTGGAAGATTGAGAAAAGCGTAATCTGTGTAATTTCCTCATTCTGTTATGTTATCTTTGAAAAAACAAAGCCCATCGAGTAATGCTACTTAACCCATTGAACTTGTTATTACTACATGGGCCGAATTTGGATAACTTCATAAGTTGGAATATCCAAGGGCTTCTTACCCAAACAACCAACTTACCCTAAACAAATACTTTTATACGGACTAAATTTTCCTATATGAAAACTACCTTTCACGCGTTAAATAATAACTTTTATACGTTTTCTATATAAACTGCCCTAACTGCACAAAAACTCACAAAATCGTTATTTTCTCTCTCCTCAATCAATTCACTCTTCCTCTCAGCTCAAATTCTCTCTCAATTTCACGATCACCGGCTCCTATTTTCTCTCAATTTCACGATCACCAGCTCCCATTCTCTCTCAATTTCACGATCACCGGCTCCCGTTCTCTCTCAAATTAACGATCATCGGCTCTTCTTTTCCTTCAGCTCCCGTTCTCTCTCTCCATTCACAAACTCTAAACTTCAATATCAACAGTTCTTCTTTTCCTTCAGCTCAAGTTACAAGTTTCTTGCTGTATACAACAGATCTGAGATTTCAGATTCAAATATACAAGAAATCTTCACCTGAAATATAACAGTTAAGATATTACAAATTCATATTTGCTATGTTGTTGATGAGTTTAATTTTAATATAATTTTTAATGTTAGTTATATAATCAACAGTAACTATCATGCTATTTTCTGTTCTAATTTTTAATGTTAAATTGTTGATTTCAATACAGGAATGGACAACATTGCAACTTTTGTTCAGTATAATGGTTTTTGGAATGATAAGCTTCAGTATACAGATTTTGCAGTTAAAGGACTTATAATTCCAAGAGAATGTAATATCTCTAATCTTCAACAATTATTGGCAAGACAGCTGGAAATAGATTTAGAAGAAACATATGTGCAAATCAAATATCAGGTACCAAAGAATTAATAATAGTTTAAATACTCACTCATAAATATTTATGTTGATTTGTTGTTACTTTCTTGTTGATATTGTGTTGATTAGTATAGTTTTTCTACATAATACATTTATTTTGTTTCCTTATGTTGGTTTTTTGTTGATTTGTTGTTATTTTCTTGTTGATATTGCGTTGATTAGTATACTTTTTCTACATAATACATTTATTCTGTTTTCTTATGTTGGTTTTTGTTGATTTATTGTTGATTTATTGTTGATCGTTTGTTGACATTATGTTGATATGTGTTTGAACTGTTCTTCAATTTCATTGTATACAGGTTAAAGAAAATTATCCACCAATTATAATTCAAGATAATGATTCTTTGGATTTCTACTTTCAGATGAGAAGCAAAACAACAGATCCAACTCAATTTCCAATTTGCATAGAAACTCACAAAAAAATAAGAGATATATCATTCTATGTATCATCATCCAGATCAATCCAGCAAAATGTTGACAGAAATGCAGAAATTTGTGACCAGCAAGAATACTCAGTAAATGCCCTTAATTCAACAAATGTTGATAATTCCAATTCAGTTTCAAATATGTTTCAGTACGCGATAGATATGGGAAATCAGTTAGATGAGGATCAAGAAGTACAAAGTCAGTATGTAGAAAGCATGTTGATTAATGAAATAAAGCCAACAGAAATTGAAGAAGGTCAAAAATACAAAGACAAGCACACACTCAAGACTATATTAAGCATCTATGCCATCAACAATCATTTTCAGTTCAGATCTTACAAGTCGTGCAAAATTGAGTATATTGCAATATGCAATGAGCACGGCTGCGACTGGAGACTAAGGGCGTCGAGAAACAAAAAGTCAACTGCGTTCGTTGTTCGAAAATTCAACAATGTACACAGTTGTAAAGTTGGGGAAAGGATGGCTAATAAAAGGCAAGCAACATCAAATTTGATTGGACACTTCATAAAGAATAAGTATTCCAACGTCAAAACTGTTTACACGCCTGCCGATATTATTCGAGACATGAAGAATGAATATGGAGTTGACTTAGCTTACCAAACAGCGTGGAGGTCAAAAGAAAAAGGATTGGAGCTTACGAGGGGACATCCGGCAGAATCATACCAATTGTTGCCTTCCTATCTCCACGCGCTCAAAACGACAAATCCAGGTTCTGTTGCTGAACTCGAAACAATTGAAAAAAGATTTCTGTATGTTTTCATATCATTAAATGCTTCAATTAAAGGTTGGGGTTTCTGCAAGCCTGTAATGGTAGTGGACGGTACGTTCCTAAAAGTAGCGTATGGAGGAACTCTTCTAACGGCAGCAACACAAGATGCAGCCAACAAGATTTTTCCTCTTGCATTTTGTGTCGTAGATTCTGAAAATGATGATTCATGGGAATGGTTTTTTAAGAAAATTAGAGAAACATTCGGCATGAGAGAGGGCATGTGCATAATTTCCGATAGACATAAGAGTATTGAAAATGCAATCGAAAAAATTTACCCGGAAGCAAATCATGGCATCTGTACTTACCATCTCTTCAACAATGTCAAGGCAAGATATAAAAGAGCAAAAGGTGAAATAAGAGAACACTTTTTTGGGGCAGCAAAAGCATACACACTTGAGCAGTTCAACAAGCACATGGAAGAACTTGACAAATATGACCCAAAGATAAGAGAGTACCTCACTGATATTGGTTTTAAAAAATGGACGACACTCCATTCCTCAAGTAATAGGTATTCAACAATGACTTCCAACATTGCCGAGTCTTTAAATGCAACAAACATAGCTGCAAGAGAACTGCCCATAACGACAATGCTCGAGTTTTTACGTTCCCTTGTGCAAAAATGGTCTCATGCAAACAGAAATTGTGCAAGATCATTAAAGACAGATATGACAAGGGTTGCTGAAGAAATATTGAATGAAAACTACATTCGATCTCTGCATCTGACGGTAAAAACTTTTTTATGTAACTGATTTTGGTTGTTGATATGTTGTTGCCATGGTGTTGACATTATGATATTTGTTGATATTATTTTATTTGAATTGAGAGAAAATTAAATTCTTTAATGGCATTACTCAAACATTATTGGTATATGGTTGACATGTTGTTGATATTGTGTTGATGAGCAAAAGGGAACATAAATTTCTTAAATGATATTACACAAACATTGTTGATATATGATTTACATGTTGTTGATATTATTGTATTTGAATTGAGTGAAAATTAAATTCTTAAATGGCATTACTCAAACATTATTGGTATATGGTTGACATGCTGTTGATATTGTGTTGATGAGAAAACGGGAACATAAGTAACTTAAATAACATTACACAAACATTGTTGATATATGGTTTACATGTTGTTGATGTGGTTGGGTAAAAATTTATTTCCTAATTTAATTTTATATTATCAGGTCACACCTGCAGCTGACAATTTATACACTGTCACAAAAACAAAAACTCCCTTCTCAGTGGATTTGGAAAGAGGAACATGCTGTTGCAGAAGATTTCAAACAGATAAAATACCTTGTGCACATGCAATTGCTGTGATTAGGAAATACAACAAAGATCCCTTGTTATATTGTTCTAAGTACTACATGAAGGAGACATACATCAACACATATGGCAGCACTGTCTATCCAATGACAAATAAGTCAACATGGAATACACCTCAAGAAGTTAATGATGTAATCGTGTTGCCTCCTGAATCAAGAACAAAGTCTGGCAGACCGAAGAAGAAACGCATATTGGCGGGAAATGAAAAAAGGTTAAAAAACAAATGCGCGGTTTGCAAGAAGGTGGGACACAATAAAAAAACATGCAAAAGATGATTGAGATTAAAAATAAATAGTTTTATTTGTATCAAGTAAAAGTACTGTCATTGAATTTCATATCTTTCATAACATATTCAGTAATCTGATTGCAATTTTCAATTTTATAAAATACATGTTGACATATTGTTAATATCATGTTGATATTTCAAATGATTAACAAAAAACTTTACGTGGTCATACTTTTATATTGATAATCTGTTTACATGTTGTTGTTAATATGTTGATAAATTGTAAATTAAATAAATAATTGTTCTCATTTTACAAACATTATCAATAAATCAACATCCTGTGTTGACATTATGTTGATATGTTGTAGATAATACTTATGATGAAGAACAGAAATACAACAAATTCAAATAAACTGAATTAGATAAACAAATTAACATTCCTGTCCTCAAAATAATATAAAAGATAACATCAGTAATTCAAATAAAAATAAAAATCATTCGTAAAAACAATAACAAACTAAAAACACTAAAACCAACACAAGAATTCACAAATTCAACTAACTATTTCAAAGCAGGATCCTTGTTCAGTTCTCTTCGAAGCTTCACTGTTCCTTCATCCTCACTTATGTAATTGGTTTCCAACTTCCATCTCCCATATGTAATCAGGCCATGACAAAGCCGGTTTCGATACAATTCCATTTCTTCTACAGAAAATGATGAAGGAATACGCTTGCCATCAATCAAACGCTCAGCAAACAAGCAAATAAACGCCCCGCAATCACTACAAAATTAAGAAGAAATTAAAAAAGCACAAAAAAGAACATGAAATACAAACTTATAGGTAAACGGAATAAATAATACTAACCTCTTAACTTGAGTTGGCAAATCAGAAACATTGTGAAAAGAAAATGAACTGTATCTGCTGTCGTAGCTCGAAGATAGCGCAAATGATACAGATTCCTTCCTCAAATCATAGAACTTGGTTTGTTTCAAAAACAAAGGAAGGTACTCTGTAAAAGCTCCTATTACAAGTTCTATATTCTTTTCAATCTTCTCAGTCTTGTAAGAGTTGTAAACATACACCTTGCATTCTTCAAAATTTACCCGCACAAGTATCCAATGATTTGGATCTAAAACGAGCAAAGGGCAAAGAAGTTCATCAACATCTTTCCAAGGCTTACCGTAACGGCAGACTCCTCCCGAAAAGTATACAAAAAGGGTGTTTCCAGCCCCAACTTTAAATACATTCGGTGAACCAGATGCCTTCCAAGATTGATATTCTGACACTAAAATCTGGCTGAAACAGCTGTCCGTAGTTGAAAATTTAATTTTCTTCTCTTTCATCAATTTAATCCTCTTCCTCAAGTAGTAAAAAATAACATCGATATGCTGTTACATTCAAAAACATATTAAAGGAAGTATAAGTACAACACAGCAAAACAAAGCAACAAAAATAAAACTAAAACAATAACAATACACTTACGGAAGTAGACAGTTCGCCACCGCAAAAATTCAAAGTATGGAAAAAAATCTTTTTTGTAAGTGCATCACCGCCAACTTCCAAAGGAGGATTGATTACAGAATATTTACCGGTAAGGCAACTATAGAACAAAAAAAATATTAAAACAGCCAATATAATAATATGCAAAACTAGTATATAACAAACAAGAATAATAAATGTCAATTACCAGAGTTTACTATTCCACCCTTTCTCAATCCAGTTAAAAATTTCAACATCTCTAAACGCATCTGAACCAGTGTAATCACTATTGAGGAAGGGGCAAGGAACGTCATTAAAAGACAATGCAGTCCCATCTACAATAAATAAGGAAAAAAAGTCAACAGACATAATGCATGTTGCTATGGTGTTGAAACTATGTTGATATCATATCCATGACATGTGTAAATACAAAATAATAACATAAGCTAACTGTTGATATCATGTTGATTGGATGTTGATTTCAAATTCTTTTTTACAAAATTAAATAAAAAGTATAACAAACAGGGTAACAAAGAATGTTAACAATTTCAAATAAAAAAAACATAAAATATATAAAACATTACCAGGTTTGCAACCAGCTTCAATTAAAGAAGCAATATCACGACTCTTATATAAGGACGCAACTGTTTCATCCAATGTAGCAATCACAGAATCACTAAAGATTTCATCTGAATCCAAAAAATGAGTTGGATTTGCATCAGCCATACCAGTATCTTCATCAGCTTTTTCGGCATTTGCTCCACAATCTTGAGCAGACACATCCTTAGTTTTCCCATCAACATTCGACACAACAGAAGTCGCTTCAGCCTTCTTAAGCTCATAGTCATTTTTCTTGTTATCGTCCTCACTTTCAGACGAAGAACCAGACAGGTCACGTGCATCACCATCATCACCTTTATCGCCGCCACGCTACACAATAACAAATATATATAAAGACATCAATTTCAAAACAAAGAGAATGTATAAAAACAAAATAAACAAATTATATAATTATACCGTAATATTTTCTGATTTTGCAAAATGACGTTCCATTTTGCTGACAAGATCCTTCAAAACACCTCCAATTTCAGCCATACCCTTCTCCATATCAACATGATATGTCTTTATTTCATTCTTCATAGCAGACATATCAGAAATAACAACTTTAAGTTGCTTTTCAACATCAACAACCCTCTTAGACATGTTGTTGATTTCCTGTTGATTGTTTGTTGATGCAGACAACAAAGAAGAAACTGCTGCATCATTGAAAACAGGAACCTCCTCATCAACAGAACTCTGAACATTCCGCCTACTCGCCTTCCTCTTTCCAGAGAAAAAACCATCCAGCATTAAAATCCTCTTTTCTTCAGCAGTAGGCAAAATTCTTTCAAACCGTAGCTGCATTTAAATATTTAAGAATGCAAGAATCTTAGAAAATGATAAAAACAAGAATGGAAACTAAATAAAATTAAAATATTAGTAAAATGAAATACCTCCGATCCTTGATTATAAAAATTACTTTGCAGATCATCCACTGTAGGGGTAATACTTGAACTCCAATTCAAGCATCTCGGCACTTTATTACCGACAAGAGTGCATATCTTGCCATCAACAGTAGGAAAACACTCATAGAACAAAAACTGTAGAATAATTGGAAAACCGAGCAATCTACAGTACCCTTCATTCTTAAACTTCTTCGTAAGATCCTTACTTTTAAAAGACTTCAGCGTGTAATAGAAAATTTCTTTACCCCACGGGTAAGAGTTGTAGTCTTCCGAAGCTATAACATCCAAGTGATGAGCTTCAATGAGATTTGAGTCAAGTGCACACAGGAAATAAAGTTCCAATACATACAAAAATGCAATTTTTACAGCGTCTTCATCGGACTGCCACCGCTTGCACGCAAAACACTCAGCCACAGACTGCCTATTCAGTTTCGACAAACCACCAAAATACTTTTCGGCGAAATGATTGGCACCATCTTCAAACCCGACCTTCTGAATTTCACCCGTACAGTTTAAACCGGTCAATATAGCAAACTCCTCAATGCTGAATCGAACTTTTAATTGGCCAACAGCAAACCACATCTCATTTTCTCCAGCATTATCAAACTGCCTTGCCAACATAGAATGTACAACCTGACCTTGAAAATTACACGAAGGCATATCCAGCACAAAACCAAAACAAGTCGCTCGAAACATTTCCAGCTGCGAATCAGTCAAGTGGCTCTTCAATTTATCAACAACTTTATGTTTCATGCAATGATCAACCCTTGTCGTAGGAATCTCTTCAAGTTTCCAACGAAGAGACCACATCTATTGACAAAATTAGCAGATAAAATGAGCAAAATATTAAACAAAACACATTCAAGCAATGAACATAATATTTACATTATGACTTTTTCTAAATAAATCTTAAAATAAACAATGTCAACAAGATATAAACACAATGGCAACATAAATACAACCAATGCATGAAATTTTTTAAATTTCAAATTTGAAAAGAAAGCAACATAAAATCAACATTATATAAACAACAAATCAACATATATATAAGTAATTCATTTTTTTAATTCCAAATTAAAACAAATGAAAGTAAGATAACATTACAAAACAAAAGAAAGGTATAATACCTCTTTCGAAGCATCATTCAAAACCTTTTCAGGTTCATGAGTTGCAGTGGAAGGTTTCTTCTTTGAAGAAGCAGAAGCTGATCTAGTCTTAGCTGACTGTTAAAATCAACAACATAACAACCACTTGTCAACAAGTATATAAACAAAAAGTAATAAAACATATAGAAACATAAACAAATAAAGACACAAAACACATACATCAAAAGACAAGGAAAAAACACAAACATCAACAAATAAGAAACATAACAAAAAAAGGCACTAAACACATAAAATCAAGTACAGAATACCTTAATCGTTGTCTCGGCCAATACTTCTTCAAGTTCAGAAGGTTCAGCAGAAGCTTTTCTCTTAGCACCAGCGTTACTCTTATCAGTTTTCTTCTTAATAGGCGATTTAGGAGATTTCTGTGACAGAAAATTCATACGCAATTAAATAAACAAAACAAAATAAAAATACATTCAACCAAACAAAAACAATATCAATACTGAAAATCAACATAAAATAAACAAGTTACATAGTTCATACCTTAGCAATTTTATCAGCGCCCTTATCATCAGCCGTTGATTCAAATACAACTTTCCTCTTCGCAGCAACGGGAGGTTTCTTTTTTACTTCTTTAACAGGAGCAGCCGCTTCTTCCACATGGCTATCATTCTTCGCAATTTCAAATGAAACATGCTTAACTGTTTTTTTGCCAGCATACGACGCCTTCAGCTTAGCCATTTCAGCAACGATAGAAGAAGCTCCACCCTTCTTTGAACGCTTCGAAGATCGCCCAGCCGGATTCACTAATGGTTCAACAGTTTGTTGTGAATCAGATTGAACAACTTTTGCTTCAGGAGTTTGTTTAACATTCGCAGCCGCAGCACTTTTCAGCCGACTTTCAATTATCATAGCTTTTGTTAGCGTTGGTCTAGGAGATCTTCGAAGCGACTCCACTGCTTCCCTAGCAATGTCTAATACGCTAGGCTGCGCAACAGTCTCATTCACATCAACATTTGGAATTTGCTGCGACAAATCCACTTCACTATTGTCAACATGTGAGGACTCGACTGCTCCAGTAGTTTCAGCAGCGGGAACAACATCATCAGGATGCCGGGATATGGCTTCATTGCCAACAGTTTCACGGTCCGACGTATCAGAACCAGAATCGAGCACTGAACTGCTACTTTCCGGTTTACGACCAGCCCTCTTTTTACCCATTTCAACAAAATATTAACAAAACCTGAAAATCACAAACAAAATATACAAATAACTACAACAAAAACAGAATACAACAAAATCAGACTACAAAACAGAGAGTAAAAATTTCAATACAAGCAACAAATTGGAAAAATATTAACAAAGCAACAACAAACCCTAAGTCATTTTACATAATGTCAAAACTTTAAAAATAGAAGCATAATTACACAAAAACATTTTTAATAACTGATTTCAAATAACCTTGAAAACCTAGAAAACATACAAACAATAATCAAATCAAAAACAAAAACACAGTTAACCTAAATTACAAACAAAATCAAATTCGTTTAATAAAATACAATGCAAGTACCTAATATAGTCAAATTAAACGAAAAAAAAACAAATAAAGGAAACTTACGGCTTTTTATAAGTGAAAAAACAAAAAAATTGGAGATAATGAAGAAGATAACTGAAATGTATGAGATAATGGAGATGAAAACTTACACGAATGTGATAATGGAAGAAACCGAGTAAGAACGTGGAGCACCAGAACTTTGATCGCAGCGATTGTGGAGGAGCAGAACGAGAATCACGGAGAAGAAGAAGAAGAAACCGCCAAAATCAAAGGGAAAAGCAAAAAACGGTAAGAAAGTTATAATTCAAAGCAATTAGGTTATAATTTTTATTTTGGGTGGTGTGAAAAGTAAATAATAAGTTGGGTCAGTATAAAAGTAAACCTGGCCCAAAGTTTGGTATATTGGGTAATTAGCCCACCTCGAGGCTAACAACACCAACAAGATTAACGCAGGAGAAGGAAGTCTAAAAGCTAAATGGCGTGAAACGGACGGTTGCGGAACCCTAAAGTCGAACCACTACCGGGAAATCACCTCGCCGGAGAAGAAATCATAAAGCAGTAGCCTTTGCTTAAATAATCGATCTTCCGTATAAACCCTGGTACTTTAAAGTTTTTCTTTTTCGCTTCTTGGTTTTGGTTTGATTTATTTTTTCGCTTGTTTAGGTTAATATCGAGAATTATGAGTTTAATATGCATATAAGGCACAAGAAATTAGTATTCATTGATCTGATTATTGAAATTTTCATTTCTTTTCAGGTATTACGTGATTATTATTGTATTATGCTTCTTTGTTATGTATACGAGTGCCTAGTTTTTTTTTTTCATTTATGCTGCTAGTCTAGGTAGCAAGGAAGCGGGACACGGTGAAACAGTGTTATTTTAAGGTTTTCTGTGTAAAAAGTGAGTTTTCATGTCCGAAGCGTCAAGTGTGCGGAACGTTTCGGAAATAAGACACGTTGATTGAATGAAGTGTCCGTGCTACCTGGCTGCTATTCACCAACAATTTCATACATAATACCAATTTAACAACCATGCCGTTTTTGAGAATTTACTAATAAACGCTTCTACTTTGGATATCTTATTCCAGTTAGGTCTCAATTTTGGTTAAGATAGGTTTTTGGGTTTAGTATTAGAGTATCCTGCTTGTATCATGATGATTATACTGTTATAGTCTTACTTAGGTCTATATATGATATGTGTTGTTTTTACTTTTGACAAGGATTGATAGTGTTTTTTTGCGACCGCAAGTCATCTTGTAGGCAGTAGGATTAAAAAGTTTGAGTGGAGCATTATGAAGAGAGGAGTCTCAGCTATTCTGTGTACCTCCTCATTTCAAGAACCTTGAAGAAACTGAGATCTTTACGCATTGAAAATGTGGTAGGAGTTTTTGTTGAATCTAGTGACGCTCTTCTTCTTAAAGTCTCGGGAAAAAGCAGGAATTAGTTTAGGACGAGAAGGCAGCAGAGAAGCTAGAGTGTGAGGAAATGGAATGTAATAAAGATGAGTCCGTAAAGGCAAAAGAAATTGCAGAGAGGAAATTTTTGGCTAAGGATCTCGCCGGAGCAAAGAGATTTGCGTTGAAGGCCCAAAGTTTGTATCCTAGCCTGGAGGGTATTCAACAATTCGTGGCAACACTTGATGTGCATGTAGCAGCAGAAAGTAAGATAAATGGGGAAGCAGATTGGTATGCGATTCTTGGTGCTGATCCACAAGCTGACGATGAGACGATACGAAAGAAGTACAGGAAGCTTGCCCTGTTGCTTCACCCTGACAAAAACAAGTCTATAGGAGCTGATGGAGCATTTAAGCTTCTTTCTGAGGCATGGAGTTTATTATCAGATAAGAATAAGAGATTAGTGTATGACCATAAGAGGCGGAATGTTAAAGTATCTCAAAAGGTTTCAAACCCTGCTGAAGGCACATCGACAACAGCAGGGTCCAGTGGTTTTTATAACTTTACAACATCGAATACGAAGACACAGAAAAATACTCAGACACAGAAGAATACTCAGACACAGAAGAGTAATCCTCGAACTAGTCAATCCTCAGCTACAGCAGCTTCTCAAAAGCCGAAGTTTAGTACCTTTTGGACTGTGTGTCATAAATGCAAGATGCAGTATGAGTATCTTAGAGTTTATCTTAATCATAATCTCCTATGCCCCAACTGTCACGAGCCATTTTTAGCGGTTGAGACAGCTCCCCCACCTTCAAGTGGTCCTAAAACTTCTACTACTTGGAACTTTTCTCAGCAGCGACAGAGCTCAAATCATCATTCTTCTAGTAAAAATACATCTGGTAGTAACAATATGGCCCCTCCAAATGCCGGATCAGGAGGTTTCAGTGGGCAAGATTCATCTAATCAGACCAACTTCCAATGGGGTCCATTCTCCAAAGTAGGCGGTGCATCATCTGTTGTGCAAGCTGCAAGTGTGGTTCATCAAGCATATGAAAAAGTTAAGAGAGAGCGTGAGGAATCACAGGCAGCCATTAAAAGAGAGGAGGCCCTTAAGCGAAAGAATAATGTCTCCAAAAAAATGGGCGGTGCATCATCTAGTGGGTACTCCGATTCTGCTAAGAAAAGGAGAAACAATGAAGATGTTGGTCCGAGTAACTGTGGAAGCATAAATAAAATGGGTGCAGGGGGAGAAGCTAGAAAATTTGATTTATCTGGATCTAAGATGGGAAATGAAACAAGTAGAGTCAACGGAATCTCTCAGCCGCATGGCCCTAGGGATGGTACTCGATTTGGACGTGAAACCATTCTGATGGAGAAGGCTAGGAGAGATATTCGTGAGAAACTAAGTGAGTTTAACTCACGTAAAATAACTCAATCTGCTGTTAAAAATGTGACAAGCAATGCTAATGAAAGTAACGGAGAAGTATTTCAGAGGGAGTTTGATATGTCTGATCAGAAGATGTCTGCCGAACCATCAGATGTAGAGAATGGTAAGTGTTCTTCTGATACTTCTGGTGCAAAAGCAGACGGAGAAGCTCTGGAACAGATATCAATAGGTGTTCCTGATCCAGACTTTCATAATTTTGACAAGGGTAGAACTGAGGAGT
Source organism: Mercurialis annua (assembly GCF_937616625.2). Lineage (NCBI taxonomy): Eukaryota > Viridiplantae > Streptophyta > Magnoliopsida > Malpighiales > Euphorbiaceae > Mercurialis > Mercurialis annua. The sequence continues at coordinate 31,352,581 of NC_065577.1, read as the reverse complement.
GCTTTGGAGAAAACCAGGTATGGGCAGCATATGATGGTGATGATGGGATGCCCCGGTACTATGCCTTGGTCCATAAAGTAATCTCTTTGAATCCATTTAAAATGAAGATCAGTTGGCTTAATTCAAAAACTAACAGTGAACTGGGTCCCCTAAACTGGGTTGGCTCTGGATTCTCAAAAACATGTGGTGAATTTAGAGTAGGCAGATATGAGATCTATACCGCACTTAATTCCTTTTCACACAAGGTAAAGTGGACAAAAGGCAATCGTGGGGTTATTCAGATATACCCTAAGAAAGGAGATGTTTGGGCTCTCTATCGGAAGTGGTCTCCTGACTGGAATGAGCTGACAGAAGATGAGGTAATACATAAGTATGACATGGTTGAAGTGCTTGAAGATTTCAGTGATGAACAAGGTGTCCTTGTGGCTCCGTTAGTAAAGGTTGCTGGTTTCAAGACTATATTCCACCAGCATTTGGACCCTGGAGAAATCAGGTCTATTCCTAAAGAAGAGATGTTTCGGTTTTCTCATCATGTTCCCTCATACTTGCTTACAGGTCAAGAAGGTCCAAATTCTCCAAAAGGTTGTCGGGAGCTGGACCCCGCAGCTACTCCACTAGATCTACTTGAAGTGATAATAGATGTCAAGGACAAAGAGATAAGCAATGAGGAAAAACTGAAAGAAGATAGAAGATAAACAGGTGGTGATGATTGGAACAAATCTCTAATAGCTGTGGATACAAGGGAAACTATAAAGATAGAGAAGATGTAGGAATCGAAGAGTATGAGTAGAATATGCTGTAGACAGGCAGCACTAGGAATTTTTGACAATATATATAATCTTATTCATCTTATTTAGGTCGACTGACGGGCTGCGATTTTGCTTCAAGTTGTGTCAGCTGAATCTGATAAACCACGGTATTGTCATTTTTATTTCTTAGCTGTAATTCTCTAAATATGAATTATTGGTTTTCTATTTGTACAGATGTTCACTGTTTTTGGTAGTTTTCACATTTTCTTTTTAACTTATCTAATCTTTATGACTATTTTTTGGTAATCTCCACTTGAACCCTAAACACTAATGTTCAACTTCTCATTTGTTTTTATTTGAAATTGCTGGGCTTCTTAATATATTTACTAAATCATAATCTAATTGATTGGATGTGCATTTGATTTTTAATATCTATTGACTTTTGAAGTGATCTGTATTAAAAAAATTGCTAAAAGCATTTTTCATCGAAATAATCCAGTTTCTTATCCTTGCATTATCTGTGCCCTTTGCTTCTTCTTCGTTGTGTATGTTACATTAATCATTTCTGTAAGTTGCTCTTATGTTGGTCTTTGCAACTAAATATCCTTATTAACATTCTGTCAAGTTGTCATTCTCGTTACTTCATGACTTATAGCTGTAATTTCAAGATTTGGTTTTGATATTTGAAGAGTTTTGTTGTGATTCAGTTGCTATTGGTCAGAGTCGAATGTTCATTATTTACAATATTTGGAAAGTGGCAAGTGTATGTCTCACATGAATTATAGCTGTTGTTTCTTGCTGAAACTTGGGAAAGCAATTTATACTTATTTGCATGAATCATGATACCCTTTACGACTATCATTCTGCTCAGATCTGGATTGTGAATGGAAACATTGGAATTAATTTGGTTTAGTTGAGTTTTTTGTTGCATTTTTGTACTCCTGAAATGACTGGATCAAATTTCCCATGGTTGCTGATCATGTTTACTTTTGTTTGTCCGTGATTCATTTTCCAGATGATGAAGATAACGTAGTGAAGGCATGACCATAGTCTATGCTGATTTTGTGAGATGGTGTCTCATATTTTTGTCCCAGCAACCTGTAATAGACACGAAAATGCTTTTACAGGAACAATGGTTATTATTTTCCAGAGAAATCATATAGGTCTTTTTGCTCGTTGTAAATCAAGAAGATACCTTTGAAACGATTTGTATATTCTTGGTCGATGGAGATAGTCTTTTGCATAGACTCTCCTAAATTTGTGATTATCATCTGTCTCTAGCTTGTTGTCTCTTTCATTTCTTGGTTGATGGTGCCGGTTCCTTGTGTTGATGGTGCTGGTTCATTGTGTGGATGATAGCGGTCAAATTTCTGGAATTTTTGATAAAATCTTAGTAGTTTGATTATGATCACAGTATGATTGCAGATTAGATAGACATGTTGTTGGCCATGTTTACTTTAAGATTACAGTTTTTCTTGCCTTTGTTTATAGAGAATATTAGGAAAAACATTCCATTTTTTAAAATAATAGTATTTTTTTGCCTAAATAAAGAAAAAATACAGAAAATACTTCCTTTTTTAGCCCTTTTAATTTTTACTTTAAAGTTTTTTTATTATAATAATATTTTTTTTATTACTTTTTACTCTAATTTTTTTTATTCTAACAGGTGTATTTTTTTCTCTTTTTTTTTTCTTATTTTCCATATTTTCTTCTTCAAATTTTTTTCCTTCATTTCTTTATCGCTCTGCCCGACGTTTTTTTATAGATTCGTTGTCGTTCCGCCATGACATCGCCGACGATTAGCCATCACGTCGCTGTCGATCCGCCGTTTTTTCATATTTAATTTTAGTGATTTTTTTTCTTAGATCGTGGTGGTCATTACAATTTATTTTAATTCTCATATCTATAAAAATTGCTCTTTAATTTTTTGTCAGTTTCAAATCTAAAAAGTTGCGTAAAAAACGATTTTATGATGAAAAACGATTTTTTGTAGAAAACAGCGTCTGATTATCAAATGAGTATCACTATGACATTATCATATTAGTATTATAACACTGCAGTGAATAATTTTGTCAAAAAAAATGCTTGATAATCATAACAGTATCATTAACATTAGCATATCAGTATCATAACGTTATCATATCAGTATCATAATATTATACGGTTATGATAATAGTATATGGTAAAGTTTATGATAACATTATGATAATAATATGACATGATTAATATGATATAGTTATGATAATGTTATGATAAGGTTACGATATAGTTATGATAAAGTACGTCATGATAATGTTATGATAATATTTTATGATAATGTTATGATAAAGTATATTATGATAATGTTATGATAATTTTTATAAAAATAGGTTATAATAATAGTATGACAAAGTTAATGATAATAGTATGATAACGTACGAAAAATAATTTTTTTACAAAAAAATTATGATACCGAGAGATAATGTCATTGCTGCTTTTATGCTAACAGAGTAAAATTATAATTATTTTAATACCGAAAGTAAAAACATAAATATGAAAAAAACGTGAGGTATTTTTGTAACTTTTCCGTGTTAAGGTAAAAAAGTGCAATTTTTTTTGGCTAATAATCACCCATGACACCTCAACTTTAGGGGTACGGGCGCTAAACCCCCTGATGTTTAAAAACGGGCGCTAAACCCCCTGAACTTTGAGGCGGCGCTCACTAAACCCCTTTTGGACGAAATATGACCAAAATACCCCTGGCGCCGTTTTTTTGGTCAATCGACTTTTTTTCAAAAAAAATAAATAAATAAATAGTGGCGCCACGTCAGCTGCCACGTCACCAAACTACCCTAAAAAATTAAAACACCTAAAATACCTCTAAAACACCCAACCCAATGACATCCAACCAAACCACTTTCACCCGAACCGCCACCACAACCACCACCACCACCACCGCCACCACAACCGCCGCCGCCGCCGCCACCACAACCGCCGCCGCCGCCGCCGGGATCTGTTCCTCACTGAGGAACAGATCCCGCGATCTGTATCTGTTCCTCACTGAGGAACAGATCCGGAAGATGACCGGAAAATTTTTCCGGTCATCTTCAACAGAGAAGATGACCGGAAAAATTTCCGGTGTGGTCCGGTCGGGTGGAGGTGGTCCGGTCGGGTGTTGAGTTAATCTTTTGATTTAGATTGGGTTGATTTATTTTTTTGTCTTTTTCTAAATCAAATTAGGGGTATTTTGGGTGTTTGAAATTTTTAAGGTATTTTACTGACGTGGCAGCTGATGTGACAGTGTCAGATTTTTTTTGAAAAAAAGTCAGTTGACCAAAAAAACGGCGCCAGGGATATTTTGGTCATATTTCGTCCAAAAGGGGTTTAGTGAGCGCCGCCTCAAAGTTCAGGGGGTTTAGCGCCCGTTTTTAAACATCAGGGGGTTTAGCGCCCGTACCCCTAAAGTTGAGGTGCCATGGGTGATTATTAGCCATTTTTTTTAGATAAATATGTAAATCTCCCTTGTTTATATATGCCTTGAGACTATGGCCGTGATCACCGGTCTGGTTATGTTATACTGGAAAAATGTATAATAGCTTGACTAGCTTTATGTTTCCGGATTACTAAACACCGTCCCTACACATTACCTTTTTGCCCTTTTTTTTATTAAAAAAAAACAAATCCTCTGAATTCATTCAAACCTATCAAACGAAAACCATATTCTATGGTGTAAATGTTGAATTTCGGGGAAAATAGAGGTCGGAAATCGCCGGTAAACATTCGATTTTAATTTTTTTATCGTATTAATGTTTTTTAATTTTTTTAAAAACTTTTTTTGGGGGGACGTCCCCGTTTGGCGTCATCCCGGAAGACGGACGTCACTAATCGGCGTCCGTCCTCCGGGCTGAAGCGAACCGGGGACGTCCTTCCATCTGGGCCGACGCCAGACGCCAGATGCCAACTCAAGGCGTCAGTCGTCTGGGCCGACGCCAACTGGGGACGTCGGCCCAGATGTTGGTTAATAAAAAAAATGAAAATTAAAAAACCGATTTTACGTTGGAAATCCGGAAAAAGATGTTGCGAAATGTCGATACTCGTTATCCGACGAATTGTAATCGTTATCCGTCATTTTAATCGACGTATTCGAATTTGATTAAGAGTTTTTTTTATATAAAGAAGGGCAAAAAGGTATTTTTAGGGACGGTATCAAGTAATTAGGGGCGGTGAATAGTAAAACCCTTATGTTTTGATCACTTCTTCCCGACTAATCGGGTTGATGTTGCCTAAAATCCTAGTCTCATCTGTTTGCTTTCAATTCAACTTCTATTTGGGTTAGTTTGCTCAGGGCGGATCTGTTTCTGGATTCCTTGTAGCAGATTTTGTAGTGAAAATCAATTTAGTCAAGTTAAAACACTTGAACTTGAATTCAATTTTTATTGTAAGAATCAAAGCTAAATTTAGTAGAAAAATGATAATCAAACTTGATTCAGTTTGATTAGATTATTTGCATAAATGTGTTTGTAAAAATTAAATTCTAATATAAAGAATACAAAAACCTGGATCAAAGTTTGATTGAACTTGCTAGACTGTCAAACGTAAACTTGTATTTAACTTGATAAGTAGCTGAAAGATTTTAAATATTTCTAAAGTCAATTTCGAATAACTTGGTTAGAATTGTATCGCCAAGTTCATCCCTTTAGCCACGGAGGCCGTCGTTATTTCAGAAACGCATGATGCAGGAATGATTAGGCATTGAACATGGAGCAATATAGCTGCATACCTAAGAACTGTTTCAGAAATAAATAGATATGACCAATAGAATATTTCTACTACCAGGGCATATAGTTCTGTGTACATCTCTTAACTTTTTCCGCTTCATTATTTCCACCCGTACTGAGTCTTGTTGTTAGCTTTGGCTATCAGAATACGGAACGAGAACTTCTTTTTGTAAAGGATTACCCAGTATCAATGATGGTGGTGGCAGCAAAAGGTTCAGATCCATTGTGGCGGTAATATGAAGATGATTTAAATTTTTATTATTGAAGCTTCCTTGAACGTGCCTCAAAATACGTTCTCGCATGAAGCATCCATTCCATCGACTCTGATTTGCGGAAAAGCAAATGTAGCCTGATACTTGAAAGCAAAGGAAGACAATGAATCACTCCTCAAAGATATACCTCGCTATTCTGTTTCGGAACCTTCGGCAAGGTTTACTTACTAGAAGCTGGCTCTGCCTTCTGCAAGTTCAAGTTCAGACAATGATTGACAGAAGATTTAGAAAACTAAAACTCAAGCACATAGGGGTGTAAATTTGGTTTGAACTGAAATTTTGATTTTTTTTTTCTCAAAACTGAACTGGACCAAGTTTATAAGAATATATAAATATTTCAAACTGAACCAAACCAGCCAGTTTGGGTGGTTTGTACTAAAACTGAATTAAATTATTTTTACTTCACCGAAAACTAAAATTCTTATATTGTCAAACCGAACGTACCGATCGGTTACTCGGTTTGGTTAAGTTTTTGCACACGCCTATACAGACACAAAATATGCAACATTCTGGTTTCTTCCTTACAAAAACTCACAACCAGGTGACGAAAAGAAACATAAATCAGGAATATAAATATGTTAGAATTGAAGTTCCCAAAATCTTTGAAGTTTGAACTAGTCACAAAGCATTTCAATTGAGAATAGTTTCTGACCTGATGCATTCCAAGTTCCAACCGCTATATATTCTTGTGCCAACATGAGATGATTTTCCCAGATAGCACCGCAGGAACCCCTTTGAAGGTGGAATGGGAAAGCAGAGATGGAAGAAGGTGGAATTCACGGAATTTTTTTTACGCCATTCAACCCATGAAAGAAGTCACATAACTGATTTTTCAAGTGTGTTGGTTTATAATAATCAAATGAACAATTAGACAACAAAATAAACTTAAATAATTTCTAATAGTCAACATATATCAGCGCTTCAGTCCTTTTTGTCAGTTACACGAACAAGAAGAAAGCGAGGATGATAATAATGAATAGTAGCAAACAAGATGATGGTAATAATGAAGAAGAAAACAATAGAGAATAATTGAGGAAGACAGCACAATGTAAGAAAGAAGTGAACCGCATTGACTTTGCGCTAACAATAATAGAACAGCTTGGAACTTTCACATACTATAACTGCCATATCTGCAAGATAGCCATATTCAGAAATCACACTTATTATCCCAATCCCATCTATCATCTTTTAAGTAGGGATGGGCAAGAGGCAGGTATGGGGCGGGTTTTACATTACCTGTCCCTCCCTATTTGGCAAAACATGCCCTCGCCCCACTATATGCCCCGCTAAATGGCAGGACGGGTATATCTGCAGGCTTTTTTTGTCCCGTCAGCTGTGCAGAAATTATAGAAAATGACAACCAAAAGAGTTCAAGTTCCATTTAAAAATAACAGCTACAAGTTCAAGTTACAATTTCATACAGATTGTTAAACATAAAAATTCATCGCTAAATATCTAAAATCCTTCGCTAATTCTATATTTTTTATTTTAATTTTTTTTTTTCACTCAACTAGTTGAACTGGCGGTTGAACCAGTTAAACCGGAAAACGGTGGCCCACCGGTTTGTCCACCTGTTCGGTTTTTAAAACAATGTTACCATCCATAATTTAAAGATTTAATATAATTCTCAATGACTTCCAAGAGAAACTGATGCAAATTATTTTCCGGCTGAGTACTTTAACCATCAACACGAGCAATAAGCGGCTCAAACATGATATGTTTAAAAAGGATGTGAAATTGTGTAAAGATCAGTGAGGAAGTGAAAATTATGATGCTAATACGGAGAGAAGAAAGCTTTGAACTTAGAAATCATAGTAAAAAATTAGCAAAAGCTCCAAGAAGAAGAAGAAGCTACGGATTATTTTCTAGGCAACTTCCATATTTCTGATTTGCTCCCAGATAATCTAAATAATACTATTCAAATAGTTGCTAAAATCACAATTAAACCAACTATTTTCCTATAAGGTAATTACCAGTTAATGAACTTTTTAAATCAACCCTATACCTATGCTAGTATTAGTGATAGAGCCAGAAAGGTGATGGAACAGTCTATTATTATGTTATAAGCAGTTGGCACAGAGTTTATTTTCAGAGAAAATTTGAAGCTTAAGGACAACTTTTCGCTATAAGAAAATCCTTTAGAAAATAAAAGCAATGATCTCAAGAAAAATCTGACAGTTGAAAAAAAAAAATCTGAAGAGAATTTTCTCCAGAAGCAAAACAACACTATAGAGATGGTATTACCACTTACATACATATTGGCACCCTGGGGAATTTCCAGATGAACTCTTCTTAGTTTAACCGTCTCCTCCTAGGAGCACGAGAATCCCCGCTGTCGACATCATACACTCTCGAGGAGTCACTTCTTCTTCTAGATGATGAATTTGAAAAAGTTCCCATAGAATCAATTTCCACAGCAGTGTCAACTTGAGACTCCGAGTTTATAACTGCTGCGATGCTCGAGAAAGAATCTCTGTCATCCAGTGGCTGGGGCTGCTCTTGATTCATTCCTATTGGATGGCTTCTTAAAAATGCCTCCAACAACCTCTCAGAAGGATTTGAAGAGGATGGAATTGAAGTTTGAGCTGAAGGTCTTTGAGAAAGTGAATGTGATCTTCGAAGTAGCAGTGAACGAAGCCGACGTGCTGGTGTTACTTCAGGACTAGTTGTTCCACTATGTGTCAGGTCTACTATGTCATCAAGAGGCACATTCGGGTTCTGGTCGGATTGAACTCCCCCAAGTGTCATAATTGTATTTGGAAAGGAACTAGTCCTCTCTACCATTTCAGGAGCACCATTTGAGTTTTGAAACAGATTGAAATCCCGTGTTAAATTAAATCTACTTCCAATTCGCCGAATAATCTCCTCCAAGGGGAAACTAAAAGGATTCCGGTAAATGGCTTGCCTGAAACTCTCAACCCGCCTAGCGCGGGGTCTAATGGGGATCTGAAAACTCAAATCTATAGGTGCCTTACGGGAGTTACTCCCACGGCCATAAATTGGTGTCACATTCTTAACGGTTATTTCTTCCTTACAAACAGGGCACTCTTTCAAATCCGAATGCACATGTAATAGTCGATAAAGGCACGACCAACAAAACAAATGGCCACAGCTACTAACAACAGGATCCGTAGCCAATTCCAAACAAATATTACAATCAAAGAAACTCCCACAATTACCATTTCCTTCCTCAACGTCGCCTTTTCTCATAGACACGTTATTCTCCAAAAATCCACCGTTATCCTCACACGTCTTTGACAGCTCTCTAGTTCTCTCATCAGCAGCAGTACTACCCTCACCAGGCAGTAAAGTACCCACATCGCCAGAGCTCCCTATTAGTTGATCTAACTCTACCGAAAGAGTATGCGTTTCCTGTGGCATATGCAATCGTTGTAACCGCCAATGCTGTAAAGCCCGAATTCTAAAAGCTTCATTAAATCCCTGAATAGGCTCATGAATGAAATTTTCCAAATTTAGTGGTTCACTTTGCAGTGATAATGATCCAACCTCAGGAGCAGGACCCAGATTTAAATCAAGATTAACAACATTAGAAGTCTCCTCTCCCATCACAAAACTGAATAATAAAATAGAAACCGCCCCTAGATTTCAGAAGTTGAAATTAATAAGGCAGACCAAACCCCAATTAGCAAATTCACAAGTTAATCAAAAGAAACAATCTTTATCACAAATAACAAATACCCAAATCAAGAAAACCAATTGAATCCCCCAATAATGAGTTATTAAAGGACTATAAAAGTAATGATAACTTAAGAGGAAAACCTAGATGATGAGCTTTGAGAGACCCAACGAGTGGAGGGAGACTACTGAGTTGGGTCCGAGTTGAGACATTTATGTTGTTATTGCAGGTGAATACCTGGTAATCGGAAGACACGTGCTCACAAGTAAAGCCGTAAGCTTGGAAGCTCAGACATTAAAATAATCCCAACTCCACTGATAATCATGGGTTTGCCTGAGTTGGATTTTGCCTTTGTTTTTCTTAAATTTTCTATGTTAGGTACTGTAAGATGTAGGTATTATGTGTGTATATACGAGTTTTTCCAGCATTTGGGCTTAAGTGGCTATCCCGAATCCAACTTTTGCTAATTTTCTCTAAATTATCTTACCATAATTTATTTTTTTTATGAATGAAAAATTATATTAAAGCTATAAAAAGTGGTAAAAAAATTATTAAGACACCTTTTGTCGGATAGGTAGAAAAGTGATAGACTGAAGCGTTCAATGATGATTTTCAGAAACACTCGTCTGTGTGACGAGTTAGCAATCCACTTGTTACAATTCAAATGGACTAGATTGATGTACATCGGCAATTTGAAGAATTAAAACGTACTTGTCGCAAATAATCAAAAAAATTCAAAGGGATTGTGATAAAAGTTTGAGAAATTAGACTAATTACAATTTCTTAAAAGTTTTATGTGCCAATTTGTAGGTTTGACAGATCAAATTGTCTAAAACTTAACTTTAGTAGCCGTGAAGGCCTTTTAAAAACTTTCAGGGACCAAAATAGCCCTTTTGCCACATGTTTCATACGATAATTCCGAAATTACCTTCTAATTAATCTAAAATAAGAGTTTTAATCTAACTTAGTCTCTAACTATATCTAATTCTAACCCTAACTAACCCTACACTTAACTCTCTAATTAGGGGCGACGCAGACAAATAACAAAACCATAGATCTCATACACACCAACCCCAAATCTCATCTACCAAACACCAATTTCCAGCCACCAAACACCACTTTTAATCGATCAAACCAAGCTTTTGTGCTTCAGATCTTCAAAGATCTAGTGTTGCACAACGTTCTATACTGGATTTCGCATCCGAATCATCAGAAAACAACCCCAAGACTCAGAACTTTATTTCTGAAGACCATAATCAGTCACTTCATACATAAGTATTCTTATTCATGGATTCGTATTCAATTTCAATTGATTAGCACGCATGACTAGGATTTTTTTTGTATTCTCGAGTAATTTTCCATGATTGCGATTAATTTCACTCATATATCCATGTGTAGGGTGTTTTTGATTGTGTTTATGTATTATTTTGATTAATTATTGATTCAAGAGGTTTCATTATGCATTTCTTTTATCGTTTGTGCACGTATTTTGGTCAAAAATCAAACCCGGGCAAACCTAGGAGTTGTGGCGCCACCGCCACAACATTGTTGCGTCGCTGCCACTTTGAATTGGCGGTACCACCAGTTCAATTGGCACCGTGATCTTCATTCCTTCAGCACTCCCGGGTCTTTAATCCTCATCCACCGCCTTCTATTTCCAAACATCTGGATTCATAATCGCTTCCCATTTGAACCAACGGCTATATAATTGTTATAGTTTAATTTTATATAATTTCCCGAACCCATCCTAGTCATCACGTTGCTGGCACATTAGCAATGTAGCATGATGCCATGTCATCAATACCATAATGGGCCATGATGCCAGATCTTCGGCTCATCAACGTCTTTTGGAGTTTCCCGCTTTATTTGGACTCTGAATCGATCCTGATTTGAACTAGTGGACTCGTGTCGACCAGAGGAATAACATTTTAGTTTGGACCTGATCTTGAATCTAATTGTATTTAAAGAAAAATTAGAGATAATTGTCAAATACTCTAGAATGAGGTTTAAAGTGTTTCTAACCTTATATGTGTATTGTTGTATTGAGCATGTTGAAAATATTTATTACTTTGAATGTATGTCCAGATCCAATGTTGACAGGGTTAATTAGATAGAAAGTATTTGTTTCTTGCTCACTATGTCAGTCCAGATCGATTCATGTGCCATTCATGAATGTAATGTATGTTTACATTTATTTCCGCACTTATTTCCAGTATTTATTTCTAGACGTTCTATTTGATGAGATTGTTATTTTCTATATAACGTGATTTATTCTACTTAAGATATGCCTTCTAAATCGATAAAATTTATAAACCAAGTGGTCACGGCCCGATATCTCGATTCGAGACCGGCACTAGGGCATGAGAGTGGTAGCTCCGAAACCCATATCAAGCCTAAAATCCTCTATTATTTTTTTGCATAATAATGCAAAATATGTTTCCAGAAAAACTTGTTAAATCATTACTTTTATTTAACATACAACTCTTTCTGAAAATTGGTGTAGTAACACTAGAAACAAGAGCATAACTCGCTTGCCTTATAAGATAGGCAGCCATGTTTCAAATTAAACCAAAACCTTTACTATAATAATATGTTTACTGAAAATAATGCAACATGCATATACTTTAGAAGCATTATATTAAATATATTAACATATACATAGTGGACCGGTAACATCTAACTGGCATGTAATATACCTACTACTTATGTAACCAAAATATACGACCAGACCATATATACATAACCAGTAACTAAATATACCATCTATACAGCCAACAAAATTGATATATATATAAAACAACAGTTTCATATCAGAGTATAAATAAAGAAACACTGATAAGGCTGCTGACAAACTAACATATACTATGACATCATCTAAGAGTTCAAAAGTATATACATATCAAAAAGAGAGAGCCTCCCTGAAGTAGAAATAATGAAGCTCGACCACCTCAAAGCTAAACACCTGAAAAATTGTATACAACAACGAGATCAAAAATATAAATATTTTTGAGTGAGTATACATGTTTACTGTAAAATATTAAAATTGCATATACATAAAATACTTGTATATAAACATATTATCAATTTGTCGATTCAGATGAAACCCTGGACCTTAATACCCTAATAGACAATCTATAGTATGATCCCCAATACACACACCATAGTTTGATACAGAATGTAGGCCGTAACAATGTTACTAACATCTTATTTTTGTATTGGGTATCTAGGTCGTGAACCATGTTACTAACGTCTCAGGGTTGATAGTGATTTGTACTAGATCAATCATGTTTGACCATGTAATGACTTTATCTTTTGTTATTTATTAGTTGGCACTTTTATCATCATTATATATTATAATTAAATGCTTGAATGATTAATTCTTTTTAAGGTCATCAAGTATGTGATTTGATAGTAAAATGAAATAATGTTTATTGTGAATTGAATGATTTGCATTATTCATGTACAGGTATTTATACAAGTGTTTGTGTGATAAATATGGCAACTAATCTCTACATAATTACAACAATATATTTATGATTCATTGACTGATCATATCCCTTGATCTATGTCTATATCAGTGGTATTATGCAAGATTATTGCTATTATGCCCCCGCAAGATAGAGCGTCCATCAAGGATGCCTATCTTGAAACGATGAAGATGAAATTGTTTGCGTGGAAGAGCCTTTGTCAAGGAATCTGCCAGTTGATCATTAGTGTGAACATGAGAGACTCACAACTGTTGTTTGGCAACTTGGTCACGAACAAAGAAGAAATCTATGGCGACATGCTTCATGCGGCTATGAAAAATGGGATTTGCACTGACATATGTGGCTCCAACATTGGCACAGTAGATGACAGGAGGACTAGGGAGTTGAATCTGAAGTTCAGATAGGAGATGACCGAGCCAATTAAGTTCAGCAGCGGAAGTTGCAATTGATCGAAACTCAACTTCTGTAGATGAGCGAGCAATAGTGTTTTGCTTTTTAGAGCTCCAACTGATGGGGGTAGTGCCAAGGAAGACAATATAGGAAGTAGTAGATCGTCGATCGTCGGGATCACCGGCCCAATCTGCATCTGCATAGGCATGAAGGCTTAATGTGGGCTGGTGTCGGATTAGGAGGCCATGAGTAAGAGTTCCTTTAAGATAACGAAGAAGGCGCTTCACAGCATTCCAGTGAACTGTGGTAGGTCGATGCATGATCTGGGACAATTTATTAACTGCGAAGGAAACATCAGGACGAGTTAATGATAAATATTGAAGAGAACCAAGTATTTGCCGGTATTGAGTGGCATGTGTTGGTGCGCTTCCATCATTTAGTTTCAAGGTTTCAGAGGTTGAAAGTGGAGTGGACACAGGGTTGGCATCTTGCATATTGGCTTTAAGAAGAACGTCATTGATGTACTTTTGTTGACAAAGGAAGAGGCCGTTGTTTGTGATGGTCGCCTCTACTCCAAGGAAATATGACAAACTTCCAAGATCTTTAATTGAAAAGCGGCGAGCAAGTGTATTAATGAATTGTTGAACTTCTGAGGCTGAAGAACCTGTAATGATGATGTCGTCGACATAAACAAGTAAAAATATGGTGTGTTGATGCTGATGTCGAATAAACAGAGAAGCATCACATGTAGAGTTAGTGAAGCCTTTGTGAAGTAGGAAAGTGCGAAGTTCATGGTACCACGCACGTGGTGCTTGACGAAGTCCGTAGATTGCCTTTTTGAGTTTACACATGGCTTGGAAATTGATTATTTATGAATCCTGGAGGTTGTTGCATATAAACATTATCTGTGAGAGTTCCCTGTAAGAAAGCATTATTAACATCTAGTTGGCGCAGTAACCAACGGTTAGAGACAGCTATAGTTAAGATTAGGCGAACTGTAACAGGTTTTATAACAGGACTAAATGTCTCAACAAAATCAATTCCGGGTCTCTGATGGAACCCTTTGGCTACAAGCCTTGCTTTGTAACGAGCTATAGAGCCATCGGGGTTACGTTTGATGCGGAAAATCCACTTGCATCCCACAATGTTATGAGAGGGTTGTGGTGGTACTAAGGTCCATGTAGAGTTGTGAACAAGGGCATCATATTCTGAACTCATGGCATTGCGCCATTCTGGGTGTTTACAAGCTTGGGTGATGGTGGTTGGTTCAGTTTATGGAGGTGAATTGGTGGTGTTGTTTAAATTAAAGATGGGTTTGGGTCTAAAAATGTTATTTTTGGAACGGGTTTCAATGATTCTTGGGGGAGAGGAGATTGGTTCAAGATTACTTACCTGCAAGGATGAGTGCACGGGATCTGTCCTGGTTCCAGCAGTGGAATTCGAGGAATCACTATGTGAGGCGGATGGCGAATGGGCATTGTGTATGTCTGCTTGTAGAGTGTGGGTTGCAACAGGTTGTTGATCAGTAGAGCTGGTTGGTATGGAAGGTGTTCTTGTTTCTAGAATGGTAAGAGGGGAAATAGATGTATCTGTTTGTTGAGAAGGCGGATTAGAAGGTAGTGATGGAGGTGTATGGTGTGTCTGCAGCCAATGATCTATAGTTGGAGAAAGATTACTTACAGCGGTGGAATTATTCTGAGAGAATGGGAATATATTCTCAACAAACACAACGTGACGCGAGATGTAGGTGCGATGAGTTTGGGAATCAAAACAGATATATGAGTTATGTTCTGTGGAGTACCCGACAAAAATACATGGTTTAGAACGTGGCTGTAATTTATGGGTGTTGTAAGGGCGTAACCATGGATAGCATAGACACCCAAAGACCCGTAACGTTTTGTAATTGGGTTCTTTGTGGAAAAGAGAGAAATATGGACTTTGATTTTTGAGTGTTAGTGTGGGCATGCGATTTATGAGATATACTGCTGTTTGGAAGGCAAGAGATCAAAACTTTAAAGGCATGGAGGCATGATGGAGAAGAGTAAGGGCTGTTTCAACAATGTGGCGATGTTTACGTTCCGCTGTACCAACAAGCTCAGGAGTGTGAGGAGGTGACTTTAGGTGTTGAAATCCATGTGTGTTTAAAACAGTACCAAGAGATTGGGCTTCTCCACTACAATCAGAGTAAATTGTTTTTATTTTGGTATTAAAGAAATTCTCAACAAGTGTTTTGAAGCGGGTGAAGATTTGAGGAACTTCTGATTTATGTTTGAGCAAGTATAATCAGGTGTACTTTGTATAGTAGTCCACAAAAATGACGTAGTAACGATAGTGATTGAATGATGATATGTGCGCAGGACCCCAAACATCTGTAAACAAGATTTCCAATGGTTTATTGCAAGTAAGCGTTGAGACACCAAATGGTAATTTGTGGCTCTTATTACATAAACATGCATCACAGTGAGTAAATTTAGGTTGAGTACTAGTAAAATCTAGATCTGGAGAGGATAAAATTTTGTTGAGAATTTGGATAGAGGGATGTCCGAGATGGCGGTGCTAGGCTAGTGAAGATACTGTTGATAGTGGTGAGATGGTGGCCATGTAGTTCTTTGGGATGAAATTGCTGTTTGGCGTTGAGGACGGCCAAACATAGAGATTCCCTTCATTTCGGCCGCGGACCAAGGATGCCCCCGTGTTGAGATCCTTCACATGAAAACAATCAGGAAAAAATTCAATTGAGGTATTATTATGAGAACAAAATTGCGAGACAGAAATTAAATTTTGTGAAAGTTGAGGTGCACATAAAATATCTTTAAGATGAAAATTATTAGAGAAAGTTGAGAGTGTCGTGGATCCAACATGAGATATAGGTATTGTTTTACCGTCTCCAACAATAATATCTTCGGTACCACCGTATTCTGAGTGAAGTGAGAGATTTTGGAGGTCAGATGTCATGTGGTGGGATGCCCCTGTGTCAAGTATCCAGTTGCGGGGTGTAGATTGTTCAGTTCTCATGTGATTTGCTTGAGGATAATTCTGAAATCCTGGAGATTGGCGAGAACGACATGTTTTGGCACTATG
Organism: Mercurialis annua; assembly: GCF_937616625.2. Taxonomy (NCBI): domain Eukaryota; kingdom Viridiplantae; phylum Streptophyta; class Magnoliopsida; order Malpighiales; family Euphorbiaceae; genus Mercurialis; species Mercurialis annua. The sequence continues at coordinate 31,336,207 of NC_065577.1, read as the reverse complement.
GCCGAAACTGTCGCACAGCTGGCATACAAGCTGTTGAGATCCACTAGTAGAAGGAGGACGCCACTGATGTTGATTGGGAGAGTATGGAGCAGGTCGATATTGATTTGAATATGCACCGCGATTTCCACCATGATTGGGTTGTGAATTATACCTGGTATAAGATTTGTGTTGTTGAGAGGATCCACTGCGAGAGGAGTAGTTTTGCTGTCCACGTCCTCTGTAATTTGAATTTTTCTGATTGAATTGAGCAGTAATTTGGGTACCTCCCTTTTTCACTTCCTGACTGCGTAGGAAGGATTCATAATCAAGAAGCTTATCATACAATTCTTCATAAGAGATTGGTGCATCTCGAGCACGGATAGCAGCAGCGATAGAGGCGGAAGACGTACTTAGACCATTTAGGACGTAAATGACAAGAGCCCCGTTGTCTACAGGTTGACCAATCAGCTCAAGATCGTCAATTATAGTTTTAATTTCCTGCATGTAATCAGAGAGAGTTTTTCCATCTAAACTGACATTAGTGAGAGATTCTAGGAGTCCAAGCTTACGAGTATTGGATCGGTTTGCATAGGTGGCCTTTAGATTTTCCCATGCTGCAGCAGAGGTTGTGGAATTACAGACAATAGATTGTGCAGCTCCTGTACATGAGACATGAATAGCATGTAATAGTAACCTGTCCTGACGAAGCCACATTAGATGAGCTGGATTCGGGACAAGCATATCTGTTGTTCCATCTTTAGTATTTTCTGGTGGACATGGGTGTGTGCCATCTAAGAATCCCATGAGTCCGTAGCCAAATAGCATATTTTCAAATTGTGATTTCCAGGCAGTGTAGATACCACCTTTGGTGAGTTTGATTGGAACCTGTGTTGCGTTGATTGCAACTACAGATGTGATTTGATTGGGGTTATGTGTTTCAGAAAGGGTATCTTGAGGTGAAATAGGTGTAGAGGAGAAGGAATTGGTGTCTGATGCACTAGGAGTGGCCATTGTCGGCTGTTAGGGTTAGAAAAAGAAAAGAAAAGAAGAGAATGGTTTTGATTTTGACTTTGAAGCAGGATCACAAGCCTTTAGTATAGCTTGAGCTCTGATACCATGAAATAATGTTTATTGTGAATTGAATGATTTGCATTATTCATGTACAGGTATTTACACAAGTGTTTGTGTGATAAATATGGCAACTAATCTCTACATAATTACAGCAATATATTTGTGATTCATTGACTAATCATATCCCTTGATCTATGTCTATATCAGTGGTATTATGCAAGATTATTGCTATTATAAAACCCTTAGGATTAATAAAGAATTATATTCAAACTATCCCTATTCTTAATAGTACATTAAGACTAGTATGATGTTAACTGATGATTATGTTTTACTAATCATGTATATGAGTACTAAGTCAAATCATAGGTGCCATTTAAGAAATGAAATATTGGATGACCCATTATGAGAATACTATATAGATCATGGCCATAAGTATCTCTCATTATAGTAATATTAAACTAATCCTTTGACCTTGAAATCACCATGGATTTCTACATAGCTATTTCATATTTTGATACAGTCTTATATTATCTTTAATAGGATAATGGAATAGATTGTTGTTAGATATAAAAGTAACTATGTGAGAAATGTGAGTGACTGAGAAAGAATTTTCCCCTCAATTATTTGAATAAGATATCTATGGGCCCTTTAAAAAGATAGATTAAAAAAAATATATGGCCATGCTAAATGAATTGATAAAAATTCACTCCTTCCATTCCTAAAAGTAAGTCGTTCTAGACTTTCCAAAAAAATTCTAATTTATATGACGTTTTCAGTTTCACGAGGCTTTTTTTCCCTGAAATAGCCGTCATATCACAGACCAACGCAAAGACCATACAAGCTTATGTATTAAGCCGATGATAGTACTAGTTTGCAAGAAATCATTTTGCAAAACGGTGTATGACAACAGCATAAGCCGATCCCAAAAGATGATGGTAGTGGTGGTATGAATCATCACAAAAAATATTAAGGTCGATAAAAATAGGAGTAGATGAAAAATGATAATTAGTTTTAAAAGCTCTAATTTTTCTCATGTATCTCTTATTAACAGATGCAAAACTTTTCTGTTGCCAATTTTTAGCACATGTGCAGTGACCTTTCCATGTAGCAGTAGAAGTAAACTAGTAGCAGCAAAACAAAGAAGAAGCCATGAGAAGTAAAGAAGAAAAACAAAATAAGTAAAAAAACCAAATCTTATCTAAGATAAAGATGAAAAGGCTTTTTGTTTTACACCGTAGGATTACAAATCAACAGTGATAAGTATCGTTTGAGAAACTATAATTAGACAAAGGGCACACTTGCGTGAGTAATAGTACTCATATTTATTAAGGGCACTGTGGGGTTTTTATATATATTAATTCCATTCTTAATAGGTGTGCTCAATCCTAAAACGTCATACATTTAGGAATGTAAGGAGTATCATTTTTAGTCTACTTGAGATCGGGAAACTGATGGTTGATTATTATAAGGATGACAATATTATCCCTTATATTCAATCTGGATATCGCGAAATAAAGGTATTAAAATATTATATAAAGGTTAGGATAATCATTTTCATATGGCTTGGATAGTTATAATGTCTTGCTAGAGGCCGCTTATGACTTGTAGATCGAAATAGAGATTTTGAGCTCACTGCCAACGCTATATGAATTTACAGGGTCGCAAACTAAGAACAGGCCCGAAACAGTTAAGGGTTGTACAAGCCCAATAAAATAAAGTGATTAATTATTATTATATATAAATTTGTAATATATATAATAATAAATATATATTAAATAAATTTCAAAATTCAAGGATAAGTGTCATCCTTAAGATATTATATTTTGAATATAATAATAATATTTAATATATATATATATGTGTGTGCGCGCGCGCGTGTGTAATTATCAAAAATGAGTTTTTGATATACATAGATTTAGAAGAGTTATAAAAAAGGTAGTGTTTGAATATGATTGCAAAATATGTTTTTGAGTAAATCATAGATGTGTTATTTTCCTATAAATACACTCTTAATTCTAGGGTTTTACATATGTATTTTTCGAAATTAATACAAGACATAATCAATAAATAACTCGTAATTGCTTTGTGAAACAACGCTAGCACACAAGCACTCGTTTTGGCAAAGGTCTGTTTATGTGGATATTTGTAGAGAATGCATTCTTTTGAAAGCGTTTCTGAATCAGAGGTAAGGTATCACCAAAGTGAAACACCTTCTTCATTCCGACATTGCTGTTTGAAGACATTCAAGTAAGTTTTAATTATACAATTTGATTATCTTTTCAAATTACATGGATCTTGTTTTGGGTTTTTAATAAAAAAAGTTGAAATTCCGCTGCGTTATAAACATAAAAAACCAACAAGGGTTACCTGTTAAGTCTAGGCCGTGAATTATCCATCGTCGTTATGACTTAACATAATCATACTTAACTCTATGACCATTACAACTTAATCAATTATTTGTACTGGTAATCATGCAGTCCTATTGCCACCCAATAGGAAGTTTGTTCCAAATGGATCTTTATTGGTTTGAGCTTGACACATAGTCTGATTTGTCATTTTAACAGTTTAAATATAAATATTTAAAAGCAAACACGTAAACTCATAGACACCACTACCTCCGATACTTATCCCTTGGGCAAGTCTATTAGACTACCTAATGTCTCGATCTAACGGCCTGATAGCTGATCGGATCAAACACACAAGATAAAACATCAAAACATGTTTCAAGTATAAACTTCTATGTCCAGAAATTAAATACCAGACGAAGCACATAATCATATAAGAATATAACATTTACGACATTTCTTTTTTTAAAGTAGTATAAATAATTTCATACTCTGAAATTTATTTAAACTCATTATAAAACATTTTAGTTATTTCTATGCCTATCGAAATCATTTTATAATATATACTTAATTGTTAAAACAATTAATAGTACCATACTAATCGTTTCGTAAAACAGATTACTATTCTTTTTAATATCCATTTTATATTGTTTAAACGTTTACTTTTATTTTGAAAACGTCCGTTTAAAACATTTACTTTTACTTTGAAAATGTACATTTAAAACGTTTTCGGGCCAATAGAAAGCACGTCGAACGTTTAGGGCAAAACCCCCTCAGAAGTCCCCCTCTTGAAGCCGCTATGCGTTCGCACAACTAGGTTGCTAGCGTGCTCACATCATGCCAGCCCTAGGAATTGCAATTCCCGGGCCACTCTGACCTCCTTCGGATGCTTGGAACGCTTCAAATACGCTAAATTCGATACCCACAATACAATTATATAATCAAAACACTTAAAACGCGTAGAATTTGATAGATCGGTTCGATAACCATTAATAATCGAATATATATCTAAAATATATCAAAAGTAACTTGGAATGAGATTAATACCTTAATTACATGCGGAGTAGTCCAAGAATCAGAGTGAGAACAAAAATAGGACGATAAGCTTAATAAGATAACATATTGCAAGAGTTAATTATGTCTGCGAACCCGGATTTTTTAGTCCACAAGCTCAATAAGATAACATATTGCAAGAGTTAATTGTGTCCACGTCATTTAATGTATCCATAATTGAGAGAGAGATATACTAGTCGATATAAAAAATGTTCTTAGTATCACTAGCGGGCGACTCCATTCCAGTCCAGGTCAATAGGTTGCCATAAGTCTGAGCAAAATCGAGTACTCCGAGTTCACAAACCGCTCGTTCTGGTTTCAAAAAAATATATTCTATTTTTTAGAATATTCTCATTTTATCATTAAGAATACAAGCTGATCTTCAATCCAGAATATTGCTAAATAATTACATATTGATTGGTCTAAATATAATCTACATCTAGTGAAGAAGCACAAAAATATTGACAAAATTGCATGTCCCGTTTCAGAAATATTTAGAAACGAACAAACTTTTAGAAACCCATAAGAAAATATTTTGGAGGTTTCGATAAATAAAAAAATAGACTATTGTAAAGAAAACCTAAGGATTCATCAACAAACAATTTTTTTAATCAATTACCTACAAGTTTTGTTTTCACATTATCTACAATAAATTTTATCTTCTTATTTTTGTTGGTTTCATTGTGTTTGATTTATTTTTTAATTAGCATAAATATATAAATAAAATTTAATATATATATATATATATATATATATATATGTATATATAATTTTATAATTTCTAATATTATAAATATATTCCTGCAGTTTTATTATTTACACATTTTCCCCACGTTTCATGTCCTTCACTTTAGAAAAATATCATCTGTTTCATGTCGTTTCCATACTATTTATTAAGAAAAGTATAAAAGATATACAAATATAATAAATAGTTGTCACAATTATATCAGGCATAAAATATAGGCTTAATCATCCAAAAATATCTCATCTTTTTGACTGTTTCCATTTGTATAAACATTAAAAATTGTTAATTTGATCATATTTTTCAATTTTCAGTTATACCAATTATTTTCATATTGGATTTTTTTTTTTCCATTTGAAGAAGGTTCAAATATGTTCTTATATCACAACACGGTCTCAATTTTAAGTATTCTTTAGAATATTAATGGCATAGCTAGACCTCGTGTCGAATATGACTGATATATTTTAACTTTTTTTGAGTGGAATAATTCTATTTAAATTGACAATTTTGAAAGTTTTATAAACAACAAAATTTGAAAAAATTGGGTTATTTTGGATGATTAGGCCTGAAATGTACTAGCTTTAAATGGTAAGCTAATTCCTTTCAAATATATATATATATATATATATATATATATATATATATATATAAGGTGTTATATTAGATGGTGTGACAAAAAAATTCAAGGAATATATTTTATTATGTCGTATAAGATTGAAAAGTAACAAAAATAATAGTCTGGAATGAAAATTAAATTTCTAGTAACACTTTAAAATAAATTGGAAATTCCATGCCAAATTCCTGAAACATAATGTAAAGATTTGGTACTATTTAAGCTTGTTTTGGCATATAACATATATGAACCGCATGAAATTTTTGTGGAACATATACCCTCTCTAAAAGTGAAAAATACATGTATATTTATTATTTCATTCCACACACAGTTAGTGACTTTAATAGTGAAATACAATGTGAGGTTGAAGCATATGAAATGAAATTCTGAAGTTACCTCATTCGTTTCATTGTATTATGATATCAGGAATATGTGAAATCTTAGGCCATTCAGAGCCACTCCCCTTCTCACAACTTTGCTTGAGAAGTGGACAACTTATTGTGATCAAACTCTTCAATCTGGAGAGTGATTGCATGGCTGTTCCGGACGGTAGAAACTTGAGATCCGGACAGTAAAATATTAGAAGTCTTTGAAGAGACGAAAGATTTCCTAACCAATCCGGCAAAGCTTTCAATCCTCGGAAAAGAGTTATGTTTAACGTTGTAAGAGCGGTTAAGTGTTGAAGTTGATGCGGCAGATTGTCGTTCACCTTTTCGCTTTCAACACTTCCATACAGTTCTAGTCTTTCAAGAAACTGCAGGTGTTGGAGTGAATCTAAATTTGGCAAATCGTTCCATTTCTTGTTGAAATCTCCAATAGTTAATGATCTTAATCCGGTGAGACTGAGTAACATTGTGTGTGGAAAATAATTCAAACCTGTTCAAAACCATTGAAAATATACCTAATTCACTTGAAATTTATAGGCAATATCTTTTACTACTTACTTTTGGGTAACCAATTGATAACCAAACTATCATTTTTTTACAGTTCTTTAATTTAATTTCTTTTCAATTTGATTGCAACTTTGTTTTTTTTTTTTCAATTTGATTGCAACTTTAATTTTATTTTATGAGACGCTTTCCGGCAAGAAGAAGAGCATATGTGGGAGCCAGATTTTATTTTATTTCATTTTCATTGATACTTGTCATATATGCATAATTTGGTCCAAAAACTTCTTTTTAAAATGAAAATATGTATACGTGACAAGTTTTTATGAAAATACAAGTAAACAATGATTGCTATGTTGAAAAATATGGCCACCAAGTGTGCATTCTTGCCGGAAAACCTCAGATGAAATGAATACAAAATTTAGTAATCAAAATGCAATAAAACGGTAGTTAGGGTTCTTAGGAAGTACCCAAACTATCACAATTATTGCATTTTGGTGAGCAAACTTTGATTCTTTTCAATTTGGTTAGCAAATTTCAATTTATTTTTTTCAATTTGGTTACCAAATTTTATTTCAAAAGGAAGTTTTCTGGCAAAAGATGCATATGTAGCAGCATGATTTTACTTCTTCTTTTGCCTAGAAACTTGACATGTATGCATAATTTGACAATAGTTTGGGTATCCTCAGGGTCAATTTCTCAAATTATTAAGAACAGAAAAATTCGGACAAACCTGTAGTTATTCTTAAAGAAACAAGAGAAGGCAGTTCCCCCAATTCTTCAGGAAGAGATGTGATCCCATAGCATTTGGTTATGACCAATTCTTCCAGACAAGTGCAGCATTGTAATCCTCTTGGAAAAGAGGTTAAGTTGCTACAATCACCAATTACTAAGCTTTTAAGACATGGGAAAGAATGAAGCTCATCAAATAAGTAACTCAGTTCATTACAGCCATAGATCTCCAGTTTTACGAGCGATGAACGATTGATCATCGGAATTTTCTTCAACAATGTGCAACTAGTTATCGACAACTCCTCAAGACACGGGAATGCGACTGTGTCATCTTCTGTTTCGACCTTCCATGCAAGTAAACTGCTCATATTCTCTAGACTAAATATTTTTAGTGCCGGAAACAGAATGCTCTGTTTTCCAATAGATTCTACTTGTGTGACAAGATGCATACCATCTATAACAAGAATTTTAAGATGCGGAAGATGACCAAGCCTCGGGATTTCGTTACAGTATCTGCAGTTGTTCAATCTCAGCTCCACCAACTGATTCAAGTCACTACCGTTAATGTTCATACTCAACAACCATGATGGCAAATTGAACCCCATGTAATTCTCAATTTTTATTCTCTCAATGTTTGGATGAGGCTCGAGACCTTCAAGAACTTCTTCATGATTGTTTACAAAATTGTCTCCTGTTTCAACCCAATTGAACCGCAATGCTGTTAGTTTTGTTTTCGCCTTCAGGTTTGCTTTTTCGGCTTCTTTTTTTTCACCCACGTTTTCGAGGTTCTTTATCGCTAAGCTCCCTCTTAGTTGGTTCAAGTTTTCTAGTTCTTGAATGCTACCTCCTCTATCAAGACCCACAATAAAAAATGGGAGAGTTTGGAGATGAGAAAACCTCCCAATTTTAGAAGGCATGTGATGATCCTCACAAAAAGAAATATGCCTCAGGTTGATCAGATTGCTCATTTTACTAGGAAGCTTCGTAAGTGACGTGCACACGTCGAACCTTAGTGTTTGCAAATTGTAAAGCTTGGTGATCGATTCAGGGAATGCTTTGATTGGAGTGAACGAGACATCCAGATATCTTAAATGTTTCAGATTTCCTATTGAAGACGGCAATTCTTGGATATCCGCATAGTGAAATTTCAGCATCCGCAAGCTTTTCAGCTGCAACGACTTGTAAATAACAGCATCGTTTGTGAATAGGGAACGCAGTCTTTTCGCAGCTATTTTTGGAAACGTCGACACAGTTTCCCTATCGCAAATGAGATTCAGGTGACGAGTGTTCGATATAACATCTTTGATTGAACGAGTGTCGGAAATCAATATTTCAGACTTGGTCATAGACAATGCAAGATCATGGATAAGATCATGCATCTTATACTTGTAGACATTATCTAATTCATCCACTTCTGATATCTGGAAAAAGGAGTTGAGAATCAAGGCATTAAAGTAATTATTGGCTGTATCACCATTGCATTGCTCAACAAGACCTTCAGCCATCCAAAACTCAGTTACTTCCTGCTTCACAAACGAATAATCTTTCCGAAAAATCGAACAGTACGCAAAACATGACTTCAAATGAGAAGGCAAACGATCAAAACTCAATTTCAAAATGGATTCAACATTAGTAACCTCATCATCTGATGCATTCAGAATATTACTGTTTTTTATCGACATCCATGATTCCTTGTTCATTTCAAGACGCATTGATCCTCCTAAAACTTTTGCAGCTAAAGGAACTCCTCTACATTTTATCGCTATCTCCTTCCCAATCTGCTCCAATTCCGAAGGAATTGATGCTCCTCCGTTCCCGTCCCCACACACCCTTTTCTTCATAATAGACCAACAATAATCATCAGACAAGCTACTTAGCCTATGCCGAAACTCAGTACTAGTTTCCACCATGGACGCAACTTCTTCGCTGCGAGTTGTGACAATAATAGCATTCCCTTCCTTCCCGCTAACTCGTAACAAACGATTTACCAAAACACTCCAACTCTTCGACGCATCATTCCAAACATCATCAAGAACAAGAAGAAACTTTTTCCCTGCCAACGATATTTCAAGATCTTGCAGAATCGCATCCCTATTGGTCTTCCCGCTCATTCCTCCGCCACACATTTGCAACATCTCCCCCAATATTCTTTTATCATCAAAATTATAAGAAACATAAACCCATATTTTCAAATCAAACAGCTTCCGTTCAGTGACTTGTTCGCACACGGATTTAGCTAATGTAGTCTTTCCTAGACCACCCATTCCTACGATGGGGATGATGTTAAGCAGTTGTTGAGCACAGAAGTTGCTGGTCAGCAAGTTCATGATCCTATTCAGATCAGCATCCCTTCCAACAACAGATACATCAAGCACGGAGTCGGTTTCAAAATTTGTTTGAGGCATCAAACCAACACATTTCACTTGTTGGATAAACTGAAAATTCAGAGCTTCGGCCTTCATTTTTTCGAGGGCCTTGCTCATTTTCTTAACCTTATGAGCCATTATGAGGAAATTAGCAGACTTTCTTGCATATGCAACAGGTTTAAAGAATGCAGAGAAGTTCTGTACCTGTTGGAAACTTATTGTATTTATTCATGCATATAAAATGGGAGAACTTATATGGAACAAAATAGCTTGCATAATAAGTTTTCATTAAAAAAATATAGTTTGGATAATTATTGGTTACTCTAAAAATAACTATTGGTATAAATATTTGGAAGTTACTAATCTTATTTGATTAATAATCATTATTATTGTCTCTGATATTGTTTTCATTGTTAATACTGTACCTTTCATTTTTATATTTTTTATCGTTTCTATCTAAATTTTATTGTATTAATTACTTAAAAACTATTTTTTAAAACTAAAATGTTTTGTCTAATAAATGACTGAATAATACCTTTAAAAGATAGATATTCCTTATTATTTAATCAATTTTAAACACATTTTAATTGAAAAATAATTAAGTCCATTTAATTACACTCTTAAATTCAATTTATTAAAAATAAAAATTTTAATAATATCACTTGAAATTGTTTCTGAAGTACATTACATGTCTAAATGGTATATGCACTTTGTAAGTAGCTCAAATAATAAGTTTAACATTGATACTACTAGATGCTTACTTTAGCACAGGGGTTGCAATTATTTGATATTAAATAAGTTTACATTTGAATTAATTTAAAAAAAAAAACTATTATTAAGATGTAGTAATGTTTTTATTACAATAAAGTAAGTATTTAAAAAGTTTATTTAGCAAGATAAATTTAAAATGTTTTAAATAATAAAAAGTTTAATTAAAAGATTAAAATAATGATAAGTAAATAGAGTCTAATTAGTTATATTTAATAATATAAAAATAGATACTCAAGGAAATATTAAAAAATAACAAATAAAAACTATAGAAAAAAAAACTCAAGATATTATAGACTAGTTTATAGAATGATAAAAAAAAGGATTAATTGCACAAAAGTCACTTATTAAATAAAATCAGTAATTTTTAACCTTGTGTTCCTTACTTATTTTTATGTTTTCCTTTTATTTCAGGATTTTCATGCTCCCTCTTTAGATTTAAAACTCTGTTATAGTCGTTGAATTGTGTTAATCGTGTTAACCGCTTATCTTAACGTGTTAATCGTGTCGTATCGTCTCACTCGTTTAAAATTCATGTCGTGTTAGGGTTGAAAGTTGATTAGTTAAACGAGTCGTGTTCATATTGATCCTAGTTGTGTTAACAGACTCGGTTGAAACGACATGTTTACGACCAGCCAACCCATTTTGCCATCCTAGAAATAAATTTTTACGAAAGGCCAATTATGACTCAAATTTTAAACGCCCGCAGCCTCAATTAAAACTAAACTGAGCCTATTTTCATGAATATTTTGTTCGTATAAACTATATAATTAAATTACCACTATTTTTAATAAACTACTGAATAAATACCATATAACCCCAGGTGTTGGCGATAGAATTACCTGGGCATGTCGAATCTCCACAGACTGACGAAGAGTTTCATAAGCCAAATGATCAAGCACATCTTCAGTATCATAAGCGATTCCTTTGAGTTTCTTAAGCCAATTTCTCACAGCAGTCTGCGTCACTTGCTTCTCTTCCGCATCTTGCAAAGCTCCAGAAATGACAGTCAGCGATTCTTGAAGGCTACCGAGCTCCTCCTCAAACCCCCATATACCCTTCACTTCTTCTGTGATTAGTGAAAATAGCCTGGAGATTGCAGCCTCCCCCACCAACACTAAAATTTGTTCGCCCATTAATTTTGCTTACTATATTAATGTCAAACTTAGTATTCAACGGATTACACTATGTCTGTGAGTTTATAATGCAAACATAGCGTGTAAGTCAATGGCCTCGGCACGTATTAAAAGAGTGGATTTTGTAATTACAGAGGAAATGAGAATTGTTCTTCACTTATATTTTATTTATCAGATTTATCTTTGCGCGTAGATGGAGGTGGCAATGTTTAGGAAACTTTCTATGTTTATCTATAAATATATATAAGCAAAAAAGACATCAAAAAAAAGTTAAACAATTAATCCCTCGGTCCCATTTTATTTGTCCACTTCCTATTTTCACACATATTATGAAAACATTAAATACTAACAATTCTTTATTTTATATCCTTTTTTGGTTCTTGAGTTAATTTAAAATTACTATATTGAAAAAAAAATAGTCAATACAATAATAATAACATTAAATGACAACACAAATGCAAGAATAATATCTATTAATATTAAGGGTAAAAGAGAAAAATATGTGTATATAATACAATTGTTGTTGAAAAAGAAGAAGAAGAATCTTTATTCATTTTATCAAAGGTAATGAATACAGATTTGATGTTTGCTTTATATACTCAGCTAAACGTTAGAAGAAAACAGAAGTTAAAATAACTGTCTAACAGAATCTAACAGTCATTAACAGAATATTCTAATTCTGTCAACATAACAAATTTCTAACTAACTAACTAACACACAGAGCTGACTTGACTCTTGATATCAGCATGCTTGTAGTCACTTCCCACGTGATCTTGAGAGCCAATCAACTGTTGCTGAGCTGGCAATCTGTGTGCTGAATTCTGCTGACCAATCAGCTGTGGCTGAGTTGGTATGTGTAGTTCATTAGCCCCCTGTAAGCTGGCAGTATGTATGTCAATCATACCAAGCTTAGAGATAGCTAAGTTGAACATAGCAGGAGATAAAGGCTTTGTAAAACAATCTGCCAATTGCAATGAAGAAGGCACAGGTAACAAGTGAATGATGCCAGTACTGATTTTTTCCCTAATCAAATGGCAATCTATCTCAATGTGCTTAGTGCGTTCATGATACACTGGATTATGTGCAAGTTGTATGGCAGATTGGCTGTCACTATAAACCAGAAGAGGCTGAGTGTGAGAGAGATGCAGATCCTGGAGAAGGTATAGAAGCCATTGAACTTCACAAGTGAGAGAAGCAAGGGCTCTATATTCTGCTTCTGAACTAGATCTTGAGATGGTGGTTTGTTTCTTAGCTCTCCAAGAAACCAGAGAAGAACCAATAAAGACACACATTCCATAGACAGATTTTCTACTATCTACATAGGCAGCCCAGTCTGAATCTGTGAATCCTTTAAGTTGAAGAGTGTTGTTTGCAGGAAAGAACAACCCTTTTCCAGGAGAACCTTTGATGTATTTAAGAACTCTATGAACAGCTGCCAAATGTTCCTGAGTTGGTTTATCAAGATATTGAGACAATTGTTGGACAGCAAATGCCAAGTCTGGTCTGGTATTGCAGAGATAAAGCAGTTTTCCAACTAACTTCTTGTACAATGTATTGTCTTGTAATGGTTCTCCATTGAGTGACAGCTTGGATGTCTTTAACATAGGAGTGGGAGCTGGTTTGACTTCTAAAAATCCAGTTTCTGCAAGTAAATCAAGAGAGTACTTCCTTTGGCACAAACTGATGCCTTTAGAGGATCTGGCAACCTCAAAACCCAGAAAGTACTTGAGACCTCCTAAGTCCTTTATAGAGAACTGATCATGTAAAAAACTTTTGACATCTTGAACAGCCTGTAGATCATTGCTAGCTATGATCACATCATCAACATAAATCAAAAGGGCAATGAAAGAAGCACCTGTTTTTTGAATGAACAATGAAGGATCAGCAGTAGCTGGCAGAAAACCTTTCTGTAACAAAGCCTGTGTCAATTTGGCATTCCACTGCCCACTGGCCTGTTTGAGTCCATACAGAGACTTTTTGAGCTTACAGACTTGATGAGGGTGAGAAGTTTCAAAACCAGGAGGTGGCTTCATGTAAACTTCCTCAGTCAGATCTCCATGAAGAAAGGCATTGTTAATGTCAAGCTGAAACAAATGCCAATCCTGTAAAGCAGCAATAGCAAGCAAAGTCCTGATTGTTGTCATCTTGGCAACTGGACTGAATGTTTCAAGATAATCTATGCCTGCCTGTTGAGTGAAGCCCTTAGCCACTAATCTGGCTTTACACCTTTCAATGGTACCATCAGCCTGATACTTAATCTTGAATACTCATTTGCAGCCAATTGTGTGTTTACCAGAAGGTAAAGAAGTCATTTCCCATGTGTTGTTAAGGTTTAGAGCATCAATCTCAGCTTTCATAGCTTGTTTCCAACACTCATGATGTATGGCCTCATTATATGAGGTTGGTTCTTTGAGATCAGTTATGGCAGCAACAAATGCTTTATGAACAAGAGATAGGTTTTTATAAGAAATGACTGATGTTAAAGGGTATGGAGTAGTGGTGTGAACAGGAGAGGCAAATTTAGATGTGTTATGTGTGGAGAGAGTATAGTCCTTGAGATGGTTTGGTAAATGACTGGTTCTAGTAGATCTCCTTAAGGCAGGAAAGTCATGATCCTGGAAAACAGAACCAGGTGTAGATAAAGAAGATATAGAAGTGTTTGAAGGTGGAGACCAAGGACTATGAAGAGAAGAGTTTTGGGATGTAGGTGATTGGGTGCTGGTGTGACAAAAATCATCAAATAAAGTGATAGATGGAGTCATGGACTGTGCTATAGGCATGTGAGTTATATCAGTAGAAACCTGTGAGAAAGGAAAAATATTTTCATAGAAATGGACATCTCTAGAAATCAAAAATTCCTTAGTTTGAATGTTAAAGAGTTTGTAACCTTTAATGCCAGGATGATATCCTAAGAAAATGCACTTAAATGCTCTAGAATCAAACTTAAATTTGTGAGAATAGGTATTTGTTGCAAAAGCAAGACATCCAAAAACTTTGAGAGAAGAATATGAACAGTGTGTGTTATGCAGTTTATAAAAAGGTGTAGTATTGTTTATGATAGGAGAAGGAATTCTGTTAATAAGATGAACTGCATGTAAAACACATTAAGACCAGAAACAGATTGGAAGAGATGCTTGAAAAAATAATGCTCTTGCAACATTAAGAATGTGTTGATGTTTTCTCTCAACAACACTGTTTTGTTGAGGTGTATAGACACAAGACCTTTGATGTAAAATGCCATTAGTTTGATAAAAATCATTCATATGAAATTCCAGACCATTATCTGATCTTATAGTTTTGATTTGTTTCTGAAATTGAGTTTTGACAAAAGAACATAAATTTTGTATATGCTTTCTAGCTTCAGATTTAGATTTGAGAAGGAAAATCCATGTGAATCTGCTGTAATCATCCACAATGGTTAAGAAAAATCTGAAACCTTTTAATGAAACAGATTGAAAGGGTCCCCATAGGTCTACATGAATTTATTCAAATGAATCATTAGTGACAGATTCACTTAAAGGAAAAGATAATCGTTTTTGCTTTGAAAAATGGCATGTGTCACATTCATCAGAAGATGAACAAGATATAGAAGAATCTATTTCTTGTAGAGTTTTGAGTCTGGCATTTGACAAATGTCCTAATCTGAGATGCCAAAGACTCTTAGAAGCATTACTGACAGAAAAAACCTTTTTACAAACTAGAAATTTCTTAATCTCTAACTGATATAAGCCATTTCTTTTCTTAGCTAGCCCAATCATCCTCCATTTGATTATGTCCTGGATATAACAAAGAGAGTCATGAAACAATAGGCAAATTTGAAGATTGTTTGTTAGTTTACTTGTTGAGATCAAGTTAAAACTAAACACAGGCACATATAGTACATCATGTAAAACCAATGATTCTGTCAATTTGACTTCACCAATATGACTTACTGTAACCTGTTGGCCATTGGGCAGATTAACTTTGACATCATTTATGGGCTTAAATGTGTCAAATAGATCAAGAGAACAGATAATGTGATATGTTGCTCCTGTATCAACAATCCAATTATCATGTATATTTGTTGCAGTTTGCAGACAAGTATGAGTAATGTTACCTGTAGTAAAGTCAGGTTTGAAAGTTACTGAAAGGGCATTGACATGATTTGGTGAGGAGCTACCTTCACCATTTGGCTGAATCATAGACATGATCTTGGCATATTGTTCTTGAGTGAAAGGAAACTGCATATTTCCATTATCTGCTCTACTGAAATCTGATTGAGTATTCTCAGATATGAAGTTCTTTCCACTGCCTCCATATGATTGATTACCAGAATTGATATCAACCTGATTCACCATATTGCTTGACTTGTTCCTGAATTGGTATCCAGGTGGATAACCATGCTTTTTATAGCATATATCCACAGTATGATTGGTAAATCCACAATATGAGCACTGTTGTTGTTTCTTGCTATTAAAATAGCTGTTCTTCTTAAAATTTGTAGGTCCAATCCCTAATACTCCTTTTCCCTTTGCATAGAAAGCATTTGCCTCACTTGTCATTGAGACATTATCACTTTGATTATTTCCATTGACAGTATTGTAACTATCATTTCCTCCTGCAGAATTGCCTCTAGTATAGAAAACATTAGATTCATTTACACCAGCATGAACTAATCCAGACTGTCTCTCACACTGAGCTACCATGGAAAACACTTTGTTGATTTTGGCCAAAGGTTCCATCATGATAACTTGTGACCTTACTTGTGAAAATTTTTCATTAAGTCCTTTTAAGAACTTGATAACCTGATCATTCTCATAGTATCTCTTAACAATATCTCCAATTCCACAAAGACATCTATGTAAACACACACAAGCAGGTATAGGTCTCATATTCATCAATTCATCCCAATAAGACTTCAAAACAGTATAATATTCAGTAATTGTCATATTATTTTGCTTCAAAGCATAAATTTCCTCATAAAGATCACCAATCCTTGTAGCATCACCCTGGAAACATCTTTCCCTGAGATCATTCCAAATGTCAACAACATTGTCCATGGAAGAAATGCTTTGTGCAATTGTAGGTGAAAGTGATCTAGTTATCCAAGAGACAACCATTGTATTACATCGTTCCCATACTTCATGAATAGGATCAGTTTTAAGAGGCACTGGTATTGTACCATCAACAAATTTGTATTTGTTTTTAGATAAAAGAGCCATTCTCATTGCTCTAAACCATACATGATAATTTCCATCAATCAACACATTACTAACAAGAATCAGTGAGGGATTTTCACCTGGATGTAGAAAATAGGGACTGGAAATGCTTTCTTCAGGTCTGAGTTCACGATGAACCTGATTCGCCATTGTTGCGAGCTTAAAGCTTTAGACAGAGTGAAGAATTATGCGGAAGAAACAGAGAGAATCAATTTCTGCTCTGATACCATGTTGAAAAAGAAGAAGAAGAATCTTTATTCATTTTATCAAAGGTAATGAATACAGATTTGATGTTTGCTTTATATACTCAGCTAAACATCAGAAGAAAACAGAAGTTAAAATAACTGTCTAACAGAATCTAACAGTCATTAACAGAATATTCTAATTCTGTCAACATAACAGATTTCTAACTAACTAACACACAGAGCTGACTTGACTTTTGATATCAGCATGCTTGTAGTCACTTCCCGCGTGATCTTGAGAGCCAATCAACTGTTGCTGAGCTGGCAATCTGTGTGTTGAATTCTGCTGACCAATCAACTGTGGCTGAGTTGGTATGTGTAGTTCATTAATTGTGATAATCATTTTGAGACATCTAAATATAGTATAGTGGACAAACAAAATGGAACGGAGGAAATATTACTTACTAGATTGTGAAATTAAAAGATATTTTCCTGCTGCCTTTCCTACAACCTGTGTGGTGGCACTTTTCTATAAGCTGCCACCACACAGTTTTTTATTTACTAAATTTTATAGTTTAATTTGGTTAATTAACAACTTCAGTCTTTTTAATTTAGAAACTAAACTAATTGATTAACTACTATATTGAACACTGTCTGTATGCCTTTCACTTTTCATTTTATTCATCTTTTTTTATTTTTGCACATTTAAAATATATCAAATGTGATAGATAATTTTTTATTTAATTATTTTATCCTCGTAAAACATTTTTATAGTTATATTTTTACTTTAAAAATATTTCCTCCGGTCCATAATATTTGTCGCATTTGAGAAATTTTGTTGGTCTATAATATTTGTCATGTTAGAATATCAAAAGAGCATTAATTGCTATTTTTTTCATGTTTACCTCCCATTAATTTATTGAAAGAATAGAATAAACAAATGAAAATGGTAGTCATAAATGTAAACAAGTTTCAATGTAGGGTTAACTTAATAAAAGTGTTTACAAATTCAGACATATTAATTGTTTTTTTAGTTTTTGTGCTAAAGCCAAATGCGACAAATATTATGAATCGGAGGAAGTATGATATAATCAAATACATCATTAATCTATCTAACAAATCCATTCATGATTTAACGTTAAGAGTAAAGTGTGTTAATAATAATTCATAAAAAAAGTGTGTTAATAATAAAAAAAATTACATTCTTTTTGACATTAAAAACATAAAAAGTGACAAACAAAATAATACGTGGAAGTATATATTAAAAACAAAAAATATTTAGCTTTACTTTTAAAATTATCTAGTAATACATATATATACACATTAAATGGATGAAAAATATCATTTACCAAAAAAAAAAATGGATGAAAAATAAATGATACTATGATATTCATAAGATTAATATTTAAATATATATACATTATATCAGTATTAAACTACTAACTAATTAAAATTTTTACATAATAATATTGAATATTAATATATAAGTGAAATAATTTATAAATTTCAATTGATATAAAATTTAAATATAAACCAAATTTATTTTAAAGGAAAAATAATTAAAAAAAGTGCTTTGTTTTTTAAAATGATAGTGGTCACTTTTACTATTTGCAGTGCTTGCTTAAATTTTTGTTCAAGACTTTGATCAATTGATTAGTTTACTTCCTAAATTAAAAGGACTTGAAAAATAATAAGGACTAATAGGTTAATTGATAAAAGACTAAACTGTATTATTTACCTATTTATAATAAATAAAAGACTGTGTGATGGCAGCCTAGGAGAGTGCCACCACACAGGTTGTAGGACTTCCTGATGCCTTAGGCAGCAATATAATACTGTTCGTTCAAATTAAAATTACACGAGATTTTGAAATAACACACAACTTGTGAAAACATATTTATATAGATTTAAGTTGAATAAGTAATAGTATTTGTTTTTTTGGCCTATTGTCTTAAAAAGTTCCGACCTTTTATCTTTTTTTCAATCCTATCATGACGTTGAAAATCAGTCAATTTTATCCTATCTTGTATTTTTTCATTTCAATTGTGGCAAAAGTTCAAAAAAGATTTCTAAATTGACCCTTTTTGCATTAGATTAATTTTTTATATTAAATTGACCATTTTTTTGAACTTTTGTCAAATAAATATTTTATTTTGCCATAGCAACATTTGATATAATGACAGAGCAAAATATTTTATTTTGCCAAAATCACCTTCCTTTATTAATAATATAGAAATAGACTCAAATTAGAAAAGTTAATTTTGTCAAAATAAAAAATATTATTCTATCCCTATCAATTATTGCTCTGGAGATAGCGTCACCCTGAAACAAATTCATTTACTAAATATTTCACCATCTGTTACCTCTGTCCCGGCTTATATAACTATATATATATAAAATAGACACAACTATCATTTAAAAGTATATTAAAAACACCAGAATAATGGCTATGTCATAACTCTGTATACCAAATTCGATTTGGATGTATCGAGAAAAATTAATACGTTGAAGCTTCATATTGGCAAGAAGATGAAGTATAGTTGATGCTTTAGCAGTAATTAATAGTATAATTGAAAGTTGTTCAAGTCAGCCTAATTTGTACTCTTTGTCGTGTGCTTGTTCCACGACAGATAGCTTGGGTCCCCTGAAGGCCTACGGAAGCCAAAATAATCAGTCATGAATTTCAATTCAATTTGTAATAATCTTTTATCAATTCAAAATTTCCAATTATTGTGATATAAATTATGGAGTGATCTAACTCGTATGATCACTTTACGAAAATTTCGTACATATTTCGCGTTCGAACCTTCATATAACCATATTCATCAATTTACATGAAATTTACTTTTTCGGTGGAATATAAGACAATGAGCTACATTTTGTTGTGTAGCTCACGGTCTATTGGGGTAACTTATCAAAAAGAAATTATGAAGGGTTAATTACAGCCATTATTTTGCAATATGTCACACCAATCAATTTTCCGATAAAAAATGATGATGTGGACGCTATAACATTATACATCCGTTGTCTACATCAGCATTTTTTATCGAAAAATTGTTCGGTGTTCCAATTGCAATAAAACATGATAGTTTGTGTTTAGATTGTCAAAACTGAACGTTCACATTAAACATGCTAAAGTTCAGGATTTGTTTTGCAGTTACCCCAATCACGAATACGAAAAGTTAGATAAAATAAGACATTTGGAACTAAAAACTCACCTTGGCTTAAAAACATACACAAGGATGAAGAACATTGCCAAGAGCAAGTTTAATCCACCAATAAATAGATACGCGACGCCTAGAAAATCGTTTCTTCCACCAATCCAAGTGGTGGTTGAGAGAACTAACTTCTTCTTGCCTCCATAGCCATATGAGTTATAGTTATTTTGGATTTGGACTTCAATTACGTCATTAGCTTCAAGATCTGTCTCAATCCTTCCGTATAGTTTTCTAAAAGTTGGCAATGCTGCCGTACGCATCCAAACTATTAGATCTTCTTGTTCACTTAGCTGGTATATACAAAATCAACATAAAACTAAACTCATTAGATTAAATTTTTATTTTGTGTTTCAAACTAAAATATGAGGTGGTATATATTCAGTCAGAAAAGTATAGTCAGAATCTGAGAGATGTTTATTAATTTTTATCAAAATGGTTAATCATTCAACTTTGTATATGCTACCATGTAACTGTTCCGGAGTCCAAACGAACATTTTTTTATTGATAAATTGTTCGCTAGTCTGAATTTTGAAAAAAATTAATCGTTCGTGTTTCAAATTCCAAATGTTGAAAGTTCGTGTTAAGATTGTAAAACACAATAACATTCATAATTTGTTTTGCATTTAACGCTAAAACAATTCATATGCTAAAATGTTCAAAATCTTATATTAGAGCTAAATCTTGTTATATTTCTAATAATTGTCCAAAAACAAATGAAATAATGAAGAAACTGAAAAAGATAGAATGATAAACTTACAGGAATACTGGAATTGAGGGTTCCACCTCCAATAAGACCATCAGCTTGGAAATTTTTAGGAAAGACATCAGAGCCAAATTTACTTTGTTTGTCGCTTTTCCAAGCAATGTCCTTCTTATTAACCTGTACCGCCTTGTTTTGCACCGTAAATGAATAAGTGTCGTTAAATAAACTCCACGCGACAAGGCCACATGGTACTATCGGCTTTCCGTTGTCACTGTCTTCAGGTTTACATGTGCTTACTACTCCCTCACTTTGTCTGCTCTTCAGCTGTTTGTCACTTCTACTTCTTACATATCTGCAAACATCATTGTTTCTTGCATTTTAAATGAATGAGCTACTTATGCATATGGCATTTTATTATGTTGACATTCTTCAGACAGATTATAACATAATCAAAATTCATTATAACATATCCATTATAACTTACAAGTGATTGGCTAAAGACCGTGAGCCTAATGCCAATCGTAGTTAAATTAGGTGCATCATACTTGCTTGTTACTTATGTACCACGGAAACGTAAACACCAAAATGAGAAAAACTCAGGAAAATACATCGAAATGCCATTTTTTATAAGAATGTGTTAAAATATAGAGTTTCAAAAGTATTTTCGGAAATGAAAATAAAACTAGAAAACTTTCCATGCAATATCACAATAATATTGATGGACAACCACAGCTTTTTTAATTTGATCCTCTGATGTTATCAGTCAAATTCGAGATTATACAATGCTAAAAATAAGTATCATACCAATTGAATTACAATGATTTAGATTTAAAAATAAGTTATTCATTGAATAAAGAAATATGTATTTTTTTACTAACCGACGATGATTTTGGAAGAAATTATCAAGCTGATAATACACATAAACTGGACTTTTCATTGGCTTTGGAACCTGAAAATTTAACCAATAAATGCTATAGTATTTCTAATATAAATTCTCAATGAAAAAAAAAGGAAGAAATTGAACTCACAGTCAACGTTCTTGTACAAGTTTTGTCTAATTTACTGCTCTGTATAAATTGAAGTGGAGTGTTGCTATAATTACTAGGAAGGCAATCTCTGTCATAGCGATCTACAATCTCCACCACCTACACATCCACCAAATTTTAATTACGGTCGATGTTTTATATGTAGACTATCATAATGCAAAATATAAATGTTTTAACTATTGCTAGTTCTTTTGTTATACATTCGAACACTAATATGCGATGTTACATCATTGGATATTCGGAACAAACTTTTAATCGTATCATATACTCAAATATGAGAGCTCCTACCTAATTCACATATTGTAGAATATTCATTGATTGCTTATTTTTTGTTTTCTTAGTTCTTGTTTGTTCGTTTAGTATAACTATGATCAAAACAATATCTTTTTTGGTATAATCATCTGGTATTCTATTATAGCCGACTAATCTGAATTTGAACCGCGTAGGACTACATATATGATAAAATTATTTCCGTTAAAACTAAACAGAGTTGCGCTTGCGCATTCAGGATTTGAATTCCAAATCTTTTATTAAGTTAAAAGAACTTTTTACCAGTTTATCAAAACACTTGGTGGTGAAATGATTACTTATTTAACATTGATATTTTAAACTTGATTTGTGACCTAAAGAATAAATGAATATAGAGCTACATAGGGTAATTATTAGAGCATTAGAGTTACATTACACTTTGTGATGCAAACAAAGATGCGAGGCCAAGAGGAAGGAAGATAACACCAACTATAGTGAATGATGCAATCACCTGCAATTACATACAAAAATACAATTTATTATGATAACGATAAACTAAAAAAAATTATATTTTATTTAACAAAAAAAAATTATATTTTATATCGCCAACTAAAAATTTCAATGTTACTCAATTCAACAATTTTCATCACCCAATTAAGTGAAAATTGAGTTAATTTTGAAAATAAAGTTAAATTAAAGGACAACAAAACATAAATTTTATTTTTGAAACATACCAAACCTGGAGTTAGAATAGGTTTACAAGCAGGAAGCTCTTGTTGTGAGAACTTTGAACCTGCATCAATCAATAAGTAATCAGCAAAAATGTAAATCCAAATTTCTTTATTCATCATATCAATAAAAAAGAAAAAAAAAACTAGTTATCATTTTTTTGGTAATGAAAACTCGCTCCCCGAGCCCAAGCCCATAATTATTGTCAAACCCGGGAGGTGGACCATCCAGATACCTGGCAAATCTGGACTATAATAGCCAGCAGTCTAGTTTCAACCGGTCGATTTATTGGAAAGGGTGTAGCCGGGATTTGAACCCGCAACTATGGCGCTTATGGATGAGACTTAAACCACTAGGCCAAACCCGTGAGGGAAAAACTAATTATCATTATTTGACAAAAAAAGAAGAGAAATTCATAAAATTATTATTGATAAAAACAGAATGCAGGAACTTCATTTCATATTCATAAAGCTAAATGAAAATGTAAATGGCAATAATTTATCACAAATTCACCAATGTCAAAATTCCACAAATGTTGGTCGCTAAACAGAACAAATCCGCAACGACATATAAAATCCATCACTAAAAATAAAACGTCGCTAAAAACTAATCCATCAATAAATTCAAGGCATCCACTATTTAGCGACGGAATAGCCCGCCAACAGAAAAATTATCGCGTAAATCAAAGAAACAAATAATAAATCAAAATTAGAATATAATTGACCTTTAGGTTTTCTAGAATTCTTCTTCAAAGCAATAGCAGCCTCATCTAATTCACCATTTGAATTTTTTCTTCCTCTCATTCTAATATCAATTACGATATTGCTAGTCTCTGGCATCAATGGGAACGATCAGTATATTATGAAATTATAAGTAGTTTTTTTAAAAATTATTTTGACAAAAGAACAGCAAAATTTAGATTATATTTTCTTTATCATTTATTTTTCATTTTGAGAAGTTCATGGTTTGGTTAATTTGTTTGTTTTGGAAACAATAAAATTGTGATTGGTAGAGTAAAAAGAGGTTCAATTGCGGGGAACCACCAGAAACAATTGTCATTTTTAAGGAACAAATGGGCAGTGATTATGATTAATATTTGTACCCTTAATTAAAATGTTTCTTTTTCTTTTCTGTGTCTTAATTAATGCATTGAACCTATAGTCTAAGCTAAGTTAAATTTTGGCAAATATATATATTTGGTCTATTGTATTAGTATTTAATTTTAATTTAAGACCGTGTACTTTTATTTTTAAAAATCTAACCCTGCACTTTTATTTTGATAAATATAGGTCTTTTTATTTAGGAAAAAAAAAGATGGTATCAACTCGGATTAAAATGTATCTATTTAATCTCTACAAAAAAATCTACATGCATTTAACTTTTAACTTTTATTTTTATTCAATTATAGTTTTATTTCAAAATTCCTAAAATATTCCAAGTAAAATAATGAAAAACATACTTTTCTAATAAATTTAATAAATTAATTAGTTGTATATTTATTAGATTATATATACATTTACATATATGTGTGTATATATACTATCCTATGAACACTAAAAGATAGTATTAAATTTTCAAATATTATTATGATATTTTTCATAATTCATCAAACTAAACAATATTATTATAATTAAAGATAAAAACACATCTATATATATTTTATTAATTTTTTTTAATGGAATTGTATTTTTACAATACTGAAAAATAATTTTACTGGTCTATTTTTATCTATAATTGTTTTATATTGTCTTAATTTTAAATTAGTGAATGTGATTATTAAATGAGTGTTATGTGAATTTATCTTAATAAAATAATTAAATGATTATTTTTAAAATTTTATAAAAGTCTATAATCAAGATTGAGAATAAGATAGGGATCAAATATATATTTTGCTAATCACCTTGTAACAAATCAGCTGAATAAACAATTAAAAAAATTCACTTTTTTAAAGATGATCATTTAGTTTAAACAAAAAATGGTAATAATATAAATAATTAATAGTTTGGTTAATTTCTAAAGTTTTACTTTTACTTTTTCAAAGAATAAATAAGAGTTTGACAGTGAAAATAAATCAAAATCGTTAGTATTAATTTTAAGTAAATATGACAATGGTATAGATATTGTGGTTACTGGTTAAGAAAGAATATTTTAATAATTGAAATAAAAGTTGACAATGAAAATAGAATTATATAAAAAGAGGGAGTGGGAGGGAGGTAGAAGAGAAATTAGAAGGAAAATGTTTATTTATAGTACAAGCTCATTAAAGAAGATAGTAAAAGAAAAATGAGGATACTATTTTTTTTATTTTTTTTTATTACAGGAGACGGCCAAGGCCGGAAAACACCAAGCTTCTAAGACCCTTTATACATACGAGGGAAAGAAACTCCAACATTATCATCAGCTAAGAATCTATGGATATTTGCAGGAACATCGTGTTAGATCATCAGCCCTAAGTTATGAGAGTAGCCGAGGTTTGCCATGCGATCAGCGCACCGATTACCTTCTCTGTGAGTGTGACGAACAGATTCAGACCAGTCCATGCACAACAACTCCTTGATAGCTCGTCTGAGATTTTTATTTGCATTAACATGAACGGCATCGCTTTTTAAAATATCAACAGCAAGTTTGTTGTCCATTTCTAAGATGATGAAGCGATAACCTTTATTCCAAGCCATTTTGACACCATCAAAAGCACCTCATAGCTCAGCTTGAAGAACTGAACACCTGCCAATATTTCTGCTGAAGCCAAAAGTCCACTCCCCGTTGCAAGACCGAGCCAGACAACCTGCAGCCGCCATGTTCTCTGGGGGATAAACTCCATCGTCGGTATTAATTTTTAGCCAGCTGCTAGGAGGACTCTCCCAACCAACTAA
Source organism: Mercurialis annua (assembly GCF_937616625.2). Taxonomy (NCBI): domain Eukaryota; kingdom Viridiplantae; phylum Streptophyta; class Magnoliopsida; order Malpighiales; family Euphorbiaceae; genus Mercurialis; species Mercurialis annua. Next base: position 31,310,317 of record NC_065577.1, on the reverse strand, counting down.
GTGTTCCGTTCTAGGAACCAAACCAGGCTTAGCCAATTTCTCATAGTTAATCGCTAAAGTGGTATGATGCACCATTTGAATGATAGACTGAGCTATCATTCCTGAGCTCCGTCTTTCCTCTGCGAAAATAAATTTGTTGTGATAGTTCCACAGCATCCAACACGTAATGCCAAAGGTGATAGCCCATAGCTCGCTGTTCTCAAAATTATTACCCTGCAAGTTATCAAAAAACCAATTCTCAAAAGGTAAAATGAAAAAATTGAGATCAGGAGTAGGAGGAAAAATTTTAGTCCACACTTCCCTTGCAAAAATGCAGTGCCGTAAAATATGGTCTCTATCTTCCTTGTCGTTGCCGCAAATTTCACATGTTTCGAACTCAACCATATGCCTTCTTCGACGCTCGCTGTTAGTCAAAAGTTTCTCCTTCGTCGTGATCCAAAGCATCGTTCTGATTCTCTGGGCCCCTGGCCAATTCCAAATGATCTTTCATTTCTCACTTTCGTTATCCAAAATGTTGGTTTGCTGAAGCTTGTAGGCCGAGCTAACGCTGAAAGCACCGGAACTGGTTAGACCCCAATATAGCTGGTCCGAAACATCCGCCGACGATGGAGGCCTTATAGCTGTAATACGAAGCAGGACTGCACAAGGAGCTAAACCCGAAATATAATCCCAATGTCAGTTGCCATTGCTCGCCACATCGCTAACCTTTTTAGCAAGATCAACTTCAGTAAGTGGCCTGGTAGCCAAAAACTTCAGAGGACACAGATCACCTATCCAATTGTCGCTCCAAAAATTTATTTGATTACCATTTCCAAGAGCCCAATGAGAATAGTTGAAAATTTTGTCCCAAAGGCAGCCAAGACTCCTCCAAACAACAGAACAAGGACCTTTAACTTGATTCAGAATGTTATTGCCAACCCATTTGTATTTTGAGCGAACAACCTGAACCCAGAAGAGGTTCGGCTTGGTGATAATTGAAAACCCCAACTTCATGATGAAAGCATTATTCTGATCCTTTAAATCACGAATGCCGCCACCGCCATGGTTATAGGGAGAGCACATATCCTTCCAATTAACAAGGCTAGGCTTACTAGTCCCATCAACATTCCCCCAAATAAATTGCCGAACAATGCGATCAATCTTGTGACAAAGCCCTTTCGGGATAGAGGTGGTTTGCATAGTGTAGCCTGGAATGGTCATAAGGACAGACTTAGCGAGGGTAAGTCTACCCGCAAAAGAAAGCATTTTAGCATTCCACCCGGACAATTTAGTGACCCGGGAGTGTAAAAGAGGAACTCCCAAATATTTTCCTAAATTTTGAGACTTTTTGAAACCCAGAATGTTGCTAATGGTGTCTGCTTTATGCGGCTCCGTATTAGGGGACAAAAAGATTTTGGTTTTGTCCAAGCTAATCTTAAGCCCAGAACTAATCGAGAACTCATCTAGAATATTCTTGATGATATTTGCTTGCTCAATTTTCACTTTCCCAAAAATAACAAGGTCATCTGCAAAGAAAAGATGCGAAATATTAGGGCCATGTTTGTTTAAATTAATGTGCAGCCACTCACCTTTATTGATAGCTAAACAAATACGATGAGATAACTGCTCCATACATAAAATAAAAAGATAGGGAGAGAGGGGATCCCCCTGACGGATGCCCCGAGAAGGTTTAAAATCTGGAGACTTAGCACCATTCCACAACAGATTCATATTCGAGGTCGAGACGCAATGCATGATAGTACGAATGAGTGGAAAAGGGACACCAACATCAATGAGGGTATCCTCGATAAAATTCCAATTCAAACGGTCATAGGCTTTTTCAAGATCCACTTTGATCGCGAACCATTTCATCCTCATAGAATGAATAACTTCTTGAGCTATGATAATGTTGTCCGTAATACTACGCCCCTCAACAAAACTAACTTGAGTAGGGCCAACAATGTGAGGCATAATAGATTTGAACCGATTCGTAATGATCTTAGTAACTAACTTGTAAGTGACAGTGCAAAGGCTAATAGGACGGAACTCTTTGATAGTAGACGATATACTATTTTTAGGGATGAGGGAAATTAAAGTTTTGTTAAAATCTGGATCCAGTTTCCCCTCCTTAAAAACTTGTTGAACCATCTTGCACACTGAATGCTTAACAACCTCCCATTGATTTTGATAAAAGGCTGCCGGGATGCCATCGATACCCGGAGATTTCCAAGGCTCCATTTGAAATAAGGCTTGATGAATCTCCACATTGTTAACATGTCTATCAAGAATGCTCACCATAAAAGGCTTAAGATGAGGAAAAAACCCATGAAGCACATAAGGGGGCCTGTTAATAATGTCTTCGGTATAGAGATTGATATAATAGGAAACTGCCATATCCTTAAGCACATCTTGGTTTTCACACCAACTACCATCATTAATTTTCAGAGTGCGAATATGATTTCTCTTCCTTCTGGCGATAGTATTAGCATGAAAATATGATGTATTTTTATCGCCCAAGGTGATCCAATTGGACCTAAATTTCTGCTGCCATATGCTCTCTTCTTGAAGGAGGATCTCATATAATTCCTTATTCAACTGGATCTCCAGATTGTTGAGAAAGGCGGACGATCTGAGCTCAAGAGCTCTCTGAATACCATTAATCCTTGCAAGCATAATCTTCTTTTTCTTGAAAACATTGCCGAAAGTATTAAAATTCCAGTCACGGATACTGTTGGCAAAAGAAGAAATGTTAGCATGAAGATAATTATCATTATTCCAATAATCTTTAACAAAATTAGGAAAATCCTTATGAGTTAGCCAAGGCGCAAGAAAGCGGAATGGCCTTTGGGTAGAGTCTGAATGGAGCCCGTCATTAATCTTGATAAGAATAGGCCTATGGTCGGAATGGATTCTCGGGAGATGGTGGGTGATAGCATCAGGGAATTGAAACATCCATTGCTTGTTACAAATTGCCCTATCAAGACGTTGAAAAAGTGTCCCTCTCCTCCAAGTAAAGTTTGGGCCTACAAAATCAAGCTGCGTAAGACCATTAGTACTTAAAAATTGATTAAAAAAAGGACACCCGCTATTCCTGAAGGCAGAGCCTCCTTTCCTGTCCTTGGAGCTAAGGATGGCGTTAAAGTCTCCAGCAAGAAGCCATGGTTCCGAGATGTTTGAGCTTAGGGAGGAAAGCTCTTTCCAAAGGAGTTGGCGATAGAAAGGTTGGGGACTGCCATACACAGCTGTGAAGTTGAATTTCACATTGTTGCTCACGTTAGAGTTGTTAATGTCCAGATGGACAAATTGACGATGATTAGCAAGAACTGTAATATGGAGGTTAGAGTTCCAAAGAATCCAAATGCCGCCGGAGAAACCTCGAGCTTCCACACGATGAGAAAATTCGTAGCCGGAGCGACGAATGAATCTATCCGCTTTGTCTCCTGAAATACGAGGTTCAACTAAAATGACAAGAGAAGGATTATAGCAATCACGGAACGAGAGAAAAGTGCGCATAAAATCACTACTAGCTGCCCCTTGGCAATTCCAGATAAATAAATTCAGGTTTTTATACATCATAAAAAAAATAAACAAGGAGAAAAACCAACAAACCAGCATTACGCAAAAACATGATTATCGCTGTCAAGCGTGCCAAGTACAGCTTGAGGAGCCATGGCCAAGTCATTAGTCTTTGAGCTGCTATCTCCAGAGTGGATACTAGCTTCTGAGAACATGTCCTTGATAATAGAATTAGGAAGCAAATTTGCCTCTTTCTTTTTTCTAGTTTTGACATGTCCTTTAGAAATTTTATTAATCTTAACTCTCCACTGGTTGTTAGATTTATCCAGGCCTTTAGGACTAAATTTATCTCTGAGAGATCAATGTTTCATATTGAGAACGTCATTATCATGGTCCTTAGTAACCGGAAAAACGGCAACAGCCGAATGCTTGGTTGGGTCCAAAGAAGTGTTAACAGCCAAAAGGGAGGGACCTGCAACATTAGAAGAAATAGGAATAGTAGACTTTATGGAAGAGGTATCACCTGATTTTAATATAGTGGAAGAAGCAACGTGTGTTGCATGGCATTGCATGGGAGACGCTTCTTTGTTGCTTGAGGGACTGGGCCTGACATTTTAGGCTTTTTGTTTACCTTTAATCTTAAGATTAGCAGTGTCGTTCTTCTTGCCATTATTTAACGTCAACTCTGCTGTTATGGAAGGAGTTGTTGGGGTTTGAGATTCTTTCCTTCCATCAAGAGGATTTTTCTCCTGATTACCTTCCCCAAAATCAGCAATGGTGGAAAATCTAGAACCTGAGGTGTGGTTTCCATTCTTATCTGATTTATTCCCATAGTTGTCTGGTTTCCTTCTCCGATTTGTCACCTGCATCCATGGACCAAAAATGTAATGTTCTTCGGTGGTTGTCGGCGTTTGAACATTATCCGCCGGAATAGAATTTGACAGAGGGTCATGAACCGGAGTTTTCTTGTTAAAGGGGCATAACACCTCTCAGTGTCCATATCTACCACATTCGAAACAAATGATAGGAAGACCTTCGTATTCAATATTTTGAAGACGACCATCGATGAGGATTCTGGAAATCAAGGGCTTAGTAAGATCCAAATTAATTGCTATCCTCGCAAACTTCCCCCTTTCCTTGGCTTCCGTGGTATGATCGATCTTAATCACTTGGCCAATCGTAGCGCCTATGGCTTTTAGAATATGATCATGGTAGTATTGAACTGGGAGGCCAGGAAAACGGACCCAGTCCGTAACCGCTGCAACCTCAGTAATATCCGAAGAAAAGGATGGATTCCAAGGTTGTACCGTCAGGTAATGGCCAAATATCACCCAGGGGCCTCCACACAAAGCATTAGAGTAATCCTCCATGGAATAAAATCTGACCATGAAAAAATTATTGTCTAAATCTATCAAACTGGGATAAGTTTTAGGATTCCATAGCTTTAGAAGGCGGTTCAACAGAGTTCTATAGCTAATAAACTTCCCCATGAGTTTGACAATAACACATAATTTCATACTTTGTGCTATCAAATTGTGTACTCTATCCGAGAAATTAATAATTGGAACTCCTTTTTCTACTCCCACCTTAAAATCAATGTCAGAAAGGTTAAGGCTAACCTCATCTTCATCTAGGTCAGCCTGACTGGATCCGTTGCCACTGAGTAACTTGTCTTTGAAAGTGGTTTTTTGAATAACAGGTTTCTCAAGTTCAGGTAAATAGCAGAGTTATCTACCTCCATATCGATGCCAACTGATGAACCAACATTGGTAGCATCCATATATGCTTCACCACGATTCTTCACCTTTTTAGTATCTTTGCCAGGATCATCAATAGCTGTTGAGTCATTTTCGTTGCAGGGGGAATTCTCCATTTTTCGGGGCAAATAGCATAGTCTTTTTGATATTACTATATGAAATGTCCTTGAAAACCACAATTATTCAATGATATTTTATGAGAATACTATGGTGAAATCAACAAATTGTGGAGTGCAAAAATGAAAAAGTGGAGTGCGAAAATCTCTATCCGAACAAAACAGGAAAACAAACCCGTGAAATTTTTCTTTTTAAGGAATAAATTATTGTATTCTTCTATTTTATAAAATTAAAAAACTGAGTTAAAATAAAATATGGAAAAAAAAAGTAACGCGAGTCTGAAATTACGTAATTGGATTAAATAAATTATTTTTAATTTTTTTAATCAATTAGATTTTTTTTTGGTCAATCAACCAAATAAGCAAATATATTGCTAAAAAACGGCCTGGAATACAACCCACAAGGGGCACACAGAGCAGCTCAAGGCACAATACACCCAAGCTAACACAACAACTAATCTACCTGCACAACACAGGGACTCAGGAAATCACACTACAACCTCAACAACCAATCCTAGTTTTAACATCAAAGACAATTCTAGAAACTATCTGCTCTGAAATCTGAACTTTGCTGTTAAAGACAGAGTCATTCCTGGCTTTCCAGAGATGATACACTGTGGCATTGAACCACAATCTTCTAGCTTTTGCCAATCTAGATCTCCCTTTGGCTCTTCTAGATAGGAAACTGATTTCCCTTCTCTAGTTCATCCTCTGTCTTTGATTACCAGAAATGTAAGGACTTTCTCCCAGACTGAGGTTGAGAAGCTGCACTTAAAGAACAGGTGCTCAATGGATTCAGACTGAGAATTACGGAGGCTACATATGTTGGTTTGAATGACACCCCAATTCAGCAACTTATCCTTAGTATTTAGCCTCCCTTTTATGGCCAACCAAACTACAAAAGAATGTCTAGGGATGGAACCAGAAAACCAAGTTATAGTATACCAAGGGACCCTGTTATGCCTAGTACACAGGCTCTTCCAAGCACTATTAACAGAAAACACACACCATTTTTATTCCCAATCCACTTGATCTCATCTTCTTTCTGCAAACTAACTTTGAAATTACTCTTTAAATGATCCCAGGCATTCTGAGTTTGCTCATCCATAGGGTCAGGAAGGTTCCATTTGTTGTTTTTCCAAAGGTCTGCCACATTAGCCTTCTTAGAGATATCTGCATCAGTAATACTAATCTCTGGGAATTTGTCCCTGATTGACATGCCATTCAGCCAAGGGTCATGCCAGAATGAGAAATTTTTTCCATTTCCCAAACTATAGGAGAACATATTCTTTACTCTCTCTCTCTGATCATAAGAATTTTCCTCCAGACCCAGGAACAATCATGGGGCTTCTCAATACCCCAAAATCTTAGTCTTTTAAGCTTATTTTCATTAACCCATCTGGCCCAAAGAGATGCTTTCTGAGTTACAAATCCCCAAATATGCTTCACAAGAGCAGCTACCATAACAGGACAGACTTTACACCTAGCCCACCTGTTTTCTTTTCATAACAGACTTTGTCCCAGCTCACTAAACCATGCTTCCTATTAGTACTGCTACTACTGCACAGGAACTTCCTGCAGATATCTTCAACTCCTTCGATAACAGCTTTTGGGAGTAAAAAGATAGCACACCAGTATATCTGCATGCTAAGGAGGACTGAATTGATCAGCTGCAGTCTTCCTGCATATGAAATACTTTTAGCAGACCAGGAATTGACTCTGTTGGTGATCCTTTGGATAAGGTTATTACAATTTGCTTTAGAAAGCCTTGTAGAGATTAGGGGTAACCCCAAATACCTCACTGGTAAACTCCCCTCCTAAAAACCAATAATCCTCAAAATCTCATTCCTGTCTATTAAACTGACACCATTGAAGAAGATGGTACTTTTATTCAGATTGGGAGAAAGCCCTGAGATGTTTGAGAAGGAATGGAGAGTATTCTTCACTATCTGAATGGACTTCTTGTCATCATTGCAAAAAATGAACATGTCATCAGCAAAATATAAGTGGTTCAGGTCTATGGCTTTGCATCCTTTGTGATATTTAAACTCTGTACCTTCCTTAGTGTGTTTCTCTTTATCAATCTGGAGAAATACTCCATACACATAACAAATAAGAGGGGAGAGACTGGATCGCCTTGTCTGAGACCTCTACCACCAGAGAAATATCCTTCAATCTCACCATTAATCATGATTGAAAACATGGCTGATCTAATGCACTTCATAGTCAGATTAATAAATCTACCAGGAAATATGAATCCAATCATTACTTCCTCTATGAAGTCCCATTCTAGATTTTAAATTTGTGTTTCGAAATTAAATTAGTCATTTCTAACCGTTTTAGTTGATTAAATCTTCAAATTTGTATTTTAGAAATCATGAATTCAAGAAGTAATTATACCTAAATTAAAAGAGTTTGGAGACATAATTGACTGATAAAATGAAAAATGACATTACTTGACCGAAACAACAAATTTGAGAATTTAATTGACTTCAAAATATTAAAATATACTTATTTAATTTTGATATACAAGGTTGAGATCCACGTTAATTTTTTATTCAATAAAATATTGTAATGTCAAAATTAAAATAGAGGTCATTAATATTTTTTAAAGTCACAGTTAAATATGAAATAAGGTTTTTTTAAGGATTACTATATATTAAAAATGTTGACTCGTGAGTTTCAATATTGTTGTTGGTGTTATATGATTCGATTTGGAATATATTTTTTTGAGAGAAATTCGATTTGGAATACTATGGAAAGGATAGAGTTTTTTACATAAATGACAGGAAAATCAAAAATATTTACAAGGATACTATACGAACATTTTATTTACAAAAAGGACTATCTATTAAAACTTAATTACAAACATACTACATTTTAATGCTTACTAACAAATATACAGTATTATATTTTGTTAGAAAAACTTCTTTTAAAAATTAACGAACTGCTCTACAACATTGAAGATCATTCTTGTATTAGCCATAATTAGAGAAAATTAGTAAACCTCAACATGTTTTATAGTAATTCAATGTTTATATACAATAACTCAATAACTCAATAAGTATAGGCCATGTTTGGTTCATGGAATAGAATAGCATGGAATAGAATAGTTATTCCATAAGGAATGGAATAGCCATTCTTTAGTTTTTAAAAAGAGTGTTTATTTCACAAAATCATGGAATAGCTATTTTTTGGAATAACTATTCTATGAACCAAAGCAAAGAATTGTCATTCTATACGGAATAGCTATTCCATTCCGCACCTATTCCATGAACCAAACATGGCCTAAAACACCATTTATATAGAGTAAATGTATTATATACAATACAAATATCTTGAATACAAAAAAAAAACAGATCTGAACCGCAACCACCATCACTATAAACTGAATAAATGTGAATGGAATCATCAGCGTCGCACGAGCAAGCTATAGACACCATTGCAATTAGCCTTGTCATTCGACGGAGCATTTCTCGATGTAACGCTCGCGTTTGTAGCCGTCGATCAAAAGCTCTTCAAAAATCAGGAATGCTACGACTGTTAAAGTTTCTGATCTCCGCTCTCTCCTCGAACTTCCTCCTCCTCCTCCTCAGCCATCTGATGAGAATCATCCCAATAATCTCGTTGAAGGTTAAAAACTTGTGATTTTATACGGATAGATGGAGGCTAAATCAGCCGTTGATAGAAACTAGAAGAGAGAACGCAGTGGTGTGCGAGCAGATAAAGAGTGAAACGGCAGCGGGAAGATATCGGCAGTAAAATTAGGGATGATGGCGTGCAATTTAGAGGAAGAAATTGAAAGAATAGAAAAAGAATCTCCAGAGGAAGAAGTTTTTGAAAAGAATTATACATAAAGCGAAAGAAGGACAACAAATGTAATATATCTATAATTAAAAAACTAAATTAAGTATTATTGTGCACTGAATGTTAATGAAGTATCGTATATCGTGTAATTTCTTCTTTCACCAATCAAACTGCTTTAAGCGATTGATCTTGATCTAATAAACTTTTTTAACAATATATTATTTTCATAATTTTTCAATTTTTTATTTAAATATAAAATTACAAATATAAGTGATTCAAAATTTTGATCAGACGAGTTAAAATCAGTCTAATTGACATTTTCAATTCTTTTCCTTTCCAAATCAAATCTGTCACAGGTTTTTAGTCGAACCAGTTGAATGGGCTAATTTTTAAAACAGAGAAACGGAAGGTTAATTTACATTTACGGGACTGACTCGAATCAAATTTCCAATAGGTTGCCCGTAAAACATAAACCACTTTCATTACATATATCAGACAGTAACAATGAAAGCATAGGAAAAATCAGTGTACTTGAAGAAAAAGGCTCATAATTTTCCTTTAAAGTTATCAAGAAACAGTATGTAGGCCAACATACATGAGTTGCATTATTAAGAGATTGATTCCCAAAATAAGATTGTCATCTTAATATACTCAGAAAAAATCCAATCCACCAAACAGAGAAAAAGATTAAAACTCTATTCTAAGAGGACATCAACCTTCATTCAGCCATGCGAAAGACGAGCATCACACCTCACACCTTACACTTCAGGTGTATCTGAGCGAAGGGCTGTTACAAAACCAACAAAACGATTTATCAGATGGAATTATACGTAAAGAAACAACAGTGCATAGCCAGAAGCAAGTGATGCAAAGCAAGAAATGAGAATAAAAGAAATGTGCATGGATATGACTGATGTATGATGAGCGGATACCATTTTGCACATATAAACAGTAGAAGCACAGACCAATCCCTTACATGAATATTTAGTCCTTATCATTACGCCTATATTGATAAGCTACGTTGCATGGAAACATATCGAGTCTACGTATCAGCTAATCATTAACATTTTCAAAAACGCTTAGGAAACTCTGAAACTTTAGATTTATAGCCTTCTCTTATAGAAGTTCATAGTCAGTGTGTCGTTTAGCTCATTCCAAAGACAACAAGTACACCAGTTGCCCACTCAGGACTGTTGCTAGCTATCCATGAGCTCATGAATCGTGATTGAAAAATTAAATTTTTTCATATCTATTGTGAAGCTAGCTTTACCTATTTTCTTGAACAAGAAAAAGGAATACATGAATTTATATTTAAACAGATTTGAATTTGAATAGATTTTATTGTATAATTTTCTTACTGTTACCATTCCAGTCTAGAGATTGCAAAGAAAATGATTTTGAGTAATTTTTAGTTTTTAGAATGGATTTTAGTTAAAATTTATTATAGTTGTGTAAAAAAAATTATGAGTGGATACCATTTTGCACATATAAACAGTAGAAGCACAAACCCGTACCTTCCATGACTACTAGTCCTTATGATAACCCCTCTATTAATAAACTATGTTTCACAAAAACATATCGAGTCCTACATTTTAGTGTTTCATTAAAATTTTCAAAAATGATCAGGAAACTTCAAAACTTTATATATATATATATAACCGATTCTTATAAAAAAAACAGATCATTTTGCCATTTTCTATTTCAGCGTTTCAATTTTCGTGCAACATAGTTTATAACTGTTGATCCTAATGGATAATTGACTGACATAATTCATTAGGAAGGTCCCAATTTAGTAGACATGTCAAATGAAAAGAGAAAAATCTCTAATCAACATTTCAACACTCCAAAATATTTGATGTCATTCACAAGCATGATCAAAAAAATTCCATACTTAAGACTATTATGATAGATAAATTCGTCTCCCACATTAAATAAATTGAATAAATATTTTGCTCCAGACAAAAAGGAGAGGAAATAAACAATTCAGCAAAGTCAGTTACACCAAAGTAATCAAAACAAACGAAAATTAACTGGAAAGACCAATTACACAGCCTAAATTTGGTTAAAATAGCAATAATTTTCCCCCTTTCTTGCCATTTATCTAGCATTACAACAGCATATAGACAAGTGCAACGAAAACAAAAGGAAAAAATTCTAGAAAATTAGCCAAAATGGATCCAGTTGGGTATCTATGAAATGAATTAAATCAACAATGCAAATTCACAACATTTAAAAACTTCATAAACACCAATACATTTTCATATAGTGCAGAAACCTGTCAATTGCCGGAATACTTAGGTGGCAATTTTGCCCCCTCAACTTGCAAGTGAGGGTCAGTTAGCACAAATTTTAACTTTATGGTCAATTAAATCATAAACTTGGTTTTATTTTTATCAATTTGTCTCATTCTAGCATAATAATATTTATAGTAGGAGGTGAGCAACACGCGCCGAATCGAGTATAAAAATGGGGTAAATAGATTAAAAAAAGCCAAATTCAGGACTAAATTGACTAAAAAATTTGATTTAAGCAAAAAAGATCAAAACATAACAAGATAATAACATAATCCTTAACAAATCACAGATCAAAAACCCTAAAAATCAACAAATCAATCGATCAACAGAATAAACGAAGAACGAATCAGATCTTGAAAAAAAGGGGGGAAATCGTACTAGGTTTTTGGGGCTTGCCGTCAGCCCACTTGGAGATGGAGAAATGGACCTTCTCGCGACTGAGAGCTTCACTCCGGTGAGGTTCTTTGAGGCAATTCCGGACAAAATTAGCGCAGATGTTGGAATAGGTTATGTAAGTCATCCCTGCTGCTCTCCAAAACGGCACTGCCATTGTTTTCTTCTACTCGTTCGTTTGGTTTTCTGATTTTAGGTTCTTTGTTTTTATTTCGGGTAGGTTTGATGAATTTGAGTAGGGAAAAGAGGCGGATATACCCTTGATATCTATAGCGGAGATTAAATAAGCCCTTCATATTTAAAAGGGAAAAGAGGCATAAATGACCTTAGAGTGTGTTTGGATACGTCAAAAAGATTTAAACTTTCAATATAATGTTTAAATAATAATTAATTATAATTTTTTGAAAAAATTTAAAATAAATATTTAAAAAATAATAATTCAAAAAACTTAAACATATATTAAAATTCAAATGAACTAATTTTATTTTATTTTAAATTAAAATTTGAAATTAATAATTTTTTTCAAACAAAATTGAAACACTCAAAAAAGTCAATTTTGTTGGTTTGTTTTAAATTAGAATCTATTATATCTTTTTATGTTCAAAATCAAACTGGCAAAAAAATTATAAAATCAAAGTAAACCGAACAAATTTTTCCTTTTCATTTCTTTCTAAATAAAACCAAAACTAGGAATGATCGGCGGTGGAAGAAAATGAGTTGGATGGCGTATTCACTTCATAAGGAAAAAGATGATATTGAGGTTAAATTGAAAAAAGTGTTGCAGAAACCTATTTTAAGGATAGGTCAAAAGTGATAAGAGACTGAAACGTTCAATGATGATTTCCAGAGAAATTCGTCGGACAACGAGCTATCGATTCGTTTGTTGAAATTCAAGCAGGCGCGATCAGTGCATAATTACGAATTTTCGAGGGGTTAAAGCGTATTTTGCCATAAATACCTATAAAATCTAAAGAAATTATAGTTTAAGTCTAAAAATTGGATTAATTGCGATATCTTAAAAGTTTATGCGACAATTTACAAGTTTGACGAATTAAATTGACCATATCGAAACATGTAAGGCTCTAGAAGCTATTTTTAATACTTTAGGACATCAAAACTAACTTTCAGCACCCTTTTACTTAACTAGCAAGTGTAAATATAAATTTTAATTAAAAATAGTAAAATTAAATAATTTAAAGACAATCATAATTTTAAGGGTTTTTTAGATAAATACCAAAAAAAGATAAAATATTCTCAAGAATACTATCTCAAAGTTTTTTTTTGAAAAATACAATATGTACCTTTTTTTTGAAAAATAACTTTTGTTATGCTAAAAAATATCTTTTTTAATCTCAGGAATACGATTTTGGTTATCTAACGGTATACTAACACATTTGGTTAACCAACAAACAAAACTATTACAAATTCAAACCTCCATCTTTATTAAACTAGTTGAAAATTCTATTACAAATTCCTCCATCTTCATCACCGCAAGAATAATCGTCAAATAAAACCTAAATCGTCTTTTTAAAATCTAAAATTATTGATTAACCATTTGTTAACCAACAAGGTACTAAAAACAAGGTCATTGGTGTACTATTAGTACACCATTGGTTAACTAGCAACAAACATAAATTCCAATACATGTTTAGGTGTTTAATTCGATTATATACGTTGTATATCAATTCAGTACATGTTTATGTGTTTTCTTCGTTGGTTTTATGTGTTTTCCCCGTTTGTTTTATGCATTTTTTGAGTTTTTACATGAAAACCGAGCCAAAATGACAAACTCACGCGAAGATCGACGGAGCAACACTACCTGAAGAAGTGGCGTTGGCGCCAGAACAAAGTGACGTCGGCGCCACTATAGAATGGCGCCACCGCTACTCAAATCGGCGTAGTGGCGCCACCAATTCCCCAACCCATAACTGTTTTCAGATCATTTTGTACTCGATCTAGACTTATTTTCGTGTTTTCGGTTCGTTTTGAACTTGGAATTGGGTCCCGTTTGAGTCCACGTGTACATATTTATTTATAGGCCATGGTCGTAATATTTAATGGGCATGTCCCTTTTTGTTTCGGGCATCGAAGGCCAAATTTGTAATTTGTCCAGCCAATCGGGCCTTAAAGCATACGATCGATGAAACCAGCAACTTCCAGAAGGGATTCCGGATTCACCCAAACTTGAAATCGACCGCGGTTTAAACCAATGGATCTGTATCAACGAGAAAAAGAATTTTCGGGTTCTGATTGAGTCCAGATTCCGACCACATCGACCATTAGACGACAACCAGTGCTAGACACTCCGGGTCGACAAGGTTTATGTCACAACCCAAATTATTGAGCCGAGACTGGCGCTAGGGAATGGGAGTGGTAGCTCCGAAACCCGTAGCAAGCCTAAAACAGTTATAAATTTTTCCTTTTAAAGTATAATATTGTATATAAAATATGTTCGGGAAACCCTTTTAAATAATATACTTATAGATATTAAAATATCATATCCGAGTTTACATTAAGAATTAACTACTTAAAAATCAATTCACAAGTCTTCTATTAACGCCTACCGACTACTGCAGCTCTAGGAACTCATATTTGTGCAAGTCCAACGACTTCTGGCACAACGAAGGTGGCTTGTCTGATCCGACTCCAATTACCTGAAAACATCAGAGTGAGGGGTCAGTATTTGGAAAAATACTGAGTGAGCTTGCAAATTACTAACAGTATTATTAAGATATAACATCAGATACAACAAAAACTCATATATGCAAATCGATACACGACATTAAATTTTAACATAATGTAATATATGTTACCCCAAGCATTAGATCCGATTGAAACCCTAATCACGATACTCAATACGATCTATAATTTCATGCAATTCATAACGATAACAATCGATTCGATCGATCCAATTGGTAGGGTGTAACCCCCTTCTCTCAAATATATTAAAATTTATTCAAAGACATAATTGGAATTTATTATCATAAAATCTCATGTTCAAACGTATATTAAATTTCTCAAAATAATAATATCTCAATAAATCCACAACTAAAAATATAGTCTCAAAACAAAAGACATGAAGATTAATTCAAAATAATAAATAGTTGTTCTAAACACTCCCCAAAATAACTGTTTGTAAAGAAAAAGAAATCTAACTCGGATGGCATCGTTGACCCACCTAAGCAAATCAAATCAGCTGACTGCACGAAGCTAAATAAATGAATCATTGTGGTCTATCTCCTGAAAAATAAGTGGCAAGGGGTGAGCTGCCTACTCAATAGAATATAGCTAATTATATTTATATATATATCTGACAACAACAAACAAAACAAACAACAAAATATCATTTAATCAAACCATACACCTATTAACCCTTATACACTAACCTACATATATAATCAGACAAATTAAATCATAATTTTATTTTATTTCTTTAATTAGGGTCCTGCTTAACCTATCTGAATCATATCCAATGGTTTGCCGGCCATTAAAAATCACATTAATAATATCTATATCGCACAAGATACCAAACACATTAGTATCCCGACACCACTCCAGTGTCTAGCAAAACGCACAGGATATTCTATGCTTCCGAGAATATCCCGGCACCGAAGTGCCTAGCAAAATTTGATCACAATCTTTATCTCATCATTTGACAATTTAATTGTCGCATCTCTAAACCATTGGATATAATCAGTCCTAGGTAAGCAAACTGTCAACTTCCTTAATTATCAAAATTTATTTACAAACTGTCTAATCAAACATAACCAGTTACTGACAAATATGTATCCAGTATAATCATACTTCTCAAATTTTACAATCATATAACATATTTAATGCAACCAAAAACAAACAGACAATTCTATACGCATTCAGACCTCTACCATATAATAATCATGTACCACAATAAATGACATCACTTAATAAAATAACTTACAATTTAGCAATTAATTAATAGAGAGATTTAGGAATTTACCTAAAAAAATAAAAATATTAGGACTTTATACCTCAATAAGGAAAAGTTAGTACAAATACCTCACTGTTTTAACATTTTTATGATTTTACTCTCCTTATTTGATTGTTTATAATTTTACCCTGACGCATATCACACATTGCACATGCTCTCTATCTCTCTCCACGTGGTCCCCCTTTTTTTTTCTTTTTTCTTTTTCTCTCTCCACGTGGTCCCCCCTTCTCTTTTTTTTTTCTCTCTCCACGTGGTCCCCCCTCCTCTCTCTCTCTCTTTCTCTCTCGTATGACGTGACATACCTTATTTATGCCCATTACAAATGATTCACAGGTTTAAACTTTCTTTTGTTTATTTCTTTTTTGTGATTCATTTCTTTTTCTTTTTTCTTTTTTCTTCATTGATTAAATTAATAAAATTGCAGACTACACATTATTAAATAAATTAAAAAAATTCTTTTTATTTATTTCAGTATCAAATATTTTCTAATTTAAAAATATATGCTAATATTTAAATATTTTATTATATTAATAGCATATTCAAAAACTATATGAACTAAATAAAAAATCACAGTATCACATTATCATATGATTATCACAGCTTCATCTTAGCATGTAATTATCAGTTTGTGATATTGCATTGTCATCTTATTATCATGTCATTATTCAAAATCGTATATAAATGATCATTATATGATAATGTGATGATACTGCTGCATAATGTAAGACAAAATCACATTATCACTTTATCATATGATTATCACTATATCACATTATCATATGATTATCACAGTTTCATCTTAGCATGTAATTATCAGTGTATCATATTGCATTGGCATCTTATTATCATGTCATTATCAGTACAATATGTAGCAGATTATTATATGATAATGTGATGATACTGCTGGATAATATTAGACAAAATCAGAGTATCATATTATCATATGATTATCAAAGTATTACTATCATATGAGTATCACTGTATTATCATGTTGTTATCATAACACTGTATAAAGAAAGATTTTCAACAAAAAAAATTAATTATCATGTTGTTATCACTGTATAATCATCTCGTTATCATAATATAATCATATGATACCGAGATGATAATGTATTATTGTACCTAAATAATAATGTTATGACAACGACATAATAATAAAATTATGATAACAGTATGATAATATGATATCTATATGAAAATAATTACATAAAAATTATGATAACGAGATGATAATGTGAAGAAAATAGTATGATAATGAAGTATAATAAGGTCATATTATCATACTATAATCTTCACTTTATCATCTTATTATCATAATTTTTTTGTAATTGTTTTTTTCATGCATGTATCATATAATTATACTATTATCTTCACATTATCATCTTGTTATCATAATTTTTTTGTAATTATTTTTTTCATACAGGTATCATATTATCTTTACATTATCATCTCATTATCATAATTTTTCTGTAATTTTTTTACATATTATCATAATTTTATTATTTTATTATCATCTGGTTATCATACTGGTGTCATGAATCTTTTTGTAATTCTATTTTCACGTACGTTATCATCCAGTTATCATAACATTATCATAATTCATTATCATACTCCAGTGTTATGATAACGACATGATAATCATACACTATTTTATCATACATTATCATATATATCATCATATATGTACCATAAATATTATCATCTCGTTATCATATGATAAAACATTATCATATGACACTATTTATGTAAAATATTTTTCATGTAAATATCATATTATCATACTGTTATAAGCTTATAATTATATTATCATAAAAACATTAACATACTATTATCATTATCGTACATTTGTATTATCATAACCTTACCATAATCATATAATTAATGTCATGCGACATGATAATAACATGATAATCAGACGCTGTTTTTTAATAAAAAAATTGATTTTTTCTGCAGTGTTATGATACTTGCATGATAATGCAGTGATGATACTCATATGATAATCAGAAGCAGTTTTTTTTCCAGAAAATCATTTTTTGTGTATAAAAACGTCTTTAATGCAGGTTTTTAGATCTAAAATTGAAAAAATTCAAGATTAATTATTGAGATCTGAAAGTTAAACAAATCGTATTATTCACCACGAGTCAAGAAAAAAATGCTAAAATTGAATATGAAAAACGGCTTAGCAGCGGCATAATGATGGCGGAGCGACGGCGGAATGATGAATTATTGATGAAGAAGAAACAAAAATGAAGAAGGAATGAAGAAGAAGAAGAAAATGAAGAAAAACAATGGCGGAAAAAAGAACAGAGAAGGAGAACAAAATGAATGGAGAAGAAAGAGAAAAGGAGAAAGAAAAAAAATGAATGACAGTTGTCAAATATGGTTAGAGTAAAATAATAATAAAAGGTAGGTATAATTATAATATAAATAGGTGTTAGAGTAAAAAATAAAAACATTAAAATGGTGAGGTATTTTCTCTATCTTTTCTTTGTTGAGGTAGGAAATCATATTATTTTCAAAAAAAGAGTATTTTTCCTAATTTTCTCTAATTAATATACATAAATATAATTAACTATACTTACCTAAATCGCTCAACAATTTAATTATTGGATGGTGCTACCCGATCTACTGATCTATTCTATTCGCGTCTCCTAAAATATTTATAACACATATACTATTAATTATATATTTAGAATATTATAATTAAATAATTATTATTACTATTATTTTATAAGAGAATTTATTAAGCATAATTTATTATATCCAGAAACTTTAAATAAAGTGAATTATTGTAATTATAGGTTTGTGGACTAAACTGTCAGGTTTTAAACTTTAAAAACTGAAGTAATATGGACGTAGTATTCTAAGAATCTAAAGGAAACATTGATTAATCTTCTGCATCTACAGCACCTAAACTAAAGAAAAGAGAATTGCTTCGTAAAGCGTGAATAATATGGTTAAAGATACAAAGAGATTCCTATGTTTAAGCATTTTATTTTTATCATTGGCCAATATCTCTTAAAACTCAAACAATATCAACAAAAAGAAGGAATAATTAGTCTCAGATGGTTACCTTTTTGATGCAGCGATTCTACCGATGACTCTTCTTTTTTTTTTTTTGCTTTTTGTTTTAGACTCAATAGGCTAAACTCTAAAAGTGACGGCAAATTTTGTTTCTCCCTCTCATTATCTCTATTAATTTTTGTTCTCCTTCAGGTTAACAATTTAACTCCCTATAAATATTCTTAAATTAGGTTTAGGGTTTAGTTAGTTTTATAAATAGTAAGTTTCCCGTTTTACCCTTAAGAAATTTTCCTTACCATTATTATTATTATTTTATTTGTTATTATTATTATTATTTACTTTTATTATGGATGTTACATAGGGTCCCGAGATAATTCAACCGACTTCAACCTCTACCGTCACTTTATCCCAAATTGTGTGTCCCGAGATAGTTCAACCGAGTTAAACCCAATGGATACGGGTCCCGAGATAATTCAATCGAGTTAAAACCTCGTATCCCATTCGATATACATATTCCAACTTCGATACGATACGATACGATTCGATAAACGATGTTCGATATAATCCCATGATACGATAACAATCTAGACACGCTAGTGTAATACCCCAAAATATTTTAAGGTAATTAAGCCGCGCCACGTGTCGAGATTTCCAAAAAATTAAATTAAGGAGAATTTAATTTAATTATATCGGGAATTTAGAATAATTTTATTAAACGATTTTACGGGAATTAAGGATTTAACTTTGAAAATTAATATAAAATAAATTATAAATCTCGTAACGGAAATTATTTCGCCAAAGTCCGTGAAATAATTTATATTATTAGTGGTAAAAGTTTCGTGTCGATCGGAGATCGTTTAAAATTTGGACGCGGATATATTTTGGACTAAATTGAAACTTTTCATTTGAAAAGTTTCAAGGACCAAAGTGCAAATTAGCCATTATATATATATATAACTCAAGCTTAAGGAATTCTCCAGAAACCATTTTCCTTCATTTCTCTCGTTCGTCATTTCATCGCCGTTTCCGTCGCTCGATTCTGTTTCTCGTCCGTTTCCGACGTTCTATAACTCCAAACGATCGTACTTCGACGGGTAATCACGGTAAGCTTGACGTTTTATCGTTTAAACGAATATATTTTGAGTTATATCGATTCAAAGTTTTAGGCCACGAAACGATTTTATCGTTTTATCGATTATAGAATTGATATATAGCGTTTTAAGCTTAGAATATGCGTTTTGGTTGAGTTTAGAGCGTTTTTACGTATATAGCAGGTCGGAAACCCCGGAAATCGATTCCGGAGGATCGTGCACTTATGGTGCACGAACGTGTACCATCAATGGTGCACGAACGTGTACCAATACATGGTACACGACCGTGCACCAAGGTACACGAACGTGTACCATCAAGGTACACGATCGTGTACCCCCCCTGCACGAACGTGTACCCTCTGACCCTCGCACCCCGATTTTTATTGTTGAATGTTCGTTAATATACGCGAGTCAAGATTGAAAATCAATTGAAAACAATTAGGTATCGATTGATGTTAGTGGTTAACCTAATGAGGTTAAACGGGAATTGAATTATAAAAGTGGTATTCGATCCGTAAACGAGTTAGATACCGTTTATCGGAATATACGTGAGAAGCACGACGGTTAATGATATTATAAAGTATCGTGTCTCGAGTCTAGAGTCAATCTTAGAATAGAATTCTAATATTAGTCAAATGTTTTAAAAAACTGTTTTAGATCCGGCGAGGCAAGAAGCAGCTGGACCAGGAACTCGGGAAGCTTGACGTTTCTAAGCCCCAACGCATTTTTGGATAAGCGTTTTCTGTGAGTTTATACGATTTGCTTTTAAAGTGTTTATTCAAGCAATTATTTTATATTGCTTTCTGTTTGAATTGCATGATTTATATGCTAAATCTTTAGATGAATTGTACATATGCTTGATTTGAAACCAGTATTGATCCGATGGAACGTGCTACCTATTGAGCGGCAATAGGACTGTGTGATCACCAGTTTTGATTTGATACAGCTTTAATACGATTAAGAATACGAGTTTCGAAGTCAGACATATGAACGTGATACGAGAGTGAACTCGGTTACAGTGTAACCTGAGCCCTGTATCTAGTGGGTTGAACCCACCACTGGAATTAAGAAAATTGTCGCGACTGATGTGGTAGAGTGTGAATACTCCCGGGTCGGACTATTGGATAAGTTTTCCTCTGAGTACATACGTTTAGCATGTTCGAGGATTAGGGTTTCAATCGGATCTTGTACTTGGCTGCATATGATTGATTGCGGTTTTATGTTTTATTTGAATACTTATTAGTAAATGTATGAACTCACTCAGTATATCCCAATATGCTGACGCCCTCACAGATTTCCTTTCAGGATAAAGACGCTTTGAAGTAACGGACTTCTATCCTACTTTCAGAAGTCTGTATTTTTGAGTATGTAAAGAAACAACACTTTACTCTTAGAGCTGCAGTAGATAAGTGTTTTGCAAGTCAGCCTATAATATATAGTTTTCTGTAAATATAACTTTAATATTTTAAAGTTTGTAAACGTTTTACGCTAGCTGCGTTTTTATATTGTGACTGCCAGAGGATATGTATGTCTGGCATGTGCTTCCAGCATGACACGTGTTTATGTATGTCATGCATGGTGTTTATGTTCGCGAAAAATGATTTTACGTTTTTAGGCTTGCTACGGGTTTCGGAGCAACCACTCCCATTCCTTAGCGCCGGTCTCGGTCCTGAGATTTTGTCGTGACAGCTAGACTGACATACTCACCGGTGATCACAGAGTCCTATTGACGCCCAATAGGTAGCACGTTTTCTCGGATCATACACTGGTTCCAAAGCTATAATAGTTCGGTAAACGATACTATAATCGATAATAGCAATTCGATAAGTGATACTTCAAACCATATATTATGCGATGAATAAAATCATAGTATATGAAAAATAACTTTTGTAAACAATACGCGAAAGTAAATTGCCACTCACAGTGACCCCTTTCCGAATAATAATAATAATAATAAGATTCCGTGAATGCGAGCTCCATGCGTCGTTTGATCCTTTAGCTATTCCAGTTCGTCGATAAGTTTGTTACTTATCCGAATTACCTGTATGTTTAATTCTTAAACGTGAACTTAGTATCAAAATCCTAAGTTATAAACTTAGGTTAATATAATCGTATTTCAGTTATGATTCTTAACTTTGATAGTATTCTAATACTCAGTCGAGATATTCGTTATATCTCTTATTCATCGATTCTTAAACTTAGGTTCCCTACATCTCGAAATCCTAATCGAACACGTTATGTTCGATATCCAAATTTCTCGTTTTCGGGGTTCGAATTCCCTTTTTAATGTTCGACACTTTAAAAGTCGAAAACTAGGTCTAAATGGGGCAAAATGTCGAAACAAGTATGATTGCTGGCTGTGCGAACGCCCAAAGGGTCTCGTGCATACGCACGGCCCAGTGTGCGTTCGCACACTGGTGTGCGTTCGCACACCTATACCAACCCCCAGAAATGTCGTTTTCCAGGCGCTTCACTACTCGCCGACATTTTCGACATGCTTCCACTTCATTCTAACATATAACCCAATTTAATTCTCACCAAAACGACTATAGAAACGCGATTACGATTCGTTTGATTCGTTAAAACAAAATAACCCTTATTTACTAATTCTCGCAATAAAAACGTCAAGCTTACCTCGATTTGAAGCTCAAATATGGTGGAGAATCGAATTATGAACAAATCGATATAAAGAACGCTCGATTTGGACGAGAAATGGCGAAACCGCGACAAATCGAGATCAATCGTCAAATGTTTCCCTTCTCTGCTACTTTTCTTTCCTCTCTCTCAATCATTCTTTTCTTCCTGATCCCTGTTATATACTTTGGCCAAAAGATCATTTTGATCCCTCACGTCTTTAACTTAAACCATTTCTCTTTTGAACTTTCTAATTTAATCAAACGGTTAAATTATCCTTTTAACTCAATTATTTACGTATTATTTATATTCAAATAAATATTACTAACTCCAGATTATTATTTTCCATCAATCATCTTCCAATTGCTATTTTCGAAACTTAATTTGCTAATTTACATCAAAAATTGCAATTTAGCCCAAAACGCATCCGCGTCCAAATTTTAAAAGGTCTCCGATTGACCCGAAACGTTTACCACATATACTATAAAACATTTCGCGGACCTTGGCGAAATAATTTCCCTTTTCGGGACTTAACTGATTAAATTACCACTTTAATCCCTGAACTCTAGTTTGGGACTTTTCTTGATATTTTTCCTTTTAATTTAAATTCCAACTTTAGAATTGGAATATAATATTAAATTCCGCATAATTACTTTCCCAAGACCGACTTACTAAAGACTTATTTACTTTAATTTCTTGAAAATTATTTCCGATATCGCCATTCTTGCGAATCAGAACTGGACACTTGGTCCAGTTACATACTTAAATATTTTGGGGTATTACAGTTTAAAAGTATTCATAACCTTATATGTATATCAAATGCGCGTGGGTACGTTTACATTGTTTACTGCTTTCCAAAAGCATGACTAACCACGTTAACTTAGCAATTAAAACAATCAAATCCAGCAAATCACTTAAAAATCATATGACTGTCATGAAAATATAGTTATTGGTTGTATAGGTTATTCAAGATGATTAAAATAAAACCAACCTCACTTAGACATCCGGTTTTAAGCTTTCTGCATATAAATTGATCCAGACTTGCCATTATTTGACTTTTGCTAGAAACCGTTACATTTAGATGTATGTTTAGGGGTAATTGCTACTTGCCTCGCATGTTAGTACATATTGAGTCATATGCGCGTATTACTTGTTTACCGCTTCCATACATGTTTATTTTTCAGCGTTATATCATGTGAATTGTGTTTTTTTAATGTTGAGATGAGATAATCATATACGCCATGCAAATATTCGATGTATACGATAAGTCAAATACAAGAGTTTTGATTATGTTCAACGAACCCGATCTTCTGGTCCGATGTAAGGTGGTTTACCCCGTCGGTATATAAGACATTTTCTAGTTGAACTAGGTGACAATTCCATTTTTCAAAACCTTTCAGATCCGAAGTTAGCCATTGCTCAGCTCACAAGTGCAAATAAGTTTCTAATTTTTTTAAATAATTGATATCAATATTTAAACTTTAAAAACTATATGTATATAATTGAATTTTAAAAACGATTAAGTACCAATTACAGAAATGAACAATATAATAAGAGTTTTTGTTTTCAATTAGTAATGGAGAGTGTAATACACGCAAGTGGGTGAGAGTGGGAGAGAACCTTTTATACGTAATGGCCAACTTATGGGTCTATTTGATCTTTTACTCTTGAAAATGATTTGTTCAATATTTTGTGCCAAATTGAGGGGTAAATTGATCCTTTGTACAAGGGGCAAACGGAACATTTGTTGTACACTTCTCATAGCAAAAATACAACCGAGTCCACGCAGCACATAGAAAAAGAGGGAAGAAGAAATGCATTACTGGGTTGAAGCTTCTTCTTCTGATTTCAATGGACCACTTCCTCAACCTCGCAGGTTAACCCCGCCTCTCTCTATGTATAGATTGGCTCTGTCCTAATTCTTTTTTTTTAGTTTTCTAACGGTTTTGTTGGAATGAAATTGACAGTGGTCACAGTTCTGTTATCGTTGGAAAATCCAAAGTTGTCATCTTCGGTGGCCTCATTGACAAGAAATTGTTGAGTGACATCGTTGTATATGATATGGGTAAGCTTTTTTTTTCTTTGATCGTTTGTTCACTTGCATATTCATTGAATTCTGCGTGACTCAACTTGGTTAAGCTTTGATTTTTGGTAGATCATGGTGTAGTCGACTCTGTAAATTATCAGTTTTGAGTTTTTGGATACTGATCTATTTAGTATTCAAATAGAGCATTCATAAGCTAGCCGAGCAGCAGCCCAGGATCACTGTCAACCCCGGGAAATGGACCGCCCGTAAAAAGATTTTATCTTTTTGCATATATTTATTGATTTGACTTGTTTTTTTTTTTTCATTATTGTGTTGAATTGGTTCAATTTCTTTTCCTCTCCATTTCCACTGTCAAAACAAGAGTACCGCTGCCGGTTTAATTTGTTAAACTAGATAAAAAGCTTTTTTTTTGTCATATTGGTTTTCTCCTGTCGGGATTAGTATTGCATATTCGAAGATGCCTAATCTTATTTCAGTTTGGTAAATCATTGATTGCCAGAAAACAGTAGCGTTGAAGAACTCACTAGAAGTCGATCATATATTATAAACCTCCTTTTGAATTTACACCTGATTACACTGTCTGTTTTCCCTCTTTAGGCCTCCTAATGGTGTCCATTTTCATATATGTCATATACCTCCTTTAGAATCATCCGACTTCCCAAAATTTGAACTCATCTTGAGGCCAGGGCATATGAACTCATATGTGTGAACGTATATGCTCATAAACATAATAAAAAATTTAAATTGAGAAGAGAGGAGGAGGAACGGCATCTGCTTAATTTTGGAATCATATAGCATCTGAGCGAACAATAATTGTAACCCTGCAATTTAGTTGTGTAGACCTCGTAACACTGGTTATACTCATAACCATCATCGAACTAATTTTGATAATATCACATATAAAATGGATGTGACTGGGCCATGAGATAGTTTGAATAAATTCGGATTACGGAAACTTATCAACTGATAATTCTGGAGATTTTGTTCTATTCTGTCATATATAGTGATATAGTTACTGATTTATTATAGTAAAATCTAGATATGGTTATACTGGCAGTACGTGCTATAATATGGAGCACAACCAGGGTATTTGTACATCTTGGATAACAGGATCAAGAATCAAATCTCATGCTCAGAAACTGTCTTCCCAAGAAAACTAGGATTCTGTCTGTATGCAAGAGAGAGAGAGAGAGAGCATTAGCGCTAGCTGTAAAAACGAAATATTTCTGATGTATGGATTTTCTGTTTTTCCAGAGAACAAGCTTTGGTTTCAACCAGAGTGCAGCGGAAGTGGGTCCGATGGACAAGTAGGTCCCAGTCCCAGAGCATTTCATATTGCTGTTTCAATTGATTGTCACATGTTCATCTTCGGTGGGCGTTCTGGTAGCAGAAGGTTTGTAAGAATCTGATACATTTTGTCATGTACACATTTCCGTCAACATTTTGCTGATAAGGATGTTGAATCTGCAGGATGGGTGACTTTTGGGTTCTAGATACTGGTAAGATCTGTAGCTTCATATAACTGTTAAAATGTTTTTTTATTAATAACTACATCCTCAAATTGATGCATGGTTCCTTTTTCTCACCCTTCTTGAATCTATCCCAAAAGAACCAGATATGAAATTTAAGATAGCTTCCAGTTTTTCAAAATATATATTAATGGTTTTCCTCATTCTTAACATATTTTGGGATTTTGTTCGGGCTCAACTGAATTTTTGCTTGCTTCAGATATCTGGCAATGGTCAGAGCTGACCAGTTTTGGTGACCTGCCTTCGCCAAGGGATTTTTCTGCAGCCTCGGCTATTGGAAACCAGAAGATCGTAATGTGTGTAATAAGAAAATGACTTTGTTCACTAAGTAGCTTGGAGAATGTTTTATTGCTATAGATGTTTCTGAAAGATGTTTTTAAATGCAGGTATGGCGGGTGGGATGGCAAAAAGTGGTTGTCAGATGTTTACCTCTTGGACACAAGTGACAGATTCTTTATCAATATTTCTTCATTTGTTCGTTTTAAGGTTATATTCGAGAAAAGTACTAACTTTATCATTTGTTTGTTCAAATAGTTTCACTTGAGTGGACGGAGCTGTCAGTTACTGGAGCATTGCCTCCACCTAGATGTGGCCATACAGCAACCATGCTTGAGAAACGTTTACTTATCTATGGTGGCAGAGGTGATATGGCCCACACTGTTCTTTCCTCTAAGTTTGGTTTTGTTGCTGATTCTTTCTTTAGAGTCCTATAACTCGTGACTGTTATGCTAATCACATGAAAAGTACTGGATTCCAGCTGGACTATTCTTTCTTGAACAATTGCTTTGTCAGAAACCAATTGACTTAAGTTGCCACAATTACCATTATACAAGTACGAATTGACTTGCATTTGAGTTGATGTAAAACTGATTTTAAGAGATATCCTAAAATGAAATATTATGCTAATCGCATGTACTTTGAGTAGTACTGGATTCCAGCTGGACTATTGTTTCTTGAAAAATTGCTCTATTAAAAACCAATTGAATTGACTTAAGTTGCCACAATTACCATTGTGCGAGTAAGAATTGAGTTGCATATGAGTTGATATAAAAACTTATTATAAGAGATATCCTAACATGACAACGTTCCTTTAGTGCTTGAGTTCAATACCGCTACCTTTGTTCTCATTTTATGTTTACTTTCTTCTTGTGTATTACCTTGACATGTAATAGATTAGGAACAAAAACAGATTTTTCACTTTTCATACATTTTCCTATGAGAATTAACATTCAGGTTGGGATCATGAGTGAAGTTGATATTATCATCTTATATCTCTCTTATCTGATGTCAACTTGAACGTGTATTTAAACTATACAATTTAATTATGGATTTATTCACTTAGTTGGTAGTTATATGAACGAAGGATCACTTTACCCCCCGAACTTGGCACAAAGTATCAAAAACGTTCAAATTGCGAAAACTGGATCACTTTTACCCTGAACTTGGCAAAACCGGCTCAAAATCCCCCTCGGTGCTGACGTGGCACTTAATTGAAGAGTGAGTTTAATAAAAATCATAATTAACTCTAATTAATCACACTTAAATACTAATTAAATTTTAATTAAAATAAATAACATCAGGGATCTTTTTAAATCTTTTCCCCAACAGAAAAATATCCAATTTTTTTTAATTCCTTCAACAGATTGGCCGGAAAATTTTCCGGCCAATCTGTTGAAGGAGAACAGACCCACCGGCGGGTCTGTTCTTCAAAAACAGACCCACCGGCGGGTCTGTTCTTGACCCGCCGCCGGTGGGTCTGCTGTTACAGACCCACCAGCAGACCCTCCGGTGGGTCTGTAAACAGCAGACCCGACGTCGGGTCTGTTGTCGAATCTGCTAATAACAGACCCTCCGGTGGGTCTGTTAACAACAGACCCACCGATGGGTCTGTTTTGAACGACCCACCGATGGGTCTGTTTTGAACAACCCACCGCGCGAGGAGCAGATCTGCTCCTTGCTCCTTAGCCTGAGGAGCAATCCTCAGGCGAGGAGGAGCAGTTCCTCCTCGCCTGAGAATGCTCCTCTTCTCAGGCGAGGAGGAACTGCTCCTCCTCGCCGGAGGAATTTTTTTTTAAAAAAAATTGATTTTTTTGTATAAAATACACAATGGTCCTTTATATTTTTAATTAACATTAATTTGATATATAATGTTTTAAAATAAAAAGGATTTATTTGGCTTTTTTTTAATTATTAGGTATTAATCTAAAATGAGTTAAAACAATTAGGATCATTTTAAATTTTTTATCCATTAAACACCACCTAGGGCTGGAGAGTGTATCTCACTCTCTTAGGTGAGAGTGGGGAGGGTTGTTTTTTTACCAAATTTGACAAGTTCAGGGTAAAAGTGATCCCGTTTTGTTAATTTAGACGTTTTTGATACTTTGTGCCAAGTTCAGGGGGTAAAATGATCCTTCGTTCGTAGTTATATACTTGATGAATTTTATAGCTTGCATTTCTTTAGGAAGTTAGCAGGATTTGTTTATTTATAGATTCTTAACTTTGACAGGTGGTGGTGGGCCGATCATGGGTGATTTGTGGGCTCTGAAGGGTCTTATTGAAGAAGGTCGGCATTTGATCTTTTTCAGTACCATTGTTTACAGATCCTGATATACTTTATCCTTCCAGTTATAGAACATGATTTTTGTTGGTAGATGCACCTTAATCTTTGGATAAAATTGTGCTCTGCTAATCTGCCACAACTCTGGAATTATAGCACAGCAATTTAGTTGTTCAAGGATACTTTTTGTCTGGTCATTTCCTTATTGTCCTAAAGACATGTCTGACATAGTTTTAAGCTTGGAAAAGTTCAAAACAGTATGAATAATAAATAGAGTTAGTCTTGGATCAGCTAATGTTTGTTTTGTTCTGACTGTCCCATAAATTATAACTAAAGTTATTAGATTAGACTTTGATTCTAAACCATTCACATGAAATATATTATCATAGGCATGGCAGAATGTAGAACACCTATACATCGTACTCGAATTATTTTGGTCGACTTCAGTTATTTTGCATAATTAATTTCCTTTGTAGATTGAATAGTCATTTGCTTTATTTGGTCTCTTTAACTTAAATTTATTAACTATCACAACACTGACAGGAATCAGGACATGTGTCTGTTCCATGACGTACTAGCAGAATGCTAACATAAAAAGTTGAATATGAATTTGTTTTTGCAAGTGCAAATAAACAACCTAGATCTGCAGTTCAAACTACACTGTGATCCTGTAGGTGATTCTTAGTACTAGTAGTACTAAGATAGATGTCCACAACTGATAATGAAATGCTGGTGGCCACTGTCATAGTGATAATAAGTATTTAGTGGTGCCAATAATGATATCACTATAATCCAGCAACCTAATTTAAATGTATGCTCCGGTGATAGGCTGTCATTTGTATATGTGGGTTCACTTAACAAGATAGATGCATGTAGAGAGCTTTAAAAATAAAATAAAGAATAATTCTTAACGTTGGGCTGAGTTAAGTTTTTATTTTCCTCTTTGTTGTGGAAGGTAGAGAATGAAACGCCTGGATGGACCCAATTGAAGCTTCCTGGTCAAGCTCCTTCTTCTCGTTGTGGCCACACAATAACTTCTGGAGGGAACTATGTAATGATATCTTGAAAACCTCAATTATTTTTGTGGATATCAATTTTCTTTTCTTTTCCCTAAAACTCTTAATCACTCTGCTTCAATCTTCTTGCATATGTGATGATATGTGAGAACTATTTTGACTAGCATAATTCCACTTAAACTCATAATTCCACTTAAATGATGATATGTTAGAACTGTTATCATGCCACGAGTAGAAATATGAAAATATGGTAAACTTTCTATCAGCATAGTTATAATTATAAAATGCTTTCCACCTTCTTGTTGTGCATTTATTTTTCAAGTTCTGCGTAGCCTTTGATGGAGGTAAGGCTTTTATAGTTATGGGTTGAATTGAGTAATTATAAGAGTCCTTATTTTGGCTATTACACTTTGTCACTATGGACGTAAACATGAGCAGGTATGTAATTTTGGTGATAATTATTAGTACGGGGCCCAAAGTCAATTTTGGAGCTCTCCGAAACTTCTAAAACTCTTCTTCAGTTGGTCTCTCCATGTCTCCAAGAGGATCTGCCTGTATCTATGTATTTTCTTAAACAATTTAGGGAATACAATATTTTCTGTATTCAAGGTCCAGCTCACCAGAAGATCACTTAAAGATTAGTTTCTCTAATATTTTAATGTCATGTTTCTGTTAGAGAATTTTAAGTATAATTATCTTTTAAGGTTCCAAGGCTTTGGCTTAGTATTTAAAAGTAACAAGGTTGGATAGGATAGTTCCTATTCCTACAATTGAACTTACTAGATGGAGAAAAGAAACAAAGAATATGTATAACGTGATGTATTTATCTTTTTACTGATACAACCATGCATGGTTTGTCAGCAATATTTAATGTATAGGAGGACAAAAAATTTCTTACCTGGCTATCATCCTTGGTTCAACCTCTCGTATCAGCCTCTTGAGAGGCATACAAGAAATAGTTTGGCGTAATGCTCCAAGCATGGTTAGATTCTATGCCAGACTACCTTATTGGCCCCTAAATATTATCTATTTCATGTAATTTTTTAATTTTGAGGTTTGAGAAGGTGAGTTTTAGAAAATTCTGATAAGTTAAAGATAATTGATAATGTTAGAGAATGTTGATGGACAAACCTCTAGCATACTAGGAGCGGTGGATGGTCTGGGTCTGAAGAGAAGGA
This sequence comes from Mercurialis annua, assembly GCF_937616625.2. NCBI lineage: Eukaryota > Viridiplantae > Streptophyta > Magnoliopsida > Malpighiales > Euphorbiaceae > Mercurialis > Mercurialis annua. The sequence goes on along the minus strand of NC_065577.1, from coordinate 31,279,412 downwards.
CGGCATTTTTGACTTTTAAACCGACTTACTCAATCTTCAAAATATTTCCCAAGATTGGTTTTCTTTTGAACTTTGGAGACTTTAATAGTTGGTTTCTAATGGAATAAAATAGCTGTTTGCATGTGAGTGGCTGATAGAGATGTTTAGTGCTTGTGTGTATGTGTATATGTTTATGGGTTAATGTCATAAAAATACACCAACTTTACACGTTTTCTCAATTTAATCACGTTCTTTAAAACTTCTCATAAACATACACCAAATTTAATTTTTTTCCCAAATTCATACATGGTGTTGACGTGTCACTCATTCATTGGTTGAAAATGACTTACATCTCAGCAAATTGCACCAATGAATGCGTGTCACGTCAGCACCATGTATGAATTTGGAAAAAATTGAAAGTTGGTGTATGTTTATGAGAAGTTTCAAAGAATATGATTAAATTGAGAAAACATGTAAAGTTGGTGAATTTTTATAACATTACCCCTATATTTATATGTATATATCAATGTTAATTTTATTTCATCAATTAGTAAAGCTGACTATTAAATTCCTTTTCTTTCAGCTGCTGCTGTTTGGTGGTCATGGCACTGGTGGCTGGTTGAGTCGTTATGACCTTTATTACAATGATTGCGTTGTATTAGACAGGGGTATGTGATTCTGTAAATAACTAGTCAACTATCTTGACAGGTGTTGTCTTGCAAATTATATCCTTACTATTAATATGAGTAATTAAACTCCGAGTTTCTTGACCAGTAGACCTTAATATAAAATTTCCCCTTACTCTGGGTGTTGAATAATTTTTGTTGTTAGGTTAATTTAATTTCTTAATTACTCTTATTTTATTTTGAACCAGTGTTATTATGTGGGTAGAAACGATATTTTTTTAAACCAGTTAGTGGAATCTCATTCTAAGAGTTATAGCTTAGTGTTAGCATAATCTCAACAATCATGATTTCCGACAACAATGTCTCCGAATTAAACTGTGTATCCCATTTTTTATATTCTAGGTTGAAAGAGAGTAATAGATTGCAGTATCTTGATTGCTACATAAGAACTGCCTGACAATCAATTTTGCTGTCTCATGCACAATATTGCTGGAAGACCACATTGAGTCTCTTAAGTTATTCTTCTCTCCACAATGACTACAATGTAAACCTGGATTTCTATTAAAAAGTTAAGACTTTAGGGTATGACATAATCGCGTACAAATTACACCTGTTAAGTTACTAGGGTATGACCATTGTTCAATATAGTACCTATTTTAACAATATTTTCCATCTCATGCATCTCTGTTATCCTAAGTCCTAACTGTTGGTTTACCTTGTCATTGAAGTCTCTGCACAATGGAAAAGATTACCTACTACCGGGGATCCTCCTCCTGCTCGAGCATACCACACCATGACATGCATCGATTCAAGACATCTGTTGTTTGGAGGCTTTGATGGGAAGTCAACATTTGGTGATCTATGGTGGTTGGTTCCAGAAGGTACCATATCGTGTTTCTTTTGTATAGTCAGTATTCATCTATTTCTTTGATTGCCATTAAATGGCTTTTCCCTCTTTGGTGTTATTAATTTATAAATCAAATTCATTCTTGTGTAACTTCTTTGTGCAAATATTTCCAATACCAGTTGCCATATATGCTTGAACAGTTGTTAAATTCTCATCATATAGGCAAACCTACATTATTGGCTATATCTACACGACTACACTGCACAAACTGTTAATTGAATTAAGATACCAAGGGAATTGCCGAATTAATGACATAAGATAAAATTCTCTTTATTATTTGCTATATGGATTTCATCATCTTCCTCTTCTGTTATATTAATTTTCTAAAGGTGTCTTTATGTAAGAATCTGCATATCTTATATCAGGGCCTTCAATTTCAAAGCAATAAGCTTATTGTTGAAAGCCCTTTTGGTTATGATTTTAAACTATCACATTTAGCTACTAGACTTGCATCAGTGCGCTTTTTTGCTTCTTGTATGCAGAATACCAAGTCAGGTTTTGACACTAACATGCTTGTATTACTTCCATGTTTGTCTCGTTTCTAGGTGACCCTATAGCAAAGCGGATGGTTGTATCTCCCCGAAAAACTCTTCCTGAAAGTAATGATTTTGGGAAGGCAAAAGGTAGTGTCCAGTCTGCATACAAGGTATTAACAAACTTCAGTCATCAGCACAACTGCTTATTTTTTTATATTTTGCTTGAATTGACTAGTATCTTGTGTACTCTATTAACACTGACGTTTGTCTTCCGAGTTTGGACAACATACACATAGTTTTAGTAGACAACATACAAATAGGTTATAATCTCTCAACAAGTATAACCAACCTAATGGACTTCAATAATATGAGGTCATGAATATCAATGAATTTTGCTAAGTGGTTGCATTTTTGTGAATTAATTATGTTAAATGTGAAGTTTATAACCTGATGCACACTCTTCAGATATTTGACTGAAACTATATGACATTGACAATTCCTACAGTCTTGGCTATACACAAATTTTTACATTAGAGTCAAAATAGTTATTCATTCTTCTGATTGTTTGAAGACATAGAACTTCTGTTATTTTAGCATACACATATTTTTTATCAGCCATGTAGAAATTTTTCGGTTTACCTTCTTCCTTTTGTAATTTATTTTTTAATGAGCCAACATTTGTTTCCCAGGAAAGTCAAAGGGAAGAATCTGCTGTGGCAGAACTACAAAAGAGGTTAGAAATTTCAGTTTCACTCTCAAGTTCTGGGTTCCAAATTGTAGATGAGTTGGAAGATAGAGAATTTATTGAACTTGCATCTGGACTGGCGGGAGATGGAGTTTCTACCAATGAACAGGTTTTGCAATTATAAATCTGGTTTATTTGTGATGCACCTTTTATGTAGAACACGCTGACATAATTTCTGTATTGAAAAAAAAAAACAAAAAACAAAAGAAAATTCAGGCGCTTCGTGATTACTGGAAGAAGTCTACGCCGAGGTCTATACCACTGAAGGAGGTTGGACCCTTGCTTCGTGACTACCGACGTCTGATTACTCGTCATCATCTGTAAGCAACCATTTACTTGTCATCACGTTTTGCATTTCATTGGTAACATTAGTTGTTCGTAGAATAATAATGTACCTTGCATCTTCTATCTCCTTTTATTTTCTCATGTGGTTAAAATAAATCTTCCAGTGGAGTTATTGGTTCTACGAGATGATTTAATTACATGATTATAATTATCCTTAATTGTGGTTGTGTGACAGGGAAAAAGGCGGAGCTGATTTACAGTCCGTGGAGTCTGGTTTTCCTGAGAAATATGCCTATCAGTTTTATCACATGAAAAATGCTTCTCAGGTACAAGACATTATCTCGTGCCTGAAATCTTTTGTTTCCCCTTCTACATTTTATCTTTGAGGGACTGAACTGAATTTTTTTATAATGTCATACCGACCAAATGAAATTATTGATTCATTCAGTTTGGTTTGGTTTTTGCACACCTCTACTGACTGGTCTCGTATGCTTGTCTTTGGTTTCAGTTGCGGATGGATGATATACCGAAGCTGCTGGCGGAGTACAAACAGCTTTTGCCGGGTTGAGGAATTGTTTAGGGATCCTCTTTCAGGTGGGAAATTGGTATTTGTATATGACTATGTGAACCATTTCCATCTCTTCTGTAAACAGATTCTGATAATGTCGGCTGGTAATGGATAATTATTGTATGATATTTACATGCTAACTCTGAGCTTTTGCAGACTCTTCTAAGGCCATGTTTGGTTCATGGAATGGAATAGTATAGAATAGAATAGCTATTCCATAAGGAATGGAATAGCCATTCTTTAGTTTTTGAGAGGAGTCCTTATTCCACAAAATCATGGAATAACAATTTTTTGGAATACCTATTCCATGAACTAAAACAAAGAATTGTCATTCTATACGGAATAGATATTTCATTCCGCACCTATTCCATGAACCAAACATGACCTAAGTTTTAATTTGTTGTATTTTGGTATGGAGAGTAGATAGCTGTTACTATCTCTGCAGCCAGTGTCGAGTAGTCGAGCACATGTCTTGTAATGCTATATATCTACATATAGAGGTGTAATCGACTCGAGTTGAAACACTATCAAATTCTAACTCGACTCGATCTAAAACTCTAAACTCGATTAAGTTTTATTTTAGGCTTAATGTCTTAAAAACCCCGATTTTTCATCCCCTTTTCAATCCTATCATGACGTTGCAAATATGTCAATTTTACCCTATTTTGTATTTTTTCATTTCAATTATACCCTAAAGCATAAAATTGATCTTTTTTTATTTGGCAAAAATTCTCTAAATTGACCTTTTTTGCATTAGATTAATTTTTTATATTAAATTGACCATTTTTAAAAAAAATTATTGAACTTTTGTCAAATAAATAAAGGTCAATTTTATGCTTCAGGGTACAATTGAAATGAAAAAATGCAAACTGGGGTAAAATTGACAATTTTTCAACGTGAGGGTATGATTGAAAAGGGGATGAAAGGTCGGGTTTTTTTTAAGTCATTAAGCCTTTATTTTAATAGGTCGAACTCGAGTTAGGTAGAACAACTGAAATCAAGCTCGACTCAATTATTTGTATATATATTGAAAATTATTAGTATTTTAATATAACAGTGTTAGTATGGGTATTATTATAAATATAAAATTGTAAAGGATAATATAAATAAATTAACTAAAGTTCGATTAGGTACGTGAGTTTGTCGATTAGAGTATGTTGATGATCGAACTCGATTTGTCTATTGATTCGAATAGTTCGAACTAGAACTTGGTTCCATTTATACGGAGTTGTTTTGAGTATTTCTCAAGTTAATTTTAAATAATTTTTGAGTTGACTTGACTCGGTTACATTTCTAAAGGCATATTGATATATCCTTTCGGACTAATCACTACTATATTTTTTGTGCGTATCTTATTTAAAAGAATTTAGGGATTCCTAAAATCAAGATTCGGAAGATAGTCATACTTCTAACTCATTTCAAAAAAATTAGTAGAAAACAAGTTCTAAAGATTTGAATATTAATTATAAGTCTCTTTTCTGTTGCAATTTTGAAACAAGTTTAAAAATTATTTTACCAAATTACTGATATTGTTCATAACCATAACATCCAAAATAACAGAAAATTAATTATAATAATTAATCAAAAAAAAATCCAAGAACTGATAGAAGAGTACAAGCCCTAATTTATGTAAAATTAAGCTTGTCAGGGTATAATTTTGCTCAGCTCCTCCAATTTCGTCATCCTCAATCTTTCACTCTCAGTCAGCAGCTGATAATTGAAAATAATAATAATAATAATTATAAATCACATAGTAAAATAGTTAAAAATGAATAATTTGAAAGGGCTCAAGTAGAAACATAAATTAAAATTACGTATTAAGAAAATTTAAGGTAAAAAGAGAGAAGAATTGAAGATTATTTAGATACCTCCATCAATGTTGTAACTAGCTGAGCTTTTTCTTTGTTTTTTTCATTAAAAGTTTCCAGAACTTCTTTATATTCTTTTTCCTGTCACTCAAAAAACTAATTAAGTAAATAAACTAATTTATGGAGTAATTACAAACCAAATCAAAAACTTTAAGCGTGTTTTACAATTTTGAAACGACATTTTAACTTTAGCAAATCAAAATTTGAACTATCAATTGTTTCCAATTTAGAACACATCGATATAAAAATATTGATATGGACAATGATATGGTTTTATCAACATTTTTTATCGAAAAATCATTCATCATTCCAAATTGTAAAAATATTAGTAGTTTTTGTTTTAAAATTAGAATCGAAAATTCATATTAAATTTATATAAATTCATAAATTTTATAAATTAATCCTTAAATTATATTTCACAAACGAAAATTATAATGCAAAAAAAAATCTTCAATAATTTTTGGTTTTTAAAAATTTGAAAATTTATAAAAAGGTTAAATAAACACCTTCTTCTGGCATGTTTGTCCAAGTGGTTTGAGCTCTCTATTGGCCATGTCAATCTTTTTACGTACTATTGCAACTTCTTTTCTTGCAGGATCAGCCAATGCTTCAAGCTCCTAATTATACATTATAACAATCCAAAATTTTAGTCATCAAAATGAAATAAATTAAAATTCCATGATTAAAATGAAATAGCTTTAAAATTTAGTGACTCACAATATCAATAAGCAAACCGTCAATCCGGTCTAACTCACTTTCAGTCATTTGGATTAATTATGGACAATATTTTTTATTTTCAAATCAATTAACGACAAAATTATATAATACGAACAAGTTCAAGAATTTGGATGACCCAATTTTATCTTTAGTTGATATAAAAATAGAGAATATTGTCCTTAATTGATGTAAAAATTAAAAATATTGTCTTTAATTGATCAAATTAGCTAAAATTAAATTATTTAACTCCGAGTTACAAATTCATAGACTAAAATGATCCTTTACTCCAATATCAATTACCCCAATCCCATCAAATACAACTTAAAAATAAAATTAAATTCATTAAAAAGGTAAAAAGGAAAATTTAGTGCTTGAACTTACGTCCCAAATCCGAGTCAAGCGCCTAGTTTGTTCTTCAGCTTTATTCAATTGAAGTTCAACTTTTTCTCTAACTTCAATTTTCTTCCTCTCAATTTCTTCTTCTTTAGCCTGAAATGAAGACATATCAAATCTTTGTATGTCATCTTCTTCCATTGATAGCCTTCCACTACTCCCCATCTTTCTCATTGTGAATTCAATTGTTTGATTTTTATGTGTAATTAATGGTGTTCTTGCTTTTGCTTCAAATTTTATCTTAGAGCTATTGCTTTTTTGTGACTTCACTCCTTGAGAAGCAACTATATATTTTTAGGAAATATTGTTAAGAAAGCAACAATATTACTATCTATAATGCCTAGAAAACAATTGTCGAGGGACACGTCTATTCTTGATTGTTAGGGAAACATTTTTCAACAAAAACAGATCAAATAAAGATAAATTCATCATATTTGACGTTTTGGCTCCTTTTGTCCATTAAGCTTCAAATTTTATTTGAGGGGGTAAAACGAGATAGAATAACAAGTTTAAGGGTGTATTTTTCTTCCAGAACGATGAATTTGGCTTTCTTTTAATATTTTGTACCAAATTTAAAGGTTAAAGACTCTTTGTTCGAAAGATTTTGTTATGGTGTGTTTGAACTTTAAAATGATATAAAAGATTTAATATGTATAATATTAAGGATGTTGATTATTTATGGATATTTCATCATTATGTTATAAAGTATTTGTCTTTTGAACTTTCAGGAATTATTAGTTTATAGTCAATAAATTATATTTGTTGATTTTAGGGTAATAGATTTTGGTCGTTCCCTACTTTAATTTATTTTGATTTTGGTGGCTAAATTTCTGTTTCAATGACAATAAGAGTATGTTAAGTAATTTCTAATCAAACTATGCATATGTGGCTGTATAAACATGTCTTTTAGAAACCGAAAATGCAACAAATAAATAAAAATAAAGAGTCCAGTGATAATTGATTCAACAGATAATTGTAATGTCACAAATAATTCAACAGTATCTAAAAGTTTATGGATCAAGTTCACTGAATTAAATTAGAATGTTCAATGAATTAATTTTAAAACGTTTAAAAGTTTATAGTCATTTTGTACAAATCTATTGACTAAGTGGCTATTTGAGGGTATTAAACTCCTTGGGTTATTATAGTTATCGCTAATTATAAAAAAGTCACTAAACTCAATTTTTTTATAAAAGTGTCAGCGTTTTATATGACTTGTCTTACCGACCACATCATCAGAGTCTCATTTGACACGTCAATAAATAATTCTCTAATTAAATAATAGTTTAATAAAACTTTAAGGATCGTTTTAAAGTTTTTATATTTTCCATCTTCTTCCTCCACACGTCAATCAAATCAACCGAAATCCAGAAAAAGGACTGTAATTTGTTGCTTTAATCTTTCATTACCAACTTCTTGATTTACAAAATGCTCAACATGTTTTTGTGACTGGAAAAGCATACAATGTGGTCCATCCAATAGAGTCACCACTTAATAGCTATTTGGGGTTCTTCCGAATTTGATAAATTTGCAATCTTTATTTCTTGACACTAATAATATCAGATATGTCCCATCTGGATTGGGATTCTCTCAAGTTCAAATGAACTTGAGGGGGTCATGTTCACGATCTATATCGTTCATTTAGTAATGAACAGTGTAGATTAATTTGATTAAAATTGTGCTTTTTTATCTACACCGTTCATTTTGTAATGAACGGTATAGATCGTGAACATGACCCCTCAAGTTTATTTTGAACTTGAGAGAATCCCAATCCGTCCCATCTGGGTGTTTTAAGGGTTTCACTAGTTTGCAATGTTTTAATATTGGTGATAATAAAAATCTTCTTGTTTGGAAATTTTCTATTGATTTAGCTGAATCTACTACTTTGACTATTGATGTTCTTGCTTCAAGGACTCGGTAGATAATATCAAATAGGAGAAGAAATGAATAAGAATGTAGATGTTGTATATGGAGGTGATGGCATTCGGTGGTGGTGAATGAAGAGGAAGACTAGGCGGCGAAGAAAAAAAATGAAGAAGATGAGATAAATTTAGGTAAATCAGATTTAATGGTTAATTATATTATCAAATCCCGAAAAAGATGAAATTAGGTCCCTATATTTATATATATCAATCAATATGATTTTTGAGTTTTTATTAACTAAATCTCGTCTAACGTGGTAAATGAGACACATATGATGTGGACAAATCCGGCAAGACATGTCATCAAAAATTGTGAGTTTCATGCGGGCGACATCCCGTTGTAATAAAATGGTAACTTTAGTGACACTGTTGTAAGAAAATTGAGTTTAGTGACATTTCTGTAATTAGTGATAGCTATAGTAAATCAGAGAGTTTAATATCCGGCCATTTAATCACTTGATCAACTCCAAACGTAAATGAAGATAATTAAAGAAAATTTAAAATTTAAAATACATACTTATTATTGAAAAATAGGAAGAGAGTTCATGCCTTATAAAAATGTGCTAGGTTTTGTTCTAGCATGCACATATATAAAATGCATTTAATCAATAAGTTATAACTCAAATGATACACGCACTAAGTAGCAAACTGTCAGATTGCGGGTTTAAATTTTCCTACAAACGATTTTCCTTCTCTAATTATACAAAAGACATGTATTTAAAAGTTTTAAATAGAGGGTAAAATTTGTACACAAAAAATTAAAAGAAAATACTACACTTTCGAAAATACAAAAGCACGAGAAATTTAAACAACTCCAAAGAGAAGGGAATTAATCAAAAAACATCCAGAAAATCAGAGCCAATTCAATATTCTAATGCGTCGCACAGAGCCGAATCAGAGAATTAATTTTTTCAATATGATCAACTTCAAACAAATTAAGATGTTTTTAATGGTGTTTTTGAGGATCTTAATCAACATCTGCATTAGACCATACATATTAAATTTGGTTGTTCTTGCTTATTTTCAATTGTAATTATGTTCTTTCGCTTAAGTACATAAATTTCATGTCGAGATCTAATTTTTAGATTATAAGTAGATTAAATTGATATGTTTATATCTATTTTAATGTTTTAAAATGATTTACTAACTCGTTTTACGTATATATGTGCTTAAGAAATCAAATTGGATTCCAATAATTCACACTATGCAATGAGAGAAAATTTAATCTATGCATGAGATATTGCTCACTACAACTGTTCAAACAAACGTAGGTCGTAGGCGTAGTTAATTTACATCCTTGATTGGCTAATCACACCACTTCACCCCCATACATAATTTCTTTTCGAATGATAAGTTTCTCATGCATATAATTCCAGACCTTATATTTCTTCGAAGTTGCGTAATCAAAGGTAATTAAGCTTTATTATTACTCCTATTTCTTATGTTAGAAGAAGATAATCTCATCTGATTTTATACGTTCAAATATACTTTTGTTGTATGGTTGATTATGATCCACATTGATATTATATATATGATATATATTTCAAATGGATGTGGGCGGTGGTGTTTTTGGAGTTTCAGTTTGCTCGGACTTATGTAAATTTTAAAGGTTAAAATGGAGTCGCCACCTAGTTAAGTTAGGAAATACCTTTTCTATCGACTAGACTTCTCACTCACTTCTGGATGCATTGGATGTTGTGCATCAGACCGAAAGATTCGGGTTCATGGACACAATTAACCTTTGTACTTGATTTATTAATTTTATTAATTTATTAGACATACCCCACGTAAAATATCTCATATTATATATGAAATAACAGTCTCATCAAATAGGACATCCTAAAATAAGTGCTGAAAAGTAAATGACTGGAAATAGTACAAAAAGTAAATATAAACATGCATTATATTTAGTTTGGCATATGACTCGATCTGGACTGATGTAATAAGAAAGAATAAAATATTCCTAAACAAACATTTAACAACAGGAGTTTCTAACACATAACTGATAAATTATTCCAATTGCATGCACAAAGTCTAAACTAGATGTAAAAATGAGATTGATTTTATTATTACCGTCTTGATAATTTATACAACCACTAATCACGATTTTCATGGCAATCTTTGGGTTTTTATGTGATCAATTAGTTTGGAACTAGATTAACATGATTATCTGATAAGTCTGTTAATATTCAATCTAGACATACACAATAAATATTAATTACACAGCCAAAATAATAGTTGATATACATATAAGGTTAAAAATAATAAGATTCAAGATATAGTCAAAACTTCCGTGTTTTTGGAGTTTTTAAACATCTTTTTAGAGTTTTTGGCGGTTGTCTGTCAATTGTCAGTAAAAATAATAAGATTCAAGATATAGTCAAAACACGGAAGTAGTTCCTCTAGTAAACATGAGTCCACTAGTTCGAACAGGGGTTGATTGCAAGTCTGTACGAAGCGGGAAACGTTGATACTAGTTGTTGGGTCGGAGAATTGGCATCATGGCCATGGTGTCATTGGTGACATGGCACATGGCGCCATTGCGGATGTGACTGCAGTATTGTGAGCGGAGCAAGGTTCGTGGGCCGCTCGCCCAAGGCTTATGGATGACTTATCGATCTTTAAATAAGTTTTGAAAATGGATTCGCCACCTAGTTCAACTAGAAATCCCTTTTAAACCGACTAGGTAACCTTACTCGCTTATAGATAAGATTACCGTACATCGGACCAAAAGACTGGGTTCGGGACCTCTCTGAGACTCGTGTGCTTGGCTTATCGGTTACCAGTTTTATTTGCCGGATATATTTGCATTAATCTTATCTTAACATTATATGTAGTTCATAGGATATGAAAGCTGGAAATAAATAAGTATGAAAGCGTGTAAATAGGTTTGACCCGCATATGACTCGATCTGGACTGGCATTTGAGGCAAGTACTAGGTACTCTTAAATTTTCATCTAGCTTTAGAGGTTTCTAACACATAGAAAAGTCTGGCTGGTCTGGATATTTTACATGCATAAAGCCTAAATCTGGATGTAAAGGTTTGATTGATTTTATTAGTGAGTCGTGAATGTCATATACAACCATTTACTACTCATTTCATAGTAGTCTTATGATGTCTAGGTGATGGGCTTAATCTCATTATTTGGCTAATTTATGTGATTAGTCCTTTAACCGGTTAATTGATATGCTTTTGAAAGCGGTAAACATTGCTTGCATGCCAAAGTGCAGTTTGTATACATACAAGGTTATAAATACTTTTTAACCTCGTCGCCTTTGAGTGCCCGACACTCGTACATGTTTTGACCATCAGTCTGGTCAAAACCAGCTCTTGGTCAGATCACGAGAGTTGTGCTTACGTTGACCTGGTTCTACTAGTTTGAACTGTGGTTGATTCTGAGTTTTGGTGAACCCGCAATCGGCTATGGAAGTTGCTGGTTTGCTGGACCTTAGGCTCGTGGGCCCAATTTATACTTTATGCTACATTGATGGACTTCTGGGTCCGTTTTACATCTATGGGTCTGTTTCGTGCACATAGTAGTTTACTGGGCGTCAATTGTTGGCAGTTTTGCTTCTTCTTTGAGGTTCATAAGCTGGAATTTTTCATTTCTTTTTGAGGCTGCCTTTACTATCAGGTATGCTTCAATATTTTCTTCTCTCCCAATATTCATTATCTGCCATTGTCCTCCTCTCCTTTCTATTTCTTGCACTAACCGTTTTGCTCTTTTGTGGTATTTTGCTAGGTTTTCCTCTTCTGTGGCAAATGTCCCATCGATTTGTCCGACCTCTAATTGTGAATAACAGTAGATCTTTAAAATTTACATTCTCACCTCAATTGCTAGTGCTAATCCTGCTAAGAGCGTCTCGTACTTCGCCACATTGTTCATTGCTGAGAAATTCAAGTGGATTGCATATTCAATTCGCACTTTGTGTGGGCCTTTGAGAGGATGACTCCTACCCCTTCTCCCTTCTTATTGTTTTCCCCATCTGTATATAGTTCCCATTGTTCCGTCGTGTCTATCTCCGATTTAGTGTAGTCGGTCAATTTTGCCACAAAATCGGCTAAGGCCTGAGCTTTCATCGCTTGCCTTGGTTCATATTTGATGTCATGTACTCCGAGCTATACAGACCATTTGAAGGGCTTGTATCAGTGGTTGATCTGTTCGTACAACTATTGGATGTCCTTGGAAATGCGTTTTCAACTTCTTTGTTGTTGTCGTTAGAGCTAGCACCATCATTTCGATTTTTGGGTACCTGTATTCCGCATCTTTTAGAGTTCGGATCACGTAGTACACCGTAAGTTGCAGACCCTCTTCTTATCTCACTAAGACCGTTGTTATGGTGTTCTTGCACAACAATATGTATAGGTAAAGGGTTTACGATTCTATAGGTCTGCTCAGCGGCGGTGGTTTGAGTAGAAATTTTTTCAAATCTTTAAAGGCTTGGTCACACTCTTCGCCCCATTTGAATGTCTTTGTTTTCAATGTCTTGTAGAATGGAAGGAATCTTTTTGTCGATGACAAGATGAACCTTCCCAATGCCATTACTCTTCTGTTGATAATTTAGACCTCCCGTTGGTTCTTTAGAGGGGGGCCATCTCTAAGATGGCTTGATCTTTTCGGGGGTTTCCTCCGCTCCTCTTTGGGACACCATGTACCCGAGGAACTTCACTCCTTCCACACCAAATGTGCATTTCTCTGGGTTCATTTTCATGTTGAACCTGTCGAGTACTTCCATCATCGCTCGGAGGTCTTCAAGTGATCTTCTTTGTTTTTACTTTTTACGATCACGTCATCGACATATACTTTCATTGTTTTTCCCGATTTGCTATTTGAACATATACTTCATCAGTCGTTGGTACGCGGAACCTACATTTTTTAACCCAAATGACATTATTGTGTAACATTATGAACCTTCATCAGTGACAAAACTTGTCTTGGTTTGATCTTCCTTCTTCATCGGAATTTGGTTATATCCTTGTGACATGTCTACTAAACTATACAGCTAACAAGCTGTGGCGTCGACCAATTGGTCGATATAGGGTAGGGGAAAACAGTCCTTTGGGAAATGTCTTGTTTAAGTCCGTAAAAATCGACACACATGCGAAACTTCACATTTGTCTTCGTTACTAAAAATATTACTTAACCACACTGGGTATTTGACTTCCTTGATAAAACCGGCTCCAAGTAGCTTGTCTACCTCTTTTGATATCGCTTTTTGCCACTCTTTTGAGTGTCTCCGCTTCTTTTGTCGGATTGGTTTCATCACTGGGTTGACATTCAGCTCTTGGCTCGCTACTCCTAGGTCCACTTCCCTAATTGCTGATGCTTTAGTGGCAAATGTGCTTTGGAACTAGTGGAGCACTTTCTTGATTTCACTTTCCGTTGATTCCTTGATGCTAGTACCTATCTTCACGATTTTCTCGGGGCAGATCTTCAATTGCTTTGTCTCTCTGATTATTTCTGTTGTGGATTATTTGCATGGAGGTTCAAGTATTTTGTATATTGGCAGTAATTCATCTAGTGCGACTTTATGGCATACCTCCTCTTCCTCCTGGCTTTCTGTGACCACCAGAGTTCCTTCCCTTATTGGGATCATCATTTTTTGGTTTGTGACGTCAATTGTCGCCCCTAATTCTTAGAGGAAGGGTCGCCCTAGTATCAGGTTATAGGGTAGTTTCCTTTCCACTACCTGGAACAGAGATGCAGTCTTCCTTTTTGTCCCTTCTTGATATTTGAAGCGTAGTCGTATCATGGTCGTTCCTATCGATGGGAGCCTCACTCCCCCGCCTCCCAAAGGTCTTTAGGTTGCATTTTCACTCTGATCATACTTCCTCCTATGGCCTTGTAGGCCAAGTCTGTGATTGTGATGGTGTCCGCTCCTGGATCCACTAATATTCTTCGGTCTCTCTTCCTTCCGTCTCGACTATTATCACGGGATATTTTTACCGCATTTTTTCCCGTTCCTCAAGAACTACGTTACATTCGACCATCAACATGACAGTTTTGTTTCACTTGTATCTTTTCCTCAAGATCTCCTCGCCCACTTATCTAGATGTTTTGTTTGCTTTGCACTTTTCGAGTTCATCCATCCTAGCTAGTTTTCAGGTTGAGTTTGTGGGTTTGTTGGGTTCTCGTTGCTATCCCCGCTTTTATCAATAGAATTTGTTTTGAGAACTGAATTCCCACAAACGGCGCCAAATGATAGATGTGGGAAATTCTGCAAGGGTCTTGGGACCGGATGGGTGGTCAATAGCTCATGAGATGAGGGAAAGAGTCGGATCAAAGGCATGGGCTTCGTGTCCACCCGATTTTAAAGTCAGTTTCGAGTTATAATCAAGAGCTAAGGATATTTAGTGAAAGATGTGTGTACTGTTTGACAAGGCTTTGTGCTGCCTTATTTATAGACAAGTGTGCGCTAGCCATTCCTTCTAGCCAACGTGAGATTTATAATCACATTCCATCACTAACTTTTCGTGTTTTTGCGCTTTGTATTCTAAAAAAAATAAAACTACCAAAAAACTGATTAGGACTATAAATTATAAAAATAAAAATAAAAATAGTTGAGATTTATTTCATAACGTTTTGAACATTGACATTAAATAGTTACAAAAGTAAAACATTTGAATTTGTTTTTCGGATACCTCTGAAAAATATACAATGGTGCAAGGAGCTAAAATATATTTTGTTAAAAATATCGAACAAGCAATCTAGCGGGTTTTTAAGAGATTAGTTCTTACAAAACATAAGAAACTCCAATTATATGCCTGTTTTTTTAAAAAAATTCATATTTTGTTCTTGTGCCCACCCAATCCGCATTTTTGAAAGGGCTTTTTACATAAACATCTAACATTTGCAAAATTATATCTTTTATACGGGTAAGAGTTTTCAATATGAAAACTACCATCCACGCTAGAGATTATTACTTTTATACGGAACAAATATATACTACTCCAAGTCAAACTCTCATAAACCAAATAATTTTATCTCTCCTCAAATTTCTCTCTCCTTTCTCTCTCTCAACTCACCTTTTGTTCTTCGCACCAATCCGCCTCCGCCGTTCCATTTCCATCGTTTCTCTTCCATTGTTCCACCTCCGCCGTTCCGTCTTCGTCTCGCCGTCATCTTTCTTTTATCGTTTTGATTTCAGATCTAAATTTTTTTGTTCTTTTTTTTATTTTCAGATCTGTAATTTGTTAATTTTTTTATTGTTTTTTAACCATTAAACATGTATAAAGGAGTATCTTTAGAGAATCTAATACTCATTTCATGTTATGTAGAATAATTTTGTGATTTTATGGAATAAAATTCTGTTATTTTTGCATTTTTCTTGTGTTTCTGTTTTTTTTTTAATTCTGCAGAACGATTTGTTGATGATGATTGATTGCTGAATTATTGTAATATCACACTGTTGTTGATTTTATGTTGATATTATGTTGATATCAACTGTTTTTTTTTATTTTAACATTGGCAAATAAAATAATATTGTATGTGAAATAAACTAAAAAATTAAATTAAATTAGTTTGAGACTAGATAATGATATGGTAGCATCATGGAAGAAGACAAATAATGAAGTTGAATTATTGTAATGATATAGTGTTGACATTGTGTTAATTTTCGGTTGATATTTTGTTGATTTTAGCATTTGTGAAAAAGAAAATAATGATGTTAAATTACTATAGTGTTACAATGTTGATCATATGTTGATATTGTGTTAATATTATGTTGATATTTAGTTGATTTTATCATTAACGGAAAAAAAAATACATTATATGTAAAAATAAAATATTAAAATTGAAATTAAATTGAAAAAATGTTGAAAAAATAAAAATTAGTATAAAAAAGATTGAAAAATTTAAATCAGTTAGTTTATATATTACATATGTTGATATCAACATAACATCAACACAATATCAATACAAGATCAACATTGTAACATTATAATAATTCAATATCATTATTGTCTTTTTCACCAATGTTAAAATCAACAAATATTAACCGAAAATCAACATAATTTCAACATTGTAACATTATAATAATTCAAAATATTTATTTGTCTTCTTCCCCAATGCTAACATATCATTATCTAGTCTCAATTAATTTTTTATTTTTTTAGTTTATTTCACGAACATCATTATCTTATTTGTCAATGTTAAAATCAATAAATATCAACTGATTATCAACATAAACTTAACATAAAATCAACAAGACTGAAACATTACAATAATTTTATCAATCTACCATCATCAACAAATCGTGCTGCAGAATTAAAAAAACGCAGAAATATAACCAAACATAGTAAAACTGCAGAAATAACATATTTTCATTCCATAAAATCATAAAATTATTTTATGTACATGAAAATTAGTATTACATTCCTTAAAGATAATCTTTACACATGTTTAATGGTAAAAAAATTATTGGGACTTAAAAACAGTTAATAAAACAATTTCTAGATCTAAAAATGAAAAAGAAGAAGAAGAAGAAGAACGGTGAATCTTTTTGTCTCAAAATTTGATCATATGCCTTTAAAAAACTTTTTAAAATCGTTAAAAACTTCTGATATCTATTCTTCCTTCCGACAATAAACTCCGATTCAGATCTGAAAAAGAAAACACAAAAATAAGAGAACGGCGGCGGCACTACGAAGGCGACAGTGGAGCGGCACTGAGACTTGATGAAGGGCGACGACTATCTGAAGAAGAAATCGTGGGGAGAAGAAGAAAAGAAAGTAGCTTTCAGAGAAAAACGAAAAAGAAACCGCCAATATCAAAGCTAAGAAAGAAGTTGTAAAAAAGAGAAGAATTAAAAAATTTAGGTCAAGAAAGTAATAAAAGACTGTATGAAAAGTAAAGAAAAATTTTGGCCCGTATAAAAGTTATTGGACTAAGAAATTCCGTAAAACATATAAAAAGCCCTTTTTGAAATGCGGATTGGGTGAGCAATCCGCATTCTTGAAATGTGGATTGATATTAACAGCAATACGGATTGTATGATAAATGGTTTGGTAAAATATATAATTTAATCCCTAGCTTAAATTAATAGTTTATTAATTGCTTTTTATTTTTATTTTTATTATAAATATGAAATATGGTTAATAATCTTTCAATCCTTCATTTCTTAAAGACTTAATTACTTAAAAAAAATTCACCTTTTAACATTTTTTCGTTTATACCCTCACGTAAGAAAAAGTTCATTTGTAACCTTTTTTTTTTCGTTTTCATCTCTACCCTAAAATTTAAATTTTTGACAATTAAATTAATCAAAGGATGAAAACATTATAAATGATTAATAATATTAATGTTTAATTAGAATATAAGCTAAAAGGATCATTTTGAATATTTTTTCAAATGAAAAGAGGTCAAATTACCTCTTTAGGGTAGAGACGAAAATGAAAAATCAAAAAAAGAGTACAAATAATTTTTTTTCCTAGGTCAGGGTTTAAACCAATGAGTTCAGCCATTTACACGATCGTGCAAATTTTGCATGATCGTGCAAATCACTTTTCAGCACTTCTTCAATTACTGCGAGCTAAACGATCGTGTAAACGATCAATGAACGATCGTGCAAACTATTTGCATGATTGTGCAAAGAGTTACACAATCATGCAAATCCCCAGATTTCAAATTTCTTCATAGCCGTTGAACATAAACGATCGTGCATATATTTAAACGATCGTGCAAAATGTCTGGGAGCTGATTTTCAGAAGTTTCCCAAGGAATTATAACGGGAAGAAAATGGCTTGGACCAATGGAACTTTAACACATCAAGGAGCCTATAAAAGACTTGTTCGAACCCATATGTGTGATTATATTAATTATTGCAAAAACTCAAAGATCTCAACAACTCAAAAGCTCTCAAATTTATTTGTGCATCAATTCTTCATATTGATTGCTTGTTGTTCTAGTTAGTTAGAGCATTTATTGTTTTCATTGTGGATTCTTGATTAGCCTTGAAAAATCAAGTGTAAGTTAGAGTTTATCTTTGAGAAAACTCACCCCTTGTAGGTTTGTGTTTATCCTTGAAAAAGCACATTGTGAGTTTGAGATTATCTCTTAGAAATCTCCTTGTAAAGTTTGTGCTTATCTTCAAAGCACTATCCCTTTTAGTGGATTCTAAAATCTCAATCTTTCATTGAGTAGTGGAGTAGGATCGAGTTGTGATCCGAACCACTCTAAATCTCTTGTGTCAATCTTCTTCCTTTAAACTCTCTCCAATCTTTCTATTCCGCATTCAAAGAGTTTAATCTTTTGATTCACACTCAAAAACCAAGGTTTGCCATACCCTATAGGGTCTTTCAATTGGTTGCATAGCAAGGTGCTCTTCTTTTCGCTTAATTGCTAGAGTTTTCGATCTAAAAATGGCAACCGAAATTTTTTTTATCACTCTCAAACCTTTTCTTGATGGGTCAAATTACAAAGTTTGGAAATATATGATGGAAAATTATCTTGATATGCAAGGGGTTGATCTATGGAGTGTTTTCCTAAGGGGATGGACACCTCCATGTGACAAGAATGAAGTCCTTTGGAAGAGAGTATAATGGTCTAAAGAGCAAGAGAAGGAAAATGGCATCAATAGAAAAGCCATCACTACTCTCCTCTCCTCAATCTCTAGAGAAAAACAAGGTAGAATTCAACATTTAAATTGTGCTAAGCAAATATGGGAGACTCTAGAGAGCTACTATGAAGGTACTCAACAAGTCAAGGGTAAGAAGCTTGAGTTGCTTCTTGGAGAATATGAAGGCTTCAAAGGCTTGCCTAATGAAGATGTTTCCTCTATGACCTCAAGGCTTCTTAAAATTGTTCATAGTCTTGAGCAACTTGGGAAATTCTTCAAGCTAAATTAAATCAATGGTAAAATCCTAAGATCCCTTCCCATTCTTCTATGGCAACCTAAGACCACCGCTATCATTGAAACTCATGATTTTTCCACCTTGAGGACAAATGAGTTGATTGGGAAGCTTCTTCTCCATGAGATGTCCTACATCAAGCTCATTGAAGCCGAAATGGAAAAGGAGAAGAATATGGGTCTCAAGGCTTCAACAAGTGCTCCTTTAGAAGAGAACAAGAAGGAGACCAATGAGGAAGAACTCTTGAGACTCACAAAGAGAGTGAAGGAGCTCAAGATAAATGGAAATGGCAATCATGGAAGATCCTCCTCTTCAAGGAAGAGATCCAAGGCTTCTTGGGACAATGATTCTCAATCCGAATGTGAAAGCCACCATGATGCTAATTTGTGCCTCATGTCTTTTGAGGAGGAACCAACACTAGAGGTAAATTCCCAATCTTTTATATCTTGGGATGGTATTGGTGTTGAATCACATGATGCATGCTTAAATGTTAAAAATGATATTATTGATGATATTGTTCATGTGGATGCTCATGATGATGATGATGATGATGTTGATAGCATGCTTGATGAACTAGTAATTAAATGTGGTGATTATAACGCCAAGATGCTATCTTTTAAAAATGAAGCTTCAAAGCTAAAAATGAAATGCTTGTTTTAACTAAAGAATTTCATGAGCTTAAATTGTCTAATGAAGCTCTCAAGTCATCTTTAGAATCAATCTCTAAGCAAGGTTTGAATGTTGATAACTTGCTTAAGGAAAATGATCAACTAAAGAATGAAATTCTTGAATTAAAAGATTCACTTTCAAGATTTCAAAAAGGAAAGGCAACTTTGGATACAATTCTTGTATCTCAAAGATGCCCAACCATAAAATTTGGACTTGTCTATAATCAAAATGCTTCTAGTTCCAATGAGACTAAATTCGTGAAGTCCACTTTGCCTCAAACTTCTTCTATAGAAGTTCCTCCTAAATTGGTCAAACCAATTGAGGCAAAAAAGGTACATGTTCAAGCTCCTAGGCCTAAGCCATTCTTGGCTCAAAAGGCTAAGAGCAACAATGGTACAAAACCCTTTATACATGACTATGCTTCTCAATATAGTCACAAGTGGAACAAGAAAACTAGAAAGAACTCACATGCTCATGCATTTTCAAATGTTAAATCTTGTTTCCATGCTTGTGATTGCTCTTATGAGACCTCTAGAGCCAAGCCACCTCAAATGCAATCAAATGTGAACCATAGAATTCAATGCTTCTATTGTATGGAATATGGTCACACAATGTTCATTGCTATGTGAGAAAAGTTCAATTAAGGTTAATCCCTTTGAACTATTCAAATATTAACTTCCAAGGACCCAAAGTTGTTTGGGTACCTAAATGATTTACTTTGTAGGTACACTTGATGTCCACTAAATCAAATTTTTAAAATCATATGGTGGATGTTCAATGAGGAAGGATGCTTTCTATGAGCATCAAAGGACGATTTTGGAAAATGGCAAGCTAGGTAAAATTTGTATTAATTTCTATGCCATGTTTTCCAATATTGTTGATTTGAGGGGGAGAATCAATTTTTTCAAATCTTATTCTCCTAAAAGTTTTGATATGCTTTAAAACTTTTTTTTTATGATTGGACTTGCCTTGGTGTAGTTCAATTGATGAATTATTGTATATTTTTAATCATTTAAATCAAATTCGTTCAATCAATTGAGTTTTAGGCTTGATATGCATATCAAAGTCGTGTCTTGCGCCTCAATTGAATGAGAAACTAAAATTTGTTTTCAAAATCTCTTTCAATTAGCTCCTTTGTCCATGTTTTAATCATGCTTACATTCTTTTTGTTCTTGACAAAGGGGGAGAAGTTCCTATGCTCAAATTGCTAAGTTTTATTTTTTCAAATATTGATTGCTTATGCCTTACATATTGCTTTTATCTTTTGTGCATAAAGTGAGGGGAGCCAAAATCAATTTGTCTCTTACTTATCTTAGCCCTTTTTGCATATAGCCAATCGGGGGAGAAGAATTTAACATTCGAATGTTAAATATCGTGTCTAAAAATGAATTAAAATCAATTTAGAAACCCTTAAGATGTTATCACTTTAAGGGGGAGTTTTCGTGTTAATGATTTAATTCGTTTTTAGGCCAATTGCTTGTCTATATCAAAAAGGGGGAGAATGTTGGACCATGTGTTTTTATACCCTTTATTTTGATATATTCAAGCAATTGGCATTTATCGTTTTCTAACGTTTTGCTTAAGTTTTTACGCACATTTTAATTGTTTTT
The DNA here is from genome assembly GCF_937616625.2 of Mercurialis annua. Classification (NCBI taxonomy): domain Eukaryota; kingdom Viridiplantae; phylum Streptophyta; class Magnoliopsida; order Malpighiales; family Euphorbiaceae; genus Mercurialis; species Mercurialis annua. The sequence continues at coordinate 31,257,798 of NC_065577.1, read as the reverse complement.
CTGAGTTCAGCCTTTTGCATGATCGTGCAAATGAGTTCAGCCATTTACACGATCGTGCAAATTTTGCACGATCGTGCAAATTTTGCATGATCGTGCAAATCACTTTTCAGCACTTCTTCAATTACCTCGAGCTAAACGATCGTGTAAACGATCAATGAACGATCGTGCAAACCATTTGCACGATCGTGCAAAGAGTTACACGATCATGCAAATCCTCAGATTTCAAATTTCTTCATAGTCGTTGAACATAAACGATCGTGCATATATTTAAACGATCGTGCAAAATGTCTGAGAGCTGATTTTTAGAAGTTTCCCAAGGAATTATAACGGGAAGAAAATGGCTTGGACCAATGGAACTTTAACACATCATCAAGGAGCCTATAAAAGACTTGTTCTAACCCATATGTGTGGTTAGAACAATTATTGCAAAAACTCAAAGCTTTTAACAACTCAAAAGCTCTCAAATTTATTTGTGCATCAATTCTTCATATTGATTGCTTGTTGTTCTAGTTAGTTAGAGCATTTACTGTTTTCATTGTGAATTCTTGATTAGCCTTGAAAAATCAAGTGTAAGTTAGAGTTTATCTTTGAGAAAACTCACCCCTTGTAGATTTGTGTTTATCCTTGAAAAAGCACATTGTGAGTTTGAGATTATCTCTTATAAATCTCCTTGTAAAGTTTGTGCTTATCTTCAAAGCACTATCCCATTTAATGGATTCTAAAATCTCAATTTTTGATTGAGTAGTGGAGTAGGATCGAGTTGTGATCCGAAACATTTTAAATCTCTTGTGTCAATTTAAAACACTTTAAATCTCTTTTTTCGCGTCCCTCACTTTTTATTTGTATTTTACTCGTTTTAAAAATATATTTTTGGGGCAAATTGATACAGAAATGAAAAATTTTGAAGTTAGTTGTTCAAACAAATTAAAATTGGATTAAATAACCCCGTGTTACAAGTTCGGGGACGTGTTGACCCTTGTTCAAACAAACCCTTAAAAAGCCGGAAAATATAGAGCACCGAGAACCCCAATCGACGACGTATTCCATTCCATTCTTCTTCTTCACCAATAACCAAACAAAACCGTCTCTACACTCTCTGCTGCTGCTCATCATAAAACTGCAACAATTCTCAGATCAATCCCCAAAAATCACAAATAAAAAATAAAATAGAAGATTAAAAATCCTCTGACAAAAAATTGCGGATCAGTAAATTATGGGTAGTTCATCTCGCAATCCACGGAAACCCTCAAAGGTTTGATTTGATCGGAGTTGTTTCAGTTAATATCTAATTCAATCATAATCCTGTCTGAGTTTTCATCTGACTTGTGTATGGACTGTTACTTGCAAAATTTTGGAAGTTACAGAATGCTATGTAGAAATACTCTACTGGGTACTGAAATTTATTAGGGTTTTTGCTTATCTTGCTACTGTTTTTTTTTATATAACCAAGCATACATATTAGCTAATTAGAGAGGTAGATAGATAGATACATAGATTGCGGAATTTGCGGTTTTTGTAGTAATTTAATAGAGAAAAGATGCAATCTAGAAGGCATGATGATTATGTGCCACTATCCCCGTCTTCAAAGACGCAATCTAGAAGACGTGATGATTATTTGGCACTATCTCCGTCTTCAAAGACGCAATCTAGAAGGCATGATGATTATTCGACACTATCCCCATCTTCAAAGATGCAATCTAGAAGGCATGGTGATTATTTGACACTGTCCCCGTCTTTAAAGACGCAATCTAGAAGGCATGATGATTATTTGACACTGTCCCCGTCTTCAAAGACGCAATCTAGAAGGCATGATGATTATTTGACACTGTCCCCGTCTTCAAAGACGCAATCTAGAAGGCATGATGATTATGTTACACAATCTAGATATGATGTAGGTGGTCGTGATGCGTATCCAGTTTCTCGTCGTGGTGGTAATGTCCAAACGTCTCCACGCTTTCAGCAGCGGAGTTTAAGTCCTCATCGTCATGGTAAGGTTGATGGGTTCAGAAGGATAGGCTTGAGAGAGGGAACAAGTGGCTCACCTGAGAGGAGGAACTATGGTTGGCATTTGGGCCCAGGAAGGACTGAAAGGGTCCGTTCTCGTTCACCCTCTTATATACTGGAGCCTGGAGAAGTTTCTCGATTTGATGAGGGTACTACTGCTCATAGGAAATATGATTATGCTGATGGTATTGAGTATAATGGTGGAAAAAATAATAAATTGAAGCATGTTTATGGGTATGATAATGATTACCATGGTTTGTCTTCTAGAATGGGTAAAGAGAAGGATTACGGCGAAAATAGGATTCTGAATATTGACAGCCGTGTCATGATGGGGCAGAAATCAATGCCTATGGATGATGTGATTATGAGGGTCTCTCGTCGACCGTCTCCGGATCCGACCTCGAATTATGATAAAAGTGGTGTTCATTTACACCAGAATTCTAGATACTTGGGTATCAGCCAGTTTGAACATGAAAAACGTAGGTATCAGGAGCCTGTATCTCCAGATAATAGATCAGGAATGAATATTTATAAAGAAGGGGAAAATCCTATGAATTACTCAAGGGATAATTCATACACCATGAAGCCAGCTTCACATTCTAAAGATTTTGGGAGTCCTAATTATAAAGATTTTGCAGGAACATCTTCAGGCAATTCAAGGAGTGGGTTCCCGAGTTCTTTTTGGGAAGGTACCCCCATATCTGCTTCTGGTGAATATTTAAGGAACAAAATGAAACTCACAGAACCTATGGATTTTAACACATATGGCCATAGACCAAGCCTAGATATGAAAAATCTTGAAAGAACTGTAACAGGCTATACACAGGGGATCTACAGTCCTAACAGAACTGAACATGATGATTTTGTGTATACTAAGTCGCAGCAACTAGGGAATGATGACAACAATTATCCATCTGTTGACTTGCATAGAATGGTTCCTTCACAGTCTCGGGTGGATCATGATCAAGCTCATGCAGATTACAATTATGGAGGATTATCAAGAATGAGTTCTATGCACCCCGTTACAGACAAGGTTGATCCTGTGGTAGATTCTTATAGAAGCATGAGAAATAGCTCCATACGGAACCATTCTATGCACAAGCCGGAAGCTACAGAGAACATTGACACCAGAAGAATGTTATATTCACCAAAGAATAGTGAACAATATATGGGTGCTGGATATGATATACCTGAATTTGGAAGGGGAGATTCAAGAGATGATGAATCATCACATTTGGGTGAATTGCAGAATCAACAAATCTCACATTTGAGATCAGATTACGGGTTTGGAAGAGATGCAGGTCCGCAGTTTCAAAAAGAAAGAATACAAGATCCAGTTATGTCCATGTATGACTCGGCGATGAATAAATTTTCTGGCAAAAGACTAAGAATGGAGGAGGAATTTAGCACATATGAGCAATCCAATAAGGTCTACAAAAGAACGTACACCACGGACGAAGATATAGTTAGGCATGACCCAAGAACTAGAATTGTGTCAAACAGACAGTATGCACCACAAGAACATGAGGATGCATATGAAAATGGTATGGAATGGATTGAGGAAGAGGTAAATGCACTACGTCCATCTAGAACCCTAAGGCTTGGCCCAATAGCACACAGAATGACTAAGAGAACATATGACAGTCAAGATCATTATGGAGATAATGCATCACAAGATTGGTCATCATCTCAAGATTCATTCGCACATTCAAGAAATCATTCAATCAGAGATTATAAACCAAATGTTAAATTCACAAAGTGTCATCCAAGAACTGGTTCTTTGACCTGGTATAATTCACACCATACAGATAAAAGAATTGGTGTTGATACAAGACATAAAACTTGGAAAAGAAATGATGATGATGATGACCATGCTAATTTTGATGATCCATCTGAAGATTGGTCTAATATGGCTGACTCTGATATACCCGAGGACTCTGACAAATTTAAGCAACTGGTCCATGAAGCCTATTTAGTATTCTCTAAGAAATTAAATCTCGACTTGGCAGCTCGAAGAAGATACAAGGAGCAAGGAAAAGCCGGCAGTTTGTTTTGCATTGTATGTGGCAAAAGGTTTGTTTTCTATCCTGAGATACGTTTTTTCAAAATGGATCACATTTTCGTATTTTGATTAAGGAATCTTTTAGTGACGGGTACCAGCAGCAAAGAGATCAAGTTTATTAATCTAGAAAAGCTCTAGTTGTTGACTGTTCTATTGTGCATACTTCTGGATATTGTATCTGGTGATGGATATTATGGCATTACCTATGCAAATGGGGCAAAGGCTTTTGCCAAACTCTAGCTAAAAAATGCCGCGTATGTAGTTATTCTTTTTAGCATTAAATTATGCTTCAAAATGGTTGATGATTGTTTTCATCATTCTTCTGTTGAAGTGTCTGTTGATAAACTTATTTACCACTGTAAAATTTTAGCTACCACAGTACCACTTGGTGAGAGTTTGCTGATCAAGATTGACACCTTTTTGGCAAAGATGCATTTGGTAGTTCTAGCCTTTGAAGATGTCTAAAAGTTTTACGTTGTATAGGCAACGCCTTAGCTTTAAGGATACAATCAATACTTATAGTTCAAAACTATTTCAGTGCAGTAATTAAGACATCTATTTTAGATCGATGGCTTGGCTATAGGGTCTTAGTGCTACTATTGGTACATATAGTTATCTCTAAATTGTATGGGGGAAGTATTTTCTGTCTTAACGTAGGAGTTATTTTAAACCAACCTGTTGGAGCTAGATCCTTTGTTACTGGTGACTGTTTTGTATGAAATAGATGAAACCATTTGAAAAGGTTGGTTTCCCACTTCATGGTATTCATGCTTAGCTAGACCATGCAGCATAAGATTTAAACTTTAATATGCAGGAAAATCATTTGCTGAGATTATGTTATGGCTTTGTATTTTTTGTGGCTGAGATGCTATTACGCAGCTGGGAAAAGCACAAAACAAACTAAAATGGTCTAGCATATAAATGGACTAAAAATAAAAATTATGGTTTCACTCATCAGATTCATCTATTATGTTAGCAGGTCTATTTCATACGTAATGCTTGCTGAACTTGAATTTGATGGTAGTTATGTCTCATTATTTGTTCTTGAATTCGGCCTTCAGTCCTCGTGCTTCTGGATTTTGTGACTTTTTTTAATGTATTCCTGACTTTGTAATAATTTTAAGAGCTCTATTAATGCTTGTGTCCCAATCTATGCTTGTTAATGGACATGAATGGTTTTCATCAAGCTCTAAATTGCTGTATAAATAATTTTCACACTAAAGGTTGACTGTTTATATGCCTGCTTTATCAGAACATCAAAGGAGTTCATGGACACACGGCGCTTGGTAACACATGCTTTCATGTCTCACAAGGCTGGGTTGAGAGCACTGCATTTGGGTCTTCACAAAGCGATATGCGTGTTGATGGGGTGGAATACATATGTGCCTTGTGACACAAAAACATGGGTTCCTGATGTCTTGTCTGATGCAGAAGCTTTGGCTCAAAAGGAGGATTTAATGCTCTGGCCTCCACTTGTTATCATGCATAACATATCTATGTCGATTAATAATCCAGAACAACAAAAAGTCATACCTATTGAAGGGGTTGAAGCCTTTCTCAGAAGTAAGTAGCAAATTTAATGGCCGTTTATTTTCACAATTGCAACTGAAAATGAATTTAAGTGGGAATGCTTGTAAATATACAAATTATTTGTGTTTGCGGAAAACAACAATTTAATGACGTCTTTGAGCATGCTGGAATTTCAATTCACTATTTGACTTAGCTGCAAAGTTTAGGATGCGTTTAGAGCAGATGCTTGTTTGTGAGTTTTCCAGTTTTACTAATTCATTTTATTTTATGGTTATAGGTAATGGTTTTGTTGGGGGGAAAATCAAAGTTTGCCTAGGTAAACCTGCCGATCAAAGTGTCATGTTGGTGAAGCTCTTGGGAACTTTTACTGGACTCGGAATTGCTAAGAGACTTGATAGGTACTTTTCTGAAAATAACCGTGGGAGGGGAGAATTTGAGCAAAAAACATCCAAGAGCAGCAAAAGTAGCAATGATGTGCAAATCGACATCAACGGAGACAAGTTAGAGGAGCACCTTTTATACGGGTACATTGGTATTTCAGACGACATGGACAAACTCGACTTTAACACCAAAAAGTGGATTACACTGAAGAGCAAGAAGGATATACAAGACCTCGAAAATGCTCCTCTTAAAACTGATGATAGGTAGCTGTCGAAATTGTATGGACTTAGAGGAGGCAAAAGAATACTACCCTACTGCTCCCAGCCACAACAATTAGGAGGAATGACATATTCTTCCTCTTCTCGGTTCGATTCCTATAACTTCAGACCATTGACAAGTACTAACTTTTTGTTTGTCAGCTGGGTTTTTGTATGTTTCAGATGCAGTGCAGGTCAAAGAAGAGGAAGACAGAAAAATACCAGTACTAAGTAGATAATCCTGTGGAAAAGTTTGCTTATATCTTTTAATCCCCAGACTTTGTTACAGCAAGTTCAAGAAAAAAAAGTGACTTACTTTTAGAGTAAACTATCTATACATTTTGTAGATATTAAATGTTTTTGTTATGAAGTTTTTTTTTCTTCATCAAATGTACTAAATTGCCATTTGCATGTATATTGCTTTCGTTTCTCATAGTTATTGGTAGGATTGGCTTGTTTGGTTTGATTTGGAAGTATTGACAAAAAATGATCATTTCGAAATGTTCAAATTTTAAATCAAACCAAACCAATTATAGGCTGAGACCTATTCCGAACCAAAATGATTTTTATTTTTTTACCTATTTAATACTTAACACAAGTATTAAATAAGTATTGAATATAATTTATGACTTATCAGCTATAATTAAAGAATGAGCATTTAATTTGGTTGGATTTGATATTCAGTCAAAACAGAACTGAGTAGACTTGTCAATAACTGAAAAGGAATTTTTTTGAATTGTATTCAGTTCAATTAGAAATCCAATTTAATTGAACTGATCTATATATTTATATATTTATAATTTACATTAAATTTGTATTAAGCTGAACTGATTTAATTTGATTTTATAAATTTCAAAAAGTCGATTGGTTTAGTAGTGCTTATTAAGATGACGACAGGAATTTGCAAAGAGTAGAAGAGTTGGCAGAATGAATAATAAAACATATAGATAGTACAAAATTCAACACATATAAGCTATGTTACACCAAAAACTTCCCAGATTCCGACATTTCGTTTCTATTTCCATAAACGCTTAGGTATCTCGGATTTTGAGACATAGTCCACAGTTGAATTCTATCTTCTCTGGAAGTTCAAGAACTTGATTCCGTAAGCAAAGACGAACAAGAAAAGCAGAACAAAACCAATGTGGGCAGCAGCAACTGCTCCAAGAAAGTCATATTCAAATCCTAAGGCTTCTTTCAGGAACACATTCACTGGAACTAAACCTTTGCCAGGTATCTCTACCCCGTCCGTTATTTTCCCCACTTGAGATGTTATCAGACCATATATTGTCCATGCTGTTGGTGATGCCCAGTAGTACCATCTCCACCATATTGGTATTTGCTGTATATTGATGTTCGAATATTATATGTTAAATTTATTATTGTTCGTGTTTTGTTAAGTCTGTTAATTCGAAGAGAACGTACCGTCCGAGGGATGAGGAAGCCGGAAAAGAGGTTCCAGAAGCTGAGGAAGAATGACATAACAATGGCAGCAATTTGATGGCCTGGAGTCAGAGCCACGAGCATCATTCCGTACAATGTGAAGTACATAAAGCACATGAATACGAAGAAGTAGAACCATAATAAGTTTTCGGCTTTCCATGGAAATCCAATCATTGAGTATAGTAATAGACTGTAGATCAGTGTCTGAATTGCTACATATATTGCCTCTATTGCTACCTGCAACCACAATATAATACTTCATTATTACTAGTTCAAATGCATGCATAGTCAGTGGCGGAATCACGATTTTTTTTCAGCTCAGGCTAAATTTCATGTGACCATTTCGTTATATTACTTCCTTCCCTTGAAAATTTTCATATTTTTTCATAACTTTCAAAAAATTTCGACTGCATCCCAGGCTAAAGCCTACCCTAGGCTTAAGGCGGTTTAGCCCTGGTGCATAGCCTGAGAGAACAACACTTTGTCAAGTTTACCTGAGCAAATGCATAAGGCAACTCTGAGTACATTCCGGCTGCTCTTTCGCGGTAGAACACTGTTCGTTCTACAGCTACTATCGACATTACAGACGAAGTATTGGTGGCTCCAAGGAACATGACAGCTGAATACATTGCTCCAAGCAGATTCATTAAATCTTGTTGCTCCTGCCTGTTTTGTTAAATTCATCACTTTCTGTTGTTGAACAATATATATTGGTAGTTAGTATTTGTTCAGAAATGTTAACTTACGTCTTCTGGCCTTTGTCCCAGAAAATAAGTCCGAATATGAAACCGACTGCTATTGTCATGAACATTCGAATTGCATTATATCTTGGATTCTTCCAATATGACCAATGTTGTTTCAGGAAGCATGCTTTGCATTGAGTTAAGAAATCCTGAGAGTACTGTGTTGAGAAATACAAGTCCTTAAATCCCGGCGCTGGAGTGCTTAGTTCTTCAATAAGTTCCTGATTCCTCCTGGTAATTCAATATCACAAACACATTATTATAAGAAATTTTCAGAACTACGAACTAGGTCTGATCTATGTTGCACGGAACTGGTAGAGTCCTACGTTTTGGCGTTTTGTTTTCATAAATGCTTCCGAAACTATGCAATTTATATCTATAACCTATTTTTTGCAAAACACTGTCATTTTGTGTTTCAGGGTCAACAGAGGTTTGATATCAACATTATATTAACAGTTTCGGGTTCTTACTGGTAGAGCTTAGAATTGTCATATATTTCTGCAAAATCTACATTAAGTTGAGTCTCTACTGCTGGAGAAGTGATTTCTAGCATCCATGTAGCAGGATTATAACCATCCGTAATCTTCGAAACGCCTGGAACCGCCTGAAAGTATGTAAAACTGTTAATTGTCTCTACTTTAGGAACATTCAATGCAATCCTGAAAATATTTATACTCACTTCAAAGTATTCTATAAGTTTGTGAGATTGGCGACCGAGAGATCCTGCATAAATCACCTGCCCTCCTCTCTTCATCAGTAAAAGCTGCATCAAATGTTACACTACGTCATCAACGACGAAAACAACTTTGTTTTTTTACAGGAATAGGGTATATGTCTGAAGCATCAGAGTTTGAGAAGTGTTTCCAGAAATGGAAATGGGACTTGAACGTATATAACTCGAAATGGATATATGTGAGAATCATGAAATACCTCATCGAAAGCTTCAAAAATGTCAATGCTCGGCTGGTGAATTGTGCAGACAACAGTTCGGCCTGTATCGACTGTATTTCGTACTGTACGCATAACAATAGCTGCAGCTCTAGCATCAAGGCCAGATGTTGGTTCATCCATGAAGATAATGGAGGGATTAGCAACCAATTCAACAGCTATAGTGAGTCGTTTTCGCTGTTCAGTTGACAAACCATCAACTCCTGGAAGGCCTACTATAGAATCCCTGAGAGGGATCAACTCAACTAACTCCATCACCTCCTCAACAAACATCTATAAACATCAAAGATTAAAACATATTAGAGCTCAGACCGCTCAAAAAATGATCCTTGATATTATATCTCCTGATAAAAATTGACTTGCCTTTCGAGTTGTGGGCTTGATTTCCTTGGAAAGACGCAACCAGGCAGAATAGAGAAGGGATTCATACACAGTAACATGTGGAGAATGGATATCATTCTGCTCACAATAACCACTAATTCGAGCAAACGTTTCTTGGTTCTTCGGGTAGCCAGAAATGCTGATACTTCCTTCAACATATCCTCCAGTTTTTCTTCCAGCTAACACATCCATCAGAGTAGTCTTTCCGGCACCACTTACACCAACCAATGCTGTCAGGACACCTGGTCGGAAAGCACCACTAACATTGCGCAGAAGCTGCAGGCGCTCCTCTTCAACACCTTGGTTTTTCATTTCCTGATAAATATATCAAAGTTACCATGTTAAAACAACTTCATCACAATCTATGTTGCATGAAACTTGTTCAATCTTATCTTTTAGTATTTCGTTTTCATTTTTCTTTTGAAGCATTATTCATTTAATCGTTTTCATTTTCGTGCAACATAGATGACATTTAACCGAACTACTTGTAATTAACTCATAGGAAGAGGACCGACTTACTGCAGGCATATCAACAAAGTAATTGACATGATCAAATGCTAGTGACAATGGCTGGAAAGGCAGCACCATTCCTCGTTTCGTTGGCGAATGCTCTGTGACAGCAGCAGCTGGTCTATCAGGAGTAGTCCCCATTGCTTTATCATGACCTGCAGCCACATAAGCTATCAGAGATAAGGGTTCACAGATATTTTTAATTCAATTTCTAATGCTACTTTTTAAAGGTTCCAATGCATTATTCGCCACAAGTACAAGAGGAGATAACTTAATGTAGGAAGAAATTGACATAGTAGTGATTCTGAAATCATCACCACAAAGATAAAATTCTGACCTTCATATAATTGGGCGGTCGATAAAGAAGTCATTTCAGTGGACTTAGTTTGCTGTCCGGTAGAGGAAGCAATTTTCTTCTTGCTCTGATCATCCTCAAGAAGAATGGATTTAGAATCTCCCAAAGCTGCATTTGTAATGCAAATGTTGATCAAATATACATTTTTTATCTGTAAAACTGCTACAAAAGATTGGTTTCGGAGTTAATGGCTTACGATTCAAGTATGCCAGCGCCCATACGAAGAAGATGTTGAAAATCAGAGAAAAACCAACAAGTGCTGCAATAGAAATCCAATACCAATGTTCTTCCAAATACATTCCTCTCATTTCAAGAAGGACCTTCCCGACTGTGTTTTGCGAAAATGTGGAGTCGTTTATGGGCTTCACCAAAGAGAGATTGAGCATAATTAACATACTTAAGTAAAGATTAAAATATGAAACATGCAATTAGTAGCTTCTCAGTCATTTGAAACTTACAGTACTCCATCTTTCATCAAGAAATTCATTGATGGCTATCGCGTTCTGCCCGTACATCATAGGAGAAACATAGTAGCCCCAGATCATCCATGGCTTAATAGCATCTGCAGAAGAACATTAAAGAGTTTCAGCTTTCTTCAACCATTGCTTGAACAACACAAGACTATTACAGAAAATGAGAGCAGAAGAGAGGCTATCTATGTTGCACGAAAACTTGTCGAGTTTTATGTTTTGTCGTTTTCTTTCTTTTTCGGAAACACCAACTTATAAACTTTCAATTTCTGATCTACTCTTTTAGAAATATAAAGTTTCACCATTTTCTGTTTAAGCCTGTTCGTGCAATATAGTACAGATGTATATGCCTTGTATCAGAAGTAAAACAAGGAAATGGGGAAATTTTAACCTCTGGAAACAATGAAACCACCAAGGACGAAAACCACGAGCAAGGTGAAGGTTCCGAGTGTGCTAGCCACAACTTCTGTTCTTCCAACTGCAGCAATGAACCGGAAGAGCGACAGAGCCATCTGATGCACAGTGAAGAATGCTAGAAATTGTTTGAAAAACCTGAAAATTTCGGTACATTAACAAGCATGACATTCAGATCAAAATGGATAATCTATACAAATCAAATGAGACCAAGCACTACACTGCTACACATACCTGCTGGCAGCTGGAGCGAATCCGATAGTATAATATGTCAGGAGTATCCATATTCCTGACTCCAATAAGGAGACAGGGATCCTAAGCACCCAGATCGGCAACGCAAACGCCCAAGCAGGATAGAACAAGAAATCTCTCTGCTTAAAGAAGACAGGAAGCCTGAACATAGTCATTGCCATCTCTGCCATCCCATTGAACATAACATTGATGAGACTAAAGAACAATGCACCATAGAATTTTCCTCCACTTTCTATACTTCCTGCTTTCATTTCGGTTCTTAAGAACACTGTCATTGCAATCAATGACATGATAGTAATCTGTGTTGTCTTAAATATGTAAATAAAAGAGCTCCGTTTCATCAATAGCCACTCTCTTGCAAAGCATGCTTTAAAGAGTTCCATATTGGAAATTCCATACTTTTCTTTTTCTAGTGCAGCTGGATGAGCACTGGATCTATCAAATGGAACTCGAAGCTCGTCAGAGAGCTTTTGCCCTATGTGGACTGACTTAAACTGCTGCGAAAACTCGGATGCTGAGACGTATTTGTAGGTTTGATCTTTTCTGCACCAGTACTGTTCTTGATCCTTCTTGGAAGTTACTTCTTGCAAGAAATCCGCAACGCCTTTTCTTTCAGGGCATTTGAAGCCAACACTTTTGAAGAACTCGAGAACATTGTCCCGCGGACCTTGGTACACAATCTGACCCTCGGAAAGTAAGATAATGTCATCAAAGAGATCATAAGTTTCAGGGGCAGGTTGTAGAAGAGAAATTATCATGGTCACATCCATTATATGAACCATTTGCCTCATAAACCTCACAATTTGATAAGTAGTTGAACTGTCTAGACCAGTTGATATTTCATCCATGAATAGGGCTTTTGCAGGACCGACCAGCATTTCTCCTGCATTTCCAAAGAAAAAGACTTTCTGAAATTACACAAAGACTCACTCAACAATATCTGACATGAAGTACGGAAACTTCATTCAATCAACATTTCCGCATTTTGTAAATATTTCAGGAATTCTCTGTTACAGAATATGGAAATTTTTAAAAATACCATTTGTAGAAGCAATTTCCATGTTTCTACATTTCAGCATTACGTAACTACTATGTTGCACGGAAATGGAAACCGTTGAAATGACAAAGACTGAACTGGAAACGACAAAGCGATATTCTTTACATAAATAAGTACTACTATAAAATTTTGGATTTTCAGAAGCATTTCCTGAAATGGAAACGAAACGCCAAAACATAGAACTCTACAGGTTTCCGTTCAACATTGCTCAACAGGCGAGACCTTGAATCTCATCTGTTTATCAAGAAGGCAGAAACTCAAAACTTTCCAATAATTGAAAATGTTTTGAAGCAGAAACAATGATATTCTGAAATCGTACCAGTAGTAACACGCTTCTTTTGTCCACCAGAGATGCCTCTTCTCATTTCATCTCCCACCATAATATCAGCACAGATGTCTAATCCAAGAATCTTGAGCACATAATCAGTAACTAAACTGCCTTGTTGGCCTGAAATGGATGTAGCTTTCATGAATGCATCAATCTCAGAATCAGGCTTGATTCCTGCTTCTTTTTCTCTTCTTGATAACTCTGCCAACATATCATATCCCGTTCCGACACCCAAGCAACGCCCCGAGAAGTCCAGTGTCTCTCTCACTGTCATCTCACCATGGTGAAGATCATGCTGGCTGATATAAGCACATGTTCTTTGAGGAACAAACTCATGCATTTCATGACCGCAGTAACTCACTCTTCCTGTCACCTGCTCATAATCAATCTAGTCATCATTGTGAATATTGAAAATTTCCATGAAAAAAACAGGATAAAGGAGGCAGAACAAACCCTTAGATCCTTGTCCATCTTTCCGGATAGTGCCTGCAGCAATGTAGTTTTTCCTGATGCTGGAGGTCCAAGCAGCAGTGTCATTCTGCCGCGAAAAAAGAATCAAAGATGTTTATTAGTTCAAAATTTATCATCTACTAGATCAGCTTAGGTGATCCCATATACAAATCACCATTGCACGGAAACTTCTCGAGTACTATGTTTCAGCGTTTCATTTATGCTTCCATAAACACTTATGAAACTCCGAAACTCTATATTATAACCTATCCTATAATTCTCGGAGCATTTTCGTTTCTGTTCTGCATAGCTCTAATTGGTAATCTGTCATGATTGAAACAAATTACCTTGATGGTTTCACTATCCCACTCACATCATGAAGTATCTTCACAGCCCTTTTCTTAGATGGAAAGATTCTGAGTAAGCCAAGAATTCCCTGATCATCACAACAAATAGAGGGAAAAAATTATAAGGACAATAAGTAAAGAATCAAATATCAGGAATATTTGAGGACTTGGAGTCTCGATCTCTATGTTGCAAAGAAACTTTTCGGATCCTCTGGCATTTCGTTTTTATTTCCGGTAACATGTGCGCTTCCCCGTTTAAACGTTTTCGTTCCCGTGCTACATAATTGGACTAGTACACTAACAACATAAAAAGACACTCAACAATTTTACTGCATACTAATTAGCAGACCAAAGAAATTACCTCTAAGGTGTTCATGGCAGCATTCACTAGAGTAGGAAGTGCTCTGGTTCCTACATATGCATCTCCTTCTACCGACAAATGCTCGAACCGAACTTCAATCTTAGGAATCTCAATTCCAACCCTATTCATTAACAAACAAAATTATAAATAGAGATGAAAAAAAAGCCAATAAACACATAACTAAGATATACATATTGTTGTATAGCCTCACCTATCAGTTCTTTCTCTAAGCCTTTGAAGAAACCTTTCATTATCTTGTTCAACAACTTGAAGTATACTTTCAATGATTAGTTTCTTATCTTGCATGCCAAGATTCGTAACGTCGATCTCTTCATAGTCAACTTTTCCATTATCCAAAACCTGCTTTAGAATCCCTCTCCTTAATCTATCATAAGTTGGCAATCTTTCTATTGCAGCCCATTTCAGCTCCTCTTCATCATCTTCTCTCGGGCTACTCTTTCGAAACGCGTCTCCTTGATTACCCCACACTTCGCGAATGCTACCGGATTTCCATCCTCTCCCGCTGCCTGATAACGACGTATTTCTACCTAATGATCTCGTGCTTGAGGATCTCATCGATCTTGCTAGCTCATCTCTCACTGATCTTGCTAGATCGTCTTTAAAAAATGGCTCCGTCATGATGACTTGGTGTGCAAGGTACGTACTCAAGAACTAGAATAGCAAGAAATTATGTTCAAACACCATTGAAATATAGAGCAAAATTGGAAGTGATGAACATGGAGAGATTGTTGATGGTTTATATGTAGGCCAAAAAGGATTGAGAAAGCGCATAGAAGTGACAGAAAAGGGTATTTTTTGTGAGTTTGAAGATAAAAAAACGAAGTGATTCACAATTTTGTCAAGTAATAGTGAGCAAAAGAAATGGGGTAATTGATCCTAACGATATCCAAAATATTGTATTTTTGCAATTCGGTGACGTTTATTTTATTTTGGTTACTAAACTTTAATTTGTTTTCACGAAAGATTTTCCAGCAATTGAGAACTTATCACAGATAATTAATTTGATTTAAAAGCTCTCTTCCAAAATGAAATCATGCATACTTTACGAGTTTTTAAGAAAAAAAATCGCCACGTGTCAAAATTTGACTTCCACGTATGCATTTTGGTCCGAAAAACCTCATGTGAAAATAAATTTAACCAAAATAAAACAAGTCAAAATTTGGTCATCAAAATATAGAAAACGATAATCTAAATACTTTGGGAATCAATTACCTACAGTAAAGATTTGATTCAGTTTTGTGTCTATACATTGACATTGTCATCTAGGAATATGAAGACGGCCTGTAAAGGACAATGGCATATGATTGATACAAACATTAAACAAATTATGTATTATGTTGTTTTTTTGGTTCTTTGTGGATTTAGTTTGAAAACGGCAGGAAACTTCTGAATTCCAAAAATTGCTAATAAGTGAAGCATTTTCTTTTTGTATGCAAGTGGCGGCATTTTTTTTGTATAACCTCTGTTTTTGGTGCTGGATATTAAACACGCCAAGTCAGCGAACTTACTTGTTGTTACAGAAAGGGTACTAAATTTCATTTTATTATAAAAAAGTCACTAAACTATACATTTTGTTACAACGAGATGTCACTCGTATAAAACTCACCGTTTTGACAATAAAACGCACCGTTTTTGCTTATGCGGCAAGCCGGAATTAAAAATAGGAATATAATTCAGTAACCTTTTTGTAATTCACGATAAGTTTAGTGACTTTTTTATAACAACATTTGACCGAAACCGCCGTAGTGACCTTCCGTTATGATAAAAGGTATAGCACAGTGATCTTTTTGTAGCAAAATAAAGTTTAGTACCCTTTTTATAATAACAGATAAATTCAATGATCTAGGGTGTTTAATATCCTTTTGGTGCTCTTGTGGGTACATTACCGATTATCTAAAGCAAGCTTAACAAATCAAACACAATATAGTTTTATATATTTATATCATTGATTAAAATAATTAGTTTATTTTAAGAAATATGATAATTTCATCTGTTCAATTTGAAGTGGGATTATTTATATAACTAGATCGATGCCCGCGCAATGCGCGGGTGGAAATTCTATCTTTTAAGTTTCAATTTTAATTAATTTAATCTAAAAATTTAGGCTTTTTACAAAAGCAACTAACATTCACTACAACAATATGCGTTTTTAGTGGCAATAATTTAGTGGGAATTTGTTTTTTTGCCACTAATCTATACTATATATAAAAGCACGGATGGGGGGGGGGGGGAGGGACAGACAAATTTACTGAATAATCCTTTTCAGTTTACTATTAAATAAAGGTTTTATAGTCATTAACTAATTAGTTATTTAATTAATCACTATTGTAATTAAAGTCCTAATTAGAATAGGTAGCTAAATTATCTGCAATTAAATCTTTAGTATGTAAAAAATAACTAAATTATCTACAAATTAGTAGGAATACCTATCTTTTAGTTTGATTAAATTACAAAATTAAAATATTATATTTGGTCAATATATTATTATTTAAATTTCTATCTTATTATTTTTAAAAATATTATTAATAAAATTAAGTTAATTATTTAATTATGGTTATTATATGTACTTTTACAAAAATTCTTAACTAATTTAATATTAATTATAAATAAAAAAATTGATATAATTATAATAAATTAACTAATATGTTCATTGAGAATTTACGTTACGAGCCACGTGCATAGCACGTAATGCAAAACTAGTTCAATTAAATTTGGATATGTTTGTGGGGGAGGACTCATTATCCAACTATATTATTGAAAACAGTGGCAAAAAAAATATTGCCATTATTACCTTTGTATTAGTTAGAGGTGGCCATGGGCCGGGTCAGCCCGTGAACCGGCCCGGTCAAACCCGGCCTGGAACCGGTCAAATCCGGAACCGAACTAAAACCGGCCCGAAACCGTATAAAAGGCGATTTTGGACCAGTTCTAGATTTGTTAAACCGTGAACCGGCGGTTCCGGGTCGGAACCGGCGGTTTAAGGATCGAACTTGTTGTTAAAAAATATATATTATATATTTAAAATATATATTATAACTTCATCATATAATATATTTACTTTTACAATAAAAAGTATTTTATATTTGTTTTATTAAAATTTTGGTTAATATTTTAATTTAAAAAAAAATTAATACTATCTCCGTGAGTTATTTTATTGTTAAATTATATTTTTTAGTAATTAAATTTTAATTTTACTTTTAATTTTTTTTAAACCGTCCTAAACCGGAAACGGAACCGGAACCGTCCGGTTCTGAACCGTCGTGAAACCGTCTCTTAGGCGGTTCCGGGCCGGTTCCACTTTTTCTTGAACCGTGACCGGCGGTTCCGAACCGAAGAACCGCCGGATTATGAACTGTGGCCACCTCTAGTATTAGTGGCACATATACAATTTGCCATTAAAATTCTAAATCTTTTAGCGCTAACAATTGAAAAGGGGCGGTAGAATGAAGTGAAAACTAAAGAACAAAGGATCAAATCGCCCCCTCAACTTGGCACGAAATATCAAATGAGTCATTTTCGCCGCTTTTGGCGTTTTTGTATCAAAAAGCCCCTCCCCCACTCTCACCCAAGCAAGTGAGATACACTCTTCGTAAAAAATTTAAAAACACCTTTAATATTTTATTTATCTCCTAAATCAATTATTAATAATATTAAATTTCAATTATATTATTTAATTTTAAAAATTTAATAATTAATTTGTTTTTTAATAAAAAGAAGAACCTTTTTTTTTCTTTTTTTCTTTCTTCTTCCTCTTCGTTTTCCTTCCATCTTCTTCTTTCATCCCCTTTCTTCTATTTTTTCCGATCACCATCCGCCACCACCACCCTCCACCCTTACCTTCCATCTCCTCAGCAGATCTGCTATAGGAGCAGATCTGCCGTATTTCAGTCAGCAGATCTGCTCCTAGAGCAGATCTGCCAAATTTCAGCAGCTCCACCAACAAGAAGCTGCTGCTCCTCCACGTTGGAGGAGCAGATCTGCTCCTCCAACGTGGAGAGGAGCAGATCTGCTGCTCCTCGCTCCTCAGGTGAGGAGCGGTTTCCGGCGGAAATTTTGGCGGAGGTGCGGGGGGAGTTCATGGGGCGGCGGTTTCCGGTTGATTAGTTTAGGTGTTTAATTAGAATAATTTATTTTAATTGTATTTAATTAAGATTTTAATTATGGTTACTTAGAATTAATTAGTACAATTAGCAATTTCACTCTTTTTTTAGGTTTTTTTTTGTGTGTCAGAGGGGCTGATTTGAGCTAAAAACACAATTTTTGGGTCTGTTTGTACCAAAAGCGGCGAAAATGACTTATTTGATATTTCGTGCCAAGTTGAGGGGGTGAATTGATCCTTTGTTCGAAAACTAAAATATACCAATCGAATATTGTCGATTAACATAAGAGGCGCTCTCTATTTGCTGTTTTCATCAGTTGTGCCGCTTTTGGTGGTTCTCTTGTTGCCGATTTCAGTAGGTATCAAAATAGATGTCTATTTAGTTTTCATTCACCTTTTAGATTTAATTTGGTTAAGAACTTGTGTGGTTACTTTAATTATTGTGATGTATATGAAATTTGGGTATTTGACAAGCTGGTTCTAATTACAACACTTTTCTATTTTATGGTTCAACAAGATTCTTAAATTGTTAGTGTTTGAATTATGCTTATGCACTGATAAGAATTTTTATTTTATATTTTGGTATTTAATTCAAAAGAACTTAGAGGCCGTTTGGTTCAAGGTTGGAAATCGGAATCGGAATGAGAATGAATGGGAATGGGAATGATTGTTTTCATTTTTTGTTTGGTTCAAAATTAGTGTGGAAATGGGAATGGGTAAAGTTTAATAAAAAAATTATTTATTATTTATTAAAAATACTTTTTTTTATTTTTTTATGTAACAAAAATTTTTTTAAATAAAAAAATTTAAAATTGTTTTAAAAAAATTTAAAATTGTTTTAAAAAAATTAAAAAATTATTTTAAAAAAATTAAAAAAAATATTTTGAAAAAATTAAAAAATTATTTTGGAAAAATTTTAAAAAATTATTCTTAAAAAAGTAAAAACAATTATTTTTAAAAAAATAAAAAATTGTTTTAAAAAAAATTAAAAAATTACTTTAAATAAATTAAAAAATTTATTTTTTTAAAAAAATATTCAGTTTTTTAATTATTTTATGTATGTTTTTTAAAATAAATATATAAAAATAGTTTTTTTTAATAATTATATATTTATTATTTATTATTAAAATATTTTGTTAAATTTTGAGTCCCATTCCTAAAAGTCTATTCCCATGGGGTAGGGGGGAATGGGTGATTCCCATTGAAGGGGTAATCACATTCTCATTGAAGGGGTAATCACATTCCCATTCCCTATTACAATTTGACAAAACAAACACAAATAATGAGAATCATTCTCAGTTCCATTCTCATTCCCCCTTTTTGTGGCGAACCAAACAGCCTCTTAGGGTTTTGGATCCTTTTTAGAATCTGAGAATTATTAAATGATTATAGAACTGTACATGTATTGATTTTTCAGTAATCGGTTGAAAAGATAATGAATTTCAACTATTTACACCCAAATATGAATTTGTGAAAGTTAATTTTTTTTTAGATTTAACTGCAATAGCAGTGGCAAAGAGATAGAAAAGCAGAAGCAATGAAATGCAAAAAATTGGCTCTCTTATTTAATTTTCTGAGAAAACTTAGACATGCCTATGTTGTAACGATGTCCATTGTCTTTCCAAACTCAACCACCCATATCCTACTAATTATGCAACACCGTAGATTTGCAAGAGCTCTCTAAAGACCTTAATCATAATAACCATTCGCAAAATCAAAAACTAAATAAGGTTAATCAGTGTACAAGTTATGAATTACTGAAAGTTAAATTCTGATTTAAAACCACTTATTTGTTTCTTTTTTTGATTTTGTATTAGATGAATTGTTTATATCCTTTTCATTAAGGTACTGTTACTAATAATATGGAGATCTTGCTTCATGTATGAATTCATCGATATCTAGGTTGCACTTACTAATGTTAATTTACTAATAACTTAAAATTGTTTCAATAACACCGTTGCCATCTCGAAAAGATAATATAAGTTTTCATTCTTATAACTTTAATTGTTTGAACTATGCAGCTCAAATGACTGTTAAAGTTAACTCATCCAGTGGACTAGATGATGTTTTAAGATCAAATGAGAAAAATCAAGGTATAATGGAAATTTTATATCTTTTCTGTTTGTGGTTTTAGATTAGATAAATCAGAATGTTTATATTTTTTTATTTACGGTTTATTTTTCAGTAGTAAAAGCTAAAAGAGGAAAGACTCGAGGTGCAAAGTGGAAGAAAAAGAGGGACTTAGAGAAAACAAGAGTGACAATAGAGATACCCCCATGCTTGCGGCGAGTTGTAGGACCAAATGCGCATCAATTCATTACCGAGACAAGCTATATTGTGAAGCAATATTGCCCGCTTAATGTTCCGAATTGGGCTGCGATAAGCGAGGATAGGAAGAAAAAACTCATGGATGCCGTTAAGGTCAATTTTGCATTTTACTTTTTTCTAATATTGTTGTATTTACAGAAATTTGTAATCATTTTGTTGGATTATTCAGGGAATGTTTATCTTCCCAAAAGGTGCTTATGTTGACCATGCTGTCCGAAGTGTACTCATGAGAAGCTTGAGAACATGACGATATAACTTGAGAAAAAATTACTACCGAAAGTATAAGAATGACAAAGAAAGACTAAGGACTCGCTTGATTGGAGGTAAGTGGACAAGGAAAGTTTTACTTCCCGAGAAGTAGCAAAATATTCTTATTTGGTTCAATTTATGTGTTTCACTTCTCGGAAAGTTAGCACTTTGACTTCCCTTTGACTAGAGAAGTGACTTCCCTAACCAAAACTATGTAAATAGAACTTGCCTAGTTAACTTGATGGAAAATACTATTATCTCTTTATATTTTATTAGTCTAGTTAGTTATTGAGGCTAATATTATCATTCAATTTTAATTAATTAAAATTAAAATACAACATCCAGGAAAGTTAGCAAGTAAACCAAGCAAAAACAATATATATTTGTGAATCAAATGAGGCCTAAGTCATTGTCCTTCTGAAGTAGACCCAAATGAATGGAAGTGGCTCGTGGAGCATTGGGGAACTCAAAAGTTTCGGATAATATTTAACATGTGGAGTTTTGATATTATTCAAATGTAAAATTGGGTGTTATTTTTTTTCTATTAATAGTGCTTGTCCAATCAGTCACTCATCATATGCACTAGAACACTTGGCTTCTAAAACTGTCACATGAATTATCTTATAATATTTATATTCAAGGTCTTTTTCTTTACGCCTTTAGCTTTGAATGCTTCTACTTGACACTAGTTAGCTGGTTTGTTAATGTTAACATAATTTCTATGTATCTTTCATATATCATAACTTAATTAGAAATTGTATTTTTGACTTGTACTTATGACTCATGATACCACTAATTATCATTCTTGTTTTTGTCAAATGAAGAATTTAAGCGAGACATATATGGCAAATAGGAAAAAGCAGAAGATGTTAGCATGTGTAGGAACAAAGTCTATTCCAAGAATCGCACATAAAATGGTATATTTTCTATTTTTATTTTTATTTATTTTTTCATTAGACAACATTAATAATTGTTATTTTATGTGGCTGAATATATGTTTCGTTTTCTTTTTCATTTTATGTAAACTACTAATTACTAACTTGTAACTTTCATCTCACTTTTCAGCGCAACATTCCACCTCCAGAAGAAAATGATGAACTAATCCTACCAGAATATGTGAGACTTTTTGAGAAACAAAAAAATAAAAAGAATAGTAATTGGGTAGATGATGAAGCTGAAAAAGCATATGAAAAGCTCTTGGGTTTACATAACGAACAACTAGAAAAACATGGTGTAGATAACCTTTCAACACCAGAGGCTTACACGATCATTTTAGGTCATAAATCAGGGTATCAAAGAGGGATAGGCCAAGGACCTCCACCTTTTACAGGTGTAAATGCTGGTGAGAAATATCAGTGCAGTGACATTGTCGATGAAAATGCTATAAATGCTCGAATTGAGGCTCAAGTTGAACAAAAAATTGTTGAGTTTTCAGCTAAAAAAGAAGTAAAGTTCGATAAAAGGTTACGAGCTGAATTAGATGCATACTCTAGAGAAAAAGAAGTGGAACTTCGAAAGAAAATTTAAGAGGAGTTAGAAAGTAAGTTGCGTAATAAGCTGCAACGAGATATGCAAAAGCAATTGCGCGAATGTTTGAAAAAGAGTTTTCCAACAGGATACCTGCTCAAACTGTTGTAAGTTTTACCTTGTTATCTGTTCAATTTTTTCTATTTTATATAATTTAATCTATACTTGTTCCATTGTAGCTAGAATGTATCTTGAATTTTACAGGATTCATACCCACCTTCAGTACTTGCTGAGACACATATATGTGAAAGGTTTTTAAGCCTTTCACATATTATATTTTCTATTTATTTTGACATTATTGTAAATGTCCTTTTATTAATATTTACTATTAAATATAGTTATTGCCAACTTTTAATATATCTTTTTATAGGAAAATCAAATTAGAAAGATGAAGTGCTCCATCTCTTATCAGTTGTAGATTAATATTGAATTTTTTTTTGACAGGTGAGCTAATTTTTGTACTTTTTATCTTCCAATTTACGCTTTATTAAATGTTTAACAGTTTCGTTAAAATTTGATCTGCTTGTTTGCAATAATATAGTGTGAGGTCTGCAATGCTTTGCATATCGATTTGATATATAGTTTGTGATCTTTTTGTATATCACAAACTTAGTAGCTTCATCACTTGTTTGTTTTTGGTGTAAATTTTTTGAACTTGAACAAGAGGATAGTAATGTATTTCTGTCCCTAAGCATGCTTACCTGACTATTAAATTTGATGAATTTTCATACGGTTATGTGAAATATAGTGTATCTCTAGCTTGTTCGTTCGTATGCGATATGACTAGGATGAGGCAGCTTCTTTAAAATTAGGCTGTGTTGGTGTTAACCCTTGAATATGAGAAATTTTTAGGTGAACCAAGTCCACCATGTAGCATTATGAACCATCCATTTAATACGTGACACGTGGCGTGATTATTTACATGAGCCAATTAATAAAAGGCACATTAAATCTAAATAAAACACATTAAATAATCATTAATGTGCCTTTTATTAATTGGCTCATGTAAATAATCACGCCACGTGTCACGTATTAAATGGATGGTTCATAATCCTACGTGGTGGACTTGGTTCACCTAAGAATTTCTCCTTGAATATTTAGGACATTTTAGTGTGGAACCTGTATTGCAATGGAAATATATGTGACAAATTGATATATGGCTGCTGTTGTTATGTGTAAGTGTGGCTTATGTTATAATAAATATTATTTTGCACTTTCTATTCATATAAAAAAATGAACTAATTGTTACTTTTTTTTATTTGTTTTAATTAGCAGGTTGTTAAAATTTTTGCATACAAATTTTATAAAGAGCTATGGAAAATGAAAATTGTATATTTTGCATCAAGTCACAGTTCTTCTTTTGGACAAGGGAAATTAGTATTAATTTGTGATATGAAATAAATATTTTTATTGATAAAACAAATTATAACTTGAGTATATTATTAATCACTGATCTTGGCCTCTATGTTATATAAACTTATGAGAAGATTGAATGTCTATTTAATATTAATTTTCTATAATTATGGGTTCCGCTATTTTAGTTAGTATAAAATTTATAATTGAAGATTAGTATATTAGCATACTTTTCAAATTGGATTGTTAAACTTTGATTACTGTTTTCATTAGTGGTTATTTATTATTTGCCAGGAATTGTATATAGATAATGGAAAAAACATACTAAATTTTTTCATTAGTGGAAAAATATTAGGGATTAGTAGTTGGATTAGTAATTGGATTTATCTTTTCTTGAATTTATTTACCCTTCATTAGGGATTAGTAATTGGATTTATATCTGTTTAAACGAATTGGGTTTATGGGTGTTTTCTCTTGCTATGTTTCAATTATTGTTCTTACCGCTTAAACTAAATTGATCACTTAGCTTATGCCTTGTCTTTTAGTTTTATCTCGAGAGAGTAAAATTAGAACATACCAATATAATTAAGAACGTAGGAGTTAATAGCGCGAGAGTGAATTAAATGTGCGTATTCGTAGGGTTTACTTCATAAACAACAATTGATTAGTAATTAGGTTAATTCTTGTGCGAGAGTGAGTAATAAGCCTTTTATTAATACATTGTTTGCTTTTATATGCAATTGCTCGAGAGAGAATTATAGGCGCTTTCGACTAGCCTGAACTTTAGTAGGACGATTCAATCCATATAAATCGAATACACAACATAATGAAAATTAATATTCCCTGTTTTTCATATATTTTTTAAAGCCGCAATTTAATTACAACATTAATTTGCTTTCTTTACAATAGTTTAATTTTGTCGTTTAATTTACTTATCATAATCAAAAACTATCTTTTTGAATATTAAAATTGAGAGTATGATAATTGTGTGTCTTTAGAAGATTTCTCTGTGGGTACGATATCCGGACTTCGCAGTCTCTATTACAGGTTGGCATACGTACGCTTGCGTATTTTTACCAACATTCCTTCGATCATTGATTGCAGCTTGACCTCGAGCATTTCACTTCCGTTACAGAGTTCTAGTGTAAGTATACTTACGTTTAAAACAAATCTCTTTAAATCACTTTCAAATAAAATGACTCATTACAAAATTCGTATCCAAAATCCCACTTAAACATTAGCAAAATTGTGCACTAGGGTGATGACGTCTCTCATCCCAAAGAGTTGCCATAACTCACCTTTCCGTTTGAACATAATGCATATGATGCATGTATGTAGTGATGTATTTCTATCAATGTCGTGGCAGTTATCAATGACTATTGTGGGTCTAGGCACAATTATACTTTCAAAATCGTTTAACCAAATAACTTTAACAAGTTGTAAACCTTTAGTTTTGTAAGTCCTCCAGACCTTAAACTCTATAACTACCAAGTTCTTCCATTTCCATGAGTTCATATTTCTTCGTCATTTATTCCTTGGCGCTTCTATCGAACGGCTCCGACAGTATTTGTCGCGACCCAATCTCATAGGCCGAGACCGGCGCTAGAGAATGGTAGTGATTGCTCCGAAACCCGTAGCAAGCCTGAAAACGTAAAATAATTTTTCGCTAATATCCAACATCTATCTACTGCAGCTCTAAGAGTAAAGTACAGTTTCTTTACATACTTTCAAAAATACAGACTTCTGGAAGTAGGATAGAAGTCCGTTGCTTCAAAAACGTCTTTCACCTGAAAGGGAAAGCTGTGAGGGGTCAGTATATGGGAATATACCGAGTGAGTTTTCATAGTTACTAACAAGCATTTAAATAAAACATAAAAATCGATAATATAAACGACTCGATCAAATGCAGCCAAGTAACTGATTCAGATGAAACCCTATTCTCCAAATATCTGTCGATATATGATAATAATGATGATAATCAAATCGATCGATCCGATTGGCAGGGTCCCGAGATAATTTAACCGAGTTCAACCTCTACCGTCACTTTATCCCAAGTTGTGGGTCCCGAGATAGTTCAACCGAGTTAAACCCATTGGATACGGGTCCCGAGATAGTTCAACCGAGTTAAACCTCGTATCCAATTCAATATATATTCCAACTTCGATACGATACGATATTCAATATTCGATAATATGGGCCTTTTTCATAACTTCTCAAATCAAAACTGGTGATCACACAGTCCTATTACCGCCCAATAGGAAGGCACGTTTCATCGTATCTATACTGGTTTCAAATTCAAGTATGAATGCAATTCAATATAAACATTCACGATATAAGCAAATGCAATATAAATAAATGATATAAAGCATTTGCGATGTAAAAACAATATACTTTTCAAATACTTGAAAAGTAAACAAACAAACTCACAGAAAACGCTTATCCAAAAACTTCAGTGCTCAGAAACGTCAAGCTTCTCGAGCTCTTGGTCCAGCTGCTTCTTGCCTCGCCGGATCTAAAACGATTGAAAATTGACAATTCAAATCAGAATCCTATTCTATGATTGACTCTAAACTCGAGACACGACATACTACTCTTATTAACCGTCGTGCTTCTCACGCGCATGCTCTGATAAACGGTATCTAACTCGTTTATGAATCGAATATTATTTCACGTTTAACCTCGTTAGGTTAACTATTCAAATTAATCGATAATCAATCAATTTCCAATCCCGATATGCGAATACAAAACGGGTATTAAAACAACACGATCGAGAATAAAAGGGTCCGGGTGCACGTTCGTGCCTTGGGGTGCACGATCGTGCACCTTTGGTGGTGCACATTCGTGCACCATTGATGGTGCACGGTAGTGCACCTTGTGTGCACGATCCCCATAATCGTTTTCCAGGGCATTCTGACGTGATATTAGCGTAAAAACGCTCTTAACACGCTAATATCGCTTAATCTAAGCTCAAATCATCCATTTTCAATCCTATAATCTATAAAACGATAAAATCGTTTCGTGGCCTAAAACTTTATCTCGATATTTAATGAAATTCATACATCCAAACGATAAAACGTCAAGCTTACCGTGATTTGCCACTGAAATACGATCGTTTCGAGTTGTAGAACGTCGGAAACGGACGAAAAACGAAATCGAGCGACGGAACCGTACGTTACGAACGAAAGAAATGAAATAGCTTCTGATCAATTATGGATCCTTCACTTTGAAGGATTCATTATTTTTATATTGGTCAATTTTTTCTTTGGTCTTTGAAACTTTTCAAAAGTTTCAATTTAGTCAAAATCCTATCCGCATCCAAATTTTAAACGGTCTCCGATTGACTCGAAACTTTTACCATAAATACTATAAATTATTTCACGAACTTTGGCGAAATACATTCCATTACGGGATTTATATTTTATTTTATATTAATTTTCTAAGTTAAATCCTTAAATCCCGCTAAATCGCTTAATAAAAATTATTCCAAATTCTATATATAATTAAATTAAATTCTTCTTAATTTAATTTATCGGAAATCTCGACACGTGGCACGACTTAATTATCTTAAAATATTTTAGGGTATTACAGTATCTTTGCGTTAATCGATGCTGAATACATAAGTCTTACTATCAAGTCATATCAATACTAATTGTCTATTTGCACGCAATAACACACATAAATCACAGACTTATATCCTAAACTGAAAGGCTGTAAACATTAGAAAATTGAAGAAAACATGCAAAAGAGAACACTCGGCTCCTATATGCTGTAGTAGTTCCTATGTCCTCAAACAACATCATACTCAATACGATAAGCAATGGTATCCTAGACCATTTCTCTGATAGCAACTTTCCACCGCCCAATTTTTGAATCGTGACCGGCGCTAGGGAATGTGAGTGTTAGCTCCGAAACCCGTAGCAAGCCTAAAACCATTAAAACTTTTTCACGATACAAACATACCCAAAAAGATAACATAGATCATAGGCATTAAACAACATACATATATACATAATTGTTGGGTATATCGATAACAAACTGGTGGGCATAAAAATTCTATAACCTCTTACGTACTTGCCCAACCATAACCATATACTAAGACATGTAAAACATATCTAAATCAAAAACATGGGCAACTAGCACCATGACAAACACATCATAAATGTAATCTATAAAATATATATACAGACATCAGATGTCTATATAAGCCATAAATAAAGCACTGATGTCATATGCCAAAAATGGTCTTTTATAGGCTACTGTAGCTCTACTAAGAAGTCATATACTGTACATGTAAAAAGAAGACTTCCAAAACAAGGAGTAGAAGTCTGGTCTGCCAAAAATTCTAAACACATTAAAGTTTAAACATAAACGGGTCAGAATATGGTGAGTGAGTTCACAATTACTAATGGTATTATATAAAATAACATTGTATATAATTAAAACTATTCTAAGCATAACTCACGTATTAGATCCGATCGAAACCTAATCTTATATTCATATTATGAACGGACTGAACTCAATTCATAATCTATTATATCAAAGCTCTTCGATATGAATGGTAAGATTTCGAGATAATTCAACCGACAAAAACTTGATGCTCAAAATTACAAGTGTACGATATCAATAAATCAAGTAATATAATGATAAGTAAAAGTCGAACCCACGAGGAATTGAATTTAGTACCAAAATAGTTAATTGTGAATTATTTGAACTAACAACAATAAGGTTTATGTGATTTTAATTAAAACTAATAAAAATAGAAAATAATAATTTAATGAATAAACAATAACGACAAATAACTCAGAATATTGTTTTTGTATGAATTATCGATACCTTATAAGTCTAACTTATATCAATCAATTTTAATTATTACATGCAATGGAGTATAGATCGAAAATTACTAAATCCCGCTTTCAGGCTAGAACTAGCTGATTGATTATAACCTGAGTACCCCGAATTATCTTTACTGTCACGGCCTACATGACAATAGAAAATAACCCACAATTATAACTAAAGCATTAAGATCAAGTTATCCACATAGACCACATAACGCAAACATGGTGGTCTGACTCATATTTTGTAATTATGTCTTAATTATATCTTCCGATTAAATTGCTTAAATCCCCACCTCATAATATATTCTAAGTTCATGTAATTATACAAGCATTAATCTCAATAAAAAAGGGTTGCAGTAACAAAGAAAGATTTAGATGATTAGTTTTCAGAATTTAAATCTAACATCCATGCTACTCACAATATTCCAAGTCAACTAATTTAGCTAGACATTCTTGTTTTAATTGAGAAAATCATAATAATAAACATAATTAATGCAAGCAATTGAAATAAAAATACTTAAATAAAAACCTGAAATTATTCGGAACACAACCCCCTTGAATCAAAGCTTCGAAGGTTTAAATCTTCAAATAAAATTAAGAACTAAAAGAAAATTAATCTAAGATAAATTGTCTGTAGAATAGAAAAAACAATGAAAAACTCGATATTACATATCCTTGAGTTGAGTCTTTATATAAGGGAAGTCCTAGTTGCGTTTTTCAATTCGAGTACAAGTCGAAGTACGAAACCAATCAAAATTAGAATTTTAGACAAAATTAACTCGCATGTCAATCTTGTCTGGGAAGAGCATCCTGTCGCTAGGCATGATTTACCTTGCTCGGCAAGAAGTGGCCACAGCAGCTCTTCCTGCCGAGCAACAGCTTTCTGCTGGCCAGCAGGATCAGTTTCCTCGTCAGGACTGATTTAATCGCAACCATAAACTTCGGACAACCATAACGTTTTGTACGCAACTCCAAATGACTTGGTTCTTGAACCATTGGAAACCTTGAGATGTCTAGGTTATTTCATATAAAGAATATAAATTTATTAGATATATCTAAGTATTCCTAAATATCCAATCACTAGAAAGGGTCAAATTTGCAAGTCATCCAATGCACCATGCAATTTGTCAATTTTCAAAACTTCATAAGCTGAGATGTGTAACTCCAAAATCTATAATTCTTGATGTTTTGGAAATATTAGGATGTCTACAACAATGCATATGAAGAAAAATCTGTCATTTGATGTCTTGACAGAGGACATAACTACCCATTCTTGAACAAGGATCAATTTGATATATTTTCTTCGTTTCTTTGCAATTTCCTTTGATTCTTGATCCATGAATTTCTTGCATAATTGAACTATAAAACAACACCTTTCCAAGCATAATTTACTCAAAATAGGAAGTATTAATAACAATCATACTTAGAAAATGCTATACAAAATATGCATATCAGCTAACCTATACCATGTGACATAGCCCCGGGATAGTTCCACCGAGTTAACTTAAGTTACTTCTTAAATCCAAAGTGTGAGTCCCGAGATAGTTTTACCGAGGTAATTCACTAGATACTGGTCCCGAGATAATTCCACCGAGTTAACCTCGTATCTATCTGTAATGCCCTGTAATTTTAAGTAATTAGAATATGCCACGAGGTCAAATTGGAGTAATCAAAATATTAAAAATAATATTTTGAGGTTTCGAATATTAAGAAAAATATTCGGAAAGACTAAGTTTAATAGTCAAATGGTAATAGTAAGATTTGACTATTCAAAGTTATTAAATTAAATCACGGGAAATAATTTAATAAATTTGGAATACGTAAATTTAATTTAAACGTAAATTTAATTTATACGTATCTCGAAAGGTATATCGTAATAATAGTAGTTTAAAATTTAAATCGGGAATTTAAATTTTAATAAAGGGATATTAACGGAATAATATAACAGAAAATACGACTGGACGTCGTAGATGAAAATATATTGTCACGACCCAAATTATTGAGCCGCAACCGGCGCTAGGGAACGGGAGTGGTAGCTCCGGAACCCGTAGCAAGCCTCAAACCACTATTAATTTTTCGCAAATAATAACAAATAACATTAAACAACGGAAGCAAATAAACATATATATAACATGTAACCAAATATTTACACTAACTGTTTAAAACCTCGCGGGCTCTAGTTACCGTACCCCGTACGAACTGGCCTCGCGGTACTATATACATCAGTTAGTGAAACAGAACATATCACCGGCATCTGGGGCCGTGAATAAAACATTCTAACCATAGCCTATCAAAACATATAAACATGACAACAATTGTATGTACACTCAAAATGTACTGCTGTTTAGGCTACGACTCTGTCAACGCGGGACCACTAATGCAGCACTCACAAAAGTCAGAAACTATACATACACAGCTGACTTTTGGACTTCAAAATTGACTTCTAGCTAAGTCCACATGCTAAGTACGTGAAGACATCAAAGGTGAGGGGTCAGTATTTGGGAAAATACTGAGTGAATATGCATTTACTAACGGTATTATTACAAAAACATAGCATCGCATTTCAAGAAAACAATAATATAAAATAATACATTTAAACAGGTATTTGATCCATTCGAAACCAATATCCTAGCATGCGACATAACTTTCAATTAATCGAATCATACTAATCCAGATAGTTCGATCCGGGAGTGCTCACACTCTACCCGTCGATCGCGACCCATCTCTTAATCCCAAAGTGTGAGTCCAACTCACTAGATACGGGGACTCCAGACTACACCGTAGCCGAGTGCTCACTCGTATCAAATTTATTATCCAACTTCGAAATTCATATTCATATCATGTCATACATGTCAAATCATTTCTCAAATGCAAACACACTAGACCGACTCGATACTAGTGATCACACAGCCTATTGACACCCAATAGGTAGCTAGTTTCTTCGGATCGCATACTAGTTCTCGTTTATAAAACTTAAGAAACATATAACATTTTAATCAAATCAAATCATATAACATGCGATGCGTGTAAACAGTATATATATACATCTATATAAAATAACTTGAATATATATAATACACGAAAGTAAAGTGCAACTCACTGTGACCGCTATCCAATCTATAATGCACTCGATATGCTGGTCAAACACTGTTAATCCCAAAACGTCTATCTCGTAGCTTGCCGGTACGTCTGGTACATATATAAAACAAATACACGTTTAGATTATAAACGTGAACCTCATAAACCTAACGTCCTAGGTTATAGATTTAGGTTTTCCCAATTCATTCTTATCGATTTCCAATTACGCGTTATATTTATTACAAAACTCTACTCATATCCTCCATGTTCTATGTCCGAGTTGCACATTTTCAGAGTCCGTAAGCTCTTATGGACTCAAGATATGATACGTCAAACTCCCATGCACCAACTGGGCCGAAAACAACCAAGGCAGCCTTGCCTTGGCGTTGGCACGTCGTGCCAAGCTGCACGTCGTGCCAAATTTTGGCACGTCGTGCGGCCGTCGTGCGGCCGTCGACAACAAGTTTAAACCTTCACAAAATCCATCAAAAACCCATTCTGACTTGCTTGAGACCTTCCCGCACATACCCAACATCATTTTTACACAAAATCCATATTAAAAACCATAAAAACGACGATAACGACGTGATTAAAGCGAATTCGATCCAATCGCAACGTCGCACGCCAAAACAGCCATCATTCATCCATTTTCTATAATAAAAACGTCAGACTTACCTTGTTTTGATGCTCAGGAAAGGTAGAGGACTGAATTCTGAAGAGATCGACACGAAAATCGTCCGAAACGGACGTCGAACGGCGAAACAGTGGCTTGACGAAGATGATCGGCGAAATGGATTTCAGTTTTTTGATCCTTCTCTATTGTTCTTCTGATTCTCTTATTCATAAACAATTCTTTATATATCATGGCTAAAAGGCCTCTTTAATCCTTGCTTTCTTTAATTAATACAATTCGTCCTTTAAACTTTTCTTTTATTCGATTTAGTCCATAACTAAATCAATTAACTCTTTAATCATAACTTATACGTATTATTTATGTTCGATAAACAATACGAATCCCAATATTAATATTTTCCCGTCAAAACTTATAAATTTCCATTTTTGAGACGTAGTGGCTAAATTACCACTTAAAGGACGACATTTTGGGGCTTTTCTCGATATTTTTCCTTCAATTCCAATCCTACTAAAGAACTGAAATATATTATTAAATTCCTTACATATAATCCTTTCTAAAACCGACCTACTAAATCTTTATTTTTCTTTAAATTCTTGGAAAACTATCCAATATCGCCACTCTGTTGACTCTAAACTGGACATGTGGTCCAGTTAGCTAATTAAATATTTTAAGGTGTTACATATATTGATAATTAGTATATCAATATACCATCCTAATTGGAGAGTTTATTATTTCGGATAAAATCCCGAAATCAAAAATGTCGAAACTCGGAAGCTTCGACGAGTAATTAAAGAAAATAAGTTAAAGATATAAATATAATATATATATATATATATATATATATTAAATAAAAAAAAGAAGAAGGATAAGAAGAAATGAGTGAGGCGGTGGAGAGTGGTGGCCAAGTTAAGGAAAGATATCCACTTTAGTCCCTAAATTTTAACTTCAATTAGTTTTTGATTATTAACTAATTAAGTATTATTTGTTAATACAAATTAAAAATTAATAATTTATAAGTCCCGAGTGAATAACTTTGATGTTAATACTCGCGAAATAATTTAACGAAGCTACCGTCAAATTTTTATGAAATTTGGACGTAGTAATTTTATTCAAGCGGGACTGATTTAGACCTAATAAATCTTCTGAGATTTATTAAAAATAAAATATAAGTTGAATGCGAATAAAAATTATATTTTTATTCGTTTTTATATTTTATTGGATTTTTGGGTAAAGTTTTGCGGAATTTGAAATTAGTCTCTGTTTGGACTATGGACGACTAATTAAAATTAGAGTTAAAGTGCATGATTGAGCTAATATCAAATGGTACTTTAACCATTTGAGTATATAAGGTTTCAAGTGAAACCATTTGAAGCAGAGGCTTCATAATTTCTTCTTTTTCTCTTTCTGTTCACGCACAAAACAGCGAGAAAAGATAGGGTTTATGCGGCGCGATTTATTTTGCGATTCCGACTCCGATTTCTTCGATAATCCACACGTATTCGAGGTAATAACTGCTAATTTGAATTCGGCTATTTATAGATTGGATTATAATTAATATTATAACGTCGACCGTATCGAATCGAACGTTTACGTATTGATTTTACATTCCGATTGCGGAATTGGATAGATTTGAGTGTGAATTAGTGTTTGGGATCGAAAATAGGCGTTTTAACACGTCGGAAAGCCCGGGAAACTGACTTTCCGGGGCTGTGTGCAAGTATATGGGCGGACACTCCTCTCAGAGTGTGCGGACGGACACTCCTCTCAGAGTGTGCGGGCGCACACTGAGAGTGTGCGGGCGCACACTGAGAGTGTGCGGGCGCACAGTCTGTTGCGCAACCGCACACCGCTTTGTTTGGTATTCCTTTGACGTTTTCGACCCGTATTCATGTCCAACACTCAAGATTGATTTGAATGGTATTGAGTTTGAACTAGATATCCTATAATGGGATTAGTTTAAACGCTATAAGTTAAGTTTTGTTAGATTAGACTTGATAAGTCTATTCTTAATATGTGTGCGGCGTTTTAATTATATCTAGATGCAACGAGAGTCGATCCGCCGAGTCAAGACACCGAGGTGTTTGACTAAGTGGACTATCAGGAGCATACGTTTTGGGAGCGAGTTCCGTGAGTTTTACTTTGTGGTTTTTACTTTTGAATATTTATATTTAAACTGTTTTAAATAAAAAATCGCACTAGTATAACTTAACCATGAAAGATCCATTGGAACAAGTTTTCTATTGGTTGTCAATAGGACTGTGTGATCACAAGTAGTGTTTCTCGATACGAGCCTGTATCTGACATAGAGGTCAGTTAATGTCATTGGGCGTTGGAAGTGCTAGCGACCCTGACTTAACAGTCTGAGACGGTAGTAATGGTTACGGTCACAGGCAATAC
This sequence comes from Mercurialis annua, assembly GCF_937616625.2. NCBI lineage: Eukaryota > Viridiplantae > Streptophyta > Magnoliopsida > Malpighiales > Euphorbiaceae > Mercurialis > Mercurialis annua. The sequence continues at coordinate 31,222,984 of NC_065577.1, read as the reverse complement.
TGTGATGGCAGTTTCACGGTTACGGTCCAGACACCCGGCTTAAACGGCAGTGATTCAGTTCACGGTCTAAGGCCTATATTGTGTAGATTGAGACACATACAATAGTATGACTTGTAGGGTTTCTTTTGGATCGACTAATTGGTAATATTTTACATATACAAATGTTTTATGTATATGCGATTTGAATATTCAAATGTAAATTGCAGACTCACTCAGAAATATTTAAATTTCTGACCCTCCCCAATGTTCACCTTTCAGGTTATCAAGGTTTGAGGTCGGACTTCCATAATAATTTCGGAAGTCAATGTCAAACATACCTCTAGAGCTGCAAGTAGTTGGGTACTGGAAAGTCTGTCTGTCTGTTTACAGTAGTTCAAACTGATAACAACACAGATAAACAACCTCTAAAACACCACATAAACCGGGTAAAGTACACCATAAAAACAACCAACCAACCAAGCAAGACACAGACAAACACCAACTCGGCCACACCGAACAGAACATAAGAAAACATCATAATCCCAGAAACAATCTCGGTCACACCGAACAGAACAAATGGAAACATCATAATCCTAGAAACAATCTCGGTCACATCGAACATAACATAATGAAACACTATAACCTCCGAAACCATCTCGGTCGCACCGAGCAGCACACAGAAACACCATCTCGGTTTTACCCGAGTTGGCCTTTCATCGTATAGCGACAATACTATCAGAACGTACCCTGACATCCCAGACAATATATGCACAGACAAAGAGAATGAAATCAGGTCTGTCGGCCCAGACAAAGAGGAACAACACACATAGTATAAAAAGCTAAGAAAAAGTAGGTAAGAGGTTTAATTCTCTTTTTCTCTCAACTCTTAACTACCTTTCACTTCTTATTTGAATTATTACTGATTAGACCGTCGGAGTGGTCCGCCGGAATCCCATTCCGGCGCCCTTCTCACGGTTGTGCTGTGCCTTTCAGGTGTAGCTGCGGAGCTGTCGTCAAATCCGAACGTCGCCGCCGTTTCACAAGTTATCATTTGGCGCCGTCTTTGGGAAAGAAAGTTAGAAAGTTTCCCCCTTTCTATTCTACCAGGAAAAAATAGGATGAGCAGAGCAGAGAGAGATGATCCCGGCACGGGAGATAATAACACACTCAGCAATAGAATGGGAGAGGGGCTCAACGCGCCGCCACGAGGAGCCACGGGGGAAAGTTCCTTCTGCCCGGCCACAATGTCAGGGGGCGGTATTCATCCCGGCACTACATCGGGAGTTACCACCCAATACCCGTGGGGAATGCCACTACCGAGAAACGTTCCTCCCACATCATATTTCACCCCCACGCAGCAAACCACTCAAATTTTTTCACTAAGGCCAGGCATGACCCCCATCAACCTTTCGTTCACTCCGAGCACCACCCTGACTCCCAGACCTACCACAGAAATTCAGAACCCCACGCTAGCGCAAATCCAAGAATACATCGAATTTCACACTCGGCAACTGGCTTTCCTCCAGCAAGTACAACAAGCCCATGCTAAGCCAACGACCATAGCAACATCCCAAGGCAACATTACCACCTCACCATACGTACCGACCACACCACCCCATCCACAAGAATTTTACCCAGACCAGACAACACCCAAGGAAACAAACCACGAGAAGAATCCACGTGAACAAAACCCCAAGGAAGGAATACTAGCCGGACACAGAGCCCCGGAAGGACCAAAGAAAACGCCCAAACGAGTCGAAATCGAGGAAAGCGTGCACAGCTCTAGAGCCGAGTCACCAAAGAAAAAGAATCTGGAATAGGAAATTACTGAAAGGGTTAGAATCGAAATGGAAAAATTCAGGAGAAAAGAGCCGAGAAACACAAGTTTCTTAAACATCGGAAACCCACTGTCTACCGAGATACGGGAGGAACCTTTCCCTTTAAACTACAAAACACCGCAATTAGACGACTACAATAGAACAGGGGATCCGGTCACACACTTGAGCTGTTTCCAAGTAGTCATGATGGTACAAAGTTTGTCCGAAGCCGCCGACTGCAAGCTTTTTCCAACAACCCTAAAGGGACCGGCGGCAATCTGGTATCAAAGTCTGAAAGAAGGCTCTATTCATAGTTTTGACGAGTTAGCAAAAGCTTTCCGAACTCATTTTGCACCGAGCATACAGCGAAAGAAAAAGTCCAGCGACCTAAAACTCTGCTACCAGAAACCGGGAGAAAGTCTACAGAGCTACATTGCCAGATTCAATGCCGAGGCTGTCGAAGTAGGAAACTTGAACGACGATACCGTGATAGATGCAATGAAGGACAACACGACAATGATGGCCTTCAGGGACAACCTGATAACGAATCCGGTGCAAACTTACTCCCAGCTCATGGACCGAGCATGGAATTACATAAATCTGGATGAGGAACAGCGACGAAAAGCCGCACAAACCACAACAGAGTTCCAAACACCAAGGCCTATTTTTAATCAGTCGGGTAGGCAAGACAGGTTCAGGCCAAGAAACCAATAACAAGTCGGTCCACAACGAGTAGAGCCACACCGACCAGTGAAAGTAGAAGACCAAGCCTTCATTCCACTTAATACACCAAGATCACATATCCTAATGTGGATACAGAATAACAATGAGCCAGTGAGATACCCACCCAAGCTTCAGCATGAGGGAGACAGGAAAAAATACTGCCAATTTCACGATGGCCATGGCCATGTCACAGATGAATGTGGAAGTCTAAAAAAAGAAATCGACCGATTGGTGCAAGTCGGTCGTTTAAAAGACTTTGTCGCACAAAACAAAAATTATAGCTCGGGGGGAAGCTACCGAGGCGAGCATAGTGGAAAGAGAGAGGAGGCACCACCCGCCAAAAGACAAAATGTATCAGGAGTGATAAACACTATAGCAGGCGGTATGGCCGACCCTGAATACAAACGAGGAAGACGCAAAAGGCAAAAAATAGTGATGAACATATCAGTAGCTAAACCTCTACCCGAAGTAAGTTTCAGCGCAACTGATGGCGAAGGAATAGATTTTCCACACCAAGACCCTTTGGTAATCTCGGGTCTAATCGAAAACTTTTGGGTAATGAGGCAACTGATCGATGAAGGGAGCTCGGTTAACCTCATCACGAAGCAGGCATACCTCAGTATAGGATGCTCCATCCTAAATCTCAAACCGGTCAAAACCCCACTAGTCGGACTGGGAGGAACACCGGTACAGGCAGAAGGAGTTGCGGAACTGACGGTGGAAGTGGGAAAAGAAAATGGCTCACCAGGAGGAGGCCTGGTCGGTATCACAAAGAAGTTCAAAACATTATTCATGGTCGTAGACATGCCACTTGCTTACAACGTCATACTCGGCAGACCAATGTTATACAACACCGGGGCGATCACATGCATCAAATACCTGTGTATGAAAATACCAACCGAAGAAGGAGTGGTGACAGTTAAAGGAAGGCAAGACATAGCCAAACAATGCTACTTGGTATCAATGAAAGGAGTATCAGAAACCTTGGCCATAGAAACAATGGAGATACCAGACTCGGATGAAGGCAAGCTCGAACCACACGGAAAGTTAGAAAAAGTAAATCTGACAGGAATAACGCCAAGATCGGTCCAGATAGGAGCAGCGCTGCCCAAACTAATAAAACAAGAGATAACCGACATGCTGATCAGGAACGAAGTCGAATTCGTCAACACCCCGGGCGAGATAGAAGGAGTTGATCCGGCAGTAATATCACATAAGCTAAATGTCGATCCAAAACACAAGCCAGTCAAACAAAAGAAAAGAGCCTTCGCAGTAGACAGACAAATCGCCATCAGAGCCGAAGTAGACAAATTATTAGCAGCAGGTTTTATCAGAAGAGTGTATTACCCGGAGTGGCTATCAAATGTGGTGCTCATAAAAAAGACAAATGGAAAATGGAGATTATGCATAGATTTCACAGATCTAAACCGAGCATGCCCCAAGGACAGCTACCCCCTGCCAAACATTGACCAACTGGTCGACTCAACCAGCGGCTATGAAGTCTACTCGTTCATCGATGCAGCCCAGGGATATCACCAGATTCCAATGCACAAAGAAGATGAAGAAAAAACAAGTTTTGTAACCGACAGCGGCACATACTGCTACAAACAAATGTCGTTCGGATTAAAAAATGTGGGGGCAACCTACCAGCGACTAATGAACTTCGTGTTCAAAGACCAGATCGGTCGGAACATGGAAGTTTATGTCGACGACATCATTGTCAAGTCCAAAAAAGTAGAAGACCACGCAAAAGACCTGGAAGAGGTCTTCACTAAGCTCAAAAAATACAAACTCAAGCTCAATCCGGATAAATGCGCATTCAGAGTCCCAGCAGGAAAATTCCTCGGATACCTCATATCCCAAAGAGGCATCGAAGTAAACCCGGAAAAAATAAAGGCAATCTTGGACATGAAGGCACCAAAATCGGCCAAGGAAGTTCAGAAGCTCAACGGTAGAATGACGGCCCTCGGTCGATTCGTGTCCAACTCGGCCAAGAGATGTTTCCCTTTCTTCAAAACGTTAAGAAACGTGCAAAAATTCGAGTGGACTGAAGAATGTCAACAATCTTTTGAGGAGCTCAAAAAGTTCCTAAGTTCGCCGCCACTCCTCGGACGACCCGAAACAAGAGAGATACTATATCTATATCCGAGCATCACGATCGAAACAGTGGCGTCGGTACTGGTCAAGGAAGAGGCATCCGAGCAGAAACCGGTGTACTACACAAGCAAAGTATTAAAGGGGCCCGAGCTCAGATATAGCAAAATTGAAAAATTTGCGTTGGCTCTAGTCCTGACAATTGAAAAACTAAAAAGATACTTTCAGGCCCACACGGTAATAGTCCGAACAAACCAACCTCTGAAAAGAGCACTCGCACGGCCAGAAACGTCAGGACGACTGATCAACTGGTCAGTCATGATAGATCATATGACATCAAATATGAACCACGAACAGCAATGAAAGCTCAAATCCTGGCCGACTTCGTAGCAGAAACCACAACACACGATCAACCCTCCGAGGTAGACAAGGGTTTGGTCAGCTGGACATTGCAAGTAGATGGGGCATCAAACACAGCCGGAGCAGGAGCAAGCATGATTCTAAGAGGACCACATAAGATAAAAATGCAAAATTCAATCCACCTCAATTTCCCGACCACCAACAATGCAGCAGAATACGAAGCCCTAATAGGCGGACTAAGAATGGCAATGGTAGTGAAAACCGAGTACATCAAAATTCAGAGTGACTCTCAATTGGTTGTTAACCAAGTACTCGGTTTGTACGAAGTAAAGGATCCAGAAATGAAAAAATACGTAGACCGGGTCAAAGAGTTACTTGCAAACATCACCGAAGAAGACGGAAAATGGTAACTAGAACAAATACCTAGAGAAGAAAACACAGAAGCAGATACATTGGCAAAAGTCGGAGCAGCCAAAGATACAATACCAGGCGTGCCTTGCTCGGTACAAAATTTTAGCAGTGTCCAGAATCCAGAAGCAACATTCCTCATCAACCCAATGGACCAGTGGATGGAACACATCATAACATACATCGAAAACGGGATCCTACCCGAAGACAACAAAGAAGCAAGAAAAGTCAAATGTCGGGCACCACACTTCTCGTACCGAGACAGAACTCTCTACAGAAAGTCATTCTCACACCCCTGGTCCAGATGTCTCACAGTAGAAGAAGGCAAATATGTCCTAGCCGAAATACACGAAGGACTATGTGGAAGCCACATCTCACACCTGGCACTCTGTCGAAAGGCCGTCTTGCAAGGTTATTATTGGCCGACACTGGCACAAGATGCAGCAAATATGGTACAAAAGTGCGAGAAATGTCAATACCACCAAAACGTGCATCATCAACCAACAACCGAGCAAAATCCGATAATAAGTCCTTGGCCATTCAGCATGTGGGGAATAGACATAGTCGGGCCTTTCCCAACAGCAAGTGGACAGAGAAAATTCCTGATGGTAGCAGTGGACCATTTCTCAAAGTGGGTAGAAGCCGAAGCCGTTTCTACTATAACAGAAGCGCGAGTACAAAGTTTTGTCCGAAGAGAAATCATCTATCGTTTCGGGATCCCAAAGATCATCATAACCGACAACGGAAAGCAATTCGACAACAAAAATTTCAGAGAATTCTGCACAGAAAAAGGGATCGATATAAGGTTCACATCAGTCACTCAACCACAGAGCAACGGGATGACCGAAGTAACTAACAGAACCATTGTCAACGGTTTAAAAAGACGACTAGACGAAGCAAAAGGTCGATGGGCCGACGAGCTACACAGTGTCTTATGGTCATACCGAACCACGCCGAAAGCAGGCACAGGAAGAACCTCATATAGTCTAACTTATGGATGTGAGGCAATGGTACCAGTAGAGATAGGCATGCCAACCGTTAGAGTCCAATATTTTGACGAGCAATAAAACGAAGAAAGCACCAGACTCTGCCTCGACCTACTAGAAGAACGAAGAGAGCAAGCCTTGCTACACATAGAAACATACAAGCAAAGAATGGCAACACATCACAACAAAAGGGTCAAACCCCTAATATTTGAAATAGGAGATCTCGTACTGAGACGAGCCGACATAGCAAAAGGCAATGCAGGAGTATCTAAACTCGGAGCTAACTGGGAAGGACCCTACCAAGTCAAAAAAGTTGGAAAAGGAGGAGCCTATTACTTAACCTACATGTCAGGGCGAGACCTTCCAAGAATCTGGAATGCCAGAGTTCTTAAACGATTTTACCAGTAGACAACATTCAGGTTATCAAGTATGTCAGGGGTTTTTTCACTTGCATTTTGGTCAAAATTGGTTGTAGGCAAAAATGCAAGTTTTTCCCCTATCAATAAAGAAAAAGAAAAAAGAAACAAACGAGTCAAACCATAGCATAACAAAATTCGAAGCTATTGCTTTAAACCGAGTTAAGCCATAGCTTAACAGAACTCGAAGCTATTGCTTTAAACCGATTTAAGCCATAGCTTAACAGAATTCGAAGCTATCGCTTAAAACCGAGTTAAGCCATAGCTTAACAGAATTCGAAGCCATCGCTTTAAACCGAGTTAAGCCATAGCTTAACAGAATTCGAAGCCATCGCTTTAAACCGAGTTAAGCCATAGCTTAACAGAGCTCGAAGCTATTTCTTTAAACCGAGTTAAGCCATAGCTTAACAGAACTCGAAGCTATTGCTTTAAAGCGAGTTAAGCCATAGCCTAACAAAATTCGAAGCTATTGCCTAAAATCGATTTAAGCCATAGCTTACACAATTACAAGTAATAACTTAAAATACAGCAAAAGACAACGATAATAAGAAATCAAAACCGACATGACTCAGGAAACAAAAAATAAAGTACGATCATACACGCAACAAGAAGAATAAAAACCGATATATCACTTAATCAACATGTTCTTTACAAAAAAGGACAAAAACATTCAATCTATTACAGCGTTGCTAACATGATCGGGAACCGACAAGGCAGCCCCAGAAGAAGTACCATCATTCTCATTTAGGTCAGCCTCCTCATAATGCCGAACCTCTAGAAGCAAAGTCGGGGACGAGACAACCACTTCATCAATCTCCTTCAAGGTACCAGCACCGACCTTGTCAACCCCAGCCTCATCTACTCGCTCGGTTGCAGCAACATCAACCTTCGGAATGATAACAGTATCGGGTTCGGGTGTCAGAATCTTCCATCAACAGGAATAGCAGCATCTCCAAGCTCTTTCCGCAGCTGGGCCGCAAAATCCTCAACATTTTTCTCCTCAGAAAACAAACCTTCAGCTTGATCAGCAAGTTTCCGATCAGCCTGCAACTTCTGATACATACCATCCATGTCAAGATACAAAGACGAAGGATCAACATCAGCCCGAAGAAGCAGCCCAACACGCTCTTTCAGATCATCTTCCATAGCATCTGTCAGACGAGCAAACTCCACCATCATATCCACACACGCTGAGTCTCCACAATCTTAGTCGTATCATCGAGTATGTCATGTAAGCGCATGTAACTCTGATCATGACCATCAATCGTCTCCTGAAAAGCAGCTTTCTCCTTATCAAATGCCTCGGTTAGCTGCATCCGAAGTTGCTCTTTCTCCTTATCAAAAGCTTCCTTGGCAAGAACAAGCTCGACTCTTTCCTTCTTCAGGACGGAGATCTCCTCGTTCAGCTTCTCAATTTTAGCATTAAATTTTTCAGTATTGCTCGTCAAGACGGACTCAACATTAGCCCTCTGAATTTGCTCCTTCTCCAAATCAGCAACAGCCATGGTCAGCTTCCCACGATCCAAGGAAGCCTGAGCAGTCAAATCTTCTTGAAAGGCCCGTGCCCCCAAAAGATGGTTTATTAACAACACAAACCGACCAAAAACTCAGTGAAACAAATTAAACAAAAACTAAAAAGGAAGAAACGACAAATAAGATTAAAGGACGTACCTGGAAAGAAAGGGACACGCTGGTGTCAAGAAAATCCTTGGGCGAGGTTACCGACAAAGCCTCCCGGTCCCGAGGAAGGGATACCATCTTCCCTAGAAAAACTGAAGTCGACAAAGAATCAACGGTATCTTCCATCGACTTAGACTTCAAATAACGAGCAAGAAACCGAGGAGACAGCTTCACATCATCCTGTCCAACTGGAGTAACCCCCGAATCACCCAGCTTGGCCTTTTTATTCGAAGGAGACAGCTTCTTCTCCATCCCGGGCGCACTCAACCCCACAACAACATCAGCACCTCCAGGAAGGACCACAATATCCTTCACATGAACAGCCGAGCAAGGCTCTTTCCCTTTGTCCAAAATCTTTCTCTTCAACGGTTTGGAAGGAGGAGGCACTGAAGCCAAAGGTATAGCCGGGGTTATAGCCGGGGCCCCCGACATAACTTTCTCCATCGGTTTCGGCTCATTCCTACCCTTAGCGGTAGACGGGTCCTTAGTAGCAGCACCACCACCCTTCCTCCGAGCAGCGTTTAAAGCACTCATGTTAAACACTAACAAAAAGAAACCATTAGCACACCAAAAAAAAAAAAAACACACTAAAAATAAAGCAAAACGAAAAACCGAGAACAATCTTCCCGCTTCGGGTCAAACTTAACAATGGGCAGTTTCAGTATAAGGGAGTAAGTATTTATTGGACCAGTCGTCTTCAAAACGTCCTGGAGAAGTCTATGGTTCTCAATCCCAGTAGCATCCCGCCTCAATAGAGTCACGGGAGAGGTACACAACCACCGCTGAGGCAGGTCGGCAAAAGCAGTAGGATGATAGATCCGAAACCAATCTCCCCTAATCCTCTTAACCGAAGTAGACAGTTTCTCTATAACATGCCTAGGTTCCGACTTAAGAATTTTGAAGGAAGAAAAATCATAAGCACCGCCGAATATAAGACCATAAATACTGGCAAACAACTCTACCGAGAAAGGAATCCTACAACGTCGGCATAGCCGACGAAGGCATAAGAAATGCCTAATACCGTTCGGGTGAAACTGGCTAAGAGGCATGTTATAAAATTTTAAGAAGGCCACTAAGTCGGTTTGAAGAGGAATGCGAACACCCGAATGAAGGTGTTCTACGCTTACCACTATATAATTCGGCTCAGCCAGATCGTTTATTGTTAGACCAGGAGGGGACAGTTCAAACCGATACCCCTCACGCAGGTTTATTTGGGAAACGAGATAATCTAGATATCCTTGGTTCAACTCGGCGAAGGCATTCTCCATCCTAACTCGCCGAGACTCAGCAGTTTTACTACTCCTAGGTCTAACTCGTCTCGGTTTAACAAAGGAGGTTGCTTCCGAACAACCCACGTCCTCTACCTTACGAAGGACCTCAACGGATCGCCCCTTGGCCGAGTCAGAAAGCTCGGCCTCTGATTTATTTCCCCCAGAGGTACACCCATCCGAGTTACCCTCCTCATCATAAACCTCCAAAAAATCATTCTGGGAATCCTCTACAGAAGACATTATTCAAATAAGAAATAAAAACACAAAATCAAACAATCAACTACCCACCTATACCAACCCAGAAGAAAGAAAACTCAAGAACACGAAGAACAAACAGAAAAAAGATGAAGAAATAATAATAAACAAGATCAAAACCAAAGAAAAGAAGCAACTTACTAATGAATATCTTCAAAAATACGAAAGTAGACACCAACAAAGGAAAGAAAAACGAGAGCAAAAGAAGGGAAAAAGAAAATAAGCAGAGAAGAGTAAGGATTTTTATAAGAGCCGAAACAGGACAACTGAAACGACACCTCAATAAATGTGCTAGTGGATACCAGATGTCAAACGATGTCATTAAAGAAAGGACACGTGTCAAAAAAGCGTATTAAACAAGGAAGCAAACCAAAAGGCAGGAGAAGCCAACCCAGCAGGCTTACAACCAATCTAAAGCAAAACCAACTAAAAACACAACCAATCTCGGAGCTGTCGTCAGATCCGAACGTCGCCGCCGTTTCACAAGTTATCACAAGCTATTTTGATAAATTCTAATTTGAACTACTGTATATATATATATATATATATATATATATATATATATATATATATATATATATATATATATATATATATATATATATATATATATATATGATTAAAAAGTTGCGTGTTCTCTAAAATGCTTTAACCAGTTGTTTGAGAGATACACTGGTTTCATGTTTTTAGCATTTTAGGATTGTATTGAAAACGGAGCATGTACGTCATATGAGATTGATGTTTGCTCTCTGATTTCTTGAATTACAATCGGGGTTTTAAGAACCCAGTTTTCAGAAATGTGTTTTCGTTAAACGAGAAAAGATTTTAACGGTATTTTCTGAAAACAGATGATACATGATGTATGGTCTTGAATTGCGATCGCGTTTTTAATAAAGATGTTAAAGTACTTCTGCAACGAGGTTGCAAACCTTTTTATGTTTTAAAATACGAAAAAATTAAAAAGGATTTTAGGCTTACTACGGGTTTCGGAGCTACCACTCCCATTCCCTAGCGCTGGTCGCGACCCTCGGATTTGGGTCGTGACACTATCATATACCAAAGTTAGTCGATTCTGACATATATGACTTACCCAACATCGGTGATCACACAATACTATTGACGCCCAATAGGTAGCCGGTTCCCTCAGATCATTACTCTGGTTTTAATACTTTTAGGCAAATAACTATACGATAGATATTTCTATAAACTGATATAATATATAATGCGTTTCATATCATATATCATATAACAAATAGCTTTATATAATAATTCACGTAAGTAACATGTAAACTAACAGTGACTACTACTCAAAAATCCATAGAAAGGACTCGTCAATCGATCTCTTCGATAAGCAACCTTGTCGGTCCGGTAGTACTTCAGATACTCTATTGCAATTAAATATCAATATACGTTTAACTCATAAACTCTACTTCTAGTGATAAACCCTAGGTTTAAGACTAGACCGATATCAAGTTTTCATACAACTTCAGATAATCAAAATCCTAATTGACTTAACTTGTTTATTACTTAAAAACGCAATCTCATATGTTCCTATAGTTCAATTATAAAACCCTTATCTTTTCTTAGTCCGAAACACTTTAAAAGTCCATTCAAATCAATCTCGGGTGTCAAATACGAATATGGGTCGAAAACGTCAAAGGAATGTTAATGGGATCGTTGTGCAGTCGCACGACAGACTTTGCGCCCGCACAGACTCAATTAGAGAGTGTGTAGCACAAACCATATGTGCGCCCTCACATAGTGGCTGTGTGCCTGTACAGCTCTACTGTGCAGTGCACATTTCCAATTTCTCTCTCCCAGGCCAAAATCGACTTACTACAACCCAATTTTCCGCTATTGAAAAATATATAACATACATATCAATCCAAAAACGTATTCAAAATGCTATATTAGACTAAAAAATGCTCAAACAATACGAATCGCATTAAACCCTAACTCTACATATCAATATAACTCCAAATTCACCCAAACAAATCATAAACCGTCAAACTTACCTCGATTACCCGCTGAATCATGAACGTTTCAATTCAAGAAACGTGAGTCAAAAACGCAAACCCTAGACTTGATTGAAGATGGAGGCAACAAAAGATGAAAATGAGATGAAAATTAGGTTTATATAACCTAATTTCATTTCTCAAATTCAATATATACGTGTGGCTAAATTTCCATTTAGCTCAAGCAGCTTTATCTCGTATTTTAACTCAATTTCTTAATTAACGTCCATGTCCAATTTTAAGACAGTCTCGAAATTTCAAGAAACTTTAACGATAAATACTTCAAAAAATTTCACGGACATTGACTTAAAAATTATTAAGCCGGGACCTATATGTTATTTTATATTAATTTTCTTAACTTTTAGTTAGTCCTACTCGCATCTTACGAATAATAATTTCCAAATAAATTATTTTTTCGCGACTAATAATAACAAACCCATTCTGGTCTTATTCCATACAAGATAACCCATTGTCGACCTTCTTGACTTAAATTTCTATAATACCCCGTGTTTTTTGTTGACTATTTTCTTCCGTTGTTTCTGGCATGGTTGGACTCGGTTTAGCATTTTTGAAGTTATGGTTCAGTCCCTTCGCGTCACTGGACTCGGTGCCCAGCATTTAGCCCATTTTGGGAATAATCATGTAAGGCGCGACAGAGGGCGCGACAGGGCCAACGCGCCTTACGTCGTGCCCTATTTGAGAGAAGAGGGGAGCAATGGATCGTCGCACCTCACGACGCGCCCGCCAATCGTGCCTTGTTGTCAATTATTGAGTGGGGTATATAAATAGACCCCATATCTCGACCTAAACACTCCCTAAACTCATTTTAGACCCTAGCTGACCCTTTTCACTAAAATTCACTGTTTTGATTCGTAATCCATCAATTCCTTATCAATTCATTGGTTTCGGTAAGTATTCCCTCGCTCTGTTCATCCTTATTCGCTTGGTTGTCATTTTATTGGTAATGTGACTTATTATTCACATTGTTACAGTGATTTCCAGGGGGCTGCCCATGTACCCAAACCTCCTTTCAAATATGTTCTTGTTCTTAGAGTGTTGTTTATGTGTTACTCGTTCGTGGTACGTATCGATCCATACTTCTTGATGTCAATAATGTCTGCTGAATTTGATGGTCCTTTTATATTGTTTTGTGCATGTTGATTCTGGAAATAAATTATTGGATTGATGTTTTATGATTACAAGGTTTGTTTATTTAAGTTTATCAATTGTTAATTTGTAGTATGATTAACGCGATTCATGTATTCGTTGGGGATGATGTTTGTCACTGTTTTGGCGATATTTAACGGCTGAGTTCACATGGCTTAGGGCTAAGATGACATGTTTAGATTCATGTTAAGACTATTCATACAATTGTTGAGTTATATGTTGGATTTATTGTTTGAATCATAAATGTTTGTGTTCGATTGTTCGTTCTTGATTCAACGTGCGCAGTTACTGCCATGGTTATCTGCGAGGCTGTTCATATTGGTATTATCACAATGATATTGTTAATGGATCGAGACTTGTGATTTAGGCTTGGTTGTACAAGTCTTTGATTTTGGCAAAATGTTGAATCATGATTAACTCGGTTGTTTGAATGCTTTTGAGTTGTTAGTACTTGTTGGGAATTTAATATGCATTATAGCTTATGGGTGAATGGTTGAGTTCCTTGGTTTTCAAATTGGTTATATTGAAAAGGCTTTGCGAATTTTATAATTTGGTTTATACGTTGGTATTATGAGTCGGGTTAGACTTGGATCACCCGACATGTGAGAAGAAACCGAGCAACCTTGATGACTCAGTTGAATGACCACTTTGGGATTTTACCATGGATATAATGTTTTGAACCTAATTATAAATTGATCTCCGTATTGTGTGTTAAAGGTGGGAGCTCAACTAGACTTAACTTGTTGTTTAATTCTGGTGATTGATTAAATGGTGTGCTTATGATATTATTGTGATTGTGCTTTGGCTTGTGTTGTGCTAGTGCTATATGGTGTCAAGTACTCCTTAGAGTTAAGATTAATTTTAATCCTTATTTGTGTTATCTTAGACTCGTTAGCTTCTCGTGCTTACGAGTCAACCCAGGGTTAGGTGCTTGCAAGGAGTTTCACATGGTTTAGCAAGCAGTGAGTTTGTATTATCGTTTACCGCTTTATTAAATAAAGTATATTATTTTGAATATCGTATATGCAGTATTGAAAAGGGTTTTTAACTCTTTATGGATCTGAATTGGAACAAGCTACTCGATGGGTATCATCGAGACTGTGTGCACCGATTATGTATATAATTGGCGGATTATTATCTGGATACTTTGGTTTCGGCAGAGTTATCTCTGGCCTACTTTGGTTTCGATGAGGATGTGTTCTCGTCTATTTAATATTGATTTAATACTTATCCCATAATAAATATTTTATATACAGTAAAGAATGTTTTGTTTAAAAGGTTTTTCACTTAATAAATGTAAACGGTAGTATGAACTCGTCTTAATATAATTAGCCCCTTTGTTTAACCATTTTCAGGTTTTCGGTTTTGAGTGAGTCGCGGACCTCCATTTGATTGATTCCTCGGAGGTTTACTTTGTTTTGAATAAAGAAGTCAAACTCATTTTATATTCTTAGACCGCAGTAGTATTAGTTGTGTCTTATTTATTTATTTATACTATTGCTTTGCCAGTTGGTCTGGTTATTGTTTTACGTATGTTGGCATGATAATTATTCTGGAATATGATACCCTTATTATATATGCCATGTTGTTGGAGTCTCGGATTGAGCCGAGCACTTGCTTTATTAATTGTTGAATGAAACTGCTAGATCTAATTTGGAGTCTCAGTTTCCCCCGAGTAGGTTTGTGCAGGTTTGATTGTATTGTATGTTTAGCTGCGAGGCTAGCTACGGATATTAGTACCAGCATACCCATAATACCCTAGCGCCGCTCACGATCTCTGAAATTGGGTCGTGATAATTTCGTAAAATTAGGACCCGTGGCACAATCTAATGCCTTACAATATACAGGGGTATTACACATTGAACAACCATTAAGCCATTCACAAAAAGACACAAAGTCAAATTAAACACATAATCAATTGAAATGTATATGAAACTCAATGAAATTGCGCTGGAAACTTAAACTCCATATATATGATGCACCATCATATTAGTGATTTCTTTCTTTAAATCACTCTCAAACAAAAATGCTAAACCAATTGAAAAATAAAAGTAAAATAGAAATTCAAGTATTATATTATACTACATATCCATATGTAACCCATTGTTGTCTTATCACTTTAGTCTTTTTCTCGGATGTTCTTTTCTTAAAGCGTATGTAATAATCTTATAATTCTAGACCACATTATTCATTATATTGTGTTTGTGGTTATCTCGACATTGTTTGATTTTTTAATGTTTGATGTATTGTATTTGAATAGATTATTATAGTTTATCGTGTTTGAATTACCTATCGGTGTGTTGGAGTCTCGATTTGAATTCGTACATTTATATTGATGTTAAGCTAAGGTTGGAATTTCAAGATGTGTCAAGTATGATTTTAATTATATTTGCATATTATATTATATTAATGACTCGATTTTTCCCGGAGCATCAGTTTAAGATCGATTTGACTTGTTATAGTTTATTTTTATCTTTTTTGGTTAGTCTTGCTACGGGTTTGTCATGGTCCTTGCAATCGGGTCTTGATAGCTTCCATGCCATAAGACACATCACAACCTTATGTGTAATAAAAAAAACTTGTGTGTTTATACTAACACATAGTCTATATTCATAATTCACATATACAATAAGTGAATATCCAACATGGATTATTCCATTAATTATGGATCAGTGCTAAATGTCATTAATTTTACTTATTATTCACTTTTAAGATACCAACCACAAAACTTGGAAAGTATAATTAGATTTCCACTAATTCATAAATATTACAAATTAGTCCCTAAATTAAACTTTATTTTCAACTTATATCAAATTTTGAGATATGTTAGTATTTATTACAAATTTGATCTTTTGTAAAAACAATCAGTTGCTCACCCTATTAAGTATGACGAACTAGGTTCACATCTTTAATAATTATAAATCATATTAAGTACTAACTTACGTAAATCATGACTGATGTCTAGAAACATATCACGACTACCTAAATAGAAAATAATGGATAATGTATTCCTTATGAAATCTTCATGATTATTATAATCGAAATTCAATTGGTTAACTATGGTCTCATCTGGACTAGTGTCATAGGAAGTCAAGCACTAAATGTCTTGATCATATGACCTCATCTCTCGATTCAAATTCTTGATAAAGATGATGTATAATAGAAACAACTTTCTAGTATTTAGACCCCTACTAATAAAATCATATTCTCCTATGCATGAATTCATTCATAAATAATAATTCAAGATAGACACCTATCTCCATATACAACTAACTAAAGCCAACTTATCCCGCAACTCTAACTCATGAAATATCTATGGATAAAGAAATTAAACTTTAACCACCTATTTATAAAATAGTGTCACTGCAACTTGAAGTACTTATATGTACAATCATGGACTTGATGACATTAATCTCTTGTTCGACCGACTTAACTTCTACTGATTTACAAGTAAGTTTTGCTTTCTCATATGCCGTTTTCCTTGGCAGTAATTTTGAGTATTTTTATTACATGATTTTGTTCTTTGGTTTGATGTTGCCTGCGGTGTTTTGAATTCCTGAGTGCGTTCATATTGCTTATCGTTTAGGCCTTGTTTTTGCTTTTGCGTTTTGTACATTTTGCTTTTGTTTTTTGTTGAATGTGCGTTTGTTGTATGTTGATGGGTGGATATCAACAGTCGCATGTGACAAAAATTGAATTGCTAGTATTGTATTAGATTGTCGAGTTGTTCTGCTGTACTTTTGTAATTTTTCAAAGAATTTGGGTTTCAAGCGTTGTTGTGTTCTTCGTATTCTTCGCTTCATCAATAGAAAAACTCTTAGTGTTCCTCTTTTGATCTTCTAAATCTAAAAAAATTTCCAAACATTGTTTTACATATCTCGGTGTACGTTTTTACTCTTAGGTTTTACTTTCCTTTAGGTATGTCGGACGAACACGAAGGGCAAGACTATGCAGACGGTCACATGAGTGACTCGGACAGGGAAGACACCCGGTCTCCTTTAGAGAGGGTGGATAGGCTGCTAAAACGCCTACGCCAGGGTAAGGATGTAGATCAACCTATCGAAGACCCTGATGAATCGGTGGTTATAGTTCAGAAAAAGAAAATTATGAAAAAGAAAAATTTGGCCGATGTGTCAGAAAAGCAAGGGGCGCCGCCTAAAGAAACTCTTCGCAAGAGTAAAAATAAAGTCCCTGCTAGAGTGGTAGCCGAGGAAGAAGACTCCTTGGTCCCATCTCGGTGTACCGATGACAATTTGAAGGAGGTGGCCAGGATATTTGGGATAGAGGAACCCTACGAGCTCGTGCTTGTCCCTGAAGGGGTGTTAGCCAATGTGACTACGGCTTCTGACACAATTACACTGTACACAGAGCATCTCCAATCTGGGATACGATTCCCATTGGATCCGTTGTACGAGCAATTGAGTCAAGCGTATACGGTACCTTTGGACCAGATGCACCCTAACGCCATAAGACACTTTACGTGCTTCCTGATGATATGTAGATTTCATTAGATTGTACCCAGTGTTCGTTTAATTGCTTGTTTATATAGTATGACCTTAGTGGATAAACTGCATTTCGCCCATATTAGATTTAGCTCGGGCCGCAAAGGTTATATTGAGAAAGTGGTCCTAGGAATGCAAGATTCGCTGAAAAATTGGCGAAAAGACTTTTTACGGGATAGGAGGTCAGACAAAAAGGATTTTGAAGCCTGTAAATTATGGGTGAATAAACCTCAGACCTTGGATAAATCGTTCTTCAACCCCGGCAACATGGAATTAGCTAGTATAGACGTTTTGCATAAAGCTAACCAGGTGAGCGAGATACCATATGCTAATCACTTGTACCCCAAATTGGCCTTCAAGTACTGGGCGAGAATTGTATCAGAAGATGGTAAAAAATCTAAGTGTCTTGTTTTGATTTATATGTGTATGTTTTTGCTTGTGTATTTATTTTTTCTTTTCCGATTCATATCTCAAAATAAATGGTTATGTAAAAGTGTTGCCCACTTACCTTTAAACTGAATTTAACTGTGGATGGTTTGTTTTGTTTGTAGTGGAAATTGATCCTGAGAGATTGAAAAGAAGACCTCTCAATAAAAAGAAAACCGGTACAACAGTGCCGAAGGAGAAGACTTATGTTGCAACCGCTGGGGTCATTCCTGTTACTGCAAGTATACCGCCTGCCCCGGTAGTACTGAGCCCAAAAAATGTAACGGGCTCTGGAGCGGTTCCCCCGGTTATTCCCATCGAGCTGGGAAGGCGAAGCCCGGGTCATATGTCTAATGATGGTCCGGATAGTAGGGAATTTGTCCCTCCCGAGCAGCGCAACTTGTAGGACCGGGTGTCAAACTCGGACGAAGCGTGCCAACAGCTCCGGGTTCCTGCCGGGCGAGGTCTGGAGGTGATTGATATTGATCCGAGCACTACTTTCACCGACCGGTCTGGCAAAAGGAAGAGGGATGATGCTCCTTGGGACACTACCAGCTCTTCCGGTGTTCCGATCATCACTCCAACATCGTTCTTTGATTGAATGAGACTGCGCTGCATGAAGAATCAGTTGGCCGTAACGTTGGATACCCTTCTATTTGCTAACGAGGTAGCTCGTGTCACCACTTTTCCGGATGATCGGGCTAAGTATCAACAGCTTTCGTCATTGCAGTATGGGGCCATGGTTTCTACTCTTAGCCTTAAGGTATTTTATGTGTTGTGTGTTTTTTATGTGTGTTGGTCTGTGAAAGATTTCCTAAGTTTACTCACTTTCACTTTTTTTGTTTTCTCAGTCTGCTCAGATGGGTCATTTGGTGACCGAGTCATATAGAAAATTGCATGAGGACTGGGAAGCGGTGTTCGGGCAACTGAAAGTGGAAAAAGACCGGGTGGTGGGGGCTAAGGAGGAGCTGGAGAAACAGACCGCCCAAACTAAGAAACAGACTGACCGAGCTGCAGAGCTAGAGAAGAAAAGGGCTCTCGATGCCAAGGAGCTGGAGAGCTTGTCGGTCAAACTTATAGATTTGACTAAAGACCGAGAGAATCTGAAAAAAGACTTTGAAGAGCAATTGGCCAACATAACGAGGAGGAATGCCCTGGTTACTAACAAGCATAAAGATGAGCTAGTGCGTGCTTCTCCGAGATCAAGCCAAAGGTCATGGACAGACTTTGAAAGATCAGTTGGCTGCGAAAGACCAGGAGTGGGGAGTTAAGCTGGCCGGGAGAGAGGATAAGGTTTTAGATGCTGCTCGAGCCCTGGGAGAAGAGCAAGTGGACTTAGCTCCTTTCGAATTGGAAGTGAACGAGCTAATAACAAAGGTGCCCACATTGCCTCCCGAGGAGGATGATGAAGACTTTATCCTTACTCCAGAGGAGCATGATAACCCGCCAGCCGTTTAAAATGTTTTCCTATATTTTTTAATTTTAGGCCTGGACATGTATATTTGGTATATTTTGTTTTTTTGGATCGCTTGGAGGGTTCATGTTTGGGATTATTTATTTTGGAATACTTTGAACGTTTTCATGCAATAGCTTTATCTTAGTGGTATCTCAGTGTTCCTTTGTTTACTTTAGAGAAACTTCTTTGTACTTTGTCAGGATAAGATGAAGAAATGATCAGGTCTACCGAGCTAAACATTTTCTCGATATATTCGTTTTGCTGCTTAAGTTTTCAATTTTTTACCTAAATTTTTGTTTTATATTTTGGCTTTATGCTTAGTCTAGTGAGATGCTCATGTAGTTTAAATTATTTGTAAACCATGCTTGTGTTTTTACTAAATCGCTTTTATGAGACGACATAACTATTTTCCTTGACGAATTTATCATCTGATGAATTTATCATATAAGATAGCTTATATGCTGGCTTTAACTCGGTCAACAACTCATATATCTAAAGGTTGTTTTGCTGCCTTTATGTTACTAGTTTTGATTTTTTTTATTGACATTTGAAAACTGGTATCTCCGTGAGAGTTTCCTTTAGATTTTTTATGCGGTGTCAGTCATGTCGGTAGAACTACTGTTGTTTTAACACTTTGCTAGGTCGGCCGAAGCCTTGCTTGGACGGCCGAAGCCTTGCTAGGACGGCCGAAGCCTTGCTAGGACGGCCGAAGCCTTCCTTGGACGGCCATAGCCTCCCTTGAACGACCGAAGCCTTGCTAGGATGGCCGAAGCCTTTCTTGGACGGCCGAAGCCTTGTTAGGACGGCCGAAGCCTTTCTTTTGAAACACATATAGACCGACACACATTTTTTATTTTTCTTTTCTTTTATATTAAGAGGAAAAACTTATGTTTGAGTTTTACAAAAGTCTAACCCAAACATAAGTGAAAAAATCCCTAAATCTCAACTTACAAAATGAAAATAAACAGATAAAATGACATATGTAGGTCTACTGTTACGTTCCTGTAATAATATTTGCGAAAAATTTATAGAGGTTCTAGGCTTGTTACGGGTTTCAAAACAACCATTCTCATCCCCTAGCGCCGGTCGTGACTTGGATTAGGATGAAATTCGGGTCGTGACAATATAATTATAATATAAACATGTGTTAGAGTAAAAAATGAATATATTAAGAGGGTGAGGTATTTTCTCTATGTTATCCTCAATAAGGTAGAAAATCATATTATTTTAAACAAAAGAGTATTTTTTCTAATTTTCTCAAAACTAAAAATCAAACCCAATCTTCAAATTAAATTAATATAAAATCCATATATATTTAAAAATAAATAAAAAAGTTAATTAACTAGTTAAATTTAATAAATTTAAATAAAATTCAATTTTAATAAATTTATTATATAAATGTATTTCTATTTCGAATAAAAAATCATCTGAAATTGTAATCTCGTCGCCGACGACCACCGGCCACCGCTGTCCTCCCCCACTCTAGATGACCGACCACCGGAAAAATCATCTTCTCCGTCAATGGAGAAGACCTCAGATGTTTCTTCTCCATTATGGAGAAGACAGATTTGAGCATGTCTTCTCCATTAACGGGAATGACCTGAGCTTGGTCTCTCAAGCTCGGTCTTCTCCATGAATGGACAAGACCTATTGTGCTCTCCATTCACGGAGAAGACGAGCTCAAATCTTCTCCATGAATGGAGAAGACGAGCTTGTCTTCTCCGTGAATGGAGAGGACAACAGGTCTTCTCCGTGAATGGAGAGGACATGCTCAGATTTATCTTCTCCATTTATGGAGAAGACATATCTGAGGTCTTCTCCATTAATGAAGAACACGAATTTTTTGGCGACCGGCCGGCCAGAGTGAGAGAGGACATTGATGGCTGGCAGTCGGTGATTTTGGGACTAAACTTTTGGGATTTTGAAATAAAAATAGAATTTTGAGATAATTATAATTCAATTTAATTAAATATAAATTTTAATTTATTTGTCTAATAAATTTATTAAAATTGAATTTTAATTAAACTAAATTAAATTAATTAAATTAAGTTAATTATTTATTTAATTATTCTTAAATATATATGAATTTTATATTAATTTAATTTAAAGATTGAGTTTTATTTTGATTTTTTGTCATGTGATTTGGTTAGAATTTTTTTGTTTAAGTTTGGTTTGGTCATCATGAGTTTGTTTGATAGAGTGGGTGTTGCTGCATCAGCAATTTGCTGACTTGGCAGTAATGTGGATGCCAAGTCGGCAAAAATTTGGTTCGATTCAAAAAATGGCTATAAAAAATAACGAATATGCTGAAATGGGCTAATTTTGCCGATTTTGAAAGGTTTGACTATAACAGAAAAAACCTGCAAATGTTTGGTATTTTAATGGGATTAGCCCAAGAATAAAACAGTAACAATACTTACATATAATTTCCCTATAGACAAACAACTCACTAAGTTTTTCAAAACATTATCAAAACTACTACATGACTTAAAGTAAATAAATTATTTATTGTAATTAGGTGTTTGCGTGGTGTTGAAGCTACTTCTTGGTTTTTTTTGTTAAATGGTAATTATATTATCACTAACACAAGATGTGATAGGCAAAAAGAAGCATTAGATCCTTGTAAAAGAATCTAAGCAACGGAATACATCATTACCACCAAAAGGAAAATCCGGGTTGTGATATTTATAGTGGATCACACCCTTATTAATATAAAGGAAAAGTAAATCATCATAGTTTGAAACTTCATTGCGGAAAACAAACTTGTTCCTAGCCTTCCAAATCTCCCAAATGCTAAAGAACCAAATTGTTGCCCATAAGTTTTTGTATTCCGAGCTAGCTAAATCCATCCATTGATTAAAAAAGTTAGCTAAATCTCTCGGCATTATCCAAGCCACAATACCAATTCGAGTTAAAAAATTGGACCAAAACTTTCAAGCTAATGGACAAAAGATAACGATATGAAGCGAAGATTCGACCTCTGAACAGTGACCGCAAAGCTGCTGATTAATTTCCAGAATCCGACGCTGAACAAGAAATTCCTTTGATGCAATCTGACCACGATGAAGAAGCCATGTAAAGAACTGAAGCCTAGGCGGGATTTTCTGATTCCAAACTTTCTTTAAAAAGCTAATCTGCTGCGCCTGAACAACAGCTGAAGTCTGCATCTTGAAGAAACCTGCTGCTGTAAACTTTCTGCCGCACCAAAAAACAGCGTCTTGCTGGCCATTGAAGGCTACCTGAAGACGTTTCTGCATGAGGAGCTGAAAAGACTCGGACTCACCCAATCTGAGTCGTCGTTTCGATCTGAAGTTCCACCTCGGCAGACAATTAACATCCACTGTTCCCATGTCTGAAACAGTAACATTAGGTTGTATACATAAGCTGTACAAATTTTGAAAATCCATGCGTAAAGGAATAACTTGATTTTGAAGCCACAAATCACGCCAAAACACATTATCCGATCCATTCCCAAGTCCGAAACTAACATTAGAAAAAAAAAACATTCCAAATATCTTCATTAGCAACGCAATGCTTCCGAACCCCTTTCCAAAAGTGAGACAAATGCCGATTATTTGGGTTCATCAAATCATTCCAAGAATGCAAGTTAGAACTAGCTCGATTAATCAAGAACCACAGAGAACCTCTATCACACGTTAGAAGTTTCCATGCCCATTTAAGAAGTAAACTTTGATTTCGAAGCCTAAGAGATGAAATATTCAGCCCTCCAAAACAAATAGGCAAGCAAATATCCTTCCAAGCTACTTTACAAATTCCCCTCGATTCAGCCGAACCCGACCAGAGAAAATTTCTCATAAGTTTATCCATTGACGTTAAGACCCCTAAGGAATAGCAAAGCAACACATGAAATAAACAAGCAAACTGCATAGGACGGACTTTATCAACACTAATCTGCCGGATGGAGATAAAAGATTACCTTTCCAAAGAGCCAAATGTGAGGAAAAACTTTGAACTAATGGGTTAAAGTGAGATACCGCTAGGCTTCTCCGAGAGAGAGGGAGACCCAGATAATTAAAAGGAAGTTTGTCTATCTTACAGTTAAGAATAGAAGCAGCAGAAGCTAAATCTTGATCAGACATATTCAAACCTATAATAGAGCTCTTTGCATAATTAATACGCAAACCAGAAACTATCTCAAAGCATCGAAGAATGCGTAGAAGATTATGAACCATAGATAAATCATTCGGGACGAACAGAAGAGTGTCATCTGCGAACTGCAGCAGAGATAAAGATTCACGACAACCATCAATAAAAACTCCATCGATCAGCCCCAAATCCTTCGCTCTATCAATGATGATTTTAAAACCCTCTGCTGCAATGACAAAAAGCATTGGAGAAATGGGATCGCCTTGCCTAACGCCCTTTTCCATGAAGAAATTATCTGAAGGAGAGCCATTAACCAAAATCGATATTTGAGAGGAATTCAGGATGCCAGTAATCCATTTAATCCAGGTAGAATTAAAATTCATTCTCTGCATAATCTCCATGATAAACAGCCATGAGACACGGTCAAAAGCTTTTTGAAAGTCGGGTTTAATAATGAAAAGAGGGTCTTTGCGCCTAGCTGAAAGGTGAATAACCTCTGATGCAATCGAATGGCAGTCGTGAATATTTCTACCCTTAATGAAGCCAAATTGATTATTTGAAATGATCTTCGGAAGATGAGGACCAAGCCTATTTGCAAGGATCTTTGAGAGCATCTTGAAAATTCAATTGATAAGACTAATGGGTCGATAGTCTTTTATGTCACTAGCTCCTTTCAATTTCGTAATAAGGATCAAGAATGCCGTATTCAATTCCGAAGGGAAGATACCTGAATTGTAAAAATCAGTAAGCAGCCGAAAAATGTCATCCTGAATAATGTGCCATGACCGCTTAGAAAAAAACATATTAAACCCATCCGGATCCGGTGCTTTGTTATCATCGCTGTGCATAACCACTGAAGAGAGTTCGTCCATAGAGAACACCCCTGTCAAACAATCACTTTGAGCTGCTGTCAAGCTTTTAAATGGAAATGAGGCTAACGTAAAAGGAGCCAAATTACCTCTCTTGTACAGATTTCGAAAATAAGAACTGATCATAGTCTTTAAAGACGAAGGGTCTGAATAACTAGTTCCGTCAATGACCATTTTGGTAATCTGATTCAATTTGGCATGAATGGAGGATGCCAAATGAAAGAAAGCGGTGTTCTTGTCCCCAAGTAAATTCTAGTTCAGTCTAGATTTCTGTAACCAAACAATTTCCAGCTGTTTTGAAAGGGTGAGCAGGTCCTGATTCAGCACCGAAAGCGAAGAAAACTTATCATCTGTCAAGTCTCTTGAATCTGCGACTTCTCAATGTCTAAAATACTGTTATTTATAGCAGCTATTTTGTTATTTAAGTCTCCGAAATATTTTTATTCCAAAAGGAGATGAGCTTGTGAAGTTCTCGAAGTTTTCGAACCAAAGAAGTATGTCCCTCAAGGGTAAACCAACAAGTATCCAAGAATACTTTAAAATCCGGATGATCCCCCACACGTTCAAAGACCGAAAAGGTCTCGGACCCCAATCTATTTTCGTAGCCGAAGAGAAGCAAAGAGGAATATGATTCGAGAAGGATCGTGGCAAAGCTTGAAGAATTCTGTTCGGCCAATGATCAAAAATTATAGGCGACGCAAAACACCTATCAATTTTTGATTTCGAGATTCTGTTTTTCCATGTGAAGAAACGCCCTTGAAGAGGAACCTCGAGAAGCTTAGACTCATTTATAAAACGAGAGAAAGATAACATAGAATCTGAGAAAGCAACACAGTTAGCCCGTTCTGAAGGATCAAGAATTTCATTGAAATCTCCTGAAAGAAAACACATCTTGTTGCTGTCAAGTAGAGAAAGAATGTCCCACTAAAAAAGCGAACGCTCCAACGGACAATTCGGAGCATAAATTAGAATAAATCTAAAATATAACGAACACCATTCAAAATCCAAAAAAATCCATCTATCCGAAGTTTCAATTCTGATCGAGGTAATCAAAATTGAATTCCAAATACACATCAAACCTCCTGAAGAACCATTCGACCCCGCAAAGCAAAAATCATAGTCAAAATTTGGCCAATGCTTTCTAGCCAAAAAATCATCAACAGACTCCTTTCCACCAATCCCAAAATTGCCAAATTATTCTGAGAAACAAATGATCTAATTGAACTTTGCTTTCGAAAATGACTGATACCCCCACGACAATTCCATGTAATAAAGTTAAGAGAACTAATCATTAAAAAAAGATTAACCTTGAGAGAATCACTTCAGCAGTGATTTGTAGAACCCTTGATAATGTCTCTGAGAAGGAGGTTGACAATCTCCGTCTCATGTTTTCTATCAAAGAGTCCCAGCTGAACTCCTGCTTCGATTGTCTTTGCTGCTTCTGAACTATCTTCTAGGCGCTGTGATTGGCTAATATCTCTTGGGCTTGCATGAACTGAGGATGGTGAAAGAGCCAATCTCTTATTTCGCTGAGTAATATTTTTCAGGTTCCTGGAGAGGAAGGGACTCGAGGTCCCAGGTGTTGACAACGGTTTTCCTATCGGGGAAGTAGTAGACGACCTAGAGTCATCTGAATCAGAAACCACGTCTGAACTACTTTCAGTCATAATGGGAAACTCTGTTTCATGGGCATGGATATGATATAATTCCCCCTTAATTGTTAAAGGAATAATACATTCAATTCTGGAGTAACCTGCTGATATGAGAACTGAACCGGAGTCCATACGATCCTTTGAAATAACTGATGGGTGAACTGCTATAGCTTTACCCAAACTGTTCCCAATGAATAGAAAAATCTGCTCCGACCATGCCGAAATAGGGACACCAAAAAGCGATACCCAAACAAACCTCTCCTTTGAAGGGCAATAATTCTCCCACACTGTGATTGTTGAAAAGAGAGTTGCATATTTCTTGAAATTCTCCTTAAAACGAGACATATAGAATTCTGAATGGAATCGAATCATAACAGAAAGCCCTCCCAGGAAAGAAAACGATTCGAATACAATCTCAAGGTCCATCATCAATTCCGTAATGTTTAAGAGTTTATCCATGCTTGTGACTGAAACAACCAAAGCATTGGTCTGATCAGTTGCCTCAATGGTGGCTTCATAAAACAACGGTTCATTGGTAACAACCTGGGCGTAAGACCTGTTATCTCGGATTGCTTGTGAGTGGATAATTCTCGGCAAAGCAGGTCTGCGAATGGTTGTTGCTGGGATTGAAGTACGTTGCATGGTCTTTTGAGTAGAAGGTTTAGGGAATCTGGCTCTAAATGCCCTAACCCTACAGGGCCCGATAAAAATATGGTTCAGCTTGCGTAAAATTCTCTCAATGTTACTGTCATCAGCAATTCTCAGGAATCCGAATTTCCTTTCGAGGCGATTTCTTCTCCGTGCTAGGGTTACCTTTCCCTTGATAT
Organism: Mercurialis annua; assembly: GCF_937616625.2. NCBI lineage: Eukaryota > Viridiplantae > Streptophyta > Magnoliopsida > Malpighiales > Euphorbiaceae > Mercurialis > Mercurialis annua. Next base: position 31,195,974 of record NC_065577.1, on the reverse strand, counting down.
CAAATTTCACAAACAGCTTTTCAATATCATCGTAAAACCAATTCTCAAGATAATTCTCAAAGTAGATAACAGTTGATTGATCACGTTGGCTGTGGCGTTGGCTGTCATCATCCTGCTGTTTTCCAGTCGACTGCAGTGGAGGTGTTCTCGTCGGCGTTGATATGGCCAGAGCTAGATAACAGTTAATTTATGTATGCCAATATGGAAACTTAGAGTGTTTTGGGTTTTGAAAATTTATCTAATCTTTTAGCTACTTCTTTGGTTGATTTACAGTCTTGGTTTCCACAATTCTGTCGTATGTATATTGGCAGCAGCTTGGCATCTGTTTCATCTATTTTAGCTTAAAAAGATAAGCTTTTCTAAAAGATTGTAAGTGCGGGTTTTACGGCTTCAAGTTTAGTTAAATTAATTAGATTTGTTACCTTTTTTGTGTTTTGGAAACGTTTTAATTCATTGTTTTCTCCTACATTTGCCTTAGTCATTTTACTGTTCTTGGTGTTTTCTAATTTTTTTCCCGCTATGATTTTCTTTTCTTTTTGAATTTCAGTTTTTATTGTTTGTCTATTTCCTCGCCTATAAATGTTGACGAGGACGATGAAAGTTGAGTTTCCTTGTATGGTGCTTAACGAGCCGTCTCTCTCCGATGAACAAATTTTAGAAATTCCTTTTAAGTATAACTTTCTTGCAGATTATGGGGTTAGGAAACCCGATTATCGTATGCGTGCGTTTGGTTATACCGATTCGCCTCGGGAGATAGTTATTTTTTAGGAGCAACTTATAAGTGCCCTTAGGTTCCCTTTAGATCCTTTTATTTTTGAACTTTGTAGCGATATAAATCGTCGTTGGGGAACTTCATCTCGAGACTATTCAAATTTTAACCGCTTTTGTAGAATCCTGTAGACTTCACGGGCAGTCCCCTTCCGTGAACATTTTTCATCACTTCATTTCTTTGTCTAGGAATGATGATGTTTTGATTTTCTGAAATTGTAGAAAAGGGCGATATGTTATTAGTGGACTGTGTCTTGAAGGTTGGAGATCAAAATTCATTGTAGTTACGTATGACTTTGCTTTTTCGCGTTATCCAAAGAGTTTTTTGATTAAGGTGGTGAAGACCTCACCTTCACTTTTGAGTCTGTCCGAGTCTACTTTGACTTTTGATTTATCCTTCCACATCATTTTTCAGAAGCAGATCTTGTTAGTATTAGTTAATAGTCATTTTAGGCGTCAATAGTTGATTTCAGAGGATCTTTCAAAAGGACTTGCTGATATCTCTTATGAATAGATTATGGAAGGTATTGTTCTGATTTATATTTGTTTTATTTCTTGTAGGATGTCTTCTTCGTATAAAAAACTACTTTTAAGTTTCAAAATAGATATGTCTGCTCCTATGGGCGGGCGACCCTTGTCGGTGCAGAGGCGATTCATTCTGAGGCAATTCACTCTAAAAAAATATTGCTGAGGAGGTATCTCCCCCCTGACATTGGCTTTGTCTGCAGGAGAGACCACCAGAGTTGTGATCGTTGATTTTGTGACTGTTTTTGAGTCGATTCGTGAATCAATTCCTAGGGATACTAACTCTGCACCAGATGTTATTATGAGCAGTTCTCGGTGGGTATGGATACTTCTGCTGCTATTGGTGGCGATCCCAAAATTAATTGAAAACGTCGGCTAGTTAAGAAAGCAACGTTGGATGAAATTCTGAAAGTGGCTGATTGGGTTGAAAAGTAAGAACTACTGATCCCTCTTAATCCCGAGATTTTGAATGGGTTTATAAATAATTTATCCATTACTAAAGAAATTTAGTGGTTCGAAAAGGAACCTTGTGAGGACTTGTCTAATTTGGCATGTCTTCGTGATTTTTCGGTATGATTTTCTTACTTTTTGTTCTTTTTTTTTGTTTTTCTACTTTGTATATTTTGTTTAGTTTTCCTTATTTGCCTTGACTTAATATTAGGAAATTTGTAAATTAATAGTTGATGAAAGTTTGAAACTAGTTGCATAACTCACTTAATGTATTAGTAAATTGATGAAACCTTTTATGTTAGTTTTTTTTTTATATAAATCAATAAGCAAAAGTATAATGATTTTTTTTAAACCTAAAAATCTCGTTTCAAGTACGCTATCATCTTTTGAAGCAACTAGTATTCCTCTACCAAAGAGAAACTGTGTCTAGCTTAATTCCAATGAACTTATTTTTGATCTTGGAATTTGATTGTGCATTGAAAATTATGATGTGGAAATTAGAGATCAAGTTAGAAGAGAGTACTATTTAAAGAGTCTGTGTCAATCATATGGTCATGATTTTCCAAATACAAAAAAGGAAAAAGACATGAGGAGTTTTCACAGAATTATGGTCTAAGAAATTTATGTGGTTAAAATATAGTGTAATGAAAGACTCAGGTTTTTATTTGTATTATTATCTATTTGTTTGTCCAACTTTAAAGAGAGAGACTTTTACAAATAAAATTTTTAGCAATTGCTTCTTAGTTTTGATGGCCTTGTATTAAGACTTATTTATTCGTGGTTTAGCTAAACCACATATTCTATATAAAAAAACTCAGTAAGTAAAACTTTTCTTTATATTTTTAGGCTTAATGTCTTAAAAAAATTCGACCTTTTAGCCCTTTTCCGATCCTACCCTAACATTGAAAAATCACCAATTTTACTGTATTTCACATTTTGTATTCCAATTGTATCCTAAAATATTATTAGATTGACGTCTTTTTTTATTTGGAAAAAAAATTCAAAAACGTTCTCCATGTCTAGCATATATTGATTGTATGTGTTTAATATTTATTTAGATTTATTTAAATAAGTTAAAAATTTAAATTAGTTCTAATGTGATTATGGTTTTAGTTAGTTTTTAAAAATGAAGGACTTAATTATTTGTACTTTTTTGAATGAAAATGAATTTAATTTTATCTTTGGATTTAGTAAATTGAATAATTTTGTCATTTAAGTAAAACAAATTGACAAAAATAAATAATTGGAATACAATTAAAGCGATAGAATCTGAAATAGAATAAAATTGACCAGTTTTGAATGTTAGAGTAAGAAGCTAAAAAGTTGGGATATTTTAAGATATTAAGCCATTTTTAATATTTTAAATTTTCAATTAAAATGTCTTCTCTCTCATTTATAATCCTAGTTCTGCCCCTGCTGATGATCCTTCTCTATTCCCCAATTACTTTGTTAGAGCAATAATCCTGATGCTCAATGATTTATCATCTCCTTTATCTCTCTAAATGTTCCATTTAAAACTTAAAAACCCTAGCCGCATACCTTCAAGGGAGGTGATTTTGGCCATTTTTTGGTCTAAAATCACCTCCCTCACTTTCAAATCTCTTCTATTGTAGTGTTTGCTTTCAATAATTTTAGATTTCATTTTTATTTTGTGCTTCTTCTCTTCCTTTATGGAGTTTTTGTCTTCCTTTGTGGAGTTATTTTTACCCTTTGTGGATTTTCTTATTTCCTTCATGGAAATTATCTTGGGGTGTAGATCTAAAGTATTATTAAGAGAATTTTTATTTCTATTATTCTATCAATCGGACTCATACAAAGACCAAAGAGTCGATTTGTGGTTCAAAATAATCACCGAGTGGAGCGGGCGGATCGCCGAGTTGCACATCCAAAGAGCTCCGTCAACGCGTTTGAAGAGTTTAGATATAAATTTCTGCTATTTTACTGATGTCCTACTCTCTATGTACTTCTTGAATGTATTGTTTAACTTACATTTAGATCAAGTTGTACGTTTATTTACCTATTAATGAAATATTATTATTATTATAAAAAAAAATGTTCCATTTAATGTAGATTTTTATATTTCCATAATCTTATAAATCTTGCCATGATTTTGCAATTTTTATTTAAAAATATAAAAGTTAAAGCATAGTGACTTCAACAAAATAAATTAATATTCAATACTATTTTAATATTAAAAATAAAAGTTTAGTAACGTATGGTGCAACTAGCCCATAACCTTTCCAAAATTTTAAAATAAGTTGCACAGCGTAAACCAAATTTTATATAATTTATATTTCGTAATAGTATTTGTTACAATGTTATATTGTTTTAACATTTTTAAGCAATTTTAGTGTAAAATAGTACTCTAATCAAACATTATGTGTAACTTATTTATAAAGAAAACAATAAATAAGTGTGTTAGTTTTAGTAGTAAGAAAAGATGTAAAATTCTATCCATTAATTATAAATTTATGATTATAGAACTAAAAACTTAAGAATAAAACAAATAAAATAAAATATATTGACCCAACAAATAACATAAAAAGAAAGCTATAACCATCCATTAATGAGCAAGTTAGTTATGAGATTTATAAAGAAGTAACATTTGGCCTATAAAGATGAATATAGAACATAACAATCATTCAATAGAAAATAAAATTATTCTTAAAAATGAATTCCTTTGTTTGTAAATATACGTTGCTAATATTTGTATTGCTGATCTCGACAAGCAATGCTGGTGATTTTGATTGGTTTCCGCTATCGAAATTTTACGTTCGTATTTACAATAGTTTAGATGGAAATTCGGATCTTCGAGTTCATTGCAAGTCAAGAGATGATGATCTTGGATTGCAAGTACTCCATCCTAACCAATATTTTGAATTTTCGTTCCGTTCAAACTGGATTTCCACTTTATTTTTCTGCGGTATGACATGGAATAATGGAGAAGTACATTGGTTTGATATTTATGTAAATAGTAGAGATTACAGGGAATGTGCCCCCAATTGTTACTGGAATATTAAAAAAACTGGACCTTGCCACAGAAATTATGATCATTCTTGTTATGATTGGAACAAGAAGAAAATATGATTCATGCTTAATACTAGTATTTTCTTCCCTATGTAAAACTCTCAATGCCACCGATATTTATTTAAATATCTATTTTCGAATGTTTTTTTTACATAACCTTCTTCTTTAATATATAAGTTTCTTGTAAATGTTATTATCATACTAATCTTAATAATACAGCAAAATTATTTTAAAAACTTTAAAATTTTGTGTTTTTTTTTATCAATTGCGATTAATTTTTTTTAATTATCACACTTACGTCTTAATTTCAAAGATTTGTTGCTGTTTTATGTAAGCCTTTGTATTCAACTATTAAAATCTAAATGTTTGTGCTTTTTTATGAATTGCGATCAAAACACAAATATGGTAACGTGTTGTTAAATAAGTTTATTAAAAAATAAAAATATTGTTGAAATATGTATATATTTTGAAATAAAATGTTCCAAATCAGGTCGTATTTTTAAAGTTCTTTCACAATGGATAAAGAATGTAAATGTTCGAATTAAAAAGTAAAACGTAAAAATTTAGAATACAATTACAATACATCGATCTTTTTAAATTGACATATCATTATAAATAAAAGATTTGATATCAATTTATAAAAGATGTACAAATTAGAATTTAAAAAATGGGGTTACCTATTATTATTATTATTATTATTATTATTATTATTATTATTATTATTATTATTATTTGGGAAAATAAAATAGAATTTTAAAATTGTAATAACCCATAAACTAATGAGATATTAGATCGTGTCACATGTCCTAAAAAATTATGAGATTTAGGCCAAGTATGTCGGGAATGAGAATCGAGTTAAAAAGTATAATCATAATAAGATTATTAAAAGGATTGCAAAATAATAATTTTGAGTGAAAATTATTATTTGTTAAAGTGGTTATTAGCGGGACTAAGGAAAAGCTAAGAAAAATAAAAAAAAGTATAAGTTCCGAGCTAATAATTTTATGACATCGTCCGTGATATTATTATTAAGAATTTATTGTAAACAGTTTCGTGTGATTCCGAGATTATATTAAAATTGGACGCAGACGTTAGTTAATAAATTGGGTTAAAATACAAATCAAGCTACTTGAATTAAATTACAAATTAACCCACTATTCATACAGCTATCAACACCTTCATCTTTTCATTAGACCTAAGACACAAAACTCAAACCCTCACTTCACTTTCCAAGGCTGAACCCTACCCTCTTCACCAAATTACACCATTTCTCAACCAAACTCAATAATTTTGGTGGCAATCAATCACAAATTCAAAGGTAATAAGGGTAAGCTCGTCAATTTGTGATTTTAGTGGTTAAATTTGGTGAATTGTGAAGTACGAATAGCTAGGGTTTGATTGTTATTGTGATGATTGTTTGTGTTAATAGTTGTTTAATGGTTTTTTTTTTAAAAGTACGAAAAAATGGAAGAAAATTCTCTCTGCCCTCTCTCTGACAATATGAACACCTCTGATCCAAATCCTTCTACTAAGAAGGTTAAAATCCGAGCAGAATATAATGAGGCAACTATGGATACAGATTGTGAGATGATCTCTGACATCAACGATTCCCATAATAGAGAAGACCAGCCTCCTTGCAAAGCCTCCTTCAAAGATAAACTTATCAATGCAACAGGAAGTAGCCCAAGCAACTTGTCCGGAGAAGACAATTTTTTCAATCTTTCGGAGGAAGATGTTGAGATAGGAGATGCCAGAGGAGTCCCGTCGATCAACTTTTCTGATAGAGTTCATAATCTTATCGCCCAAGATATGAAACTCTGTGTGGTGATTCGTCTTCTCGGTAAATCTATTGGTTATAGAACCCTTTACAGTCGTCTCCTAAAACTTTGGAAACCGAAAGATTATCCTAGTCTAGTCGATCTGGATAACAATTTCTTTCTCGTTCGTTTTTATCAAATGGACGATTATATCAACGCCTTATCAGGAGGACCATGGGTTCTATTCGGCCACTACCTTACCGTTCAACCTTGGAACCCATCCTTTTCCTCAGATAATACGACCGCCACATCTGTTACTGCTTGGGTCCGGTTCCCAGGATTGCCTATTCAGTACTACCACAATCATGTTCTGAAAGCTATAGCTAAAACTATCGGCAACATTATTCGAATCGATTATAACACTGAAGCGAAGGAACGAGGTAAGTTTGCCAGACTAGCGATTAATTTGGATCTAACTAAACCTCTTTTTTCCAGGATATTGATCGATGGTCGCTCCCAAAAAGTGGAATATGAAGGGTTGCCAATAATTTGTTTTGCTTGTGGTCATTATGGTCATAGAGAAAATCTATGTCCTTTCAGAAGTTCTATTAACGATGGAAGTGATAATTCAGAAGCCGTCTCCGCCATTCCGGAAAAAGCTCCTCCTCCGGTTACGGAAGAGGCTCCGTTTGGCCCATGGATGCAGGTGGCATCCCGTAGAAGGAAACCAGTGCAATCTTCCAATAATCAAGGGATTAACGGTAACAAATCTAATGGGTCAAGATTTGAGGCTATTGCTAATTTCGATGATGTCAATCAAGGAAAATCTACCATGTTTTCTATTAACAATATTTTCCAAAATGATTTGGGAAAAGAAGGGACAGTTTCTCTTAATGGGATAAATTCTATTGATAGTACTAATACTCCTTCTGTCAGACAAGGTAAGTCTTCTAACCAGAATTTTAATGACATTAATGCTAAGTCAATGCTTTCTATTTCCATGCAGGGCCATGCAAAGGATAATTCACACGTCCAAATCAAACAAGGTAAGTCTCCTATTCACCATATCAATGATACTATCTCTAAGGCCACGTCATCTTCTTCCATGCAGGACCATGCTAAGAATACCTCTCATGTTCAACCCAGAACTATTCAAAACGATGGAATAAATAAGGTGCCAGCTGATATTAAGAAGCCAAATATGGCTTCTGGTTTCGCTTCTGTTCAGACCACATTGAACCCTAAAAGTCACTCTGCTGTTGCCTCAATCTCCAAAACTAAGGAAGTTGATACTAACCTTCAACTATCTCAACTCCAGCTCTTATCCCTGAGTGACAAATTTTCTCCGAAAGGCCCGGATAAAATTCGTAACCAATGGAATGTGAAAATTAATAAGAATTCTAAAAGTAATTTAAAAACAAGGAAAAAGAAAGCCCCTGCTTTAAATAACAGTATGAATATCGGTGAATTACTTATGGATATAACTTATCCGACTATTCAACCTGAAGATTCAAGTGTTAGCCATGATGATATTGTGTTGGACGATCAAGCAGTTATTTCTGCTCAACCCAGGGACCTAGACGTTACTGTCTAGTTGGTTTGCTTCCTTTTCCATTTTTTATTTATGATTAGTAATCTTTTTATTTGGAACTGTCAAGGGGCAGCGAAAAATGATTTCATTCGTACAGTTAAATCTTTCCGTGATTGTTATAATCCTTCTATCATGGCTATTGTTGAGCCTCGTATCGCAGGTATTAAAGCGGACAAAGTCATTAAACGTTCGGGCTTTGATTTTTCTCACAGAGTTGAAGCTCGTGGTTTCTCCGGGGGTATTTGGCTTCTCTAGAATGCCAACGTCGAAGTGAATGTTTTATTGAATCATGCTCAGTTTATTCACATATCCTTGACTCTTTGTAACTCGGGTGAGACGTTCCTTTTTACTGCGGTTTATGGCAGTCCTAACTCTTCTTTCCGCCATGAGTTGTGGAGAGATCTATCTGCGCTGAACGTTGATAATGATTACCCGTGGATTCTTGCAGGTGATTTTAATGCCATCCTCAAAGCTACTGATAGGAAAGGAGGTTGCCAAAATAGAAGAAAGGGTTGCCCCACGTTTTGTCAGTTTATTGATGATAATGCCCTCACTCAGTTAGATTGTGTTGGTCCGAATTTTACTTGGAGAAGGGGTTCTTTATTTCAATGTCTGGACAGGGCTGTTTGCAACGATAAATGGCTTCAAAATTTTCCGGATGCTATCAGCGTCCACCTTCCTCGTATCCATTCTGATCATAGACCGATTGTTGTCAAGATGCATGCCCCTAATCAAGGGAACCCAAGAAACAAACCCTTCCGGTTCTTGGCCTCTTGGCTTACTCACAAAGACTTTAATAATGTGGTTAAGAATAATTGGAGTCATCACGTTTCTCTTAAGGATAATACTCAGTTGTTCACTGAGAAAATCCGCCTTTGGAATGTCGAAGTTTTTGGTAACATTTTTTTCCAAAAAAGAAGATTGTTGGCCCGCCTTAGTGGGATTCAAAAAGTACTTGAAAGCCGTCCCTCCAATTTTTTGAATAATCTGGAAATCAGTTTAAGGACCGAGCTCGACGAGATTCTTCTGCGTGAGGAAGCGCTTTGGCTTCAAAAATCTAGATGTAATTGGATTATGCTTGGGGATAAAAATACTTCTTATTTTCATGCTAAAACTACAGCAAGGAGAAGGAGAAATCAGATTTGTTTGCTTAAAGATGCGGATGGTAAGTGGTGTGATAATGATTTGTCTTTACGTAACATGGCTGTTAATTTTTTCAGGAACTTGTACACTGAAGATATGGACAACAGGCCCATGTATCCAGTTCGGGATATTTTTCCAGCTATAGATGAGTGTTTTCGTAGTAAGTTGGAGTCTGAAATAAGTAACGGCGAAATTCATCAAGCCCTATTCCAAATGCATCCGTGGAAAGCTCCTGGCGTTGATGGAATTCCAGCTGCTTTCTATCAAAATCAATGGTCCATTGTTGGCAACTCTGTTTGTTCTATGATTCATAAGATTTTCAAAGATGGAGTGATGGACAACAGTTTTAACAAAACTCTTATATCCTTAATTCTGAAGTCTGCTAAGCCCGAATCGATCAAGGAGTTCAGACCCATCAGTCTGTGCACTGTGATTTATAAACTGGTTACTAAGATCATAGCAAACAGGATTAAGCCTATCTTGCCAAGCATTGTTAGTCCTACTGAAGCGAGTTTTATTGCTGGTCGAAACATCTCAGATAATATCATCATCGCCCAAGAAGTCATTCACTCTATGAGGTCTAAAAAAGGGAAAGAGGGCTGGTTCGCTATTAAAGTGGACCTTGAAAAAGCGTATGACTGCTTGAACTGGAATTTTGTTGAAGACACTCTTAAGGAAGTCGGTATTCCTAACCATTTGATCCATGTCATTATGCATTGTATCTCGTCCTCTCACATGAATCTTCTTTGGAACGGGATTCAGTCTGAGGAATTCAAGCCTTCGAGGGGTATCCGTCAGGGGGATCCCATTTCTCCCTATCTTTTCGTCCTTTGTATGGAGCGTCTGTCTCACCGTATTGGTATTTCTATTCAGAACGGTGAGTGGCTTCCTATTAAGCTTAATAAATTGGGTCCTGACATATCTCATTTGTTTTTTGCAGATGATTTGATCTTATTTGGGAAGGCTACGGAGCATCAAGGCCTCGTTGTTAAATCTATTCTTGATGAATTTTCAATGAGTTCAGGCCTTCGTGTCAGTCTATCCAAAACTAAGATTTTTTTCTCGCCTAATGTGGATTTTCAACGCTCTGTGGCTATAAGTGATAATTTGGGCTTTCAACGTTCCCACAATCTTGGGAAGTATCTCGGAGTGCCTCTCCTCCATTCGCGCATCACCAAAGAGACTTATGCCTTCATTTTGGAGAAAATCAAAAGTAAATTATCCGGATGGAAAGCTAGCCTTTTGTCGTTGGCTGGGCGTTTAACTCTAGCTAAATATGTTCTTATGACCATTCCGGGTTATTCTATACAGACGGCTTCTCTTCCAAAAGGCCTCTGTAATAGTATTAATAGCCTTGTCCGGAATTTTATTTGGGGCAGCAGTGATGGTTTTCGGAAGGTTAGTTTTATGAAATGGAACGATATGTGCTCTCCTTGTAATTCGGGGGGCAGCGGCATCAAGGATCTTAAAAGGCAAAACAATGCGTTCGTAATGAAACTTGGGTTCTCAGTATTGACCAAGCCTGAACTTCTTTGGGTTCAAGTAGTTCGCAATAAATATGGATGGATACGAAATGGTTATACTTGTGTTGCTCGCAGCAATAGCTCGAGTTTGTGGAGGAACATGTCTAATCTTTGGGAAACCATTTTAGCAGGTTGTAATTGGGCCCTTGGAGATGGTAGTACGGTGAATTTTTGGAGCGACAGTTGGCTTGGAGATTTAGGTCCTCTTAGGCACCTTTCTACGGGATCTGTTTCTGATGCTGACCTGAACTTGAAGGTTAATAAATTTGTGTTGAATGGGCGTTGGAACTGGGCATATCTTACTAATTTGCTTCCTCATTCAGTCCTCCTTCACCTCGCTGCTATTAGACCGCCAACGACAGATGATGGAAGTGATCAGATTTACTGGAGTCTAACCAGCTCGGGAATGATTTCTGTCAAATCTGCCTACAACCTGCAGAATAATGAGGTTTGCGATGCCAATGAGAAGTTATGGAATACAGTTTGGAAATGGCCTGGGTCTCAAAGGGTGAGGACGTTCTTATGGCTCTGTGCTAAAAACAAACTTCTGACTAACTATGAGCGCAATCGTCGCCATATGACCGATGATGCATCTTGTTCGATTTGCGGCAGCTGCATTGAAGACGGAGATCATGTCTCCCGTTCGTGTATTTTTGCGAGGGAAGTTTGGCGTAAAGTTTTGAATGACAATATAACTCTCTCTTTTTTTGATATGCCCTTCACTGATTGGTTTTTTCACAATTTGCAGGGAACAGCTAGGATTAATTCTGAAAGCTGGGTAGTGACTTTCGGTATCACATACTGGAGTTTGTGGTCTCATCGCAACAACTTTGTGTTCAGAAACGAAAGAAGAAGTTCAGAAGAGATAGTGCACTCCATTTATTCTTTGGTGCTTAACACTGAACAAGCGCAAAGGTTCCTGCAACTTTCACAACCTGGTGTTGTCCCGAAGAATGTTGTTCTCATTGGATGGAATCCTCCTCCTCCCTCGTGGATTAAACTGAACACAGACGGAGCTGTCCATTCTCCGATGAATAACGCCACTGCAGGAGGTATCGCCAGAGACAGTAATGGCAATTGGATCTTCGGCTACAGCAGATTCATTGGTAGATGTAGTGTGCTACAAGCTGAACTTTGGGGTGCGGTTGATGGTCTCGAAATCTCTTGGAACAAAGGCTTCAGAAACGTGATATTGGAAATGGATAGCAAGATTGTGGTTGATTCTTTGTTAAGTAATGAAACAGGTGTTAATGGCAACTCCAGCCTTTACAATGCCATTCGAAACCTTTTGGCTAGAGACTGGATTGTTATTATCCGACATACGTATAGAGAAGGAAACTGTTGTGCGGATTGGATGGCTAACTTTGGATTTACCCATTCTCTTGGGTTGGTGGTTTATGCGGAAAATTTTACAGGCATCTCTCAGATTATCATTGAAGATATTATCGGAGTCTCCATTCCTAGAAAGTGTAGAGTTTGTTAGTTTTGGCCTTGGCCTTTCCCTTTGATCAAAAAAAATTAGTTGTTTAATGGTTGCAAGATAGAGAGTTGCGATTGTTGTGAATTGTTGTGAATTGTGATGTTTAATTGGATAAACTGCTGCTAGGACACGTGATGCCACAACCCAAAATCGAGGGCCGCGACCGGTGCTAGGAAATAGGAATTTTAGTTCCGAAACCCGTAGCAAGCCTGAAATTAGTATAAATTTTTCGCAAACAACAATCACATAATGACCTTACAAACGAAAGTATTTATACAAACGTACTTTATATACACTATAAACCATTAACACTTTCTCGGGTCTATCGTTTCTGTACCTTGTACGTACTAACCCGACATATACTACTAGTTTCAAAGTCACTTCATGGGTATCTACCTCCGTGGAACAAAATACAATAATCGTAGCCAAACAAAGCGTATATGTTGTGATAGCAACTATAGACATCATAGAAATATGTTATTGTGCTAGGCCACAACACTGGTCAGACATCACACTACTGCAGCAACTACGGAAGTTGAGACTGTACATAGCCAAAGGGACTTCCGGTCAAAGATGGACTTCTAGCCAAGTCCATAATCAAGGTACTTGAAACACACACTATTGGGGGGTCAACTATTAAGCTGAGTGAGTTATAATTTACTTACCATATTATCAAAATAAGCATCGCATTTTAAAAACATTTTTAAAGTATTTATACAATCACAGTTTTAAACAATTTCAACATATACAATCACAGCAATTTCAAACAGTTCATTTAAGACAAGTATTTGATCTGATTGAAACCTTAATCTTAAACTCCTAACCTTTTCTATCCGTATCGTATTCGTATCAAATCATTTCAGTCCAAGTGGTACGGTCCCAAGATGTCATAATTTTTATGACATCGTCCGTGATATTATTATTAAGAATTTATTGTAAACAGTTTCGTGTGATTCCGAGACTATTTTAAAATTGGACGCATAATTAATAAATTGGGTTAAAATACAAATCAAGCTACTTGAGTTAAATTACAAATTAACCCACTATTCATACAGCTATCATCACCTTCATCACTTCATTAGACCTAAGACACAAAAATCAAACCCTCACTTCACTTTCCAAGGCCGAAGCCTACCCTCTTCACCAAACTACACCATTTCTCAACCAAACTCAATAATTTTGGTGGCAATCAATCACAAATTCAAAGGTAATAAGGGTAAGCTCGTCAATTTGTAATTTTAATGGTTACATTTGGTGAATTGTGAAATAGAAATAGCTAGGGTTTGATTGTTATTGTGATGATTATTTGTGTTAATAGTAGTTTAGTGATTGTAAGATAGAGAGTTGTGATTGTTGTGAACTGTGATGTTTAATTAGATAAATAGAACTCTGCCGTGAGTAGAATCGAGCTCTTCTCTATGAGCAGAACTGGCCAGTCCTTGCAGCCTTCACCCAACCAGGGGAGCGTATTTTTGATGCTAATCAACTCCTATACGCAACAGTTTTAGTCTGAGTTTATGCGTGATAAGTTTTACGATTTTGCAAGAAATGGAGCTAAGGTTTTTAACCAAAGAGGGAACATGATTGATAGATAGTTATAAGGCATGAAAAATGGGTGAAATATGTATGAAAATGTGGAGTTTAATGTTGGTATTAAAGTTAAGAAAAAGTTGGTTATTTGATAGGAAAATGGATGTCACGACCCAAAATCTCGAGCCGAGACCGGCGATAAGGAATGAGAATGATAGTTCTGAAACTCGTAGCAAGCCAAAAAATTAATAAAACTTTTTTGCAAATCACTCAATTAATAATCATACACTGATCTTATCAACAGAATCATTTTCAAAAAACATTTATATACACTAGTAAAAACAATACACGGTATTTCAGGTTTGCTATTTTTGTATCTCGTACGTACTAACCCGGCATACAACCTACTAGTTTTTAGGGTCAATATACAGGAATCTACCTCCGTAGAAAAAATACAAATGTCCAAGCCAGACATACATATACATAAAGACGACAACTATATACAATATCAAAAATATTGCCATGCTAGCTACGACACTTGTTGGACAAACACTACTGTAGCGGACTACGGAAGTCTGGACTATACATGTAAAATTTGTATGATATGGAACGAGTTTTGCTAGGATGTGGAACATCACATGGTAAGACCCAAGTTCCTATGTAATGTTTTCAAGTTTTGAACAGACGTTAATATACGCCAAGTCTTGAAAGGTGTTTTTGATGAAAACATTTTGTGTATGAAAGAGGGTTTGTATGTTTGAAGGTTTGCGAAAAATTTACATGTATTTTTAAAAGGCTTGCTACGGGTTTTGGAACTACCATTCCCATTCTCTAACGGCGGTCGCGTCTCGAGATTTTGGGTCGTGACATTAACTCATGCCACTACTTAATCCTAAGTTGTGAGTCATGAGATATTTCCACCGAGTTAACTCACTAGATACAGGTCCTGAGATAGTTCCACCGAGTTAACCTTGTATCTATCAAGAAACATCTTCCTTCATTCTTCATAAACAAAGTCATACTAACTCATATCAAATCCTAATCAAATGTATATATAGACGTATAAGACTTCTAGCGGTACCGATGATCACACAGTCCTATTGACGCCCAATAGGTAGCTCGTTTCCTCAAAGCGTTATATTAGTTTTTCATACATTTATATAATATTCATAAGAAATAAGCATTTTATGAAAATAATAATCATCATTAATAGTAATACTTTACGAGATGAATTATTATTATAATAATCATAATCATAAAATAAATAGCTTTTATTAATAACACAAAAGTAAATTGTAGACTCACAACTTGCTATCCATAATCTTCGAGAATTAGCAAAGCGATGTCCTGTTCGTCATGTTCCGGGTCCCGTTGGTAGTCTCCTCGCAGGGTCTACGCAAAATCAATAATTGCACTAATTAATAAAAATCTAACTATAATAACTTATCCAAAATTTGGTTTCTAGCCAACTTCAGCTATCGAAACCACTTATTTAAAATAGCCCATATTCTAAATAAATTGTACATATCCATAGTCCGCAACATTGTTTACGACTTTCATTTAGACTCGACTTTCATTCGACATCTTTAAAGTTTCCAAAAATTTACTCAAAGTTAGCTTCTTAAACTTTTCTATTTAATTTATGTTATTCAACCATTTTTTAGCTATTAAAACTGTTACTTAAAGTGGTCCAAATTCTAAATAAAATTGACATTCCTAATGTTTGGAATATCGCCTATAATTTTTGTTCAGACCTTGGATTCAAAATCAACTCCGAAAGTGTCAGAAATCAGTCCTGAAGTTGCCTCCCTGGGCTGGCTGTTAAGGGCTGCCAAAACAGCCTATCATGGCTACTGTTTTGAGCCTCGAAACAGAGAACATAACCTGTGTATATGTCACGACCCAAATTTATGGATTGCGAGCGGCGCTAGGGAATGGGAGTGGTTACTCTGAAACCCGTAGCTAGCCTAAAAACCTTTGTAAATTTTTCGCGTTTTAAAACATAAAAAGGTTTGTAACCTCGTTGCGAAAACACTTTAACACTTTTATCAAAACCGAGATCGCAATTCAAGATCATATATCACATATGGTCAGTTTTCAGAAAACATTGTTGAAACATTTCTATTGTTTAACGAAAACACATTTCTGAAAAACGGGTTCTTAAAACCCTGATTGTATTTCAAGAAATGAGAGCGCAAACATCAATCTCAGTTGACGCACCTGCTCTGTTTTCAATACAATCCTAAAATGCTAAAATCATGAAACCAGTGTATCTCTCAAACAACTGGTCCATGCATTTTAGAAAACACGCAGCTTTTCAAAGCTTATATCTTATATACAGTAGTTCAATCAGAGTTTATCAAAATAGTTTGAACTACTGTAAACAGAAAGACAGACTTCCCAGTACCCGACTACTTGCAGCTCTAGAGGTATGGCTGACATTTACTTCCAGAATTATTATGGAAGTCCGACCTCATACTTGATTGCCTGAAAGGTAAACATTAGGGACGGTAAGAAATATAAATATTTCTGAGTGAGTCTACAATTTTACAATTGAATATTCAAATCGCAAATACATAAAACATTTGTATATGTAAAATATTACCAATTAGTCGATTCAGATAAAACCCTACAAGGCAGACTATTGTATGGGTCTCAACCTACACAACATGGGTCTTAGACCGTGAACTGAATCACTGCCGTCTAAGCCGTATGTCTAGACCGTAACCGTGAAACTGCCATCACAGTATTGCCTGTGACCGTAACCGTTAATGCCGTCTCAGACTGTTAAGTCAGGGTCGCTAGCACTTCCAACGCCCAAAGACATTAACTGACCTCTATGTCAGACACATGCTCGTATCGAGAAACACTACTGGTGATCACACAGTCTTATTGACAACCAATACGAAACTTGTTCCAATGGATCTTTCATGGTTAAGTTATACTAGTGCGATTTGTTATTTAAAACAGTTTAAATATAAATATTCAAAAGTAAAAACCACAAAGTAAAACTCACAGTACTGTCGTCCCCATTTTCAAAAACATAAGCTCAAACAAGCTTGTCAGTCAAACACGTTGGTGTTTGGCTCGCTAGATCGACCACTCGTCGAATCTAATTAAAATTCAAATGTCAAACACATTAGACATTGAATTTCTAACTCTAGTACTATCGTATAAACAATAGACTCAAACAACTATTGTTTATAGACGACTCTATAAACAAACCCATGAACTAATCTCAATATTGAACTTCTCGTTCAATATATAATACCACTCTTGGTATAGACTTATAGTCCTTTTAACATTAATCACATTGATTAATGTAGTGCCTAGTTAAAACGTTGTATCGTTTTAACATATATACTTATATCATTTTAATACGTTCACCTTTAAACATTTACTAGCTGACGATAAACACACCGTCCTACTAGGCGATGTTCCCTCGGATTCGCTGCATAAAAAGACCCCGTCGGAGTCGGACTACGCATTCGTGCAGGGCCTGTGCACGTTCGTGCACTGCCTTGGCCAGTGCACGTTCGTGTACTACCAGTGCACGTTCGTGCACGGCCTGTGCACGGTCGTGCACACGTGCAGGCACCGATTTCATTTTCGAGCCACTTTTCGACGTGGTCGATTGATTTTTCCCACTCCGAACATTTAATCACAATCCAAACAATTCAGTTCTATAATTAAAACGTTGAATTGATACGCACACGATCGATCCAATACGTTTACCATTTAATATCGAATATATAATAATTATATATCGAAATAAACTTCGTATACGAGATTAATACCTCGATTACATGAGTAATCGTCGAAGAAACAGAGTCGGAATCGCGAAATGGATCGCGCCGCGGCGGCACCGCCTCACCTCTACTTGCTATGCCTAGCAAGCACCTCAGTTGTTAAACTGAGGTGAGTTATGCGCCCTCCCCCCCTTCTCTATTTATAGAGACTTTGATTTGGCTGAAGTACCATTTGGTACTAGTTCAATCATGCACTTTAACTCTGATTTTAATTAGTCGTTCGTAGTCCAAACGGAGAGTAATTTCAAATTTTACGAAACTTTATCCAAAAATCTAATAAAATATAAAACGAATAAAAATATAATTTTTATTCGCATCCAACTTATATTTTATTTTTAATAAATCTCCAAAGATTTGTTAAGTTCAAATCAGTCCCGTTTAATTAAGATTACTATGTCCAAATTTCATAAAAATTTGACGGTAGCTTCATCAAATTATTCTGTGAATATTAACACCAAAATGAGTCGTTCGGGACTTATAAATTATTTAATTTTAAATTGAACTAACTAATAACATATAATTAGTTTATAATTAAAACTAATTAAAATAAAAGTTTAGGAATTAAAGGATATATTTATCCTTACTGTTCCCCATCTGCTTTCTCTTATCCTTCTTCTTTTTCTTTTTCTTTTTTATTTAATATATATATATATATATATATATATATCTTAATTTATATTCGTTCATAACTCGTCGAACTTTTCGAATTTTAACATTTTAATTTCGGGGTTTTGTCCGAAATCTTAAACTCTCCATTTAGAGTGGTATATTGATATATTAATTATCTATATATTTTCATCTACGACGTCCAGTTGTATTTTCTGTTATATTAATCCCGTTAATATTCTTTTATTAAAATTTAAATTCCCAATTTAAATTTTAAACTCATATTATTACGATACTCTTTTACGGTTTCGTATAAATTAAATTTACGTTTAAATTTAATTTACGTATTCCGAATTTATTAAATCACTTCCCATGATTTAATTTAATAACCTTAAATAATCAAACCTGATTATTATCCTTTAACTATTAAACTTAGTCTTTCCGAATATTTTTATTAATATTCGAAACCTCAAAATATTATTTTTAATATTTTGATTACTCCAATTTGACCTCGTGGCATATTCTAATTATTTAAAATTACAGGGTATTACAGTATAATCCGAAACAAATTTGACATTTTTATACTCCATAATCCAATCTACAAATTTCGTGAAAACCTCAACTGGTTTCGATGTATCGTTAGTTCAAAATAAAATCCTGAAATTGGGTTCTTAACTAGTTTTTATCATTTTCCTTAACTTCCTTATTTTTCACTCCTATTCAAACTTCAACAATTTCCAATTTAGCTTAACAACCCTATGATTAATTTGTCTAAAATTAATCTATGTAACTCTGTCTCTGTATCTCATTCATTTCCGAGTTATTAAAGTTATGACTAGGGTTCGTTTTTATTCGTGAACTGGCCATTGTAGCAAACTTTATACCATTTTCTGCTTTGTTACTTTCAACTTGCTAACTTCATCAATCAAGATCAACTATTTCCAATCATTCAAATCCTAATTAAACTATCACAATCTATTCTCCGTGTACCCATGACATTATTGTTAGTAATATGTGCCCTAGGGCCATTTGATCGTGTATATTTGTAGAACTAATCCCAATGGCGAAGATATATATGTTTTATTTGAACTAAGTGTCTCATCAACTAAGTGTTCATTTATTACGTATTGTCTTTATCACATTGTGATAGAATCTATTATTAAAATGTTAAGAATATGAGTGACAGATTATATTATACAAGTGATCTAAATAACCGTTCACGATCGATGGGGTCTCGCGAATAAGGGCATCGCATTATCCCCGAAAAATCGTTACCTCTGTTTATTCTCCTGATTAGTAAAGAGTTAATAATTATAGGAAGTAGTGAGTCTCATACTACTTGACGAGGATCAGAATAAATATATGGACACTCATGGTGTTGAGTGAGTCGAACAAGTGACGCTAGATGACTTATACATGGTAATTCATCAAAATCAATTTAATGTCATCTAGTTCATAATGGTACATATGTCCTTTGACTTGAGGTGACACTATCTTGTATATAGGTGATTAGAGTTTGATACTCCTTAACCCTAGATCTTTCATGAGCTAGGGCCGAGGGATGTGTTGGCTCTAGTCAGCTGTATATGGAGATAGGGGTTTAACCTAGAAAGGATTCATCACTCTGGATGAACGGAGACAAGATTCTATGCCATCTCGAATTGTTCTTGATGGATGATAAAACCTTCGCAAGTGTATATGATTTACTTAGAAAGTTGTTTCTAGTGGAAGTCATATTTATCAAGAATTAGAACTGAGAGATGAGGTCATATGATCAAGACAAACAGTGTTTGACTTAACCGTGACACTAGTCGAGATTGGAATCTTAGATGAAGGGGATTTTTAGTGTACGGTAATTATAAATATTGGTTCATAATGAATGCATCGAAATATTCATCTCTATTTGGGGGGTCGTGATATGTTGCTAGACGTCACTCTCGATCTACGAGAATTAATAATTAAATAGGATTTAATTATTTAATATAAGAAAGGCGTTTTTTATGTCTCTCGTTGCCATATAAATATGAACCTAGTTAGTCACACACAATAGAGTGTGTAACCGATTGAGTTTGCGAAAGATCAATTTTATATAGATACTAGCATATCTTGGAAATTAATCTAAGATGAAACACAAGTACAAATTAGGGACTAATTTGTAAGAGTTATAAATTAGTAGGAACCTAATTGTATTTAGCCAATTAATTAGGACTAATTTATAAGAGTTATAAATTAGTAGGAACCTAATTATATTTTAATCAAATTTTATGATTAGAAGGCTTAAGTAATTAATTAGTGTAATGAATGATAATTAAAGGACTAATTATAAATTAGTGGAATGATGATGTCATGGTGATGTAATGAGATAATGTCATAAGCTTATATGTGATGTCATATTATGACATCACCAATATGATGTCACTTATGTGATGTCACCACATGAAAGGTGTCATGTGGTGGCAACACCTTTGTATGGTGTGTGACACTTAGCATGTGAGGTGTTGCATTCTTAAGCAAAGCTCTACCTTATAAATAGAGCTTGGTTTGCTCATTTAAAGATACACCACAACACACACATCTCACTACAACACCTAGTTGTAGAGAGAGAAAGATACTTGAAGGAGTTCAAGTAGTGATCAATCACGGAAAAAACTTGGCGACGGTTTTCATAGATCCGAACAAGGACGTAATCGCCGCGAGAATTTGAGTTTAGGGCTGCTCGGCAAGAGGAACTCTTGCGGATTAAAAGGCGAAGATTCAATCGGACGCATACTCGTGTGGACGAGTTTGAGGTCGTCGTACTTTCGGGACTCCAAGAATCGTTGGAGAATCGATATAGGTATTATTCTTATGATTCCTAAATGCGTTCTTTAATTAATAAATGATACGATGATCCATTTGTTGTTGATATAATCAACTTAAGGATCCTGATTGTTGGAATTTCGATTTTGAATTGAAATATACGATCCGGACCCTCGCGTCCATTTGTTGTTGATATGAAATTATTAAATGATACGATGATTAATTTGTTGTTAATTGCTAATTTTACTAGCTTTGACACCCACTCGATCTGTATCCAAAACTTCTAAGAATAACCTAAAATTATAGCCTAAAACATCATTACAAACACTTAATATACAAGCATAAATTTTCTAGTTTTTGATATCAGTAAACACCATCCAAAGCACAACTGAATCTAAAAATAAATAGGTTACCTTGTTCGTGTGTGTTAGCTCTCCAATAAAGATTAAATATCAAAAACGGTTATCGGATCGTTGAAATGGCCGCCGTCGTCCACCACGCGCAAGGAGAGGAAGCGATGGTGATGATGGCTTCGGCGCCTTCTTAGAAAAGTTGGAGTTTCATTTCTATTTTCTGATTTTAATCTTATTTTAGTTAGAGAAATCTTGAAGAGGTGGAGGGGATTAGGTGTCCTCGCCTAATTAATTTGATGGGAAAAAATTTATATAGGTGCTTCAACTAGGCATCTCTTACAACTAAATTCTTAGATTTTCAATTCCTCCAATTTAATATCAAGTCGTTTTCATTATTTAAACGGAAGCTTGACGATTATTCTTTATCAATAAATAATGGACTTTGTCGCATTACTTATTTATCCGGGTCCAAATGATTTATTTATATCCTTTTTCTTTTCCGATAATCAAATTTCGTTTAATAATATATTTTCGTCTGAAATTTTTAAAATCTATTCTTAGTTCCTTAAATTTTATTGTATGGACTTTATCGTAAAATTTATTAACTCGAGACTCCAATTATTTAATTTCAATTTATTAATTTTTTCTTAGTCCGGTTAGATTTCAATTTATCAAATAATAATTTTCACTTAAATTATTATTTTAGGAAAATTCAAATAGACCCTCTTTGGTCTAATTTCTTGTTATTTAGACTTAATCTCGATGCCCTTGATTTAATTATCGCACTTATGCCTCGTGCCATCTTACTTCTTCCGAATCCACAAAATCATTTTTATATCATAAATTACAGTCATAACATCTCATTCAATCACTACATCACAAACCCTTCCTTTAAAGCGACATAACAAAAGTTTTATAAAGAAACGTTTCATAAAGAAAGGACAATAAATTTTTTTAAAAAAGACAATAAATAATTAAAAAAGGGCTAACCACAATAAAATACCAAACATTTGCGTGTTGGGTTAGTTACAACTATACATACCTTTACGTGTTGTGTCCGTTGTAGAAATATTTTTAATTCAATCTAACGTCATTTACTGAATCAGGTCTGACGTGGCCAACATGCTCGTAAAAATCGAAACAATTCAAAAACAGCTATAAAAAGAATGTAATATGCAATAACCAGCTACTTCTTGTGAGTTAGAAAGATTTGTATATACAAATCACAAATGTTTGATATATTTTGGTGGTTTGGCCAAAAAAATAAAGTTTAATAAATAAAATGAAAAGATAAAACAAGATTTCGTCATGAAACTGAAAAAAAAAACGATAATTTGGATACTTTCAAAATCAATTACCCTATTTTTCATTTCAACCTGAAAAATCTGCTATAACATATCACAAATACTCGTTCGATATAAACAAATAAGTTTAAACTTGTAAATAAATCAAAATTAAATACATATATATATATAAAACAGAAAATTAAAAATTAAAAATTAAAAATTCCGGGGACCATTAATTGATGCAATTTGCCTAAATATATATATATAGGTAAGGTTGGAGTAGTTGGTTGTCAATTATCATCATCAATATTATCAAAGTAAACAAAAACAACAACAACAACTCCAGTTTTTCTCATAAACATTAATCTTGTCCATCATGGATTCAACTTTATTATTGTTGGCATTAACATTCATGTATTTTTGGGCACATACACATGGATTAGATCCTTATCTGCAAAACTCCGTTGCTCTCAGCAAGACCAGTTTTCCAAAGGCTTTTATTTTTGGAGCAGCATCAAGTGCCTACCAGGTAAACACTTCTTGCTATTCATTTCATCCTTCATTTTAACTTACTTCTATCAAGAGGTTATTATCTCACTCCATGCTCGGTGTAGTTGTAGTTGTGTGAATAACTCGGTTTGATTTGTTTCTGATAACTAGTGTCGGTTTACGTGTTTCACACGTGACTCGTAGTGTGACTCGTCGAATTATCAAATAATATTTAAACTAGTAGTCAATTAGGATTGATTCAATTTGCATGTCTACTAGAAATTAGTATTCAAATATTCTAATGTCAAACAGGGGCTGAATGAGAACTTTGGACTGAAGGGGCAGCCCCCTAATATTGGTTTTTGCGAACTACTCCCTATTATTTTTTATTTTTTTTAAATATGGTTAATAAATTTTTATTTTTCTACAATTAGTCCCTTAAAAAAAATATACAAATTAGCCCTTTAAATCCAAAAAAAAAAAAAAAAAAAATAACTTCTATAATGAAATGCGCATGCAATTAATTTGATTAACATTACTTTAGATTGAAGGAGCAGCACACACAAATGGCAGGAAACCAAGCATTTGGGATACTTTCACCAACCAACATTCAGGTTTCTTTAACCAAAATCATATATATATATATATTATATATATATATATATTATGGTGGCCTTAGGTAGCACGGACATTTCATTCAATTGACGTATCCCATTTCAAAAACGTTTCAGACACTTGACGTTTCGGACACGAAACTTCATTTTTTATATTAAAAATCTTAAAATAACACTATTTCGCCGTGTACAAGTATTCCGTTTCTCCGTGTCTGTATCCGTATCGATGTCCGTGTTACCTAGTGGTGGCCTAAATTTATTTTGGCTTTCTTTCTTAATTGAATTATGGGATGCCTTTAAATGTCAATCTTACAAAATCTGTCATGTTGACTTTTATGTTACCCTGACGATTACAGGAAAGGGACAACTATACTGCAGATCTGAAAGATTGAAAAAAAATTAATATTAAAAATGCAATGAGTTTTTAAATGGAAAAATGTGATGAGCAAGGGTGGAAAGTATTAATATTTCTTTAAAAACATAAATAAAACATAAATAGTTGTTAAAGTTATGCAAATGCTGACAGAAATAATAAATTTTATATTGATTAGCTACAACTCTTACAAGCAAAAAAGTATATTATCTACAACTCATTTGAATTATTATTTCCATTATTGTCCATAGGGGGCAATGTGCATTATATATATAAAAAGAGTTGTTATAATAGCTCGATCATCATATAAATTTATTTAAATATATAAATAAACTCAACCCAACATACACTATTCTAAGCTATCCTAAACCCTGTCTTAAATGAGAGGTCAAAATAATTAATTTTTAATTTAAATTTAATTAAATAAGTTACTGTGTATTTATTAAGATTGTATTACATATCATCAACACCTTTACACGATTTTTCAAAAATAACTCGACTTTTAAAACGTGTTAATTCAGGTCATCACCGTTCATTTCTTTTCAAAAATAACATGGGCATATTTTTACGTAAAATTTCGCTGACTTGGATATCCGATGGGTCTGCCACGTCAGCAAAAACGCCACTAAAAATTGCCAATGTTGTTTTTGAAAAAAAACAAAAGGTGGTGCCCTAAATTGACATGTTTTAAAAGTCGAGTTATTTTTGAAAATTTGTATAAAGGTGGTGATTTTATATGTCATTAACCCATTTATTAATTATCTGAATATTTTTTTAAACAATATTCATAAATTTTTTTATAAATGAAAATATATTAAAAGACACAAGATGTGGCAAAAATTCCAAAAACTCAAGAGTTCACGTACAAAAAGTGCCACATGGGAAGTCATACTAGAGACCATGACTCAAGAGGTGGAGGGATACAAACATGATCACCCGAAAAGAATACAATCTGGATTTCTAAGGAAATCCAACCCCGAATAAGAAAAATTGGTTACATAACATTTGTAAAAAAGATACTGAAATAAAACATCTGAATACTAACCTCTGATTGTTTTTGTTCAAAATTTCTTCGATTTCTGCTTTTCCATGACTCCCAGATGATGATATCCCATAAAGAATGCCAAAGACATCAACGCAATTAGGCATAATTGAAGAAAGTCCTACCCTCTTTAAGATATTATTTCAGACCAAGTTTGGAAAAAAATAATGGATGACGCTCTTGAGATTCTGGCAATGTACATAAGAAGCATAAACTGTTCTCTGCCAAGATGACGTTTCCGTTGTGAAGGAAAACTAGCGAAGCGATGTTGATAAAATACCGCAAGTGCACGGTATCAAATAAGTAGTAAATTTGAGAGTTCAAGTATCGATCCACGAAAACAATATGTCTTATTTACCAATTTCACTTATTTTATAATTGTTTAGCAATTAAACAGATATTTTTAAATTTAAAGTAAATTAACAAATAAATAACGATCAAGTAAACAAATAAACTAAATTAACGATTAAATCAAAACAATTATCGATAATATGAAATAAGGTCTAAAACCGTGATCTTGACTAAGGGTTGATATTTTTGTAAGATTGTGAATTTCATGGATTGTGGATTTACATGTAATTTAATCGAAATTCAAGTTATTCGAAAACACCAATCACACTATCTCAAGTTAAAGATCGGAAAACCCACAAATTAATAAACTGAATTAACACCTAACTTATTCTCGTGTTATTAAGCTTATAATTAATTAATTAGAACTCAACTGTTAAGAAAATTTATCGAATGCTTAATTAATCACTCACTCTTGTGTTATGATTTCTTATATTATTAATTATCAGTCTATCAAATTAAAACTCTCTCAAAACAATAATTCAACACAATTCTATAATTAAGGTGATCAATCTTTTTTTTTTTGAAAAAAAAGTTGAACTTTATTAATCAAGCGAGAAAAATAAGTTCATTGTCCGGGAAAGGAATGTTCCCGTGACATACAATCTTTTCCAATAAAAATACCCCATTTCGCTAGGGTGTGTGCAACCGAGTTACACTGCCTCCGAACATGCTTAAAAGAAACACTTCGATCTTGGGCCAACTCTAGGAAATCATCGATAACAAGCTGTATAGGATCAATTGCGCTAGTAGGAGCATGAAGTCTGCTGACGACATTAGAGGCATCCGACTCGCAGATCACGTTATCTCCATGGAGAGTTGTAGCTACCTGCAACCAAAAAGTATAGCTATGGCTTCTGCTAATTCAACATCAACAATACCCGCTAAGCGCTTCACTCCCCATCTAACAACTCGACCACTAGAATTCCTGCAAACAGCGCCAGCAAAAGAAAGCTGACCATTAACCGATATAGCAGCATCAGTATTTATCTTTAACGTTCCAACAGGTAGAGGTTCCCACGTCGGTGGAATTGCAGAGCTGAGGGACGACGAGCATCGGTCAGGGGTAGACTGCATTTCCTGCATGGGAAAAATGTTGCGAAACAGGATATTCGGAGGTAAACGACTGTTGCCAAAAACAATATTGTTACAGTCTACCCATATCGTCCACAGACTCATAATAAACAATTTCAGCTCGTCTTCCTTGAGCGAAGTGAACATCTGCGATAACCAATCAGATAAAGTATTATAAGGAAACCTGTCCGTGCGAAGGTTTGAAGGAGACAGCAACCAAAGACCTCTGACCTCTTCACAATCTTTTAAGGTGTGCAGCTGGGATTCTTCCCCACCACCACATCGCGGACAAAGGTTCGAGAAAGCAGGAATACGACGAGCTAGTTTGTCATTGCAGGGGAGCGAATCATGCAAGATTCTCCATAAGAAGTGTCGAACTTTGGGTTGGACCGATACACGCCAGATTCTGGTCCACATACCATTGTCCGGAGATCCAGAGCTAGCGGAAGCAGAGGACCTGTTAATCACTTTGCAAGCTTGATAATAACCTGACTTTACCGAGTAATAACCGTTCCTATTGAAGACCCAGAACATTTTATCAGATGGAAGATTTCTGCTTATAGGGAGCTTAAGGACATTTGTAACGTCATCCGGTGAAAGATGGTTGCGAAACTTTTCCACGTTCCAACCGCCATTGACGTCTAAAAAGAAGTTGACCTTACAATCCGCAGGTACATTAGAGTTGTTAAGAGGCTTCAAATAGCTACCCGAGGTGATCCAATTATCACTCAAAACATCAACCGACTCACCATTTTCAATCCTCCACGCAACTCCTGTGTCGAGAACCCGTTTCCCCTCCATTATACTTTGCCACACAAAACTAGAGCCTCTTCGTGAGACCGCCTGCAAGAAATCATGGTCTGGTTAATATTTCGCCTTGAAAACTCTAGAGCAAAGGGAATGAGGGTCTTGAATAAGTTTCCAGGCCTGCTTAGCAAGCATCGCTAAGTTGAAAGCACAAAGGTTCCGAAAGCCTAATCCACCCTCCTTTTTAGGCTTACAAATTGAATTCCAACTTACCCAGCAAATCTTGTTTTGGTCATTCGAACCACTCCACCAAAATTTTGAGATAATGCTCCTCATCTCGTTACAAAACGTGACAGGAAGCGCGAAACAGCTCATAATGTAGGTAGGGATCGATTGAGCTATCGACTTTATGAACACCTCACGACCTGCTTTGGACAAGAACCTCTCTTTCCATCCAAGCACCCTCTTGCGTAACCGATCCTTGAGGAAAGCAAATATCGGTTTCTTTGATCGACCAACAAGCATGGGCATGCCAAGGTACTTATTGAAGCAGCCAACCACCCGAAACCCAAGAAGATCGGCCAACGCTGCTTTATTAGCCGTAGACACCCCAGCTCTAAAAAGCAATCCAGACTTTTCAGCGTTAATAACTTGGCCTGATGCTTGTTCATAATCATTGAGGATCCGTTTCAACACCCGACCCTCATTAACTGATGTTTTGATGAACAAAACACTATCATCTACAAAAAGAAGATGACTAATGCGAGGGCCACCCTTACCATTTCTGCCGCTTGTGATGACTTTATCTCGTATACCCCTTCTGATGAGTGCAGAGAAGCCCTCTGAGCATAAGAGAAAGAGATAAGGAGATAAAGGATCACCTTGTCGTAGCCCTCGCTCTGGATGGAGCACGCTGAAAGGGGCTCCATGGATGAGAAACATGAAAGAAACCGAAGAGATGCAAGCCATGATAAGTTTAATAAAATGACTAGGAAAAGTCATCTTCTCCATAACCCGCTCAATAAAACGCCACTCAACCCTGTCATAAGCCTTGATCATATCTAGTTTTAGGGCAGCCAACCCGCACTTCCCCTGAGACCGCTTAGCCATTGAGTGAAAAAGCTCAAAGGCTATCAAAGCATTGTCTGTAATCAGCCTGCCTAGAACAAATGCGCTTTGAGCTTCATCAATCAGATCAGACAATACCCCTTTTAGGCGATTAGCAATCACTTTAGCCATAAGCTTTTATATCACGTTGCAAAGACTGATCGGGCACAAATCTTTCATACCTTCAGGAGAAGCTACCTTCGGGATAAGAGTCAAAATGTATGATTTGCTCGGTCAGGTAAAACACCCGTGGAAAGACAATTCAACACGCACTTAGTCACATCCCTGCCGACAACCTTCCAATAGGATTTATAAAATAGAACAGGCATACCATCAGAACCAGGAGCCTTTAAAGGTCCCATTTGCTTAAGGGCAGCCACCACCTCTGCTTCACAGAACGGACGTTTAAGCTCATCAACCTGCTCAGGGGTGAGGGCCAAATCAATACATTCTGTAACTCTTTCCTGGTTCATAGGGGCAGACGAAGTGAACAACTTCCTATAGTAATCCTCCACAACAGAATAAATCTCCTTACCATTCTTCCAAACTCCATTCTCATCGCGAATGCGATTTATAAAATTGTTTTTTCACCTGTTTGAGGCTTTATTGTGAAAAAACTTTGTATTATGATCCACTTCACGAAGCAAGTCCCCTCAGGACCTTTGTTTCCACATTATCTCCTCTTTTGAGAGAAGATCATCCACTTCAGCCGAGACCGCCGCAATCCTATCACTCATGAGACCCACATCATTGCTGTTTTGAAGTTGAATAATCTCATCCATCTTCTTCTTTAGAGTTTTACTAACACCGCCAAAGTTGGAATCTGCCCACCCTTTCAAGCTTGCGCCACACGCCTCTACCTTTGTCATAAAGTCAGAACCCGTGCTTCTGTCTCTCCCCCACGCTGAAGACACAATCTCATCAAATTGTGAATGAGTCATCCACATCTGCTCAAATCAAAAAATTCTCCCTCTCTGACCACGGTTCTGTGTTGCAGTGATACCGTCGGTGTCTAATAAAATTGGGCAATGGTCCGATTGGTAGCGAGACAAGTGACTTACCCGCCAACCCGGAAAAACTTCCTGCCACTTCGAATTGGCTAGAAATCTGTCTAACCTGATTTGGATAAGTTCGGTGTGACTTCTTCTGTTCGACCATCTATAGGAGCACCCCCGTATGACCCAGATCCTCCAACTCGCAATAATCAATAGCTTCCTTAAATCTGTCCATATCCTTTTGCTCACTATTTCTGCCTCCCTCTTTCTCTTCGTTAGACAAATGCAGGTTGAAATCTCCGAACAAAACCTGGGCTTCAAACGATAGACACCGGCATTCCTTGATAAGCTCATAGGTCCGAGACTTATTTTGAATTTCAGGCCAGCCGTAAACACCGACTCCCCTCCACGAAAAATTGGCTGACAACTCCTTAACAACAAAAGCAATGTGATTTTTCGAACGTATTCCTCCAAAATAAAGCAAGGCCGCCTCTCCTGCCATCTGCATCAACTATGAAATAATTAAATCTATCAAAACTTCGAAAAATGTTACTGAAGTCATTGTGAACTAACTTTATCTCCATTAAGAAAAATAAATCTGGGGAATTATTCTTGACGAATAATTTCAGAGCCCTAACCGTCCAAGGATTCCCCAATCCTTGGAGGTTCCAGCTAACTCTAAAGGATAGACCTCAACAGAAAACTGAAGAGTAACGACAGCAAGTGATTGAGTTCAGTAGTTCCTCCACAGATAGTAGGGCAGAGAATGGATTCCATTTTCTTAATATTAAAAAGTCTTTCACTTGAATTTGCAAATCCCCGGCTACGTGTCCTTTGGACCCCTTTCCAGTAGCTTCATCGACTACCAAAAGGCTATGAATAGGTCAGTATAACGCTCCCTCCCTACGAAAGCTGCATTCTGAAATCTCATGTCTGGCCCTGCTTTCCTTCCCATCAAACTCCTTTTTCGAGAGGTAGCACGCAAACCAGGCCCGTAAGGCCAATCAGTAACATCATTCTCCTCCGGTTTCTCCTCGCAGTCATCTAACAAGTGATCCATCATGCCGCACCAATAGCAAAAATTCTGAATACGTTCGTATTTAAACGGTATCCAACATTGCTCCCCTAACGGGTTGATCACATTAGTACCTCGGACGATAGGTTTTGATACATCCAAGTTAACCCTAATTATACCTTATCGGTTACATTCCCCACTATCCTTGTCGACCTCCAGTACACGACCCAATTTTGATCCAATCTTGCTAACAGCTGCAGGCCCTCTACAGTTCATTGGGAGGTTGTAAATCCTTACCCATACGGGACAGGATTTGATAATCATATTATTAGGTTGTAAATTCCCTGACATTGCTTCAAAAAGTCTCAACTGCTTGTCAAAATTCCACGGCCCCTCATTCAATATCCTGTTTTTATCATTCTTTGACGCAAAACTCACAAACGAAAAGATCGTCGCCAATATCCCTGATATTGAATCCTTTACCTAACCTCCATGCACTAGTTAACGCACTCTTCATGTGATTAAGATTGTAGGGTTTCTGCGTCAACACCTTACCCACAAGACTACTCTCAGCCTTGGCGTCCGCCAACTCGTCAACAACATCCTCTAAGGTAACTGTTACCAGTTCATCCTCCGTCAATCTCAACTGGGAACAAGCCTCAACCAACCCTTCATCCATGGTCGCTCAAGCAATCAGGAAAAAATGCACAGGAAGGCGTAACCGATCGATAAACGATGGAAAACTTGAAAGAGAAGAGTGAAAAACCCTTACCCTAAAAACTAGGGTAGAGAAAAAGCTCCACAATTTTAGGGAGAATTCTTTGGACAATTGTTAATAATTTGTAGTTAATCCAAAACCCAATCAATCTTAAATATGCATTAAACTCAATAATTAATACGATAAATTGTAGTTAATCCAAAACCCAATGAATTTAACAATTCAAACTTAAACATCAAATTTCAAACGAGGAATTTAGCTACTTACAATATAAAAAACAATAAAAAAGAATGACAATGAAGAAAAATTCATAATTGAAACTAAAAAACCCTAATACCTTAAAAAGAAATTTGACCTTGTAGCCCCTTTTCAACCCTACTCTAACGTTGAAAACTTATTATAATTTAAGGGTACAATTAAAATGATAAAATGCGAAATATGGTAAAAATGACAAGTTTTTAACGTCATGGTAGGATCGAAAAGGGGCTAAAAAATCGGGGTCTTTAAAGCATTAGGCCAACTAAAAATATCAGAATTGTCAATAACAAAATGGTTGTTCTTTGATTGCAAGATAAATCTTCAATCTTGTCCAAAATAATAATAATAATCTAAAGAAATAAGTGTTGGAAATTCTATATAAAACTAAAAAATACTAATATTTGCTAATCCTCTTTTTGAAAATGAAAGTAATATTTATAGTGTACATGTAAAATAGGAATAAACCTTGTTTAATTTAGATTAATTCCAAAGCAAAATATCTCGAATGAACGAAAGCACACTTTAATCCGAACTCTTTAATTTTTAAACATTGATCGATCGAGCTTTGAGTGTTTCGAACAAAATAGTGTAAACAAAATCAGCTACTATTTCTCAAATGCAATTGGTTTTGATTGAGACATTAAAGTTTTGATCTAAACACATTTAACCTTCCACACCTAATTTGATGAAGAGTTGTGGTGCACCGAAATCCATTATTCTCGCTCCGCTCAGCTCAATATTTTAAAAATTCGCTCAAGTGTTGCAATCACGCTCTAATTAGTCCAAATATACCGCTATTGTTCCTAAAACACTTACGCACAAAATAAGGCATATAAATACCTATAGAAATAATGCAATAACAGTATTAAACATATACGGAGAATAGGAGTAATTCTACTCCTAACAAGCGACTCTTTCTTGAAGGGTTAACCAAACAAAGAACCAGATCCGAGGAGGGGAAAGAGAACACCAAGCAGTAGAGAACGTCTTCCCTGTAGCAATAGCATGCCTGACCAGACGGCATAAACTAGTTTTAGAATAAACACCAATTCCTTTTTTTCCAACTACTCCTATCCGGCATAGAAGAGATATTAACCAAGTTCTAATGTGAATTCATGATGTCCAGTTCTCGCTTCTTATTCAAATGCAGCCGTCGTCGCCAGATCATAGTCGAGCTAATGACCTACGAAATGCAGACATTACTCCCTTAAATACATTGTTTTCAGTCAATTAAAAACATATAATTTGCTTTTATCCGATTTATTAACTTTTTATGAGACATTTTTATTTATTTTTAATGCAGAAATAATAGAAGACCATAGCAATGGTGATACTGCTGAGGATTTTTATCATCGTTATAAGGTAATAACAAAATATTCTTATTTACTCACAACTATAATTCGTTTGCGAAATAATTATGACTTTAAAATAAATCAGTTTGATCCATCAAGTTTTTAATCTTTGTAAAAGATACTCATTACTTGTTTAGAAATGACATGACACAATATTAAATATTCAAGTGTATAACATCAATGAGAGATTCTTAGGTAGATTCGGTCTACCACGTCATCCGTAGACTAACCTATCATATTATGACACGTCATTAAAATAGTGGCACTATTGTAATTTTGTTTATTACTTATTTACACTTTTGGATAGTAATATTACAATAGTGCCATTATTTTAATGACTTGTCATAATGTGATAAGTTTAGTCTACGGATGACGTGGTGGACTGAGTCTATCTAAGAATTTCTCAACATCAATAGTATTTGATATATTCAACATTGTGTTGTGAATGTCAACTAGAAACTAAAAAAGAAAATATTTGACAACTCGAAGAA
Source organism: Mercurialis annua (assembly GCF_937616625.2). NCBI lineage: Eukaryota > Viridiplantae > Streptophyta > Magnoliopsida > Malpighiales > Euphorbiaceae > Mercurialis > Mercurialis annua. Next base: position 31,162,704 of record NC_065577.1, on the reverse strand, counting down.
ATGGAACTAAACAGAATATTTTAAAATTATTTTATATTTAATAAATGAAAATAAAAATATTTTTCCATTTACTTATTTGTAGTTTTTATGAATGATTTAATTGATCAACAACTGTTGCATTGCAGGAAGACATTTCTTTGATGAAAGAAATTGGTTTGAAGTCTTTCAGATTCTCAATCTCATGGTCAAGAATATTACCTTGTGAGGATATCTTTTCTATTGCTATTTATTTTCAGTCTAAAATATTATCTTCCATAATAGTAACTAGGTTTTGGGTTCGAGTATTAACAAAATCTTTGATACGATAAATCATAATAAACAAAATTACGATAGTACCACTATTTTAACGACGTGTCATAATGTGATAGGATAGTACACAGATGACGTGATAGACTGAATCTCTCTAAAATTTCTCTAAAATAAGTTTATGATATTGTCAATTGGTTACAAAACAATTGAAAAAAAAATATTTAAAAATTAATCTAAATTTTTCAAATATTGTAAATCCACCAATTTGATTTGTTGAAACTTATCAAATTTTCAAAATTAATTAAATTGTAAAATTGAATGTGTAATAAGTTTTAGGTCTAATAACAAATTAAATTCAATGCTTTGGAGATTGTTTCATTTTTATTTTATCTGAAATTTTTATAATTATATTTTCATTTTATTTTATTTTACAATTTTAGATAATTTTTTATATCTATTTAATTGTACTAATTTTTTGTTGAATTTATAAATTAACTCTGTAATTAGCAAAAACTATCTTTCAAAATTTTAAAAGTTAACTTATAATATTTAACAAAAAAAACAAGTAAATCTAATTCTAAATTCTCTAAATGTTTTTGGTGGTTGAAAAAAAAAATTGAAGCTAAAAATAATTGAAAAAATCAGGGCCGAAAGTACAAAAAAATCCTCGTAGTTTTTCAAAAAATACAAGACAGCCCTTTAATTTTTTCTAGGTACAAATCGCCCTTTTAATTTATTTATTTTTGAACAAAAAAACCCTTCTGTCCAAAATCTCTGTTAACCGGTGACGTGGCACATAAGGAAAAAATACAAAAACATTCTTAATGTTTAAAAAATTTATTAATTTTATACAATTAATTTTTTTAACACATTTCACCCTCTTCTTCATTTAAATATCAAAATTATTTAATATTTTATACATTATTATAAAATCATATTTATATATCAAAAGTAATTTAAAATTTTCATAATTTAATTAAGATTAATTAAATTTATTTAATAAATTTTAAAATATTAAATAATTTTTTTTAATCAATCCTTATTTTATCTAGAGATATATTGTTCCAAAATAATATTGTCCAAAAAATTTAGATTCTGCAATTCTTCACTCCCACTACCGCCCTCTCGCAATTCGACCCGCCGCCGGAGACACCAACCTTCATCTGAGACGAAGCTCGTTGTCTGAGCTTCGTCTAGACGAAGCAGCTCATCTGAGCTTCGTTTGACGAAGCTCAGTGTCTGAGACAAAGCTCAGACATAGAGCTTCGTCTCAAACGAAGCTCAGTGTCTGAGCTCTGTCTCAGACGCAGATATGCGTCTCTGACAGAGCTCAGACGAAGAGCTTCGTCTCAGACGAAGCCCATCATTTGTGAATTTTTTGAGACTCGTCTCAGACGATGGGCTTCGTCTGAGATGAAGCTCTTCTTCTGAGCTTCGTCTCAGACGTATATCTGCGTCTGAGACGGAGCTCAGACGCTGAGCTGCGTCTGAGACGAAGCTCTACGTCTGAGCTTCGTCTCAGACCAAGCTTATTTGCGTCTGAGACGAAGCTCAGACGATAAGCTTCGTCTAAGACGAAGCTCAGACGATAAGCTTCGTTTCAGACGAAGTTTGCTGTCTCCGGCGCGTTTCCGAGAAGGGCGGCGACAGTTCCGGACAATTGTGTATGAAGGTGACGGCTATGGAAGTGGGTGGAAGGAAGAGAGGAGAAATTGAAAAAAAAAATGTTCGCCGGGAAAAAGCGGAAAACATTAATAAAGACCAACAATTAAGTGAAGCGGCATAGAATCGATGATGAAAAAAATTCCAAAAACAAACTTTATTTCAAAATAATAAAATTTCGAGATAAAATTCAATTATTTTTTTTAATTGTGTTTCGAAATGTTTAATTAAGTTTTGATTAATTTTATCGGATTTCGAAGTGTTTAATTAGCTCTATATTTGTTTAATTGAGTTTTAATTATTCATCAAGAAAAAATTGAGTTTAAATTGGTTTTAATTTATAATTTTATTTAATTATAGCTATTTAAATGAAGAAAAGGATGAAAATGATTAGAAAAAATTATAAAAATAAAATTGGTAAGTATTTTAAACATTAAGGCTGTTTTTAAACTTTTTCCTTATATACCACGTCATCGGTTAACTGAATTTTTGGACGGAAGGGTTTTTTTGTTCACTTTTAAAAGTTCAAGGGTCGATTTGTACCCAAAATAAGTTAAAGGGTTGTCTTGTACTTTTTAAAAAAGTTCAGGGATTTTTTTGTACCTTCCATCAAATAAAGCTAATAGGTATTATATTAAGGTGAAAAATTGAAAAAATAAATTAATTGAAAAAACGGCTAAATAAAATATTGAAATTAGACTAATTACAAAAAAAATACAAAAAAACATCATATTTTTTCATTTGGTACATGATGGAGTCTGTCTTTTAAACGGTAATTGACCTGCAAAATAAGATAGATGGATGATTGGACAGTAGTTGTCTGATGGGCGTTCTAATGCTTAAGTTAGTATTGAGTTTAAGGGATTATGGTTGCGTAATGTAATTTTGTGTATGTAGGCATACCTCAAGTCCTTTTATAGTGAGAATGAAATAATACCTTTTAGAATTGGAATAAGAAAGAAATTTTTATTTAGTTGTATGAATTTAAATAGGAAAGAGATTTTTATTTAACAAGAGTCGTATTTAGGAATTGATGGAATAAGAAAATTAATAAAGGGAAAATGTGGAAACCAAAAATCCCACATCAACCAGGAAATGAAGAGAAGACAAAGCGCGCCACAAGCACTATAAAAGGGCCACAAACCCATAAGCCCAAGACACGCAATCTGAATGAACCAATGTCTCATACGCTAAATTAACAGACATCCAGTTCCAATATTCAAGAACCCAAGTCACAAACTACATTCGACAAACCGGATCTATCAGGAATGACTCCTAAATAGGATTAGTCTTCTAAATAGAAATATGTTTCCACGTAGGAAAGTGATTATGAGATCCGTGAGATCCAGATCTTCTAAAACTTTTATGGTACTTGAATCATACGCATAATCGAGATCTGTAACAAGACGTGTTAGATCTGTTTATTGGGATTTACCAATCCTACGGGATTCAGTCATTCTTCACATTAGGGGAGTCCTCTCAAATTACCCTTGTCTACAACTTGCTTGGGCGAGTCTCTGCATTTGGTATGACGGGCGAATCCCACATGATTCAGTTTAATATATCATTCTGCAATTCGGTTTCCACCATTACCCCCCCCCCCCCCCCCCGCCGCCGCCCCCAAGTAAGCTAATGTATTACTCCCTCCGTCCCAATAGAGTTGTCCACTTTGAGAAATTTTTTTGTCCCAAAATACTTGTCCACTTTCAAAAGGTAACTAACTTTTACATTCAATTTTCCTATATCACCCCTATTTCAAATTCACTAATGGGTAAATTGAAAGTGGACCCTATATTAAATAGGGGTATGACAAAAAAAGTAAGGAAAATTTTGCAAAACCCATGAACAATAATTGCTTTTCTTAAACTGTGTGATAAAGACAAAGTGGACAACTTTATTGGGACGGAGGGAGTAGTATTTATATCTAACTTAATTTTAGCCTTACTTGGCGAGTCTTATTGTTTGCTGGGCTAGTCTTTTCACTCTCTGTGAATTTTTTTGAACCTTCTCGATTTTGATTTTTTGACACATGTTCATTGCAGTCTCTTGATATGAGCCATGTGTTAGCTCATTTGACATGTGTCGTTTATCTGTTGTGAGGTGTATGGTTTCAACTTTGATATGTGCGCGTTTTATCATTTCATCTTCTTCATCTTTTTTCATCTTCTTTATTTTTTATAAACTCCTCTTCTTTGCGTTTTTGAAGAACTTTCTTTCCTATGCTGGTTTTTTGAGTTTTCTCGTCTTTTCTTTCTCATTTATGATTCCAAGAACTTGCTTGATCCTGCTCGTGTCTTGGGAGTTTTTAGATTGTCAAGTCCTTCCCTGCATTTGTCTACATTTGTCTTATTATCTTGATGTTTTAAGTTTTTCCTATTTTGAATTTCTTTTCCTTTTGAAATATTAGTTTTCTTTGTTTTTTTATATTTTGTTGATAGATGTCTACTAAAAAGGTAAAGGTCTCCTTTAATTGCACGGTACGTAGGGAATCATCCTTTTCAAAGAAGAAAGTTTTGAAAATTCATTCTAGATACAACTTTCATCGAAATTACGGCTTTCGAGTTCTTATTTACTTTGTTGTTTTTGTTGAGATAATCACTAAAACGGATCCATTTTCTTAAGAAAATTGAGGAGATCGGCTACAGATTTCAAGTTGCTATGCAGTGATGAAGTCGATGGGCTCGAATGAGTCTTCATCTATTTCTTCTCCTTGACGAGGCGAAGGTTGAGGCTGGTGGCGGAGATGGCGGATGGTTGAAATTTTCATCACTGCATTCCATGTCTAGCTTTTTTTAGGTTAAAGGAGACTGGATTTTAAATGGGGGACATGGTTTTTTTACTAAGATGTTAAATGGGTAATATTGATGTTCTTGGATGGTGGACCACAACTAATACTAACGTGGCAAAAGGTTGAGGTGGTAATTCGTCCAAAAGATCAAGTTTGGACCTTTTAGTACGATAGATTATTTGTATCATTTTGAATTTAATTTTTCATTACGTCTAATTTATAATGAAATTGAAAAGAAACAAATTATCAATTAGGATGAGATAAATCAATTTTAAAAAGTATTACATCAATTTTAGAAAGAATAAAGGATCAACGTGGCCCTCAAACTTTTGTCTCGATATCAAATAAGCTTATTTTAACTTTTTAGGTTAATTAGATCTAAAACTTTGTATTTTCACGGTCAAGTAAGTCCATTTTAACTTTTGGTGTCAACGAAGCCCCTAAATTTGCGTTTTGGGGTCAAATAAGTTCATATTTGAAGTGTATAATTTTGAGGTCACTTGATCTAAATTGAGAGAGTTTTGGGTCTAATTAAAAATGAACTTATTTGATCCCGGAAATACAAGTTTTGTTTAAAATTACCTACAAAGTTAAAATAAGAATATTTAATTCTGAAACACAAATTTGAAGGCAGCGTTGACACTTTGCTCATTTTCGATATTTGGATAGACTTCTAACGATAATGACAAACTTGAAATAGGTTTACAGATTTCGAAAAAATTCGAATAGATTTCAAAAGTGGAAGGGGTTTAATTTTTCAACGAAAAATTATCCAACTCAACCGCTACGTCATGTCATTCGTGCAACAATCCAATAGCGTGTTAGTCATGTAGAAAATTGATTAAAAAAAGTAATAATTAAATATGCTCTATCGTAAATGCTCATTGAATTTTTGAAAAAATGACGTGTCATAACAATTGTATGGTATAACATTCTTTTTCAACACCATTAAGTTTTCTTCTCCTTAATTATCTGGCACGACGTGTAATTTTGTTAAAGTTAAGGGTCAACTAAAATCGCATCAATTCTAATTAAAACAAATTAACTAATTTCTAAAATCGATGTTTCTTTATAGTCATTGCAAATTCTATAATTCATTGATGAGTTCTAACTATAACAATTATACTCAGATGGAAGAACCAGTAAAGGAGTAAACCAAGAAGGTGTCAACTTCTATAATTCAATGATTGATGAGCTCCTTTCTAACGGTTAGGCTTAATTTTGATTATTTTTCCATATTGTTTTTCAAACATTATACATATCTTGCAGGAAAAAGATTGAGAAATGCATTAATTAATCCAAACCTAATTATAGATTTCATTTGATTAAAGACCTTAAATGGAAGCTTAATATCATATACATTATACTCCATTAATTTCAGACTGATTAACATTTTGTCCTAAATTATAGAAGGCTATTTATCACTTGAGTGATTAGCTGATTGATATATATACACTCATTTATTAGAATAGAATGCATTGAGAAATAAAATAAAATAAAAAATAAAAAGTTATTACTACTTTAAATAAATATAAATGTGATTTTTTTTACTATACATTAACTTATCTTTTTTCCGGAAAAGTTAAATATGTTCATACTTATTTTAAGTTGTCTATCAATTTTTTTAACTGATAATTCCCTATAAATTTAGTACACGATAAATAATTTTCAAGACTTTGGACAGGAATAGAACCTTTTATAACTTTATTTCATTGGGATCTTCCGCAAGTACTCGAAGACGAATACGGTGGATTTTTAAATCCGAAAATTGTGTAAGTTGTACCTAATTTCTTAAAAAAAACAAAATGAAATCATACATGTACTAAAATTCTTAGTTCAACTATCTTTTCGGAATTATTTAAATTTTTTTTAGTTAGGCAAACTCAATGTTCGTTTAAAGGAAAACCCCTCCTTGATTTCATAAATGAATTATCTTACATGACATTCATGTACTAAAATTGTGTCTACAAATCTTCCTTATTGTTAAAAATCAACCAACTCAACCCGCTATGTTAGCTCGAAAAATAACTAAATACTTCTCTCCAAAAATTATTATAATTCCCAATTATCAAAAAAAAAATTATTATAATTTTAATAATTTTTGAAAAATTAACATTTTCAGTTGGTTTAGCGGATCAAGTTTTTTTTTTTGATAATTGGAGAGGGGGGGCACTTGTGGGAGGAATTGAATCCACGACCTAACAGTTTGCTGCCTAGCGCTTATATCATTTGAGTTATAGCTCATTGGTAGCGGATCAAGTTGATGTGGTCGAACTGTTCAGCACCATAAATAACATATGAAAATTTTGTTACCGAATGAGATAATTCACGTTTGAAATTAGAAGAAGATTCTCGTTTAAATGAAAATATAGCTTCAGTAAATAAAAAAAAACAAAAAAAGTTTGATAATCAAAATATAATGAGCGAATAGTTCGATAAGTACATTAGAAATATATTTTTTTTCTCCAATGCTCAAGTTAAACTAATTTTTGTAGGGATGATTATGGTGATTATGTGAAGTTTTGCTTTGAAGAATTTGGAGATAGAGTGAAGTATTGGGCGACAATTAATGAGCCAAATTATTTTAGTTGTTTTGGTTATGCTTATGGAATTAATGCACCCGGAAGATGCTCTAATTATATACACAACTGCACTGCTGGAAACTCAGCAACTGAACCATACATAGTTATGCACAACATGCTTCTTTGCCATGCAACCGCAGTAAGATTGTACAGGCAGATGTATCAGGTATATAATTTTTACCTTTCTCTTGATTTTTTATATATCATATCTATAGTGTATAATTAAAATAAGGGCTAATTATATAAAAAAAATATCAAATTATTAGGTATAAAAATACAATATAGACATGCGGATGGTGCAGTGATTATCTTGAAATGAGGACTGATAAATAAGATGAACGACCTAGACGTAACAAATTTAATATATCTTAAAAAAATCAAATTTCGGTTAAGAATATATTTATATAAGGAGTCGAAGACAAATATTAAAGCCATCTACAACCCAACTCTAAAAATAAGTTGGATTCTATCATTTAGAGTTAATCAACTCCATTTCAACTTTATAAATTTACCTTCTTTAGATTTTTGAACAATTAACATGTAGAGTTTCACTATTGGTCATTACTAAAAAAGGCGAAACATTTCATGAAAGTTTCACAAAAGTCCAAAACTTTCAATTTTATTATTTAATTTGTCCTGAAATGCATGATTTTTTTTTTCAATTATGTCCAACTACGTGATTTTGCTTATGTGGCGCTGATGTGTGGCAATGCCACATCAGCGCCACGTAGGCACCACATCAGCAAAATCACATAGTTGGACATTATTGAAACGAGAACCTGCATTTCAGGAGGATACGGATAAAATTGAAAGTTTTGCACTTTCGTGAAATTTTTATAAAAAATTTAGCTTTTTTAGTCATTTGATCTTTTAAAATAACTATTCCATTAGCTGTTTTATTCCTTAAGAATATCTAATCCATTCCATGAATCAAATAATATAATATTAAGAGAAAACAATAAACATCATTCCGCATAAGCTGAGAGTTGATTGATTGTTTTTTTATAGAAAGAGTTAATAGTATAAGTAAATAAAAATAAATTATAACAAAATCATTAATGATACGAATTGTGAATGGAATGATTAGGATTCACATAAAGGAAACATAGGCATTGTTTTAACATCATTTTGGAAGGTGCCCAAGTTTCAAACATCTTCCAGCAAGAAGGCTGCTTCTAGAGGTCTTGATTTTACAATTGGATGGTGAGTTGAATTCCCATTTAATTACTGTTTTAAATAAATTCTCTATACCAAGTCAATTTTCAACAAAATTAATTAAATTCCATCATATTATTGAATAAGGGTAATTATTTTTTAAATCCAAACAATTACGTCTTTTACCAATTATGATTTAATATTTTTAGTTTTTATAGTTATGTCCAATTTAAAAAACTTTTTGCAATTGTACCTAAATCTTTGAATAACCTTTTACAACCAAATTTTTAATATATTGTCTAACCTTTAAAACAATTATTTTAAAAATTTGATCGCAATTGATAAAAACCGCAAAAGTTTTAAAATTTAAAGTCTTGAAAATATAATTGCAAAAAACGATTTCCAATTAGACATAATTATAAAAATTAAAAGATTTTGTCGTAATTGATTAAAAAAACATAAAAAATTTAATTTTAATAATAATTTGGCCTATTATATTAAAAATAATTTTTTTTATTCTTATACACATTGAATTAAATCTACTTAAAATTTTATATATATTATGTATTTTTGTTGCATAGGATTCTCCATCCTATAACATATGGTGATTATCCTATGACAATGAGAGAGATAGTAGGAAATAGATTGCCAAAATTCACAAAAGAGGAATCAAAGATGATCAAAGGATCCATTGATTTTGTTGGAGTAAATTATTACACCGCAAGATATGTGGATGCTGTCTCCACATTCTCTACAGCTGCCAATCTAAGTTACACTACAGATAACCATGTTATTGAGTCCAGTAAGCATTTTACTTTGTTATCAATTTTAATTAGGTTAAATGCATGCAAATAAAACACTAATTTTAAAATATGATGAAATTTGTTATCAATTTCAATTTTTCAGAAAATTAGAATGCCGACTTATTTTCTATTGATATAGTACTCCCGTATTCAATCATGTCGATGTTTTTTCAATGATGGTGTTTTGATTCGCCAAAAAAATAATCATTGATAACTGATTTTACCATATTTAAAGATCGTATTAATTACAAACACGTTGAAATTCATAATTATTTTTACAATCAATCTTTTTATTTATGCTGTTCAATTTTCTCTTGCAGCCCAGCGAAATGGAATTCCTATCGGACAACAGGTATTTTGTTGTTTTTCATCGTTTTCGAATTTTTTCCCTATTATATCTTGATATGATTATTATATATATATATATATATATATATATATATATATATAATGTATTTAGTATCCATAAATATACTTCACTGTCAAATATATCATAATTTTTAAAATTTTATAAGTATGAATTATTATTTTTTCGAGTATTGTCAGTTTGGTTCATTTTTTTGAGTGTTGTCAAATATTTCGATGCTTATTTTTTGACAGATATAATGCGTCGTATATGCCAAATATGATAAGTTTTGTATATATAGACGTATAATATGGATTTATTTGGCAGAAATAATAAAAATAATGAATTCTAACAGGAAAATTTAAAATCATAGTATATTTGAGAAACGAATCATAATTTGTAGATAATTATTAATCACTTAATCGAGAAAATCATTTCATTTTAATTAAAATGGTTGTTACATTTGTTTTGTAGATTTCCAGATGGATATACTTGTATCCAAAAGGGCTTCAAGACGTATTAGTGTATATAGACAAAAAATACAAGCATCCCCCTATTATTATCACCGAGAATGGTAAGCAATCTTTGAGCTAATAATCACTCATGTACCCCTCATTTTAAAATTCTTTTACAGTAAATCCTGTAAATATTAAAAAACAGTCAGTAAGCCTCCTAATTAATGGTGGCGCTTATTAAACCCCTTCCATCTAAAAATATGTTAACTATGTTAAAAATGATGAGCTTTCACTAAAAAATTATGGTGGTGCCACATCAGCTGACACCTCACCAAAATACCGTAAAAATTCAAAACATCTAAAAGACCCCTAAAGCGTTAAAAAGTAATTAAAAGATAAAAATAAAAAGTCAAATCCAACCAAAACAAATCTAAACATTCAATTTTTAATTGCCACCGACCACAAACCGCCGCATATTTTTCCGGCCTCCGCCATCCATCCATCGCCAAAAAATATTTTCGGCCTTTAGTTCTTCAATAGATTGGTAGGTAAATTTTTCCAGCCAATGTTCTTCACGAAAAATAGGTTCATTTGTTCTTCACGAAGAACACATGAGGTTGTTCTTCGTGAAGAACAGACCCGATTTGTTCTTCCTTCGCAGAACATATAGAAGAAGACAGCCGGAAAAAAAATTCCCGGCGGTTGGTGGCGGTTAGGGATTAAGTGATTTATTGGGTTGGGTTTGATTGAATTGAGTTTATTTATTTTGTAATTTTTAAATTGAAAATTTTAGAGTATTTTTTGGTATTTTAGATTTTTGGTGAGGTGTCAGCTTATGTAGTGCCGCCATAGATATTTTTAAGTGACTATTCATCATTTTTTACAGAATTAATAACTTTTTGGAAATTTAATGGGTTTAGTGGCCGTTTTTTAAACTTAAGGGTTTACTGTAAGGGACCCGCAAAATTATTAGCCGCAATCTACGGTTTTATTTTTCCTTTTTCGGGTGCCTAAACTTTGTAATACTCTATGTACTTCAATAATTTAACGGTTATCAAATTATAACTTTTTTTATGAAATTGTCAGTTATAAAAGAAATTGAAAGATTATCAAAATAACATTTTTCATAAAATAGTTACAGAATTATAATGAATTGCAATTTTTTCTACAAACACTCCTTTTTTTTTTAATTATTAAAAAAAAGCTACTAATTTTTTAATAAAAATGTTGCCTATATCTAGTTTCTTTTACCCAATGATTATTGATTTTTTTAACGGAATGATTATTGATTTACCTCTTCCTTATCAGTAAATGTGACCGGTAACTGTTTTATAAGCTATAGTTCGGTTACCGTTTCGTACATTTTTATAGTTTAGTAATTATTATAATAGAAAAATTATAGTTTAATAATTATTTTATAATTTTTATAATTCAGTAACCGTTTTATAAAATAATTATAATTCATTGACCTTTTTTAATTTCTTATAACAGCAAAAGTATTTAACCCCACTTCATGTGGCAGGAATGCAAGATAATAGCTCTATGCCAATTAAGGACGCCCTAAACGATACCACAAGAATAATGTACCATTATCTTCATCTATCCTATCTCCTACAAGCTATCAAGTGAGTACTATTATCGCATTCATAGTATTAAAAAAGGCCGTTACATTATGTAATATTATTTTACAAAATAACTTATTCAGCATATATATGTTGTGCTTTGGTCGACCGTTACGTAACGTTACATCCATTACCGATACGTTTCGGTTCACCGTATCTTCATTATTTAGGAAATTTAAGGAATAAACTATATTGTTGGTCTTTCTAATTAATAACATGACATATAATTTTACCAATAATTTATATTTGTAATTAACGGATTATATGATTTTGGCAGGGAAGGAGTTGATGTGAGGGGATACTATGTTTGGTCATTTCTTGATGATTTTGAATGGTCCTTCGGTTACACGGTTAGATTTGGGTTGACATATATAAACTACAAAAATAATTTACAAAGAATTCCAAAAGCCTCAGCTTTCTGGTTTCAAAATTTCTTGCAAAACCAAAACGTTACAATAGGATCAAATTTCGTATCTTCTCAATAGACAATAACAATTGTTTGTCTTTTCAAATAATTGTGAGGCATATTTAAATAATGTATTTGCCACTAAATTATACTTGTGGAGATTTCTGCAACACTATGGTGGTTTCATGGATCAACATGTCAGTTTCTTCTACTACTGCTCGGAGTATTCCGTGCATTGGTAATGCTCTTGACATATGATCGTCCTTAAGGAGAGATTCTCGCAAGGAGATGGGATTAGAATAGGTGATTCGTATGTAGAAATTTATGCTTTAAAGCAGGAAAATTTGACGGCTAGTGAGTACTATACATTTCTAAAAACACTTTCGGATGAACTATCAAATATGAGGCCTATACCTACTTATGTTTTTTTAGCAGAAGAACTTGTGGTGTCTCTGACACAATCAAGAGGTATTGTGAAAACGATAAAGTGATTTAAGTACTTGAAAGGACTGAATAAAAAGATTTCACAAGTTAATCTCAAATTACACTAATCGAACAATTGCCTTCAATCAATAAACTGAGCTACTCTTTTTTGGCATACAACGCACTGCATACGCCGAAAGAACAACTTCTCGGACAAAGGGACTGCTAAGGATTGAACTGTGTAGATCACTAACTTTTTCTCAAATTACAGAAAGGTCAGTAAATAAATATTTTTAACAAAATGGTCACTAAACTATACCTTTGTTACAAAAGTGTTTCCATTATTACCAAAGGATCGTTAAACATTTTGTGAATTACAAAAAAGGTCATTGAGTTATACCTTTTATTAAAAAAAAAATCACTGAACTATGTTCTTTTTTATAATTTCGGCTTGCCATGTAAGCAGAAATTAATGTTGTGTTTTCGCGTGAAAACGGTATGTTTTTTTTTATAGATGTACCCTTTTATAATAAAAAGTATAGTTCAGTAACCATTCTATAAGAAAAGTTTATTTAATGACCTTTCTGTAATTTGAGAAAAGTTTAGTAACCTACAGGATTTAATATCCGGATTCAGAAGCAATGCTAGTTCCGGAAAGAATCAAGCCTTTTTTTTTTGATACAAGGGAAGAGGCAAAAGCCTAAGAAAAATCACACACAAACACTTCTATCATACGATACTCCGTGCATATCATGCAAAATCCAAGGCACCAAACTCACAGGAGTACTATCATGAATCGCTAATCCGATCAAATCCCCATGCCCTATGGAAGCTAAATGGTCCGCCGCAAAGTTCGCTTCTCGGTAAACGTGACAGACTTGCACTTCCCAGTCCCTAGCAATCAAAGCTCGAATCGCAAATAGCAAATTAGAATGCTGCGCAGCTATCTCCAAACTGTTAATTTTCTCCACCACCAATTTGTTGTCGACTTCAAGGATAGCTCTGCGGTACCCTAAATTCCAAGCCATCAGCAAGCCTTGGTAAGCTCCCTTAAATTCAGCTCCCATAACTGAGTCATGGCCAATGGTCATCGTGAAACTGCCAAGCCAATTTCCCAACTCGTTTCTCACTAACCCGCCTGCTTTAGCAATACCGGATACCTGATCAAAAGCACCGTCGGTGTTTATCTTCACCCAGTTACAAGGAGGACAGGACCAAGCAATGCTAACATTCACTCTATCTCTAGCCACATTGCCATTTGAAACTGAACTGGAGAACGCCAACTTAATATAATTCATCTGCGCATAGATTTCATTGAGAACTTGAGACACATGGATCTGCTCATCTGCAATAACAACTCTATTCCTCCAAGCCCACATTTTCCAGACAATCACTCCAAAAAGCTGAGGCCAGTTCTCCACATAATCCAGTTTGAAGCATCCTGATATGTTATTAATAAACCAATCCTGGAAAGGGGATTCAAAAAATATAGCCCTATCATCGGGGTTGATGAATCTGGACCAAATAAGCTTAGAAACCCCACAGTCTCTAAGAACATGACTACAATCCTCGTCTCCCTCTCCACACCGAGAACACCTCGTATCAACTGAGATGTGTCTTCTGTTGAGCTCCACATTCGTAAGAAGCTGCCCATGCATAACGAGCCATAAGAATTGTTTGATTCTTTCCGGACCTTTCCAACTCCAAACAAACTTCCACCTTCTGTTATTCTCATCCCAGTTAGGGCTTTCAATGAGATTATACGCTGATTTTGTGGAGAAATACCCAGAAGGGGAAGGACCCCAATATATAAAGTCTTCACCATTATTAACGTGCGGAGGGCACATATTAGCAATTTTACTCAGATACTTAAAAGGAAGGAGGTAAGAGATCATATCCCATCTCCAGTTATTGCTAGAGTCAGCATAAAAACTCACAGTGCAATCCAGATCATTCGGAGGAACTTGATTACTGGCTACATCTCTAAGGATTACATTATCATCAAGCCAAGGATCTAGCCAAAAACGCGCTCTTCGACCATCACACACAGCCCAACGAACTCCTTGTAACAACACATTCCAGATTTTAAAAAGGCTTTGCCAAAGATGCGAAGCCCCTTTCACCTTATTTAACGAATGATAAAAATGAGAATCAAAATTATACTTACTAGAAACTAATTTAACCCAAAGTTTATCTTGATTAGTAATCAAACTCCATCCTAATTTCATCAGAAGGGCCATATTCATAGATCGCATCTTTCTAAATCCAAGACCTCCACACATTCTCGGTTGACAAACATTGTCCCATTTGACCAAATTCAATTTACGGCAAACCGAAGAAGAACCCCACAGAAACTGCCTGTAATTTTTCTCCATCTGCTCACAATAAGTCAAAGGAACAGACATGGTTTGCATGGAATAAAGAGGCATAGCAGAAACAACTGACTTGATAAGAGTGGTTCGACCCGCCATAGATAACGTCTTCGTTTGCCAACTAGCCAACTTATCTCTAATCCGCTCCATAAGACCTCTAGAGTGCCTCTTCAAAACACGACCATGGATCATCTCCACACCCAAATACTTACCAAAATCTAGGGTTTTAGAGAACCCTAACTTGTTGGCAATAGAATTTCCCAAACTGCTCGACAGATTCGAAGAAAAAAGAACTCTCGTCTTCTCACTATTAACACGCTGCCCTGAGGCACTACAAAAATCATGCAGAATTTTCTTAACTACCTCCCCTTGATCCAGAGAAGCTTCACAAAACAGGAATAGGTCATCCGCGAAGAATAAGTGAGAGAGAGGCGGGCAATTCCTCCCCATTCGAAGCGGCTTCCAACTCTTATTGGCGACTTCTAAGCTGATCATATGCGCAAGTCTTTCAATGCACAGGACAAAGAGGTACGGGGAGAGCGGGTCTCCTTGCCGAAGACCACAAGAAGGCTTGATAGCAGGAAGGGGAGCCCCATTCCATAAGATACTGAGAGAAGTAGTAGTCACACCTTGCATAATAACATGGATAATACTCTCCGGAATGCTGGCCAGCTCAAGAGTTTCCCGAAGAAAAACCCAAGAAATCTTGTCGTAAGCTTTTTCCAAGTCAATTTTAATTGCCATGTAGCCTTTCTTGCCAGTTTTTCTACGCATAGTATGCATGGCTTCTTGGGCCAAAATTACATTGTCGGTAATATGACGACCCGCCACAAAACTCGTTTGCTCCGGCCCAATAATAATTGGCATAATTTTCTGAAACCTACTAGCAAGCAATTTGGTAATAATCTTGAAAGACACGTTGCATAGGCTAATAGGACGAAACTGCGTTAAATTCTCCGGATTATCACACTTAGGAATGAGTGTAATAAGCGTATTATTAACCTCAGCTGGTAAAGGACTTCCTGCAAAAATATCCTTTATGAAGCTAACCACTTTGCTCCCCACAATACTCCAGTGATTCTGATAAAAGAAAGCATGTAACCCGTCAACTCCCGGCGCTTTCCAAGGTTTCATACCCCATAACGCATTCCTAATCTCCTCCTCCGTTACACCCGCTGCAATACTAACCAGCAAATCCTGGCTGATGGTTGGAAAAGAAATGTTGCTAGGTGGCAGAGGTACTATGTCATCAGTACTAGTGAATAAATTTGAGAAATGCTTGATAATCATCACTTTCAGCTCCTCTTGGTCTATTACAATATCCCCATCTTCATTTTTCAGCGCTACAATTTTGTTGAAACGCCTCCTCTGCTTGACTTTTCGGTGAAAAAACGTCGTATTCCTGTCTCCATCCATCACCCAATCGCAACGTGACTTCTGCAGCCACAACAACTCCTCTTGAAAGAGGGTTTCATTTAACTCAATCTGTAAAGTATTTTCCAAATCAGCAAGCTTCTTGGAAAAGAAAATCTCTCTCGTTCTTTGAATGCCATTTATACGAGCTAATAAAACATTTTTCCTTCTAAAGATGTTGCCAAAATCATTATGATTCCAGTGACGAACTTCCTCTGTAAAATGATTCACACAGTTCACGAATGATTCCTGCGATGACCAGTTCTGACTTACCAAGTTTTGGAAGCTAGTATTCCCTATCCAAGCTGCCAGAAAGCGGAAGGGTTTAGCAGTAGTATTAACAACTCTGCTATAATTTAACTGAAGAAGAATCGGATTATGATCAGACTGAATCCGAGGGAGGTGAATAACACAATGATTATCATTCTTCTGCAGCCATAACTCATTACATAAAAATCTATCTAATCGCTTCAACACATTTCCTCTTTTCCAAGTAAATTTTGAGCCAATAAAACCCAAATCCACCATATTGAAATCCTCCACCCAATTATTGAAAAGATTGCAAATGCCCGAACTCCCAGCAGCTCCACCTCTCTTCTCCCCGTCATGGAGGGCTGCATTGAAGGCACCACCTATAACCCACGGCTCTTGCACATTGCTTGCTAAGGCAGCAAGATCATGCCAAACAAATTTGCGAAGCGAAGAATTAGGGCTGGCATAAACTATGGATAACAAAAAAGCATCAACTCCATCTCCCACCCTGACATGCACAAAGTATTTGTTATTGATCAGGATGCTAACTTTCACCCCAGCCTTCCACAAAATCCAGATGCCTCCCGAAAAACCATTAGCCTCAACCCTATGAGAATAATCAAAACCGCTCGATTTCACAAAATTATCCGCAATCGTACCACTGATTCTCGGCTCAACAATGCCTACAATATCCAGCTTATGCTTCAAACAAAAATTTCTAAAAACTCTTCTAAAAGCTTTCGACCCAGCACCCTGAACATTCCACACCATAATATTAAGATTTTCAATCATTAAAAAACTGTAAGATAAAGAAACAAACACAGGCTTAAACATCAAGACTGACAAATATCTGTATTAATGGCAAGACCATTGTTACCCACACTGCTAATGGGCATCTCTTGCAATTCTCCCATATCCACATCAGAGGAATTTTGACCATGAGGTCCTGTCATTTGTCGAGTATCAATTCCCTTGCCTCCTGATCTCAAACTAGTGATGTCAGGTGGGTCATTAGCTTCACACATAATATCCATATCGCTCCCATCATCTTCCATTCTATCCTTCATGCGCACAGGAATGTTAACCAGGCCACTCGACTCCCTAGAGTGAGAGTATGAGACATTAACAGCTGAATGATGGTTAGGATTAAGCGTGGTATTAACTCTAGACACATTAAAACGGTTATTGGCTGGGTTAGAAATAATCTTGGGCCCCGATTCGATCTTATTATGGCTCACATGGGCTTTCATTTTTTCAAGGGTAGAAACGTCTTTTCGTGCATGATTACCTCGAGTATTAACCCTAATATTAGGGTTGACATTTTCCTTATTATTACCATCAGGGACTTCCCTAATAATAGGACTTTCACCAACTTCAGATTCCTTTCCCTTATCATCAACTTCCAGAATTTGAAATCTGGATCCTGTCATATCCCCACCATATCGCGTATCTGGCCCTAAAATATCTCTCTCACGATTCTTCGCCGGCGCTACTCTGCCTTTCCTTCCCACCATCATCCACGGACCATAGCTAGGGTTACCAACTGTAATAACCTTACTCTGATCAGCCAATTGAGTATTGGTTTTACCCTGAACCGGAATAGAACCTCCGGTTTGAACTTCACCGGCCTGGACAGATTTTGATGTGACATCATTAATCGAACTTAATCTTTCAGGGCAATGATCCTTCACGTGGCCAAATTTTCCACAACTAAAACATATTCTGGGCATGCACTCATAAACAACTTTTTGTAATTTACCATCCATCATGAATTGAGATACTAGTGGCTTAGTCAGGTCCACTTCTACTGCTATTCTAGCAAATTTACCTCTCTCCGCTAATTCCGTACAGTAGTCAATTTTTACCACCTTCCCTACCAAAGCTCCAATGTACCTGAGCACTTTCTTATTGTAATAGTGGATTGGCATCCCAGGGAGTCTAATCCACGCATGGACTGACTGAATACAACCCATAGAACAATTGAAGTCCTCATCCCATGACTTAACAGCCAAATAATGCCCTAGAATGACCCACGGACCACCTGTTAACACTGCTTCAACATCGTTGCCGCTTTTCAATTTCACTAAGAAAAAATCATTCTCAAGGTCGATAACATCGAACCCCTGAGTAAAATTCCACATCGACTCCAGTCTATTACACAGATTTCTAAACCCAATCGGTCTTCCTAGCAGTTTCACCACTACTGATGAACGCCAAGGTTTGGTTAACTCATCCTTCACCCTCTTAGAAAAATTGATAACCGGTAGTCCCTCACTTTTAGAAATCACTACATCATCCTCCAGAATATTGAGGTCATCTCCTCTTCCAGAGATCGAATCCATCTTTTCCCTATCAGTCTGTAGTACCTTATCTCTAAACGACATAGCCACCTCCTGTGTATCCTCAACCACAACCACATGTTCTTCCCTAAACTTTGCTTTTTTCGTAGATCGATCCTCCTCCATAGGTTCACGGCCAATTTCTTTCAGCAGAGAAGAAGAAGAATAAGGGTCGGGGGGGAAGTCATCTCTTTCAGCAGAGAAGAGATTTTTTTAAAGAATCAAGCCTTTAATTGGTTCCTTGAACCCAATTCTTGAAGTTTCCTTGTTAGTATACGATGAGCAAGAGCCATATCTCCCTTTACACACCAATTATGTTCACTCATATAGATAAAAAAAAGTGAGGTAACAAGTTAAAATCTCATGTTACATGAAGAGAAAGATAGACAAAGAAAAAGATCTAAGAACAGATTTTTCTATTCTGATAAAGGAAATCCATCTTTGAGTTGTTGAAAATAAATAAAAGGCTTAATTTCTTAAAAAACCTCCACCTTGCACTTTTTTTTCGTTTATACCTTGACCTTATAAAAACACCATTTGTACCCAATTTTGGGTTTTTATGTTTCATCTCTACCCAAAAGCATTAAATTGTACTTTTTTCATTTGGAAAAGAGTTTAAAACATACTTTTTTCTATTTTAAAATATACAAATAAATCCTTAAACTTAAAAAATAATCAAATACATCCAAATAATTAATTAATTATTTTTAATTTGATAAAATAATAAAAAATTATTATTATTTTTAATTTTTTGTCGGAAATATTTTTAAAAAAATTAAAAAAAATAAAAAAAAAATCGAAATATTTTTTAAAAAAATTAAAAAAAATTATTATTATTTTATTATTTTTTGAAAAAGATGGTATTTTTTTACTATTAATAATATTAATATCTAATTAGTATATAAGTTAAAAATGAAAAATTGTTTTAAACTTTTTTTCAAATGAAAAGAGTACAATTTAATGCTTTTGGGTAGAGATGAAACATAAAAACTCAAAATTGGATACAAATGGTGTTTTTACAAGGTCAGGGTATAAACGAAAAAAAATACAAGGTGGGGGTTTTTTAAGGAATTAAGCCTAAATAAAATTATAGGTTAGTAGTGCAATAGGTTTACTTTGACTTTTATGCTTAAAGCAAAATCTGAAAGTCGAATAAAGTTCGAGTAAAAATGAAAGTCGTAGACGGCAGTCATTCACGATCAGAAGTTGAACCCCCACGACTTCATCGGGTGGCGCTATAGAACCGAGAATGCCACCGTCTACGATTTTCATTTTTACTCGAACTTTATTCGACATTTGTAAGATCTTCAAAATTAATGTCAATCTTAACTTCTTAAATTTAGATTGGTTCAAACAATAATTACAAATGACATTTATAAAGTTTGAAAGATCAACTACAATATTCTTTAAATTTGTTTTATAAAATAACGCTCGGAAGTGTCCGAAAATAACCCGAAAATAGTTAACGTAAATTACAATTTATTGGTTAAATAAATTTTTTTTTTAAAAAAAAAATAAACTGATTGGGCAATTATTGCCCAATCAGCTTCAAATGATTGGGGAGAGAGTAATTAACTCTCTCCCCAATCATTGGGCTGATCCCCAATGATTGGGGATCAGTCACCAGCCCGCCATATGAGATGGCGGGCTGGTGCTAATTACGGTGATTAAGATAATCACCGTAATTAGCTACCAGCCCGCCATCTCATATGGCGGGCTGGTACTAAAATACAGCAGCCCGCTATCTCAGATAGCGGGCTGGGGGTAGGAGGCACAAAAAAGAATTTTTGTATCTATGAGACACAAAAATGTCAAAAACCCGCCATATCTCCCTTTACACACCAATTATGTTCACTCATATAGATAAAAAAAGTGAGGTAACAAGTTAAAATCTCATGTTACATGAAGAGAAAGATAGACAAAGAAAAAGATCTAAGAACAGATTTTTCTATTCTGACAGACGAAATCCATCTTTTGAGTTGTTGAACAAAAATATAATTAAAGGTTAGTAGTGCAATAGGTTTACTTTGACTTTTATGCTTAAAGCAAAATCTGAAAGTCAAATAAAGTTCGAGTAAAAATGAAAGTCGTAGACGGCAGTCATTCACGATCAGAAGTTGAACCCCCACGACTTCATCGGGTGGCGCTATAGAACCGAGAATGCCACCGTCTACGATTTTCATTTTTACTCGAACTTTATTCGACATTTGTAAGATCTTCAAAATTAATGTCAATCTTAATTTCTTAAATTTAGATTGGTTCAAACAATAATTACAAATGACATTTATAAAGTTTGAAAGATCAACTACAATATTCTTTAAATTTGTTTTATAAAATAACGCTCGGAAGTGTCCGAAAATAACCCGAAAATAGTTAACGTAAATTACAATTCATTGGTTAAATAAATTTTTTTTTTAAAAAAAAATAAACTGATTGGGCAATTATTGCCCAATCAGCTTCAAATGATTGGGGAGAGAGTAATTAACTCTCTCCCCAATCATTGGGCTGATCCCCAATGATTGGGGATCAGTCACCAGCCCGCCATATGAGATGGCGGGCTGGTGCTAATTACGGTGATTAAGATAATCACCGTAATTAGCTACCAGTCCGCCATCTCATATGGCGGGCTGGTACTAAAATACAACAGCCCGCTATCTCAGATAGCGGGCTGGGGGTAGGAGGCACAAAAAAGAATTTTTGTGTCTATGAGACACAAAAATGTCAAAAACCCGCCATATCTCCCTTTACACACCAATTATGTTCACTCATATAGATAAAAAAAAGTGAGGTAACAAGTTAAAATCTCATGTTACATGAAGAGAAAGATAGACAAAGAAAAAGATCTAAGAACAGATTTTTCTATTCTGACAGAGGAAATCCATCTTTTGAGTTGTTGAACAAAAATAAAATTAAAGGTTAGTAGTGCAATAGGTTTACTTTGACTTTTATGCTTAAAGCAAAATCTGAAGCATGTTTACTGATTAAAAACGTATGTGCTTTTATTAAAGCTCAAAAACTATCAAAGTCACTCGTTCTCTGATAATTGTAGAATTTCCAATTTCGAATTTCATCGATACACATGGCCTTTTCCGTAAAAACTCCTTTGTGTGTACTCCTCAACAATATTGTTGAGAGAAAACGTCAACACATTTTAAATGTAGATCGAGCTTTTGTACTTGCAATCTTTTATACCAATTCATTTATGGCCATAATGGATCCTTCGTGTAGTTTATCTTATAAATAGAACACCATCTCCTATTCTTTCTAATACTACTCCTTTTTACACTCTAAATATTAAAAACATTCCTCTTATTCTCATTTAAATGTTTTTAGATGCCTTGCTTTTGCAATAAATGTTCATTATCACAAGACTAAATTTGAAACAAGCGCTATCAAATGTGTCTTTTTAGGTTTCCAAAATGGAGTGAAATGTCACAAATTATTTGACAAAAAGTCCAAACAATTTCTAATTTATAGAGATGTTCAATTCTATGAAACAACTTTTCCCTTTTGTTTCTAATATTGATACTGTCCATTCACATTATGACCGTTCCGGTTCAAGAAGAACTAATTATTTTAATGGCTTAATAAGACAAGGATGATTCGTTACCTGAAGAATTGGTTACAATGAAAATAACTTACGCCTTTCAATATTTACAAACCCACTCTCATGTCAAAGAGAGTGAATACACTTTTCCCATACAAAATTAGTTAATATGAATATAATTAATTAATTAAATACAAATATTATTAAATATGATTTTTTTATTAAAATTGATATACTATAAATATTGTATATTTTTAAAAGGATTAATTGCATAAAAAGTCACGACCTTTATACGAATTTTCATTTTAATCACAACTTTTAAAAGTTGCCATATAAAACCATGACCTTCCATTTTTTTTCAAATCTATCACCAAATCCATTTTTGGTCTATTTTTAATGACGTGGCCACCATAATCTGACAGATTTGAAAAAAAATGAAAGGTCATGGTTTTATAAGGCAATTTTTAAAAGTCGTGATTAAAATAAAAATTCGTGTAAAGGTCGTGACTTTTTTATAGAATTAACCCTTTTTAAAAAGATAAGTATTAAATATTTTAGATTTATTAATATCCATATTTAAGAAAATGAAAATTTAATAAAATAATTTTCTAAATTATTAAACTTTTTTAATTTAAACATTTATTAATTTTATTGATTTATAATTAAAATGACTTATATTTTTAAATTTTTTAACCGATTAAATATACAAATATTCGATTGATCCATAATTTTATTTATTTAATTCCAATGCATTGTTGGCAAAATAAAAAAAAGAAATGCATTGTTTATGAATTTAGTTATTGAAAAATTCATTATTTCAAATACTCTACACCTTATACAACGAAGTATTTTATTTGAATAATTCAACACGCTATGAGCGAGCGGGTTTCGGGGTCGTTCGCCCAGGCCTATGGATAACTTCTTTGATTTGGAAATGATTTGAAATGGAGTCGCCACCTAATTCAACTAGAAAATGCCTTTTCTACAGACTGGATAACCTTACTCGCCTCCGGTAAAATTATCGTACGTCGGACCAAAATGTAATACCCCAAAGTATTTTAAGATAATTAAGTCGTGCCACGTGTCGAGATTTCCGATAAATTAAATTAAGGAGAATTTAATTTAATTATATCGGAAATTCAGAATAAAAATTTAATGAGTCAATTAGCGGAATTTAAGGAGTTAATGTTGAAAATTTGGATGTGGAGGTATTTTGGGGCCAAATTGTAAATTTTAAAAAGTTTAGGGACTAAAGTGCAAATTAGCCAATTAGGCCCGAAAATAGAAATTTGAGGATTTTCGATGGAAATCTATATTTTAAGATTAGTATTATTTATTCGGAGATAAATAATACGTATTTGAATTAATAGAAAGATTAATTGAATAAGTTTTGGATTAAATTGAAACATTTGAAAAGTTTCAAGGACCAAATGGAAAATTAGCCATTACATATGTATAACCCCAAACCTTCATAATGAAGGTTACAGAACCTTCATCTCCTTTCTCCTTTCTCTCGTTCTCAACGGCGATAACGTACGGTTCGTCGCGCGGTTTTCGTTTCTCGTCCGTTTCCGACGTTCTATAACTCCAAACGATCGTATTTCGACGGGTAATCACGGTAAGCTTGACGTTTTACCGTTTCGTTGATTATATTTTGAGTTATATCGATTCAAAGTTTTAGGCCACGAAACGATTTTATCGTTTTATCGAGTTTAAGATTGATATATAGTATTTTGAGCTTAGAATACGCGTTTTGGTTGAGTTTGGAGCGTTTTTACGTATATAGCAGGTCGGAAACCCCGGAAATCGATTCCGAGGGATCGTGCACGATAGTACACGATCGTGTACTTGTGGTACACGAACGTGTACTTATGGTACACGAACGTGTACCATCATGTGGTACACGACCGTGTACCAAGGTACACGAACGTGTACCATCATGTTGTACACGACCGTGTACCAAGGTACACGAACGTGTACCATCAAAGTACACGAACGTGTACCTCCCTGCACGAGCGTGCACCCTCCGATTCTCGCACCCTGAATCTTCGTACCTCGATTGAATTAATGGAATTCACGTATTGAATCGGAAATCGAATAGTAGTTAACCTAATGAGGTTATAAGAAGACTGAATTAGAAATGTTATACGATCCGTAAACGAGGTTGATACCGTTTATCGGAGTATGCGTGAGAAGCACGACGACTAATGAACATGAAATGTGTCGAGTCTTGAGTCTAGAATCAATCTTAGAATAGGATTCTGATGTGAGTCAAATGTTTTAAAATTGTTTTAGATCCGGCAATGCAAGAAGCAGCTGGACCAGTAGTTCGGGAAGCTTGACGTTCTAAAGCCCCGACGTATTTTTGGATAAGCGTTTTCTGTGAGTTTATACGATTTGCTTTTAAAGTATTTATTTAAGCAATTATTTTATATTGCCTTATATTTGAATTGCATGTTTTATATGCGAATTCTTTTTATGAATTGCATATGTTTGATTTGAAACCAGTATTGATCCGATGGAACGTGCTACCTATTGGGCGACAATAGGACTGTGTGATCACCAGTTTTTGATATGCCTCAGCTGGGAGCTGATGATGAATATGAAATTTACGATTGGGTTCTAATTTCGATACGAGAGTGAACTCGGCTACGGTGTAGCCTGAAAGTCCCCGTATCTAGTGGCTGGGCCACCAGCGAGTTGGACTCGCAATTGATATTTATGATTGGGTTGATCGATTTATTATTAGTATGTTTGAGGATTAAGGTTTCATTCGGATCCTGTACTTGGCTGCATATGATTGATTACGATTTTATATTTTATTTGAATACTTATTAGTAAATGTATGAACTCACTCAGTATATCCCAATATACTGACCCCTCACAGATTTCCTTCCAGGATAAAGACGCTTTGAAGCAACGGACTTCTATCCTACTTCCAGAAGTCTGTATTTTTGAGTATGTAAAGAAACAGTACTTTACTCTTAGAGCTGCAGTAGATAAGTGTTTTGTAAGTCAGCTTGTATGTGTAGTTTTCTGTAAATATAACTATAACGTTTTAAAGTTTTAAACGTTTTACGCTTGCTGCGTTATATATATTGTGACTGCCAGAGGATATGTGTGCCTGGCATGTGTGCTTCTGCATGACACGTGTTTATTTATGTCATGCATGACGTTTACGTTTGCAAAAAATTATTTCACATTTCTAGGCTTGCTACGGGTTTCGGAGCAACCACTCCCATTCCCTAGCGCCGGTCTCGGCTCTGAGATTGGGTCGTGACAATGTTGGTATCAGAGCATGGTCCAGTTACCATTGCTTATGTTAGAAGAGTGATTTATTTTCATAGGATTCTACTGCAGCACATAGGATTCGAATCTTGTCTTTGTTACGTATTCATTTGATTTTCAAACTTTCAGCTTTTCCCTCTAGGATGTGAGTCTGTCTTATGTGTGTGTTCGCTTGTGATGAGATGCGCGTTTATTACGGTATGCGTTTGCGATAATGTGCGATTATGTGGCTAAGTAACGTTGTTTGTCTTGGTCAGGATGTCTGACCAACGACAAGAAGTAGAGCGAGCTGCCGCTGCAGCACGAAATGTTATAGAAGGGGCGCATGACGTCCATCCAGAAGCTCAAGATGAGTCTTCTGTTCAGGGAGGAGGTGGTGGCCAAGAGGCCCAGGCGCAGGCACCTGGAGTGCAAGCGCAAGCCCAGCAACCTAATGTTGTGGGTTTTGATTTGAATCAGTTTCTTACGGGAATTGCGGCTATGCAAGCTAATCAGGCTGAGGTGCAGAATATGCATCGTGAACAACTTCAACAGCAACAGCTACGCAATGTTGCTTTCACTGACCGAGATATCGTTTTGGCTTATATGCGCCTCAAGCCAACTAAGTTTGACAGTACAGGCGATGCTCTCGATTTCCTCGAAGAAGTAGAACGTAATGATCGACGCCTGCAAGCTAATGAGAGACAGACCATCATTATGGTGGAAATGTCGTTGAAAGGACCTGCGAAAGATTGGTTTCAGCAGCATATTCAGCCAACCATGGATACTATGACTTGGGCTGAATTTGCAAACCACTTTAGGGAATACATTTTACCATATGCGGTGACGGAGAATTATCGTAGTCAGTGGTTGACCCTGAGTAGAGGCAATCGGTCTGTGCAAGAGTATGTAACGGAGTTTACCAGAGTAAGTAGGTTTGCACCAGACCTGACTACAGACCCAGTTAGAGTGAACTCGAGGTTTGTAGAGGGTCTAGGAGCTGAATTTGTGAGTCTGACGTCTGATATCGGAAGAACCCTAGTGCAACTGATTGATAGTGCTAGGCAAATGGAAGTTTCTCTTATCCGTTTTGGAAGAATTCCTGACCCTTCCAATGTTGCACCTGTGAGAGATAATACGTTTCGCAGCGTACAGAGCGCACCTACCCGATCATATGCTGGGAGTTATCCTCGACCTCCATCACGTCAACAGAGAAATAAGAGAGCTCGGTATGGAACTAGAGTCAGTACTTCAGGCACCGGATTTAGTGCCAGATCGATGAGTGACATGGGAGGCGGAGTTCCTTTATGTCTGAACTGTAATAGGAGGCACTATGGCGCGTGTTACACTGCTAATGGAGCATGTTTTAACTGTGGTCAACGGGGCCATTTCGCTAGAGATTGTCCGAGGCAGATGCCTCAGGGTTCGATGTCTACTGTAGTACAGCCTTCTTATCAGCAGCAGAGAATTGCGCAGCAGATAGCGTTAGGATATGATCAGACAGGAAGTACCTTTACTGGCCAGAGAGGCCGTGGTTATGCGAATCGAGGAGGCAGAAATGGCGGAGGACGCGGTACTGGCCAAACTTCGCAGGCTGGCGGAAGTCAGGCTAGGGTCTTTGCACTGAATCCTCAGGAGGCTCAGGCTTCCAATGCGGTGGTGCAAGGTACCTTTTCTATCGCTTCTCAAGACGCATTAATTTTATTTGATCCGGGCGCTACGCATTCGTTTGTTTCGCCTAGTTTTGCTGGTAAGTTAGGAGTGCAACCAGCGTATCTTAGGAATCCCTTGTCTGTAGCTACTCCAGTTGGAGAAAGTGTGGAAGTTAGTATTGTTTACCCGTCTTGTCCTGTGAAAGTTCAAGGACGAGATTTGTTAGTTGACTTTATTTTACTCGAAGTATTAGCTTTTGACGTCATACTAGGAATGGATTGGCTAGCTCAGCACTACGCTAATGTGGATTGCCGGAAGAAGACGGTGACGTTTAACACGCCTGGAATTGAAGCGGTTTCAATTCAGGGTGATAAGATGGAATCTTCTACGAGTATTATTTCAGCTATTAAAGCTTGTAGTATGATGAAGAAGGGATGTCAAGGATTCTTAGCAATAGTACAAGACGTGGAAAAGAATAGTGCAAATTTAACTGACGTGCCAGTTGTGTCGAAATATCCAGACGTTTTTCCAGAGGAATTACCTGGATTACCCCCAGATCGCGAGATTGAATTTTGTATCGAATTGGCTCCTGGCACGAAGCCAATATCGATACCTCCTTATCGAATGGCGCCAGCAGAGCTCAAAGAACTTAAGGATCAGTTAGAAGAATTGTTTGATCGTGGTTTTGTCAGACCGAGTGTATCCCCGTGGGGTGCACCAGTGTTGTTCGTGAAAAAGAAGGATGGATCGCTTCGACTATGTATCGATTATCGACAGCTGAATAAGGTGACGATCAAGAATAAGTATCCGTTACCTAGAATCGACGATTTGTTCGACCAGTTACAAGGAGCGAAGTTTTTCTCCAAGATTGACCTGAGATCAGGCTATCATCAGCTAAAGATTCGTGATAATGATATTTAAAAGACCGCTTTTCGAACTCGATACGGACATTACGAGTTCCTCGTTATGTCATTCGGATTGACGAACGCTCCAGCAGCCTTCATGGATTTGATGAATAGGATATTCAAACCGTACTTGGATCAGTTCGTGATCGTGTTCATTGACGATATTTTGATCTATTCACGTTCAGAAGAAGAGCACGCTCAACATCTGCGGATAGTACTACAGACGCTAAGAGAGCATCAGCGTTACGCCAAATTCTCTAAATGTGAATTTTGGCTAACGGAAGTGGCTTTCTTAGGTCACATGGTTTCACAAAGCGGCATTAAAGTTGATCCAAAGAAGATCGAAGCTGTAATAGAATGGAAGCGACCTGAATCAGTTACGAAAGTTAGAAGTTTCCTTGGTTTAGCGGGATACTACAGACGATTTGTACAGGACTTTTCGAAGATCGCTGTACCTTTGACGAAGTTAACTCAAAAGAACGCGAAATTCAACTGGACGGATCAGTGTGAACTCAGTTTTCTGAAACTGAAAGAGTGTCTGACAACGGCACCAGTCTTAGCGCTACCAGAAGGAACGGAAGGATTAACAGTTTACTGTGATGCATCAAGAATTGGACTAGGATGTGTTCTTATGCAACACGGTAGAGTGATAGCGTACGCATCGCGACAGCTTAAGAAGCACGAGACGAATTATCCGACGCATGATCTAGAGTTAGCAGCGGTGATTTTTGCGCTGAAAATTTGGAGACATTATTTATACGGCGCTACGTGTGAGATCTTTACAGATCATAAAAGCTTGAAGTACATTTTTGACCAACGAGAGTTAAACCTCAGACAGCGGAGATGGATGGAGCTACTAAAAGATTACGACTGCACGATACAGTACCATCCAGGCAAGGCCAACGTAGTGGCAGATGCCTTAAGCAGAAAGTCGGCAGGAAGTCTCGCGCACGTTACAACAACGTGGCGGAGACCATTAATCAACGAGATTCATACGATATTTAGCCAAGGAGTTGAGTTTGAGATCTCATCTCTCGGAAACCTAATAGCTCAGTTAATGATACGATCGACGTTGATAGATCAGATCAAAGAGTTGCAAGCAGACGACCCTCAATTGAAGCATCTAATTGAGGAAGTTCAACAAGGAAAGAGTCAAGATTTCAGTATTGTCAACGGAATCTTGAAGTATGGTAATCGAATGTGCGTTCCAGATGTGGAAGACTTGAGACAGAAGATCATGGAAGAGACGCATGGAACGATGTATAGCGTTCATCCAGGTTCCACGAAGATGTATCACGATATCAAGACGACGTATTGGTGGAGCGGAATGAAGAAAGATATTGCAGAGTTCGTGGCAAAATGCCCGACTTGTCAGCAAGTCAAATTAGAGCATCAGCGGCCTTACGGTTTTCTTCAGCCCTTACCCATTCCAGAGTGGAAGTGGGAGCAAATTACGATGGATTTCGTAATCGGATTGCCCAAGACGCAGAAATGTTTTGATTCTATTTGGGTAATCGTGGATCGTTTGACGAAGTCAGCGCACTTCATTCCTATCAAAACGACTTATCCTGCAGCAAAGTTGGCAGAGATTTATATCGATAAGATCGTGAGCCTACACGGAGTTCCCGTGTCAATCGTTTCAGACAGAGGTTCCGTATTTACCTCTCATTTCTGGAAAAGCTTACAAGACGCGTTAGGAACGCGATTAAATTTCAGCACTGCGTTTCACCCTCAGACAGACGGTCAGTTTGAGCGGACGATTCAAACGTTAGAAGATATGCTTCGACTTTGCGTATTAGACTTTGGAGGTAGTTGGTATACGTACCTACCTCTAGTCGAATTCGCCTACAACAACAGCTATCATTCGAGCATCGAGATGGCTCCATACGAAGCATTATACGGGCGAAAATATCGATCTCCTATTTGTTGGGACGAAGTCGGTGAACGAAAGCTCACTGGAGCAGAAATCATCCAGATTACGTCAGAAAAAGTTCTGTTGATAAAGCAGCGTTTGAATACTGCTTCCAGTCGACAGAAGAGTTACCCGGACCCCAAGAGGAAGGATATCGAATTTCAGATCGGAGATTACGTGTTTCTCAAAGTATCACCGATGAAGGGAGTTATTTGTTTCGGAAAGAAGGGTAAATTGGCTCCGAGATATGTCGGACCATATCAGATTGTGGAGCGCATAGGCTCTGTTGCCTACAAGCTAGACCTGGCACCGGAGATGTCGCAAGTTCATCCTGTCTTTCATATTTTCATGTTTCGGAAATATGTACCAGACCCTTCTCGAATAATTCAACCACAAGTGGTGGACGTGAGCGAGGAACTAACTTACGAAGAACGGCCAGTGCAGATTGTCGATACGCAGATACGACAATTGCGAACGAAAAGAATTCCAATGGTGAAAGTTCTTTGGAGAAGTCAATCTGTAGAAGAGTGCACGTGGGAGACAGAAGAGGATATGAGGCAGAAATATCCATATCTGTTTACTCAAGGTACGTGGCTAATTTTAAATTCGAGGACGAATTTATTTTAAGGGGGGGTGAATGTAATACCCCAAAGTATTTTAAGATAATTAAGTCGTGCCACGTGTCGAGATTTCCGATAAATTAAATTAAGGAGAATTTAATTTAATTATATCGGAAATTCAGAATAAAAATTTAATGAGTCAATTAGCGGAATTTAAGGAGTTAATGTTGAAAATTTGGATGTGGAGGTATTTTGGGGCCAAATTGTAAATTTTGAAAAGTTTAGGGACTAAAGTGCAAATTAGCCAATTAGGCCCGAAAATAGAAATTTGAGGATTTTCGATGGAAATCTATATTTTAAGATTAGTATTATTTATTCGGAGATAAATAATACGTATTTGAATTAATAGAAAGATTATTTGAATAAGTTTTGG
Organism: Mercurialis annua; assembly: GCF_937616625.2. NCBI lineage: Eukaryota > Viridiplantae > Streptophyta > Magnoliopsida > Malpighiales > Euphorbiaceae > Mercurialis > Mercurialis annua. Next base: position 31,131,560 of record NC_065577.1, on the reverse strand, counting down.
ATTAAATTAAAACATTTGAAAAGTTTCAAGGACCAAATGGCAAATTAGCCATTACATATGTATAATCCCAAACCTTCAGAATGAAGGTTACAGAACCTTCATCTCCTTTCTCCTTTCTCTCGTTCTCAACGGCGATAACGTACGGTTCGTCGCGCGGTTTTCGTTTCTCGTCCGTTTCCGACGTTCTATAACTCCTAACGATCGTATTTCGACGGGTAATCACGGTAAGCTTGACGTTTTACCGTTTCGTTGATTATATTTTGAGTTATATCGATTCAAAGTTTTAAGCCACGAAACGATTTTATCGTTTTATCGAGTTTAAGATTGATATATAGTGTTTTGAGCTTAGAATACGCGTTTTGGTTGAGTTTGGAGCGTTTTTACGTATATAGCAGGTCGGAAACCCCGGAAATCGATTCCGGGGGATCGTGCACGATAGTACACGATCGTGTACTTGTGGTACACGAACGTGTACTTATGGTACACGAACGTGTACCATCATGTGGTACACGACCGTGTACCAAGGTACACGAACGTGTACCATCAAGGTACACGAACGTGTACCTCCCTGCACGAGCGTGCACCCTCCGATTCTCGCACCCTGAATCTTCGTACCTCGATTGAATTAATGGAATTCACGTATTGAATCGGAAATCGAATAGTAGTTAACCTAATGAGGTTATAAGAAGACTGAATTAGAAATGTTATACGATCCGTAAACGAGGTTGATACCGTTTATCGGAGTATGCGTGAGAAGCACGACGACTAATGAACATGAAATGTGTCGAGCCTTGAGTCTAGAATCAATCTTAGAATAGGATTCTGATGTGAGTCAAATGTTTTAAAATTGTTTTAGATCCGGCAAGGCAAGAAGCAGCTGGACCAGTAGTTCGGGAAGCTTGACGTTCTAAAGCCCCGACGTATTTTTGGATAAGCGTTTACTATGAGTTTATACGATTTGCTTTTAAAGTATTTATTTAAGCAATTATTTTATATTGCCTTATATTTGAATTGCATGTTTTATATGCGAATTCTTTTTATGAATTGCATATGTTTGATTTGAAACCAATTGATCCGATGGAACGTGCTACCTATTGGGCGACAATAGGACTGTGTGATCACCAGTTTTTGATATGCCTCAGCTGGGAGCTGATGATGAATATGAAATTTACGATTGGGTTCTGATTTCGATACGAGAGTGAACTCGGCTACGGTGTAGCCTGAAAGTCCCCGTATCTAGTGGCTGGGCCACCAGCGAGTTGGACTCGCAATTGATATTTATGATTGGGTTGATCGATTGATTATTAGTATGTTTGAGGATTAAGGTTTCATTCGGATCCTGTACTTGGCTGCATATGATTGATTACGATTTTATATTTTATTTGAATACTTATTAGTAAATGTATGAACTCACTCAGTATATCCCAATATACTGACCCCTCACAGATTTCCTTCCAGGATAAAGACGCTTTGAAGCAACGGACTTCTATCCTACTTCCAGAAGTCTGTATTTTTGAGTATGTAAAGAAACAGTACTTTACTCTTAGAGCTGCAGTAGATAAGTGTTTTGTAAGTCAGCTTGTATGTGTAGTTTTCTGTAAATATAACTATAACGTTTTAAAGTTTTAAACGTTTTACGCTTGCTGCGTTATATATATTGTGACTGCCAGAGGATATGTGTGCCTGGCATGTGTGCTTCTGCATGACACGTGTTTATTTATGGCATGCATGACGTTTACGTTTGCGAAAAATTATTTCATATTTCTAGGCTTGCTACGGGTTTCGGAGCAACCACTCCCATTCCCTAGCGCCGGTCTCGGCTCTGAGATTGGGTCGTGACACAAAAGACCGGGGTTGGGACCTCCCCGAGACTCGTGTGCTTAACTTATCAATTACTAGCTTTATTTACTGGACATATTCGTTTTATTCTCATATCAACATCTGATAGCAGTCCATACGATATAGTGCTTGAAATAAACAAGTCTGGAAAAGCGGTAAATACATTTGACACACATATGACTCGATCTGGACTGGTCATGCAAAGCAAGTAGCAGGTACTTCTAAGCATACATCTAAACCTAGCGGTTTCCATTAAATAACAGAAGTGTGGCTGGTCTGGGTTGATTACATGTACAAAGCTTAAAAACCGGATGTCTAAGTTGGATTGATTTTATTAGGTGATCTTGAAATGCCCTATACAACTTTTACTACATTTTCATGTTATTCCTAAGACGTCTAAGTTGGTAAAACCGTATTTTTGCACACAAAAAATGTATTTTTTGCAAAATATTGGTCAAACCGTATTTTCGCAATTTGTTTTAGTCAACCCATATTTTTAAAAATATTTTGCCATTTTATGGATATTTGTCAAAAAAAATCTCCTTTTAAGGCATTTGTATACTCAATCCTAATTGGAATGGAATAATACTAAATGAGATGCTTCAATTAAATAAGGGAAGTTTACGTATTTATCTAAAGATAAAAATATTTGCACTTTTTTTCTCATCACAGAAAAGTTATAAATTATACCTCGTCTTTGTCACAGATTTATGTTTTTACTCTTAGTATAATTATAATTTTACTTCATTATCATATAATTATCATATTGAAGCAATGATCTTTCTGTAGAATTATTTTAATTTTATTCCATTATCATATAGGTATCGTTATCAATATTGGTATCATAATCTTTCTGTAAAATTATTTTACGTACTCTATCATACTACTAAATATTATCATAACTTTATCATGCTATTAGCATAACCTATTTTTATAAAAACTATAATAAAATTATCATAATATACTTCATCATAACAATATCATAAAAAGTAGCATGATATACTTAATTAACTTTATCATAACCTTTTATCATAACATTATAATACTATTACCATAACGTTATCTGTCTATTATCAAAACTTTATCATACTATTATCATAACTGTATAATGCAAAAATATTTTACATATTATATCATAACCTTATCATAAACACATTATCATATGATAATATTATGATAATAATACGATAATATTATGATACATGTATGATGATTTTATGGTACCAATATGATAATAAAGCATTGTTTTCTGCATAAAATTATTTTTCTATTGTGTTATGATAGTGATATGATAATGTTAGTGATACCGATATGATAATCAAACACTGTTTTTTGTATAAAATCGTTTTTTGTAAAAGAAAAAAACGATTTTTTTCAGTTGAAAATCATTTTTTAAAAAGATTTTTGGATATGAAAATTGAATAAAATTCAAAATCAATTTTTTTAGGTCTAGAAGTTAAAATGAATTGTAAAAATCACCACTAGCTAAAAATTGACAAAATTAAATATGGAGCGAGGGCGGATAAATGACGGAAAAAAATGGAAAGAAAAAGAAGAAAGAAACACACAAGAAATAGAGAGAAGAAAAATAAAAAACATAAGAGTAAATAAAAAAGGATTAAAGTATCAAAGACAAGTTTCGATGTAAAAATAATAGAAGTGCTAAAAGGTATTTTCTTTAAAATTTTATTAAATTTTATCATAGTCTTTATTAAGTTTTCTTGGTAAGCAAAGATGTTTTGATTATAAAAATCTGCCATTTTTGCAATTTTTTGAAGATAAAAATTGGAAAATATGAAATTTCAACGGATCTAGCTGTTTAAAGATTTAATCGGAAATGTTTTAAAATCGAAACCCTCGCACACAAAGGAACTTTGTTCATCGTTACGACACAAAATGATACTTTTAGCGAGATTCACAGCTTGCGTCTTCTCATTTTTTATTTATCTTTTACTTGTTTTCTTTATTATTTCATAAAATTTTAATAAATTAAAATTTAAAAAATCATATTATTATATTTTATTATATAATTTTTTATTTATTTTTTAATTTCCATTCGATAAAATTCTAATTTTAAAAAGGAAAAAGCAAAGGAGCAAGAATTTCCTACAAAGTTGCGAAAAACAGTATTCTCTAATAAATATTTAAAAAGGAAAAAGAAAAAGGAGCAAGAGTTTCCTACAAAGTTGCAAAAAACAGTATTCTCTAATAAATATTGGGTCACTCTTCAATCCAGCACTGGACCGGTCCAGCGCAAGGAGAGCCATGCATTTTAATGACATAATAAAGACAAAATTACTTACTACCTACTGAATTGGTTAAAGAGTAAATACTCTACATATTTTAATAGTTGCACTCTCATTATCATGTAAAGAAAGTGAATATATTCTCCTATATATGGTTAGTTAATATGAGTTGATTTAATTATTAAAGTATAAAATATTAGTTAATAAATAATTTTATTTATAAAAAATAAAAATTTAATGCCTACTACATGTTTTTAAAAAATATATAAATATTAAAAAATTAATTTTTTAATAAAATAATTATTTCGAGGTATAAATTTTTTAGTTAACTATTTATTACTTTTATTAATTATTAATTAAAGTGACCCATATTATTAATTTTTTTAACCGATTAAATAGATAAATATTCCATTGATCTATTTTATTTATTTAATTAAAATACATTATTTATGAATTTAGTTATTGAAAATTTCATCATTTTGAATACACTCCATCTTATATAATACATTTTTGTATCCTAATAATTATTCAAGTTTACTTAGTGCTAATTATTATTATTATTCAAATGTACAATAGACACGATATATATAGTAAGTAGATTCGTGTATAATTTCAAAAGACAATATGATAATATAGGACATAACTGTATTTTACGACGTCCGATTGAACCGATTAAAACATATTTGAAAAACTTGCTCGAATACCGACGGCTTCTATGAAGATGGAGGAGTCGGATCCATCCTCTAAAAGGGAAGAAATTTCCCTTGATGCGATACAAAGAGGATAGAAGTATGTTTTCGAAAACCATCCCGGATATTTTTATCATAAATCGCTTTTCCGACGTCGGATTTGCCTGATTAAGACGTCCATAGAAAGCTAATTCGAATACCTACAACTTTCATGAAGACTCCGGTCCGGATTAAACCTGAAAAAGGGACAAAAGTGCCCTTGAAACTGCTGCATGTGTGCAGCTTTATGAAATCTGCATGTACCCAGTCCGAGTATTTAATTTGTAAATCGTTTTTCCGACGTGGTATCTCATCGATTCAAACGTTCCTGGAAAGTTAACTCGAATACCTACGACTTTCATGAAGACGTCCGGTCCGGGTTCGACCTGGAACATGGACGAAATATGCCATGAAGCTGCTACATGTGTTCATCAGTGTGAAATCAATATATATTCAGATTGTGTATTTATATCATAACTCGTTCCCCCGATGTCGGATTTCATCGATTCAAACTTCCCTGGAAAGGCAACTCGAATACCTACAACTTTTATGAAGAGGTATGGTACGGATTTGTCCTCTAAGAGGGACGAACTCGCCATTCAATCAGCTGCATATGTGGAGACGTGATTTTCTAGGACTATCTCATAGATAGAAATTTACACATGCCTATTTCCGTATATATCCATCTTTTTTGAAAAATGTAGAAGCATCTTCCAAAACCATAGGGAGGGGGATTTATATGCTTATTTTGTCATCTTGTCCCCATAGACTAAACATTATGGACATGATTTAGTAGTATTATTTATAATTTATTTAATTAAAATATATATGTTCAATTATTTTAAATTTAATTTAAATATACTCATTTTCCTTAATTTATAATAATCTATTCTATCCAAATAATTAAACACGCGTCCTATTTCTCCGCGTTATTTTATTTAACTGAAATTTATTATTTTCAAGTTTACTTTTTAGTAATGGGTAGCTATTCAAGCAATACAAAGGGGATAGAAGTATGTTTTCAAAAACCAGCCCGAGTAATTTTACCATAACTCGCTTTTCCTATGTCATATTCAACTGATTTAAACATCCATAGAAAGCTAATTCGAATACCTACAACTTTCATGAAGACGTCCGGTCGGGATTCAACCTGTAAAAGGGACAAAAGTGCCCTTGAAGCCGCTGCATGTGTGCAGCTTTATGAAATCTGCATGAACCCAGTCCGAGTATTTAATTCGTAAATCGTTTTTCCGACGTGGGATCTCATCGATTCATATGTCCCTAGAAAAGTAACTCGAATACCTACGACTTTTAAGAAGACGTCCAATGCGGATTCGACCTGGAACATGGATGAAAGGTGACATGAAGCTGCTGCATGTGTATATCACTGTGAAATCAATGTATATTCAGATTGTGTATTTATGTCATAACTCATTCCCCTGATGTCGGATTTCATCGATTCAAACGCCCCTGGAAAGGCAACTCGAATACCTACAACTTTCATGAAGAGGTCCAGTCCGGATTCTTCCTCTAAGAGGGACAGAATCTCAATTTAATCAGCTGTATGTGTGGAGACGTGATTTTCCAGGACTATCCCGTTGATAGAAATTTACACATGCCTATTTCCGTATATATCCATCTTTTTTTGAGAAAAGTTGAAGCATCTTCCAAAACCATAGGGAGGGGGATTTATATGCTTAATTTGTCTTCTTGTACCCATTGACTAAACATTATGGACATGGTTTAGTATTATTATTTATAATTTATTTAATTAAAATATATATGTTCAATTATTTTAAATTTAATTTAAATATACCTCATTCTTCTTAATTTATAATGATTTATTCTATCCGAATAATTAAACACGCGTCCCATTTCTTCATGTTATTTTATTTAACTGAAATTTATTATTTTCAAGTTCACTTTTTAGTAATGGGTAGCTATTCAAGCAATACAAATGGGATATAGAAGTATGTTTTCGAAAACAAGTCCGGATATTTTTATCATAACTCGTTCCCCCGATGTCGGATTTCATTGATTCAAATGTCCCTGAAAAGGCAACTCGAATACCTACAACTTTCGTGAGAGGTCCGGTACAGATTCGTCCTTTAAAAGGGACGAAATCTCCATTCAATCAACTGCATGTGTGGAGACGTGATTTTCCAGGACTATCCCGTAGATAGAAATTTACACATGCTTATATCCGTATATATCCATCTTTTTTTGAAAAAGGTAGAAGCATCTTCCAAAACCATAGGGAGGGGGATTTGTATGTTTACTTTGTCTTCTTATACCCATTGACTAAACATTATGGACATGGTTTAGTATTATTATTTATAATTTATTTAATTAAAATATATATGTTCAATTATTTTAAATTTAATTTAAACATACCTCATTTTCCTTAATTTATAATAATCTATTCTATCCTAATAATTAAACACGCGTCCTATTTCTCCATGTTATTTTATTTAACTGAAATTTATTATTTTCAAGTTCACTTTTTAGTAATGGGTAGCTATTCAAGCAATACAAAGGGATAGAAGTATGTTTTTGAAAATCAGTCTGGGTATTTTTATCATAACTCGTTCCCCCGACGTCGGATTTAATTGATTCAAACGTTCCTAGAAAGGCAACTCGAATACCTACAACTTTCATGAAGAGGTCCGGTACGGATTCGTCTTCAAAGAGGGAAGAAATCTCCATTCAATCAGCTGCATGTGTGGAGACGTGATTTTCCAGGACTATCCCGTAGATAGAAATTTACACATGCTATGTGTAGAAGAATGTAATATCCCTCACTGTTATGACGTAATAATCCGACATGTGACACACGCTTCATTTAAAATCAGATGAAATACATGTCGTGTTTGATATTAAAATAAATATAATTTATTTAGAGAATAAATAAACTATGGTTTAATAATGAGATATAATTATATTTAGAGTTATAATTGTATAAGAATGGATAAGCGTTTATATCGAGTGAAATACGCGTGTAGAATAGTATTTGGTGAATTAGAGGTTAAAATAAAAGAAATTAATATATCAATATGCATCTTTAATTGGAGAGCTAAACGTTTCGTATGGAATTCCGAAAATTAAAACGTCGAGATACGAAATTTAGGACGTAAACATTTAAGAATATAGAAAGTAACGAGTAGGGACACGTGGCGTAGAAGCAAGGAGACATATGGCGCGACATGAGGCGCGCATGCAAAGCGACATGTGGCGACACGTGGCACGCATGCGCAGCTACACGAGGCACACATGTGAAACGACACATGGCGACACGTGGCACGCATGCGCAGCGACACAAGGCGCACATGCAAAGCGACACTTGGAGACACATGTCACGCATGCGCAGTGACACGTGGTGATATATTAGTCTATATATATATAGAAAATGCTTATAGTACGTTTTCTTCTCTGATCGATATCTCTCTATTCCGATATCGGAATTTGATGTTCTTTATATCAAATCGAACCTATCGACGTCCTCTTCAACTATACCATTTTTGTTTTGTGAAATTAGGCCGGAAAATATATCAAACTTGTGACTTAAGTTTCGGCCAAGACGTCCTTTTTGGTTCGTCGTGCTCCGGCCATTTTCTCGCTAAAGTTTGGATTAGCAAAAGAATTGTGAGTTTATACTATTATTATTAAATATTAAGTAAAGTATATTTATTTTATATATGAAATATTCAATGCAAAGGTGTAAAGCTATATTTGATTTTATGTGTAAAGTGAAGATATTTATGGATAGATATGCTAGCCTTCTCTATTGAGATTGAATTATTATTTTAATATTCAATATGTGAAGATTTACTGTGTTTGAAATAATTTATTGAATTGTTTTGGAATATGACTGAAAGGTGCTTAGCTAAATGGTGTTATAATGAAAGAGGTGTTGATTTGAATCTATATGATTATTTGATTGTTGTAAAGATTTTATACTTATGACATATTGATTTATTGTTGATAAATGTGATATGTCTTTTTGGCTATTGGGTAGTCATTTAATTTGGTAAATGATGCATTAAAGTGTTTGTCGTTGAAATTGTTTTGAGATTTGGTTTTGTGGCCAAATGGTGAATTGGTTGTGCTTAAATGGTTTGAGATTTATAATAGTGATATGCCACTCTGTAATGATGTATATGAGAGGTGCTGAGTTGTGATATGCACCTGTGATTATGTGCTGAGATAGAGATATGCACATGGGAGAATATTTTATTTGGTGTCAATGCGCATGACACCGGGCTGAGTCCTGAACGATGGTCGGTGAAGGGAGAAGGGCCGAGCCAGCTAATGGAGAGGAAGGGTTAGCCGTCAGGTGGCCTAGAAAAAGTTTGGCTAGGCTGTAAGCCAGTGTTGTGTTCCTGGTTACAGACCTAGGGCTTGGTGAATTATTACAGAGATGGATATCACGATTGTTGACATGATACAGTATGTTCATGTGATTATGAGTTTTAAAGATGTGGAGAATATTCGGTATGCCTTCTGTGTTTTTGAAAAATGACTTAACTTGCTTATAAGTGATTGTCTATAGTATTAATGCTATAGACTAATTAAGATTCTATTGAGTTTAAAAATATTTTCTATAAATACTTTCAAGGTATTTGAAAAGTGTGTAGATGTTGAATTCAATTGAGAAGAGTTTTGAAAATGATTTCAAAAGAGTATATTTTACATAAAGTGGTTTTAAAGTGTTTTCACCCTTTATGTAATATTTATTAGTAATATTGTGAACTCACTCAGTTTTATACTGACCCCATTGTCCATCCAATTTTACAGGAAAGTAAATGATGATCCGATGAAAACTTACAAAGTTTTATTTCCTCAGAAGTCATTTTATTCAAGACATGAAAAGAAAATTTGTATTCTAGAAGTCCGCAGTAGACTAGTGCTTTAATGTTCATGTTCTAAGTATTTTAACTCTAATATTTATTTTAAATGGGGTCATAGTATTATAAAACACTTTTATGAATGAATATTTAATTTGAAAGCGAAAAATTTACAATGTTTTCAGGCTTGCTACGGGTTACGGAGCTAACACTCCCATTCCCTAGCGCCGGTCTCGACTCGAGATTTTGGGTCGTGACAAGATATGAGCAGACCGACGGTCAAACCAAGCCGAGTGTCAGGCACTCAAAAGTCAACGAGGTTTTAAAGTATTCCTAACCTTATATGTATATCCAACTGCCCTTGTGTATGCTTATACTGTTTATCGCTTTCCAAAAACATTCCAAATCTAATAATAACCGGCTAAATGACTAATCACCTTAAATTGACCCATTAATGCAATTCCAGCCTATCACTTAGACATCTTAGGACTAATACGAAAAATGTAGTAAATGGATGCATAGGTTTTTCAAGACTCACCTAATAAAATCAATCAAATCACACTTATACATCCAGTTTTAGGCTTTGTACATGTAATCAATACAGACCATTCAGACTTATGCTATTTGCTAGAAACCTCTAAGGTTAGATGTATGCTTAGGAGTACCTGCTACTTGCCTCAAATGCCAGTCCAGATCGAGTCATATGCGCGTCAAACATGTTTACTGCTTTCATACATGTTTATTTATAGTTTTCATATCCTGCGAACTGAATATAATGTTGAGATGGGATATAAAACAAATATGTCCAGTAAATAAAGCCGGTAACATATAAGCCAAGCATAAGAGTATCGGGGAGGTTCACGAACCCTAATATTTGGTTCGATGCATGATAGTCTTACCGGAAGCGAGTAAGGCTATCTAGTCGCGGAATTTCCTAGTTGAACTAGGTGCCGACTCCATTTTCCAAACCATTTCCAGATCGAGAAGTCAGCCATAAGCCTTGGCCGAGCGGCCCCCGAACCCCGCTCCGCTCACACCTTGTAAATGAGCTTTGTTTTTAAGATAAAATAAAGGGTAAAAATGAGAAATTATGGTAAAAAGATATAATGAAACTCCTTAAGTGAGACATTAAAAAAAATGACAATGAGGCTTTCTAAATGGGACGGAGGGAGTAGTTGTTAATTTAGGCCATCTCCAATCCATATTTGTTTATAGTTTTAAGTCTCGTTTTTTAAGTCATACTCAATGTTCAACCTAAAACAAGGATTATGAATAATAAATACATTATTATAAGTTTACGCTATCACATAGACCTATATTTTTATTAATCGACCTTTTAATTTTTAATTACAATTTATATACTTCCTCCGTCCCAATAGAGCTGTCCACTTTGCCTTTATCACACATTTTAAAAAAACAACCATTGTTTATGGGTTTTGTAACTTTTTTTTTACTTTTCTTGTCATACCCTTATTTTATATAGGGTTAACTTGCAATTTACTTTCAATTTACTCATTAGTGGATTTTAAATAGGGATAATATAGGAAAGTTAAGTGTAAATATTATTACTTTTTGAAAGTGGACAAGAGTTTTGGAACAAAAAAATTTCTCAAAATGGACAACTCTATTTGGACGTAGGGAGTAGTTAACTTTATAAATAATCATTTTAGTCCAATTTTTCATTGAATACTAATTAATTTTCTAATAATTTAATCTAAAATATTTTTATTAATAAAATTATAATAAATATAAAATTTATTTTGATAAATTATACATGAAATTTTATATTTAATTTATAGTGAAATATTAATATATTAATTTAACAGAAACTCACAAAAATACCATAAAAAGCCCTTCCTTTTCACCCTATACAATTTTTTTACTATTATTACAAACTATACCATCTTTTCCTAAAAGATTTCACAAATAACACGTGCGTCAGCTGGTGCACCATCAAGTTGGTGCACCAGATTAAATGCGCGGATCAGTATATGAATTGGATCCAATTCAGCTTATTTCTAATTGTTTTTTAGTTTTTAACAAAATAAATAACTTAATTATATATTTATTTAATATTTAATATCAAAATATTAATTTTAAAAAATAAGTATAATTTTCTGAATAATTTCATCGGATATATTATTGATACAGACCGAACACGGATCTAATGTATAAATAATATATCTACCATATATATTATGTATCGGAGATGTATCTATTAAATATATTTTAAAAAAGTATATATTATGTATACATTATTTATCAACAATATATCCATTTAATACATTTAAAAATTGTACCTATCATGTGTTAACTATGTGTCAATGATGTATCTTTTAATTAAGTACATTTAGAAAACTGTATTTCATGTATAAATTTAGTAAAAAATGTGTCTATCATGACTAAATTATGTATCAGAGGTGTATTAAATATATATAAAAAATATATGTAAAAAATTAAAAAAAATGTAAAAAAAATGTATCTATCATGTATAAATCATGTATTAGCGATGTATCTATTAAGTACATTTAAAAAATGTATCTGTCATATTTGATTTATTTATTTTTAATAAATATAACGTATAAATTATGTACCGGAATTATATCACATATGTATTAGAGATGTATTATTTTTAATAAATATCACGTATCGGAGATGTATTATTTAAAATTTTCAAACTCTTTAAATTAAAGAGTCTGCCAATAAATAAGAAGTCCAATGGACTCTCTATTCTTTGTATTTAGGGCTTTTTATTCAAATAACCAACATTCAGATTTGATTTACTTTTATACTGACTCATGCTTGACATTTCAAAACTACCATATAAGAAAAAATATAATTACTTTTATATCATTCATATAAATTTAACCCCAATAACATAAACCCTCATAATTACAATTACTTTCTCTGTCAACTCAACTTCCACACAATTATCAGATATGCGCATTGTTCCGCAATTCCGCCTCCGCCGTTCCCTCTCCATCGTTCTGCCATTGTCTCACCGCCATCTTTCTTTTATCTTTTTGATTTTAGATCTAAAATTCTTTGTTCTTATTTTTTCCATTTTAGATCTGTAATTTGTTTGTTTTTTACTGTTTTTTCACCATTAAACCTGTATAAAGAGTATCTTTAAAGAATCTAATACTCATTTCATATTATGTAGAATAATTTTGTGATTTTATGGAATAAAATTCTGTTATGTCTGTATTTTTCTTGTGTTTTGTTGTATTTTTTTATTTTTTTTATTCTGAAGAACGATTTGTTGATGATGATTGATTGCTGAATTATTGTAATGTTACAGTGTGGTTGATTTTATATTGACTTTTATGTCGATATCAACTGATTTTTTTTTACATTCACAAATAAGATAATATTGTCTGTGAAATAAACTAAAATAATTAAATTAAATCGCGACTAGATAATGATATGGTAGCATTGGGGAAGAAGACAAATAATGATGTTGAATTTTTGTAATGTTACAGTGTTGATATTGTGTTAATTTTCGGTTGATATGTTGTTGATTTAGCATTTGTGAAGAAGAAAATAATAATGTTAAATTATTGTAATGTTACAAAAAGATTGAAAAATTTAAACTAGTTAGTTTTTTTACTGTTGATATTAAAACTGACGAAAAACATCAACAGTAAAAAAAGTCAAAAAATTAAAATTAAAATATGTGATAAATATTAAGTGCATGAATATAATGATGAAAAAAAATTAAAAATGATGAAAGAAAATGTTTAAAAATGGGAGTTAATATAAAAAATAAAGTTTTATAAAAAATAATATAAAAGAAAGTTTTATAAAAAATAATATAAAATACTATTTTTTTTCCAACATTTATTTTTTTACTACCCCTTTTAAATCTTTACATTTCATACCAATTTTCTTTTCTTTTATAAAAAATAATATAAAAGAAAAGAAAATTGGTATGGAATGTAAAAATTTAAAAGGGGTAGTAAAAAAGTAAATGTTGGAAAAAAAAATAGTATTTTAAATAAGCCCTTGTATTTAGAGTAGAAAGTGAAAATGGCTCTCCATATATAGAGTCATTTTCACTTTATACTTCATTTTTTCAAATGATAAAATTTGGCAAAAGGTACAAAAAGAACCCATGAAGTTTGCCCAAAAGTACAAAACAGCCCTTTTTGTTTTTTTGGAGTACAATTCAGCCCCCAGTTTTTTTATCGAACAAAAAACCATTCCGTCTATATTGCCGTTAACTGGTGATGTGGCCTTATAAAAAAGTTCAAAATGATATTTAATATTTAAAATGTTTACCAATTTATTATTTATAAATATTTTAATATTAGTTTACCGTCTTCTTCGGAATTAACTCTAATTAATTAATTCTTTTATTAAAATCAATAAAAACATAATCAAACCAATCAACTAATTAAATTTAACTCATCAAAACCCAATTAATAATATCAAAACTTAATTAAACCTATCAAAACTCAATAACATCTAATTAAACAAATCAAAATCTAATTATATTATATTATAATTTAAAAATTGAACTCATCCGATTAACTCCGGCCATTGTCGAAAAAACGACCGCCGATACACCGCCACCATCAATTTGTTATCAGCTGAGAACAAAACCTCAACTGAGAACAGATGTTCTCAGTTGAGAATCTGTTCTCGACTGAGAACAGATTCTCAGTTGAGAACAGATCCTGTTCTCATCTGAGAACAGATCCTGTTCTCAACTGAGAACAGATCCTGTTCTCAACTGAGAACAGATCCTGTTCTCAACTGAAAATGATGTTCTCAGTGGAGAACAGATTCTCAACTGAGAACATCGGTTCTCAGCTGAGAACATCAGTTCTTAGTGAGAACAGACCATATCTGTTCTCACTGAGAACTCCGACGACCTCCGCTCGCCGGAGGTCCTTTTTTTTATTTATTTAAATTAAAAAAAAGTGTGTTGGGTCCTTAAATTATTTTGTTTATCAATTAATTTTTTGAAGGATTAATCTGAAATACATTGTAAATATTAAGGACTTTTTTGAATTTTGTTTTTAAGGATATTTTACGCCGTTAACGGTCATTTGTAACGAAAGGGTTTACTTGTTCAATAAAAAAATTTAAAGGGTTTTTTGTTCAATTTAAAAATCACAAGGGCTGAGTTGTACCCCAAAAAACAAAAAGGTTTGTCTTGTACTTTAGGAGAAACTTCAGGGGTTTTTTTGTACCTTTTGCGTTTTAAATTTCAAAAAAAGCTAGTTATTTTTATTTTAAAATATCATATATTTTTTTATTTCTAATAAAAAACTGAATAAATAAATGAATAAAAAATAAAAATAAATTTATTTTATTGATATTTGATATAATTATTATTATTATTATTGTTTTAATAACAAAATAAAATAAAAATTAATATAAAAAGTCAATTAAATTAATACTTAATATTATTATTATTATCGATTAAAAAAAATTAATTGGTCAAATTACTTAAAAACCACCCACCTTATAACTTTTTTTTATTTATACCATGACCTAGGAAAATTTTCAATAGTACCCTATTTTTTATTTTTATATTTCATTTCTACCTAATGAGTTGAATTGACCTATTTTCTTTTAAAAAATAGTTTAAATTAATCCTTCATTTTTAACCTATGTTCTAATAAAATGTTAATGTTAATAATTTATATATCTTATTTTTAATATTTTCATCTTTAAATTAATTAAATTATCATAAAATTTACTTTTGGGTACAAACGAAACATAAAAATCAAAAATAGGGTATAGTTGAAAATTTTCCTAGGTCATGGTATAAATGAAAAAAAGTTACAAGGTAAGTGGTTTTTAAATAATTAGGCCAATTTAATATTAGAAAGTCCATTAGAATAAACTTTAAAATATCAATTTTTATTTGTAAGATGATCTTTATTGGGAATATTTGTCAAATACACTATCTTAAAAAGTATTTACCAATTTTTGCACCATCTTTTCATAATTTTCCACTCTACACTAATAACAAACATATTTACAAAAATACCTACTATATATAGAAGTCTTATCTTATTTTAAGTTAAAACTTTACACAGCCACACTCACTTTTCTCTCTCTCCTCTCTTTTTTTCAAAATTTTCTATTTTTTTTTCTTTTTTTTTTGGTTTGATTTTCGTTTGTCACTTTCAGTTGCTTTTCCATTCGTCTATTCCATTCGCATTTCCATTTGTCTATTTTCGATGGGTTTCTCATCTTTTCTGGTCGCTTTTCTGTTCGCGATAGACAGACTCAATTCTCCTTAAAATCCTTATAGAGCACACCAAATTTTATGAAGAATTTTCTTCCGTTCGCGCTTTTCCGTTCGTTTCTTCCGTTTGCGCGATGGATTTTTCAACATCGTTTTTAAATTTTTTGTGATGATTTAAATGTTTTATAAATAAATTATTGTAGATATATGATTTTTTTATGGCCTAATTACTTAAAAACCACTCACTTTATAATTTTTTTTCATTTATACCACGACCTAGGAAAATTTTCAATTGTACCCTATTTTCGATTTTTATGTTTCGTTTGTACCCCAAGAGTAATTTTTTTGATAATTTAATTAATTTAAAGATGAAAATATTAAAAACAAGATACATAAATGATTAACATTAACGTTTTATTAGAATATAGGTTAAAAATGAAGGACTAATTTAAATTTTTTTTAAAAAGAGAATATGTCAATTCAACTCATTAGGGTAGAGATGAAACATAAAAACAAAAAATATGGTACAATTGAAAATTTTCCTAGGTCATGGTATAAATGAAAAAAAGTTATAAGGTGGGTGATTTTTAAGTAATTAAGCCTTTTTTTATTTATAAATTTTTTATATTATTCATATAATTGTTTTGTCTTTCTCTTATTCATAGATTTTTTTATTTATTTTAATACTACTAATTTTGTAAATAATGTATTTACGTTATGGTGTATTTTTGGTGTATTTTTAATGTTTTTATGTTTTTTTGGTGTATTTTTATTGTTTTTTTAATATATTTATAGTGCATTTCAATGTTTATAGTATGTTTACAAGAAATCGCGGTTGAACCCCATGCTCATGCATACTGAATTACTAATAATAAATAGAACTTAACAAAAACAATTCCTATAATTTCCTTTTCTTTTCTTCTTTTCTCTTTTCGACGAGTAAATAAATAAACCAGATTCCTTCGTAACAACCTTTGGTGTGAGGTTATAATAATACAAAATGTACATTCAATCAAAAATCTATACAAAATTACATTACTTTTTGCAAAGGCTGCTCCCAGAAATAAGGCCAAAAAGGCTGCCAATCTTCCCATAATATTTGACTGGCCTTTCATTAGTAACACCCAAACAAGTCAATCCAGCAAGAGTGTCTCAGAAATATCAGTTTCAGTAGGCAAACATGCTGCTTCAGCAATTCTTGTTGCCATTGTAGCTCTGTAAACTGCCAAATCAGCATTTTCCATAAGCATCTGAGCTTGACGGCGTTTAACAATAGCCACTTCCGTTGAATCTTTTGCTGAAGCCTTTGCAGCTTCTACTTTACGCAGAGCATTCTGTTCTTCAAAAGCATCATGTTGTGCAGCCATTACTGTACAGTGGTAGAAAATTAGTCTTCAGAAGGAAACACAATATAAACCATGTAGCACGAAAAACACTGAAATGGAGGAAAGATAAAACGACGTTTTCTTATGTTATAAATTAAGAGTTTTTAAGTTTCAGAAGAGTCAAAGACATAAAACTGGAGAAGTTTTCATGCAACATAAACAATAGATAATCACAAAACCATATGGAAGCAACTAACAAGAATCATCAGATAATCAGTTGAGACGAAACACAAATTAAACTCAAGTTAAACAAGATTTGTAGAAGAAATTATCATAGAAAAACTCACCTTGCAACATACTAGGTTGCTTGCCTCTTCCAATTTGGCTGGCCTGTCGCTTGAATGACCTTCTCTTGCGTAATCCAGGTTTCGGAATAAGTGGAGCCTTCTTTGCTTGATACAACTGTTAGAATGAGGAACATAGTGCGTAAGGACTACATATAAAACTTGTACAATCTTGCTGAAGTTTGCAACTATTCTACATCCAGAACCTTAAACACAGTCGAGCTATTCAATAGTTCACATACAGCTGTTATGCGACAATATATACAAAAAGCAGCAAAATTTGAGACGCAATTTTACATCGCATAATTATTTCTTCATTACCACTACATACAAAATCAAGGGGAAGCCATCAGTTTCAAAAAAAATTCCTGCTGTCAATAAGAATTTAGTAGATCCATTTGTCCTGCTAGCAATATGCATTTAATTGGTTTGTGCAATGTTAACATAATTCTATAATTAGATGTTTGATTGATGCTACTACCCCACAGCTATCAAATGTATTAACAAAATTTCACCTAATATTGAAACTTTTGAACCTCATCTGGGGTCAAAAAATTCATATAGTTTAATCAAAGATATTTCTTTGGATAAAAACTAAATCACGAGACAGAATTACTGTTAATCTCTAAAACATGAGTCACCAACAATAAAAAAATTACCTGAAATACCCTAAGCAGTGGTCCTCGTCTCAGCTTGCGTTTTATCATCCAATAACCATACACAGCTTCGACTACTTCCCTCCTACCCAAGTCTATACAAATATTTACAGCTGCTTTTTCATCAGCAAAATCATCTGGACTACTGTAAAGAGCCCTCTCAAATGCATCGATCATCAGCTCAAAACGCTCATCTGAAAGATGCTCTTGAGGTTCAGATTCAACAAAAAAATCACTATTAAATTTCTTCAGCCATTCCTCATCTTCACAATCCATGTCATAATTTGCTGTACTCTTTGCCAAAGCTCTAGCTACCTCATCACTGTTCGAACAAATGTAAGCATCTGTTCTGAAAAAAGGCAAACTGCAGCTATACTCGTATCCTGAAACTTCGCACACACCAGGTATGGGAATAGCCTTAGAAGCAAGAGTAAGCACATTACGATCAGAGCATTTCTTATAAAGATCCTTGAAAATAAGCCAATGTTGTCGGTCAGGAAACTCTAGTTTCCAATTTTCATCCCCGGACCATATTACATCATGAGTGATTCGATTAAAAGAACAGGGCCGCATGCTCGTTTGTGCCAAGTGCGAGTATTTGATCAACCCATTCATCTTAAATGCAAGTACCCACTCATTTAAATCGGATACTTCTAACGTAACAGTGGCCCCCACCATCCTGTAACATCTATCTGATTCAATAACCAGTAGATTTGTAGAGCAACTGAATGAGTCCATGGGACGGGCAGGACTTGCTTCTTTGAGGTTTTCAGCAGGGTTGATCCTCGCCGATCTCCTAAGCTTGTCCTTTGAAACCACAGAAGAGAAAGGGATGCCCTTTTTCCTACTACTAATTAAATCAGAAACTAAAGCACCATTAGCTCTATTGCCGACCACTGAAAGATTTCTAGCTCTATTCCTCCTAAATGAAGTCCTCCTCTTTTGAATACCACGGGAATTTAATAAATTTCTATATTGACCATGCCTGCCAGATAATTTGGAAGCTCTCACAGATGGATGTAAGGAAACCTTATTCCCAGAAATATCGGTTTGCAGCAAAGTGTCTGTTTCCACTAGGCTAGAAGAGACACTCTCACTCATCATTTCATCATAAGAGTCCTCCTCCAGCGAGTTATTTACAGGATCAAGCGACAGACACTTAAATATAAAGGCTAATCTAAGGTGCATATACATAAAACAGAAAGGAGCTGCAGGAAAATCCAAAGAAAACACGGGCACAGTACTCTCAACCCGAAAAATCTTGCAAACTCCAGTTCTATTAGCAGGTGTGTCCTGAACAAATAAAAATGAGAAAAAACGTAAGTAATTTGAGTCGTTGTGCAAGAATATCAAAACAACTAAACAACTTACAAATAAAACAGTACAGTAATCACCTAAGTTGAAGTTGAAATAAACATAATCTTCAAATGCAGCAAACCAAATATTAAATAATAGATACATATGCATAAAGGAATACCTGCAAAAAACGAATTCCACACGAAGCAAAAGCACAACATACAGAATCCGTCAGCAAAAAAGCCGCAAGCTGAGGAACACTTAAATTACTTTTTCTCATACAACCCAAAACCAAATGTAAAAAAGACGATAATAATCCTAATCCAGTATCCCTAGTACAAGAAGCACCATCATGATCAATAACAACACTGAGAGCTGCAGGCTCAAAACAATCAGAATCATCCTTCACCGCCAACCGCCTCCTCTGCCTACGCGAAAAATGAATACCAAACATCTTATTATCCCTACTAATACTATCCAAATTATCTTGCTTTACACCACCAACAGTATCAATTCTCCTCCTTTTTCTGCTATACACCAGACCAAACATCTTGTTTCTACTGTCATCTTTCTTTTTCTTAGTTACTTTGCTGCAGCCAATGCTAACACCAACACAACTATGAGTATCTCTCACTTTCTTCAACTTAGAAACATTGGTTTTGGTTTGTAATTTGGTACTGTTGGTCTGAGTGGTCCAACCATTGTCCTTATTACTACTACACTTGATCATGTTGTGTAACCAGTCATCTCCATCGTTATTATTACCTCTCCTATTCAACTTGTTTTCACCCGATTCTGGCCAAATTCTTCTCCCTGACCGTAAAACCCGCGCACCATCCGCACCTTTCACCACCCCGAATACCCTGGTGGTTCGTCGCATCCCGACCGACGGCATTCTTGTCGCTATTGACTCGTTTCCTTGACCCACTGAGTCACCTAGTTAACTTCCGTTTCAACTCACCGAGTTTCTCCAAAATCGAGTGATAATAACAACAATAGTACCGAGTCTAAACACCAACATAAAAGGGAAAACAGAAGAATCGCTCAAGAACACGCCATCTGTTTTGCTAGATCTAAAAAACAGACAAACTCACTGAGTTAAAAAGACCGACACAACTCGGATGATCCGGACCCATATAAACTACAGTTAATAAAATCAAAAATTAAAACAAACCCATATAAATCCAGAGACTAAAACCTAAAAATCCCAACAAAAACTTAAGAATCTGCGCAAAAAAAATAAAAAAAACTCCTTACGAAGAGAGTAAAAGGGTTTAATTTTAATTCCTTTTTTTGCAGAGATTTAGGGTTTGATCGAAATTGTTGCAGAGAGGGAGTCAGTTGAAGAAAGAAGAGTGATGTCTATGATTTTAATCAATCTCTATCGTGGGGGCGGGGCTAGGGTTTATGATGATGACAAAACCACTTCCCTAAGGTAACTACTAAGCCGACTGATTGAAGCCGTTGGATTAAAGATTGGATGGTTTAGATTTATTTGAAAGATCCGAATATTATTTGGGTTTTGTATCTATTCGGTTCGGGTTTTTTAATTGGTTTCCAAAGACGAGGAAATTTGGTTTGGCGCTCTCTTTTTTGTTTTGTGGAAAAAATGTGTATGAGAAAGAGAGGGAGAGAGATTTTGTGTGCGAGATGATATTTTCAGTTTTGCGGTATGGTGAAATTACTAGAATGGGCTTCTTGATATAGAAGATGAAGACCAAAAGAATGGGATATTTTGAAGTTGAAGTAGGATTTTATGGGTATTACGAGTAATTGTGGTAAAATCGGCTACTAATTTTGCGGTAAAATTGGAAGTTAAAAGGAGAAAATAGGGAATTTACAGTTGTGCATCTTGAAAAAGTATACCGGATTATCGCGAAAATTTAAAAATAATTTTGATCCGAATAAACAATATAAGATTAATAAATATATACATCTATTTACATTTTTTTTTAGGAAAACACGGGAATAATATTAATAATCCAAAGCAGTTACATTTGTGAGAAACACAGGAAAGTGGGAAAACCACTCCTGATAACCTGAAATGGAACGGGCATTTTGCGCTAAAGCATGCGCAGCCTGATTCGCAGATCGTCTCACAAAATAAAATAACACATTACGTAACTGCTTTTCTAAACTCAAACAATCCACAACTAGATGATCTGAATCAACTAAGCTCGGATTTCTAATCTCCAAAATAATCTTCGACGCATCAGATTCAAAAATAATTATGTTATACCCCTTGAGCCAACTTAATGCTTCACGAATGCCAATTAACTCAGCATTTCTAGGTGAATAACTACCTTGAATCTTCATTTGTCTCGCCTGAACTATCGAACCTCGCCAATCGCAGACAACAATACCAATACCAATCCCCACTTGTCTTGAAAACACTACCGCATCTACATTTACTTTAAGCCAATTTTGTAGAGGATGTACCCATCTGATACGACCATCTTCTGCCAATAGCTCAGCTCTCTTAAGTTGACCAATTGATACATGTGATACTCTCCATGCAGCATATTGAGAGCATGCACGTGAAATGATAGCTGCTGCCTTCCCAATTTCCTTCCTCCATACTGCACTATTCCTACTTTGCCACAAACACCAACAAATAAAGGCCACCAAAGAACTGTCCTCTTCTTTTAATTCCAGCAACCACCAATCAACCCAATCTGCAAAACACTCATTTTCAGCAAGCACCGGAACTGTAACAAATCTCCAGCATTCTGCAGCCACCGAACAATCCTCACCCTTGCTCCTTTCAACATCACCGGTTTAGTTTTAAAAATACTTCGCCAAACATAACTCGGGTTCGAACCCAAATTTGCTTTTAAAAACGACGAGTTTGAAAAATATTTCGCCTTAAATACTTTCACCATCAAATTATTTTCCACACTAATTAATCTCCAAGCTTGTCTAGCTGGCATAGCTCAATTAAATTCCCGAATTTTTTTAAACCCCACACCTCCAAATTTCTTCGGAACACAAAGGTTTTCCCATCTCGCCCAATCGATACCTTTTTTCTTTTCTTGATCTCTAGCCACCAAAACGAATTTAGCATTCTCTCTAACTCCTCACAAAGTCTAAGAGGAATCAAGAACACATTCATCACATAATTAGGCATAGATTGGGCTACCGTTTTAATCAAAATCTCCTTCCCTCCTCTAGACAAAAATTTTGAGTTCCACCCTTTAACTTTGTTCCATACTTTTTCTTTGATAAAACCAAAGATATGGTTCTTATTCCGTCCTACTAAAGATGGAAGCCTCAAATACTTGTCACTGTCCGACACTTCTTTCACCCCCATCACCAATTTAATATCATGCCTACTCTCTCTCGGGACATTAGTACTGAACATAATATTAGATTTGCTAAAATTCACCTTCTGACCTGAAACTCTCTCATATTCGTCAAGCACCCTTTTCACCACACTCATCTCCTCCATCGATGCTCTAAAAAATAGAAAACAGTCATCTGCAAAAAAACAGGTGACTAATAGATGGAGCACCCCCACAAATTTCCACACCATGAAACTCCCCTACCTTCTCCGCCTCACCAAGTAACAAGCTAAGACCTTCAGCGCAGATAATAAATAAATAAGGAGAAAGGGGATCTCCCTGCCTCAACCCCTACTCGGCACTATAGGATTCATTCTGTCACACTCCCCTATGCTTGTATACCGTACTGACTTCCCACAATACATTATCAGTTTAACCCATTTATCGCAAAAACCCAACCGCCTAAGCATAAAGCTCAACAAAGTCCCATCTAACTCTATCGTATGCTTTGCTCATATCAATTTTAAGCGCAGCCATACCAAGCTTCCCTCTCCTCTTACATCTCAAATAATGCCTAATCTCATAAGCAATTAAAAAATTATCGGTTATCAGACGGTTTTCAACAAATGCACTCTGATTCTCAGAAATAATTTTAGGCATAAAAAATTTCATTCTATTGACCAGAAGTTTCGAAATAACTTAATAAACCACATTACACAGAGCTATAGGTCTAAGGTTGGAGATAACTTCAGGATTATTAACCTTAGGTATCAAAGCAAGTGTTGTATCATTCAGCCCATCATAAAAAACACCTTTTTCAAAAAAATCTCTACACAGTTTTATAACATCACTACCAACTACATTCCAGTATGATTTGTTAAAAGCCGGATTAAACCCATCAGGACCTGGGGATTTATCATTATGCATGCTAAACACCGCTTTTCTAACCTCCAAATCACAAATAGGACGCAACATGCATTCATTATCTTCATTTGAAATACGCGGCAAAAAATCAGAAATCTCATAATTTTCTGAATTGGAATCAGAGAACAAATCAGAATAATACCTCAATATTATGCCCTCCACTTCACTTTTAGAGTACTGCCAATTACCTTGTTCATATTTCCACCTCTCAATTCTGTTTTTCCTCCTCCTCATTGAAGCAAAATTGTGAAAGTACCGGGTGTTTGCATCCCCTTCTGAAAGCCAAAAACTCTTCGCCCTCTGTTCCAAATACACCTCTTCTTCGGCAAGAAGTTCATGAACCTCTTTATTTAGTCTGTTATAAACCTGAACATCGTATACATCAGTCCTGTGCTGCCAAGTAACCAATCTTTTCCTCAAAGACTCCAACCGCTTTTTATAATTCGATCCAGAATTCTTATCCCAGCTTTTCAAACTAGTCTCCATAATTTTAAGTTTTGCAGGCAGATCAGCCCTTATTCCACTGGTCCACGCATCATCAACCACTGTCATGCACTCTTTTTTCGCAACCCAGACGTTATTGAACCGAAACTTACGAACTACTGAAGACCTGGACGATCTTTTTAACAAGGGCAGAATTGGCAGGTGATCCAAAGTAGAGGACTCTTGATTAAACACTATTGCATCAGGAAATAATTCTGACCAGTCGTTCGAAACAAAAGCTCTGTCTAAGTGCTCTTCAACTCTACTCGCACTATCACGACCCCTCGACCACGTAAACTTATACCCCACCGACTCAACTTCTGTCAAACCGCAATTAATTAAAGCATTACGAAAGCCATTTATTAACCAGTTTGGTTGCACAGCTCCACCTCTTTTGTCATCTCGAGATAGAATATCGTTAAAATCTCCTATTACACACCATGGTAATGAGTTTGCTAAACTGAGATTTTGGAGAATGTTCCATGAATCCCTCCTCCTCGACCTTTCTGGGCAACCATAGAACCCCGTAATCCTCCAAGACTTACTATCTACTTCTTTCACCAGTAAATCGATAAGATTTTCACACGAATCTGATACTACCACATCATAGCCTGCTTTCCAGAAAAAAGCTAATCCACCTTTTTTGCGAATACTGTCTACCACCCAACACCCTTCAAAACCCATCGCATCTCTTAGAACTTCAATTCTTATTGCAGAAACCATAGTCTCACACAGAAACAAGAAGGTCGGATCTAACCTTCTAGCCATATCACGCAGGAACCGAATTGCTCGTGGGCTGGCCATCCCACGACAATTCCAACTTAAAAAACTCATTTCTTCGGGTCGGCCTGATTATCAAGGCCCGCCGGTCTGTAAGATTTTGTGTCAATAATCATGTCCGAAACAAGAAAACTTGGCCCACTTTCATTTTGTCCCCCGTTAACACCCACACTGGATCTTTTCCTATTAGGATCATTTGCCACATCACCTTCCAGCTCACTACAATAACTCATATTTCCACTATTTGAATTAATTTGATTAGATCTCCAGCTCTCTCTACTCATTAATTCAGCTGATTTCCCGTTTAAAACCTCTTTCTCAACAAACTTTCGATTTTGAAACTCAAAGGTTTGAGGTTATATAGCTAAACTCAAATTTTCAGCGATTCTATTATTCAAACAGTCCACCTCATCACCACCTTCTACAGCCCCCTCCACCTCCGATGTTGAACTCCTCAACCACCTTTCCGGCATTGCCACCAATTTCTTCTTCAACACGTACCTCAGACTT
This sequence comes from Mercurialis annua, assembly GCF_937616625.2. NCBI lineage: Eukaryota > Viridiplantae > Streptophyta > Magnoliopsida > Malpighiales > Euphorbiaceae > Mercurialis > Mercurialis annua. The sequence goes on along the minus strand of NC_065577.1, from coordinate 31,106,099 downwards.
GAATCATATGGTAACATCTTCTTTGGAATCGGATTGTCGAAATACTTCACACAAAATTTCTCAGAATGCCCCATCACTCCACAATAGAAACAAAACATTGGAATTCTCTCATATTGAAAATTGATAAAACTCCAAGCATTCACAGTTTTTTTAATCTTCATCCTCCTTTTTAATGGCTTACGAACATCGATACTAACTCGAATCCTCATTGAACTCCTTTCTACTGTCTTAATTAATCGATTATCATGATAAACAAATTTCCCCAAAAAATTATCAATATCTTCTCCAAGCTTCTTTGATGACAATCCTAAAGGAATATCAAACAAATGGACCCACAAATCCGCATCCCATAACTCCACCTCCAACGCCGTCTCTCCCACCACCATCTGTCGACAAATAAATAAGTGAAATTTGAAAGTCCATGGACCATCATCCAACACCCTACGCATATCTCGTTCATGAAAGAACTGAAACAGAAACAGATTTGGAGCCCCTTCCGTTATACATACTCCCTTCACCGGTTCCCAAATTGGAGGTAAGACTGTTTTGACAGCAGCACAGTTAACATGTTTATCCGTTAGAAATTTTCTAACCATACACCATTTAAAGCTTCCAGTTCCGTCTCCTGCTTCCACTCCCGAGAAATCCAACCCTTCATCATCTTCCCCTTCTACTGCTAACCGGGAATTTAAATCCACCACACCATTAAGTCCAGCCATAATAAAGTACAGACCCAGAAAAGAATGACTTAGACGATGATAAGAACAGAAGAGAGAAGAAAGAAACGATAGAATAAGAAAGAAATATAGTAGAAAAGAGTTTACGTATGCTTCTGCATGCACTAATAGAAAGAGTGGCCAATAAAATAAGAGAATAGTGGAAAACAAATCTTAAAGAAACATCCAATCACAAATGACAACAACTGAATAGACTGAGTGGGGAACAAATCTGCAGAAACCAGAAACTTGTCGCCTAGGCACAAGACAGACTTTCACTTGCCAAGATGCAAGACATAAATAAAATTAAAGGTACATCTATTTACATAAAATTTAGAGAAAAAACAAAATATAATAAAATAAATTAAATATTATTCAAATAGTTAAAATCCGAATTCTTTACATTCATGACAAAATAAGGAGAAAATTTACATTTTCTAACTAACTATTAAATAAGAGATGCATGACACACTCAAAAGAAAAGTAAAAAACGTGTGAAAATGGGTCAAAAACGCGTCAGATATGCGTTTAACACACGTGTCATCATGTTAGAGATATTTAAACATGTATCATTTATGTATCGGACATGTATCACGAACATATATGATTATCTTTTTCTCATATTTCTAAAATAGGTTTGAAGAGAGTTTTAAGATTGAAAAAAAAAACAGGTGGTTCTTTTCTAAGCTTACGTTTTAAAAAACAAAATGGGTATTTTTGTTTTATTTTGTTATGATTTACTTGGTGCGAAGAGTGTTGATTATTCAGTGGATTTTGATGATATTTTGAATTATGAAGGCTTATTTTTTAGTCATTGAGTAGTTGTTGGAAGTTGTCACTAATTAAAGTTTTACCATTGGAAGTTACTGTTAATTGAAATTTTATTATTAATTTTATTCCTCTATATCTATAATGTATTGGTGGTGTGTACTGCGATATATCGACAGTGTATTTATAATATATCAGTTATATTGAGATTTATTTTGTTAAAAATAATCATTCGGAATTGGAGACATATTCTAAAAATTATAATTAATGATGTATCTATAAAATTTATTTCATTGATATGATATTAATGAAAAAAATATATATCTACGATGTATTAATGGTGTATCAATGATTTATCTATAATGTATCGGTGGTGTATATACAATGTATTGGTGGTGTATCCAATATGTATATTACTAAATATACATAATAAACTGAATTAATAATTATATAATGCATTTATTAAATTTATCACTAGTATAAATTAATTTTACACATACAAATTTATATTAAACATTTAAATATCAATGATGTATCTAGATTGTTTCATTGATGTATTTAATACGTATAAACTGAAGTAATAACAATATAATGCATTCATTAAATTATCATCAGTTAACGTTAATCTTGCACATATATGATTTTATATGAAAAATATAAATATTTATACTTTTTTATGTTACATAAAATTAAAAAAATATAAATAATAACTCAGACACATCTCATAAACAAGCCAAATATATCTTAAAAATATTTGAGATACATCTCAAAAACAATTAAAATATATCTCAAAAATAACTTAAATATGTCTTACAACCAGTTCTGATATATTTTTCGACATAAAAGTAGTAATATACACTTCTTGAAAAAGATATAGTTGTAACCATCAAACTATAAAACAAAATAACAGCAAAATAACAAATCATCGAACGATAACATATCAATATAATCACATAATACATATAAAAATATAAAAAGAATACATTACAAATACATTTAATAAACAACTAAGATACATCTCAAAAATAGTCTCTTTAAGCGAAAAGAGCAACTAATCATAATGTAAAGGATTAAAACCAGCAATATTTACAGGACTTTAATAGTCAAACATGTAAGACTTGTGTTCTCTGCCAAAATATAATCTTAAGTGTGAAGTCATATGAAGCACGGTCTTTTCAAATGCAGGTATAAGCTTCACATAATCAAATTAACCAGGCTGAATACAAATTTAGTCATAGTCAATCATGGAGGGATTAATAATAGTGTTACACTGTACTATCATCTTATTGTCTCATCAAAAAAGAATCACTATCACATGCTCAAATTCCTCAATTTTCTACTATAGAGAACTTGGCAATAATTTCTGATTTTATATTCCTAATTTTTCTATGATAATACATAGGAAATATCATAATTCATAAAAGAACATGGTTGAAGTTGGACTAGCCTATCAAATGTGGCAAGCATAACAGGTAGACACCTCTCATTTGCACTTAGGGAAATAATTATTCGTATTAAATTGTCATGATACATGGATCTAGAAATTGTTGAATCATCTGTTAAAATCGTATGTTTAAGAACTTCAACATTGTGTATAACCAGCGTCGGCTGCAAAACATGAAAAATATTAATAACAAATTCAGTACCCAATAAGCAAAAACACTTCGGCAAATGCTAGTATTTGCACATAAGTACCTGAAATCATATAATATAATGGAATAAAACATGAAAAATGCTAGTAAGTTGTGCATCCAAATGACATTTATAACCTTCAAAAAATATTCTAAAATTCCAATTCATGAAATAAGAAGATGTTTTTACATCCTCAGACAGGGACATTATGGTCCTAACTTGTCACGACCCAAAATCAGAGATCGCGACCAGCGCTAGGGTATTGGGTATCATTGTACCGAAACCCGTAACCAGCCTCTCGGATAACCACACAATACAAATAAACCTACACAAAACCAGTGGTTGGGGGCAACTGAGACTCCAACCTAAGCTAGCAGTTTAAAATAAAACATTTATATAACCAAATTCTCGGCTCAAACCCGAGACTCCAACAACATGCCTTATATATAAATAATAGAATCTAAGGTATAACATGCCAACATTATAATTAAACAGTCGGACCAATCTGACAAACCAAAGTTTAAATAAACTATAAAAGGTAAACTAGCTCTACTGCGGTATAAGAGTATAAAAGAGTTTGACTAGTTTTATTAAAAACAAAAGAACCTCCGAAGAATAAAAAAGTCAGAGATCAACCAAAACTCTCAAATCATAAACCTGAAAAGTGGGGAAAATAACGGGGTCATATACACTAAGATGAGTTCATACACTATTTACAATTTATTAAGTGAAACCCTTTAAAACCTCAAAACACTTTTATACTAATATACAACATTATGAAAAACAATATTGAAATGATCCCAGCGTACGTGTGACGTATCACACCGAATTCCAGAGTGGACAAGAACAAATCCTCGTCAATTCCCAACGTAAGCAAGATATTTGTCTGCCGATCCCAGAGTACTCATCGGTGCACACAGTCTCGATACAAGCCTATCGAGTAGCTCGTTCCAATCCAGATCCATAATGACTGAAAACCAGTTAGTAAACATTTATATATTAAAATATAATTGTAATACCCCAAAATATTTTAAGGTAGTTACGTCGTGCCACGTGTCGTGATTTCCGATAAATTAGATTAAAAAGAATTTAATTCAATTATATCGGAAATTCAGGATAAAATTTAATGAGTCAATTAGCGGGATTTAAGGAGTTAATTTTGAAAATTTGGATGTGGAGGCATTTTGGGGCTAAATTGTAAATTTTGAAAAGTTTAGGGGCTAAAGTGTAAATTAGCCAAATAAGCCCCGAAAATAGAAATTTGAGGATTTTCGATGGAAATACATATTTTGAGTTAGTATTATTTATTCGGATATAAATAATACGTATATGAATTAATAGAAAGATTAATTGAATAGGTTTTGGACTAAATTGAAACTTTTGAAAAGTTTCAAGGACCAAATGGCAAATTAACCAGTATATATATATAAGAATCCTTCATAAGGAAGGAATTAAGATGATCAGATCCTTTTCTTTCCCTTTCTCGTTCCTAAACGGCGATAGTTACGGTTCGTCGCGCGGTTTTCGTTTCTCGTCCGTTTCCGACGTTTAATAACTCCAAACGATCGTATTTCGATGGGCAATCACGGTAAGCTTGACTTTTTCTCGTTTAAACGGATATATTTTGAGTTATATCAATTCAAAGTTTTAGGCCACGAAACGATTTTATCGTTTTATCGATTATAGGATTGATATATAGCGTTTTGAGCTTAGAATACGCGTTTTGGTTGAGTTTGGAGCGTTTTTACGTATATAGCAGGTCGGAAACCCCGGAAATCGATTCCGGGGGAGCACTTGTGGTACACGAACGTGTACCATCAATGGTGCACGAACGTGTACCAAAGTACACGAACGTGCACCAATACATGGTACACGACCGTGTACCAATACATGGTACACGACCGTGTACCAAGGTACACGACCGTGTACCAAGGTACACGACCGTGTACCAAGGTACACGAACGTGTACCGTCAAGGTACACGAACGTGTACCGTCAAGGTGCACGATCGTGTACCCCCATGCACGAACGTGCACCCTCCGATTCTCACACCCCGATTCTTCGTACCTCGATTGAATTAATTGAATTCGCGTATTGAATCGGAAATCGAATAGTAGTTAATCGATTAATGTGAATAGTTAACCTAATGAGGTTAAACGGGAATTGAATTAGAAGTGGTTTACGATCCGTAAACGAGTTTGATACCGTTATCGGAGTATACGTGAGAAGCACGACGATTAATAAAAGTTCAGTGTGTCAAGTCTCGAGTCTAGAGTCAATCTTAGAATAGGATTCTAATACAAGTCAAATGTTTTAAAATTGCTTTAGATCCGGCGAGGCAAGAAGCAGCTGGACCAGTAGTTCGGGAAGCTTGACGTTCTAGAGCCCCGATGTATTTTTGGATAAGCGTTTTCTGTGAGTTTATACGATTTTCTTTTAAAGTATTTATTTAAGCAAATATTTTATATTGCTTTATGTTTGTTTTGTATGATTGCGATGCGAATTTTTTTTATGAATTGCATATGCTTGATTTGAAACCAGTATTGATTAGTTTATCGACTAATTGTCGATTAGTTCGAATTATTTAACCTAGCGAGGTTAAAAGAGAAATTATTTAAAAATGAAATTCGATCCGTAAACGAGTTAGAAACTGTTTATCGGAATGCACGTGGGAAGCACGACAATTAATAAAACTAGCGTGTCGTGTCTCGAGTTTAGAATCAATCCTAGAATAGGATTCTGACGTGGGTCAATTATTTTAAAATAGTTTTAGATCCGGCGAGGCAAGTAGCCGCTAGACCATGAGCTCGGGGAGCTAGACGTTTCTAAGCACCAGAGTATTTTTAGGATAAGCGGTCACTGTGAGTTTATACAATTTGCTTTTAAAGTATTTATTTAAGCAAATATTTTATATTGCTTTGTGTTTGTTTTGCATGATTGCGATGTGAATTCTTTTATGAATTGCATATGCTTGATTTGAAACCAGTATTGATCCGATGAAACGTGCTACCTATTGGGCGACAATAGGACTGCGTGATCACCAGCTTTGATGTGACTCAGCTGGGAGCTGATGATGATTATGAAATTTACGATTGGGTTTATGTTTTGGATACGAGTGAGCACTCGGCTACGGTGTAGTCTGAAGTCCCCGTATCTAGTGGCTGGGCCACCAGCGAGTTGGACTCGCAATTTGATATTAATGATTGGGTTGCTTGATTGATGATTAGTATGTTTGAGGATTAAGGTTTCAATCGGATCCTGTACTTGGCTGCATATGATCGATTGCGGTTTTATGTTTTATTTGAATACTTATTAGTAAATGTATGAACTCACTCAGTATATCCCAATATACTGACCCCTCACAGATTTCCTTTCAGGTTAAAGACGCTTTGAAGCAACGGACTTCTATCCTACTTCCAGAAGTCTGTATTTTTGAGTATGTAAAGAAACAGTACTTTACTCTTAGAGCTGCAGTAGATAAATATTTTGCAAGTCAGCTTGTAATATATAGTTTTCTGTAAAAATAACATTAGCGTTTTAAAGTTTGTAAATGTTTTACGCTAGCTGCGTTTTCATATTGTGACTGCCAGAGGATATGTGTGCCTGGCATGTGTGCTTCTGCATGACACGTGTTTATGTCCGTCATGCATGATGTTTATGTTTCGCGAAAAGTTATTTTACGTTTTTAGGCTTGCTACGGGTTTTGGAGCAACCACTCCCATTCCCTAGCGCCGGTCTCGGCCCATGAGATTGGGTCGTGACAATAATAAAGCGGTAAATAGCGATATAAACTCACTGCTTGCGAAACCACGTGAAAATCCTGGAAAGCAAACAAACCGTGCGCGGAATCCGAAGCACGAGCAGACGATAGGTCTAAAAACAAGGCACAAGTCAAAATTCATACAACCCCTAACTCTAAGAATACTAGACACCACATAGGACTAGCATCGCAACCACAACCATGTGCAAACCAAATATATATACATCCATACTAATCAATAAACAAGTTGAGCTTAGATGAGCTCTCACTTTAAAACCAAAATCTAGAGTTCTTACATAACTTAGATAAATCATTTAAAATCAATTGAAATTCATAGAGTAGTGTGTTAGCCATAAACCATACCATAAGCTCAACACAACATGTCAGGCGACACAAGTCTCGACCCAAACATATGCCAAAGTATAATCCAAAGTTTAAATCTGAAATCCTTTAATTAAAACCAAAGTGATAGGAGTATTTTACTCCTATAATTAGGGTCGATTTTACTCGGTTTTTATCACATTTAGTATTAATTTCATACATTATTTGGCATTTTTATGTTTGATAGTGTTTGTTAGCGTTTCAGTGGAAATTAGGTGAAAATCGAGTATTTGGAGCTAATTAATGATGGATTGAGCGTTGGAGTAAAAGCGTAGCTTGCGGACGAAGAAATTAACATCGTAAAGAAAGGTTCAAACGGGACATTATTATTTACGAACGAACCTTATGCAGTAAGGCTATGTTCCCGTTCGAAAAACACAATTCTCGAACGGGAACCATGAAAAAAAGGGGCGAGTCTCGAACGAGAAAGGCATTCTCGAACGAGACTCAAGAGAAAAAAGGAAGGGTTCGTTTGAAACCATGGAATTTTGGCTTAATTCTCGAACGGGAATCAAAGTCTCGAACGAGAAAGAGCTGAAATTTGCCTAATCAGAATTGGACTTCGACTTAATCTCCTTTTCCGACTCCAACCGAAACTCCTATTTCAAATTCGATTTGTAAATCGACTTAGAAGATTCCAGAGCTTCCTCCACTATATAAAGACCTTGTAATAGACTAGTTTTAATAATTAGAATACATTAGTTATATTTTCGTTCTCTTAAAATAGCGTTTTACCTTCTGTTTTCCAGCAGTTTATAAGTAGTTTATTATTAGTTTCTGTAAAGAATGATTGTGAAAATTTCAAGTTTAATCAAGACGATTCTTCCGAAATTGACAACTCCGGTATTTATTGTTCTAATTATGTTTAATTCTTCATCTTCTTCTTTGTTTAATTTAAGTTTAAGCATGAGTAACTAAATCCTTTGTTCGGGAATTGATATGAACACTTAGATTAGTTTTCGAATTGGATTAGGATTTAATAAGTGAGTAAAATTGTGTTTTAATTACTAAGATTAATGCTTGAATTAATTTGATCACTTAGTTCATGATTTTATGTTTAATTAACTAATTGAGAGATTGTTAATTGAATAGACATAGGTAATTAAGAACTTAGAGGAAAACGCCGTGAGAGTGGGTTGGAATTTGGGTAGTCGTTGAGTTTGCTTCATAATTACAATTTAGTTATTTAATTCAGTTTTAATATTGTGAGAGCAAGTTAATAATTGATTAGTTAATTAGGTTGTGATTTTATTTGAATCTTTGAGGCTTGAGAGAGCGGGATTCGGTGTTTTAGAATAGCTCGATTCACAATAAAATCACTAAATAAGTTTTAATCCATTCTTTTACTAGTTTATTTTGAATTATCAATCCTTGAGCTCTTTGTCGTTATTGTTTAAACCTCAATTTATTTGTTTAATTTCAGATTTTTAGTTTAATTACTTGAATTAATTTAAGTTAGACTTTAATTAGTTTTACACAAAACCATTTATTTTTCTACTAGCCAATTAAAGAATATTAGAAATTAGTTGTTTAATTTATTGTTCCTTGTGGGATCGATACTTGGTCTTCCAAGTTATATTACTTGCGCGATATCGTATACTTGCGATTATTTGCCAACAAGTTTTTGGCGCCGTTGTCGGGGGGACAATTGCGTACTTAATAAATTATGAGTATTATATTCTTGATTGTATTAGCCTTTATTTTTTTTTTGTTTTTTTGTGTTTGTTGGATTTTACGTGGGTGTTTTTGTTTTTGGGTGTGCAGGAAATTTGATATTTGTTGGTTTATCCTCATTTTTTTTTCGGTGTACCTATTCTGGAAAGAGTAATGGCATGGAATCAAAATTATATGCAGTACCAAAATGTTCAGTATAACTGTGAAATTTGTGGGGATTTTAGTCATATTCGAGCTGAGTGTCATGTACTCTATCCAGATTGGAATGGACATGCCACCTATATGGGTGATTAATGGCAAGCTAGTGAAACTTATGGTTGGAACGATACTTGGGAGAACTTCAATGAAAACTTTAACTTTAATTCAAGTTATCACCCATATCAAAACGAATGGGATTTCGATTCCAACTTTGACAATGAACCACAACAATCATCGGGTTTTCAGCAAAATTGTAATATGGATGAAGGGAGCAAGATTGAGATATTAATTGAGGAGGTGAGAACCGGTTTCAAAAATCAAGCTGCCGTCAACCATCGTCTTGAGACGCAAATTTCTCGATTGGCTTTTTTGATTCAAAATCGAGCTCACGATGGTCTACTATCTACAACAGAATCAAATCTAAAAGAGCAAGTAAAGTGATTGAGTTTCGAAGCGGAAAATCACTTGACAATCCGCATGTTACGAAGGTGGTTCAAGTTGACGATGTGCCGATCAATAGTGAGGATGAGATGGCTGAAATTCCATATGTCAATGCTTTAGTTGGACATCATCCAACAAAGGTACATGTAGAGGTCGAAAAAGAACAATGTGAGGATGGTGAACTTGAAACTCCGATTTTCCACCCAATTACAACATCCATGAGCTTAAATAATGAAAGTGGAGAGCAATTTGGTATTACGGTACTCTACGAGGAATTTAATAAAACATTTGATTTCAAAAATCCATTCTTAGAAGGGTTTGATTCCGAGTATGACGGAAATAATACTAAATATATGAACATGCTTCATACTCCTCATGTTCCCTACTATAGAGTACAAGCATACTCTATATCATCCGAGTTTTTCTTGAAGGAGCCAACAAGGAAGAAGAGGGAGAAGATGCTACCAAGACGGCTTCCTCATGTTAGGTTTTATTTTTAGCAACCTTACGCGAAGAGTCTAGTATTAGACTCCAACTAAAGCGCACTTGGGAGGCAATCCCAAGAGGTATTATTTTCCTTTCATCTTACACTCATATTTTTCAATTTTTTTTATTTCATTACACTGAGGACATTGCATGAAATAGTGTGAGGATGGGGGGAAAAATATATCGTTTAGTTAGGATTTTTATTATTGTTTTTTTTAAGTTTAGTTAGTTTTTTTATTATTTTATTTTTCTTGTGTTTTTATGCTTTAGTATATTGTTTTAGGGTGTTGTTAGGGTTTTAGTAGTTTATTTTCAATGCCTTGTATCGCTTTAAATCTTTGTCTTTTAATTATGAAAAAAGTATTAGTTGATTTGGTGTTATCATTAAAATTTGTCAATTTTAGATTTCCCCGAATCGATGAATGTATGAACACGACTTCTTAATTCGACAATTGATAAGCAATGCTTGCTTAATGACTTAATAATTCGTTGACACAATCCGATGAAATAAGGGTGAATTCAAAATTTAGACTTGTTCAAATCGTTGAAACATAATTGAATAACTTGATGCGGATTCATGACATGTCGATTGTTTATTTTTATAGTCGTTTTTAAACTTTTTGGCATAAGTAGCATAATTTTTGTAGGAATTAAGTTTATGGCATAACACTACATATTTTTTAGCGTTTTGAGCCTAATTTCCTTGTTGTGAGTGTTGATTTCATGTTTTATTCCTAGAACTTGCTCGGTGTCCGTTCAAAGTTACACGGTTGAATTTTCAACAATTAGATGATTATGGCAATTAGGTATAACCTTTCTTTTAGACCACTTAAATAGACTACCTTTTATCCCCTAGATTACACCAATTTGAGCCTTAAGCCTTTTTTTATTGTTTTTACCATATTTTACCCTTTTATCGTTCTATGTTTTACCTATTTTGTTTACCTTATCGACTTAATATATTATTTGTTATGACTATGATGAATATAGGTGATTAAAACTCAAGATTAGTGAAAAGAAAAAAATGAACTACATTGTGCTTATCCCAAAATATTTAATTATCTAATTGGAGCATGTGTCCAGTTTGGATTTGCCAGAGTGGCAAAATCGGAAAGTTTCCGATAAATAAATTTTAGTAGGTCGGTTTCGGAAAGGATTATATGCGAGGAATTTAATATTATAAGTCAATTCTAAAGTTAGAATTGGAATTAAAAGGAAAAATGTTAAGAAAAGCTCGAAATAGAGTATAAGGACCAAAGTGGTAATTTAGCCACTTTGTGTCGAAAACGGAAATTTTAGATTTTGACGATAAAGTATTAATATCGAGTTTCGTATTATTTATCGGATATAAATAATACGTAAAAGTAAAAAATTAAGAGTTTATCGATTTAGTTATGGACTAAATCGTACGAAAGAAAAGTTTAAAAGATAAATGATAATAAATAAAAAAAACAAGGACCAAAGTGGTATATTTGCCAAAATATATATAAAGAAGATTGGATCAGAGAAGGGAGAAGAATGATCGAGAGAGTTTGAGAGTTAACGAGCGATACCGTCGTTTCGCCGCCGTTTCTCCGTTCAACGTCCGATTCGAGCGATTTTCGCGGCGATTTCTTCAGAATCGAATCCTCTATCGATCCTAAGCTTCATTCCAAAGTAAATATTCGAGAATCTTGGTTAAAAATTGATATATTTGGCTGTTTCGGGATAGGATCAAATTTGAATTGAAATTTAACGTTTTTGACGGTTTTTAATATGGATTTTGTGTAAAAATGATGTTGGGTATGTGCGGGAATGTCTCAAGCAAGTCGGAATGGGTTTTTGATCGATTTTGTGGAGATTTAAGCTTGCTGTCGTGGTCAGCACGACGGCCGCACGACGTGCCAAAATTTGGCACGACGTGCCAATGGTTGGCACGACGTGCCAACACCAAGGCAAGGCTGCCTTGGTCGTTTTCGGCCCAGTTGCTGCATGGGAGTTAGACGTATCATATCTTAAGTCCATAAGAGCTTACAGACTCTGAAAATGTGCAATTTGGACATAGAACATGGAGGATATGATTAGGGTTTTGTAATAAATATAACGGGTAATTGGAAATCGATAAGAATGAATTGGGAAAACCTAAATCTATAACCTAGGACGTTAGGTTTACGAGGTTCACGTTTATAATCTAAACGTGTATTTGGTTTGTATATGTACCAGACGTACCGGCAAGCTACGAGATAGACGTTTTGGGATTAGCAGTGTTTGACCAGCATATCGAGTGCATTATAGATTGGATAGCGGTCACTGTGAGTTGCAATTTACTTTCGTGTATTATATATACAAAGTTATTTTATATAGATATATACTGTTTATACGCATCGCATGTTATATGATTTGATTAAATATTATATGTTTCTATCAAATGTATATACGAGAACTAGTATGCGATCCGAAGAAACTAGCTACCTATTGGGTGTCAATAGGCTGTGTGATCACCAGTATTGAGTCAGTCTAGTGTGTTTGCATTTGAGAAATGATTGGATATGAATTCGATACGAGAGTGAACTCGGCTACGGTGTAGCCTGGAAGTCCCCGTATCTAGTGGGCTGGGCCCACCAGTGAGTTGGACTCACAACTTGAGATATATGATTGGGTTGAACGATATATGATTATTCGAGAGTTGTGTCGCATGCTAGGATATTAGTTTCGTACGGATCAAATACCTGTTTATATGTTTTATATTATTGTTTTATTGAGATGCGATGTTATATTTTTATATTAATACCGTTAGTAACTTGCAAGCTCACTCAGTATTTCCCAAAATACTGACTCCCTCACAATGTTTTATTTCAGGTGATCGGAGTCGGATCAGACAGACCATCTCCTTTGTGTTGGAAGTCTTCTGACTTGCACAAAGTACGAGTCCTTAGAGCTGCAGTAGTCAATAGGTGTCAAAATAAGATTTATGATTTGATTTCAAACGGTATTTAAAATGTGAAACTCTGATATAAATTTTATAGATAAGTTATTTAGAAAGATGGCGTTTATCCGTTTGAATTGATACCAATTGCCATGAGTGGAATTGGTGATGTTTGTGATCAGAAACAGGGCGGTGCTGGATATGAGATATCGCTCGGTAAGACCCTGGTTTCTAAGAATTGTTTCGCGAATGTTTTCAGAAAAGGAATACGATATTTTAATTATTGAATTATTATTTAAAGAATATTTCTGATAATGTATTATATATAATAATATGTTTTAATCGCGAAAAATTTACAGTGGTTTTAGGCTTGCTACGGGTTCTGGAGCTACCACTCCCGTTCCCTAGCGCCGGTCGCGGCTTAATAGTTTGGGTCGTGACAGCTTAAAAGAAAAAGTTTGCGCCTTGAAAAATATTGAAAAAAATATAAATAAAATTTGCAAGCAAAAAGCTCAAAAAGAAGAAAAAATTATGAGATTGCAAAAGACAATAAGTAAAGCGTAATTCAAAAAGAAAAGAAAATTATGAGTTCATATAAACGCAAAAGCGGAGTTAGATCAACCTAGAAGTTAATAGTAGTAATAAATAGTTTATTAAGTTGATAATTAGCCTTTATTTTATCCTTTTTACCTACCCTTTACCTTAGCCACGTTACAACCCCATAAAAGACCTTATGATTTTTGTTGATTACCGAATCAAGTAGCGGAGTCCGGGACTATGAGCAAGCTTATGGTGAGTATTCATGTTTTCAATTGTGAGCTTTCTTTGTTATATACCCTACTTGTTGATATATTGATACCATTAGCTTAGTTTTTACTAAATTGTGCTACGATTTGCCTAAGTGAGAAATTGATTATTTTCCATGTCCCACAAGCGATAGAGAAACTTGAAGTTTGATTCAATTTGACCTTATACTAATGAGTTAGTAACCATTGTTGTCACGACCCAATTTATTGAGCCGAGACCGGCGCTAGGGAACGGGAGTGGTAGCTCCGGAACCCGTAACAAGTCTAAAACCACTATAAATTTTTCGCGAATTAAATATATTATTCTATATAAAACGTTTTCAGAAAATCCTTTTTAAACATTATCATTATACGTATCAACATATTTGAATTACTTTTCAAAAACCATCGCAAACCATTATTATAGATTAGGGTCTTACCGAGCGACACCTCTTGTCCAGCTCTGCCCTGTCTCTAATCATATTCGTAACCAATTCCACTTTATGGCAATTGGTTAAAGAAATCAAACGGTTAAAATATGATCTTTATAAATAAATAATATATATACTTTATATCAAATCAGAGTTGCCCATATAAATAAATCGTTTGAATATAAATCTTACATCTCATACAGACATCTACCGACTACTGCAGTTCTACGAAGAAAACGTTCTTTAACATGACCTTTCACTATTGTGGACTTCCGGAACAAGAAAAAGGAAGTCCGCCCTTCAAAATGCTTTAACCTGAAAGAAAGACTGTGAGGGGTCAGTATATGGGAATATACTGAGTGAGTTCATACATTTACTAATAAGTATTCTTATAAATCATAAAATAATGCAATAACGTTCAAACCTCATGTAGCCAAGTATAGGATCCGATTGAAACCCTAATCCTCAAACATATTAATCATTCATCGTGCAACCCAATCATTAATATCAAGTTGTGAGTCCAACTCACTGGTGGCCCAGCCACTAGATACGGGGACTCCAGACTACACCGTAGCCGAGTGCTCACTCGTATCAAAATCATATACCCAATCATAATTTCATAATCATCATCAGCTCCCAGCTGAGTCACATCAAAACTGGTGATCACGCAGTCCTATTGTCGCCCAATAGGTAGCACGTTTCATCGGATCAATACTGGTTTTAAATCAAGCATATGCAATTCATAAAAGAATTCGCATCGCAATCATGCAAAACAAACACAAAGCAATATAAAATATTTGCTTAAATAAATACTTTAAAAGCAAATTGTATAAACTCACAATGACCGCTTATCCCAAAAATACTCTGGTGCTTAGAAACGTCTAGCTCCCCGAGCTCATGGTCCAGCGGCTTCTTGCCTCGCCGGATCTAAAACTGTTTTAAAATAATTGACCCACGTCAGAATCCTATTCTAGGATTGATTCTAAACTCGAGACACGACACGCTACTTTTATTAATCGTCGTGCTTCCCACGTGCATTCCGATAAACGGTTTCTAACTCGTTTACGGATCGAATTTTATTTTTAAATAAATTCTCTTTTAACCTCGCTAGGTTAAATAATTCGAACTAATCTGTAATACCCCGTAGAATTATTAGTGTTTATTTTCGCTAGTGTCCAATTTTAATGGGTTAATTACATATAAAATCACCACCTTTACACGAATTTTCAAAAATAACACGACCTTTAAAACGTGTCAATTCAGGGCATCACCTTTCATTTCTTTTCAAAAACAACATGGGCACATTTTTTGATAAAATTTTGCTGACTTGGACACCCGATGAGAGGGCCACGTGTCACGCCACGTCAGCAAAAATGCCACTAAAAATGTGCCCGTGTTATTTTTGAAAAGAAATGAAAGGTGGTGCCCTGAATTGCCACGTTTTAAAGGTCGTGTTATTTTTGCAATTTCGTGTAAAGGTGGTGATTTTATATGTAATTAACCCAATTTTAATTGATTAGGACCTCGAAAATAGTGAATAAATTCATGTGATGAATTTATACGTGTGATAATGTGATTTGCTATGTGTTTGCCTTAAATGTGATTTTTGGCAATTTTACGTGTTAAAAGTGAATTTTGCGATTTTTCACTAAAAACCGTAAAAATAATTATTTTAAATATTTTTAAAGGCCCAAAAATATTTTAACTCAGCCCATATGATATGATTTAATGTTTTTGAATATTTGGTAAAGTTGAGATTATTTTGCCCCTAGAGTTCGAATTATTTACAAGAATGCCATAATGGCAAACTTGTAAATAATTGAACAACCAAATAATATCTAGATATTTTCTTAAGCTAAACTTGGTGCCCAAGTCTCTAATCTTCTTCTCCATTTTTGTGGGTGCCGAATACACCATAACTCACAACACCAAGCTTTATTCTTTGATTTTCTCTCAAAAAATTTCTTCACGAAAATTGTCGGGAATATTGCGTAGATCGTGTAGGTGTATTTGCATGTTGAATCAAGGTATAATTTCAAGCTCAAATCTTAGTTTTTATTTGCTGATGTTGTTTGAGTTCTAGAAACATGCCTAGGATGGTTTAAAATTATGTTTAATTGATTAATTAACTAGTTTTAGTAATTGTTTTAATGGGTTTCGGTTTTAAATAATTTTTCCGTGAAAATTAAATTATTTATTTAAATTTCTGGGCTGATCTATATGTTGAGATTTATATATGCTTTAAAGTGAAATTTTTGTGGATTAAAAATGTTAAACATTTCGGGTGTTAATTTAATTAGTTGGGTTTCGGTTTTTTAATTGTTTTAAGGCTTAAAAATAGCTTAAAAATGGTAAATAAGTGGATTTTTAATTTCTGGAAATAATTTTATTTATGGATGAGTTATATTTGTGGTTGATGTTAATTAAATGCTTAATGGTTAATTTTTAATGGTTTAATAATCGGGTTTAAATTTTAATAACTCTATTCGGCCAAAATTGTTCTAAAAAGGGTAAAACTGTCATTTTAATTTCTGGGCAGAAATTATTTATGAAAAATTTATGAAATGTGTTTGATAATTATTTGTGGAGTTTAAATAATTTTTGTGAAGTGTTTTGACAGATTAATAATCGGTTTTGATTATTAATTAATATTTCGGTTTTAATGGTTAAAATAATGACAAATATTATTTTAAAATTTTGGGCTGCTGTTTTTACAAGATAAAAATTAAAAATGTATTTGAAACTGAATTTGGTGAATTTCGGTGTTAAAATGGCTTAAAATGGATTTTTAAGCGTTTTTAGCGTTTTTGAGTTTTCCGGCCAAAACCACCGGAATACGGTGACCGGAGTTTGAGTGAAGGGGATAGAGCATGTTGGCTCAGTCCTAAACTCAGTTGGCAGCAGTTAGTGCCGAAATGTTTTTGGCAGAAAATAAGGGGGGGCCGAGCCCCGGGTCAAAAATATTTTACGGAAAAATATTTTTGGATATTTTTGAATTGTAATATTGTCACGACCCATTTTCGTGAATCGCGACCGGCGCTAGGGTATGGGTAATGTAGTACCAAAACCCGTAGCTAGCCTTTCATTTATCCCATAAACACATAAACCTGCAGAAAACCAATGCTCGGGGGCAACCGAGACTTCAGCCTAAAGCTAGCAGTTATAATATTAAACAGTTAATATAACATGCTTAATCAAATCCGAGTCTAAAATAGATTCATCAGGAATCAAAGTAAATAATACAGCATGCTAGAGCAATATAACCAGTCGAACCAATCCGACAAAATAAATAATAATAATAATAAGACGTCTAGATACTACTGCGGTCTAAGAATAAAACAGTTTTACAGTTCTACTAAAATAAGTGGAACCTCCGAAGAAAAGTAAATGCGGAGATCACCAGACTCTCTCAGATCATAACCCTGGGGAAAAATTTGGGAAAACAACGGGGTCAGATATACTGAGATGAGTTTATACCACTATCTACATATATTAAGTGGAAAACCTTTAAAACCGTTTAAAACGTTTAAATACGTTATTACGAATAATAGTTGGAACCCTAATCCACAATTCTAATTAATAAACATAATCCAATAGGTCTGGTCCCGAGAGCTGAGCTACACCGAGTTACCACTGACCACACTTACACCAGAGTCCCGAGAGCTGAGCTACACCGAGTTACTCTACTTGGTCCCGAGAGCTATGCTCACACCGAGTTACCACATTACCATAATTACCTTTCCCAGATCATTACCGGTGCGCACGCAGTCCTAATGATGCCCATTAGGTAGCATGTTCCAACTAAGAGCCATAATATAAAAACAGTTCGAAATATACGTACAGTATATATATTTAATATTAAAATAACAATTTACTTAATAAAGCGGTAAATAGTAAATATAAACTCACTGCTTGCTAATCCACGTGAAAACCTGGCAAGCAACTAATCCTGGTTCACCTCTGAAGCACGAACAGTAGTCGGTCTAGAAAATATAAAATAATTGTTAAAAATAGACCCTAACTCTAGAGAGTACTAGACGCCACATAGGACTAGCACAAATAACACGTCGGAATAAAACAATCCAGAACAACACAAAAATACCCAGTAGGTAGAAACGCCCAATTAAAACAAGTATATTGAGTTCTCGCTTTAAAAATCCAATTTATAAATATTATTTAAAAATCTTTAAATAATAATTAATATCCAAATAGTGGGTTAGCCGAGTTATCATCAACTACCAAGCTAACCTCACTTGTCGGGTGACCCAAGTCTAGCCCGACTCAACACATTTACCAAATATAAACCCGAGTTTATAATTCGTTAAAATAATAAACTATTTTAAAAGCAGAACTCAATAACTTTAATTTCAAGTAACCCAAGTTACAACCCACAAATCTAACCATTTTAAGTTTAATAAAAGTTTAGGGACTAAATCGTACTTTAACCAATTAGGGACTAAATTGTACTTTAGCCAATTTGATATCCGAAATCAATTTATTGCTTTTCTTTATAATTAAAACCAACAATAAAGTTATTAACCAAAAATCCACTTAATTAAGTTATAAAATAAGTTTAGGGGCTAAATTGTAATTTAGCCAACTTTTGACAAAACGACATTTGAAAACAAATATAATTACCCGAGTAATTATATTAACTTAATTATGATTAACTATTGCTTTCTATTAACTATTGCTTTCTATTTTTAATTTGTGAATCAAATAAAATCCAAGTATTTTTGTAAAGTTTAACTCTAAGGATTTATTTGATTTGAACAAAACATTTTGGTGATTAACCTAGGTAATTAACCATCTTCTCTATTTGAAACAAACATGAACCCCGCCCCACATGAATCTCCAACAATAACCCCATCTCAAAACCAAAACAGTAGGTACAATCATCAAAACCAAACTTGTATCTAACCATTATATTCAAACAAAAGCATGAGATTAAGGTTTGCAAAGCACATGGATCAAGCCAAAGCAAAAGCAAGAACTAAACTTAATCACTTAATAAAACCCATAACAGAAACACTAAGAATAAGAACACGGCAGTGAAAGAAATCAAGCAACGATAACCAAGAACAACCAAATTACTACGGATCCGAGAACCAAATGATGAAACAACTCAGTCTAAGAGCTTGATCTAATAACTACTAATCATGCCAAGGGATCCATAATCAAAAGACAAGCAAAACAAAACCAAAAGAGGAAGGGATGGTTCGGCAGAAACATTGCAGCAAAACAGAGAACACCTTTGCGTATAAAAACGATGAAACGGGATTGATTAGAACGAGATCGACGGCGTACCGTTCAGCGAAACTGAGATAGGGAGACGTAGGGAATTGAGTCTAGAACGTCTGAGATCAAGCGGAATCAATTTCGATCTAGAAACGAAAGAGAACGAACCAAATTACGTAATGTCGTTCATAAGCAAAATCTGGAAATCATAAGAATCAGAAAACTTACCGAACAACGATCTTTGGAAGATGATAACAGCTTCGATACTCAGCGAAATGACAAGCGGAAAACGGCTAGGGTTCCAGTGATGAGTGGTGAAGATTTTCTGTTTAGAAGTCGAGCTGATATAACGAGAGGAAGTAGGTCGAAAATAGGTCGGAAGTGGGCTGGGCGAAGGGGTCCAAAAGGAAGACCTGTTCCCGAACGGGAATAGCCATTTCTGGCCTGCTCCCGTTCGAGAAAGGGCCTGGTCTCGAACGAGACCAGGCCTGCAAGTGGGTTCTCGTTCGAGAATCCTTGGATTCTCGAACGAGAACCAAAAATAAATACTCAGGTCTCGATTTGAGACCTGAGTTAACCAGAAGTGGTTCAACCACTTCGGTTGAACCACAAACCAAGAAGAAATCATTTTTTTTTAAACCGAACCAAAACGAATCGAACCACGAAAATCTACGAAACTTCAAATACCCCTCAAAACACATCCGGAACCACGTCGGAAATTAACAAAATAAATTTAAAATTTTACGGGATATTACAAATATGATTGTTGATATTTTCTAAAAGTGTATTTTTAGAAAACTATGTGAATTGAATGTGTGTTAGAATTATATGGAATTATAATTCTATGTTTATTTATTGAAATAAATAAACTATGTGGTGTATCGTATAGAAATACGATGACGCGGAAATAGATAGTCGGAATCAAATTTGGTTTGTGATTATGTGGTTATATGGTTGAGTCGGTCTAGAGTATATCCTAGAATTTAGAGTTATTACATTTATTAATGTTTAATCTCTAAATTAGATCCAGCGAGTTTTGTCGCGGAAACCGGCGAGCAAAGGTTTTGAATATTCGACGGGTGGTATTTTTATATTTGGAATAAGCGAGTACTGTGAGTGTGTTTACAACTTATACTGCTAAATATTAGTATTAAAAATATTGCGAACTGCTTTACATGATTTGCAAATGCTTTATTTTATTTTGAATTTAAATCGCATGAACTATTCATAGTGTTGAAACCGATTTAGATTCATTGAAACATGCTTACTATTGGGCGGCAATAGTGCTGTGTGATCACCGGTATTGCATTTAGAATGGGTTGCATGTGAATATACTGTGTGAATCCTGGCGACGGCCTGGAAAGTCAGGCGACGGCCTAGACTCTGTGTGAACAGATCTTCAGAGGCAACGGAATATAGACGACCAAAGGCAGTCAGCAAACTGCCGAGATCTGAGAGGTTGAACCTTTTATAAAAAAAAAGTGAAATTGGCGACAGTATTTATGTACTGCCGAAATCCGTTGTATTGTAAGAAGAGTCTGGGACTTTCAAATACGTAAAATAAGAATAATCGGATTTGACTGGCTAAAAGTACAAAAAGAGAAAATAAATACGGCCAAAGAAAAATAAAAGGTTAACCCGAATGGAATTGGAAAAAAAAATGGAATATTTATGTTTCCTGTGTTGAAAGCATATAGGAACATGAATCATGGTTTAGGGTTTCATATGAATCGGTAATCTGGAATGCATTGCTTTCATATTAATGTTTATTAGTACATGTTGTACGCATTCACCAGTTTTTATAACTGACCCCGTTGAATTTAATATTTTTACAGGCGAGTAGTTTGAGGTGAGGATTTCCAATTTCTTGTTCCGGAAATCCCTGGATTGAATAAGTGAGAATGACTTTCCTTTATGTGTCTAGAGTTGCAGTAGCTAGAGTTATGAACAATGATACCCTAGTAGTCGTTGGACTTATTTATGCTTATATTTTATTATAACGCTTAAACTCTGATAATATGTAATGTGTGAATGCTGTGCGAAAGTCCGAGCGACTGCACTTGAATAAAATGCGATGAACGCATCTGCATAGTGAAATGCAGTTAAGTCCATAGAGAAATGGCCTGCATAGTGAAATGCAGTAATAACCATAGTAAGATGGTATGCATATTGAGATGCATGATAAACCATAGCGAAATGGTTTTGAAACTAAAATGCAATAATTAAAGAGAAAATTATGTGCATGTTTTAAATGGTAATTTTTATAAGAACGTTTTAAACTGCGATTTTAAAATGTTCGAAAATGATTTGAATTCCGCGAAAAATTTTAAGTGATTTTTAATGTATTTTTAAGGCTTGCTACGGGTTTCGGAGCAACCACTCCCATTCCCTAGCGCCGGTCTCGACGCCGAGAATCGGGTCGTGACATAATCGACAATTAGTCGATAAACTAATCAATTCCAATAATTTTACGCGAAAACGTCCAAATTCCTCAAAAATATCGATCGGCCTAACACTGTGCGAGCGCACGTCTCACTGTGCGTTCGCACAGTGGACTTTGCGTTCGCACAGTCCCTGACTATGCGTTCGCACAGTCCTGCTGTGCGTTCGCACAGTTGGACCGTGCGGCGCACAGCCGCGGGTTTTCACCCCTGCTCCGTTTCCGACGTGCTTGATATAAAAACGATCATAACGCATCCAGAACGCTTAATCTATATTCAAAACATCCAAATTTAATCCTAAAACCATTTAAAACGAATAAATCGTTCCGTGGCCTAAAACTTTAACTCGATATAACTTTAAATTCATCCATCCAAACGGTAAAACGTCAAGCTTACCGTGATTCGCCGTCGAAATACGATCAATTCGAGCTATAGAACGTCGGAAACGGACGAGAAACGGAGATCGAGCGGCGGAACCGTAATGAAATGACGAAGAAAATGAGGAAAGGGAAGGAGTCTGAGAATGAGAGATTCTGGATCATTCTTCCTTCTCATTTTACATATATATATGGTTAAAATACACTTTGGTCCTTCATCTCTTTAACTTACCAATTCTCTTTAAAACTTTCTATTTTAACTTATCGATTAATTATTTACTTTAACTCAATTACGTACGTATTATTTATACCCAAATAAATAATACGACTCCAAAATTATTATTTTCCATTAATAATCTTTTAATCGCTATTTTCTAGCTTAATTGGCTAATTTACGTTTTAACCCTTAAACTTTTCAAAATTTACAATTTAATCCAAAACGCATCCGCGCCCAAATTTTAAAAGGTCTCCGATTGACCCGAAACTTTTAGCACAAATACCATAAAACATTTCGCGGACCTTGGCGAAATAATTATCATCTCGAGATTTATAATTTATTTTATATTAATTTCCGAAGTTATTTTACTTAATTTCCGCTAATCCGCGCAATATCTATTACTTTAAGTTCTCGTTATCATTAAATTAAATCCATCTTAATTTAATTTATCGGAATTCTCGACACGTGGCACAATTTAGTTATTCTAAAATATTTGGAGTATTACAATTGTTATATTGAATTATGTCATAAAATTATTATTGTTATTTTATTGCATCATTATGTAGTTGTCGGGTTTAGAAGTTTTGGTTGTTCATATTGTTCATAGGTTGGGGATTTCTTTTATTGATTCATTGTTTAGATATGTGCTAAGATTTTCTAACATATTTTATAGAGTGAGATTTATTTCTTGCTTGAGGACAAGTAAAGGTTAAGTGTGAGGAGGTCTGATAGGAGTATTTTACTTCTATAATTAGGGTCGATTTTACTCGGTTTTTATCACATTTAGTATTAATTTCATACATTATTTGGCATTTTTATGTTTGATAGTGTTTGTTAGTGTTTCAGTGGAAATTAGGTGAAACTCGAGTATTTGGAGCTAATTAATGATGGATTGAGCGTTGTAGTAAAAGCGTAGCTTGCGGACGAAGAAATTAACATCGTAAAGAAAGGTTCAAACGGGACATTATTATTTTCGAACGAACCTTATGCAATAAGGCTATGTTCCCGTTCGAAAAACACAATTCTCGAACGGGAACCATAAAGAAAAAGGGTGAGTCGAACGAGAAAGGCATTCTCGAACGAGACTCAAGAGAAAAAAGGAAGGGTTCGTTTGAAACCATGGAATTTTGGCTTAATTCTCGAACGGGAATCAAAGTCTCGAACGAGAAAGAGCTGAAATTTGCCTAATCAGAATTGGACTTGGACTTAATTTCCTTTTCCGACTCCAACCAAAACTCCTATTTCAAATTCGATTTGTAAATCGACTTAGAAGATTCCAGAGCTTCCTCCACTATATAAAGACCTTGTAATATACTAGTTTTAATAATTAGAATACATTAGTTATATTTTTGTTCTCTTAAAATAGCGTTTTAGCTTCTGTTTTCCAGCAGTTTATAAGTAGTTTATTATTAGTTTCTGCAAAGAATGATTGTGAAAATTTCAAGTTTAATCAAGACGATTCTTCCGAAATTGACAACTCCGGTATTTATTGTTCTAATTATGTTTAATTCTTCATCTTCTTCTTTGTTTAATTTAAGTTTAAGCATGAGTAACTAAATCCTTTGTTCGGGGATTGATATGAACACTTAGATTAGTTTTCGAATTGGATTAGGATTTAATAAGTGAGTAAAATTGTGTTTTAATTACTAAGATTAATGCTTGAATTAATTTGATCACTTAGTTCATGATTTTGTGTTTAATTAACTAATTGAGAGATTGTTAATTAAATAGACATAGGTAATTAAGAACTTAGAGGAAAACGCCGTGAGAGCGGGTTGGAATTTGGGTAGTCGTTGAGTTTGCTTCATAATTACAATTTAGTTATTTAATTCATTTTTAATATTGTGAGAGCAAGTTAATAATTGATTAGTTAATTAGGTTGTGATTTTATTTGAATCTTTGAAGTTTGAGAGAGCGGGATTCGGTGTTTTAGAATAGCTCGATTCACAATAAAATCACTAAATAAGTTTTAATCCATTCTTTTACTAGTTTATTTGGAATTATCAATCCTTCATATCTTTGTCATCATTGTTTAAACCTCAATTTATTTGTTTAATTTCAGATTTTTAGTTTAATTACTTGAGTTAATTTAAGTTAGATTTTAATTAGTTTTACACAAAACCATTTATTTTTCTACTAGCCAATTAAAGAATATTAGAAATTAGTTGTTTAATTCATTATTCCTTGTGGGATCGATACTTGGTCTTCCAAGTTATATTACTTGCGCGATATCGTAAACTTGCGATTATTTGCCAACACAAAGTATTTGAAAATGAGAACTCAAATAAAGCATGGCAAAAACAACAATAATCCACTAGTAATAACATGCCAAAAAAATTGCCAACACTTGATAAATGTACCTTAAGTATATACAAGGAAAAAGGTTCCTCGTAGCTTTCACAAAAGTACAAATCAACCCTTTAACTTTTTTGGGATATAATTAAGCTCGCTTTGTTTTCAAATAGAACAAATAACCCCTTTCATCCAACATCATTAGAAACACTCGTTAATGACTGACATGTCTCTCATAATCATATAGGAAAAAAAGTTCAAAAATAATTTTAATATTTAAAATATTTTCCAAAAATTTGAGGGGATAAGTGTCCCAAAAGTAAACTAAAAGGGTTTATTTGTTCGATTTTAAATAATAAGGGTTTAATTGTTCAATTTTAAAAAACACGGGGGTTTAATTTTACCTAGATAAAGTAAAAGGGCTGATCTGTACTTTTAAGAAAAACTCAAGGGCTTTTTTGTACCTTCTACCTATATACAACATTATTAAACCATCTAAAATGAAATCAAAAATGATTGTAAATACATTTAAACATCTAAACTCAGATCTGAAATAACATCTCAAACCGCCCGCTAAACAATAACACTTAGATACAATTTCACAACCCAATTACCAACCAATCTCAAATAATGCCAACATGTATAAACCACCAAAAATAATCCTACAACATACATGGGAAGCTACTATTACACCGTAACATAAAACCAAACAAAACACTTCTCACATAAGCTTATCAAGCCTAAAAACCATCAATTAATTCCCAAGCAAAAGAACAGCTAAGGTAACAAGTCTAAAATACTAAGTCTGCCCTAGTTTCCAGTCCCTGAAACATCTTAAAAACAGTAAATAAATCTTAGCAAATCCACAATTTGACATAACCTTTAAATCTAGACAATGATTCCAACACACCTAAGATATAAACAGTAACAACAAGCTAAACACAAGCCTTGACAATCATTTCCAGATTTTAATTATTTCAAAAACAATAAATTACAAGCCACAACACCCAAAGTAAAGATTGAAGGCAACAATATAGCAATCTCTATGTAAGGTACAAAAGAAATGGAATCACATATCTTATGAAAATCAAAGATATCAAAAACCCAGAAATTAATCAATCAAAATCAGCCTACAATTGAGGTAAAAAAAGGGCTATTGGATCTATATTGAAAGAAATGATAAACCAATGATTTAAACACAAGAACAATGACCAAAATACTTACCAAGGATCAAAATATGACAAGGATGAGCGGGAAATAGAGGTTGATAGAGGTCTCAGCCGTTCTAGGGTTTTCAAAATGAAAGAAAATATTTTAGGTCGAAATAGAGGGAGTTTAAATAGAAAACGGCGGACTCAGTAGTGTTCTATCATGCCCGGGACAGACCTGTCGTGCCCGTGACAGACCTTTCGCGCCCGTGACAGACCTGTTGCACCCGTGACATGCTCTGTCATGCCCGTGACAGATCCACTTCTCCAAAAAAATTCAATATTTGGGCCTTAGCCCAAAGTCGCTCCAAACGATCTAAAACGCAATTAAAACACGATCAAATATCATACAAAGTCTATAAATACCAAATCAAGATTTAAGGGAACCAAACAACCAAAGATTACATGTAACATACTAGACAGTTCTCCAAAAAAACACGGGGTATTACATAATTCCTAAGTATATTTTCATTGAAATGCAACAGAAGTTGATAAAAAGACGATCAGAAGAGCTCGGAAGCAATGCATAGCCTCACTGAAAGTGGGGAGAGTAAAAATCAGAAACTTTCACAAAAAAGGCTTTTAAGTAAAAATCTCTATTTAAGTGGGTAACAATATAAATTAACAAAAAAAATTCAAGAATCTCCATCTTTATTCTTGTACTTCTCTACTAAATAATGCAACAATAGCATAATAAGACAGTGAGCTTATTGGCATTGCTTTGCTTTCTCGTTAGGCGATTCTCGTTCGTTCTCACCATTCTTCGATCAGAATTTTCCGACCAAATTGACTTGAATTTGTACGACGAGGTTGTCTCAACATTTAGTAGAAACAAATTAGAGGAAGATATTGATAATTGATTGACGATTTGGGAAAAGATGAAAGGAATATAGTATGGGTGGTGGTTCATATTAGCGGCGACATGATTAAGAGCAAATGCTATTTTATGAAATAATTAAACATACTATGTCAGTAACTATAAAACACAAAAGGATAAAAAATGTAAAAATTTCCCAACTTGACATTTGAGAGAGAAACTACCGCATTTGCAATTTTTCTACAATTTTCTCTAAAATTTATATTAATAAAAAAACAAATACTAAATATTACAATAGACTCCTACATTAGTTTCGATCATTACGAGGCAATTGCATTTTTCGCGTCTGCATAGCTTGAAAGCATTGTAGAATGGACTGATTATCAATCTTCATAAAAATACATTTCTCATTATAACATAATAAAATGTCGCTCAAGAACTCATCCCCAATTTTGTTACGTAAATTGGTCTTTGATAATATTCATTGTTAAAAATGCCCTCTTAATTGAAGTAATTACAACTAGAAAAATCAATGCTAATAAAAAAGCAATGTTAATTGAGATCAATTAGTGTTTACATGAGAAAGAGAATTGTCTTACACTCTATAGTGGTAAGTTGAAGGTCTTGTGCTTTGCGACAAGTGGCGGTTGTGAGCTGGGTGATTGTTAGAGTGGTATTTTTTATTCATTTATTCCTGAAGTAGGTGTCAGATTGGCATGTGAGTTAGTGAAAACCTGTCAGTTGAAAGATTTGTTCCCCACTGAGTTTTTCGCTCTCTTTTATTGGTTATTCTCTAGCCAGTGCATGTGTTCCCTTTCTAAAACATAAACCCTACTTTCTTATAGTTCCCTTAGGGTTTCTTGTTCTGATGTTTTTTTGGGCTATTTTAATGACTGGCTTAAATGGTGTGGCAGATCTAGGTGTAAGATTGGCGGTGGAGGAGGAGGAGGAGGGTGGTTTGGATATCTCAGGTTGTGATGTGGTGGATGAAACTGGTGATTATAAGTGGTGTTTGATTGGTAGGTTCTTAACTGATAAAACAGTGAACTTAAAAGTTGTTCAAGATGTTTTACTGCCTATTTGGTAACCTGTCTGGGGTGTTCATATTGCGCATGCGGCTACAAATTTATTTTTATTCAAAATTCTATCATGAAAAGGATATGAGGATGGCGTTGGATGAAAAACCAGGGACATTTGAGTATCACCTTTTCATCTATAGGCAGTTGGAGGTCGGGGAAACGGTAGCGAGTGTAGAGTTATGGGAAGTGGATTTGTGGGTTCACTTGTTGGACATTCCACTTGGTCTGGTGTTGATGCTAAACCGCAAGTGACGGTATCGCGCAAATAATATAATCCAGAAGTACGGATATCGATCCCACAAAGACAATGGATTTAACGACTAATTTAGAGAATTCTTTTAACCGGTTAGCTACAAAAATGGTTTGAGAATTTGTGACCAAAATAATTAAAAGAAGGGTTAATTCCTAAAAAAATCACGAACTTTATACGAAATTTCATTTTAATCATGACCTTTAAAAGTTGTCATTTAAAGGCACGAACTTTCATATTGTTTCAAATTCATCATTTCAGTGATTTTTTATGACTAAATTCTTCACTAAACAATTAATGAAAGACCCAAGTTATTAGTCAACATCAAATCTTATTATCTTTCAGTTAGAGTATTTAGGATTAGGAATTTTTAGTTAGATAAAATACACCGAATTTTACTTTGGTGATAGATTTAAAATAAAATGAAAGTTCGTGCCTTTAAATGACAACTTTTAAAGGTCATGATTGAAATGAAACTTTATTTAAAGTTCGTGATTTTTTTAAGAATTAACCCTTAAAAGAAACCAATTAACAAATAAATTAAAGTAATTTGAAATCAATAAAGTTAAAATGGTTTAATGATTAATATCTGTAATAAGAGTAAAAGGTTTAAGGGTTGATATTTCCGAATAAGAATATAAAATCATGAACAATGAATATCTTGGTGATTGATTATCTAGAATCGAGCTATTCTAAAACATCGAATCCCGCTCTCTCGAGCCTCAAAGACCGAAATAATCACAACTCATTTGTATTGCCAAAATTATAGTTCAGGCTAGTTTAAAGTACTTATAGTTCTCTCTCGAGTTACTATAGATAAAAATAAACAAATAACCAATTAATAGGCAAATTACCCACTCTCGTGTTATAATGAACCTAGTCAAATGATTAAATGATATTTATTAAGAAAATCCTTAAGAACACGTATTCATTAACTCACTCTCGTGTTATTAATTCATACATTGTTGATTAACTGATCTATTTTAACTAAACTCTCTCGAGTTAATAATTAAAACATAGGGCAATGAACAAAACATTCAAGCATGAAGAATATTAATCAGTACCAAATATTAACACCTATTAATTAATCGATAATTAACTCACTCTCGTGTTATTAAAAACCAATTAACCAACTAATTTGTGATTATGAAGCAAACTCGAGATTATTTAAATTCCAACCCACTCTCGTGGCGTTGTCCTTTAAGTTTCCGGTTACTTAGGTCTATTTAATTAACAATTTCTCAATTAGTTAACTAAACATGCATCATGAATCAATTTCTCAATTTAATCCAAGCATTAAGTTCAATAATCGAAATACGATAAATCATCAAAATGTCCAAAGTCAATCAATTATATAAATAAACGTTCATATCAACCCTCGAACGAAAGGTTTAGTTACCCATTTCATATGGATTATGACAATAGATAAGTTACACCTTGAGTACATGAGAAATAAGAGATAGAAATAATCTATACTAAAGAGTTTTTTTGGTGTATAAGCCTAAGTCTACACTAAGTGGTATATATTTTCTCTACACAAATGTGGTCTATTTATAGAGTCACTTGGAGTGGAGTTCAAGCCAAAAATATCATCTTTCCATGTAAAACTTGAGTGAAGATCAAGTTGAGAATATCTTCTTTCCTTTGAAAGTGGAGTAATGATAAAGTACTTCCATAATCGTCTTGAGTGGACCAATCTTTAACTTGTCTTGTTTCCAAAAGAGCATAGCTTCTTCCCTTAATGAGCTTATAACTTATTGTCAAAGCTCATTTCTTTGTGTGCAAGTCAAGAAGGATCATTTCTCTTGAGTGTGAATATAATTTTCGTTCCATGTGGAAAGTCCGATGTAATAACTTTAGAATTCCGTTGCCTTTTCCCATACGAACGTGATGTCGCGCGTATACAGGTCTCAGCCGGCCCTTGGCCAGCCTGGTTTCGTGGGCCGGCCGGAGGCCAGCTGACCTTCTGTTCTTCGTTTCTTGGACCAATTCGATTTAACTCGAACAGTTTGGGCTTGGATTTGGCTCTGGTTTTTTTGAATTTTTCTGCTTTGACTAATTGACTCTGTTTCAATCAAAAATACCCCAAAAATGATAAGAATTAATATTTATTCATAAAAACCACAAAACACGAAAATCTAACTATATAAGCTCTAATTTTATGCACAAGTACTATAAATTAGCGAATAAATGCTATAAAAAACTACATAAAATAATATCTTATCAAACCTTCTCACACTAAAGCTTTGCTTGTCCTCAAGCAAAACATGAATCTTGCCTTAACTACAAATTACCCAGGCTCGAAACATGTTAAATACAAGTCAATAATTAATTTACCAAATTAATGAATTAATTAAGTGAGATTTTCTAAACCAACAACCATTAATGATACAGATAAATGATGGATGAAAATAAAGTGACATAATCCGATAACACTAAAAATACTATCATTCTAGCTTATGCAACACTGAATAACACTAATAAATCACCATCTTTTGCAAGACATGAAAAATAGTAAATTTTCTTACTTAAAGATTTTAAGTATAATTTGAAAAGACGTTATTTTACATAAAGCGGTCTTAAAACGTTTTCACCCTTTATGTAATATTTACTTATAATATCATGAACTCACTCAGTTTTATACTGACCATGTTGTCCCACCCATTTTTTAGGTATAGTGAGTACCAATTTAAAGAAGTAAGCTTCCAAAGTTTTAATTCCTCGGGAGTCTCTTTATACGAGATTTGAAAGAAAGACTTTCATTCTATACATCCGCAATAGACTAGAACTCCTTAACGTGTATAATATTTATGCGTTTTAACTCTAATGATTATTTTAAATGGGGTCACATACATATGCGAGATTGTTTTATGAAAGTATAATCGATTTGAAAAGAAAAAAATGTACTATGTGCTTGGCTTGCTATGGGTTTCAGAGCTATCACTCCCATTCCTTAGCGCCGATCGTGGCTCATGAATTTGGGTCGTGGCACCTAGATTCTCCTTAATTATTCTCATACAATGAATTTTTCTATTATTCATGAATGATCATCAGCTTGAGTACAAATTTAACTTACTAGGCCAAACATTTTCCCTACACTAACAATTATGAAATACTCAATTTAAAACTAATTTGAGCGACCCCTTATGAGGATCAATCACAAATAAGTTCATCATTTCAATGTATATGGTATGTGTAATACCAGTTTAGTAACACGCGACTAGACTAACATTGCAGAGGAAGTTAATAAATGTTATCGAATATTACGGTATTCAAGAGACTATAATAGATTAAACTCGAAACACAAGAATCCTAGAAGACGTGAAAAAGATTTAATATCATAAACTATTATTCAATTCGGAGATATATAGATAAAGATATGAAAGAAACACCATGCCTGCAAATTGCAGACAAAATAAAATCAAAATAGAAAATAAACAAAAACAAAAACAAAAACAAAAACGAATTAATTTAATTGATTACACATATATTATTTCTTTCAATTCTTTATTCAACCTTAGCACATCCAAAATTGACGTTTAATTATGAAATATAATATCAAATTCAATTATGCCCTTCCTCTTCTCTCTCTCACTCTCACTCTAAGTAAATTTTTTATTTTTGTTTTCGTCAAATGTAACTTTGAGCTCAAGTATAATAAATATATTATATAAAACAAATTAGGTAATTAATAACATCAAATTGAAAAAAAAATAGTGTTCCCTTTATTTTTTTTATAATTTTACAAACCTCAAAATTTCAATTCATTTCAAAAACGAAATACAAAGTTTATTGACAAATTTTATTTTCAATTTAGTATTAATAATACCTAAAAAATGATTAGACATTCTAAATAGACTCTATCATACTAATGAATTATAATAACTGTAAAATGTAAGGTTATATTATAAGAAAATCAAATTTGGGTCGGTTGCAGCTCATGTATTTGGTTCGTGACATGAAGAAAATCAAATTCCGATAACGGAGTAAAGCGATACAGATGAAACAAACTTAACGTATAAAAACCGCTTTTCAGAGAATATATTTGTAATACCCCGTCTTTTTACGACACGTGTTGGTGGTTTGATTCACCGTTTAAAGTTTGGTTTACGTTGGATATTAGTTGTTTTTTTGTTTCAGCATATGCACGTATTTGGTGATGGTTTGGTTCACAACTTGTGTGTTCTGCCCAATAGAACCGGCTAGAGGGACAGTTCAGTGCAACCTTAGCCGGTTCATTGACTGGTTCTGCCTAATAGAACTGGCCATTGGACCGGTTCACTACGGGATTGCCTATAAAACCATCGTTTCTGAAACCTAATCAATCCTGCTCATTTCTAAAACCTTAAACACGATTCTAACTCATTTCCAGCTGATTCCCGATCATTTCTTGGTGCTTTTGAAATTTGCATTGGAACCACCTATTTTCTGAGTTTAATTGTTTGCTTGGATTATCAAGACCCGTCGTCTTCTCGTTCTTCAGATTCTGCGCATGGTTAGTTGCTTGCCAAGATTTATCACGTGGTTTTGCAAGCAGTGAGTTTGTATTACTATTTACCGCTTTATTAATTAACGTATTATATTTTAGAATTATAAATGTTTCGAACAGTTTTAAGCGATTATGTATCTGGATTGGAACGAGCTACTCAATAGGCTTGTATCGAGACTGTGTGCACCGGTAAGTACTCTAGGATCGGCAAACTAATATCTTGCTTACACTGGAATATGACGAGGATTTGTTCCCGTCCACTCTGGAATTCGGTGTGATACGTCATACTTACGCTGGGATCATTTCAATACTGTTATTCCATAATTTTATATATGTTAGTATAAAAGGATTTTATATATGTTAGTATCCGACCCCGTTGTTTTCCCCATTTTTCCAGGTTTATGATTTTGATCGCTTTTGGTTGATCTCCGACTTCTTAATTCCTTCAGAGGTTCTTTTATTTTTAATAAAACTAGTCAACTGTTTTTATACTATTAGACCGCAGTAGAACTAGTTAGCCTTTTATGGTTATTCATACTTTGATTTGTCGAATTGGTCCGACTGTTTATTTATGTTGTTGGCATGTTATACTTTGGATTATATTATTTATATAAGGCATATTGTTGGAGTCTCGTGTTTGAGACGAGCGTTGATTATACAACTGTTTATATAAACTGTTAGATTTAGGTTGGAGTCTCGGTTGCCCCCAAGCAGTGGTTTTCTATAGGTATATTTGTATTATGTGGTTATCTGCGAGGCTAGCTATGGGTTTTGGTACAACCATACCCACACCCTAGCGCCGGTCACGATCTCTGAATTTGGGCCGTGACAATATCAATCAGAGAACAAAAACGAACTATAAACATTTCCTATATATATAAGCATATACATCGCCAAGTTTTCGTGGTTTTGTCCGAAACTTTTAACTCTTTATTTAGATATGCATATTAATATATATTAATTATGTAGCTTTTTCTTATTCCCGCTCACACCAGCTCTAATGAATAATAATTTTTAAATTAAATTATTATTTTTCTATAAATAAATTATAACCATTTGGTCTATAGCCTTAATATCTTAACTTGTATTTTGCCTCATTGACTATAATTATTGCAAATCAAAACACGTGACATAACTTAATACCTTAAAAATACGGGGTTTTACACAATAGCTAGTAGATCAAAGTTGAAAACATGAAATCGGTCGACCAGATCAATTGCTAGCTTCACCGCCGCTTCCTCTGCTCTTCACGCCAAAGAGAAAAAAGAAATGAAGAAATGGGTTTCTGTAACCCTAAAATCAGTTCACGCATGGATCATTTATACGGTGGTTAAAATTCAATTTAGTCCAAGCAGCTCAATCATGTACTTTAACCCAATATCTTAATTATCGTTATAAAACAAATTTATAATAATATCGCGAAATATGGACGATAAATTCTATAGATATAAAACGAATAAAAATATAATTTTATTTGCTCGAAACTTATATTTTATCTTATATAAATTCTTAACAATAACAGAGTTTCCGCCCAGTCCCACTTGATAAAATAAACTACGTTCAAATTTTATAAAATTTTGACGATAACTTCTTAAAATTTAAAAATATTCGCTCGGGATTTATATATTTTTATATTAATTTATAAGTTTTTCTTAGTCCTGATAATCTTATACATAAAAATTTAAATCTCCAAATTTTAATTTTAAAATCCTATAATTACGATACTCTTATCGGGACACTTATAAATTAAATTAGCATTTAAATTTATTTTCGTACTCCTGGTGTAAAATCTTTACATGTGGCCTATTACGATGATTTATAATTGTAAAACTTCACTTTTATTCCTCAATAATTAAAATAGATCTTTTACGAATATTTTTCTTTTTAAACCTCAAAATATTATTTTTAGTATTTTGGTTAACCAATTTGACCTCGTGGAATATTCTATTCATTTAAAATTGCGGGGTATTACAAAAGATACATCGAATTTTCACCTCGGTGATAAATTTGCAAAAAAAAGGTGGTGAATTTATATGGCACATTTTAAATGACGTGATTAAAATAAAAAACGCAAAAAGACGGTGATTTTATATGGAATTAACTCTAGATAAAATTATTATTATTATTGTTTGAATTTGAATTTATAGGAAAGAATATTTTTTGTGTTATTTATAATTTTAATGGTGTTTTAAAATATATGTTAAATATGTAGGACCCTTTTGAATTTTTGCAAATAAAAAAAGTTCAATCTAATATTTTAGGATATAATTGAAATGTGAATATACGAAATAAGATAAACAAAATCGGTAACTTTAGGGTATAATCGAAAAAGAGTGTAAAGGTTAGATTTTTTAAGACATTAGGCCAACCCAAAGTAAAGTGAAAAACTTTGATAACTTGCAAATTCGAATAGTGACTAAAAATATTTTACGAAAAATTTTGATACTACATTTTTGTCCCTAGATAGAGTTAGGTAGAAAGAAATTAAATTACACGTTTGAACAATGGGCTAAAAATCCCGAATAATTCCTCTTTGCTTGTTGGGCCAAATTGTGCGCTTCTGTATTGTTCTTTCTATCAATGTGCCGAACTCTGCAATTATGAAAGAGCGATATGGGATACCAAATATCTTGACATGTACCCCAGTGGTTAAACGAAGAGCAACTCTTTGCATTAATGGACTGAGCTACAAGGATTACATCGCCCTAAAAAATTAAAAAATCCCACTTTTTCTCCAGGCTCCACTGCATTACTTCACGAAGTGCTAAGAATTCTAAGATTCCTGGATCCCAGATGTTCCTAAAGACTGACGTAAACTGCCCAATGCAATTGCTATGCGAGTTAAAAGCTATGCCTGCAATGACTCCAAACTTCAATCGCTCGCATGTTCCGGCATCATATTTTATTGTAATCGTCGTTTGGAGAGGCTGAACGTTCTGACTATCCTCTCTAGGTTGCGAGCTTGAGTTGTGATTATGGTGGCTTTGAGTTCTGGCTTCTAGTTCTTTTGCTAACTCAAATTCATTATGGTATTGAACTGCGCTTTGGATTGTTATTTCCTCAGATTTGTTATCCTTAAAGAGTATAGAATTCCTGGCTTTCCAAATCGCCCATAGAAAATAGGAAAAAAGATTGACACTGTTCTTGGAGGGGTCCAATCTCGGCAATTCAGCCATGAGATTATACCAGATGTTATACCATTAGCTTGTAATGCTAAAGGAGACCCGAACCAGTGATACTACATCTACTTTTGAAAGGTTATCAAATATTGAAAAATAAAATGTTCAATTTTCTTAATATTTCCTCAATCTAAAGTAATTTACAGTGTTTCCAAACACTTTAATTATTTTGTTAGTTATAAATCTTTAAGTCTAAACCTCTTCATGGTTAGACATATTCAAGAGAATAGAATAAGAGATAACACATGGTGTTTTCAGTTGCTTCTCTAGTTTTGATTTATATTTTGACCATGCTATGCAAAAGATAATATACAATTATAATTATATTAACAAAATAAATTAGATCAAATTCATTGAAAATATTAATAATAAAGACGAGTTACAAAAAGATTTATTTATAAGATACTATTCTAAATATACTTTTGTTGTAATACTTTACGTTATTAATTAAGTTTGATTTACCATTTAAAATTTAAATTATTTTTATGTTCAAAAGTTGTAATGCAATCTTATCATTCTATTGATCAACGATATGATGAATGTAGTTTCATCTTTTACATATCATCTTTTACATAATAATAATAATAATAATAATAATAATAATGAACATTTTATTATACTTTATTTTAGTTCCAACTATAACAAAAGTTAAATGATGGTAGACAAGGTCCAGACTCCTTAACATCCCAATAACAATAGAGGCAAGTAAGTTCATCTCTAAGTGCTTTATAAATATCAAACCAGTGTATTTCTCCATTTTTCCACGTCATGCTACAGAAATATAAAGTCGTTACAGGATTTGAACGGAACTGAAATTCAAAATATTCGTTAGGATGGATCAGTTTGTCTCCAAGATCTTCATCTTTTGACTTGCAATGAACATGAAGATCCAAATTTTCATACAGTTTATTATAAATACGAACATGAGTTTTTGAAAGATTTGGCAGACCCCAGTATGATTTGGCGTTGATTCTTGAGATTAACAACACAAACACTAGCACAACATATTTACATATAAAAGAACTCATTCTTCGTAATAGTTTTTATTTGGATTGGGATTCCCTCAAGTTCATTTTCAACATGAGGGGGTCATGTTCAGATCTACACCGTTCATTATAAAATGAACGGTGTAGATCAAAAATATACAATTTTAATTAAATTAATCTACGCCGTTCATTTTATAATGAACGGTGTAGATTTAAACATGACCCCCTCAAGTTGAAAATGAACTTGAGGGAATCCCAATCCTATTTATTTCTATGTAATGATTTTTCTAATTTTCCATTTGTACGTTTTATAGGCCAAAACTTGCTTTCTCCCACATCGGACAATTAACTTGTTGATTAATGAATGGTACGATAATTTTCCAATTATGTTATTTGTTGGGTCAATTTAATTTACCAGTATCATTATTTTATTAGGTTCTAAAATAAAAATATTTATAATTAATGGAGAAAATATTATTTATTTTTAGATGTCCAAAACTAACACATTCATTCATCCCTAAAAAAAAACTAATATATCCATTTATTGTTTTCTTTTTCAATAAGTTAAATATAATGTTAGTTCGTTTTCTTACACACAAATGTTTGTTGATTGTAATGTTTAACACTAATCATAAAAAAAGAGCAATGTTAAACACTAAAATAACTTCAAAAGAAAAAGATAATACACTATTGTAACAAATGCCATTAAAAAATACAAATCATATATAATTTAGTTTACACTTTTTAAAATTTTGGGAAGGTCATGTTATGTTATTTTAATAATACTTTATGTGTTATTGTGTGAATTATGAATTAAGAGATAAAAACACAATGTACTCCAGTTTAAAACTGAGTAATAATGTATATCAGTAAAACATATTTGTATATAAAAATTTAAAAAATATTAAAAATAAATTGTTTTTACTTTATGAATAATAAGAATTATAAGATTAATTAAAATTCATGATTCGTTATAAGTTGGAAATCAAAACTCGCAGGGTTGTAAAGAAAAAAAATCAAAAATACATATTTAGTTTAAAGAGAGAAGGAAATTGTTTTATAAAAAATTATTTTTAAATTATTCACAATAATTTTTATTTTTACTATTAATTAGATTTTAATAAGACTGATCTAATCTTTATTAATTGATTAATAAATAATTTAAAAAATAATAAATATTAAATAAAATAATATTTTTTGTGAAATATTAATAACAAGTTAGTTATTTGAAAGCGAGAAAGGCTGTATGAGTGCCTAGTTCACTTAGACTCCTTAAAATTTGGTAGTTCTGAACTTTAATGAAATTGCCACCTAGAGACTACAATTTTTTTTTATACCGACTAAATTTCTGACTCGCTTATGGATGCATAAGCTATCCAGCATTAGACCAAAAGATTTATTTTCGTACACAGAATAATTATCACATCTATAATATATCCTTACATTTTACATTTATCATAATCACTTAGTATGATAGAGTCTATTTAAAATGTCTAATCATTGTTTAGGTATAATTAATATTAGGGCTTTCTCCATAAATACTTGAATAAGTAGCTCATATAACTTTTATACGCTGCACATAATTTTTTGGCATTTATACGCTTTTGTCATATTTAAGTTGGCAGATGTACTCCATTATTTATTCTTGGACCTGTTACGCTAGTCACAATTAAGACATTTTATCATGCTTTTTCTTTTTGTTACAACCTCTTTTTTTCAACTTTACATGTTAGTAATAGATTCATTATAATTAATAAGTTTATTAATATTTATAAGACACTTGTTATTTTTAATGTTTAATTGTTTATATATGAACATTTGTCATTATTTTAACTTCTCTCTATTTAATATTTAATATTTAATTATTATTTATTACATTATTATATATTGACACTTTTCATCTAATTTTTCTCTAGACAATAATATAACCTCCTTTATTTTTCATTATTTTTTTTTAAATTTTTTTTAGTTTAATATATAATTTATTAGATAATAAATATTTTCAAAATATGTACTACTTATTTAAAGAAAAATTAATTTTATTTAAATAAATTTTTATCTTTCAATTTATTATTCTTTAGTAGCTTCTCAGTATTATTATCATTTTTAGTTCATTACTAGCTACTTTTTAATTGTTCAATTTTTATATTAGTTTCTTTTAAAAGATATAATTTTTCGAATGCATTTTTTTTTCTTTTAAAAGAAGTGAAAAAATGTCTACTAATAAATTCAACTTTAATTATAATTTTTGTTGTTATTTCTTTATTTTATAGGTATAGCTATTTGTCACTCTTTAATTATTCTTTAATAGCTTTTTAGTTATTTTTTAATTGATATGTTTATCTTTTTAGTTGCTCTGTGGTTGCTTGATCTTTAGTTGTATAAAGATTATATTTTTAGTTGATTTTTAATACCTCGTTGGTTTATTTGGTTGCGTTTTGGTTGATTATTGGTTGTTCTTTAGTTGATTATCGGTTGTTGTTTAGTTGCTTATTGATATGCTCTTTGGTTGTTTTTATTTTAATTTATTTGAATTTTATTTTAGTTGCTCTTCAATTGTTAATTTATATTTTTATAAATAAATATTAATATAAAAAAACCAAAAATATTAAATATTGAATTATTTTATTTGACAATATTTATAATAATAAAATTATAAAAACAAAAGTAATATATAAATAATTTAACTTGAAAATAATTTTTTAATTTTATATCGATAAACTGTTATTTACATAAGCATCAATATTAAAAAAAGAAATTAGGATGCTGCAGATAATCTTAATTGGTTAAAAAATTATGTATAAATAATAAAAAAATGGTTAAAATATTTAAATAAAAATATTATTGTTAAAATGATACTTATATTAACTATATAAGACAAGTTTCTAAAATAGAAAAATGAAAAACAAGTGTTTAACTATTAAAGAAAAATATCTAATATTATATAATAAGTGTCCAAAATAACAAAAATATTAAATAAAAATTATTATGTATTTTAATTATAAAAGACATATGTATAATAATAAAATTGGATTATCAATATCAATCGTGTGGCTGTTTACTTAATAAAAACTTAATAAAAATGAATTTATTGTATATTTTTTATAATAAGAAAATAAATAAGTAATAAATTAAAAATTAAAAATTAAAGCTATAAAATAAAATAAAATGCAAAGAACAAATAAATAAGACTAAATCAAAAAATTACTAATAAGTGAAATATAAATAAACAACTTAAATTTTTAATTTGACAAAAATAATTATTAAACAATTAAGTATTTCTGATAAATAAAACAGCTAGCACATATAAAATAAATAGACATTATTTTAACAAAAGCAACATAACAGGGATAAGGTGCATAACAATTATAGCAAATAGTCAAAAAGGAGCTCCATGAGAATGTTTTTGCAAAGTCTGACAAAAAAAGGGTATACAACGTCATTTCCTCTTAATATTAGGCCTAATCACTCAAAAACTCATCACCTTTAATTTTTTTTCAATTCCACAACGACGTTAAAAAGTTGTCAATTTTACCCACTTTTAAATTTTCTGTTTTCAATTGTAACCCAATTTTTTAATTTTTGTTAATTTTTTTTTTCTGAAATGATGAAATCATTTAATTAACTAAGTTTAAAGATGGAATTAAATTCTTTTTTATTTAAAAAAGTACAAATAAGTCCTTTATATTTAAAAACTAACTATAATCAAATTAACATTAATTTAAAATCTTAATTAATTCAACTAAATTTTAATAAATTTTAATAATATACAATTAATATATGCTATATATAGAGAATGTTTTTAAATTTTTTCCAAATGAAAAAGACGTTAATTCAATATTTCAGGGTACAATTGCAACACAAAAATGCAAAATAGTGTAAAATTTACAAATTTTCAGCGCCATGGTAGGATTGAAAAGGGGTTAAAAGGTCGGGTTTTTTTAAAGCATTAGGCCTTAATACTAAATTGAAAATAAAATTTGTTAATAAACTATCATTTTTAAAAGAGAAAACCACAAAAATATTACTATTTAAATAACAGTTTACAAAAATACACACCAAATCAAAAATTTACATTCATGACAAAATAAGAAAAAACTTTACATTTTCTACCCAACCACTAAATAAGAGACACATGGCACACTCAAAACCAAGAAAAAAAGTCAAAAACGTGTTAAAATAGTCAAAAACGCGTCAGAAACGCGTCTGACATGCGTCTGCCACGCGTCTGACACGCGCGTCAGTCCCGCGTCAGCGCGTGTCAGCATTTAAAAAAAAATAAAAAATGTATTATCTCTGTATCTGATATGTATCTGATAGGTATCGGAAATTATCGGTAATATATTTAATTATATTATTTTCACGTGTATCAGCTATGTATTAGCTATATATTATCAAAAATTATCGGCACTATATTTAATTATATTTAATAATTTAAACATGTATCTGTTATGTATCTAGAATGTGTAACTGATTCATTTTCTCATATTTTTAAAAATAAAAATAAATAAATAAATAAATTTATATGTGTATATATATATACATAAATATTATTTTATTTACCATTTATGTGTATATGTATATTAAATTCAAAGATATATATGTACCACATGTTTTAAAAATGCATAAATTACGTTACAAAAAGTATATATATTATATATTATGTATTAAAAATATATGTATCTATCATATATATATATATATATGAATATTGCTTTTAATATGTATTCGATATATGTATTTAAAAAACGTGTCTTCCTATTAAATCTTTGATATTTGCTCCGTCCTTTTATTTTTCTATGTTGCACGGAGTTTTGCTTTTTAGCTCAATTTATTCTTTATAAAAATGTATCTACGATGTATCGGTTATGTATTTACAGTGTATTACAAGATATAGATGATACATCGGTAATGTATTAAAATTTTATTATTAATTTTTTTCCTCTATATCAATGATGTATTTATGATGTATTTATGATGTATTGGTAATGTATTACAATGTATCGATAATGTATCGGTCATTTTAAAATTTATTTCGTTAAATTATCCAAAAAATTTAAACATGTATCATTAAAACATGTATCATTAATGTATGTGGTATGTATAAGAAATGTATCATCTATATATCACTAATACACACATGTATCGATTATTTTGAAATTTATTTTGTTGAAAATAATCATTCTGAGTTGGAGATGGATTCTAAAAATTGCAATCAATAGTTTATCTACAAAATTCATTTTGTTGAAATAATAATAAAAAAGAACATGTATCTACAATGTATTAATGGTGTATTTTATAATGTGTCGACGATTTATCTACAATGTATCGGTGGTATATATATACGATATATACATCATGAAGATATCTAATATGTATAATAATGTATACACAATAAATTAAACCGATAAGTATATAACGCTTTCACTAAATTTATCACAAGTTTAAGTTAATCTAAAAAACAGTCTAGATACGTTTCAAAACCCCAGTAGCCGACATGAAATGTATTAAAATTTCAAAATATAGAAACAAATTTACAATTTTTATTCTGCATAAAATCAGATTTTAAAAATTGTTCAATTACATCTCGAAAACATATCACATACATTTCGGATACATTTTTGATACATCTCTGAAATAGAATTCTAACGCCCAAATTCTTATCTAGTTGTATAACATCTAAAACATAATCTAACCCATGTAAACCCTTACTCCCTTGCATCTCCAGCAAAGAAGACGCCCCATTATTAACTTCGAAGTCTTCGAGACTCATTTCCTCACCCCCATCACCTAAATGAGCAATCCCAGTCCCATTAACAGCCTCCCCACTACCATCTAAATCATTAACATTAGAACTAACTTCCTTCCCATTTAGAGAAACCTTAATTCCATTTTCTTGAGAACTTTTAAGAGGAGAGGTTTTGGGAAGTGGGTCTTCAGAAACCTAGGAATTTCATGTAGGGTTTCAACTTGTTCCATTTCCTGATAAAAAAAATTCATAATAAGATTTGCAACAACACCATCATTATTCATCAATAGACAACATCTAGTAAGTTTTAATTTAAAGTAAACTAAGATTAAAAAGAAGAACAAAACCACTGGAAATTTGGAAATTTTGAGCTAGCAGTGCAACATACAAGTAAAAAGAATTGAAAACAGATAATTAAAAAAAGAGAAAAATACCTATAACAAGATTAGGATTTTGAAATCTAGAGCTCCATTTTGTTGTCGTAATCCAAAGAAAATAAAATTGTTCCGGGTGTAAGTCCTCTAATTCACTGGAAACTAAAATC
The DNA here is from genome assembly GCF_937616625.2 of Mercurialis annua. Lineage (NCBI taxonomy): Eukaryota > Viridiplantae > Streptophyta > Magnoliopsida > Malpighiales > Euphorbiaceae > Mercurialis > Mercurialis annua. The sequence continues at coordinate 31,063,057 of NC_065577.1, read as the reverse complement.
AACTTAACATTTGACAAAACTAAAAATCAATTTAGCCGAGTGTATTAAAAAGCTGACCGAGCAGCAGCGTTCAAGAATGACAAACGGAAACAGAGAGACGTTAACAGTGTACGGGGACGAAGCCCATGACGACGACGGAGAGGAATCAAGTGTCGACGATAGGAGTAATCGGCATCGCCATCACGACAGAGGCAGGAGCGAGTGTCACCAACGACAGTGACAGAGAGAGAAAGAGATTGAACGACACGAATCAAAAGAAAGATCTGATGGAGAAAGAGAGCCGATAGAGAAAAAAACTAGACACCAACAATGGCAGCGAGAGTGGAACAGTGAGGTTAGAGATAGGCATCATCGTCATTTTTTGGTTTATGAGGATGGAGACGTGGCAGCTTATGAAGAAATGGTTATAAAAAGTAATAATTAATCCAACTAAGGTATTAAATGTGAAACACATTTGATAGAAGAGAAAAGTTTGAGATGTGTTGGTATTTGAGTGTAATAACCCGGAAATTTAAGAGTTAAAATATAGCCAAGTGTCTAATATTTTATTAGACGGGAGTAGGTAAATTAAATTTAAAGATAAATTTAATTTATAAGTGTCCCTAAATTTTTAATATGGCTATAGAATTGCAAATTTAAATTTTTAGAATTTAAATTTGATAAGTTATATAGTTAACGGAGACAATATGGATTTATGAATTGGGTGCAGAATAATTCATAAGTCCCTAGCGAATATTTTTGGTACTAATATTCGCAAAATATTTTAAAAAGGTTATCGTGAAAATTTGATAAAATTTGGAAGCAGAAATTTTATCAAGCGTAGTCAATGCGGGCTTAATAAATCGAAAATGATTTATTAAGAATAAAATATAAGTCTGATGGGAATAAAAATAATATTTTTATTCTTTCTATATTTTATTAGATTTTTGGTAAAATTTTCACGAAATTTGGAAATCGTTTCCGTTTAGGCTACGGACGACTAGTTTAGAAGTTGGTTTAAAGTGCATGATTGAGCTAGTACTAAACTGCACTTTAGCCATTACTATATATATATATGTTACAAATGCCTTGTAAATGAGTACAGAAACTCATTTGCTCAATTTCAAAAAGAAAAGTGAGCTGCTTCCTCTCCTGACGACGCCGAACTTAGGGTTTCGAATTGATTTCGATCCGTTCTCGATTCTAACTCAATTTCTTCAACGATTACTCACGTAATCGAGGTATTATATCCGTATTAAACGTTTATTTTGATTTATTTCGAATATAAACTCGTTTATAAACGATTACCGTATCGAATTATCGTTTTAAACGTCCGTATTGATTTTGAATTGTCTATATGTGATTGTGGACGTTAGAATAGTGTTTTTGGACGTTTTAAGTAGGACGGGAGGTCCCGGAAAGTCGTTTCCGGGGCTGTGCGGGTGCGTAGCCCGCTGTGCACGAGCACAGCGAGCTGTGCGACCGCACAGCATAGTGTGCGGGCGCACACTATGCTGTGCGGGCGCACAGCATCAGCTGTGCGGACGCACAGCATGAAAATGCTGTGCGACCGCACAGTCTGTACTGTGCGACCGCACAGTACTGCTGTGCGGGCGCACAGCAACCCTGACGGGTTGTCGGGGTTCGTTTCTTTCGGGCTTTTCGGGGGACTTTCCGGGGGCGATTCCGACGTGCTTTCGCCTAATAACCCGAGGTGTTTTCCAACCGAACCTAAAACATTTTTAATAAATGTTTTTAAACTAAAGTTAGATATTTTAAAATGATAACTTGTGTTAGAAGAAAGTGAAAAGGTTTTATAACCTAAACCTAAAGACTTTTAAAAGGAGATTTTAAAAGTAAACTTAAACGTTTATAATGGACTTTAAAAGAGTTAAAGTCAACGTTTAAACGGTTTTAACGATTTAGCTATCAGTTTTGCTAAATACTTAGTATATGATCGAGAATTGTTTTGACAATTAGGTCTATACTATAAATGGTTTTCTTTAGGTATTGTGATACCTAAAATAACTTCTAGAGAGAAGTTAGAACGTTTTCTCAAAACGAGAATTTATAATATGGTTTTAAAAGAAAACAGACCATAAGTGTTACGTGTTTATATGATTATATGTTTGACCTAGATCTGGGTTTAAGGACCTAGAATTTTATAGGAAACATATATTGATATATTTTATCCTGTTTGCTTTGTGTGTTTAGTCCGACCAACTAGCGAGCAGTCTGACCACAACCACAGGATTAAGTTCCAGACCTAGCGGTGTTTGTGAGTTCATTTGTTTACTTTTGAATATTAGTATTCAATTGTTTTTAAATCCATAAATCGCACTAAGTATGAAACTTAGCCAAGGAAGATCCACTGAAACGAGCTATCTATTGGGCAACAATAGGACTGTGTGATCACCGGTGTTAATGAACTAGATGAGAGGTAAATATTATAAGCATACATATTGAGATTAGGTTTTAAGCCAGATGCTTGCTAAGCGGCTTAAACCTAATGGGTAGTCCTGAGGTGGCAGTGATTTAAGTTCCGGCCCAGCAACCCTATACAGAGTCAAGATGGCTGTGATACATATGTATACAGCTCATCCTGTATTAAACAAGAGTTGTGCATATGCATTATATATATGATAGCATTATAACGTAATCAGGATTAGGGTTTCATTTGGATCGAGGACTGGTAATATTTTTATATACCGATATTTTGTCTATACGCGATTTTGGTATTTAACTGTAAACCTATCTACTCACTCAGAAATATTTATATTTCTGACCCCGTTGTTGTTTATCATTTTCAGGTACCTAGCTACCGGGTCTGGTCGAGCTTCCACCCTTTTCCATCAGGGAAGCTTATTCTGTTGTTATGTAAATAACACTTTAAACTCTTAGATGCTGCAATAGTGTATATAGGTTTGATATGCCTGTAGCCACGTCATGGTTCCTTTGTCTATATACTCTGATAGGAATCTGACTTTGTTTAGCTCTAATAAGTGGCTACTTAATAGGCATATGGTGTTTTATGGTGTCCCCTACGGGTGGCCAAGCTTCGTGTCTTTGGTCTGCAAAGACACTGTGTGTAGTTTTAGCTGGCCTTACGTTTGTGTGCCTGCTGTGCATGTTTTTAAATATGTTTGATACAACGCTTTGAAAAGAAAAGTGTTCGATATATTTTATTAAACATATTGTTCGGGTGCGCAGTTTGAGACAGGGCTGCCTGCGAGGCAAGGCACGTGAGCCAAGTCCCTGTACCACCGCACCGGTTTTCAGAAATGCGCGTGGGTCAGAATAACTAGGGTTATTCAACCAGCATTTTTGAAAACGCGATTTCGCCTATATGAATATTTTCAGAATGTGATTTCCACGTTAAACGGAAAAATGTTTTAACGGTGTTTTCTGAAAACAGGTCGTACGCGAGGTACGATCTAGATTTATATATATTTATATTTAGGAGGCGAAAAATTAATAGAGGTTTTAGGCTTGCTACGGGTTTCGGAACAACCATTCCCATTCCCTAGCGCCGGTCTCGGCTCGGGTTTCGAGGCGGAAATCGGGTCGTGACATTGAGTAAAATATTACCGCTTTATTAATTATTATGTAATTTTCTCTTTTTAAAATGAATTGAAATTTTGAGGTTTGTAAAATTATTAAAAAACTAAAGGGAACACTATTTATTTACTTTAATTTGATGTTACAAATTACTTAATTTATTTTTTTATAATATATTTATTATACATAACTTAAAAGTTACCTTTGACTAAAATAAAAAACAAAATAAAAGAAGAGGAAGGGCATAATTGAATTTCATATTATATTTTATAATTAAACGTCAATTGTAGATGTGCTAAAGTTGAATAAAGAATTGAAAGCAATATAATATATGGAATCAATTGAATTAATTTGTTTTCATTTTTTTCCTATTTTGTCTGAAATTTGCGCTCATGGTGTTTCTTTCATATCTTTATCTATAAAGTTTCCGAGTTGAATAATTTTTACGATATTAAATTTTTTGCATGTCTTTTTAGAATTCTTGTGTTTTGAGTTTAATCTATTATAGTCTCTAGTGATAACAACCTAAATAATCCGAGCATATGTATCCTCAGATATGCAATCAGCCAGGTTCAGAAGTGATAACAACCTAAATAATCCCACCTTATTCCGAGCATATGTATCATCATATATGCAATCAGCTAGGTTCAGAAGTGATAACAACTTAGATAATCCCACCTTATTCCGAGCATATGTATCCTCGGATATGCAATCAACCTAGTTCAAAAGCATGTAAACTCGACCAAACCATTACCCGAGTTTACTTGACACAACCGAGCAACGTGTTAATCAAGATCAGTGTTTAGCAGAAACAGACGTCACGCCACCACCAGTAACGCGAAGGACACATCCAAACAGATATAAAACATCCACTAACAAAAGCAGGCAGAAAAGGTACTGACACCTAGCCCTGAAATCTTTCTGACAGTACGGACGGAATAGACCTACCTCGTACCAAACCCCAACAAAGTCAACAGATATACATAACCTAAGACCACAAACATAAGAGGGTAATATTCTTTCTCTCACTCATTTTACTCTAATCTTTCATTTCTCTTTTCTTTCTCTCACTAAACACTAACTTGACCGTCGGAAAGGGCACGCCGGAATATTCCTCCGGTGTCTCTTTAACGGTTGTCTTGTGAGTTTCAGTTGACAAAGCGGGGGTTCAACCCTGAAGGATTGGAGGATACAAACTTGGTTATCATTTGGCGCCATCTGTGGGAACGTAAAACAAGAAAGATTCCCCCTTTCTAACTCGTTAGAGGGCGTTAGGAATGAGTACATCAGAAGGAGACAACCCCCCGATAAGAGAAAACGACACTCAGAATAACACGGGAAATGAGGGAGTGAACGCCCCTCCCGGAAGACAGACCGGTGACAGCTCATTTTTCCCGGCCCCGACCTCCGGGATAAACGTACCTCCCGGAGCCGCATCTGGAGTCACCTCTCAGCATTCCTGGGGAATGCCCTTCCAGGGAACCATCCCACCGACCTCTTACTTTACACCCACACCTCAGACGACACAAAACTTTTCTCTACGACCTGAGATAGCTCCTATCAATCTTACGTTTACACCCACCACTACCTCGGCACCCATAGCCACCCCGATCACTGAAAATCGAAATCCCACCCCCACATAAATACATGAATATATTGAATTCCACGCTAAGCAATAAGCCGCTCTCCAGCAAATCCAGCAAGGACATGCCCAGTCGTCATTCCAGACTCCTCTCGGACCTCAGGCCGTGACCCCGCCATACATACCAGGAGCTGCTCCTCATCCACCTGGATTCTACCAAACACAAACAACACCCAAGGACGCTACACCCGAGAAAGATCTAGCGAACCAGCAAAATCCAGGATAAGGGCAGACGCATCGCGAAGGCCCAAAAGGACCTGAAGGACCAAAGAAAACACATAAGCGAGTGGAAATCAAGGAAAGTGTGCACAGCTCATGCGCTGGTTCTGGTCTGAGAAAAACCTAGAACAAGAGATAACCGAAAAAGTACGAACCGAGATGGAAAAAATCAGGAGGCGGGAGCCAAGAAGCACTAGTTTCCTGAATATTGAAAATCCTTTGTCAAGCGAGCTCCGAGATGAGCCTTTCCCTCTGAATTACAAGACACCACAGCTAGATGATTACAACGGGACGGGGGACCCCGTCACCTAGAGGTGGCCACAGTTCATAACCCGGCGGTTCCGGTTCGGAACCGCCGGGTCACGGTTCAAGAAAAAATGGAACCGGCTCGGAACCGTCTAAGTGACGGTTCCGAGCCGGTTCGGAACCGAACGGTTCCGGTTCCGGGTTATAGGCGGTTCAAAAAAAATTGAATGTCATATTAAAATTTAATTTTTAAAATGTATAATTTAAAAATAAAATAACATGTGAAGATAATATTGTAAGAAAGTAATGAAATAAAACAAATTATAAATATTATATTAACCAAAAAAATTAATTAAAACAAAATATAATATATATCTTATATATAATATAATATAATATATATAAATTAAAATAAATTAACTTTTTATCGACGGGTTCGACCCTTGAACCGCCGGTTCCGACCCGGAACCGCCGGTGCACGGTTCAATTTTGTTGGAACCGGCCCGGAACCGGTATGTCCACGGTTCCGGGCCGGTTTTGATCCGGTTCCGGGTTTGACCGGTTCCGGGCCGGGTTTGATCGGGCCGGTTCCGGGCCGGTTCACGGGCTGACCCGGCCCATGGCCAGCTCTACCGTCACCCACTTGAGCTACTTCTAATTAGTTATGATGGTGCAAAGTTTATCCGAAGTAGCGGTCTGCAAGCTATTTCCGACGACCCTGAAGGGACCCGCAGCAATATGGTACCAAAGTTTAAAAGAGGGATCAATTCGAAGTTTTGAAGAACCAGCGAGAGCGTTCCGAACACATTTTGCCCCGAGTATACAACGCAAGAAGAAGTTCAGCGATTTCAAACTCTGTTGCCAGAAACCGGGAGAAAGTTTGTAAAGCTACATAGGAAGATTCAATGCCGAGGCGGTGGAGGTAGGAAACCTCAACCATGACACAGTGATAGACGCAATGAAAGATAATACAACGATGATGGCGTTCCGGGATAATTTGATCACGAATCCAGTGCAGACTTACACTCAACTCATGAATCGAACATGGAATTACATAAATCTAAATGAGGAACAACGGAGAAAAGCCGCCCAGACGACGAGTCATGTTTTGACGCCAAGGCCGACCTTTAACCAAAATCCTCGGCCAGACAGGTTCGGGCCGAGGGAACAACGGCAGCCACTACCACCTCGGATGGAGCCACATCGACCGGTGAAACTAGAAGATCAAGTTTTCATCCCGCTCAACACTCCCCGATCACATATCTTGATGTGGATATAGAATAACAATGAACCAGTCCGATATCCACCCAAAATGCAGGACGAAGGAGATAAGCAAAAATACTGTCAGTTCCATGAAGGACACGAACACATCACCGATGGGTGTGGTAGCCTCAAAAAGGAGATCGACCGAGTGGTGCAAATAGGCCGATTAAAGGACTTTTTCGCCCAAAATAAAAATTTCACACCCGAGAGAAACAATCAAACTAATCAGAACACCAGGCGAGACAGCGGTCCACCACCGAAGAGACAAATTGTCGCCGGGGTAATTAACACAATAGCTGGAGGAATAACCAACCCTGAGTATAAACGAGATCGAAAAAAGAGGCAAAAATTGGTGATGCACGTAGCCACGACAGAAGTGCTGCCCGACGTTAGTTTCACCTCAGAAGATGGAGAAGGAATCGATTTCCCTCACCAAGATCTACTAGTCATATCAGGCTTAATCGAGAATTTCTGGGTCATGAGGCAGCTGATAGACGAAGGCAGCTCAGTTAATTTGATCACCAAAGAAGCTTATCTCGGCATTAGTTGCTCGGTGCTGAACTTGAAAAAGGTTAGCACACCACTCGTCGGCCTTGGAGGGTCCCCAGTACAAGCAGAAGGAGTTGCTGAGCTCACTGTTGAACTTGGACAAGATAATGGTGACCCATTGGGCGGACTAACTGGTCTCACAGCCAAGTTCAAAACACTATTCATGGTGGTCCACATGCCCCTAACATACAATGTTATTCTCGGTCGGCCAATGCTCTACGTTACAGGCGCGGTGACATGCATTCGATATTTGTCAATGAAAATTCCGACAATGAAAGGAGTGGTGACGGTAGGCAGGACATAGCCAAGATGTGTTACTTGGTATCAGTGGAGAAAGTCTCGGAGGCGCTAGCAATCGAAACAATGGAAATACCCGACTCCGACGAAGGTAAGCTAGAGCCTCATGGAAAACTTGAGGGTGTGGAATTAAGGGGTGGTAATCCGAGATCAGTCATGATTGGGGCAGATCTACTCGCCACAGCCAAGAAAGACATAAGCGACATGCTAATTCGAAATGAAGTCGATTTTGTTAACATCCCAGGAGAAATTGAGGGAGTTGATCCAAGCATCATTACACACAAACTCAATGTCAACCCTGCCCACAAACCGGTAAAGTAAAGAAAAAGAGCTTTCGCGGTGGACAGACAGATAGCTATCCGGGATGAAGTAGATAAACTATTGGTAGCCGGATTCATACGCCGAGTTTACTACCCAGAATGGTTGTCCAACGTGGTGCTGATTAAGAAGCCAAATGAGAAGTGGAGATTGTGCATTGACTTCACCGATTTGAACCGGGCATGTCCGAAAGACAGCTACCCGCTGCCAAACATTGATCAACTAGTAGACTCTACTAGCGGGTATGAAGTTTATTCCTTAATTGACGCAGCCCAGGGCTACCACCAGATACCTATGCACAAAGATGATGAAGAAAAAACTAGTTTCATCACCGACACGGGCACATACTGTTACAAGCAAATGCCTTTCGGTTTGAAAAACGTCGGGGCCACATACCAAAGATTAATGAACTTCGTTTTTAAGGACCAAATCGGGCGAAACATGGAAGTATATGTGGATGACATCATTGTGAATTCGGTAAAGGTAGAAGACCACGCAAAGGACCAAGAAGAAGTCTTTCAGAAGTTAAGAAAGTACAGGCTCAAGTTGAACCCGGACAAGTGCGGTTTTGGGGTGCCAGGAGGAAAATTCCTAGGTTACCTCATATCACAAAGAGGTATGGAAGCAAACCCGGAAAAAATACAAGCCATCTTGGAAATAAAAGCGTCGACAACGGCCAAAGAGGTACAGAAACTAAACGGGCGAATCACAGCCCTTTGATGCTTTGTGTCCTGCTCGGCCAAACGATGTCTTCCCTTTTTCAAAACCCTAAGGAACGTCAAAAACTTCGAATGGAATCAAGACTGTCAGCAAGCCTTCGAAGAATTAAAAACCTTCCTAACAACATCACCTCTGCTCGGCCGACCAGAAATTGGCGATACGCTCTACCTATACCTATCAACAACCAACGAGACAGTGGCTTCGGTACTGGTCAAAGAAGATCATGGAAAGCAAAAACCAATATACTACACAAGCAAAGTTCTTAAGGGAGCCGAGCTAAGATACAACAATATTGAAAAGTTTTCTTTCGCTCTGATCCTTACAGTGGAAAAATTGAAAAGATACTTCCAAGCCCACACGGTCATAATTCAGACTAATCAGCCACTCAAAAAGGCACTGAGCAGACCAGAAACGTCGGGAAGATTGGTGAATTGGTCGGTATTACTAGGATCTTACGACATCAAGTTCGAACCAAGACAAGCGTTGAAAGCCCAGGTGTTGGCGGATTTTGTGGCAGAAACAACATCGCACGATCAACCAGGCAAAACATACACGAGCATAGTCCCCTGGAATCTCCTGGTAGACGGAGCGTCAAACGCTTCCGGGTCAGGGGCATGAATTGTGCTCGATGGACCACATTCAATTGGACTACAACAGTCTATTCATTTCGACTTCCCATCTACAAATAACTCGGCAGAGTATGAAGCGCTAATTGCAGGGCTACGAATGGCCACAGTTGTCAAAGCAGAAGTTATCAATATCCAGAGCGATTCCCAACTAATAGTTAACCAAGTCCTAGGAACTTTTGAAATCAAAGATGCAGACATGAAAAAATATGCAGAGCGAGTCAAGGAACTACTAACGAAGATAAGCGAGGACGGAGGAAAATGGAAATTAGAGCAAATTCCAAGAGCAGAAAATGAAAAGGCAGATATTCTAGCTAAGGCTGGAGCGGCAAAAACTGAGATACCTGGAGTACCATTCTCTATTCAACGTTATAGCAGCATACAAAACCCAGAAGCAACCTTCCTCACCCGACCACTAGATGAATGGATGCAGCAGATAATAGCGTACACGGAGAGTGAAATCCTGCCATAAGACAAACAAGCGGCTAAGAAAGTAAAAAGGAGGGCACCTCATTTTGCTTATCGGGACGGAGTGCTATACCGCAAGTCATACACACACCCATGGTCTCGGTGTTTGACCAAAGAAGAAGGACACTATGTTTTCAAAGAAATTCACGAAGGAACTTGTGGCAGCCATGTCGCCCACCTCGCCCTCTGTCACAAAGCAGTCCGACAGGGCTACTACTGGCCTTCCATGTCGGAAGATGCAGCCGAGCTAGTAAAAAGATGTGAAAAATGTCAGATCCACCAAAATGTCCACCATCAACCAACCACCGATCAAACCCCTATCATCAGCCCATGGCCGTTTAGTACGTGGGGAATCGATATCGTCGGACCTTTCCCCACAGCGGCGGGGCAAGTCCGTTTCTTGATAGTGGCTGTAGATCATTTCTCAAAATGGGTGGAGGTAGAAGCGATGTCCAAGATTACAGCGGCCAGAGTGTTGAAATTCTTTAGAAGAGAAATAATTTGCAGGTTCGGAATACCAAAGATAGTAATAACGGATAATGGGAAACAGTTCGATAGTAAGGGGTTCAAAGACTATTGTGCTTACAAAGGAATCGATCTACGATTCACCTCGGTAACCCATCCACAAACTAATGGGATGACCGAGGTCACCAATCGAACAATCGTAAACGGTTTGAAGAAGCGGTTAGATGAAGCCAAGGGCAGATGGGAAGAAGAACTACACAATATTTTATGGTCATACAGAACAACGGCAATAGCCGGAACAGGGAGAACACCATACAGCCTGACATACGGGTGCGAAGCAATGATCCCGGTCGAAATAGGAATGCCGACGCTACGAGTGCTATACTTTGACACACAAAAAAACGAAGAAAATATGAAGATCTGTTTAGACATGCTAGAAGAGCGCAGAGAAACAACTTTAACACATATTGAAGCTTACAAACAGAGAATGGCAAACTTCCACAACAAGCGAGTAAAACACCTGACATTCAACATCGGAGATTTAGTGTTACGTCGAGCTAACATCACAAAAGGTAACGCTGGTGTAGGCAAACTACAACCAAACTGGGAAGGACCATACTCAGTCAAAAAGGTGGGAAAAGGCGGAGCATACTACCTGCAATATCTATCTGGCAGGGACCTACCTAGAACATGGAATGCTAAGGTCCTTAAACGATTCTACCAATAAGATCAGTTGAGTCGGTCGGGGGTTTCTTCATCGGCAATCGAGTCAAACGTTGGTTGTAGACAAGAATGCCGGTTTTTCCCCCAAAAATAAAGAAAGAAAGATTAAAGAGAACAACAAATGTGGATGAAAAATTAAGGTTATCACCTACTCGAAAAACGAGCTCTTGCTCGGCTAAAAATCAGTTTACTATCTACGAAGAAAAAGGAGCTCTTTCTCTAATAAATATTAAGGTTATCACCTACTCAAAAAACGAGCTCTTGCTCGGCTAAAAATCAGTTGACTATCTACGAAGAAAAAGAAGCTCTTGGGCTAATAAATATTAAGGTTATCACCTACTCGAAAAATGAGCTCTTGCTCGGCTAAAAATCAGTTTACTATCTACGAAGAAAAAGGAGCTCTTGCTCTAATAAATATTAAGGTTATGACCTACTCAAAAAACGAGCTCTTGCTCGGCTAAAAATCAGTTGACTATCTACGAAGAAAAAGAAGCTCTTGGGCTAATAAATATTAATAGGTATTGCTATACTTAAAAGGACTTCTAGAGCGAAGTCTAAACGTTTTCTTAAGGTGAAAACAATTCAAATGGTTTTTAAAAAGAAAAGACCATATGTGCTATGTGTTATATGTTAGATTAAACCTAGATTTCAAAACATAGATGTTTATACCAGAAATGGGTATTGATGTATTGTCTTGTGTGTTTTGTATGTTTAATCCGACTAGCTGTCCAGTAGTCAGACCAGGACTCCAGGAAGTCTGTCACACATACGGCAGTGCTAAGTAGTAACTTAGCAGTACTGTGAGTTTACGTGTTTACTTTTGAATATCAGTATTCAACTGTTTTAAATCCATAATCGCAATAGTATAAATTTAGCCAAGAGAGATCCATTGGAACGAGCTACCTATTGGGCGGAAATAGGGTTACGTGATCACCGACACTGATTCTAGATATACTTCTGTCGAAGTATAGAGGTATGTATGTCGTTGTTAAGTCATTGGGAAAGTTGATGCCCTTACTTAACGGGTAAACCCTGAGACGACAGTAATATTGTTACGGTCGCGGATTAAACCGCGATGGCAGTTTCATAATTACGGTCCAAGTACCAGAGATACAGAATTGGACGGAAGTGATTCAGTTCACGGTCTTTATTCTGTTGTCTATAAGCTCGTGAGATGAGTGTGTCTGTTAGGATAACTGTGGATTAGGATTTCATATAGATCGACGTATTGGTAATATTTTATAGGCCAAATGTCGTAAAAAGGCCAAACCATTCATAAAAGTTTCGCAAAAGTCATGACCTTTCAATTTTGTCGATTTTGGCCAAAAACAAATTATTTGATTTCAATTATGGCCAACTCTCAATTTGATTTCAATTTGCCTATGTGACGCCTATGTGGCATGCCAAATATTGAAAGGTCAGGACTTTTGTGAAATCAAATAACTCATTTTTGGCCAAAATCGACAAAATTGAAAGGTCAGGACTTTTGTGAAACCAAATAATCAGTTTTTGGCCAAAATCGACAAAATTAAAAGGTCAGGACTTTTGTGAAACTTTTGTGAAAAGTTTGGCCTTTTTACAACATTTGGCCTATTTTATATATATAACTGCTTTATATATATGATGCGATTTGAACAAAGGAACATTTTACCCCCTGAACTTGGTACAAAGTATTAAAAACGTCCAAATTGACAAAACCGGATCACTTTTACTCCGAACTTGTCAAAACCGGCTAAAAAACCCCCCCATGCTGATGTGGCACCTTAATTGGGGAGTGAGTTTTATAAATATCATAATTTATACTAATTACACTCTAATTAACTAAAATTAAACTCTTAATTAATTCAGGGGCTTTTTCGAACTTTTTCAAAAAAAAGTTGTTTTCTGATTTCTAGCGAGGAGGCTCCTCCTCGCCGGATCTGGGTTCGTCTCAGGCGAACCCAGAGGCGTCTGAGTTTGCCTGAGATGAACACAGAGGCGTCGGGGTTCGCCTCAGGCGAACCCGTCTCTGTCTGGGTCGCCTGAGACGAACCTAGATGCAAACGCATCTGGGTTCGCCTCAGGCGAACCCAGACCCATCTGGTTTCTCCTGAAGCGAACCCGTTTCTGTCTGGGTTCACTTGAGGTGAACGCAGATCTATTTCTTAGGCGAGGAGGATTCCTCCTCGCCTGAGAATGATGAACATTTTTGTTCATCAGTTTGATGAACAAAAGTTGTTCATCAAACTTTTTGATGAACAGACCCATGGGTCTGTTCATCAAGACCCATGGGTCTGTTTATGATTAAAAAAATAAAACAATTTAAATTTTTTTTATTAAAAGTTTAAAAGTTTTAATAATTTTGTAAAAAAATTAATTTAGGAGTTAAATTTTCATATATATAAAAAATTAAACTGTCATATATATAAAATTTGGGGTTAATTTGTTATATAAAGTTTTAAAATTAAAAGGATTAAATTGTATTTTTTTTTAAATTATTAGGTAATAATTTCAATTGTAAAATAAATATTAGGACTATTTTAAATCTTTTTACCATTAAAAAACCACCCTGGAAACCAAAACCACCATCAAAATCGGAGAGTGTATCTCACTCTCTGAGGTGAGAATGGGGAGGGGACTTTTTGTACCAAATTTAACAAGTTCGGGGTAAAAGTGATCCTGTTTTGCTAATTTGGACGTTTTTGATACTTTGTGCCAAGTTCAGGGGGTAAAGTGATCATTTGTTCGATGCGATTTTGGTATTTATTTGTAAACTGTTTACTCACTCAGAAATATTTATATTTCTGACCCCGTTGTTGTTTCCCATTTTTTTTCACGAAACGGGCTTTGAGGTCAGTCGAGCTTCCACACCCCTTCTTTAGGAAAGCTCTTCTTCTTGGATATTGTACATAGGATGTTGTACTCTTAGAATGCTGTAATAGTATAAGTATGATATGCCAGCAGCCGTGCCACTAATCCTTTATTTAGATACTCTGATAGGATCTAGTGTATGTGTGTACCTATTGGGTGGCTGTTTAGTGGCATATTGTATCTAGTTACCGAGTCGGCCTCGTGTGTTTTTGTGAGGGTCAAAAACATATGTTTTATATACGCCGGCTATGTGTAACCGGTCCGCTGTGTAATTTAATATGTTTATTACCACCGTTGCGAGACGCGGAGGTGTCCGCATTATTTTATTAAATATATTAACGGTGGCATGTGGTTTGGAACATGGCTGCCTATGTGTTAAGGCAGGCGAGACTTAAGTCCCTGGTTTCTATTGCAACCACGCCAGGTTTTCAGAAGGAAGCGAGGGTTGAGATAACGAGGTTATCCAACTAGTACTTCTGAAAACCAGATTTCGCTTATATGTAAAATTTCAGAAATGTGTTTGCGTTAAACGGGAAAAGTTTTAACGGCGTTTTCTGAAAACGGATCATATGCGAGGTACGTTCCAGTAACAATATTTGCGAAAAATGTAACATGTATTATTCTTATTACTATTAAAGGATGACAAGTTTAGTATGTAACAAAAAAATAAATAAAAAATTACAGAATATACCTGCATCCCGTCATGTCTCCTTCCTCCTCCCAAAACCTTAACCCTAGAAACCAAAACCCTAATCCTTCCTTCATCAGCAACCCTAACCAACCAATCCATCCCGTTCATATCACTCAGCCCCATCCTTTACCGGTTTTTTTACTTTGAGAACTTCCCAGAAGAATGGAATTATTATCACCTACAGCAGGCTTTTTTGAAATTTGGTGTGTCAGGAAGAATATCATTAGCAAGGAAAAAGAATGTTAGAAACTGCAGGTTTGGTTTCTTCAGGCCTAATCCAGAAGAAGATTTTCATACGGTACGTTCCAGACTCAACAACGTCAGTATTGGATACTATCGAATTCGAGCTTATCCAGCTAGGTTTCCTACCATTCAGAGAGATTCTGTGCAAAACCGCGATGCTTCAAACCCGGTCCCTCGTTACAACAGGCCTCCCGTTCAGAAACATTTTAACCCCTCAATCCGTGATGACAGATCATACGCTCAAGTTATGGCACCTTTGATTTTTACCCCATCTGCTGCATCCTTTTCGGAATTGGCCAATTCGATTATAGTCAGAGTTAAGGAGATTTCTTTGCTGCTTCAGGTTTCTGCGTTCTTGGAGAATAAAGGGATTGATTTTGAGAGACTTTCTCTCCTGGGAAGAGATGAGATTCTTCTTAAATTTCATTCTTTGGCTGCTCGATTGGTTTTCGAATCAATCACATTCCCTTCCCTCAAAGAGTTCTTTGTTTCTTTTACTAAGTGTAATGATTCAACAGTTAGTAAGGGAAGGTATGTTTGGCTTAACATTATGGGCCTCCCAATTTGTGCATGGGAGGAAGCTTTATTCATGCAAATTGGTAATCGATTTGGAGAAGCTATTTCAGTCCACCCTATGGTGTTAACAAAAGAGAGATTATATCCAGGCTCCGTCTTGATCAGCACATCTAATACTCTTATTCAGGCTTCTGTGAACATTAAGATTCAAAGGAAGGATTTCACGGTTTCAATCTCAGAATCTGACATTCCTATTACGTTGATGGAAGATGATAATTCAGATTCTTCTTCAATGTCTTCTAAGGATTTTTTAGAGAGTGAGAGATCTTTTTCAGGCCGGGATAACCCTAATGTGCCACAGAATTCGTTGTCAGTCAAAGCTAAGGGTTTTATTGAATGTTCACCTCCAATTTTTGAACCTTCCATTAACAAGGTTGCCTCCGAATTTGGTGGCTCAGTTGCAGACATTAATTCAGCTCATGAGGGGTCTTCACTTGCTGCTTCCAAGACAGCTGACGAGCTTTCCTCAGGCTCTACACCAGCAAATTTTAACGGTTTTATTACACAGAAACGGAAGTCTAAACGAGTTGATGCGGCTGGGAATATTGTATCTACTGTTCGTTTAATGGGGAGTTCAGATTCTTCCTTCTCGGATGGAATTATTCGTCATAGAAATAATGTGAACTTGGCAGATGCCATTAAGAATCATGTAGAATTGGAAGCAAGAAAAACGTGGAATGCAGGTTTAGAGCTGGGTTTGTTTTCTAAGGAAAAAGAACTGGAAATCATCAACCTTCTTTCGCAAGGAATTGCGCTAGACCAAAGTACTGCTAAGTGAATTTTTTTCACTCTTACTCCAGGTTTATCTAATTCTTATGTCTCAAATATTTAACTTTGTTTCATGGAATTGTCGAGGTGGCTTATCTTTTTCTCGCAAGCATAGATTTATTCGTTCTTTGGTTTCTAAGCATAGTTTATCGTTGTTGGGTTTGATTGAGACCAAAAAAGAGGTTTTTGATGACTTTGGTGTTAGACAACTTTGGCCGAATCTAGATTTCGCTTACTGTTTTGTTCCTTCTGTGGGTGCTTCTGGTGGGTTGCTCTGTATTTGGAATCCAAAACTCATTTCCCCTACTCGTATTCATACAGCTAATAGATGGATTAGTTTGGATTTTGTTTGGTCTGCTGTTAGCATCAGATTTATTTTGGTTTACGCTAGTAATTGTCCTAGAGAGCGGGCAACTCTTTGGTGTGATATTCTTCCTGAGCTTGTAACAGATTCTCTTTGTATTTTAGTGGGTGATTTTAATGAAATCCTGGATCCGAGAGAGCATCTTAATTGTAACAGTTTCTCTTCTTCTATGCTTGAATTTTCAGAATTTGTCTCAGCTTCTTCTCTTGTTGAATCTACTCTTCACGGAAGATTTTTTACTTGGCATAACAATATTTCTCTCTCTAAGATTGACATATGTTTCTTATCGCCTTCGGCTTTCATTACTTGGCCAAATTCAGCTCTGAAAGCCTTGCCAAGATGTTTTTCGGATCACGTTCCTATTTTGTTCAATTCAGACGTTCCTATGAATTGGGGGGCAAAACCATTCAAGTCTATCAATGCGTGGTGGAGCCATAAGGAATTTAGTTCCTTTTTAGCAGTTTCTTGGTCGGGAATTCAGCAAAAACATCCAAGAGCTAATTTGGTGTTAAAGATTAGGGAGTTAAGAGCTGCGATTAAAGCATGGAATAGAGATACATTTGGTGACATGAATTCTAGATTTCTTGCTGCTCAAATTGAGATTTCAGATTTGGAATCCACGGCAGATTTTCAGGCTTTGAATGAGATGGATGGAGCTCGGCTTTCAACTTTATATTTTGCGTTTAATATTTTATCCAAGAACCTTGATTCTCTATGGCATCAGAAATCAAGGCTCAATTGGCATTCGCACGGCGATAAGAACTCAAAATATTTTCATGCTGTGGCTTCGATGCATTCGAAAAATAACATTATTTCAGACCTAGTTATTGACGGGGTAACTTACTATTCTCCTTCGGACATCAAGCAGCAGGTCTCTCTTTACTATAATAAACTTTTTTGTAGAACAACAGGCATTGATTTCTCTCTGGATGCTTTACCAGTTCGGCAACTTACAACTTCTCAATCAGCTTCTTTGTCGACTCCTTTTACTGAAGAAGAGATTCATGCGACTCTTTTGGGTTGTGATGATAATAAAGCACCGGGTCCTGACGGATTCAACTACTTCTTTTACAAGAAGGCATGGAAGATTTTGAAAGGAGATTTTATTTCTTTATTTAATCAGTTCTACACATCTGCTTCCTTCCCGACGGGCCTCAATACTGCTTTTCTTGTATTAATTCCAAAGTTTCAAGTGCTAATGATATAAAAGACTTCCGGCCTATAAGTCTGATTAATGGGGTCTTCAAACTTCTTTCTAAGGTTTTGGCTAATAGATTAGCTCCTATTCTTCCTTTTGTTATTTCGGAGAACCAGTTTGGTTTTATTAAAGGGAGAAGTATTCACGATTGCCACATGATTGCTACAGAAATAATTCATCTTATCAAAAAAAGGAGGGATCAAGTCTTTGTTATCAAATTGGACTTCCGGAAGGCTTCTAATACTATTTCGTGGCAGCTTATTATTCAAACTCTTCGTCGGATGAATTTTGATAGTAAATGGATTTCATGGATTTCTTCTTTTTTTGATTCAGCACAGCTTTCGGTTCTTCTTAATGGTTGTCCAACGGAGAACTTTCATATGGGAAAAGGTGTTCGACAGGGAGATCCTATCTCGCCTATGCCTTTTGTCTTGGCTGTAGAGAATTTGCGAGCTATTTTCTCTAAGGCCTGCAATCTGGGTATGCTTTCTGGGGTTCATATTGATGGATTAGATGATCCTGTTTCTATTCTTCAATTTGCAGACGACATTCTCTTGTTTGTTCCTAATGATTTAACCATGATTGAGAATCTGCTGCGTATTTTGCGATGTTTTGAGCTCATTTCTGGCCTGAAAATTAATTACCAAAAATCTTCAATTATTGGTATTAATGTTAATCATGATTCTTTAATTTGAGCGTCTGAAATTTTGAGGTGTAAAATTGAGGAGCTACCCATTACTTATCTTGGTCTTCCGCTCTCTGAGAGAGCACTCGGTTCTAAATCTTGGGATCCAATTATTTTGAATTTTACGTCGCAATTATCTTCTTGGAGAGGTAATCTTCTTTCACCCGCTGGTAGACTTGTTCTTGTTAAATCAGTTCTTTGTAGTCTTCCGGTATATTACTTCGGTTCTTTCCGTATTCCTCAGTCGGTTATTCTTATTCTTGAAAGAATAATGCGAAGATTTTTATGGAACGGGACAGCGGATAGTCCTGGCTTTAGCAAAGTGGCATGGACTGATTTATGCGTTCCTACAACTTCAGGTGGTCTGAATACTACGCCTCTGCGTAATAAGAAGTTCTTGCTTCTGAAATGGTTATGGAAGTTGATGAATTCTGATAGGAGTTCAATTTGGTACTGTGTTGTTTGTTGCAGCTCTTCGATTTCCTCTTGGTCAGAACTTGAAGTTGTGAATGTTGGTAATCTTTCCCACCTATGGAAAGGTATTGTTTCTTCTTGTGTTAAGAATAAGCAATTATGGAATGGCTTTCAAAATTCAGTCTCTTTAGAGTTGGGTGATGGGAGATGTACTCGGTTTTGCATAGACAATTGGCTTGATATTCCTCTCTGTGTTAAATTTCCATCTCTTTTTCATCTATCTAGAAACAAGACCAGTGTAGTTTCCTCCTTCTTTGATCATGAACAACAGCTCGGGTTGAGTAGATTCTCTTGGAACAGAAGCTTGCGTCTTGGAGAACAGGCCCAGCTCTCAAATATGTTGCAGCTTCTCCCTTCGGCCCTTCAAGCTCGACCTGACAGATATCATTGGCGAAATCAACAGTCTTACTCAGTTGCGTCGATGAAACAACTCTGGTTTGATGTTATTTCTCCTATTACTTCAGATCATGGCTTTCTTACTACTCGGATTTGGAAGGAAAAAATTCCTCCACGAATACAGTTTTTTATTTGGTTACTTTCAAGAGACCGAATTTCATCAAAAGAAACTCTAGTTCGAAGAGGTATTATTGACCCGAATCAGATTACTTGTTCTTATTGTTCAGGATTGGAGTATAGTGGTCACATCATTATCCATTGCACATTCGCATGGCGATTTTGGTCCTTAATTCTTCATAACAGTAATGTCTGGTGGGTTTCTCCTTTGTCGGCAACAGATTTTTTCGTTCAATGAGTGTCTTTATCTTTAGGCAAATTTGGTGACCTTTGGAAGCTTATTTGGTATTATGGTGCATGGAATCTCTGGAAAGCGAGGAATAAGCGAGTTTTTCAACATGAGGAAGCTGAGATTTATTCTTTAGTGTTTTCTACTACTTGCAGAGCTGTAGAATTTTACAAATTCCAGCATCATGATTTTCCTTATTCGGGAAATGACGTTTTTCGATGCTTTGATTTCTTTTGTAATAACTCTTAGCTTTTTTGGTTTCGGCCTTTTGCCTTTCCACTGCTTTGTGGATGTGCTAATACACCTATCATTTATCAAAAAAAAAAAAAAATTGCGAAAAATTTCTAGAGGTTCTAGGCTTGCTACGGGTTTCGGAACAATCATTCCCTTTCTCTAGCGTAGGTCGTGACTTGGATTAAGGTGGAATTCGGGTCGTGACAATAAATATATAATTATATTTTAGTTTCATTTGTTTAATAAAAAGTTAAAATTTAAAAAGCTAGTGTCATAAATTTCACCAATTTACATGTATTCTCAATTTAATCACGTTTTTTTTAAAATTTATCATAAAAATATAATAACTTTCATTTTTCCTAATATATACACAAGTGTGAAGGCGTGATTAAATTTTTGTGACTCTTTTCGATTATAATACTTATTTGATTTTATTCAGGATTGGTAATAAATAAGATAAATGATTTTAACTAAAATTAAAGTGGAAAATTATTTATATTTAAATAAAATCGAATGCTTGCTGGCAATTTGACTAGAGTCATATTTAGTTCATATATGTGAGTGGGCAATGTAGTTTTGAAAAGATGATTACATTTTAATTTTATTTGTTTAATTAATTTTTTAAAAGATATTAATATTTATTGATTTTATTTATTTGTTAATGAATAAAAATTACAGAGTTAATTACTACCTGAGTTTAAAGTGACAAGATTTTAATATCTAAATCAAATAGATCTCTTATTTCCATGTTGATTAGAATCTCCAAATTTGAGATTGAGCAATTTGATCATGGAAATAATTATAACTTTTTTTTAAGCAATGACAACATAGTAGGAGTTGCATATCTAAGTTAAATATTTAAATATTATTACCTAAATAAACATTTATTAATTAGATGATAAAATATGATACCTCTTCAATCTGTTCCGTCTGATTTTTAAATAAAATTTATAATGAACTTGTTTTCTTATACATAATTTTATATGAACAAGGATCATTTCACCTCATGATGTTAGCACCAACGATAAAAAATGTCAATTACGGAAAAGATACAAAAAATTCACAAGGAAATCCAGATCAAAAATTTCCCTTCGACAAAAAAGTGAGTTTCTTAATAAATCATTAATTTACTCTAACTAATTCCGATTAACCACAATTAAATCCTTGGATGAGGAGGCGTCATCTTCCTCGTCTCAGATCTGTTTTAAGATAAAGGAGGCGTCGTCTTCCTCCGTCTCGAAGACCTCTATCCCCGGGCGGTGGTGGTTTTCAACGGTAGCGTTTCCCGGCTAAAAGAGTAAAAAGGTTATATAAAAGGCAAAAAAAATCCTTAAAATTTTATTCAAAGTTTATATAATATTTGTATTTTAAAATTATGAAAATATAATTAAAAATTTAAATAATATTATTCCTTCCGTCCTATTTTAAAATTTTCATTTACTTCTATACACAAATTAAGAAAATATTTAGGCACCGTTTAGGTTGAGAGTTTTCAAAATCTGATGATTTTACTAAATCCATAGACTTTTAGATCAATGAAATGTGAAATCTATAGATTAATAAATTCCATCGTTTGGAATGTATTTAGAATCTATAGATTTATAATGATATATTTGTAATTATTAAATGTCAACACAATCCATCACTCATAAAAAATGATTGATTTTAACTTTCTCACGTAGGAGGTGAGAATTTAAATGAGAGATTTTGGAATATGTGAAAATTTAAAAATCTATAGACATTATGTTATCTTTTTGTATCAAACCTTTTATCGAAATTCATGGATTGAGCAAAATATATGAATTTTATTTCTCCAAATTTTCTCTATCCAAACGCTGCCTTATTATCTTTATCTTTTCATTTTCTTATTTTATTTTTATTAATAATAATAGAAGTTTCCATATTAGTTCTTTTAAGGTGATTTAAAGAAGGGTAAAATGAGAAGTTTATGTAAAAGTTTTTTTAAGATAGAATTGAAATTTTTAAAATAGAACATCTTAAAATAAAATATGAGACTTTTAAAATAAGACAGAGAGAGTATCAATTTATAAAATTAAAAAAAAAATCAAGGACCATTATATTATTTTTTTTATATGGTAATTTGATATTGTGTTACATTCTGCGAGGAGGGTTTTTTTTTTTATTTTGAAATAGTTTGCCATATTTGTGGATTTATTTATACTTTTTCCGTGTAATTTTGATATTTTTGATCCTTTTTGTAAACATCAAGAGGTGAAATGATCCTTTGTTCAATTTTATTTAACCATTTCAACTGGCTATCGAACCGGTTAACTAATAAACCGGTAGCCGTGCTGGTTTGATTTTTAAAACACTAATCAAAACAATTTAGAAAAGAAAAGAAAAAAAGCCAATTTTGTGGTATGCGGCTCGTCTGCGATTTTGAACAACCCGTGTGAGAAAATCTAAAATATTAATAATTAAAAAAAAAAGCGAAATTTAGAACTACATATTTTTAGCAGTGACGACGATTGTTTTGTTCATTCGTTTTTATTATTTATTTATTTATCACAGCTTCTCTTTTGGTTCTAACCCAACTTTTTAAATTGATTAAAGGTAACGTTTTTTTTTTTTTTGCTGTTACTTTTTCTGGGTTCTGTGTTTTTTCAATTGTTTTGACTTACCTGTTTGTAATTGAAGATTCTTTTTGTGGAGAATAGTTGGTAATGTTAATTTCTTTGAATTGCATGTTTCAGAATTGAATTTATACTGTATTTTTTTGTTTTGATTGTGTTCTCGATGATGCATGTTTTTGGATGAGTTAATATTTTGTAATTATGATTGCTTAGAGAATAATGTCATTGAAAGAAGGAAGCATGTTTGGTTGCCGAGAAAATTGTATAATCAAAAGCAAATAGCTTGGTTTTAGGCTAGGTAGCACATACACTTCATTCAACCTGTTTCGGAAAAGTTTCAGACACGAAATTTTATTTTCACCGTATAAAACCTTGAAATGACATCGTTTTGCCGTGTTTGTGTCCGTGTCCTGTTTCCGCGTGGCTGTGTTGGTGCTGCCTAGGTTTTAGGTTCTGGTATAGTAACAAGAAAGTAGGATTATTATTTATCTTCAATTTTTTCCTCATTTTAAGGTACTATGTAGATAGTTTTTGATCCTGCTAGTTTGTATTATTTAACAATTTGGATGTTTTTTCTTCTGATGATTATTGTTTAGCCAGTGATGTATATTATTTGAACTAATCAAAGGTATTGATTATGTTGTCTCATCAGTTGAAAAAGAGTTCTGGCATACTCTGAAAGTTGGTACTATTTGATTTGCGAAACTTCATGATGATGGGAACTTCTGAGGCAGTTTTGCAGGTTCTGTCAGCTGGTCCTCGCATGTTCACTTCTGATCCATGTGCTAACAATTTATATTCGAAATTCCCTTCCGAATTTTATACAAAATCTGCCAAGAAAAGGGCTTTAAGAGATAAGAAAACCTTAAAATGCTCAAATTTTCTTCAGCATCGCATTGGAATTCATGGGCTTAAGTCGACTAGTGAGAATGGCCTTTTTGGGAACACGGCAGTTGATAAATTGCTGTTTGCTAGTTGCAAATGCCATCAGGCTGAAAGTGTAAGCGGTTTAACTGCGGATGATGGAAAGGGGACATGGTTTATAGATAATGCAAGGGCGTTAAACCTTAATGATGTGACAAATACACCGACTATGCTGGAGTTTGGGGAATCTAACGGTCCAGCAAAACAGGAACATGAGAGTTTGTCAAGTAATGGGGCAGTAGGAATAGCTAGCGATACCTCTCGTAAGGCTAGCATAGACTCTATTGAAGATGAAGCTTGGGATCTACTGCGCAGTTCTGTGGTTAATTATTGTGGCAGTCCTATTGGAACTATTGCTGCCAATGATCCCACCAGTTCCAACCTGTTGAATTATGATCAGGTCTTCATTAGAGACTTTATACCTTCTGGTATTGCATTTCTTTTGAAGGGAGAGTACGACATTGTTCGGAATTTTATACTTCATACGCTTCAGCTGCAGGTAATTTGATGGTTGATGGTGTCAATTATTTTAGTAGTCGAACTGTTCATTTTAAAATATATTTTACGTATGTTTTGACTAGCGATTCAATTTACATAACTGATTGATGGATATTACTCTTGATTATGCACACCACAGAGCTGGGAGAAAACAATGGACTGTCACAGTCCTGGTCAGGGATTAATGCCTGCTAGTTTTAAGGTGCGTACTGTTCCTTTGGATGGCGATGACTCTGCAACTGAAGAGGTATTAGACCCTGACTTTGGAGAGGCAGCAATTGGTCGCGTTGCACCAGTTGACTCTGGTAGAGTTTTCAGATCCAGAAACTATTTTGTAATGAGAAACTCTCTATTTTAACCTTCAATGCCTTAATTATTTTCTACTAATTTGCCAACTTTAGGATTATGGTGGATTATCTTGCTACGCGCATATGGAAAATGTTCTGGTGATCTCTCAGTTCAGGAGAGGATTGATGTACAGACTGGAATTAAGATGATTCTGAGGTTATGTATTGCTGATGGTTTTGATATGTTCCCTACCCTGTTGGTGACAGATGGTTCTTGCATGATAGATCGCCGTATGGGGATTCATGGACACCCTTTAGAAATCCAGGTAAGTTCATTTTAGATATAAACTGCAGCCAATTTGTTTAGCATATTTCAATTTGAAGAGAGATGTTATGTAAGATATCAATGCTGTATTATATCAATGCTGTACTCGTCAGATGTCCAAATAAGGTTTGCAGTTAAAATATAAACTACATGAGTTTGAGAAAATCTTAAAGGACAAACACTAGTTTTATTGGACTACCTTTTGGTCTCTAGACTTTGCCTTTACGTCTTTTTATGTCATACACAGTTGTGGCATGGCTTTATTACACTTAATCCTTGAGGCTTTGATTTTACATTTACTGACTCTAATGGAAAGAGAAGATAAAAGAAAAAGAACGATTGGCAGAGGATCTCTATGTCAAGGATCAATATTCTGTTGAGCAAGTGGAAAATGTTAGATGAAAGACAGTAACAACATTTTCCAGCTGTAATAGGTTCCAACAGGGAAGTGATTGCTTCTTACTATGACTTTAGTATCAAGCAGACTATTGATTGCTGAAATATTTGTTTTTATTTGAATCATGATCGTGTTAAACTTGAAAGTGGTTTCTCTTCTAATGCAATTGTCTGATTTGGTCTACCTATTTTTGTAGGCACTTTTTTATTCGGCATTACGTTGTGCACGGGAAATGCTTGCTCCTGAGGATGGATCAGCTGATCTCATCCGCGCTTTGAACAACCGTCTTGTTGCTCTGTCATTCCATATTAGGGAATACTATTGGATTGATTTGAAAAAACTAAATGAGATTTACCGTTATAAAACTGAAGAGTACTCTTATGATGCAGTCAATAAGTTTAATATATATCCTGATCAGATTTCTCCTTGGTTAGTTGAATGGATGCCCAACCAGGGGGGCTATCTGATTGGAAACTTGCAACCAGCACACATGGATTTCAGATTCTTTTCTCTTGGAAATTTATGGTCAGTTGTAAGTGGTCTTGCAACAACAGAACAATCCCATGCCATTTTGGATCTCATTGAAGCCAAGTGGACTGATTTGGTTGCAGACATGCCGTTCAAGATATGTTATCCGGCTCTTGAAGGTCAGGAGTGGCAGATAATCACAGGAAGCGATCCTAAGAACACGTAATAGTGCTTGTTTAGTATCTATTTTATTGATGTTCTTTATAATCCACTGTCACTTCCAATTTGATGGTTCATTTTTCTTGATGTAGGCCTTGGTCATACCATAATGCAGGTTCTTGGCCAACTCTGCTTTGGCAGGTAAGCTATGGTCGGATGGTTTGGTCATTTTATTGGTGGTAATATTATTACGTTGAAGGGAATAGTGAATGGTTACTACTAGTGAAAATAAGAGTAAAATTAACGTCATTTGTGATTTCCATTTTATTGCACGTTTTAGGAATAGTTACAATTTCGAAGGCCGTAGAGTATGCGTGTTACCTTTTTATATCTGACTAAATGTGTGGTTGCTCGTACCTGGTACTTGTTCACTTGGGTGCTTGATACCATTGGGTGTTTTACATATGTTTGTCATCCATGAACTGCATAGGTATTTTAGTCACTATTTTCATAAACATGGTGTTTGATGTTGGCTAATGGTGTGTTTAGTTTAAATGAATTTCAGAAAGTTTTGTACAATCCATTTGTAAATGAATATAGTTGTTTGGAAATTCATTTGGTAACTCAATTGATCATGTTTATGTCAAATGAATTACTAAATGAATTCATTTGCAAATGAAATGAAATATACAGTAGAATTGAACTGAATTAAGGGTAAATGTAATTGATTGGTTTACAGCAATTGCAAACAAGTGCTCAGATATATTCTGCTATTTTCAGTTGACAGTTGCATGCATCAAGATGAATAGACCAGAAATTGCTGCAAAAGCTGTTGAAATTGCAGAAAGGCGTTTATCGCGGGACAAGTGGCCTGAATATTATGATACGAAAAGTGCAAGATTCATAGGAAAACAAGCTCACCTATTCCAGACCTGGTCTATTGCTGGATATCTCGTGGCAAAGGTCTTACTTGCAGACCCATCTGCGGCTAAGATGCTTATAACTGAAGAGGATTCCGCGCTTGTCAATGCCTTCTCTTGCTTGATCAGTACCAACCCAAGAAGAAAGCGCGGAAGAAAAGATTCAAAACAAACCTACATAGTGTGAATTTCTCAATCTGCAGGTAGAATATGGGTAAATATTTTCATGATTCGTGATCGGATCATCAGTTAACGATCATATTCATTACTTTAATTAGGCTAATATAAAGTTCAATATAATTATTAAATTTTCGTCCTATTCATTCTCGTGGATCATAGCATTTGTGATTCCACATGTAAAAATCTTGTATACTGGAATAGGGATATAGAGAGTAGCATACTAAATTTATGTTCTCATAGGTGAACTATGATGGCTGTTCCTTAGCTTTGAACTATATTTATGATATTATAATATGTTTGAATTTTTCACACACAATTATTTGATTTATATGTATTGAATTAGATTGCCTCTTTAGATAGTCGGCTCATTGTGCTTGTTTTCTTTGTCACAACATGCTCTACTTTGGGGTAATCGAGTCAAGACAGTTTATTAGTTGTTTAAGTTATTCGAACGAAAAAAAATAATTTACTAGTTTACTCTTATTGTTTATATAATTACATTTATACCCTAAATATATAAATAAAGAAATTTGATTGAGTTGATTGCAGAACACCAGACTTGAATATTATCAAAAAAAATAATTCTGGCAAGTTTTAGTTTTTCTCGTCATAAATAAAGGGTTTTATTAAATATCACCCCTAATTACTAGGTACCGCCTCCTTTTACCTTTTTACCCTTTTTTATAGGGACGTTTTCATTAGAGGAGAGATGTTCTCAGTTTACATCTCCCCCTCTGGGGGATGTCTTCCAGAAGAGGAGAAGTTTTCGAAAGACGTCTTCCCCTCCAGGGAGATGTAAACAGAGAACGTCTCCATAATATTTTTTTTAAAAATGTTTATCGATTTTTTTTTGAAATATAAACAAAAAATATTTTTGACAATTTAATGAAAATTTGAAATTAAACAAAAAAAATTAGAAATTAAATGAAAGACATTTTTGAAATTAAATAATTTTGTTTTTAAAATTAAACGAATTTTTTCTGAAATTAAATGAAAAACACTTTTCAAATTAAACGAAATAAATTTAAAATAAATTTTTGAAGTTAAATAAAATTAAACGAGATTTTCGCTAACCGTTTTTCGTGTTTAAATGTAAGTTGAGTGGATTTGAATATGAGTTTTAGAATTTTTTTTTTAAAAAAGAGAAAAGGGCAAAAAGATAATGTGTGGGGGCGGTGCGTAGTAAAAAAAGCGGTGTTTAGTAATCCAGCAAATAAATGAGAAAATTACAAGATAATTTTAATAGCGGAAGATCTTTTCAATAATATGAGGTGTTCAAAATCTTTTCAACAAGTACTGTTTTTCTTTTTACAATTTCTACCTTTTCAATAAGAGAAAAATTAAAAAATATTGAAAAAAGGGAAATAATCCCATAATTACGTGTGTCTATAATTAATTTAGAATAATACTTAATTAAGTTTTTAAACAAAAGTTAGCACTTATTTTCTCATAACTTTCTCAACCAACACGGGTTTTTCAACATCACGATTCATGCTTAACCGCCATTTTTTTCCGTCATCTCCGCCTACCCATCATATTTCATCTTCATATTCTTCTCTTGATCTCTGCAAATTCTTTTTTTTTTATGTCTTATGTATTATTCATGTGTTTGAGAATTTATTGGATTTTGCTATTTTAACTAAAATTTAGGAATGATTGAAAACGATTTCAATTAACATCAATTGAAATCGATTTCAACCGATTTCAACTAGAAATCGATTTCATCTAGAATTCGATTTCAGTTAGAAATCGATTTTAGCTAAAAATCGATTTCATCTAGAAACCAATCTCATCCGATTTAAACTTTATTGAATTGCTTAGTTTTATTGTGATATTGTTGTTATTTTTCTTTCATATTACTTCTACTGCTAATTTTGTTTATGTTGCTGCTGCTGTTGGTTTTTGTTTTTTTTCTTATTGCTGCTGCTATTTTCTACAGCTACTGTTGTTATTGTTTTTAAGTATACTTTTTGTATGCTTTGTGTATATTTTTAGTATACCCTCATATAATTCTTAGTATATTACTCCTTTTTATATGTTAACGCAATTTAAAGATTAAAATGACAAAGTGTATCCAAATTATCTAATTTTAATATTATATCTAGAATATTGTTCTTACGTTTCTCAGCTTGTTATATGTATTGATTATTTCTTTTTTGATTATAATGGTTTGGTCCAATTTTTGAATTTTTACATATTTTGTATATTTGTTATATTTATTGATTTGTTACATGAACTATTATTTTAGATGATTACAATGTTTATACCAATCGAATTTAATATACTTTATATATACTATTATAATACTTTATATATATTATTAGAATACTTATTGGATTTTGTAACACCTTTTGTTTATTTGTAATGATTTCAAACTACTCTCATTTTGATATTTACCTTCTGCATATTTTATGTATACTGTATATTTGATATATGTACTCATTTGTTATATGTACTCATTGTTTTTTTGAAAATAGTGACTATAATGTTCTGATATGTTTTTTGTATGTTATATATATACACTTTAAAGTAGTAATATGTACTAATTGCTATATGAACTGATTCTTTTATTTTAAATAATTATAGTGGTTTGGTATATTTTCTGTATGTTTTAAATATAATGTAATTGCATAATCTGTGATCGATTGATTATAGTTGACATTCAAACAACAGAAGGAACAATCTTGTGTTTTTTCTACTTTTTACAGTTTTATTATATACTTTATGTATATTTTGTTTCTTTCAAATATTAAAATTCTTTATTGGTAGTATCTTGTGTATAGTGTTGTTATATACTTTTTGTATATTTGCTGTGTATTAGTATATTTTGCGTTTTTTTTATTTCCGTTTTCAATGTTTTTGTATACCTTATGTATATTTTCTGTATACTTACCGTGTTTTATTTTTTTCCTTAATGATCAGAAATGGAATAAATAACAGTTATCATCTATAATGGAAAAATCAGCCTATTTTTCCACCTTATACTAGCATCAGGACGACCTAAAAAAGGAAAAATATACAAGGCATCATGGGAGAAAACGAAATCAGTAACATGCGGAAGGTATAGACAACAGGGGCAATAATAATAAGATTTGTAAATATTTTGCCAAAGAAAAACATGTAATAGTTTGATATTATTTTAATTTATAACCTTCCATTATTTTTTTAAATTTTTAGAATTAATATAAGCATTTTGCTCACTGTGTTTATTATACCTTATGTATACTTTATGTATATCCTTCACATGCCTTTTAGGTTTATAATTTCTGGTTACAATATGTTGTATACTTTATGTATACAATATGTATACCAACAATATTTAGTTAAAAAGTTTTTATCAAATTCTTAGCCAAATGAGACATTAAATAACAAACTATACACAAAACCTAACAAAATATAAAAAAGATGCAGGTAAGAAGTCAAAAAGTATACGACTAATATAACAAAATCATTTTCAACATTTTATATAAATTATTTAGCCCAATAAAAGACTTAGCTAGTAGAGTATACAGAAAGAATAGTAAAAGTAGACAAAATATACAACAATAGTTTGAACTGAATTTGAAAGAGCTAATTCTAAAATTTCAAAACAAACATAACTTTCTGTATACTTTAAATATATCAAAATCACAATATTCTTTCTTTATCTCTCTAACTTCTCTCTGTACTGTAAATAAAGTATACACAATTTGTTTAGCATTAAAATTGTAATTTAAAATTAATTAATTTGGATGAACTTTGTCATTTTAATATTTCAATAGCGTTAATATATAAAAATAAATAACATACTAAAATTACATGAGGGTATACTAAAAGTATATAAAAAGTATACTAAAAAAATAACAACAGTAGCAGTAGCTGTAGAAAACAGCAACAACAGTAAGAAAAAACAGAAAACAACAACAGTGGCAACATGAAAAAAACAACAACAATAACATCACAAAAAACTAAGCAATTCTTAAATTTGAAATCGATTGAAATCAATATTTAGCTGAAATCGATTTAAATCGGCTTTGATTGATTTCCAGGAGAAATCAAT
This sequence comes from Mercurialis annua, assembly GCF_937616625.2. Classification (NCBI taxonomy): domain Eukaryota; kingdom Viridiplantae; phylum Streptophyta; class Magnoliopsida; order Malpighiales; family Euphorbiaceae; genus Mercurialis; species Mercurialis annua. Next base: position 31,032,368 of record NC_065577.1, on the reverse strand, counting down.
TTCAATCGCTAAGCGCAACTCAGAAGGATAGTCTAAGTCAAGGATTGTCCAGTGAAAAGAAAACCAATTAAATAATACAACCTCTAAGAGATTAATTGATCCTCAATTTAAAATAATAATAATGCGACTCTTCAAGAAATTAGAGAGAAGAAAATCGTTGTCGATGGTGGCGCAAATTGACAACTTCAGAAAACTGTTAGAGATTAAAAAGAGAAATTAAATTTCGAAACAAACCTCTTCAATATTGATGGTGGCTGTGTTGCCAAAAAAAGGAGAGTAAAAGAGGGAATAAATAAAAACAATATTTTGATTGAATTAGGTCAAATTAAAGAAAAGAGAATAACTGTTACTAAGAAAGTGAGAGAAAATAGAAGAAGAAAGATTAAGTGTTAGATAAGAACTAATGAAGCCTATCAAATGCTGGATCAAATAAAAACAAACCCATTAAATTTTAAAAACAAAATAAAACTTTTACTGCAAACAATTTGTCTTTGAACGAATTGATTAGAACTCTATGTTATAAGATGATAGAAGTGCGAGAAGTGATAGCTGAACATAAAAAGCGATCGATAGCTTAAACACTAAAGATGTGGAGATAATCTCTACGAACGGATGACGCAAGTTTTATGCGATATTAGAAGATTGTTAAACTAACATATCATTTGATTGAATCGTCGGATCGGTTTAATATCGGAATACAATGATCCTAAGAAGGTTGATTAGGAGTTGACCGTTGTGATCGTCGAACGGAAGACTAAGCGACAACTTTCATAAGAATGCTGATGGAGGATTAATACAATTAGAAAGGATCAAACTATCCAACACACTGTGAGAGTATAATAAGTAAGAATGTAAAATATGTAGCAGATGTGGATGGGGTGACATATAGGATTAATAAAGTGAAAGGATGGATTACATATTGCATGGACTATGTTAAGGAGTTGGAAATTCGTGTAACAAGCTGTGCGATTGGGCATTTTAACCAACAAATTAAAGGATAAGGACATGTACACAAAGTATAAGGATGTTACGATGAACAAAGAAAGCAAGACAAAGATGTATAAAAAGGAGTTAAGCTATAATAAGATCAAAGAGAAAGAAAGATATATAGCCAATAAAGACAAAAAGATCCTGAAGTTTGATACCAGAAGTGACGACAAATGAGGAATGTTACAATGGATTAAGTACACGGGTATAGGAATATCTCCCATTGGATATAACTGAGCAAGTGGATAGAAAGATATATAACGAATAAGTTAAAGAAGAAGAATGAATAGTTAAGATTAGAATACCAGGAATGAAGTCGTAATTTAAGGACATTGATCGAAGTTCAAGGTATACTAGTTTGAAAATAAAAAGAGAGCATCGTACCAATAGGCGAAACGATGAGTTTGACACCATGTAGTTTTAAGGTTAAGAGATGCATTAACTGTATCTAGAATAGAATAACAAATGATGACATAGATCGTTTTGGAGTATGGCCAAGAGTTTATTAAGGATTTATAAGTAATTAGAAAAAAAAGAAAGGATACGTGGAACGTTAATGATTGGCATTTCAGTTTTAAAGAGATAGATGGAGTGAGATCAAACATTCTAATGGCAGCGATGTTTGCTTAAGATCCAAAATGTCTCGCGAGATATCTGGGAAATAGACCAGTGACTAGTATGAGGAAGAGATAAAAAAAAGTGTTATGAAGATCAAATATAAGTTTCAACATGGGTTTTACTTGAAGAATCGAAAAGTTTTAAAGGAATGCGATAATAGGAGATTGAAATTAGTCTCACTGACATAACAAATGTCAGTGTTGGATGCATCTCATGAGAATAAGTGAATACAAATGTATTGGATTTTAAAGTGATCCAAAAGAAGCGACGTCTAAGGATTTTATCAACGATTAGAAACGTAACAAAGACATGTGGAATGAGAGAATGACGACAAAGAAGTATATGAAAGGAAGTAATGAGCTGCAATAAGAATGAATCGTGAGTAAAAGAATTTATAAAGAGTTTGAGTACAAGGAAAAGTACAAGAAGAAAACGAAGAATTTTTATAGAAGTTTATAAAAGTCACTTTTATGATGTCAAGCATAAGCTGTCTACGGATTGATAAACCAACGTGGAGCAAATTGTTTTTATAAACACGTGTAATGGGAAAGAGGCAAAGTATCTATCGAAAATGATAGAGAGATGGATAGTCAGATGGACTAGTTAAGTCTAATACCTCAGAACCAAAAAGCTAATAAAGAATCGAACCAGGATTGTTTAAGGATCTACAAGATTAGTAATGATATAACAATATAACAATGTGAAGATTAAGATCAGATTAAAATAAAGTTTCACCAGATAAGAAATGTCTAATGAAAACAATAAGTCACTAAGATAAGAAGCTGTCGAAAGAATATGAAAGAACAACGATACCTCGAGAGGTAGATCAAAGTAGCATGGGGAATACTTGTAGCTATTGACAAGGATAGAATACAAAACTTATCTACGAATTTGGAAATTAGAAACAAAGTCTCAAATGAAGGGAAAGTAATACTAACTAGAGAAATGAATGAAATCAAAGGATCAAGAGACAAGATACATTGTGGAAGATGGATGCTAAACATATCAAGTAATGCTAAGAGTGCATTCAACTTCATGAGATTAAGAAACCACGAAGTATGAAAAAGGAAATGTTAAGTTGAGCTGTACAAGTTTAGGAGAACGTGTACGGGTAAAGCATTACAGATGAATGCTATAAAAAGATCTCCATGGCCCAAGTAAAACCACTTCGACAAGGATGTTGACTTGGATACAAGCATTTAAACGAGTTTGGGTACATACGCGATGTAGTATTTCAAGAGAGATTTGATTCGTGATACAAGACCACGAAATTAGTAAGTCAACGGAGCGAAGAATTGATTTGTAACAAGGACAAAGTATCTTTTCACTCTACGATCAATTAGAGGGAATGTATGTATCATAAGAAGATAGATAACAATAAGATAACAAACATAAGATTAAAAGTAGTGGAGCTACAAGTGAGGCGATTATTGTGGATAAGTAATTTGGGTAATGCAAGTAAGGAACCTTGCTACAGGAAAGTAAGTAAGAAGCCGTCAAGAAATGACGACATATAGAATTTCAAAGAACACGATGGATTGTAAAACAACGATAGTGTATGGTAGTCTCACAAGTCAATGTTATTAGAAAATTGTGATTAAGGTAGTGACATAATAAGGAACGAGATATTAAATAACTTCCAATGAAAGAGCAACCGCGGTATGTCATAAGTGAAACAATTACTTCTAGCAAGTAATTTGAAGTACGCAAACAAGAGAGTCTACTACCACCAAGCTTAACTCGATGACGTCAGATGTAAGGAAAAAGCGATAAGTGTGAAATGCAATGATGGTCACGATATTTGGACGCAACCCTGCTATCGAGAAAGTTCATCAGGATGATAAGTCGAGGACAAGACCTCAAGTCTTTACAAAGGAATGTAATACTTGATGGGTAAAAGTATCAATGGAATAAAGTAAATCAGAAAGATTTATGAAAATTCAAGGACAAATTTTTAAAAGGAGGGAAGAATGTAATACTTCAAATATTTTAAAAATAATTAAGTCGTGCCACGTGTCGTAAATCCCAATGAATTAAGTTAAGACGGATTTAATTTAATAATATCGGGAATTTAGAATAACTTTTATTGAGCGGATTAGCGGGATTGAAGGAAAAGGCTTAGAAAATTTATATAAAATAAATTATAAATCCCGAGGTGATAATTATTTCGCCAAAGTCCGCGAAATATTTTATAGTATTTATGGTAAAAAGTCTTGAGTCAATCGAAGACTGTTTAAAATTTGGATGCGGATACGTTTTGGACTAAATTGCAACTTTTGAAAAGTTCAAGGACCAAAATGTAAATTAACCAATTAAGCCTCGAGAATAGCAATTAAAAGATTATTGATGGAAAATAATAATTTTTGAATCGTATTATTTATTTGGATATAAATAATACACACGTAATTGAATTAAAGCAAATAAATAATCGTTAAGTTAAAATAGAAAGTTTAAAAGAGAATTGGTTTAAGTTAAAGAGATGAAGGATTAAAAAAATACTTTAGCCAAACATATATAAGAAATGGATTAGGAATGAAGGATCCAGAAGTTGATATCAGTAACCATTCCATTTCTCATTTCCTTCGTTGAATTTCTTACGGTTCCGTCGCTCGATCTCCGTTTCTCGTCCGTTTCCGACGTTCTATAACTCGAAACGATCGTATTTCAGTGGCGAGTCACAGTAAGCTTGACGTTTTAACGTTTGGATGGATTAATTTCATTATATATCGAGTTAAAGTTTTAGGCCCCAAAACGATTTTATCGTTTAAACGGTTTTAGAATAGTATTTGGATGTTTTGAGTTTAGATTAAGCGTTTTGGATGCGTTAGGAGCGTTTTTATGTCTATAGCATGTCAGAAAGCCCCGGAAAATGGTTTCCGGGGCCGTGCACAAAAGTGCACGATCATGCACACGAGGTGCACGAATGTGCACCATCAATGGTGCACGAAGGTGCACCTACATATGGTGCACAACTGTGCACCAGCGGGGTGTGCACGAACGTGCACCCCAATGCACAAACGTGCACCTGGATCCTTTCGCCCTATCGTATTGTTTTGAGACCCCGTTCTACATTCGCATATCGAGATGGAAATCGATTGATTATCGATTAATTTGAATCGTAAACATAATGAGGTTAAACGTGAACTCATTTAGAAATGATGTTCGATCCGTAAACGAAATAGATATCGTTTATCCGGATATACGTGAGAAGCACGACGGTTAATGAGTGTAATGTGTCGAGTCTCGAGTCTAGAGTCAATCTTAGAATAGGATGCTGATGTAAGTCAACTGTTTTAAATCGTTTTAGATTCGGCGAGGCAAGAAGCAACTGGACCAGCAGCTCAGGAAGCTTGACGTTTCTGAGCACTGAATTGTTTTTGGATAAGCGTTTTCTGTGAGTTTATATAAGTTTATTTCTAAAGTATTTACTCAAGTAATTATTTTATATTGCTTTTTGTTTAATTTGCATGTTTGTAATGCGAAATCTTTATATGAATTGCATATACGTTTAATTTGAAACCAGTATTGATCCGATGGAACGTGCTACCTATTGAGCGGCAATAGGACTGTGTGATCACCAGTTTTGATTTGATACAGCTGTGAATACGATTAAGAATACGAATTTCAAAGTTGGATATACGAATGCGATACGAGAGTGAACTCGGTTAGAGTAACCTAAGCCCCGTATCTAGTAGGTTGGACCTAACAGTGGGTTGGACCCACCATTGGAATTAAGAGATTTGTCGCGACTGACGTGGTTGAGTGTGAACACTCTCGGGTCGGACTATTGGATGAGTTTTGATTTGGATACATACATTTGCATGTTCGAGGATTAGGGTTTCAATCGGATCTTATACTTGGCTGCATACGAATGGAATGCTATTAATTTTTTTTTGTGTTTATATGAATACATATTAATAAATATATGAACTCACTCAGTATATTCCCATTTACTGACCCCTCACAGTCTTTCCTTTCAGGTAAAAGCATTTTAAAGGATGGACTTCCATTTCTTGTTCCGGAAGTTCACAGTAGTTGAAGTATGTGTCAAAGGATGTATCACTTCATAGCGCTGCAGTAGTCCGCAAATGTCTGTTGAAGTCAAATGGTATATATATAATTAACTTTAAAGAATGATGTTTTCTTCCGTTTGATTTCTTTAACCAATTGCCATGAGTGGAATGGTCACGATTATGACTAGAAACAGGGCAGTGCTGGATATGAGATATCATCCGGTAAGACCCTGTTTTCTAAGAATCATTTGTAATGGTTTTCGGAAAGTAATTCAGATATTTTAATATGTATAATGGTAATATTTAAAAAGGTTTTCTGAAAATGTTTTAATAGAATAATATATTTAATTCGCAAAAAATTCGTAGTGGTTTTAGGCTTGCTACGGGTTCCGGCGTCACAAATACTTTGGCTAATGATTCCAAAACTATGAGCGGCTATATTTTTATTATAGCTGGAGGAGCTGTTTGTTGGAAATCAAAGAAATAGACGATTATGGCCCAATCTATGATGGAGTCAGAAATGATAGCACCTGCTAGTGAAGGAGCAGGATGGCTAAGAAGCTTGCTATATGAGATTTCCTGGAAAGACCGATACTAGCTGTGTTGATCCATTGCGATAGTACCGCAGCTATTACAAATATTGAGAACCGTAATTATAACGGTACAAAACGACAAATACGTCGTAAGGACAACACTGTTAGAGAATTCATCTCAACAAGAGCTGTTAGAGTGGATCATGTACGCACTGATGATAACTTAGCAGATCCTTTGACGAAAGGATTAGCTAAAAAGAAAGTCCATAGAACTTCAAAAGGAATGGGACTATTTGCCTATATAATGAATCATTCATAATGGTAATCCGACCTAACTGACTGGAGATCCCAAGAAATAGGTTCAATGGGTAATAACAAATTATGAATAATATGAGTCAGAACATGCAGTGATAATATACTTTTTTTTTTATCTTTATGAGGCAAAAAGAGTATATATATTCCATATGCATTTTTACTTAATGATATTCATCACCTAATTTCGATCTATTATTCTCTTATGTTTATCATTTTTAAGTTTTGTAGAACCTAATTTATATGAATAAAATATCATAGACAATCATAAATTTTAATTAGAGGTGATAATTAGGTTGGATTGTTTTGGATTCGGGTCATTTCAAACCACTATGAGATGAATTTAGTTATAATAGAAAAATAAATGTTTTTAAATTTTCATCATAATTTATATTTTAACCACTAATATATCACTTTATTTTATAGCATTTTTAACTATATTAATTTTTTTAGAAGATTTTTTTTTAAATATACTATTATATATTTTATTTTTAATTTTATGTTATTTTTAAACATATTTACTGGTCATATCTTTTTTTCTTAACAAAAATACTTTTTTTTTTAAATTTCAAAAATACTTTTTTTTCACTTTTTAATGATTTGTTCTCATTTCATAGATTTTTTCTAGTATTTTTTTTTATTTTTTAGTCGTGTTTTTAGTGTAATTATGATGTTTTTATAGTGTATCTACAATTGTTTTTTGAAACTATGCTGTTTTTATAGTGTATCTATGGTTTATATATAGTATATTTATAGTATTTTTATAGACTATACCATAAAAACACTGCAAATATAACATAAATACTGCAAATACACTATAGATAGACTAAAAAAACACCATAAAAACACCTGAAAATATCATAAATACACCGTAGATATACAAAAACACACTATAACGTAAATACACCATAAAAACACAAATAAATTATGTGTTTAGAAAATTAGTATCATCAAAATAAAAGAATAAATCTATGAATAAGAGAAAGACAAAATAATTATATGAACAATATAAGAATTTTATAAACAAAAAAATAATAGATCTACAATAATCTATTTACAAAAAAAAATCTAAATTATCACAAAAAACCTAAAAAATCAATTTTTTTTAGAAAAATGATATTGAGGAATCCATCTGAACAAACGTGGTGATGAGAAAATCAATGGAAGAATTGCGGTGATGAGAAATTCACCGGAAGAAAAGCGACAATGAGAAATCCACCTGAAGACGCGCGACGGTGAGATGGAAGAAAGCCAAGTGCGGCGTAAGTACAAGAATAGAAGAAAAAGTTGAGAGAAGTAGATGAACGAAAGAGAAGAAAAAAAAAAGAGAAAATTTTAAGAAAAAGAAAAATAGAGAGAGCATACTACGGCTGTGTGTGTACAAATGAACTAAAATGAGTTTAAACTTTGTATGTATAGTAAAATATCTTTATAAATATGTTTGTAAAGAGAATAACGATGAAATTACAAAAAGATGGGTGAAAAATATACAAATAAATTTGAAAATCAAATATTTCAAAAATAATCTCTTTTTTTATTGCAAATTTTACTAATTTAGCTTCTCCATTATTTAGTTACTTCACTTCTAATTCCAACAGCATTCAATTTTTTTCTATCGCACCTTTTAACTATATTGTTTTTATAAAATAATACATAATTTAACTTTCTAATGAGTTAAATTATTGATAAAAATAAAAAATCAGATGTGCGATCTAAAAAAATTATAGTTAACATGTGTTATTAAATAAAGTGATATAATTTAGAGAGATTAAATTATATATTAAGCCTTTGTTAGACCTCATTTGTTTAGGATTGGGTTAATATTATTTAAAAAATAATGAAATTGAGTGGTAATAAATATATAAGAAACATCAATTTTTCATTTATAAAAGAGAAAAGTAAAAAAATTAATAATTCCTTAATTAAATTTGTAATTTGTGATCAAGTTCTTCTTTGTGTTTTATACCTTGTTAATGTGAAAATGGTGGTCTCAGATGGACCCAGTTTGAGTACCTAAATTATGACTAAGCAACATTGATTAGTAACGCTTAATCAGAGAATGAACATAAACAGTGTCCTCATATTCGATGAAATGCCTGAATCAAACTCAAACACAAAACTCAAATGACACTCAAATTGCATAATTAAGAGACATTACAACATTAATTATTTATTTATGAAACATAATCTCAAATGACACTCAAATTACATAATTAATTGATTAATTGCCCTCCTCATTCATTTCTTGCTTCTTTGACACCTTAATGAAATGTCCATTGCCAAACTGTAACATTGGAGTTCTTACAATTTCTCCCGTCTTCACAGTGCTATATCTGTACTTAGTCAGGATAACATGGATAAACACTGCAATAAACACTTTCGAATAATCTGATCCGCCGCAGGGTCTCATTCCCCGACCAAATGGGATATAACTTTTGGACACTTCGTCTGATCCCAAATCCTGCTTGTTAATTCGGGATTAGTTAACTCTTATCGCTGTCGAATCTTTATTTAATTAAAGTTGAAGATAATATATAATACCTTCCATCGCCATGGATTGAAAGCAGTAGGATCTTTATAGTTATTTGGGTTAAAGTGAATAGAAGCAGGAACTATCAGGATTGTCCACCCTTTTGGAATCGTATATCCTTCAAATTTACAGTCATTTAATTAGATCCTGATGAGGTAATAAGTAAAGAAAATAAAAACATGATTACCGTTTATATAAATATCGGCCAGTGTTCTTCTAAACATTCCAGCCGAACCACTCATCCGAAGTACTTCATTAATAACCTGCATAATTTTTCATTACAAACCTGAATAGTGCTAATTAAGTGATTATTCTTAGCTGAAGTTGCCTTACGTTCGTTGTAAAAGTCATGGATTTGTATTCCTTCCATGTCAAACCTGCACTTTCTTTGTTTTCTCTGCTTCGGATAATCTCTTCGTTTTCTTTCTGATAGGATTGTTGATTTCAGAATAATTAAAAAACTATTCGAATAATTTTTAAGATGAAATTGGCGAGTTTCGAGTTATACCAGTAATTCTTCCATGACCAGAGGATGTTCGGACAATAGCTTAATGGCCAAAGTTAGAGATGTCGGAAGTGTCTCAGACGTAGCAAGTAGAAGTGCAAAGATAAGATAACTAACAAGATCATCTGTAAATAACTTATCAGCTTCCATTTGCTGTATCAGACTATCAAGAAAATCCCCTTTCCTTGTTTCAGGAAAAGCTTTTCGCTTCTCCAATGTTTCCTTTATCATCTTCAGTATATTGTTCTTACTCTGAAATTGGACTCAACACATCAGCTTAGAGTTAAATCAAAAATCAAATTCCGAACGGGAATTCTGAAGTTACCTCCAAACACTTGTGAAATGTTGTTCCTGGAATGTTCACAGGAAAAGAAAGTAACCCTTTTGTAAAGTTCATAAATGTATTGTTTAGACTCTCCCCGTTTTTTTCCGTATCATAGGTAAATAACAACTTTGAAGTGAAATCCAATATCACCTGAAAACAAAAGATCGAGTTAATGTAATTTGATCTATGATAAAAGTCAACAACAACTCCTAGACTTTTCTAGAATTACTAATTCTAGAATAATTCTAGAATATATATAATTGAGCCATGTAAGAAAATGTCTAGAACATTTTCCACCGACTTATGATACCTATAAATAGGTTGGTGGCCATATCAATGTAACATATGAGAGAGTAAGAAAATTAAAGTGTGTGAGTGCATTAAGTGTGAGTGTGTGTCACGTGTGCAAGAAGAGTGCAAGTGTGTGTAGTACTATTGTATCATATAGTACTTAATAAAAATTTATTTGTTTAATTTAGTCCTCTAAGTTTCTAACAAGTGGTATCAGAGCCGGACGGTGAGGGACCGGTTCGAGAAAAGGTCGAGCAAACGATCTGAGATCGTGGTACGTTAAAACTCCACAAGCACGTAGTCAGGGACCGTGCAGAGTATTGGTCAGGGACCAAGTGATTTGGTTAGTTAGAGAAATAATCAAAGAAATGGCGGATATTTCAACATCGGTGAGTACCCTTGAAAAACTCAATGCTAATAATTATAGCACATGGAGTACTCGTATGCAATTTTATTTGCTCGGTCAAGATCTTTGGGAGATCGTCGGAGGGAGTGAAACGACACCCCCGACAAGTCAGAATGACCTTAAAAAGTGGAAGGTCAGGGCCGGTAAAGCTTTATATGCTTTATCGATATCAGTGGAGGACGACTTGTTGCAACACGTCAAGGACGCAAAAACGCCCAAAGAGGCGTGGGACACTCTTGCTGGAGTATACACAAGGGGGAGCTCAACGAGAAACCAACAATGATCGACGAGAGGAGACGAGACGACGTACAAATAATCAATATTTCGTTTGTGGCAAACGAGGTCACTATGCTCGCGACTGTTGGTATAGAAAAGTTGAAGGAAATGTGGCATCCACACACCCACAGGTGGAGACCGAGGAGGAGTTAGATTTTCAAGCATCTGCTGCGGTGAGTGATAATATTATTAGTTATGATAATGATTGGATTTTAGACTCCGGATGCTCAAATCATATGAGTGGAGATAAAAAGAAATTTCTAAGCATGTCGGAGTATAAAGGAGAACGAGTCGTAGTTACTGCAAATGATTCGAAGCTACCTATCACTCACGTCGGTAAGACAATGGTAGTGCCTCGATACAACTCCAAAGAAGTACCATTGGAAAATGTGCTTCATGTACCAGGGATGAAGAAGAATCTAATATCGGTGTCGCAACTCACATCTTCGGGAAACTACGTGGTGTTCGGACCCAAAGATGTGAAGGTGTATCAAAATTTGAGATTACCAAATAAGCCATTGATGGAGGGACGAAGGCTGAATTCTGTCTATGTAATGTCCGCTCAAACGGCATATGCAGACAAGATGAGGAAAAATGAGACGGCTGACTTGTGGCATGCACGCCTAGGACACGTGAATTATCACAAGTTAAAGGTGATGATGCAGAAGTCTATACTCAGGGGACTTCCTCAACTAAATGTTCGAGAAGACACTGTATGTGCTGGCTGCCAGTTCGGGAAAGCGCACCAGTTACCATATGAGGATTCCGAGTATAGAGCGAAAGAGCCGCTCGAGCTAGTCCATTCAGATGTATTTGGACCGGTGAAGCATCCATCAATTAGTGGCTTTCGGTATATGATTACTTTCATTGATGATTTATCGAGGTACGTTTGGGTCTATTTCATGAAAGAGAAATCGAAAGCACTACGTAAGTTTATTGAATTTAAGGAGATGATAGAAAAAGAAATTGGAAGAAAAATTCGGTGTCTGCGTACCGATAATGGGAGAGAATATACATCACGTGAGTTTTCAAAATATCTGCAAGACTGCAAAATAAGACGTCAGTTGACCTGTCCAAACACTCCACAACAAAATGGAGTGGCGGAAAGAAAGAATAGACATCTAGCGGAAACATGTAGAAGCATGTTACACGCGAAGAATGTTCCACCTCGATTTTGGGCAGAGTGTATGAAGACATCTGCTCACGTGATCAACAGACTACCGCAAGTGCCGATTGGATCCGTTTCACCCTATGAGAAGCTCAAGAATATAAGACCCACTGTAAGTCACTTTCGAGTTTTTGGATGCGTGTGTTACGTATTCGTGCCTGATCATTTGCGGAGCAAATTTGATAAGAAGGCGTTGAAGTGCATATTTGTGGGTTACGACAATCAAAGAAAAGGGTGGAGGTGTTGTGATCCAAATATAGGAAAATGCTATACTTCGAGGAATGTCATATTCGATGAAACTTCCTCGTGGTGGTCTTCTCAAGGAATAGTGCTTTCTGACTCCAAAGAGATTGAGGAGAGGTTACAAGAAAAATCTCAAGAAGACAAGGTGATCGAGCAGAGTACTCGAGAGGTGGAGTCAAGTGAAGAAAATAGAAGAAGTCAATCCCCGAGAAGGGCTAAATCTCCGTGGCGCACAGGAGTATATCATCGAACGCCGGAAGAAGAACGACCAAGCCAACTTGAAGACGATATTCAAGAAGAGATTCCAGTGGAGCATGAAATACAACTTAGACGAAGCGAAAGACAAAGGAAGCCGAATCCTAAATATGCCAATGTAGCACTTGTCGAAAATGGCAATACGAAAGTGCGTGCAACATTTGAAGAGACGACTTCACGTGAAGAATTAAAGATGGAATACATGAACATTTGAATTCAAAAGGCGAAAGCGACTTGGTTAGGTAAGCGGAAAACATTTCACGGAAGTAGTTGTTGAGGGGGAGTGATAAAAGTCAACAACAACTCCTAGACTTTTCTAGAATTACTAATTCTAGAATAATTCTAGAATATATATAATTGAGCCATGTAAGAAAATGTCTAGAACATTTTCCACCAGACTTATGATACCTATAAATAGGTTGGTGGCCATATCAATGTAACATATGAGAGAGTAAGAAAATTAAAGTGTGTGAGTGCATTAAGTGTGAGTGTGTGTCACGTGTGCAAGAAGAGTGCAAGTGTGTGTAGTACTATTGTATCATATAGTACTTAATAAAAATTTATTTGTTTAATTTAGTCCTCTAAGTTTCTAACAATCTATATCATCAAAATGACTATGTTATTTCCTACGTACCCTGCGACAACAATGTCTTAAGTCGACAGAGCCCTGCTCCGACCATGCTTGCAAGTAGTCGTCAACCACGCCTTCCAATTGAGGAAGAATGTATTCTTTAAGTCTTTCAGGACCAAAATGTTCCGTAATCAATCTCTTGAAAGTCTTATAGATGTGTCCGAAATTAATACCGTCTTTGAAAGGATCATTTTGGCCAAGAAGCTCCGAATAACTATCCAAATACCATAATTCTACCAATTTTCCTTCTTGTTGAAGAATAAAATGATTGAAATCATCGTCTGATGATACAACTAAGGGTCGTCCCGCCAAGCTTGTTTTAAATATTGATCCGTATCTGCAATCATATAAAAATACACATCACTCGAATTTCGGTCGGAACCAATGAAATTTAAAATATAAGCTTACTTTTTGATCCTGCTCTTCACAAAACGAGGCATGTCGAGCGACTTGCTTGGAATAAAGAACTGAATAGTTTCTCCGATGAGCGGAAAACCCATGGAGCCAGGAGGAAGTCTTCCATTACAAGCAGGATTCCGCCACCTGAAAATCCAATGAGCAACGTATGATAATATTATTGCAAATGCAAATACAGAGATACTCATCAGCCACATGTTCATTAAACACAATGGAAATGGCAGTGGGTTATGAATAATGAGAATTGTCCAATTTATTTATACACAAGAACTGATTGAAGTGGTTCCAATATTGTTATTTATAAAATGCGTTAGAGATTTTTCAAATCTGAAAGGATATTAAAATCTTCTCGTGTTCCACTACAATTTTAAAAAATATATTATCTATTCTTTAAAAATAGTCTATCCCGTCAGTTCATGAATGACAGTAGAATTAATATTTTTTTCAAAAAAAATATAAAATATAGTAGAGTTATTAGTGATGTAGTTCATTAAATTTGCTCTATTTCATTGAGAAATTCTTAGGTAGACCGAGTCTATCACGTTATCCGTAAATTAAGCCAATCACGCTATAATACCTCATTAAAAAAAACATATTAAAGGATAGATAATATAAGGATGATATTTATTATCTACCCTTTAAAAAATATATTATCTACCCTTTAAAAAAAGAATTGTCTTTGTCCCATTCTAATTGGAAAGAATATTTATGTACAATTTTTAAAATACTAATATCACTTTACGTGTTTCACATATGTCTCGTAGTGTAACTCGTCAAATTATCAAATAATATTTAAAATAGTAGTTAATTAGAAATAATTTATCTTATTTAATATTTGAAATGATTATTTTAATAATTTAACATTTTCAATTGATCAAATTTTATAATTGTAGAAAATTTAAATAAAAAATATTAAATGCTAATTAAAATAGTAATTAATTTGATGTAATTTATCTTATTTAGAATTCTATATAATTAAAAATAATTAAAATAATTATTATTAAATATTTAAATTAGTCATTTTAATTAATACTCTAGCTAACTTTAATAATTATCTTAACGTAATTGTTTATTTTATTTAAATGCCAGCATATGCTAAGTACTTAAAAGAATTCATCTCCAACAAGCGGAAAATTGATGAGGTGAACACCATGAGCTTAACAAAGGAGTGTAGTTCGTTCATCCAAAACTCGCTACCTAAAAAGGAGAAGGACCATGGAAGCTTCACAATACCATGCACAATTGGCACAACAAACTTTTGTAAGGCACTTTATGATCTTGGTGCTAGTGTTAATTTAATGCCTTTGTCTATGTGTAAAAGTTTAGGTTTGATGCGCAACATGAGGAGTACATCGGTTTCTCTACAATTGGCGGATAAATCAATTGTTGCGGAAGCTCAATCGATTACGCTAGCGAATCACGTATTGTGCTAAATAATTATACCGGAAAATTCCCAGGAAAGAATGGTGGGTCACAGGCGGACCACTTAAGTACCAAACTCCTTAGACAGAATTTCACACGATATAAATAACTTCACAATATATAACTCCAACTAGGCTGAGCGTTAGCTAATAAATAAACAATAAAGAGAACACCAACCTTTTAACGAGGTTCAGCCAGAAATGACCGGCTTACATCCTCGGGCACTGCCCAAAATACTCCACTAATTGTTTGTAACAAAATACAAACTCGAGAGAGAACCAACTAAGCCTTAGGAGTTAATAAGGCTTGTTGTGGGATGAGTTTCAATTGGTAGAGGAGACTCCCTTTTATAGGCTAAGGAAGTCCTCACCCTTCCACTCCTAAGCAATGTGGGATTTCTACACTATATGTATATAGCTCAACAATTACAAGTCCCTTTTCTAAACAATGTGGGACAAGTCTAAAATGAGCCATATCCAACATCAATTACCTTTCCAAATGGTGTATTAGAACACATACTCATCAAGGTAGACAAATTCATCTTTCCCGTTGATTTTATTGTTCTTGACATGAAAGACAATGAAGAAGTTCCTCTCATTCTTGGACGACCATTCCTCATCACAAGCAAAGCTCTAATCGACGTAGAAGGAGGTAAGTTGACCTTAAGGGTAGGTCAAGATGAGGTAGCTTTTGAAATGTCTAAATCATGTCATATTCCTTTGAAAGATGAATCTTGTAAGATGAATCAGGTTGTGAAGGAAGATGAGTCTTTGCATGAGCAATGTATGGATAAAAGTGCTAGTGTTCTACATGATAGTTTTGGGGAATTAAATTCTATTTTATGTTCCCCAAAATTTGAGATTGAACACAAAGAGAATGATGCATGCTTAGATAAAAAATTTGATTTAACTCATAAAATTCATTTCCATTTGATTAAAAAGAAAGAAATTAGTCTTTTGCGTGATTTTAGGAGATATATCGACGAGAAACGCAAGGATAAATTTTCTTTACCATTTATTGATCATTTGTTGGAGAGAATTGCAGGATTTTATAAGCGATTCATCAAGGAGTCATCGGGAGTACCCATGCCATTTTGGCGTATTTTGACCATGGATATCGAGATGAATCATGATGAAGAGATTATAGATCAAATACAAAGAAGAACCACCGAATTCCATATTGAGTATGCCTCTTGATCTTGCTTGCTCTAAAAGGAACCATGGTGATTTGAACTTGGCAAAAGGTTGCCACGCATCAGAAACTATTTTCGACCCCGGATAGAGAAACAAGAAAATAGTCGAGCTAATTGACTATAAACAAGCGCTTTTTGGGAGGTAACCCAAAATTTTATCGCACAAACAACAAAAATGGAGTAAAAGTTCATTCGAGCTAAGTATTCTTTTTCTACCCTTACTTGTTTTTCATTGGAATTTTTTTATTTTTGTTGGGTTTTCATTGAGCACAATGAAAGATTTAAGTGTGGAGGTATTTGAACACTTATTTTGCTTTGTTTTGTTGTTGTTGTGCGTTTTATTTTAGTTTTTTTTATTAGCTCGCTTTTGTTTAGATTATAGATTATATATTTTTTCTATTTTCTATTTTCAATTTTTAGTTTTGCTATTGCTTAGTTTTTGGCTTAGTTTTACTTAGTTTGTTTTTGTCTAAAAAGTAGAAAATTATGAATGTTGAAGCATGATTAAGCATGATGGCATATATTAGCTAATCCCTTATAAATTTGATTTTTTTTTGGTAATTTTGATTATTTAGAATTATTTGATTGGAATCATGAGGTTGATTTTTGTGTTAATGTCATGCATTAGCTTTTGAGCATATTAATTTTTTACAAAAATCTTAATTACTTTTTAATTAAAGAATTAATAAATTATGCAATTTGTATTAAAGTTTTGGATTGTTTAGGTTGTGTGAATTAATTTTGAATTTTCTAAAGACTAGCCACATGATGATTTACTACCAAACCACACTTAAGATTGTGAGGTACTTTGAGCCTAAATGTTATTTTTGTTCTTGAGTGTGCTATTTGCTAATTATTTGTTAGAACTTGCAATTTTAAATCAATTTGAGACCATATGAGATAGGAGATGACATGAATGTGATTTGGGAAATTATAAAAGCTTTTTCTTTCCCACTTAAAAAACTACCCTTTTTTCCCTTAGGATTAACCACATTTGAGCCAAGCTTTTTCTTGATTTTACACACATGTATTCACCTTCAATCCATTCTTTTATTTTTCCCACTTTTGTTAACCGATGAGTTAATAATTTTAAGCAATGATATTGAAAGAAAAACACATGGAGATCACTAAAAAAAATAGCAACAAGGAGATCAAAGAAAAAAATAGAAGAAAGAAATCAAGATCAAAGTTGAGAAAAAGAAAAAAAAAGAGCTTCTAAAAAAATAGAAATATACATAGAGCAAAGAAAAAAAATTGATTTAAGCAAAGTGTTTGATTCCTTGTTTTAAAATTCATGAAAAGTTAGTGAAATTTCTTGTCTTATGAATTATAAAGAAAAATTGTTTAATGTTTTTAACTCATATAACTTCATTATAGCCTTTTTTATCCTACCTTTACCCTATCCCCATTACAACCAAAATTAAAGTTCTGATGATTTGTGTTGTCATTTATTTGCGAGTGGTGGAATTTTGTTTAAATTGCAAGCCTATGGTTCAATTCTTTGCAAGTTAGTGAAGAGTGAAAGTTTTTAACCCCAAACACATGTGTGATTTGAGAGCTACTTGTGAAGAATTGTTTGGTTAGAGATTTGAGTGTGGTTGGAAATTTGAAAATTCTTAATTTAGTTCATTACATCGTGAACATTTCTTTTCATTGATGAAATTGTTTTCTTTATTGTGTTTGATATTAATTCATTAGTAATTTTGTGCTTTTGTGAAAAATTTGTTAGCTTGAGTTGGTGAATGATTATTAAAGCAAATTCAAAGTCATTAGAATTCAAGATATGCTTTCTTTAGTCATTAATATCATTCAATCGGTTTTGTTTGGGATGGTTAATTGTGTTAGATTGTGAAATTATTTTGATTGAAGTAATTGCTTTATTTGAGGACAAGCAAAGAACTAAGTGTGGGAGATTTTGATACGTGAATTGTGTATAGCATTTTTCTAAGTGTAATTGATGATAATACTTCTTATTAGGGAAATTATGCTTGGAAAGGTGTTTATTTTGTAGGTATATCAATTGGATTGAAGCAGGGAGTTTTGGATAGAAGAATCAGATTCGGAAGACATTCTTGAAGAAAAGACATTCCTGAAGAGAATTATTTCTTGAAGCTCTTCGGGAATTCTTGCTAGGCGGGATTCACTTCGACGAAACAATCCTGAAGAGCAAGGAAAGTCTTGAAGAGCGGCAGGAATCCTTACTCCACCGGTTTTACTTCGGCGAAACAGTCCTGAAGAGCAAGGGGAGTCTTGAAGAGCGGAGGGAATTCTTGCTCGGCAAGAATCACTTCGACGAAACAGTCCTGAAGAGCAGTAAAATCCTGAAGAGCTTCAGGACTGTCAGATTTGGATTTTTCCTAATACTAAACAGAATTTGATTCAGACTGAAATTGACTTGCAAGATGCTTCTAGGACTTCTCCTCTATATAAACTTAGCTCATTAGCTTTGTAATCAATCTAGGTTTTTATTATTTTCTATTCTACAAACAATTTGTCTTAGGTTAATTTTGTTTTAGTCCTTAGTTTATTTTCAAGACTTAAATTTCCGAAACTTTGATTCGAAGATTTGTGTTTCGAATAATTCCAGGTTTTTAATTCAAGTATTTTCTTTCATATTATTTAATTATATTTATTATTTTTGAATTATTGATTTCTTCAATTATGTCTAGCTAAATCTTTTAAATCTAGGATATTGTGAGTAGTATGAGTTTAATTCAAATCTGAAGTTTAATATTCTATCTTTCTTTATTCTTGCAATTCTTATTATTAGGATTAAAGGTTGTAATTACTTGATCACCAATTACATGATTAAAAATCGATTTGTGAGTAAAAGTCATTAAAGCAAGTTGATTGGAAAAGATAATAAGAACATAGTTATAAAACATGAGTCCGTCCACTATGTTTGCGTTGCGTGGGATGTGTGGATAACTTTTCTTAATGCTTTGTTTATGATTGTCGGGTTATTTTCTATTGCCCTCTAAGCCGTGACAGTAAGGACGATTCGGAGTAATCAGATCATAAACGATAGGTTAACATCGTCTACGAAATAGGGGGTTAACGAGGTTAGATCTATATGTCATTGTAAAGAATAATTAAAGTTAGGATTGATAGAAATTAGAATAAAGATTTGAAGGATTGCCCATATGAAAACAATATTCTAGGTTTTCTTTTTATCATCGTAGTTCCTTATTTTATTTTCAGTTTTAGTTTAATTAATTAAAAATCAAATCAATCAAATTCGTTAGTTCAAATAATAATTAGTTAACTATTTTGGTATTAAATTCAATTCTTTGTGGGTTCGACTTTTACTTATCATTATATCACTTGATTTATCGACATCGTACACTTGCGATTTTGTGTATCAGTACTCTTTCAATAATAATTATATTTTATAAAGTGACTTCATCCATGTTTTTATAAATAGTATAGATATTGTTAGTGATATGCACTAGGTCAATCATTTTTGACCATATTTTGACTTTATCATTTTGTTATATATTGATTGGCAGTTTTTATCATTTTATATTAATGATTAAAATACTTGAATGGTTAATTCTTTCTAAGGTCATCAAGTATGTGACTTGATAGTAGAACCCTTAGGTTTAATAAAAGAATTATATACCATCTATCCCTAGTCTTAAAAGAACATTGAGACTAGTATGATGTTGACTGATGATTATGTTTTACTAATCATGTATATGAGATATTAAGTCAAATCATAGGTGCTATTTGAGAAATAAGGCACTGGATGACCCACTGTGAGAATACTACATAGATCACTGTCATAAGTAATTCTCATTACAGTTCTATTAGTATAATTCTTTGACCTTGAAATCATCATGGATTTCTACATAGTTATTTCATATTTTGATACAGTCTTACATTATCTTTAACAGGATAATGGAATAGATTGTCATTGGATATGAAAGTAACTATGTGAGAAATGTGAGTGACTGAGAAGGAATTTGTCCCTCATTTATTTGAGTAAGATATCTATGGGCCCCTGGAAGAAGATAGACTGAAGGAAATGCATGGCCATGCTAAATGAATTGATAAAGAGTTATCATTTTCAGTCTACTTAGAGTCAAGAAACTAATGATTGAATATTATAAGGATGACAGGACTATGCCTTATATTCAATCTGGATATCGAGAGACAAAGGGATTAAAATATTATTGTAAATGGTTAAATCGGATTGTCGATATTCGTATAACTTGGGTAGTCATAATGTCTTGCTAGAGGCCACTTATGACTTGTGGGCTGAAATAGGGATTTCGAGCCTACTGCCAATGTTATATGAACCTACAAGGTCGCACACTAAGAACAGGCCCAAAACAGTTATGAGTTGTACAAGCCCAATGTGATTAAGTAATTAATTATTATATATATATATATATATATATATATATATATATAATTCGTAATATATATATTAATAAATATATATATTAATTCGAAATTTAAGGATAAGTGTTTTCCTTAATTTATTATTTTTGGAAGATAATAAATATAGTAATAATATATATGGATGATTATCAAAAAAGGAGTTTTTGATAAATATAAACTTGTAGAATTGCAATGAGATTGAAATTCGAATTTGTCTCAAATCCTAGTCTTGTTGTATCATTATAAATACACATTAAGCAATTGGTTTGAGAATTACGAAATACATTATTCACTAAATCACTAAAATTCGAAATTGCTTGTGAAGTAATAGTGCTAGCACACAAGCACTAGTTTTGGCTAAGGTCTGTTCGTGTGGATACTCGTAGAGGATGCATTCTTTTGGAGGCGTTTCTGATCCGAGGCCAGGTATCACCAAAGTGAACCACCTCCTTCCTTCCTACATTGCTGTTGAATTCGACATACAAGTAAGTATTAATTCTGTAGTTAATCTTATTATTCGAATTACATGGATCTTGGTTTGGGTTTTAGATAAATTTTTGAAATTCCGCTGCGTTATGAACCTAGAAAACCCAACAGATATAATTCATTAAATATAGTATAATTTTATGTTTATATTCTATTGTAACATTCCTATTGATATCTGACACACGTATAGTTTAAAGTCCATTGAGGTACATGTTGTTTTTAGTATACAAGAATGAGGATAAGTAAATGGATAAAAATAAAAAGTGCTGAACCAAGTCCCGTTTGAATTCTAATTTTGAGTATGACAATCAATTTAAAGATCCTAATCATGTTTATTAGTGTGTAGGAACATATAAAATCCATCCCGGGTCGAATCAGAGCTTTCTAGCGAGAATCGAAAAATCGAGATTTCGACAAGTTATAGTAGGTTTTCGCGCCCGAGATGGCTTCAGCATTGCGGGCGCAACAGACCAATCATGGGCGCTATATACTTTATCTCGGGCGCGATAAAAAATCAGCCAAAAACCCCTTAGGGTCTTGACCTTCATCACGGGCGCGACACAATAATCTCGGGCGCGATGAATGTGACCGTTGAAGGTCCAACGGCTCTTTCTGAGTACCCCAACTAGAGGGTGACACCTGGGCTACTCCCATTGGATGAATTTCTTATATTTGTATATTGCGGGCGCGATGTAAGGGATCTTGGGCGCGTTAGAAGAAATTTCAGCAAAAAGTTGTCCTTTATCTAGAAGTTTCATGGGAAGGTTGTTGGAGTTATATATACCGCTTCTCTACCACATTTATGTGGTTAGATACTTTATCAAAAATCAAAGCTTACAAGCATTCAATTTCGTATTTCTAAATATTTATTGTGCATCAATTTGTATTGATTGCTTTCCTTTTTTTTTGTTGATTATCATCATTTAGTGTTTGTGGGTTTGTGATCAGCCTTGGAAAATCACATTTTAAGTTTGAGATTAGCTTTAGAAAATCTCTTTGTTATAGTTATTGTTAAGCTTTAAAACACATATTTTAGTTGATTGTCAAAATCTCAATCTTTGATTGAGTAGTGGAGTAGGATCGACTTGTGATCCGAACCACTCTAAATTCTTTGTGTCATCTTCTTTCTCTTAAACTCCTTTTAATTTTTAAATACCTTATTTACTCCCCCTCCAAGGTAGCATTTAGGATTTCAATTGGTATCAAAGCTAGATTACTCATCTTATTGCTTAATTGCGAGTTCTTCGATCCAAATGTCTATCGAAAACTTCACTGATACTCTTCGTCCTTTCTTTGATGGAACATATAATCCTAATTGGAAATTTCATATGGAAAACTATCTTGATATGGATAATGTGAACTTATAGAATATGGTTCTTGATGGTTATGTAGCTCCTGCTCAAGAAAAGGAAAGTGTTGCTATACCTTGGCTAAGAAAAGAGGGGACCAAGGATCATGTTCTAGCTAATGCTCTCAACCAAAAGGCTATTTGTGTGACCTTTTTTTAGAATTACCATGAAAGAGCGGTTCAAGTCAAGAACAAGAAGATTGAGCTTCTCATTGGAGAATATGAAGGGTTCAAGAACAAGCCAAATGCAAATGTCACCGACACCGCCAATAGACTTCTTGGCATCACTACCAATCTCAAGAAGCTTGGTAACCATTATACTCTTGGTGAAATCAATGACAAAATTCTTCATTCACTGCCTCTCCTAGATTGGCAACCAAAGATAACCGTCATTGAAGAAGCTCATGACTTGAAGAAGTTGAGAACCGATGAGCTTATCGAAAATCTGCTTCTTCATGAGATGACTTACATGAAGAGCATCCAAGAGTTGAAGAAAGTTTAAGAAGACAACACTAAGGGAATTTTTTTAAAGGCTAAAACAATTGAAAGCAAGGTTGAAGAGGAGCTCAATATGAGTGATGAAGAAGATGATGGAGAAATAATGTTATTGTCTAAGAAAGTTAGGGAATGAAAGACAAGAAAGAAGTCTCAAGCTCAAAGATATGAGCAAAAAGGTGAGTCTTCAAATTTTAAGAGATCATCCAACTCTAAGAAAGAGACTCCTACTCCTAGAAGGGATGTCACTTGCTATGGTTGTGGCAAACCGGATCATACTAGACCAAAATGCCGGCAAGGGTCAAAGAAATCCTTTCATGATGATAAAAAGATATTTGTGACTACTTGGGATGATGAAAATGAGTGGCTATCTGATGAAGAGTGCAAATAAGAGGCAAGAGCAATCTGTTCTTCATGGCTCTAGTTGATGAGTCTCTAACCGAGAGGAGTAATCTACCCTTTCATTCTTAGGAGGGTATAGGCTTAGAGTCTCATGATAAATCTAGTGATATTGTTGTTATGAAAAATGATAAGAATTAATATTTATTCATAAAAACTACAAAACACGAAAATCTAACTATATAAGCTCTTATTTTAAGCACAAGTGCTACAAACTAGCGAATAAATGCTATGAAAACTGCATAAAATAATAGCTTATCAACTAGGTATTTATGCTTTGATTCATTCATTGAAATTTCTGCTTTTGTTGTTGCTCCGTTTCTCTACCATTCCTTGCTTGTTGACGCTGTTTTTCTTCCATTTGTACTTCATGTTCATATGACTCTTGGGATTTTATCTGTTTTGATGGCTCGTTTCATCTATTTTTGGGGTGTGTTTTAGGTTTTGTGCTTTTTGTGAGCTAAAACCAAAACAAGCCTCGAAAATGGCTGGAACGGCCATTCCTTTCTTGTTTTGTCTTTCTAGGTTTCTTTCCCCCTTTTTCTTCTTTTCCTGCATGAATTTTCTTGGTCTTTCTTTCTTCTTATTTATAGCGTCTTTAGGTAATGCGCTACAACTGTCTTGTCTTTTTGAATTCTCCTTTTTTCTTGCGTGCCGTGATCCTATTACTTTATCGTTTTTTGACGGTTGGGTTGTTCATGCTTCCTTGTTTCTAGCATTGGCAATAGTTGTGGTTACTTTATTGTTTTTTATTACATCTTCTTTTGTCCCTTTTGCCCTTCTATTTTCCCCTTTTTACCTTTCAAGGAAAGACTATAAATGAACAAAGGATCATTTTACCCCCTAAACTTGGCACAAAGTATCAAAAATATCCAAAACTCGAAAACCAGATCACTTTTATCCTGAACTTGGCAAACCTTGATCAAACCCCCACCCCCTATGCTGACGTGGCACCTTAATTGCAAAGTGGATTTCTAATTAATCATAATTTACTCTAATTAATTATACTTAAATACTAATTAAACATAATTAAATCCTAATTAATCTAGGGATCTTTTTAAACATTTTTCAATTTTTTTTATTCTGGCGAGGAGGAGGAGCCTCCTTGCCAGAGAAGATGAGCTGTTGCTCCTCATCTCAAAGGAGCAACAGCTCCTCGGAGCTCTGCTCTTCAAGGAGTGATCTGAACAGACCTAGTGGGTCTATTCATTCATAGAAGATGAATAGACCCATCAGATCCGTTTCGAGATTTTCGATTTTTTATTTCAAAAAAGTAATATGTTTTCTTATGTATAAAAAATATATTTTTACGGTTTTTAATTATTGATATTTATATAAATTTAATAAAAAATTAATTTTTTTTGTTAAAATATAAAATTTGGGGGATTAATTTTTTATTTTAAGTTTTAAATTAAAGAGATTAAATTATTTTTTAAAAAAATTATTAGGTATTAATTTAAAATGTTAAAAAAATTAGGACTAGTTTAAACTTTTTTTATCAAAAATCACCTTAAAAAAACCCCCTTAAAACTGGAGAGTGTGTCTCACTCTCTTGGGTGAGAGTAGGGAAGTTTTTTTTTACCAAATTTGCCAAGTTCGGAGTAGAAGTGATCCTTTTTTTCTATTTTGGACTTTTTGATACTTTGTGCCAAGTTGATGGGGTAAAATGATCCTTTGTTCGGCTATAAATACACCCTTCTTCCGTTATTTTCTTTTTTACTTCTTTTGGTATTTTCTCTTCGATTTTTCCTCCTCTTTTTTCATCGTTTTTCTTCTACTTCTAGTTTCTTTTCGCAAGGATGGTGAAGAACATCTTTGATGCTTTGGATGCTGGTATGTTGAGTGACGACAAGATGACGGTTATGCCGAGTCTTCCCCTTCTTGACCGCTTGTCCACTACTTTTACTATTCTTCTATCTGACAACAAAGATGCGGTTATCGTTGTCTCTGATGATCCTCCCGCCCTTATGGCTGCTGCTTCCTTGGCCTCTCTTCCTACCGTCACGCCTGCTGTGTCTTTGCCCGGGGCTATATCATCGGTTACTACTGAATCTGTGTCGGTTGTGGTGGTATCGTCTTCGGCGCTTGTGTCGTTGGCCTCTCTCCCTTCAGTTTCTGTTGATGGGACAAGGAAACATTCTGCTTTTGGTTCTCCTAATTCCTATGCTGAACCGGTTTCTTACCCTCGTCGGGATGTTCCTTGTTCGACTTTTATTTCCAAGGGTTGCATAGTTGACCAAGATTGTTTCATTCTTCCCAAAGGTTTCTTTTGGATTCAAATCATATCCGCAATTCTTTATCTGCATACCTTCGTTTGTCGGTTTCCTTGCAGGTCCCTGGAAGGGGAGGTGCTTCGTCTCTGTATGTTAGCACATTGCAACTGTTGGACGATGCGGGTGAGTTCTCATTCTGATATGAACGCTCAGTTTGACCAGATGTCCGTGGTGCTGAAGAAGATCCATGACTTGAGTCGTTGCCAGGCGGCGGAGATTGACTCTTTGAAGGCTTCAAATGAATCTTTGAAGGTCAATCTTCGTGAAAAGACGGTGATTGCTTCTTCCCTAGAGAAGAAACTCGACCAACAAGGGAAGCATATTGAGGGGTTGCAAAATTCTTCTCAGGAGCAGGAGAACCGTCTTGTAGATTTGGAGGCCTTTTTGAATAACGTTTGCTTGGATAGGGCATATGTGGTTACCAAACGTGACCGTTTGGAGTTGCTCTGCTAGTCCTTGGAGAATCAGCTGGATGAAGCTACCGAGGTGGTTCCCCTAATGTTCCAGTATTATCGTCGGTTCATTCACTCTTCCATTTTGAAGAACTATCCATCCGTGGATCTCTCCTTTCTTTATGTTGACTTGGCCCGTTTTAGGAGCCAGTGCCTTTCTGCTTTGTCGGCTCAAAGGTCTGTTGTTAACCCTTCCACTGCTGCTTCTTCATCTTCTATCGGTGTTCCTCTTTTTTCCTCTCATGTTCATGGTCTTTTCCCTCTCTCGCCGATGCCTATGGGACCCTTTGTCTGATTCTCCGCTGGTGGCGGCTAGTTCATTGCCTTTGCGTGATGGTGGTGCTTAAGTCTGTATTGTTGTTTTTTATTGTTTGTACTTTTACCAGGGCTGTGTGGCCTCTGTCTGTGTCATACACACAAATCTTTTACAATAACATCTTTATCACGTAGTGTTGCTTATGATTGTTTGTTTGTTTTGAGCTTTCCTCTTTTCTTCCTGCTTGGCTTTTTCTTGTATGTTTTATGTTTGATTAGCCCTTGCTTTGTGGGATACTTGTACCTTCTTTTTCTTGCCGTTGCTTTATAAGATGTATGTTTTTTGTTTGATTGTCGCTTTTTGAGATATGTATCTCTGTTGTTTGGTCGTTGCCTTATGAGATATGTATCTATGTTGTTTGGTCGTTTCCTTGTGAGATATATATCTCTTTTGTTTGACCATTGCCTTGTGAGATATGTATCTCTTTTGTTTGGATGTTGCCTTGTGAGATATGTATCTCTTTTGTTTGGTCGTTGCCTTATGAGATATGTATTTCTTTTGTTTGGTCGTTTCCGTATGAGATATGTATCTCTTATGTTTGACTGTTTTCTTATGAGATATGTATCTCTTTTGTTTGTTCGTTGCCTTATGAGATATGTATCTCTTTTGTTTGGCCGTTACCTTATGAGATGTGTATCTCTATTGTTTGGTCGTTTCCTTATGAGATATGTATCTCTATTGTTTGGCCGTTTCCTTATGAGATATGTATCTCTTTTGTTGCTTGTTTGTGCGGGTTTGATCGCCACCCTCTCTTGTTGTCGTCTTTTGTTTGTTTGTTTTTCTTATTCATTTCTTAAAACTTTGATTGTATTAAAATTTGCATGTGTAAAAAATGAAGGCTATTATCATCAGCGTTTGGCCTTCGGTCTTCTATTCTTTCCTTTTTGCGCGTCGTTCACTCTTCTGCTTCCTTCATGGCTATTGTGTAACACCTTGATGCGACCTCTTGATCTCCATTGACATTGATGGTCCCTCCTATGGTTGGTATTTTCATCACCAAAAAGAGGATGCTTGTGATGGCTCCCGAGTCCTATAGCAATGGTCTACCTAAGATTCCGTTGTAAGCCAGCGGCATATCCACGATTGAGAACAACATTTTTATTTCTCTTATTTCTTTTCCTACTCTTCCGAACTCTGTCACCAGCTCCGCCAGGCCTTTGGGTTGAATAGGCGTTCCTCCGAGTCCTACTATAGGTGTTGGGCAATGTATGAGCTTCGTAAGTTTGCCTCCTATTCCTTCGTACGCCTCCCAAGTCATCAGATTCACTGTGCTTCCTTAATCTACCAGTAGCTTCATGATGAGGAAGTTGTTGATGATTGCTTTTATCACCAAGGCGTCGTTGTGTGGTCCTTTTACGTGCGTCCCCTCTTCTGCGGAGAAGGTAATGATCTTCACCGTGTTTGGCTCTCCCCTTGCGTTCTTTCCTCCTACAATGACATTGATGACCTAAGCGATTTCCTTCTTCCTTCCCCTTTTTTGTCCTTCTTTTCTTCTTTTTTTGGTTATTTCCTTCTACTGCTCCTTCTCCTCCTTGTGACTTGTGAACTTCCTCAGTGACTCGGACTCTATCAACATTTCTATCTCCTTCTTTAAGTCGTAGCACTCTTCCATGTCGTGCCCATAGTCCTCGTGGAATTTGTAGTACCAGTTCTCATCTCTTGTTCCAGTTATGTGGATCATCTTTCGGGGCCAGGTCATAGGCGTTCGGTTCTCCTTGACCCACATCAGCACGTTAGCCCTTGGTGTGTTCAGTGGGGTGAATGTCTCTGCCTTGTCGCCATATCTGCTTGATCGGTATTCATTGAGGTACCAGCTCTCGTTCCTCTAATGGCTGGAGTCTTCGTATTGTATGTACACGCCGATGCTCCGATGACTCGCGTTGTAGTCTTTTTGGGAGTTGGATGATTGCCTTTGGGAGGTGCCTCACTTTCTTTCTTCCTTTTTTGGTGTGTCGTTATTCTTCTGCCTTCTGCCGTCATCAACGTTTATGCATTTTTGGGCCACCATTCTTGGTAAGTCTTGGGCTTTTTTGAGCTCAGGTTGTTTCCCAGTATTCTCATTCGTGTGCCTTTCTTGAGAGCTTGTACCACCGTATCGTTGTTCAGATCTTCGATCTTCATTGCTTCGTTGTTGAATCTTTCTATGTATGCTCTCTTAGAGTCGAAGTTGAAGTTGGACTAAAATATTCTGAGAATCTTTGATCTTCGTACGCCATCGTGGATTTCTGGCAAAACGCGTTTGTTATGAGGTAATAGGCGGTACCGAATACTAGGGAGTTCGGTATCAGATGTCTCTAGCCGGATCCTCTTAGATCGCTGACTCATTATCAGGAAGGGTATGTTCAGGGATTCGGTAACGATAATTGGGTGAGTCTTCCGATCCTTCTCTATGGTGAGACTCGATGTGCCTCGGTGTTCTATTAGATATTCTGGAAGTCGGTTTTCATCATTAATTAAATACAACCACAAATTAGAGGAATCAAATTGTAACTTAATTCCATTATTATATTCAAAAAGTGAAACAATGAAGAAGAAAATCTTTCACCATTTTTGATGACAGAAGAGGAATGAGAATCACCTAAATATATTTAGGTGAATTTTTTGGATGTTTGACGCATATCTAAGTATACAAGTATTTAGAACTATTTATAAACTTTTATGCGCCATTTACATCTTCCATGTTGTTTACGTTTAGTGCATCACAAACAGTTCTGTTATCATATGACGGTATGATGCCGTGGTCAACATTAAGACATTCGTAGCTTTTTCTTTATAAAGTTTATCTTTTTTCATAATTTTTCAGATCTTCTTTTATAGATTTTTATAAAATTTTAACATATTTATCATTTATGGGACTCTAAGCCAACACCCTCCCTCCTAACCAGTTAGAGGTAGGAATTCATTGGTGTACTATATCTATTGTTTGAAGCTTCTATTCAAATTAGAATCGAATAAAATTTGTTAGGACAATAAAGTTATTTCATAATTTTTTTAGAGCTGCTCTATATTCAAATTCGACACCTCATTAAAAAAAAAAAAATTAGTCGTCCTTATTCGACGTTTATTCCAGGTGCTTTTAAAAATACAAAAAATAAGAGTTGCAAGCAATTAGTCACTCTCAAACGTCAACGATCCGTTTCTTTTTTTAAAGCAATTATTGCTTTGATCTAATTCAGAGACACGTACTTTAATTAATTTACAAGTAAGAGTTGCAACTTGCAAAGTAATTAAATTGCACAACCCACCTTATTTAGTATTTTTAAATCTAACTACGAGTAATATTTAAAATTTTCTACATTAATTCAAATGGCCTCATTTCATCACTCTAATCAGGGTTTTTGACGTTATTGTGCCTCTATTATATTGATATTTTAATATTCGTCCCTATTAGTAAAATAATAGGCCTAATTATTTAAAAAAACCCCACCTTTTGATATTTTTTTGTTTATACCCTCACCTAAAAAGAAGTTCATTTGTACCCTTTTTTTGATTTTTCATTTTCGTCTCTACCCTAATGAGCTAATTTGACCTCTTTTTATTTAGTCTAATATTCAAAATGTTCCTTTATATTTAGCTTATATTCTAATTAAATATTAATATTATTAAATATTTATAATATTTTCATCATTTAATTAATTTAATTGTCAAAAATTTAAATTTTAGGTTAGAGATGAAAATGAAAAAATAAAAAAAAAAGGTACAAATAACTTTGGACTGAAAAACCCTCCACCTTTCAATCCCCCTTCATTTGCACCCTCACCTTTCAAAATCTCCAATTTTACCCAAATTATCACCTTTCATTTTTAATTGCACCCTATAAGTATTAAATTGAGCTTTTGTCACTAGAAAAAAGTTGAAATCGATACTTTATATTTTAATTCATGTTCTAAATAGTCCTTAATGTTTGAATTTCAACAACAAAACCATATTTAAAGATATTTTTAATAGATTTTTATTTTATATAAAAAAATTAACTTTTGAAATTTTAAGAAATATGGTTTTATTGTTGAAATTTAAACATTAAGGACTATTTGGAATATGAATTAAAATATAAATTATCGATTTGAACTTTTTTATAGTGAAAAAGGGTTAATTTAATACTTTTAGGGTGCAATTGAAAATGAAAGATGAGAATTTGGGTAAAAATGGAGATTTTGAAAGGTGAGGGTGCAAACGAAGAGAGGTTGAAAGGTGGAGGGTTTTTCAGGGGATTAGCCATACACTTTTTCCTAAGTGAGGGTATAAACGAAAAAATGTTATAAGGTGGGTTTCTTTTTAAGTAATTAGGCCTAAAATAATATTATTTTCTCTCTCCTGAAAATGGAATTTAAATCCTAAATTTTATATAAAAGATCTATTTAGCTCCATAACTCTAAAATATGAACAAAATAAAAAGTTCCTTATTAAATAATTTAACCAAAGAAGATATAGAATTAATTAAACAATTAAAAAACATTAAAACAACTAATATGAATGGTAGACAATATATACAAAATATAATAATGCAATTAAGTCCAAGTGCAAATGAAATTATAAATTTATTATGTGAAACAGAAAATA
The DNA here is from genome assembly GCF_937616625.2 of Mercurialis annua. Lineage (NCBI taxonomy): Eukaryota > Viridiplantae > Streptophyta > Magnoliopsida > Malpighiales > Euphorbiaceae > Mercurialis > Mercurialis annua. The sequence continues at coordinate 31,001,529 of NC_065577.1, read as the reverse complement.
TAGATCATTTAAAATTGATAATAAATAAAATTTATAGACAATTAGAATTGAATGAAATAAATGATCAATTATCATTATTAGAAGATAGATTGACAAACATAGAACAAATGATAAATTTTATAGCAAAACGTATGAGATATAATGATTAATAAGATAAATGGAAGAAATAGGCGATACACAAAGTTTTACAATTGATAAACAATTCAAACAAATAAATAATAATTTAAACATTGTAAATCAAAATATTAAAACTATGAACCTTATAGTTTTGTAGATACATTATATGATGAAGATGAAGGATACAATAGTGGAAATCTAACTTTCCACTAAGCGCTTTTAAGCTAATAAAAATTGACAAACCACATAATGATGAGAAAAATTAGATAAAATATTTTAGCTATTAGAAAGTATAAAAGAAAAAGTCGAAGTTCTTGAATATAGAATAGAAAATTAGAAAGAAGAAAAGAAAGTAAAGAACTTATGCATGAAGTATTAACTATAAAAACCCAAATGCTAACTCTAGAACAAGGATTAAAATTATATAAAAATAATGAAATCGAAGAAAAATAATTATTAGATTTAAGTCAAAAAATTGAAAATTTAAATATAAATATTAATCCAACATCTGTTCCACTAAAATATAAAAACGATGATATATCTATAACACTTAATAGAGAAGAAGAAGAAATGATAAAGGGAATATAGATATGAGAGATTATGACAATATGAAGAGAAAAGTTCACAGAGAAAGATTCTTTAATAATAACTTAAAATTTATTAAGAAAACTGAAACAGAACCCATATATCTAAATGGAGTATGGTTAGACTTAGACTGTCCAAAAGATATACAAAAACCTATAGATGAATGGTTAAAAATGAACAATATATCTATAATAACAAATGGATATAGTCTAGAAAAAACATACAACTTTCTGATCAACACCTTTAAAAAAAAATCAAGAATTATGGTAGAATTCAATTATACAGTTAGATAGACAAAGAATAAAATATGGAATTCAAAATGGAAAAATTCTAAGTTGATTTACTGCTAATGAAAATATAAAAAGAATAATGCATAGATTAGAAGTCGTAGTTAAGACTGAATTTGTGGGAGGAAATTCGTTTAATGAACGAGAAAATCTTATGCAATTAGGACAACAATACCTATGGAAATTACAAAATTTAACGATATGTAATATGTGTTTTCTATCACAATATACATGTGAATTTAATAAATATTATTATAATATATCTAAATCTGGATAGTATCAGCAGAAGAAACCAAACTATTAAGATAAATCATGTATGTAACCAAGTTACCTAAACTTTGGGGATTATTATTATTTAAGAAAACACAAATAAAACCGGAATTAAGTGAAGAAACCTTAGGAACATATCAAGGGTATGTCCAAATAAGAATAAATGAAATGCATAACCAAGCATATGAAATAAGAAGGACAAGGAAAGCAACAAAAAATGGATTATGTTGCCCAGCAATATCTGAACCAAATAAATGGGGATGCTCTAGTAGTAAAAGGACAGAAAAACAAATAGAAAATATTATAAACATAGTTTTAGAAGATTTTATAAAAGAAAATACAAGCACTATAATAAAAATGATTATGAACAAAAGAAACTATTTAGAAAAATAAAAACATTTAGTTAAAAAAAATCCTAAAGAATGTACATGTTGGATATGTAAAGAAAAAGGACATTTTGCTAATAGATGCCCTATAAGAGGAAAACAAAAAAATCATAAAGCATATAGAATATATGAGAAGCTAGTTGAACAAGATTATGAACCAATTGAATTTAGTAATTTTTCAAAAAATGAAACAATTAATAAATTAGAATCTCAATATGATTCCGATAACATAAGTAATACAGAATCTGAAACAGAAAGTGATAGTGATGGCTACTGAATCTGAGGAATTAGTAGATAATAATGATATATTTAGCTATATATACTCAAGCATTTGATGAGGAAAAATTTAGTCAATTAAATAACCACGATTTAAATATAAAAATAGAAGATATATTTAAAAAAAAAAGTATAATAGAGTCTTAAAGGCAACTTATATAGCTAAACATTACGAGTCAGCCGTAAATTTGAAACTAGTGGAAAATATTTGAAATTTGTTTGAAACTGTTGGAAACTGCTTTTAGATAAAAGTGTTTTAGACACTGTTTAAAGCCATTATATAAACGTTTTGTTTTTGAAATAGATGCAAAACTGTGTTTCGTAAGACTTTTAGAAACTGTTTGAAATTGTTTTTAAAAGATTTTTAATTAGAAAAAATAAATAAATTAATAGTTTATCGTTTTTTCTTTTTTTTGGAGAAAATTCTGAATTTGAAGCAGAACTTGAAGCAATTTAGTTACGAATATAAAATTCAAGCGGATTCAAACCTAGAATTGAAATTTGCTATTAATTTTCAAAAAATAATTATAGAATTAGAGCAATCAATTTGTTGAATTGTTATAAACTGTAGAATTTGAATAGAAATTATAATGAATTGAAGTTAGTTTTCCTTGAATTAGCTGAAAAAGAAGAAAAAAAATTTGTTAAATCTCAACCACGCGAAATAAATATGGAGTAAAAATAAGTCGTATGGTAAGAAAGTAAACAGGTAATGCGGATAAGGTATGAAAATCGAGTTGAGGAATGGGAGTTAAAAAATACAATTTCTCCTTATTATGTATTTTTCTAAAATCCGCGTTAATAATAGTGAAATTTCCCACAACACCTTCTTTTGAAATTTAATTACTACTGTATTTAAATTTGGAGCCCTTTTCATCTCATATCTTTTTTATTTCAAAAATATAGTTTTTACCTTTTTCGATCGAGACAGGCATGTCTCGATCGAGATTTTTTTTATAGTGTGTTTTATGGTGTTTTATGGTGTTTTACAAGAATAAAGCAATGTTTCGATCGAGATCCGTATGTCTCGAATAAAACATGAATTAAAAAAATATTTTTTGAAATTATTTTCTTAAGATGGGTACCGAATGAAATTAGCAAAACATGATCGAAAAATGTTATAAATACATTTTAAAAGTAGGATATTTTAAAAATAATTTCTTATGGATATATGTCAACTCTTGAAAATATGGTGAAACACAATTTATTCAATCGGATCAACCGAAAAACAGGTTGCCCCGCCAATTAGCCACCGGCTCATTTTGTAGAATACTAGCTATAGATAGATATATAATGTTTTGCATATATTAAATTAGAGAACAACTGATACATGTACAGCCATTTGGTATAATAAATAATTTGGTTTTTTATATGAAATACTTCTTTTTACTACATTTACATTTTTTTTAAATCTTTACATTTCATACCAAAATTTATTTATACTTTTTTTCTTTCTAAAACTTTACTTTCTATTCTAACTGATGGATACTGCCTTCTGAACCGGTGAATGAGACCTGCAAAACAGGGTAGAAGCTAACCGAACGATGGTTGTCCGATTAACTCTCCGATGCTAAAGTCAGTTTAGAGTTTTGATCAGCGTTTTGAGTATATAATGTAGTTGTGATTATAGGCATACCTCATGCTCCTTTTATAGTAGATGAATATATACCTTGTAGAATCATAGTAGGCAAGTGAATCCTACTTTGTAGGGATCGAGTTACTTTGTAGAGATTCACCCTGATTTGTCGTGATCTACCTTATTCAGACATGAGTCCTATTTAGGAACGTCTTCCTAAATAATCTCGTCTTCCTAAGATAGAGCTTATCTTTCCATGTTTGGAGATTGTGTCCAAATGGAAAGATACTTTTAGATATGGCGATCGACCCGAATCCCGGATTAACGCGCTTTGGGCGGATCCTACGGGATTCGGTCTTCGTCGATATGTTGGCGAATCTCAAGGGATTCGGCGCCTTCTTCATATATTCGGGTCTTTATTGGGAGTCCGGTATCACCTGAGAACGGATCTCCTGTAACTCGTCTCCATTGTAACTATCGTAGGATTCGGTATCCATCACTAACTGTTATAATATTTTTTTATTATTTTTAATTTTTTTCATCATTGTATTTCTACACTTAATATTTGTCATATATTTAATTTTTAGAACTTTTTATTTTTTTTTTATTTTTTTTACTTTTTTTTGGATTTTGACTTTTTTAATTGTTGACGTTTTTCGTCAGTTTTAATATTAACATAATATCAATAAAATATCAACAATATTTAATAAATTGAGTAATATTAATTTTTGATAAACTAACCAATTTAAACTAACCAATTTAAATTTTAAATCTATTTTTACACTAATTTTTATTTTTTCAATATTGTTTTAATATAATTTTAATTTTATTTTATTTTATTTCACGTATAATATGGTCTTCTCTATTAATGCTAAAATCAACAAAATATCAACATTAAATCATCACTATAACATTATCATAATTCAACATTACAATTTTTTTTTCACTAATACTAAAATTAACAAAAAAAAAAACAATCGAAAATCAACACAACATCAATATAATATCAACATTATAACATTACAATAATTCAATATCACAATATCAACACTATAAATTAAAATAATTCAACATGATCACCGATGCTAAAATCAATAAAAAAATCAACAAAAAACCAATCACAAAATCAACACCTCTTTCCCCATTTATACATATGGCCATCACCACCCTCTTTCACCATTTATACACATGACATTCAAATTTATCACCGAGCTTGCCTGAATTTGAAACCATGCCAAATTTGACAAAAGACCTTTGGCATGAACAACATCCACAATAAGCTTCCAAGCCTCATTTATTCTTTGGTCGAAATGCCAAGAGTATAAGGATACCTACAATCAATGAAAAGAACCCACAATATTATCACAAACCAAAAATCACAATCTTGAGCATGAAAAAGCCAATTAGATAGATAACAGTACAATAAAAGTTACGCTTGAGCAGTATCAGAAACTCTACTGGCTTCACATATAAGAAGACCCCTTTTAGTATGGTCTCTGCCTATTTAATGGTGATAATATAACTCTAAACAAAATTAATATAAAACAGCAAATTAATTTCTTTAGATAGATGGAATTATGAAAATACAAAATGTGGGTACTGAGTAAAAATATTTACCTATGAGAAAGATTGAAATTGCCCAACTTATAAAGGGTGAGAAGAGGATTAATATCAGATTGAACAGACATGGCAGTGTTTGTTAAAAGGCATGGAATTGATTATAATGGAAAGAAGCTATTTTAAGATCCAAGAAGGAAGAATAATTGGGTGCTGTAATAACCCGTGTATTTTTCGATAATTTCCGACGAGCTTTCGGTGATGTTTCGATGTTAATTTAAGTATTGGTAGTTCGTTTCGTGTTGGGTTGAGGTTGGGTTAATTATTTTTGGACCCAAGAAACCGAACCTAATCCTTCGGCCCAAGAGAATTGGCTTAACACAGGTCTCGAACGAGACCTGTGTTGAAAATCATTGTTCTCGTTCGAGAACTTAGTTCTCGAACGAGAACAAGAAGGATTTTTCTGGTCTCGTACGAGACCAGCTATATGCAGCAGGGAGGGACTTTTTGGGCATCATTTTTTCTATTTTAGAATCACTTTAAAAACGTAACTTTTAACCTAATCTCTTCTCCATATTACAAACAAACCCTAGCCCCCATTCCCTTGCTCATTCTCTGAAAAACGAAGCGGGAATCGTCATCCAAAGTTGCTGCCTCGGTAAGTTCCTGGTTTCATTGAATTTCAGTTTTCATTTTAAACGTCTTTCGGTTTTCTGATTCGTTCTTGCTCGTTTCTAGATCGAAATCAAAACCGTTTGATCTCAGACGTTCTAGACTCATATACCTTCGATTCCCCACCTTGTTTTCGTTGAACGGTACGTTATCGACCTCGTTTTAAATCGCCGTACGGTCTACCGTTTTGAGTTATTGTAATCTGTTTTGGATATAAGAAGTCCTGCCGAATACTTCTACTCACTTGGCCATGAATTCTGATTGTTTATGATTGTGAGTCTTTTACTATATAGATATAAATCGTCTTAGCTTCGGTTTGAGAAGTCTCCATCGCCATCCTTCACCATAACGGATTGTTTTGTTGCCGCCGTTGATTGTTGCCTTGATTTGTTCTAAATTCTTGTTCATAATTGAAACTCATGAAAAAGAGAAAGGGTTTGACGTGTTCAGTGCCATGATCTGGTCCACTATGAAATCCTAAGGTTTTGTTTAAGAATTGATGGTCTAAAGGTTCGTTAATGGCAGAAAGGCTTAGGCGGGGATGATGTTTAGTTTAAAAGGTTGGGGATGGCTAATGTGTCATTTCAATCATGTTACATTTTTGATCAAAACAAATTAATCCCTTAAGTTTAACTTTACCTAATAATTGGATTTAGTTTTGAATTATAATAAATATGCTGTTAACGATGACCATTTGTAAATTAAGTTAATATAATTACTCGGGTAATTATATTGCCTTCAAATATCGCTTTGGCAAGAATTGGTTAAATTACAATTTAGTCCCTAAACGATTTTATAACTTATTTAAAGTAAGTTTTGGGGAGGTAACTTCATATTTTATTTTAATTATAAACAAGAACTATTAAATTGAATTCGGATATTAAATTGGCTAAAGTACAGTTTAGCCCCTAATTGGCAAAAGTACAATTTAGTCCCTAATTGGCTAAAGTACAATTTAGTCCCTAAACTTTTATAAACTTAAAATGATTAGATTTTTGGGTTGTAACTTGGGTTACTTGAAATTGAAGTTATTGAGTTCCACTTTTAAAATAGATTATTATTTTATTGAATTATTTTATAAATAAAAACTCGGGTTTATATTGGTAAACGTTTTGAGTCGGGTTAGACTTGGGTCACCTGACAAGTGAGGTTAGCTTGGTAGTTAATGATAACTCGGCTAACCCAATATTTGAAAATTAATTATTATTTAAAGATTATTAAATAATATTTATAAATTGGATTTTAAAGCGAGAACTCAATAGACTATTATTAATTGAACTTTATTACCTTTTGGGTATTTTTGTGTTGCTTTGGATTATTTAATTCCGACGTGTAATTTGTGCTAGTCCTATGTGGTGTCTAGTACTCTCTAGAGTTAGGGTCTGTTTATAATAATTATTTTATTTGTCTAGACCCGTCTATTGTTCGTGCTCCAGAGGTGAACCAGGATTAGTTGCTTGCCGGTATTCACGTGAATTAGCAAGCAGTGAGTTTGTACTTACTATTTACCGCTTTATTAAGTAAATTGTTATTTTAATAATAACTATATATACTGTACGTATATTTCGAACTGTTTTTATATTATGGCTTCTAGTTGTAACATGCTACCTAATGGGCATCATTAGGACTGCGTGCGCACCGGTATTGATCTAGGTAAGTTATATATGGAAATGTGGTAACTCGGTGTGAGCATAGCTCTCGGGACCAGGTAGAGTAACTCGGTGTAGCTCGGCTCTCGGGATCAGACCTATTGGATTATATTGTTTATTTAGAATTGTGCTTTAGGGTTCCAACTATTATTCGTAATATTATTATTAAATATTTTAAACAGTTTTAAAGGTTTTCCACTTAATAAATGTAGATAGTGGTATAAACTCATCTCAGTATATCTGACCTCGTTGTTTTCCCAATTTTTTCCAGGGTTATGATCTGAGAAAGTCTGGTGATCTCCGCATTTACTTTTCCTCGGAGGTTCCATTTATTTTTGATAAACTGTCAAACTATTTTATTCTTAGACCGCAGTAGCTGACTAGACGTCTTTATTTTATTTTAATTGTTGTCGGATTGGTCCGACTGGATTATTATTGCTTTGGCATGTTATAATATTATTCATAATTATTTATGTTAAGCCGAATTAATATTATTATTGGAAAGCATGTTATTTTAATTGTTGAATATTATAACTGCTAGATTTAGGTTGAAGTCTCGGTTGCCCCCGAGTATTGGTTTTCTGCAGGTTTATGTGTTATTATGTTAAATGAAAGGCTAGTTACGGGTTTTGGTACTACATTACCATACCCTAACACCGGTCGCGATTCATGAAAATGGGTCGTGAAAGCTGCGGCGATTCTTCTCCTAAAACAAAAGTAAAAGCAATGCAATTGTCCATCTGCTGCTATCCTTCACCCCTCCTCCAATCTGTGGTGTGCCGCTCCTTCTAATACCTCCTGGTCCAAATCCACCACCGACCAGCTCCAACCCCCATCCCCCACCATAACAACCGCCATTAGTTTCTCTTCCCGCTACTAAAATGCTTGCTTTTAGCAACGAATTTTTCCGTCGCTAAAAGAATGAAATCCGTCGGCAAAATCCTCGTCGCTAAATTTTTGACGACAGACCAAAAAATTTGGCAACGGATTTTTCAGAAATTGCCGACGGATTTTAGATCTGTCGCTAATTACCGACGGATTTTAGCGACAGATTTAAATCCGTTGCTAATTGAAAAAAAAAATAAAAAATTAAATCGTAAAAATAAATTATTATTATTTAATCGGAGGGTGACGGGTGTATGACCGATTAAATAATAATAATTTATTTTTACGATTTTTTTTTTCCATTAGCGAAGGATTTAAATCCGTCGCTAATCCGTCACACACCCGTCCCCCACCCGTCGCCCTCCGTTACCCATTCATTGCCTCCATCACACAATCACAATTTTTATAAACTTCCCAGTAGGTCACCCATCCTTCCCATTGCTCCCACTCATTGCTCTTTAACTTTGAAGTTTTCCCGCGCGTAACTCCACCTGAACCAGCTCAGCTTCTTGTTATATATATTTGTATATTTATATTTAAATGTAACTAAAAAATAACAAATACTTCCTCCCACATTTAAGATAATTATTTTTTATAATTAATAGTTATTTTAAATAATTATTAATGAATAAATAAATAACTATGTTTTCAAAATATTTCATAAATGATTATATTATATTTAAATAATATTATATTTAATTAAAAAATATATTTTTTCTTTAATAATTATTTTCCGAAATAAATTTTTGATAAAAAATTTATTTAATTTAATAATTTATTTTTACGATTTTTTTTAAAAATTAGCAAGGGATTTAAATCCGTCGCTAATATCCGTCGGTAATTAGATTTTAGCGACGGATTGAAATCGCTACTCAAAGACGAATTTAGCGACGGATATGAAATCCGTCGCTAAAGTTGGCAGGAACACTCCCGCCAATTTAAATGAAAATTTAGCGACGGATTTCATATCCATTGCTAAATCCGTCGGTAATTGAAAATTTAGCGACGGATTTTGAATCCGTCGGTAAAACACAGTTTTTTAGTAGTGTCCGCCACCAAAACCCCATTACAGCCCGTCCTCTCTATAAAGCACGGTGGCGGAAAAATAGCAATAACGGAAATGAAACGATGGTAAAGGGGAACGACCGTGGTAGTGAAAAGGCAGTGAAAGGGAACGGCCGCAACACCACTAGTCGGAATTTCGTCGCACCGCCGCAGAACGATGGACACAGAGCATAGGAGGAAGAAGAGATGTGAATAAAGAAGTTGTTTTGAAAGGTCGTATAAAAGAAAAATATATGCTCCATGTATAGTTTTTTTACAGATACAAAAGTAGTAGTCGTTTAAAAGTTAAAAAATTGGAAAAATTGGTTGTTTCCGTAAGTTATACTTAATAATTGTGTAAAATATTTAGATTTGATGTCATTTAAGGCCCGACTTTTATTAGGGAACAAAAGGCATGTATAAAATTAATATCAAGAATCTTGTTTCAATCGAAACAAATAGGGCAAATTTAAAACACAAAAATATTCCTTCACTAACCCTAAACCCCTTCAGCTCCTCCTCCACCAACCCTAGCCACCCAAATGCGACCAACTCTGCCCACTTTGGCGATGACACTCGCAGGGAAGGTTTTACAGGTCTGCGTTCAACTGCTCAAATTGAACAAAGGGTGATTTATTTTTGAAAATTTCCCTTGGTCTTGGAAAAATTCCAATTTAGAATAAGCTTTTTCTAAATACAAGGTCTTCGGTAAGGTTTTCCTAGCACAAAAGGTCTTCAAAAGGGGATGCAGTTTTGGTTTTCTTCGACCTGTGGATGATGCAGATATGATTTGGATTTTGAGTCAACTCAGTATGATTATAATTGGGCAATTCAAGTTGCGTGCTTATCGTTCTCGTTACTCTAATGGATTGAAACATGAGGTTATTCGCAAGCAACCAGTGCAGAAGAAACCGAATTATATTGTTAATCAATCCTTTAGAGACAATCGATCCTATGCTAACGTTACTTCTCCTAAGAAGAACTATAGCCCTGATCCAGAGTCTGTCTATGATATTAAGGTGAAGTTTTCATTGAATCATAACAAGGTTGTTGAAAATAACAAAGATTGGCTTGAGCGTTCTATTGTGGCAAGAGTTAACTCAGCTAAATCAATCTTGCTAACTAAAAATATCCTGCTGTCAAAGGATGTTTTGTTTGACAATGTTTCTATGACGGGAGGTCGTTGGACTCTCATTACTTTTGAGTCAATATTGGATGCTATACTCTTTTTGGATGGAAAGTCGAAACAATTGGGAGACTTTTTCCATTCTTTCTCAAAGGCTATTTATTTCAAAACCCCTACCCTTCCCGATCAGCACTGTCTTGTAGAAGCTTAATCTCGTCAAGCTTCTTCTTTTTAATTTTTTGAATGCTGCCAAAGATGGAGATTAAAATTTCCAAAAATAACCCGAGCATGAGAAGAACCGCAGCATAGTTGCTTAATATGATTATTAGAAAAAGTGCCAATTCTATCACATTCTTTCCTCCAAAAAAGAGCTACACCGCCCTTCTTACCATCCGAATCGACAATAAAAACATGTAAAGCAGTAAAAAAAACTAACAATGCTTCTAAACTCACAATTAACTAATTTAGTTTCCATTAAGAAAAATATGTCTGGGGAATATTTTTTATCAAATAATTTCAGCGCCCTAACCGTCCAAGGATTCCACAATCCTTGGAGGTTCCAACTCAAGAGTTCCATTGCATCCGGCGAGACTGAAAATCAGTCTCCACCGATATCTTAATATTTTCGAACCGGTTCGTCAACCCATCTCAAACTTTCTTTGAGAAAAGGTCTTTCGAATCCCCATCGTTAACCATACTTTTGATCCTCTTCATAGGAACTTGCTTACTTGAACCGCTAAGTTCAGCAACAACAACAACTCTTCCACCTTTGCTGCGAGTCCATGATCCCTCTTTACCAGATTTCTTCCCTTTATTCGTTTTTCCAGGAGGAGCAGATTGTGTCACAACATTAGTAATATCCTGATCTTTGCCTTGTACAATACACACCTCGACCAACCCATCAGCTTGTCCCAATACCACATTTGTTTCTCCCATAAATTCAGTTTGCTTCGACTTAGCACGTAGGCAATCTTGTTCCTGTTGCTGAGCAGCCAAACCAACCCTATCACCCACATCACTATCACCATTCTAATTAAGATTAAGCCCTCTCCGTACCCCTCCAAGATTCCCATCACTATTAGTAGAGGACCCCCATCGAGTCATGGTTATCCATTCTATCCCATCGAATATAAACGCCAGCACTATAACCCATCAAACTCCGCTTTCTAGGAGTCGCACGTAAACCAGGTCTGTATGGCCAGTCAGAAACCTTTGTCTCCTCAGGTTTGTCTTCACAATGAGCAACCAAATGGTCCATCATTCCGCACCAATAGCAGAAGTTTTGGATCCATTCATACTTAAAAGGAATCCAACATTGTTCACCCAGCGGGTTAATAACTTTGGTGCCTCGAATGACAGCTTTCGAAACATCCATCATAACTCTAACTTTACCATAACGGTTATAATCACCACTCTCGCGATCCACCTCCAACACACGTCCTACTTTCAAACCAATCTTGCTTAAGGCAGCTTTGCCTCTGCAATTCATTGGAAGATTATAGATTCACACCCATGCAGGACATTGTTTGAGTATAACGTTATTAGGTTGCATATTACCAGACATCGATTCCAAAAGAATAAGATGCTTATCAAAATTCCACGGTCTTTCACGCATAATTCGGATTTTATCATTCTTAGCAGCAAATTCGCACACACAAAAATCATCCGGAATATCCCGCATTGTAAACCCTTTAGATAACTTCCAAGCACTCGTCAAAGCACTTTTCATATGAGCTAGGTTATACGGTTTTTGAGTTAACAGGCGTCCCACCAAACTCCGTTCAGCTTTCTCCTTCGCATCATCTGTCACGATCCAATTTCATGAATCGTGACTGGCGCTAGGGTATGGGTATGGTTGTACCAAAACCCGTAGCAAGCCTCGCGGAAAACAATCAAACATATAAACCTACAGAAACACTGCTTGGGGGCAACCGAGACTCCAACTTAAGTCTAGCAATTTATATCACAGTTCTAATATAAATAACTTAAATATCTGAAATGCTCAACAGTATGCCTTAAATATAACAAGAAAATAATCCAGAGTAAACATGCTAATAATAATCAATCGGACAAACCGACAATCCTAATGTGCAATAACCAAAGTAATATATAAACTAGTTCTACTGCGGTCTAAGAGTTCGAAAACAGTGACTAATTTAAATAACATAAAACCTCCGAGGAATCAAAAGAATCGGAGTGGACCAACCTTCAATTCATAAACCTGGAAAATTTGGGAAAACAACGAGGTCAGATATACTGAGATGAGTTCGCAATACTATTTAAATTTATTAAGTTTAAAACCCTTAAATCAAAACCTTTTATACTAATATAATATGATTATGGAAAACAGTATTGAAATGATCACAGCATAAGTATGACATAGCAAACTGATAAACCCAGAGTGGACGGGAACAAATCCTCGTCATATACCAGGTAAGCAAGACATTAGTCTGCGATTCCAGAGTACTTATCGGTGCACACAATCTCGATACAAGCTTATCGAGAGTCTCGTTTCAATCCAGATCCATAATCTGTAAAAACAGTTCAAAACATTTATAATACTAAAAATATGATGCGGTACTTAATAAAGCGGTAAATAGCACTACAAACTCACTACTTGCTTATCCACGTGAAACTTGGCAAACAGCTAACCCTGCGTAGACTCCGAAGCACGAGCAGTCGACCGGTCTAAAACAATATATAAGTTAATATCCGAACAACCCCTAACTCTAAGATTACTAGACACCACGTAGAACTAGCACAAAATAATAAGACAGATAAAATTATAGAGAAACACAATTCCCAATTAAATTATAATGCCGTAAATAATTCAAGACTATCGAGTTCACACTTAAAATCCAATCTGAAAATATTATTAAAATAATATTTAAATGATAACTTAAATAAATTCCTCAAATAGTGGGTTAGTCGAGTTTCTTAAAACTATCAAGCTAAACCCACATATCCGCGACCCAAGTCTAAACCGACCCAACTGATATTCCAGAATTATAAACCATAGTTTATAATTATAATTTTAGTAAAAGATTAATTAATATCAAAGTAAAATTTAATAGCTTGAAACCCAAGTAATTAATAATTTCTGGTAAAATATCTCATTAAATAAATCAATAAATAAATAAATGGCTAAATCATAAATTTAGCCAAATTGGCATGCTAAGCCAAAATCACAAATTAATAATTAGATAAAAATATCAAATTTCCCTTTATAATAAATCACATAAATAATTTAAAAGTTAAATTAAAATTTAATCACATTGTCACATTAAGCCAAAAATAAAAATGTCACCCGAGAATTTATAAATTTATAAATTGATAATAAATACCCAGTCCCATTTAAAATAATAATGATAATAATAAATTAAATTTTAAATGGATTCAGATATTATTTTTAGATTTAAAAATAATATTTTGGAGTTTCTACATTTCAATTTAAAATGAAATCTTCGAGTTAAAATCAAAATCAAATAACCAATTGTTCAAATGCGAAATAGATAATAACTTAAACAATCAATTACTTAAAAATATAATATCCTAAGGGTCATTCTTATCTTTAACCATCACTTTCACTTTAACAAACAAAATCAAATTTCTATGTTCAGTAAACAACCCGCCAAATAAGAATCACTTCAACACCATTTGCAAAGATTATGAAAATAACTCAATCCTAAACCATAACAATTATTCACATTTCAATTTGAATAAACAATCCAGAGATATGCTAAGCAAAACATGAATAAGGGCATATCATCTACGATTTCAAAATCCAACAGTAAGAACATCACCATTATTTCCTTAACTCCCAAGCCTAATCAGAGACCACATCAAAATTATATAAGGTATAATCATTCAAACCAAAAATAATTACAAGATCCAGGATTTAATGAAAGTAGTCGAACCACAATAGCAAGCAAACAGAAAACCAAATAGCGTGCAAATACGATGAGACGACGGTAACAATAGCAAGATGATTCACGTACTGATTTGCGAGAAACGAAGAGCAAAGTTGTAGAGGAATGAGTCTACTTCCACGGGGACGAAACCAAACTAAATTCGATCTAAAAACGACTGCGAACGAATTGAAATAGCAAACTGTCGATTTATAAATCAAAACAGAAAATTACTTGAAAACGATAAAACGGCGGCGACTAATACGGGATTAATAACGTATTGTTTCACAAAAACAAAGGTCGGTCTCAAAGATAAAAGAGTCTACAATTGCTGGGAAGAATCGGAACTCACTTCGGTTCTGAAACACATGTTAAAATCGATTAAGAACAGAAGTCATTTCAAAGACCAAAGCTGAAAACAGAATTGAACTTACCGTATGAACACTAGAGTTTGGAGGATGATTAGCTCAGTAAATTCCAGAGATTATGGAGGAGAAAGGGTGGCTAGGGTTTGTTTGCAGTGTGGGGAATAGATTAGGGTTAACACATTAGGTATTTATAGGGATTAATTAGGTAGAATTTGAGTTGGAAAGGAAAAGAAAACAACGGCCAAAACAGGGCCTGTTGGAGCGATGCTGGTCTCGAATGAGACCAGCCAAGAACAGATGGGGTCTCGTTCGAGACCCTGATGGTCTCGAACGAGACCATAAAAAAAAGTAGCACGTTCATGCTCCTTGGAGTACGAACGTGCACCAGAAATTATTGAGGGTCTCGTCCGAGACCGTAGGGTCTCGAACGAAACCAACCTATTTCATCAGGTCTCTTTTAAGACCTGAGAAATAAACCTAATGGTTGAACCACAACTTAATTATAATCTCAACCGTATCCAAATCAAACCGAACCACGAATCAACACCAAATCGAGCCACAAAACTTTATTGACCCGAAAAGTACCGAAAATCCAACGATAAAATAAATAAAAAATTTACGGATTATTACATTCTCCCCAACTTATAAAAAAATTCGCCCTCGAATTTAATACAATAAACACATAGCACAAAAATAACGCAAAACACAAGTAAAACTCATAAAATCGCATAATAATCGCATAATAGTGACTCCGCATATCCGACCCGGTCTCCCAAGTGCACTCCTCAACAAAATGGTTCTGCCAAAGAACCTTGACCATCGGAATCTCCTTGTTCCGCAACTTACGCACCTGCGTATCAACAATCTCGACAGGCTGCTCCTCGTAAGATAACTCATGGTCAATCTCAACACTCTGCGATACAATCACGTGAGAAGGATCGGAAATAAATTTCCTCAACATGGATATGTGAAACACTGGATGAACTAACGAAATAACTGGTGGCAACGCTAACTTATACGCCACTGCTCCAATACGCTCAATGATCTCATACAGACTAAGATACCTCGGTGCTAACTTCCCCTTAACACCAAAACGCACAACGCCCTTCATAGGGAAAACCCGAAGAAACAAAAAATCTCCAACCCAGAACTCAATGTCTTTCCTCTTCGGATCAGCATAACTCTTATGCCGACTAAAAGCTGTCTCTAACCTCCGTTTGATCAACGATACCTTCTCTGAGGTAATCTGAAAAATCTATCCTCCCGAGAGCTTACGCTCGCAAACCACCTCCCAATAGATAGGAGATCGACACTTGCGCCCGTATAAAGTCTCATAAGGTGCCATCTCGATACTAGCATGATAACTGTTGTTGCAGGAAAACTCAATCAAAGGCAAATGAGTATCCCAGCTATCCTGAAAATCCAACACACACATCCTAAGCATGTCCTCCAAAGTCTGAATAGTCCGCTCAGACTGACCGTCAGTCTGAGAATGAAAAGCAGTACTGAAATCCAATCTCGAAACCAAAGATTCCTGCAACGCCTTCCAAACCGAGAGGTGAAAACTGAACCTCTGTCCGAAACTATCGATACTGGTACACCATAGAGACTAACAATCCGGTCAATGTACAACTGTGCCAACTTCGAAGCCTGATAAGTAACCTTGATCGGTAAGAAGTGAGCTGACTTGGTCAAACGGTCAATTATCACCCAAATCGAGTCATACCCCTGTCGGGTACGTGGCAAACCAACAACAAAATCCATAGCGATTTACTCCCATTTCCACTCTGGAATAGGTAGCGGTTGTAGATATCCAAACGGTCTCTGATGTTCTAACTTTACCTGCTGGCAAGTCAAACACTTAGACACAAACTCTGCAACATCCTTTTTCATTCCGCTCCACTAGTATGTACCCTTGAGATCATGATACATCTTGGTAGAACCCGGATGAACACTGTAAGCTGACTTGTGCGCTTCCTCCAGAATCTGGTCTCTCAAACCATCCGAAGCTGGAACACACAGTCGAGAACCGTACCTGAGAACTCCATCTGCCAGAACAAACTCAAAATTCCCATCCAAATGGATCTCATCCATAATCTGTTTCAATTGTGGATCTCAGCTTGTAAAGCTTTGATCCTATCAATCAAAACCGGTTGCACTTGCAACTGTGCCAACAAACAGCCTCTGCGAAACCTGAAATCCGTATCCTGAAGCTAACAAACTATGCCACTCACGAACCATGGGTCTCCGCCCAACCTCAAAAATATAGGCCAAACTGCCCGAAGACTTGCTACTCAACGCATCGGCTACCACATTAGCCTTACCCGGATGGTACTGAATAGAACAATCGTAGTCTTTCAGTAACTCCAACCATCTCCGCTGCCTCAGATTGAACTCACGCAAGATGTACTTCAGACTCTTATGATCAGTAAAGATCTCGCAAGTCGCACCGTACAAATAGTGCCTCCAATTCTTAAGAGCTAAAACCACAGTTGCTAACTCGAGATCTTGGGTAGGATAATTCACCTCATGCTTCTTCAGCTGGCGAAAAGTATAGGCAATCACCTTACCATGTTGCATCAACACACAACCCAAACGGATACAAGAAGCATCACAATACACAGTGAACCCCTCAATGCCAGATTGCAAAGCCAACACAGGAACTGTAGTCAAAATCTCTTTGAGCTTCTCAAAGCTCGCCTCACACTTATCAATCCACTCAAACTTAACACCCTTATGTGTCAGTTTAGTCAACGGTGCAGATATTCTGGAGAAATCCTGCACGAACCGACGATAATAGCCAGCTGACCCAAGAAAACTTTTGATCTCGGTAATTTACATCGGCCTCTGCCAATCCATAACCGGCTCAATCTTCTTCGGATCAATCTTGATCCCATCCTTTGACACCACGTGTCCTAAGAAAGTAAATTGATCCAACAAGAATTCACACTTCGAGAACTTAGCATACAGCTGATGCTCACGCAAAGTATGCAGTATCATCGTCAAGTGGAAAGCATGCTCCTCCTCACTCTGAGAGTAAATCAGTAGGCCATCAATAAACACAATAACGAACTGATCCAGAAACGGCTTGAATACCCGATTCATCATATCCATAAACACTGCTGGTGCGTTAGTCAACCCAAACGACATAACCAGAAACTCGAAATGCCCATAACGCGTTCTGAAAGCAGTCTTAGGCACATCGACGTCTCGAATCCGAAGTTGATGATACCCGGATCTCAAGTCAATCTTCAAAAAGCATTTAGCACCCTCTAACTGGTCGAACAAATCATCAATGCGAGGAAGAGGATATATGTTCTTGATAGTAACCTTGTTCATCTGTCTGTAGTCAATACATAGCCAAAAGGAACCATCCTTTTTCTTGACAAACAAAACAGGAGCACCCCACAGAGAAGTACTCGGTCTGATAAAACCACTATCCAACAATTCTTGTAACTTTCCTTCAACTCTTTCAGCTTTGCAGGAGCCATCCGATACAGAGGAATCAAAATAGGTGCTGTTCCAGGAGCAACATCGATGCAGAACTCAATGTCACGATCAGGTGGTAATCCGGGCAACTCCTCTAGAAACACATCAGTGAACTCATTCACTATCGAAACACTATGCACATCACCACTGTCAACCTCTAAATCACGAACCACCGCTAAGTAACCCTGGCAACCCTTGTCCATCATACGCTTGGCCTTGATTGCCGAAATTAGATTCTTAGGTGTTTTCGCCTTCTCCCCTTGGGAAGAAAAAGGCATATCACCAGGAATCCCAAACACAACCGACTTTGCTCGACAGTCGATCGAAGCAAAATGGCGCGAAAGCCAATCCATCCCCAAGATGACATCAAAAGCTAACACGTCAAGCATAATCAAATCAGCACTAAGATCTATACCATGTATAACCATAGAATAAGACGAATAAACCACGTCCACCACAACACAGTCAGACAAAGGCGTAGATATAGATAAAGGCTCTAACAACCTAGATGGTGTCACACCCAACTTAACAGCAAAAGTTGAAGAAACAACAGACTGGGTTGCACCCGCATCAAATAAGACCAAAGCATCTGTCACGACCCGATTCTCGGCATCGAGACCGGCGCTAGGGAATGGGAGTGGTTGCTCCAAAACCCGTAGCAAGCCTTAAAATATATTAAAAATCACTTAAAATTTTTCGCGGAATTCAAATCATTTTCGAACATTTTAAAATCGCAGTTTAAAACGTTCTTATAAAAATTACCATTTAAAACATGCACATAATTTTCTCTTTAATTATTGCATTATAGTTTCAAAACCATTTCTCTATGGTTTATCATGCATCTCATTATGCATACCATCTTACTATGGTAATTACTGCATTTCACTATGCAGGCCATTTCTCTAATGGACTTAACTGCATTTCACTATGCAGATGCGTTCGCCGCATTTTATTCAAGTGCAGTCGCTCGGACTTTCGCACAGCATTCACATATTACATATCATCAGAGTTTAAGCGTTATAAAATATAAAGCATAAATAAGTCCAACGACTACTAGGGTATCACCGTTCATTATTCTAGCTACTGCAACTCTAGACACATAAAGGAAAGTCATTCTCACTTATACAAGCCAGGGATTTCCGGAACAAGAAATTGGAAATCCACACGTCAAACTACTCGCCTGTAAAAATATTAAATTCAACGGGGTCAGTTATAAAAACTGGTGAATGCGTACAACATGTACTAATAAACATTAATATGAAAGCAATGCATTCCAGATTACCGATTCATATGAAACCCTAAACCATGATTCATGTTCCTATATGCTTTCAACACAGGAAACATAAATATTCCATTTTTTTTTCCATTCCATTCGGGTTAACCTTTTATTTTTCTTTGGCCGTATTTATTTTCTCTTTTTGTACTTTTAGCCTGTCAAATCCGATTACTCTTATTTTACGTATTTGAAAGTCCCAGACTCTTCTTACAATACAACGGATTTCGGCAGTACATAAATACTGTCGCCAATTTCACTTTTTTTAATAAAAGGTTCAACCTCTCAGATCTCGGCAGTTTGCTGACTGCCTTTGGTCGTCTATATTCCGTTGCCTCTGAAGATCTGCCATATGTCTAGGCCGTCGCCTGACTTCCAGACCGTCGTCCAGATTTCCACATACCATTTTCACATGCA
Organism: Mercurialis annua; assembly: GCF_937616625.2. Lineage (NCBI taxonomy): Eukaryota > Viridiplantae > Streptophyta > Magnoliopsida > Malpighiales > Euphorbiaceae > Mercurialis > Mercurialis annua. Next base: position 30,981,644 of record NC_065577.1, on the reverse strand, counting down.
ACCCATTCTAAATGCAATACCGGTGATCACACAGCACTATTGCCGCCCAATAGTAAGCACGTTTCAATGAATCTAAATCGGTTTCAACACTATGAATAGTTCATGCGATTTAAATTCAAAATAAAATAAAGCATTTGCAAATCATGTAAAGCAGTTCGCAATATTTTTAATACTAATATTTAGCAGTATAAGTTGTAAACACACTCACAGTACTCGCTTATTCCAAATATAAAAATACCACCCGTCGAATATTCAAAACCTTTGCTCGCCGGTTTCCGCGACAAAACTCGCTGGATCTAATTTAGAGATTAAACATTAATAAATGTAATAACTCTAAATTCTAGGATATACTCTAGACCGACTCAACCATATAACCACATAATCACAAACCAAATTTGATTCCGACTATCTATTTCCGCGTCATCGTATTTCTATACCATACACCACGTAGTTTATTTATTTCAATAAATAAACATAGAATTATAATTCCATATAATTCTATCACACATTCAATTCATATAATTTTCTAAAATACACCTTTAGAAAATATCAACAAACATATCACAATTCACAAATATCCAAAAATATTTTTCCGTAAAATATTTTTGACCCGGGGCTCGCCCCCCCCCCCCCTTATTTTCTGCCAAAAACATTTCGGCACTAACTGCTGCCAACTGAGTTTAGGACTGAGCCAACATGCTCTATCCCCTCTACTCATACTCCGGTCACCGTATTCCGGTGGTTTTGTCCGGAAAACTCAAAAACGCTTAAAACGCTTAAAAATTCATTTTAAGCCATTTTAACACCGAAATTCACCAAAATCATTTTCAAATACATTTTTAATTTTTATCTTGTAAAAACAGCAGCCCAATATTTTTAAAATAATATTTTCATTATTTTAACCATTAAAACCGAAATAACAATTAATAATCAAAACCGATTATTAATCCGTCAAAACACTACACAAAAATCATTTAAATTCCACAAATAATTATCAAACACATTTCATAAATTTTTCATAAATATTTTCTGCCCAGAAATTAAAATGACAGTTTTACCCTTTTTAGAACAATTTTGGCCGAATAGAGTTATTAAAAATTAAACCCGATTATTAAACCGCTAAAAATTCACCATCAACCATTTAATTAACATCAACCTCAAATATAACTCATACATGAACCAATTTATTTCCAGAAATTAAAAATCCCTTTATTTACCATTTTTAAGCTATTTTTAAGCTTTAAAACAATTAAAAATCGAAACCCAACTAATTAAATTAACACCCGAATAAATTAACATTTTTAATCCACAAAACTCACACTTTAAAGCATATATAAATCTCAACATATAGATCAGCCCAGAAATTTAAATAAATAATTTAATTTTTACGGAAAAATTATTTAAAAACCGAAACCCATTAAACTAGCAATTAAAACCAACTAATTATCCATCAAACATCACATATAAACCATCCTATGCATGTTTCTAACACTTAACTAACATCAGCAACTAAAAGTAAGGTTTTGAACTTGAAATTATACCTCAAACGAACATGCAAACACACACACACGATCTACGCAATATTTCCGACGATTTTCGTGAAGAAAGTTTTGAGAGAAAATGAAAGTATAAATTTTTGTGTTTTGTTTTGTGAAGAATTCGGCACCCACAAAATGGAGAAGATGATATAGAGACTTGGGCACCAAGTTTAGCTTAGGAAAATATCTAGATATTTATTTGAAGTTTCAATTATTTACAAGTTTGCCATTATGGCATTCTTGTAAATAATTCGAACTCTAGGGGCAAAATAATTTCAACTTTACCAAATATTTAAAAACATTAAACCATATCATATGGGCTGAGTTAAAATATTTTTGGGCCTTTAAAAATATTTAAAATAATTATTTTTACGGTTTTTAGTGAAAAATCACAAAATTCACTTTTAACACGTAAAATTGCCAAAAATCACATTTAAGGCAAACACATAGCAAATCACATTTTTACCCTTATAAATTCATCACGTGAATTTATTCACTATTTTCGAGGTCCTAATCAATTAAAATTGGACTCTAGCGAAAATAAACACTAAAAATTCTACGGGGTATTACATTCACCCCTCCTTATAAGAAATTCGTCCTCGAATTTCAAAACAAACTATTACCTTGAGCAAACAAGTGGGGATATCGTTTCCGCATATCCGCCTCTGTTTCCCACGTACATTCCTCAATTGTACGGCTCCTCCAGAGCACTTTTACCATAGGTATCTCCTTACTACGGAGTTTCCTAATCTGGGTATCCACAATTTCTACGGGTTCCTCCTCATAAGATAGTTCCTCGTCTATCTCAACCTCCTGAGGTTGAATAAGTCTATGAGGGTCAGGTATATACTTCCTAAGCATCGACACGTGAAACACTGGATGTACTAGCGACATCTCAGACGGTAATGCTAACTTATAAGCTACCGCTCCTACTCGCTCAATAACCTCGTAAGGTCCTGCATACCTCGGCGCTAGCTTTCCTTTCTTTCCAAATCGGATTACACCTTTCATAGGTGATATTTTAAGAAACACAAAATCTCCGACTTGAAATTCTATATCCTTTTTCCTCACATCAGCATAGCTCTTTTGCCGACTAAATGCAGTTTCTAAACGTTGCTTAATCAACGGCACTTTCTCAGACGTAATCTGAACTATTTCAGCTCCTGACAACTTTCTTTCTCCAACTTCTTCCCAACAAATTGGAGATCTACACTTACGTCCATACAACGCCTCATACGGTGCCATCTCAATACTGGAATGATAACTATTGTTATATGAGAACTCTACTAACGGTAGATATTCATCCCAATGGCCTCCGAAATCTAAAATACACATTCTTAACATATCCTCCAAAGTCTGGATGGTCCTTTCAGACTGTCCATCTGTTTGGGGATGAAACGCCGTACTAAAATCTAAACGCGTTCCTAAAGCCTCTTGCAGACTTTGCCAAAATCGGGATGTAAAAACTGATCCTCGATCTGACACAATTGACACAGGAACTCCATGTAAACTGACTACTTTGTCAATATAAATCTGTGCCAACTTCGCTGCTGTATAGGTAACCTTGATCGGAATGAAATGAGCCGACTTTGTCATTCGATCAACGATAACCCATATCGAATCAAAACCATGTTGCGACTTAGGCAATCCAACGACAAAATCCATGGTTATTCTTTCCCATTTCCATTCTGGTATTGGTAATTGTTGCAAAAATCCAAATGGTTTCTGATGTTCCAACTTCACTTGTTGGCATATCGAACACTTAGCAACAAACTCTGCTATATCTCTTTTCATACCATTCCACCAATACATCTTCTTAACATCGTGATACATCTTGGTAGAACCAGGATGAACACTATACTTAGATCCATGTGCCTCCATCATAATTCTCTGTTTCAATTCCTCTACATTTGGTACGCACACCCTTATACCAAATTTCAGAATACCACCTTTCAAATTATACTCAGAGTTCATTCCCTTTTGAACTTCTTCAATAACATGCTTTAGTTGAGGATCCGTTGTCTGAAGTTCCTTAATCTGATCATTCAATGTAGGTTTAATCGTCATTTGAGCTAACAAACTCCCCAAATACGAAACCTCTAATTGAACTCCTTGATCAAACAACGAATGCACTTCTCTAATCATTGGTCTCTTCTCAACTAAAGTAATATGAGCTAAACTTCCTGCTGATTTTCTACTTAACGCATCAGCCACCACGTTAGCTTTGCCAGGATGATACTGTATCGTACAGTCATAATCCTTTAGCAACTCCATCCACCTCCTCTGCCTGAGATTCAACTCTCTCTGATCAAATATATATTTCAGACTCTTGTGATCAGTGAATATTTCGCATTTTGCTCCATATAGGTAATGTCTCCAAATCTTTAATGCGAATATCACTGCTGCTAATTCTAGATCATGGGTTGGATAATTAACTTCATGCTTTTTCAACTGGCGAGAAGCATAAGCTATAACCCGACCATGTTGCATCAGTACACATCCTAACCCGATCCTAGAAGCATCACAATAGACTGTAAGTCCATCACTACTAGAAGGTAATGCCAGAACTGGAGCTGTTGTCAAACACTCCTTCAGCTTCTGGAAACTCACTTCACATTGATCAGTCCAAATGAACTTCGTGTTCTTCTGAGTCAGCTTAGTTAATGGTGCAGACAACTTAGAAAAGTCTTGCACAAACCGTCTATAATAACCAGCTAAACCCAAGAAACTACGAATTTCTGTCACTGAACTTGGCCTTTTCCAATCCATCACAGCTTCAATCTTTTTAGGATCCACCTTAATCCCACTTTGAGATACTACATGTCCCAAAAATGCTACTTCTTCTAACCAAAACTCACACTTCGAGAATTTGGCATAAAGCTGATGATCTCTCAAAGTTTGTAACACAATCCTTAAGTGTTGCGCATGCTCCTCCTCTGTGCGCGAATAAATCAAGATATCATCTATGAACACTATCACGAATTGATCTAGAAACGGTTTAAAAATCCGATTCATCAAATCCATGAAAGCCGCTGGTGCATTTGTCAATCCAAATGACATCACCAAAAATTCATAATGACCGTATCTTGTTCTGAATGCAGTCTTTGGAATATCATCATTTCTGATCTTCAACTGATGATAACCAGACCTCAGATCAATCTTTGAAAAGTACCTCGCTCCTTGCAATTGATCGAATAAATCGTCAATTCTGGGTAAAGGATACTTATTCTTGATTGTGACCTTATTGAGTTGTCTGTAATCTATACAGAGTCTCATAGATCCATCCTTCTTCTTAACAAACAACACAGGTGCTCCCCAAGGTGAGACACTTGGTCGTATAAATCCACGATCAATCAATTCTTCTAATTGATCCTTCAACTCCTTTAGTTCTGCTGGTGCCATACGATACGGAGGTATCGATATTGGACTTGTACCAGGAACTAGATCAATACAGAATTCAATCTCTCGATCTGGTGGTAATCCAGGTAACTCTTCTGGAAACACATCAGAATACTCCGAAACTACTGGTACATCATTCACACTTCCAACTTCCTTCTGAATATCTCGTACCAGAGCTAAAAATCCTTGACATCCTTTACATAACATCTTTCTCGCTTTCAAAGCCGAGACTAAACTCTTTGGGGTTTCCAACTTCTCTCCCCGTATAGAGATAAGTTCAGTTCCAGGTGCATGGAACGTCACTATCTTTTCTCTACAATCCACATTTGCATAATGTTGCGACAACCAATCCATTCCTAGGATGACGTCGAATTCTAAGACATTAAGCAACAACAAATCCGCAAGCAATTCTCGCTCTCCAATTAACACAGGACACGACGGATACACTACAGTAACGTCTATGCTTTCGCCTACAGGTGTAGCTACTAACAATGGGTTTTGCAAAATCACAGGTTGAATTCCTAATTTTAATGCAAAACTCGACGATACAAATGAATGCGTAGCACCGGGATCAAATAAAATTGATGCATCATGCGAAGATATTGAAAATATACCTTGCACTACCGCATTCGACGCATTCGCCTCTTGAGGATTGATCGCAAAAACTCTAGCCTGCCCTCCGCTAGCAGTTGCTCCAGATCCTCGTCCGCCTATGGTCCTTCCTCCACCACGATTACCAAAACCATATCCTCTTCCACGTTGTCCATTAAACACATTCTGGTTCTGTGCCTGCCCAGACACTGCAGGATATACAGGTCTAGGTTGTTGAAACACTGGTTGAACAACACTAGCACTTGAACCTTGTGGTCTAGACATAGGACATTCTCTTGAGAAATGACCTTGCTGCCCACACGTGTAACAACCTCTCGTCATAAAGCATACCCCAAAATGCTTCTTCCCACAAGTATTACATAGTGGTACTGTTCCTCCTGAACTTCGTCCACTAGAACTTGATCCAGACATACTGAACCTCCTATCTTTCTTTCCTTTCTTAAATCCTTTACGATATGGTCCAGTGAACCTGTTCGTATTCGAACTAGCAGTTCCTTCTCTTACGAGCTCACCAGTAACATTGATCTTTCCAAATTGGATCAAAGTACTTTCCATCTGACGTGCACTATCGATGATTTGCACCAAATCCTTCCTTACATCAGATAGCAATCCAATATATTCGGGTCCTAGCCCCTTAATAAACCTTGAATTCACCCTATCTCTATCCAACATCAGATCAGGTGTGAAACGACTCAACCTTGTGAACTCCGTCACATACTCCTGCACCGTCTTTCCTATCTTGTTCAAATTCAACAACTTCTCTCGATGATTCTCCGTTACTGATAACGGCAGAAAGAATTCCTTAAATCGAGTGACAAATTCATTCCAAGTCATCTCTCCCATACTTGGTTGAATATGCCTTTGAAACCAATCCTTCGCAGATCCTTTTACTGACATCTCCACCATCAGTATAGACTGTCTTTCACTAGCATTAAGACGTCTAGCATTCATCTCTACTTCATCCAAGAAATCTAATGCATCGTTTGATCCATCAAACTTCATGGGCTTGAGCCTCATGTAAGCCATAACGAGATCACGATCAACATTAGCACCAACTCTCTGCTGTTGGTAATCCAACTGCTCTCTGTGCATATTTTGCACTTCCGCTTGATTCGTTTGCATGGCTGCTATGCCAGCTAAAAATTGTTCGAAATCAAAGCCCGGAATATTAAAATTAGGCCCACGGCCTCTACCACGACCTCGACCACGTCCACGTCCACGACCACGACCTTCGCCTGCTGCGGGTATCGCATCGTTATGAACGGACTCCTCATCATGAACATTCTCCTCTTGAATGTTTTCCTCATGCTGATCAGCCATTCTGATCAAAGCACGTCGTCTATTAAAAATCTATCTAAGCGTTCTAATCGTATACTATCAGGCTCTACTTACTCCTAACAAGCATACAGACTCGATCCTAGAGCACAGCTGGGAATATTTAAAAACAAATGATGACTTAACAAATGACATGACAGAAACTTATATGTTGCAGTAGACTCTATATATTAATTTCCTAGGTTCACATTCCATACGGTATTTTACAATGATACCACCTTTCACATATTAGTAATGGTTTAAGATTATAAACCATCACTTTGATATCAAACTCGACAATGGCCCGTTTTTCGACCATTGCTCTGATACCACCTTTGTCACGACCCGATTCTCGGCATCGAGACCGGCGCTAGGGAATGGGAGTGGTTGCTCCGAAACCCGTAGCAAGCCTTAAAATATATTAAAAATCACTTAAAATTTTTCGCGGAATTCAAATCATTTTCGAACATTTTAAAATCGCAGTTTAAAACGTTCTTATAAAAATTACCATTTAAAACATGCACATAATTTTCTCTTTAATTATTGCATTATAGTTTCAAAACCATTTCTCTATGGTTTATCATGCATCTCATTATGCATACCATCTTACTATGGTAATTACTGCATTTCACTATGCAGGCCATTTCTCTAATGGACTTAACTGCATTTCACTATGCAGATGCGTTCGCCGCATTTTATTCAAGTGCAGTCGCTCGGACTTTCGCACAGCATTCACATATTACATATCATCAGAGTTTAAGCGTTATAAAATATAAAGCATAAATAAGTCCAACGACTACTAGGGTATCACCGTTCATTATTCTAGCTACTGCAACTCTAGACACATAAAGGAAAGTCATTCTCACTTATACAAGCCAGGGATTTCCGGAACAAGAAATTGGAAATCCACACGTCAAACTACTCGCCTGTAAAAATATTAAATTCAACGGGGTCAGTTATAAAAACTGGTGAATGCGTACAACATGTACTAATAAACATTAATATGAAAGCAATGCATTCCAGATTACCGATTCATATGAAACCCTAAACCATGATTCATGTTCCTATATGCTTTCAACACAGGAAACATAAATATTCCATTTTTTTTTCCATTCCATTCGGGTTAACCTTTTATTTTTCTTTGGCCGTATTTATTTTCTCTTTTTGTACTTTTAGCCTGTCAAATCCGATTACTCTTATTTTACGTATTTGAAAGTCCCAGACTCTTCTTACAATACAACGGATTTCGGCAGTACATAAATACTGTCGCCAATTTCACTTTTTTTAATAAAAGGTTCAACCTCTCAGATCTCGGCAGTTTGCTGACTGCCTTTGGTCGTCTATATTCTGTTGCCTCTGAAGATCTGCCATATGTCTAGGCCGTCGCCTGACTTCCAGACCGTCGTCCAGATTTCCACATACCATTTTCACATGCAACCCATTCTAAATGCAATACCGGTGATCACACAGCACTATTGCCGCCCAATAGTAAGCACGTTTCAATGAATCTAAATCGGTTTCAACACTATGAATAGTTCATGCGATTTAAATTCAAAATAAAATAAAGCATTTGCAAATCATGTAAAGCAGTTCGCAATATTTTTAATACTAATATTTAGCAGTATAAGCTGTAAACACACTCACAGTACTCGCTTATTCCAAATATAAAAATACCACCCGTCGAATATTCAAAACCTTTGCTCGCCGGTTTCCGCGACAAAACTCGCTGGATCTAATTTAGAGATTAAACATTAATAAATGTAATAACTCTAAATTCTAGGATATACTCTAGACCGACTCAACCATATAACCACATAATCACAAACCAAATTTGATTCCGACTATCTATTTCCGCGTCATCGTATTTCTATACGATACACCACGTAGTTTATTTATTTCAATAAATAAACATAGAATTATAATTCCATATAATTCTATCACACATTCAATTCATATAATTTTCTAAAATACACCATTAGAAAATATCAACAAACATATCACAATTCACAAATATCCAAAAATATTTTTCCGTAAAATATTTTTGACCCGGGGCTCGGCCCCCCCCTTATTTTCTGCCAAAAACATTTCGGCACTAACTGCTGCCAACTGAGTTTAGGACTGAGCCAACATGCTCTATCCCCTCTACTCATACTCCGGTCACCGTATTCCGGTGGTTTTGTCCGGAAAACTCAAAAACGCTTAAAACGCTTAAAAATTCATTTTAAGCCATTTTAACACCGAAATTCACCAAAATCATTTTCAAATACATTTTTAATTTTTATCTTGTAAAAACAGCAGCCCAATATTTTTAAAATAATATTTTCATTATTTTAACCATTAAAACCGAAATAACAATTAATAATCAAAACCGATTATTAATCCGTCAAAACACTACACAAAAATCATTTAAATTCCACAAATAATTATCAAACACATTTCATAAATTTTTCATAAATATTTTCTGCCCAGAAATTAAAATGACAGTTTTACCCTTTTTAGAACAATTTTGGCCGAATAGAGTTATTAAAAATTAAACTCGATTATTAAACCGCTAAAAATTCACCATCAACCATTTAATTAACATCAACCTCAAATATAACTCATACATGAACCAATTTATTTCCAGAAATTAAAAATCCCTTTATTTACCATTTTTAAGCTATTTTTAAGCTTTAAAACAATTAAAAATCGAAACCCAACTAATTAAATTAACACCCGAATAAATTAACATTTTTAATCCACAAAAATCACACTTTAAAGCATATATAAATCTCAACATATAGATCAGCCCCAGAAATTTAAATAAATAATTTAATTTTTACGGAAAAATTATTTAAAAACCGAAACCCATTAAACTAGCAATTAAAACCAACTAATTATCCATCAAACATCACATATAAACCATCCTATGCATGTTTCTAACACTTAACTAACATCAGCAACTAAAAGTAAGGTTTTGAACTTGAAATTATACCTCAAACGAACATGCAAACACACACACACGATCTACGCAATATTTCCGACGATTTTCGTGAAGAAAGTTTTGAGAGAAAATGAAAGTATAAATTTTTGTGTTTTGTTTTGTGAAGAATTCGGCACCCACAAAATGGAGAAGATGATATAGAGACTTGGGCACCAAGTTTAGCTTAGGAAAATATCTAGATATTTATTTGAAGTTTCAATTATTTACAAGTTTGCCATTATGGCATTCTTGTAAATAATTCGAACTCTAGGGGCAAAATAATTTCAACTTTACCAAATATTTAAAAACATTAAACCATATCATATGGGCTGAGTTAAAATATTTTTGGGCCTTTAAAAATATTTAAAATAATTATTTTTACGGTTTTTAGTGAAAAATCACAAAATTCACTTTTAACACGTAAAATTGCCAAAAATCACATTTAAGGCAAACACATAGCAAATCACATTTTTACCCTTATAAATTCATCACGTGAATTTATTCACTATTTTCGAGGTCCTAATCAATTAAAATTGGACTCTAGCGAAAATAAACACTAAAAATTCTACGGGGTATTACATTCACCCCTCCTTATAAGAAATTCGTCCTCGAATTTCAAAACAAACTATTACCTTGAGCAAACAAGTGGGGATATCGTTTCCGCATATCCGCCTCTGTTTCCCACGTACATTCCTCAATTGTACGGCTCCTCCAGAGCACTTTTACCATAGGTATCTCCTTACTACGGAGTTTCCTAATCTGGGTATCCACAATTTCTACGGGTTCCTCCTCATAAGATAGTTCCTCGTCTATCTCAACCTCCTGAGGTTGAATAAGTCTATGAGGGTCAGGTATATACTTCCTAAGCATCGACACGTGAAACACTGGATGTACTAGCGACATCTCAGACGGTAATGCTAACTTATAAGCTACCGCTCCTACTCGCTCAATAACCTCGTAAGGTCCTGCATACCTCGGCGCTAGCTTTCCTTTCTTTCCAAATCGGATTACACCTTTCATAGGTGATATTTTAAGAAACACAAAATCTCCGACTTGAAATTCTATATCCTTTTTCCTCACATCAGCATAGCTCTTTTGCCGACTAAATGCAGTTTCTAAACGTTGCTTAATCAACGGCACTTTCTCAGACGTAATCTGAACTATTTCAGCTCCTGACAACTTTCTTTCTCCAACTTCTTCCCAACAAATTGGAGATCTACACTTACGTCCATACAACGCCTCATACGGTGCCATCTCAATACTGGAATGATAACTATTGTTATATGAGAACTCTACTAACGGTAGATATTCATCCCAATGGCCTCCGAAATCTAAAATACACATTCTTAACATATCCTCCAAAGTCTGGATGGTCCTTTCAGACTGTCCATCTGTTTGGGGATGAAACGCCGTACTAAAATCTAAACGCGTTCCTAAAGCCTCTTGCAGACTTTGCCAAAATCGGGATGTAAAAACTGATCCTCGATCTGACACAATTGACACAGGAACTCCATGTAAACTGACTACTTTGTCAATATAAATCTGTGCCAACTTCGCTGCTGTATAGGTAACCTTGATCGGAATGAAATGAGCCGACTTTGTCATTCGATCAACGATAACCCATATCGAATCAAAACCATGTTGCGACTTAGGCAATCCAACGACAAAATCCATGGTTATTCTTTCCCATTTCCATTCTGGTATTGGTAATTGTTGCAAAAATCCAAATGGTTTCTGATGTTCCAACTTCACTTGTTGGCATATCGAACACTTAGCAACAAACTCTGCTATATCTCTTTTCATACCATTCCACCAATACATCTTCTTAACATCGTGATACATCTTGGTAGAACCAGGATGAACACTATACTTAGATCCATGTGCCTCCATCATAATTCTCTGTTTCAATTCCTCTACATTTGGTACGCACACCCTTATACCAAATTTCAGAATACCACCTTTCAAATTATACTCAGAGTTCATTCCCTTTTGAACTTCTTCAATAACATGCTTTAGTTGAGGATCCGTTGTCTGAAGTTCCTTAATCTGATCATTCAATGTAGGTTTAATCGTCATTTGAGCTAACAAACTCCCCAAATACGAAACCTCTAATTGAACTCCTTGATCAAACAACGAATGCACTTCTCTAATCATTGGTCTCTTCTCAACTAAAGTAATATGAGCTAAACTTCCTGCTGATTTTCTACTTAACGCATCAGCCACCACGTTAGCTTTGCCAGGATGATACTGTATCGTACAGTCATAATCCTTTAGCAACTCCATCCACCTCCTCTGCCTGAGATTCAACTCTCTCTGATCAAATATATATTTCAGACTCTTGTGATCAGTGAATATTTCGCATTTTGCTCCATATAGGTAATGTCTCCAAATCTTTAATGCGAATATCACTGCTGCTAATTCTAGATCATGGGTTGGATAATTAACTTCATGCTTTTTCAACTGGCGAGAAGCATAAGCTATAACCCGACCATGTTGCATCAGTACACATCCTAACCCGATCCTAGAAGCATCACAATAGACTGTAAGTCCATCACTACTAGAAGGTAATGCCAGAACTGGAGCTGTTGTCAAACACTCCTTCAGCTTCTGGAAACTCACTTCACATTGATCAGTCCAAATGAACTTCGTGTTCTTCTGAGTCAGCTTAGTTAATGGTGCAGACAACTTAGAAAAGTCTTGCACAAACCGTCTATAATAACCAGCTAAACCCAAGAAACTACGAATTTCTGTCACTGAACTTGGCCTTTTCCAATCCATCACAGCTTCAATCTTTTTAGGATCCACCTTAATCCCACTTTGAGATACTACATGTCCCAAAAATGCTACTTCTTCTAACCAAAACTCACACTTCGAGAATTTGGCATAAAGCTGATGATCTCTCAAAGTTTGTAACACAATCCTTAAGTGTTGCGCATGCTCCTCCTCTGTGCGCGAATAAATCAAGATATCATCTATGAACACTATCACGAATTGATCTAGAAACGGTTTAAAAATCCGATTCATCAAATCCATGAAAGCCGCTGGTGCATTTGTCAATCCAAATGACATCACCAAAAATTCATAATGACCGTATCTTGTTCTGAATGCAGTCTTTGGAATATCATCATTTCTGATCTTCAACTGATGATAACCAGACCTCAGATCAATCTTTGAAAAGTACCTCGCTCCTTGCAATTGATCGAATAAATCGTCAATTCTGGGTAAAGGATACTTATTCTTGATTGTGACCTTATTGAGTTGTCTGTAATCTATACAGAGTCTCATAGATCCATCCTTCTTCTTAACAAACAACACAGGTGCTCCCCAAGGTGAGACACTTGGTCGTATAAATCCACGATCAATCAATTCTTCTAATTGATCCTTCAACTCCTTTAGTTCTGCTGGTGCCATACGATACGGAGGTATCGATATTGGACTTGTACCAGGAACTAGATCAATACAGAATTCAATCTCTCGATCTGGTGGTAATCCAGGTAACTCTTCTGGAAACACATCAGAATACTCCGAAACTACTGGTACATCATTCACACTTCCAACTTCCTTCTGAATATCTCGTACCAGAGCTAAAAATCCTTGACATCCTTTACATAACATCTTTCTCGCTTTCAAAGCCGAGACTAAACTCTTTGGGGTTTCCAACTTCTCTCCCCGTATAGAGATAAGTTCAGTTCCAGGTGCATGGAACGTCACTATCTTTTCTCTACAATCCACATTTGCATAATGTTGCGACAACCAATCCATTCCTAGGATGACGTCGAATTCTAAGACATTAAGCAACAACAAATCCGCAAGCAATTCTCGCTCTCCAATTAACACAGGACACGACGGATACACTACAGTAACGTCTATGCTTTCGCCTACAGGTGTAGCTACTAACAATGGGTTTTGCAAAATCACAGGTTGAATTCCTAATTTTAATGCAAAACTCGACGATACAAATGAATGCGTAGCACCGGGATCAAATAAAATTGATGCATCATGCGAAGATATTGAAAATATACCTTGCACTACCGCATTCGACGCATTCGCCTCTTGAGGATTGATCGCAAAAACTCTAGCCTGCCCTCCGCTAGCAGTTGCTCCAGATCCTCGTCCGCCTATGGTCCTTCCTCCACCACGATTACCAAAACCATATCCTCTTCCACGTTGTCCATTAAACACATTCTGGTTCTGTGCCTGCCCAGACACTGCAGGATATACAGGTCTAGGTTGTTGAAACACTGGTTGAACAACACTAGCACTTGAACCTTGTGGTCTAGACATAGGACATTCTCTTGAGAAATGACCTTGCTGCCCACACGTGTAACAACCTCTCGTCATAAAGCATACCCCAAAATGCTTCTTCCCACAAGTATTACATAGTGGTACTGTTCCTCCTGAACTTCGTCCACTAGAACTTGATCCAGACATACTGAACCTCCTATCTTTCTTTCCTTTCTTAAATCCTTTACGATATGGTCCAGTGAACCTGTTCGTATTCGAACTAGCAGTTCCTTCTCTTACGAGCTCACCAGTAACATTGATCTTTCCAAATTGGATCAAAGTACTTTCCATCTGACGTGCACTATCGATGATTTGCACCAAATCCTTCCTTACATCAGATAGCAATCCAATATATTCGGGTCCTAGCCCCTTAATAAACCTTGAATTCACCCTATCTCTATCCAACATCAGATCAGGTGTGAAACGACTCAACCTTGTGAACTCCGTCACATACTCCTGCACCGTCTTTCCTATCTTGTTCAAATTCAACAACTTCTCTCGATGATTCTCCGTTACTGATAACGGCAGAAAGAATTCCTTAAATCGAGTGACAAATTCATTCCAAGTCATCTCTCCCATACTTGGTTGAATATGCCTTTGAAACCAATCCTTCGCAGATCCTTTTACTGACATCTCCACCATCAGTATAGACTGTCTTTCACTAGCATTAAGACGTCTAGCATTCATCTCTACTTCATCCAAGAAATCTAATGCATCGTTTGATCCATCAAACTTCATGGGCTTGAGCCTCATGTAAGCCATAACGAGATCACGATCAACATTAGCACCAACTCTCTGCTGTTGGTAATCCAACTGCTCTCTGTGCATATTTTGCACTTCCGCTTGATTCGTTTGCATGGCTGCTATGCCAGCTAAAAATTGTTCGAAATCAAAGCCCGGAATATTAAAATTAGGCCCACGGCCTCTACCACGACCTCGACCACGTCCACGTCCACGACCACGACCTTCGCCTGCTGCGGGTATCGCATCGTTATGAACGGACTCCTCATCATGAACATTCTCCTCTTGAATGTTTTCCTCATGCTGATCAGCCATTCTGATCAAAGCACGTCGTCTATTAAAAATCTATCTAAGCGTTCTAATCGTATACTATCAGGCTCTACTTACTCCTAACAAGCATACAGACTCGATCCTAGAGCACAGCTGGGAATATTTAAAAACAAATGATGACTTAACAAATGACATGACAGAAACTTATATGTTGCAGTAGACTCTATATATTAATTTCCTAGGTTCACATTCCATACGGTATTTTACAATGATACCACCTTTCACATATTAGTAATGGTTTAAGATTATAAACCATCACTTTGATATCAAACTCGACAATGGCCCGTTTTTCGACCATTGCTCTGATACCACCTTTGTCACGACCCGATTCTCGGCATCGAGACCGGCGCTAGGGAATGGGAGTGGTTGCTCCGAAACCCGTAGCAAGCCTTAAAATATATTAAAAATCACTTAAAAATTTTCGCGGAATTCAAATCATTTTCGAACATTTTAAAATCGCAGTTTAAAACGTTCTTATAAAAATTACCATTTAAAACATGCACATAATTTTCTCTTTAATTATTGCATTATAGTTTCAAAACCATTTCTCTATGGTTTATCATGCATCTCATTATGCATACCATCTTACTATGGTAATTACTGCATTTCACTATGCAGGCCATTTCTCTAATGGACTTAACTGCATTTCACTATGCAGATGCGTTCGCCGCATTTTATTCAAGTGCAGTCGCTCGGACTTTCGCACAGCATTCACATATTACATATCATCAGAGTTTAAGCGTTATAAAATATAAAGCATAAATAAGTCCAACGACTACTAGGGTATCACCGTTCATTATTCTAGCTACTGCAACTCTAGACACATAAAGGAAAGTCATTCTCACTTATACAAGCCAGGGATTTCCGGAACAAGAAATTGGAAATCCACACGTCAAACTACTCGCCTGTAAAAATATTAAATTCAACGGGGTCAGTTATAAAAACTGGTGAATGCGTACAACATGTACTAATAAACATTAATATGAAAGCAATGCATTCCAGATTACCGATTCATATGAAACCCTAAACCATGATTCATGTTCCTATATGCTTTCAACACAGGAAACATAAATATTCCATTTTTTTTTCCATTCCATTCGGGTTAACCTTTTATTTTTCTTTGGCCGTATTTATTTTCTCTTTTTGTACTTTTAGCCTGTCAAATCCGATTACTCTTATTTTACGTATTTGAAAGTCCCAGACTCTTCTTACAATACAACGGATTTCGGCAGTACATAAATACTGTCGCCAATTTCACTTTTTTTAATAAAAGGTTCAACCTCTCAGATCTCGGCAGTTTGCTGACTGCCTTTGGTCGTCTATATTCCGTTGCCTCTGAAGATCTGCCATATGTCTAGGCCGTCGCCTGACTTCCAGACCGTCGTCCAGATTTCCACATACCATTTTCACATGCAACCCATTCTAAATGCAATACCGGTGATCACACAGCACTATTGCCGCCCAATAGTAAGCACGTTTCAATGAATCTAAATCGGTTTCAACACTATGAATAGTTCATGCGATTTAAATTCAAAATAAAATAAAGCATTTGCAAATCATGTAAAGCAGTTCGCAATATTTTTAATACTAATATTTAGCAGTATAAGTTGTAAACACACTCACAGTACTCGCTTATTCCAAATATAAAAATACCACCCGTCGAATATTCAAAACCTTTGCTCGCCGGTTTCCGCGACAAAACTCGCTGGATCTAATTTAGAGATTAAACATTAATAAATGTAATAACTCTAAATTCTAGGATATACTCTAGACCGACTCAACCATATAACCACATAATCACAAACCAAATTTGATTCCGACTATCTATTTCCGCGTCATCGTATTTCTATACCATACACCACGTAGTTTATTTATTTCAATAAATAAACATAGAATTATAATTCCATATAATTCTATCACACATTCAATTCATATAATTTTCTAAAATACACCTTTAGAAAATATCAACAAACATATCACAATTCACAAATATCCAAAAATATTTTTCCGTAAAATATTTTTGACCCGGGGCTCGCCCCCCCCCCCCCCCCCCTTATTTTCTGCCAAAAACATTTCGGCACTAACTGCTGCCAACTGAGTTTAGGACTGAGCCAACATGCTCTATCCCCTCTACTCATACTCCGGTCACCGTATTCCGGTGGTTTTGTCCGGAAAACTCAAAAACGCTTAAAACGCTTAAAAATTCATTTTAAGCCATTTTAACACCGAAATTCACCAAAATCATTTTCAAATACATTTTTAATTTTTATCTTGTAAAAACAGCAGCCCAATATTTTTAAAATAATATTTTCATTATTTTAACCATTAAAACCGAAATAACAATTAATAATCAAAACCGATTATTAATCCGTCAAAACACTACACAAAAATCATTTAAATTCCACAAATAATTATCAAACACATTTCATAAATTTTTCATAAATATTTTCTGCCCAGAAATTAAAATGACAGTTTTACCCTTTTTAGAACAATTTTGGCCGAATAGAGTTATTAAAAATTAAACCCGATTATTAAACCGCTAAAAATTCACCATCAACCATTTAATTAACATCAACCTCAAATATAACTCATACATGAACCAATTTATTTCCAGAAATTAAAAATCCCTTTATTTACCATTTTTAAGCTATTTTTAAGCTTCAAAACAATTAAAAATCGAAACCCAACTAATTAAATTAACACCCGAATAAATTAACATTTTTAATCCACAAAACTCACACTTTAAAGCATATATAAATCTCAACATATAGATCAGCCCAGAAATTTAAATAAATAATTTAATTTTTACGGAAAAATTATTTAAAAACCGAAACCCATTAAACTAGCAATTAAAACCAACTAATTATCCATCAAACATCACATATAAACCATCCTATGCATGTTTCTAACACTTAACTAACATCAGCAACTAAAAGTAAGGTTTTGAACTTGAAATTATACCTCAAACGAACATGCAAACACACACACACGATCTACGCAATATTTCCGACGATTTTCGTGAAGAAAGTTTTGAGAGAAAATGAAAGTATAAATTTTTGTGTTTTGTTTTGTGAAGAATTCGGCACCCACAAAATGGAGAAGATGATATAGAGACTTGGGCACCAAGTTTAGCTTAGGAAAATATCTAGATATTTATTTGAAGTTTCAATTATTTACAAGTTTGCCATTATGGCATTCTTGTAAATAATTCGAACTCTAGGGGCAAAATAATTTCAACTTTACCAAATATTTAAAAACATTAAACCATATCATATGGGCTGAGTTAAAATATTTTTGGGCCTTTAAAAATATTTAAAATAATTATTTTTACGGTTTTTAGTGAAAAATCACAAAATTCACTTTTAACACGTAAAATTGCCAAAAATCACATTTAAGGCAAACACATAGCAAATCACATTTTTACCCTTATAAATTCATCACGTGAATTTATTCACTATTTTCGAGGTCCTAATCAATTAAAATTGGACTCTAGCGAAAATAAACACTAAAAATTCTACGGGGTATTACATTCACCCCTCCTTATAAGAAATTCGTCCTCGAATTTCAAAACAAACTATTACCTTGAGCAAACAAGTGGGGATATCGTTTCCGCATATCCGCCTCTGTTTCCCACGTACATTCCTCAATTGTACGGCTCCTCCAGAGCACTTTTACCATAGGTATCTCCTTACTATGGAGTTTCCTAATCTGGGTATCCACAATTTCTACGGGTTCCTCCTCATAAGATAGTTCCTCGTCTATCTCAACCTCCTGAGGTTGAATAAGTCTATGAGGGTCAGGTATATACTTCCTAAGCATCGACACGTGAAACACTGGATGTACTAGCGACATCTCAGACGGTAATGCTAACTTATAAGCTACCGCTCCTACTCGCTCAATAACCTCGTAAGGTCCTGCATACCTCGGCGCTAGCTTTCCTTTCTTTCCAAATCGGATTACACCTTTCATAGGTGATATTTTAAGAAACACAAAATCTCCGACTTGAAATTCTATATCCTTTTTCCTCACATCAGCATAGCTCTTTTGCCGACTAAATGCAGTTTCTAAACGTTGCTTAATCAACGGCACTTTCTCAGACGTAATCTGAACTATTTCAGCTCCTGACAACTTTCTTTCTCCAACTTCTTCCCAACAAATTGGAGATCTACACTTACGTCCATACAACGCCTCATACGGTGCCATCTCAATACTGGAATGATAACTATTGTTATATGAGAACTCTACTAACGGTAGATATTCATCCCAATGGCCTCCGAAATCTAAAATACACATTCTTAACATATCCTCCAAAGTCTGGATGGTCCTTTCAGACTGTCCATCTGTTTGGGGATGAAACGCCGTACTAAAATCTAAACGCGTTCCTAAAGCCTCTTGCAGACTTTGCCAAAATCGGGATGTAAAAACTGATCCTCGATCTGACACAATTGACACAGGAACTCCATGTAAACTGACTACTTTGTCAATATAAATCTGTGCCAACTTCGCTGCTGTATAGGTAACCTTGATCGGAATGAAATGAGCCGACTTTGTCATTCGATCAACGATAACCCATATCGAATCAAAACCATGTTGCGACTTAGGCAATCCAACGACAAAATCCATGGTTATTCTTTCCCATTTCCATTCTGGTATTGGTAATTGTTGCAAAAATCCAAATGGTTTCTGATGTTCCAACTTCACTTGTTGGCATATCGAACACTTAGCAACAAACTCTGCTATATCTCTTTTCATACCATTCCACCAATACATCTTCTTAACATCGTGATACATCTTGGTAGAACCAGGATGAACACTATACTTAGATCCATGTGCCTCCATCATAATTCTCTGTTTCAATTCCTCTACATTTGGTACGCACACCCTTATACCAAATTTCAGAATACCACCTTTCAAATTATACTCAGAGTTCATTCCCTTTTGAACTTCTTCAATAACATGCTTTAGTTGAGGATCCGTTGTCTGAAGTTCCTTAATCTGATCATTCAATGTAGGTTTAATCGTCATTTGAGCTAACAAACTCCCCAAATACGAAACCTCTAATTGAACTCCTTGATCAAACAACGAATGCACTTCTCTAATCATTGGTCTCTTCTCAACTAAAGTAATATGAGCTAAACTTCCTGCTGATTTTCTACTTAACGCATCAGCCACCACGTTAGCTTTGCCAGGATGATACTGTATCGTACAGTCATAATCCTTTAGCAACTCCATCCACCTCCTCTGCCTGAGATTCAACTCTCTCTGATCAAATATATATTTCAGACTCTTGTGATCAGTGAATATTTCGCATTTTGCTCCATATAGGTAATGTCTCCAAATCTTTAATGCGAATATCACTGCTGCTAATTCTAGATCATGGGTTGGATAATTAACTTCATGCTTTTTCAACTGGCGAGAAGCATAAGCTATAACCCGACCATGTTGCATCAGTACACATCCTAACCCGATCCTAGAAGCATCACAATAGACTGTAAGTCCATCACTACTAGAAGGTAATGCCAGAACTGGAGCTGTTGTCAAACACTCCTTCAGCTTCTGGAAACTCACTTCACATTGATCAGTCCAAATGAACTTCGTGTTCTTCTGAGTCAGCTTAGTTAATGGTGCAGACAACTTAGAAAAGTCTTGCACAAACCGTCTATAATAACCAGCTAAACCCAAGAAACTACGAATTTCTGTCACTGAACTTGGCCTTTTCCAATCCATCACAGCTTCAATCTTTTTAGGATCCACCTTAATCCCACTTTGAGATACTACATGTCCCAAAAATGCTACTTCTTCTAACCAAAACTCACACTTCGAGAATTTGGCATAAAGCTGATGATCTCTCAAAGTTTGTAACACAATCCTTAAGTGTTGCGCATGCTCCTCCTCTGTGCGCGAATAAATCAAGATATCATCTATGAACACTATCACGAATTGATCTAGAAACGGTTTAAAAATCCGATTCATCAAATCCATGAAAGCCGCTGGTGCATTTGTCAATCCAAATGACATCACCAAAAATTTATAATGACCGTATCTTGTTCTGAATGCAGTCTTTGGAATATCATCATTTCTGATCTTCAACTGATGATAACCAGACCTCAGATCAATCTTTGAAAAGTACCTCGCTCCTTGCAATTGATCGAATAAATCGTCAATTCTGGGTAAAGGATACTTATTCTTGATTGTGACCTTATTGAGTTGTCTGTAATCTATACAGAGTCTCATAGATCCATCCTTCTTCTTAACAAACAACACAGGTGCTCCCCAAGGTGAGACACTTGGTCGTATAAATCCACGATCAATCAATTCTTCTAATTGATCCTTCAACTCCTTTAGTTCTGCTGGTGCCATACGATACGGAGGTATCGATATTGGACTTGTACCAGGAACTAGATCAATACAGAATTCAATCTCTCGATCTGGTGGTAATCCAGGTAACTCTTCTGGAAACACATCAGAATACTCCGAAACTACTGGTACATCATTCACACTTCCAACTTCCTTCTGAATATCTCGTACCAGAGCTAAAAATCCTTGACATCCTTTACATAACATCTTTCTCGCTTTCAAAGCCGAGACTAAACTCTTTGGGGTTTCCAACTTCTCTCCCCGTATAGAGATAAGTTCAGTTCCAGGTGCATGGAACGTCACTATCTTTTCTCTACAATCCACATTTGCATAATGTTGCGACAACCAATCCATTCCTAGGATGACGTCGAATTCTAAGACATTAAGCAACAACAAATCCGCAAGCAATTCTCGCTCTCCAATTAACACAGGACACGACGGATACACTACAGTAACGTCTATGCTTTCGCCTACAGGTGTAGCTACTAACAATGGGTTTTGCAAAATCACAGGTTGAATTCCTAATTTTAATGCAAAACTCGACGATACAAATGAATGCGTAGCACCGGGATCAAATAAAATTGATGCATCATGCGAAGATATTGAAAATATACCTTGCACTACCGCATTCGACGCATTCGCCTCTTGAGGATTGATCGCAAAAACTCTAGCCTGCCCTCCGCTAGCAGTTGCTCCAGATCCTCGTCCGCCTATGGTCCTTCCTCCACCACGATTACCAAAACCATATCCTCTTCCACGTTGTCCATTAAACACATTCTGGTTCTGTGCCTGCCCAGACACTGCAGGATATACAGGTCTAGGTTGTTGAAACACTGGTTGAACAACACTAGCACTTGAACCTTGTGGTCTAGACATAGGACATTCTCTTGAGAAATGACCTTGCTGCCCACACGTGTAACAACCTCTCGTCATAAAGCATACCCCAAAATGCTTCTTCCCACAAGTATTACATAGTGGTACTGTTCCTCCTGAACTTCGTCCACTAGAACTTGATCCAGACATACTGAACCTCCTATCTTTCTTTCCTTTCTTAAATCCTTTACGATATGGTCCAGTGAACCTGTTCGTATTCGAACTAGCAGTTCCTTCTCTTACGAGCTCACCAGTAACATTGATCTTTCCAAATTGGATCAAAGTACTTTCCATCTGACGTGCACTATCGATGATTTGCACCAAATCCTTCCTTACATCAGATAGCAATCCAATATATTCGGGTCCTAGCCCCTTAATAAACCTTGAATTCACCCTATCTCTATCCAACATCAGATCAGGTGTGAAACGACTCAACCTTGTGAACTCCGTCACATACTCCTGCACCGTCTTTCCTATCTTGTTCAAATTCAACAACTTCTCTCGATGATTCTCCGTTACTGATAACGGCAGAAAGAATTCCTTAAATCGAGTGACAAATTCATTCCAAGTCATCTCTCCCATACTTGGTTGAATATGCCTTTGAAACCAATCCTTCGCAGATCCTTTTACTGACATCTCCACCATCAGTATAGACTGTCTTTCACTAGCATTAAGACGTCTAGCATTCATCTCTACTTCATCCAAGAAATCTAATGCATCGTTTGATCCATCAAACTTCATGGGCTTGAGCCTCATGTAAGCCATAACGAGATCACGATCAACATTAGCACCAACTCTCTGCTGTTGGTAATCCAACTGCTCTCTGTGCATATTTTGCACTTCCGCTTGATTCGTTTGCATGGCTGCTATGCCAGCTAAAAATTGTTCGAAATCAAAGCCCGGAATATTAAAATTAGGCCCACGGCCTCTACCACGACCTCGACCACGTCCACGTCCACGACCACGACCTTCGCCTGCTGCGGGTATCGCATCGTTATGAACGGACTCCTCATCATGAACATTCTCCTCTTGAATGTTTTCCTCATGCTGATCAGCCATTCTGATCAAAGCACGTCGTCTATTAAAAATCTATCTAAGCGTTCTAATCGTATACTATCAGGCTCTACTTACTCCTAACAAGCATACAGACTCGATCCTAGAGCACAGCTGGGAATATTTAAAAACAAATGATGACTTAACAAATGACATGACAGAAACTTATATGTTGCAGTAGACTCTATATATTAATTTCCTAGGTTCACATTCCATACGGTATTTTACAATGATACCACCTTTCACATATTAGTAATGGTTTAAGATTATAAACCATCACTTTGATATCAAACTCGACAATGGCCCGTTTTTCGACCATTGCTCTGATACCACCTTTGTCACGACCCGATTCTCGGCATCGAGACCGGCGCTAGGGAATGGGAGTGGTTGCTCCGAAACCCGTAGCAAGCCTTAAAATATATTAAAAATCACTTAAAATTTTTCGCGGAATTCAAATCATTTTCGAACATTTTAAAATCGCAGTTTAAAACGTTCTTATAAAAATTACCATTTAAAACATGCACATAATTTTCTCTTTAATTATTGCATTATAGTTTCAAAACCATTTCTCTATGGTTTATCATGCATCTCATTATGCATACCATCTTACTATGGTAATTACTGCATTTCACTATGCAGGCCATTTCTCTAATGGACTTAACTGCATTTCACTATGCAGATGCGTTCGCCGCATTTTATTCAAGTGCAGTCGCTCGGACTTTCGCACAGCATTCACATATTACATATCATCAGAGTTTAAGCGTTATAAAATATAAAGCATAAATAAGTCCAACGACTACTAGGGTATCACCGTTCATTATTCTAGCTACTGCAACTCTAGACACATAAAGGAAAGTCATTCTCACTTATACAAGCCAGGGATTTCCGGAACAAGAAATTGGAAATCCACACGTCAAACTACTCGCCTGTAAAAATATTAAATTCAACGGGGTCAGTTATAAAAACTGGTGAATGCGTACAACATGTACTAATAAACATTAATATGAAAGCAATGCATTCCAGATTACCGATTCATATGAAACCCTAAACCATGATTCATGTTCCTATATGCTTTCAACACAGGAAACATAAATATTCCATTTTTTTTTCCATTCCATTCGGGTTAACCTTTTATTTTTCTTTGGCCGTATTTATTTTCTCTTTTTGTACTTTTAGCCTGTCAAATCCGATTACTCTTATTTTACGTATTTGAAAGTCCCAGACTCTTCTTACAATACAACGGATTTCGGCAGTACATAAATACTGTCGCCAATTTCACTTTTTTTAATAAAAGGTTCAACCTCTCAGATCTCGGCAGTTTGCTGACTGCCTTTGGTCGTCTATATTCTGTTGCCTCTGAAGATCTGCCATATGTCTAGGCCGTCGCCTGACTTCCAGACCGTCGTCCAGATTTCCACATACCATTTTCACATGCAACCCATTCTAAATGCAATACCGGTGATCACACAGCACTATTGCCGCCCAATAGTAAGCACGTTTCAATGAATCTAAATCGGTTTCAACACTATGAATAGTTCATGCGATTTAAATTCAAAATAAAATAAAGCATTTGCAAATCATGTAAAGCAGTTCGCAATATTTTTAATACTAATATTTAGCAGTATAAGCTGTAAACACACTCACAGTACTCGCTTATTCCAAATATAAAAATACCACCCGTCGAATATTCAAAACCTTTGCTCGCCGGTTTCCGCGACAAAACTCGCTGGATCTAATTTAGAGATTAAACATTAATAAATGTAATAACTCTAAATTCTAGGATATACTCTAGACCGACTCAACCATATAACCACATAATCACAAACCAAATTTGATTCCGACTATCTATTTCCGCGTCATCGTATTTCTATACGATACACCACGTAGTTTATTTATTTCAATAAATAAACATAGAATTATAATTCCATATAATTCTATCACACATTCAATTCATATAATTTTCTAAAATACACCTTTAGAAAATATCAACAAACATATCACAATTCACAAATATCCAAAAATATTTTTCCGTAAAATATTTTTGACCCGGGGCTCGGCCCCCCCCTTATTTTCTGCCAAAAACATTTCGGCACTAACTGCTGCCAACTGAGTTTAGGACTGAGCCAACATGCTCTATCCCCTCTACTCATACTCCGGTCACCGTATTCCGGTGGTTTTGTCCGGAAAACTCAAAAACGCTTAAAACGCTTAAAAATTCATTTTAAGCCATTTTAACACCGAAATTCACCAAAATCATTTTCAAATACATTTTTAATTTTTATCTTGTAAAAACAGCAGCCCAATATTTTTAAAATAATATTTTCATTATTTTAACCATTAAAACCGAAATAACAATTAATAATCAAAACCGATTATTAATCCGTCAAAACACTACACAAAAATCATTTAAATTCCACAAATAATTATCAAACACATTTCATAAATTTTTCATAAATATTTTCTGCCCAGAAATTAAAATGACAGTTTTACCCTTTTTAGAACAATTTTGGCCGAATAGAGTTATTAAAAATTAAACCCGATTATTAAACCGCTAAAAATTCACCATCAACCATTTAATTAACATCAACCTCAAATATAACTCATACATGAACCAATTTATTTCCAGAAATTAAAAATCCCTTTATTTACCATTTTTAAGCTATTTTTAAGCTTTAAAACAATTAAAAATCGAAACCCAACTAATTAAATTAACACCCGAATAAATTAACATTTTTAATCCACAAAAATCACACTTTAAAGCATATATAAATCTCAACATATAGATCAGCCCAGAAATTTAAATAAATAATTTAATTTTTACGGAAAAATTATTTAAAAACCGAAACCCATTAAACTAGCAATTAAAACCAACTAATTATCCATCAAACATCACATATAAACCATCCTATGCATGTTTCTAACACTTAACTAACATCAGCAACTAAAAGTAAGGTTTTGAGCTTGAAATTATACCTCAAACGAACATGCAAACACACACACACGATCTACGCAATATTTCCGACGATTTTCGTGAAGAAAGTTTTGAGAGAAAATGAAAGTATAAATTTTTGTGTTTTGTTTTGTGAAGAATTCGGCACCCACAAAATGGAGAAGATGATATAGAGACTTGGGCACCAAGTTTAGCTTAGGAAAATATCTAGATATTTATTTGAAGTTTCAATTATTTACAAGTTTGCCATTATGGCATTCTTGTAAATAATTCGAACTCTAGGGGCAAAATAATTTCAACTTTACCAAATATTTAAAAACATTAAACCATATCATATGGGCTGAGTTAAAATATTTTTGGGCCTTTAAAAATATTTAAAATAATTATTTTTACGGTTTTTAGTGAAAAATCACAAAATTCACTTTTAACACGTAAAATTGCCAAAAATCACATTTAAGGCAAACACATAGCAAATCACATTTTTACCCTTATAAATTCATCACGTGAATTTATTCACTATTTTCGAGGTCCTAATCAATTAAAATTGGACTCTAGCGAAAATAAACACTAAAAATTCTACGGGGTATTACAGCATCTACAAATTAAATGGGAATAGTACCTTGCACCACGAAATTTGATGCACGAGCATCCTGAGGAGTCAAAGCAAACACTCTAGCCTGACCCTGTCCATGCAGCGGTGCCTGAGAAGAACTGTAACTACTCGAGCCTCTACCACCGTTTTCACGGCCACCAAAATCATGCCCTCCTGAACAACGGCCCCGCTGGCCACCAAACAAAGCGGCAGGTTGAGAATACCCTACCGAAGGAGTGAAAGCAGGTCTCTGCTGCTGAAAGAACGGCTGAGCAACACTAGCCAACGACATCTGCTTCCCAGATGCCGGACATTCCCTAGAAAAATGACACTGCTGGCCACAAGCATAAAAACTACCTGGTGCCACTTGGTACTGTCCCGGATGTCTGCGCCTGCAGTTCTGACAAAACGGAACACTAGAAGTACAACTGTAACCGCGACCAGATCCACGGCTACTCCCACTGTAACCAGAACTATGAGAATACGGCTGATACCCTTTCCGACCACCCCCTTTCTGACTATTGTACTGGGAAGGCTTGTACTGATAGCTGCTGCTACCACTCTGCTGCCCACTACTCTGAACAACACTGCCCGTCTTCTTGGCCTCATGCATTTTCCCAAAATGCAGTAATGTACTCTCCATACAACGAGCAATGTCCACTACACTGGTGAAGTCTTTGTGCGTCTTAGTCAGAAGACTAATAAACTCAGCACCTAGACCCTTCACGTACCTGTCGTTCACCCTCTGCTGCTCAGTCTGCAGATCTGGGGCAAAGCGACTCAACCTCACAAACTCAGTGGTATACTCATGTACTGACCTGTCTCCTCTCTTCAGAACCAGCAATCTGTCTCTATGACCCTCTGTCACTGAAAAAGGCAAGTAAAAATCCTTGAATCGAGTCATAAAATCTGCCCAAGTAATAGTAGCCATTTCCGCATGAATTTCCCTGCGAAACCAGTCATTTGCATGACCCTTCAAGGACATCTCCACTTGCATAACTGTCTGCCTCTCAAAAGCCTGCAGTCTCTGAGCATTCCGCTTAACCTCCTCCAGAAAGTCTAGGGCATCGCCGTCGCCTGCAAACTCAGTCGGCTTCAGCCTCGAATAAGCCAACACCAAATCTCTGTCAATGATTCCCACACCACCAACCGCAACACCACCAGCATGTGGTACCTGCTGCTGTACAAACTGTCCCAGTATAGCATACTAGTTCTGCATGGCGATCTGTCCTGCATGCAGTTGCACCTGATTATCCTGAAGTGCAGCGATCCCAGCTACAAATGTCGTGAAATCGAACGGATCCATAAGAGCTTTTGGTACACCTGGTGCCTGAACGCCTGCACCACCACGTCCCCTACCTCTGCCTTCAGTAGCCTGACCTCGGTCACCCCGTCCTCTGCCAGCCTGACCTCTGCCAGCCTGAACTCCACCCGCACATCCCCTACCAGCTTGGACCGCCGGTTCATGCTGATCAACCTCAATCGACATAGCATCGTCAGCTTCAGCCTCAGCGTGAGCTGCAGCACGCCCACGAGTGTTAAGAATGAAACAACAAATCTCAAACATTGCCTACATGGTAATACCCAGAGTATAACTTAAATATCTCAAAAATTAACAATTCACTCAAAATAATAACAACAATTTTCCAAAGTAAAACAGAAACTTTTCAAAATAAAGCATCAGTAACAAATAAGACCGACGCAAATACTCCTAAAGGTGAAGGTATGAAGTTTTTTGAAAACAAATGATGACGTTCCAAAAGACAAGACTTGAATTCTAATTCCGCAGTAGATCCTATGACACAATAATAACACTTAACATGCCTTGAAGCGATAAACACATAACATGCAAAAATTTGGCCTTAGTTCGAAACTAAAGTTCCGATACCAACTTTGTCACGACCCAATTTCATGAATCGTGACCGGCGCTAGGGTATGAGTATGGTTGTACCAAAACCCGTAGCAAGCCTCACGGAAAACAATCAAACATATAAACCTGCAAAAACACTGCTCGGGGGTAACCGAAACTCCAACCTAAGTCTAGCAATTTATATCACAGTTCTTTTATAAATAACATAAATATCTGAAATGCTCAACAGTATGCCTTAAATACAATAATAAAATAATCCCGAGTTAACATGTCAATAATAATCAATCGGACAAACCGACAATCCCAATGTGCAATAACCAAAGTAATATATAAACTAGTTCTACTGTGGTCTAAGAGTTCGAAAACAGTGACTAGTTTAAATAACATAAAACCTCCGAGGAATCAAAAGAATTGGAGAGGACCAGCTTTCAATTCATAAACCTGTAAAATTTGGGAAAACAACAGAGTCAGATATACTGAGATGAGTTCGCAATACTATTTACTTTTATTAAGTTAAAAACCCTTAAATCAAAACCTTTTATACTAATATAATATGATTATGGAAAACAGTATTGAAATGATCCCAGCGTAAGTATGACATAGCATACTAAT
Organism: Mercurialis annua; assembly: GCF_937616625.2. NCBI lineage: Eukaryota > Viridiplantae > Streptophyta > Magnoliopsida > Malpighiales > Euphorbiaceae > Mercurialis > Mercurialis annua. Next base: position 30,952,157 of record NC_065577.1, on the reverse strand, counting down.
AAACCTAGAGTGGACGGGAACAAAACCTCGTCATATACCAGCGTAAGCAAGACATTAGTCTACCGATTCCAGAGTACTTACTGTTGCACATAGTCTCGATACGAGCCTATCGAGCAGCTCGTTTCAATACATATCCATAATCCGTAAAAACAGTTCAAAATATTTATAGTACTAAAAATATGATGCGGTACTTAATAAAGCGGTAAATAGCATCAAAAACTCACTGCTTGCTTATCCACGTGAAACTTGGCAAATAGCTAACCCTGCGTAGACTCCGAAGCACGAGCAGTCGACGGGTCTAAAACAATATATAAGTTAATATCCGAACAACCCCTAACTCTAAGATTACTAGACATCAGGTAGGACTAGCACAAAATAATAAGACAGATAAAATCACAGAGAAACACAATTCCCAATTAAATTATAATGCCGTAAATGATTCAAGACTATTGAGTTCACGCTTAAAATCCAATCCGAAAATATTATTAAAATAATATTTAAATGATAACTTAAATAAATTCTTCAAATAGTGGGTTAGCCGAGTTTCATAAAACTACCAAGCTAAACCCACAAATCGGCGACCCCAGTCTAAACCGACCCAACTGATATTCCAGAATTATAAACCACAGTTTATAATTATAATTTTAATAAAATAATAATTAATATCAAAGTAGAACTCAATAGCTTGAAACTCAAGTAATTAATAATTTCCGGTAAAATATCTCATTAAATAAATCAATAAATAAATAAATGGATAAATTATAAATTTAGCCAAATGGGCATGTTAAGCCAAAATCACAAACTAATAATTAGATAAAAATATCAAATTTCTCCTTTATAATAAATCACATAAATAATTTAAAAGTTAAATTAAAATTTAATCACATTGACACATTAAGCCAAAAATAAAAATGTCACCTGAGAATTTATAAATTTATAAATTGATAATAAATATCCAGTCCCATTTAAAATAATAATGATAATAATAAATTAAATTTTAAATGGATTCAAATATTAGTTTTAGATTTAAAAATAATATTGTCTAGTTTCTACATTTCAATTTAAAATGAAATCTTCGAATTAAAATCAAAATGAAATAACCAATAGTTCAAATGCAAAATAGATAATAACTTACCTAAAGAATTAATTACTTAAAAACATAATATCCTAAGGGTCATTCTTATCTTTTAACCATCACTTTCACTTTAACTGTTGGAATATGCGGAAATTAATTAGGATCGATCTTGACATACCTTTTGTCGATTCCACAAGTTTGATTGAACTTTATGCACTAAGTCGTTAAGTATTTTCACAATGAAAAATACCTATGTTTCACCACCTAATGTACCTATTAATTGTGTATATTTGATAGAGAATTGAGTTATGATTCATTTCGTTAATTATGTATCTTCAATACATGTATATATAAACAACTAAAAGGTTCCATGAACAAGTGTAACTCTTCATGAAGTTACCACTTTTCATAGAGTTGCAACCTTTTATGAAAGGTATTGCACCCTTCTCTTGCATATCCATATAGTCAATTGGGTTCGGGTCAATCCTTCATGGGCGACCCGATCCAAATACCAACATCTCCCACTCGCACATGACGGGTTAGACCTCATTGCGAGATTCTCTATTACTCAAATATAATCACAATTTCATACTAGTACATAGGTCGTGCGACCTAGCGAGTGTACCTGCACTCGGGAGCTTATAGCTATGCATCTGTTAGGAATGACATAACAGCTTCTACCCTTTTAAAAAATAAATTATTGTTATTCCCGCAGTACCCTAGATTTATCCTTTTGAAATGATAAACTCTATTCCCTCCCAGAGTATGTTAAAAAACATACATACTTGTGTATTCATAATCAAGTCACATTTCTTCAAAAATTGACAAGATTGGCCGGCCAATGAAAACACTGAATCAAATCTTCCTTTCTTACTCGAAATTTGCAATTTTATACACAGTTGCTTTTCTAGACATGGTCCATAGGCCGAATCATCCATAACCATAGGTAGCAAGTTAAGATAGCAAACACCATGAATAAAACATAAATAGCAGTAAAAAGTCTGAGGGTACAATCATAAGGATATATACTTATCCTATATGGTCTCACACAGTGGAGAAGCAGGGAATCATTCTCCCACTATCCTTTTGGTCGTCTTAGCACACATGGTATGAATCATGTGCTACAGTATTCTGTATATCTTCGATGTCAAATAAAATATTGTACGAATCTTAGTTCAGTCATTTCTTAACGCCTAACTTGAATTCTCAAAACTCTTACTCTTAGCAGGTAATAATGAGAACTCACATCCGGCTATCACAGATCACTTGGATTCGGGCAATCCAAAACGGTTATAAATATAGTATATAACCTCATCCCTTTCTCTTGAGGCGATAAACCTAACATCATATCTCATCTCCACTCACTCATCTAGCGCTAGAGGCGGCCGCTCGTGTGAGTGAGCCGATCTAAAATCTGTGTGACATCTTTGTTGAGCCTTTAACAAATAATATATGTGATGTGATGATATAATAAAATTAATGACAAGACATAATATTCATTTTTGCATACATATAATCAGTACAATATAAGCTCAACAATATATTTATAGATAAATACAATTATCTAAATTATACGCAATCCAAGAGATTTCACATGTGCAAGAAATACATCTCTTGAAGATCAACTACTACTTCAATGCGTAGAAATATAATGTACCGCCACTTTTCTTTTGGCAACTATGTCTCTTACGTAGTTATACTAGCTAACTTGCCCATAAACAATACATATGTTTTGGTGAGTACACATCATACCATACATTCGACTTTCTACATCACTAGAATATGGTATAATTGATATTTCTCTTTATTCTTGTGGATTCTTAGGGCATATTGTAGGACTTAAAACTTCATATTTTAACACTGGAGTATCCACTGGCTAGCAAGTACTCATATTGAAGTATTATAAAACCTTTTAGATATAACTCTCTTGTGACAGAGCCAAAAGTTTCTTATAACAATCTCTTTTTATTTTAAAGGTTAATTACATATAAAAGCATCACCTTTACATGAAATTGCAAAAATAACACGACCTTTAAAACGTGGCAATTCAGGGCACCACCTTACATTTCTTTTCAAAAACAACATGTGCACATTTTTATTGGCATTTTTGCTGACGTGGCATGACACGTGGCACTCCCATTGGGTGTCCAAGTCAACAAAATTTTATCTAAAAACGTGCCCATGTTATTTTTGAAAAGAAATGAAAGGTAATGTCCTGAATTGACACGTTTTAAAGGTCGTGTTATTTTTGAAAATTCATGTAAAGGTGGTGATTTTATATGTAATTAACCCTTATTTTAACTCTCAATATAAAGTCTGCCTCACCTATATCTTTCATATCAAATTTTATGGATAACCATCTATGGTGTCATGACATACTCTTTGTCATTTCCAACAATTAAAATATTATCGACATAAAGAGATAGAATTGCAAATTTATCATTTGATCCTTTAATGTAAAAACAGTGATATTCATCAATCATCTTAAAAATCACAGGTCAATATGGCCTTATGAAATTTAAATTACCACTGTATGGATGCAATTCTAAATCTAAATTCGCTACAATAGCCAAAATAGATTTTATTTCTTCTTCCGTTGCAACTTTTCATTCTTTCTTTGCAAGACACTCAAAATGCCTCTTTCATTGTTTTGGATTTATTATCATTAGTGGGAGTAACAATCATAGTTTTTTAAATGTATACTCTTATGTTAGTGAGAACTATCGTCTTCACCAATTGAAATTGGTTCAGATTCTTCAACTCTCCCACTCAATTGAGATGGGTGAAGCAACTCTTGTGTGCTCCCACTATCAAAAATAGGATTAGGTACCTCACTTTGAGGTTCAACTATTGGTTGATTAAAATCAACTTCTCCCTCTTCTTGAATCTCATAAAGATGAAAATCTCTATCCACATGTTTCTTTGTAGGAAAAATATCTTCAATGAAAATGACATATTTGGACTCAATATCTGTTTTCTTTCTATCATTATCCTTACCAATAAAAATATCACCTTTTTGAGTTTTTAGAGTACCAAATAAAGATACATTTCTTCCTTCTTGGTCCTAATTTACCAAATTTATAGGAAGAATCAAGAATGTATGATGCAAATTCCCATGGACGCAACTCATTCAAAATGGGTTTTCTTTTAGCCCATAACTCATATATAGGTGTTGGATACTGATTTTAAAGATATACAGTTAAGTATATAGGCTGCTATCAACAATATATCACTCTAAAAATGAACTAGGAGATCAGCTTGAGCCATCTTACACCTAACCAATTCAAGAAAGGTTATATTCCTACACTCGGCAACACCATCTTGTTGCGAAGTTCTAGGAGCTGTTAATTACCTCAATATACCTTTTTCTTCACACAATTCTTTAAATTGGTTCGATAGATACTATCTACCTCGATTAGTTCTTAAGACTTTCACAGTTTTATCTAATTGATCCTCGACCTCATTTGAATGCTTGTAAAACAATCTAATGTTTCAGATTTATGGGAGATCAAATAGACATGAACATATCGAGTGAAGTCATCTATAAAGGTAATGAAGTACGAAACACCACGCTTTTCTTGAACATTCATTGATCTACAAATATCTGAATGTATAAGTTGCAAAAAGAAAATTCAACTCGTTTACTCTTTCCAAAAGGTTTTCTAGTTGTTATTTCTTGTAAGAACATAAGTGGGCGAAATGAATTTTGTGTTTGATCCTAAAAGATCATCACGTGTCAATCTATTCATTCTATCTTGCCCAATATGTTCTATCTAGCATGCCATATCATGATTGCTAGATTGAGAAAATAATGAAAAACAAACATCGGTATTATTAAAATAACATTTAGTGTTTAACACTATAAAAACATCGACATAAAATCCAAAACCATAATACAAAGTACCACTAGAAGTCTTAACATAAACATCTTGAAAAATAAACCAAATCCTAACTTTAACAAAGCAATAACGGAGACCAAGTTCCGTCGAATCTCCGGGGCATAAAGGACATCATGTAAACATAGAATCTATCCTTCTTTCAAAATCAATTTGCATGTGCCAATTCCTCCGACTTCAACTCTTACAATGTTGCCTACATATATCACTTTAGAACCACTTGTAATTCGACGAAATCAATTTATGTTCTAGCTACTCGGTCTGTGGCTCTTGAATCTACACTCCATATAGGATGAGATTCAGTTAGCAAAGAAGTACTAGAAACATAAAAAAAATAGAAACAAAACTTCTCTTAAAAGAAGTAAGACAAGACTTTACCTTTTTAGGCTCAGTGCACTCACGAGCATAGTGACCCATGTTTCCACAATTATAACAGGTCGACTTAGTCTTATCCCATTTTCCACCACTTACGCTTATGACCACCTTGTTTGAAATTAGATTCAGCAACATATGCTTGAATATCAGGTTTAGCAGCCTCGAGGCACTCATCCTCAAGTTCCAAGTGGCGCGCAATATCACTAAAAGTCTTAATATTCTCATTGTGAGTCATGTTCACTTTCATGTGCTCCCAATTATTAGGCAAAGATCGAATGACCGCTTGGACTTGCTGTTTTGTGAGGTCATGTCCATCTGATTTTAGCCCCATTATCATATTCGACATATCCATCAAATGTTATTTCATTGTCTTGTTAGGGACTTTCTTATAAGTGTCGAATTTGATAGTTAGCTGCCTAAGTCTGGAGACAGTAGTTCCTCCAAACTTCTCGAGCAAAGCGACCCACATGGCATTAGCAGTGGAATACTGCTAATACTCATACACCAAATCATCATTCATGGAACTGATAAGGATTCCTCTTGCAGTTGAATCCTTTTTCTTCCAAATAGTGTATGTAGCCATGTCGCGCTTAAATTTGCGCATCATTGACATTTCCCTCATCAGCCATTGGTTCATCCATTACATTATTAACAGCATCAAGAGCTTCTTGCTCCTCAAGCACATAATGTATTTTCAGAGACCATATGTTATAGTTGTCCCCATTGAGTTTTTCACCCTTATTAAGTTCGACTATGATATTTTTCGAAGCCATTTCCATTCAATAATAACTACAAAGAGACATATTTAATGCAAAAAATTAATCTATTATGTAATCATACACATCATTATCATATTAATCTAGTCGCAATTAAAAAAATAAGTTATTAAAACTTTTTCAAATGAACTAGAACCAAAAGTTCACTATGTTCCCAATCAAATTCATCATTCAAATGTTAAATTTTCTTTAACTTAATTTAAATTTGCGCTATTTAATTCTTTGATGAGAATAATAAAATTCTACCAATCATAGAATGCCTATCTCATAAAATATATATTGGAATAATTTTAATAATCCATAATATTTTAATGATCATGAAATATTTATCAAACATTTAAACACACCATAACTCAAGAATAGTCAACAAAATAATAAAATAAAATTATTTAATCGGGGTATGAATCAAGTTTAGAATATTAAATAAAATTATTAGTAATTTTATAACACTTGTATACAATTTCTATGAATTTTCCAATTGAAAATTCTTTAACAATTGCATTTTAATCAATTAAATAATTCATAAAATTCAAAATAAATATGTAGAAAATTAATTTTCTCCCACTGAAATTCAACATTATTCAAAATATTATCTCAAATATATTTAATATTTTTCTGTATTTAATTTCTGTCAAAAATCATTTATTTTGAATTTATAATAGTAATAAACTATAAATTAAATATTAAATAATCTGCATTTCCAAAAAATACAAAAAATATATCGAAAATTCAGAAATAAAAATTACAATTTTTCGATGCGTTTTCGAAAATTTTGGACCACCGGACCTTGCCGCACGCTCCCACACGCGCCTCAAGCGCGTGTGGGGCTTGTGTTTGGCTGACTGCATCAGTAGTCAGCCCAAGCATGTCCTACTCGCGCAGAGTGCGCGTGTACCGCACGCGCCGTCGTCGTTCTCTTTTCAGTGTCCGGTATTTTTTCTACTCCCCTATTTGTGACTGTTCTGAGTTCAACGGTGCAATCGGATTTAAATTTCGACATTGTTTGATACGGGTGTGAATCTCAAACTCCATTAAAGAGAGTATAACATATGCATTCATCTTCAACCATCACACCCCTTCTTTTAAAAAAATTTCCAGATTTTTTCATTTTCATGTAGACATATTCAAAAATTCACAAATTTCACTACACAAATTCGTTTTAGATGATCTTTATGTCATTTTAAAGACGACGTTACGTAGTTTTCATATACGTAATTTTTACAAAATTATCAGTCATAAAAATGGTCAAAAAATTACGTCAGTTTCTGGAAAAACACAAAAATTTAAAATTTCCAGAATTGAGTTTTCAACTCTCAAATTTTGAATAATCATAACTTTCTCTACACCAATCCAAATTTCGTGTTCTTTATATCGTTTTAAAGCTTGAACAAGATACTTTATAAATATATAAATTATATATCATAAAACACAAAATTTGGATATTTAAATTTCATACAAAGTATAGCAAATAATGATGCATTTAACATAGCAAATTCATTTTTCAAATATCATGAATTTCAATCAATCAAAACATGGAAACCAACATTATAGGCTCTGATACCAATGTTGGAATATGCAGAAATTAATTAGGATCGTTCTTGACATACCTTTTGTCGATTCCACAAGTTTGATTGAACTTTATGCACTAAGTCTTAAGTATTTTCACAATGAAAAATACCTATGTTTCACCACCTAATGTACCTATTAATTGTGTATATTTGATAGAGAATCGAGTTATGATTCATTTCCTTAATTATGTATTTTCAATACACGTATATATAAACAACTAAAAGGTTCCATGAACAAGTGTAACTCTTCATGAAGTTACCACTTTTCATAGAGTTGCAACCTTTTATGAAAGGTATTGCACCCTTCTCTTGCATATCCATATAGTCAATTGGGTTCGGGTCAATCCGTCATGGGCGACCCGATCTAAATACCAACATTAACAAATAAAATCAAATTCCTATGTTCAGTAAGCAACCTGTCAAACAAGAATCAATTCAACATTATTTACAAAGATTATAAAAATAACTCAATCCTAAACCATAACAATTATTCACATTTCAATTTGAATAAACAATCCAGAGATATGCTAAGCAAAACATGAATAAGGGCATATCATCTACGATTTCAGAAACCAACAGTAAGAACATCACCATTATTTCCTTAACTCCCAAGCCTAATCCGAGACCACATCAAAATTATATAAGGTATAATCATTCAAACCAAAATAATTACAAGATCCAAGATTTAATGAAAGTAGCCGAACCACAATAGCAAGCAAACAGAAAACAAATAACACGCAAACACGATGAGACGACGGCAACGATAGCAAGATGATTCACGTACCGATTTGCGAGAAATAAATAGCAAAGTTGTAGAGGAATGAGTCTACTTCCACGGGGGCGAAACGGAACTAAATTCGATCTAAAAACGGTTGCGAACGAATCGAAATAGCAAACTATCGAATAATAAATCAAAACAAAAAATTACTTGAAAACGATAAAATGGCGGCGGCTAATACGGGATTAATAACGTACCGTTTCACAAAAATGAAGCTCGGTCTCGAAGATAAAAGAATCTACAATTGCTGGGAAGAATCAGAACTCACTTCGGTTCTGAAACACATGCTAAAATTGATTAAGAATGGAAGTCACTTCAAAGACCAAAGCTGAAAACAGAATTGAACTTACCGTATGAACACTAGAGTTTGGAGGATGATTAGCTCAGTAAATTCCAGAGATTATGGAGGAAAAAGGGTGCTAGGGTTTGTTTCGAGTGTGGGGAATAGATTAGGGTTAACACATTAGATATTTATAGGGATTAATTAGGTAGAATTTGAGTCGGAAAGGAAAAGAAAACAACGGCCAAAACAGGGCATGTTGGAGCGATGCTGGTCTCGAACGAGACCATCCAAGAACAGATGGGGTCTCGTTCAAGACCCTGATGGTCTTGAATGAGACCATAAAAAAAAGTAGCACGTTCGTGCTCCTTGGAGCACGAACGTGTACCAGAAATTATTGAGGGTCTCGAATGAGACCAACCTATTTCTTCAGGTCTCTTTTGAGACCTGAGAAATAAACCTCTTGGTTCAACCATTTGATCGAACCACAACTTAATTATAATCTCAACCGAAACCAAATCAAACCGAACCACGAATTAACACCAAATCGAGCCACAAAACTTTATTGACCCGAAAAGTACCGAAAATCCAACGATATAATAAATAAAAAATTTACGGGTTATTACATCATCGTCCACAACATTCTCTAGCGTAATGGTACCCTGCTCTTCCTCCGTTATTCGTAGCTAAGCGCATGCTTCAATAATTCCTTCCCCCATCAGAGAACCACCAAACTAACCAAACAGGTAAGAGACGCACGTATTCCGGCATAGTTAGATCAAGAAACCGACCAGAAATCTTCAAAGAGAAGAGGAAAAAACCCTAACCCTAGAAAACCCTAGAGTAGAGAGAGAGACTCCACAAAATTTGAGAGAGTTTTTAGATCAACTAAGATTTTAAGTGGTTCGGTTTTGGTCTAAAAACGTGCAGAACCCATAAAAACGCATAAATATATGTTTTGAATATTGTATTCTATAACTAACATGATTAACAGAAATAAAAATACCCTAAATACATATCTAGAGTGAAAAGCATGGAAAATCATGACAACTACAATAATTAGGACAGCATATGGCAGAAACGTAAGAAAACGGTAATCATTCATCCGACCAATTTGAAATTAAGCAACATGCATATAACAGACAATATATGTGATGGAACTGAAATTGGGTTGTTAGAAGTACCGCTATGAGTCTCGGGTCCTTTTTTAGAGATCTGGATGTAGAATCTAGCGTGGATCAAAGTGCAGCAGTAGATTGGTACAAATCTGAAGCGTAGGACCTAGATCTGATTTATTGATTGACTAATACTTGTGTGTGTGGGTGGGGGGGGGGGGGGGAGGGAGGGTTTGGCCAAAGTGTGTCATTTTAGGGTTTGTGCGCGCGATCTACTTTTTGTTTTGTGATTATGCGTGCCAACTCTAATTAGGGTTTTAACTGTAATATTTATAGAGGTTGATTAGGGTTTAGGGGTAGGTTAAGGTGTTTAGACTAGGTTGAAAGTCTAAATATATATTAAATTCATATTATATTATGAGTGCAATACAAAAGGTAGTAAAAAGGTTGTTTTGTCCCTGAAATATTAAAAAGGGTTTTTAGGACTATTAGGGTTTGGTTTGATCAATTTTGTGAATGAATCCTATAAATTGGCCCACAAACTTACAAAATATTGTAATTATTCTAATTTTTTAGACTTAAATCAGTATCCCTTTATATTTTTGTATGCTATTTGCAACAACTACGCTTCAATCCTTTTAGTTGGACACTGCATGACGATCCATTCCGCTCGAATTCTAACAAGCGGATCACAAGCTCGTTACCCGGAAAATTGTCTTTATAAATCATCATTGAATGCTTCAATCACTTATCAATTATTTACTTGTCCGAAAAATAGGTGTCTACATCCACTAACGTAATTCATCGAGTATTCATTCACCGATTCACTGATGTAAATGCAAAAAAAAAAATTAAAAAATTAATTTAATTATATAAACACACATAAAATATTTAAATTAATTAAACTAAATTTAAACCATCAAGTAACAAAAAAATTAATTAAAATCACCAACGAATGAATACTAACTAATTAGTAAAAAAAATAAAAAAAGTATGCTTATTTGTTTTTATTTTATCAAATTCATCACTTGTCATTACTTAAATTAATATAAATAATCTAAAATATAATTTGAAATAATTATTATATAATTATATAAAATGAATAAATGTCATATAAAATAAGAAAAACTCAATTAACTAGTAGAAGGAAGGAAATCTCTGTCTTGAATTTAAAACACAAATTTTCTCTTCTCTTTTTCTTCTCTCTCTCAAATAGAAAACTCTAGCCGTCAAGAGTTTTATTTTTATTTTTCTTCGACTGCCGTTAATGGTTTATTTTTGCCGTTGGCGGTAGCCATTTTTTAATTCCTTTAGAATAAAATAAATAGCCGACTCTTTTTCATCTTTTTTATTTTTTATGGTAAATCTATGAACGAGACGCATGAATTTCAGTATATATACAAATCAAGAATTAAAGATAGATCAAGATTTTTCAAGATTGAAGATGAAATTGTTTATAAGATGATAGTGAAATGTATTGAAAACAGCATCGAGCATTTGAATATGGAGGATTAATAATCTAGTGGTTATTTTAGAAGCATGCAACTCAAATATGTTTAACTTATAGTGATAGCGTATGTTATGCATAGGCGGAGGCATCGATGATTGAGCAGCGGGTATGCGTGTGAGCGGAATTGTTATGCGTCGACGTGGAACAGTTATGCGCGAGCACGGAAGAGTTATGCGTTATATCCTTTCTAGAAAAACCAACTCAAACGTTTGAAAATGTTTCAGCCACAGATCAATTTTGATATCTTTATTACAACAATGGTCTCTCTTACGAAAGTTGTTGTCCTTTCTTTATAAAAGGTTTGTTTGTTTTTGTTGTTGAAGGATTTGTGAGTTTTCTGTTAGACTGAGAAGAATTGGAACTTATTATAATAGATCAGTTATGTAATTTTTGTTTTAATTTTATAAGGCGATATGTGAATTAATGTTTTACATCTTGTTCCATGTCAGGTCATTGGAAACGGTTATATTCTTTTTAATTTTTTACACTTCTTGATATTAGTGGAGATTATTTGATTGTTAAAAAAAATACAAGAAAAAAGAATAGTCCTTGTTACAAAATAAAGGAAATATAATAGTATTGTTGATTTACAAACAATAATAGCTACTTTAAGAATTTAAAAGAATGAAATTAATGTATTGGATAATAATTTATGATTTGCTAAAATGCGATGCTATTTTCAAAGCTAAAGTTATTAGAAAAAGAGCAATAGTTTTTAATTTGGCAAAAGTATCTTTAAATTTAAGTCTATTTTTTTTAAATACCTTAACTAACTTATAGAGAAATTGATATTTTTTTCTGCAATTTTTATTTTCAAACCTTTTCTCTATCCTTTTTTTAAAAATCGATTGATTTTGTCTGTTATAGAATATTTAAAACTTAATGGACAATTGCGTATTAATCCAAATTGTCCATTACGAATTTACTGCTAACTTTCTTTTGATGAATACTGCTAACAACTTAAGTATCAATTGTTTGCAGGTGATAAGCATAAGCACATTGATTCATCCTTCCAACTTTATATAAATTTTTTTTGATGAATTTAAATTTTATAAAAGGCCACAAGAAAGTGGCAAAAAACGCTTAACTACACCAAGTTTTCGCACATGAAGAGGCAAACTACTTGCACACTAAAGGCTACGACTTATATAAATTTATTAAACATAATTAGATTTTAATACATCTCATCAAGAAACAAAAAAAGGGTTAATCATCGTTCCAATTGAAAATAGCTAACATAAAAATTCTTCTATTTCTCACAAAATAACCCAATTTTAAAAATTGTATAAACGAATAGTCAATTAATTTTTAGAAATTAGAAATGAGTAGTAGAGAGAGGTTTGAATTGCAGGATTAAGAAAATGTGAATTAGTTTATTTAAGGCTTAACCCATATAGAGGTCCCTGTACTTTACACATTTTTTTCCGTAGGTCCTTATACTTTATCTTTGTATTATTTGATCCCTTTACTTACCTATTTTTAATTTTCAGGTCCTTTATGAGTTCTTTCCGGTCCTTTTGTGTGGCTTGAGGAAACAATAATTGTAAGTACAGGGACTGGAGGAAACGAAAATTGTAAGTAGAGGGACTGGAAAAAACTCACAAAGGACCTAAAAATCAAAAATAGGTAAGTAGAGGGACCAGATAATACAAAAATAAAGTATAAGGACCTATAGAAAAAAAAGTGTAAAGTACAGGGACCTCTATATGGGTTTGGCCTTTATTTAAATTAGTTAAGGATATTTGGAGAGAAAAAAAAATGGGTTTTTTACACAAATCCCCCAAAAATGCTATGGTGTTTCACTTTTCCCTCACCATTTTGATTTTGGCAAAAATCTTAAAAAAAAATAAAAAGTTTACAAAAATCCCTCATAACCCAAAATAAAAGAAAATGAGACAATATTGTCCTTGGTATTTGTCAACATTTCATTGGTCTATGTTTGAGTCAATCAAATGATGACACGTGGCAAATCTAGATTTGGTTAAACAATCTAACTAACCGCTACCGACCACCGACCAAATTCCGGTCCGACCGGCCGAACCACCGGCCAAATTCCGGCCGGACCACCGCGGTCAACGCCGGTCAACGGCCGGACCACCGCGATCAACGCCGGTCAACGGCCGGACCACCGCGGTCAACACCGATCAACGGCCGGACCACCGCGGTCAACGGAAGTCAACCCGCGGTCAACGGCAGTCAACTATAGTGATGAGATTTTAAAAGAATTAAATAAAATACAAATTTGGTATTAGTAGGAATAGAACCCATGACCTCTCACACTTTGTCCATGTGTCTAACCATCAAGGCAAGACATGTTTGTTGTCTTTAATTAGTCTTTATTATATATAGATATACTCTTTAATAATGTATAAGAAAACATTTAAACTAAATATAAACATATTAAAATGGTTGATTATAAATAATATATTATTATAAAATACTAATAAAATATTACGCTTGTTAAAATTTAAATTAATTTATTCTAATCAAATTAATATTAGTGTAAATTAAATATTAGCTTAAAGTAAATTAAGTTAAAATAAATTTATAAATTAATGTATTAGAAACACAATTAACTTAATGTCAACTCGATATAAACTCAAAATAAATTATATAAGTTAATTTAGTTGATATAAAGTTAGTTTTTAAAATTATTATAAATTACTAAAAAAATTGCTTTAAATTGACATGTAACCTTCATCAAGTTTACATTGAGTTGACATTAGGTTTATATCGAGTTGACATTAGGTTTACGTTGAGTTGATATTAATTTACATTTTAAAATTAAAATAATTTACTATTTCGGATTGACATTAAATTTATATTGAGTTGACATTAGGTTTGCATGCATTGACATGAGATTTACACTGAGTTGACATTAGGATTACATTGAAATGGCATTAGGTTTACATTGAGTTGACATTGAGCTGTCATTAAATTGATATTAAGTCGACGTTGAGTTGATATTAAGTTAATTTTTAAAATTATAATAATTTACTAAAACATTTACTTTGAATTGACATGTAGTTTACATCAATTTTACATTGAATTTATATTAGATTTACATTCACTTGACATTGAGTCGACGTTGAGTTGATATTAAATTTAATTTATATTAAGTTTACATTGAGTTGATATTAGGTTTATATTGAGTCGATATTAGCTTTACATTGAGTTGACATTGAGTCGACATTAGTTTGACATTGAGTCGACGTTCAGTTATTACGTTTGCATTCAGTTGATATTAATTTACATTTTAAAATTAAAATAATTTACTAAAAAATTACTTTGGATTGAAATTAGGTTTATATTGAGTTGACATAGAGTCGCCATTAGGCTTACATTGAGTTGAAGTTGAGTTATTAAGTTTACATTGAGTTGATATTAATTTACATTTGAAAATTAAAATAATTTACTAAAACATTACTTCGGATTGACATTATGTTTACATTGAGTTGATATTGAGTTGACATTGAGTCGATATTAGATTTACATTGAGTTGACATTGAGTCGACGTTGAGTTATTAAGTTTACATTGAGTTGATATTAATTTATATTTTAAAATTAAAATAATTTACCAAAAAATTACTTCAGATTTACATTAGGTTTACATTGAGTTGATATTAGGATTACATTGAGTTGACATTGAGTCGACATGAGTTGATATTAAATTTACATTGAGCTAATATTAAGTTAATTTTTAAAATTATACTTACTAAAATACATTAAATTTACATTGAGTTGACATTAAGTTGACATTGAGTTGATATTGAGTCGTCATTGAGTTGACATTAAGTCCATATTGAGTTGACATTAAATTTACACAAATTACTGTAATAAAAACTTAAATAATTTACTTTCAATCTACTATAGTTTATTTTTAAAAGTATAAATTATAAAAAAATAATTTTATATAATAATATAAAATAATTTCATTTTAAATTTATAATTATTTATCAAAACATTTACTTTGAATTAACATTCAGTGAACATTAAATTTATATTGAATTTATATTGAGTTCAGATTAAGTTTACTTTGAGTTTATATTGAGTTGACATTGAGTTAATATTAAGTTTATATTCAGTTCACTTATATTAAAATTATTTTCGGTTTATTTTATTTTAATAAAATCTTAAATAATTCACTTTCAAATTACTATTAGTTTATTTGTTATATTATAAATTACTTTTAATAGTATACATAATGAAGTTGATATTAAGTTATCATTGAATTGACATTAAGTCGTCATTGAGTTTATATTGAGTTCTTATTGAGTTTTCGCACACCAAGTGGGTCCCACTACCACATATCCGACCACGACCATTAAACCATTATATTTTTCAATTTTAAAAAGTGAAATATTTTTACTAGTTTTACTTATATATTAAAAAATTGTATAAAATATAAATATATGTATATTTCATTTTTTTATTGTATAAATATTTAATAAATAAATAAATTTAATTAGACTAATTTAATATTAAACTTATAATAAATTTAATTTAATTTGATATTTAGTTGATATTTAATTTACATTATAAATTAATTTCATTCTAATAAGTTAATTTAAATTTATAATCAGTTATACATATATATTATAGAGTAAATGTTGACAACAATTAGCCTTTGCTTTAATGGCAAAGCACAATCTCTCTCTTATAAGAGGTCAAGGGTTCAAATCCCCTCAACCACAAAATGATATTTTATTTAATTTTTAATTATCTAACTAAAATTGGTCCAACCATTAAAAATGGTTAGACCACAAACCAGTAATGGTGGTGGTCTGGGCGTTGACCGCGGTGGTCCGGCTGTTGATCGGCCAATAATGGTCTGACTGGTGGTGATTCGGTTAGAATTGGCCCGGTTTATATAAAATGAGGAGAAATTATTAGGTGTAATGGAAACACAATAGGTAAAATACACCATAGGGATAAAATAGTAATCACAACTATTAAAAGGTAGAGATGAAAAGAATCTTTTAAAATTGAGAGATTTTTGCAAAAAAAAAAAAAGTTTGGTGATTTATACAAACTTTTAAGTTTTTGGGTGATTTGGTGTAATTTTTTTTAAAAAAATAGAATAAATAAGAAGAAGTAAACACATATTCAAATAAACGAGTGTTTATCCCATGCATTGGTTGTGCCATGTCATAATTACAACAAGCCAATGGGAATTTGCGATAGAGAATCTTTCATTTATTACTTAATTTTTTTATTATGAATTTTTCCACATGGCTAACGCATCATTGGTTTGTTGCACGAATGACATGACGCAACGGTTGCGTGCAATAATTTTTCTAAACAGAAATAGTATTTTCAAATTAAAAAATATTGCTCTTTTTTTTATTATTTTAGCTCTGAAAATATATTTAAAACAAAACTGGATCCAGCTATTGGACCCATTTCTCCCTAAAGAAGACATATGCCCTAACCCCATTTTGCCGGCTATTATTCTCCTTCCTTCCATTCTCTTCATAAACCTCACTCCCTCTCTCTCTTCAGTCTCCACCACCATTACCACCGCCACATCCTCCGCCGCCGCCGCCATGGACCCTAATTTAGAAGATCTCACCGATGATCTTGACAATTTAAGTATCATCTCCACCACTACTAACGCCACCACCACCACCACCACAACAACAACTACAACTGCTCATGAAACTAAGCATAGTACAAGTTCAGGGTCTGAAGCCACGTGGACAAGCTCGAACCACTCATCAACTTCCTCAAAGGCTCACCACCCGCCGCCGTGCGATCCATGTTGGCATGCAATTCGGGATAATTCAGCCCTAACCCTAGCTGATCTCCGATTCGTTCACAGGCTAGGAAGTGGTGACATAGGGAGTGTATATCTCGTAGAGCTTAAGGGTGGTAATGGGTGTCTGTTTGCTGCTAAGGTAATGGACAAGAAAGAAATGGCTAGTAGAAATAAAGAAACTAGGGCAACCATTGAAAGAGAAATTTTGGAAATTTTGGATCATCCTTTTTTACCTAGCTTGTATGCCACGTTAGATTCTCCTAGATGGTCTTGTTTGTTAACGGAGTTTTGTCCCGGCGGTGACCTCCATGTTATCCGCCAGAGGCAACCCGGGAAACGTTTTGACGAAGCGGCCGTCCGGTACGTATATATGCATAAATTATATGTACATTGATATGTATAGTACTACCTTAATTTTGCATGTCAGTTTAAGCTTAATATAATCATCATTTTATAAGAAAAAATGAAACATATTACCTACACTTTAAAAAAAAATTATTATTAGGTGAATTTTTTTCTTCTAATTTTTAGAAATTTATTGTCTACCTCCTGCTATACAATTATCCGGAAGAAAATTAAAACTATAAAAACAGTAATTTAAAGTATGCTCAGAGGTGATATTTAATAAAATATTTTTACAATTAAATTAAATTATGAATGCGAGACAAATTATCTGATACCGATTATTTTATTTCAAAATTAAATTATACTGATATTTCATGAAGTAAAAGAGTATTTGGAAAGAAGAATGAATGATGAGAAATGATACATAATTATTAGTAGGGTTAGGTTTACCATATGTTTAGGGATGTTCAAGCCATGTAGGGTCCAAAGGGTTAATCCTCAAGCTCTCCATATCTTTATAGGAACATTCATTTGATTTATTTATAGTAGGTCCAATTTTACTTTTGGTCTCCGTCTCGTGCAATATATCATGATAGAATATAGCAATTTATTTTGCACATTGTAATAATAAATTAAGGTAGCAAAATCAGCTAATTTTAACATCCACAATTTGTGGAAGTTCTTGTTATAAATTAAGATTTTTGTTAGAATTCCTAGATATGATTTCATGATTTCAAGCTAATCTTCAAGAATAATTTAATTAGATATAGGAAGTTTCAAGAATCAAAGTGAGTTTTGCACTTGTTTTTTTATTAGTGTTCCACTTTTTAGGCACAATTGCTCCCTTTCCTTTTCGAGTTGAATGTCTTATTAGAAATTTATAATTTGTCATTATTATGGTAGGAGCCTTCTTCTTTTCTGCTTTTGACCCTACAATAATTCCTAGTAATAAATAGAGCACAATTCCATTATTATCAGTAATTTTCTTTTACACTAAATAAAATAAAATAAAAGTTTAATTATTAAAAAGTATTCAAGTTTTTTGAATTTTTTCATTCATGGCGCAAACCTAAAAATTATCAATTTTAACTCATAATGTAGCCACAAAGATTTAAATATGCCCTCTAACCTTGAAATTTTTGACGGTAAAACCGTAAAATATAAAATAATTTTAACATATTTGAATTTTTTTCACTTAAATTTGAACAAACAACTACAATTATAACTGAAAATTAAAATTTATATTAAGATTGATGGTTTTGAAAGTTTTAACCACTAAAAAAAAGTGTCGAAAAAATAGATTTTTTTTAACGATTAAGCCAAAAATAAATAATATGTTGTTATTATTTGATTTACCTTGAAATATATTAATGAGAGTTTCATATTAGAATATGCGATTAAGATCTAAATTTGATTCACTCTTCAATGTAAAATGAATTGTGCATATTAAAAGAGATTAAATTATATTAAATTAATTAAATTAAAAGAGTTTATAATGAATGATGTAAAATGATTAAATATGACAGATCACGTCCAATCAATTTAAGTGAATCATAATCCATAAATATACCGCGGACATCATTATTATGTCAATAGATCTAGGAGTGTGTATTCGGTATCAAACTGAATGATTTTTATACTCCCTCTATTCATTTTAGTCGTCGCTTTAGGCAAATATTTTTGTCTTGTCACTTCAGTTTTTTTATGTAATTTTGACAATAATATTTCAAATTTGACCTTCTTATTAAATCATTTCATTAAATGGTATTTTAATTTTTAAAGTTAAATCATCCAATAGTAAGTTAATAACTCTATTTTTAAAACTAACTTTTTCAATATTGAAATTTATAAATAGGGCTATATTGGTTTTTATGTTTGTAATTTAAAACAAAAAAAAACATTTTTTCAATCTTAGCAACTAACCTAAAGCGACGACCAAAAATGAATTGATGGGGTAATATCAAATCAAATCGAATAAGATATATATAAGCTCGGTTGTTCAATTTGATTCGGTTTTTCCACGCCTAGATAAATTTGCAAGAATATTTATACATACACGTCATCGATCATCATTTCTTGCTTAAAAAGGCTTAATGCAGCTTAATTAATTAACTTGTAACTATAGAAAAAGATAAAAGTTGATCTAATCAACTGACTATAAATATTAAGTCCACATTATATTCTATACTTTATATTGTATAATTAAGTACCCTTTTTATCAAAAAAGAAATACCCTTTTTCAGTTCTAATTTAATAGGAATTTACGTACATATAAATCGATCATAATAACTCCATAAATATATCACCTTCATGTATAACCATTCATTTATTATATTATTAATATCTTATAATAACACAATTATGTTTGTTTGCTTATAGATTCTATGCATCTGAAGTAGTGGCTGCCTTGGAGTATCTGCATATGATGGGAATTATTTATCGAGACCTTAAGCCTGAAAATGTTCTTGTAAGATCAGACGGTCACATAATGCTTACAGATTTTGATCTCTCCTTAAAGGATGATAATTCAACATCAATGGCTCAGATTATTTCTCATCAAAACCAACCAACCATTAACTCTAAACACGAGTACCCTCCTGAGCCACCCCAATCCGCCATATCATCATGCATTATACCCAATTGCATAGTGCCAGCCGTCTCATGTTTCCACCCGATACGCAGGCGTAAGCGGAAATCCAATCAGCGCGGGACCCTTGAGATCGTGGCTGAGCCAATAGAAGTTCGGTCCATGTCATTTGTGGGGACACACGAATACTTGGCACCGGAGATTGTAGCCGGTGAGGGACACGGCAATGCGGTGGATTGGTGGACTTTAGGCATATTCATGTTTGAAATGTGTTATGGTGTGACCCCATTTAAAGGGGTTGACCATGAGTTAACCCTAGCTAACATTGTGGCTCGAGCGCTCGAGTTCCCGAAGGAGCCATCGGTGGGTGTATCGGCTAAAGAATTGATCACACAACTTCTGATTAAGGATCCAACGAGACGATTGGGGTCTATGATGGGTGCAACTGCAATCAAACACCATCAATTTTTTAATGGGATTAATTGGGCATTATTAAGATGTACAACACCACCTTATGTTCCTCGAGCAATGACTCGTTCCAACTTTAGAAAAGAAGATAATAGTAATAATTCAGTAGAATATTACTAATAAACATGAAAATTCTTTTATTATTTTTGTTTTGAGTAAGGAAAATGTTAAACTTAAGTTATACAAAAATTCAATGAAATTAAAACTAGTTTTAATTAGAACACATACATATTGTTTGCTAAAAATGGAACGGTTCGTAAGATATAATTGACTCATGGATGCTTAAAATTATCAAGGGTTACTAAATTTTAGCCTAATTTTAAAAATATTCATAGTTTATTTATTTTTAAATTTATTGAATTATAATATTGTCGGTCATCGGTTCATATAAATAGAAAACTTTAGCCGTCAAGAGTTTTCTTTTTATTTTTAGCTTCGCCTGCCGTTAATGGTTTATTTTTACCATTGGCGGTAGCAATTTTTTTATTGCTTTAGAATAAATAAAAAGCCAAATCCTTTTCATCTTTTTTATTTTTGTTGGTAAATCTATCGACGAGGCGCATCAATTTCAATATATATATATATACAAATCAAGAATCAGAGATAGATCAAAATATTTCAAACTGAAAATTAAATCGTTTATAGGCTATATTGATTTTTTTTTCTATATCTTTATTATAACGATTGTCTTTTTTTACAAAAGTTTTGTTTTCCTTCTATATGAAAAATTTGTTTGTCTGTAATTTTATGAAGGATTGATGAGTTTTTTGTTAGACAGAGAAGAATTTGATCTTATTGTGATAGAGCAGTTATGTAATTTTATTTTTATTTTATAAGGCGATCTGCGAATCAAGGTTGTATATCTTGTTCCATGTCAGGGCATTAGAAACTGTTATACCCTTTCTAAATTTTTACACTTGTAACTGCTTGATTTTAATGAAAGATTATTTGATTGTAAAAAAAATGACGTAGAACTAGAATGTGGACCACATCAATCGTAAGGTACAGGTTAATTGGTAAAGTACTCTTTTAACTTAAATGAGATTGCGGGTTCAAACTGTACTGATATATGCAGTCGTATAATTTGGGGTCAAAATTTTCCTCCTGAAATAGACCCGTATACACAATTCGAGTGAAAATTAGTATGCAGGTAGAAGGTTTAAAGATGTCATCCCATAACTGGAAACTGTTCAAGAAATCTCATGAATCTTGTAAAAAAAAATACAGACCACGTCACCTTCATATAATAAAATGTACTCGTCACATTTGCATTTGACACATCACACATGTATTCTGATTCTAGAGTAGTTTGTTTGTCATATTTTATTAAAGTACCAATCAATATTGAACAAATTAAATTTCAGTAACCTTAAAATAATAAATTAATTTTAAGTTGGAGTTGGCGGCCCAATCAATTCTATTTTCAGAAGAGGAAAAAGTTGAACTTGCTGATCTTAGAGCTGATTTATGAGCGGCGAAAAAAATAGTAGATTCTTTATGGGTTCGGAGAAATTGATACTTAAAATAAAATATGAATGGAAATACACTAAGTTTTGTCACAGTGGGGCCTCTATTCATTTTAAGAGTTATCATATTTCCTCTATTCAAGTGGATGATAAGGTTTTTTCAGAGTTTAAAGACATCAGATTTCATATTAGAAATTTCAATAGAAATCTCTATAGTCGAAAGGACATGGTGCAATTTGATATCTCTGGACTAAACTTTATGCAGATCTCTAGTTAGCAGGCCGATTCTTCGATTATGCCGTTTGATAAAAGTGACATTCTCAATGCTCTTTGCTCTTATGGCGAATGAAAGGCACCGAGACTATATGGATTTAATTTTTATTTCTATCGGAGAGTATGTCATTTTATGATGGAAGCTATCATTGATTTCTTTGCGGGGTTCCATAGATTTAATATCTTGCCTGAAGGTATTAATTCTTTGCTCATGGTTTTGATTCCTAAGGTTGCAGGATTTTCTGATATGAATGACTGTCAACATATTAGTCTAGTAAATAGTTTATTCAAACTGCTCTTCAAGGCCCTTTCTCGGGGGTTAGCGCTTGTATTTAGTAATGTGTTTTAGGATAGTCAGCATGCTTTTTTGAAAGGCAGAAGTATCCTGGAGTGTTCTATGATAGCTAATGAATTTATTCATGTAGCTAGTAGGAGGAAGAAAAAAGTTTTTATTAAGCATGATTTTCATAAGGCTTTTGACAATATTGATTGAGATTACTTGTTTTTTTGTTATGCGTTGCGTGAACATTCCGGGAAAGTGAATTGATTGGATGTCTTGCTGTTTGTCTTCGGGGACTACGACTGTTCTTTTTAATGGTAGTCCCGTCGATCCGATTAACTTATGGAGATGTATGTGGCAAGGGGATCCCATTTTGTCATATTTGCTTGTTATTACCATAGAGGGTCTAAAGCGTATTCTTGATAGAATAGAGGAGTTGGAGCTTACACAGGAATTTAGTTTTGTAGCAGATCATGAGCCTGTTACTTTATTTCAATTTGCGGATGACACTATTTTATATATTCCTTATGGCATTGAGCTGCTTAGAAATTTAACCTGGATTTGTTGTTGTTTTGAGTTGATTTCAGGATTGACTATTAATTTTCATAAAAGCTCTATTATGGGAATTAATGTTCATGAGGTTGATTTATTGTTGGTGGCACAAATAGTTGGGTGTAAGATTGATTTTTTTCCAATCATATATTTGGGTATTCCATTGTCTAATAGGAAGCTGACTTCTGGATCATAGGATCATGTCGTTGGATTCAAAACGTGTTTGGTTTTATTGAAGGGTTCTCTAATTTCTCCTACAGGCAGGTTAGTCCTTATTAAATTTGTCTTGTTCAGTATTCCGGTTTATTTTATGTCATTGTTTGGAATGCGTGTCTTAGTTCATAAAGAGCTAGAATCGTATATGATGCGTTTTCTTTGCAAGGATGTTATTTTTAATCGTACTCTGAGTAAGATTTCTTGGAAGGTTGTTTGTCAAGACTTTGATAAAGGCGGTCTGAGAATTTATAATTTGCATGTTAGAAATCAAAGTCTATTATTCAAAATGATTTGGAAATTGTGAATTAACAATGTTGACTCTTTTTAGTTTAATGTTATATCTAGCTGTTCATTGGTTGTTGATTGTGATTTTCTAATTGATAGTGATGTTAAGAAAATGTCTTTTATTTGGAAATATATTAGAATATTATGTTGTAAAGATTCAAAAGCTTGGGTGTTTTTATTGCTAATATGAAATATAAAATTGGTGAAGGCGACTCAGTTTCTCTTTAAAATGATAATTGGATGGAGAATGACCCGAAAAATTTATTGTTTCCACGGCTTTATTATATTTTGAGGCGACTATTAAAGATGTTTAGAGAGAGAATTCATTGTGGAGACAACGTTTGCATGGTAATGAACTGTTGTTGCCAAATAATTTTCATTTCATTTTCAGTCGGCTAAGTCATGTTTTGGGTCAGAATGATGAAGTTTCATGGAATATTACTTCAAGGATTTCTTCATCTTCTTTTTTTTGTCGAGATTTGGGTGATTTATTGGGTAGTACAGCCGGGTTCGGTAATCAATAGGTCGAGGAAGATCAGCAGGTTTCGAGGGTGGCTTACCGAGCTTCTTTTAATCGTCGAGCTACTCAAGAGAATGATCAATTAATTTTTGCACGTCGAGATGTCCATGGTCGCTGAGTTGGGGAGGATTTGCTGGGTGCTGCGCAGTTCGCCGAACTACTGTTGCTGATGGGTTTTCTTGACAATTATGACGAGGGGATGGATTATGCAACAAGATGGTTTTAGAGATCTACTATTTTTATTCAAGTGTAAAATACAAAACTCCACTTCGGGTTAAGTTCTTTATGTGGATTGTTTTGCATGAAAGAGTGCCCACTCTTGATTTTTTGGTGCGTCGTTGTATCTTCTCTGTAAATAACTCTAGGTTTTTCCTGTGTGATGTGGTGTAAACTCAATACCATCTTTTCATTTATTGTGTTTTTACTAGGAGAATTCGACAATGTATGCTTTAAAAATTGGATGTAGATTGGGTCGCCTCTTGTTTTTTCCGTGGATTTCATAGTGCAATGGAAAATATTATTCCTTTGGGGCCATACTGGATGCTCCAACAAGCTCTCTGGCATATTATTTGTGTGAGAGATTTGGAAGAGTAGAGACGGAAGAGTTTTTCATAATAAGATTTCAACTATATATGAGGTAATTTTCAATTGTTTTACGAAGGCTGTTATTATTTTTAAAATATGCAATATGCGTTTTTCTTTTTAATAATGAATTTCTTCCGAATCTATATTTGATTATGAACTCGGACATGTGATTTTGTTCTCCTTCACCCATAGCTAAATTTTTGATGTGCCACTTTTTGTGCAAAAGCTTTGATTATTGGTTTTTTGCCACTTCTCGTGTACATATTTATTCATTAAAAAAATTCGAGTGTTAATTTTAAAACTAGAAAAAATTAATAACTTTTAATATTTTTTACGTGAATACTGACAGATAACGTCTTCAATATTTTAAGGGAAGAATCACAGAAAATATAAAAAAAACTGGCAATTTTTTTTCAAAATACGGTCTTTCAAATCTTTTCAATTTAGTATCTAAAAGTATTCACTAGGTACCTAAGTTTTTCCGCTTTGTATGATTATATTAGAGATGCATTAATAATATATCTTCGAGGTATCAAATATGTATGGAAAATGTTATTTTTTATTAGTAAAAAATAGGTACATCAAATGTGAAAGAAAAATAATGATTTTTTAGATAGAGTTTAATTTTTGTCTTAAAGCGTATTTTATTAAGGCCAAATGTTGTAAAAAAACCAAACCTTTTACAAAAGTTTTACAAAAGTCCTGAACTTTTAATTTTGTCGATTTTGGCCAAAAATTGATTATTTGGTTTTACAAAAGTCCTGACCTTTCAATTTTGTCGATTTTGGCCAAAAATGAATTATTTGGTTTCACAAAAGCCACGACCTTTCAATATATGTGCATGCCACGTAGGCGTCACATAGGCAAATTAAAATCAAATTGAGAGTTGGCCACAATTGAAACCTGTTTTTTGCCAAAATCGACAAAATTGAAAGGTCATGACTTTTGTGAAAGGTTTGGCCTTTTTACGACATTTGGCCTTTTATTAATTATGTAATTTTTTAGATAGTTTTGTGGTTAACTCTATTTTCAGACCAATCAGAAAAATCTTTTATCAAAACTTTTATCTAACCAAACTTTTGGCGACGGATAATTTCCCAAGATAATTTTTTAAAAGATAACCTTTTGAGAATTTTTGTAACTCTGGATATAAATTGTTTTGGTCTAGTTTATAAATAATATTAATTGAATGTATTTTTTCTGTTTTAATTAAAAAGTCCATCTGTCATATTGGACATGTATTAATAAAACATTAAGGATTGTATATTAAGCCAAAAGTGGCAAAAAAACCAATAATTAAAGACACCCGACTTTTTATTCTATTTTCAATTCTATGCTAACATTAAAAATTGGCCAGTTTTATCCTATTTCATATTTGTTTGTTTTAATTGTACACTTAAGTATTAAATTAACTTTTTGTATTAGATGGAACGCATATTAAACTTTTTTCAAATAAAAAAAATGTCAATTTCATATTTAAGTGTACAATTGAAATGAAAAAAATATAAAATATAATAAAATTTACTAAGGTAGGATTGAAAAAAAATAAAAAAATAGAATGTTTTTAAGGCTTTTTATTTTTACTTTTCTGATTTTTTTACATGCGTTTCATCTTCTTCTGTTAGGAAATACCCTTTCACTAATTTTTAATTTTCATAGTGTGGTTGGAGCACTCCTATCATCCTTATAATGCAATGCATGTGACATGTTTTAGTTTTGCGTGGCTAAAGAACAGATATCATCCATCTTATTTGGTGTATAATATATTGCGTTGTCTCTTTTGCTCCCTAAATCAATCATAGCGAAATATTATCACTTTGGCTAATTTTTTTTATATTGGATTCATAATCACTTGGTGATTTGATTATTTGATTCTTATAGTTTTTGCGATTTTTTTTAATATTCGTTATGAACGTGGTTTTACGTTAAAAATTAACGAATTTGCCACCTAAAACAATAGATTAAAAAATGAATATATGAAAAAATATTAAAAATGTCAGTTAGAATATAACTACTAGAAAACACAGTATTGGCAACAGATTTTAATGTTAGAATTCAAATCCTTTATTAAATAAATAATTACCGCGGCGGCGACGGTTAATATGCAGGTTTCAGCTGCCACAACAGCTTCTGCGAACCTCACACGACCAGAAGCAGCTTCCGCGCAACCTCAGTCAGCCGCTGTTAACGTCTCTACTGCTGGTACCGTTCCTAATGCTTCGGATCAGTTGGCATCAGTTGGCACTGCTCAGCGTACTGTCAACATTTCTATTGCTGCTAACATGCATTCTATGACGGGTCTGGAGAGACAGGAGGCCTGTAACCTATTCATGCACGTGTGGAACTCTAAAGCTCCTCCAAGGGTAAAATTCTTTCTTTGGCTTGCTCTTCATGATAGGATTCCTACCCTAGATTTTTTGGCAAAACGTTTTATCATACCGGTCGATATTTCCTCTTGCTCTCTGTGTATGGTTCTGGAAACGCAAGTTCATCTATTCATTCACTGCTCTTTTGCTCGAAGTATTTGGTGTTGTGTTTTGACGAAGTTAGATATTGTTTGGGTTGCTCCTTTTTCTTTTAAGGACTTTTTGATTCAGTGGCAAAGCGTCATCCCGATGTGTCGTTATGGGAGCCTTTGGCAGATTCTCGAGTATCTTCTACTTTAGAAAATTTGGAAAACAAGAAATAGAAGAGTTTTTGATAGCATGCATTCGGATATTGAGGATGTAATTTTTAACTGTTTTGTGCGGGCGGTATTCTTGTTTAAAAATTGTAATAGGAGCTTTCCCTATACGGGTTTGGATTTCTTTCGAAATCCGCGTTGTATTTTGATTTCGGATGTTTGATCGTTTGTCCTTTTGTTCCGTTGCTCTTTGCCTAAGCCTCTAGTGTACTTCTTTGTAAGTCACTTCTTGTGCGAAAGCTTAGAGTCTCGGTTGTTTGCCATTTATCGTGGCTTTTTATAAAATTATTATTCATCAAAAAAAAATTACCGGCGGATCATGCTACTGTAAATTATCAGCATAATTCTTCGACAAGTAAGGGGCGAAGGTGGCGCCAACCATTATTGGTGGAGTCTGCCTTCTAGACGGGTTAACCTGCAAAACAGAAGTTAGAATGCTGATCGGATGGTGGTTGTCCGATGAGTACTCTTATGGTTAAATCAGTAGTTCATCGTTTGATAACAGCTTAAAAAGTTTGAGTAATCGCAATAATATACGTTGATAGGTATAACTGTTTTTTGATAATTAATTAATCTTCCATAATATGAAGCAATTATAAGTATACAAATTTAGAAAGGGTATAACCGTTTTTAATGATCTGACATGGAACAAAATGTAATATCTTGATTCGCAGATCGCCTTATAATTATATAACTGTTCTATAATAATAAGATCCAATTTTTCTCTGTCTAGCAGAAAACTCACCAAGCCTTCATAAAAAGGACAAACAAACTTTTCATATATAAAGGACAACAAAACTTTCATAAAAAAAGATAATCGCTCTAAAAAGATTTAAAGAAAAAATATAACCTATAAACGATTTCATCTTCAGTCGAAATTGACGCGCCTCGTCGATAGATCTACCAATTAAAAGAAAAACGATGAAAAAGAATCGGCTATTTATTTTATTCTAAAGCAATAAAAAAGAAGCTACCGCTGACGGCAAAAATAAACCATTGACGGTAGCTGAGGCGAAAAATGAAAAGAAAACTCTTTACCGATAGGGTTTTCTCTTTGAGAGAGAAAAGAGAGAAATAATTTATTTAATAGGCATAACTTATATTCTTTTTATAGTAGTAAAGTGAGAACATACCTAGTATCTAAATAGGATTAGTAGTTAAGTAGGATTTAAGGTATCTTCTAGATGATTCAAGTTTTTTTTTTTGAGAATACGTTTTCTAGATGATACTAAAACCTTCTATATTGGTGTAGAGTTATATTCAGACAAAGAATTTGTGTTCGAATAAAATAAGATCTTATCTGATTTACGCTGATTATTCGGATTGATACTCTATCCTAGCCCTATGGGGCATGGTCTTGGTTGGGAAAATCCAAAGAGTTTCGCCTTCAGTAGGAAAATCTAGGACTTCGGTTGTTTGATCATTAAGTTGATCTCTCATACTTGGTAGCACTCAAATGCATGGCTTCGATACTATACGGTTGGTTTGGTTTCCTTCAACATCTCTCCCAGAAGTAAACTAATTTCTTTTGCTTTTTATGTACTTTGTTAAAATTTAGCTGTTTTTATTTGTATTTTAGCGAAGCGTTCTTTATTATGGTGAAACCTTTGTCTTCTGAAAAAATGTGTGTTGTGAAAAAGCTTTTGTTTCTCATCAGTTATACAATTTTAAGTGTTACTTTATTCTGCTCCACATAACACAATATTTTGACACGTCCTTTAATCGCGAGATATGGATATTTGACATTTGTCATAGTGTGCAAACCACGTTTAACATGTAGGCGCGTCGCTTGAAACCCTTAGTTGAGCCATCACTTTTTTGCAAAGCCTCAATTGTTGCATTTGTTTTAGAAGCTTTCACTTCTTTCAATTTTTTTTTTGTGTTGCTTCCTACCTTGTCTTCTGATAGGAGTAGAAATACTCCTATATTTTGTGTGTTTTATATGTCATATATTGTGCATTTGCCGTTGGTTTTGAGCTTCTTTGCATTCATTTTTTGTTTGAGTATTCCAGGCATAATGTGGGAGTACTTTATGACATTCAAGCCATTTGGAAGCAATTTAGATCATAATTGAAGTTTTGAGGAAAGTTGTGCGAAGATCCGATGAAAATAGGCACCGAGAGCACAAGTTTCTACTTGTGAAATTGACCCCTCTTTATTGATTGAATATTTTGGAATACTTTGAGACTTCAATTGACTTTGTGTTCTTAACAAGAAATAAAGTAGACATCCTAAGATTTCCATAGAATCAAGAATCGACTCATTCTGACGTTTTTACATCAAGTATGACATTTTGAAGTTGATGGTGTGCAGCAGAAGCAGTGTATGCGGGCGCATAAACCTTGTATGCGGGCACTGAGTACGCGGGCGCACGAGACGGCAAAAATTCACGAAAATTGGACAAAAATGCCCCGACATGTCACCGATCTCCACCTAATTCAAGGGAGCTTTTGGGTTTTCATTAAAACTCGACCTAGAGTCAGTAGCTGACGCGGAGGACGTATATATAGCATTTTATACATCATAATTAGGGGCCGCTCAATTGTTTTTAGACCTAGACTTTAGGATTAGCTTAGCATTAGTTTTGTTCATCGTTTTCTACTTTATTTTCTGGATTCTCACATCGAAATTGAAGACA
The DNA here is from genome assembly GCF_937616625.2 of Mercurialis annua. Lineage (NCBI taxonomy): Eukaryota > Viridiplantae > Streptophyta > Magnoliopsida > Malpighiales > Euphorbiaceae > Mercurialis > Mercurialis annua. The sequence continues at coordinate 30,922,128 of NC_065577.1, read as the reverse complement.
TATTCTAGCAACGAAGTACACATCGATATTAGAGAGATCGACTATTGTTTGTAGTTCTAAAAATATGAATCCTATTTATATTATTGTTGTGTTTTTCATGATTATGAGTAGCTAAACCCATCGTGGGGATTATTAATTGGATTTATGTCTGTTTAGGTTGATTGGATTTGTGGATCGTTGTTGTTACTACGTTTTAATTATTGTTCTTAACGCTTGAATTTATTTGACCAATTTATTCATTGTCCTGTGTTTTGGTTTTAGCTTGAGAGAGTAAAACTGGAATAGACCAACATAATTAAGAAAGAAGGAGTTAATTGCGCGAGAGTAAATTAACTAGTACGTGTTCTTAGGGTTTGCTTCATAAACATCAATTGATTAGTAATTAGGTTAATCATTGTGCAAGAGTGAGTAATTAGCATGGTTTTAGTTCGTTGTATGTTTTTGCCTGCAATTGCTTGAGAGAGAATTATATGTGCTTACGATTAGTCTGAACTTTAGTAAAACAACCAAATTCATATTCCAATCTGATTAAACAGCATAATAAAAGTTAATAATCCCTGCTTTTACATTATTGTTTAAACTTTATTTTCATTACAACTTTAGTTAATTTTAGCCATAATTGTTATTTCAGTTTATTTAGTTTAATAGCAACATTCAAATTTCTTTTTGGCTATTCAAATTGAGTTTCCTAACTGGTTGTCTTTAGAAGCTTTCTCTGGGGGTACGATATCCGGACTTCGCAGTCTGTATTACAAGTTAGCATACGTACGCTTGCGTATTTTTACCAACAAGTTTTTGGCGCCGTTGCCGGGGAAAGCGTATCTTTAACAACTAGGTTAGGATTTATCGGCTTGTTTTAGTCTTTATTTTCTTGTTTTACGCGTGGGTTTTGTTTATTTATCTCCAGGTGCTTCTCCTATGGTGTACTTATTTAAAGAAGTGTAATGGCCTAGAATCAGAATTGCGTGGTTTGTGGGACTTTCTATCACTCTGAGGCTGAATGTCCAATACTTTATCCAACTTCAAATGAACATGTCAACTTTATTGGTGGTCAATGTCAAGCTAGTGATTCCTATTCCAACACATACAATCTGGGGTGGGACAACCATCAAAATTATGGGTGGAACAACAACTAGGGGAACTTCCAAACATATCAAGACCAATGGAACTCTAATTTCAACTTTGGCGATGAACTGCAGTATTCATATGAGACTGAACAGCAGAGAGAGCAGGAAGAATCTCTCTATAGCAAGTTCGATAAAATGATGGAGATGATGATGAAGAATGATGCTGAGAGGCAGCAAACATTGAGGAATCATGCTGCCATTATCCACAATCTTGAGTTGCAGAATCAGCAGATGACCCAAGCACTACAGACTCGAAATCAAGGGGGTTTACCATCCACTACTGAGGTAAATTTAAAAGAACAAGCCATGGACATGAAGTTGGAGTTGGTAAGTGATAAGGCATTAGTGGAACATCATTCCACAAAGGTGTCTTCAGAGGACGAGGAAGAACAGTGTGAGGGTAGTGAACTTGAAGCTTCAGTTACCGACCCACTTACTTTTTCTATGAGCTTCAATGATAAACATGGGGAGAACTTTGGTATTACAGTATTCTATGAGGAAATCAACAAAACATTTGACTACAAGGATCCATTCTTAGAAGGGTTTGATTCCAAGTATGATGGAAATAATATCAAACATATGAATATCCGTAACAAGCCTCCTGTCCTTTATTATAGAGACAACGCATACTCTGTATCACCCGATTTTTATTTGAAGGAGCCAACAAAGGAAAAGAGGGAGAAGATGCTACCAAGAAGGCTTCCTCATGTTAGGTTGTATTTTTAACAACCTTACGCAAAGAGTGTGGCTTTGGACTCTAACTAAAACGCGCTTGGGAGGCAATCCCAAGGGTATCTTTCCTTTCACGCTTTACATTTTTATGATTCAGTTATGTTTTATTTTTATTTCATTGCATTGGGGACAATGCATGAAATAGTGTGAGGGTGGGGAAAACATTACGTTTTATATTTTTTTTAGCTTGGTTTTTGTTTTTGTTTTTATTTAGGAGTGTGTTTAGTTTTATGTGGTGAAACCGTGGGGTGTATTTATGCTATGTTATGTTGGATGATATGTTAATTGCACTTACCGCTTTGCTTTGTCATTTTTTCGCTTATGCCATGATTGATGCTATGTCAGAATTGTTGAAATTTTAGTGTTCCGTTCTCCCTATTTAATGAATTGGTTAATTATTGCTTTTGTGTTTGAACAACATTGTGAGAATGATAGTTAAATAACTTTTATCTAATTAGCCAACATGAATTAATAGGATTGAGGTGAAATTTTGCACTTTGAAAAACATTTTATTTCTTCTGAATATTATGAATTTTGGCATGACAATCGTGGCAGGAGCACTTGTGTAAATTCTGAAATTTTGAGCAATTAAATATGTTTGTATTTTAAATCACCTTGTGTTTACCCAGTGTAGTGAGATTTTTTAAGCCTCATCGAGCATACTTTTGATGTCTCATTTTATTGTGGTGTGAGTCGATACATGTTGATTCTCTAGAACTTGCCTTGCGTCCACAGTAAAATTGCATTGTAGGTTGAATAATTTGAAAGTGATAAATGGTAATTAGGATAACCCATTCTTGAGACAACTTTAAATAGCCTACCCATTTTCCCTTTGTTTAACCCATTTGAGCCTTAGCCGTATTTTTGTTGTTTTACACACATTTTACACACTTTATCTTTTCTTATCTCCCTCTTTTCTACCTTATTTTGACTTGACAGATTGATGGATATGCATGAAACTAGTGTGAGGATGTATAACATCCTCAGCTCGTGATTTTAAATTGATGATCTCTTGTTTGTGATGATTAATGTTGCCTTTTGAAGTTCAGAAAAAGAGAAAAAAATAAAAGAAAGCTGGAAAAGAAAAAGAAAAGAAAAAGAAATAAAAATAGAGAAGTTGAGCTTAAAAGATATAAATATGAAAATAAGAACTCAAGACATGAAAAATAAAGAAAAAAAGAGAGTGAAATAGAGAAAGAGCTGAAAGTTTTTATTTGATTAGTTTCTGGTTCATGTTTTGATTTGTCAAGTCATTTTTCAGCATGTCGTCTACCTTTTCTTGGTTTTGTAACTACCACTCTCATACCCTAGCGCCAGTCATGATCTGTGAAATTGGATCGTGACATTTTAATCACTGGAAGCTTCTCTGGAGTAATCTGAATAATCTTCGTTCCTAACAACTTACGCTCACTCACTTTCTCCCAAAAAATGGAGATCGGTACTTGCTTCTATACAAAGCTTCATACGATGCCATCTCAATACTCGAATGATAATTGTTCTTATATGAAAACTCGATTAATGACAAATAGATATCCCAACTACCGCCAAATTGATAACACACATCTTCTAAAGTCTGGATCATCCTTTCACACTGGCCATCCGTCTGAGGATGAAAAGCAATACGGAAATTCACACACGTTCCTAATGCTTCTTGTAATGCCTTCAAAAAATGCAATGTAAACACAGAACGTCTATCTGATATAATCAAAATAGGTACTCCATGCAAACATCACAATTCTATCAATATACAACCTTGCAAAATTAGCTGCCTTATACGAAATTTTAATCGGGATGAAATGAGCCGACTTAGTCATCCGATCAATAATTCCCCAAATGAAGTCAAAATGTTGTTGAGTATGCAGAAACCCAACAACAAAATCCGTTGCAATCCTCACCCATTTCCACTCAACAATAGGAAGTGGTTGTAAATAACCCAATGGTCTCTGATGTTCTAACTTCACTTGTTGACAGGTTAAACACTTCTAAACAAACTCTTCTACATCCTTCTTCATTCCGCTCCACCAATTAACACTCTTAACATCATGATACATCTTAGTCGATATAGGGTGAACACTATACATAAACTTGTGTGCCTCTTCCAAAATCTGTTGTTTTAAATCCTTGACATTAGGAACACACATTCTTGTACCGTGTTTCAACACATCATCAATCACAACAGAATCTAAATTACTTCCCTGGTACACTTATGATGTAATAGTCCTTAACCGGGGATCCTCATCTTGTAAAGCTTTAATCCGCTCGACCAAAACAAATCGCACTTCCAACAGTGCCACAAGATCTCCTGAAACTGAAATATGAAAACAAAAAGCCATCTCATACAACTTATGCCATTTATGCATCAATGGCCTCCGTCATTTTTAGATATATGAGCTAAACTGCCAGACGACTTTCGACTTAAAGCATCTGCCACGACATTATCCTTATTGGGATGATACTGAATCGTACAATTGTAATTCTTAAGCAATTCAAGCCACTTTCTTTGGTCTCACGAGTTGCTCCATACTGATAATGCCTCCAAATCTTAATGCTAACACCAGTGCTACCAACTCCAAATCATGCGTAGGGTTATTAACTTCATGCTTCTTCAACTGTTTCTAAGCATATGTAATCACTTGTCCATGTTGCATTAAAATACACCCCAAACCAATCTTAACGCATCACAATAAATCGTAAAACAATCGGTATTGTCAGGTAATGCTAACACATGAACTGTTGTCAAAAGCTCCTTCAACTTTTGAAAACTAGCCTTGCACTTATCATTCCATCCAAACCTTGCATTCTTTCGTGTCAACTTAGTCAATGGTGCAGAGATCTTCAAAATAATCTTGCACGAAACAACGATAATAACCCGCCAAACCAAGATAACTCCTTATATTTGTCACTGATATTGGCCGCTGCCAATTTAATCTTTTTCAGATCAACGTGAATATAATCCTTAGATACCAGATGACCCAGGAAAGAAACTTTGTCAAGCAAAAACTCACTCTTGGAAAACTTAGCATATAGCTGATATTCTCGCAACGTCTATAGCACCATTCTTAAATGCCACGCGTGGTCCTCCTCATTCTGAGAATATTCAAAATGTCATCAATGAAGACGATAACATATCGATCCAAAAATGATTGGAAGACTCTGTTCATCAAATCCATTAACGACGCTGGTGCATTAGTTAAATAATGTGAGATCACCAAAAACTCAAAATGTCCATATAAAGTTTGAAATGCAGTGTTTGGTATATCAACATCTAAAATCTTAAGTTGATGATATCCAGACTTAAATCGATCTTGGAGAAACATTCTGCACTTTGCAACTGATCAAAAATATCATCGATACGGGGAAGAGGATATTTGTTCTTAATCTTCAACGTATTGAGTTGTCTGTAGTCAACATAGAGCCGAAAAGAATCATCCATCTTCTTCACAAACAATATCGGTGCACCCCACGGAGAAACACTAGATCTTATAAATCCATTATCCAAAAGTTTTTGCAACTAATCCTTCAATTCCTTTAATTCTGCCGGCGCCATCCGATACAGTGATATCAAAATTGGAGCTGTACCTGGAATAACATCGATGCATAATTCAATTTCCCACTCCGGTGCTAAACCAGTTAATTCATCCAAAAAACACCGAAAAATTCATTAACAATCAGAATGTTATTCATTTTTCCGAAGTCAGCTTCCACATCTCAAACCACAGCTAAGAATCCACGACATCTTTTGTTCAACATTCAACTAGCTTTAATTGCTGAAATCAGATTCTTAGCTGTGTCCACCTTCTCCCTTGAAAAGCAAACGGTATATCACTCAGAATGTTAACCACTGCCCACTTTTTACAACTATCCACACAAGCATTGTGTCGAGACAACCAATTCATACCAAGAATAACATCGAAAGATAAGACCTCATGAAAAATCAAATCATCAGACAAACTTCTACCATGGATAATCATTAAACATGGTGGAAAAACTAAACCCACTTCCACACATTCAAACATAGGTGTAGACACTGATAAAGGTACTTGCAAATACAAAGGTTTCATACCCAACTTAACAGCAAGACTCGGAGAAACAAAATAATAGGTTGCATCCGGATGAAACAAAACTGAAGCATTATCAAAAGATACAAGAATAATACCTTGCACTTCAACATTATTCACACAGTCATCTTGCGGAGTCAAAGCAAAAACTCTAGCTTGACCACTACCTTGTTGTTAAGAACCTTGACCATAATTATGACCATCATTTCCATGACCTCTATTACCACGACCTTGTTGGCCATCACCACTAAATTGATTACCTTGCTGCATAAACCTCGATGGACAAGGAAAGGACGGCCTCGACTGTTGAAAAGTTGGCTGAGCCACACTCGTAGAAGAACCTTGTTGGCCTAATACTGAACACTCCCTCGCAAAATGTCCTGGCGGTCCGCATGAGAAATATACATTGCTCACCATATGGCACGCACCATAATGTGTTCTTCGACAATTCTGACAAAACGGCGATCCAGATCCCGAACTGCGACGAACAAAACTTTGATTACTCCCACTTGCACTAGAACTTAAACCTCTCTTTCCATGCCTTCCCTTGTTTTGTTTTCTGCAATTTTTCTTACTCAAACTTCCTAGAGAACTGTAATAACTTCCACTGCTAAATTGAAGCTGAGATTTATGTCTACTACCAGAATCATCATTCTTACTCTTCTTCAACTGTGAATACAGTGACAGTCTACCAAGCTGAATCAACATAATTTAAAGTTGTTGTGCACTATCCCCCACTTTGACGAACTCTCTATGAGTCTCTGTCAGCAATCCCACAAACGCGGATTCTAAATCCCTTAACAAAATGTGTATTCACACACAGCTGATCTGTCAAAAAATTAGGACTAAATCTCCTCAACCTCGCGAATTCTGTAGTATATTATTGCAGTGAACGATCACCTCAAACCAGAGTCATCAACTGATCTCTGTTATCCTCAAACACTGAGAACAAAAAAAATAACTCCTTAAATGTTGTGGTAAAGTTAGCCCACGAAAGTTGACCCATGTGAGGACGGATCCCACATCGGAATCAATCTTTATACGGTCTCTTCGTTGACATCTCAGTCAATAAAGAAGTTTGCCTATCATCAGTTTGCAACCTTTGAGCATATCGGTCCACCTCTTCGAGAAAATCCAACGCATCTTTCGATCTATCAAACTCTGCCGGCCTCAAATGCATATACGCCAGCACTAGATCCTTATCGATGTTACCTTCAACTCGGTGTTGTTGTTGTTGAAATAAGTGTCCTATTATAATGTACTGATCTTGCATTGCCACTTGTCTCGCTTGCAAACGAACTTGATTAGTTTGCAACGCAGCAACGCCCGCCAAAAACGTATTCATATCGAAATCGTCAATGTTCGGAGCTTGAAAACCTTCAGCAGCAACATTCTGATTCGGATTCCTATATTTATTTACAGCCCTATTCGTCTCTCTCCTCGGAGCCCTCGCATGTGGAATCGCAGGTTTTTTCTAATTAACTTCTATCAAGCCCTCATCCTGAACTTCATTAGCTTGCTGAGCCGCAGCACGAGTACAACTACACATATGGTTAAACATATCTTGATAGTCGAACAATTGAATGATTCAAAACTACATTCCAATTAAAACAAAGCAAATAATCAAATCACATCAAACAACACAACATATGACTCGCACCTATCAGTAATATTTAATTTGTTTAAAACAAACAATAACATAACAAGACATCACTTGAATCCTAATACTGCAGTAGTCCAATAGAACAAACAACACATATAAACACAGGCATGCAATACAATCAGTTAACAATTGCCAGGTCGACCAAACCATTGCTTTGATACAAACTTTGTCAAGACCCGATTTCCTCGGAAACAAGATTGACGCTAGGGAAAGGGAGTGGTTACTCCGGAACCCGTAGCAAAACAAACAAAACAAACATAAAACATACAATCCACAATGCTCGGAGGAAACCGAGACTCCACTCTTAATCGAGAATGGCATATCAATTAAAAACATATGTGGAACCGAAAATATCTGCAATTTCGTACAATTTTTGAATCCTTGTAATGCTCCTCGATACAGTACGTTATCCAGGATAAAATATTTAAGTAAAATATTTTATTTTTTAAGAAACTCATTTTTGAATTCCACAGCGTCCCACACTCGTTTTGGCCGAAATACCCATAGAGGCGGTACCCCTCCTCGGACGACCTGGTCCATGCTAATATACAAATAGGAAAAGGAAGTAGATCCCCAATCACAGGTCAGGACCTCATCCAAATCCTCTGTTGGTCCCTTACCACAAGTATAGGTATCACAACTAGTAATACTCGATAAGTCGAGGTCGATCCCACGAAGAGTGATTAAAGCATTGACGAGAATGAACTTAGGTGTTTAGGTTTTGGCATTGTGTACTTGGTGTTATGTTAATAACTCCAAATCTAAATTTAAGTGTTTAAATGTATTCAAATCAATTGTGATTTCATCTTAGATGACTTATTTAAGTGGTATATATTTTGGATGAAACTTGCCAAGTGTTTGTAAGGTATATGGCTTTTTGCTCATTATGGTTTGGCGTTGTTAAGTTTAGTATGAGTTCTTGTTTTCAAATTAACTTTGGTTATTAAAGGATTTGATTACTTTGGTTTTGAATTAAAGGATTTATACATTGGGTTTTGCTTTGGCATACCTTGGGTCGGGTCAGACTTATGTCGCCCGACATGTTGTGTTAAACTATATAGTGGTTAAGGCCAACACACTATCTTGGGAACTTCAATTGTTTCAAAAGGGTTATTTAATTATATAAGAACTTTGGATTTTGTTTCAAAAGTGAGAACTCACCTAAGCTTAATTTGCCTAAATTGCTTATGTGGATTGTATGGATTCTTTGGTTGTACTTTGGTTGTGATTGAGATGATAGTCCTATGTGGTGTCTAATATTCTTAGAGTTAGGGGCTATATGGTTTTTATCTTGTGCATTGTTTTTAGACCCGTCGTCTACTCGTGCTTTGGAGTCTACGTAGGGTTAGATTGCTTGCCAAGGTTATCATATGGTTACGCAAGCAGTGAGTTTATAGTGTTATTTACCGCTTTATTAAGTACCGCAAATTATGATAGTATATCAACTATTTACGAACTGTTTTAAATGATTATGGATATGTATTGGAACGAGCTACTCGATAAGCGAGTATCGAGTCTGTGTGCACCGGTAAGTACTTTCGGATTGGCTAACTATAAGTCTGGCTTACTTTGGGCTTGATGAGGATTTGTTCCAATCTACTTTGGATTATACTTTGAGATTTCATTTCAATATTGTATTCCATAATCAAGTATATAAATATATAAGTATAATAGGATTTGGTTTTAAGAGTTTTGAATTTAATAAATGTAAATAGCAATTTGAACTCATCTCAGTATATCTGACCCAGTTGTTATCCCAATTTTCTAGGTTTATGATTTGAAGCTCGGGTCACTTCGATTCTTTGTTTTCCTCAGAGGTTTTTATGTCATTTAAACTAGTCAACTGTTTTCAAAACTCTTAGACCGCAATAGAGCTAGTTTATTTATTATTTGGTTATCGTAATTTTGATTATCGGATTGGTCCGATTGTTTTGTTATTACCTTTGGCATGTACACTTTGGATTATATTGTTATGTAAGGCATGCTGTTGAGTCTCGGGTTTTAGCCGAGAATTTTAGATATTTGAGTTATTATTTATATTAGAATTGTTTATATAAACTGCTAGACTTAGGTTGGAGTCTCGGTTGCCCCCAAGCAGTGTATTTTTGCAGGTTATATGTTTGATTGATATTCCATGATGTGTTATTCAATTCGTTTACCATAAAGATGACATTTGATTGGTTTTCAAAAAGTAAAACAACTATTGAATTTGAAATTAAAGGACTAATTAAACAACGATTAACTAAACACGGATTAAAACAAGAATTAAAAGGCGCCTAGAGGTTGCTAATCATGCCAAAGCGAATCCTAGATTATAGGGTCGGGTATATGGATATTGGCTCGGGTCAAGCTATTCAAAGTTATCAAATCCGCTCTCTCGAGCCGAAAATTTAGAGAATCGATACTTGATTAATATACCAAAATCTAATTCACTCTCACGCAATTAGATGTCGATGAAACTAATCAAGCCAATTAAATCGCGAAGTTCAACAACTACTTAATCCCAGATCACGCTAGTGCATCTAGGTCTCAAGCTTATGCTTAACTAAGTCCGTTCAATTATATAACTCTCGTTCTATTAATTAAACATGAATGAAAGATTAATATGCCAACTTAATATAATACCCCGTATTTTTCCGACTAGTTCCGTTAAGCTTATCTATCACTTTGGGGTTCGTTTGAGTGGTTCGACCCCTTAGAATCGTGATTTTCGAGTTCCAAACCTTTTTATATATGTTTTGAGATGTCTTGGGTGGCTTCGGGGTTTGGAGCGGTCTCGATCTCATTTTCAAAATTTAATTATTTTTCGGATCCTAATGCTTTTCGCGGGCGTGATGCTCCTGATTCACGGGCGCAACTTGTGTGTCGCGGGCGCAACATAAGTGTAGCGGGCGCGACCTGCGCACTGCTCAGTTCGCTGATTTCTATTTAAACTCCCTTATTTCGACCTAAATCAGATTCTAAACTTTTCTAATAACCCTAAACGGCTGTTAACTCTCTGAAAATCATCTCCCATCATTCCTTAGCCTATTTGGATCAATCGTAAGTTTTCTAATCATTCCATTTGTGGTTTAATCTCTATATAATCGTTTCTATCTCTTGTAGATTCATATAGTTCTATGTATATGTGTTGTAGGCTGAATCAGACCTATGATTTTATGGGTTTCTTTTATTTATTTGTTCTTAATCTATTTCAATAAGGTATGTGGTTCTATCTCTTATTATGTTTGCGTAGAGATTTCTAGATTATCATTTATATCAATACATTGGATGATTAGGCTTGTGTTTCTGTTTTGCTTTGATTTACAAATCTGAAATTATATAATTGATGTTGTATTTGATATATTAGTATTGTTTATACATTGGGTGGTTGGGTTTGTTTGTTTGAATCGAAAGGTGTATCAAATGGCGATGTTCTTTGGTTCTAATTTCTGTTTTGAAACAAAACTAAAATTTGGAAATAAGTTTATGCGTTGGTTTTGGCTTTTAAAGTTGTTAATTCTTTGGGTAGCTTATTGATCCTTGATTAGAGTTGAGAGTGGTATTAATTGAGGTTTTTTCAAAGGATTAATTCCCTGTTTTGAGTTGCTTAATGTCGCTGGAAATATTTTCAAAGGTTAATTTAAAATAATCAAAACTTGTTACTTTGGGTGCCTAATTAATTGGTGGTTAATCGATGTGTTTGGCTAAAGATTGTGTTACCTACTTAGGGCGTTTTCAATCAAAATGATAAGGGTTGGAATTATGTTTTATAATAATGGTTTGAACTAATAAAAGAGATTAGTCTTACCAAAGATTACTGGAAAATCAATTGATTGAATTAGTTGTAAGTTATGTTAGGTTTTGGCATTGTGTACTTGGTGTTATGTTAATAACCCCAAATTAAAATTTAAGTGTTTAAATGTATTCAAATCAATTGTGATTTCATCTTAGATGACTTATTTAAGTGGTATATATTTTGGATGAAACTTGCCAAGTGTTGGTAAGGTATATGGCTTGTTGCTCATTATGGTTTGGCGTTGTTAAGTTTAGTATGAGTTTTTGTTTTCAAATTAACTTTGGTTATTAAAGGATTTGATTACTTTGGTTTTGAATTAAAGAATTTGTACTTTGGGTTTTGCTTTGGCATACCTTGGGTCAGGTCAGACTGATGTCGCCCGACATGTTGTGTTGAGCTATATAGTGGATAAGGCCAACACACTATCTTGGGAACTTCAATTGTTTCAAAAGGGTTATTTAAGTATTTAAGAACTTTGGATTTGGTTTCAAAAATGAGAGCTCACCTAATCTTAATTTGCCTAAAAAGCTTATATGGATTGTATGGATTCTTTGGTTGTACTTTGCTTGTGATTGAGATGCTAGTCATATGTGGTGTCTAGTATTCTTAGAGTTAGGGGCGGTATGGTTTTTAACTTATGCATTGTTTTTAGACCCGTCGTCTACTCGTGCTTTGGAGTATACGTAGGGTTACCTTGCTTGCCAAGGTTATCACGTGGATATGCAAGCAGTGAGTTTATTGTGTTATTTACCGCTTTATTAAGTACCGCAAATTATATTAGTATATCAACTGTCTATGAACTGTTTTATATGATTATGGATCTGGATTGGAACGAGCTACTCGATAAGCGAGCATCGAGACTGTGTGCACCAGTAAGTACTTTGGGATTGGTTTACTATAAGTCTGGCTTACTTTAGGCTCGATGAGGATTTGTTCCAATCTACTTTGGATTATAGTTTGAGATTTCATTTCAATATTGTATTCAATAATCAAGTATATAAGTATATTAGGATTTGGTTTTAAGAGTTTTAAACTTAATAAATGTAAATATCAATATGAACTCATCTCAGTATATCTGACCCCGCTGTTATCCCAATTTTCCAGGTTTATGATTTGAAGCTCATGTCGCTCCAATTCTTTTTTTTCCTCAGAGGTTTTTATGTCATTTAAACTATTAAATTGTTTTTAAAACTCTTTTGGTTATCGTAATTTGGATTGTCGGATTGGTCCGTTTGTTTTATTATTACCTTTGGCATGTACACTTTGGATTATATTGTTATGTAAGGCATGATGTTGAGTCTCGGGTTTTAGCCGAGAATTTTAGATATTTAAGTTGTTATTTATATATGAATTGTTTATATAAACTGCAAGACTTATGTTGGAGTCTCGGTTGCCCCCAAGAAGTGTTTTTTGTAGGTTATATGTGTGGTTGATATTCCGTGAGGCTTACTACGGGTTTTGCTACAACCATACTCATACCTTAGCGCCAGTCGCGACCCTCAAATTTGGGTCGTGACACTTAATCTAGGTATTAGGTCCAAATTGACACAACAAAACCGTAATCGAAAAACCCAATCTATTCACCTATTCATCATACATGACAATCATAAACAACCCCTAGACTAGGGACTTAGCCAACCATAGTTAACCTAACATTAACAACTAAGCAATAATCAATAAACAAAATACAAGTGAGAGTAATTACCTTAAGCAAAAACAGAAGCAAAATCATAAACAAGATAATGAAGATTCAAAACCAAAATCTTGCATTAATGGAGATAAAATCCAAATTACAAAATCTAGAAATTAAATGAAGAACACCAAGAACAATGTTGATTCTATTCTAAAAGTAGAGAGAAAAAGGAATTACAACTACATTAAAAATTGATGTCTCCTACACTAATGAGACATCCCCTAAAAATTAGAGATAAAATTGTTTATATAGTACTCCTAGAAAGGGAATAAAAGACAACTATTATAAGAATGTTTGGCCAAATAAGGAAGTGGATCTAAGTCTTGAGCCTTGAAAATTTATAAGTTGAGAATTGATTTTACACTGGTCCAGATCGTGACCCTCACTTAAAATAAGGGTCCAGATCGTGACATGCCTTGTTGGGAAAGGCTCAGTACATTTATAATGCTAGGTCACGATCGTGACCTTCCCCTGGCTTAGGGTCACGATCGTGACCTCCTTTAAATAGGCAGTCCGCCGCTTTCTTGCTCCAAGACTTTGCTGCAACGGTTCTTTGACAATTTCTTCGCTTTTTTAGGCCAAATATGCTTCAAAACGCTCCAATGTCCTGAAAAATTCAAGCACACAATAAGGTACATAAACACCCTTAAATGTAAGACAAATTACATTAAAATGTATTGAAACGACTCGAGTAAATAGGAGTATTTTACTCCTATCAAACCACCTCACACTAACCCCTTGCTTGTCCTCAAGCAAGAAATGAACCTTACTCGAGGACGCACGCTAACTAATGAACTCATACTTGCACACGTATCAATCATAATTGATGGAGGTGGTAATTAGAGTTTATATATAATCAGATTAGTATTACAATTTAGGTGGCTAGTTTATGTATCTAAGCAGAATGATCTTGAATATGGTCTTCTTTATGGATGAGGGACCGCTGTATTTATAGGCGAGCTTTCTGTGTCTTTCTCAATCGATGTGGGATATGTGTTGATATATGTTTTTGGGCTTTCGCTTGTGGGCTTTATTCCATCATTAATCCCCCCCCCTGTGTTCCGTCTTTACACAGATATTTATGTCTAGAATGTGAAGCGGGTTTTTTGTAAGAAGGGTCATCTGTCTGGCTTCCCTCTTCTCTTTTTCTGCGCCGTTCTGACAGCCTGTTTATGCAGCTTTTAATGTGTCTTGCACCTTTTGGTGTCCTGCTGTCATTTCGTTTTTCTTTTATTCTCAAAATTTGCCTGATTTGTTTTTTACTTCTCTTTTTATTCTCTTTTCTTCCCTTGCATTCTCTTCTCTTTCTCCATTTTTTGTATCTCGGGTTATTTCTTCTCCGATCATGGCTGATGGTTATGCTAAGGCGGTTGCCACTTTAAAGAAATGGCCGTGCACTTTAACCAAGGATTCCTTGGTTAAGATCCGGCAGAATTATGGCATTCTAGACGAGTATGACATGAACGTCCTGGCGAGAGATCAGTATGCTTTTTCACGATTGCCTCCTGGGTCTTCCTTTTTTTTAGGAGCAACTAGAGGCTAGTCTCCGTTTTCCGCTGGATAAACTGTTGTTTCGGTTCTTGGAGTTCTGGGGTATCGCTTTGTCTCAATTACATCCTAATGCTATTCTCCACTTCATATGTTTGAAGTCGCTTCACAATCTCAAGATGTTTGATGATCTTCCTGACCCAATCAAAAAGACGTGGAAGAGTAAGTTTTTTTATCATTCGCCATTCGTCCCAATCTCTTGGCCCTACTCTCTGGAAATCCCATATCGAGCCACGTGACCCTTACGAAGTACCGAAGGGGGAGTATACCTTTATGCAACGGATCGGGACCATGATGGCACCCTCGAGTAAGGTTAATTTCCCAGGAAGAAGCCTGACACTCGCCCTCTGTCTCCAATTGTTTCTTCTGTTCCTTTGTCTTCGGCCGAGGTTCTTCATCTTACTTCCTCTGGTAGTCAGCCGATGGTTGTTCGTACTACCTCTCCTCCTCCTGTGTTAGCCTCAGCTCTTCAAGCGTCTGGTGCTCTTGCTTCCTATGGTGCTGTCACCTCTTCTGTGGACCCTTCAACTCCGTCTACATATTTTCAAGAAGGTATAAATGAAGGTGAGGAGACTGTTGTTCCTTCTATTCCTCTTGCGCCTCATGGGGGTTCTCATTTGATCCTTCCGTTCAGCTCCAATTGCCATGACCTGGGCGTTTTTCGTCAGGTCTGAGATTTTATTGGTATGATGGAGCCACCCTCTTTTTATCATCGTTTAGAGGGTGAGGATCTATTCGGCTCTATTGGCCAGGCCCTTTTGACTGTCGTTGATGGCATTTGTATTGCTCGGCAGCATTACGTATCTAAGGATTGTGAGTTGGTTTAGGAACAGTCGGATCCTTCTTTCGTGGAGTTACAGGTGAAGGAGTCTTTTATTGATAGGGATCTTCTGCAAAGGGAGAACGTGGATCTTCGTGCTGAGGTTGCCCGCCTTAAATCGGAGCATGCTGAAATGAAAGAGGGATTGGACGACTCCATGTTTCTTACTTCTCGTCTACTGAAGCTACATCAGGGTGCTATTTGGGAATTACCTTTCTTCCCACCCTGGCGGAGATACTTCCTTCCTTGCGGTTGACGCCCTTTTACTGAAAGAAGAAGCTCAAAGTTTGTTGGCCGGTCATAAGTTGGCTCAAGTCGCGCCTCCTGCTGCTGTTTCTTCTTCAATTGATGCTCCTTCATTTCTTGTTAGCCATCCGGGTCTGCCTTCACTATTGTTGGGTTTCCCTTCCCCTTTTGCTTCGCAGTCCCTGGGCTTACCGGATCCTAGCATGCCCTTCCTGTCTGAAGGCCTTGGATTTTTGAACACCCCTAATGGTGATTGATTTGATTCGTCATGCACTTGTAATTTTGTTATATGTATCTATTTTGAACGACGACCTTTTTCTTCCTTTTATATTTAGTGGAACGTGTGTTGCTGTTTTTTTTGTTACTCTAGTTAGTTTTACGTTGAGTGATCTGCTTGTGGCCGCTTCTCTTGCTATTTCGTTTTGTTGTTGCTGTATTTTGGCCTTTGAGGAATGTTCCTCGAGTTTATTATGGGAGATGTCTCCCATTTTGTTTATTGATGTTCTTGTGTTGTTGCTTTTTTTCTTGAGAAATGTTTCTCAGTATACTGGTCGTTGCCTTGGGGAACTGTTTCCCTTCTATTGTTGTTGTATTTATTTTATACAATTTTTGTTTGCACTTTGTAGCTTCTCATCAACATTTTCTTTCATTCTATTCATGATACAATTTCAAGTGTTCTACATTTCAGAATCTAGGTACTTCCTGCCCCTCTATTGTTTCCAAGCGGTATGCCCCTCTTCCGGTAGTCTTGGTTACTTGGTACGGTACTTCCCAGTTGCTTTCCAGCTTTCCTACGTCAGCATTGCCTTTCCCTATAGTTGCGTCTCGTAGGACCAGGTCTCCTTCCTTGAAACTTCTTGGTTACACCTTTTTATTGTGGTACCTAGCTATTTGTCTTCGGTAAGCTTCTGCTCAGATGTTGGCCGCATGTCTTTTCCCTTCTAGCTGATCTACAGATCGCCTTAGCTCTTATTCATTTGTGTCTTCATTGTAGTGCTTTGGTTATTATCGGTGGCATTCCAATTCGACTGGGATTACTGCCTCTGCTCCATATGTCAAGAAAAATGGTGTTTCTCCCGTTCCTTTCCTAGGGTTCGTTCTGTATGCCCAAGTTACGCTATTTAGCTCTTCTGCCCAGTTGCCTTTTGCCTCATTGTTGAGAATAAACCCAACTTGTAATAATCCGAAAGTCGGATATCGATCCCACGAGGAGTGAATCTAGAGCGATTGACGAGAATGAACTTTAGTTGCTATTCAATTCGTTTAGTAAATCGAACAATTGGATTTAGAAATTATCACTACAATGAACTAGATTAAACTACCAACAATCAACACAAATTGCAATTAACAAACTAGATTAACAATTATAAATGACTAAATGATTAACAACATAACGGGAATTCAAATGATAAACGAGGTTTGGAGGTCAACAATCCACCTAGGTCATGCATTCACGGGGTTCGGGATTAGAGTTATAAAATGAGGGCCGGGCGTTTCTAAATCGTAACTCCCGCTCTCTCGAGCCTCAAAGAGCTAAAAAATCACAACTAATCGAGCTTAACCTACTCTCGTAGCACTAAACACAATTAAAGTAATTACAATAAATTACAACCCAAAGGCCACTTAATTACTAACCCACTCTCATGGTGTCACTAAATAAGCATCTAATCAATTCTTTCCAATTAACAAACCCTCTCTCAAGGTGAGTCTTAATCTAAAAACAATACTTAGGTAGCTAATCTAAGCAAGCCTTAGGAGCATTAATTAGAACATCAACACAAACCCTAACCCTAACCCAATCATGCATTAACTAGGATTCATATCAACCCCCAAACAAGGGGGTTTAGCCACTCATGCTTAAAGCAACACAAGCAAACAATAAATAAGAACAATCAAGCATTAAGTGTAGAGAATTAGTTACCTTTGTAGAAAACCCAACAATAATCATTCAACAAGATAAAACTTCAATCAATAATAAAGGATTTCAAATCTTCAATAATAAAGCTTCAACTAATGTCAACAATGGAGTAAACTATGGAACTCTCAATTCAAAAAGGATCTACTCTACTCTAAAAGGAACAATAATCAAAAGGAATCATCTTAAGTAATAAAGTTATGTCCTAAAATAGAGATAATGTTGTTTATATAGTACTAGACAAAAGAGGAAATAAAAACATCAACTACAAGAGTGTTGGGCCCAAAATACCAAAGTGAATTAAGCCTTTTGATGATTCAAATCCGAAATCCCCCCTTTTTTAAGCCTTGGCTCGAATCGAGCTCACCTTGGTTAAGTGAGGAGCTCGATTCGAGCTAGGTAATTCTGAGTTCAGAATATGGTGGCCCGAATCGAGCTACACAATGAAACAGGTGAGCTCGATTCGAGCTACCCTTTACACTCCGGACCGCGATCTTCAAAACTTTATATCTCGGTGTAGAAGTGTCCGTTTGAGTCGATTCTTTAACCCCTGGAAAGCTTGGGATGTCTACTTCATCGTTCATGCAGAACACGAACTCATTAGAGACCTCTAACCGACTCAAAATGGCCAAATAGTACAGAGGGGTCAGCTTTTCAGAATTGCAAATGAGCTTTCACATCTCTTTTCTCGACTTTTTCCAACTTTTCCACCAAAATGCTTCCGCAATGCTCCCAAGTACCTGAAATACTAAAACACGTAATAAGGCATTCGGAATACCATAAAAACATGACAAATCATAATAAAAGCATGCGGAAACGACACTCTAAATAGGAGTAAAATACTCTTATCACTCATCCAACCTCTTTTTTCATCCTTCGCAGATTGTTCTGTTGGTTACCTCTGTCATTCTGTTTGTTTAGGGATATGCCACCGATGTGAATTGTAGGTTTATGCCAAGATTTTAACAAAAATCCCTGAAGGTTGCGCTGTCGAATTGCTTCCCGTTGTCCGTTAGTAACGTCTTGGGGATGCCGAACCTGCATACTACTTCTCTCCAGAAGAACTCTTCCGCCTTTGTTGTTGTTATTGTGGAGACCGCTTCTACTTCCACCCATTTCGTGGAGTGGTCGATCGCCACAAAAATGAATTTCTTTTGATTTTTCGCGGTTGGGAACGATCCTAGGATCTCTATTCCCCACTTTGTGAATGGCCACGGGCTTGGCGCGGGATTGATTTCCTAAGCTGGAATGTGCGATATGTCCCCGTGCCTTTGGCACTTGTCGCATTTCTTTACCAGTTCTTTAGGGTCTCCTTCCATGTTGAGCCAGTAATATCCTGCAGGGATGCTTTTCTTATTAGTGATGTTGGTCCCTCGTGTGCGCCTCATATCCCCTCATGCAACTCGTTCATGATATATCGTCCCTCTCTTCGAGATACACATTTGCACCATGGGTGGCTTACGGATGTCTAGTACAGCGTTCCTACGTAAATTGCATATCGACTGGCAATCCTTCTTACCTTTTGTGCTTCGCTTAGGTCTTCCGGTTTTCTTCCCTCTTCTAAGTATCTCCATATAGGCTCCATCCATTCATTCAGCTCTTGTATGGGACAACTTGTTGGTACATCGATTGTTGGTGATGTAGTCTCCTCTTTGAATTCAATTGTTTGGAATCTGTCGCTTTTTTTTATGCCGCTTTTGCTATTGCATCCGCCTCTGTGTTTTATTCTTTTCCTATTTTCTTTATTTCCTATTGTTCTCCTCGCTTCTCGATTTTTTGTAGGAGTTCCTTTATCTTCCTGTTGTATTTCAGTAGGTTCTCCTCTTTTGTGGCGAACGTCCCCTCGAACTCCTGGGGTACCTTTTGGATCTCCCTTTCGGTCGTTTCTTTCATATTGGTGCCTATTTTAACGTTTCTCCCGGTGTGGATCTCCCATAGCATTTTTTTCTCCCACTGGTTTGGCCGTTGATTCCTCGCATGGTAGTTCCAATATCTCGTCTATGTGGAGTAGTTCGGTCATGGCCGCCCCGCGGCTATCTTCCGCTTCGTCTTGACTTCCCTCGATAGTCATTGTTCCTGAGGAGGTCGGATCAGTATCCTTTTGTTTCTTGTGTCAAGGACCACTCCTGGATCATTAAGGAACGGCCGTCCCAATATAAGGTCATATGGGAGGTTCCTGCTCATGATATAAAAAGGGGAAGTGATTGTCCTCTCTTGGCCTATCTGGTCATCAATGTTCACCCAGATCTCTGCCACTCCGGATGTTGGAAGTCTACCATCTACCATCCCTCGTACGGCATCCCGGTTTGGTCATACGCGGATCTGGCTTCCTCTAGTTTCCTAATAGACCTTCTCCGCGATGACGTTGACACTTGGCCCCGGGTCTACTGATACTCGTCGGACCCTTCATCCTCCTATTTTCGCTGGGACCATGATGGCACCCTCCGGTTCTCTTGGTACATGATCCAGCCTCATATTACACTCTGCTATCAGGATGGTAGTTCTCTTCTGTTTGTATCTGCTCAGAGGGTCGTCATCGATCTCATCTCTCTTTTTCTTGTTGATCGCGCTTCTTTCGTGTGTGTCCATCTTAGTTTGCTCTACTGTATGGTCGTTGGCTTATAAGGTTCTAGATGTTCACCACCTCTATCACTAGATTTTTATTTCTCTGAGAACATGTTCCCAGAGACGGCGTCAAATGATGGAGGTGGTAATTAGAGTTTATATAGAATCAGATTATTATTACAATTTAGGTGGTTAGTTTATGTATGTAAGCAGAATGATCCTGAATCTGGTCCTCTTTATGGATGAGGGACCGATGTATTTATAGGCGAGCTTTTTGTGTCTTTCTCAATCGATGTAGGATATGTGTTGATATATGTTTTTGGGCTTTTTCTTGTGGGCTTTATTCCATCGATAATGTTCCAAACAATGAATGCCCGAATGAATGCTTCACGAACCAACAATTAATGATGATGCAAGAAATTTATCAATGCAATGTCAATGACATAAGTTGATAACATTAAGACTACAATCATGAAAGCATGCTTGTTGACACAATACACACTATGAATTTGCTATCATATGCGGGATGTGTAAACAAATTGGATACAAGCTATGTTTGGCAAGACCTGACATTATTGTTCTAGAATTCAAGCAATGGCGTATGCCTCACTAGATTTCACTCTTACAAAAGATCAACGTGTGTACAAAATGCGCATGTGTTAGCAAAAATGCCAACTTGTAATACTCGACAAGTCGAGGTCGAACCCACAAGGACTAGAGGTTTAAAGTGAGTGAATTATGATTTTAAAGTTCAATTCAGAAAGGAATGAAAAGTTGTTTGTTTTAATTAACACTACGGCTTAAACTCAAACAACTAACAATTAACAATTTAAGATAAGTAACAACAAAACAACTAATTGATAAAAAGGATTAAAACGATATAAAAACGCCTAAGGGTTGTCTAATCATTCCAATCGAATCCTAGGATAAATAGGTCGGGTCTAAGATTAATGGTTTGGATCAAGCTATTCGAAGGTATCAAGTCCGCTCTCTCGAGCCGGAGGTTGAAAGAATCGCTACTTGATTAAAACACCGAAATCTAACTCACTCTCGCGCAATTAGATTTTGATAGGACTAATCAAGCCGATTGATTCATAAACTACACAACCGCGCAAACCACTAAATCACTCTCGTGCATCTAGGCTTCGATCTTATGCTAACTAAGTCCGCTCAATTAATTTAACTCTCGTCCTCACTAATTGAACAATCACAAAGATTAAGGGATCAACTTAATCTAGGCACTAGGTTCAAGTTGACACAACAAACCCTAATCCAAAAACCCAAATCTAATCACATATTCATCATACATGGCAATCACAAACAACCCCTAGACTTAGGGAATTAGCCAACCATACTTAATCTAGCATTCATCACAGGATAATAATTAATAGACATAGTAAAAGTAAGAGAGATTACCTTAATGAATAAATAGAGCAATAACATGAACAAGATAATGAAGATTCAATAACTAAACTTGTATTAAAGATGATCTCAAGCTCAAAATCTAAAAACTAAAAGCTTGAAGCCTTCAATAATGGAGGAATCTTCAAGAACAAGAAAAAAAACTAAAGAGAATAAAATGCTAGAGAATTATTTATTGCTACAAAAGGAGGCATAATCTAAAATGTGACATAAGGTGCCTTAATATAGTCTCTTATAAAAAGGAAAAAAACATCATGTTACAAGCCTGTTTGGCCAAAAGTGGAAGTGGGCCAAGAGAGCACGACACCCAAAGCTAATTTGAAATGCTGAGATCTGGGGCTTCTCGATCGAGAAGCTTCATTTGATTGACCTTCTCGATCGAGAAGCATGAATTGGCCAAACTCTGGACTTCTTTCATCAACTTCTCGATCGAGAAGCCAAGGCATTTTGGGCTTCTCGATCGAGACTATGCAGGAAAGAGACTTCTTTGATCTTCACTTCGCTCTTTGCTTCAATCCATCTTCTGACTTCCAAATATCATCGACTCTTTGCTCTTTTGGACTCAAAATCCTTCACATACACTCCGCTTATCCTGAAACGCTAATACACGTAATAAGAGGCAAAATCACTCAATACATATGATAAAAAGCATGCAAAGCGATGTAAAAGTGACTCGTAATATAGGAGTATTTTACTCCTATCAGCATGCAAAGTCACCACAGGCTTGCTTAAAGTCCGGACTCCACTACTTAGTTCGATTTTCGACAGCTATCAAATGAACTTAAAATGAGTTGTAATGGGGCTAAAGTTAGGGGTAGGTAAAAGGTAAATTTGGCTAAAAACTTGACTTGAAAAACACTTTACAATTCACTAATGATCTAGCTCGGAAATTTTTACAAACAAATGAACTTTCTTGAATTTTTCTATGCCTTTATTCACTCTTTTTATTCTCTTTATTTTTTTTTTCTTTTTTTCTTTTTTTCTACTTTTTTATTTTTCTCTTTTGTTTTCTTTTTCTTATTTTGCAAGGCATTTCTTCCTTGTAAGCACAAGTTCACAAATCTACTAAATCATCAAGCTAGATTTTTCATCTTTTTATGTGAGTTAATCAAGTGATATTTGGGTATTTACGAGGTAAATTTTTTGAAAAGGTGAGTTAGTGTGAAAAATTGGTTTAAAACAAAAATTGGTTAAGACTCAAAATTGTGTTATCTAATGGTAAAAGGGTAGGCTTTTTGAGTGGGTTGAAGAAGTGTGGTATCCTAATTTCCATTATCACCTAATTGTCAAAAACTCAACGATGTAATCTTGTCCGGAAATAGGAGCAAGTTCTAGGACTTAGACATGCTAAAACACAACAAAACATATTGGCTCAAAAATTTCAAGAATTCGGTGTGTGTTTTTACCATTACTAGAACTACAACAACAATGCCAGGTATGCCTAATTTCCCCAGGATTCGACAATTTTATTACAAACATATCATGCTTCTGCATCAAGCTAGGTCGCTCATGCATTTAGGGTCAAAATTCGCTAACAGGTGACTTCACCCTAATCCTATAAAATTATGTCATATAATTGACATTTCACTAAGCAAGCATCCACAAATATTATTCAAACGAGAAACACCATTCATTTCATTCATTAATCGGAACATGACATATGATACGATAGAAGCATTTGATCAACGTAACTAGCATATTCAAAATACTAAGCTAAGGGTTATGCTTCAAGGTTTGACCAAAATTCTCATATTAAGACATCAAAACACTATCACACAAACTAAAAACAAACATAAACAAACAAACACAAAACAACAATCATAATACAACTATGTTCAATTTTCCAATCCTCCTCATACATTTCGATGCAATATCCTTAATACTAAGAAATTAGACATATAAAAATTGAATTGGAGTTGAGTTAGAAAATCAAAACTTGCTTAGTCGAATTTCAGGGGTGGTAGTGATGGTGAAGGAGAATCAATCCAAATGTTTTCCGAACCATTGACATAGTTGCGAAAGTTCTCATCTTGGCGGTTCATTTTTTCTTTCAAGCGCCCTTACTTATACTCAATTCTTGCCATTCCTCACCTTTAAGCCGCTTCCATCCGCTCTAGCATCACCCTTCGCTCTTCCCAAGCCCGGCTGTTTTGCTCCGCCAATTCATTAATATAATGGTCAAAATCCGACCATTGGGCTCCCCCTTGATCACTTTCGGGGGCCTCATACACTTGCTCGGGTTGGGAAGATTCACCCACTTTTGCCTTCCCCTTTCTCTTCACTTGCTTTTTATCCGGTCTCCTACTTGGTATCTCAACCCAAAACGTCAAGATGACGCCTCACATCATTGGCGATCCCTAAAGTTTCCATTGCCACCCAATCAATTTAGAATGGCTTGGAAATCCCTCTATTCTGCAATTCCTCGAATTTCTTTACTTCCTCCTCGGTGGGGATCTCGAATGGAGCTTGAAACTTTGTTGTAAGTTCTTCATAATTAGGAACGTCAACGCTCTTTGTTTGTCTTGTGCTTCGAACCATGGCTAGAATGGCGAAAAGGGTATCCGAAAATGGGTTTAATTTTAAGTTTGGTGGTGGTTTAGTAGTAGAATAGGGGTGGCCTAATTCGGCTTGAAGAGAGAAGATGAAGCTTGAGTTTTTCTATTTTTGGCAAAGTTTATGAGGAAGAAGATGAAGTGGGGTATGTTTTTATGGTAAAAAATGAAAAGAAAGAGTGAAGGGCTAAGATTTTGCCATGTGATTGACCCATGTGAATTGTTTTTGTTGGGGAATGGTCTAGATGAACGCCACCTCACCAATCCAAGTGAAAGAGTGTGATTTGCCCAAAAAACACAAAGTCCATTATGCCCTTAATGAAGGTCGCGATCGTGACCCTCTCCTCTCTATAGGTCACGATCGTGACCTGGAGAGCCCATTTGGCTCGGTACATACTGTACCAAAGGTCACAATCATGACCTTTTCCAAAGGGAAAGGTAACGATCGTGACCTGCAGACCTGCTCTGCAGGTCACAACCTTAACTTTTGTTTCTTCGCCTTTCACC
Organism: Mercurialis annua; assembly: GCF_937616625.2. Classification (NCBI taxonomy): domain Eukaryota; kingdom Viridiplantae; phylum Streptophyta; class Magnoliopsida; order Malpighiales; family Euphorbiaceae; genus Mercurialis; species Mercurialis annua. Next base: position 30,897,502 of record NC_065577.1, on the reverse strand, counting down.
TACACACCAAAAATGCAACACACCCCAAAATTAACTCGAACAAAAACATGATAATTAAACATATAAAATGCTGAAACTAAAAGACTAAGAAAAATAAACAAAAACAAGAAATCAAACCTCTCGGGATTGCTTTCTGAGTGCGCTTGTTTCAAGTCGAAAGCTTAACCGTCATTCTTCAAAATCATGGAGGATCAAAAAAAGCGACTTGATCACATCCTAGATCAATCAAAACTCTTGAATATGGTTTACACCATTGTCCAAGCACTTTAAAGACATCTCCATTAGCTCCCTCTCAATCAAATCATCATTCAATTTGCGCCGTATTTTAAACGGTCCGCTCCACTTAGAAGTCAGCTTCCCTGCATTTAAGTGCGCTTGAGAGGTTCGAACTTGGACATAATCACCAAGAGCAACAACTTTTGTGCACACTTCTCTCTTGCTTCCGGTTGCTATCCCATTAATCTTCAACTTCCATGATGCCCAATGTCCTGGTTTTCCCTTGTGTGGCTTGACATGAGGTGTCATCTTGATTCTTGCATACACAATTTTGGGTTCTTTCTTATGAACCTCCTTTATATTAACATGCAATATGGGTTCAATAGCATCAATCCTCATGCATTTCTCCTCCTCACACTTGCTTTTTCCACGCCTCATGTCAAATTCCATACTTTCCTCATTCATTCTCAATGTTATCTTCCCCGCATTGACATCAACCAATGCTCGCCCGTTGTTCCAAAATGGATGCCCAATAATCATGGGGCACTCCTTGTCAATCGAATAATCGAGCACGACAAAGTCCACCGGGAAGATGAACTTGCCCACTTTCACTAATACGTCTTCAACGACTCTGTGTGGTTTCTTGAGCGAATGGTCCGCCAATTGGAGCATTATAGAAGTTTGCTATACCGGTTTATTTCCACATAAATTCTTGAAAAGACACAAGGGCATTAGATTTATACTTGCATCCAAATCAGAAAGACAATTCAAAGCAGTGGAAGTGTCAAGTGAGCATGGAATAGTGAAACTCCCTGGATCTTGTAATTTTGTAGGCAACTTGCTCGAGATAATCGAGCTACAATTCTCCGTCAAAGGAATGGTTTACTTAGTGTCCCAACTCCTCTTGTTCATGATAATATCTTTGAGAAACTTTGCATGTTGAGGCATCTCTCTCAAGGCATCTGTAAAGCTCAAAGTGACTTGAAGTTTCTTAAAGATTTCCAGAAATATTTGGAACTTGTGATCATCCGGCTTCTTCTTAAATCGACTTGGAAAAGGCACCTTGGGAAAAAAATGAGGAGGTGGAGGTGTTCTCACATATGGTTCCTAAACTTCAACTACTACCTCCTCACTAGAAATTGACACATCCTTGCTAGAACTAGCAATGTCTTCCACTTCAATATGCTCATCATCTTCAATTCTTGGCCTCTTACCATTTAACTTCTCAAGATCCTTGTCATGATCAACATCAAGGACTCTACCACTTCGAAGCTCAACAACCTTGATGGCCTTCACATGCTCTCTTGGATTTGTCTCGGTTGTGGAGGGTAATCCTTCTTGAGCTCTCATTTGGAGATTAATAGCAAGTTGGGAGATTTGAGTCTCCAAATGATGAAGGGTAGCGGCAGTGTTCTTGTCTTTTTGCTTAGTTTCCGTGTCCATCCTATCAAACCTCTCAAGATTTCCCTTATCCGAACTCTTTTGGGAGGATGTTGAGACCGATTACCGTAGTTGTTCCCATAATTGTGATGAAAGTTCCCATGCTATTGTGGAGGCCTATTCCCACCTTAAAAACGTGGATCTGATTGTTGAGAGACTTGAGAATTGCCTTTCCCCTAATTGCTCTTCCACCTAAAGTTAGGATGGTTTCTCCATCCGGAGCTATAGTTATTCGAATAGGGGTCATTATCTTGGTGTTGCCCACCAACATAATTCACTTGCTCACTCCAAGCTTGCCCCGTGGAAAAACATTCTACACTACTATGGTTGTAATCCCACAATGCTCACAACCCACTTGCACATATGCCACAAGAGTATTTCTCGGAACTACTTGTTTCTTAAGGGCATCCAATTGACTTTGGAGAGAAGCATTCTTAGCTTTCATGGCTTCAAACTCTTGTACTTGGTCAAGTGTCATCACCGACTTTTAGGCCGATGGTCTTCTTCTTTCCGAGGACCAACTACTACTAATCATAGCCAACTTCTCAATCAACTCATTCGCTTCTTCATATGTCTTTTGCATTAAAGAACACCACCCACCCCCCCCCCCCCCCCCCCCCCCGATGCCGAATCGATGGTAGCCCTTGTGGTCTCACTCAAGCCATCATAAAATATTTGCACCATGTGTCTCTTTTTAGGCGATGGTGAGGGACATGTCTTTGGAGATCCTTTAACCTCTTCCAAGCTTCATAGAGCGATTCCCGATCGTATTAGTAGAAGTCAATAATATCCTTTGTCAATTTGGCATTCCTACCCATCAGAATGTATTTCTTGAGGAAAGAATGGGCGAGATCCCTCTAATTATGAATTAAAGCGTTGGGTAGGAAGTGAAGCCACAAGCTCGCTTTGTCTCTTAAAGAGAAAGGGAACATTCTAAGCTTTATTTGGTCGGCGGTGACATTGTGAAGCTTGAATGTGTCTAGGACTCCCAAGAACTTCGCGATGTAGGCGTTTGGATCCTCACTTTGCAACCCGTAGAAAGGGCATTGATTCTCTAGGATTTAGATCGTGCTCGGCTCTATCTCGAATGTGGCCGCTTGAACCGGTTGAGTAAAACATCCATACGTGGCATTATTGCCCTTGTTACTCTTGTCGGTTCCCATCATCAAATGGAGGAGGAGGAGGTCGGTGTTGTTGTCTCCCTCCATCAACTTGAGGATGGTACCTCTCTTCCTCATAGTCATCTTCCACATTTTCCCTGATTGCGGGTCTACGATATTCTGTCTCACACCCCTTTCGTAGCCCCCGAGGTTGTCTTGGAATGGTTCGAGTGAGAGATTGGCCCGACATGTATTGTGCATACACTAGAGTCGATTTCCTACACAAGCGAAAACAAACAAACCACGCGTAAACCACGAAAATAGAAAATAGAACAATAGTAAAACAAAAATAAAAGCTAGTTCGACCAAGATTCAAAGTACTCTCAATTTTCTTAATGCAACACTATCCCCGGTAACGGCACCAAAAAATTATTGGTCCTTTACCGTAAGTATACGGTAGAGCAACTAGTAATACTCGATAAGTCGAGGTCGATCCCACGAAGAGTGATTAAAGCAATGATGAGAATGAACTTAGGTGTTATTCATTTCGTTTAGCACAAAGATGGTATTTGATTGGTTTCCAAAAAGTAAAACAACTATTGAACTTGAAATTAAAGGACTAATTAGACAACGATTAACTAAACACGGATTAAAACAAGAATTAAAAGGTGCCTAGAGGTTGCTAATCATGCCAAAGCGAATCCTAGGTAATAGGGTCGGGTATATGAATATTGAATCGGGTCAAGCTATTCAAAGGTATCAAATCCACTTTCTCGAGCCGGAAATTGAGAGAACTGATACTTGATTAATATACCGAAATCTATATCATTCTTGCGCAATTAGATGTCAATGAAACTAATCAAGCCGATTAAATCGCGAACTTCAACAACCACTTAATCCCCAAATCACGATAGTGCATCTAGGTCTCAAGCTTATGCTTAACTAGGTCCGTTCCATTAGATAACTCTCGTTATACTAATTAAATATGAATGAAAGATTAAGAGCACTTAATCTAGGCATTAGGTTCAAATTAACACAACAAAAATCTAATCCAAAAAGCCCAATCTAATCACCTATTCATCATACATGACAATCATAGCCAACCATAGTTAACCTAACATTAACAACTAACCAATAATCAATAAACAAAATACAAGTGAGAGTAATTACCTTAAGCAAAAAGGGAAGCAATATTATAAACAAGATAATGAAGATTCAAAACTGAAAGCTTGCATTGATGGAGATAAAACCCAAATTACAAAATCTGGAAATTAAATAAAGAACACCAAGAACAATGTTGATTCTATTCTTAATGTAGAGAGAAAAGGGAATTACAACTACACTAAAAATTGATGTCTCCTACATTAATGAGACATCCCCTAAAAAATAGAAATAAAGTTGTTTATATAGTACTCCGAAAAAAGGAATAAAAGACAACTATTACAAGAGTGTTTGGCTAAATAAGGAAGTGTGCCTAAGTCTTGAGCCTTGAAAATTTGAAAGCTGAGAATTTATTTTTCATTGGTCCAGATCGTGACCCTTACTTAAAATAAGGGTCCAGATTGTGACATGCCTTGTTGAGAAAGGCTCAGTACATTTCTGATGCTAGGTCACGATCGTGACCTTCCCCTGGCTTAGGGTCACGATCATGACCTTTCCCTGGCTTAGGGTCACGATCGTGACCTTCTTTAAATAGGCAGTCCACTGCTTTCTTGCTCCAAGACTTTGCTGCAACGGTTCTTTGACAATTTATTTGCTTTCTTTGGTTAAATAAGCTAAAAAACACTCCAATATCCTGAAAAACTCAAGCACAAAATAAGGTACATAAACTCCTATATAGGGATAGATTATATATAACAGGAAGGCCCCAAATTGTAAACTCAAGCACACAATAAGGTACATAAACTCCTATATAGGGGTAGAATATCCTAAAAATCCTCCAGCGTTGGCAGAACGATAAGGGGTAGAGTAGACCCCAAATTGTAGAACAAGGTGGTCCATAATATATTATAACAGGAAGGCCTCGATAATCTAATCGATATAATAACCGCTCATCGGGATACGCCCATAGTAGTACAAGTACAAATCAACATACCACATGGTAGGACCCTTAGCATTCGACAACATTCCCAGCATCTCGAAGATGTAGTCATCCCAAAAAAGGTAGTTTAGAACACCGCTATCAAAGGGCACAAGCTGCATACCAAACTGTAACCCGGTGATGAGCAAGAAAACCAATGGAGTGACTGTCATCTCCCCTACCGATAAGGGAAATGTGTGGGTGGTGTCCATCCATCGCTTTATCAAAGCATGTGACGAGAGACCTTCGCACTTTGTAGCCCTAGTAAACAAAGAATGGACAAAGCGGCCAAAACCAGTATTATATATTTGCCTCTAAATCGGAAGAGGCAAAGACTCAAACCATAGCCGAGCCGGGTGAAAGTTATCTGACTTACGGAATGTGTCTCTATCCAAAAAATTTAAGAACACCAAGTTTGTTAATACTGGTAAAAGAATAGCATAAAACTAGACCCATAGATTGATTTTTTGACAAAACATCACACTGTCCAAGAGGATCGGTGCCATGCTGATGTCGCCAATTCAACTGGCGGCGGCGCCAGTTCTTTATGGCGCGGTGCCACATCAATCTTGCGTCGATTCTAGTGCAGGTTGTCCCTCTGGACGGTCGTTTTTCAATCCTCGGACATTTGTTCGAGCAATTTCGAGCGGTATTTTAAATGTTCAACCAATGCATTTACCTAAGAGAAAATTTTGGAAATCCTTACCTCATATCAAAATTCGGTGCAAATATAATGCTCAAAGAAAAACAAAAGAAGGACATCATGGCCCATATCGAGAGACAAAGTATCCTGCATAACATGCTTATTAAGATCGGAACACGACTCTTTGAACATTCATTGTTGCGGCATAATGAAGATTTTTGCAAAATTGAGAAAAACAAATGTAAGAAAGAGAAAGTGAAAGTAGAGAGTGAATAAGGAATTCACATTTTCAAGATATGTATGGCACCAAGCCTATAAAAGATAAAACGGCCCAAAGACATAATTTTCGCCTAAAAAGAATATAACACCAGACATATTACAGATGTTTAGATCACCAAACATCAGATTCTTAAACACTAGACTTCATATTCTCAAACACTATACAGATTTCAGATTCTCATATCACTAGACAAATTTCAAATTCTCAAACACCCGACAGATGATAAAATTCTCAAACATCAAACAAATCATCAGATTCTAAAACACTAGACAAATCATCATATTGCAGACTCTAGATCAGATTTTCCGATCTCCAAACAGGTATCAATAGAAGACCAGGCGATTATTCCTAGAGGACAAGATTGATATCAAAACAGCCAATGGTATAAAGACACCAAAATATCTTGTAGAGTTCGACATAGAAAGTAGCATAACAGCGGTCTAACCCTACATGTAAGACTCTTGAGAGGAGAATTTAATTGTCAAGAAGACGTCACAGATCTTGTCTACGATAGTTCGAATAAACTTTAAACATTTCTAATAATTTTGTAATAATTACAAAATCCAGACATCCATGCAATAGGATGGCCCTTGGGACAATTAAGGGGATGTTGTCCCCTCTACAAACCAGGAGGCACCAAACATGATAATTACCAAACATTCATGCTATAGGATAGCCCTTGCGAAGGCCGAGGGGATATTGTCCCCTCTATAAAACTAAGAGACACCAGACAGGATAATTACCATGGGTTCAAGCCATTGGACCAATCTCAAGACAGTTGAGGGTTTACAACTCCATTCGACGGGGAAAACAACGGGAAATTCGGATCAAACAAATGATCTTCAGGCCAGTTGCGAAGTATTACTCTCGAATAGATGCAAACTGGACAAAAAGTAGGGGACATGAAATCAGAATCGTGCACCTTATCCAATAATGCTCAGGTTAGGGCATTAACAAACCACCGGCAAGCGAGTAACTCCAATGGTGGACAATATCCATTTGATTGGAGCGAGGTTTGGGGTCAGCTCGCCTAGGATTATGGCTGTCTTTGGATCTAGAAAAGTTTTGATATAAATGGAGTCGCCACCTAGCTAAGCTAGGAAATGCTTTTTCTACCGAATGGGTAGATTTCTCTCGCTTATGGGTCATACCACCTTCCATCAGACCAAAAGATCGGGTTCATAGACACTACCAAAGCTCTTGTACTTGACTAGTATGTGAGACATGTAGTATGTACTACAAACAATCATCTAATCCCGGTGGTTCCTATCATGTAGAAGAAAGAGGTGGGTCTTAGTGATTTTAACCCTATAGACTCGGAGTGTTTAGCACTCGTCTATCGTCTGGTAGTCTATGTGATTGGAATCTGGACTCAGTCAAAAGACGGAAGCTTTTTGTCTTGTCGATGCGGATCCAGTGGTTCAAACTAGGGTCTTTTGGAATATTCTGGTCTTTAGCGGGCTTGAGATTCAGCGCCCGATTAGCATGGCAGATTACAAAACAGGGCTTTTAAGCCTGAAACATATTGGGTCTAGCCTATATCAACATGTATTCATATCCAAAAGCTAATTACAAAGTCGTGGACTAAAACGGGTCTCAGTTCCGAGTTCAAACAAACCCGGAAACACAAAAGGAAGGTTTGGATTGAGTTGGGGAGATCTAGAGCGTCTGGAACTGAAAAACATCGGCGACATGATGGAGCCACTAAGAGTGGCGGTGGCGGCACTATGGAGTGGCGGCATTTCCACCATAATCATCTTGCGGGAGTTCCTCATTTTGGTTCGGGTTTCATGCAAAAACAACACAAAACGAGCAGAAAACAGAGAAAAATATATTGGAATATTCTGGGATTAAAACACAATGTTAAAAAATAATTGAAACACCCTATATACATGTTTCTAAACTATTTTCATGGAAAAACAACTAAGAACATGACAAACATGGCAATTTAAGCTCTAATAATGTATTCTAAGCATCAAATTTCAATAGCATTAATGCATAATTATTAGAACTGATGAAAACATCCTATTAACATGATCCTAAATCAATTTCATGGCAATCATGTCAAAAGATTAAAATCATAGCAAGTATGGCAAAAACACATATTTTGGCAGTTTATGGGAAAACAACTTAAACATGCAATCTAACACTTGAAATCTAGCGATTCTAAACTGATCATGGCAAAAGTGATGGAAACAAAAATTGGGTCCTTAAAAGAACCATTTTGAGTTCTTAGCTCGTTTTTTAGTGATATGGATGTAAAATACGACGAAGGATCGATGTGCAACTGTGCGTTCTTGACTGATTAAAGCGTTTCTAGCTTGTTTGAACGAGTGGTGTGTGGAGGGGGGTTCAACCAACAGTACATATAGCTAGGGTTTATGTGCTTTTTCTAGTGAGACCGGTTCGACCTTTAGCTAGGTTGTGCTAATGTTCTATTTATAGAGATTAGATTAAGATTTACGGAGTTAGAATTGAGTTAAATGTCTACAAGTGAGTGAATGGATAACTTAGAAGTCTAATTAGGATTAGGAGTGTGAAAGTGAGTGTTTATATTAGGTTGAATGTCTATCCTAGATAATTACAATTTAAATTCGTATTAAATAGTATATGGCATGCACAAAGGGGTTAAAATGATGTTCAGGTGCCCGGACGTGTTAAAAAGGGCTTTTGGAATGCTACGGGTTTGGGTATGGTCAATTTTAACCTGTCAAACTTGCAAATTAGCCTATAAAATTCTAAAATATTGTAATTAGTCCAATTTCTTAAACTTAGATCACAATATCTATGGATTTTTATAGACTATTTGTGGATAATTAAGTTTCAATCCTTCAAATTTGCAATTGCGCACTGATCTAGTCCGCTTGAATTCAAACAGGCGGATCACAAGCTCTCCATCCAAACAAATTTTTCTAAAAATCATCATTGAATGCTTAAATCCCTTATCACTTTTCACCTGTTCGAAAAATAGGTGCCTATAATCCTTATTGCTTGTAGAACGTTGAGTCTTGTTCTTTGACAAGAATTGACCTACTTTGTAAAAACCCGTCAAAGAGAGGGAAAACTATAGACACCTCTTTTCCAAACGTATAGAAAAATGATAAGGGATTGAAGCGTCCTATGATGATTTTTAGAGACACTCGTCTAATGGCTTAAACCCTGATAATTATCTTGTCTAGTGCTTCTTAGGTTTGTAAAGGGGATAGTATCCCCTTGGTCGTCCCAAGGGCCATCCAATAGCATGGATGCCTGGTAATTATTTTGTCTGGTGCCTCCTAGGTTTGTAGAAGGGACAACATCCCTTGTCTGTCCCAAGGGCCATCCTATTGCGTGGATGCCTGGATTCCGTAATTATTACACAATTATTGAAAATATCAGAAGTTTATTTGAACTGTTGCAGATAAAATCTGTGACGCCTTCTTGACAATAAAATTCTCCTCTGTCTTGAGTATTGCATGTAGGATTAGACTTCTATTATACTGCTTTTTGTGTCGCACTTTTCAAGTTCTGGATATTTTGGTGTCTTTATACCATTGGCTATTTGAAGTCAATTTTGTCTTCTAGGGATAATCATTTGGTCCATTGTTAATAGCTTTCTGCAGATCTGAGAATCTGATTTGGAGTTTGGAATCTGATGATTTGTTTGGTGTTTGAGAATTTGATGATCTGTCTAGTTTTTGAGAATTTGATAATCTGTTTGGTGTTTGAGAATCTGATGATCTATCTAGTGTCTGAGAATTTGAAATTTGTCTAGCGATATGACAATTTGAAACTTGTCCGGTGTTGGAGAATATTAAGTCTAGTGTTTGAAAATTTGAAGTCTGATGATCCGAAAATCTGAAATATGTCTGGGATTATGTTCTCTTTCGGGTGAAAGTTATATTTTTGGGCAGTTTTGTCATTATTTTTCTTTGTCAGAGGGGAGCTTTTTTATACAAATTATCATAATTGTAGATTAATTCGACTGACTTTCTTAAAGATGACCAATTTGAATTTTTTTGCCTAATTAAGGAGGAATTGATCCTTTATTCATATTTGTATTACATAAATTTGTTCTTCTTTTTTCACTATGCGGGTGCTCAATAAACAATAGCATAATAAAATAGCAAAGTTAGAGAGTAAGTTTAGCTCTCTCCAACTCACTCGCTATCTCATATTTTATCATAAATTTTTAATGTTAAAATATTTTAACTATATTTTTTTAAAAAACATAATATTATTTTTTCAACACAAAAAATTAATAAATAAATAATTAAATAATTTAATATTGTAAAAATAAAAAAATTAAATGGAAAGTTTATTGAAATAAAATTAAAAATATTACTTTTTATTTTTAAAATGCTCTCTATTTTATCAAATATACTCTATATTATGATATGCTGTAATGAATTCTTTTTTGATTTCATTAAAAATAAGTTATTTAAAATTTTATGTCAAGTTGAAGGGTTAAATTGATTCTGTGTTCGAAAAATTGTCAAATGCCAACTTTGTTAAAGATAGTATTTTTATCACAAAAATAAAGTATAAAAGATTTTATTCCCTTTACCATAAAGCAAAAAATAGAACTGTAGTAGTGTACTACTAATACAAGTACTGCAACGACCTATATCCTTCATGGTAGTACAAATGAGTACTACTACCAAATTAACAAATAGTAATGTTTTATTACGCCTACAATTCAGAGTGGCCAATCTAAAATTAAATTTTATCCAAAATAAATATGTTAAAAACTGAATTTATGGTTGAAAATTTGAAATGGATGGACTATTAATAGTCTTTTCAAAATATTTAATATATTTAAATTATCTAACGGTGATATATTTTTTTTATAAAAATTATATTTGTTACAAATTCAAAAACATTAATAGCGGTTGATAATATTTATTTACCATTAATTAAGTTTTTTTTATTACAACTGAAAAGGAAGAATTTAAGTGTATAACGTATTTGAAAGGACTCAATTGTAAGATCTATGAAGAGTTGTGCCCGCTCCTTTAAAACTAAAGTTCATTGGCACCAATATGTAAGTTGCTAAGAGAAATATCAATTAATACAAACAAACAGAGTAGTTAATTCAATTATAAAATTAAAAAATTGAAATAAAAAAAATGAAAATGACAATTAACTATAAATATTGGCAAGTGAGCGTTGGCCCAGTTGGCAACGTTTGTTCGACCTTCTCTTGGACAGCCAGTGGGCTGATTAAAAAATGAATACTAACACTAACACCTAACATCTAACATAGTGTAATTCTATTTTCGAAAAATTATAAATATTCGATTATGTGGCTTATGATGGTTTCTGACATGTCTTAATGTTCGCCTGGAAATATTCCGGACTCGAATCTTTGAATTTATAATCGGGATCGGTTTGAGGTTTGATACTTTAACGAACCTATGCAGATATTCACAGGGCTTGTTTGGTTAAAAACACTTAACCACGTGATCTAAAAGATAATAATCTGGGAGTCACGGACTCAGGCGAGATTAATACCGAAAACTACTCCTAAATTAAAACAATCCGGAGATTGCGGGATAAAAAGCACTGGGCTTGGTTTTTGATTGATTGATTTGTTGATACAAAAATAATAAAGCTCTGAGCTATTTATAGCTCCTCATACTTAAGACTCCTAATTCAACTAGGACTAAGACTCTGAAAGATAAAATACTCCTATTGAGCTACAAACTCCTAATAAAATAGAAAAGCAGTATTTAAAAGACTTTTTGTTTGGGCCTGACCCCTTCGTAAGCCCACTTGAAACTTCTGACTCAGCACCCTTTTGGGCCGGTGTAAACAATGCCCCCAACAAGCCTGAAATGTTTATCTTTTGGGCTTGTTCTCCCTTCTCAGCGCTTCCAAGCCCACTACTGAGGCCCAAGTCATTCGAAACAACTTAAAGGGGTGCGCATCTATTGACCTTTCGGTACCCCCTTTAAGCCACGTCATCTCCAGCTGTTCTCCATGATGCCACGTTTTGGCCCCACGACCTTTCGGCTCCCTCTGATTTTGTCATTTAACAAAAAATACCATTTCATTTCATCACTCACCTACTCTCTCTACATTTATCAAGCTTTCTCTCTCCTCAGCAATCTCGAGTAATTCACCAAGTCTCTTCTGGTAAGTTTTCGCCCTAGCTTCTTCTGTCTTTGATTCGCCTCTTTTAACCGTTCGCCTAACTGAGGGCTCTCTTTTTCTTCAGTTATCATGGCTGCTCCTAATGATGCTATCGCCGCTCAAGTGACCGATAAGATGAACGAAATTCACGCTGCTGCTCCAAATACCGATCTTCAGGTAATAGTAAAAACCAACGACAACAAAGAATGTGTCGGTCCAATCATTGTCTCGCCCAGTCATCTCTGCGACATAGCAACTCCATTTCATGAAGAAGTCCCACCACGCTTTTCATTACCTCATCAGTCCTCCGTTTGGGTCAACACAATGTTCAGAAACTGGCCGACCGAACACAAAGGGTACCAAGATTGGGTAAATAGACTGAAACCCCATTTCGGCCAATTATGGAAGGACGTCGGCATCTATGACATGATTAGTCTCTGCAAGGCGAGCAGGCCTATCGCCAAACACTACATCATGGGCTCCTCACTTTTCTGGTCTACTGCCGTCCACTGCTTCTGCTTCAAATTCGGCATGATGACAATTACTCTGCTTGATATGGCGGTCATGCTAAATATCCCCATCACTGGCGAACGCGTTTCGCCCAACCTGGACGCCGAAGTCCCCCAGTTCAAACTAACGAAGGCTCAGAGAAGCTATGGTCCCTTCGTCAAGCTTTTTATGGGCGAAGAACATTACAAGCCGGATACCCGAGAACACATCGCCTTCTTGGCATTCTTCATAGCAAAATTCGTCCTTTGCACCTCTTCCTTCAGAGTTACCACAGATTGTTTCACCTTAGCTTCCGCCCTTGCTGAGGGCCGAAAATGCAATCTTGGAGAATTCATGCTCGCCCATCTATACAGGAGTTTGAATGAAATCGCCCCTCATGGAGACAAACGGATCTTTCAATGCCCAAGTGGTCCATTATGGGTGTTACAACTATGTCTGGCTCTTTATTTCCCAGAACTCTTTGAAGTTGGTCCACAGATAAAAGCCGAACTATGCGGTTACCAATTGATCGCTGCCGGTACTCGCCTCCCCCATGTACTAGACGTACTGGAAGTTTTCACCAACTCAGTCAGAACTGCCGAATTGTTCTGCCCCATTCTGTCTCTTCAATATCCCCCTACTTGGTTGTATCTCCCTTGGGATAGCGCCGATTCTGAAGAAGCAATGGCCGATCCTCGTGTAAAACTCGGCGGTCAAAACTGGGGTAGCGCCTTAAAATCACGAAACTTAATCGCCGGGCTGGAATACAACCGCAGTAGCATTGAAGCATACTGCCCAAATTATGTCGCCCATCAATTCGGCTATAGTCAAGGGATTCCCTGTCCTTTATTGATCTCCGTCAATAATCGCGGGACCTATAAACCTTCTTTAGAAAATTACCCAGACCTCCAATTTATCTGCCGCCTAAACCGAGCCTATCTTCCCCCCATTTCCGAAATCTCTCGCCCTTCTTTATCAATGATTCGGACCCTTGAGTATGAAAGCTGGTGGGCTTCAGTCGTAGAGTCTTATTTCGACCTCTCCCCCAAAGAAATCCTCAGTCTTCATAATTTTTCATTGCCTCCTTTATCACGAAACCCTACTCATGCCGATCTATTTCTTTTGCAGGCACCAAAACGTCCGAAATATGAAGGTAATCTCTTTCATCTTTTCGAAATAGCTAGATTCGAACGTTTCTATAAGTTCAAATATGACCCTTTAGATCGCCCTGGTATGAACCTTAGGATGCAAAAACATAGACGAATGGCTAGGGCAAAATATGATGAAAAAATGAAGAAAGTATGGGAAGAACATTACGAACAAAAATACTCTTATGAATTTTATCTTGCTCATATTCGCCCTAAATTTAAATATAAGAGCCCACCAGTACCCAAAGTTAATATGTCCACCGTTGATCAAATAAAACTTCCCAAGAAAAAATTAAAAAAGCGAAAACCTGAAATAACAAGTGAAGGCGTAACATATACCGGCATCAGATGCCCTTCTGATGTCGAGGCGATAGCCGAACTTGTCCGAATTGGCTATAATAGGATACCAGGTAACTTGCTTATTTTTTTCATTTATTCTTATTAAATTCGCCCTCTAATTTTGTTGCTTTTCTCAGTTGGCGTTCCTAAGTGGGGTAAGGGAGATGTATTCGACACCGACGGCGAGGAGCGTTCTGAACCTAAGAGGGCGAAACAAAAACGTCCTGCCAAAAGACCCTCCAAGAAGGAGCCTAAAACGAAGAGGGCGAAACAAGACATATCGGGGTCCCGGATGTTCGACCCTGCACCTGTTGAAGCCCCACTTACCAGACCTTCAAGCGCGCAATCTTCTTCTCGGGGTGATACTGAAACGGCCGAGGAGCTTACTGGAGACGAGGGCCGAACCGTGGAGCCGGTGGTTTCTCAGAAGTCCAATTCCACGGTGACACCTACCGTGTCCCAGATGCTGGCGTTTTCGCCCATGCCGACGCTGCTGTCTCCATTGAGCTCGTCTCTTGCCAATCTGCCGGCGAAGCTCGCTTCCAAGACTAAGGTACCTCATATTTGCTTCCCTTTGCTTCAATAGTAAAGTTATCAGCTGATCTTTTATTGTGGTCAAACCTGGCAGATCCCTGATGACACCGCTGGCTGCGACGACGTTGCGGCGAAGGCTGCTGCTTTTCTGGATTCTGACAGCGATATGGATGATTCGCCCGTCCAAGAGACTGAAGTGCCAAGAGAAGCCAAAGGCTCTGAGAGCTGGGGCGATCATTTAGATGCTGTTTCTACTTTGAAGTCCCAAGGCGTCTCCCTCTTTAAGTCGCCTAAAGATGTTGAACGCCTACAAAAATCGGCGACTGCTTTGGCCGACGCTCCTCCAGAAGTCTTAAGTGAGAAGGCCCGTAGTGCTATGGTCAAGCTGTCAGCCTCGCTCCCCGCTTTCAAGGCCATATATGACGAGTCAACGGCGATACAATCCGAGCATGACAAACTCTTCGCCCAAGAGAATGCTGTCAAGGAGAAACTGGATGGGCTAAAGTTAAATGTAAAATCGGCTGTGTCGACTCTCACGTCTCGCCGGAATCATGCCAAAGAGCTCCAGGAGAAGATCGCTGCGATGAAGTCTGAGTTGGAGGCGGAAGAACAATCCATCGGCGATCTTGAAGTGGCGATGGACAAGGACTTGCTTGAGGGTATCACTGTCAAGAAAGATCGAAACGCCCTGAAGCAGAGCCTTGCGAAGATGAAGTCAAAGGTGGCAGACGCTCGCTCCCAATTCAGCACTCTCCGTAGTGAGATGGGCGATATGTTTAGTCATTTTTAGCACTTTTAAGTTCAGAACAATTTTTACAATTTTGTATGTTAATTCTGAATATTAAAACCCTTGGGTCGGCCTGGGGCCGTATATGGTTTGATAACATTTTTTTTGCAATTTTAATGCTTATTCGGCCATCGAGCCGAAAGTTTCATTTTCACATTTGCGCCTTGTTTGATTATTATTATATTATCGGCTCATAGTTAATCCGATACGAAATAATATTATTAAGCTAAAAAATAATTACAAGGTGTTGAGAAAAACGGAGAGCCCGTTGAAAAAACTCAACTGATGTGAAACGCCGAAAATAGCAAATGGTATTACCAACTGATCGGCGTTTTCCTATATTCGCCGCATATTCTGTAAACTGATATCTCAGGGTGCTCGGCGGGAAATTACAAACAGCACTACTCTTCGTCGGCTCCAAATAATCGACGGTCTACGCCCTCCCAACAGCTCGGGACGTACTTTTTCAGGAACTGACCGTTGATCGCCCTATCGTGTTCTTCCCCATCAATATCTGCCAACAAGTAAGCACCGCCTGTTAACTTGTTGACCACGATAAAGGGGCCTTCCCAGTTCGGGCTCCATTTGCCAAGCCGAGTGTCTTTGTGGCCGATAGGCAAGACTGCTTTCCATACTATGTCGCCCACGGAAAAAGCTTTCCGTTTTACCCGTTTGTTGTAAGCTCTCTCGACCCTTCTTTTCTGGGCTTCTAAGTGGTCTAACGCCGTCAAACGTTCTTCGTCAAGGTCCAGAGAATCTATCACCATCTTGTCAAAGTAATCTTCTCTGGACAATTCGCTTTGGTATCTGCGGCGAGTAGACATGACGGTCAGCTCCATTGGCAACATCGCATCGTAACCATAGACCAGCCTAAAAGGCGAGGTCCCAGTAGCCGACTTCTGACTGGTTCTATTCGCCCAAACAGCTTCTGATAAAAACACATGCCATTGCCTTGGGTTTTCTTCAATCATCTTTTGAACTATGAGCTTGATGGCTTTGTTCGTGGCTTCGGCCTGTCCATTGGCCTGGGCGTAGTACGGTGTTGAGTGTAACATCTTTATCTTCATTTGGGAAGCCCACCAACTTATATCGCCTCCTGTGAACATCGTCCCTTGATCTGTGGTTATGGACTCGGGCAAGCCGTGTCGGTGGACGATGTATTCTTTGAAGAACTTGATCACCGCTTCTTGTGTCGGCGACTTCAAAGGTTTAGCCTCGACCCAATTGGTGAAGTAACAAGTGGCGATAATCACAAAAGTATGACCGTCAGACGAGCCGGGGTATACTTTCCCTATCAGGTCGACCGCCCATCCTCTGAATGGCCAAGGCTTGATGATGGAGTGCAGGTCTTCGGCCGGGACGTGTTGTATTGGGCCGAATTTCTGACAGGCTTCGCAACCTTTGGCATATCTTATGCAGTCTTGTTCCATTTTCGGCCAATAAAAGCCGTATTTATGGATGAGCCATCTCATTCTGGGACCCGCCTGGTGGGCGCCTGCTATCCCTTCGTGTACCTCGGCCATAGCAAGCATCGCCTCTTTCGGACCGATGCATCTGAAGAGTAGCCCTTCAAAGCCCTTCTTATATAGTTCGCCGGCTAAGACCACGTAATTAAGGGCTAGAGTCCTCAACCTCCTATTTGTGGCGTCTGGTTTTTCGAACCACTTCAGGAGCTCGTCCCTCCAATCTTGGGTGACGTCCAGCTGGTAAACCGAGAACTGTCTTTCGTCGATCGTGATGCCCCCGGTGTGGAGGTTCGGTGTTTCCCTCTCTATGACATCGAATTCTCGGTTTACCTTGTAACCGCTACCGTGCTGAGCTAGGTCGTTTGCAACGCCGTTATCGGCCCTCTCCGTGTATTCTATTCTCGTGTCTTGGAATCCTTCGATCAGGTGTTTCGCCTTGTTGCAATACCTCACCAATAGCTCGGACTCGCATTTAAATTCTCCCGTCACTTGTTTAATGACTAGCAAAGAATCTCCTTTTACACTGATCGCCCGTGCCCCTAGCTCGGCCAAAATCTCAAAACCGAATATGAGGGCCTCATATTCTGCTTGATTGTTGGTGCATTCGAACTGGAGTCTGAATGATAGCTGGTAGGATCCCCCCAAGGGTGTGACGATGTGTACTCCCGCGCCTGCCCCCTGGCTTGTCCTGGATCCGTCGAACCACATTTCCCACACGGCGATGTCGAAGGACGTGATGTCTACTTGACCAGGTGTCTCTTCCTTGAGGGTAATACCAGGGTGATCGGCCAAGAAGTCTGCCAATACTTGTCCTTTTACTGCTCTTTGAGGAACGTACACCAATGTGAATTCGGACATTGCAATCGCCCATTTTCCAATCCGATTCCTCAGGTATGGCTTTGATAAGATATACTTAATGATGTCGGTCTGGGATAATACATACACTACAACCGGCAACATATAGTATCGCAGCTTGCAGCATGTGAAGTACAGGCATAGACACATTTTTTCTATGTCGGTATAGCGAATCTCTGTGTTCGTCAATCCTCGGCTTAAGTAGTAGACTGCTCTCTCGACCCCATCGTCCTCTTGGGCGAGCATACATCCTAGGGATTCGTGTGCAGCCGATAGGTATAGCAACAACGGCTTATTCGGCTTTGGAGGGGTCATTACCGGAGGTTTCGCCAAGTATCCTTTCAAATCGTCAAACACCCTCTGTTGCTCGTCCGTCCATATCCACTCATCGGTCTCTCTTCCCCTCAGCAAAACACTCCAGCTGCGAAGTCGTCCTGCTGTGTTTGCTATGAATCTTCTTAAAAAATTGATTTGACCGATGAGCCTCTGGAGCTGCTTCTTGGTTTTGGGTGGTTCAGCATTGATAATCGCCTTGGCTTTGTTCTTATCTATTTCTACTCCCCGCTGGTGAACCAAGAAACCCAAGAAGTTTCCAGCCGAAACGCCGAACGCGCATTTCAGAGGGTTCATTTTTAACCCATTACGTCGTATACGCTTGAAACCTTTCCGGAGATCGGCCAAATGAACTTCACTGGTGTTTGATTTGATTACGACGTCGTCGATATAGACCTCAAGGCATTCAAGGCCTCTGAACATCTTGTTCATCGCCCTCTGATATGTTGCCCCTGCGTTTTTCAAGCCAAAGGGCATCACGACCCACTCGTACGCCCCGATCGGCCCGGGGCATCTAAAAGCCGTTTTGGAGATGTCCTCTTTGCTGATTGGAACTTGGTTGTACCCGGAGTGAGCGTCGAGGAAACTGAGTATTGTGTGTCCGGCTGCCCTGTCAATCAGCATATCGGCCACGGGCATTGGGTATTCGTCCTTGGGCGTGGCCAGGTTTAGGTTCCGAAAATCAACGCATACCCGTAGCTTCCCGTTTTTCTTCATTACTGGTACGATGTTAGAGAGCCATTCGGTGTATTGGGCTTCCCGAATAAACTTGGCATCTTCCAGCCGCTTAATCTCATCTTGTATGAGAGTATCCACTTCCCTGGACATTCGCCGGGGAGGTTGCCGAAATGGCCGAAATCCGCTCTTTAATGGAAGCTTATGTTCGGCGATATCAGGGTCAAGGCCCGGCATTTCTTCGTACGACCAGGCAAAACAATCGCGGAACTCAATGAGTAAGTCGATCAGTTGTTCTCTGAATCCTTCGTCCAGTCCTGCGTTGATGTATATGGGTTTGGGCGATTCATCTGTCCCCAGATTGATTTCGAGGAGATCGTCCTGTACTTGGGCGGGATCATCTTCTAACTTCCCGGTTGCCAATCGTATGTCCCCGATCCGCAGCGATCCTGTTGGGTCCTGCTCCTGGTCCTCATAGATGCATTCGGCCGAATCAATATCATACAGCGAGGTTAACTGTCTAATCTTCTCCCTCAATTCTTTATGGCGTGCTATCATTTTGAATCTTTGAGGATGGTGGATCGGCCTTTGCCCCCGAGGGTCACTGATACCGGCCGATCCGAGTTAACAAGCAAGCGAGGAACGCTCGTTTCCCCTTTCGAACTAAGGGATTGTATGTTGCGCACCTCTTCATCGTACAAACGTGCTTCGAGCACGTTATGGTCCTCGCCGAAGGGGTTGGGGTCACCCTGCACAACTTCGGCCTCGCCGTCATCTCGCCAGATGAAGAGCATCTGATGCATAGTTAAGGGTATACACATGTTGGAGTGTATCCAATCGCGGCCGAGCAAAATGTTGTAGTTGCTCCGGGCGTTGACCACGAAAAACCCTTCTTCGGTTTCTACTCGCCCTACCTTGATTCTGAGGGTGATGTACCCCTCGGCCGGCGTCTCGCCCCCTGCGAAGTCAGTCATGTAAACGTCGGTTGGGTCAAGCTGATCCCGAGTTATGCCCAATTTCTTGAGCATTTTCGCCGGTAGTATGTTGACACCAGCCCCGTTGTCGATGAGGACTCTGTTAATTGACACCCCGTTTAGATCGGCCTTGATGTATAGCGGCCGAATATGCCTGGTCATCCTTGTTGGAGGTTTACTGAGGGATACTACCGCGGTATCATCGGCGCTATCTCCTTCTGGTACGATTACATCGCCTTCCAACGTTGCCTTCTGCCCTGGTTTACTTCTGTACGAGTTGGGAAGCGTAACCACTTTCACTCCGTATTCGTCCCTTACCACCGGGACCCAGGCTTTCAACATGCCTTTCTTGTGTGAAACGACGACCTCGCGGTCTCTGGGCAATCTTGCTTTAAGCTGGCCATCGTGGTGCGATACCAGTACGTCCTTGTAGGACGATCGGCCGTTGGAATTTTCATCATCATCCTTGTGAACTACTGCCGCAGCAGATACATCGGCCGCTTGTTTTTCGATCTTCGGCATCCATACCTTCCTTACCTTGGCATTTTGCCTATCAGGTGATTTGGTATCCGCGTCGGCCTGGTTCCTTGCCCCCAGTCTCTCGGTTATTGGCCTACTCCCGTGCTGCTCCCTGGGAGCCGAATCTGCCCCGTGATTCGCCCGCGACTCTTGTCGCAGCCTTTGCATTCGCCTCTTCTGGGTTTTCGTCATACGAGGGGTCTCCTCCGTTGGCCGAAATATCCTCTTGAATACATTAGTGGCAGGCCTCCGTTGTGGCTCATGCCTCTGCCACTGTTCTGTGGGCGATTTTGGTTTAAAGGTCTTGGGATGCTTCCTCGTGTTATCGCTTCCCTTGACTTTAAAACACGTACTGCATGATGGGCACGTCATATCTGCAGTAGGCGAGTTATATCGCTTCCTCTTCTGTTGTTGAGGTTGCCTTTTTTCTCCTCGCCACTTAGAACCATCGGTCTCTACTTTCGGCTTGGGTCTTCTTGGATTCCACTTGCTCCGTATCTGCCCTTGCTCCAGGTAGCTATCAAAGTGAGGCCGAACTGTGTTAATAGACACGTATTTGGCATCGGCCTCTTTCTTTGTTGGGAACAAAAGTTTCCCTTCGTTAATCGCCTTCTGAACCACGTTTCTGAAGTTTACGCAGTTGTTCGTGCTGTGCCTCCAGGAATTATGGTACTTGCAATAATCCTTACCGACTAGCTCTTCCGACGGTGGAATCGTATGTCCTTCGCTTAGGGCAATCTGCCCATCCTTCAACAGGGCATCGAATATGTCGTCGGCCTTAGTCAAGTCGAATGAATACTCTTTTTGTACCACCGCGGTCTTATTCCTTTTAACAAAGCCAGGCTTTCGCAAGGCCGAACATTCCAGGGGTTTCGTTCCCAAAAATTCGGCCATGTTGACTTCATCCTCGGAACCACTATCCTCGCTATCGGACACCAAGGCCACGTCAAGCTGGTCTTTGTAATAGGTCCCTTTAGATGCGCCTCTCCTCTGTTCTTTTTCCTGGAGGAGTCTTTCGTAGCTCGTCACCCTGTTCGTTAGCTCGAACAAGTCACGAAACCTGTGGCCCTCGAAGTGTTACCTCATGGCGAAACTCATCCCTCTTACCACCATAGGTACGCAATCGGCCTCTGACATTTTGGTGGAGCACCTAGTCCTGAGATTTCTAAATCGGCCGATATACTTTTCTGCCGACTCACTCGGTAGCTGTGAGATTCGGGCGAGGTCAGCTAGGGTGACATCAGGTGGTGCTCTGTAAAACTCTTCATGGAAGAGGATCTCGAGATCCTTCCATGTGTCCACCGAATTGGGCGACAATCTAGAGTACCACGTGAACGCCATTTTCGTCAAAGAGCTGGCGAAAAGCCGGAGCTTCCAGAAATCGTGAGCGGCTGCTTCGCCGCATTGGGCTGAAAACCGGGCGACATGTTCAACCGTCGATTGGCCCTTCTCCTCGCCCGAAAACAAGCTGAACTCTGGCACTTTATACCCCCTTGGGAAAGGATATAACTTGTCGATCCAGTCTGGATACGGTTTCATATACGATGGGCGAGGCATAGGTCGAAGGTCCACCCCGAGCCTTTCTAGCATGTCCACGAGTTGCCCTTGATTGTATATACTTGGATCGCCCCCCTCGGAGTACGATCGTTCGCCCGTATTGGGCTCCTGGGTGTTGGCTCCAGTAGCTTCCCCTTGTGGTCTAGCCTCGCCTTGTGGGTTGGACGAGCTTGCTCCCGGATGATCGGCCCTTCCTGAGAACTCGGCCTCGTTCCTTGTTAAGAGCTTAACGGAACCATATGTATACCCCATCTTGTTGGGTTGTTGTTAGGCCGAACCACCTGGTTGACCAAAACGGCTCGGTGTTTGGTTCTGTTCGGCCCTTCTGTACCCTTGATCGGCCGCGGATTGCCCAGAGAATAATCGCCCTAGGTTCTCCATTGCCTTGTTGAGGCCATCTAAGTTCCCTTGGATCTGCCTCTGGACCGACGTTTGGTCGGCCATGATGTTCCTCATTACCTCGGACATCTGATGCATAGCACCGTCGAACATTTGCTTGTTCTCTTGCGCTATTTCGCCCCTCATGGCCGAGAAGTCGGCCTGTGATAAAGAAGGGCGAGAGGAAGGAAGCTGGCGTGAGTAGTCTATCATGTCATCGGTCGCGTCGTCGACCTTGTCCTTAGGTAGGCTCCCCTCGGCATCCGTTGTATTCGGCGCCTTGCTTGATTGGTTCACCTGTTTGTCCTTGGCCATGGTTTCTGCTCTATCCGAATCTGATTCGTCTACTATGTCACCTTCCTTCCGTTGTTGTCGGCGTATAGACCGAGCGTGCCTGGAATCGTCTTTAAAGTCCGTTTTTGTGCTAACCATAAACTGTTCCCCAGTGGAGTCGCCAAAAGATGTTCGCCTGGAAATATTCCGGACTCGAATCTTTGAATTTATAATCGGGATCGGTTTGAGGTTTGATACTTTAACGAACCTATGCAGATATTCACAGGGCTTGTTTGGTTAAAAACACTTAACCACGTGATCTAAAAGATAATAATCTGGGAGTCACGGACTCAGGCGAGATTAATACCGAAAACTACTCCTAAATTAAAACAATCCGGAGATTGCGGGATAAAAAGCACTGGGCTTGGTTTTTGATTGATTGATTTGTTGATACAAAAATAATAAAGCTCTGAGCTATTTATAGCTCCTCATACTTAAGACTCCTAATTCAACTAGGACTAAGACTCTGAAAGATAAAATACTCCTATTGAGCTACAAACTCCTAATAAAATAGAAAAGCAGTATTTAAAAGACTTTTTGTTTGGGCCTGACCCCTTCGTAAGCCCACTTGAAACTTCTGACTCAGCACCCTTTTGGGCCGGTGTAAACACTTAACTATAAGACTATATTTTTAAATTTTCTACAATCAAACTAATCCTTACTTGAGGAGATTAGGTCTTTTATTAGAGGCAGATTCTGACCTTAAATTTTAAACGGCTGCATACATGAGTACCGGTCAATCCGTGATTTTAGTTAAGAGAGGAGAGCGTCTTACCAACTCACATACACCTTAAAGTTAAAATATTTAATAATTGAAAGTGAAAGACAACAAGAAATTGTTTACTCAATCTTCTTTGCTCTGACGAGCGTGAGTCCATGATCCAAACTACAAAAATTTTACTAGAAATAAAATGTATTAAGTTACGATAAATTTCACGGGTAAAAACACATAAACTAAAAAAATATATTATCATTAGATATAAATAGATAAAAGGGTATTTGTCAAATAATCATAAATTTTAGAGTATTTTATAATTTGAACATGAAATTTCAACTATGATAATTTTGAACATGAACTCTAAATATTTAGACTTCGAAATATGAAGCAACTTTTTAATAAAAAGTTCTGATGTAAACGGCATAATAATGATACATTTCAGCAACAACATGAATATTTTTCATCAGAAAATTATTTGAAATTTCAAATTGTCAAAAATTGATAATTTGTGTTTTAAATTGTCAAGGCAAAACTTATATGGACGTCTATGTATTCTTCGGCGTTTAGTCAATAAATTATTTGTAATAAATTTTATTTTACTTAATCCCAGTACAATTATTCATTCGATAATTCAGTTTCTTAATGAATAAAATTTTCTGTGTGTACTCACTTGCTAATAAACTTGAAAACACAATAAATTTATAATTTGATATTCAATTAACTGGAAAGAAGTATAAATGTGTTCTGGTGCAAGCAATTTATGCGAAATTATGTGTTTATTTTTGTAAATCAACTTTATTAAGTTATACATAAAATATTGGATAGTTAATATACCATGTAATAACTATGAATAAAGCCCCATTTATGTTCTAACTTTAAAATGTTATATGAATATATATCTGAAAAGAAATCTAAAATTAAAAACTACTGATGATAAATAAATAATCAAATTTAAAAAAAATTGTCAATTCTTATCAAAATAAGCAACTCATTACTGGAAAAAATATAATATCTGATAACAAGATATATGGAACATCCTCAAAATAAGGTCAAATACATAGTTGAACCTTAATAACCGAACATAACATATCAACCGATCATACTATGCAAACGGGACAGACCATAAAATAACCGAGCAAGACGTATCAACCGATCACACCACGTCTAAACCTAGACAAACAGGTATGCTACGATAACTGAGAAGGACGCATAAGATAACAAATAAATAAACACATAACAAGAAGATCATAAAAGATCTGAATAAGGTACTCCTTGATTATAAAGACACAATCTGACAGAAGGTGCACAAGGTACACTGACAATGTCGACATTTTCTGCCATAGACAAAAGGAACAAAATCAGACTTTTCGAATCAAATAAAGCCACATCAATACCAAAATACAAGTAATCATCAATTCACTATAAAAAACCCAAGAAAAATAGGTAAAAAGGTTAATACTCTTTTTCTCTTAAACTCTTATACAACTCCTCTTCTCTTTTCTTTCTTACGCTTAAAACGTTTACTGACTTGATCATCAGAGAAGTTTTCCAGAATTCTTTTTCGGCGCCCTTCAAACGATCATGTTGTGGATTTTCATGTGACTCCTGAGAGCTTACCCGACCAACCTCGGCGGATTCTCAAGTTATCATTTGGCATCGTGTGTAGGAAAGAAAGATAAGAACGTTTTCGAAGATGGAAGAAGACGACCCCATCATACGAGACTCGGGAGCCATACCCAACACCAATAGCTCAACCGGAGACAGGCTCAACGCCTCTTTGGGAAGAGGCACTGGAGATAGTTTCTTCTGCCCGGTCACGCTATCTGGTGGTTATACTCACTTAGCCACCACTTCCGGAGTTACAAACCAATACCCATGGGCAATGCCCTTCATAGGATCTTTCTCATCAACCTTAAAGAACCTAGCATCATTCTTCACCCATACACCACATATACCTCGAAATAATTTGCTCAGACCTGACATCGCCCCCACCAACTTGGCATTCACAAACAACAAGACACCAACCCCGGTATCAACACATGTGACCAAAGGCATAAACCCTACCCCTGCCCAAATATAGGAATACATTGAATACCATGCTCTGCAGTTGGCATTTCTCCAACAAATGCAACAAGCCCAACCTCGGCCTCCATCCCCCCCATCACATCTCGAGAAAACACCATACCACCACCTTACATACCCTCAGCACCTCCCCATCCCCCTAAATTCTATAAAGGACAACTGATATTCACCTATCCACCAAAAAACACCACCTCAAAAGAAAAAACCAGAATACCCTCCCAAGAAAAACAAAAATCTGAATCAGCTTAGGCTCAGAACCCAAGATGAACGAAGGAAAACACCGAGAGGGTAGATATTAAGGAGGGCGTACATAGCTCTAGAGCCGAGTCCAGCCGAAGAAAAGATCTGGAACAAGAGATAATAGAGCGGGTGCGAATCGAGATGGAAAAGGTTAGAAAGAAAGAAGCAAAACGGCAAACTACCTCAAGATCAAAAATCCCTTGGCATCTGATATATGAGATGAGGCTTTTCCATTGAACTATAAGATGCCAACATTACATTACTATAACGGAAATAGTGACCCGACTACACACTTGAGTTATTTTTAAGTCACCATGATGGTTCAAAGCTTGTCTGAAGCAGCAGTATGCAAGATTTTCCCATCAACGCTTAAAAGGCCCAATGACTATATGATACCAAAGCTTGAAAGAAGGTTCCATACTCAGTTTTGACGAGTTGGCAAAGGCCTTTCAGACCCACTTTCCACCGACCATACAGAGAAGAAAATGATCCAGTGACCTCAAGCTGTGCTACCAAAAACTCGAAAAGAATTTAAAAACTTTTGTTATCAGGTTCAACGAAGAAGACATACTAGTAGAAGACCTAAATGATGATACAACCATCGACGCCATGAAAGACAACAATATTATAAATGAAGAGAGAATGAAAAAAGCAGCCAGCTCGGCAACACAGTCCAACGCACGACGACCATCATTCAGCCAAAGCAACAGACAAGACCAATTCAAACCTAGAGAGAAAAGGCCACCAATGGCACCCCGAATATAAAATCATTAGCCAGTAAGAACAGAGGATCGGGCATACATCCCTCTTAACACACCAAGATCACATATCTTGATGTGGATCCCGAACAACAATGAACCAATCATATATCCACCAAAGTTGTAGTATGAATGGGATAGGAAGAGATATTGCTAGTTTCATGACACACACAGACATGTCACTGAAGAATGTGAGAGCCTAAAGAAAGAGATTGACCGATTGGTACAGGTTGGTCGGCTGAAAGACTTCGTATCACGGAGTAAAAGCATTAATATCGGAGGAAATAACCGGGGAGAACATAACAACAAAAGAGATGAAGGACCACCACCAAAAAGGCAAAACATAGCACGGTAATTAACACGATGGCCGGGGGTATGGCCGACCCGAGTACAAGTGAGGTAGGAGAAAAAGGCAGAAGATGGTAATGAATATAGAAACCACAACTCCGCTACCCGAAGTCAGCTTCAGACCAAACAACGGAGAACGAGCCAATTTTTTGCATCAGGACCCCGTTATGATCTCGGGTCTAATAGAAAACTTCTGGGTGATGAGACAGCTGGTAGCCGAAGGGAGTTATGTAAATTTAATCATGAAGGAAGCATGTCTGGGGATAGGCTACTCGGTACTAACTTGAAACCAGTCAACACACCCTTGGACGGCCTCGGAGGATCAACGCTCCGGACAGAAGGAGTGGCCGAGCTCACTGTTGAGTTGGGGAAAGATAACGGGATCTCGACATGAGGTTTAGTCGGTATTACAAAAAAATTCAAATCATAGTTCATGGCAGTGGACATGCCACTGGCTTACAATGTCATTTTGGAAAGACCGATGTTGTACAACACCGGAGCGGTCATATACATCTGATATCTCTCAGTGATACCCATAGAGGAAGGGGTCGTGACGGTGAAGGGAAGGCAAGACATAGCCAATATGTGCTACTTGGTGTCCATGAAACAAGTGTCTAAAACACTAGCCATTGAGACAATGCAAATCCCAGATTTCGATGAGGGCAAGTTAGAACCACACTTAAAGGTAGAAAAGGTAGACCTAGCAGGGGTTAACCCAAGATCAGTCATGATCTGAGAAGAACTACCAAGCTCAGCAAAGCAAGGAACCACTAGTATGCTCGTCAGAAATGAGGTAGAATTCGTCAGCACACCGAGAGAAAAAGAAAGAGTAGATCCCGCTATCATCTCACACAAGTTGAATGTGGATCCCAGCTACAAACCAGTAAAGCAAAAGAAGAGAGACTTTGTGGTGGATAGACAGATAGCTATAAGAAACGAGGTGGACAAGCTAGCGGCAACCGATTTCATTAGAAGAGTATATTATCCATAATGGCTATTCAACGTAGCGCTTGTAAGAAAGCCGAATGAAAAATGGAGACTTTGCATTGATTTAACAGATCTAAACCGAGCATTTCCCCAAAGATAGCTACCCTCTGTTAAACATTGATCAGCTAGTAGACTCTACTAGCGGATATGAAATCTACTCGTTTATGGACACAGCGTAAGGGTATCATCAGATACCTATGCACAAAGATGACGAAAAGAAAACAAGTTTTGTCACGGATGTGGGGGGGGGCTACTGCTACAAATAAATGTTGTTTGGCTTGAAAAACGGCGGAGCAACTTATCAACGGCTGATGAATTTCGTGTGAAAGACCATATTGGCCAAAAGATGAAGTATATGTAGACGACATCATCATAAAATCCAAGAAGGTAGAGGATCACGCAAAAGACCTAGAAGAGTTATTTTTATAGCTTAAAAAATACAACCTCAAGTTGAATCCAGACAAGTGTACTTTCGAAGTACCGGCAAGGAAGTTCCTAGGCTACCTTATCTCACAAAAAGGCATTGAGGCAAACCCGGAGAAAACAAAAGCAATCATAGACATGCAAGTGCTAAAGACGGCCAAGGAAGTCCAGAAATTGAACTGTCGAATCACAGCCCTTAGAAAATTTGTATCAAACTCGGCTAAGAGATGCCTTCCGTTTTTCAAAACCTTGAGAAACGTGAAAAAATTGAGTAAAATCCTTTGAAGAGCTCAAAACTTTCGTAAGCTCCCCACCTTTGCTCGGCCGACCAGAATCAAGAGAAATTTTAGACTTATACCTAAGTGTTACCAACGAAACAGTAGCCTTAGTATTGGTCAAAAAAAAGAAGGAAAACAAAGACTAGTGTACGACACGAGCAAGGTGTTAAAAGGGCCCGAGCTCAGGTATTGCAAAATAGAAAAAATTTCTTTCGCACTCATCCAGACTGTGGACAAACTGAAAAGATTCTTCCAAGAACACACAATAGTAATCCGAACAAACAAACCTTTGAAAAAGCCCTGGGCAGACCAGAAACGTCAGGAAGATTGGTTAATTGTTCACTTATGCTAGGAGCATATGTCATCAAGTATAAGCCAAGACCGTCGCTAAAAGCACAGATCCTAGCAAACTTCGTAGCCGACACAACAACACATGATCAGCCTACAGCGGTAGACGACAACATATTTAGTTGGACTAGTGGTTGGGGCTTCAAATATGGTCGGTTCAGGAGCAGGGATGGTACTCATCGGCCCACATTCCATAAAATACAGCATTCGACAAATTTGAATCTCCCGACCACAAACAACTTGGCAGCGTACGAGGCTTTGATTTTTGGTCTAAGGATGGCAACAATAGTCAAAGCATAATTCTTAAAAATTTAAAGCGACTTATAATTAGTCATCAATCAGGTGCTTAGTACTTTGAAATTAAAGACCCTGATATGAAAATGTATGCGGAAAGAGTTAAAGAATTCCTAACCAAACAGACCGAGGATGGAGGAAAATGGGAGTAAGAGCAAATCTCGAGAGAAGAAAACAAAGAAGTAGATATACTTGCAAAATCTGGAGCTACAAAAGAAATGATAACTTGTAACCTCGAGTCGTAGCTACCTCTGATGAACACTTCCAGGCCGTACCTACAAGGTACGAAACAACCGTGAGAAGGGTGCCGGAAGGGGATTCCGGCAAACCACTCCGACGGTCTAGTCAGTAACTGCTTTAGTGAGAGAAAGAATAAGAAGTGAAAAGAGACTAAGAGTTTTAGAGAGAGAAAGAGAATTAAACCTTTTTACCTACTTTCCTTTTGCCTTTTATATTAAGTTCTTTGTTTCTCTTTGTCTGGCCGACAGGTCTGACTTCATTCTCTTTATCTGTGCAGCTGTTTTGTCTGGAATGTCAGAGTACGTTCTGACAGATTTGTCCCGTGTGTTCGGAGTGAATGTTAGAGTACGTTCTGATCGGTTTGTGATGTTGTGACATTTCGGTTTATTCTTTATTAGTTGCGTTTGGTGTATTTCGGTGAGACCGAGATGTGTTGTGTGTCGCCCCTGATGTGTTCTGTTTGTTATGTTTGACCTTTATCGGTCGGTCCGAGATGTGCTGTGGATTGGCTTATCTCGGTGGGTCCGTTTGTCTGTTTATCAGTTATGTTTGCCCTATATCGGTCGGTCCGAGATGTGCTGTGGATTGGCTTATCTCGGTGGGTCCGTTTATCTGTTTATCACAAGTCCCCCCCCTGGCTTGTTGGATATTTATGTCCAAGGATTTTATGTCCGAGTGTGTTTTGCTTTTATTGTGTGTATTTATTGTCAGCGCTTTTGTTACACGTGTCTTTTGTTTGCTGTTTGTGTCATAGATGCTGTCTCCCACTAGCACATTTATTGATGTGTCCTTTGGTTTTGGTGCGTTTTTTGAGGTGACTCTTCAGTTGCCCCTGTTCGGTTTCTATAAAAACCTTTCTTTGTTTAATTTCTCATTTTCTTTTCTCTTGATTTTCTTTTGCTCTCTCAACTGTTCTTTTGCTTTCCTTGCTGTTCTTGCTGTTCTTGTTGTTCTTGCTGTTCTTACTGTTCTTCTTTATCTTCAAGATTTAATTGTAAGTTTTCCCGTTTTTCTTCTGTTTGATCTGTTTTTAATTTTTGCCTGTGTTTGTTTCTGTTCTTGCTTGTTTGTTCGTTGATCTTGCATACTTAGGGTTTATTTCTGTTGATTATCTGTTTTTCTTTTTGGCCTTTAGTGAATAAATGTCGGGCGAAGAAGATTCTCAGAACCTGTCCGAGCGAGACCTAGATATGAATATTGATGAGGACCTTAGTAGTAGTGATAGTGATCCTGTCGAAGATACCGAAGATGGTATTGTTGGTGAGAATAGGTTAGATGATTTGGTCTGCTCGGAAGCGACTTCGTATGCTCGGCCTAGGCGTGTTAGACCTAGGAAGTCCAAAACTGCTGCTGTTAGGAGGGTGATGATGGAGACCACCTTTGCCGAGCTTAACCAACATTATCTGGACTATTTAGGATCGAAACTTAGGATTCCGGACGGTTACACTTTAGAATTGTCTCCTCCGGGTATAACCATAAATGCCCCTGTAGACCCGGGGTATGTAATTGTTTGTGTAGAGCATCTTCACTCTGGTGTTAGGATTCCCTTTCAGACCGACTTAGTTGAGCTGCTTCGGTGGTATCAGATGCCTTTGAGTCAATTTCATCCGAACGGTATTAGGCATTTCTTTACCGTTCGGGCTCTTTGTTTGAAAAATAAAATACCTTTTTCGGTAAAATTTTTTGCTAGTATGTATGGTTTAGTTTATAATGGCGAGTATGACTTCGCCTATTTTAAAATTCTTAAGTCGGAGCCTAGGCGAATAGTTGAGAATGTTACCACGTCCCTTAAACGTTTTAGGGTGGACTGGTTTAGACTTAGGCATCCCTCGGCTTTTACCGAACTGCCTCGCTGCTGGTCATGTGTGTCTCCGGAGCATACTTTCATTAGGAGGGATAAGATCCGAGAAACGGCACATGCTCGTCTTCAGGTTTTGTTGGGGCAGATCGGCCCTGTGAACACTGAGGAGCTCATTCCTCGGTTGAGGATTGTAAAGTTTAACCCTACTCGCCAAGGTTGTTCTCGGTTTTTTTTGTAGTTTTTGTTTGTTTCTTGTATTTGCTTTGGCATAAGTGTGTCGTTGTGTTGTACGTCGGTGGTTTTTAATTTATTTCGTTATTTTGCTTTTGTAGCGATGGATATGGATGCTTTTACTGCTGGGAGGCGACCTAGACCGACCAAGGGACAGACGTCTCGGACTGTGGATGCTTCTCAGCCGAAGATGGCTGATGTACTTAAAGCTGGTGGTCCCGGTATAACTTTGGAGGCAGTCCCTCCTCTTGCTGAGAAGAAAAGGAAAAGAGGGAAGACTGTTGGCAAGAGGCCTTCTGATCAGGGTGTTGACCCTTTGTCTGCTGAGATTGATGCTTTTGAGGATGCGTCGGGTGACGAGAGGCCGAATGAGCCTGTTGTGTTGGCTTTGAATGCCGGTATGGCTGCTGCTGGACCGGGGGTTGAGTCCGTGTCTATCCCGGTTTTTAACGCCGATTTGCCGGTGACAGATAAAGGTCTGTCTCGGAAGGGGAAGGGGAAGGCTGTGGATACCGCTGAAGTCCCAACTGAGACTACAGCTGATCCGGTTCTGACTTCATCTGCCATTGCTCGGTATTTGAAGAGGAAGACGTCGGCGGATACTGTTGAGAACTATCCTACTGCGCTTTCCCTGGCCCGTCTCTGTTCTCTCCCGAAGGATGTCGATGGTATGAAGATTGTTCATCCTCGGGATTTTATTGATGGGGGTTGTTCGTTGGCCTTTCAGGTAGAAAAATTTTTTTATTTTGTTTATATGTATTTTTATGTGGTTTGTGCTGATCCTGATTTTTATTTTTGATAGTTGATCAACCACCTGCTCGGTGCCCGTTCGGTTCAGGACGACTTAGTTAACCAGGCGTCTGCTGATCGGGAGAAAGCCGAGTCTGCTGCTGCTGCCTTGGAGTCTGAGCAGATTGCTCGAGCCAATGTTCAATCTGTGCTGGACAATCATATCAATGAGTATAATGCGCAGATTGCGGATCTAAAGAAAGAGGTGGCTAACTTGACCGAGGCTCGAGTTGAGCTAAAACGAAAACATGAGTTGGAGCTCATCAAGCAGAGAGAGCAGCATGATGCAGTTTTGGCCGAGCAGAAGCGGTTATCTTCGGAGGAGCTGGAGAAGGCTATGAAGGCTGTTCGAACCGAGGTTACCGCTGAGTTTGGTCAATTGACTGACCTTCTGGAGGATGATCTGAAAGATAGAGTGGGGCCTCTGTTGCTCCCTGACGCTGATCCGGAATGTCTGTATCTGGACGTAGCTGCTATGTACGAGGTGTTCCTGCGCAAGAAGGCCGAAGTGTCTGATGCAGCTACTGAAATGATAGCCGAGCTGAGCAAAGAGTTTGATCGGATAGATCAAGAGAATGCCCAAGTTGCTAGTGACCAGAGGACTGGTCAGACAACTGTTGCTCCCTCGGTGCTCGGCCAGCTTGATGTGAGTCATTATGAAGAGGCCGGGCTGAGTGAGGGTGGTGGTTCCATGTCTGGAAATGGTGCACAGTTTCCCGATGATATTTCTCGGGCTGTAATAGATTAGTTTTTGTAATAAATCAACTTTTTGTTCGGATTGTTCCCCGTGATCTATGTATATAGTTTTCCTTTTTGTTTCATCTGTGTGCTCGGTTTTTATTTGTTTATTTGCTTTTTCTTTGTTTCTATGTTGTTTTAACTTATGAGTTTGTTCGGAGAAAGCGATTGCTTTAAGTCTTTTAAAGCTAGTGCTTTGTCTGGATAAAGCGATTGCTTTAGGTCGTTTAAAGCTATTGCTTTGTTTGGATAAAACGATTGTTTTAAGTCATTTAAAGCTATTGCTTTGCTCGGATAAAACGATTGTTTTTAGTCTTTTAAAGCTATTGCTTTGTACGGATAAAGCGATTGCTTTAAATTGTTTAAAGCTATTGCTTTGTTTGGATAAAACGATTGTTTTAAGTCATTTAAAGCTATTGCTTTGCTCGGATAAAACGATTGTTTTTAGTCTTTTAAAGCTATTGCTTTGTTCGGATAAAGCGATTGCTTTAAATTGTTTAAAGCTATTGCTTTGTTCGGATAAAGCGATTGCTTTGTTCGGATGAAACGTTTTCTTTGTTCGGATTTTGCTTTTTTCTAATTACGGTGTTGCACATTTCGTTTTTGTTTTTTCGTTTTCTTTTATTGATAGGGGAAAAACTTGCATTTTGGGCCTACAGCCGACTTTGACCTAAATGCAAGTGAAAAAACCCCTGACAGACTCGATTAACTGAATGTTGTCTACTGGTAGAATCTTTTGAGAACTCTGGCATTCCAGGTTCTTGGTAGGTCTCTTCCGGACATGTAGGTTAAGTGATAGGCTCCACCTTTTCCCACTTTCTTTACTTGGTAAGGCCCTTCCCAGTTAGCTCCGAGCTTGGAGATGCCTGCGTTTCCTCTTGCTATATCAGCTCGTCGTAGTACCAGGTCGCCTACTTCGAATGTCAAAGGTTTGACTCGTTTGTTATGATATGTTGCCATCCTTTGTTTGTATGCTTCGATGTGCATTAATGCTTGATCTCTTCTTTCTTCTAGCAGATCGAGGCAAATTTTGGTGTTTTCTTCGTTTTGTTGTTCGTCGAAGTATTGTACTCTGATGGTGGGCATGCCAATTTCAACTGGTACCATTGCTTCGCACCCATAGGTCAAACTGTATGGTGTTCTTCCTGTGCCAGCTTTTGGGGTGGTTCTGTATGACCATAGTACATTGTGTAGCTCGTCGGCCCATCGCCCTTTAGCTTCGTCGAGGCGTTTTTTCAGGCCATTAACAATGGTCCGATTGGTGACTTCTGTCATTCCGTTGCTTTGTGGGTGGGTGACCGAAGTGAACCTTAGGTCAATTCCTTTTTCCTTGCAGAACTCTCTGAAGTTTTTGTTGTCGAACTGCTTTCCATTGTCGGTTATGATGGTTTTTGGAATCCCAAAACGACAGATGATTTCTCTTCGGACGAAGCTTCGAACTCGTGCTTCTGTTATGGTGGACACAGCTTCGGCCTCTACCCATTTTGAGAAGTGGTCGACTGCTACTATCAGGAATTTTCGCTGTCCACTTGCCATTGGAAAAGGCCCGACAATGTCTATTCCCCACATGCTGAATGGCCAAGGGCTTACTATTGGGTTTTGTTCTGCTGTTGGCTGATGGTGGACGTTTTGGTGGTACTGACATTTTTCGCATTTTTGTACCAGGTTTGCTGCGTCTTGTGCCAGTGTCGGCCAGTAGTAACCTTGTAGAACAGCTTTTCCATTTAGCTTCTGAACTTCTTTAGCTGATTTTGGCGCCTTCATATCTAGGATTGCTTTTGTTTTTTCTGGGTTTACCTCGATACCCTTCTGGGAGATGAGATATCCTAGGAATTTTCCTGCTGGGACTCCGAAGGCGCACTTGTCTGGATTTAGCTTGAGTTTGTATTTTTTTAGCTTTGTAAAGACTTCTTCCAAGTCTCTCGCATGATCTTCTACTTTTTTGGACTTGACGATGATGTCGTCTACATAAACTTCCATATTGCGACCGATCTGGTCTTTGAACACGAAATTCATTAGACGCTGATATGTTGCCCCTGCATTTTTTAGCCCGAATGGCATTTGTTTGTAGCAGTATGTGCCGTTGTCGGTAACAAAGCTTGTTTTTTCTTCATCGTCTTTGTGCATTGGGATTTGGTGGTATCCTTGGGCTGCATCTATGAACGAGTACACTTCGTAGCCGCTGGTTGAGTCGACCAACTGGTCGATGTTTGGCAAGGGGTAGCTGTCTTTTGGGCATGCTCGGTTTAGATCTGTGAAATCTATGCACAGTCTCCACTTTCCGTTCGGCTTTTTTATGAGCACGACATTGGATAGCCACTCCGGATAGTATACTCTTCTGATGAAACCTGCTGCAAGCAGTTTGTCTACTTCGGCTCTGATGACGATCTGTCTGTCTACTGCGAAAGCTCTTTTCTTTTGTTTGACTGGTTTGTGTTTTGGGTCGACATTGAGTTTATGTGATATTATGGCCGGGTCGACTCCCTCTATTTCGCCTGGTGTATTGACAAACTCGACTTCGTTTCTGATCAGCATGTCGGTTATCTCCTGTTTTACTGGCTTAGGTAGTTCTGCGCCTAATTGGACCGATCTTGGTGTTATACCTGCCAGGCTAACTCTTTCTATCTTTCCGTGTGGTTCGAGCTTTCCTTCATCCGAGTCTGGTATCTCCATTGTTTCAATGGCTAGTGTCTCTGATACCGCTTCCATCGATACCAAGTAGCACTGCTTGGCAATGTCTTGCCTTCCCCTGACTGTTACCACTCCTTCCTCGGTTGGTATTTTCATACACAAGTATTTAATGCATGTGACCGCTCCTGTGCTGTACAACATAGGTCGGCCGAGTATGACGTTGTAAGCAAGTGGCATGTCAACAACCATGAACAGTGTTTTAAATTTCTTAGTGATGCCGACCAAGCCTCCTTCTTTGGATCCGTTTTCTTTCCCCAGCTCTACCGTTAATTCTGCTACTCCTTCGGCTTGTACCGGTGTTCCCCCTAGGCCAACTAAGGGGGTTTTGACTGGTTTAAGATTCAGTATTGAGCAGCCGATTCCGAGGTATGCCTGTTTCGTGATTAGGTTAACTGAGCTTCCTTCGTCTACCAATTGTCTCATCACCCAAAAATTTTCTATCAAACCCGAGATTACCAGCGGGTCCTGGTGAGGAAAATCTATTCCTTCCCCGTCAGTTGGACCGAAGCTCACTTCTGGCATAGTTTTCGCCATTGATATGTTCATTACCATCTTCTGCCTTTTCCGTCTTCCTCGTTTATATTCTGGGTCCATCATTCCGCCTGCTATTGTGTTGATTATTCCTGACACGTTTTGTCTTTTTGGTGGCGGTGCTTCCTCTCTTTTTCCATTGTTATCCCTTTGGTTTCTTCCTCCCGAGTTGTAATTTTTGCTCTGTGCTACAAAGTCTTTTAACCGACCGACTTGTACCAAACGGTCTATTTCTTTTTTCAAGCTTCCGCATTCGTCGGTAACATGGCCGTGACCGTCATGGAACTGACAATATTTTTTCCTGTCTCCTTCATATTGCAGTTTGGGTGGGTATCTCACTGGCTCATTGTTATTTTGTATCCACATCAAGATGTGTGATCTCGGGGTATTGAGTGGGATGAAAGCTTGGTCTTCTACTTTTACTGGTCGGTGTGGGTCTGTTCGCGGCGGACCGGCTTGTTGTTGGTTCCTTGGTCCGAATCTATCATGCCTGGCACTTTGATCGAAGTTAGGCCTCGGTGTTCGGAACGATGTTGTAGTTTGTGCGGCTTTTCGCCGCTGTTCTTCGTCTAAATTTATGTAGTTCCAGGCTCGGTCCATCAGCTGGGAGTAAGTTTGTACCGGGTTTGTTATCAAGTTGTCCCGGAAGGCCATCATTGTCGTGTTGTCTTTCATTGCGTCTATCACAGTATCATCATTCAAATTTCCCACTTCGACCGCTTCTGCGTTGAATCGGCCGATGTAACTCTGCAGACTTTCTCCTGGCTTCTGGTAGCAGAGTTTTAAGTCACTGGATTTTTTCTTTCGTTGTATGCTCGGTGCGAAATGTGTTCGGAAAGCTCTTGCCAGCTCGTCGAAGCTTCGGATGGAGCCTTCTTTTAGGCTTTGATACCAGATGGCAGCTGGTCCTTTTAGGGTAGTCGGGAAAAGTTTGCAGACAGCCGCTTCGGACAAACATTGCACCATCATGACCACTTGGAAACAGCTCAAGTGCGTGATCGGGTCCCCTGTTCCATTGTAATCGTCTAACTGCGGTGTTTTGTAGTTTAAGGGGAAGGGTTCTTCTCGTATTTCTGCCGACAGAGGGTTTCCGATGTTCAGGAAGCTTGTGTTTCTCGGCTCTTTTCTTCTAAATTTCTCCATCTCGGTTCTGACCCTTTCGGTGATTTCTTGCTCCAGGTTCTTTTTCTTTGGGGAATCAGCATCCGAGCTATGCACGCTCTCCTCGATCTCCACCCGTTTTAGTGTCTTTTTATGCCCCTCTGGAGTTTTATGTCCGGTCTGTGTTGGTTCTGGGTTTTGTTCTCGTGGATTTTTCTCGCGGTTTGCTTCCTCGGGTGTTTTTTGGCCTTGGTAGAATTCTTGTGGGTAAGGTGGTGCAGTTGGTATGTACGGCGGAGTGGTAGTGTTATCCTGGGTTGCAGTTGGGGCTGTTGGTCGAGTATGGACCTGTTGTACCTATTGGAGGAAAGCTAGCTGCCGAGTATGAAATTCGATGTATTCTTGGATTTGTGCTGGCGTAGGATTTTGGACTTCTGGGATGGTTTGCCCAGGTGTGGGGGTGGCGTTCGGGGTGAATGTGAGGTTGATGGGGGTTACGCCTGGGCGTAAGAAGGTTTGAGTGGTTTGGTGCGTAGGGGTGGAGTATGATGTTGGAGGAACGTTACTCGACGACGGCATTCCCCACGGGTAATAAGTAGTAATCCCCGACAGAGGGCTCGGGTGAACGCCCGCCATCGATGTAGTGACCGGGCAA
This sequence comes from Mercurialis annua, assembly GCF_937616625.2. Classification (NCBI taxonomy): domain Eukaryota; kingdom Viridiplantae; phylum Streptophyta; class Magnoliopsida; order Malpighiales; family Euphorbiaceae; genus Mercurialis; species Mercurialis annua. Next base: position 30,859,989 of record NC_065577.1, on the reverse strand, counting down.
AACGAGCTTTCGCCCCCAGCTCTTCTCGGTGGAGCGTTGAGTCCCTCTCCCGTTCTACTGCTTTGCGTATTATTGTCTCCGATTGCAGGATCATCTCCTTCTACTCTACTCATCCTATTAGTTTCCAAAAGGATAGAAAGGGGGAAGCTTTCTTATTTTCTTTCCCACAGACGGCGCCAAATGATAACTTGTAACCTCGAGTCGTAGCTACCTCTGATGAACACTTCCAGGCCGTACCTACAAGGTACGAAACAACCGTGAGAAGGGTGCCGGAAGGGGATTTCGGCAAACCACTCCGACGGTCTAGTCAGTAACTGCTTTAGTGAGAGAAAGAATAAGAAGTGAAAAGAGACTAAGAGTTTTAGAGAGAGAAAGAGAATTAAACCTTTTTACCTACTTTCCTTTTGCCTTTTATATTAAGTTCTTTGTTTCTCTTTGTCTGGCCGACAGGTATGACTTCATTCTCTTTGTCTGTGCAGCTGTTTTGTCTGGAATGTCAGAGTACGTTCTGACAGATTTGTCCCGTGTGTTCGGAGTGAATGTTAGAGTACGTTCTGATCGGTTTGTGATGTTGTGACATTTCGGTTTATTCTTTATTAGTTGCGTTTGGTGTATTTCGGTGAGACCGAGATGTGTTGTGTGTCGCCCCTGATGTGTTCTGTTTGTTATGTTTGACCTTTATCGGTCGGTCCGAGATGTGCTGTGGATTTGCTTATCTCGGTGGGTCCGTTTGTCTGTTTATCAGTTATGTTTGCCCTATATCGGTCGGTCCGAGATGTGCTGTGGATTGGCTTATCTCGGTGGGTCCGTTTATCTGTTTATCAAGAAGTAATAACGGGTGCTCCTTTATCAGTCTAAGACTCCAATAGCATTCAAAACCTGGAAGCCATTTTCCTAACTCAGCCACTGATCAATGGATGGAACACATAGTAGCATACATGAAAAATGAGACTCTACCCGACGATAAGAAAGTAGCAAGAAAAGTCAAAAGAAGAGCACCACACTTTTCCTTCAGAGATGGAGTCCTCTATCGGAAATCTTTCACACACCCATGGTCAAGGTGTCTCATAGTCGAAGAAGGAAAATATGTCCTAGCAAAAATCCACGAGGGTATGTGCGATAGCCACATCTCCTACCTCGCATTATGTCACAAAGTTGTGCTCCAATGATATTATTGGCCGACTCTGGCACAAGATGCTGCCGACTCGGTGCTCACATGTGAAAAATGTCAATACCACCAGAATGTCCATCATCAACCTACCGCCAAGCATAACCCCATAGTAAGGCCTTGGCCATTCAGCACGTGAGAAATAGACATAGTAGGACTTTTTCCAACAACTAGCGGACAAAGAAGGTTCTTGATCGTGGTCGTCGATCATTTCTCAAAATGGGTCGAAGCAGAGGCCGTTTCAACAATAATCGAAGCCCGAGTATGGAATTTCGTCCGAAGAGAAATAATATGCTATTTTTTCATACCAAAGATCATAACCACAAGCAATGGAAAACAATTTGACAACAAATCTTTAGAGAATATTGTGCAGAAAAAGGAATAGACTTGAGGCTCACCTCGGTAACCCACCCACAAACCAACAGGATGACTGAAGTGGCCAACAGAAACATAGTAAACGTCTTAAAGAAGCGATTGGGTGAAGTTAAAGGGCGACAGGAAGACGATCTTATGGTCATACAGAACCACTCCAAAGGCTGGGACAAGAAGGACACCGTATAGTCAGACATACGGGTGTGAAGCAATGTTACCAGTGGAAATAGGCATTGCCCACTCTCCGAGTACAGTACTTTGACGAGCAAAAAAATGAAGAAGGCAAAATCTGTCTTGAGCTACTTGACCAAAGAAGAGAACAAGCTCTAATGCACATTGAAGCATACAAGAAAAGAATAGTACCATAACAAAAGAGTTAAACCTCTTACGTTTGAGGTAGGTGACCTCATCTTACGAAGAGCGGACATAGCAAAAAGAAACGCGTGAATAGGCAAATTCAGGGCAAATTGGGAAGGACCTAATCGGGTCAAAAAGTAGGAAAGAGCGGAGCTTACTACCTGATCTATCTCTCAGGTTGAGACCTGCCAAGGACTTGGAACTCAAGAGTCCTCAAGAGATTCTACCAATAGAAATCAAGTAATCAAGTCTGCCAGGAGTTTTTTCACTTGCATTTATATCAAAAGCCAGTTGTAGATTAGAATGCAAGTTTTTCCCCGATTAATAAAAGAAAAAATTAAAAATTATAAGTCTGAATCAAAGCATAGTCAGAAACATTTCAAAATTAAAAGAAAATGCTTAAAATCAAGCATAAGCCAAAGCTTAAACATCAAGCAATTGCTTAAAACCGAGCATAAGCAATCGCTTAACACCTATAAAAGCCATAGCTTAAACATCAAACAATTGCTTAAAACCAAGCATCAATAATCTCTTAACACCGATATAAGCCATAGCTTAAACATCAAGCAATTGCTTAACCGAGCATAAGCAATCGCTTAACACCGATACAAGCCATAGCTTAAACATCAAGCAATTGCTTAAAACTGAGCATAACCAATCGCTTAATACTAATACAAGCCATAGCTTAAAAATAAACAAATGCTTAGTGCCGAGCATAAGCAGTAGCTTAGAACCGATGAAAGAAAAACGATCTCTTAAAACCGACATCAAACATGAAAAAATATACCGACACGAACAATAATAAACAGCAAGCATGGGCATGGCAAGAATAAGAATAAAAGGCCAAACCGGCTACAACAAGACAAAATAAACCAAACCGAAATACCACTTCAGTACCAAAAGATTCGTACAAAGTTCTAATCAATTACAGCATTATGAACCTCAACCGGAACTAACAAGCCAGTTCCTCTGCATCTTACAGCTCTATGCTGAAGCATCTGGGCATACAGTCCGGCCATATCCAGACATAGGCACTTTGAATCAACGTCCGGGTGAAGCAAAGGACCAATCCTCTCTTTCAAATCATCTTACATATCATCGGTAAGCTTCCCAAACTCAGTCACCACACCAGCCTTAGCCTTTTCAACAGCTTTAGACAACTCCTCCGAATGACCCTTGCTTTGAATAGAAAGAAGACCCTCGTAGTGTTCTTGTTGTTTTGCTAACTCGAGTTCAAACTTACTTTTCATCTCGTCTCTCGCTTGATCGCTCACCTCTATAAACGAGCCAACTCATCTCTATCTTCAAGTAATTTCTTCGCTTCATCTTTCAATTCGGCAATCTGAGCAGTAAAATTCTCAACATGAGAGTTTTGAACAAAGTTAACATTTGCCTAAGCCGTCTGCTCTGATTCCAGCTTGGCCGCAACAATAATAACAACTTCCCTATCAGCAGAAGCTTGATCCACCAAATTGTCTTGAAACGATCGAACACCGAGAAAATGGTTAATTAGGTGAAATAAAAGAGCACAAACTTAGAAAGAAAAATATAATATATTAATAAAATACATAAAAAACCCGACAAAACCCAAAACCTAGAAAGAAAATGAAATATTTGTATCCAGAAAATCTCGAGGATGAGTCTGCTTCAAATTAGCCTGGTGCTTCGGCAAGCAACATGTCTTCGTCAACTTAAGTAGGGTAGGAAGGTTCTCCACTGAAGCAGCAGATGTTTTCTTCTGAAGCCACAACTCCTTAGTCGCCTCGGAGTCATCCTCTTCAACAATTTTCTTCTTATTCTTTTTCTTAGGATCCAACGCAATAGTGTTGCCTTTGTCCCCCTCAATGACCGATTTAGCATTTAAAGCAAGTACCACCGGCTCCACACAATCCTCAACCTCCTCAAGAACAATCTCGGTCAAAATATCGGCACCATCAATATCATGCAAACCATCAAAATCAGCAGGCCGAACAACTATCTGTTTAACACGCTTATATATCTTGTTCTTAATTGGCAAAGAAACAACAATAACCGAAAGAGCAACAGTCTCCTTGCACTGGTAAGCGCATTTCGCATATGAGTTAGGTTGTAGGGTTTTTCCTTCAGCAACTTCCCAACTAAGCTGAGATTAGCTTTCGTTTCAAATTCTTCATCAACCACATCCTCCAGATTAATAGATATACATTCATCCTTTGTAAGGCTGAGATTGGCGCACATATCAGTTAACCCCCCCCCCCCCTTCCATCAAACCAGAGAACTCAGTAGGAAGAGACAAAACCAAAGAGAATAAAAAGCCAACAGGAGCAAAGAGGGTGGAACAAGTCCGAAGAAACAAGTCCGAAGAATAAATAAAACCTAACCCTAGAGACCTAGAGTAGAAAAAGAGAAACTCCACGTAAACGGGAGAGATTCAAGAGAGTGTTATATATTTCACGAATAAATATTAGAAGTCCTTAGTTGAGTGCAATATTGGTATGAAATATGACAACCTTGGTTGATCCCGGATATCTCGCCAACTAGGAAGCTGCCATCTTTAGTTTCACTACATTGAGCTAAAGAATCATAAGTAACTTGCAAATAAATTAAAAATATAAATTATACTCCCTCCATCCCAATAGAGTTGTTCACTTTGCCTTTATCACACAGTTTAAGAAAAGCAATTATTGTTTATAGATTTCGTAAACTTTTTCTTACTTTTCTTGTTATACCCTTATTTAATATAGGGTCCACTTACTATTTACTTTTAATTTATTCATTAGTGGATCTTTTATAGGGGTAATATAGAAAAAATGGGTGTAAAAGTTAATTACTTTTTGAAAGTGGATAAGAGTTTTGGGACAAAAAAATTTCTCAATGTGGACAACTCTATTGGGACGGAGGAAGTATAATTTTATTTCAGCAATTTGTTTTATCATCTCTTTTGTTTCATAATAAATTTTCTTTCTATTAATTTTCAATAAAACCTCAATATGATGACAATTTCTAATTTCAAATGCTTATTCATATTTATTTTAAAATGATTTTGGTCTATTTTTATCAAAAACAATTGTTGGAGTACGATTTTCAAAAACATAGTTAAAATTCAATGTTAATTTGATCTAACACAAAAGTTAGAGCAAAAACTGAAATACATGCAAACATTTAGGATTAGTTTAGTAATTGTGCCATTTAAAAAAATGCGTTTCTTATACGTTTCGTAAGAAGGAGACAAGATTCGCACTAACCCAACCACCCGAGCCAACCCAACCCAACCCAACCCAAATAAAAAAAAAAGTAAACTTATCATAAACAAGTCTCTATATAAATCCATAACTCATCACCACCAATCTCACAAGTCCCAACGCCAAAAACACATTCAGAGACTCAATATTTTCTTGTCACTTTTTAATACAATGTCTCAGGTACTTAATCTTTCTTGATTATTTGTTTTCTAATTTTTAATCAGTCATCTTATCTTCCGTTGAATTTTATGCTTTGGGTTGTTGAGTATCTGATAATCTTGGTCATGATTGAGTCAAGTTTTTAATTTAAATTAAGTCGATCAACCCAAAAACTGAGAATTTTGGAATTTTGGGTTTTCAATTTACATATTACTAGGAATTGAGCGACTTTCGTGAGATGGGAAAAGTCAAATGTAAATTATCTTTTACTTAATTTTTTGTTTATATACGAACACTTAGCGATAACCTGTTAGGTCGTGGGTTCAATTTTTCCTACAAGCATTCTCCTTCCCGATTATCAAAAAAGAAGATGTACAACTTCGTCCTTTCAACATTTTCAAAATGAAAATGTGTCGGCCACTTGGGCATTTACGCATTTTTAACATAGAAAACCTTAAAATAGCACTGTGTTCCATTTTCTGTGTCCGTGGTCTGTGCTACCTAGTGTAAGGATTAAAGGTTTGTTTGTTGCTTGATTTCTGTTAATTTAAATTTGATTGAGTAGACTTATGTGGGGTTTTCCAATTCTTGTTACCCTATTGATTGTTGACTGCTAAACAAGGTAGATGTTGCAATGTGGGTTCTTTTCAACTTCATTTTATTTGGTAACTAAGCAGAAATCAATTTAATTTTGTTGCAGACTACTGTGCTCAAGGTTGGTATGTCATGTGAAGGTTGTGTTGGTGCTGTGAAAAGGGTTTTGGGCAAAATGGAAGGTCAGTTAAAATTTTTGTATAGAAGTTTTTTGTTTTGTTATTGATCAATTGTTTTAGTGGAGTAATTTGCACTTCTTGCTGATTAATTGATTACAATCCGGATTGATCATATCGAAAGTAATTCCTTTTCCGTGCCATAAATCGCATTTTGTTCTTCTTCCAGTTTCGAAGTAGTTTTGATAGGCCTTCTTGGATTGTCCATTTTCCCTCGTAAATTGTGGAGTTAAGAATTTGAATATAAGAACTTTTGAGAGGCCTGGTGTTTCATTTCTATTTCCAGAAATGTTTGCAAAATTCCAAAACTCTATTTATAATCTATTCTTGTAAAAAATTTAGTTTCATCATTTTCTGTTTGGACGTTTCTGTTTCTCTGCTGCACAGTTTGATAGCAAAGTGGGCAAAGCTATATATAGAGTCTAGCATTGCATGTGCATATGTAGCGAATGTCCGTACATACCATTTTCAAGATTCAGGCCATACTTATTACATTCTGATTGGTGATAAGAATCATCAAGTGTTATTCATATGCATGGTTGCAGACATCTGTTTGTGTTTATTTGAAATAGTTCTGCTGTGGTTGAATTGAATTTCAGGTGTGGAATCATTTGATATTGATTTGAAGGAGCAAAAGGTGACAGTGAAGGGAAACGTACAGCCAGATGCAGTTCTTCAGACCGTTTCAAAGACTGGCAAGAAAACTACTTTCTGGGAAGCAGAAGCACCTGCTCAACCCGAAGCAAAGCCTGAAGAAGCAGCAAAGCCCGAAGAAACTGTGGCTGCTGCTTGATGCTGTACGTAGTTCTGAATGGATCACGATTCTCAAACTTGATATGGTTATAATGTGTATTGCTATAATGTTGCACCCTTATACTTAGCGGGGAGCTACAATAATCACTTTGATGTCTTCTGTGCGGTTGTGTATTATTATTGAAAAGAAAATGTGCTTCTTCTTTTTCGATGTACTTCTATCCCAAAAATGATATTTCTCTTCTTTTTAAGAAATAATGTTCGTTTCGCATAAATAATCTTCTTATTTCATAAATAAGGAAGTTTATATGCCGGGGGTCTATAATAAATGTGACGTATATATGATTGAGATGCCTCCTGCTTTAATCATTCTTCTATAGCTTACATTTTTGAAAGGATTAATCAATTTTAAGGCCTTGAATTTTACATCTTTAGTTTATCTGGTCTCTGAACTTATATTTTCAGTTTATATGATCCTTTAAACCAAATGAAAATTCAGGGACCATATGGTAAAAATGAATTGATCTGTCAAACAGATTTGGATTGTCTAACGATATGGTTTTGGTCAACAAGAGAGAAGGTAGATTTTTATTTTTCTCTTCCATGACGTATTAGCATACATCAAATGAGTACCAATCAAGATGCCAAAGAAAGACAATGTGTGGTCCATACACCCAATATGTCTTTAACGGATTTTAAATATAAATAATAATAATAAATTAATTATACATTAGATAATAAATTAAATTGTTATTTAAATATTTGATAATATATTAAATTATTATTTAAATATTATAATATATATCGGAAAAATGCGGCAAGTTTGAATGAGAGTGGCTTTGGAATATATTTTGATATTATTATATTTAAATGAAAATTAAATAAAATTTTATTATCAATTTTTGAATTTATGGGAAATAAGGCTTTTTTGTTCTTTTTATAAGACTAGTTTCGCATTACGTGCTAATGCACGTGACTCGTAGCGTAACTCCTCAATGAACATATTAGTAAATTTATTATAATTATATCAATTTTTTATTTATAATTAATATTAAATTAGTTAAGAATTTTTATAAATGTAAATATATTCGGTTATAAATTTTTTTCCATACTGAATTTATTCTTCTTTTGATTTTATAATAATCATAATAAATAATTAACTTAATTTTATTAATAATATCTTTAAAAATAATAAAATAAAAATTTAAATAATAATATATTGACCAAATACAGTATTTTAATTTCGTAGTTCAATCAAAATAAAAGATAGGTATTCCTACTAATTTCGAGATAATTTATTTATTGTTTACATATTAAAAACTAAATTAGGACTTTAATTACAATAGTGATTAATTAAATAACTAATTAGTTAATAACTATAAAATCTTTATTTAATAGTAAACTGAAAAGGATTATTCAGTAAATTTATCTGTCCCCCCCACATCCGTGCTTTTATATATAGTATAGATTAAATGCTATTTAAAAGATTTGTTTAAAATGAAGGATCAAATTGGCATTTTTTTCTAATGAAAAATGGTCAATTTAGTTTTTCAGGGTGAAGTTGGAAACTTTTGAGTGGAGTGGACAAAATTACAACGTTAAGGTGCAACTGAAAATGGGCTAAAAGGTGGAGATTTTTTTTTTTATGATTATTTTTATACTTGGTGCCAAGATAAGGATGTGAAATTATCCTTTCCTCGTTGATATGCTATCTACTTAACCAATTTCATTAATTTCTTTTAGAACAACCAATGAGAGTTTATATCATAATGTTGGTATTTTTATATTAAGTAATAAAGGATAGAACACATTCACTTTTAAATTTCTGCAAGATTTTAAAATCAATTAACATTTTAGTACATCTAAAAATAGAAAGATTAGAAAGATTGGCAGTTATTTTCTGGACAACATGAGCAGTAAACATTTCTTAAAATTGGATCATACTGTCAAGGTAGTAGCACATCACTGTGTAATCAATTTTCAATGGAGACTAATAAGTCTGTGTGAATCAACCTTTGCACAAAATTTGATTCATCCTACAAATGAATTTGTTACTCCAATAGCTTTCGTTGAGTTAGAAAAGGCTCGAATGTCATCAACACGCCGATTGCTTCGACCACATTTAAAACGAAGAACACCAAATGATTACCTGCATTTCAGAAACATTATCAGAAGTGGTGAAGGAGTTTGAATAGAAAAGCAAACCATTCTTCTTTTTGTGGTTGATTGAAATATTTTAAAGAAACGTCTCGAGAAATGATAGAACTCTTTTAAAGATTAACGTTCTAAACCTCATATACTTATCAAGGTTCTGTAGTAACTAAGAACAAGAAGAATGCTGATCAAGCATAGTCTGTTTGACTGTCTAAATCATGTCGTTAATAATGCATATAACTAATGCTGCCGAATTTTTGAAAAACGGAGTGCTATCATTTTGCTTTATACCCGAAATTTTATGCAGTAGATTCAAATGGTATCAAGACTACTTCTTTCTTTTCAAAATTTAGAAAAATTAAGAAAATTCTATAGTTGTTATTTTTCCTACTTTATCTATTTTATCGTTGCATGAAAATGATTGTTATTCATCCAACTGCATAAGTAGTTACTTTAACCATTCTTAAAGAGACAAATAATATGCCATACCTGGAAGAAACGAAGAATTTCGGTGCTTTTGTGCCCAAGAAAATCTGGAAACACCAAAGATGAGTAAATTGCAAGATTTACTATATGAATTTTAATAGCATGATGCAAATTATGAAATGATATAGACTGTAAAATATTTATACTAAGACGCATCAATATTACACGAGTGAGGTGTTTGCAGTTTTTGTTACACTACTAAAAAAATGAGATAGAAGAGGGAAAGCATGAACTTGGTTTATCTTTGAAGAGCTCAAGCTCGTTAGAAATTCGTACTTAAAATTGAAGCTGCATCACCAGTCAATTTATTTTAGACGAACTCTTAAGAACTAGATTTAAGGAGATATTTACGTTGTTCGTTATTTAACTTGTTCTCTACAATTAGAATTAAAAAAATGGAAAGAAGACACTTACAAGGCACCACCTCCAGCAGGACCAGCTGCTTTAAAAAGAGACATTGCTGTCATAGCAATGCCATTAGCTGCTCCTCTTTGGTGTTGATCCTGATGTTCATTTCAAAGTAAACATTAATCTGAGATATTAAATAACAAAAATGACTCAAATATATTAGTAGAAAAGAAAATTACCACTGCTCTGTTTTGCAGAATGAACAAGCCCGTGATTATTGATACCTAGTTACCAAAGATATTTAGATTTAATATAACAAATATAAAATGTAAGACAGCTCGTAATGTTTTAATACACGAACAAGCCCGTAATGTTTGCGCCCCTTTTTTTTTGGAGATCATGTGCGCCTTATTAAATGTAGTAATATCATCAAAAATATTGATATTTCTTCGCAGCTACATCCTAGACAATATTTTACTATACAGAAGCACTTACAGATAAAACATTCTTCAACATAGAAGCGCAATTTATCAAAAGGCTAAGGCTGAAACCCGATAACTTGGCAAGTAAAGGATAACTTGCTAACAAAGGTATGGATAAAACCTGACATAAGAAATAGCACACAAAAATTAATAACTGCTGAAACATATAGGAAACATCACAAAGCATACCACGATTATAAGTTTATAACATAATATAGTTACCCCTGCAATGCGGAATATTGATACAGGTCCAAGAATCCTCTCTATGTATGGATACAAAGAAAGTTGAAAGACAAGAAGGCTGCAACCTAGTAGGCCAATAAATTGTTGTTAGCAATTTCACAGCATCCTCAACCGTATAATAAGGAGAATGCCTCAAAGGAGGCTATGATATAAGTACAGAAAATAAATTCAAGTTTGTCCAGAAAAGGCTAGTGCAGCCATAGATAGATGCATGGGCGTCCTTTACACCACAAAAATTAGACCTTACGAGATATTTTAACGTAAAAAACATAAAAAAATGGTGATCTGAAAGTGAGCATCTTATCTCATTAAAATTCTTCTTTTATGGTAGGAGTATTTCCTGATATGACTACAAAAAATCTTCTTTATCATAAATAGTTGGTGAATTATGGAAATTTTCCTTTACATCGTGAAATAAAAGAAAGAAAGAACTAACTCTCAAACAATGATGATGATGACGACAGTGAAAGATAGTTTAAACAATTCTACAAACCTGTAACAGAAAGAACTTCACCAACATCCCCAGTTGAATAGCTTAGGCCCCCAAACTTTTTTGGACTGACAGCCCACAAGGAAAATATCTACAAAAAGAAACAGTAAAACTGAATATGAAAAAGCACTGAGACTAAAAAAATGCATCTGCTCCTAATTAAATTGTTCTATCAGAAACCTTTTATCCAAGGCACCATAAAGCATGATGGCAGCTTGTTAACAAAATGTGAGCCAGAATTGGTTCCAATGCTCAATCACGTACTTGGCAAATGCCTGATAATGATAAAATCAGTTGGGAGCCAATCTTAACGTCTATCATTTATAGTTCCAAATATCATGCTCTTACGATTCTCTCCCTTATCGATTAGTTCTGAATCTTTTTTCACTTAGGAAATCATCAGTTCCATAAAATTTATAATTATATATTAAAACGAAAGCCTTTCCAGTTTAGGAATAGATTTGAGTGCATGGCCTTGTATGATTTTAATCAGCTAACCTACAAACATACAGATCTCATGCTTATTATTCAACTTTCATTAACATAATTTGGTTGTTACCTTGTCTAATAGTTTATTCATGACGTACTGTCAAATGGTCTAACCTCAAGGTGAGAATCTAAATGTCATCCAAGTTTTGGATATTTCCTCTTACATGCTAATTAAACATGAGCACATTGACGTAGAAAATTTAATTATTTTACTTCCAGTAGGTTATCATAACTTAATGTTTACTTGCCAAAAATTATGAAGATGATGGAAGTTTCTGACATTATACATCATTAGAGTCTCCATACTTTTTAAAACTGCTTATTGCTCATGCTCGTGTCGTATTTGTGGTTTTTGTTACATCGGTTGTGCTCTACTTGTAAGATGTTACAATAACTGTTGGTCACAGTAATGACATTGCTAATGGCTACTATTGACAAAAATAATGAGATCCTAATGAGAACACAGAGGTACTGATGTAAAAATTGTTGATTTAACTAGTAGAAGACAGTCCAACATAGATTTCCTATTTTCTAAAACTGATGATATCGAGAATTGGTTGGAAGGCTCTGCTGCTCCTATCAATAAATTCTCTACAATATATAGATAGTCGCAGTAGAATCCACAAGCACATCAACAGTTTAATGCAGGTTAAAGCATGAGAATTACCTCTGTGTAAGCCATATCATGAAGTGAGAAAACACAATAAACAATGATAGATGACATCAAAGGCCAATTTTTCAGCAGGCTTTCTCCAGAAGTTGGCTTGCTTATTTCATCATCTTCTCTTCTTTCATTTCCTTTAGTGCCATTTGATCCGGTTTCCATAGCATCAATTGTGTCATTGCTAGAAAGTTTTTTCTCACTGTGCATGTGCAGTGTTTCCTGTTCACACAATGTAATCTACTATTAATTTTAAACAAAAAGGTGACGCGTGATAGGTTTTGATATCAAGATAAAAAACAATAATAGTAAAGCATCTTGGTCTCAAATTTAGGAAAAAAAATACAGAAGCTATTATGTTTATGACTCTTAACATTGAGTTACAATTCTAAATGATATTTACCATCTAAAATGAATAAATTAAGAATATCATGAGATATAGAGAAATCTCTTTTTGGCATTTGTAAGAAACAAAGTATCGGTCCAGTCTTTATAGATGCGAAAAAACAATAATTTTAGTCACTAGCTAATAACAAGCATAACTGAAGATAAATTTTGGCTAGGATTTAATCACTAGCCAATATCCATCCAGTCTTTTTCGTAAAAGTTCTTTTAAGTTGCACTTTTTATTACTGTTGAAATATTGAGTTTTTGGTCAAATTGATACAAAAGAAAATTTTCAAAACCAACCACTTTACTTGCACAATAGAACTCCAGATTTCGCAACGGTACAATCATGTAGTAGTAACACATTAGTCCATGGCTAACAAGCTTTGCAAAAATGAACTGAATGGAGTTTATTCATTCTAGAAGTGCTTTCCAAAAATCGAAGAAAGAGACTGATAGTATGTTGGTTAAAGCAATAGTAATCTTCTTGATGTCAATGTAATTGAGAGATCATTTTCTAGTTAAACTTCTGTCCATGCAATAAGAGAATCATTCTAAACATTAAAGAGAGTGCAATCAGAGGTCAAATTTTAAGGAAAAAAGTGCTGTTCGTTAAAGATCTAAAAGTTGATAAAAGATCTCTGTCGAAGGAAATAAATTATTTTTACAAAGAACTAATAAAGATAAGTACCGGAAGCCAGAATGAAGCAATACAAACTCCAAAAGCAAAAACTGATGTGATGAAGCATGGCAGAAAATATGGGAACCTGCATAGCATAAAAAAGAACATATTGATATGAATGATATAGAAACTAAACCTCAAAATAAAAATTAGAGTACATTGCAATATTATCTCTTTATTATCTGAATTCCATAGTTGACTAAGACTGATCTAAACTACTCCTCGGCATCTTTGTTTGTCTTTCGTTAAAATACAATATACCATAATCCCTGAACTTTTAGTTAAGAGAACCATTGAGTTCTTAAAGTTTTTGATTTTTTTAATTGAAACTTGCTAATCCCTAAAGAATCATAGGATGAGGATCAAATTTTACAAAAATAAGAGGAACTGATTCTAATCTGACTTCAGAGACTAGAGAGTAATGAGAAAAGTAAATAAAATATTCTTAAGAAAACTAGAAATATTTCACTCTTGAAAAGTGAGGATACAACAAGTCCATTTTCAATTCAATGTCAATGAAGTTTTGCACCTAATTAGTATGATGTAGTGAAAGTTCACTGACCTCCCAAATAAAGAATCCTCGGAAAAAACATCTGGATATTTCTCTGCTGGCTGAAGTGTCCAGTTGTGAACAAACATTAGAAAGAAAAAAAGACAATTAATTACCAGAAAATGTGGCCAGAGCATGAAAGTGTGTAAAGATGCAAAGCCGATAGCAAAAACATTTCAAAACATTAACCGTTACACGTATTTTTCTATATAAGCCATGAAAACTAAATGCTTGTAATTATTCAAAGTGGCGTGGCGTATATGATGCAGAAAAAAATAGGAACAGGTCCCGTACAGATAAGCAGCACAGGAGTCCAACTCCAGGGACAATCAAATGTAGAAATACACATTCCATCATGTTCTGGTGCTTAAATAAGGAAAAGTTTCATATGTGGCAAACCAAGTGACAAATAGCTGGGCAATCGAAGTACCTGGGCGAGAAAACCTCCAAGGGCTGGGCCAACAATTAACCCCATACCCCATGCTGTGCTTATCTAATATTGGATTAATATACTGTTAGTACCACAGCAGAAAAGCATTTAGGAATTCAACTTACACATAGGTCAATAGAACTCACTGTTGATAATCCTAAAGCCTGGTGTTCTTCTCGGAACATTTCACATGCATATGCCTGTTCACAATGTTTAGCATGAATATATACAAAAACTTAGAACAATTTTTTTTTTTAAAAGGAAGCATCTAGAAAAAACATAAAAGAAATCATTTAAAATAACTTTCAGTTATTCCACGCCATATTGATAAGAATTAAAACCAAAATTTGCACAGATTGCCACCTTGATAGGTCCAAGTAAACCATTCAAGCTCCCTAGAAGAAACCTTGTACCAACAGCCATCCAAAAATTTACACTAAGGCCAAATAGAGTATTGAAAATAACCCTGAAACAAAATCAATAATAAATGTAAATATGAAATAATGAACATTTCAAATTGAAATAATCAAGTGTAAAGTTAGATAAAAGAAGAACTTTTTGTCACTAACACTGAGAGGGACCCAATGATAATTACAGGCTTTCGTCCATATCGATCAGCCATGATCCCCCAAAACACAGATGTCAAAGCCCTACCAAGCATAAATGAAGACCCTTCAAAATTTTAGGGTGCTTATTAAGAGTAGACTCCGGAAACATGCCATTGAAGAAGAGGAAGCGCAGAAAATAAGCTTACCAACATATCCAGCAAAATACCCTATGTCTTCTTCCCTTTCTGCAATATGAAAGTCCCTAATCTGCAATGACAAATTGATCATAAAGAGTGTGTAAGTTGCTGAAGATATGATTTAGGGGTACGACTCCAAAACATATCAATTCCAAATATCTTTGTCAGTTTAATTTACCCACTTAAAATGTGCTTTATAGTCTCCTCAAGAGGCCAACCTAAATCTAAGAATTGACAATTCAGATTAGCCGATGAAGGCAAGAAAGGGAAATATAGAAAACTTTAGAAAAGACTATCTTTTTTACTTATGCTACTACTTTACAGGCAGTGATCAAAGAAAGAGGCATGCTGGCAACTCTACAAATATAACATGTTAACATCCAAAAACAAAAGTATATGTATATATTACAAAAACCATACCAAGAATTCGGGGAAGAACTACACAAAAATTGCATATACTACACTTACCATGAAGTAAAGAAATGGAAAGAGTGACGATATTGGAAGTGCTGCAAAGTTAAGAGCATTATAATTAGTAACAAAGAAACAATGTAATGAATTGTGTGTTAATTTTGCTGATGCAAATAATGGAAGACACAAACAAAACTGATCTTAAAATTGATAAAAAGTCATAAATTTTATCAATAAACCGATAACTTTCAACCTCAAATAATCACAGGATAGAGAGATGAGCGCTTTTCATATATTACAAATAAAAAAGTAACTAGTGCTAATCTGTATACATAGCTAGCTTACCAGTAGCAAGCACAACAATCCATATCGAAACAAGTTCTTTAACAGGAATTCCTCTCCTTAACTCTTTATTTTGATCAACTTTACACCCTGGACAATTCTCATAGTAATGATTTTTCTTCAACAATGCCTCTCTATTGCTAGTATCTTCTTCACCCATCATCTTCTTATTTTACCTGTCCCAGACAATTTGGAAAATGGTTTCTGAGCAAGAAGCCAACTTTATATACACATGCATATGGAAACAAAAATGCATTAAACAACTTCACTCCATCAGGGCCCAATCAAATGGCCTATCAGGCATCATTGCATACGTCAATAGCATCCCAACACCGAGTAACAATGATGGAAAATTATACAATTCAACGATTGTGCCATCTCATTCGTACAACAAACCAACCAGACGCCACACAATTTAAAATATTTAATGATAAAAAAATAGATAATAATTAAAGATTATTTATCGCAAATGCTCATAGATAAACATTAGACAAAAAAGACATATGAGGTGGCGTTTGCCATGTCGAGATATTGAATAATAATAAAAAATAAAAAAATATTTTAAGATTTTCTATTCGTTTGTCGTAAATATGATATGGAGCAACCGTTGCATCATTTGATAGTGATCTCCATATATAAAAACCTCTAAAGACAACACAGATAGTGATCAATTTGTACTAAAAAGACTAACAAGTTAAGCATTTGTGGGACCAACTTATCAAAAAATTCTATAAATGACAGAAACTGAATAGACCCACCAAAGAATCCAATTCCAATTACAATTCACAACTCTTGGAAACGAATAGTCATCACAACATTAGTATTATATACGAATGTCCAGTCAGACATTTCATCAAACTGCTTACCTGCATGGCATTTGTGAACATGCCAACAAATTTTTTAACGTGGAAACGGACAAAAGCATCTGCCAGGAATCGTATTGATGTCATTGAATTGTAAGATGTGGTTGGTGGTATTGGTTCATGCATGTATGTGGCTATGATTTGCGGTAAATAATAATAATTACCCAATCACCAAACAAGGGAAGATATAACTCAGATTGTGCGGACTGGCATTGGCATACATAGAAAGTTTTTTAACTACATTTTTCATAAATATTTTTTTTTACTATCTTTTAATAAAAAATTACATTTTTTATTAATTTTTATTGAACAAAGGATAAATTCATCCCTAAATTTGGCACGAGATATCAAAAAAAATCATTTTGAAAGCTTTTGGGTCAAACAAACCTATAACTATGTCTAAATGCCTCAAATCTGCTCCTCTCTACTCTTACTCCAAATCTGTTTCTTATCTAACTGTTCTCGTCTGAGAACAGTATGATGGTATGTTAGTATAATTTTAATTTTTTAAATATTTTGACATATAATGTTATCTTTTCGTCAATTTTAAAATCAACCAAAGACTAAATTAACAAGATCAATCAAATGTCAACCGAAAATCAGAACAACATCAACATCTGTATACCACTAGCATTGTAATTATTTGGCAATCAATCATCATTAATTAATCGTGCTATAGAATAAAAAAAACACAACAAAACACAATAAAAATACATGAGTAACACAATATAATTAAAAAAAATTCAAATCTTTAATGTTATAAAAACAACATAATATATTTGATGATTTTTTTTATAATAGTGAAAATTGTTCTCAAAGAAAAAACAGCAAAGAAGCAAAAAAAAAACAAATCAGAAAAATACAAAAGTAGACGATGACAACGAGTAAAACCTACAATGGCGAAACATGGACTATGACAAGAATAAACAGATTTCTGATTGAAGAAAAAAAAAAGAATAATGTGGCGCCGACGAATCATTGGAAAAAAAAACAACTGCAGAGATGACAACAAAAAAAACATAACAAAAAAGAAGATCTAATGGAGGTGATGAGAGACAAAAAATAATTATGAATTTTAATATAATTGAAATTCATTAATTTGAGAAATTTAATTTTTTTAATTAATATTAATTTTATAATAATATAATTAATTAATTTGAGTTGAAGAATGAATTTGATTTTAATTTGGGTTGTTTATCATATGTTTTGGTTGGATGAGGGGTGTTGCCATGTTAGCACTTTACTGAGTTGGCAGTGATGTGGCAGACAACTTGACAAAAGATTGGTTCGATTCAAAAAATGGCTAAATTTTTTTAAAATATCTTAAAATTGACTAAACAGGCCGATTTTTTAAGATTTGAATATAACTGACGAAATTCGAAAATGTTTGGCATTTATTGAGATTAACTATAAGAAATGCGTATGTATATTATAAAGAGTAAATAATAATAACAAAAGCAGTGAAGAGTAGTAACATTGTTTGTTATGGTTGTAAAATATTCTATTATCTAGGAAAGTTAGTTTCTGTTAAAAACAGAATAGCTCTCTCCCCAGTGGAGTCTGATTTTCATTTTTGAAATGGATATTGCTACTCTATGCGAGTCCCTTTCATTGTCAGACGATAATGATCTGGTGGTGTGCGACCTTAAAGAAAAGGCGAAAATTGTTGGTGAGACAAAGATAGCCCACTCATTAGTGGGTAAAGTGTTATCTACGAAGAGAGCGAATAGAAAGGGATTCATATCTTCAGTGAATTATTTATGGAGAACAAAACAACCCATGGTGGTCGAATCAGTTGGGAAAAATTTGTTTGTTATCCACTTTGAGGATCAAGAAGACCGGCGAAGAGTCTTGAATGGTAGCCCATGGAAGTTTCAAGAGAGCGCCATTGCCCTTGAGATTCCAGTGGGAGTGGGAAACTATGCTGATATGAAATTTGAAAAATGGCTTTTTGGATTCAAATTCCATAATATTTTCAATTGATGTGCTTGAAGAGGGAGGCAGGGGCGTCACTAGGAGCTCAGGTGGGGGAGGTGATAAGAAGTTGACCCCGGAGCAACTGGTGATTGTTTAGAAAAGTATATAAGGGTTAGAGTCAAGATTGACATTACTAATCCTTTGAAGAGAGGTCTGAAAGTGCGCATTGATAAAGATGGAGAGATGGTTGTTGCAATGATAAAATACGAAAGGCTGCCAAAATTATGTCTGAAATGTGGAATTTCGGGGCATCTAATTATGGGGTGTAGTATAATTGGCAATAATGCTAAGCAGTTCAGATACAATGATCATATCAGAGCAGGTCCTGTGCAAAAAATTCTCGCAAGTGGAAAAAGACAGATTTCAGAAAGCAATGATGAGAAGTATGAAGAAGCAAAGAATAGTCAGAGGGCTCACGAAAGAGGAGAAGGTTCCCGTATGGTGACTTCCCAGATCATTTTGGTGGAACAAAGGAAAGAGAAAATTCAGACGAGCAAAATTAGTGGAGAAGATCAGGGGGAATCAATACAATCCCTGCTGATAAAGGAAAGTGATAAAATTCAATCTTCTTCTGATTTTTGAATTGCAAAAGGAACTGGGAAGAAGATTGCAGATTCTGCTTTGATTAAGATAGCAATTAATTAGGAAAATGATGTGCATGGAATTGGAGGAGGGGCGCGAAATAAGATTTTTTCAAAATCTGGGCCAGAGGTGCCATGAGGGCTAAAAGTTAAGTCCACCTCAAAAAGGCCTATTTCCAAAGCCATTTAAGAAAAATCAGAAGAAAGGCCTAGCAAAGTTATTCCTTTACTGGATATTACTAATTTGCTCAAGAGCAACAGAGGAGGGGAGGAAGAGGAAAGGAAAACTAAGGAGCCAATGGCGTTATCTCATTCTTGGGACTATGTTGTTGGTGCGATTGATGGAAACTTGGGATCGGCGGAGTCTGCGGAGCAGGCCCGCCGAACACAATGATAGTGTTAAGCTGGAATGTTCAAGGTTTGGGTCCACCTCGAACAATCCAAAACCTAAGAGACTATGTGAAGAAGATCAGACCCAGTCTCGTTTTCTTAATGGAAACGAGAATGGGTAAAAGTAAAGTAGAAAAGGTGGGTAGAGACTTGGAGATGGATTGATGTGCAGTGGTGGATTGTGTAAGGAGAGGTGGAGGTCTTGCGCTGCTATGGAATAAGGTGGGCACGATTTCTATTTTGAGCTTTTCTGTTCACTATATAGATTGTATCTATGAAGATGAAATTGGTAAGAAAGTCAGGTTTACAGGGTTCTATGTGGACCCAATTAAAGCTCATAAGATTCATTCTTAGACCCTTTTGGAGAGGCTTAGTAGTATGTATGATTGCCCTTGGATTTGCTGAGGGGATTTTAATGAGATTCTAAACGACGAGGAGAAAGAAGGGGGAAGGAGTAGACCAGAGTACCATATGAGAAACTTCAAGAACTCTCTGATTAAATGTAAGCTGATGGATGCAGGTACAGATGACAAGGTGTTTACTTGGTGGGGGTAAGAGGGGGAATGGTATTGTGAAGGAGCGTCTAGATAGGTTCACTATCAACCTAAGTCTTCAAAGGTTGTTTCCTGATTATGGGGTTCGTACTCTAGACCATTGGGGTTCGGACCATAGACCCATAGTTTTCTGGAGCAAAAAAGAAGAAGAGAAGAATGGTATTAGCAGTAGAAGAGGAAAGTATAAAAGATTTATTTTTGAAGATGTGTGGACGTTGAAAGAGGGGTTTGAAGAGGAAGTGGAATCTGCGTGGAATGAGTCCATGATGGTAACGAGAGCCGCAGAGCTCCCCATTAAGCTGAGTAAGTGTGTAGGGGCTTTTAATAGGTGGGGTAAACTGTCAATGGGAAAGCTCAGGAAGCAAATTGATAAGCTGAAGGAAGAGATGTACAAAATCCTTAACTCAACTGACTCCAATATATCAGTTGAAAAGGTAAGAGAAATTGAGGGGAAGATGGATGAGCTTCAATTACAGGAAGAAGTGGCTTGGAAACAAAGATCCAGAAGTGACTGGCTTGCTTTTGGTGATAAAAACACCAGGTTTTTTCATCTTAAAGACTCTAAACGAAGGGCCAAGAACAGCATAAAAGGTCTTTAGGATGAAACAGGGGAGTGGGTGGAGGATTAGGAGAAAGTGGCAGGGATAATTCAGAGATACTTTGCTGAGTTGTTTGCTACCTTTAACCCAGCCAAGGAGGAAATATCTGAAGTCCTAGAACATGTGAAATATGGTATTAATGATGACATGAATAATTTGCTTTCAAGCAGGTTCAAAGCAAAGGAGGTTGTCACGGTGCTAAAGGATATGCCATCAACAAAAGCTCCGGAAAAAGATGGCTTTCGAGCCTTATTTTTCCAGAAGTATTGGAGAATTGTTGGAAAGGAAGTCACTGAGGATGGTGGTGATGTGAATTGTATAAATGAAACAATGCTTGCTCTTATTCCCAAAGTCACTATTGCTGATTCTATTACTAAGTTTAGACCTATTAGCCTATACAATGCGATATATAAATTAGTGTCTAAAGCATTAGCTAATAGATTCAGGATTGTGTTGGGGGAGGTAATAGATCATGCTCAGAGCGCTTTTGTGCCAGGGAGACAGATTATTGATAATGCGTTGCTAGGTTTCTAGTGTATTCATGTCATCAAAAAGTCAAAAAGGAAACTAAATAGCCCTATTTCCCTTAAGTTGGATATGTCCAAAGCCTATGATCGGGTAGAGTGGAGGTTCTGGAAGCCATGATGTGCAAATTAGGCTTCTATAGACTTTGGATTAATAAGATAATGAAATGTATTTCAACTGTGCAATTTTGTTTTTCGCTGAATGGAAATGTTACAGGAAAGATTGTTGCTCAAAAGGGTTTGAGGCAAGGGGATCCCCTATCCCCTAACCTTTTCTTAATCTGTGCTCAAGGCTTGTCAAATCTTATTAATGCTGCGGTTGAGAAGAAGTTAATCCATGGTTTAAATTTTGGAGATAGATGCCAGGTATCTCATCTGTTCTTTGCAGATGATAGCTTGCTTTTTGCAAAAGCTAATGTTTCAAAGTGCAGACTTATTAAGGAGATGTTGCAGCTTTATGGTAGAGCTTCGGGCCAGGTTGTAAACCTTGATAAATTAGCTCTCTGCTTTGGTTAGGGAACTGATCAACAAGTTAAGGAGGAAATCCTAGAGATTCTGAATGTTCAGGTTGTGCAGTGTCATGAAAAGTATTTGGGTTTACCTTCAACTTTGGGAAGGAAAAAAGGAACGAGTCTGAGGAGTGTGAAGGAGAAAATATGGCAAAAACTTCAAAGCTGGAGAGGTTCTTTGTTCTTAAAGGAGGAAAAGAAGTATTAATTAAAACAGTCATCCAAGCCATTCCTAACTACCACAGGAATTGCTTTAAATTCCCCAAAAGCTTAATCTCTGAAATTGCAAGTTTGTGTAATAGGATCTGGTGGGGCAGCACTGATGGAAAAAAGAAAATCCATTGGACTATATGGGAAGCCCTTTATAAGCCTAAATGCAAAGGTGGGCTAGGTTTTAAGGACCTGGAATGTGTAAACCAAAGCTTGCTGGCTAAACAAGCTTGTAGGATCTTGAAATTGCCTGATAACCTGTTGACTAAAGTTTATAAATACAGATACTTTAAAAATCAGGATCTCATGAAAGCTAAGTGTCCAAGAAACAGTTCGTACACCTGGAAGAGTATTTTATGGGGTAGACAGATAATGGAGGAAGGTACGAGATGGAGAGTTGGAGATGGTATGAACATTAGAATCTTCAAAGATAATGGATCCCTAAGGAAAGATCTCTTAAGCCAAGAAACCTTAGGACTGTTAATGAAGATTCTTTAGTTAAATCATTGATCACGGATGAGAGGAAGTGGGATGTGGAGATGATTCAGAATAAGTTTAATGAGGAGGATGTGGACTGGATTTGTAATATCCCTTTGGCTAAAACAGAACTGCATGATAATAGGAGATGGCATTATGACAAATCAGGTTTGTATAACGTAAGAAGCGGTTACAGAGTTGCTTGGGACTTGAAAAATCAAGCTTCAAGCTCTGATGGGACAGAGATGATGAGCTGGTGGAAGTTCCTTTCGGGTCTTTCTTTACCTCAAAAAGTGAAAATCTTCTTGTGGAAGTGTTTTAATGATCTCTTACCAGTCAGGGCTGATTTAAGTAGAAGAGGAATGATTGTTGAGAATTTATACTCAGGCTGTAATTGTGCAGGTGAATCTCAAATTCATGCTTTATGGTTCTGCAGGCAGGCCAGGAAAGCTTGGAAACCT
This sequence comes from Mercurialis annua, assembly GCF_937616625.2. NCBI lineage: Eukaryota > Viridiplantae > Streptophyta > Magnoliopsida > Malpighiales > Euphorbiaceae > Mercurialis > Mercurialis annua. The sequence goes on along the minus strand of NC_065577.1, from coordinate 30,837,144 downwards.
TGGGACAAAAGCCATCTATTGTCCCCAGATCAACATTGGAGCATGAAGGATTTGATGTACAGGACTTACAAGGATCTAAAGCAATCAGATTTCAACATTTTTGAAACTATGATGTGGTTGATTTGGCACGAGAGAAATTGCACGTTCCATGGCCAAAAGTGCAAACCAAAGGTGTTTCTAGTTCAGTGGTCAGCAAAATACATCGAGAACTTCCAGGTTGCAAAGAAGTGGACTACGCCAGAAAAAGAAGTAGACAATAATAAGGGGACGCGAAGCTCAGACAAGAGATGGATACCCCCTGCATAAGATAGCTATTGTATTAACGTAGATGCTTGATTCAACAAAAAGGAGAACAAATTCAACACGGGCGTGATTATCAGAGATTGGAGAGGTGAAGCTCAAGCTGCAGGCTGTAAGAAGTATGAAAAAGCAGTTTCAGTGGAGTTGGGGGAAGCTATTGCAATCAGAAATGGAGTCTGGAAGACCCTTTGGGGTATGGCAAACCGTGATTTTTGAATATGAAACGGAAGTTAAAAATTCTTTAAAGCGGAAATAAGAATTTAATAAGAGTTTAAGGGATAGAGGATTGACACAAGAGATTTAGAGTGGTTCGGATCACAACTCGATCCTACTCCACTACTCAATCAAAGATTGAGATTTTAGAATCCACTAAATGGGATAGTGCTTTGAAGATTAGCACAAACTCTACAAGGAGATTTCTAAAAGATAATCTCAAACTCACAATGTGCTTTTTCAAGGATAAACACAAACCTACAAGGAGATTTCTAAGAGATAATCTCAAACTCACAATGTGCTTTTTCAAGGATAAACACAAACCTACAAGGGGTGAGTTTTCTCAAAGATAAACTCTAACTTACACTTGATTTTTCAAGGCTAATCAAGAACCCATAATGAAAACAATAAATGCTCTAACTAACTAGAACAACAAGCAATCAATATGAAGAATTGATGCACAAATAAATTTGAGAGCTTTTGAGTTATTGAGAGCTTTGAGTTTTTGCAATAATTGTTCTAACCACACATATGGGTTAGAACAAGTCTTTTATAGGCTCCTTGATGATGTGTTAAAGTTCCATTGGTCCAAGCCATTTTCTTCCCGTTATAATTCCTTGGGTAACTTCTGAAAATCAGCTCCCAGACATTTTGCACGATCGTTTAAATATATGCACGATCATTTATGTTCAACGGCTATGAAGAAATTTGAAATCTGGGGATCTGCATGATCGTGTAACTCTTTGCACGATCGTTCATTGATCGTTTACACGATCGTTTAGCTCGCAGTAATTGAAGAAGTGCTGAAAAGTGATTTGCACGATCATGCAAAATTTGCACGATCGTGTAAATGGCTGAACTCATTTGCACGATCATGCAAAAGGCTGAACTCAGAAAAACAATTAAAATCTGCGTAAAAACTTAAGCAAAACGTTAGAAAACGATAAATGCCAATTGACTGAATATATCAAAATAAAGGGTACAAAAACACATGGTCCAACATTCTCCCCCTTTTTGATATAGACAAGAAATTGGTCTAAAAACGAATTAAATCATTAACACGAAAACTTCCCCTTAATGTGATAACATCTTAAGGGTTTCTAAATTGATTTTAATTCATTTTTAGACACGATATTTAACATTCGAACGTTAAATTCTTCTCCCCCGATTGGCTATATGCAAAAAGGGCTAAGATAAGTAAGAGACAAATTGATTTTGGCTTCCCCTCACTTTATGCACAAAAGATAAAAGCAATATGTAAGGCATAAGCAATGAATGTTTAAAAAAATAAAACTTAGCAATTTAAGCATAGGAACTTCTCCCCCTTTGTCAAGAACAAAAAGAATGTAAGCATGATTAAAACATGGACAAAGGAGCTAATTGAAAGAGATTTTGAAAACAAATTTTAGTTTCTCATTCAATTGAGGCGCAAGACACGAATTTGATATGCATATCAAGCCTAAAACTCAATTGATTGAACTAATTTGATTTAAATGATTAAAAATATGCAATAATTCATCAATTAAATTACACCAAGGCAAGTCCAATCATAAAAGAAAAGTTTTTAAGCATATCAAAACTTTTAGGAGAATAAGATTTGAAAAAATTGATTCTACCCCTTAAATCAACAATTTTGGAAAACATGGCATAGAAATTAATACAAATTTTACCTAGCTTGCCATTTTCCAAAATCTTCCTTTGATGCTCATAGAAAGCATCCTTCCTCATTGATCATCCACCATATGATTTTGAATTTGATTTAGTGGACATCAAGTGTACCTACAAAGCAAATCATTTAGGTACCCAAACAACTTTGGGTCCTTGGAAGTTAATGTTTGAATAGTTCAAAGGGATTAACCTTAACTGAACTTTTCTCACATAGCAATGAACATTAGTGTGACCATATTTCATACAATAGAAGCATTGAATTTTATGGTTCACATTTGATTGCATCTGAGGTGGCTTGGCTCTAGAGGTCTCATAAGAGCAATCACAAGCATGGAAACAAGATTTAACATTTGAAAATGCATGAGCATGTGAGTTCTTTCTAGTCTTCTTGTTCCACTTGTGACTATATTGAAAAGCATAGTCATGTCTAAAGGGATTTGTACCTTTGTTGCTCTTAGCCTTTTGAGCCAAGAATGGCTTAGGCCTAGGAGTTTGAACATGTACCTTCTTTGCCTCAATTGGTTTGACCAATTTAGGAGGAACTTCTATAGAAGAAGTTTGAGGCAAAGTGGACTTCACGAATTTAGTCCCATTGGAACTAGAAATATTTTGATTATAGCCAAGTCCAAATTTTATGGTTGGGCATCTTTGAGATACAAGAATTGTATCCAAAGTTGCCTTTCCTTTTTGAAATCTTGAAAGTGAATCTCTTAATTCAAGAATTTCATTCTTTAGTTGATCATTTTCCTTAAGCAAGTTATCAACATTCAAACCTTGTTTAAGGATAGATTCTAAAGATGACTTGAGAGCTTCATTAGACAATTTAAGCTCATGAAATTCTTTAGTTAAAACAAGCATTTCATTTTTAGCTTTTGAAGCTTCATTTTTAAAAGATAGCATCTTGCCTTTATAATCACCACATTTAATTACTAGTTCATTAAGCAGGCTATCAACATCATCATCATCATCATGAGCATCCACATGAACAATATCATCAATAATATCATTTTTAACATTTAAGCATGCATCATGTGAGTCAACACCAATACCATCCCAAGATATAAAAGATTGGGGGTTTACCTCTAGTGTTGGTTCCTCCTCAAAAGACATGAGGCACAAATTGGCATCATGGTGGCTTTCACATTCGGATTGAGAATTATTGTCCCAAGAAGCCTTGGATCTCTTCCTTGAAGAGGAGGATCTTCCATGATTACCATTCCCTTTATCTTGAGCTCCTTCACTCTCTTTGTGAGTCTCAAGAATTCTTCCTCATTGGTCTCCTTCTTTTTCCCTTCCAAAGGAGCACTTGTTGAAGCCTTGAGACCCATATTCTTCTCCCTTGCCATTTCGGCTTCAATGAGCTTGATGTAGGACATATCATGGAGAAGAAGCTTCCCAATCAACTCATCCGTCCTCAAGGTGGACAAATCATGAGTTTCAATGATGGCGGTGGTCTTAGGTTGCCATAGAAGAATAGGAAGGGATCTTAGGATTTTACCATTGATTTCATTTAGCTTGAAGAATTTCCCAAGTTGCTCAAGACTATGAACAATCTTAAGAAGCCTTGAGGTCATAGAGGAAACATCTTCATTAGGCAAGCCTTTGAAGCCTTCATATTCTCCAAGAAGCAACTCAAGCTTCTTACCCTTGACTTGTTGAGTACCTTCATAGTAGCTCTCTAGAGTCTCCCACATTTGCTTAGCACAATTTAATTGTTGAATTCTACCTTGTTCTTCTCTAGAGATTGAGGAGAGGAGAGTAGTGATGGCTTTTCTATTCATGCCATTTTCCTTCTCTTGCTCTTTAGACCATTCTACTCTCTTCAAAAGGACTCCATTCTTGTCACATGGAGGTCTCCATCCCCTTAGGAAAACACTCTATAGATCAACCCCTTGCATATCAAGATAATTTTCCATCATATATTTCCAAACTTTGTAATTTGACCCATCAAGAAAAGGTTTGAGAGTGATGAAAAAAATTTCGGTTGCCATTTTTGACTGAAAACTCTAGCAATTAAGCAAAAAGAAGAGCACCTTGCTATGATACCAATTGAAAGACCCTTTGGGGTATGGCAAACCGTGATTTTTGAATATGAAACGGAAGTTAAAAATTCTTTAAAGCGGAAATAAGAATTTAATAAGAGTTTAAGTGATAGAGGATTGACACAAGAGATTTAGAGTGTTTCGGATCACAACTCGATCCTACTCCACTACTCAATCAAAAATTGAGATTTTAGAATCCACTAAATGGGATAGTGCTTTGAATATAAGCACAAACTTTACAAGGAGATTTCTAAAAGATAATCTCAAACTCACAATGTGCTTTTTCAAGGATAAACACAAACCTACAAGGAGATTTTTAAGAGATAATCTCAAACTCACAATGTGCTTTTTCAAGGATAAACGCAAACCTACAAGGGGTGAGTTTTCTCAAAGATAAACTCTAACTTACACTTGATTTTTTAAGGCTAATCAAGAACCCACAATGAAAACAATAAATGCTCTAACTAACTAGAACAACAAGCAATCAATATGAAGAATTGATGCACAAATAAATTTGAGAGCTTTTGAGTTGTTGAGAGCTTTTGAGTTGTTGAGAGCTTTGAGTTTTTGCAATAATTGTTCTAACCACACATATGGGTTAGAACAAGTCTTTTATAGGCTCTTTGATGATGTGTTAAAGTTCTATTGGTCCAAGCCATTTTCTTCCCGTTATAATTCCTTGGGAAACTTCTGAAAATCAGCTCCCAGACATTTTGCACTATCGTTTAAATATATGCACGATCATTTATGTTCAACGGCTATGAAGAAATTTGAAATCTGGGGATTTGCATGATCGTATAACTCTTTGCACGATCGTTCATTGATCGTTTACACGATCGTTTAGCTCGCAGTAATTGAAGAAGTGCTGAAAAGTGATTTGCACGATCCTACAAAATTTGCACGATCGTGTTAATGGCTGAACTCATTTGCACGATCGTGTAAATGGCTGAACTCATTTGCACGATCATGCAAAAGGCTGAACTCAGAAAAACAATTAAAATCTGTGTAAAAACTTAAGCAAAACGTTAGAAAACGATAAATGCCAATTGACTGAATATATCAAAATAAAGGGTATAAAAACACATGGTCCAACAGAGTCATACTAGCAGTAGAAGAAAATTTTATCCCTTTTGTTATCAGATCAGATTCAAAAGTTATGGTGGATATCTTCAACAAAAAGTCATTGTATTGTAATGATGAGAACCTTTGCAGAGGATTGTAATAGCTTATGGTTGGATTATTGTTTGGGAGTATAACATGTAGGTAGAAACTCGAATATGGTGGCTGATTTTCTTGCTAAGAAAGCCATTAATAGTTTAGAGAGCTAGAATTCTAACTTTGTGTCAGGACCTACGGACCAAAGGACAGTCTCATGTAGACAGTTTCTATGGGGCGTAGGCCTCCCAAAAAATAACGGAGGTCTGCTCTGAAATGGAAGGGGCAATATCCCTTCTGATATTCAAAGCTATGTTTTGGCCGACCAAAGGCTTTTAAGTAATTAATAAAGTCTTTTCCTTCAAAAAAAAAGCCAGTGAAGAGCATAAACCCCACTAAGAGCAAAATGGTAATTAAAAATGATATTTTATTTAATTATTTTAATATTGACCACTAGAATTAGCCATTGACTGACTGTAGTTGACCGACCACCATTGACCGTCCTCCGGCGATTGACCACCATCCGCCGGTTGGACCGACCACTCATGGCCGATAAGATCATTCCCAAACGGTCAGACTTGTTTATTCCAATTGCCAGCTAATCCCTTATTCATTAACTCTTGTTTAAGGGTAAGATAGACTTTTTGAGGTATAAATGAAAAGTTGAAGAATTAATTGGAGAATTTTTGTACTGAATTTTTTTTAAGTTACTAACATATAATTTTATGAAAAATGAGGCACATACTGCAATTTCTTCTTAATTATTTCAATTTGTCCAAATTTTGATCAATTAAAATATATTTTTTTGGTTGATCAGTCTTCTATAGTTAATTTCAGACTTAAGTAGTAATTTGTCCCTTCAACTTGTAAGCAATGGGTAATTAACACATAAATTAACTTTGTTGGCAAATCAATACACGAACTTGGTGATTATGGGCAATTAGCCCATTTTGGCAAATTAACTTACAAGTTTAGGGGGCAAATTGCCGATTTAAGATACAATTAACTTACAAATTAAAGGGGCAAATTGCCAAAATGGGGCGAATTGCCCATAATCACCAAGTTCATGTACTAATTTGCCCACCAAATTAATTTATGTGTTAATTGCCCTTTACTTACAAGTTTAGCGGGCATATTGCCACTTAAGTTGTTAATTTCAAAACTAATACATTCAGTCTAATCGATAAAAATTGACAAATTTCTAGAATTAACTAATTAAAATGAATTTAGCGTTAACAATTAATTGGATGCAAGGTAAGGGGTAAATTGATACTTAAATCCTTCATTGATATCGTTAGCATTTCTTATGCAATAAATATAATAAACCCCCATAATCAGATTACACAGAATCAACACTGTTCTCTTGTTCATGCTTTCTACCCCAGCACCACATTCTTGGCTTGTACCCTTTCTCAAGCATCTTCTCAACTTCTTCAAACTTAAGTCCTCTAGTTTCGGGAACAAATCGATAAATGAACCCGAGACTAATGCAAGAAACTCCGGCAAACAGCGAAAACGTGCCTCCGGCGCCTAGATGTTCGATGAGAGTTAAATAAGATTGGCTGACAATCAAATTCGACACCCAATTTGATACCGCAGCAATTCCTCCACCGATGCCTCTATATCGTAACGGGTATATTTCGGAGTTGACTATCCATGGTACGGTGCCCATACCGAATGCGTAAAAGATTATGTATAGTGCGAGGAGTATAACTGCTAGAACTCCGAATCTACTTGGGCAACCTTGCTCAAAAAACACTCTATGTTGTTCCCCACATGCACTTCTTAAACCCTTTGTTGATGCCATACAAGCTCCAGGATGATACTGATTCACATCAAACAAGTAAATTATCATAATTCAAATAAAATAATGTGGCTTTTTCCTAATTTAGAAAACACAGGTTAGAAATTTTTCGATAAAGTAATTTCAAATTTAGGGTAAATATTTATAAAAAAATCATCCAATACGACCATTATGTCATATCATTTTAAGATACATATTTAGACATGTGTGTTTGTATTTATCCGCTTAAAATTGAGCCAGATTGAACAAAAGAAATTAGAGTATTGCCGATTTTTATTTATATTTTCCATGTTATTCGTAGTAAGAGCCTATGAAATGTTAATGCATCATTAAATGATGTTAGTAGAGTAATATAGTTAATTAAAAATTTCAAAATTACAAGTGATGTGTGAGCATTTAATAGACTATGCACATATCAATGTGGTAGACAAAGTTTGTGAAAATATATGTTTTTGTAATCAATATTGTACCCCCTAAATCATTGAAATACTTCAGAAATCACTCTAAATATGAAATTTCTAATTTGATTTCTCAAGCTCAAGTTAATATTAGTGAAAGAATTGAATGAACTTACAATGCTTGCAGAATTGGAACAGAAACCACAATGCACTTTTAAACAGGACATGCAGTTCCATTTTGATGCATCAGAGGCCGAAACATACGCCGGACAAGTTGAATTTGCACCAAAATGTGCAGACTCTAAAGAGCTAATTTTCGGGGCATGATTCGAAGCTTCAATGAACACAACAGAAGTAGCCACAAGGAAAACAATAATCCCAATCATAGAAAATATCATCAACTTCCTCCTTCCAAATCTGTCAACAAAGCCCATACTAATAATAGTGCCCAACGCATTTAATCCCGAAGTAATTAGCGAAAGAGATAACGCCATTGTTTTCGAAGCGAATCCAGCGAATTGTACGATGGTTGGAGCATAGTACATAATTGTGTTGATACCCACAAATTGTTGAGCAACTTGTACTGCGATACCTGCGTAAAGTCCCCTGCGAACTACTGTGTTTTTAAATGCGCCTCGAACTTTAGAGATCATGTCCTCACCCGTAAATGCTTCGTCTGCTTTTTCAGCTTCGATTGATGCAGCTAAGGCGGCCATCTCCTTATCAACTTCGTCCGAAGGGTATATTTTCGCCAAGATTTTTCTCGCTTCATCTACATTTTTCTGCGGAACGTACCGAATAATTTGTCAGCACTTCATGATATGATTTTGGGAATGAGACACTACCGGTCAAAGGGTTAAATACTTGGCTGGTACTTCAAGAATTGAAAATAATATTTTTATCATGCCAAACCAAACCGAACAGAATTTTGTTATTTTGATTCGATTATGTAGTTTGGTTCGGTTTCTTTACGCTTCTGATTAAACATCCCGACTCAGAGACTCAACGCGGACACCATAACACACTAATTTAATAGGTATGAACTGATTATAACCTTTCTATAGAGCCATCTCGGGGACTCCGGAAGTGATAGCATGAGAAAAAGCTGTAGCAGAGCAGGAATGCCAGCCACCCCAAGCATCCAACGCCAAGTTCCAGGGGCCTATATGTGCACAATTCTTCAAACTTACAAAATCAAATTCATACATTCAAAGAAATTATATTTTAAACATTTTATTAAATATATCACTTAAAAATTAATAAAAACATTTTGGTCCACCAATTTCGAAAACTGAGACAAATATATCCAGCTTTCTATTTGAAGCTATTTCGGACACATAGTTCTCGTTTTAAACTCGCATAATAACGTGTCGTTAACATAAGAGAAAACATTAATTATTACGTACCCTTGTAAAAGCAAGATTAATTAGGTAAGCCAGAAATTGACCGCCAGTAAGCAGCAAACCGTTAATGCTAACAAGAGCGCCTCGAATTTTGGCATGCGAAGTTTCGGAAATGTAAAGAGGTGAAGTTACTGATGCAATTCCGACTCCAAAACCGACAAGTATTCTGCCGACGATTATAACGCCCGGATTTGGAGCAATGGCCATCACCATTGCTCCCATGAAGAATATGATATCGGCTAATAAAATAGACTTCTTCCTCCCAATTCTATCGTTCATGTAACCTCCACATGCTGCTCCTATTATAGCTCCTAGTACTGTTGTGCTCACTATTGTCTCCTGCTCATTTCAATTTCAACAATTAATCTAAAATTTACAAGAAAATGTTTATTGTAATTAGTAAAGGAATCAAGATTTTGTCCAATTTATCTATTATTTAGTTTTTGGTTAAATTTACACCAAAATTGAGCTAGAATTTTTTTACTTCCATATTAAATCAAAAAATTGAAGTTTTTTGACATTCAAATCCAATTTATTTTGTATTTTCTGTAGATATTTCTCTTTATACCCATATCATTACTATAATATCCACCGTGATTTCTAAATACAATAATCAAAATTTGGACAAGCACACAAATAAATTTATCAATTCTATTCTATTTTTCGATTTAGTTCTTCTTTTGAACATCCCTAGATATACAATCAAAAGTACAATCATAAACTTAAATAGATTTTAATGTATTTAAAATACTAAATTCAGACTACCAATTTGATACATTAGAAAAAGATAGTAAGCTACTAACTACTCCCTCCGTCCCAAATTGATACGCACTATTGCATTTTCTTTGTCCCAAATTATAGACAGTAATTTATTGCTTGAATGACTAATTGTCATATATACCCTCATTAATTATAGTTGAATGCATTGAAACTAACACAAAAGATGTTAAAAGACAAAATTGTTATTATAATAAATGAGGGTAAGTGTGGTATTTGTTTATAAATTTACTCATTTTATCTTTTTTTTTTAACAAAGGCTAAAATTTTCATTAATAATAACGAAAATTACATGAACGGTTTCTCAACATACTGAGTCAACTATTCTAGAAAAGATGATGAGAGCTGTAAAAATACAGTCATCGACTAGGGCTAAACTAACCATCAAGGGTCACCCAAATTTGTAGACTAAAACTAGATCTAATAATAAAATCTAGATTTATTGAACGTTCTAAGGAAATCTAATTTCGAATGCACGACTGATCACATTTTCTATGATACATCTTTTCTCTTGAAGATTAACAACAATATCGATATTGACACAAAACATACATGTACTTGATGAAATCCGTCGTAAGATGCTGCCTATAATTGTTTCAGAGATCTAAGTCGTTTGCACCGCAAAAAACAATTTCATCTCCAAAGATGAAAAGAACTACTCTTAATTTCGATTAGATTAGATCTAATCTCAATTAAAATACTATGGTATAAAATAATTTCTAGATCTAGACCAAAATTGACTAAGAAAGAAATTTTATTCAAAAACTATGAAAAATATACATGTACTCATTTTATCTTGATAAGTACAATTTTTTAAGATTTGTGTCTGTCCTAAACTGCCTATCAATTTGGGACGGAGGGAGTAATAATTATAGTATCAATTAACCCGAATAAGAAATCTCAGATTCTGATCTAAAAGAATATGAACAATAATAACCAATCAATAGCTGAATTCATACTAGACTTATCCAGAGTGAATTATTTTAATTTTATTCAAGGGTGAAACCAGCCCTTTGAGACGAGGGGCAACCGCCCACCAAATTATTTTATTTTAGAACTTTTCAATTTTTAAATTTTTATTTTTGTACAATTAGCCTCTTTAAGTTTGTCTTTTGTACAATTCAGTCCCCCTTTTAAACTTTCTCGTTGGAAAAAATAAAAACAAATTGAGAATGAGTGAAGCAGAAACTAACCTGTAGCCATGTACTCTTGTTAACCGATTCATAGTCGTCTCGAATGTAAAGCAGAGCCCCGGATATATTAGCTAAATTCAGAATACCAATCAGATTATTAAAACAAGATCGAAAGACTCGGTACGAAATTGAAAAATAAATAAAATCAAACCTGTATCATAACCGAACAAAAATCCGCCAATTCCAGCGGAGAGTGCAAGTCTCATAATGTAAGGATTTTTCCATATCATTTTCCAGCATTCTTTCAATTCTGCCTTGTCTGTTTTTGCAACAATCCCTTCCACCATCTTTTTTTAATTAAATTAATCCTCTTAAGAACACAGATTAAATCAAATATATACAAATATAATAACCACTTCGAATGGCTTTAGGGCCACACTGCATTAATACAAACCAGGAACACAACAAATTTTGGATAGTGAAAATCACTAAAACATTTACTACTGTAAGAAAAGAAGTTAATATTTTACACCATGTCATGTGTATTTAAACAACGTTATTTTGAAATAAGCATTTTTGTAGGAGTGTGACTGTGACTGTGACTGTAAGTGTTGTTTTTGGATAAGTATTATTTATGAGAAACGGATTCAAATACTGTTTACAGAATCCCTATTTTCTCTTTTGAAAAATTCATTTATGTTTACACATTAAATCAAGGTTGACCTGAGCTGGTGTATCATTAATTAGCTACCCTTTTAAAAGAAGGGAAAAGGGTCATATATACCCCTAAGATTTGGTTTTAGGATTAAATAAGCTCTCAACGTCCGAAAAGGTTCAAATATGCCCCTAACGTCTTAAAATATTGACAACCAGGCTCCTAATTTTGACGCATAAATGATACGTTAGAGGCCTGTTTGTCAACATTTTAAGACGTTAGGGGCATATTTAAACCTTTTCGGACGTTGAGGGCTTACTTAATTCTAAAGACAAACCTTAGGGGCTTAAATAACCTTTTTCCCTTAAAAGAATGTCTACAGTACACAATCTAATCTTTAGAAAAAAAAATTGACTTAATACATTATTTAACCCTTAAACTTTACCACTTTATTTCATGCGACTTCTAAACTAATTTGTTATTCTATTGGACCTCTTAACTATTTTCTTTGTTCTATTTAGTCCTTAAATTTTACCATTTTGTTCCTTGTGACCTCTGAACTGATTTTTGTGTTCCATTAGACCTTTTAACTATTTTGTTTTGTTCTATTTAACCCTCAAACTACTTTTTATTCTATTTAATCCCTTAACTATTCTTTTTCCCTATTGCACATTTAAACTTTTAATTTTTACCCGTTTAACCTCCTAAAAAATACAACTATTTAGCTTTCAACCATATTATGTTTAGAATAAATGCTTAAAAGCATATAAATTAATTTATATATAATGTTATATGTTTTTTAAAAAAATATATTTTTTAATAATATTTTCATAAATTATTGACGATAGTATAAGTTAGAAATAAAAGGACAGAAATAAATAAAAAATATTTAAAGTTGATCAAATAATTAAATGATATTACTTTTTGAACATGCAAATGTTTTTTTACAATTTCAAACTTTTCAAATCAATTACGAATCTTTTAAATTTGTGTTTAAATCGTGAAACACGCTAAAATTCATAATTTTTAAAGTAGTTAATCCTTAGACGAATTTTTAAATAATATATAAAATACATCGCTCTTTATTTTAAATGTAAGAAACATATTCATATCTTTTCTAAAATTAATACATTGTGTCAGAGGTTAAATGGGTAAAAAATAGTTTAGATGTTCATTGGAAAAAACACTTAGTTAAGGGGTTAAATAGAATAGTTTAGTTTAATGGGTTAAATCGAAAAATAAAATAGCTAAGAGGTTCAATGGAACAAAACATTAGTTTATAGGCCGCATGGAATAAAGTGGTAAAGTTTAAGGATTAAATAGAACAAAAATAATAGTTAAGAGGTTCAATGGAAAAAAATAGTTTAGAGGTCACATGGAATAAAATGGTAAAGTTTAGAGATTAAATAATATATTAATCCAAAAAAATAACTTTGGTTTGGGAGAATTTGTAAGCAAATTATAGTTTTTCTTCAAGTGTTTCATGAGATTGAAAAATCAGAATATATAATATGTTAAAACAAATAATCAATTAATAGATAATTTAATTTAATGAAATTCAAATTTCATTAACTTAACTTTAGAATATATTTTAAGTATTTAGTTTGCCAATGGCCAAACATATATTTGGGTCCCTGTACTATTATTTTTTTCCAACTTAAATCCCCAAACTATAAAACGTTTAAAATAAGTCCCTGGACTATCAAAAGTCTCTGATTTAAGTCCCTCCGTGCCATTCTGTTAGAGAGTGAGATACAAACGCTTGACTCTGAGATTGGTTGTAGTTAAAATTTATGAAATTAAAATTTTGAGTCCTTACACTATAATTTTTTTACCATTTGAGTCCTTGCACTATAAATCTATCTTAAATTTTTAGTTACCCAAAATTAACTAATTCAAAATAAATTAATTTAGTTAAATAAAATAAATATTTTTAAAAATATGATATTTTAAAGATTGCGAGGTAGATGAACAGTTTTAATATATTTAATTTTTTTATAAAAATAAAAAATTAATAGTATAAAATAAAACATTAATTGTATAAATAAAAAAATTATTTTTATTTAATTAAATTAATAAATTTTAAATAATCAAAATTTTAAATTTAATTGCAAAAAATTTATTAATAGTTGGAGATGATTCTAGTTTTGGAAATGCTAAAAACATTTAATAACATTAAAAAGAAAAGAAAATAAAAATTATTATTAATATTATTTAAATTATATGATAGAAGGACTTACAATTGATGTTTCTAATAGTGTGAGGACTCAATTTGGAAAAAAATGATTGTGCAAAGACCAAAATAGTATTTTTAATTTGTAATTGTTAACGTCATCCACATTCCGTTAACTTGGGCAACGAGAGGGACTTAAAATAGATGTTTTTAATAGTGCAAGAATTTATTTTAAATGTTTTATAGTTCAGAGACTTAAATTGAAAAAGAGTGATAGTACAGAGACCCAAATATGTGTTTGGCCTTTGTCAATTCATAAAAATTATCAATTTTTCTCATTAACCCACATCAAAAGTACAAACTATTGTTATTTCTTAAAATTATTAAATTATGCAATATTAAATGATCAAAATTACACTAATTTAACTTTCCAGTTTTAACTATTCTATGCTGAAGCAGTTAAATTTTCCTAATTTTTATATTGGGTTTAGTTTTATTCTACTGATCATTGAATAAAGACCTATTGATAAAGAATCACTCATCTTTTAGCTTTTTTTCAATTTCACTCTAACATTTTAATTTCGTTAATTTCACCCAAATACCTTTTGCCTAAATTACTAAATTAATCTCTTTTTCATTTGAAAAAAATTTAAATAAATTATTTATTTTAAATTTTTCGAGTAGAAAAGAGTTCAAATAAGTATTTTATAAAAAAATTTATGAATTTTTTTCAAGTGAAAAAAATCCAATTTTATTTTAAGAGTAGAATTAAAATCCAAATATGTGAATTTTGGAGCAATTAACAAAATTGTAACGTCCGGATGAAATTAAAAAAAAAACTAAAAGATGGATGGTATTTTTGTCATTAGGCCTTGAATAAATCAAGTGCAGTTTTATTCACTAATAAATAACTCTTTAAAAGTAGTTTTTATATAGATGTAACGCATGGATATTTTTCATTATGAAAAATTCTTACCTAGACCTGGTACATGAAAAATTTATGGACATATCCAATAAGATGTTAGAGAAATAAGAAGAAAGAAAAAATAATGAGAACAGAGAGAAAATTGTATTAGATTTTCTAAAACCTTATTGGATAAGTGCATGAAAAATTCATGGATCAGGTCTAAATTAAAATTTCGGAATTTTTAGACAAATTCCTATAGAATACCTAAATATTCTCAACAACGCCTATTGACTAAATTAAGCTAGCTGAAAAATTCTTACCTAAACCTGGTCCATGAAAAATTTATGGACATATCCAATGAGGTGTTAGAGAAATAAGAAGAAAGAAAAAAATAATGAGAACAGAGGGAAAATTGTATTAGATTTTCTAACACCTTATTGGATAAGTGCATGAAAAATTCATGGATCAGATCTAAATTAAAATTTCAGAATTTTTAAACAAATTTCTATAGAATACCTAAATTTTCTCAACAACGCCTATTGACTAAAGTTAGCTGAAATTTACCACGATTACATATAAATAGGAAATCCATATTCTTCAAATCATAAATTTTAAAATACAGAGATATTCTCAATTTCCTCACAACCATTTCTTTCAATTTCAGAAACAAAAAATCGAATTTAAACTGTTTCTAACACAATCAATCACATAAAAAGCTTTGATCCATGACATTTCTTAGATTTCAATCATATTTTGAAAAAAAAAACAAGATGATCAATAATAATTTGAAAAAACAATTGGCGGCGACGGAGACAGCGAGTTTTGGGGTTGGAACTGTGAATTCAAGAAATTGTCTTTCGTTTCAATTGGGATATTAAACACTTCAAGTCACTGAACTTATTTGTTATTACAGAAAGGATATCAAACATCATTTTGTTACAAAAGAGTCACTAAACTATACATTTTGTTACAACGAGATGTCACTCATATAAAACGCACCGTTTTGACACTAAAACGCACCATTTTTGCTTATGTGGCAAGCCGGAATTACAAATAGGAATATAACTCATTGACATTTTTGTAATTCACGATAAGTTTAATGACCTTTTTGTAACAAGATTTGACCGAATCCGCCGTAGTGTCCTCCCGTTGTAATAAAAGGTATAACTCAGTGACCTTTTTGTAACAAAATAAAGTTTAATATCCTTTCTGTAATAACATATAAGTTCAGTGATCTAGGGTATTTAATATTCGTTTCAATTGTAATCACGATTAGAAGAAGGTGTTATTAATGAAAGAGTTCGGCGGCGACGAAGATGGTGGGTTTTGGGGTTGGAACTGGGAATTCAAAAAGAAACCATATATTAATGCCAAAAGTAGTGCATCTGAATCTGTTAGTGGTGGCGGTGGTTTCTGTTTTCCTTTGAAGCAAGCAGCCACCGCTGGTTCGCTCGCTCTTATCGTAGAAATTGCAAAAATATGCTGATTCAGTGACAACGATGACTACACTGTCAGTAATTTGATTCACTGTAATCTGAAAACTTTCTGTTGTATCTTTTCTTGTTACTGTTTGTTAATCGATAATTTCAATGTTGAATGGTGGTATTTATACTTCATTTTTTTATTGCTACACAGATGTTTTCCTTCCATCGTGCTTTGGCTTTCTTGGGGATTGGTCGCCTGTTTTCATTCCCTTATTTTCACGGTTATTTCGCCCAGGTCACCTCGTTTACTATAATTATTTTCGTGGCGTATTAAAGGCTATCTTAGCCCCCCCCCCCCCTTTCTTTCATTTAATTGTCTATTTTGTCATCTTATGGCTTTTTTTCTCCCCTTTATGTTGTGTCTTCTTGATTTCTTTCTTCCTTAATCCATATAAATAGCCTTTGTGTCACTACAAGAAATTCGTTATATTGTGATAAAAAAATTTAGTGATAAAATAAATTTTGTCATAATACAGTAACAAGAAATGCGGAATCTGGGAAAGAAAGTTGGAAAAGGAGATACATGGAATTTATGTTCGAAATGCATAACTGTGGCAGAACCATCCATGGGACATCATGAGGTGACCACAATACTTCGAAGATAGTTGATAGCATTCACGATTTGGAAATTAATTGGGCTAATCATTACTACATGGGTGCATACTGATGTGCATTGATTCATATTTTAATATAATCATTTATCCTTCATTTACTTGTTCGTAGTGTTTACTATGGTTTGATTGAATAATTTATGGTATGTTTTTGTAGCAGATTTGTAAATTTTGTTGGTATTTTATCTTCAGGTTTTGGGGTCAGGTTGGGTTGGATTATTAAGGAAGTATGCGTAGAGCCAACACATATGTGGTGACCAAGGACTCATTCAAATCTCCCTTTTCATGTAAGTGCAAGTTTGATAGTTTTAAAATTATTGTGGTGTCAATTCAATTAATTAACTATTGATAATTATTGAAATTGAAACTCTGTTTCGATATTGGCATATGATGAAAGTTATAGTCAATATCTAATTCGAATTGTAATTTTTGTAGGTATTTCTGTAAATGCAGTGTTGGGTCCAGCAGTAGCTCAAGAGGAGGGGGGGGGTGAATTAAGACTTTAAAACTTTTTTGCTAAAATATCATAAGCTATTAGCTTAAGCAGATAGAGTTTTAGTCAGGTCAAGCTAATGAAATATGAGAGATTTAATAGCTTCGAGAGATCAACTAAAGAGCTATAGAATTAGCTTAAATTGATAAGTTCAGGCAAAGGCAAGCTAATCAAATATTAAAGATTTGATAGCTGTATAAGATCAACTGATAAACTATGAGGTTAGCTCAACCTAATTTGTATAGCTTCTTGTTTAAGCTAGACAAGTATAGAAGAACTTGTTAGCTTTAAAACAAGATCAGAAGATAAACCTGTTTTTGCAAGAGTTAAAACACAGAGATTTGAAAATAGATTTAGTTTGAAAAACTCTTTCAAAACTAATCAATCAGTAAACTAAGTAGTGTAAAGAGCTAAAGCGAAAAGCATAAAAGATCAAGCCAGATTTTTATAGTGGTTCGGCAACCCTGCCTACATCCACTCCTTAAGGATATCCATCCTTAAGATTTCCACTCTTCAGTCTCTATTACGGGCTAGAGACAAAGACTTAAGAATACAACCCTAATTCTACCCAGAAGCTAGTATGTAACTTACAAGCTGATTTCTTTAGCTTCAACAAACTATTTCCCTTTGAGAATGAAGATTTAGTTCTACCCAGAAGCTAATCTAATCCTCACAAGTGTTTATAAATATTTGGTTGTAATAACTCTCACTCAAAACTACCCCTCGTTTCTTTGAGATGGAAAACCAACTTATGAAGCACAATGATGGTGGTGATGATTTTCTCTCTTGATGCTCCCACACTTGATAAATGGTTGATGGAGAGGTATATATAAGCTCCAAGAATCTTCTAGAATTAGGGATGAGTCATGTGTCTTGATTCTTATCCATAAATGCAAGGTGTGCAAGATGCCAAATAGAGGAGCCTATAAATGCTGAGCTGGCCTAATTAGCTTTAGGACAATTTGGTTGGTAGTAGCCTGACAATAGTACACTGCTGCTCTTGTTTGTTTGTGTGCCAGCCTGACAGAAGTACGGATCCAGCCTGTGTGCAGAAGCTGAGCTGGAAATCCTCAAGCTAATTCCAAAAATGCCCTCCAACTATTTACTTGTATTTCAAGATAGAATAATCATGAACCTTCTAGAACATGGGCCTTACAACACCTGGATAAACAAAATTAGCGAGCTTTAGTTATCATCAAATAAAGGCCTTTAGCCAACATGCAGTGACCATCATTAGAATCCAATGTGAAGTATGCTACAAACATTTGCTGAGCTATGAGTTAGTACCACAACAATAAAGATATTTTATACACTGTAATAGAAAATTTTGTATTCCTGTTTAAGTAATCCATTTGTCTTATGTATTGATTTATCTTTAATGTTACTTGTACTGTATTTTTCATCAAATATTAATGTTATGTGGATAGTTAAAGAGTGTTATTATGTTTTTATATATTGTTGTATTTGTTTCTCTATGTTATCATTTTTTTTCAAGTAAAAAATATATTTGTATTTAATTTTATATGATTCAATTTTAATTCTAATAGAATTTCATTAAATATTGTTCGCGTGGAAATATTTCCAAACTCGAATCTTTGAATTTATAGATGGGTACTGTGTGGATCGATGCTTTAACCGGTTCGGTCCAAAAAGTTGAACAGGGTTTGATTTATCTATATTAAAACATAATCTGGAGGTTAAGAAATCCAGGCGAGATTATTGTTTGAACTACTCCTACTCCTAAATTAACCAACCGCGGAGGTTGGGGATAGAAAAGTACAGGGCTTAGTTTGTTTTTGATTGATGATTTGAGTTTTTTTAATACAAACCTAAAACTAGCTATTTATAGGGGACAAACCCTAAAATAGAAAACCTAGTCTAATGAGATACAATCTCTTATTTAGATAAATACTAAACTAAATAATTAAGATAATGACTAAAAATAAGATAATGATTAAAAAAGATAACTATTAAGCTAAAATAAAAATAAAAGGATAATTGATGGCTTTTGGCCCAAAAACCCGAATTAGCCCATATGAGCTTTTTTTGGACCAGTGTAAACAATGTCCCCTACGTCTTTTTATCTGGATGGCCAAGAAGGTGAAGAGACGTATTTTTATCACATGTCTTGAACTATATCGGCGATTAATTTCATAATCATTCCATTTTTATTTCTCATAAATAATCGGTCAAAGTAGACCGAATAATAATGCGGACATGGGACGAGAAACTGAGTTTCCACCTTATTTTTGTTGAGTCGTGAAAGTAAATAAAAATTGGCCGATCAAAGTCCAAAATTTACCACATCTGCTTAATCGGCCATGATTACTTAAGCAAAATTCTGGTCCCTAATCGGTCTAATCAAAGTTGCTTAGCTCGTCCATAATTTTCCACTAATAGCATGATGGAGTTGGTCTTATCAAAGTGGCTTAACTCATACATGACTTTCCACTTTTAATTATGATGGGCGATCACTTTTTTATTCTCAATAAAAGCCAACTTTTGTAATTTTTACATAGCAAACAATCATGCAAGTTTGACTCCCCTCCCAAAGCTTTTATATAATCGGCATATTTATGTATGCAATCTCCTAATGGAGTCCCCATGACATGCTAGTCTTTCATCAGTCCACTATTACCGATTAAATCCAGAGAGAGTACATAGCAAACTAATTATAAAATCGGCCAAGTCAACATTTTTATAGCCAAAGCATTAAAAATATCTTCCACTGATTCATGCTTTTTAATTGGCCATTATGTTAATTAGCCGATACAATCCTCGTCCAAATAAACTAATTTAATCGGCGACTTTACAGTTTAATCGCTTATGACATAACCTTATCTCCATTAAGACAAAAGCTATGTACATAAAAACTGTTCCATTTTGATCGCCCATTCAAATTTCATTGCCACCAAACAAGACAAATGCCCTTTTTAATCATTTAATTCATTGAAGACTCATTATTAATATTCTCTATTACCATTTGACCGGCTTTGCTCCCAGTGCCTTGACTCGTCCAATAATCTCGGTCGGTTTACTAAGTATTGGTCTAGAGATTTGGCCATACCCTCTCAATATCTTGAATCGCCCTCACAAATGCTCAACAACTACCCTCTGTTGGTGACAATGATACTCTCCCTCTAGTACCTATTATACTCGCCCTCTAAAGGTTGAAGAACTCCTTTATTGAAATGCCCAATCACCTCGCCATACAAAGTAATCACCCACTGGATCCCCAAATTTCAAAAAATTAATTTAAAAGGACTCGCCAAAGTGAATGACAATTGGCTATTCCCCCCGACATTTTGAATTGTTTTGCACGCCGAACTTGTTTGGATGTTGCCCTCATTTAGCCGATACCCCTTGGACTCCGAGTCTATTTGGTGTATGGGGCAACTCGGCTCTTCTATTGGAAATCTCGGCGATATGTTATCCTAACATGACTTTCGTCATGCCCCCAGCATCTTGACCCCCCTAAAGGCATATGGATCACCTGACAATGTGCAACCCACTTCGCCAAAAGGTATATGGATCACCTGTGTACTAAACACCTAAGAACTTGTTACTCACCTGTTGGTACCTATTATACTCGCCCCTCTATTGACTTCCTTTTGAATGATCGTCGACGTCATCAACTTGAAAGGACCCATCAAGGTGGATGGTGACTGATCGTGCCCTCAACATTTAGATTCCCCCAACGCCGAATAATTAGTATAGTACTCAACATCTAAGGAATTGAAGGCCAAGGACTCGGCACCTGGAGACTTGGGGATTGAGAACTTGGTACTCTCCCTCTTGTACTTATTATACTCGCCCCTCTACGAAGAATCGGTATAAGGGCGAATCCAAATATTCACTAACCAATTTTGGATGTCAAACTTGTTGGGTTTTTTCCTAGCCGATACCCTATAGACTATTGAGTCCATTCGATGTTTGAGGCAACTCGGCCCTTGTATTGGCATCCTTGATGATACGTTACCATGACAAGACTTTCACTAATGATTGAGATACTGGTATTCGCCTTTATCTCCATTTGAATGATTGTGTATTCACCCATCATTATTTTGGTGGTCTCACCCACTTGATTCATCGCCCATCAAGTACCCGCTGATGTTTTAGGCTATCTCATCACACTTATGAAATCGGCGCGTGACTTTGAGGGGCGAGTGGGATGTAGGTCGCGGACATAGTCATTTGTCTCCTCCTCATGTACTTGGTTTGGATGCTTGACTACGAGGTCGACGGTCTTTATCCCAGCGGGGGGTGCGTCCCCAAGCGGCTGTAACTCGACAGTCATTGTTCTAGCGGGGGGTGCATAGGTTCCCAAGCAGCTGTAACCCTGACTTGTCACCCTTTGTCATGATCGCCTCCAAGCCTGAGTTTGAATCGTCCAATGATGTGCAACCTTCTTCAGATTAGACCTTCTAGTACCCAACATACTCATCCCTTATATGAAGACTCGGCATATGGGTGATTCAAAATACTCATTGACCCATTTTGGATGCCGAACCTGTTGGGTTGATGCCCTTGTTTGGCCGATACCCCCTCGAACACCAAATCTATTCGATGTTTGGGGCAACTCGGCCACTCTATTGGCAGTCTCGACGATACATCGCCCTGACAAGACTTTCACCAATGATTTTATGAACACTTGTTAAGGTATCAAGATCCGCCTTTATCTCCCTTTGAATGATCGTGTGACCATTCATCATTGTTTTGATGGCCTCACTCATCTGATTAATCGCCCATCAAGTACCCGCCGATTTTTTGGGCTATCTCATCACTTATGAAATTTGCACGTGACCTTGAGGGGCGAGTGGGAGGTAGGTCGCGGACATAATCATTTGTCTCCTCCTCATGTACTTGGTTCGGATACTTGACTACGAGGTTGACGGTCTTTGTCCTAGCGGGGGGTGCGTATGTCCCCATGCGGCTGTAACTCGACGGTCATTGTTCTAGCGGGGGGTGCGTAGGTCCCCAGGCAGCTGGAACCCTGACTTGTCACCCTCTGTCATGATCGCCTCCAAGCCTGAGTTTGAATCGCCCGACGATGTGCGACCTACTTCGGATTGATCTCGCTATGTTAACAAGTGCACCTGTAACTTTCCTTCGTTGTTCCGGTTTTTGTGCTCACCATAAACGCATCCCCAGTGGAGTCGCCAAAAGATGTTTGCGTGGAAATATTTCCAAACTCAAATCTTTGAATTTATAGATGGGTACTGTGTGGATCGATGCTTTAACCGGTTCGGTCCAAAAAGTTGAACAGGGTTTGATTTATCTAAATTAAAACATAATCAGGAGGTTAAGAAACCCAGGCGAGATTATTGTTTGAACTAATTCTACTCCTAAATTAACCAACCGCGGAGGTTGGGAATAGAAAAGCACAGGGCTTTGAAGTTTGTTTTTGATTGATAATTTGAGTTTTTTAATACAAACCTAAAACTAGCTATTTATAGGGGGACAAACCCTAAAGTAGAAAACCTAATCTAATGAGATACAATCTCTTATTTAGATAAATACTAAGCTAAATAATTAAGATAATGACTAAAAATAAGATAATGATTAAAAAAAATAACTATTAAGCTAAAATAAAAATAAAAGGATAATTGATGGCTTTTGGGCTCAAAAACCCGAATTAACTCATATGAGCTCTTTTTGGACCAGTGTAAACAAATATTAATATATTATTTACCAGAAAAATAATGACAAAAGTAAGTTTATCAAAATAAAAGTTAATGGTTAAAATTGTGACAAAAAACTGTCAAGTGATGAAATTTTATCACTAAAAACATAGTATTTATTATGAAAAATTAATATTAATGTGATAAAAATTAATTAATTATGATATAATTAATTGTCACAATAGATATTTAATATGATAAATAACTTTTATCACAATAACAAATTTGTGATGACAAACAATTATTTTGTCATAATAACGTAATTGAGACAGGGTTGTTTTGACGAACACAGTGACATACATAATTTGCCACAATATGTCATTTGTGATAAAATTTGATTCTAACGTGATGAATTTCTTCATCACAATAAGTCAATTTTCTTGTAGTGTGTGTCTTTGTTTTTCTTTTTCACAACTCTCGGCTATTTTTCTTGCTTCTTCTCTGTTTTCTCCCCTTTTGTACTTTCCCTTTTTTATTTTTTAAAATGGCCAAGAATATCTTTGATGCGATGGACGACGGTTTGCTCAATGATGATAAAATTGTTATTCTGTTTTTTCCGCTGGAGGAGTGCCATTCTACGCCCTTCTACTTCCTTTAACATATATATGTGCAGCTTCTTATAGGTCGCATGTGTTCCGCGTAACTTCAATTCTCAAATCTTGAATGACTAATGTCTAAGCCCCATTAAGGTGAAAAAGAGGTTTATAATGTTTTATATTAATTTTTTTTTCGATCAAATATATTGAGGTCATTGGATTTTAATTTTAAAATATACCGAACTCGAATTTATTTTTCTAAAATTTTTGAAGTTTGATATTTATATTAAATTAAGTATTTACATATTTAATTTAAATAACGTGACCAATTAAATTGAAATATTTAGAGAATATTTTTTAGTAGAATGCTGAAAACCAGAAATCAGGATTGCATATGAGCATTTCAACTAGATTGACACCCTCTTAGCAAAAGAATTACGTTTCTGGAAATAAGAAAAAAATAATTGTAATAACCTAAATTTTTGAGGTATTACGTGTAGTGCCACGAGGCATAATTGTAAAGATTAAGAACGAGAATATTGGAGTAGGATTGGATAATAAGGACTTAGACCGAAGCGGGTCTATTGGAATTATTCTAAAATAATAATATAAATGGAAAATTATTATGCGATAAATTGGATTTAATCAAGACAAAAAGGGCGAATAAAATAAAATAAGTTGGAAAGCCAGAGCTAATAATATTTGCGTCAAGGTCCGTGAAATATTATAAATAAATGATCGTCAAAGTTTCGTAAGTATACGAAATCGTTTTAGAAGAAAGTTTGACGATTAGTTAAGAATAAGGGTTAAAGTACACATTAGCCACTTTAAAGGCTAAAGTTGACTTTTAACCATAAACTTCCGGAGTAAGTTGTGTTTTACTCTATTTTCTCAAGATAAAAAAATAATATCGATAAAGTGGTTATCGATAATCATTAAAATGAAATATTGGACGAAAAAGTGAGAAAAAATACAAGTTAGCTCAAAATGGAAAATTGAGAATATAAAATAATGAGGTAGAGAAATAATATTATTTATTTGGATATAAATAATACAAAATTTATCGAGTTTGAACGATTAAGCGATCGATGGACTAAATTGGACGAAAGAAACGTTATAAAGTGAATGTTGAGGAGGTGGCAAAGTGAGGGACTAAATGAGACCTTTGCCATAAATATATATACCCATTTCTTTTAGAGGTGGCCATGGGCCGGGTCAGCCCGTGAACCGGCCCGGAACCGGCCCGGTCAAACCCGGACCGGAACCGGTCAAACCCGGAATCAGACTAAAACCGGCCCGGAACCGTACAAAGGGCGGTTTCGGGCCGGTTCCAGATTTGTTGAACCGTGACCCGGCGGTTCCGGGTCGGAACCGGCGGTTCAAGGGTCGAACCCGTTAATAAAAAATATATATTATATATTTAAAATATATATTATATATTTAAAATATATATTATATATTTAAAATATATATTATATTTTTAAAATATATATTATATCTTTAAAATATATATTATATCTTTATTATATAATATATTTACTTTTTGCAATAAAATATATGTTATATTTATTTTAGTAAAAGTTTTGGTTAATATTTTAACTTTTTTTAAAAAAAAATTATTTTCTTGTAATACTATCTCCGTGAGTTATTTTATTGTTAAATTACATTTTTTAGTAATTAAATTTTAATTTTATTTTTAATTTTTTTTCTAAACCGTCTTAACCCGGAACCGGAACCGGAACCGTCCGGTTCCGAACCGTCATAGAACCGTCTCTTAGGCGGTTCCGGGCCGGTTCCACTTTTTCTTGAACCGTTCGGAACCGCCGGGTTATGAACCGTGGCCACCTCTAATTTTCTTTTGATTTAAGATTAGAATCAACACATTTTTAACTCTCAAATTCGTTCTCCCTTTTCCTTTGGTGATTAACATATGCAAAAATTTCAATCCTCCATAACTTTCTCGTTTCTCTACGGAATTGGACGATTCTTGCGGCCACGGAACGAGGAGAAGGAGAGCTACTGATCTAGCCCTATTATTCAAGGTAAAAATCACAACTTGAGGTTAGGGTTTCTGAGTTCTATTTCGGTTTTAGAGCTAAATAAAGGTTTTGGTATAATTGATGTTTATAGGAGTTTATTATAAGCTTCCATGGGAGAATTTTGATGGTGATTTTGGAGCATGAAGGCTTCGGCATGAGGATATCATTCAAGGTGAGGAATTTCTGAAATTTGTGAGGTTTTGATTGATAAATTAGATGATGAAAATGGCATGTAAATTTGGCATTCAAATGAAGCCTATGTGTTTGATGAATTAACAATGATAGATCATGGAATTGTGTTGATAGTTTATTAGAATTTTGAATGAAAAAGGATAAGGAGTTTTGGCCATGAAGATGAAATGATGATAAGTGATTGAACTTGGATTTATATGCTTTGATTGAGAGTGTTTAGAGCTGAATATAATTTGGTTGTGGGTTGATAAATGTTTGGTAAAATTTTCATTGAAAATGAAATGATGATTTAGTATAGGTAAACAATTCATGTTCATATGAGTTTGGACTATGATTCTGCCTTGAGTTGTGATTGACATCGATGGTGTAGAGGCTGAGTTAGGTTGTTGTAAGAATATGATGTTGATAGATTAGTCTTGATGCATAAGAACTTCCATTCCATTCGAATGCATGAACAATAATTGACGATTGGCAGAATATCATACTGCAGAACAGCTATATTTCGAGAGCAATATCTTGAGTTATATAATTCCAAATCAAGTTCCGTTTGTTGGTACGGAAACTTTGAGATGTTAACTACAATTGTCTAACTTTAAGTTTTCTCTAATTCTGCCTCTAAGGTGATCAAATTGAGCAGAACATTTTATTGCTCAGAGCAGGTCTGCAGTTTTATGACAGCCCTATGTAAAAACCTTATGGGCTAGATTCCGACACCTTCGGGTGCGAATTTCATTCCGAGACCTCAATGAAAGTTGTAGGCGACATTCCGAACTTTAAGAATGTCAATTTTTTTTTGGGTTCGAACTATTTTTATATAAGAGTTTTGTTAGCCGAAGTAGACTAGAAAAATAGCTTTTTGATAAATTAGTTATACTTAGAAGTTTTATTAATTCGTAGTGTTATCGAATTTGCGTAGACTCAAAGATGCGACTATCGATAAGGCTCGAGGCGAACGGATCAAAATATCGTCAAGCTTATTTTAAGAATTTAGATAGCAAGTGGTGAGTACACTTTAAATTACTCGTCAATATTCATAAAGCCGCGTATTTTCATACGAAAGGCTATATGAATATTTATATATTTGAAATGTATGATATAAAATGTATTATGTATGTATGTTTTGAAAACGATTGCTTATGAATTATGTTGTTTTAAATAATAACATGGTTATATGAAAAGATCACAAATGTTAAAGTACCGGGGAAGAGTAAAACAATATAATATGAAGTCAAATATCAAATAATATACAAGAAAAGTATTAGTTCATTCCTATATGTACTATTATTCATATACTTATAAAGAAACATAGTACGTTTCTATACGTACTTTTAATTATAATCAATACCCTATTGTGCGTGTGTTATAAATGTATGCTCTTAGATTGTATTGTGCATGTCATGGTCCATAAAGGATCAAGAAAACCCAACATAAATCATCAAAATGATAAATACATGAGATAAGAAAAGTGTACTCTGACATATTCAATAATAAGAACTGAGATACAAGGTGGAACTCGGTAGAATTATCATGGGACCTGTATCTCATCCATTCTCGATGATAGTCCTCGGAACTCATACAAAATAAAAAGTAAGTGCGATACATCGAGAATCAATACGAAACAAGATCGAGATATAATGTGAACAAACACTCCTATTAAATGTCAATAGGAATTATATGAATCGACAGTTAAGTTCAAAAGACTTGCAGGGTGCAGAGTCCGAATGCAGACACGAAGGTAACTCGGTTGAACTATCTCGGGACCTGTGTCTGGTGAGTAACTCGGTTGAACTATCTCGGGACTCACAACTTGGGATTAAGTAGTGGCATGAGTAGCTCGGTCGAACTATCTCGGGACTGTGCCACATGGTTGAAGGTAACTCGGTTGAACTATCTCGGGACCCAACCATAAGGATCAAGTCACAAGAGACTTGCCAATGATTTAATTCGATTTAGAATCATGATGATATAACCTAAGATTTAAGAATTCGATCGAAAACTATTGCAACAAAACGATAAAGAAAAATATCAACACCATAATAAGAAATCAATGACGTCAAATACGTATAAACTATAAGTTTATGAAATAAACAAAGAGTTATAAAGGAAAGTAAAGAGGGTATGCAATATGATTTCAAAAGAGTATGTTCTATATATAAAATGGGTTTTCAACGGATTTTAATCCTTTATGTGATATTGCGTGTAATTTGGTGAACTCACTCAGTTTTATATTGACCCCGTTGCTCCTCCCATTTTTCAGGGATAGCATGATATGATTTAGAAAGTCAAGCTTCCGAAGTTTTAATTCTCGGAAGTCACTTGCACAAGAAGTGAAAGAAGGTTTTCATTCTAGCAGTCCGCAGTAGTCTAAATATTTTTGTCTATGTATTTGTATAACGCATTTTGACTCTGATGTTTTTGTAAAATAGGGTCACATGTATTTTTATATATGAAATATGATTTGATTTACGAAAAATTTACACAGGCTTTTAGGCTTTCTATGGGTTTCGGAGCTAACACTCCCATTCCCTAGCGCCGGTCGCGACTCATAAATTTTGGTCGTGACAATAATATAAATAGAAAAATGAATACATATGTTTGAAAAAATAAAAAGGAAGCATCTAATAAAAACTGATAAGAAAAACGATATGAAGTCCTCCTATGAAATTTATTAGAGATTATCTTATTACAAAATGTTGGGTCTGAATCCCACAAAAAAAAAAGAATTCGTAGAGACTCTATGCTTAGCTAAGCTATCAGCAGCAATATTTCCTTTTATGAAGATACGGGAAACTTGAAAATTCATTTAAAAAATAAACTGAAGACATTTCAACCATTATCTTTTTAACCAACCAAGACACAACCTTTGATTTGGAATTAAACAATTGAACCACATAAGAGGAAACACATTTTGGCCAAAGATGACGCCGACCTTTGTGCCAAGCTATTTCAATTGATTTCATCATCGCCATAAATTCATCCATATAAGCAAAAGAGACCTTAATACTGAAAGAAAAATATCCTCTTCAAAACCCCCTTTAACTTCTAAATATTACCACTACGGCTCCCGCAATCCAAAAGTGGAACGTTTAGTATTGAGTTTTATCCAACCCTCGGAGGAAGATTCCAATAAATTGGAATCAATCTAGGAGCTCTTCTCTTATTGCCTTTAATTTAAAAACTAGATAGAACGCAAATTATTCAATGAATTGTATATATTACATATGAGAAAGAAGCTTGTCTCTTTAATCCTTTTCCGAATCAATCGAAGTATCACGTGACTATTTGGAAATTCATCCTCAAATATAAAAGAATTACGTATTTTCCAAATCACCCAAATGCTGCTTATAATTGCAGTATTCCAGAACAATTTCACCTGAGAATTAAATCATAAAGTCGTAGCATCAACTACCAAGTCAACCGCTGAACCAATACCGAAGAGATGAAAAACAACTTGCCAAATTTGAGTAGCAAAGTTACATCTCAAAAACTAGTGGTTGGACGTTTTTTCCACTGCATCATGTTATCGACAAAGAGAAGGGAAATTTAACCCCTTTTTTCATGTTATCACCAGTTGGTAATAATCTGTCAAGTATAGCTCTTTAGAAGGTAGGAGATCTTAAAGGAGGCAAAAAAATCCTTCCAAATAAAAGATGTCAAAGGACTTCTCGCCGAGGATTTCTAAGCAGCTCATACATTTGTTTGACAGAGTAAATTATGTCTGTTGCCGGTTTTTAAATACAAATATCTTGATCATTACAACAAGGGGAAATTTGAGAAATATTATCCTAAACCTCCGCATTGGATATGAAATTAATGTACCAATTACTATTAATGAAATAGGAAGACACAAAATCAATAAGCAAATATTGGTCATTTTTTGGCATAGAGAGTTGATCTGCCATATTCGGAGAAATCCAATTACTTGTCCATAAATTAATCTTTCAATTAGCACCAATTAACCATAAGATGAAAACTTGCAAATTAATGTAAACATTCTTGATGGGACCCTAAATTGAAGATTGAGTATAATAATCTTTAAAAATTCTTAAGGGATGAAAAACTTATTACAAACAATGTACAAAGGGTATTTGTTATAAGAAATAATATTCTAAGCAAGATTACTTAACATTGAATCGTTGAGCAAAGCAAGATCTTTGAGACCAAGACCTCTGTATTTCAAGGGAAGATAGGTCCTTTGCTAGGAAACAATCACTAATTTTTTATTTTAAATTGAATATGTCCAAAGAATATTCCTCATACATCTTTCCATGTGACGAATTAAAGATTGAAGCCATCTATAAACCGCAAAACAGTGCAACAACGAGTTCGTAATGATGAATTGAATTAAAGAAAGTCGACGAGCCATAAATATAACATTACCTTTCCATTTTGAATTATCACAAACTTTATCTGCAATCAGTTTCAACCACTTGTTTTAGAGCACCAGAAAATAAAGGAATACTTAAATAATGAAAAGGAAAACCTACCTCTGCGCATGCCTGAAATGAGTCGCATATTGATATTTCTTTTTAGAGAAACCGATTTGCCGTATATTATCTCTGATTTTGTCCAGTTGACTCACCATCCCTATAGCTGACCATAAGTTTGAAAATCTTATTGATAGCCCCAATGTTTTTCAGAAAAGCTTTGCCATAAAGAAGCACATTATTTGCATAGAGAAAACAAGTTGAATATGTAGCATTCCTTGTTATCGATCTTGGGGTTAATTTATCAAGCTAAGAATTCAAAATAAGTAACCGGCTCAGAAAATCTTCAACAATATAAAAAAGAAGAGAGGACAACAGATCTCCTTGGTGAACACTTCTAAAACTTGAGAAATAATCGTGTATATTCCCATTAATCAAAATAGAGATCATGCATGAAGAAAAGAAGTATATGATCCTATTTCTGAATTACAAAGAAAAGTCAAAGGCTTCCACAAGAAAAAAATTCAAATTTATGATGTCAAAAGCCTTACGAATATTGATTTTCATTCAATCTGTCTTAAGAAGCATGCATGTGTTTTGGGCAGCAGTGATAATTCTCCCTAAAGGTGTTACTAGTAGTATTGATAGATTGTGCAGGAATTTCCTTTGGTCTGGTAAAGCTGAGCATCAGAACTCTAACCATGTGGCTTGGAGTGAAGTCTGCAAAGCTAAAGATGAAGGTGGCCTGGGCATAAAAGACATTGCTATATGGAATAAAGCTGCAGTGGCGAAGCATGTCTGGAATTTAATCACTGAAAAGCCTTCTATTTGGGCTAGCTGGGTGAATCAAAATAAGCTGAATAAGCTTAGTTATTGGGGAGTTACTAAAAATTGTGATAAAAGTTGGATTTGGGGAGGTATGCTGAAGATTAGAAAGGATATTAAAAGTATGTTCTGCTATCAGTTAGGGAATGGTGAAAACTTCTACTTCTGGTCTGATCCTTGGATTAAGGGAAAGTCCATCCAAGACAGTTTTCCTAACATTAGTATTGAGGATGCTGGAATTAAGAAGAGCTGTAAAGTTAAAGATGTTTGGAGGAACAATCAGTGGTGCTTGCCAGATCCAATTGATGAAACTACTTTAAGAGCTTGGGAGGTTATCAAAAAAGAGATGAATATTGGTAATCTGCAAGATAAAGTTAAGTGGAATTGTAATAGCTCAGCAAATTTCAGTATCTCCTCTGCCTGGAATTTTTTGTGTCCTGTGTATCCTAAAGTGAGTTGGTCTAAATTGGTTTGGAGTAGGAAAAGCATTCCTAGGTTTAACATGATTTTGTGGCTTGCTCTCAGGAAAAGGCTTAATACTAAAGATAAGTTGAAGAGGTGGGGTACTGTGGACAATGATAAATGTGAAGTTTGTAATATGGATTCTGAAACTTTAGAGCATTGTCTGTTTGATTGTATGGAAGTGCAAAAGGTTTGGAGGTGCATTCAAGGAGTTTGTCGCATTCCTAACAGCATCAAAACCTGGCAGAGACTTATTAGTTGGATGTGCAGGAAAGCTGGAGGGAAATCTAAGCTTGCTGGGTTGAGAAGACTCAGTTTTGCTGCTACTGTGTATTATGTGTGGATTGCCAGGAACAATCTGATTTTCAACAAAGTCAAAGTGGATAAGCTGCAGATTTTAAAGCTCATTAAAAATGCCATTCTTGTCAAGATGGAAGAAAGGGACATAGCTGATTGGGACCTTTATTTATAGCTGTTGCTTTGTTTGTTTTAATGTTTTTGTGATGTTCCTTGTTGGTTGCTGCTGCTCCTGTTAGCAGCAATCTTTTGTTGTTCTTCTTTTTGCTAGTTTGAGCAATAAAGCCCTTTTTTGGTGTGTTTACCAAAAAAAAATATTGATTTTCATTATCATATTCCCACCGTAACAACCCTTGTCTAATTAGAGGCACCTACAATACAATAACAAATACTTTTATTATTGATAAAACTAAATTGCTGAATTGAAATTATTTTAGAAGCAATAAAAGCTAAACGATCCGATATAATCTTTGTGATAATTTTGAAACAAAAATTGCATAAAATAATAGGGCGGTACTGTTCAATTGTAATAGCATCAGATTGTTAGTGATCTGCACTAGGTCAATCATATTTGACCATGTATTGACTTTATCTTTTTGTTATTAATTGATTGGCACTTTTATTATTATTTTATATTATGATTAAAATACTTGAATGGTTAATTCTTTCTAAGATCATCAAGTATGTGACTTGATAGTAGAACCCTTAGATTTAATAAAGATTTATATTCCATCTATCCCTACTTAATAGAACATTGAGACTAGTATGATGTTGACTGATAATTATGTTTTACTAATCATGTATATGAGATATTAAGTCAAATCATAAGTGCTATTTGGGAAATAAGGCACTGAATGACCCATTTTGAGAATACTACATAGATAATGGTTATAAGTAATTCTCATTACAGTTCTATTAGTATAATTCTTTGACCTCGAAATCACCATGAATTTCTACATAGCTACTTCACATTTTTGATACAGTCTTACATTATCTTTAAAAGGATAATGGAATAGATTGTCATTGGATATGAAAGTAACTATGTGAGAAATGTGAGTGACTGAGAAGAAATTTGTCCCTCATTTATATGAGTAAGATATCTATGGGCCCCTTGAAAAAGATAGACTGAAGGAAATACATAGCCATGCTAAATGAATCAATAGAGAGTTATCATTTTCAGTTTACTTGAAATCAGGAAACTAACGATTGAATATTATAAGGATTACATTACTATGCCTATATTCAATCAGGATATCGTGAGACAAAAGGATTAAATTGTAAATGGTTAAATTGGATAATCGATATTCATATAACTTGGGTAGTCATAATGTCTTGGTATAGGCCGCTTATGACTTGTGGGTCGAAATAGGAATTTCGGGCCTACTGCCAACATTATATGAACTTACATGGCCGCACACTAAGAACAGGCCCAAAACATGTATGGGTTTTATAAGCCTGAGAAAATAATGTGATAAATAAATATACAAGATGTATTTCAAATATATAGTTATAGAGTTGAATTAGTAGTTAATTCGTTTTAAGATAAAGAGTAGTCTTAATTATAACTATATAATATATAACTAGATTTAATCATTAGTTATTGTTTAAATATAAATATTATTTTTTAAATACAAATAACTATTAATTAAGTGAATTTCGAAATTAGAGATAATGTTTATGTTTAAGGTATTATCTTTTGAAGATAATTAATTAAGTATATCTATCATTAAGAGTTTTGATAAATATCAACTTATAATATATAGTGTTACAATAAGATTGAAATACAGATATTTGACTCAGACCCTAGAATTGTTGTATGCCTATAAATACACACTTAGGAATAGGGTTGAAAGATACGAAATTCTTAAATCACTAAATTCGTAATTGCTTGGTGAAGCAATAGTGCTAGCACACAAGCACTCGTTTTGGTAAAGGTCTGTTCGTGTGGATACTCGTAGAGGACGCGTTCTTTTGGAGGAGTTTCTGATCTGAGGCAAGGTATCACCAAAGTGAACCACCTCTCTTCCTTATTACATTGCCAATTGAATTCGACATTCAAGTAAGTTTTAATTATGAAATTAGTTTATCTATTCAAATTACATGTATCTTGTTTTGGATTTTTGATAAAAAAAATTTGAATTTCCAATGCGTTATGAACCTAGAAAACCCAACACAGAGACCTTAGGAATAAAAATCACAGTGATGAAGTTCATACTTAAGGTGATAATCCCATTTTTGAAAAACTATTCAACTACATCCCCGTGTACTACATGAACTGCTTTAAGATCCCCAAAGGTCTAATCTCTGATTTGGAGTCGTTATGCAACAGATTCTGGTGGGAAAGGCAGGAGGCGTGCAGGAAAATTCATTGGGCCATATGGAGGACGTTGTGCATACCTAAATGCTTGGGGGGGTATGGGCTTTAAAGACTTTGAGAGTTTTAACGAAGCCATTCTAGCCAAACATGGCTGGAGAATTATTACAAGACCTGAGTCCGTGTTAACGAGAATCTATAAGGAGAAGTATTTTAAAAATGGCTCTTTTCTTTCGATAGGTTACCCTAGAACGACTTCATATACTTGGAGAAGCATTATATGGGCGAGAGAGATCTGTTGACGAAAACCGCAAGTGTACGGTGTCGCAACGAGTAATACTCGGTAAGACCAAGGTCGAATCCCACAAGGATGAGAGGTTTAAAGTGAATGAATTTGACTTTAAATTTCAATTCGGAAAGCAACAAAAGCAATGGTTTGGTATTTAAGAGCTAAAAGGAGTAAGGTAAAACAACTAATCAACTACGCAAATTCAACTGAAACAACTAATTAATGAAGGTTTTAATCAATAAAAGGAAACATTAAGGGATTGGTAGTCACACCTAGGTTATGCATTCATGGTTGGTTAAATGGAAGTATTTCAAGGGCCGAGTTAAACCTAATGCGCGATTCCCGCTCTCTCGAGCCTTAAAGAACAACAAAACCGCTACCTAATCACCTAATCAATACCGAGCTCACTCTCGTGTTACAAGGCATAATCAAATAATCAACTAGCAATTAATCAATCAACTCTAAGGCCACCTAGGATCAAACCCGCTCTCGCGTTGCTCTACTCTAGGTTCTCAATCCTATTGGTCAAAATAATTAACCACCTCTCGGTGCGTTAATCACACTCTAAACATGATTAGGGTTGCTAATTCTAAACAAGCAATAAGCAACAAGATTAAAACATGCTTAAATAACAATATCAACCAACCAATCATACAAACCCTAGGCTATCATACCAACCCCCTCAACAAGGGGCTTAGCCACTTATGGCTAAGTCCTCAACACAAGTAATGAACACTAAGCTAAGCATTAAAGAGTAGAGAAAAGTTACCTTAATTGAATATGAAGAACAATAAATCATACAGGATAATGAAGATTCAATACTAAATAAACTTTCATTAATAATGAAGATCTTGTTCTTACAATAAGTAAAAGCTCCAACACCACAACAATGGTGGAAAAGATGGAGGCACAAAACCCTAAAACTAATCTACTCCTAATTAAAAGAGACAACTAAAAAGTAGGTGAAATATTATATATGAAGTCTATGCCTAATTTGGAGATAAGGTGCCTTATATAGACAATACAAAGGAGGAAATAAAGACAACCATGTACAAGTTGTGTCTAGCCAAAACAGAAAGTGGTCCCAAGTCTTATTTCTTTCCAATTTGAGCTCCCAGCCACATTTTTCACTATGGCTCGATCGAGCCATTCATTTAAGGGGAAGGGCTCGATCGAGCCCTTCATTTCTCATAAGTTCCCTGCTCATTGTTTGCCTAAGGGCCCGATTGAGCCCTCCCCATAAGTGGGGAGCTCGATTGAGCTATGCTTAATTTCTGCTGCACAATCGCTAACTTCAAACCTTCATAACTCGATATAGAAACGTCCAACTGCGTTGGTTCTTGAACCCATGGAAAGCTAAGGATGTCTACTCCATTTCTTATGAAGAACACAAACTCGTTAGAGGTCTCTAACTATCCGATAATTGTCAATTAGTATAGCGGGGTCAGATTCCCAAATGTGCTTTCGGCATCTTTTTGTTGCAAGACTTTGCCCTTTCTTTGACATGTTGATTCTTCCATCTTTTAGGCTAAAAAGACTCAGTTTTGCTTTATTTCCCTATAACACACACACACACGCAATAAGATATACAAAGCAACCAAAAAGCATGGTGAAATACGTAAAAGTATACGGAAAACAACTACAATACATAGGAGTATTTTACTCCTATCAAGATCTTGACTGAAGGCTTAAGGTGGAGGGTGGGGGATGGGAGAAGCATTAATGCGTACAATGACCTGTGGCTCCGGAGAGAGCGCACTTTTAAAGTCTTCGGCCAACCATGGAATGAGTCTAATATATGCTGGTGTGTGAGCTTCTAACTGACTCAAAGCGATGGAATGTTTAGAAAATTACAACCCTTTTAAAACCTGATGATGTAGAGTCTCTATTGTCTATCCCTCTCCCAGTTTCCCATCAACTGGATCGCTTGATTTGTCATTATGACAAACGAGGCGAGTAGACATTTAGAAATGGGTTCAGATTGGCTTCGGAGAGAAAGCAGGTCACCTCTATGTCAAGATGTGATTCTTATCTCAAGTAGTGGAAAGCCCTGTGGGAGGGGCGGGGGCTGCATATTCCTAGTCATCATTTTCATTTGGAGGAGCTATCTTGAATGGATCCATACGAGGGGCAGTCTAATTCACCGGGGAATGAAGATTGAGAGTTGTCCACTCTCTGGAGTAGATATTAAGCATATGATGCATGTCTTTTGGTTTTGTGAAGGTGCGAGAAAGGTTTGACAAACCTGGAGCATGGCAGACCGTATCAAACCTGAGAGAAATTGGAAAATAAAGGATTTTCTATTTCATGCTTATATATCTCTTTATAAGTCTCATTTCCTTATTTTTTGTGTGCTTTGTGGATGATATGGAACACTATAAACTGTGCTCTCTTTGGTAATCTGAGCAGGCCAGAGGATCAACTTTTGGAATGGGCGCATAATTTTGTGGAAGACTATGAGAAGGCGAGGAAAGGGAAGCTTGCTGAGGGAAGAGGGGAAACAAGCATCAACAATGAGGCTGAAGATGGTCGATGGATACCGCCTAGAAGGGGAGTTTTCCTGATCAATGTTGATGCAGGTTTCAACCTTACAACAGGGTGTTTTAGTATGGGAGCAGTGGTCAGAGATCACTGTGGCACTGTGATAGCGTCGGGACACAAGAGGTATTCCTAGCCAATGTCCGTATGTACAGGTGAAATAATGACGATTAAAGACGGTGTTATTTTGGCACTAGAAGAAGACCTAACTCTCTTTACCATCATTTCTGATTCCAAGGTAGCATTGGGTAACTTCAACAGTTTGTGTGTGCCAAACAATGATGCAGGTCCGTTCGTCCAAGATTGTAGGAACTTGGATGCTTCTCACAGTTGTTTAGGAGTGTTGCATGCAAATAGGAAGGCTAATCAAGTAACTCATTATCTAGTTAGAAGAGCCCTTAGAGAGGTTAATTGTATATGAGATGGAGAAGCTTGTGCCTCCATACATCGTTCAATTTGTGTTGGCTTACATCTCAGCTTAGTTTCTAATACACCCTTATTTTCCTAAAAAAGTATTGAACAACATTGCACACTATTGAACCTATAATATTCCAATACAATTTATAAAAGATTCCCGTGAAAACGTCTGGTCTTGAAGCATTATGAGGATCCAGTTATACACGACATAAATTAGTATTTATAACTAAAATACCTAATTTAATATTATTTTTCCAACGTAATCAGTATCTTTTAAATTAGATGGGTATATAAGCAAAAAAAGAATGCAAAAAATTTTAAAAACCAAATATTAAAACTCGGTAATTTAAAAATAAATAAAAATATAATATTTTTAAAAAATAGTTGAAAAGTTTAATTATTCAGAAAGTATTTGACCCAACTTTTTGAATTTTGATGTGGAGTCTTCACAATGTTTTAGTAATGTATATGCATCTCGCACAAATTTTTCAAATAAAAGAGAAAATATTAATTTTTTTTAGAATAATGAGAAATTCATTAATAGAGAAATAAAGATACAACTTCATCAAATATTGAATAAATCAATACATTCAAGAAGTACAATAATAGAACATCAGTAAAATAACAGAAAATCATATCTAATTTCTTCAATCGCATTGACAGAACTCTTTGAATATGCAACTCGGCGATCCGTCCGCTCCACTCGAAGGTTATTTTAAACCACAAATCGACTCTTTGGTCTTTGAATGAGTCCGATTGAGAGAATATTAAAAATAAGATTTCTACTGATAGCACTTCAGATCTACGCTCCGTAGATAATTCCATCAAGGAAATAGGAACACCCATAAAGGGTAAGAGCCAGAACTCCACAAAGGAAGACAAAACATCCATAAAGGAAGAAATAAAAATATCAACAGATCTCAGATCTGTGATTATTGACGCAAAATAAACTAAATATGATTATTAAACAGAAAACGAGAAGGTAGGGAGGTGATTTTGAATCAAAAAATGGCCAAAATCACCTCCCTCTTGTTGCGGCTAGGGTTTTTGAGAAAATATTAATTAAAATGATGTTTTTGTACAATAATTTTAGTATTAGCTAACTGATCAATGTAGAACTCAAAGATATATGTAGTTTTTTCTTTCTCCTTTTTCCTACGAACGCTAATTAAAAAAATTACATATTTTTCTAACATACGTCGTGGTGATGGCAAAAGAAAATACAAAAAAAACTCGTTACTTTACTGGATTCTTCTCAGATTTCTATGGATCATGATTACTATTATCCTTTTGCTGAAAAACATGTTTTTGTTTTTAGAAATTATATTTCGGGTTCATTTTCTACAAAGGTAATATCCATAACATGTTGAGCCAAATCATCTTCATGTAAAACTTGTTTTATGCTTTATTTAGATCTGTCTTTAACTGCCAAATTTACATGTTTGTGATTTTGTGTTGAATGATTCTAATTTAGTTGAAGCGGATGTTTGTGATTTTGTGGCTTCTTCTATTGATAAAGACTATTGTTTAACTCCAAAAATGTAATGCTCCGTTTATTAATAATCGAGCTAGAAATACCAATTGTAAAAACCTAAAAACATGCAATTGTAGGTTCCTTAAAAAGTTCAAAAAATGACTAAAAGTGCTCTTTGGGTTCTTAAAAGTGTTAAAAAAAGACTTTAAGAGCCATTAAGTTCTAACTTTCTCATAGAATCTTTTCAAAACATGCAATTCAACATAAACTTCTAAGGCTTTGAAAATATTTCATTTTCATACTTATATCCTTAATGTTTTTAGATTTTTATGGACTATAAACGATAATTATGATTCAATCCTTCAAATTTTCAGTTATGCACTGATCTAGTCCTTTATTTTATTTGTTTAAATGTATTAATAGCTCGTCACCACACTTCAATTCCTTATTGTTTCTCATTGTCCGAAAAAAAGTGTCTATGATAACTTAATAGGTTCGAATCAATAAAAAAAAGTACCATTTTCTTACACATTAACGTGAATCCAAGTTAAAAAAATAAAATAAAAATCCTAATCAAAGAATCACTTCCTGTTTATATTAAAGGATATTAATTATGGTAACAAAACAAAGAGTTTATTCCGAACTCATGAATTATAAGGTTGAAAAACAATGTTGAATTAATGAGTTCAAAGAAGAAGTGTTTTTAAAGTGGGGCGTAGAGCTAAATAAATAGAAAGCCAACCATTCTGAGAAGGATGAACTATATCCCAAAAAAATGATAATTCAGGATGCTTGCATATTACATACTTCTTTTCCCCCTTTTCATCTCTCTCACCACATCCATTTTTGCTGCTCAATCCCTTGCAACATGGCACCAACGGATTCTTGTACTCCGTATTTTCTGCAACGAATTATAATTATTTATTTTATTGGTGTTATATATAATATTGTATTGAACATTAAAAAATGTTTCTGTGTAGAGCAAAAAGAATTGGATTAAAGGATCATTCTGGTCGTTGAATTTGTGACTCGGGGACAACTAATCTACTTTCGGGCAGTTTGATCAATTAAGAAGGCTACTCTATATTTTTAGGTCGACTAAGGACAATATTTTCTATTTTCAAGTTAATTAAGGTCAAAACTGTGTCATTCCTATTCCTAAACTTGTGCATATTACGCAATTTTGTTCTTAATTGACTAAAAGTACAGAATATTGTCCTTAATTGACTAAAAGTACAGAATATTGTCCTTAATTGTTTAAAATTGTCGGGACTGAATTATTTAACTCCGAGAGATAAGTTCAGAAACCGGATCGACCCTTTGCTCAAAAGAATTACCTGTGTTGTGTTTGTGTTGATTGATTGCTAGAGAGAATGTGGTATAGAAATCAAGATATACAAATGTATATTTCTTGTTCTCATGGTTCAGTTTCCTCACTGCCTGCTTCAGCAAATGGTTGTGAAATTTTGCAGCCAAGTTGAATTTTTCATTGCAAATCTTGTAAGACGATGGAGCAGTTTGCTGAGGAAAACATCCAGCAGGACCTATGCCTGCTATTGCTATTTTTCGAACTCCCAATTTATGAATTTGTTTTAGATTCTTGGCAATTTGCTTGACAAGTTTTCTTGTGAAGGATTGCATATTCTGTGTTAGAAAATAACAAAAAATTAAACATAAGTTATACACAATGACTATTAATATTAGTAATAATAAAATGACGGATTAAGGGATATTGAGCTGCCCCGTCACTAATTCATCGCAAATTTTTCACAAATCTAAATTAGTTGGGATCTATCTGGAACACTTAA
This sequence comes from Mercurialis annua, assembly GCF_937616625.2. Taxonomy (NCBI): domain Eukaryota; kingdom Viridiplantae; phylum Streptophyta; class Magnoliopsida; order Malpighiales; family Euphorbiaceae; genus Mercurialis; species Mercurialis annua. Next base: position 30,796,629 of record NC_065577.1, on the reverse strand, counting down.
TGTACCTTATACTAAAATAAATAGAATTAATGTTATAAAAATTCACTAACTTTATACGTTTTTTCATTTTAATCACGTTGTTTAAATTTTTTCATTTTCATGCACGAACTATCATTTTTTCTTAAATTCATGCACGGTATTGAGGTGTCACGGCTCCATTGGTGCAATTCACAGAGTGGATGTCATTTTACATCAATGAATGAGTGCCACCTCATCACCTTGCATGAATTTGAGAAAAAGTGTTAGTTCATGCATGAAAATGAGAAAACTTAAACTGCGTGATTAAAATGAGAAAACGTGTAAAGTTCGTAATGTTTTTTGACATTAACCTAAATAAATACAGCTACAAATTTAAAACTTCATTCGTATAATTATCATTCATAGCACAAAAAATTCAGTATAAACTATGCTATACATAATAATTATCTTTCATAGCACAAGAAATTGTATGGTTTTAAGAACTGACCTGAATGGTACCATTTTTCTGAAGAAAAACAGAGTAATCATTGCCAGAGGTAGATACAAGAACAACTGAATTAGCAAGGTCTTGTTTGGTGTAGAATCCATCAAGAAATAGTTGTTTATATTGATTGATTTGTGTTTCCAATTTTGGAAAATTCTTGAACCAAGTCTCATAAACACCACTCCCTCCATATGCAAAATTCATCCCACGTTGCACCTGTATTTTATTCGCTATTTTCCTATATTTGTATGGGATCGGAGATTTTATGCCAAGATATGATGCTGCATAATGCCACGAGAAATTAATACAAAAATAATTTCTATAATAAATCAACAATTTATATACTTTATTCATAAAAAAAAAAATATAGTAAATTAGATGCCTTCAGCTGCGATGGAAATGTGTGGCAATGTAATTCAAACGGAGTCAGTTATTTCCTTGTTAAATTACATTTCTGTATCAAACAGTTTTTATTTGGTGTCTATAATTCACTTTACAAATTTTTTCATGTATACATTAACTAACCATAAATTCTTGCTTATATTTTTGTTTAATTATTTGATAGCGGGGATTTTTAGCGCTTTTTGGATGAATTGAACCCACGACCTTATATATTTTGAATATTTACACCTAACCAATAAAATTATATTAAAGAAAATTAATTAGTTACTCTAAATCATTTTATAAAAATGCTAGGTATAAATTAACCAATGGAGAATTCCTAATAAAATTGATACATATTTTAAATGTTTATACTTTTCCAATAGAAAAATTAATGCTTATCAAACTACGTGTTTTTTTTTTTGCTAAGGTTATCAAAATACTTAAATTATAATGTACTATTAAATAGAATCATAAATGAAAAGATTGATTTTAGACTAACTAAGATTTAAACGTAGATTTTTATTACACTCGAGGAAAATAACTCCTATAGCAATTACACATTTTGTTAAAGGGCACTCATATTATCTCTTAACTTCATCCACTTTTACTTTTCCTTATGAGATTATTGCAAGATAAGAACAATACATATAACAAGGGGTTTAAAATTTTAGCAAATTACATAACGGAAAGTCTTATGAGAAAGAGAAGTAGCAATATGTACCTATATAATCCGTAATGACACGACCGTCGGAAAATCGACCGCTAGGTTTACGAGGAAAGGTGATTCCATAAGGTTCAGCCCATGAACCTTTACTGCGATTGAAGTTTCCGGTGTCAAGAAACGAATCACCAAATACGAAAAGCTTTACGCTCCGGGGATGGTGATTGTGGTGGTGCTGATCGTGGCCACAAACTGCTGCAATTTCAAATGTGAGAGATAGATATATAAATAAATTACATTCGGAAATTGAAATATTCATGAAAATTCCATTTTATAAAAGAAAAAATGTCTAACCGGAAGAAATTGCATTGCATAAGAGGAAAACATTGAGAACAAGAAGGTTACAATTTTTGATCTCCATTAAGAAAAGATAAAGAATGAATGATAAAATATTTGGTTATTGAAGTGGTTTACGTTTTATGGTTAATCAATGGAAACTTAAATTAGTTGAGATTAGTGATGAATTTTAATAATAAATATAGTGATATTCATAAAAAAAATAGTGGTAATTACTAGTATTTTTTATGTTTTCTTTTATAATTAATGGAATGAGAGGAGACACTTGCATATATGAAATGAATTGAGCTATCAGTAACGGCTGATACACTTCCCATTTAATACATTTATAACCGAATACCATTTACAACTCAAATGCATGAACAAAACAGATTAAAAAATAAAAACTAATACCAGTATATATCAAATATTTTATATACACTTACATAAATACCAAGCAAAATTATAAACCAACCACCCAAATTAAGGCCTAATTACTTAAAAAAATCTCACCTTAAAATAATTTTTCGTTTATACCCTGACTTAGTAAAAAGTTCATTTGTACCCTTTTTTTGATTTTTCGTTTTCAATTGTACCCCAAAATTTTATTTTTTGACAATTTAATTAATTGTAGGGTTAATTACATATAAAATCACCACCTTTACACGAAATTGCAAAAATAACACGACCTTTAAAACGTGGCAATTCAGGGCACCAACTTTCATTTTTTTTCAAAAATAACACGGGCACATTTTTAATGGCATTTTTGCTGACGTGGCGTGACACGTGGCACTCTCATCGGGTGTCCAAGTCAGCAAAATTTTATCAAAAAATGTGCCCATATTGTTTTTAAAAAGAAATGAAAAGTGATGCCCTGAATTGACACCTTTTAAAGGTCGTGTTATTTTTGAAAATTCGTGTAAAGGTGGTGATTTTATATGCAATTAACCCTTAATTATAAGATGAAAATATTAAAAATAATTAAATAGAAGGGTTATATCATCTTTTTTCTATTTGAAAAAACACAAATAAGTTAAAAAATTAAGGATTATTTTAAACTTTTTCTAGATAAAAAAAAAATTCAATTTAGTGCTTTAGGGTAGAGTTGAAAACAAAAAATCAAAAAAAAGGTACAAATGAACTTTTTCCTAGGTCATGGTATAAACAAAAAAATATTATAAGGTGGAGGTTTTTTAAATAATTAAGCCCCCAAATTAATATTAGCATAATATATATATACAACAAATTAGAGAAATATACGTTAGCTACAGTTGATTCCAAAACCCCGTTGCTAAAATTACCAACAGAATAAAAATTTATTGCAATTAATTTTTACTTTAATTTTTTGGCCTAATTACTTAAAAACCATCCACGTTGAAACTTTTTTTCGTTTATACCTTGACGTAGGAAAAAAACCGTTTGCACCCTTTTTTGGATTTTCATGTTTTACCTCTACCCCAAATCTAAATTTTTTGACAATTAAATTATGTTAAGGATGAAAAAGTCAAAAACAACTAAATATAAGGATTATATAATATATTTTCTATCTGAAAAAATACAAACAAGTCTTTCAACTTTAAAAACGTTTAAATAAATCCTAATAATTAATAATTTTTTTTAAATTTTATTAAAAAACTTAATTATATTAAAATATATTCTCTCGTTATTTTTTTGCCGACCCGACGGATCTATTCTCCGAGGAACTGTTCTTCCCTTGAAGAAGATTTATTTAAGAAAGTTTAGAGTGTAAATAATTTTAAATGTCTTCTTCATCATCACCATAACCATCTTCAACCAGCAAATTAAACAGATAATTTTTTTATTACAATCATTTTAGCTGTGATATTTTTTTATTTCTGATTTACTTCTCCGGCCATGGAGAAGACCGAATCCGTTCTCCATGGCTCTGTTTTTCTCTAGCCATGGAGAACTATGGCTGAGAAGAACAGCTCTTTTCGGCCATGAAGAAGAACAGATTCGTTCTTCTCCATGGCCAAGGAGAAGAATGGACCTGTTTTTACAAGAAGTATCTGTTTTATATATTTTAATTTTAAAAAATTATTTATAATTAATATAAATTTAATAAAAAATATATATTTTTTGAGGAAGATGGTGTTTTTGCACTACTCTAATAACATCGACGTTTACATTGTGCCTCAAATGGCCCCCTAATGTTTTTCGAGTCTAAAAAATGACCCTAACCTTATTAAAGTGGAACAAATATACCACCGTTAGACGAAGGGTATATTTGTTCCATTATGGTAACGTTAAGGTTATTTGTTCCATTTTGATAATGTTAGGGTCAATTTTTAGGCTCAAAAAACATTAGGGCAACGGTTAATTGTATGCCACATCAGTCGAATTAACGTTCAAACTCGCTACCGTTAGACGGAAGGCATATTTGTTCCAATTTGAAAACGTTAGGGTCATTTTTGAGACTCGAAAAATATTAGGAGGCCATTTGAGTCACATAGTAAACATTGGCGTCATTTTTGTACCATAACCCTAAAACCAATAATCAAGGGGCAACCGAAACTCCAACCTTAATCTACCATTTAATTATGGGAAAAATTAAAAATTATTTAAAAAGGGAAAAATAATCCCAAATATACGGAAGTCTCAAATTTATTAGGGTCAACACGTGATTAACTTTCAAAAACTTTTTTAACACTTAATTATTAAAATCTTTCTCACCCAACACTTAATCAGTGTTTGAAAAAGAATATGAAAAAAATAAAAGAGAATTGGAAAGCAGCGAAGAGGGAGATGGAGGAAGACAGCTAGCGGTGGTGAAATGGGGCCGGAGAAGTTGGCGAGGCGGAGCTTAAGCAGTAGCAGGTGCGTGGAGAAGAACTGGTGCTGTTTTGGTCAAGTCGATGATCTTCTGACCAATTCTACTGCTGTTTCTGGTAATACTTCTACCGCCCTCGATTTCAAAGAAAACAAGATACAGAAAAAAAAAGGGACTAGCTAGTGTAGGAAGATGAAGAGTGCCGAAACTAAAAAAAACAGCTAATTACTATTTTAAGAATAATTATACAACGCAACGGTTGCGCCACGTCATTCGTGCAACAAACCAATGAGGCGTTAGCCATGTGCAAATGTTTAATGATAAAAAAATAAGTAATAAATAAAGATTCCCTATCGCAAATGATTATTGGCTTGTTGTAAAAATGACGTGGCACATCCGTTGTTTGGGATAAACACTCCTATTTTAATTAGTTAACATGTCAGTACACATTTATGGTTTACTAATAGGTGGGTGGATGGGTGGATGGGTGGGTGGGTAAAAGTGTTCTAATGAATTTCATTTGACACATGGATTTTATGCAATAAACTATATTTTTGGCTTTTAAGTTACTGTAATAACTAATATATACTACTATCTTTTTACATTAATTCTTAAACAATTAAAATAAATAAAATTCAATTAACTTTTATGAAGTACACACGAAAAATACACATAATATACCTATAGTGTATTTATTATTTCTTATAAAACATACACAAAATATAAATAAAAAATACACAAAATATACTTATTATTTTCTATAAAAAAATATTTATTATTTACCAGAGATATATATAAATGTATCAAAACTAATTATTTTGACATTACAAAGTATATATAATGTATATATTAAGAATATTTATTATTTTCTATAAAATATATACAAAAAATACATAGAGTATATCTAATATTTCTTATAAAACATACACAAAATATACAAAAAATATATTTATTATTTTCTAAAAAAATATATTTATTATTCAAATGTATCAAAACTAATTATGTTGACATTACAAAATATACACAAAGTATATATAAAAAATACTTATTATTTTCTATAAAATATACACAAAAAATACATAAAGAATTCTTATTATTTACTATAAAGTATACACAAACTATATATAAAGAATAAAAAAAGTACAAGATTTATTCAAAAATATATCAAAATTAATTATTTTAAAATTAAAAAGTATACAAAAATATATACAAAATATATTTATTATTTTAAAATTATAAAATATACACAATAAATTCACATAGTATATTTATTATTTTTAAATTAAAAAATATACTACAAAGTATATACGAAGAATACACAGACTGGAGTTACAAAATATACACAAAGTATAAATAGAATATAATTATTATTTTCTATAAAGTATACACAAAAAATACATAAAAAAATATATAGAGTATATTTATTACTTTTTATAAAGTATATATAAAATATACACAAAATATACTTATTATTTTCTAAAAAAATATAATCTATACTATATATAAAAGCACGGATGGGGGGGAGGACAGGCACATTTACGTTATTGTCCTTTTATTTTATAAAATACAATTATTAATTAAAAACTATTAGGATAATTATTATAACGAGAGTACTAACTAAAATAAACTACAGTCTTAAGATAACTATAAAAGTTAGAGTATTAATTAAAATAAACTTCTATATTAAGATAATTGTTTAGAATATTAATTAACATGATATTCAATTTTAAAAAAATTGATTTAAATAAAAAAGATAATGAATTTAGTTTGAGTTAAAATAAACTAGCTTAAAAGGTTATATTGTACTAATAGTATATTCTTTCGTCTAAAAGAATACAGTATTAATTGGAATCCTAATTAGAGTAAGATAGCATTATGTATTACTATTAAGTAGAGATTATCTAATTAGCTGGCATAAGAATTACTGTTTTCTAATAAATTTGTTTTTGCACAGCAAAACGGGTAGGGAGGGTTGTTTGGAATGTAAATTTTCTAAACTATTATAACTAATTTAATTAAAATAAGAAATTATAGATAAAACGACAATTAATTTTAATTTTAACTTTAATAAATAAAATATTTTATATATTTATAATAAAAAATCTAATTAATTTTATATTAATCATAGATAAAAAAATTGGTATAATTATAATGAAATTAGTACATATATTGACGAGTCATAGTATATACAAAATATACAGACAATAGAATATACTTATTATTTTTTATAAAGTATACACAAAATATACACAGAATATATTTACTATTTTTTATAAAAATATATATAAAAAATACATAAAATATACTTATTATTTTTCTTCATTTTTAATTATTAAATAATCATATTTGTGAGTAATTATATACTTACAAACTACTCAAATTTAAAACTTTTTTTAGCACAAGTAAACACAATAACGTATCCAATAACAAAGTATTTATCATAATGGCAGCAATTCATAACAATCTCCATAGAGAGACTCTTTATTTTTACAGAAGCCAACACATATATGGCCATACAGTGACGAAGCCAGCCCTAAAATTGAGATAGGGCACAAACTTAAATTAAAAAAAAAGACCATAAAATAAAAAATTATATTAAATAAATAAGTTTTTTTTTTTCTGATTAGGTCAATAATATCATAAAAAATCAATTCGATTTTTTTTTATTTTATGTTAAATGCAATGAATTTGTCTTAATAAAAAGAAAAATCCACATTAAATTCACTATATTGAAAAAGAATAAAAAATATTAAGGGCATGTATTTGAAAAATATATGTTGAAAATTTTAAAATTAGAATTTAATTTGAATAGAGTTTGTGCAATATGAAAAAACAATTATGTTGATTTATATAATAATTACATTTTAATGTACATTTTCTAATTTTAATGGTTTTTGAGGCTAATCTAAATTGTATATTAGACTTTATTTATACATATTTTTTAACTACTTTTTTTAATTAAGTCTGAGCAATATATTAAATGGTATGTTGTTTTTACTATTGTGCAGAATTAGAAAATAAAATTAACCCATAAATTTATTTTGATCATTATTAACCGGGTTTTTTTAACAAATACCCTACATGTGTCAAAATAATCTAAATTTTACTAGAGCAAAAAGGAAAGTTGAAAAATACAATTATCAACTTTTAAATTGCACAAATAACTTGTTTAATTAAAAAAATATGGTCAACTATTATTAAGGAAGCCAACTATTATAAAATTAAAAAGTCCTACAAAATCTCAAACTTGCATATATAAAAAAGATTTTCAAGAATCTTTAAGAATCATTAATTACAATAATAATTTATTTAAATGCAACTCACATATATAACGACAATTATATGATTATTCAAATACATGATTCTTCAAAACCAATAACAATTTATTTAAACCAGCTGTAATTTTTTTTTTTTTTTAAAGATTTGAATTTTTTTTAAATAATAAAATTTTACTAATAGTTAACCAATGGTTAACTAACATGAAAATTAACAAATTTTTTATTTTATAAATGCAGGAATGACAACATTAAAGGTTTTGATTTATTATGACGGAGTATGGAAGGAAGATCTTTATGTGGACATTGGGTTTACTTTCAGTTAACTAATAGTATGCTACTACTCATTAAAAAATATCAATTTGTTTTTAATAACTTAACATTTGGTTGAAAAATAAAGTTAACATGAAGTTAACATGCAGTTAACTAGTAGGATATTATTTCTGTAATCCATTCTCATGTTATTTATAAATTTACTATTTCAAAGGTTTCTTTATTTTGACATTAGGTTTACTTTCAGTTAACTAAAAGTATACTACTACTCATTAAAAAACATCAATTTGTTTATAATAACTTAACATTTGGTTGAAAAATAAAAGTTAATATGAAGTTAACATGCAGTTAACTAGTAGCATATTATTAATACACCATTGGTTAACCAACTAGAAAATCAAACCATAAAATACAAAAATTGCTGTTGCTTCGTAAATTACAACGATTACATCATATTCAAAATGAATAGAGAATACAAACAAATCGAACACAAAAAATACAAAAACCATCTTGTTAAAAAAATAGCACTTTTGATTCCATCTTGTTGTTGTAAACAACGAACCATCTCTTTTCTTTAAAACTATCGGAGCCGCCGTCGTTGCTGTTGAGAAAGACAAAAAATATGGAGTTGCTGTTGTACTTGGGGATGACACGAATGGTTGGTGATGAGTGGGTGGCTGCCGAAGCGAAGATGAAGAGATCGTCGGTGGAGAGCCGAAGGAAAGGATTTCGCAAGAGGGAAGGGAAGAGATCGCCAAATGAGAAGGAGATGCGGACCGCTGTAGGAAAAGGAAAAATGGTTGGAGGAAAAAGAAAAATGGTTGGAGGAAAAAGAAAAAAAGAGAAACAATTAAAATAAAATGGAAAGATTTAGTTAATGGGGTAATGGAGAAAAATATGGCAAAAATCTATGAAAAATCTAGAAAAAATGTAAACATGCAAATCAATTATAAGAGGTTACCAATAATGAGAGAATCATGGGATATTATCATTTTGGGTAGTTGTATTTTGCTAATTTAAAAAGTATCTTTGTGCAAACTAAAATCATTAAATTCAAATTAGAAAATTAGTAATGATATAATTCTGTTCGCCTGGAAATATTCCGGACTCGAATCTTTGAATTTATAATCGGGATCGGTTTGAGGTTTGATACTTTAACGAACCTATGTAGATATTCACAGAGCTTGTTTGGTTAAAGACACTTAACCACGTGATTTAAGAAGTAATAATCTGGGAGTTAAGAACTCAGGCGAGATTAATACCGAAAACTACTCCTAAATTAAAACAATCCGGAGATTGCGAGATAAAAAGCACTGGGCTTGGTTTTTGATTGATTGATTTGTTGATACAAAAATAATGAAGCTCTGAGCTATTTATAGCTCCTCACAATCGAGACTCCTAATTCAACTAAGACTAAAACTCTAATAGAGAATCACTCCTAATGAGCTACAAATTCCTATAAAACAGAAAAAAGCAATAATAAACAGGCTTTCCGTTGGGCCTTAATCCCTGATAAGCCCACATGAAGTTCTATCCGGTAATTATTTGGGCCGGTGTAAACAATGCCCCAACAAGTCTGAAACGTTTATCTTTTGGGCTTGTTCTTCTTTCTCAGCACTTCCAAGCCCACTACTGATGCCCAAATCATTTTGCAAAAATTTAAAGGGGTGCGCATCTATAAACCTTTCGGTACCCCCTTTAGGCCACGTCATCTCCAGCTGTTCTCCATGATGCCACGTTTTGGCCCCACGACCTTTCGGCTTCCTCTGATTTTATCTTTTAAGAAAAACAACATCTCATTTCATCACTTACCTACTCTCTCTGCATTTATCAAGCTTTCTCTCTCCTCAGCAACCTCAAGCAACTTACTAAGTCTTTTCTGGTAAGCTTTCGTCCTCGCCTTTCTTAATTCTGATTCGCCCTTATTTCCTCGCCTACCTTAAGCGATCTCTTTTCATGTTCATCTGCCTGATGTGAACGATCTGTTTCAGGAATCATGGCTGCTCCCAACAACCTCGCCGAGCAAGTATCTGCAAAGATTGACGAAGTCCGAACCAACGCGCCGAACACAGAATTTAAGGTAATTACTGATGCGGGTTACGGCCAAATATGCGTCGGTCCCATTGTCACCTCTCCGAGCCATTTATGCGACCTAGCCTCTCCCTTTCACGATGCTGCTCCTCCCAGATTCTCCCTACCTCATCAATCGTCGGTTTGGGTCGGCACTAAGTTCCGAAATTGGCCGATTGAACATGTTGGTTTCTCTCAATGGGTAGTAAGGCTTTCACCACACTTCCGCCAATCCTGGATCGACACCGGCATCCATGATCTAATCGAACTATGCAAGGCGAGCAGGCCGATAGCTAAACACTACATCATGGGGGCCTCTCTATTCTGGTCAAGCTCCGTTAACTGTTTCTGCTTCAAATCTGGGCCTATGACTGTCACCCTTCTCGACTTGGCTCTTATGCTTAACGTTCCTCTAAACGGCGAACGAATCAACCCCAACCTTCGCGCCGATACTCCAAAGTTTAACCTATCTAAGGCGCAGAAGAGCTATGGTGCCTTTGTGAAGCTTTTCATGGGCGAGGAACCTTACAAGCCTGACCGCAACGAACATATCGCCTTCCTGGCTTTTTTCATCGCCAAGTACATTCTGTGCACCTCATCCTTCAGGGTAACCGAAGACTGTTTCCTCCTAGCAACAGCACTTGCCGATGGACGAAGGTGTAACTTGGGCGAATTCATCCTGGCACACCTATATCGATCTCTGGGCGATATAGCACCCCTGAAAGATCCAAGAACTTTCAAATGCCCAGGAGGCCCGCTTTGGATCGTCCAATTGTGGCTCGCACTATACTTTCCCGAGCTATTCGAAGTCGGTCCACCTATCAAGGCCGAATTATGTGGCTTCCAACTGATATCGGCCGGGACTCGCCTTCCTCATGTACTCGACGTTTTACAAGTCTTTAACAACCATGCTATAAGGTCGCCTGAACTGATGTGCCCTGCTCTTCAGCTTACTTACCCACCGTCTTGGTTGCTCGCTGGTTGGGATGTAGAAGACCTGGAAGAATCAGCACAAGCCGATCCAAGACTAAAACTTGGCGGTCCATATTGGGGAATCGCCCTTAAATGCAGAAACTTAATAGCTGGGCTTGATTATGATCGGAGTGGGGTCGAGCCATATTTTCCGAACTTCATTTCCCGCCAATTTGGCTTCTATCAAGGCCTTCCCTGTCCTTTATTGATCGCCTTCAATAATCGCGGGACCCATCGAGCCTCTATAGAAAACTACCCCGAACTCCAATACATCATTCGCCTTAATAAAGCCTACATTCCTCCTCTGTCCGAATTGTCTCGCCCTATCATCACCCCTTCCTGTACTCCGGAATTCACCAACTGGTGGACTTCCATCGTCCAAAATTCTTTCGACCTGTCGCCTAAAGAAATTCTTTCTCTTCATAATTTTGATTTACCTCCGTTAAACAGAAAACCTACTCATGCCGATTTATTTCTTTTGCAGGCTCCGAAACGCCAAACTTTCACAGGTATTATTGGCTATCACTATGAAATTGCTCGTTTTGAACGTTTTTATAAATTCAAATTTGACCCTCTAGATCGCCCAGGCATGAATCTAAAAATGCAAAATCATAGGAGAATAGCTCGGCAAAACTTCCACAAAAAATGGGATAAAATTTGGGAGGAAAAATATAAACACCTACCCTATCAACTCTTCTTAGAAAAAGTTCGGCCGAAGTTTAAGTATAAGTCCCCAATCGTCCCTAAGTGTAATATGACTACCATCGCCCCAATTAAAAAACCTAAGAAAAGGAAGTCTAAAAAAGCTAAGGTAGATCTAACTGATCTGGGTGTAACTTATACTGGCATCCGATGTCCACCTGATGAAGAAGCTATAAATGAACTGGTGCGCATCGGTTACCAGAGAATCCCAGGTATGGGCGATCATCCGTCATTATAGTTTACTGATTTTGTTTATATTCTAACTTTGGTTTTTCTTCAGTCGGTATTCCTCATTTCAAAAAGGAGGACAACTGGGAGCACGACGACGAGGAAGAGAACCCTGCGGCCAAGAAGGGCAAAAAGAAAAGATCGGCCAAGACTTCTGTCAAAGAGCCGAAGGCCAAGAAGGGAAGATCCGAGTCTTCAAAGAAGTCCGGTAAAAAGCCTACCGAGCTGCAAGGTTCGACCATGTTCAATCCATCCCCTGCGCCGTCTCAAAGCTGTCAGTCTTCATCAAAGGGAGATACCCATACCGACGGCGATCAACAGAATATGGGCGATTCCCAAGGCGCCGAAGGAGTCAATCAAAGCTCAAAGGCGACCAGCTCTCAGACCCCCAACGTCTCGGAGATTTTCAGAAGAATGGAGACACCTGCTCTACTGTCGCCCCTGGCCTCCGAATTCCTCAACCTTGGGGCTGACAAAACTCAATCTCCTACTTCTAAGGTAAGTCCTTTGTATTTTGTACTTCAGAACATATCGCATGGCAGCTTATCTTTTACTGTGGGCGAACTTGGCAGATTCCAGCCTCTCCTCCTTCTATCACTGATGTGGCGGCCAAGGCAGCAGCTTTTCTGGACTCGGACAGTGACACTGAAGAGCCTCTCCCTGTCCTTGAAGCCGAGAAGGTGACTGAGGTGATCGGTCAAGCCCCGAACTGGAGAGACTACCTCGATGTGATGGCTCGCATGAAAAACGAGGGCATCCAGCTTTTCAAATCTTCTGAGGATGTCGCAAAGTTGAGGAAGGCGACGACTGCTCTGGCCGAGGCTCCTGCTGAAATTTTAACGAAAGAGGCTTGCTCTGCTGTGGCGAGGCTCTCGGCTTCCATGGAGGATTTTCAGAGGATGTACAATGAGTCGGTCTCGATTCAATCCGAGCATGATAAGCTAGTTCGGCAGGAGCTCGAGTCAAGGGAGAAACTGGACTCCTTGAAGGCCAGTGTTAAGACTGCTGTTACCACCCTTCAGGGCCGCCGATCACGTGCCAAGGAGCTGGAAGAGAAGATCGCCTCGATGCAACGTGAGTTGAGTTCTGAACAGAAAAGCATCGGCGATCTTGAGGTCTCAATGGATAAAGAGATGGCAGAGGGGATAGAGGTGAAGAAGCGTCGGAACCTTCTCAAAGGGGACCTTTCAAAGATGAAGCCGAAGTTTGACACGGCGATGACTGAGTTCAATCAAGTTCGCAGCGAACTGGGCGCTTGTTTCCGCCATTTTTAAATTAGTTCAGAACAATTTTAATGTTTAAATTTTTGCAAGTCCAGAACAATTTAGTCAATTTGTTCACTCATTGAATACACCGAATTTTTGATACCCTTTTGATCGGCTAGGGGGCCGTATCTTGTATGTTTTTCTTTATTTTTCAATGTTTATTTGGCCAGAGAGCCGAAAATTTCACCATTATTCACAACTTGCATTACTTTCATGTCTAATTATTTTCACATTATCGGTCCGTAATTGATCCGATACGACATAATGTTTATTTATTTAAAAAATTACAAGATGTTGAGAAAAACGGAAAACCCGTTGAAAAAACTCAACTGATGTGAAACGCCGAAAACGTAAATGATCGGCGTTTACCAGAATGCTCGGCGGAAAACCACCAACAGCACTACTCTTCGTCGGCTCTCGACAGCCGTTGGTCGGCATAAAATTTACCAACAGCGTCTATTCATCGTTGGCCCCAAACAGCCGTCGGTCGATGCCATCCCAGCAACTAGGAACATACTTTTTTAGGAACTGTCCGTTGATTGCACTGTCATGCTCCTCTCCGTCAATGTTCGCCAGCAAGTAAGCACCACCTTCTAACTTGTTGACTACAATAAAGGGGCCTTCCCATTTCGGGCTCCATTTGCCAAGCCGATTATCTTTATGACCGATCGGCAAGACTGCCTTCCAGACTATGTCGCCCACTGTAAATACTTTTCGTTTTACACGTTTGTTGTATGCCCTCTCGACTCTTCTTTTCTGGGCTTCAAGGTGATCCAACGCTGCTAATCGTTCCTCGTCAAGATCTAAAGCGTCTATCACCATTTTATCGAAGTAGTCGTCATCAGACAGTTGGCTCTGGTATCGGCGACGAGTCGACATGACTGTCAACTCCATTGGCAGCATTGCATCATACCCATAGACCAATCGGAACGGCGAGGTCCCAGTGGCCGACTTCTGACTGGTTCTATTCGCCCAAACGGCTTCCGATAAAAGCACGTGCCATTGTCTTGGATTCTCTTCAATCATCTTTTGAACTATAAGCTTGATGGCTTTGTTGGTGGCTTCGGCCTGTCTGTTAGCTTGAGCGTAGTACGGTGTTGAGTGTAACATTTTTATCTTCATTTGGGAAGCCCACCAACTTATATCGCCTCCTGTGAACATAGTCCCTTGATCTGTAGTTATGGACTCGGGCAAGCCGTGTCGGTGGACGATGTATTCTTTGAAGAACTTGATCACCGCTGCTTGTGTTGGCGACTTTAAAGGTTTAGATTCGACCCACTTGGTGAAGTAGCAAGTAGCGATGATCACAAAAGTATGACCATCAGACGAGCCGGGGTATACTTTCCCTATCAGGTCGACCGCCCATCCTCTGAATGGCCATGGCTTGATGATGGAGTGCAGGTCTTCAGCCGGGACGTGTTGTATTGGGCCGAATTTCTGACAAGCTTCGCAACCTTTGGCATATCTTATGCAGTCTTGTTCCATTTTCGGCCAATAAAAGCCGTATTTATGGATAAGCCACCTCATTCTGGGGCCCGCCTGGTGAGCGCCCGCTATACCTTCGTGTACCTCGGCCATAGCAAGCATTGCCTCTTTTGGACCGATGCATCTGAAGAGTAGCCCTTCAAAGCCCTTCTTATATAATTCGCCGGCTAAGACCACGTAATATAGGGCTAAAGTCCTCAACCTCCTATTCGTGGAGTCTGGTTTTTCGAACCACTTCAGGAGCTCGTCCCTCCAATCTTGGGTGACGTCCAGCTGGTAAATTGAGAATTGTCTTTCGTAGATCGTGATGCCCCCGGTGTGAAGATTCGGCGTTTCCCTCTCTATAGCGTCGAACTCTCGGTTTACCTTGTAACCACTACCGTGCTGAGCTAGGTCGTTTGCAACGCCGTTATCGGCCCTCTCTGTGTATTCTATCCTCGTATCCTGAAAGCCTTCGATCAGGTGTTTCGCCTTGTTGCAATACCTTACCAACAGCTCGGACTCGCATTTGAATTCTCCTGTCACTTGTTTAATGACTAGCAAAGAATCTCCTTTTACACCGATCGCCCTTGCCCCTAGCTCGGCTAAAATCTCAAAACCGAATATGAGGGCCTCATATTCTGCCTGATTGTTGGTGCACTCGAACTGGAGTTTGAATGACAACTGGTAGGATGCCCCCAAGGGCGTGACGATGTGTACTCCCGCGCCTGCCCCCTGGCTTGTCCTGGATCCGTCGAACCACATCTTCCACACGGCGATGTCGAAGAACGTGACTGTTTCTTCCTTGAGGGTAATACCAGGGTGATCGGCCAAGAAGTCTGCCAACACTTGTCCTTTTACTGCTCTTTGGGGAACATACACCAATGTGAATTCGGACATTGCAATCGCCCATTTTCCAATCCGATTCCTTAAGTATGGTTTTGATAAGATATACTTAATGATATCGGTTTGGGACAAAACATACACTACGACCGGCAACATATAGTATCGCAGCTTACAGCACGTGAAGTACAGGCATAGACACATTTTTTCTATGTCGGTATAACGAATTTCTGTGTCCGTCAGTCCTCGGCTCAAATAGTAAACTGCTCTCTCGATCCCATCGTCCTCTTGGGCGAGCATACATCCTAGGGATTCGTGTGCAGCCGATAGGTATAGCAACAAAGGCTTATTCGGCTTTGGAGGAGTCATAACCGGAGGTTTTGCCAAGTAACCTTTCAAATCGTCGAACACCGTCTGTTGCTCGTCCGTCCATACCCACTCATCGGTCTCTTTTCCTCTCAGCAAAACACTCCAGCTGCGAAGCCGGACCGCTGTGTTCGCTACGAATCTTCTTAAAAAATTGATTTGACCGATGAGCCTCTGGAGCTGCTTCTTGGTTTTGGGTGGTTCAGCATTGATGATCGCCTTGGCTTTGTTCTTGTCTATTTCTACTCCCCGCTGGTGAACCAAGAAACCCAAGAAGTTTCCAGCCGAAACGCCGAATGCGCATTTTAGAGGGTTCATCTTTAACCCATTGCGTCGTATACGCTCGAAACCTTTCCGGAGATCGGCCAGATGAACTTCGCCGGTATTTGACTTGATTACGACATCGTCGATGTAGACCTCAAGGCAGTCAAGGCCTCTGAACATCTTGTTCATCGCCCTCTGATATGTTGCCCCCGCGTTTTTCAAGCCAAAAGGCATCACGACCCATTCGTACGCTCCGATCGGCCCGGGGCATCTAAAAGCCGTTTTGGAGATGTCTTCCTTGTTGATTGGAACTTGGTTGTACCCAGAGTGCGCATCGAGGAAACTGAGTATCGTGTGTCCAGCTGCCCTGTCGATTAGCATATCGGCCACAGGCATCGGGTATTCGTCCTTGAGTGTGGCCAGGTTGAGGTTCCGAAAATCGACGCATACTAGTAGCTTCCCGTTTTTCTTCATCACTGGTACGATGTTAGAGAGCCATTCGGTGTACTGGGCTTCCCGAATAAACTTGGCGTCTTCCAATCGCTTAATCTCATCCTGGATGAGAGTATCTACTTCCCTGGACATTCGCCGGGGAGGTTGCCGAAATGGCCGAAACCCACTCTTTAATGGAAGCTTATGTTCGGCGATATCAGGATCAAGGCCCGACATTTCATCATACGCCCAGGAAAAACAGTCGCGGAACTCAATGAGTAAGGCGACCAGTTGATCTCTGAACCCTTCGTCCAGTCCTGCGTTGATATATATGGGCTTAGGCGATTCATCTGTCCCCAGATTGATTTCGAGGAGGTCGTCCTGTACCTTGGCGGGGTCATCTTCCAACTTCCCGGTTGCTAATCGTATGTCCCCAATCCGCAACGATCCTGTTGGGTCTTGAACTTGGTCCTCATAGATGCATTCGGCCGATGTAATATCATACAGCGAGGTTAACAGCCTAATTTTCTCCCTCAACTCTTTATGTCGTGCTATCATTTTGAATCTTTGAGGATGGTGGATCGGCCTTTGCCCCCGAGGGTCACTGATACCGGCCGATCTGAGTTAACAAGCAAGCAAGGAACGCTCGTCTCTCCTTTCGAACTAAGGGATTGTATGTTGCGCACCTCTTCATCGTATAAACGTGCTTCGAGTATGTTATGGTCCTCGCCGAAGGGGTTGGGGTCACCCTGCACAACTTCAGCCTCGCCGTCATCTCGCCATATGAAGAGCATTTGATGCATAGTCGACGGTATACACATGTTGGAGTGTATCCAATCGCGGCCGAGCAAAATGTTGTAGTTGCTCCGGGCGTTGACCACGAAAAACCCTTCTTCGGTTTCTACTCGCCCTACCTTGATTCGGAGGGTGATGTACCCTTCAGCCGGCGTCTCGCCTCCCGCGAAGTCAGTCATGTAAACATCGGTCGGGTCAAGCTGATCCTGCGTTATGCCCAGTTTTTTAAGCATTTTAGCCGGTAGTATGTTGACACCAGCCCCGTTATCGATGAGGACTCTGTTAGTCGATACCCCGTTCAAATCGGCCTTAATGTACAGTGGTCGAATGTGCCTAGTCATCCTTGTTGGAGGTTTGCTAAGGGATACTACCGCGGTATTATCGGCGTTATCTCCTTCCGGTACGATTACATCGCCTTCCAACGTTGCCTTCTGCCCCGGTTTACTTCTGTATGAGTTGGGGAGCGTGACCACTTTTACTCCGTATTCGTCCCTTACCACCGGAACCCAGGCTTTCAACACGCCCTTCTTGTGCGAGACGACGACTTCGCGGTCTTTGGGCAATCTTGCTTTAAGCTGGCCACCATGGTGCGATACGAGTACGTCCTTGTAGGACGATCGGCCGCTGGAATCTTCGTCATCCTCGTGAACTACTGCCGTAACGGACACATCGGCCGCTTGTTTTTCGCTCTTCGGCATCCATACCTTCCTTACCTTGGCATTTCGCCTATCAGGTGATTTGGCATCCGCATCGGTCTGGTTCCTTGCCCCCAGTCTCTCGGCTATTGGCCTATTTCCGTGCTGCTCTCTGGGAGCCGATTCTGCCCCGTGATTCGCCCGCGACTCTTGTCGCAGCCTTTGCATTCGCCTCTTCTGGGTTTTCATCATACGAGGGGTCTCCTCCGTTGGCCGAAATATCCTCTTGAATACATTAGTGGTAGGCCTCCGCTGTGGCTCATGCCTCTGCCACTGCTCTGTGGGCGATCTCGGTTTAAAGGTCTTGGGATGCTTCCTCGTGTTCTCGCCTCCTTTGACCTTAAAACACGTACTGCATGATGGGCAAGTCATATCTGCAGTGGGCGAGCTGTATCGCTTCCTCTTCTGTTGCTGAGGTCGCCCTTTTTCTCCTCGCCACTTTGAACCGTCAGTCTCTACTCTCGGCTTGGGCCTTCTAGGGTTCCACTTGCTTTGTATCTGCCCTTGCTCTAGGTAGCTATCAAAGTGAGGCCGAACTGTGTTAATAGACACGTATTTAGCATCGGCCTCTTTCTTTGTCGGGAACAGAAGTTTCCCTTCGTTAATCGCCTTCTGGATCACGTTTCTGAAATTTACGCAATTGTTCGTGCTGTGCCTCCAGGAATTGTGGTACTTGCAATAATCCTTACCGACCAGCTCCTCCGACGGTGGAATCGCATGACCTTCGCTTAAGGCGATCTGCCCATCCTTCAACAGGGCATAGAATATGTCGTCGGCTTTAGTCAGGTCGAACGAATACTCTTTCTGTACCACCGCGGTTTTATTTCTTTTAACAAAGCCAGGCTATCGCAAGGCCGAACATTCCAGGGGTTTTGTTCCCAAAAATTCGGCCATGTTGACTTCATCTTCGGAACCACTATCCTCGCTATCGGACACCACGGCCACGTCGAGCTGGTCTTTGTAATAGGTCCCTTTAGATGCGCCTCTCCTCTGTTCTTTCTCCTGGAGGAGTCTTTCGTAGCTCGTCACCCTGTTCGTTAGCTCGAACAAGTCCTGAAACCTATGGCCCTCGAAGTGCTCCCTCATGGCGAAACTCATTCCTCTTACCACCATAGGTACGCAATCGGCCTCTGACATTTTGGTGGAGCACCTAGTCCTGAGATTTCTAAATCGGCCGATATACTTCTCTGCCGATTCGCTTGGTAGCTGTGAGATTCGGGCGAGGTCGGCCAGGGTGACATCAGGTGGTGCCCTGTAAAACTCTTCATGGAAGAGGATTTCGAGGTCCTTCCATGTGTCCACCGAATTGGGCGACAATCTAGAGTACCACGTAAACGCCATTTTTGTCAAAAAGCTGGCGAAAAGCCGGAGCTTCCAGAAATCGTGAGCGGCTGCTTCGCCGCATTGGGCTGAAAACCGGGCGACATGTTCAACCGTAGATTGGCCCTTCTCCTCGCCCGAAAACAAACTAAACTCCGGCACTTTATACCCCCTTGGGAAAGGATATAACTTGTCGATCCAGTCCGGATACGGTTTCATGTACGATGGGCGAGGCATAGGTCGCAGGTCCACCCCGAGCCTCTCTAGCATGTCCACGAGTTGCCCTTGATTGTATATATTTGGATCGCCTCCCTCGGAGTACGATCGTTCGCCCGTGTTGGGCTCCTGGGTGTTGGTTCCAGTAGCTCCCCCTTGTTGTCTAGCTTCGCCTTGTGGGTTGGACGAGCTTGCCCCCGGGTGATCGGCCCTTCCTGAGAACTCGGCCTCGTTCCTCGTTAAGAGCTTAACGGAACCATATGTATACCCCATCTTGCTGGGTTGTTGTTCGGCCGAACCACCTGGTTGACCAAAACGGCTCGGTGTTTGGTTCTGTTCGGCCCTCCTGTACCCTTGGTCGGCCGCGGATTGCCCAGAAAATAATCGCCCTAGGTTTTCCATTGCCTTGTTGAGGCCGTCTAAGTTCCCTTGGATCTGCCTTTGGACCGACGTTTGGTCGGCCATGATGTTCCTCATTACTTCGGACATCTGATGCATAGCACCGTCGAACATTTGCTTGTTCTCCTGCGCTATCTCGCCCCTCATGGCCGAGAAATCGGCCTATGATAAAGAAGGGCGAGAGGGAGGAAGCTGGCGTGAGTAGTCTATCATGTCATCGGTCGCGTCGTCGACCTTGTCCTTAGGTAGGTTTCCCTCGGTATCCGTTGTATTCGGCACCTTGCTTGATTGGTTCACCTGTTTGTCCTTGGCCATGGTTTCTGATCTATCCGAATCTGATTCGTCTACTATGTCACCTTCCTTCCGTTGTTGTCGGCGTATGGACCGAGCGTGCCTGGAATCGTCCTTAAAGTCCGTTTTTGTGCTAACCATAAACTGGTCCCCAGTGGAGTCGCCAAAAGATGTTCGCCTGGAAATATTCCGGACTCGAATCTTTGAATTATGATCGGTTTGAGGTTTGATACTTTAACGAACCTATGTAGATATTCACAGGGCTTGTTTGGTTAAAGACACTTAACCACGTGATTTAAGAAGTAATAATCTGGGAGTTAAGAACTCAGGCGAGATTAATACCGAAAACTACTCCTAAATTAAAACAATCCGGAGATTGCGAGATAAAAAGCACTGGGCTTGGTTTTTGATTGATTGATTTATTAATACAAAAATAATGAAGCTCTGAGCTATTTATAGCTCCTCACAATCGAGACTCCTAATTCAACTAAGACTAAAACTCTAATAGAGAATCACTCCTAATGAGTTACAAATTCCTATAAAACAGAAAAAAGCAATAATAAACAGGCTTTCCGTTGGGCCTTAATCCCTGATAAACCTACATGAAGTTCTATCCGGTAATTATTTTGGGCCGGTGTAAACAAATTCAAAATGAACTTTTGCTCCAGTAAAATTCAAAATAAAATGGTCTAATCTAGTAATCTGGGTAATTTTCTCTTATTAACCATAAACCTAGGATATTAGATTAGTAATATATTTTTCTTAATGTGATGTAGGCCCCAGGCCCAACCTGGCCCTACCTTACATCCGTCTCTGTGGCCATAGGTCTCATAAACAAGAAAAACCATGCATTAACAAGGAACTAAAACATAGTAAACAAGTTTAGGTCCATTTCATAATTAAAACTTAGTTTCCTTATAAGTAGTAGTGTGATGCTCATGACCGGCGACCTTATTCTTATCATCTTCATCATGATGAGCCATACCAAAAGCACTAACCACCTGTATTTAAACAAAAACTAATCATAAGTGAAAGAAAGAAAGGATAAAAAGAAAGAGTCACCATTTGTTAGGCCTTTTATCAAACACATTAAATGCGCCACATAAACTATAAAAATGAAATCAGATCTTTGCTCTTATATTCATTAAATTTCAAACAAACATTCTTTTCAAAAGATAAATATGCCGGAGAAACAACAAGCACCGTCGCTGTTTCATTTCACCAATCGGCGCTGTTGTTGTTATACCTTCATATCACAAATGTAACTTCATCCAAAACTAACAAATACTTCAACCCCGAATTATTAAATTTCTCAAATGGACTTCTCTTCTTCAAACGCCTCCGATGCATTCCCCACCATTCCATAGCCAATAATATTAATGTCGGACCATTTTCACCGCCAATCAAACAATCAACCTCTTAGTTCACAAGCTCTCTATTTCTGATACATAACACCGTTTTATTACACTTATAGAACAAAAACACACCAGTCTGGAAAAGCTAGCCGAAACCGATCCTCCGGTAACGACATGTTAGTGTACCCTAAAAAAAGAAATTTACATCATTTAAATTAATTGAAAGATAGTATGAAGAATTTCTACCGGTTTATTGGCAGTAGAGGACATTCGATTGTCGGAGAAGAAGATGAGCTTCAAAGTAGAGAAAGATTACAAGAAAAAAAAAGAAAAAAGAAAAGAAAAGTGTTGAATGCAACAAAAAGGAGAAAAACACGCGTTAGTACGTGGCATAGTAAACAATAAGTTTTAGATGCAAACAAATAGAAGGCCACGTATTTTTAGAATTATTTTCTAAAAATAAGTGGTATGTCTAATTTTCTCTTTAATTATTTACCTTAGAATTTTATTTTTAATTTTCGGATTTGGACTATCTAGCTAGTTAAAAAGGTGTTAAAAGTCAATTTAGGTGTCTAAAAGTGTCAAAAAGGCTACTAAGACCCTAAAAATTTGGATATGGTCAATTTTAGTCCGTAAAACTTGCAAATTAGCCCATAAAATTCTAAGATATTGCAATTAATCCCATTTCTAAACTTAGACTGCAATTTATTTGGATTTTTATAGGCTATTTGCGGCTTATTACGTTTTAATCCTCCAAATTTGCAACTATGCACAAACTACGCCTGCTTAGATTCCAGCAAGTAAATCAGTAGCTCGTCAGCCGGACGGATTTCTCTAGAAATTATTATTGGACGCTTCAATCCCTTATCACTTTTTACCTGTTAAAAAAATAGGTGTCTACAATTATTATTAATTTAAATCTAATTAAAAAAGTTCGGTATCCTACGATTTTGGATAGAATCAAAATATCTTTTAAATTTGTAAAAAAATACCACCACCAACCAACAGTCGAAATTTTTTTCTGGTAGTGGATGTTCCTCTCAAGAAAGAACATCTTTGGGATGTTCTTCGGATTGTTCTTAACAGTCCAAATATGAGTTGTTCTTTTTTGGAAAACTCTCCGATTTTCGTTAATTGTTTTTTGTTGAGACTCGCTAAATATTTTATTAAAAGATTTAATTTAATTAATTTTGCGGAACTAAAACGGAAAAATTAAATAAAAATGGATGTGAAATTTAGTCATTTTTGAAATATTTTTTAGGAAAAATGGTTTTATTAGTAAACTTTTAACATTTAGAACTATTTAGAATATGGGTTAAAATATAAAATATTGATTTGAATTTTGTTTATCAGTGAAATGAGATTAATTTAATATTTTAAAGGTGCAATTGAAAGACGAAAGGTAGAAATTTGGAAGGTGCAAAGGAATTAGGGATAAAAGGTGGAGTTTTTTTAGAGAAAATATGTCTTAAATTTTTATGTGTCGATCTCTAATAAAAAGCATAAGCTTATTTAAATGTCTGCACGTCTAGTATATTGACAAAAATGTAACGCTATTTAGTAATTACAAGTTGTAGGTTTGAGTATTCCTTTTTCTTAATAAAATAAATTTTTTTATATTTACTTGATCATGTTTTTATATATATTTTTAAAAATTATTTGAACATTTTAATCCTTTTAATTTACAAAGTAAAATAAATACATCCAACACTAAATATAAACCTATTTCCCAGCATGTAACTCTAATTTAATTTTTTTAAGCATTAATTTGATAAAATAATTAAAAGTTTGTGGATGTATATAACTTTTTGGCTTTAGTATTCTTTTATTTTATTTTTTGCAATAATTGAGTCCCTTGGTTTGAAATCTATATAAGGTAACATGATTTAGATCTTGTACCACAGCTAATGAACATCAATGGCTATGCAAAAAAAAGTAGAGATCACACATAGAGAAACAATCAAACCATCTTGTCCAACTCCGATTCATCTCAGAATCCTTAACCTCTCCCTTGTTGAACAATTCTCTCCATTTCTTTATATACCTTTAATTCTCTTCTACCATGCCAATGCTTCTGAAAAAGCTGCGAACCTAAAGAAATCATTTTCCGAAACCTTAAGCCGGTTTTACCCTCTTGCAGGCCGAATCAAAGGCAACGCCTATGTAGCGTGTGAGGATCAAGGAGCTGAGTTTATCGAGGCTCGAATCAACTGTCCGCTTTCGGACATTCTGAAGAATCCTGACGAGTTAGATCTCTTAAGCCAGTTCCTGCCTGGTTCTATATTTTCTGATGAAGCAGAGAGAGACAGTTTGTTACTTGTCCAAGCTACTTTGTTTGATTGCGGTGGCTTGGCAGTTGGGATTAACATGTCACACAAGATAACCGACGTGTCGACGCTGAGTAGTTTCCTCAAGTGCTGGTCTGCTGTAACGTCCAATAGCTTAGCCAATATGGTCAGCCCTGTGTTCAATGGTGCTTCTCTTTTCCCACCAACGCCAATCTCAATCCCAAGCATCCTACAAATTCAACCAATGCAGCCCAATTGTACCACCAGAAGAATTCTCTTTACTCCGTTGAAGATCGCTGCTTTAAAGGCTAAAGCCGCCAGTGCAGCCGTGCCAGACCCGACCAAGGTAGAAGCCATTTCAGGGCTTCTATGGACAGCCGCTGCGGCTTCGATGCGATCAAAATTCGGCTTCTTTAGGGCATCAAATTGTTCTCTTGCTGTGAATATGCGTAAAAGGTTCCTACCGCCTTTACCAGACAATTCCGCAGGCCAGTTTTCTTGGGCCATGACTGTCAATATGGAGAATGGAGAGTCTGAGCTAGAACTATTGCAAGAGGCTGTGAGTAGAATAAGAAAAGAGAAGGATATTTTTGGAGAAAACTATTTGAAAAAGTTTCAAGGAGAGGGAGCCTTGGCAAATATTGTTGAGAAACTTGAGGACTACGGGAACCTAGCGATTACTCCTGGCATAGAGCTGTATGTTTGCAGCAGCTGGTGTAAATTTGAAGTATATGATAGTGATTTGGGATGGGGGAGACCAGTATGGGTTTGCATGGCTAATTTCCCATTGAGAAATAGTGCTGTTCTAATGGATAGAAGAGACGGTGAGGGAATGGAAGCGTGGTTTACTCTGGATGAAGATCACATGGCGTTGTTTGAAACCAATGAAGAGCTTCTTCAATTTGCGCAAGTCAACCCTAGTGTTTCTTTTTAATTATCTATATGCATGACACAGTGTGTTTCTTTATTTTGCTTTTTAAATAATATATCAATCTTATCAATCGGCACTGATTACCAATTTTTTAAATGTCATTGTAATCCAACTTCAATTTTAACAAACGGCAATTCACCAGTACGGTCGAGGATGATTGGTCAACCCTCCTTTTCGGGGAGGTGTGAAGGATTAATGCACAAATCTTCTTTGAAAAAAATACTTTCATGAATCTAGTTCGTCACGTAAGTTTATGAACCATTCATTTATTATAGAATTTAATATATTTTTGGTGTCTCAACTTTTTTAAAAATTACATTTTAGTGTTTGAACAAAAATTTATAACGAACAAGTGAACTTGTTAAAAACCTTTACAAGTTGGTTGTTATGTCCGGTTTCTGACAGAAATGGTGACCTGGAGTATGGCATGGCTGAAAGACAGAGGATAATAACAATGACATGGAATTTTGTTATTTATAAAAATGAAATGGACATATGTGACAATCACGTGACCAAAAAAATGACAAACGTTGCCCTTCATCAGTGAAAACGGGACTGAGTTATTTGAAGGTTAAAATTTAGGTTAAAATTAGGGATAAAATTACAGTGATTTTGTGCGAAGAACAAGAGTGAAATCAAGAGCAACAAATTATCAAGATTGGAAAAGGGATTTGATTTACCCATCTGGAGCAAATATCTTGATGATTTTCACCATACAATGACAAGGTATGTACATTTCTGTCAGTTTTTTGGTTATTTGACATATCTTTTTTCTTTATTCTTTCATGATTCTTCAAACCCATTATAAAATTGTAGACCTCTGGTTTCACATGGGATTTTTTTATTATTTCTTGAAGTATTTTTATATTTGTTAGTGGCAGAGGATATATTGTCATTTTTATATTGGGGGGTTATTTTATTGGAGACTTACGAGGCATTCAAAAGGTTTATGATGGGGGAAGATTGTGGCATGTGGATGTTGATGTAGAGAATTTTACTTTTTCGGGGTTTACTAATATCACACAGAACTTGCTAGGAAATAGACAAATTAGCAAGATTCACTTTAGATACCCAGGAAAATCTTTGGCACATGGGTTGAGACTGTTAACTGAGTGGTCAATTTCAGACTTGGTGAAGTTATTACTAGAGCATAATTTAGTAGAGGTGTACACTGAGCATTATGCAGAAACTGTTGAGGGCAGTTTAGGGAATGTCTCTACAACTGAGGGTATAAATGACATTAACATTGAGTTAATAGAGGCAGATGAGATAAGGCTTACAGATGTGGGGGTTGGACATATTAATGATAGCAGTAATGGACCACAAAAAGGTAGGAGTGAAAGGGAAGGGGTTGCAGCTACAGAGGTAAATGCAACTGGTGAAGGTGGTGGAACTGAAGCTACTGAAGGTAATGGAATTGCAGCTGATGAAGAAGAGCCTTCTGATGAGGAAATTCTGGACTGTCCTTATATGTCCTCTGATGATGAGTTGGTAGAATCTAGAGCTAGTTTGAGGGAATTCAAGGAGAAAAAGAAGCAGCTAGCAGATAAAATCAAAGCATACAAAAACAATGAAGAGGCAGGAGCAGGACCTTCAGTTAAAGCAACAGAGCAAGAGCTAGAGGAAGATGGGAGTGGTACTGATTACTGGGATTCAGAGGAAGAGGAAGAATGTTATAGTCCAGTCACAACAGATGAAGAAGATGGTGATCATGCACAAAGGAGAAGATCCAGACATCCATTGTTCAAAAGTAAGGCAGAGAAATTGTCTTTTTCTCTGGGTATGAAACTAACTGGACCAGATCAGTTTAAAGAAGCTCTTGTGAGATTTTCAATTCAAGAGAGAAGGGAACTTAAGCTTGTGAGAAACACACAGAAGGAAGTAAGGGCTAAATGTGTTAGGGCTTCATGTCCTTTTCAAATTTATGCTTCACAGGAAACAGAAAGTAAAGCCTTCAGGCATTTCATCAAACACATTCACTACAAAATATATTGGCACAAAGTTAACATCTTCATTAAAAGCATTAAAAACATTCATTTCATCAACTCAAAATACTACAAAGTGCCATCCATTTTACAAACCTCACAAACTACCAAACAACAATACAGATCCTACATCAACTTACAACATTCAATTCACTTAAATATAAGAATTACAATTGAAAATATTGCCCACGCCCATAAGAATTTTTCCCTTTTCCAGCTTCTTGCAACTTCAGCTTCTAAACTTCCAATCTTTCTTAGTAAACCAGGTATAATCCGATTAGTTCTTTCGCACATGGCTTCATCGTTCCATCTAAAATAGCTGCAATCTCCCATCTCGCATGTCATAAACTTTCGTCCCGGATTTCGTTCTGTCCATGACGTTCGCTGTATGCTTCTCCTGTCACAATAACAAAAATCCATTCTGATACCGCCCTAATAATATCAGAACTCCAGGCATCGCCTAAATGCTAGGCTCGCCCAACGAGTCTCCAAATCTCCCATCGCCCATGTCTGTCTCGGGCGGACTCATCCAGGTCTGCCATCTAGGCGACCTCATCCACTCTGTTCCCTGACACCCACTACCCGGGATAATCGGGAACGTGCCTTCACCATTATCAATAATCGTGGGACAAACCCACGATTTACCAGATAACCACCGCCTTAAACTCATTATAAAAGGAAGCCACCGAATGCTGAGAAGGGTAAGCACAAATCAGACTTAAATACTCTTACACTCATTTACCTACCAAAAAACCCTCTCTGACTTAAGCATCGGAGTGGCTTTCAGGCTGAGCAAGCCTGAGGTCCTTTGAGCTTATATTTGTTACTTGTGCAGGAAAAACAGTACGGGCGACCCTTTAAGATCGACCTGTACCATTTGGTGCGGTGAGCGTGGAACTTATCAGTTTCGTCGTTCCTTTTAGATACTTTTTCAGAATTTGCTTTTTCAAGAATGGATCCCCTACGAGATAACACTCTACCAGCTACCAATAGAGAAGACAGGGAAACAGAACCACCGGCCCTAAATCTGTTCCCCCCAACCAGCGAAGAAGGAGAAACCAGCGACCCCCTGGCGATAAGACACGATACCTCCGATAGCCATAGCACCTGAGGAAGAGCCAATCAACAACCAAGCAATGTTCAAGGCTTTCCTAGAAATCACCAGTCTACTCAAAGACATCAAACAGAGTATCTCGTTAAAGTCGCCAGAGCAGGGATCAGCAAAATCACCAGTACAGAAGTCAACGTCGACCATGGACAAGGGAAAAGAACCGATGCAAGAGGAAGGTGCCCCGGAGAATTCAGCAAAGAAACAAAACGCCCCCATAGTAATTCCAGACGAAGAACGTTGGATGGATGAACAACACACCCTCAAAGGCGGAGAAGAGCATCTGGAGGAAAAAGTCCGCCAAGTCATGAGCATGCTTGGAATAAGATGTGAAGACGTAGACATCTCTCTTCGAAGTGACTCACCACTTGCAGATTTCATCATCTCTCACGAGTTCCCTACAAAGTTCAGATACCCTCCAAATTTGGAATCATACGATGGAACAGGCTGTCCCAAGAGCCACATTCACAAATTCCAAGCGGTGATCAATGTTCAGACAAACTTAGATCACGTACTATGCAAACTTTTTCCTACTACCTTAAAAGGTCTGGCGCAGGAATGGTACCAGAGTTTAAAGCCAGGATCAGTGCTGACGTTCAAACAATTCTCAGGACTTTTCCAGGCTAGATTCGTAGCATGCATCCCTCAAAAGAAGCTGTCCACAGACCTGCTGGCCATCATGCAATGGGAAGGAGAGACACTCAGGAAGTATGTAGAAAGATTCAATAAGGAGGCGATGCAGATAGAAGACCTGAGCCAGGAGATCGCCTACACAGCATTACTCAATGGAACTACCAACTCCGACCTACGAAAGGAATTGTTGGCTAAATCACCAAAATCATTTACCACACTGATGACCATCGCACATACACAGATCAGAGTGGATGATGGCCAGAGAGAGATAGAGAATCGCCTCGGACGGGTAGAAGAACGAACGTTTGCAGAAAGAAGAAATGGGGACAGATCGCCCACAGGAAAGAGGTTCGGAGAAAAAGGCAACGACCATTTCAGAAATAAAAGAAAAAAAGACGAAGATAGGCGATATACGCCCCTGAACACGACCAGAACCAACGTACTGTTTTGGGTAAAAGACAGCCGAGAGAAGGTCAGATGGCCGAGGAAGATGAACGCTGCATCAGCCAGCAAAAGAGACAACAGCAAATACTGTGAATTTCACAAAGACAACGGCCACACCACAGATGAATGCTGGCACCTGAAGGAGGAGATAGAGAAGCTGATAGAAAGGGGATCCCTTTCCCAGTTCGTAAAAAGGGACACCGAAGCCAGAGAGACGGAGTCAGAAAGAAAGAAAGAGCGGAAAGAAGAAATCGCCAGAAGACCCAGACCAGAGCCAGCAGGCGTGGTTAACGTAATAATGGGCGGATCGACCGGAGGAGACAGCAATACTACAAGAAAGAAAGCTGCAAGAACAGTCTACTCAGTTAGCCCAGGTGCACCAAATGCTAAGAAATTCAGAAGCGTATCTTTTTCGGAGGGCGATAGTCATGGCTTATCAGTCCCCCATGAGGACGCCCTAGTTGTCAAGGGGCGACTCAACAATTTTGAAGTATCTCGGATGCTTGTGGACACGGGAAGTTCGGTAAACATGATCACAATGGAGGTGTTCGGCAGAATTGGACTCAATAAAGAAAATTTGACACATGTCTCTACTCCACTGGTGGGACTAGGAGGCAAATCTGTACAGGTGGAAGGATCACTGGAGATAAACATCCAACTGGGGGATGGAGAGATCTACAAAGAGATCCGAGCAGAATTCATGGTGGTCAATATGGACTTTGCATACAACGCGATTCTCGGAAGGCCACTCTTGCACGATACGTGCGCATCCATTTGCATGAGGTACCTACTAATGAAAATCCCAACCAGAGAAGGCGATGCCGAAGTCAGAGGATGCCAAAAGTCAGCCAGAGAAGCATACTTTACAGCTCTCAGGAAAGTACATATAACCTTGCCAGTACTAACAATGGAACCTCCAGAGAAGAAGGAAAGAGCGGAGCATTATGGGCGAACGGCGAAAATCGAATTATCCCCAGGAAAGGAGATAGAAATTGGAGATGAGCTAGAAGAAGAAATCAAACGATCTCTGACAGAAAACCTCAGATCGCTTGGAGACTCCTTTGCCTGGACAACAGACGAATTGATCGGAGTAGACCCGGACGTCATATGTCATCGGTTAAACATAGCGACCGACGCGAAGGCAGTGATACAGAAGAAGAGAAGGCACTCGCCCGAAAAACAACTCGCCATCGCAGAAGAGGTCGCCCGGTTAAAAGCGGCAAACGTGATCAAAGACGCTTATTACCCCAAGTGGGTAGCAAATGTGGTGATGGTAAAAAAGTCCAATGGCACTTACCGAATGTGTGTGGACTTCACAGATCTGAATAAAGCATGTCCCAAAGATAGTTTCCCGCTTCCACACATTGATCAGTTAGTAGACTCCACAGCAGGTCACGCCCTCTATACATTCCTAGATGCCAAGGCGGGATATCATCAGATACCCATGGCACCTGAGGACCAGGAGAAGACGGCCTTCATAACGGACCAGGGATTATTTTGTTACAAGATGATGCCCTTCGGTCTGAAGAACGCAGGAGCCACATATCAGCGGCTGGTGAACTCAATATTCAGAGATCAGATAGGAAAACACATGGAAGTTTATGTGGATGACATGATCATCAAAAGCATCCGAGCTGAAGACCACCCAACAGATGTGAAGATAGTCCTAGAGACGCTAAAGAGATACCAGCTAAAACTCAATCCGGAAAAGTGCGTGTTCGGAGTACCGGCAGGCAAGTTCTTGGGATACATGGTCTCTCAGCGGGGTATTGAGGCTAACCCAGATAAAATCGAAGCGGTCTTAAAAATGACACCGCCACGGAGCATACATGAAGTCCAGAAGCTCAACGGCCGGATCACGGCTCTAGGTCGGTTCATGTCCTGCTCGGCAAAACAATGTCTGCCTTTCTTCAAAACCCTGAAACAGATCAAGAACTTCACATGGACAGCAGAATGCCAGCAGGCGTTTGAGGAATTGAAAAGCTTCCTATCCTCGCCCCCACTTTTGGCGAGACCAGATCCGGGCGACGTGTTATATTTATACATCTCTTGCTCTAACGAAATAATAGCAGGAGTATTGGTATCGGAAAAAGGGGGAGAACAATACCCGATCTACTACATTAGCAAAGTACTCAGAGATGCGGAGCTGAGATACCCGAAGTTGGAAAAACTGGCGCTGTGCGTATACACCGCCACCATCAAGCTCCGACATTACATCGAAGGACACCAAGTCATCGTACGAACCGACCAACCATTACGAAAAATCCTCCAGAAAGCAGAGACAAGTGGACGCATAGCGGAATGGGCCGTCAAAATAGGAAGCCTGGGCGTTATCTATGAAGCCCGAAAAGCACTGAAAGCTCAAGCCCTTGCCGACTTCTTCGCATAATTAACATTCAAAGAACCCATGGAGGACAAAACGACTCCCTGGGAGATACACGTAGATGGAGCAGTTTGCGGAGAAGGAGCGGGCATCGGAGTCGTGCTCAAAGGACCAGGAAGAATCCAAATGGAATACTCAGCAAGACTCGAATTTCCAGCTTCCAACAATGTTGCGGAATATGAGGCGCTGATAACAGGGTTGCAATTATGCGAAGAGCTCAATATCTCCGAAGTCCAGATCTACAGTGATTCACAACTGGTCGTGAACCAAGTCTCAGGGAACTTCGAAGTAAAGGAAGCTACATTGAAGAAATACGCCAAGCAAGCCAAAACCTTCTTTGCCGATAATGGGCGATCCTAGTCGTTACAACAAATACTCAGAGCAATGAATGGAAGATCAGACGAATTGGCAAAGTGGGCAGCAACAAAGAATTACGATTCGATGAGAAATATCCCTCATGAAATTAAACGACAGCCTAGCTTCCAAGGAGAAATCGAAGAAGGCGAAGTACTGATAGTGGAAGAAGAGGAAGAAAACTGGATGTCCCCCCTCACAGCATACCTGGCTGATGGAACACTTCCGGAGGATAAGAAGGAAGCTAAAAGAATAGTGGTACTATCATCAAAGTTCGGAATATACAACGGCCAGCTGTACAAGCGGTCATTCACCCATCCCTGGCTAAGATGTGTGAACAAAGAAGAAGGAGAGTACATCATGAAAGAACTACACGAAGGAACCTGCGGAGCACACGATGGAGCATCAACCCTGGTCAGGAAAGCCCTGCTACAAGGCTATTATTGGCCCTCGATGAAAGAACAAGCAACAACGCTGGTAAGAGGATGCTGGCCTTGCCAGCAACATGCTTTGATACCAAGAAAGCAAGCCTCAGAAATGAAACCCATCGGCAGTGCATGGCCGTTCGCCCAGTGGGGTATGGACATCCTGGGACCACTCCCTTTGGCCACAGGACAACGGAAGTTCCTGGTAGTGGCAATCGACCACTTCACCAAGTGGATAGAGGCAGAACCACTGGCAAAAATCACCCAGCAACGCATAACTAACTTTTTCTTTAGATCTATCTTGTGCAGGTTTGGAATACCGAAGGTGCTAATCACAGACAACGGAAAGCAGTTCGACTCAGCAAAGTTTAGGAAGTTTTGTGCCGAGTATCAGATCGACCTAAGGTTCACTTCGGTTTACCATCCACAATCAAATGGGCAAACCGAAGTGGCTAACAGAATCCTACTGGCCGGACTAAAAAGAAGACTAGACGAGTACAAAGGAAGATGGGTAGAAGAACTCTACAGCGTCCTATGGAACTACCGTACCACCCCTAGAGAATCAACGGGCGAAACTCCATTCGCCCTAGCCTATGGAACGGAGGCTGTAATTCCTGTAGAAATCGGCGCACCCACGCCAAGGACAGAAGACAACCAACTAAACTTAGTTGAAAATGAAGCAGAGCTCAGGAACAATCTGGACCTCTTGGACGAAAAGATCAACAGATCAGATATTAGGATGGAAGCCTACAGACAGAAAATGGCAAGACATTTCAACAGCCATGTTAAAAAAAGAAAGTTCGAATTAGGCGACCTCGTCATGAGAAAGACCGAAGTTATGAAGGGAGCAGCAGGGACCGGAAAGCTGCAACCAAATTGGGAAGGACCTTACACCATCAGCAAGGTCATTAAAGAAGGAACATTCAAACTCACCAACTCCATGGGAATAACCATACCCAGAGCATGGAACGCCAACAACTTAAGGAAAATTTAGCAATAGTGCTTCACCTCTCAGCATAATTAGTCATTTAGTATGTATGCATTTAAATTCCTCCAAGTGATATTCCATCACAGCATTGTATTTCAAATTCCTCCAAGTGATATTTCATCACAGTACTACATTTTAATTCCTTCAAGTGATTGTTTCGATCACAGTATTGTATTCACAGTTCTACAAAGTATATATTAATTTACCCTTGCTTGGACAAGGAAATTTCACAGATATTATCTTATCACTAAGAATTATTGTTTAACCAAAATATTTCCAAAAAAGGGGGAACTGACGAGTTCATCCCCACAAAGGAAACAATAAATACATGCGATCTAAGCAAACATCGCCCAATAAAAATGCAAAAAGAGCAGAATAAAGAAATATATATATATTAAAAGAGGGTAAAATACGCCCTCCAAAAAAATTACAAGGACAAAATAAAAAAAAAAAAGAGAAAGGAAAATTCTTCCTATACAAAAACTAAAGGGAGAAAGAGGAATCTAAAGCTTGATCTCTGGCTCAACCTTCTCCGGGGCAGCCTCTTTGTTCCCCTCCAAAATGTTTGGGACAGATAGCCCCTCCTGCGAACCCCACCTGGCTGAAGAAGAAGCATCAACATGAATGTTGCCAGAACGGGTGGGAGAAGGGACATCGGCAAGACTAAGAGGATCGGACCCTGGAAGGATAGACTCCAGATCAGAAGGCCGATCCAATAAGTCCAGAGCAGCAAAAGGCCGCTCCGAAGATATAAGCAAGCCGAAGTCCTTCTCCTCAGGACTACCCCCCAAACCAGGTACATGTGGCCCCTCGCCAACCTTGGCAGAATCACTGGCCGCTGGGACAGACTGTTCGGCGACCTCAGCAGCATTCTCACCCTTCTCAGGCTTGATAGAGACAAACAAGTCTTGGGGAGAATCTGGCTCACTCTCACTGTTAACCCCCTCGGGAAAACCATATAAGAATTCAACGTCCCCATCAGGATGACGCTCCAAATAGGTACCCACGTGGCTTCAGTGAAGTCAGTCAGATCATTGGCTAGCTGGGCGGTGTTACGGCGACGCCTCTCCTTCTCACGAATCAGCCTGCCCCGCTTCAAATAAAGCCTCTTCTCAGCAACAGAGACTTTTTCGTTAAGGGCCGTGACGGTGGTGTCGAACTCCTTCTTGAGATCGTCATAATCAGTACTTTTCAACACCACCTCTGCCGCCAGATTTTTATTTTCCTTCTTAAGGCGGGCGACCTCCTCAGATAGCACACGCTGCTGCTTCACAGCACTCTCCCTCTCTCTGGATAACCTATCCACATCAGCACGAAGAGAGTCCAGCTTCTGAGTGCACCCGCGATGTTCGCTGCGGAGGGAGTCATACTTTCCCTTCAGCAGCTTGTACTCCGTCTTTATCTTCACCTGCATCTCTTCGTCGTTAAGACGGTTGGAGCGGTATTGACGGATAGCATAGGCAACCTAAACATAAAATAAAGCTGAGTTAGAAAATAACCATAACAGGAGGAAAAAGGCGAATTAAAAGGTTAGAAAATAATCACCTTTGCCAGGTTAGAGAAACAATCGTCCATCAGTACGTTGTCCGGCCTCTTCAAATAGTAATCAACATCCGAAGGGCAGCAGGAACCCCGGAAGATGTCGTGGGCAACGGCAGGACAACGCACAGTAGCATCGACCCCATACTTCTGAAGGAGCAGGTCGACCTGAGTCACCATTACGTCCCTCCTGGGCCTTTTCATAGAGGGTCCTTCCCCCTCAGCATCTTCGCCCCCTGAAGAAGGAGCTCGCCTTTTGCTGCCGGTCGAAGCAGCCGGGGCAGTTTGGGGAGCCAAAGGAAGGGACCTGGAATGCTTCTCCTTCGCAGGAACCTCCATCTTATCCTTCCCCTTCCCGGTGTAAGAGGGAACGGCAGGAGGAGGAGGGCTTGTGACAGGTTCCTTTATCTGGAAGCCTGGCAGCACCACCCTAGGAGTGGAAGCAGATTCATCACCCTTCTGAGAAGAAGGTGGTTTGCCTCCAGCCGAGGAAGGAACATCGCCTCCTTTCTTGGCAGGCGCCTTCTTAGCCTCAGAAGTCGGCTTGGGAATAGCTTGGGGAAGGGCCTCCCTCTCTCGAGCCTCCCGGCGAGCTTTCCTATCCTCCATGACCTTCTGCTGAAGTTCCTTGAAGTTCGGCACTGAAAAGTCAAAGTAAACAAAATTCAGAAAACGCTTCACAAAAATTAAAGGAAATAAAAGCTTCATGGTACAAACAAGGTACCAGAAGGACTAAGAGGCATAGAAGAAATATTAAGAGGGGAAGAAAGAAGTGGTTCGCCCATGTCAGGGAACTCGTCTCCATTATCAGGCGATGTCTCCCTCCTATCCTCACTATTCTTCCTCTTCCCCCTTTTTCCACCCTGCACTCTCTTATTTCTCTTGGAGGCAACACTTTGGTCCCAGCCAAAGTAGGAATCTATCAGATTCACTACGTGCACCTTAGCGCCACCTCGAAGCAGACGCAACGTCTCTTTATCAACCTCGCTCAGGTTCGCCTTTTCCAACTTTAGGGGCCCTTCCACAAAAACATTCGGAATGGAACCCCAACCCCCTTCCTTCTTGGCGATGACAAAGGAACCTTTCCACCGCTTCAAAGAATTGGGAAGGCCAGTGAAGGGAGATCTTCCGGGTTGCAAGTAGAAGAACTCATCGCTTTTCTTCCTCCCCAAAGAATAGATCGCCCTAACAATCTCGTAGCCCACCTGTCTCTTCAGTTGGAGTCCACGAATAAAAACTCCTGTCAAGTGACGGTGGGCGTTAGGATGGAGTTGACCTAGGGGATCTTAAAATTATCGAACACTTCTTGGGTGAAGAGATCGAGTGGTAGCCTTAAACCCGCCTCAAAATCTTCAACAAAGAGCAACTGTTCATCATCCTTTAAGACCTGGCTAACAGCCGAACCCTCAGATGGAATCCGAAGGCCAATGAAGGGAGGAATTTCGTACCTCGCCCTAATCCATACAAGGGCTTCTTGACCCAGATCGATGGTCCACTCAGACAAGGGTTTTTTCTTACTAGAAGATGTCCCAGAGGAGACTTTACGTCTTTTAAAAACAAAATCCTCCTCGTCTCCTTCGTCATCACCCAGTTCACCATCTCCGCCCTCATCTCCACCAGCATCCTCAAGGGGAGCCTCGCCCTCTGGCCCTCTGTCATCAACACCCTCCTCACTATCAGGGATCACCTTCTGAGACAACCCTTCCTCGTCAGATGATAACTCAACGAGGGTGGCAAGAGGAGCAGGGTAAGTAGGGTCACTGGCAGAACTCTCAGAAGAAGAGGAAGAAGAAGGGGAAGACACTGAAATCCTTAATGTAGACATCCTAAAAATATACTATCTGAAGGCAAACAAGAAGAAGGAAACAAGAAGACAAACAAAAATAGCTAAGCCACTTACTGATTAAAAGAGAAAGTCTGGTGCTATGTAACTCGAAGAAAACCTGCCTGGAGAAATACGTCAACAGAAATAGAGAATCAGAGAGAAAAATTAATAGAGAATCAGAGAGAAAAATTAAGAGTAAAAAACTTTTAATTAAAGAATAAGTACCTCTTTTATACGCCAAGTTAGACACTCGAATGCCTGACAGCAGGAAACTCCTCGAAATAATCAATGGAAAACCAAAAGTCGCGTTCTTTTATAGTCAAAAAACGCTTCAGATTCGTAACCGTTGAAGGAAACGTTTGAAATTCAAATTGTTTCGAAAATTTCGGAAATTCGAATTTTGAAAATTGGCGCTTCAAGTCTTTGACTTAGCAAGATTATAAGGGGGGGACATCTGATACCGCCCTAATAATATCAGAACTCCAGGGATCGCCTAAATGCTAGGCTCGCCCAACGAGTCTCCAAATCTCCCATCGCCCATGTCTGTCTCGGGCGGACTCATCCAGGTCTGCCATCTAGGCGACCTCATCCACTCTGTTCCCTGACACCCACTACCCGGGATAATCGGGAACGTGCCTTCACCATTATCAATAATCGTGGGGCAAACCCACGATTTACCAGATAACCACCGCCTTAAACTCATTATAAAAGGAAGCCACCGAATGCTGAGAAGGGTAAGCACAAATCAGACTTAAATACTCTTACACTCATTTACCTACCAAAAAACCCTCTCTGACTTAAGCATCGGAGTGGCTTTCAGGCTGAGCAAGCCTGAGGTCCTTTGAGCTTATATTTGTTACTTGTGCAGGAAAAACAGTACGGGCGACCCTTTAAGATCGACCTGTACCATTTGGTGCGGTGAGCGTGGAACTTATCAGTTTCGTCGTTCCTTTTAGATACTTTTTCAGAATTTGCTTTTTCAAGAATGGATCCCCTACGAGATAACACTCTACCAGCTACCAACAGAGAAGACAGGGAAACAGAACCACCGGCCCTAATTCTGTTCCCCCCAACCAGCGAAGAAGGAGAAACCAGCGACCCCCTGGCGATAAGACAGACGATACCTCCGATAGCCATAGCACCTGAGGAAGAGCCAATCAACAACCAAGCAATGTTCAAGGCTTTCCTAGAAATCACCAGTCTACTCAAAGACATCAAACAGAGTATCTCGTTAAAGTCGCCAGAGCAGGGATCAGCGAAATCACCAGTACAGAAGTCAACGTCGACCATGGACAAGGGAAAAGAACCGATGCGAGAGGAAGGTGCCCCGGAGAATTCAGCAAAGAAACAAAACGCCCCCATAGTAATTCCAGACGAAGAACGTTGGATGGATGAACAACACACCCTCAAAGGCGGAGAAGAGCATCTGGAGGAAAAAGTCCGCCAAGTCATGAGCAGGCTTGGAATAAGATGTGAAGACGTAGACATCTCTCTTCGAAGTGACTCACCACTTGCAGATTTCATCATCTCTCACGAGTTCCCTACAAAGTTCAGATACCCTCCAAATTTGGAATCATACGATGGAACAGGCTGTCCCAAGAGCCACATTCACAAATTCCAAGCGGTGATCAATGTTCAGACAAACTTAGATCACGTACTATGCAAACTTTTTCCTACTACCTTAAAAGGTCTGGCGCAGGAATGGTACCAGAGTTTAAAGCCAGGATCAGTGCTGACGTTCAAACAATTCTCAGGACTTTTCCAGGCTAGATTCGTAGCATGCATCCCTCAAAAGAAGCTGTCCACAGACCTGCTGGCCATCATGCAATGGGAAGGAGAGACACTCAGGAAGTATGTAGAAAGATTCAATAAGGAGGCGATGCAGATAGAAGACCTGAGCCAGGAGATCGCCTACACAGCATTACTCAATGGAACTACCAACTCCGACCTACGAAAGGAATTGTTGGCTAAATCACCAAAATCATTTACCACACTGATGACCATCGCACATACACAGATCAGAGTGGATGATGGCCAGAGAGAGATAGAGAATCGCCTCGGACGGGTAGAAGAACGAACGTTTGCAGAAAGAAGAAATGGGGACAGATCGCCCACAGGAAAGAGGTTCGGAGAAAAAGGCAACGACCATTTCAGAAATAAAAGAAAAAAAGACGAAGATAGGCGATATACGCCCCTGAACACGACCAGAACCAACGTACTGTTTTGGGTAAAAGACAGCCGAGAGAAGGTCAGATGGCCGAGGAAGATGAACGCTGCATCAGCCAGCAAAAGAGACAACAGCAAATACTGTGAATTTCACAAAGACAACGGCCACACCACAGATGAATGCTGGCACCTGAAGGAGGAGATAGAGAAGCTGATAGAAAGGGGATCCCTTTCCCAGTTCGTAAAAAGGGACACCGAAGCCAGAGAGACGGAGTCAGAAAGAAAGAAAGAGCGGAAAGAAGAAATCGCCAGAAGACCCAGACCAGAGCCAGCAGGCGTGGTTAACGTAATAATGGGCGGATCGACCGGAGGAGACAGCAATACTACAAGAAAGAAAGCTGCAAGAACAGTCTACTCAGTTAGCCCAGGTGCACCAAATGCTAAGAAATTCAGAAGCGTATCTTTTTCGGAGGGCGATAGTCATGGCTTATCAGTCCCCCATGAGGACGCCCTAGTTGTCAAGGGGCGACTCAACAATTTCGAAGTATCTCGGATGCTTGTGGACACGGGAAGTTCGGTAAACATGATCACAATGGAGGTGTTCGGCAGAATTGGACTCAATAAAGAAAATTTGACACATGTCTCTACTCCACTGGTGGGACTAGGAGGCAAATCTGTACAGGTGGAAGGATCACTGGAGATAAACATCCAACTGGGGGATGGAGAGATCTACAAAGAGATCCGAGCAGAATTCATGGTGGTCAATATGGACTTTGCATACAACGCGATTCTCGGAAGGCCACTCTTGCACGATACGTGCGTATCCATTTGCATGAGGTACCTACTAATGAAAATCCCAACCAGAGAAGGCGATGCCGAAGTCAGAGGATGCCAAAAGTCAGCCAGAGAAGCATACTTTACAGCTCTCAGGAAAGTACATATAACCTTGCCAGTACAAACAATGGAACCTCCAGAGAAGAAGGAAAGGGCGGAGCATTATGGGCGAACGGCGAAAATCGAATTATCCCCAGGAAAGGAGATAGAAATTGGAGATGAGCTAGAAGAAGAAATCAAACGATCTCTGACAGAAAACCTCAGATCGCTTGGAGACTCCTTTGCCTGGACAACAGACGAATTGATCGGAGTAGACCCGGACGTCATATGTCATCGGTTAAACATAGCGACCGACGCGAAGGCAGTGATACAGAAGAAGAGAAGGCACTCGCCCGAAAAACAACTCGCCATCGCAGAAGAGGTCGCCCGGTTAAAAGCGGCAAACGTGATCAAAGACGCCTATTACCCCAAGTGGGTAGCAAATGTGGTGATGGTAAAAAAGTCCAATGGCACTTACCGAATGTGTGTGGACTTCACAGATCTGAATAAAGCATGTCCCAAAGATAGTTTCCCGCTTCCACACATTGATCAGTTAGTAGACTCCACAGCAGGTCACGCCCTCTATACATTCCTAGATGCCAAGGCGGGATATCATCAGATACCCATGGCACCTGAGGACCAGGAGAAGACGGCCTTCATAACGGACCAGGGATTATTTTGTTACAAGATGATGCCCTTCGGTCTGAAGAACGCAGGAGCCACATATCAGCGGCTGGTGAACTCAATATTCAGAGATCAGATAGGAAAACACATGGAAGTTTATGTGGATGACATGATCATCAAAAGCATCCGAGCTGAAGACCACCCAACAGATGTGAAGATAGTCCTAGAGACGCTAAAGAGATACCAGCTAAAACTCAATCCGGAAAAGTGCGTGTTCGGAGTACCGGCAGGCAAGTTCTTGGGATACATGGTCTCTCAGCGGGGTATTGAGGCTAACCCAGATAAAATCGAAGCGGTCTTAAAAATGACACCGCCACGGAGCATACATGAAGTCCAGAAGCTCAACGGCCGGATCACGGCTCTAGGTCGGTTCATGTCCTGCTCGGCAAAACGATGTCTGCCTTTCTTCAAAACCCTGAAACAGATCAAGAACTTCACATGGACAACAGAATGCCAGCAGGCGTTTGAGGAATTGAAAAGCTTCCTATCCTCGCCCCCACTTTTGGCGAGACCAGATCCGGGCGACGTGTTATATTTATACATCTCTTACTCTGACGAAACAATAGCAGGAGTATTGGTATCGGAAAAAGGGGGAGAACAATACCCGCTCTACTACAT
The DNA here is from genome assembly GCF_937616625.2 of Mercurialis annua. NCBI lineage: Eukaryota > Viridiplantae > Streptophyta > Magnoliopsida > Malpighiales > Euphorbiaceae > Mercurialis > Mercurialis annua. Next base: position 30,755,525 of record NC_065577.1, on the reverse strand, counting down.
TAGCAAAGTACTCAGAGATGCGGAGCTGAGATACCCGAAGTTGGAAAATCTGGCGCTGTGCGTATACACCGCCACCATCAAGCTCCGACATTACTTCGAAGGACACCAAGTCATCGTACGAACCGACCAACCATTACGAAAAATCCTCCAGAAAGCAGAGACAAGTGGACGCATAGCGGAATGGGCCGTCAAAATAGGAAGCCTGGGCGTTATCTATGAAGCCCGAAAAGCACTGAAAGCTCAAGCCCTTGCCGACTTCTTCGCAGAATTAACATTCAAAGAACCCATGGAGGACAAAACGACTCCCTGGGAGATACACGTAGATGGAGCAGTTTGCGGAGAAGGAGCGGGCATCGGAGTCGTGCTCAAAGGACCAGGAAGAATCCAAATGGAATACTCAGCAAGACTCGAATTTCCAGCTTCCAACAATGTTGCGGAATATGAGGCGCTGATAACAGGGTTGCAATTATGCGAAGAGCTCAATATCTCCGAAGTCCAGATCTACAGTGATTCACAACTGGTCGTGAACCAAGTCTCAGGGAACTTCGAAGTAAAGGAAGCTACATTGAAGAAATACGCCAAGCAAGCCAAAACCTTCTTTGCCGATAATGGGCGATCCTGGTCGTTACAGCAAATACCCAGAGCAATGAATGGAAGATCAGACGAATTGGCAAAGTGGGCGGCAACAAAGAATTACGATTCGATGAGAAATATCCCTCATGAAATTAAACGACAGCCTAGCTTCCAAGGAGAAATCGAAGAAGGCGAAGTACTGATAGTGGAAGAAGAGGAAGAAAACTGGATGTCCCCCCTCACAGCATACCTGGCTGATGGAACACTTCCGGAGGATAAGAAGGAAGCTAAAAGAATAGTGGTACTATCATCAAAGTTCGGAATATACAACGGCCAGCTGTACAAGCGGTCATTCACCCATCCCTGGCTAAGATGTGTGAACAAAGAAGAAGGAGAGTACATCATGAAAGAACTACACGAAGGAACCTGCGGAGCACACGATGGAGCATCAACCCTGGTCAGGAAAGCCCTGCTACAAGGCTATTATTGGCCCTCGATGAAAGAACAAGCAACAACGCTGGTAAGAGGATGCTGGCCTTGCCAGCAACATGCTTTGATACCAAGAAAGCAAGCCTCAGAAATGAAACCCATCGGCAGTGCATGGCCGTTCGCCCAGTGGGGTATGGACATCCTGGGACCACTCCCTTTGGCCACAGGACAACGGAAGTTCCTGGTAGTGGCAATCGACCACTTCACCAAGTGGATAGAGGCAGAACCACTGGCAAAAATCACCCAGCAACGCATAACTAACTTTTTCTTTAGATCTATCTTGTGCAGGTTTGGAATACCGAAGGTGCTAATCACAGACAACGGAAAGCAGTTCGACTCAGCAAAGTTTAGGAAGTTTTGTGCCGAGTATCAGATCGACCTAAGGTTCACTTCGGTTTACCATCCACAATCAAATGGGCAAACCGAAGTGGCTAACAGAATCCTACTGGCCGGACTAAAAAGAAGACTAGACGAGTACAAAGGAAGATGGGTAGAAGAACTCTACAGCGTCCTATGGAACTACCGTACCACCCCTAGAGAATCAACGGGCGAAACTCCATTCGCCCTAGCCTATGGAACGGAGGCTGTAATTCCTGTAGAAATCGGCGCACCCACGCCAAGGACAGAAGACAACCAACTAAACTTAGTTGAAAATGAAGCAGAGCTCAGGAACAATCTGGACCTCTTGGACGAAAAGATCAACAGATCAGATATCAGGATGGAAGCCTACAGACAGAAAATGGCAAGACATTTCAACAGCCATGTTAAAAAAAGAAAGTTCGAATTAGGCGACCTCGTCATGAGAAAGACCGAAGTTATGAAGGGAGCAGCAGGGACCGGAAAGCTGCAACCAAATTGGGAAGGACCTTACACCATCAGCAAGGTCATTAAAGAAGGAACATTCAAACTCACCAACTCCATGGGAATAACCATACCCAGAGCATGGAACGCCAACAACTTAAGGAAAATTTAGCAATAGTGCTTCACCTCTCAGCATAATTAGTCATTTAGTATGTATGCATTTAAATTCCTCCAAGTGATATTCCATCACAGCATTGTATTTCAAATTCCTCCAAGTGATATTTCATCACAGTACTACATTTTAATTCCTTCAAGTGATTGTTTCGATCACAGTATTGTATTCACAGTTCTACAAAGTATATATTAATTTACCCTTGCTTGGACAAGGAAATTTCACAGATATTATCTTATCACTAAGAATTATTGTTTAACCAAAATATTTCCAAAAAAGGGGGAACTGACGAGTTCATCCCCACAAAGGAAACAATAAATACATGCGATCTAAGCAAACATCGCCCAATAAAAATGCAAAAAGAGCAGAATAAAGAAATATATATATATTAAAAGAGGGTAAAATACGCCCTCCAAAAAAATTACAAGGACAAAATAAAAAAAAAAAAAGAGAAAGGAAAATTCTTCCTATACAAAAACTAAAGGGAGAAAGAGGAATCTAAAGCTTGATCTCTGGCTCAACCTTCTCCGGGGCAGCCTCTTTGTTCCCCTCCAAAATGTTTGGGACAGATAGCCCCTCCTGCGAACCCCACCTGGCTGAAGAAGAAGCATCAACATGAATGTTGCCAGAACGGGTGGGAGAAGGGACATCGGCAAGACTAAGAGGATCGGACCCTGGAAGGATAGACTCCAGATCAGAAGGCCGATCCAATAAGTCCAGAGCAGCAAAAGGCCGCTCCGAAGATATAAGCAAGCCGAAGTCCTTCTCCTCAGGACTACCCCCCAAACCAGGTACATGTGGCCCCTCGCCAACCTTGGCAGAATCACTGGCCGCTGGGACAGACTGTTCGGCGACCTCAGCAGCATTCTCACCCTTCTCAGGCTTGATAGAGACAAACAAGTCTTGGGGAGAATCTGGCTCACTCTCACTGTTAACCCCCTCGGGAAAACCATATAAGAATTCAACGTCCCCATCAGGATGACGCTCCAAATAGGTACCCACGTGGCTTCAGTGAAGTCAGTCAGATCATTGGCTAGCTGGGCGGTGTTACGGCGACGCCTCTCCTTCTCACGAATCAGCCTGCCCCGCTTCAAATAAAGCCTCTTCTCAGCAACAGAGACTTTTTCGTTAAGGGCCGTGACGGTGGTGTCGAACTCCTTCTTGAGATCGTCATAATCAGTACTTTTCAACACCACCTCTGCCGCCAGATTTTTATTTTCCTTCTTAAGGCGGGCGACCTCCTCAGATAGCACACGCTGCTGCTTCACAGCACTCTCCCTCTCTCTGGATAACCTATCCACATCAGCACGAAGAGAGTCCAGCTTCTGAGTGCACCCGCCATGTTCGCTGCGGAGGGAGTCATACTTTCCCTTCAGCAGCTTGTACTCCGTCTTTATCTTCACCTGCATCTCTTCGTCGTTAAGACGGTTGGAGCGGTATTGACGGATAGCATAGGCAACCTAAACATAAAATAAAGCTGAGTTAGAAAATAACCATAACAGGAGGAAAAAGGCGAATTAAAAGGTTAGAAAATAATCACCTTTGCCAGGTTAGAGAAACAATCGTCCATCAGTACGTTGTCCGGCCTCTTCAAATAGTAATCAACATCCGAAGGGCAGCAGGAACCCCGGAAGATGTCGTGGGCAACGGCAGGACAACGCACAGTAGCATCGACCCCATACTTCTGAAGGAGCAGGTCGACCTGAGTCACCATTACGTCCCTCCTGGGCCTTTTCATAGAGGGTCCTTCCCCCTCAGCATCTTCGCCCCCTGAAGAAGGAGCTCGCCTTTTGCTGCCGGTCGAAGCAGCCGGGGCAGTTTGGGGAGCCAAAGGAAGGGACCTGGAATGCTTCTCCTTCGCAGGAACCTCCATCTTATCCTTCCCCTTCCCGGTGTAAGAGGGAACGGCAGGAGGAGGAGGGCTTGCGACAGGTTCCTTTATCTGGAAGCCTGGCAGCACCACCCTAGGAGTGGGAGCAGATTCATCACCCTTCTGAGAAGAAGGTGGTTTGCCTCCAGCCGAGGAAGGAACATCGCCTCCTTTCTTGGCAGGCGCCTTCTTAGCCTCAGAAGTCGGCTTGGGAATAGCTTGGGGAAGGGCCTCCCTCTCTCGAGCCTCCCGGCGAGCTTTCCTATCCTCCATGACCTTCTGCTGAAGTTCCTTGAAGTTCGGCACTGAAAAGTCAAAGTAAACAAAATTCAGAAAACGCTTCACAAAAATTAAAGGAAGTAAAAGCTTCATGGTACAAACAAGGTACCAGAAGGACTAAGAGGCATAGAAGAAATATTAAGAGGGGAAGAAAGAAGTGGTTCGCCCATGTCAGGGAACTCGTCTCCATTATCAGGCGATGTCTCCCTCCTATCCTCACTATTCTTCCTCTTCCCCCTTTTTCCACCCTGCACTCTCTTATTTCTCTTGGAGGCAACACTTTGGTCCCAGCCAAAGTGGGAATCTATCAGATTCACTACGTGCACCTTAGCGCCACCTCGAAGCAGACGCAACGTCTCTTTATCAACCTCGCTCAGGTTCGCCTTTTCCAACTTTAGGGGCCCTTCCACAAAAACATTCGGAATGGAACCCCAACCCCCTTCCTTCTTGGCGATGACAAAGGAACCTTTCCACCGCTTCAAAGAATTGGGAAGGCCAGTGAAGGGAGATCTTCCGGGTTGCAAGTAGAAGAACTCATCGCTTTTCTTCCTCCCCAAAGAATAGATCGCCCTAACAATCTCGTAGCCCACCTGTCTCTTCAGTTGGAGTCCACGAATAAAAACTCCTGTCAAGTGACGGTGGGCGTTAGGATGGAGTTGACCTAGGGGATCTTAAAATTATCGAACACTTCTTGGGTGAAGAGATCGAGTGGTAGCCTTAAACCCGCCTCAAAATCTTCAACAAAGAGCAACTGTTCATCATCCTTTAAGACCTGGCTAACAGCCGAACCCTCAGATGGAATCCGAAGGCCAATGAAGGGAGGAATTTCGTACCTCGCCCTAATCCATACAAGGGCTTCTTGACCCAGATCGATGGTCCACTCAGACAAGGGTTTTTTCTTACTAGAAGATGTCCCAGAGGAGACTTTACGTCTTTTAAAAACAAAATCCTCCTCGTCTCCTTCGTCATCACCCAGTTCACCATCTCCGCCCTCATCTCCACCAGCATCCTCAAGGGGAGCCTCGCCCTCTGGCCCTCTGTCATCAACACCCTCCTCACTATCAGGGATCACCTTCTGAGACAACCCTTCCTCGTCAGATGACAACTCAACGAGGGTGGCAAGAGGAGCAGGGTAAGTAGGGTCACTGGCAGAACTCTCAGAAGAAGAGGAAGAAGAAGGGGAAGACACTGAAATCCTTAATGTAGACATCCTAAAAATATACTATCTGAAGGCAAACAAGAAGAAGGAAACAAGAAGACAAACAAAAATAGCTAAGCCACTTACTGATTAAAAGAGAAAGTCTGGTGCTATGTAACTCGAAGAAAACCTGGCTGGAGAAATACGTCAACAGAAATAGAGAATCAGAGAGAAAAATTAATAGAGAATCAGAGAGAAAAATTAAGAGTAAAAAACTTTTAATTAAAGAATAAGTACCTCTTTTATACGCCAAGTTAGACACTCGAATGCCTGACAGCAGGAAACTCCTCGAAATAATCAATGGAAAACCAAAAGTCGCGTTCTTTTATAGTCAAAAAACGCTTCAGATTCGTAACCGTTGAAGGAAACGTTTGAAATTCAAATTGTTTCGAAAATTTCGGAAATTCGAATTTTGAAAATTGGCGCTTCAAGTCTTTGACTTAGCAAGATTATAAGGGGGGGACATCTGATACCGCCCTAATAATATCAGAACTCCAGGGATCGCCTAAATGCTAGGCTCGCCCAACGAGTCTCCAAATCTCCCATCGCCCATGTCTGTCTCGGGCGGACTCATCCAGGTCTGCCATCTAGGCGACCTCATCCACTCTGTTCCCTGACACCCACTACCCGGGATAATCGGGAACGTGCCTTCACCATTATCAATAATCGTGGGACAAACCCACGATTTACCAGATAACCACCGCCTTAAACTCATTATAAAAGGAAGCCACCGAATGCTGAGAAGGGTAAGCACAAATCAGACTTAAATACTCTTACACTCATTTACCTACCAAAAAACCCTCTCTGACTTAAGCATCGGAGTGGCTTTCAGGCTGAGCAAGCCTGAGGTCCTTTGAGCTTATATTTGTTACTTGTGCAGGAAAAACAGTACGGGCGACCCTTTAAGATCGACCTGTATCACATTCTTTTTGAACTCATTGATGTCAAAGAAAGTGTAGAAGTAAAAGAAATTAGAAATCAGAAGTATAGAGGAAGAAGAAGAAGAGGACCTCTGTTTTTAAATAAAAAAATATTACCGTTACAAAGGCAAGGGCCCTTTAGTCCTTTTCAATTTCCCCAATCCCTAAAATCCATGTCATATGCGTTTTAATTAATATTTGCCTATGTGTAACTTGATAAATCCAGATAACCTGCGTTTTTTAGGGCTACCGGAACGAAACCGGACATAACAACCAACTTGTAAGTTTTTAACAAGTTCACTTACTCGTTCGTTATAAATTTTTGTTCAAACACCAAAATGTAATTTTTAAAAAAGTTGAGACACCAAAAGTATATTAAACCCTTTATTATATGACATGTGTAAACAATAAATATATTAACCAATCAATAAATATCACATTAATTGTCTATATTTTAATGTGAATTAATGTGATATTTATTAATTCGTTAATACATTTATTATTTACATGTGTCACACGATAAATGGATGGTTCATAATCATCCGTGGTGAACTAAGTTCACCTAAGAATTTCTCCTATTTTGGGGTACAGATGAAACATGAAAATCGAAAATAGCGTACAATTAAAAAAAAATTAGATCATGGTATAAATGAAAAAAGTTATTATAAGGTGAGTGATTTTTAAGTAATTAGGCCTAACTTCTACTATTTGTTTCAGGTCAGGTTTTTAATAAGTTCCGGCCACTTTTAACGATGTGGCAACTAGAATAAGAGTATTTTTTTGTATTTTTTCCGGATAAATTTATCTGATTGTATATCATTAAAAAAGGAAAAATTCATACAAAAGCCCCTGTATTTTACCAGTTTTGTTCGAAAGTCCTCTATCCCAATGTCGTTCATGTTCGGGTCCTTGTACTTGGTAAAATCTAATATTAACACCCTTAATTGAACGAAAAATTGGCAATTGTATTACATTACAAAATTTTCCGTTAAATAAAAAATATATGTATTATAAAGTTTATATAATGCCACATCAGAGTTCACTTTAAAAATTAATAGCAAACTTGAGAGAGCAAAGTCAATATATTAGGATATTAAATTCCCTGGGTCACTAGACATAGACCAGATTACAGAAAGGTCATTGAAAGGATTTTTGTTACAAAAAAATATCACTGAAGTCAACAATTTATTACAACGGAATGTCACCCACACAAAACTCACCGTTTTTTGTGACATGGCTTGCCGGATTTTATCCACATAAGGCATGTCTCATTTTCCACGTCAACAAATGAGTATCTTGAATTGACAATAAATCTAATAAAAATCTAGGGACCATTTTATACTCTTTTCTTTTTCAAAACTAAATCCTAAATCTACCCAGCCGTCACCCCTATCATTGCCACCACCACCCTTCAATTTCAGTCTTGCCTTTGTCGAATTCTCCTACATTGCTGATTTTGGTTCTTTGTCTGGTTCTTTGCCGCTGCTTCTACTTCTCTACGCTGCCTGCTTCTCCGTCGTTGCTTCTGCTTCGCCGCCGTGGCTTCTGCTTCTCCGCCGTTGCTTCTGCTTCTCCGTCGCTGGTTGCTTCTCCTCCGCTGCCTGCTTTTCCGTCGTTGCTTCTGCTTCTCCGCCGCTGGTTCTGCTTCTCTACCGCTGTTTCAGTTTTTGTCGTTTCATTTTTCCACCCTCAAACAGATCTCTTGATTATTAAAGTGTTTACTTATTTCAAATTGGGTTTGAGTTTTCCGTTCTGTAGCTCTGATTTTGATAGGTTACAACAACAGTAATGAAACATTCTTATAGCAACAGACCGATGGGGATGGTGGAAATGAATTGGATGCCGGCTGTGGAAACAAATTTGGTGCCGACGGTTTGCATCTCTGCATTTTGTGGTTGGATTGTTGAGAGCTATAATGAGATTTTTAATTTGTTAATAAAAATAAACAGATAGGGTTTTTAGATTTTTCCTTTTTTGTTATCTTTCTCAGTTTTTCTAATTCTAGGTTTTGTTAGGTTTTAAATTTGAAAAAATTAGCATGGTTTGTTTATTTTTTTCGATTATATTAAATTTGAAGAAACATATGGTTTGTTTATTTGTTTTAAATTTGAAGAAACAAATGGTTTGTTTATTTATTTCAGTGGATGGGGCTGAGTAGGGGTGAGCACGGTTCGGGGGAGTCTGGGGATTGACAAACTCCAGAACCAAACCAAAAGTCGGGGATATCAAAAATTGGATATCCGGATCCGTACCAATAATCGGTTCGGTTCGGTTTGGAAATTTTATTTTTCGGTACGGTTCGGTACGGGGATTCGGTCCTAATGGTTCGGTACGGTTCGGTACGGATATCACTAAAACCACTGATATTTTTTATTTAAAATGCAATCTCTACTATATTATAATATATTATTTTGACTTTTAAAATTAATTAGCTACTCATTCATTCAATTTTTTTTATATTTTCAACTATCACAAGTAAATAATCATCAATAAAATAAAAAGGCACAACATGTATATTATCGTTCGATTTAATATTAATTTTTTGATTATTTGATAAGGGTACTTTTAAATATTCTCAAGTCTAAAATTATATAATTTTTGTTAAAACTATGTAATTTGGTAAATGATAGAAAATAATGAATATGTGTTGTTCATATTAACTTATAAAAAATACTTTTAATAATTATTAAATATTTGATAAATTCATATAAATTTTATTGAAATATATAACTATTTTGTTTTTATGTAAATTAATAAAAAAAATTATATATATAGACTAATATTTTTAATATATATTATTTAATTTTATAAAACAATTTTAATTTTTAGTAATTCAAAGTTAATACAAATATAATAATCAAATGAAAATTAGAATAATATATATATATAATTTCGGTTCTTCGGGTATAAGTTCGGTACTTCGGTTCGGTACGGTTCGGTTCTCGGTACGGTTATTTATAAAAGATCCAGAACCGTACCAATAAAATTTTCGGTACGGTTCGGTTCGGGAAAAGTCAATGGTCAACGGATATTTTTCGGTCCTGGATATTTTCGGTCCGGTTTTCGGTTCGGTTTCGGAGATATCCAGGATCCGTGCTCACCCCTAGGGCTGAGAGCAGAGATTGATGATTATGATATTTTTCCATCTGATTTATTTTGTATTACAATATTTTTTTTAAGTTATGATTTTGTATGAGGTAAGTCCTTTGCTGTCATTTGTTGACGTGGCAAATGAGACATGGATGGTGTGGATAAATCCGGAAAGTCATGTCACCAAAAAGGTGAGTTTTGTCGGGGTGACATCCCGTTGAAATAAATTGTTGACTTCTGGGACACTTTTGTAACAAAAGTCCGTTTAATAACCTTTCTATAATCTGGACCAAGTCTAGTGACCCAGGGAATTTAATATTCCAATATACTACCATCTTTTTTTAAAGACCTACTTTTATCATCTTCTCTTATTCTAACCAAAACTGGAAGTTCAAACTTCACACGGAAAATTTATTAAAACAATTGAAGAATAGAATGTGGATTTTTTAACAAACATACAGATCTTCAAGCTTCAGCAACGTAATGTCGTCAACTGATTCCTCTACGTCATTACATGCTTTGAGATCAGAACATTTGTCTTATTATTTTGAAAACCTGATATCAACCCACTTGCCAAAATTGAATTTAAACATAATTCATACAGATGGATCAATGATGAGAAGCCTAGTTGGTCCTTCTGGTAAAAGAAAGACACGAAAATCGGAAAGTTCTGATGGCCCAGTTTAGATAAGAAATGGAATATCTGATACTAAAGGAAATTGTTGATACCTAATTGAGGTAAGTATGTTTCATTTGGGTTACGATTATGGAGTTGGAATTTCGATTTAAAAGCTCGGATGGTCATAGCTCCGATATTAACCCTATTAAGTCTGTAAACTGTATCCCCAATATTCTATTGATCCATGAGATGTAAGAAGCCAAATATCATGTTCATGATGTTCCTCTTCCGTGCAATAGTTACCCTTCTTGAGATTCCAAATTTTGCAAAAACTCCCTATAAATCCATGTAAAACTAGTGGTCAGGAAAGTTCTCAAAGCAAATAACCAATGAAGGTGAAGGGTAGTGGTTGTACTTGCTGGAGCCAGCGTGTTTGTTGTTGCGGGTTTAAAGTTTGCATTGTTGTAGGTTTTTTTAATTTATTCTATTTAGAAAGTAAGAATTAAGTTCATTCAATCTGAAAAATATTTTTTTCACTACTAAAATACAGTGTATTCCCGACGGATATTAGCGACAGATTTTAAATCCGTCGCTAATTTCCTTTTACCGACGGATTTGGCGACGGATTCAACAATCCGTCGTCAAATCCCTAAATTGAAATGGCGGGAGCTTCCCCGCCATTTTTGACGACCAACTTAGCGACGGATTAAGAAATCCGTCGCTAAACGCCAACTAAGTGAAACGGGGCGTTTCACTTAGCAACGTGGCGACAGATTGTACATTTTAGCGACGGATCGTAATCCGTCGCTAAAATGCAATTATATTTTCAGTTCGCTTCATCTTCCCCCTATTTCTTTTTTCCCCCAATTTTCAGAAACCCGCCATCTTTCCCTCCGCCTCCTCCATCTTTTCCTCTCCTCCGCCACCTTTCCCTCTCCCCCGCCATCTTTCCCTCTCCTCTCCTTGCGCCAACTGGAACCGCTGCCGCCGACTGAAACCGCTGCCTCTGCCGCCGTCTGGAACCCGCTGCTCTTCTTATTCCGGTAAGTTCCCTCTATTTTCTTTTCTTTTATTTGTTAATTATATAGTTTAGATTTATTTTTAAAAAAAAAAAAACAGCCTACTCCTCCGGTGAAGCCTTCTGCCGACCTCCGACCGCCGCCTCCGCCGCCTGGATCGCCGACCGCCGCCTCCTCCTGTTGACAGTGAGTATTTGGTTAATTTAATTTATTTGTTAATTTATTTTAATTATAAATTAGGTTAGATTATGATAATTTATATTAAGTTTATATATTTTGGTTATTATATTAAGTTAAGTTATTAATTATTAGGTTAGATTATTATAATTAGACTATATAATTGTAATTTAGGTTATTCTTAAAAAAGTTTAGATTATTTAATTACAAATTATGTTATGTTATTGTTAATTATATGTTAATTATTAGATTAGATTAATTATTAGATTGATTATTAAGTTAATTTTTTTTACATTAGGTTAATGTGTTTTTAGTCATTTTATATTAAATTTGTTAAATAGTTTGTTGTGATTTTGATAGTTAATTTAGATTATTAATACTAAATTATCAAATAAATTTAGGTTAATTGGTATGAATAGGTTGGGTTAATTGCTATGATTTGTGTGTTGGATTTTTTTTAAAATGTATTGTTTATTTGCAGGCTTTCCCTGAAAAATGGGTGATGCTCATTTTCAGGGGAAGTGCTGTCCAATTTTTGTAAAAAAATATACATATTTAGTCTAAAAGAAAAATTTGTTATATTCTAAAAAAATAATTTGAAACTATTATTGTAGGTTTGTGTCCCGTTGGTGGTTGTTGAGATAGCCGATATTGTCAGTTCGACTTTCCCCTATTTGTTGCGGTTCTGCTCTACAACAAGTAAATATTGTTGTTCATTGTTTTTCAATTCCTTTTATTATATTAGGTTAAATGAACTTAAAACAAAAAAAGATTTTATTCACACCGAATAAAATCTCACCTAGTCGTAGAAAATCGGTCCCGTGTCCACAAGAGATTGAACGACACGGGATTGTACGTGTGTACAGTTCGTAAAACTGGTGTCTACGTAATTCGATCACGGAAAAAAATATATGTGTCGATGCGGTAGAAAAATATTTGGTAGTTTTCTGTCGTATGTTTTCCAGTTGCTATCTAGTATATGCTGCGTACCGCTATTTCCTAACGGAATATGTATTTCGCGTTATTCAGCATATATTTGATAATGCACTTGGAGAACTGCGCTGGAAGGCTGCCAAATATTTTTATCCGTATTTATGCATATATCGTGATCGTATTAAGTAGACCCAATTTTGCGAATGGGATAGGGCCCTACCTTTTTAAGCGGTCAATTACATTGACTTTTCTGTAACCGAGTATTAAACCCACCTAAATGTACGTGGTACATAAATGAATTCAGATCGCAGTTGGATGTATAGTGGGAGACTGGTCAGAGGATTTTTGACTGAAGGGTATATTAGTAACGTTAGAGAGTTTTTGAACTTTGTTGTGCAACACCCCGAGTGTATGAGTGGGGCTCAGATTAAATGCCCTTGTTCTAAACCCAAATGCCGGAACACTGCTTTCGAACTGTTGACGAAGTGGAGTTTCATCTCTAAACAGACGGGTTTGTGAGTAATTACCACGTCTGGACTCACCATGGTGAGGAGAATAGGAGGGTCGAGGTGCCTGTTAATGTTCTGCAAGCAGACAACATGTGGGAGCATAGAAATAAAGACGAGGGTTGCAGTTCATTCCAGAGAATGGTTACTGATGCTGGTGGTCCCAAAGTATGGACAGAAGAGCCTCCGAATGCAGAAGCTCAGAAGTTTTATGATATGATGCGTGCGGCCGAAGAACCCATATGGCTTGGGAATGACAGGCACTCCGCTCTGTCTGCAGCCGTAAAATTTTTAGAATTCAAGTGCCGATTTCAAGCGTCTGACGGTCTGATGAATGAAATGAGCGAGTTTGTACATCAACTGTTACCTAAAGACAACAAGTTAGCGAAAAATTCGTACAACATTAAAAAGCTAGTCAGAGGGCTTGGGCTTCCAGCTCCAGCACCTCGTAGACCTCGAGCTCGGCGCCAGCCTGTTGAGGGGGAAGTCTTGGATGCCACTGGCAGAGTCCGAGTCATCCCCAACGCACAAAGGTAAATAAAAAATTTGTATTTCTTAACAATTAATGTGTTATATATAATATTTTTCTAAGTCATGTTGATTTTCGACTTACAGGACCAGGTTGCTCGATACCAGCACGGTATCTAGAGAGTTGCGGGAAATCTTCCAGAGTCGATGGTGGGCAGTAGGCACCGTTTGGAGGTTTTTGCCTGAGGACGCTGTTTCTTTTTACTTCGAGGAGTTATTTAATTAAAATTTTATATTTTTTATCTACATTTATTATTTTAATTAATTTGTTAAAATTAACACTTTTGCAGAAAAAATTCTTCTGGGAGGACGAATTCGAGGAACGAGTCATCCGAAGTACTTTCGAGAAGCATGCTGCGAACCGGTATTCTGACAGGTTGTCCACCTACAAGACTTCTCGTGAGAGAGATGTGTCTATTACAGACGACGTGTGGCAGGCTTGGGAGAGAGTTTGGGACTCTGATGAGGCAAATAAGAAATCGGCCCAGGCGCGGGCCAATCGGATGAGCGAGCCGGCCGGATCTGGCACTGGACCGGTTCGACATACCGGAGGGTCGATGTCTGCTTTAAAGCATAAGGCTGTTTTGTTATTTATCTTTTATTTTAATTATTATAGTATTTTATGTTATATTGTTTTGTTAAATGAACTTATAAATTACTACATTTGTCTGGCAGGCTAGGGAGCTGGGGCGCGAGCCGACACATGCTGAGGTGCATAAGCGGATGCACACTCTGAAGGCTGACCCAACCCGATTCGTGGACGAGCGCGCGAGGATTGCGGCTGTAAGTATTTTTTTAAAATTTTATTGTTTGAAAGTAGTATTCAAATAGTTTAAATAGTTAAATAGTTTGAATATAGTAGCTCAATTGTTTGAAACATGTAATTTATTTCATTTGAATTAGGTCTCTTTGTTGTTCCTTTGAATTAAGTGGTTTGGTTGTTGATATGTGCTATTTTGTACAATTTGAAGTTTGCAGGATTTCCTTGAAAAATGGGTGATGTTCATTTTATAAACGAAATGCTGCCGAATTTTTATTAAAAATAACGTTTAAGTTGTTTGAAACACGTAATTCATATGAAACTAATTGTTTTAAATTGTTTTTGTAGGAGCGTTTTGAGCAGGAGATGCTGGCCGCTACACAAACAGCCGAGGGGAGTACAGCATCAACCCCAATGGATCCGGACGAAGTTTATCTTGCTGTTGAGGGGGTGAGGAAGCGGCGTATCTACGGATTAGGCTCAGTTGGTTCTGAGTACGTAGCCTCGCAGCGGGGTACATTTAGTAGACGAGCCGGCAACTCCTCTCGGACCGTGTCGCCAGCCGCCGATGCGAGGTTTCGTACTGATCTCATCGCTCAGTTCGCGGATACGATCTGTGATCAGGTCCAGATTGCGGTTGCAGCGGCGATGCAGCAGATGCAGCAGCGGGCCCCGGGAGATGTGCTACCCACTCCTCCACCACCGCCTCCACCGGCTACTGATGACGTCCCAGATGACGACGTCACAGATTTGTAGTACTATAGTGTAGGGACGTTTTTGGTATATAATTTTCATGTATCGTCTACATATATATATATATATATATATATTTATGATATTCTCTGTGTTTCTGTTTTCTGCAATTTATGTGTATTTAAACAGGGTTTGCATTCATTTAAAAAGCCAAAAGAACGAAAAAATTATGCTCGATTTTTGTCAATTTTTCCGACGGATTTTTCGGGATTAGCGAAGAATTTAGTCCATCGCTAAACCCAACCATAAAATAAAAATGACGGATTTGGCGAGTGGTGACGGATTTAAATTCGTCGCCAACGCTGTCGCCAGTTGGCGACGGACAGTGGCGACGGATTTAAATCCGTCACCACTTGGCGACGGATGGATACGTCGCCAAATCCGTCTTGGAACGTCGCCAAACGCGTCGTCTAGCGACACGTTTGGCGACGGATTGTTATGTGGCGTCGCTAATGTATTTAGCGACGCCACATTTCCCGACGGACGGCAAATCCGTCGGGAAAGCAATTCCCGACGGATTTAGGCTTTTTAGTAGTGTTTCAATGATAGAATTAAGTTGATTCAGTCTGAAAAATATTTAATAAAAACTGATGTATTGATCCCCTTAAGTTTAAAATTCCTCAATTTACCTCAAGTTCACTTAGATGAAAGACACCAAAACAAAATGATATTTAATGTTATAATTTTTGTATCATTTACTTATATGTCATCTATTTAAGTGGATTTTAGAGAAACTTGAGGGGCAAAATGCACATAGACAAATCAAATGAGATATCTTCTCACATTCATAGAAACAAACTTTTAAACTTGCAGAAGTTCGTGGAAAAGTTTTGTAATATAAGATTTCAAATGCATGGAGTACTATAAATAAAATTGGATCCTGTGATGACAAATTCAATCACAGATCCGTCAAAAATTTAAACTTGTGATGATGGATTTTCCGTCACAACATAGGAGGTCGCTAATTTCTTTTGTGATGGAAATTTCCTCCACAAACTGATTTCTGACTGATATTTCTGTCATAATATTTTTATTTACAAGAAATCATTAAAAATAATTATAGTAAAATAAGTTATTAACCCATAATAGCTATTAATAATAGATATATTTAATATCAGATATTAGTATGTTATTTTTGAAATTTCATAAACTTAGGTGACTCATCCAAGAACAGCTCCATCACATTGCTTTTATAATCAGGAAGTTCTCATGCACTTAATTCCATCCCAACCAACTCAAATTCTTATTATATTTTTACGTATAATATATTTAGTACTAAGGAAAAAACATAAAAATATAGAAATATAAACATATAAAATTTAAATTATATACTATTTTTATAAGTGGTAATTTCCTGAAATACATGTTTTGGTAACTTATTTACACATTTACCTGCCAAGTTTTGATTTTTCTTTTTTACCTTTTTTTATTTACGAAAAATATCTTTTTGTTTTTTTAATTTCAAAAATACCTTTTTTCGGTTTTCAATTTTGGTTTTTGGTTTTTTTGGTTCGGTCGACCGAACCGACAGTTTTTTTATATAGTGTAAGATTAGTGTATATATAGTGTTAATTTTTAATTTTTATAGAATTTTTTTCTAGAATTTTTTTTTTATTTTTTATAGTGTAACAGTAGTGTATATATAGTGTTTTTATGGTGTTTATGTAGTGTAAGATTAGTGTATAAGTAGTGTATAAGTAGTGTATATATAGTGTATAAGTAATGTATTTATAGCATTTTTTAGTGCATTTTGTGGTTTACACTATGAAACACTACAAATACACCATAAACACTGCAAATACACCATACATATACTGAAAAACGGCAGAGATACACTATAAATACATCAAAAATACACTAAAACGTAAATATATTATAAAATTACTACAAATGCATCATATATCAATTTTTTATTTACAAAATCAGTAGCAATAAACAAATCTATGAATAAGAGAAGACAAAATAAATAATTATATGAATAATAGAACAATTTTATAAACAAAAAATTATAGATCTACAATAATTTATTTACAAAATATTTAAATCATTACAAAAAACCTAAAAAATTACACAAATCTAAAAACGAGTCGAGAAATTCATAGCGCGAATGGAAGAGACGAACGGACTAGCGCGAACGGAAAAGACGAACTGAACAACGAGCGGAAACGACGAGAAATCCATCGGAAGTAGACAAACGAAAGCGCGACCGGAAAGACGAACGAAAAGACGAACGGAAAAGTAATAAGAGAAGATAAACTGAAAAATCAAATGAAAAAGAAGAAGAAAAGAAGCAGAAAAGAAGAGAGAAGAACAGAGAGAAAAGAGAGAAAAAAAAGGTGGCTATGTAAAAGTTTAACCTAAAATGAGATAAGGTTTCTTTATATAGTGAGTATTTTTGATAAATAAGTTAGCTTAGGATAAAAGGAAAAGATGTGCCAAAATGGTGTAAATATTTTACCCAAAACAGGTATTTGAAAAAAAATCCTTTTTTATAATTATAAAATGGGAATCATTAAATTTTTTTTTTCATAAATATACTTTAAAAAATTTATTATTTATTTTAAATTAATTTTTTTAAAATACTTATCTTTAAAGTTGTTTTTCTAAATTGTTATATTAAAAAATTAAACTTTTTAAAAATAATAACTTTTCAAAAAATTATCTTAGAAAAATATTTAATTTTATAAATCATTTTTAAAGCATGAATTTAAAAAATTAATTAAAACAACTATAATTTTCATAAAAAATTATTTTTAAAAATATATATTTTTTTAAAATAAATCTAAAAAATTATTTTTAAATAATTAATTTAAAAATTATTTAAGAAAAATTATTTTTTAAACTAATATTTTTTATTTTGATTTAAAAATTCAATTTTTATTAATGTTTTTTTTTTAAATTTAAAATTTATGACAAATTTGTGACGGAAATGGGCGTCACAAATTTTGTGACAGATACTTACCGTCACACAAATATATGATGGAATCGTCCATCACAAATCCGGCACAATTTTATGACGGATACTGTGTCATCACATATGAATTTGAGACGGAAAAATTCATTGATATTAGAGAATGCTAAGATATAATAATAAGTTGGACCCTTTTGTGCAAAATCTTTAGGCCTAATGGTAGAAAAAAAAAAACCAAAACTTTACGACTTGTTGCAATTATATCGAAACCTTTTAATTTTTGCAATAATATTCAAATTGCATTTTTTTGTTGCAATAATATCCAAATTGCATTTTTTGTAGCAATTATAGTCAAATTGATGGCTAAACTTCTTGTTTTCAATTAAGATATTAGGCTATTATTATGTTTTGATGTATAATAATATAGTAAAAGTCCCAAAAAAATGGCAAAAAACTCAAAAAAAATCACATAAAAAGTGCAATTTGGATATTATTGCAACAAAATAATGCAATTTGGATATTATTGTAAAAATTAAAAGGTTTGGATATTATTACAACAAGTTGTAACAGTTTGATTTTTTTTTTTGCCATTAAGCCAAATCTTCATAGTGGTGCTTATATGTGAAAGGTATAGAACCTTGTTTTACAAATAACCCTAAAAATGAATTTGATTAGTAAATCTCCTTTATTAGAAATAGTAACAATGTACAAATATAAATCATGCGCCCTGGATGATGTTGTTATACCTCCGTTTTATTTGCATGTGCAACTGCTAGGTAGCACAGACACTTCATTCAATTGACGTTTCCCGTTTCGAAAACGTTTCGGACACTTAACGTTTCGGACACTTAACGTTTCGGACACTTAACGTTTCGGACACGAAACTTCATTTTATACATAGAAAACTTTAAAATTATACCATTTCGCCGTGTCCAAGTGTCCCGTTTTCCCGTATCCGTGTCCGTGTCCGTGTCCGTGCTACCTAGTGCAACTGTTACATTCACTAGAGAAATTCCCTTTTCATAAAAGCATCAACAGCTAAATTCTTATTTCTTTATTTTTTCACTAATGTCCAGACTCACTATGTCTTATTAGCTGGCTTTTATATTTAATTTTTTTTTATGAATAAAATATATTAAAAACCGCCAAAAAAGGCAAAAAAGGGAAAACTCAACCCTAAGCTTTCGCACAAGAAGTGGCACACGCTAAGTGGCGCACTAGAGGCTACGGCTTAGGGAGAGCCCGGGGAACATCAAGAGTCCGAGAAAAAAATACTTTTTGGATTTCTAAAAAAATCCAAACCAGAATAACAAAAGTTCCTATTACAAATTTTGAAATAAAAAACCGCCTTGATGAAACAATGAAAGATCACCATATCCTTGCCTGCTACTTCTCCTGAGAAAATTCTACCATTTCTGCACATCCAAATCTCCCAAATAACAAGGAACCATAAAATATTCCATAATTTATGATAACGACCCCTATGAATAATACCCTCCCATTGAATCATGAAATCTACAAAACCTCCTGGCAAAGTCCATGCCAAGTCAAGTTTGTGAAGAATGCCATACCAAATAGATCTTGCAAACTCACAGTGAATGAAGATGTGAGCTTGGGTTTCTATGACATCGCACAAAGAACATAAAGAGTTGTCAGTTGTTACAATAGATCGACGAGCCAAGAAGTCTAAAGAGGGGACACTGTTATGAAGAGCAAGCCAAACGAAGAATTTAATGCGGGGAGGAGCTATCGATTTCCAAACGTACATGAAGGGAGAATTTGTTGGAGCATACCTTGTGGACCTTGCTGTGTTGGCTATAGGAACCTGACGGCCAACACCAGCTGGAATAACCCGCTGCTCACCAGAATTTGAAGCTGCTGTCACTGCTAACCCAGACGCTGCTACTGACTGACCAGCTGAAGCAATACGCAACACCGCCAAGGAAGGAGCTGCAACATCTGGAGTTCGAAAATCATGCACCATAGTTGAAGGTTGGCTGTCCCCGTGATTAGAAGAAGCACGGCCAGAGATAGCTTGGCAAAAGGAGCTAGAGGAATAGATACCTGAAGTAGAATTCCAGTAAACACAATCAACTACCTGAGAATTTCTAACAAGGCGTCTGAAACTTGCCTGAAGATCCAACAAGGATAAAGCCTCTGAGCCACGCAAACGACGCCTCCATCTCCAACCCATATCCCAAATATCCTTAATTGTAGCATTTTTCTGATTAGATAAATGATACAACCTCTGAAAGAAAGAGCTCGCACGACTCCTATTCAACCAATTATCATTCCACAAATAAATAGACATACCGTTGCCGACCTCATATGTAATATTTTCTAGAAAAATATTCCAAGCATAAACATCTTGACAGCAACTCTTCCGAATTCCCTTCCAAACAAACGACATTTTTCTAACATCTCCATTTTCCAAGCTGCTCCAGTTTGTGATTGAAGAACAAGCTGAAATAACAAAAAACCAAAGCGAATCACCTCTGTTAATTCAAATGCTCCAAACCCATTTGTATAACAAACTCTTATTCCTTGTTTGAAGATTTATGATGCCCAGACCCCCTTTTTCATAATCTTTACAAACATCCACCCAAGACACCTTGCTAAGAACACGGTTTGACACGTCTCCCTTCCAAAGAAACCGAATCATGTAAGATTCAAGTTTCTTACTAACCGTGATAGGCATGCTATGCAGAGACATGAAGTAGACCGGTATACTGAAGAGGACAGACTTTATAAGGATTAGCCTGCCGATCGGAGACAATAGACTACCTTTCCATAAAGCCAGACGGGATTTAAAACGTTCCACCACATGGTCCCAAGCCCCCATAGCTAAACTTCGGTTGGCTAGAGGGAGACCCAAATACCTTATAGGCAGCGAGTCAATCTTACAACCACAAGTACCTGCTGCAAAGGATAATTCCTCATCCGAAATGTTGATTCCCATAATGGAACTCTTGTGAAAATTAATTGTTAGACCCGAAATCAATTCATAGCAACGAAGAATTCGAATGAGATTTTGAAGATGATCAATGTCGTAGGGAAGGTATAAAAGGGTATCGTCCGCAAATTGCAGGATAGAGATAGGATTCTTGTCTGCAGCATAACAGAAACCCCGAGTGAAACCCAAAACTGCTGATCTGTCAAGGATACACTTAAGACCTTCAACAGCAATAATAAACAGATAAGGCGAGATCGGATCCCCCTGACGAACCCCTCTCCTTAAAGCAATCGGGTCCACAGGACTACCATTTACCAACACAGCCGTACTCGCCGTAGAAAGACAAGTGCGCATCCAGTTCAGCCATTTATCCGGGAAGTTCATACACTGCATAACCGAAAACAAATACTCCCAGTCGATGCTGTCAAAAGCCTTGTGGAAGTCAAGTTTAAGGACAAGCAATTTATCCTTTCTCAAAGTAGCCAAGTGAACAAGCTCATTTGCTACCATCGAGCACTCCAGAATACTCCTTCCTCTCAAAAAAGCATGCTGAGTCTCAGAAACAACCTTAGTTAGTAATGGCGCTAATCTCAAAGAAAGAGTCTTCGAGAGCAGCTTAAAGAAACCATTAACTAAGCTAATAGGGCGGTAGTCCTTGATATTCTCTGACCCTGCCACTTTAGGCACCAAAACCATGAATGACGTGTTGATGCCTTTAGGTAGAGAATTCAAGCTATAGAAATCATTGAAAAATTCCTGGACCTCCTTTTTCATGTAAGGCCATATTCTTCTGTAAAAGTAAAAATTGAACCCATCTGGTCCTGGGGCCTTCCTTTCACCACAAGAATAAAGCGCCTTGAAGATCTCTTCCTCACTAAAAGGTTGCGACAGAAGGTCGGCTTGTTCCAACGAGATTTTAGAAAAATTCAGCCCCGTTAGATCAAAATGAACCCTCGATTGCTGACTGTACAGAGTTTTAAAAAAATCCCTCACATAAGAACGAATTTCATTTGGCTCCGTGAATACGTTCTCCTCAACTTGGATTGAAGAAATATGGTTATTTCTATAGTGTTTGGAGGCAACACTATGAAAAAATTTCGTGTTTCTGTCCCCTTCAGTACTCCATTTTAATCTGGATTTTTGAATCCAAATAGAATCCAATCTTTTCTCCGCTGTCCACAGCTCCTTTTTCAGGTTACCAAGCAGCAATCTCTCCCCATACGAGATTAGATTGGAATCCACAGAAGCTTCTTTCAAAAAAATTTCCGCAGTAAGATCTTTTATCTTCTTCTTCTGATCACCAAATACATCTTGATTCCAGCTTTTAATGAGTGTCCGCAGTTCCTTGAGTCTCTTGGTGAGGATGGGAGTTTTTTCGCACGCTGCGGCCCAGCTTTCAGCAATAAATTTTGGAAAATCCTCGTGATCCCACCATGCATCCACGGATCGAAATGGTTTAGGACCCCAGTCAAAAGCGTTTGCAGAGCGAAAGCAAATCGGAGTATGGTCTGAAAGGTTTCCCGGCAGGGCAGAAAGAGACATGAAAGGCCAAGTATCACTTGCCGTAGCAGAAATCAAGCATCTGTCGATACGAGATTTTGAAAAGGAATTATGCCAGGTAAAAGATCTGCCTTGAAGAGGTAAATCAAGCAACCTCGAATTGTTAACAAACTCCCCAAAAGCCAGCATCGATGGAGAGTATCCTACGCTGTTCAATTTGTCTTCAGGGTGGAGGGTTTCGTTAAAATCCCCACTGATAATGATGTTACCTGCAAATTCCAACAACAAACCGAGTTCCTGCCAAAATAAGATTCTATCTGCAGCAATGTTGCTGGCGTAGATAAGAATGTAGCGACATGGAGTAGCTTCAAACACAAAATCCATAGCTATCCATCTTGGCCCTTTCGAAGTAGAGACATTACGAAGCACCTCTGAGTTCCAAATTAAGAGCAGACCTCCCGACGCACCCACTGAAGGAGACCAGTCGTATTTAAAATCAAGATTAGGCCAAAGTTTACGAACCCCAAAATCATCAATTTGCTCTTTTTTCGTTTCCACCAAACCGATAAAAGCTAGATTGTGACTAGAGATTAAGTTGCAAATAAATCTTTGCTTTCTAGAGAACGAGATACCACCCCTGCAGTTCCATGATACAAACGAGAGAGGCACAGACATGGAAAAGAAATAACCCTTGAAACAGGAAGAATTCAGACCTGTTTACGCTTCCTACTCGCTTCTAGATTTGTTGCTAATTTTTTCAGCGTTGCTGATCTCGTTTCTCTTTTGAAAATGCCTAGGTCGTGTCCGATTTGCCAGGTTTTGCTAACTTCCTCTTCTGGAGTAGAGTAGCTTGCCCCATTCCGTAATGTAACATTGACCCGGTTCATATTCACAATATCAGAGTCAGATAATTCTTGTGAACCAACCTGATTGTTTGAACATGAAGTAATATTCCTTAATGCATCCATCTTCTTGAAGTTCCTGGCCTTAGGTTTACTGCATAACTGAACAGAATCCACAACAACAACATTCTGAACAGTGCTGTCATCTACGATCTCCACCACATTCAAATCCAAGCCATCATTATCTCCATTGTATGGGCTAAGGGGAATAGGTGCTGTTGTTTTCATTACTTCCTCTACAACAGGTACACTTGCTTCCTCTACAACAGGTTCACTTACCCCCAAACTGGGAGTCTGAGCACCTATGTTTGTGTCTACCAAATTAGCCGATATTTCCCCAACTGTATCAACAGCTACGTCCTGCAAATCCTGTAAGATGTTCCGTATAGGCAAAGAAATATTATCCTCAACGACAATGGGAGAGTTCCTTTGAAGCAACTCTTTCGGTTCAAGAGCTGCAAGTCTTTTTACAAAAATTACATCCTCACATGGCTTGAAACCATTAAATAGACCCATACCTCCTGTGCTTGCTCTCCTTTTGTTTTCTGCTTTGTGATGAGTGAGATTCCAACTCACCTCTCGTGACTGTCCAGGCAAAGCTACAACTCCAGCATTAACTGTGATTGCAGCTGTTGCAGAACCATCAAAGAGTTCATGTGCTCCTTTTCCCGTTCCATAATTATTTATATCCTCCACCGAGTTTGGGACAAAACTCGTCTCAATCTCAGAACTAACACAGACCTCTGCATTCTCCAAAGGTAAATCAAACTCCACTGATTTGCTGGTTTCAACAACATAAACTAACCTAGAGATGTCTCCAATGCTCACCTCTACCGAATGGTTGATGAACCTACAGCTGCTGGAAATAAGAACAAATCCTACATCATGACGTGCGTTTATGTTAACAGTGATTGCCTCTCCAATACTATTACCAATCTTCATAAAAACATCTGCTGACCAAAGATAAAGCGGTACGCCAACTACAGAAACCCACACAAGTCTCGTAAGAGATTGTTTGAAATCTTTTGCCCAACAAAAAGATTGGAAAAATTCAGCCAAGGTTAGACTTGCGCCCTCCATAAACTCCGCACCTGCTAATAACGAATCAAATGTTATCAGGATTAGGTTAGCTCCCATAATAGTCATCTTCTCGAATGCAAAATTCTGTTTAAGCATGAATTGTTTCGCCTTCAAAGTAGTTTTGATATCAGCAACCCTTGCCACGATTGATCGCTCCATCCAGTCGTTTGTCTCTAGGATTACTTTTTCATTGGTAATAGAAACTTGCGTATCTGCAATAAGCCTTGCTCCCTGTATTCCATCTGTCGCTGCAACATCAACGGGTACGAGTCCATTAGTGACATCCATGTAGGAACGTTTATCCCTCAACGCCGGCGACATAATCGTTCGGATTGGATGATTAATCCGCACAGGGGGCTTGGGGATAGCCTCCTGTTTATCCGGAAACCTAGAACGGAAAGCCCTAAGTTTGAATTGTCCGATAACAATCATGTTTAATTGCTTCAGAATCCAAGATAAATCCTTTCCATGCTCAGGTCTAAGGAAGCCAAAGCTACAATTCCTTTTGGTGAGTTTGGTTGCTAAAGAAACTCTACCAAAAACTCCATATCTTGCGAAAACCTTCTCAAGATCATGATATCTCCATGTACGTGGGAAGTTTTCAAAGTAAATCAAACTCCTTGTGGTTGTTGATGAATCCGAAGCCTTGGAATCATAGCTTAAAGATCCATTGTTGTTAGGGTTTGGGGGTGGCTCCATCGCCGTCTTTTTTTTTACTAATTAAATTTTTTATACTTAATTTATGTTGCGCTCTTATCACGATGACTATATTTTATACTTAAATACAAGTTTTGTTTGTTTTGATGGATATATATAAATTCATACAACTTGGTTGCATATGCATATTAAAAATTCTCCTCAAGACTTTTCATTTTTCTAAACTATAAATGCTCATATGTAAGTTTTGATACTCAATGATCTTTATCAATACCAAATCAATAACCAAAATAATTCTTTTTTTTTTAATTTTTTATACTCACTGATCATGTGTCAATACCAAATTAATAACTAAAATAGTGCGTTTTAAAATATACTTATTTTATTTGGATGGACAAATATAAGGATATTAAACTCTGTAGGTCACCAAACTTCTTTTAAATTACAGAAAGATCACTAAACCAACTTTTTTTATAAAATAGTCACTAAATTATACCTTTTATTACAAAAAGGTATACCCATAAAAAAACGGACCGTTTTCACGCAAAATGCAACATTTTTGCTTACGTGGCAAGCTGAAATTACAAAAAGAAACATAGTTCAGTAACCTTTTTATACTAAAAGATATATCTCAGTGACTTTTTTGTAATTCACAAAAAATTTAGTGATCTTTTCGTAACAACAGAAACATTGTTGTAACAAAAGGTATATTTCAGCGACCATTTTATAAGAAAAATTTGTTTTGTGACCTTTCTATAATTTAAGAAAAAGTTAGGGATGAGTTTAATATCCACAAATGTAAACTCTACAAAGGTGCACGATGATGACAGTACATTTCCTTTTCATTTTCATGTTCAACTAGAAATTTAGGTCAAATATTCAAGTAAAAAACTAAAAATAAGTAAAACTCTGCTAACACGTATGCATTTTAGACTTTAACTTCGTGTTAAAATAAATTTAAAAATGTAATAACCACAATAAACAAATGACAGTTCGATCACCAAATTACAAAACCAATTGTTTAGACACTTTTGGAACTAATTGCCCTAGAAGCTTAGAAAAGCTTATGTAGAATTGGACGGGGCTTGCAGATGACTTGGAGGGGCTCAGCTTTGATCATAACTGATGTGACCTTCACCCTCGTATCAATCTCTTGTCCATCAACCCTTTCCCATTCAAAGCATTGAATCAGTGAACCCAAAGTCAGGTTTATGGTTCGTATCGCTAAGCCCTCTCCCGGACAAGATCTCCTTCCCTGTCCGAATGCCAGTAATTTGAATCTTTGATCACCATTATTTTCAAATCTTTCTGGTTTAAAACTTGTTGGGTCATCCCATACCGTAGGATCCCTATGCATGGCCCAAGCATTCGCAAATAACATTGTATTTGCAGGCACGTCGAATCCTCCGATGGTGCAATCTTCTGATGACTTGTGTGCAAGTACTGGAGAAACTGGACACAATCTGAAGTTTTCAGATATGACATTTTGTAGGTAACTTAGATTCGGCAAATCGGATTCTTCAATTAAGCGATCTTCGCCAATTTTAGTGTCGATTTCTTCTTTTAGTTTCTTTAGTACCCTCGGATTGTTGAGCAGATTTATGAATGCCCATTCTATAGTCACGCCTGAGGTTTCTGCTCCTCCCAAGAATAGAACCTGCACAAAATGAAGTTTACAATTACAATACAAATAACCCAAAAAATAACATACAATCATAAGAAAAGTCATATTTAGTATTTTGTAAAATACTTAGAAGTACTAAAACCTTAAACGTGAGTGAAATTTCATGAAACATTATATATAGGCTTAATCATTCAAAATTTAAAATTTTGACTTTTTCTTATTTATATTCCAAACTTTCAAAAGCGTCAATTTTATTAAGTATCAGTTTCCATTGTATCCAATTTTTTCAAATATGTCATTCATATATTACTTATATTCTCAAATTTTAGTATTTTAAAAAATATTTATCGCTTATTTATTCTACTTTTCAAATATGAAAGATATATTTGAATTTATGAAAATTTTAATTTAAAAAATAGGTACAATTAAAATCTAAAATCAAGAAATGGGATATTGCGATTTTGAAAATATAGAATAAGAACAAAAATATTGAAAAGGCGAAATATTTTAGATGATTAGGCATAATATTAATTTAATAAGAGTGTATTTTAATAATATAAAATTAAAAAAAATTAAAAAAATATCAAAATCATATTTAAATTATAATAAATAGTTAAAATTTTAGAATGATTTTTTTTTTCATTCTCATAAAGTTGTGCATTTTTTCTATGTTGCATTGTTTAACAAAAACAATAGTACTTTTTTTCTACTGTGTTTACTATAAAATTCTCTTACATATTCAATAAATAGCAATACAAATTAATTTATGAGTGAATTTTAAATAAAATTATTACAGAACAATAATTCAAACAATTGTTATTATTGATGACAGATAAGAGTTTTGGAATAAAGAAGTAAAAAAATGGAGAATTCAATTGAGACAGGAAGTATAATTTTCTATTATTTAATTAATGTTTTTAGGTATATCTAATTCTAAAATTTTATATGATAAGTTTGAAGCATGCTTTAATGTAAATTGTCTTATTCTAGTGATGAAACTTTATTTTCGTTCAACAAGAAAAACATTTGGCTACTTGACATATATATAGTTATCGTGCTATAATTATTAATTGTTTATATACGTATAAAGGTATAATTTGACATAAATAATCAAACATGGATTGGCACATATTAAAAGAAATTTTCCTCTTTAAAATATTTTTTTTATCAATTGGTAGAATCTAATTATATAAGGTGTTAGCAAGAATTAGCAGGAATTAATTAAACAGGCAATCAACGGCATGTGAGGATCGGTGTTCGGACCCCCGACCTTGCGCACTTTAAAGGGCTTGGCCATGATTGAACTGTAATACAAAAAAATGAAAGGAATTATTCTTTTATGACCAAAATAGAAAATATAAACTCATTCCGAAACCTCTATACTTTACAATTTTTATTCAAAAATTCTTTACTGTAAAAATGTTTTCATCCGGTCCTTTTATTTATTTAATTTTCGATTATTATGCTCTTATTAGTTTACTTTCAGTCTCTCTACTTACAAAATATTTACAAAATTCCAATAAAAGATAGGCTAATCTCCTGAAAAAACCTCCACCTTTTAGCCCCTTTTTGTTTGCACCATCACGTTGCAAAATCACCAATTTTACCCAAATCTGCACCTTTTATTTTCAATTCCACCCTTAAGTATCAAATTAACCTCTTTTCACTAAAAAAAATATTTAATATAACCTTCACTTTTTAACTTATATTCTAAATAGTCCTCAATGTTATATTTAAAACAAAAATCCCATCTTTCCTAAAATTTCAAAAATTAGTAGTACTCTTAACAAATCTCAGCCCTTGCCCATCCACTACACCGTCTCCAGTCAGCCGCCACTCCATAATTCTCATACCTTCTGTAACCAATCTTTACCAATATCCACAAAGAGCAAACCCACTAATTTCAATCCTAACCCATCTAAAAGAATCAAACAGTTATCAGACAATGCATCAGGAGTTACAAGGCTCGGAATTCCGCCCTACGAGTGGTGGTCGGAGTCGCTTCACGGCATCAACATTAACGGGCCTGGTGTTTCCTTCAAAAACGGCGGATCAATAAGTCTCAAGTAAATAAACTGAAACAAGCAAAGCAATTGACGAAGCAGAGAAAGAGTGATAGAATGCAAAATCAAAGAAAAATGAATAGGCTTACGTCGTCTGCTTGTTGAAAGCATTTTACCCCTTATGATCTTAAAAAGTTGGTTTATTTTAATAGATATTCATTAAATGCCGTGGTAAATTCTTTTTATTCTTTTTATTGTTTTTATTTGATTGTATTTTTATAGCATAATAATATGAAGTATTGAAAAAGTGAATTTTTATAACATAATAATAATTATTTGTATTAAATAAAAAATTATTAATAATTTTTTTTAAAGAAGATGAGTTTTTTGGTTTAAATATAACATTGAGGACTAATTAAGATATATGTTGAAATGTGAAGTATTGAAAAAGAGGTCAATTTAATGCTTTAGGGTGCAATTGAAACTAAAAGGTGTTAATTTTAATATTGGAGGGTGGAATTGAAAACAAAAGATGCGGATTTGGGTAAAATTGGTGATTTTGCAACGTGAGGGTGCAAACGAAAAGGGGCTAAAAGGTGGAGGTTTTTTCAGGGGATTAGCCTAAAAGATATATAAAAATCGAAAATTAAATAAATAGAGGGACTAGAAGAAATATTTGTACGGTAGGAAGCTTTTGAATAAAAGTAGTAAAATATAAGAGCCTCCAAATAAATTTTGCCATGAACTAACTCCAAAGTTTATATACTTTTTGAATCAATTACTTTTTTTTTCATTTCAGTCGCTAAACATTATTAGATGGCAGCCGAAAGTTGATATGTGACAACTGGATTTTGTTATTTTTATTTGAAAAAGTTATCATGCATACACAATCTTATTTTAAAAAGGAGTTTTTAAGCCAAATTGTGCATTCGTGGCAAGTTTTTATATAAATAAAGAAATAAATTTCGGCTACCATCAAAGTATGTTTTTGCCGGAAAATTAAAAAATTCAAAAAAAGAAAGTTTATTGACCAAAAAGAAATGAAAAAATTATATGTTCATTTACTCTCAAAATCAATTATCCAAAATTTAAGATGAAGATTGGAGTAACCTGAATGAGGCCTTTGATAATTTCATCAGAATAAGAATGTGGATCAGACTCCTGCATAGCAAGCAAATGATTGATCATCGTATCTCTGTTCTTGTCCATATGATGCTCATCGACGAGTCCTTGCAAAAATGAATCAAAACGTTGGCCAAGATTCATATATTTCTTTGCAGATCTCCCAAAATCAGTCCATTTCAAACTAGGAATCACATCTCCAATATATATCATCTCAAAACATTCCTCAAAGTCTGTCACTATCTTCCGAAATCGTCTTCCCTCTTCCGCGTTCGTTTCATCGCCGTAGTATCTCTTTCCTACAACCATCCTCATAATTATGTTACTTGCAAGATCCATAAGCAGTGGCCTCAACTCAACCCTAGCAAAGCCTTCGCAAGAAACTCTATAAAGCCTGCCGAGTAAAAACTTGACTTCGTCTGCTCGAATGCTTAAAAACTTATTCAGACGATTGGAAGATAAGACTTCAACGGTGACAATACGTCGAAGGTTTCGATAATGGTCATTGTAGTCCTCTAATACAAGACCAGTGTTGTTGTATGATACGTACTTGCCGAACAAGGAATGAGGGCGGTTCGCGAAAACAGCGCCATTCTTTGTGAAGCACTCTTCCGCAGCGGATGCTGATGATATACTAATTGCTCGGTGGCTTCCGAGACGGAGGCTGATTATGGGGCCGTATTTCTGCGAGAGGTTGTTGAGGGCTTGATGAAGGGGTTTCTTTAGAAGATGAAGGTGGCCGATGATCGGAAGAGAAAGTGGAGTTGGGGGAAGGTTTTTGGGTCGCTTTCTTGTTATTTTAATCAATAAATATGAAGCTAGAAACAAAGTGATCATTATTGTGTTTGACGCAGTTTCGTCCATGATTTTCATTTCTTTGTATGTGATTGATAAACGTGGATCTCAATATATAGATATAGAATTAGTTGTATGTAAGTAATTATGAGTCTTGATATTCACATCATTGAAATTATTTATTTTGATAAATGATATAAGCAAAAAAATTGAGGAGGTGTTTAGTTGGTCAAAAAACAAGAGGGGAATCGAAATGTGAATGGATGATTTTAATTATTTATCAAAATTTACAAGGGAATGAAAATGTGATTACACCTTTAATGGAAATCACTTATTCCCTATTTCCCCCATGAAAATAAACTTTTCATTCGCATGACAATCGAAATTCAACTAAATACTTTTATAATAAATAAATAATATATGATTAATAAAAAAATATTTTCAAATATTTATTTAAAAATAAAAATTATATATATTTTTAAATTAAAATTATTTTTAAAAAAATAAACAAACAATTTTTTCAAAAAATTAAAAATAAATTTCTTTTGAAAAATAAAAATAAAAATAATTTAATATGTTTTTATAAAAATATAATTAATTTGTAAATTTTACCCATTCTGATTACTACACTAATTTATTGAAGAAAACAGCGTATGAAATAACCATTTCATCATTTCCCATTCTTTTTCATTTCCATTCTCATTCCGATTATGATTCCCGACCTTAAATCAAACGGCCCCTAATACAATTAGATCGGATACAAAATTAATCCAAACTTCTAAAAACATCCAAGCTAGAAATGGAGAAGTTTGGATGAAAAGTCTTGTAAAACAAAACTGTTTAATGCTATAAAAAATGAGTCTATCAATCTTGCTTATCTTGAACTTGAAGACCTATCTATTTCTCGCTTTCCATAAAGACCAATCAATGAAGAACCAAATCAAACCCCAGGGTGGAGTTGAGTTGGTAAGGCGCTCTTCTAGTGTAAGTGAGATTGCGAGTATGAACCGTAGTCACGTATGCAGCCGTTTGAAATTTGGATTAGAGTATGCCTTCTGCAAGTGACCTACACTACTCGAGTGGGGATTAATCAAAATGTAAAAAAATTAAAGGTGTCATGGTATTGTCTCATAGTTGTCCGTTTAAGAAATTTCTCATGGACCATGTACCAAAAAAAAAAAAAAATTCCATGAAGTCTTGTATTTTTTCCTATATTGGTTGAAAAAATGCTCTAAGAAAAACGACGAAATTCAGATGTTATCACTCAAGCAAACAACATGCATCCAAAGACGCCAAGTAAAATGACAATGAAGCATATGAATCAACGTCTCATCCTCAAAACATAATAAACGAACATTGTTTTCTTGCAAAATTATACCCCTCCTAGCCAAAGTTAAATTTGAAGAAATTCTATCTCTCGCTAAAATTCAATGAAAGAATTGAATCTGATGTGGAAGCTTTGTTGCCCAAATAATGCGGATAAAATCATTCCCCCAGCCTAACTCGTCAGAACCAGCCAAATTATCCCTGATCAAGCGAAGCATAGAACCCGAGGAGTAGTCTTTGGAACCTAACTAGAAAGCCAAATCTTGTCTGCCAATAGAGAGCTGATCAGTTGCTGCAAGCAGTTATTAAGACAGAGAAAATCAGCTGCTTCACCAATGCGAGAGGACTAGACCAGGTGAATTTGCTAAAGGTAACCGGTTGAAATCAAATATTTCTAAGACTATAAAATTACAATTCCAACAAAGTCTGAACAAAGGAATAACTCCCTATCAAAAGAGTTCGAACTTAAACATTTAGCAAGCCAAAATCTAGTTGTAGAACCATTGCACTTAACCGAATTACGCGATACAAACACTGTGTTGGACCAAGTCCCATTTGAACCATAATTTTGAGTTTGACAATCAATTTAAAGAGACTAATCATGTTTATTAGTGTGTAGGAACATATAGAAACCATCCCGGGTCGAATCAGAGCTTTCTAGCGAGAACCAAAAAATCCAAATTTCGACTAGTTCCAGTAGCATATCGCGCCCGAGATGCCTTTGGCATCACGGGCGTGATACACATATCTCGGGCGCTATACTATCCATCACGGGCGAGATTCATGGCCAGATCAAAACCCCTTTGGGTTTGGACTTTCATCACGGGCGCTACGAACCCATTACGGGCGCGATGCATATGACCGTTGGAGGTCCAACGGCTCTTTCTGAGCACCCCTACCAAAGGATGACACTTGCCTTGCACCCATTGGCGGAATCCCTGAAGTTCAAATATCACGGGCGCGACAAGGACTTTTTCAGAGCAAAATGTACTTTGATATAGAAGCTTCAAGGGAAGGTTGTTGGGGTTATAAATACCCCTTGTCTACCACATTTATTTGATTAGACACTTTATCAACAACCAAAGATTATAAGCATTCAATTTCTTATTTCTAAAATATTTATTGTGTATCAATTTACATTGATTGCTTTCCTTTCGTGTTGTTGATTATCAATTGTTTGATTAATCATTAAGTGTTTGTAGGTTTGTGATTAGTCTTGAAAAATCACTTTGTAAGTTTGAGATTAGCTTTAGAAAATCTCTTTTTGTATTAGTTTGTGTTAAGCTTTAAAACACATATTAGTGAATTATCAAAATCTCAATCTTTGATTGAGTAGTGGAGTAGGATTGACTTGTGATTCGAACCACTCTAAATCCCTTGTGTCAATCTCTATCTCTTAATCTCTTCTTAATTTTTAAAACACCTTATTCACCCCTCCCTATAAGGTAGCATTTGCGATTTCACACTGTAATACCCGTACTTTTTAAAGCACTAAACAGTGCCACGTGTCCTAATTTGGACAATTAAAATCGAGATTCGGGGTTATCAAGAATCTCTTTCTATTCGGCAGCTCACAAATGACACATTCTTATTTTGTCGAGTGATTTGGATATGATCAAAAATTTATTGCAAATTCTCCGATCTTTTGAGCTTATTTCTAGCTTAAGTGTAAATTTCTAAAAAGAGCTCTATTATTGGATTGAATGTAATAAATTTGGATTTAAAACATCTGCTAGTTTTTTGAACTGCGAAATTGAAAAATTGCCAATTGTTTATTTGTGTTTGCTCTTGTCAAATAAAGCATTGAATCTAGCTAATTTTGCCCCGCCGAGGCAGAATATTTTGCATAACTTAGCCAATTGGAAAGTTAATTTCCTTTCGCCAGCGGATCTTTTGGTTTTGATTTAGTCCGTTCTAGCAAGCTTACATGTTTACTCTATGTGCAATTTTGCAATGCCTTCGTCTATTATTGCTTCGATAGACACTACTAGAAATTTGCTGTTTAGCGACGGAAATTTCCGTCGCTAAACAGCCAAAATCCGTCGGCAAATGTGTTTGCCGACGGATTACCGACGGACGTTGTCCGTCGGTGGATTTCTGGTCGCAAATTTTTTTAGCGACAGAAGAAAAAGTTTACCGACGGATTATTAAAAAATTAGCGACGGATTTTAGCGACGGATTTTAATCCGTCGCTAATTTTTAAAAATTAAAAAAAATTAATTAAAATCATAAAATATAATATTATTTAATCGGTAGCCCACCGAACCCAACCACCCGCGATAGACCACACACTGTCACCCAACCACCCGCGATAGACCACACACTGTCATCCATCCGCAAATTTCCCAACTTCCCAGTAGGTCACCCATCCTTCCATTGCTCCCATCCAAAGCTCATTAACTTTGGAGTTCCCCCACGCGTAACTCCATCTTAACCAGCTCATATTCTTGTTATATATGTATGTATATTATATTTAAATATAACTAAAAGCAACAAATATTTGCTCTCACAATTTACTTCCACGATATAAAATAGATTTTTTCCATACTAATTATTTTTTATACTTAATATTTTTAATAACTTTTTTATAATTATTTTAAATAAAAACAACAAATTATTGCTTTTACACTTTACCCCCACATTTGAATATAATTATTTTTTACATTAATATTTTTAATTCAAATACTTTTATTAATAATATTTTTTAATAAATAATAATTTTGTTGATTTAATAATATTTTTTTAATGAATAATTTTTTTAATTAATAATTTTTTTAATTAATAATAACTTTTTAATTAATAATATTTTTTAATTAATAAATATTTATTTTTTAATTAATAATAAATTTTTTTCTATTAACTAATTTTTTTTAAAATAGAACTTTTAGCGACGGATTAAACAATCCGTCGCTATTTATTTACTTTTAGCGACGGATTCAACAATCCGTCGCTAAAAGTGCAATTTTCATTGGCGGGAATCATCCCGCCAATTTTTATTAGGAATTAGCGACAGATTTTCAATCCGTCGGTAATATTAATTTTAGCGACGGATTTGAAATCCGTCGCTAAAATCCGTCACTAATCAACGAATTTCTAGTAGTGAGAGAGTTATATGTGCAGGTTCTTATGGCCGTGTTCTACTTTGAGGAGGGGGATTTGGATAGTTTCTTAGGAAACGGTTTGTCTTCCTACTTTCATTGGTGGTTTAAACATTCTGTCACTGCATCTAAAAAATCAAAGTCTGATGCTTATGTGGGTATGGAAATTCGCCCTTTGCGATAGGAGTTTACTTTGGTATTTAGTGACTAGCGAGAGCTCTTTGTTAAGCTCTTAGCACGACCTTACCTATGCAAATAATGGCAGCCTCTCGGCAATCTGAAAGGGTATTCGCAAGGTTTGTGTTAATAATTCTGAGATTTGGAACTTGTTTTATGGAAAGGTTCAGTTTAAGGTGGATAATGGAGAGAGTATTTTATTTTGGAAGGATATTTGGTTTGAAGGCCAAGGTTTACCTTTATCCGCGTCTCATCCTCATCAATTTAATTTATCCTTGAATAAAGAGGTTTTACTTCATGATGTAGCAGATTTGAATGGTGTTTTTCAGCGCATTTTTTGGAAGCGGAGACTCAGAATTGGAGAGGCTGCAATTTGGGATAACATTAGAGCCATTTTTAAACGAACTCATATTGTTTACAGCAGGCCTGGATGTGTCTTCTGGAGCAACAACATTAACAGCTTCTCTCCGGCGAATTTCTACAGATTGAAAAATCTCAGTTCGGGTGCAGGAAATAGGTTCTTGATCTGGTTATGGAAACATCAAATCCCGCCGAGACTCCAATTTTTCATTTTGCTTTTGCATAAGGAGCGTATTACTTCAAACTCGTTTCTTTTTCAGCGAGGTTTTCTC
This sequence comes from Mercurialis annua, assembly GCF_937616625.2. Lineage (NCBI taxonomy): Eukaryota > Viridiplantae > Streptophyta > Magnoliopsida > Malpighiales > Euphorbiaceae > Mercurialis > Mercurialis annua. The sequence continues at coordinate 30,720,058 of NC_065577.1, read as the reverse complement.
TCTCTTAATCAGTAATATTATGTTATGTGCATCGAGAAAGAAACGTGCCTCCATATTGTTTTACATTATATGAATGCTTGGGTCTTTCGATGTTACTTTCTTGATCGTCTTCAGATTATGGGTTGGTTGGCTCCTCCTGACATTGAAAACTTCTTTTTTGAATGGATTATACTTGTTAAAGTTAAATACACGAAGTTGTGGGGTATTATTTGGTTTTTTAGTATATGAAAATTTTAAAAAAGTCAGAAACAAAAAAGTCTTCAAGGATACATATTCGAATTACAAATATCTTGTTTTTATTTGTATTTTTAAGGATGTGGTTCATTACAGATACCATCCTTCTTTTCCGTATAGTAGTAATGATGTCTTTATGAACGTAGATTTCTTTTTCAAGTCTTGATTCAGCTGGTTTTCTTGTAGCTCTTGTTTTTTCTTGTCACTCCTTGTAGCAGTGCTAATATATATCATTTACAAAAAAATATAGTTGGAATAATTACAGTTAATTAGGACTAATTAAAATTTTAACTAGAATTCTATTAGGTTTTTAATTAGGGAGAATTAAAGTTAATAATAGTTAATAAAGAATAATTAAGGCTAATTAGAATTAATAAGACGTCTCACTCTCTTTGCTTGGCAGACAGGTGGAAGTGATACAAAATGGTAACTCGTGCGTGTTTTGATCGATTTTTTTGAAAATAACTTTTTTAATATTTTGCGTCAAGTTGAGGAGGTAAATTGATCCTTGTTCGTTTCTTTTAGTAAAAAAGCATTAGAATCAGATGATAAATCTTGCCAAAGATTGTTGAAACCAGGTTTGTGCATAAATTGTTCAGTAATCATTGCCTCTTATGTAAATTGCTCTTTACAATAATACTAATCTAACTTTAATTGCAGGGTGCTTAACTAATGTTTCTTAAGGTACATGGTGCTGATCCGAAGGAAGCTTTGAGTCTTTTGAGGCTTCAATATTTCAGGAATAATTCTAACTGCCTATCGCACCTTGTTTTCTCACTATTACTCCCTCCAGTATATAATATTTATCGCATTTGGCTTTAGCACAAGAATTAAAAAAACAATTAATATATTTTAATTTGTAAACACTTTTACTAAGTTAACCCTACATTGAAACTTACTGTTAGCAAAAATACTAACTTGTAGTAATCCGGAAATACGGAATCGATCCCACGAAGACAAGAGGTTTAAAGTGAGCGAACACGTATTTGGAAATTCAATTCGGAAAGCAACGATCAATTGGAATTATAGTAATGATTACGGAATTTAAAACTAGTGAAATTAACACTTGAAGCAATTAAAAACTAAAGCAATTAAATAATAAACGGGATAAAACAATAGGTAAAAGGCGTTTAGAGGTTGTTAAATCGATTTGAAACATTCTAGCTAACCGGGGTTGATTTGGTAATTAGTTCGGGTCAAGTTTTTCTAAAATGCCTAATCCGCTCTCTCGAGTCCGCAATTAGAACTAATTGTAATTAAATTAATACCCCGAAATCTAAATCGCTCTCGCGTAATTAGATTTCGATTATACCAATTTAATCCAATCACGAAGTTAACCTAAAACCGATTAAGCCCTAAACCGCTCTCGCGTGATTAAGCCCTAATTAAGTGATTTGCTAATTTCGGGTTATTAAGTGACTCTCGCCTAATTAATTACCCTCTTAACCTAGGATTAGGAGATCAATCTATCCTAGGCATTAAGCATACAAATCACTACAAACCCTAATACCCAAATCAAACCCTAGTCAACTAATCACAACCAAACTTCATCAACAACCCCTAAACTAAGGATTTAGCTACTCATCACAAACATCATAGCAATAACTAAATAAGTAAGCATTAGGAGTAAACATAGTTTAGAGATTAATTACCTTGCAATAATTGAAGATCCAAGCATAAAAGAGATAATGAAGAACAATAATAAGGAACCAATAATCTTCTATTAATAATAATAATCTTCAATCCATAACATAAAACTCAAAATAGCACTAAGAACAAGTGTAATTCAAAAAGCTGAGAATAGTAGAAGGTAATGGGGGCTACAAATCTAAATCTAGTGCATAACCCTAAAAAGGAAAATAAGGTATCCTTATATAGTACTACCCAAAACAAGGAATAAAGTACAACCCAATCTTGGATGTTTGGCCCAATAAGGAAATGTCCAAAAGCTGAAATCCCCTCTTTCCTTCTTGTCTCGAATCGAGACACACAACTTATGGATGTGTCTCGATTCGAGACACATCAAGCAGAAAAATCTGCTTCTCATCCTGTAGTGTCTCGAATCGAGACACACAAATAAGTGGGGTGTCTCGATTCGAGACACCTCTTTAAAAGAGGGAAGTTGATTCGCCTGCTTCCGGCTTTAGCTCCTTTCGCACTTGACTTCCGCTTCCGCTCATTTTCCACTATTCCGGCCTCAAAACTCTCTGTAATGCTCTTGATTCCCTGAAACATACACACCCTCTATAAGGTATACAATTCCCTTGAAAAATAAGGTGAATGCATATAAAAGCATACGAAAAGACATCCTAAAGATAGGAGTATTTTACTCCTATCAAACCTCCTCACACTAAAACCTTGCTTGTCCCCAAGCAAGAAATGAATCTCACTATCAACCACAACAATTAACAACCTTGGTGATTGTAAACACACGACAACATGCGAACTCCCAACCAATGAAGGCACAAAATAAACTTCTAGTTTTATCAATCGTAAGCGATGCAACCAACGATGAATGCAATTATAATGACATAGTCCAATGACATTGAGAATACTATTGGTAAGGCATTTGTGTTAAGCAAATTCGGAGTTACAATCATCTACGGGACATGCACACATTGGCCAAAAAGAAGCGGTAACTCATGGCATAATGCTCATAGAAATCAAGCAAAGCAAAATGAATCTCACAAGATGTCACTCCAACACACAAGTGTTTAAGGTAATCATTTAAACTCACATCGTGCTCATTCACCATAAGCTTGCTTTTAGTCCCGAACTCCACTATTTGGTTCGGTAATCAACAACTATCATATGGACTTGTGAGGGTTGTAACTTGGCTATGGGTTAGGGGTAGGTAGATTTGGATACTTGGCTAAAACTTGATTTGAACGACTCTTTTCTAATACACTTCCGACCTATCTCGGATTTTCAACACTTGTGAACTTTTGAATTTTCTATTGCCTTTGTTTATTCTTTCTTTCTTTTTCTATTCTTCATTTTCCTCTTTTTCTTTTGTTTTCTTCTTTCTTCTTGATGTTGTTTTTATTCTTTCTTTCTTTTTCTTTTTCTCGAGGCAAATTCCTATTCTTTTAGCACTTTCACATTTCTTTCTAGTCATCAAGCTAGTGTCACATTTTTCTCATTATTAAGTTATTCAAATCAAATTTGGGTGTTTTAAGAGGTAAATTGTTGACGGGAAGTTGTGTGATTTGTGTTTGTCAAGGAAAGGCTTAGGCTCAAATGGTGATTCTAAGGGTAGAGGGTAGGCTTTTAAGTGATTTTGTTCAAAAATTTGGGGTATTCCTAATGCCATATTCATCCAGTCATTGACACTCAACCTCTATAGTCTTGAGCGGACACCAAGCAAGTTCTAGGAATTTAGCAAGCAATCGACACTCATCACAACAAATAGGCTCAATAAACGCTCAATAAAAGGGGTCATGCTAAATACTTAATTCCTATGAACACATGCCAATCATACTCAATTTTTCACAAATTGCTCAAATTGTCAATTTAAAAGCACACATCATGCATCCGCATTAAGTACTACAAACTTGTCAAAACACAAAACCAATTCACAATGAATTAATTCTAACTTCATTGAACCATGTCATACAACTTGCATCTTATTAAACATATCCACACTTGATTGATTAAGCTAGAAAAATGCAATTGACAACTTCATTGATCGGGAATAATTTTCACAAGTACACCAAGGCCACTAATCATGCTTCCAACAACACAAGCCAAAGATTTAGTGCGAGGTGACTCAAAACAAACAACATATATAAAAAAAATAATCAAACAACTAGACTCCTACAACACAAACATTAAAAACAAAACAATAAAACCGAGACTCTAACGCATTCATATTTTCAACAACCCCTCCTCACACTATTTCTATGCTATGTCCCCATGGCAATGAAATAAAACGGAAAATTGCATGAGTTAGAGTTGAAGAAAGCAAATCTTCGAGTTCAATCGAACTCGGGTGGCTCCGGCGAAGGTGTTGGAGACGGGAAACGCGGACCGCCTTGGGCATTGTAAAACTCTTGCATCTTTTGTTCATGCCTCCTTATGCGATGTTGCATCCTTTCTTGCCTATATTCCATCTTCTTCCACATCCTTCTTTGTTCCGCCATAAAAGCGCGTTGATCCGCTTGGAAATCATATGGGGGAGGTTGCTCCCATTGGGCCCCTTCCGGAACCTCTTCTTGCTCGGCGCTAGTACCGGCCACATGCTTATCTTTCCTTCTTGGTTGCTCTTTTTCTCGCCTTGGAGCCGGTTCTTCCCTCGGTTCATTCTCCTCCTCAAATGGATGTCGCTCGCCGCGATGGGCATCTTCCCAAATTTCTTGCAAATATTTGCCCGCAATCCGGCCCTTCTTCACAAAGGCACCCGTAGAGAGGTGACCTACATCAAACAATTTGGGGGACACGATCCGATACCTCGTTTCGTCAAAATCCGGGTCTTTCCGTGCTAAGTGCAAAATGAACCATCCGAACCCCAACCTCTTTGTTTTCCGAGGTACCTCTTGCACCATTTTCAAGAACCGGTATGCTAAGTTGATATCGCAACTCGTATCGCCAACATTTTGCAAAACCCGAAGAATGAGCAAATCGCTTCTTGCCACTTTGTTATACTCATGACGCCCACAATAGCAATGGCCGTACCACTTGAGAAGAACCACCTCATATATATCCCGCACTTCATTCAACTTGGACTTGTGTGGATCATATACCGCTTTTCCCGAAGCCACGTTCCATACTTTATTGTCATCAAAGTTTTCACTTGAAGGCATCCACTTGATTCCGTCATTATCAAGATTAAAATCGTCGCACAAATTCTTCAACGTGTATACCAATTCCTTTCCCCCTAACCGATAGGCAAGGCTCGCATCTTCTCCGGGTACCTCCTTTAATGTTGTGAAGAATTCGTAAATGAGTTCTTCGCAAAACTCGTGTGGTGATTTGGCCATCTTGCCCAATTGGAAGCATCCAAGGGCGTCTTCAATCCCCTCCCGGATTTTTAGCTTTTCCAAGGTTTCCCAATGAATGGCGTAATGATCGGCTATTCCTCGCTTCTTAAGCTTCTTGTATAACTCTCCTTCATCCCTTGTCCGAATTTCAAAAGGTGCCTCGTACAACCTTATTAGAGAACCCGGGGTATTCACTCCGGTAACTCGAGCACCGGAGGCGGTGGTTTTCCGGGTTGAACGAAATGCTCTAATGGGTTGTTCTTCTTCAACGGGCGGCATGGATGCTTTCCCTTTTGACCTCGTTGATCTTGACATGTTGAGGGGGGAAAAGGGTGTTCGGAAATGTGTTTGGAATTAAATTTGGCTAGATTGAATGGTGGCTAGGGCTTCTTGAAGATTTGGCTTGATGAAAGAGAAAGAAGCTTTTGGATATGGAGGTTTTCTAATTTAGGTATGGAATGGTGGAGAAGATGAAGTGATGGAGTCCTTTTTATGGCTAAATTCATAGCTATGGTTTGAAGGGCCAAGATGTATTGGAAGTTGGTGATCCATGTCAAAAATTTGAATCTTGAAGGGTTAGGATCGTGCCACATCATCAATCCATGTGAAGCAAATAAGAGCCAATGAGAAAATTTCAAAGATCTCCCCCTAAGTCAAGTGTCTCGAATCGAGACACCCTTGTTAAATAGGTGTCTCGATTCGAGACACCAAGAAAAGAGAAGCAGAATAATCTGCTTCTTTTGTCTCGAATCGAGACAGCTTCCTAAGAAGCTTGTCTCGATTCGAGACTAAGGGAAAACAGATTATTCTGTTTTTCCTTTCTTAGGGAACCTTTATTTTGCTGAATCAATCGCTACACCGAACTCCTACACATCCAAAAACCGAACATACCACGCATTATATCGATCATAACAAACATATGAAATACGCCAAATCATCAACAATCACAAAAGAAAACTAAACTTAAGTTAATTGTAAAACAAAAACAACAGCTAAAAGCATTAAAATTCAAACCTCTTGGGATTGCCTCCCAAGTGCGCTTGTTTAAGGTCGAAAGTTCGACCGTCAATCCATGGCACTTAAGTTGAAGGGGGAGCAAGATAGATCTTGTCATCTATTTGACCCGTCAAAGGTCCCAAGTAGGGCTTGCAACGGTTTCCGTTGACCTTGAACGTCTCTCCCTTTTGATTTTCTAATTCTATTGCTCCATGAACCGCCACGTGCCGGATCTTATACGGACCACTCCACCGAGATTTTAATTTTCCCGGAAACAACCGCAACCTTGAATTATAAAGCAACACAAAAGCTCCAACTTCAAATGACTTGGGTGAGATGTGAGCGTCATGCCATTTCTTCGTTCTTTCTTTATAAAGCTTGGCATTCTCGTAAGCATCAAGTCGAAATTCATCTAACTCATTAAGTTGCAACAAACGCTTCTCACCGGCCGCCTTGAAGTCATAATTCAACTTTTTAATTGCCCAATAGGCCTTGTGTTCTAATTCAACCGGCAAGTGACACCCCTTACCATACACAATTCGATAAGGCGACATACCGAGAGGTGTCTTAAATGCCGTGCGGTAGGCCCATAAGGCGTCATCCAACTTGAGGGACCAATCCTTTCTTGTCCCATTTACTGTCTTCTCTAAAATCCTCTTCAATTCACGATTTGAAACCTCCACTTGGCCACTCGTTTGGGGATGATAGGGGGTAGCAACTCGGTGGTACACATTGTACCTTTTCATCAAAACTTCAAATTTCCGGTTGCAAAAATGCGATCCCCCATCACTAATGATACCCTTGGAGTCCCAAATCGGTTAATTAGACGCTTGAGAAACTTCACCACTACCTTGACATCGTTTGTAGGTAAAGCCTCCGCTTCTACCCATTTTGATACATAATCCACACAAACCAAGATAAAAAGATTTCCATAAGACATCGGAAATGGTCCCATGAAATCTATGCCCCACACATCAAAGATCTCTACTTCTTGGATTGAGGTCAATGGCATCTCATCTCGTTTGGAAATGTTCCCTACTCGTTGACAACGATCACAATGCCCCACAAACTCTTTGGCATCGCAAAATAGGGTAGGCCAAAAGAATCCACTTTCTAGCACTCTAGCCGCGGTCCTTGACGCCCCATAATGCCCGGCGTAATCCGTCTCATGACAATGGCTCAAAATTGGTATCATTTCCTTCAAAGGTACACACCTCCGGATCATCCCATCACCATATATCTTGAAAAGATACGGCTCATCCCACAAAAAACGTTTCACATCACTCGAAAATTTCTTCTTTTGATGGTGCGATAGATTCGGTGGCATGACATTTGAAGACAAGTAATTAGCTATATCCGCATACCAAGGTGTCTCCACTTCCGAAATTACCATCAACATTTCATCCGGGAACCGTTCATTAATACCAACACCAATTGGAATAGGTTCCGGAACTTCTAACCGTGATAGGTGATCCGCCACAACGTTCTCCGTTCCTTTTTTGTCTCGGATTTCTACATCAAACTCTTGCATTAAAAGAATCCATCGAATAAGCCTTGGTTTTGCGTCTTGCTTAGCAAAAAGATGTCTCAAGGCGGCATGATCGGTATAAATGATGGCCTTCGATCCGAGCAAATATTGCCGAAACTTGTCTAAAGCAAATACCACCGCCAACATCTTTTTTCGGTAGTAGTATAATTGAGTTGAGCTTCCGCCATAGTCCGGCTCGCATAGTAAATCACGTGGACCTTCTTGTCCTTCCTTTGACCCAAAACACACCCTAAAGCTTGGGCACTCGCATCACACATGAGCTCAAAGGGCAAGCTCTAATCCGGAGACGATATAATTGGCGCGGTCACAAGTACCTCCTTAAGCTTCTCAAAAGCACCTTGACATTCCTCTGTGAATTCAAACGGCGCATCTTTAACTAGCAATCTCGTCAAAGGCCGTGCAATAGATGAAAAATCCTTAATGAATCGTCGGTAAAAACCCGCATGGCCTAAAAATGCCCGAACTCCTTTGACCGTAGCCGGAGCGACTAGTTTTTCAATAACCGCTGTCTTTGCCCTATCCACTTCAATTCCCGCCTCCGATATCCTATGCCCGAGTACAATGCCTTCATCCACCATAAAGTGGCATTTTTCCCAATTTAGCACCAAGTTTGTCTCAACACATCTTGCTAAAACCCGCCTTAAGTTCGCTAAGCAACCATCGAACGAATCGCCAAACACGGAGAAATCGTCCATGAACACGTCCATAATATCCTCAATCATGTCGTTAAAAATTGAGGTCATACATCTTTGAAATGTGGCGGGTGCGTTGCATAGTCCGAAGGGCATTCGCCGATATGCAAAGGTACCGTAGGGGAATGTGAAGGTCGTCTTCTCTTGATCTTCCGGGAGAATTAATATTTGATTGTAACCGGAGTACCCATCAAGGAAGCAATAAAATTTGTGTCCCGCTACCCTTTCTAACATTTGATCGATAAATGGTAGCGGAAAGTGATCCTTTCGGGTTACCTCGTTGAGCTTCCGATAATCGATGCATACTCGCCAACCGGTTACCGTCCTTTTGGATATTTGCTCTCCTTTTTCATTCTCCACCATTGTCATACCTCCCTTCTTAGGGACACATTGAATTGGGCTTACCCACTCACTATCCGAAATAGGGTAGATTATTCCGGCGTCAAGGAGCTTTACAATTTCTTTGTGGACCACCTCCTTCATATTCGGATTTAGTCTTCGTTGTCTTTGAGTTGACTTCTTCGACCCATCTTCAAGTTTGATCTTATGCATAACAATTTGCGGACTGATTCCCCGAATGTCAGAGATTTGCCACCCTATTGCTAACACATGCTCCTTCACCACTTGCACAACCCTCCTCTCTTGTTCCTTAGAAAGCTTGTTCGAGATGATTATTGGCAAGGTCTCATTCTCCCCAACAAAGGTATACCGGAGATGAGATGGAAGTGGCTTCAACTCAACTTGTGGTGGCAACTCGAAAGATGGTGGGGTCACACCACTACTCTTGTTCAAATTCTCCGGCTTAGGTTCATCCTCTTCGGAATACTCATCACTCGGATTATCGGAATGGAAGGTGACTTTCGAAATTTCAGAAAAATGTGGTTCCCCTTCTTCTGCTCTTGGCTCGATTCGAGACAGTCTGCTTATGGGACTGTCTCGAATCGAGACAAAACCATAGGGAGCTTCTGCTCCCTTTTCATTAGTGTCTCGATTCGAGACACTCTCTTTAGTTGGGTGTCTCGATTCGAGACACTGAAGTAGGGAACCCAGAATTTGATTTTTCGTCACTCCGTCTTGATTAAACTCTTCCATACTCGCTTCAAGTTGATCCCTCACAAGTTCATCAACCAAATCGATTCTCATGCAATCTTCCTCCTCGATGGCATTCCGCATCACTCTCTTCATATCAAACTCCACACTTTCCTCATCAATTCTCAAGGTGAGCTTGCCGGCATGAACATCGATGAGAGCACGCCCGGTGTTCATAAAAGGGCGACCAAGAATCATAGGACATTCTTTATCCACCGCATAGTCTAAGATCACAAAATCCACCGGGAAGATGAATTTATCCACTTTAACGAGTACGTCTTCCACTATCCCATACGGCTTTTTGAGAGAGTGATCGGCAAGTTGCAATACCATCGAGGTGCGCTTTACCGGTTGATCACCAAACAAAGACCTAAAAAGAAACAATGGCATCAAGTTAATACTTGCCCCAAGATCACACAAACAATTTATAGCATTCATATTTCCTATGGTTCAAGGTATAGAAAAACTCCCTGGATCTTTAAGCTTAATCGGTAAGTTGCTTTGGATTATGGAACTACAATGCTCCGTGAGCGGTATTGTCCCACCTTGCTCCCAACTACGCTTGTTCATAATTATGTCTTTCAAGAATTTTGCATATTGGGGCATCTCCCGAAGTGCATCCGCCAAGCTTAGATTGATTTGCAATTTCTTGAAAATCTCAAGGAACTTGTGAAATTTTTCGTTCCCTTGAGCTTTCCTTAACCGGCTTGGGAATGGAACCGGTGGTACAAACGGTGGCGGCGGTGGTGGCCTCACATAGGGCTCTTCAACCTCGACAACCACTTCCTCACATTCCTTTGGCAACTCTTAACTTGAACTCGCTATGTCAATTACCACTTGAGGCTCATCCTCCTCGACAACTTGCCTCTTTCCATTGGCTTTCTCAAGGTTTCTCCCGCTTCGGAGCTCTACCGCCTTAACATGTTCTCTAGGGTTGTTCTCCGTAGTAGATGGCAATCCCCCTTGTGGTCTACCTTGAAGATTGATAGCAAGTTGAGAGATTTGAGTCTCAAGCATTTGATTAGTGGCGGCTTGATTCTTTTGAAGTTGCTTCATCTCTCTAAGCTCATCCATCAACTTAGCAAGCATATTCCCTTCATCCATGTTTCTTTGAGGTTGAAACCCGGGAGGATGTTGAGGTCTAGCACCCGCATTGTTGCCATAACCTTGATTGTGATGGTAATTTCCTTGTTGTTGGGGAGGTCTATTTCCACCTTGGAAGCTTGGACCCGCTTGATTAGACCCTTGAGCATTGCCTTGCCCTTCTTGATTTCTCCACCCGAAGTTTGGATGATTCCTCCATCCGGGTGTTAGAGTAGGGGTCATTAGCTTGCCTTTGTCCCCCAATGTAGTTGACTTGCTCACTCAAGGCTTGACCCGTAACTAGGCACTCTCCTCCCGAATGGCCAAAGTCACCACAAAATTCACAACCTACTTGAACATAAGCCACCGGAGCGTTTCTTTGCATAGGAGCGACTTGTTTCTTGAGAGCATCCACTTGAGCTTGAAGCGAAGCATTTGCGGCTTTTATGGACTCCATCTCCCTCACTTGATCAAGAGTCATGAGTGACTTTTGAGTAAGTGGCGCTCTTCTTTCCATAGGACCCCAAGTACTACTAACCACGGCCAATTTCTCCACCAATTCAAGGGCTTCTTCATAGGTCTTTTGCATAAGCGAGCCCCCCGAAGCCGCATCGATAGTAGCTCGGGTTATGACATTTGTCCCATGATAGAAGATTTGTATAACATGCTCTATTGAGCCGATGATGGGGTACACTTCGTTGTAAATCCTTGAACCGCTCCCATGCCTCATGAAGTGATTCTCCTTCAAATTGGACAAACTCAAGTATGTCTTTAGTCAACTTTGTAGTCTTTCCATGAGGGAAATATTTGTTAAGGAAGGCTTGAGCCAACTCCCTCCAATTGTGAATGGACTCATTAGGTAGAGAATGCAACCAAATGCTAGCCTTGTCCCTCAAGGAAAAAGGGAACATCCGAAGCTTAATTTGGTCCGTCGTTATCCCATGAAGCTTGAATGTGTTTAAAACACCCAAAAACTTGGCGATATGCTCATTAGGATCCTCATGACTCAACCCAAAGAAGGCACAACGATTTTCCAAAAGTTGAATGGTACTCGGCTTGATCTCAAAAGTTGCCGCTTGAACCGGCATTGCGAAGCATCCAAAAGTTGCATTGTCCACATCCGGCAAGAAAAACTCGCCCAAAGTTTGTCTTTGTTGGTTTGGCACTTGTGCGTGCGTTTGGGGTCGATCATCCCTTGGGTGGTCTTGTTGCCTTGGTCGGTTCACATTCCCTAATGGAGGAGCGGGTGGATATTGTTGTTCCCCTCCATCCATTAGAGGATTGAACCTCCCCTCTTCATCATAATTGTTTCCCTCGTTATTCATAACTTCGGGTATACAGGCTCTTCTTCTTACACCTCTTTCGTAATTACCGAGGTTATCTTGGAACGGTTCTAGTGGTAGATTTGCTCGTCGCGTATTGTGCATACACGAAAATCAAACTCCCTACACAAACAAAAACAAGAAAACCGAGTGTAAACCACGAAAGACAATTAATAAACAATAAAACCAAAAACAGAAAATAACGCTAACTCGACCGAATTTCACAATACTTTCAATCAATTAAACGCAACCTTGTCCCCGGCAACGGCGCCAAAAACTTGTTAGCAAAAATACTAACTTGTAGTAATCCGGAAATACGGAATCGATCCCACGAAGACAAGAGGTTTAAAGTGAGCGAACACGTATTTGAAAATTCAATTCGGAAAGCAACGATCAATTGGAATTATAGTAATGATTACGGAATTTAAAACTAGTGAAATTAACACTTGAAGCAATTAAAAACTAAAGCAATTAAATAATAAACGGGATAAAACAATAGGTAAAAGGCGTTTAGAGGTTGTTAAATCGATTTGAAACGTTCTAGCTAACCGAAGTTGATTTGGTAATTAGTTCGGGTCAAGTTTTTCTAAAATGCCTAATCCGCTCTCTTGAGTCCGCAATTAGAACTAATTGTAATTAAATTAATACCCCGAAATCTAAATCGCTCTCGCGTAATTAGATTTCGATTATACCAATTTAATCCAATCACGAAGTTAACCTAAAACCGATTAAGCCCTAAACCGCTCTCGCGTGATTAAGCCCTAATTAAGTGATTTGCTAATTCCGGGTTATTAAGTGACTCTCGCCTAATTAATTACCCTCTTAACCTAGGATTAGGAGATCAATCTATCCTAGGCATTAAGCATACAAATCACTACAAACCCTAATACCCAAATCAAACCCTAGTCAACTAATCACAACCAAACTTCATCAACAACCCCTAAACTAAGGATTTAGCTACTCATCACAAACATCATAGCAGTAACTAAATAAGTAAGCATTAGGAGTAAACATAGTTTAGAGATTAATTACCTTGCAATAATTGAAGATCCAAGCATAAAAGAGATAATGAAGAACAATAATAAGGAACCAATAATCTTCTATTAATAATAATAATCTTCAATCCATAACATAAAACTCGAAATAGCACTAAGAACAAGTGTAATTCAAAAAGCTGAGAATAGTAAAAGGAAATGGGGGCTACAAATCTAAATCTAGTGCATAACCCTAAAAAGGAAAATAAGGTATCCTTATATAGTACTACCCAAAACAAGGAATAAAGTACAGCCCAATCTTGGATGTTTGGCCCAATAAGGAAATGTCCAAAAGCTGAAATCCCCTCTTTCCTTCTTGTCTCGAATCGAGACACACAACTTATGGATGTGTCTCGATTTGAGACACATCAAGCAGAAAAATCTGCTTCTCATCCTGTAGTGTCTCGAATCGAGACACACAAATAAGTGGGGTGTCTCGATTCGAGACACCTCTTTAAAAGAGGGAAGTTACTTCGCCTGCTTCCGGCTTTAGCTCCTTTCGCACTTGACTTCCGCTTCCGCTCATTTTCCACTATTCCGGCCTCAAAACTCTCCGTAATGCTCTTGATTCCCTGAAACATACATACCCTTTATAAGGTATACAATTCCCTTAAAAATGAGGTGAATGCATATAAAAGCATACGAAAAGACATCCTAAAGATAGGAGTATTTTACTCCTATCACTTACTTACATTTATAACTACCATTTTCATTTGTTTAGTGTAGTTTTTCAATAAATTAATGGGGGCAAACATGGAAAAATAGCAATTAATGTTCTTTTGATATTATAACATGACAAATATTATGAACCAATTTTTTTTTTCAAATGCGACAAATATTATGGACCGGAGGGAGTATTATTTTGTATCAGTAGTTTGACAATACTATTAATTGGTATTTATTAATTAAAAAAATATTAATATGAGGCCGTTTAGTTCAAATGGGACTTTTAGCTTTTACTTTTTAAAAAATTCTAATTAAGTGTTTGGTAAAGTTCTTTAAAAAAAATTGAAATTTTTTGAACCTCCAACAGCTGTTGCTCAAAAGCTCCATTTTGATGATTTTTGCCAACATTTGGTAGTTGTTTCAGCACTTTTAATTATTTTAAAAAAACTGCCCCGACTAAAATATATCGTTTCTTTATTATATAAAATTATTTATATTATTTTTAATACTCTAATCATTTATAAATTATATAAAATTATTTTATTTATATTAGAATAGTTATAATTCAATAATATTTTAAAATAAATTATAAATTTAAGAAAAAAATATCAAAACAAGTCTAAACTCAAATGTTGCTTCTTATAAAAAAAATAATTTTTAATATTTTTATAAATATTATGTAATATAATATATTTATAATTTAATAAATAAAAATAAAAATTATACCATTTAAGGTCATTTTACATATAAACAACAATATTTAATTAAATTTTACCAAATATATATAGTTTATCACCTATCAGTTAACAGCTATAGAAAACCAGTGGTTGGACCATGGGAGGGTCAGGAGGGTCGGCCGACCCTCCTCCTCGCCGGAGAAAAGCAAGGGAACAGTGCTACTCCACCGGTTCTCGTCTTCGTTTCGACCCCCCAGCCACAAAAAATAGAGATTTGCTGTAGGCTGCAGGAGACGGCCATCTTTCACGAGTTGCAAGCTAGAGTTTGTCAGCCACGACTGGTTTGGAGGCTCGCCCCAAGGAGAAGAAAGAAAGAAGAAAAGGAAAATTTAGGTTTAAAGAAAATAACAGGCTAAGTCGTTTAGGCTTTATTTCACATAATTAAAATTAAAGCCCAGCTCATGTATTAAGAAGGAGGTTTAAATTCTCAAAATCTTGTTTCAAACAAATGCTCCATTAATTTCTAATTTTTTCAATTGAATTTTTTAATTTAATTTGTCAACTATTACTCCGATAATTTTAATTCCTAATTCTTTTCTTCCATAATTATCCACCCACCTCTTATTTTAAATAAATTTTTTAATATATTTTATATGTATAAATTAATTTAATTCATATATTTATATAATAATTATATTAGATTATAGCCTAGGCATCTAAATTGATTTAGCCATGAAAAAAAAATTGATTAGACTAAAGCTTAGAAACCGAGGAAATTTTTAAAAATACAATTTTTCATGTAGGGGCGGTTATAACCAGTGATAGGGACGGTTTTTCTTGTAAGGGTGGTTAATTGCTTCTACAAATATAATTTACATATCTCTCGTTTTATTTACTGTTATATTATTTTTTTAAATAGCCGAAGGAAAAAATTCGACCATTGTGAATTGGAATCCTGGTTCCGCTTCTGTAGGAAACAGTCAAATCAAATATTATTTTTTAATAGATAATTGAGATTCATCATTACATAGGGATGTTAATTAAAAAAATTTATTTATTTAAAAAGACATAAGAAAACTTGGTTACATGGATAGTAAGATTATAAAAATGTTTAATGCTAACATCTAATTCAAACTTGGTGAGGGTGCTTTAATTTTTCTTTGGAACAACAATTGATTAGGCTACCTGCAGGCAGTGACAAATCAGTTTAATTAGAAAACTTTCGAATCAGAAACAAGCAACAATTTAGTACGTTACTATGTAACCGTATATAATTTGACCCTTAAATTTGTATTCTTTTATCCATCAAACTCCTAAACTTAATATTTCACCTATTGAATTTTTGAATTTGTTAAATATCCAATTTGACACCTGAACTTGATAAATACGTAAACGTTGAACCCCTCCCTATCCACCTAACACTTGAAACATTCTAGAAAAATTTGTGCACGGAGGAATTCAATTATTTCATATTTTTCAAATTCAGAGATCAAATCGGATTATTTAACAAGTGCAGAGGTTCGATAGGTGAGACGTTACATTTAGGGGTTAGATGTGTAAAATGGTACAAGTTTAAGGGTCAAATTATCACTACAAGGAATACTAGAATTAGCAGCAACTATTTTTGCTGCTAATAGTGCTAAAATAGTTGCTATTAACATATAATAATAAAAAAAATTGTGACATGTTACTATTAACTAAAAGTTGTCTTAAGTAATTGACAACAAATATTTTTATAAAATAATGCTATAACTTAACTAATGAGGGCAATTTTTTGTTTATTATGAGTTTTCTTGTTTGGTGTGGTACAGTTTGCTTGAGAAGTTAGGATTATGCCATAGACGTGACAGTTTATCGTTCAATGGGCTAATCTCATTCCGAGATGTGGTTATGCGAAATTATGGAAAACGCTTTGGATAATTCTGCTTTGGGAGACTTCAAAATGCAGTAGCAGACATGTATTTAAGATTAAGAGTTTGAGGGCTGAGGAGATTATCTATGATTTCTTTTCTAAGGCAGATTATTATTTCAATGGTAATAACTCTAATTTTTCTAATTTGGATTTATATTTTGTCATAAATCCGGATCGTATTT
The DNA here is from genome assembly GCF_937616625.2 of Mercurialis annua. Lineage (NCBI taxonomy): Eukaryota > Viridiplantae > Streptophyta > Magnoliopsida > Malpighiales > Euphorbiaceae > Mercurialis > Mercurialis annua. The sequence continues at coordinate 30,703,643 of NC_065577.1, read as the reverse complement.
TATTTTTTTTAGAATTTTAATGTGCGTAAGCTATTTGAGTAATGGAGTTTTTGCCACTTCCTACGAATTTTAATATAATTTTAATTGTTATTAAAATAAAATACTAACACTTATTTCAAAATTTATAATAACAACACACACATATTCTTTTCTCAAAATATATAAGATACAAAACTAAAAGTGTAATTTTTTTTTAAATAATTCTATTTTAAATTAAGTCAATTAACATGATTAATTGACTCTTACCTAGGAAAGTGGATAAAGAGAAGCAACTTGAAGAAAACCATTATCCTTTTCTAACAAAAGCATGACTTTTTCATCCAACAAGGCCCATGCTTCAATCCCCTTCTCTTCTTTTGCATCCATAAAAGAAATTAAGGAGCCTGCAAACATAATATCAGAATCACCAAAAGTATCTACACAGTTTGTAGCCCAACTAGGTTTCCCCATCCAAAGTCAATTTCATACAAACCGAAGTTACACCTGTTAGCTAATACAGCGAATTAACAAAGAAACAGTAGCTCGAGGCGTGAGAATTTTTCACTGGCCTAAAAGTATATTTCGCCGTTAAGCTTATACCCCAGGATACATCGAGTTCTTCAACTTATATGAAGTTGGAACAGAAGTAGCAGTGAACAAAATATTTGATACGATTTTCGTATCCCACTAATCCAGCCATGATCTGATTTGTATTTTAAATTTGTAATTAACAAGTAAAATGAATGTAGACATAAAAGAGGTTAAGTTAAATAAAACCGAAAATGTTAGTGGAGGTTCCTTAATCAAAACGTGGTTAATTAAATGAAAACGTTTTAATTAAACTCAGATAATAAAACTTAGTCAAAGTTTGTTCCGGATTTTTAGGCTTCAACCAAAATAATTTTACATATGCTAAAATAGGCCCTTCTCATATAAGGCTTTTATTATTATTATTAAATAAATAATAAAACCGGGTTGCAAAAAGTTTAGTCAAGCCTCGGACAAGCCCACTTGACTTTCATCCCGAACCCCAACCCACAAGCCTACTCCGAAGAGGGGGGGGGGGGGGGGGCGCGCGAGCCCATTGCTTCCCCTTCAACACAATTATTAGCCTATAATGCCTTAACCATTATAAACACAAAAGAAAGGCTTTACACTTCCCATGTGGGATTTGTGTAGTTTTGAAATAACACAAAAAGCCAAAATAAGAATAAGACAAGTTAAAACAATTTTTACAACAATCCCCCACTTATTTCAAAACATAAAAATACTAGCTGGATTAGTTTCTTTAATAAATATAAATGCATCAGTTTCGGTGTCTTTTGGACTATGAACCAAAACCTGAATAGAAGAGGTATAACTCACGGTAAGCTTGGTGAAGTTTTAAACTTCTATGAACCAAGAATTCCATTTGTAAGCTATAATTCTCAACCATCACATCATACTTTCCACAAACTGCTACTCAACGCGGTTTTGCGCTATTTAGGCCGTGCGCGTGCCTGGATATTCATGAGTGCTCTAACGACTTAGCCACGAGTCATATAGGAGCGGCCCCACTCCACACTCATATAGGTGATTTCATCAAGTTTATATAGCAACTAAATATAAACTATCCTTAAGGACTATGAAATCATTAAGAGTTACAAACTCAACCTCACAATAGTTGCTTCTAGTACAACACACACCATAGGAATGAACTAAATCAAAATTTAGTACTAGCAGGACTAACACATGACTTGTTATTACCCGTATGAACCAAATTCATGGGATCTCCAATCACAGAGGTCGGGTTACCATCACGGTTAATACTCAAATTGGCACAAGTCCCATTCCCCTCGATGTTTCAAGGATCATTTTCCTTCCCAAAGGTTTAGTCAGAGGATCGGCCAAATTCAGCTCTGACTTCACATAATCAATGGACATAATTCCATCCTTTTGCAATTGCTTTACCACATCATGTCTTAGACGTAAATGTCTATTCTTTCCATTGTAAGCTTTATTCTTAGCAATGGCTATTGCCGCTTGGCAATCACAATGCATAGACACTGAAGGAGTTGGTTTTATTCCCAGAGGAATACTGACTAAGAAGTTTTTCAACCACTCAGCCTCATTGCCAGCTAATTCCAGAGCTATAAACTCGGACTCCATGGTAGATTTGGCAATTAACGTTTGCTTAGATGATCTCCAAGCAATCGCACCTCCTCCAAGTGTAAACACATAACCACTAGTGGATTTTGTCTCATCTGAATCAGAGATCCAGTTAGCATCACTGTACCCTTCTAGTACAGCGGGAAATCCACTGTATAGGATACCATAATTCATGGTTCCTCTCAAATATTTCATTAGTCTGACAATGCCATTCCAATGATCACGGTTGGGATTATGAGTATATCTACTCAATCTGCACACAGCATAAGCTATGTCAGGTCGAGAGAAATTCATTAGATGCATCAGACTCCCAATAACCTGAGCATACTCAGTTTGAGCTACAGGATCTCCTCTATTTTTCATTAATTGAGTGTTAGCATCATAAGGAGTACTCACAGGTGTGACATCAAAATGTCCAAACTTCTTAAGAAGTTTCTCAACATAATGTTCTTGTGATAGTATAATACTATCACCACTCCTTATGATTTTAACACCCAAAATCACATTTGCTTCACCCATATCTTTCATATCAAATTGAGAAGCAAGAAACGACTTTGTTTCATGTATTATACCAAGGCATGTACCAAAGATAAGCATATCATCCACATACAAACAAATGATGACAGACTCACTTTCAATCACTTTAGTATAAACACATTTATCAACATCAGTAGAGGAAAACCCATCACTAATCAAAACTTGGTCAAATTTCTCATGCCATTGTTTAGGAGCTTGTTTCAAACCATATAATGATTTCAATAGTTTACAAACTTTGTTCTTTTGTTTTGAAACAACACAACCCTCGGGTTGAGTCATATAAATTTCTTCTTCTAGTTCACCATTTAAAAATGCAGTTTTAACATCCATTTGATGAATAAAAAGTTTATGAATCGAAGCTAAGGCAATTAAAACTCTAATTGAAGCAATTCTAGTTACAGGGGCAAAAGTGTCAAAATAATCAATATTTGGTTTTTGAGAAAATCCTTTTGCAACCAATCTAGCCTTATATTTTTCAATTGAACCATCAGGATTCATTTTTCTTTTGAAAATCCATTTACAGCCAATGGGTTTTGCGCCAGGAGGCAAATCAACTAAAACCCAAGTATTATTTTGATTAATTGAATCAATTTCAGTTTTAATAGCTTCTTTCCAGAAAACAGACTCAGAAGAAGAAACAGCTTCATTAAAATTTAAAGGTTCGTCATCAACCAAATATGTATAAAAATCATTTCCAAAAGAATTTTCAATTCTTTGTCTTTTGCTCCGTCTCAACTCCTCAGTAGAGTTCACTGTTATATTTTCAGTTTCATTTTCATTAACAGTGGGCATATGAGAAATTGACTCAGTTTTTAGTGGATACACATTCTCAAAAAATTCAGCATTTTTAGTTTCAACAATTGTATTGCAATCAAGTACATCACTTTTCAATACAAGGAACCTATATGCAGCGCTATGTTCAGCATACCCTATAAACATGCAATCAGAGGTCTTAGAACCTATTTTTCTTTTCTTAGGGTCAGGCAACATTACTTTAGCTAAACACCCCCACACTTTTAAATATTTCAGGTTAGGTCTATAACCTTTCCACAGTTCATAAGGTGTTTTTCCAGTTTTCTTATAAGGTATTCTATTCTGTAAATGACATGCAGACAGTATAGCTTCACCCCATAAGTTATCACTAGCAGAGGAACTAACTAATAAAGCATTCATCATTTCTTTTAAGGTTCTATTTTTCCTTTCTGCTACGCCGTTAGATTCAGGTGAATATGGAGGAGTTATTTCATGTATTATTCCTTCTTTTTCACAATATTCATTAAATGCTATATATTCACCACCTCTATCTGATCTAATTCTTTTAATCTTTCTATTAAGTTGATTTTCTACTTCAGCCTTATAAATTAAGAACATATCAAATGCTTCATCTTTATTTCTTAATAAATAAACTCTGGCATATCTAGAGCAATCATCTATAAATGTCACATAATATTTTTTACCACCTCTAGTCATGGTTTGTTTTAGGTCTCCTAAATCTGTATGAATTAAACTAAGTAATTCAGATTCTCTAACTACAGAATGGCACGTTTTCTTAGTCGATTTAGTTTCAGCACATATTTGACATTTATCTATGTTCGTTTTATTTAGTCCAGTTATTATACCAAGTGTTTGCATTTTCTTAATATAGCTAGCATTCACATGTCCTAATCTAGCATGCCATAAATCAATAGAGTCTATCAAGTAAGCAGAAGTAGATGCATTTTTTATTATTTCAGCAACATTCAATACAAACAGACCCTGATTACAATAACCCCTGCCTACAAAGACATTATTCTTTGTCATTACAATCTGATCTGATTCAAATGACACCTTAACTCCACCCTTACCCATTAGTGCAACAGACAACAAATTAGCCCTAATATTTGGTACATGAAGTACTTCATTCAGAGCCAGTGTCTTTCCTGATGTGAGCTTGAGAAGAACCTTTCCTTTTCCAAGAACAGGAGCTGTTCGGGAATCACCAAGGAACACACATTCTTCTCCATCCCCTACTGGTGTGTAGGAGGTAAAAGCATCTCTGCTTGCACAGATATGCCTGGTAGCACCAGAGTCTACCACCCAGTTTCTCGCATCAGCAACCAAATTCACTTCAGAAATGACAGCAGCAATAATATCATCTCCTTCGACCAAATTCGCATTTGGCTTAGGAGGATTGCCATTTCTGATTCTCTTTCTGCACTGAGATGCAAAGTGACATGGTTTTCCACACACAAAACAGGTACTCTTTTTCTTGAAAGCAGTGGAGTTAGTTACCTTGGGTTTGTAATCAGTATTAACAATTACAGAGGGTTTCTGATCATACCTCTTGAAGTTCCCTTTGTTTTGTACCAGATTCGCCCTTGCATTCAGCGCCTTGTTTCGGGCAGCCTTGATTTCCTTTCGATTCGTCTCCTCAATTATTATGTGTGTAATCAGTTCCTGCAATGTCAATTGTTTATGTTTATGTTTAAGATTCTGCTTGTAGTCATTCCATGATTGAGGCAGTTTCTCAATCAGGATTCCAGCAACAAATTCCTCCGGCAGTGTAATTGATTCGCCCTTAAGATCTTCGAGCAGTTTGTGGTACTCGTTAATCTGAGCGATCATGTCCTTGTCCTCAGCCATCTCCCATTTGTAAAATTTACCAATCACGAACTTCTGTTTTCCAGCATCCTCAGCAGTGTACTTACTGATCATCGAATCCCATATCTGTTTCGCTTCCTTGTACGCACAGTAAACGTCAAAAAGCTCATTAGATAAAGTACTAATTATAGTATGTCGGCAAACCTTATTGGCATAAAGCCATGTTTCGGATTCCTTGACAGCAGTTGGAAGAGGTTTCAGATCAGTAAGGGCAGAAGCCACGCCGTGCATATCAAGAACAGTAAAGATTCGTTCCTGCCAGCGCTTGAAGTTTTCACCATCAAAGACTTGAATCTTTGAGATGTCTGGGAACGGCTTCGCATAAGGTACAGTAGTCAGCATAGGTGGCGTAGGAACGCCGGTGGAAACAGCCACAGTAGGTGGCGCATCGTTTTTGTGACCATCAGCACCCTCAGTAGTTGACATAGTTAAATATACTTTTAGATTGTTAGCTAATACAGCGAATTAACAAAGAAACAGTAGCTCGAGGCGTGAGAATTTTTCACTGGCCTAAAAGTATATTTCGCCGTTAAGCTTATACCCCAGGATACATCGAGTTCTTCAACTTATATGAAGTTGGAACAGAAGTAGCAGTGAACAAAATATTTGATACGATTTTCGTATCCCACTAATCCAGCCATGATCTGATTTGTATTTTAAATTTGTAATTAACAAGTAAAATGAATGTAGACATAAAAGAGGTTAAGTTAAATAAAACCGAAAATGTTAGTGGAGGTTCCTTAATCAAAACGTGGTTAATTAAATGAAAACGTTTTAATTAAACTCAGATAATAAAACTTAGTCAAAGTTTGTTCCGGATTTTTAGGCTTCAACCAAAATAATTTTACATATGCTAAAATAGGCCCTTCTCATATAAGGCTTTTATTATTATTATTAAATAAATAATAAAACCGGGTTGCAAAAAGTTTAGTCAAGCCTCGGACAAGCCCACTTGACTTTCATCCCGAACCCCAACCCACAAGCCTACTCCGAAGAGGGGGGGGGGGGGGGCGCGCGAGCCCATTGCTTCCCCTTCAACACAATTATTAGCCTATAATGCCTTAACCATTATAAACACAAAAGAAAGGCTCTACACTTCCCATGTGGGATTTGTGTAGTTTTGAAATAACACAAAAAGCCAAAATAAGAATAAGACAAGTTAAAACAATTTTTACAACAACACCAACTAACAAACTTAATTTGATCCACTCCACACGATAGTCCAGGTGGCGCAATCACATTCGTCCTAGTCTTCTTCACCGTTTCATAAAGCTTAAAAAACCCTTCATCTCCTTGTAACTTATCCACAAAATCGCCATTAACTTTTGCTATGGAGTCTCTAATCTGTAATAATATGCTACTAAATGTTGCTTCTTCGGGTTTGCATAATGCTGCTGCTATCCAAATGAAGTTTCCTATGGAATCTTCGGAGCAAGGCGGCGAAGTTTTCCGACGTAAATTCACTGCATGAGTTATTGCATGTGACTTCTGATCAGTCCCGGATCTGGCCTCAGATATAGAAATGATATATTTGCTGAAATGCGCGGATACCACTTCAATGCTAGTCGGATATTCGATGCCTAAGCGCACTGCTTGCTTCCGCTTTAAGGCTAGCAATGGCGGACGCATTAAATCCAAATCTTCTTAATGACATCTTCCCTACTTGAACAAGGGTAGGTGACACCATCTCAAACATTCTTGCTTCTGTTGGGAATTTCTCATTTTGTGGAAAAAGAAACGAGCTACTGAAATTAGGGCAAACTAATCCTTCGCAACGCTTACTAGCAATGGCAGCCCAATGTTTTATGAAAAACGATGCAGCAGTTCCATGTGAGAAGCTAATATCCCAATACTAATGCCGCCGCATGCAAAATTTGTTTCTTGAATCATAACCACGTAAGATCCAGGAGCCAATTCTTCATAATAACTGAAATCTTGCGGTAACAATGCAGCCATTGACGCCGTCGATTCATTTCGATACTCGGACAGAGAAGTCTTAACTCTAGCCTCTACGTAGTACACACCTTCGTCGTTGCAGTCGATAGAAAGATTATCTTTCATTTTTCCGGCAAGTGGATAAAAATGAGTTAGGGTTTCTGACAATGATTTCTTGAGTAGTTTTGATCTTTCGGAGATCATACTTTTGATGTCGGCAAGGGTATGGTTTTGATTGTGATAGAAAAGAATTATGGGAAAATATATAAAAGGTGCAAATTGATCTAGAAGGGAGATAGTGTATGTTTTTGGTGAGGAGGAGTTGATGATAAAGGTTTTATGCATTCTTCGCAAATTCTTTCGACCTCCATTTTTACTTTCATTTGGATTAGCCGAGACATCCCTTATAAATGAAAAAATATCTAAATATTCATACATTGTAGAGTAATATACACTACTAAAAAAATACTATATAAATGCAGCTTGGAGTAAATAATATATAAATGCAGCTTGGAGTAAATAATATACAAAATGTAGATTGATTGAACCGTCAACGAATCATAAATGGCTGGCATCAATATAATATAGTAGTGTTGCCAGAACAGAAATAAAAGCATATCAAATGGCACGTATAAACCAGCTGTACAAAAATAATTTAAACCAATCAAACCACACCAATTCAACCAAATTAAATTAAATAGAGAACGGAATTCTGCGCTCCACCAATTTATAACGGCCCTCCATATTTTTTTTTATCTGATTATGAGGTGTCCTGAACGGGTTCCAACTATGAAACGGCACCTTTAAACCTTCCACATTCAGACTAATCCCCACTCGAGCCGGTGTCACGACCCAAATTTATGAGCCGCGACCGGCGCTAGGGAATGGGAGTGGTAGCTCCAAATCCCGTAACAAGCCTAAAAACCTGTGTAAATTTTTTCGCAAATCAAAACATATTTCATATATTAAAATACATGTGACACCATTTACAAATAATATCAGAGTTAAAAACGCGTTATACAAAATTCTAGTTAAAATATCTAGACTACTGCGGACTGCTAGAATGAAAACCTTCTTTTTCTTCTTATACAAATGACTTCCGAGAATTAAAACTTCGGAAGCTTAACTCTTCAAATCATATCATACCATCCCTGAAAAATGGGAGGAGCAACGGGGTCAGTATAAAACTGAGTGAGTTCACCAAATTACACGCAATATCACATAAAGGGTTAAAACATTTGAAAACCCATTTTATATATAGAAAATACTCTTTTGAAATCATATTGCATACTCTATTTACTTTCCTTCATAACTCTTTGTTTATTTCATTAACTTATAGTTTATACGTATCTGACATCTTTGATTTCTTATTATGGTATTGATATTTTTCTTTCTCGTTTTGTTGTAATAGTTTTCGATCGGATCTTAAATCTTAGGTTATATCATCATGATTCTAAATCGAATTAAATCATTGGCAAGTCTCTTGTGACTTGATCCTTATGGTTGGGTCCCGAGATAGTTCAACCGAGTTACCCATAACCATATGGTACAGTCCCGAGATAATTCAACCGAGTTACTTGTACCATTTCTCAATCCCAAACGATCGATAGGAGTCCCGAGATAATTCAACCGAGTTACTCCTTAGACACGGGTCCCGAGATAGTTCAACCGAGTTACCTTCGTGTCTGCATTCGGACTCTGCACCCTGCAGGTCTTTTGAACTTAACTGTCGATTCATATAATTTCTATTGTCATTTAATAGGAGTGTTTGTTCCGTATTACTTCGCGATCTTGTTTCGTACAATTTCTCGATGTATATTTACTTTTTATTTCGTATGAGTCCCGAGGACTATTATCGAGAATGGATGAGATACGGGTCCCGGGATAGTTCTACCGAGTTCGACCTCGTATCTTAGTTCTTATTATTGGTTGTACCATAGTACAATTCTCATTTTACGTTTCCAGTTGATTTTGTATTTTTCGTTCTGTTGTATTGATCCTTTATGGACCATGACATGCACAAAACACTCTACAACATACATTAATAACACACGCACATATGTGTATTTATTATGATTAATAGTACGTATATGAACGTACTAAGTTTCTTTATAAATATTTGCATAATAGTACATATATGAATGTACTATATTCTTTTTATTTATATTTGGTTCGGTTCACATTATATTATCTTACCCATCCCCTGTGTTTAGATATATATACTCTTTTCATTTACTTGAATTATTATCAAAATAGCACAATACGATAAAACATCATTTTCAAAACATACATATATATGCATTTTAAGAACATACATTTAAACATAAAAAATATTCATATAGCTTTCGTATTAAAATACGTAGCTTTACGAATATTAGCGAGTAATTTAAAGTGTACTCACCACTTGCTATCCAAATTCTTCAAATAAACACGAAGACATCTCGATCCGTTCCCTTCGAGCCTTGTCGATAGTCGCTTCGTCGAGTCTACGCAAATTCGATAACGCTACGAATTAATAACAAATCTAATTACGATTACGCATCTAAAACTAGTTCGATCAACCTATTTCGGTCATTAAAACCGCTTATCTAAAATAGGTTGACCCCTGAACGAAATCGACATTCTTAAAGTTTAGAACGTCGCCTACAACTTTCGTTTAGGTCTCGGACCATAAAACGCACCCGGAGGTGTCGAAAACAAACTTCGAAGTTAATACTTTGGGCTGTCCAGAAAATGCAGGACAGCTCCGCGCGACGTAATGTCCTGTCTTAAACGAGCAGTTTAGAGGTAGATTTAGGAAAAACTTAAAACTAAACAATTATAGCTAACATCTCAAATTTTCCATAACAACAAACGGAATGTGATTTGGACTTATACAGCTCGAGATATTGCCCTCGCAATATGGCTGTTTTGCAGGACATTTTCTGCAAAAACGTCAATTATCGTTCATGCATTCGGATCACAACTTTTATGCATCGTAGCTAACCTATCAATACCAACATCTAACCTCAACATAATCCAGCCCCTTACACATACCTATACCAATCACCCATCAAAGCATAATATAGTTCAATCTCATATGAACATGACTTGCTTACCTAGACCAAATCATCATTTCACTTTCAATCAAAGTTTAACAACCAAACTTTATTTCAATTCAGCTCTAATCAACCCAAATTCCATGCTTATAACCATCAACACACATATATCAATGATCTTCAGCCCGTGGCCGAAACCTTAAGCAACATTTTATACCAAAAATTCAATCCATAACAACACAATTTCTTACAATCAATTCATCAAACACCTAGAGCTCATGTTTATTACCTAATTCATATGCTTAAGCATCACACAAATACATCAATCAAAAGCCAAGAAATTTCAGAATTTTCTCACCTTGATGATGTCTCTATTGCCGTAGGTTTAAAGCTCCAATTTCATCATCCATAACCTTCATTACAAGCTTACAATTACACTACAACAATCAAACAACCAAAACCCCAATTAAATCTCTAAATTAGCTCATGAACCCTAATCAAGAAAAACTCTCACACTCATTATAATCAATTCAATTCTCAGCCATAATCACTACAACTAATCAATTATATAGCATAAACATCAAGTCTTAGTTAATCAAGCATCATCACCATCAAACTTGCAAAACCCGAAATATAACTCTGAAACCCTGACCAAAATTCGAGCTCCTTACCTTAAATTGATGCCATAGAGTTGTAGATAATCACTTCCTCGTTCCGTGGCCGCAAGAATCGCTCAATTTCGTTGAGAAACGAAAAAGATATGAAGATTTGAAATTTTGGAGAATTTGGAAATGAAGAGCTACGGATTTCACCTTTGGTTTGCTGAAATTTTGTGTTTAAATGAATGATTATTCATTCATAAAAGATGATAATAAGTGGGTAAAAAGTCCACTTAGGTCCTTGAAGTTGTCACCTCCTTTCTCTTCACTTTCTAGCTTATCTTTCGTACAATTTAGTGCACTAATCTTTTAATCATTCGATTCTCGATAAGTTCCGTATTATTTATTTCCCAAATAAATAACATTAGTCTCATATCTTTTAATATCACTTTCCAAGAATATATTTTGGCAATTTTGGCCAAAAACGCTCAAATTTCCATTTTGAGCTAACTTGCACTTTTTCTCACTTTTTCGTCAAATTTTCATTTTAATGACTATCAATAACAACTTTATCGATATTATTTTCTTATCTTGAGAAAATAGAGTAAAACACAACTTCCTCCGGAAGTTTGTGGTTAAAAGTCCACTTTAGTCCTTAAAGTGGCTAATTTGCACTTTAACCCTTATTCTTAACTAATCGTCAAACTTTCTTCTAAAACGATTTCGTAACTTACAAAACTTGACGATCATTTATTAATAATATTTCATGGACCTTGACGTGAATATTATTAACTCTGGCTTTCCAACTTATTTTATTTTTATTCCCTTTTTGTCTCGATTAAATCCAATTTATCGCATAATAATTTTCCATTTAAATTATTATTCTACGATAATTCCAATAGACCCGCTTCAGTCTAAGTCCTTATTATCCAATCCTAATCCGATATTCTCGTTCTTAATCTTTACGATTATGCCTCGTGGCACTACACGTAATAACTCAAAAATTTAGGTTATTACAATCTTCCCCCCTTACAAAAATTCGTCCTCGAATTTTCATAATCTTCTAATATCACTTGACTAATCCTTAATCATACCTTATCATTCTTTCCTTCCACACTTCCGCTGCGATACTCTGATTAATCATTCACTAACTGTTGACTTTACAGTTAGGTTCATACGGTCTTTAATCTATTACTATTCCTAGATGAAAGTATCTCGATATACTTATCGAGTAAATTCTTATGCTAACAATCCTAACCATCTTATTACTGCTTGATTCATAATCATTATGAATCAGTCCCTTCTTCTTCGATCGACTACAATAATATCTTCTTGCACGTGGATTCACGTCTCTTTTGTAACTAACTTCTATGTTCGATTCCCCCATTCTCGAGGTACTCTCGCTCTTACTTTAAGTGCGGTCGCTATTACTTTACAAACGTGTAAAGTAGCGTCGACGTCTTCGTATTCAACATACGAGACTGCTTTAAAGATTTACAATTCAAATTACGATACATTTCACATCGCGTTATACTATTCGCCGTTCTACATACGAACGTTCTTATATAGGCCTAACAAGATGATCAGTCTTGTCCTATGCCTCTATATACAGAGTCCCTGTCTGAGCTTACTTACGTTTGAAAACTCATCCGTTTAAAACCACGATACTTTTCATTTTTCAAATCATGTCATAATTGTGCACCGGTGTGATGACTTCTCTCATCACAAGAGTTGCAATGACACTCCTCTTTTTCATTTCCAGACATACACAATGTATATGATGCATGTCCTATTAGTGAATGCAATATGGATGTAGTGATGCAATTCTATTCGTGTCAATGTGATGTTTTTATGATTCGTGTCCGGGCACAATTATGTCTTTTCAAAACATTTCATTTTGATCAAATACTTTTATTTTCATAAAACGGGTTTTACGTAAGTTTCATTCGACATCAGACTCTGTATAACTACTCGTTCTTATCATTTATCGTACTATCGTTCGCAATCTATATACATCTTTTGCATACAAAAAGATGTAGTTCTACTCGTCTGCTTCTGACGTCGTTTGAAAAGTACGTCCTAGACATTCATGTTTACACTAGACTAGCTCAAAAGGTTTAATCGCTATTGAGTTTCTAGCGTTTGGACTTTACAACGTTCGCTTCTACTATACGGTATATTGGTTGTGTCTAACTAGAAATCGTCACGACAAACTCCGTCTTTAAGGAGATGGTTGATTCGTGTCACCCGTTGTATCCTATCACAGAGGATGTTGTATTCCCTTGCGAGTGCATGGAACTTGCATAATGGGAACTTACTTGTTCCGATGACGAACTACTAGTGCTAGCCCTCTATGTTGCCTTCCCTTGTCTATCGTTCATATGAGTCTAGCTGCATCGCCTTTCGGTCTTTTCACTTTTATCCTTCTTCTCGATCATCTCCTATTATATTCTCGTATTAACTTTCATCGTATCTTATGGTCTATGTGATACCCTTCGTTTACTCATTCCCAATGAGCTTCTCGATTCATTCAACCTTTCTTACCATATGTTGCATTTAACAGTTCCATTACTTCCATTTCTCTTACTTATCTCGCTTATCGACTTTCGGGTATGTTAACCCACTCTCTTCTATTTATTCGCTCCTTATCCTTGCGGGGAGCTTTGCCAATTCCTATGGCACTTGTTAATGTCCCTTATAATCTTTACGATATCCTGATCCTCCTGATCACTATCGTGTTCGAATCCTCCTTTCCACCATATTGGCACCTTATAATTTATTTGCATCAATTTCCTTTAGGCTTTAATTTTCTTCTTATTGTAATCTCACTATTCACCTTGTTGCGATTCATCCATTAGGTTACTATTAACTATATCATTAATCCTTGGGTTATGCTTATCGTTAGTATTTTACTCATTTTTCCAAACATGTGGTATTTGTAATTCGTATATTCACCTTCTTATTTGACCTTCGTCAAAATGGACTAGTGCACTTTCCATTTGTCTAGCACTATCAACAAGCTAATTAGATTCTTTATCAGTCTGAGTCAATTGCCCACTACTGTGATCCTAATCCTTTCACTAATATCATATAGAGTCGGACTTGGTATGTCATCACAATCTCGAGTTTATTTGTCTCCTCAAGTTAACGACATTAGTTTTTCTTAATTGTCCTCACTTAAGGCAAACGGTAGAAAGAATTCCTTAAATCGGGTCGCTAACTCCATCCATGTTACTTGACCCATTATTGATCCAATTATTTGCCGAAAATAATTTTTTGTTGGACCTTTCATCGATATCTAGATCAACCATACAGTTTGTCCTTCATCCGTTCGACGTCTATGAGCATCTTACTTTACTTCTCTTAGAGGGGATCTAGCATGCCGCTTGATCCATCAAACTCCTTTGGATACCACTTCGTGTATGCCAATATACAATTCCATTTCCCACATTGATACTATCCTTGTATCAACTGTTCCATCATTTATCACACTATTTTATATTTCAACTACTTCTGCTGCCAACGGATAATCATTAACGTTGGGTTGCTGCGGCATTTCCGATGCCTATACCTTCTCAACTTAGTCTATTCTGAGTCTCCTTTAATCTCCGCCTTATTCTCGACTTCTACTTGCCCATTAGGTTGGGTCTTATTCGCCTTCACTACCTCCTTCCTCTTCCCGGGTTTTATGTACTAGCTGAGTAGCGGCACGCACCCGAGTAGTTCTACATTCATCGCATGGCAGATATATGATAAGGAATCCCGATGAATTCCTTAAAATATAGCACATACAAACAATTGTAATTAATTGCCATATACACGAGCTGAACCTTAGGAATGTTTCATTTCCTTAGGCCTTCTACCGTTACATTCGTTCTATAGGTCTCGTGAGTATCCCACTCATCATAGACTTAATAACACATCAAGCATATACTCGTATCGTATATGTTTTATGCGTATTACTATCGTGGCTATAGTAATCTATGTTAACTGAATCCAAAGAAAATCGGTGTCCCCTAGATTTTCTTTGGTTACGTCACGTGTCTTAAGTCTTGCGAGCATTCCGCTCACCATAAACTTAGTAAAGCTTAAGTAGCGTTTAATCATAAGGCACAAATCCTATCTATAATAATCATTCACAATCATACATTTCACTTATCGCATAAATTATTACAGGATTACATACCTGTGAGCATATCACTCTCCTGAGTGAACGCACTGCAAAACAATTCATATCTTATTCAATAATATACTATCCAATCAATTAATTCAATCATAATCCATAACGATATTCTTATATCCTATGAGTCTTTAGAGTATATAACTCTTCGCAAACTATAGATACTCGAAAGCGTATTGCTTACTCGAGTAAACACAAAACAAAATTTGTGCTGATGCACACTCCTAACTCGACTCCTAATAGCACATATAGGAGAGGACGTCTTTATAAAACGTTTGAAAAATCGATGAAAAAGATGATAACGTTCAAAAGACATGACTGGAAATCCCTATAATCCGCAGTAGTTCCTAGGAGGTAATTGACTCTTTCCTATACTCCAATCACAAAAGAACAATGGCCTAGGAACACTAAACCATTGCTCTGATACCACCTTTGTCACGACCCAAATTTATGAGCCGCGACCGGCGCTAGGGAATGGGAGTGGTAGCTCCAAATCCCGTAGCAAGCCTAAAAACCTGTGTAAATTTTTTCGCAAATCAAAACATATTTCATATATTAAAATACATGTGACACCATTTACAAATAATATCAGAGTTAAAAACGCGTTATACAAAATTCTAGTTAAAATATCTAGACTACTGCGGACTGCTAGAATGAAAACCTTCTTTTTCTTCTTATACAAATGACTTCCGAGAATTAAAACTTCGGAAGCTTAACTCTTCAAATCATATCATACCATCCCTGAAAAATGGGAGGAGCAACGGGGTCAGTATAAAACTGAGTGAGTTCACCAAATTACACGCAATATCACATAAAGGGTTAAAACATTTGAAAACCCATTTTATATATAGAAAATACTCTTTTGAAATCATATTGCATACTCTATTTACTTTCCTTCATAACTCTTTGTTTATTTCATTAACTTATAGTTTATACGTATCTGACATCTTTGATTTCTTATTATGGTATTGATATTTTTCTTTCTCGTTTTGTTGTAATAGTTTTCGATCGGATCTTAAATCTTAGGTTATATCATCATGATTCTAAATCGAATTAAATCATTGGCAAGTCTCTTGTGACTTGATCCTTATGGTTGGGTCCCGAGATAGTTCAACCGAGTTACCCATAACCATATGGTACAGTCCCGAGATAATTCAACCGAGTTACTTGTACCATTTCTCAATCCCAAACGATCGATAGGAGTCCCGAGATAATTCAACCGAGTTACTCCTTAGACACGGGTCCCGAGATAGTTCAACCGAGTTACCTTCGTGTCTGCATTCGGACTCTGCACCCTGCAGGTCTTTTGAACTTAACTGTCGATTCATATAATTTCTATTGTCATTTAATAGGAGTGTTTGTTCCGTATTACTTCGCGATCTTGTTTCGTACAATTTCTCGATGTATATTTACTTTTTATTTCGTATGAGTCCCGAGGACTATTATCGAGAATGGATGAGATACGGGTCCCGGGATAGTTCTACCGAGTTCGACCTCGTATCTTAGTTCTTATTATTGGTTGTACCATAGTACAATTCTCATTTTACGTTTCCAGTTGATTTTGTATTTTTCGTTCTGTTGTATTGATCCTTTATGGACCATGACATGCACAAAACACTCTACAACATACATTAATAACACACGCACATATGTGTATTTATTATGATTAATAGTACGTATATGAACGTACTAAGTTTCTTTATAAATATTTGCATAATAGTACATATATGAATGTACTATATTCTTTTTATTTATATTTGGTTCGGTTCACATTATATTATCTTACCCATCCCCTGTGTTTAGATATATATACTCTTTTCATTTACTTGAATTATTATCAAAATAGCACAATACGATAAAACATCATTTTCAAAACATACATATATATGCATTTTAAGAACATACATTTAAACATAAAAAATATTCATATAGCTTTCGTATTAAAATACGTAGCTTTACGAATATTAGCGAGTAATTTAAAGTGTACTCACCACTTGCTATCCAAATTCTTCAAATAAACACGAAGACATCTCGATCCGTTCCCTTCGAGCCTTGTCGATAGTCGCTTCGTCGAGTCTACGCAAATTCGATAACGCTACGAATTAATAACAAATCTAATTACGATTACGCATCTAAAACTAGTTCGATCAACCTATTTCGGTCATTAAAACCGCTTATCTAAAATAGGTTGACCCCTGAACGAAATCGACATTCTTAAAGTTTAGAACGTCGCCTACAACTTTCGTTTAGGTCTCGGACCATAAAACGCACCCGGAGGTGTCGAAAACAAACTTCGAAGTTAATACTTTGGGCTGTCCAGAAAATGCAGGACAGCTCCGCGCGACGTAATGTCCTGTCTTAAACGAGCAGTTTAGAGGTAGATTTAGGAAAAACTTAAAACTAAACAATTATAGCTAACATCTCAAATTTTCCATAACAACAAACGGAATGTGATTTGGACTTATACAGCTCGAGATATTGCCCTCGCAATATGGCTGTTTTGCAGGACATTTTCTGCAAAAACGTCAATTATCGTTCATGCATTCGGATCACAACTTTTATGCATCGTAGCTAACCTATCAATACCAACATCTAACCTCAACATAATCCAGCCCCTTACACATACCTATACCAATCACCCATCAAAGCATAATATAGTTCAATCTCATATGAACATGACTTGCTTACCTAGACCAAATCATCATTTCACTTTCAATCAAAGTTTAACAACCAAACTTTATTTCAATTCAGCTCTAATCAACCCAAATTCCATGCTTATAACCATCAACACACATATATCAATGATCTTCAGCCCGTGGCCGAAACCTTAAGCAACATTTTATACCAAAAATTCAATCCATAACAACACAATTTCTTACAATCAATTCATCAAACACCTAGAGCTCATGTTTATTACCTAATTCATATGCTTAAGCATCACACAAATACATCAATCAAAAGCCAAGAAATTTCAGAATTTTCTCACCTTGATGATGTCTCTATTGCCGTAGGTTTAAAGCTCCAATTTCATCATCCATAACCTTCATTACAAGCTTACAATTACACTACAACAATCAAACAACCAAAACCCCAATTAAATCTCTAAATTAGCTCATGAACCCTAATCAAGAAAAACTCTCACACTCATTATAATCAATTCAATTCTCAGCCATAATCACTACAACTAATCAATTATATAGCATAAACATCAAGTCTTAGTTAATCAAGCATCATCACCATCAAACTTGCAAAACCCGAAATATAACTCTGAAACCCTGACCAAAATTCGAGCTCCTTACCTTAAATTGATGCCATAGAGTTGTAGATAATCACTTCCTCGTTCCGTGGCCGCAAGAATCGCTCAATTTCGTTGAGAAACGAAAAAGATATGAAGATTTGAAATTTTGGAGAATTTGGAAATGAAGAGCTACGGATTTCACCTTTGGTTTGCTGAAATTTTGTGTTTAAATGAATGATTATTCATTCATAAAAGATGATAATAAGTGGGTAAAAAGTCCACTTAGGTCCTTGAAGTTGTCACCTCCTTTCTCTTCACTTTCTAGCTTATCTTTCGTACAATTTAGTGCACTAATCTTTTAATCATTCGATTCTCGATAAGTTCCGTATTATTTATTTCCCAAATAAATAACATTAGTCTCATATCTTTTAATATCACTTTCCAAGAATATATTTTGGCAATTTTGGCCAAAAACGCTCAAATTTCCATTTTGAGCTAACTTGCACTTTTTCTCACTTTTTCGTCAAATTTTCATTTTAATGACTATCAATAACAACTTTATCGATATTATTTTCTTATCTTGAGAAAATAGAGTAAAACACAACTTCCTCCGGAAGTTTGTGGTTAAAAGTCCACTTTAGTCCTTAAAGTGGCTAATTTGCACTTTAACCCTTATTCTTAACTAATCGTCAAACTTTCTTCTAAAACGATTTCGTAACTTACAAAACTTGACGATCATTTATTAATAATATTTCATGGACCTTGACGTGAATATTATTAACTCTGGCTTTCCAACTTATTTTATTTTTATTCCCTTTTTGTCTCGATTAAATCCAATTTATCGCATAATAATTTTCCATTTAAATTATTATTCTACGATAATTCCAATAGACCCGCTTCAGTCTAAGTCCTTATTATCCAATCCTAATTCGATATTCTCGTTCTTAATCTTTACAATTATGCCTCGTGGCACTACACGTAATACCTCAAAAATTTAGGTTATTACAATCTTCCCCCCTTACAAAAATTCGTCCTCGAATTTTCATAATCTTCTAATATCACTTGACTAATCCTTAATCATACCTTATCATTCTTTCCTTCCACACTTCCGCTGCGATACTCTGATTAATCATTCACTAACTGTTGACTTTACAGTTAGGTTCATACGGTCTTTAATCTATTACTATTCCTAGATGAAAGTATCTCGATATACTTATCGAGTAAATTCTTATGCTAACAATCCTAACCATCTTATTACTGCTTGATTCATAATCATTATGAATCAGTCCCTTCTTCTTCGATCGACTACAATAATATCTTCTTGCACGTGGATTCACGTCTCTTTTGTAACTAACTTCTATGTTCGATTCCCCCATTCTCGAGGTACTCTCGCTCTTACTTTAAGTGCGGTCGCTATTACTTTACAAACGTGTAAAGTAGCGTCGACGTCTTCGTATTCAACATACGAGACTGCTTTAAAGATTTACAATTCAAATTACGATACATTTCACATCGCGTTATACTATTCGCCGTTCTACATACGAACGTTCTTATATAGGCCTAACAAGATGATCAGTCTTGTCCTATGCCTCTATATACAGAGTCCCTGTCTGAGCTTACTTACGTTTGAAAACTCATCCGTTTAAAACCACGATACTTTTCATTTTTCAAATCATGTCATAATTGTGCGCCGGTGTGATGACTTCTCTCATCACAAGAGTTGCAATGACACTCCTCTTTTTCATTTCCAGACATACACAATGTATATGATGCATGTCCTATTAGTGAATGCAATATGGATGTAGTGATGCAATTCTATTCGTGTCAATGTGATGTTTTTATGATTCGTGTCCGGGCACAATTATGTCTTTTCAAAACATTTCATTTTGATCAAATACTTTTATTTTCATAAAACGGGTTTTACGTAAGTTTCATTCGACATCAGACTCTGTATAACTACTCGTTCTTATCATTTATCGTACTATCGTTCGCAATCTATATACATCTTTTGCATACAAAAAGATGTAGTTCTACTCGTCTGCTTCTGACGTCGTTTGAAAAGTACGTCCTAGACATTCATGTTTACACTAGACTAGCTCAAAAGGTTTAATCGCTATTGAGTTTCTAGCGTTTGGACTTTACAACGTTCGCTTCTACTATACGGTATATTGGTTGTGTCTAACTAGAAATCGTCACGACAAACTCCGTCTTTAAGGAGATGGTTGATTCGTGTCACCCGTTGTATCCTATCACAGAGGATGTTGTATTCCCTTGCGAGTGCATGGAACTTGCATAATGGGAACTTACTTGTTCCGATGACGAACTACTAGTGCTAGCCCTCTATGTTGCCTTCCCTTGTCTATCGTTCATATGAGTCTAGCTGCATCGCCTTTCGGTCTTTTCACTTTTATCCTTCTTCTCGATCATCTCCTATTATATTCTCGTATTAACTTTCATCGTATCTTATGGTCTATGTGATACCCTTCGTTTACTCATTCCCAATGAGCTTCTCGATTCATTCAACCTTTCTTACCATATGTTGCATTTAACAGTTCCATTACTTCCATTTCTCTTACTTATCTCGCTTATCGACTTTCGGGTATGTTAACCCACTCTCTTCTATTTATTCGCTCCTTATCCTTGCGGGGAGCTTTGCCAATTCCTATGGCACTTGTTAATGTCCCTTATAATCTTTACGATATCCTGATCCTCCTGATCACTATCGTGTTCGAATCCTCCTTTCCACCATATTGGCACCTTATAATTTATTTGCATCAATTTCCTTTAGGCTTTAATTTTCTTCTTATTGTAATCTCACTATTCACCTTGTTGCGATTCATCCATTAGGTTACTATTAACTATATCATTAATCCTTGGGTTATGCTTATCGTTAGTATTTTACTCATTTTTCCAAACATGTGGTATTTGTAATTCGTATATTCACCTTCTTATTTGACCTTCGTCAAAATGGACTAGTGCACTTTCCATTTGTCTAGCACTATCAACAAGCTAATTAGATTCTTTATCAGTCTGAGTCAATTGCCCACTACTGTGATCCTAATCCTTTCACTAATATCATATAGAGTCGGACTTGGTATGTCATCACAATCTCGAGTTTATTTGTCTCCTCAAGTTAACGACATTAGTTTTTCTTAATTGTCCTCACTTAAGGCAAACGGTAGAAAGAATTCCTTAAATCGGGTCGCTAACTCCATCCATGTTACTTGACCCATTATTGATCCAATTATTTGCCGAAAATAATTTTTTGTTGGACCTTTCATCGATATCTAGATCAACCATACAGTTTGTCCTTCATCCGTTCGACGTCTATGAGCATCTTACTTTACTTCTCTTAGAGGGGATCTAGCATGCCGCTTGATCCATCAAACTCCTTTGGATACCACTTCGTGTATGCCAATATACAATTCCATTTCCCACATTGATACTATCCTTGTATCAACTGTTCCATCATTTATCACACTATTTTATATTTCAACTACTTCTGCTGCCAACGGATAATCATTAACGTTGGGTTGCTGCGGCATTTCCGATGCCTATACCTTCTCAACTTAGTCTATTCTGAGTCTCCTTTAATCTCCGCCTTATTCTCGACTTCTACTTGCCCATTAGGTTGGGTCTTATTCGCCTTCACTACCTCCTTCCTCTTCCCGGGTTTTATGTACTAGCTGAGTAGCGGCACGCACCCGAGTAGTTCTACATTCATCGCATGGCAGATATATGATAAGGAATCCCGATGAATTCCTTAAAATATAGCACATACAAACAATTGTAATTAATTGCCATATACACGAGCTGAACCTTAGGAATGTTTCATTTCCTTAGGCCTTCTACCGTTACATTCGTTCTATAGGTCTCGTGAGTATCCCACTCATCATAGACTTAATAACACATCAAGCATATACTCGTATCGTATATGTTTTATGCGTATTACTATCGTGGCTATAGTAATCTATGTTAACTGAATCCAAAGAAAATCGGTGTCCCCTAGATTTTCTTTGGTTACGTCACGTGTCTTAAGTCTTGCGAGCATTCCGCTCACCATAAACTTAGTAAAGCTTAAGTAGCGTTTAATCATAAGGCACAAATCCTATCTATAATAATCATTCACAATCATACATTTCACTTATCGCATAAATTATTACAGGATTACATACCTGTGAGCATATCACTCTCCTGAGTGAACGCACTGCAAAACAATTCATATCTTATTCAATAATATACTATCCAATCAATTAATTCAATCATAATCCATAACGATATTCTTATATCCTATGAGTCTTTAGAGTATATAACTCTTCGCAAACTATAGATACTCGAAAGCGTATTGCTTACTCGAGTAAACACAAAACAAAATTTGTGCTGATGCACACTCCTAACTCGACTCCTAATAGCACATATAGGAGAGGACGTCTTTATAAAACGTTTGAAAAATCGATGAAAAAGATGATAACGTTCAAAAGACATGACTGGAAATCCCTATAATCCGCAGTAGTTCCTAGGAGGTAATTGACTCTTTCCTATACTCCAATCACAAAAGAACAATGGCCTAGGAACACTAAACCATTGCTCTGATACCACCTTTGTCACGACCCAAATTTATGAGCCGCGACCGGCGCTAGGGAATGGGAGTGGTAGCTCCAAATCCCGTAGCAAGCCTAAAAACCTGTGTAAATTTTTTCGCAAATCAAAACATATTTCATATATTAAAATACATGTGACACCATTTACAAATAATATCAGAGTTAAAAACGCGTTATACAAAATTCTAGTTAAAATATCTAGACTACTGCGGACTGCTAGAATGAAAACCTTCTTTTTCTTCTTATACAAATGACTTCCGAGAATTAAAACTTCGGAAGCTTAACTCTTCAAATCATATCATACCATCCCTGAAAAATGGGAGGAGCAACGGGGTCAGTATAAAACTGAGTGAGTTCACCAAATTACACGCAATATCACATAAAGGGTTAAAACATTTGAAAACCCATTTTATATATAGAAAATACTCTTTTGAAATCATATTGCATACTCTATTTACTTTCCTTCATAACTCTTTGTTTATTTCATTAACTTATAGTTTATACGTATCTGACATCTTTGATTTCTTATTATGGTATTGATATTTTTCTTTCTCGTTTTGTTGTAATAGTTTTCGATCGGATCTTAAATCTTAGGTTATATCATCATGATTCTAAATCGAATTAAATCATTGGCAAGTCTCTTGTGACTTGATCCTTATGGTTGGGTCCCGAGATAGTTCAACCGAGTTACCCATAACCATATGGTACAGTCCCGAGATAATTCAACCGAGTTACTTGTACCATTTCTCAATCCCAAACGATCGATAGGAGTCCCGAGATAATTCAACCGAGTTACTCCTTAGACACGGGTCCCGAGATAGTTCAACCGAGTTACCTTCGTGTCTGCATTCGGACTCTGCACCCTGCAGGTCTTTTGAACTTAACTGTCGATTCATATAATTTCTATTGTCATTTAATAGGAGTGTTTGTTCCGTATTACTTCGCGATCTTGTTTCGTACAATTTCTCGATGTATATTTACTTTTTATTTCGTATGAGTCCCGAGGACTATTATCGAGAATGGATGAGATACGGGTCCCGGGATAGTTCTACCGAGTTCGACCTCGTATCTTAGTTCTTATTATTGGTTGTACCATAGTACAATTCTCATTTTACGTTTCCAGTTGATTTTGTATTTTTCGTTCTGTTGTATTGATCCTTTATGGACCATGACATGCACAAAACACTCTACAACATACATTAATAACACACGCACATATGTGTATTTATTATGATTAATAGTACGTATATGAACGTACTAAGTTTCTTTATAAATATTTGCATAATAGTACATATATGAATGTACTATATTCTTTTTATTTATATTTGGTTCGGTTCACATTATATTATCTTACCCATCCCCTGTGTTTAGATATATATACTCTTTTCATTTACTTGAATTATTATCAAAATAGCACAATACGATAAAACATCATTTTCAAAACATACATATATATGCATTTTAAGAACATACATTTAAACATAAAAAATATTCATATAGCTTTCGTATTAAAATACGTAGCTTTACGAATATTAGCGAGTAATTTAAAGTGTACTCACCACTTGCTATCCAAATTCTTCAAATAAACACGAAGACATCTCGATCCGTTCCCTTCGAGCCTTGTCGATAGTCGCTTCGTCGAGTCTACGCAAATTCGATAACGCTACGAATTAATAACAAATCTAATTACGATTACGCATCTAAAACTAGTTCGATCAACCTATTTCGGTCATTAAAACCGCTTATCTAAAATAGGTTGACCCCTGAACGAAATCGACATTCTTAAAGTTTAGAACGTCGCCTACAACTTTCGTTTAGGTCTCGGACCATAAAACGCACCCGGAGGTGTCGAAAACAAACTTCGAAGTTAATACTTTGGGCTGTCCAGAAAATGCAGGACAGCTCCGCGCGACGTAATGTCCTGTCTTAAACGAGCAGTTTAGAGGTAGATTTAGGAAAAACTTAAAACTAAACAATTATAGCTAACATCTCAAATTTTCCATAACAACAAACGGAATGTGATTTGGACTTATACAGCTCGAGATATTGCCCTCGCAATATGGCTGTTTTGCAGGACATTTTCTGCAAAAACGTCAATTATCGTTCATGCATTCGGATCACAACTTTTATGCATCGTAGCTAACCTATCAATACCAACATCTAACCTCAACATAATCCAGCCCCTTACACATACCTATACCAATCACCCATCAAAGCATAATATAGTTCAATCTCATATGAACATGACTTGCTTACCTAGACCAAATCATCATTTCACTTTCAATCAAAGTTTAACAACCAAACTTTATTTCAATTCAGCTCTAATCAACCCAAATTCCATGCTTATAACCATCAACACACATATATCAATGATCTTCAGCCCATGGCCGAAACCTTAAGCAACATTTTATACCAAAAATTCAATCCATAACAACACAATTTCTTACAATCAATTCATCAAACACCTAGAGCTCATGTTTATTACCTAATTCATATGCTTAAGCATCACACAAATACATCAATCAAAAGCCAAGAAATTTCAGAATTTTCTCACCTTGATGATGTCTCTATTGCCGTAGGTTTAAAGCTCCAATTTCATCATCCATAACCTTCATTACAAGCTTACAATTACACTACAACAATCAAACAACCAAAACCCCAATTAAATCTCTAAATTAGCTCATGAACCCTAATCAAGAACAACTCTCACACTCATTATAATCAATTCAATTCTCAGCCATAATCACTACAACTAATCAATTATATAGCATAAACATCAAGTCTTAGTTAATCAAGCATCATCACCATCAAACTTGCAAAACCCGAAATATAACTCTGAAACCCTGACCAAAATTCGAGCTCCTTACCTTAAATTGATGCCATAGAGTTGTAGATAATCACTTCCTCGTTCCGTGGCCGCAAGAATCGCTCAATTTCGTTGAGAAACGAAAAAGATATGAAGATTTGAAATTTTGGAGAATTTGGAAATGAAGAGCTACGGATTTCACCTTTGGTTTGCTGAAATTTTGTGTTTAAATGAATGATTATTCATTCATGAAAGATGATAATAAGTGGGTAAAAAGTCCACTTAGGTCCTTGAAGTTGTCACCTCCTTTCTCTTCACTTTCTAGCTTATCTTTCGTACAATTTAGTGCACTAATCTTTTAATCATTCGATTCTCGATAAGTTCCGTATTATTTATTTCCCAAATAAATAACATTAGTCTCATATCTTTTAATATCACTTTCCAAGAATATATTTTGGCAATTTTGGCCAAAAACGCTCAAATTTCCATTTTGAGCTAACTTGCACTTTTTCTCACTTTTTCGTCAAATTTTCATTTTAATGACTATCAATAACAACTTTATCGATATTATTTTCTTATCTTGAGAAAATAGAGTAAAACACAACTTCCTCCGGAAGTTTGTGGTTAAAAGTCCACTTTAGTCCTTAAAGTGGCTAATTTGCACTTTAACCCTTATTCTTAACTAATCGTCAAACTTTCTTCTAAAACGATTTCGTAACTTACAAAACTTGACGATCATTTATTAATAATATTTCATGGACCTTGACGTGAATATTATTAACTCTGGCTTTCCAACTTATTTTATTTTTATTCCCTTTTTGTCTCGATTAAATCCAATTTATCGCATAATAATTTTCCATTTAAATTATTATTCTACGATAATTCCAATAGACCCGCTTCAGTCTAAGTCCTTATTATCCAATCCTAATCCGATATTCTCGTTCTTAATCTTTACGATTATGCCTCGTGGCACTACACGTAATAACTCAAAAATTTAGGTTATTACAGCCGGGTAGGTCCCTTGCGGGAAGCAAAGCTCTGGCCCCAAGTTTAAACGGCTGCATACATGAGTACGGTTCGAACCCGCGACCTCACTTAAGCTAGAAGAGCGTCTTACCAACTCATCTACGTCTTGAGATTACGGCCCTCCATATTTTTACAAATAGAAAAATGTATCCCTATAATACTCCTCTTTTCATTTTGTTGCCCCTTTTAGCTCAAATACAATTAACTTTAAATATTACTTATACACTATTTTCTGAAATCCTCATACTTATATTTATTATTCTTGTCGTGAGGTTTAGAAAAGTATTGCTAGGCTATTTTTTTTTTTGAGAGAATATTGCTAGGCTATTTAATTTCACAACATTGAACTACTGTATTATTACTTTATAGTTTAATTACTAATTAGTATTATTGTAACTTTTAATGTGAAATTTCTCTAGGTCTTAAAACATTTATCATAAAAAAATTCATTAATTTATTCATAAAAAAAACCATCAATTTATTTACTTAATACATAAGTTTTTTTACAACTATAAATATTTAAAGATATATTATTTATTCAAAAAATTTGATTTGTATATACTAATCATAAAAATAATATATTTTATATTATTATGCCTTATGAAACTCGTGAATTACTAATTAATAACAGGTCTTATACTATATTTAGTAAGTAATAATACACAATTCATAGATTTTCTAATATTAAACTATATTTAAATAAAAATATAATATTTTAACTAATTTTGTTTGTGACACTAAATGATACTCCTCCGTCCCACTCTAAGTGATAAAATAACTAAATTACAATAACCAATACAAACTAATAAATGACATAGATGGTTACTTCTATACCCTTCTATTGATAATAGAGTTAATTAATGCTATAAATATATTAGACCAATTCTCATTAAATAATCACCATTTTTCATAAAAAGCTTAATTTAAATGAGGATAAAGATGTAAAATTAAAGGATAAAATTATAGCTATGTTAGTTTTCTCAATTAGAATGGGACACCAAAAACTCTAAATTTTGTCAATCGAGTGGGACGGATGGAGTATAATTAAAGTATTTTTAAACAATTATAAAAATATAATTTATATTTTATATTTTAATGTTAAAAGGTAATGTGACAATTTTATGAAGTTACTTTTATCATTATTCTAAAAGAAATTAATTAAACGAAACATAAGCTTTAAATTCATACAAAAACAAATTAAAATCATAATAAAAAAGTAATGCCAAAAAATACAAATAAGATAATAGAAATTCGAAAAAAAAAAAAACTTGACAATTTGCAGTTTATTATTGAAAATAAAAGTTACATGTGGGGGAGCCACTCATAGATGGGCTCGTGCCCCCTATCAGAAAGCACAGAGAGATTGAAGAGAATAGAAATTTTCATTAAACTGAAAATGAATCCGTTACATAATTTTTATAGTGACATATGTCAGCTAACTACAGCTGTACATCATAATTGCTTTACTAGCCGTTATGTCTAACTTATTAACTAACTAACTGTTTCTGTTTTAATAACAGAATATTTACAACATTAAGAAACTTAATCTACTAAACTTATCAAACTAATCTATCTAAATTGAATAACAAATCAGCACTTGATTTTGGTCCTGTGTTACCCCCCCCCCCCCCCCAAGATGGAGTATATATGTCATGTATACCCATCTTGGAAAGAAAATTATGGAAAGAAGAAGGGGGTAGTGGTTTGGTGAAAAAATCCGCAATCTGATGATCACCATAAACTGGGAATAAGTGAATTAGTCCAGATTGAAGGTGTTGTCTCACAATGTGACAATCTATGTCGATGTCTTTTGTCCTTTCATGGAAGACAGGATTATGTGCTATGTGACATGCAGATTGATTATCACAATAAACTTTGGCTAGAGCTGACTTTGCAATCTGTAAATCATCCAGAAGGTATGATATCCATTGTAACTCACATGTGGTGTTAGCCAAGGCTCTATATTCTGCTTCAGCACTTGATTTTGAGACTGTAACTTGCTTTTTAGTTTTCCAGGATATGAGTGCTTCTCCAAGAAAAACCCAGAAGCCTGAGATTGATCTCCTTGTGTCTGTGCATGTTGCCCAGTCAGAGTCAGAGAATGCCTACAATGTTAGTGAATTCTTTGCAGGAAAGAATAGACCTTGTCCTGGGGCTTTCTTGAGATATCTAAGAATTCTGGAAATGGCAGCATAATGGTCTTCAGTTGGACAGTCTAGGAATTGGGAAAGCTGCTGCACAGGGAATGATATGTCTGGCCCTGTATTGCACAAATATATCAGCTTCCCAACTAATCTTTTGTATGCTGTTACATCTGGATAAGGAGCAAAACCATCTTCTTTGATTAATTTTGTTAATGCTGTCATTGGAGTAGCTGTTGGTTTTGAACCTATGTAATCTGTCTCTTGTAACAAATCCATTATATACTTTCTTTGACAAATGTTTATTCCTTTCTGTGATCTTGCTATTTCTTATCCCAAAAAAAAATGCTCCTAAATCCTTGATCTTGAATGTCTTGTCAAGATAATCCTTTATGTATTGTATTTGTTCTTGATCATTTCCTGCTAATATAACATCATCCACATACACTAATAGTGTTGTAAATGACTTATCTTGCTTTTTAATGAATAATGAACAATCTGAACTAGCTTGAATGTAGCCTTGAGACAACAATGCATCTATCAATTTTTTGTTCCATTGCCTACTAGCCTGTTTCAATCCATAAAGAGACTTTGTTAGTTTATAAACCTGATTTGATTTAGTACAGGACAAACCTTGGGGTATCTCCATGTATACTTCTTCATGTAAATCTCCATGTAGGAAAGCATTGTTGATATCAAGTTACTGCAGAATCCAGGTTTGTGCAGCTGTTACAGCTAACGAAACTCTTATTGTTGTCATTTTGGCAACTGGTGAGAAAGTGTCTGTGTAATCCACTCCATTTTGCTGTGTATAACCCTTAGCTACTAACCTTGCCTTATACCTTTCTATAGTTCCATCACTATTATACTTAACTTTAAAAACCCATTTGCAACCAATTGGTGTTTTTTCTATAGGCAAATCTGTTATAAACCATGTTTTATTATGTTCTAAAGCATCCAATTCTTTTTTCATTGCTTCCTGCCAGCAAGGATCTTTTATAGCTTGATTATATGTTTTTGGCTCTACTGTTTTATCAGAATTCACAGCAAAAACTCTATGTGCAGTGTTTAAATTACTAAGAGAATAAACCTTAGAAATTACATGGGGAGTAGTTCTAAGTTTAACTACATTGCATACATAATCTTTTAAATGATTAGGTTGAACTACTGACCTAGTTGATCATCTAATTGGATTAACAATCTATGTCACTGTTTCAGTTAAAACAGGTTATATTATCTCAGCAGGTTATATTATCTCAGTATCATTATGAGCATACACAGACATATCATAATCCATATTAAAATCATCAATATGATTAGGCAAAACCATTATAAAACTACTTGATTGATATAATTTTGACAAATCCTGATAAGGAAACAAATTTTCATAGAACCCAACATCTCTGGATACAAAAATTTGTTTAGTTTTTATATTATACAATCTAAAACCTTTGGTATTAGAAGGATATCCTAAAAAAACACACTCAGTAGCTCTAAGAGTAAATTTATGACTTGTATGAACTAATGTAGATGCATAAGCCAAACATCCAAACACCTGTAAATTTTTAAAATCTGGAGAAGTTTTAAATAACATTTTATAAGGTGTTTTATTATTTATAACAGGAGATGGCACTCTATTGATCAAAAAAGTTGCATGAGTTATGCAGTCAGACCAAAAAACTAATGGCACAGAAGACTGAAATTTTAGGGCTTTTGCTACATTCAGCACATGTTGATGTTTTCTCTCTACTACAGAGTTCTGTTCTGGAGTATAGACACAAGTTGTCTGATGTATTATGCCTTTTGATGCATAAAAAGTAGGCATGTTAAATTTTTGTCCATTATCAGACCTAATACATTTGATTTTAACTGAAAATTGTGTTTGTACATAAGAACATAAATTTTGAATCAACATTCTTGCCTCAGATTTTTCTTTTAACAAATAAATCCATGTAAACCTACTTTTATCATCTACCAAGGTCAAAAAATACCTATATCCATATATAGAAACTACTCTAGATGGTCCCCAGATGTCAATATGAACAAGTTCAAAGCATTTATCTACTACATAAACACTTAAAGGAAATGTAATTCTCTTTTGCTTTGCTAAATCACAAATTTTGCAATGTGAATCAACTGGAAGTTTTATTGAAGAATTTGTAGATTGCAAACATTTTAATCTGGAATTTGCTAAATGTCCTAGCCTATTATGCCATAAAAAAAATCTTTGTTCACAAAACAAACTAAAGAATTAGAACTATCATCAACAAATTGTGTTTTATCAAGTTGATAAAGTTCTTGAATCTTTCTAGCTAATCCAATCATCTTCCAATTGGCATGATCCTGTATTACACTAATATTATATCATGCAGTTAATCTACTAGTTGAGATTAGATTAAAACAGAAATTTGGAACAAAAAGCACATCATATAGCATAAACTGTGAACTAAACATAACTGTGCCTATATGTGTTACTGCAATTTTTTATGAATTTGGCAAAGTCACATGCACATTCAAAACAAGCTTATAACTTGTAAAAGATTCTAAAGAACAGATAATGTGATCTGTTGCTCCAGAATCAATAATCCAAAGATCTTGATTAGATTTTTGATTATTAACACAAGAAGAAAAATGCATACCAGAATTTGCTAAAGCAGGTGTGAAGTTTGTAGAAATGGTATTGATCTTTGGAGAATTTGATGTAGCATTCTGTTGCAACATCGCCATAAGTTGTTTATATTGATCCTGAGTCATCATTGGTATTTCCTCTTTTGATTCAATCATTTGTCCTGCTTTTTCCCTTGTCATTATTTGATGTTTGATACATATGCTCCTGATCAGTATAACCAGTTTCATACACCTGTTCTTGATCACTATAATAACAATCTTGATCATTATCCTGCAAAAATTCTCCAACTTGATTGACATAGGCATGTGGTCTAGGCTTAGGTTTAAACCCAGGTGGATAACCATGTTTCTTGAAGCAAATCTCTATGGTATGACCTGAATTTCCACAAAAAGTACAGACTGGCTTATCATTACTTGATGAACTATAAAGATTCCTTTGTCCTCCTTATGTTTCTTGAGTCTTATACCCTCCTGAATTATTAAAAGGTGGTCTACCAAAAGGTTTACTTCCATAAGCTGTATTAGGATACTTTCTTTGATAAGATGAATTTGCCTGAGTAGCAAAAACTGCAGGTTCAACAATTTGATTTCCTAAATCACCAAATCCCATCTGTCTTTCATGTTGCAAAACCATAGAAAATACCTTATTGATCTTAGGCATAGATTCTTTCATTAATACCTGTAATACCCCGTAAGTTCAGGTACCGTTTAGTGCAACGTGTCCGGCAGAGAAGGACCGGAGTTGCAGAGATAAAGATATTGGATATTAAAGAAAAGGATAATATGGAGTAGGACGTAATTGTTTATGGATTGGAATAAGAAAATAAGGAAAAATATCAAGAAAAGTCACAAACTTTAGATCAGGGACTAAAGTGGTAATTTAACCAGTTAAGTCCCGAAAATGGAATTATTTCGCCAAGGTCCGCGAAATATTTTATAGTATTGGTGGTAAAAGTTTCAGGTCAATCGGAGACCTTTTAAAATTTGGACGCGGATTCGTTTTGGGCTAAATTGTCAATTTTGAAGAGTTCAAGGACCAAAGTGCAAATTAGCCAATTTAGCCTCGAAAATAGTAATTAGAATATTATCGATGGGAATAATAATATTTCGAGTAGTATTATTTATTTGGATATAAATAATACGTAGATATTAGAGTTTAAGTGAATAATTAACCGTTTAGTTAAAATTGAAAGTTTAAAAGAGAAATGGTTTGAGTTAAAGAAATGAAGGACTAAAGTGGCTAATTAGCCAATCTATATAAAGAAAAGGAAAGAGATCAGAGGGAAGAAGAAGAAGAAGCGTACAGAAGGTTTAAGGCGATCGATTCGTTCCGCCGCCGCTTCGCCGTTTCTCGTCCGAATCGAGTGATTCTCGCGCCGATGGATTGAGAATTCAATCCTCTATCAATCTCGAGCATCAAGTCGAGGTAATTTAATGATTTTTGATATCGAAATGATAGGATTAGGATTATTTCGTTTTAAACGAATTAAACGGATTATAATCGCGTTTCTATTGGCGTTTTGATGAATTTGGAGTTGAGTTTAGGTGAAAACGAGATAGGGGCATGTCGGAATCGAGTTTTAGCATGACAGGAAGCCCGGAAACAAAGTTTCCGGACACTGTGTGTGGATCGCACACGGTGTGCGATCGCACACCGAAGTGTGCGAACGCACACTAGGTGTGCGAACGCACACCACCCTGTGAAGGCACACAGGGACCAAAACGGACTTTTTGCCTGAAGGACTAAAATGGACTTTTAGCCTTAAGGAAATGGGATTTTGATATTAAGCCTACGTTTATGAATTAAACGTACGTATGATTTGAATAGGAAGTGGATACATCGACGAGGTACGAGATCGACGAGCTGGAATAGTTAAAAGAGTGAATGACGTGTGGAGCTTACGTTTGGATATAAGGAATAGCGATCGTTGTGAGTTAAACTTTACTTTGAGTATTATTACGCAATAGATAGTTTTTATATTATAAATATAATATTAAACTACATCGCATGCTATAGTATTTTATCGATAGAAATGAATTTGTGCATCGTATTATCGAATATATATAGATTGTGAAAACTAGTATATGATCCGGGGGAAACAAGCTACCTATTGGGTGTCAATAGGCTGTGTGATCACCAGCGTCCGGGTAAGTCATAGATAGAGATTTCATGGGTCGTCTATCATACTTGTTTGTGCATGCGATACAGAGCCTATCTGGTTGAACTATCCCGGGGCCTGTATCTGCGAGTCGGCTGGTTGAACTATCCCGGACTCATATCGATCGATCGTTAGATGTTGTGATAATGTTCATTATGCATACTAAGATATTAGGGTTTCGATCGGATCAAATGCTTGAAGTATAATATGTTTGTATATATGTGTTTTGTTTTAAACGCGATGTTATTTTCTATAATACCTTAGTAATGTGTTTTCTCACTCAGTATTTCCCCAAATACTGACCCCTCACATTGATGTTTTTCAGGTGTTTAGAGTCGGATCAGACAGACCGTCTTTGGTGTGCTGGGTACAAGACCCCTTGGTGCTGCAGTAGTATACGTGTGACGAGTCTTAGCCTAGTATAGTTAGGTCTTATAGGTTGTGTACGTGTTTAATGTTTGTTTGATGTGACGTCTTTTGGTTGTCAGTTTTGTATTGATCGATAGACGGGCTAGTACGTACAAGTTACGGAAGTGAGATGCCCACTATGGTTGTATCGATGGTGTGATATATATGATGTACGTTATGATTGTAAACGTGTCTTCTTATTACATGTTTATAGGATAGTTGTGTTTGCGTTTCCGCGAAAAAGTTAGAGTGGTTTTAGGCTTGCTACGGGTTTCGGAGCTACCACTCCCATTCCCTAGCGCCGGTCTCGGCTCAATAATTTGGGTCGTGACAAAGTTGGTATCAGAGCAGTTGGTCCAGTTACCTCTGCTAATATATGATTTGAGTGCAGTTAGTCCCTGATACCACTGCGAGTCTGTGATTGATGTTTGTTTGTTCCTAGGTATTAGGTCATTAGACTAAGCTAGGAACTACTGCAGCTATAGAATTGAGCCATGTCTGATCCAAGTCGTTTGTATTATTTGTTTTAAGATCGAGCTGATTGATTGTGAATTTTTGATGGATTGTGAAATTCTTGTTTGTTTCACTATGATAAGTATGATCGATGGATTGTGAAATTCTTGTTTGTTTCATTATGACAAGTATGATCGATGGATTGTGAAACCTTTGTTTGTTTCTTTGCGAAATACGTATATGACGTATAGATGGTATCGAAATCGAATTATTGAAATGTCGAGATGTGCATGAAGAAGAAGTATGAAGTTACAGAAGTGGAAGAACCTACCGTGTACAGAGTTTAAAGGTCTAGAGAACTTACAAAACTCGAAGTTTAAAACTTTTTGAAAGTTGTTTGTGTAAACGATTTTGAAAACATAGTTGTGCCTAGACCCGCGATAGTCATCGATAAGTGCCACGACATTGATAGAAGTGCATCACTACATATATCTATACATACATCGATAGGACATGCATCATATGCATTATGTTCAGACAAAGAGGTGAGATGTGGCAACTATTTGGGGATGAGAGACGTCATCACCCTAGTGCACAATTTTGTTAAAATGAAAATGGAATTTGATTTGAAATTCAAAATGCATGGTCTTATAAAAAAAAAAAAAAAAAAAGTTTTGAAATAGTTTTGTTTTCGTGTAAGTATACCTAGACCAGAACTCTGTGACGGAAGTGAAGTGCTCGCGAGCAAGCTGCGATCAAGACCAAGAGGCGAATGAATACGTATAGTTGCGAAAACATAGACGTTATGCTTCTAGGATATGAACTTAGTTTCGAAACAACGCGCTAGAATATAGCTAAGACCGTGAATACATTGGACAGTGATATGTATCCGATTAGTGGTAAGTTAGAAAGTAAGTATCTCTTTGACGGGATTTCAAAGATCTTAGATGACGATATAAGAGAAGAAGTGGATATGAAAGATGAAGTTTATATACGAGAAGTGAATAATAGATGTGCGTGAATAGCGGAATGAAAATGATTGGACGGTGAACTAGGACGTTCATACTGTATGATAGTAGTATGAAAAGAGGATAGTTGAGTATAGGAATCGATTTATAGTTATGCTGTGGAGATAGGAGATTGCCCTTATGATAAGAGGAGGTGAATATTGTGTGATATTAGAAAGACGTCGGGTTTAATAAGGATATCGATGATAGACGTACAAGGATAGGAGCGACGAGTCAAGAAAGCGTGTGATGGAATACAAAGTATATAGTATTGAAGGTCAAACAAGGAACAAATGAAAAGGTCAAGGGTTTAAGATAAGTAAAAAGGTTGTAAGAAAATTCGAGGACGAATTTTTATAAGGGGGGAAGAATGTAATACCCCGTAAGTTCAGGTACCGTTTAGTGCAACGTGTCCGGCAGAGAAGGACCGGAGTTGCAGAGATAAAGATATTGGATATTAAAGAAAAGGATAATATGGAGTAGGACGTAATTGTTTATGGATTGGAATAAGAAAATAAGGAAAAATATCAAGAAAAGTCACAAACTTTAGATCAGGGACTAAAGTGGTAATTTAACCAGTTAAGTCCCGAAAATGGAATTATTTCGCCAAGGTCCGCGAAATATTTTATAGTATTGGTGGTAAAAGTTTCAGGTCAATCGGAGACCTTTTAAAATTTGGACGCGGATTCGTTTTGGGCTAAATTGTCAATTTTGAAGAGTTCAAGGACCAAAGTGCAAATTAGCCAATTTAGCCTCGAAAATAGTAATTAGAATATTATCGATGGGAATAATAATATTTCGAGTAGTATTATTTATTTGGATATAAATAATACGTAGATATTAGAGTTTAAGTGAATAATTAACCGTTTAGTTAAAATTGAAAGTTTAAAAGAGAAATGGTTTGAGTTAAAGAAATGAAGGACTAAAGTGGCTAATTAGCCAATCTATATAAAGAAAAGGAAAGAGATCAGAGGGAAGAAGAAGAAGAAGCGTACAGAAGGTTTAAGGCGATCGATTCGTTCCGCCGCCGCTTCGCCGTTTCTCGTCCGAATCGAGTGATTCTCGCGCCGATGGATTGAGAATTCAATCCTCTATCAATCTCGAGCATCAAGTCGAGGTAATTTAATGATTTTTGATATCGAAATGATAGGATTAGGATTATTTCGTTTTAAACGAATTAAACGGATTATAATCGCGTTTCTATTGGCGTTTTGATGAATTTGGAGTTGAGTTTAGGTGAAAACGAGATAGGGGCATGTCGGAATCGAGTTTTAGCATGACGGGAAGCCCGGAAACAAAGTTTCCGGACACTGTGTGTGGATCGCACACGGTGTGCGATCGCACACCGAAGTGTGCGAACGCACACTAGGTGTGCGAACGCACACTAGGTGTGCGAACGCACACCACCCTGTGAAGGCACACAGGGACCAAAACGGACTTTTTGCCTGAAGGACTAAAATGGACTTTTAGCCTTAAGGAAATGGGATTTTGATATTAAGCCTACGTTTATGAATTAAACGTACGTATGATTTGAATAGGAAGTGGATACATCGACGAGGTACGAGATCGACGAGCTGGAATAGTTAAAAGAGTGAATGACGTGTGGAGCTTACGTTTGGATATAAGGAATAGCGATCGTTGTGAATTAAACTTTACTTTGAGTATTATTACGCAATAGATAGTTTTTATATTATAAATATAATATTAAACTACATCGCATGCTATAGTATTTTATCGATAGAAATGAATTTGTGCATCGTATTATCGAATATATATAGATTGTGAAAACTAGTATATGATCCGGGGGAAACAAGCTACCTATTGGGTGTCAATAGGCTGTGTGATCACCAGCGTCCGGGTAAGTCATAGATAGAGATTTCATGGGTCGTCTATCATACTTGTTTGTGCATGCGATACAGAGCCTATCTGGTTGAACTATCCCGGGGCCTGTATCTGCGAGTCGGCTGGTTGAACTATCCCGGACTCATATCGATCGATCGTTAGATGTTGTGATAATGTTCATTATGCATACTAAGATATTAGGGTTTCGATCGGATCAAATGCTTGAAGTATAATATGTTTGTATATATGTGTTTTGTTTTAAACGCGATGTTATTTTCTATAATACCTTAGTAATGTGTTTTCTCACTCAGTATTTCCCCAAATACTGACCCCTCACATTGATGTTTTTCAGGTGTTTAGAGTCGGATCAGACAGACCGTCTTTGGTGTGCTGGGTACAAGACCCCTTGGTGCTGCAGTAGTATACGTGTGACGAGTCTTAGCCTAGTATAGTTAGGTCTTATAGGTTGTGTACGTGTTTAATGTTTGTTTGATGTGACGTCTTTTGGTTGTCAGTTTTGTATTGATCGATAGACGGGCTAGTACGTACAAGTTACGGAAGTGAGATGCCCACTATGGTTGTATCGATGGTGTGATATATATGATGTACGTTATGATTGTAAACGTGTCTTCTTATTACATGTTTATAGGATAGTTGTGTTTGCGTTTCCGCGAAAAAGTTAGAGTGGTTTTAGGCTTGCTACGGGTTTCGGAGCTACCACTCCCATTCCCTAGCGCCGGTCTCGGCTCAATAATTTGGGTCGTGACAATACCTGTGTCCATGCTGTTGCGTAAGACTCGGCCAATCCTTTTAGAAAACGTATTATGTAATCAGTATCTTCTTGATCTTTAACCAGTTTAAGAGCATCACAACTACACTGAGGATTACAACTACAAACTGGAATTACTCTTAAATTTGAATATTCATCCCACAAAATCTTTAAATGTGTGAATAAGATAAGGAATTTTGTTTAAAAGAATACATTTTCTCTTGTAAATCTGACATTCTAACAGCATTTCCCTGAGAAAATCTATCAAACAAATCTTTCCATACCTCTAATGCTGAATCAATCCAAAGCACACTCTGTGCAATAGATGGTGACAAAGATCTAATAATCCAAGAAAGCACCATTGTATTGCTTCTTTCCCAAATAGAATAAATTGGGTATGTTTTTTATGGAACCAGTATGCTACCATCAACAAACTTAAGCTTGTTCTTCGAAAGCAAACACATTCTCATGGATGTTGCCCAAGAATGGTAATTTTTATCATTCAAAACTGGAGAAACTAACACCAATGGAGGATTTTCATTCGGATGTAAGTAGAAATGACTGGAAGGATTTTCAAATTATGAATTGAAATGAGCCATCTGAGATTTTAGGGTTTCAAGATTCAAGAAATCAGATTAAACAAGAAATAAGAAAAAGAAGATGAGCAATTTGATCTTTAGATGCTGAGAAATTATTTGAGTAGTAATAAAACTAAATGAAAAAATTGAATCAATGTAACTGAGATTAGCAGCAAATTTGATTTGTGTTCTTGAGTAGATTCAAAGCTCTGATACCATATCAGAAAGCACAGAGAGATTGAGGAAGAGAATAGAAATTTTCATTAAACTGAAAATGAATCTGATACATAGCTTTTATAGTGACATATGTCAGCTAACTACAGCTGTACATCATAACTGCTTTACTAGCCGTTATGTCTAACTTATTAACTCACCAACTGTTTATGTTTTAATAACAGAATATTTACAACATCAAGAAACTTAATCTACTAAACTTATCAAACTAATCTATCTAAATTGAATAACAAATCAGCACTTGACTTTGGTCTTGTGTTACCCTTCCTAGTCGGAATTGGTAGAAGACGTATTTTTCTAAGAAACAATTCTTTGACTTTAGTCGATATGAAATTATCGATTATAGTTTTCTCTTTTATAATTGGCCTAGATTTTTTCTTTTATAGTTGGCTTCCGCTTTTTTTTTCATTAATGAACAATGCCTGAGTCCCTCCTAATTAAATTTTCTGGTTATATCACAGAAAAATACCATGTAAAAATAATTAAAAAAACCATCTCTGCAATATAATAATAAATTTATTTTTTTTATTTGATGTAAATATAAGTCATTTTTTTTGTTTAAACTATTATGTAAAATTAATAATTTTCAGTTGTTGGATCTTTATTTATGATACATTTGTTTTAATTAGTAAAATTAAATATTTTTATAGTAAGTTATTTAATATTAATTATAAACATTAAGTGATAGTATTATTTTTATAATAAAAGTTCTAATTTTGAATTTATATGAAATTGAATATGAAAATTATGAGAAATATAAAGTTGAAAAATAAATAATAAGTGTTCGAGTCTCACTCCACCTCCTTAATTATCAAAATAAATAAATAATAGAAATGATAGATGTGGGTGCTTCATAATTAAAATAATGAGAATTCTATTTTGTCACGTTGGAATGGATCAACCGGCTGTGTTGTTCAAGGGTATGTTAGTCTTTCTAAGGGTATTTGGAGCGGGAATATAAAGGCATGGAGCGTGAAAATTCCTACCCAATAAAATATTACGGTTTTAAAAATTAATTATTTAAATCTAAAAAATTAAAAAAAATTAATTGTTAGTCTGGTTTGCGGCAGTGACGAATGTAGCTAGTGGTAAAGGGGGACACTGGCCCCCTTGAAATAAAAAAAAATCATTTACATATAGGGGTGTTTTAGTGAGAAATGAGTTAGGTTGAGGGGTTTATCATGTATATTGTTCTATTATAAACTTTGTTTGTCCCTTATAATTTCTCTATACTTCTCTCATCTCATTAAAACCACAACATTTTAAATTCATCATCATAAAACATTTGCATGTATTAAAAACTAACAAACACACATAATTTGTTTATAATTTTTTTGAATATATTTAAGATTAACAATAAATTTTATATAAAAAGAGAGAATTATATTAAAAAAGTACAGCATTATGATATATTTGTATAAATCTATTAATTTTTAAAAGTGAAATTTTATATGTATACGTTTTTCATTTAAAAGTATATTATAATT
Organism: Mercurialis annua; assembly: GCF_937616625.2. Lineage (NCBI taxonomy): Eukaryota > Viridiplantae > Streptophyta > Magnoliopsida > Malpighiales > Euphorbiaceae > Mercurialis > Mercurialis annua. Next base: position 30,663,210 of record NC_065577.1, on the reverse strand, counting down.
TTCAATAGGCTTAATGTTTTAAATATATCAAATATTTACATTTGAGGTAAATCATAACCAAATTTTTAAATTATCAATTTAATCCGTTTGTGAGTTTATATGTCAATTATAACCAATTTTAAAATTAGTAAGAGCTTTTGTCATATTTAGATCTTTCAAATGGTTGCCACGTTGGTGAAAATTCGATTATTTTCAAAATTGACTATGATTGGCGAGCAAATTTCCAAAACATGTTATAATGGGATGATTCTAAAAGTTTGGCTAGAGAATAATCTTAGACTTAAAAGTTCGACTCCTTCCAGATATTAAACCTATTTAGTTTGGACCCCCCTGAAGAAAAAGTCTGCGTCCATCACTGCTTTGCAATTTTAAAAATTGTAAACCAACATAAAATAAATCAAACCAGTGTGTGTGTGTGTGTGTGTGTGTGTGTGTGTGTGTGTGTGTGTGTGTGTGTGTGTGTGTGTGTGTATATATATATACATATATTTTTACCAAAAATATAAATATTATGATCTAAAAATAAAACACTAATGTGGGTATTGTAATGTACCGCCATGTGTCGTTGCATGATTGGTAAATGTGTTAATTTGCTAAAATAATGAAAGTTGATTACTAATATTGTCATGTTTCAAAATTCGTATTATAATTGCAAATTAAAGTAAAATTCTTGATGTAATTTGCAATAAACCCTTATAAAAAAACCAACTAAATACACTTCACATCAACAGAAATAACTTTCTATTCAGTTCAAAAAATATCAATTTGATATTAAACAAAAAAATAATCAGGAAATTGTATTCATGAAGTAAAATAGCTTCAATTGTAGACACATATTTTCCGGACAGGTAAAAAGTGATAAGGGGTTGAAGCGTCTAATGATTATTTTTAGAGAACACTGTCAAGATAACAAGCTATTGATTTTCTTGCTGCAATCCAAGCACGCATAATTAGTGCATAACTACAAATTTGAAGGATTAAAGCGTAATTAGTCGTAAATGGCCCATAAAAATCCAAAGACATTGTAGTTTAAGTTCAGTAATTAGACTAATTGCAATGTCTTAGAAGTTTATAGGCCAATTTGTAAGTTTTACGGATCCTTTTAGAGTAGTTTTCACCAGTGTTTTAAAATCTCGACCGGACCAGCCGGTCGAACCGGTAGAACTGGGATCCGGCCGGTGGTCCGGTCTAAGACAGCAAAAAACCGGATCTTTTAGTTGAATCGGGTTGGACCAGTAAAAAAACCGGTGAACCAGAATCTTTTATATTTTTTAAAATATTGTTAAACCGGAGGAACCAGTCAGCGAACCGGTTCCACCACGAACCGGTGGCCTCATAGGTTCGGCCACCGGTTCGGTTTTTAAAACACCGATTTTCACTAATCCAAACACTTTAATTTCTTATCTCAAATGCATTAATTAAAATTAGAAAAGAACGTAAAAATAATTTGGCAAACCCTAACGTTAGCTCACCCTAAACCTAATTAATCTCAATAAATAGTACATTTAACTCACCTAGCAAAAGGTCAGACCAGAGATAGAAAAACCCTAGCCTAGAATTCGATCCCCTTTAAAAAAATCATACCTTGGCCGAACCCTCACACCACACTCACACATAAAATCACTCAATTCCACTCTTAAAAACACCTAAATACGTTTCAATTCTCCAAAAAACACAGTTCTACACCGATTCGAAGCTGGATTTCGCATCCTCTTCACTAGTAAACGAGCTAAGGACTCATAATGGTACTTCTGAGGACCCTCAATTCATTCTTTCTTGCTATTTATGTCATGATTTATTTGCAATTGCTGAATTTTTTCAAATAGGATGCATGTTAGCTTATTTTTGTTGTTTTTGCCATAATTGCCAAATTATGTGCTGTTGATGAAATTGCCATGTAAATTTGAAAGTTGTATAAGAATAGGTTGTTTTAATACACATTGTATGCTAACAATCTAGAATTATGTCAATTATGTTTACATAAAATTGCCTTAGCTAAATTCACCAAGAAATCAGCTATTTTGTGTTTTAATTCGATGTTAGACACTTTAAATCAATCCCAATATGTGTTTTTTCGCATTCCTTGTGCTTTTTGATGTAATTTTGAGTGTTTTTGCATGAAACACATAGCTTAAACGACGAAACGGCGAGTTGTTGTCCTCCTTGCTCCAGATGTCGCCGCCGCCATGTCTAATCGCCGCCGCCGCTTGCACTGGGGGTGGCGGCACCGTCTGTTCTTCCCTGTTCTTTAGAACTGCTTCCCATATTTTCCAAATTTCAATCGAGACTTGCAATTAGGTTTCCGGGTTTGTTTGGGCTTGGAATTAGGCCCAATTTGAACCCAGATGTTGGGAATTCAATATATTTTAATTTTATGCATTGTAACGGGTCAGAACCGATGTAATCTGTAGCTTGAATTCTAAATATGTAACATAAAGATAAACCGAGCCCATGAGCCCAAAATCGGCGAACCCAGCCACATCCAGACCGAGTTCAAGGACCATCCGAACTCAGAATCTACCCAGTTCAAATCCATAGAACCGTATCGACAAGATGGACAACATCTGTGTTCCGCCCGAAAACCAATTCTGACCACACAGACGGTCAAACACGCGCGAGTGCCAAGCACTCAAAAGTCAATGAGGTTCAAAAGTATTTCATACCTTACTTTCACTCAAAAGTCAATGAGTTTCAATCATCTTCTCCTATCTAATGCAACAAACAGTTAGAGAGTAAACTGTTTAGAACCTCTCATCCCATCAGAAAAGGAATCAAAATAAAATAAAATCAGAAAACAGATTTCAATTCATTGATTTAGATCATATACTATCTGATCAGAAATGGGTTAAGGAATTTATTAGAACCTATGCATTGAGCGAAATCGACGCGATAGAGGAACCGTCTTTAGCCAGATCGCCTCTAAACAACCATTGAACCTCGCTCAACGAACCACCGTATCCCCCAAGGTTTGTCAGAACAAGCTTCTCTCCACCAGAATAAATGACTCTATACTTATGCCAAAATCTATACAATTACACAGTTGATACTCTGTTATTGTTGTCAGCGGTGGATCTTTACCTCTTCGACAGTCAAATCTTGAATCCTTTGCATTTTCAAAATAGAGGTTTATTGTGAGAGCGCAATTAGAAGAATCTGCAGTTGTAGTGGAAGTTGCGGAAAAGAGTGAAGGAGAAATAGAAGATGAAATGGAAGTTATAGAGACACCTAAAACCTATCCGGAATATAGTTCTGCCATAAGTCTGGGCGAACGGGATCCCGAAACCCCCGCTTCCGTTCCCACTTGGGATAAAGCTGGTGTTCCCTCAGAACTTGCAACACAATTCTCAAATGTCAATCGCGCCTTTCTTCACTCCGAGAATAAATCAGAATATCATCAATAAACACAATGGCAAATCCTTCCAATAATGGTTTAAACACCTTGTTTATCAAGTTCAAAAATGTTACTAGTGCATTAGTCAGACCAAATGACATCACCAAAAATCCATTATGGCCGGAACGAGTTCTAATTGCAATTTTAGGCACATCCACGTTACAAATCTGGAGTTGATGATACCCAAATCTCAAAGAAATCTTTGAAATACATTTAGCACCCTGTAAAGTATCAAGCAAATCATCAATACATGGAAGGAGATATTTGTTTTAATCATTATCTTATTCAATTGCCTGCAATCAATATAGTGTCAAAAAGTACCATCTTTCTTCGTTACAAACAAAACCAGTGCACTCCACTGAGAAATGTTATGTCGAATGAAACCCCTATCCAACAACTTTTGCAGTTTCTTGTAATTCATTTAACTTCGCTAGTGCCATTCGAGACGAAAAATCAAATTGGGGCTATTTCCGGAACAACATAACACTCAATCTAAGTAAACCAGACAACTCATAAAAAACATATCAAAAAATTTACACCAGTGGCACATTTAGCACAGGGTTGTATGGCCGATTCCATATTCTTCGAACCGCGAACCAACAGTTTCGAACTAAAACTCCCGATTTGTGAACCGTGGACAGCTCAACTCAAGTGTTCAATTATATTCATCTTTAGGGCCCAGCCGAACAAGCATTGAAATTAAAGGGCTATCTGCGTATTTCAGTTAGAGCAACGGATCAATTGTCACGACCCAAATTATTGAGCCGAGACCGGCGCTAGGGAATGGGAGTGGTAGTTCCAAAACCCGTAGCAAGCCTAAAACCACTAATAATTTTTTGCATTTAAGAACATATTATCATATATATAGAATACATACTTATAGATATCAAAGTATTATATTAGAGTTTACATTCAAAATAAACTATTTGAAATTAAATCGCTATCCTTATACTGACACCTACTGACTACTGCAGCTCTAGGAACTCATACTCGTGCAAGTCCGACGACTTCTGGCACAATGAGGATGGTTTGTCTGATCCGACTTCTAATACCTGCAAACATCAGAGTGAGGGGTCAGTATTTGGGAAAATACTGAGTGAGTTCACATTTACAGATGGTATTATAATCAAAATCATATAAACATCTAACATACTCGTAAATACTTGAATGATTAATTCATAGCTCAAGCATCAAACATCACACAATTATACGATCCAACTGAAACCCTAATCCAAATATTCTTAAAAATACCAACTACATAACCTAATGAGTTTAATTATAGCAGTATCTGGACCAGGAACAAAGCCACCGTCGCCACAGATCTGCGTTGGGTTTCTGGGCCGGGAACAATGCCACCGTCGCCACAGCTCCCCTTTAAGTTTTGGCCGGGAACTAAGCCACCGTCGCCATTTGATTTAATAGTTCGTACGAAACTCTAGGACACAAGATACTCTAACCTCAGTACTGGTGATCACGCAGTTCTATTAACGCCCAATAGGTAGCACGTTTCTTCGGATCGTTAGAACAAAGTTCATCACATTAAAGCATCACAAATCAAATTAATGAACATATAACCATAAGGATAACGCGATAGGCAAAGCTTATAATATAACAAAGATAAAGCAGATAGTTCAAATAAACAATACACCGAAGTAAACTGCAAACTCACAGTGACCGCTATTCCTTATATCCGAACGTAAGCTCCAGGAGACGGGTCCGTCAATCCTCGTCGAGCTTCTTGGTTCGTCATACTCGTAGCTCGATAGTCCGTCACATCGATCATAGGATTCTATCGTTAAAGCGTATACTTAGAGAATCCTATTCTTAAAACCTGCACTAGATACTCAACACGACAAAAGCACGAAACATAACCGTCGTGCTCTAAACGTATCTTTCTCTATAGATATCTATTCATATCTTGATTACTTATCATGCTAATGTTCATTGCTATAATGTCTTATTAATATTCATTTTAAGACATTAGTCAGAGTTCTACACCCGTATCATGTCATCGGAAGCCAATTTTCGCTCCCGGAAGTCCCCCGGAGGTTCCGGTCAAGGTGGGGCACGTCGTGCCCTTTCTTGTGCACGTCGTGCACCCCTGGCGGTGCACGTCGTGCACCCTTGTGGTGCACGTCGTGCACTTCTGGTGGTGCACGTCGTGCCCACTTCGGGTACGATGTTTCCGACGTGCTCTGGACCATTTTTAAAGCCCCAAATCATCCAAAACTCATACCAAGTCTCATCTAACTCATATAAACACTTAACTTATCACTTTACACCTCAAACGTATCAAGAGCAACTCGATTTATATCTGAACGATTCAAACGTAACTTTTCAAACGAAACATCCACTAATTCAGCAAATTTCACCATCAAAACGAAACTCTTACCTTGATTTGAGGCTTCAAAATGATAGAGGATCCTTTCCTCGTTCCGTGGCCGCGAGAATCGCTCAATTCCGAGTCCGAACGAAGAAATTATGCCAATCGCAAGTCCGCTCGCGTCACGAGATTATGTCGCACGTCGTGAGACATTGTCGCACGTCGTGCGACACCTTCAAACAGCCTCAAACCTCATCTCATCATGCTCCCGAAATCCCTAACTCATTCCAACATGTTTCTATATCAATATAACACAATATTCCACTCAATAATCATCAAAAACGTCAAAACCGACGTGATAACGTTTGATACGATTCGAACGAAACACAACAGCCACTAATTCTTCAATTACAGCACCCAAAACAACAAAATTACCTTAGTTTGAAGCTTGGGGAAGATAGAGAATTGAATTCCGAACAAATCGATGTAAAGAACGCTCGATTTGGACGAGAAACGGCGAAACGGCGGCGGATCGAATCAATCGTCGAAACCTTTCTCTGATGCTTCTTTCATCTTTTGAAGATTTCCTTTTCCCTCTTTATTTCTTATCCTTACTTTATATATGTTGGCAAATATACCACTTTGATCCTTCATTTCTTTAACTTAAATCATTTTTCTTTTAAACTTTCTATTTTAACCAAATGGTTAATATTTACTTTAACTCAAGTCCACACGTATTATTTGTATTCAATAAATAATATTAACACAAGATTATTACTTTCCGTCAATAATCTTGTAATTGCTATTTTCGAGGCTTAATTGGCTAATTTGTACTTTAGCCCTTAGACTTTTCAAAACTTACACTTTAGTCCAAATTTTAAAAGGTCTCTGATTGACCCGAGATTTTACCACTATTACTATATAACATTTCGCGGACCTTAGCGAAATAAATTTCCATTTTTGAGACGTAGTGGCTAAATTACCATTTTAGTCCCTGAACTTTATTTTGGGACTTTTCTTGACATTTTTCCTTTTTAATTCCAATTTCAACTTTAGAATTGAAATATGATATTAAATCTCTCGCAATAATCCTTTCTAATCCGTCTTGCTAGAATTTAATGTTTATCTTAATTTCTCGGAAATCTTTCCGATATCGCCGCTCTGACGACTTAACACGTAGTCCAATTGCATACTTAAATATTTTGGGGTATTACATCAATTCACCCGTTCAAGTTGGCACAAAGTATTAAAAAGTCAATGCTGCAAAATTCTATCAGAAAAATCCAAACTTTTGTCAAATTGTATCAAATTCCCCCTCCCATTGCCGCAACCCCTAGCGTAAAATACACGCTCCATTATGAAATAGCAAAAACAATTAAATGATCCTTAGTATTTATTTCATTTCTCAAACTGCAATTATTGAATTTCAAATATCAATTATTCCCTTATTATTTAAAAAGTTTAAATATCATATTAATTTTAAATAAAAGAATTAGGGACTTTTTTTCCCATTTTTATTTTAACCATTCATCATCTTTTTCATTTTTGGAACTGTCGCGATTCACCATCACCATTGAAGAGGAGCAACTGCAGTTGCTTCTGCTGGATGAACGAGTGCATAAAGGTGAAAGCGATACGATTTAACAAAGGTTTGGATTGTTTTTGATACGATTTTATAGATTTGACTTTTTGTATACACTACTGGAAAACAGCCAATTAGCGACGGAATTATATGTCGCTAATGGCCTAAATTCCGTCGCTAAGACAGGTTAGCAACGAACTTGCGACGGACGGCGTCCATCGCAACAGAAATGGTCGCAAAAGAAATTTGCGACCATTCTTCAATTCCGCGGAAAAATTAGCGACGGATAGTCCGTCGCTAATTTTTCCATCTCCGTCGCGAATTGTCAACCGGGTGAGACCGATTTTGAGACAAAATGGCGACGAAATTCAATAAATAGCGACGGAATTATCCGTCGCTATTTGTGCCATTTCTGAGACAGAAATGGCACAGTTAGCGACGGAATTGTCCGTCGCTAATGTATTACTTTAGCGACGGCTTATATTCTGTCGCTAAATGTGCCATTTATGTCTCAAAAATGGCACAAATAGCGACGGATAATTTTGTCGCTATTTATTGAATTCCGTCGCCATTTTTGCTATTTTTTGGAAGAATTTTGCCGTTTGCAGCCGATTTTTCCGTTTATTCCTGTCGTTTTACACCTATTAAATACAATAACTATAATGCGTTCATAATATATATATATATATATAAGTAATATTAAAGTATACATATAACATCTGAAAGAAAAAACCCACAATTTGTTCGGAAAGTAAACTAGGACAAGACAACAAATATGTAGTGTCGTCGCCGTCTGGTGGGGGAGGGGGGAACTGTGGCCGATACTCTGCAGGAAGAGTAGACATCATCCTCGCGATCTCCTCACGGATAAGTTGGTCCATGCTCTCCTGTTGCTCACGCTGCGCAGCCGCCAGCTACTCCGCCAGTTGCTGTCTCTGCTGCTCTGCTAGCCTCTGCTCAACCTCCCGCAGACCCTCTTGAATGCCGGCCTGAACACAGCGATCGATCTCCTCGTCTGTCTGCTGCGACGTCCTAGAAGAGCTGCCTCGCTGCGTCCTGCTGCTCGGCCCTGCTATCATAGCTTCATACTATAGATGTACGAGAAGATGTTCCATGGAGTCAAAAAAGCTTGGCGGAAAAATACGTTCCAGCTTGCACAATATCTTTGGGATTTCTAGCCTCATACGATCAAGATTTTCTCAGTTAGAGACGTGGAGGTTAACTCACGAAAGAAGATACTCAACTCTGTTAAAGGCTCCCACACTTCCTTCGGTAATAGCTCACGGAACGCGATTGGCAGGAGTCTTTGCATAAAAATGTGGCAGTCGTGACTTTTCATTCCATGCATTTTCAAACCGATTGTACCGACACATCTGGACAAGTTGGACGTGTAACCATGTGGAAACTTTATTCACTCAATCCACTCAAGTAAAGCCTTTTTTCCGTCCCTGTCCAAAGCATACATCGCCTTAGGAAATCTCCCACTAACCAGATCTTTTGCTAACTCAGGCCGATCACTTCTTCTCTAGATTTTGCATGGTCTTTTGTTTTCCCGGGAACATTTAGTACAGTATTGAAAATGTTATCAAATACGTTTTTCTCAATGTGCATGACATCGAGATTGTGACGAATGAGATTCGTTTTCCAATACGGCAAATCCCAAAAGATGCTTTTTTTATTCCAACCATAATCTGTCGACTTCGCTGCATTTTTTGTCTCAACCCCAATTTCATATGCCTTCATAAACCCCAAACGGTCCACCTCTGCCAACAATTCTTCTCCCGGTTTTTGGCTGTCCGAATACTTTATTTACGCTTTTTTCTTTTCAGAAATTAGTAGTATTACGACGGTACATGTGACCACGAGGCAAGAACTTTCTGTGGCAGTCAAACCATGACTGTTTTCTACTCCCTTTAAGCGTGAAAGCATCCGTATTTTCCATGCAGTGTGGGCAAGCCAGTCTCCCAGATGTGCTCCAACCAGATAATATATAATAAGCGGGAAAATCATTAATCATCCACATAAGTGCCGCTTTCATTTGAAAATTTTGTCGCCTATGAACGTCGAATGTCTAGACTCCAAATTCCCACAGTTGGTTCAGCTCAGCTATCAACGGCTGCAGGAAAATATCCATTTGGTGTTTAGAATTTCGAGGCCCAGGGACAATAACTGTTAAAAACATGAACTCATCTTTCATACACATCCCTGGGGGTAGATTGTAAGGTGTCAAAATTACTGGCCATGATGAATAATTCTACCCGAAGGCCCCAAATGGTTGAAACCCATCAGTACACAGGGCTAGTTTGATATTTCGAACTTCTTCAGCAAACTCTGTATGCAATTCACTGAAATGTTTCCATGCCGGGGAGTCTGACGGGTGACACATCTTTCCATCAACCATTTCGTGTTTTGCGTGCCACGTCATATGCTTGACGGTGGCTTTAGAAGCGTACAATCTCTGCAGTCTCGGAGTTATAGGAAAATAAAACATTTTTCTATAAAGGACGTTAACTCGTCTTTTCACAGAATTTCCTTTAGGGGACGGTTTTCACCGTTCATGATCGCAAATTTTGCATCGCGTTAAATCCGCGTCTGACCCCCAATAAATCATGCAGTTGCGGAAACAGCGATCGATAACTTCGACCGGCAACCCAAGACCTCTAACCATCTTCTCTATTTCGGCAAAGTTCTTTGGCATCTTGTTCTCCTTTGGGAGTAGCTCTTGTATAAATTCGGTCACCTCATCTACTAAAGCTACTGATCCACTATGACGACATTTGATGTCCAAAATTTTAACAGCCGCAGACAACGGAGAGTGTTTGCGCACGCATCATATTATAAAAAATGTTTAGCTTCGTTATTCGGTTCCTCTTCCGTGAACACTACTTTTGGACCGCCAGCATCGATAACCATTCTCTGAACGGAGCTGAAGTCGTCTTCCCCCTCATTTTCCATGTCAACGTCATACTCCGGTAGCTGTGCAACAGGACGGGGATTTAAAACATTTCCCTCCCCATGAAAAACCAAGACTTGATAATCTGCCACAAACTCTTTCTGCAGAATGTGTAGTTTCACCGTTTCGACGTCTCGATGACTCGTATTTTTACAACTTGTTCTAGGACAAGTGCATTTAATCTCGAGCCCACTCATACACGCGGGATGGCGTAAAGCAAAATTAACAAACTCCTGCACGCGCTCGGTAAAGCCTGGGTATAGCAACCCGCCCAAGAGCCGTCTATACATCCAACTTCGGTCTGTATCCATTTATGTAGCACGGATAATTAGGAGGGGTTTTTGCTCGGAAATAGCAAAGTCAATATAATTGACTGCATTAAAGGTATGGACCTATCCCATTCACAAAACTAGCGCCCCTTAACTCGGCCACGATATATGCCTAGCAACGGAAAAAATATTCGGCAGCCTTCCGGCGTCGTTCTCCTTCAGTGCGATATTTAGTATATGTGGTGTAACGCTAATTATATATTCCGCGAGGAATAAGCGTTACAGAACATATACTATACATCCACCCGGAGAACAAACGCTGGAAAATAGCCGAATATTTTTCTACCGCTACTAGACATATATGATTTTCGTGATCGAGTTACGGGAGGACCAGTTTTGCGAACTGTACAAATTGTACAATCCCGTGTCATTCAATTGCTTGAACACACGGGACGAGAACTCTACGGCTAGGTTTACGATTTTATTCGTGTGAGAATAAAATCAATGTCATTTTAGGTTTAAACAGCTTATAAATTAACTGATTATAAATAAAAAAATAACGGTACTTACTTGTTGCAGAGCAGAACTGCAAGAGATAAAAAGGATCGATAAGGAATGTCGGTCCGCTGCAACCAACTGACGGCTATCACACCTATATATCACGCAATAAGTACATTAAATTTCTAGAAAAAATTGGGCAGCACTTCCCCTAAAAATGAGCATCACCCATTTTTCAGGGAAGTCCTGCAAGAAAATTACAATTCACAAACCAAAATACAATCCAATTAAACAACTAATTGGCCTAAACATTTTATTAAATAATAAAATAACCTAAAACAATCAAATTATTCTAAATAACGATAAATTTATCTAAAATAAAAATATGACCTAATTAAACAATTATTAAACCTAATAAAATTAAAAATCAAATTACACATTTTAATAACAAATTCATCTAAACCAATTACAAAAACATAATTATTTAAATAACTATTATTAACTAGCAAAATTATATTTAAACTACCAACATATTAAATTAATTACAATAATTAATTAACCTAAACTACATTTGGAAAAGTTACGGTTTTAATTAATTAACCTAAATTATAAAATTAAACTATCTAATTAATAATCACACAAATAATTAACAAGCAAATTTATTCACTAATTAACTAAGCAATTAAACATCTAGTTAATAAAAAATTTAACAATTTTAATCTAATTTAAATTAAGTTAACCTAAAATTTGATTAAATAACAATTAATTTAAACAACTTAATTTAATTTAATCTAATTAATAAAATAAACTATTACTTACCAAATATGGAAGTGGAGCGGAGGCAGCGGCGGCAGTGGGGGCAGCAGCGGCAGTGGGGGCAGCAGCGGCAACAAGGGCAGCGGCGGCAGTGGGGGCAGTGGGGATCCGGAGCGGCTGTTTTGCATTTAATTAATTTATATTTATATAATTTAATTAAAATACAATTGAAAAAAAAACTACCTCGGGCAATGGCGGCAGCGCGGTGGTGAAGGAGAGCGATGGCGGCAGCATGGTGGTGAAGGAGGCGATGGCGACATCGTATGGTTGGCATAAAATTAGGAAGGTGGGGAGTAATGGCGGAGGAGGAGATCGGCGGGGAGTAATGGCGGAGAAGAACGGTGGGGAGTAATGGCAGAGGAAAACGAATGGCAGGGAGTAATGGGGGAGGAGGAGATCGGCGGTTTTGGAGAAAAGAGAAAACAGAAAATGGGAAGAAGAAGAGAGCAGCGTTGTAATTAGGTTTAAGATTAGCGACGGATCACATCCGTCGCTAATCTGAGACCTAATTGAAACGCACCGTTTCAATTGAAGGAGTAGCGACGGACTAAGAACTTCGCCGCTAAACTTTAGAAACGGAGCAATAAATCCGTCGCCAATCCTTCAACTGAAACGTTGCGTTTCAATTTGGTCCAAATTTGGGGACGGACTTACACATCTGTCGCCAAAATTTGGACCAAATTGAGGCGCCACAAACTCCCGCCATGTTCCCGCCACTTTAGCGACGGATAGCGTCGTCGCTAACGTGGTGGGAGCTTACCCGCCACAATTTTTATCATATTGGCGACGGATGATGCGTCTGTCGCTGTGTCCGTCGCCAATATGCCTTATTAGCGACGGAAATTTAGTCCGTCGCTAATAAGCTGTTTTCTAGTAGTGATACTTTTCCGCAACTTGAGGGGCAAATTGATCCTTTATTCATTTCAATTACGTCGGGGAAATTGTTTTATAGGCAGAAGGTATAAAAAAACCTTCGACTTTTCTTCAAAAGTACAGATAAGTTTTTTTACTTTTTTCGGGCACAATTAAGTTCTCGTGTTTTTAAAATCGAACAATTAAACTCTCTTTATTTTAAAATCAAACAAATTAACCCTTTTAGTTTACTTTTGGGACGCTTACCCCTCAAATATTTGGTAAATATTTTAAATATTAAAATTATTTTTGAATTTTTTTCCTATATAATTATGAGAAACATGTCAGCCATTAACGAGTGTTTCTAACGATATTGGACGAAAAGGGTGATTTGTTCTATTTGAAAACAAAAAGCGTTTAATTATATCTCAAAAAAGTAAAAGGGTTGATATGTAATTTTTATCATATAGGCAAAACCCATTCGCCGGCCCCTGTACTTTACATTTTTTATTCGAGAGGCCCCTACCTCAAAGTTGCTCACGCTTGTTAGACCCTTACGTGGACGGCAAAAAATGTGTCTGCTGCACTCGACGTTACTCTCCGTTAACCATTTCCACGTTAGTTTTTTGTTAATTTTGCAATTTGACACAGTGGAAAATAGAAAACACGTGGCAATGTCCTAAAAGGTAAATTAACCCAGAATTGCTTTTTAACCCTAAATTGTTTTTCACCGTTTATAGTCTTCCAAACCCTAAATCAAATTCTGCCGTTTATCTCTAAATCCTAAATTATCTCGCTTTCTTCCTCGTTCTCGTTTTTCCTGTTCTCTGTCGTTTTTATTATTCTCAATTGTTGTGCTCTTCAATGGCGGAAGAAATGTATGATGGTGTTATTCCTGCAAGCAAAATCAGTAACTGTAAGTGTGCGGAAAAGGCGAAAATGCTGGTTTCGTGACCGACAAGAACCCTGGAAGGAGATTTTTCCGATGTGAGGTAATGCGATGAGTTATTTTTTTTAATAAATTAGGGTTTTGATATTTTTTAGAACAGATCCTGGATTTCGTAGTGGTATTTTAGGTTTTATATTGTTTGTTTCAGTCTCTTTGACGAGTATTTGGAAGAAACCCTAATTTTTAAGCTCCAGTTAAAACAGTTAGAAACCCTAATTTAACCCTAAATTGATGAACAAAGGATTATTGTTTGTGTAATTGATGTAGTGTTTCGTTTTTTTTCTTGTAATTCACGTGGTTGTGTAATTTAGGGCTTGAGGTTGTGATTCTGACGTAGAGTTTGCAATACAGTGTCTATAATTGAGTGGATTGTAAATTAGGGTTTTTTGAAAATCTTCGTATGTGGTTTGGGGTTGCAATGCAGGATTGATTTAAGATGTTATAGGGCAGGTTTTTTTATAAGATTTAACTCTTATATTTTTGTTAGGCAAACTAGTGCTCGTACTTTAAGTGGTATGATGAAGAGTATGCACACCACATTAAAGTCATGTTGAAGCATTTGAAAAATCAAGAAGCCACATTGTCGAAGGAGGGAGAGTATCTGAGGGGCGAAGTTTTCCGCTTGAAGTATTTGATGGATCATGCCAGCACTCTCGATGCAATTGAGATGGAGAAGAACGTGAAAGAACTGAAGGCTGACAAATGTGCCTTGGAGAGCAAAGTGGATGACTTGAACAAGGAGCTGAGGATGGAACTTAACAGGAAATTGGTGGATATGAGGGAGTATGAGAAACAGATCAAGTCTGTGAAGAAATAGAAGGATTTCTGCAATTACCTTGCAATTGCAGTGGTTGTCTTGTTTGTCACTTTAGCTATTATGAATAAGTTTTAAGTAGTATGATTATGTGGTGCATTATGTAGGAACTATTTATGTCGAAGTCTTCTATTAACTATTATTAAGTATTGAGCTCAGGCTTGTATTATGTAGGAACTTATTTTGCTGAATTACACCATGTAGTAGTAAGGGTAGTATTTAGTACTTTTGACTATTTAAGTACAATATTAACGGTTTATTTATCTTTGCATCTCTATTATATTTTGTTTCTGTTGTTATATTTAAACTTTTTTGCAAAGTTAACTTTGTAATAGACTGTTGGATTGTATATGTGTAGCAATGAAGCCACAATTCTGTGAAAAACAAAGTAACACAACACAATGTTAATGGCTGGAAGCAACACATTGGATTACTAAATAGACATATATATTGAAGTAAAAATCATAAATAGATGTCAGTTTGTTTGACTACATATGAACATGCATAAGAAGCACCACTTCATACTTACAAAAAGCCACATCCTATGCAAGGCGGGCTCAAAAATAGCCTAGCATAATTAGCCTAAGTGTACACAAAATGATCACAGCCTTTTGAAAGGAAGGCACAAAAAACCAACCTTACATGCACAACTAGTCTAATTATGCACCAAAAAAACTACCATAACTACAATGCCATCTTGTTCAAAATTTGACAAGTTTTTTGTAGGCATATCCAAAATCAAAAGCAGTGTCAACTTTCAAATATTCCTAGGTCTTTGGAATGGTTTCCTCAAAGCAGTGTCAACTTTCACTGAGCTTGCAGGCATTCCCAAGGGTTGACTTGGTGTAGTTGTTGGTGCAGCTGCTTCCTATAAAACAGCAGACAAATATAGTTACAACCAACCCTAAAAATGCATAGTTGCAGCCAACATAACCCAAAAATATACTCACAGCTAAATTCCATGAAATTATACTTACAATATTTTGAGATGTAGATTTCCTTCTCATTGATCTGAGTTCCATTTTCTGCTTCCCTTTTGCCTCCCTACTCATTCTACGCATCTCCCCAGTAATCATAAAGGAAGTGAAGTCATTTAGGCTTTCGACAGAAGCTCTGATTTCAGCTTCAATCTCATCAGGTTGTGTGAGATCCATTCCTTCTGGTTGAGTAAATTCAATGACCTCAGGGTGCACTTGTAGTGGTGCTTCATCCACAATATCTTCTGGTGCAGCTTGAAATCCTGGTGGTGCATCATCAACAGCTTCTAGTGCAGCATGTACTTCTGGTGGTGCATTATCCATATTTGCTTCATGCTCAGGTTGCACTTGTGGTGGTACAGCTTGCACTTCTGGTGGTGCAGCATGCACTTCTGGTGGTGCAGTACGTACTTCTGGTGGTGCAGTACGTACTTCTGGTGGTGGACCAGTAACTCTCATTCTCTTTCTTCTAGGACCAAATTCTGCAACCAATCGATCAGAAGGTCTGACCACTTGTGATGTTGAGGCTCCATTGCTTTTCTTCCTGGGTTTGGCTGGTTTAGCTGGAAGTGTTGGATCCTGCCAACATTAAAGGTAGTTAGTCCAGTTATGTAATGCTAAAGTTACTAAATAAATGAGAGGCAGTGTAGTAATATTACCCTGTTAGGACATCCCCTAGCATTATGCCATGGTTCACTACATGTTTTTCATCGCATTACCCTTCCTACCTTGGTAATATTCCCAACCTTCTTTGTTTCGTGAATGTCTCTTCTTCTGGACCTTTTTGGTCTACCTGGCATCCTCCTGTATACAGGTGGCTCAAGAGCTTCAAGTCCACTTTCTGGCCACATTATCTTCCCTCTAATAGGCTCCAACATAAACTGGTAAGCTTCTCTGTATTTTTCCTCTTTATACCATTCATGTACATACTCCTCAGGCTTACCACTTTTACTCTGAATTCCTGCAATAGCATGCTGGCAGGGAATACCACTAAGGTCCCACTCTCGACAAGTACAAGTACCCCTTCTGAGGTTCACAACATGCTTATCATGAGCATCATTCACATTGGTGATCTCATAGCTGTGCTCCCCATTACATATCATCTACCAATTGTAGGACATACTCTTATTCTTGTCAAGCTTTGTCATTGCTCTAGGGCATATGTCACTTATCCAGGTGTTACAAAAATCCCTTTTCACACGCAATCTGGTCATAACTTGAACTCTGATTGCCTCAAGCATACCGATTATAGGCAGACATACATCCATTCATTCCAATGATTCTCCTACACCCAGCCATCCATCCTCGTTTGCATGCAGCTAGACAGACATACATTCGTTTGAAATGGTTAACTTCAGTTCCATCCTCCCTTGTGCTCCTAATTATGCATGTAGTCCCTGGATTACTAACTCTAAGTTCCTCTCCATAATCATACAAGAACTTGTATTCCTCTCTTGTTACAGTATCCAAGTCTTGAAACAATCTTTGCTTGATATTCTTGCACATTGTGGTACTGACAGTGAGCTTCAAATCTGATCTACATAAAGCCTTCAAGTCATTAATCTTTATGGAAGGCTGGGATATTAGCTTGTTCCTCAAATGCTTAGCCAGAAATTTACTTGTCGCCATGCGGTTTGTGTTGGTAATATAACACTTATGGTCAGGAACATAGGTTTTCACCATCAGAGTTTGTGTCTTCCCATCAATGCTTGCTAAGAACTTCCAGGGGCAACCAACATGACATACTGCCCTTATCCTTTTGGTGTCATTCTTGACATAATGAACATTCAACCTCTTCATGATAGCATACTTTGCTAGAGCATGCCTACATTCTTCATTGTTCCTGAATATCATACGCTCACAGAACACAGGAATAGCTGTTTCTGGATCATACCTAACACTAGTTCTCCTAGGAGGCTTAGGATAAGGATCATCTTCGTTCTCACTGTAATAACTACCCAAGTCATCACTATCATAAAAGACACTGCCAGTGCCACCCCCACCATCTACATCATTACCATGTACCTCATCTTCTTCAACATAACTTTCATCGCTGCTATCATCACCACTACCCTCAAAATCTATTATATCCTCTTCTGCAGTTGGATGGTCTGGCCCAGAGTCTACTCCATCATCTCCTCCATCCTCTCCTTCATCCTCTCCTCCATCCTCTCCATCCTGTTCACCAACCTCTACTCTAGCCTCATGTTCCTGAATACCCAGGTTCCTATCACATCTGCTATCATCATGGAAAATTAATTTTCTCTTAGATTTTCTAACATTCTTTCTAGCATGTTGTAGCTCTTCGTCCTCCTCATCATCAGTCAGTATACTAACATTGACACATACATTGTCAAAAGTTTGATCCCTCTCACCATCCTGCACCTTGCTAGGCTCACCCCCCCTTTACAAGACCCTCATCAACTACTTGTTCCTGAGCTACTTGTTCCTCCTCAGCTTGTTGCTCCACCTCAGCTTCTTGTTTCTCCACCTCAGCTTCTTGTTGCTCCACCTCAGCTTCTTGTTTCTCCACCTCAGCTTCTTGATGCTCCACCTCAGCTTCTTGTTGCTCCTCAATAATATCTACCTCAGGCTGTAATTGCACAAGAGGTGGCAGTTCCATTGGGGGGGTCCTGCTTGCCATTCACAATGTGCTCTAGATAGAAGTACAAAACAGATCCACTTAGCGGCTTCCCAATCATATCATACAGTCCTTTATCATCAAATATTAGGACATGTTCCCCAGAAGCCAGTCTGTAGTATAACCCACTGATTTTTGCATACCCCAACCTTTGCACATATGACATTATAACACTGTATGAGAGCAAATCCATATCCAAATATTCTTCTAACATGGTATGTTTACCAGAAATGTACTTCTGTCTTGCTGTAAAAATACCGCCATGGTGAATCACAATGCTAACGTACCTCATTTTCCTGCATGAAATACAACACTACACTTTAGGACTGCATGCTACAAATATTCACTCACTATAATAACCACACATAACTCAAAAAAAAAAAAAACAAGTTTAAACCTAGGGACCACATATTCAGCCCCCACAAACAAAATAGCATTAAAAAACAGAAATAAATATTGATCCAATTTTATTACTAATCTAGTTATACTATTCAGTGCATAAAAATGTAAAGTAATATCAGCACCCTAATTGCATAAATTTTAATTAATTAAAATACTAGCAAAACTCTAATTACATAAAGTTCAATTACAGATACTAACTTCCAAAAAGGCCATTGAGAAACCCAAAATATTGAAATTGTCGAGCACATAATGATTTAAAACAAAACCCTAATTGCAAAAATTTCAATTACCAACCCTAACTTCTAGAAACACCATTAACTTCCAAAATTGGGGACCACGTATACATTACACACATTTACAAACATTAAAAAGATAGAGATTGTTCTACCAACTTTACATTTTACCCAATAAAAAACCCTAACTTCCAAAACCCTAATTAATAAAGAAAGAGAGACATTGGGACCACTACCCAAAAGAATAACTAAACAAACAAACCCTACATGATACAGCCAACAATAATGGGGACCACAGTTAATGAATAAATATGTCAAATGTGAAAACTTACTAACCTCTACAACTACACCCAACTTTACAGCCTTTCTCTTACTTCTGCGATTTTTTGCAAGCACCGGCGTTTTACAACTTTTCTCTTACTTCTCAAATCTTGTCAACAAACAATCGCTAAACGGCGTGTTAGGGCTTCTTTCACTTCATGTTTTCTAGTTTTAGGGTTATAGAATCGAAGCGAAAAAAGGGATAATTATGAAACTGGGGTTACAGAATCGAAGAGATGAGGGGATTTGCAGTTGCACGAAGCGAAAATTATCAGTCTAAGTGATAACTAAATTAGGGTTCTTCGATTATGTGAGTGTTGAAAAAAAAACGATTAAGTTTCTTTTACCTTTTAAGTTTCAACACCGACACCGTTTTAGGAAAATTGCTACTGATGTTAGTTGAAAGAATACGACCCCGTTCTGTTATGTTCAGATCAAAAATTAAACGGCGTCGTTTAGTGTAAGGTGACTCAGCATCGACGTGGACCACAAGGGTAACACACGTGGAGAAAAAAGTCTGGGCTGACATTGCAAACTTACTCGTAACGCTCTGTAACGGCGAGTGCGGCAGACGCGTTTTTTCCCGTCCACGTAAGGGTCTAATAATACGCTTTTTGAAAGTACGAGGACTCAAGCGTGAGCAACTTTGAGGTAGGGGCCTCTCGAATAAAAAATGTAAAGTATAAGGGGCCTGCGAATGGGTTTTGCCCATGAATAGTGCTATATAACCCTCCTTTTTAACCCACCTTCTTTAACCCACCTGACGTGGCAACAAACTAGTGGATGCATTAAAAGTTGTTTTTTGAGATATACATTTTTGGAGGGTAATTAGACGAATTAAATGCTGCCACGTAAGGAGGGACAATGAAGGAGGTACAAAATGGTGGGTTAAATAGCATTTTCCTTTGCCCATATATATATAAGTTGGGGACTTCTAGAAAGAGACTAGAGTGGCATTATTAAATGAGACTTTCCTTAATGCCAGTGAAACAAAACCTTAAAAAAGCTGCAAGTTGTGCAACAGAGAGGGTCAAGAAGAACAGCATAATTTCAAGTATGTGAATGGCTGATTTTCTCTTCTTTGTTTTTTTAGCACCCATCATAGATTATTTTTTTGGTTCAAACAGGCTAATAGATTAATTAGGACAACAGTCTTCCATTCCAGTTTCTAAGAACATAATCAAACAAAAAAAATGAAAAAAAAAAAATCATTATCTGTTATCATCATAAATTTTTAATTAAACTTTTCAATCGTTGAATTATGAGTATTGGGTTTCTTATTGACTAGGTAGCGGAGTCGGACACGGCGAAACATTGTTATTTTAAGGTTTTCTATGTAAAGTAATGAAGTTTGGTGTTTGAAACATCAAATGTCCGAAATATTTTCAAAACGGGACATGTTGATTATTCATGATTTTATTAAATTTTTGTGTTTTTCAGAGACTGTCTGGATTGGAGTATTGGATGCTTATGTCAGGGGACCGGAGAAACAGCTTGTTTTGAGAATCAAGTTTCGATCTTTCTGCTGAATTGTATGAGAAATTGAGGTTAAAGTAGATTGTAAGACATTAGTGAGTGAACATTACTTTTTTAGAAATAGTTATTTGTGTCTCTTCTGAGAGTAGAAAATGTATTGCAATTTTTTGGAAAATGGGTCTGAGTATGCAAAACAGGCTGTTAAGGAGGATGATGCTGGAAACTATGATAAAGCTTTCCAGCTTTACATGAATGCATTAGAGTACTTCAAAATCCATTTGAAGTATGAAAAGAACCCGCAAATTCAGCAGACAATTCGGCAAAGGTGTTCGGGATATTTGACAAGGGCGGAGGAGATTCGCGCCATTCTTGATAATGGGGGAAGTGCGCCCACCTCAAATGGCGGTCCTGCGCTTGCTGCTGAGGCGAAGGTGAAGCCAAAGGTGAATACGAATCCGAAGAGTGGAGAAGGTAAAGATGAAGAGGATCCGGAGCGAGCAAAGCTTAGGGCAGGACTTGACTCTGTTATTATTAGGGAGAAGCCAAATGTGAAGTGGAGTGATGTGGCCGGGCTTGAGAGTGCCAAACGGGCATTGCGGGAAGCTGTCGTTTTGCCTGTTAAGTTCCCGCAGTTCTTTACTGGTTAGTTTCTTTATCGTAATGTTTTCAAGTTGGTGTTTCTGCTTTACATTAATTTATGAAATCTACATTGATATCGGAACTTTAGTTAATTTAGTTTAGTTAAAAGTTTGAAGAATTCATGCTTGTTGAGATTATCTTTTGCTAATAATTTTCTGCGACTGCTTTATAAACTCAACTAGTTTGTTGCTAATATTTTTTGAACATGAAATGGGATTTGTTTAGATTGTATAATTTCTAATAGTGTGGTTACTTCTTTTTTTGAAGGAACACATGTTTCTGTCATGTATTCCGTCAAATGCATTAATTGAAATGTCCTTGATTGTTTTTTTCTTAATACTGGGAGAAGAGGTATTTAAGAATGCCTGTGGAACTCAGATACATGCATATTCACAAACTGCATACTATGAAAATACATATAGACCCGTACACAGGGGCGGAACTAGGGAGGGTCGAAGAGGGTCGGCCGACCCTCCTCGCCGGGAAAAAATTAAAAAAAATAGATTTTTCGGATTTTTTTCCGTAGGGGCGGTTTAAACCGCCCCTACAACTGAAAATTAACACATTTAAATTGTTTTACAGCAGTTTATTTGTTTTTAAATAGCCGAACGTAAAATTTCGACCCTCCTAAATTAATGTCCTGGTTCCGCCACTGCCCGTACATACATTACGTATAACAATGCCAGAAATGGATTTGATATATTGGGTTCCAATTGAGTTGTACTGTCAAATGGAGTCTTTTTATTTATTTTTTCAGCAGGAAACTGATTGTCAATAAATAATGACAGAGTTAGAACATGCAGCTAGCCTAATTTTGGCTAGTTCCTCAAGTTAAAGTGTCAGTATAAAAACACAAATGCCTCTCTAGTTAGCTTTGTGATTGACAGCATGAATATATATGAATTAATTGTATACAATTTGTAACATCCATCAAGTTTGTCGGGCTTTTTCTCCCAAAAAGGCATCAATGCATTAGGTCATGGAACCATTCCGTTATCTTTCTCATCCTTTCTGCCTAAGACATGATGAATGTACTAAATCTGTTTAATCTACTGATATATGATGGAAGATTGAGATTCTTAGCCTGTTAATAGATGTATGTATCAATGAGGTATTCATTTTTTCTAGTGAAGAGTAGGGCAGTAATTCTTAATAGCAGGGTTCTAAATTGGTTAGTTATTATTTTAGTTTGGCGTTACTAGATATCATCAAAAAAATGAACATAATGATGCATTATCATGGTTATCTTGTTGCTTAAACGTCTCGGGAGGCTGAATGAGAATACTTATTTGATACTTTACCAGGGAAGAGAAAACCATGGAGAGCCTTTTTGTTATATGGTCCACCTGGAACAGGGAAGTCATACCTAGCAAAGGCTGTTGCAACAGAAGCAGACTCAACTTTCTTCAGGTAATATGTTCTTCCATTCACCACAACACTGAGCGACCATTTTACTAGCGGATTATTAGCAAGTCATCTTAGCGCTTTTTTACGATATCCATCCAGCATGAACTTCTATGGTCTATGCGTATTCAATCATCTTGATCAAATTGACCCTTCACTTAAACCTTTACTCCTTATATTGCATACGTAAAATCTGTTTGGAACTTCAAGGATTTGACAGGTACTTATTGATTTTGAATATTTTTTTATGTGAAAGCAATGATTGTGGAGCATTTCCTTTAGATCAAGTCATTGCAGGTGATCAAATTAGGGAAATGAGTATGATTGCCCCAAAAATGAATAAATTATGAAGCCACCTCAAAGATGCATTCTATATAAATAAAATGGCTAGATGACTGCATCTTTTGATAAAGTAACTGTTCATTATAAACAATATCAGAAGCCACTGCGAAGATGCGTTCGATGTTTAATTCTCTTTCTATTTGCTATTCTTCTTCCTATTGAGTTATCTTAATGACTAGTTACTTTAATTTAGTAATCTCTGCAATATTTGTCTCTGGCCAATGTAAATAGCTGGTTGCTTAAAGAATTGTTCCATGATAATGAATTCAACTCAAGAAATTGAATCTCGCTGACTAGGCTTAAATTTCTGTCTTGGATTGATTATTTTGTAATGAAACTACCTATACAATCATTGTTATGAATAATATGTATACTTGGAAAATATGTTTGCAAACAATTGCTTATGAATTTAGACATGGTCCCCTTTTTACATTTTTATTTCAGATAATTGTTTTATGCTTTGTTTTTACACTAATAAATTAAACTTGTCTTATGAGATTGTAGTTCTTGGCTTTTTGCCTATACTTGAACTTGGTATTTTATGTTTCTCTTCTTGCTAATCGTTTTGCTTGCCCCATCTGACCAGCACATTGGCTGCTCTATGTTTGCAGTATTTCTTCTTCTGACCTTGTTTCCAAATGGATGGGTGAAAGTGAAAAGCTAGTTTCAAATCTTTTCCGCATGGCTCGTGATACTGCACCTTCTATCATTTTCATTGATGAAATTGATTCATTGTGCGGTCAAAGGGGTGAAGGGAATGAGAGTGAAGCATCCAGACGCATCAAAACTGAACTTCTTGTGCAGATGCAGGTAACTTGTTTTAATTGGATGTGGATTATGAACACAATACTAGCTTTTATATCCATTTGCTACACACAACACTAGCTTTGTTTTTCCCCTTCCTAGAATATGGTATTTCTAGAAAATTTTCTGAGTTTGTCAACATTTGGATTAATATTGACAAAATTTCATTTTTGATCCATGTAATTTCAAAATAATAGGTGAAGGGCGTGATTAGGATTTAACTTAAAAACAACCTTTTTTGAACTATATCCAAAAGAACATAATAGATGTTTTTTTGAATGTTAAAGTAACATATAGAGATGGAGGCAAAGGTAGGTTCAATGACCTGATAGTAACTTGTATGATTATGGTTCTAATAAATGGTCTGCAATAAATAGAGAGAATATAAGAAGTGAGAATTAGAAGGGCGAGAAGGAAGCATTGGATATTAAAAGGGATATTGAGTATATTATCTTGCTTCTTTCTGTATCTAACCGTAAGTAAAAATTGCAACGATAAGGTAGAATCAAATATTATCTTAAAAGTAACCTAGAGACTGTGCCTGGAGCTAATGCCTATACATTGTGTGCGTCTTGTTTACACATTGGAATTGAAACTGCACTTTTCAGAACATTTCCTAAAAAGATAGCTAGCTGTGCTCTTGTCTGCATGAATGGCGGTGAGGCTAGCTAATTTCTTATTTTATTTATTTTTAACCTTTAGATCTGTTGCTATGCTTGTGCTTCTTACTAGGCAGCTGACAAATTAACAGATGTCTTCATAATTCTGATTCTTATACATAATGTGTCGTAGCTCTCAGTGTACACAGCCATATATCTTGTTATCAGCTGGCATTTTTGCACATTGCTGTCTTTTCATGTCTGTCCTAATCAAAATTAGGGTTTGTTTATGCATTTCAGGGTATGGGGAATGATGATGAGAAAGTTCTTGTTCTTGCTGCCACAAATACTCCATATGCTCTGGATCAGGTGAGTCTCTAGATTCTGATGTTTATGGGTGCAATTTTCTTTATAAATTAATAGAATAGTTACTAACTTGTTCAAAATAATGCAAAGTGAATTGCAGGCCATTAGGCGGCGTTTTGACAAGAGAATATACATACCTCTCCCAGATCTGAAGGCTAGGCAGCACATGTTTAAGGTACTCTTTTTGAAATCATCTAGGCCTTTATTATGGTTATTTCTGCAATTTATTTTTCATTACGGGGATCTGATACAAGTCATGAGCAGGTGCATCTCGGAGATACTCCGCACAACTTAACTGAAAGTGATTTTGAGCACTTGGCTCGGAAAACAGAAGGTTTCTCAGGTTCAGACATTTCTGTCTGTGTGAGTATTTGATTAACTGTACTAGTTTTCATATCAAGGACCGGTAAAAGCAAGCTAGTTATTTCGTCATTTCTCAGTTGGACCATGTATTTGATAGGTCAAAGATGTTCTTTTTCAACCTGTTCGTAAAGTCCAGGATGCTAAATACTTCATGAAAACCTCTGATGGCATGTGGTACCCTTGTGATCGAACTCAAAAAGGAGCTGTTAAAATCACATTGGAGGAACTTGATGCAAAAGGCCTTGCCTCAAAGGTATGTATTGCTTAAAAGAAAATACTATTTCATGACACACAACATATCTGAACCTAGGAAATCATCCCCAAAATTTGAAACAATAACTTCGTGATGCAATAACGTTATTGTGTCAATAGATATTCAATGGGGTGATAAATCTTGTGTGGTAAATTGCATCTGTCAACACTAAACTTAATATACAATTTCGTCTTGCCTTCAAAAGTTCAGTTTGCTGCAAATTAAGTCACTGTTTGTTTCTGCAATTGGATTGGATTGGATCCCTATTGTTAGCAATTTGTTGAACTCCCTTGGTAACACGAGACATGGTGGCAGTTGTGTGGGGGCATGCAAGATCACCTAGACATAACATTAATTCAGTTTATCTTTTTCTCTTGCATCTTTGAGTATAGTATTAGCAGCTACACTGAATGAGAGTTTTTGAAAGGTTTCTATTGTTGTTAGTAGTGATGAGCATTTGGTATTTCGGTTTGGTAGTGAAAATGTCAAAACAGATCAGTTTTTGAAGGAAATAGAACCGAATCAAATAGGGTCTTTTGGGTTTAAAAGTTTTCCAGACATGTGTGCCCTTTCAATTTGAATGACTCACCGCCTTGCCGGCATTCCATGGTTTTTGCAGATTCTTCCACTTGCCATAACAAGAGCAGATTTCGACAAAGTGCTCTCGAAGCATAAGCCAACAGTAAGTAAAGCAGATCTTGAGGTGCATGAAAGATTCACAAAGGAGTTTGGTGAGGAGGGCTGATGAATTTTATCAGAAGACTAAGCCTTGATAAATCATACGGATAATTGCTATAAGCACATGTAAATTTTTCAAAGTTTCAATTGGATAACAGCAATACTGACAATGTATATAACAATATAGAATAAAAATCATTACTAGCCATCCTTTATTTTGTATAAACATTATTTTCACTTGTTAAGCTCTGTCTTTTTAAGTTTTATATAATTGGTTATGTTTATTTGAAATAAATTAGGAAACAAAGTAATTTTTTGAAATGAATTCTTGTGTAGAATTGAATTAATAATAAATCAGAATAAAATTCATTTAGATAATGAAATGAATTACAGATTAAAGACATGGACAAAGGTATTTTACGACAGATATAGTCTGTAAAATGCTTTTCCGGAAGTTGAATCAGTGAAAAGCAGCAGTGACATGGGAGATTTAAAGAGGAAGTTGAAAAGAGTGACGAAGAAAAAACGTTTAGCTTGCATTACTAAAATTACAATATGGTAATACTGCTAATTTTCAATGAACAAAGATCGATATCTCAATTTACACCATATATTGAAATAAGCCACCCTCAGGTTGTGATTCTCCGGCGCCCCCTGCTATAGCTTGGAGAGCTTGGCTTGGCGACATCAACGACAATCATCCAACCATTTATAATCTGCAACAAGTGACAACCAATATGCTGAGCCCATTGCTATGACTACTAAATACAAAAGGAATAAGAACTGCGGTTGAAACATACCTTGCCGTTCATCTCTTTCAGCGCTGTATGGGCAGCCTCCTCCGTCGTGTACTCTAAAAATGCATAGCCCTTTGACCTTTTCGAGATCTTGTCTATTATTATTTTAACTGTCGGGATTACAAACACGACATTGTAAGCATACCTAGTTCGCCATTTGTTACAGAAGTAAATACGTAACGTGAACTACAAATGTACCTTCAACAAGCTCACCGAAGCCCTCAAATGCAGCACGCAGTGTCTTTTCGGAAGTATAGAAAGATAGACCTGTTATAAAAATCCCCAAGCACTTATAGTTACCATCATCGACATAAATTTTTGTTTGACTTTTGTTTCTTTTGCTACTGAAATTTGCATTTGATAATACTAAAAATATTAGAACTTGTGGCATTAGCCATCCATTAATGATTATACATCAAAGTGAAAATCATACAATACAGGTATACAATTAGTGTGTATAATACACATACGTACAAATTGTCTCAGTTAATTTATCGATAGAGTCTTAAGAATCCCAACATAATTGAAGTTTCTAAAATGTAGAAACAAAGAAAAATGAAAGAAAGATCACAATGCACAGTACAAACTACTCCATTAAAAAAAGAAAAAAAATTATAATGATGTTCCTGAATAAAGTTACATGCCACGTATTCATAGAACAACTCATTTCAGAGGCATTTTTTCATTAAATCTGCAGATTTAATTATCTAATGGATATCCTTTTACTTATATAAATGCATATAATGTTTCTACGGATAAGTTGAAACTTAAGACCTCAAACATATATGAACGAATTTGGTTCTTCCTTATATTAAGAACTGCTGGAAATTATTATTATTATGGAATTTAAATATTAAGTCATTAGACCACCATGAAAAAACAGGTTATTCATTCATAAATTTGTATAAGAGATAATAAATGAATTTGATCCTTGCAAAGCTATTAACTACAAAGTTACTAATATTTGAAATTTAAGAGTTAAGGCACCATACGATAGCATGAAAAGACACGCTAAGCATTCGTGAAATTTTCAGAAATGACAAACTAGGAAAACTAGCAGACTTAGTCGAGGGCTTAAGGCCTAACCTAACCAGAACTTTCCAAGTCTGAACAGTAGTCTTGCACAAATGGCTCAGAATATGCACATTTCTTAGTAAAAAGAATATGTTGAAGAGCTCATATAAATGCTGAACTTGATTTATAGATGTCACGTACCAGTTACAAAGAGCTTCTTCGTTCTCACAGGATTAATCTGACTTGCTTCTGATGAATCTTTTACGTCTACCAGATTTTCCACATTAATACCTGAAAAGCTACATATTGTAAACTTTGGAAGAGAGGCAAAAAATAAATCACATTTTCAAGGCCATTGAGCAAAAATGGGTGATTGGATTTACAGGTCAGAACAGAAGGTGATAACTTTTATGTTAAAATATTAGTTCACATAACCAATTTCATCTTGTCAAATCTCTAGATCTAGTTATGTTTTTATCATCGCCAAAATAATTCAGGACATCAATGTCATTCTCTGAGACATGTAGATACACATAAGCAAATGTGCATGTGTGAGAGAGTGAGATTGGGACAAGGCCATGTGACATAGAGAAGTTAAAACATTACCAAAGATTCATCGCTAAATTTCCTATAACATATCATCAATAGACAAAAAACTACATATCAACTTTTAATGGCTTTCTAACTATTGTCTCAGAATTTTATGAATTAGTACAGGCATATCACATGATCCTTTTAAGTATTAGAATTTAAGAGAGCTTCAGTTCTAAGATAACAAAATATTGATGTGTACTAGCTTGAGAGGAAGAATTTAATCAGCAGCACGACGAATTAGAAGAACTTGCTTGTAATTAAGTCCATTCAAGATGATCAGGTGAAGGTCTATAACTGAATATGCAAGGTAGCCAACAAGAATTTATAATTGAAAACTATGTTTAGTATAGAAAGGAACAAACCTCCATAATCCTTATTTTCTGACTCGTAAAATTTATCAGGCTGTACAGACAAAACCCCCGGGACACCTACAAAAACATGAAAACATTTTTCTTTGACATGCACAGTACATTCAGCACAAAACATTCACCCAAATGGAGCAAACTCACCAGCTAATTCTTGTGCACATTCGTCATCAAGCTCACAACAAAACCCAAAATTGGATCTCCAAGAAACGTGATATACACACATCTCTGCGTCCTTTTCACTAACATAAGAAAGAAAAAACTTCTCACACTCATAAATTTAGAGAAACCATGTAACCATAATAAGAAGAATCTTACATTGTAGTCCAAACACTAAAACTTACTTCCCCAAAACCTTGGCTAGTATTTGTGCATAATAATCAACCATTTGCGCCTTTGTAACTACCCCAAAGCTTGGTTTATCCATTCTAACAAGCCAGTGTTTGGTATTTCCACCAGGGAACAACTGCGTAATCCCAATTCGCAGGTTTGCAACATTGCTCAACTCCAAACTTGAACTATAATCTTTCTCCTTAGAATTATAGTTTGGGTCAGGCCTAACTGATAAAACCCCGGGCAAACCTACAAACACACGCAGGGATAGTTATTTTTTCAAATAGTCATCTATGAACAGCAGAGCTAAACATCTTGCACTTATGATTTATCTGCTAATAACATGGGAATTTCCATAATCTATGGCTTGACAACATAACTGGAAAAATTGAAACCGGAGATGATTAAATGGAAAATGGAAAAATTATATTTTTTTTGGTGACAAGGAGTCACTCCCCCGAGCCAAAGCCCGCGATCAATGTCAAACCCCGGAATGTAAACTGCCCACAAATCCACATACCTAGCAATTCCAGGCTAATAATGGCCAACGGCCCAGTCCCAACCGCTCTATTTTTGGAAAAGGGCATAGGAGGGGTTTGAACCCGCGAGCATGGCGCTCAAATGGCTGAAACTTAGACCACTGGACCAAACCCGTACTCACAATAGCAAGATTATATTGTTTATAGGAACAATTATAAATATAAAGTCTTGAAGATTCAATAACATATACAACTAAATTCAAATGGATGCAAGTCATAAGACTATAAAAACATAAATATTGAGGCACAGAAGCTTACTAGCAAGCTCAAGAGACGCTTGTTCATCAATGTCACAGCAAAAGCCAAAATGGGTCTCACAAGAAGCATCATACATACACATTTGAGCATCCTTTTCACTGTTCAGAAATAAAAAGTCAGTCATGCTACAATATAGCCCGGAATTGCGGGTTTGCTGGCGGTCCACATTCCGGAGTATAAAAGTCATCCTGAGTGAGTCCTCGTCACCAAAAAATGCTTAAAGTGAGTGTGGAGAGTTATAGAAACATACCCACCTGCCCAAAACTGTTTGTAGAGTGTTGACATAGTAATCAATGGTTTCTTGCTTGGAATTGAGCACACTGTGTGGTGGGCTATCCATAAGCACCATCCAATGGCGGTTGTCAGTTTCAATTGAAGAGGAACTGATAGGTTCAGTTGTTGATAATGTTGATTTTAATTTGGCAGATAGAGAAATGCAAGAAGGAGTAAAAGTGGATTGATAAGAGGATAATGAGAGTTTTGTTGAATGGGGTTTCAAGGAATTGCTGTATAAAAATTTGTGAGTTGGAATTGCAAGTTTGATGTTGGTAGAGGATAATGAAGAAGAGAGAGTTGGTTCCATGGCTACTCTCTTGTTAAAGTTTCATTACGGTGGATGTAGTCTCTCTTATCCTTCTCCCAATGGGATGCTACTTTTTATGCTAAATTTAGCATGAAAAAATGGTAAAATGCTATAGATAGCATAGCATTTCAAATTTTACTCCAATGCACAAAGTTAAAAAGAAATGTTATAATTATTTATTAAGATAATTATCTCTTAATTTTATTAATTGCTAATTATTTAATAATTTTTTTAATTAATATTTTAAACTAAAATTTATGTAATATTTTTTTAATAATGAGCTTTTCAAAAGATATAATTAAAAGAATCGATGAATTATACAAAAATAAATTATTTAATTTTTTTATTATATTGATGTATGGTCTACTATTAAAAATCAAATAAAAAACGTAGGTTAAAATAATAATTGCAAAAAATGACCATGGTAAAATTATAATTAATAGTGAATTACTATTGGTTGTTGAATTTTAGCATATGCTATAGTCTGTGCTAAATTTAGCATGTAATATAGCATATGCTAAATTTAGCACAAACTATAGCATTGCATTGCAGATGCATTTTAAGATTAAATGCTAAATTATGGGATTAACACTTCATTTTAGCATTGCATTGGAGATGCTCTAAGGTTTGAACTTTGATTAAATCTATGAGCAAAGGATCACTTTACCCCCTGAACCTGGCACAAAGTATCAAAAACGTCCAAATTAGCAAAACGGGATCACTTTTACCCTAAACTTGTAAAAAATGGTATAAACCCCCCCCCCCTCCCCCACTCTCACCAAAGAGAGTGAGATACACTCTCCGGTTTTGATGGTGGTTTAGGTTTTCTAAGGTGGTTTTTGATAAAAAAAAGTTTAAAATGGTCCTTATTGTTTTTAAACATTTTAAATTAATACCTAATAATTAAAAAAAACAAAAATTAATCCCTTTAATTTAAAACTTTATAACACAAATTAACCCACAAATTTTATTATATACAACAAATTAACCCTCAAATTAATATTTTTAACAAAAATAAATTAATTTGTTTTTAATTTTTTAAAAAAAATTAACAGACCCGGGGTCTGTTCTTCTTCCTCAAGAACAGACCCCATGGGTCTGTTCTGAATAGTCTGAAGAAGAACAGACTCCGGCGATCTGTTCTTCGAAGAACAAACCGCGTCTGTTCTTTGAAAAATAGACGAGACGCGGGTCTGTTCTTCAAAGAACAGACGCCGGAGCTGTTGCTCCTCAGGAGCAGCAGCTCCTCTTCTCCGGCGAGGAGCTCTTCCTCGCCGGAAATTTGAAAAAAAAAATTGATTTTTTTTTTCTGAAAAAAGGTTCAAAAAGACCCCTAGATTAGTTAGGAGTTAATTATGATTAATTGGTATTTTGGAATCTCACTCTTCAATTTAGTGCCACATCAGCATTAGGGGGGTTTCTGAGCCGGTTTTGCCAAGTTCGAGATAAAAGTGATCCGGTTTTGCTAATTTGGACGTTTTTGATATTTTGCGCCAAGTTCGGGGGGTAAAATGATCCTTTGTTCTTAAATCTATACTTATACTATAATCTCGAGCTTCCAAAATACTTTCAACAACCTTTTGCCATGTGGACTCATGTGCTTCAGACATGTGTAATAACAACTTCCTATTTTTCCGAATAGTATCTCAAACATCATAAGTTATTTTATAACTTTTCACTTTTCCATAAAGAAAATATTTTATTAATTCAAAAGACGTTACAATAATTAGTACCATTTACTTCTTAATCATTTGTAGATATGCATGGATGCTTGCTTAATAGAGAAGGTTTAGTGGCTTAACATTAAATGTGATAAACGGAAGAAGTATCACATTCATTTCAATAAAACGTTACAAAAATCTTATAACAAACACACACCCAATTTCACCTCCTCTTATATATACTTGTGTCAATCAGTAGGTTTCAGTTTAAAAATTACACAATCATTGCCATTCACAATCAGTAAGTTTCAATTCAAAAAAAAATACAGCTGCAACAAAACATTATTCTTTTTATTGGAATATATCTCCTTCTCCTATTATGATTAAAGGTTCTATCCTTAAAAGTTCTTATTTGATTAGAACTATTCTAATTATATATATATATATATATATATATATATATATATATATATATATATATATATATATATATATATATATATATATATATATATATATATATATATATATATATATATATATATATATATATATATATATATATATATATATATATATATATATATATATATGCTTGTAATCAACTTATCATCATTCGATTCAATATATATTTTCTCTTCTCTAATTATTTCACATGGTATCAGAGCAAAATTGATCCTTGATTTCCGCACATATCTTACGATTTTAGGGAGGTGATTTTGATTATTTTTTAACCAAAATCACCTCACACCTCTTTTAATTTTTCGTTTTTTTATTATATATTACTGTTTTGTATTCTTCTTCTTTTAATTTATCTACTCTATATGGACAAGAAAGATGTCGCCGCCGCCATACTCGCCGCCGCCACACTTCAAGTCTCCAATGATATTTTTTTTATATGTTACTAGTTTATTGTTGTTTTCTATTTTTTTTTCCTACTTTATATGGAAAAGGAAGATGTCGCCGCCGCCGCCATACTCGCCGCCGCCGCCGCATTTCAAGTCTCCATGTTATCTTCACCCTTCGAATCACTCGGGTCTTAAAATTCGGTGGCTCAGAAAGGCAAAAACTACGAAGAATGTTCTTCGTCCAATTATTGATTGGGACCGACGCAAGTCCTTAAACTGCAAATATTGAAGGAGACCATCAAGTCTTAAAACTGAAAATTATTAATTGGGACCGATGCAAGTCCTTAAACTGAAAATATTAAAGAAGACCATCAAGTCTTAAAACTGAAAATTATCGATTGGCCTAAACACAAGTTTAGTCTTATTGATGGTCGAATTGTTACTATGTTATTGTCCAAGTTGGGCATGATCGATCCTCATGTTCCAACTTGAGGGGGAGTATTGGAATAGGCTTAATACATAGTTTGACCTCTGAACTTGTACCCTTTTACCCATCTAACCCCTAAACTCAACGTCTCACCTATCGAACCTATGAACTTGTTAAATAATCCGATTTGACCCCTGAACTTGATAAATATGCAAATATTGAACCCTTCGTGTCCACCTGTCACTTGAAACGTTCTAGAAGAAATTGTGTACGGAGGGGTTCAATGTTTACATATTTATCAAGTTCGGGGGTCAAATCGGGTTATTTAACAAGTACAGGGGTTCGATAGGTGAGACGTTAAGTTTGAAGGTTAGATGGGTAAAAGGGTACAAGTTCAGGGGTCAAATTATGTATTAAGCCTATTGGAATATATCTCCTTCTCCTATTATGATTAAAGATTTATATCCTTAGAAGTTCTTATTTGATTAGAACTATTCTAGTTATATATATATATGCTTGTAATCAACCTATCATCATTCGATTCAATATATATTTTCTCTTCTCTAATTATTTCACACTTTTTTATTGGAAATCCGAATAACAGGTCTATTTCTAACCTTTTGTTATTTAAATAGATATGTCTTATGTTTCAATAAGTTATGTTCATTTGTTATCATTCTTTCATTGTCTAGGCCAAATAATTTTCAATTGTCTCCTTCAATATTTTATTATTTTTCTAATAAATAACAACAATGTGAATCCAACGATAGGTACTCATTTAAGGGTTAGTTGGAACCATTGATAGATCTTTCAAAGATGAAAAGAGGTAGTGGATTGATATAATAGGTAAATAACAATGTCTTCAAGAATTCTAACCTTTAATTATCCAAGTTTTTATTCATTTAGTTAAGAAAGCTTGCTGAGTGAGCATTTGCCATTAAAAATTCTTCATATAATATTATTTTTGATCTTGGTTCATTCATAATAACTTTTATAGCATTTTTTTTTATTTTTCCAGCTCTCGTGATGACACGTCTGTTATATTGATATCTTGTAGACTCGAACACCCTGGAAAAATAATCAAATTATTATAGCATTTAGTTTTAAAACAGATTACATCAAAGTTTAATTATCAATTATTTATTGGTTACATATAAATTTTTCATCTTCATGACTATAACATATAAACAATCCTTTTTATTTTCAATTTCTTTTTCTTTTGCACCGACTTTCTTATACTATTGATTTTAGATTAATTGCTATTAATTTGTTGAGTTCTATGACCTTTTAATTTTCTGTTGAGTTATACTCCATATTTTGATTTTGCATCTTGATACGTTATGAATATACTTACGAGAAACTCTTCTTCTTCCTAATAGTTCCATTTCATTTGCACTAACTTTTCTATCCTACTATTTCATTTTAGGTTTTTGTTATAATTGTCTGGTACTCCTCAGTTGAATTTTTATTTGTAAGCAATCAAAATTCTCAAAAGATAATGGTTTACAATTACTTGTTTTTCTGACATTTATGACTCAAACTCATATTATTTCTAACTTTTTGATTATTATTTTGTTTACTAATTTAATCAATCAAGGTGTAGCTAATGATATTTTACGATTTATTTTTATGAAAGTTGTCAATTTTACTATGTAAATAATTTGAGTACCTTATTTATTAAATACTCCTTTGGATTTTAATTCTTTTTACTATAATTGTTGATGCAATTTGCATATGTAATTATTTTTATAATTTATTAAATTATAAGATATTTAAATTCTATAGATATATGTTAGAGTATGATGACAAGTTATATTTATGTGATGAAATGTATAAAAATAACATTATTGTTATAGCTTGCATTGATTTGTTTGTAATCAATGTGGAAGAGATGTAGCACTACTCATGGATCAAGAAAAATATAAATAAAAATAAAATGTGAATTTAATATTAGTTTTCTTAATATTTTTTTATTTATTTGATTTAATGTGTTTTTATTATTTTGTTTCACCCCCAAAAGGAAAGTATTATATATTTATATTTATTTAATTCTATTATATATTTGTATGAAATGTTTAATTAGAATGATTACTCTTATTAAAAAAATTCATTTTATTACTATTATATATTTGTATAAAATATGTAATTAGATTGATTAATATTATAAAAATTAATTTTATTAGTTTATATAGAATTAAATTTTAAATTTTATATATTAAATAAAATATTAATTATATGTATTATCAATTGCTTTTCAGATAAATTAATCTAAAATATAATCAAATATTTAAAGAGAAGTCAAGTTAAGATTTTTTTATAATATTTCGCACAAATATCCATTTAGAAAGACTATAATTTTTTCTATAATATTAAATTCATATGTGACATTTTTACCTATTTTAATTTATTTTTTATTACAATCACATAAAATTATTATATCAAAACAAAGGACATTGGATTACTTCAATATAATAATATATAAAGTTTAATGCCCAAATTAAATAAAACTATTAATTTTCTTTTAATATAGGTTAATTTATAAATTCTAAATTAATTCATATTAACAAGGCTTAATTACTTAAAAACACCCCACCTTATAATTTTTTTTTGTTTATACTCCGACCTAAAAAAATTTTCAATTGTACCCTATTTTGGATTTTTTGTTTTCACCTCTACCCTGAAGTACTAAATTAATCTTTTTTCATCTAAAAAAATTAAAATAGTCCTTCATTTTTAACCTATATTCTAATTAAACATAAATATTATTAATTTTACAAAAACACTATCTCTTTTAAAAAAGTCAACTAATTATAAAAAGTTAAAAAATCCCGACAAAGCCGTCGTCCGCCGCCGTCCTCCTTACACGGAAGGAGGAGCCGCGTGTTCCTCCGTGGAAGGAGGAACACTGTTCCTCCATTTTGGAGAACAACTATTTGTTTGTTCCTCCATTTTGGAGGAACAGCGATGTGTTCCTCCAAAATGGAGGCGTAGCGATCTGGTCCTCCATTTTGGAGGAACAGATCTGTTCCTCCATGGTTGGAGGAATAGTGTTCCTCCTTCCATGGAGGAACATGAAGGAGGAGCTGCTGCTCCTCCTTTTCCGGAAGGAGACGGCGGCACCAGCGAAGGTGTCCAAAAATTAAAAAAAAATAATTTTTTTGTTAAATTTAGTGACGGATCGGAGAAGTATGGTGGTAGATCAAAATTTTTTTTTAATAATTTAATTTTTTAATAAATTTTTAAAAAGAATTAATTATGTGGACTTATTTAAACTTTTTTAAAGTTGAAGGATTTATTTGTATTTTTCCAAATAAAAAAAATATGTTAAAATCCTTCTATTTAATTGTTATTAACGTTTTTATCCTTAAAATATTTAAATCATCAATTGTACCGTTAGTTGGGGCAGAGTTGAAAACGAAAAACCCAAAATAGGGTACAATTGATAATTTTCCTCTGTCGGGATATAAACGAAAAAAAATTACAACGTGTGGGTGTTTATAAGTAATTAGGCCTATTAACAATTTTTTTTTTTTGAGAATTGTTTTTTAAATGTGGACGTAATTGATAAAGGTGACAAAAATTTAGATTTAAAAAATAAAACTTAAGTTTTGGTCATAATTAAAAAAAATTAAACATGACTATAAAATTTACAAAATTTGATCATTATTGATAAAAAAATATGAAAGTTTGAATTTGAAAAATAATTTAACTTTAAATTAACAATTATTACAAACAATTTAACGGGTTAAATACATAGAGAATTACTGAACTTGAAAGTTATTTCAAAAAGGATATTGTACTTCAATTTATTTCTTGAGAATCTAACAAAAATACCACAAAACTAATTATCATTTTTGCACTTTACCAAAAAATTAAAATCTTTTCATCAACACTATTTTTTTAAAAGTTATTTCATCAACACCATGTGTTGATATTAGCAAGTGCACTTGCTGACACGGGAGTGAGCAGGTGCACCAAAGTGCACATGCTCATGCAAGTAGGTGAACAGGTGCATTTTGGTGCACCTGCTCACACAAGGAAGTAAGCTTGGTGCACCTACTCATTTAAGGACTGACCTGCGCGTGCGGGTCAGTCCTTAATTTTTTTACTTTATTTTAAAAAAATAAAATAACTTATTTTAATTTAAAAATTATTAAATTTAATTAAAAAAATTAAATTTAAAATATGAAAATGCAAAGATGAAATAATTTTTTAATTATCAAATATATTGTTAATAAATATCGAACACGGATGTGATTTATGAATAATATATTTATCATGTACGAATTATATATCAGAGATGTTTATATTAAATATATTTAAAAAATGAATATGCATGTATAAATTATGTATCATCGATGTATCTATTACATACATTTAAAAATTATGCATTGCAGATGTATTCATTTTTAAGTACGAGATCTGAATTGTATTTAAAAAACAAAGTAACATATTCAAAATTTTTAAATATAAATTAAATAAATAAAAATCACCAATAAATCAAATCCTATCAACGCCATTGTTGATATTTTGCAAAGACGACTCTATCATATTAACTATATTAAATATATCAAATATGTATCAAAAATATATCTATAATGTAAAAAAATACATATATCATATATAAATTATGTATCAACGATGTATCTATTAATTACATTTAAAAAATGTATTTATTGTGTATAAATTATGTAAAAAATGTAAGTATATTATATGTAAATTGTGTAACGGAGATGTATAAAATATGTATCGCGGACATATCAAGGATGTATATGTTATATTAGTACAATAAACGTTCAGTTTTAATATTTTGATATTTAATTTTTTGATTGAATATGTATCAAGGATGTATTTGTTATATCAGTACAATAAATGTTTCAATTTTAATATTTTGATGATTAATTTTTTGATGGAATATGTATCAAAAATATATCGGAGATGTAACAAATATATGTCAAAGATGTATCAAATATGTACCAGAGAAGTATCAACTATGTACCAAACATGTATCGGAGAAGTGTCAAATATATAAATGAACTATGTAGTGGAAATATATTTGAAATGTATCAATTATGTATCAGACGTGTATCAAATATGTATCAGAAATGTATCGGAGGTGTATCGAATATGTATCAGAAATATATCAAATATCTATCAAAAACTTGATACTTTCTCGATACAAGATTTTGGAAACCCACCAATAAATATATAAATTATGTATTAGAGATGTATCTATTAAATAAATTTAAAAAATGTACCTATCATGTAGCGGAGATGTATCAAATATGTATAAAAGATATATATGCAATATATATAAAAATATTTCGACATATCTCTAAAATGTATCAAATAAGTATAAAAAAATATATGTAATAAAATGTATAAAAAAAATAAGAAAATAAGTTCGAACAATCGAATATTTATCAATATATATATATATATATATATATATATATATATATATATATATATATATATCTATATCGGTAAAATATTATTATATAGTATATGAGAGACGTATCAAATATGTATTGGAGATATAAACAAAAAAAGATTAATATATTTGTATTTTTAAAACTAAAATTGAAATTACTATTTTTAAAATTTAAATATAATAAATAAATTTTCTGTATTTAATATATAAATATATAATTTTTATTAAAAAACAAAAAAATATACCAGGTGCACCAAAAGGTGCACCTGAAATTTGCTAAGAATGACCCGCGCATCACGTGCGGGTCATTCATTATAGCGGGGGCACCAAATGGTGCACCTTAAAATTAATAAATGACACGGGTGCACATGCACATATTGAGGCTTTTTTAGTTTTAACATATGTGATTTGGTGGACATGTGTTGGCTTGGGAGGAAGGTGGTGTTGGTTGAAAAGTAATAATGTAAGTTGGTATTTTATGAAAGAAAAATTGTAATAAATAAAAAAAATTAATTAATATTGCATTATGTGAAATAGTGAGTTATTATTGTGATTTTTTTGTTATTTTCTCAATAAACAAACAACAAAAATTGAAATTAAAAAAAGATCAAAATGAGGAAAAATCAGAAAAACGAAGAACACCAAAAACATAGAAATTGCAAAAGAAAATGATAATTGAAAAGTTCCTAAAAAATTCAAGAAGGCTATAGGAATATCTGAAATCAAACAAACAAAAGCGAAAGATGAAAATCTGAAGGAATCAACAAAGAAAATAAAGGAAGTGTGAAAGCACAAAGAAAAAACAGAGAAAAAATGAAGATGAAGAAGAAAATAAAATGAAAAATAAACTTAAGAAAGAAGAAATCATACATCCAATAAACGGAGGAACGCCACGTCTAAAAAATGATACTTGGCACAAATCCAAGGACATCGGCGAACACGTGTTGAACAAAAACCAAAGAAATTCAAAAAATTTAAAGGGCAAGCGAAACGACTCACCTAGAAGATAAAACGACTCGCCAAATAAAAGTTAAAATTAAACAAGACATAAATACCAAAATAATTCTCACTAATGGGAGTCTTATGATGGAAACCAAACTCAAAAATAAATATAATGAACCATGTTGTACAGGATCTGCTCACCAAAGCGAATCCTACCAAGGCTAACGATGTCTGAATCTTAGGGGACTCGCCGTGATCAAAAACCACTCAAGAGAATTCTCCAGAATCCTTAGTAAGACTGAATTCCTTAGAATTGGGTAAAACTCAGAAAGCATATCCAAAGCGCGTCGCCAGAGAATCTGATTACACGGAAACAATATTCTATTTTAGAAGATCATCTTTTTTATAATCACTTTTCTACTTGGAAACATATTCTTATCTGGGACAATAATACTATTTAGAAAGACATTCCTAAATAGGACTCTTATTGAATAAGAAATCATTTTCCTATTTAGATTCATACAACCAATTAGAAATCGTTTTTATATTCCAATTCTAGAAGGTATTCACCATGCCCACTATATAATACGATATGCCCGCAACACATTTACATTCAATCACAAATACTCCCTTATTCTCAGTAATGACTTAAGCATCGGAGAGTTAATCAGACCACCACTGTCTGATTGACCATCTAATTGTTTTTGCAGGTTTAACACCGTCGAGAAAGCAGACTCCATCAATAAAGCATTTAAACTTTTAATGTTTTACCCATTTAAACTCTCGAAAATACAATTATTTAATTTTCAATCGTATTATGTTTAGCATGAATTCTTAAAAGCATGTAAAATGAATTTATGAATGATGATATATAATTTAATAGAAAATTTTTTAAATATTTTTCATAAACTGTTGACCTTCGTAGAAATTAAAAATACAGTAGAAATAAAAGAAAAATATTTAAAGCTAATCAAGTTCTTCCTCTGATCCATAATATATGTCGCATTTGACCATTTCATATATATTGAGAAAGTAATAAATATGTTTTGATTTAGATACACCATTACTAAATTTTTCATCTTAATTACTAATATTTTTTTTAGCTTAACTAGTCTTTTTAATCTCACTAACTTATTTATTAATAAGAATAAATTTAAAAAAAGAACAATAAATGCTCTTTTGATATTCTAAAATAACAAATATCATATACGACAAATATTATGGACCGGATGAAGTAATTACAATATATTACTTCTTGTACATGTAAATTTATTTTTTACATTTCAACAATGTCAAAAGGAATTTGTCTCTTTTTTTAACGATGCACTTTGTTAATATTTGATACAGGTCGATCTTAAAGGGTCGCCCGTACTGTTTTTCCTGCACAAATAACAGATGTAAGCTCAAAGGACTCCAGGCTGGTTCAGCCTGGAAGCCGCTCCGATGCTTAAGTCAATAAGGGTTTTTTAGTGAGTAAATGAGTGTTGAAGTGTTTAAGTCTTTTTCTGCGTACCTTTCCCAACATTCTGCGGCCTCTTTTTATAGTGAGCTTATGGCAGTTGTCATCTGGTAAATCGTGGGTTTGTCCCACGATTTCTGATGATGGTTAAGGCACGTTCTCCGATTATCCCGGGTAGTGGAGATAAGGGGACGAAGTGGACGAGGTAAGTTTGATATTGAGCGGGCGAAGTCTGATCAAGACCGAGCTGGGCGATATTTATATCATATCTGGGCGATATTCCTTTCGGAGTGCAAAGTGGGCGAGTATATGCTTGGAGTTCGGATATTCTTAGGTCGGTATCAGATGTCCCCCCCTCCTGATCTCGCTTAGTCAAAGACTTGAAGCGCCAATTTTCAAAATTCAAATTCCCGGATTTTTCGAGATTATTTGAATTTCAAACGTTTCCTTCGGCAGTTACGAATTTCAAGCGTTTTTTGGCATATAAAAGAACGCAACCGTTGGTTTTCTTTCATTGATTGATTGATTGTTTCGAGGAGTTCCCTGCTATTAGGTACTTGAGTGCTCTATTTCAGACTTGACATATAAAAGAGGTACTAGTTTCTCATTTTAATTTTTATTCTTGCTCTCTGTTTTGTCTAGTTCTTTCATCGTTGCTAATCATCTTTTCTAAACAGGCTTCTTCGAGTTATATAGTGCCAGATTTTCTTCTTTCATCAGTAAGTGACTTAGCTTTGCTTTTCTTCTAGTGTTCTTTTTATTTTCTGCTCTATTCTTCAGTTAGCATTTTTTAGGATGTCTTTTTCCGAGGTTTCCTCTACCACTTCTTCTTCTTCTTCTTCCTCTGAGGGTGCTTCCAGTGGTTCTCCTTATCCTACTCCTCTTGCGGTGCTGGTTGATTTGAGTTCTGACGAGGAAAGGTTATCTCAGAAGGTGGTTCCGGATAGTGAGGAGGGCGTGCCCCTTGTGGAAGATATTGATGCGCCTTTAGGGTTTAGTAACAAAGATGCGGGAGGCGAGGTTCCCTTGGGAGGGGTTGATGATGACGAGGGCGAGTTAGGCGATGACGAGGAGGATTATGTTTTGAAAAAACGTAAAGCTTCCAAAAAGCGTAAAGCGTCTCCTGAGGCGTCCTCTGGCAAGAAAATACCTTTGTCCGAGTGGCCCATTGTCCTTGGTCAAAGTGCCCTAGTATGGATTAGGGCGAGGTACGAGATTCCCCCCACCATCGGGCTCCGGATTCCTTCTGAAGGATCGGCTGTTGACCAAGTCCTAGGTGACGACGAACAGTTGATTTTTATAGAAGATTTTGAAGCAGGCTTGAGGCTACCACTTGATGGCTTTACACAGATGGTGTTTGACCATCTTAAAATTCCTTTAGGTCAACTTCATCCTAACGCCCATCGCCATTTGACGGGGATTTTCATTCGTGGGCTCCATCTGAAGAGGTCGGTTGGCTATGAAATTGTTCGGGCGATATATTCTCTTGGGAGGAAGAAAAGTGATGAGTTCTTCTATCTACAACCCGGCCGATCTCCCTTTTGTGGCCTTCCCAATTCTTTAAAGCGGTGGAAAGGTTCCTTCGTGATTGCTAAACAGGAAGGGGGTTGGGGCTCCATCCCCAATGTA
Source organism: Mercurialis annua (assembly GCF_937616625.2). NCBI lineage: Eukaryota > Viridiplantae > Streptophyta > Magnoliopsida > Malpighiales > Euphorbiaceae > Mercurialis > Mercurialis annua. Next base: position 30,620,382 of record NC_065577.1, on the reverse strand, counting down.
TTTTTGGAAGGTCCTAGGAAATTGGACAAGGTGAAGTTGAACGAGGATGATCAGAAAACGTTGACTTTGCTCCGGGACGGCGAGAAGGTTCATGTGGTGAAGCTTATTGATCATTATTTTGGCTGGGATCAAGGCGTTGCTTCCAAGAGAAGCAGGAGAGTGAGGAGTGGCAAGAAGGGGAAGAAGAAGAAGAAGAAGAAGAATGATGATACACAGGAAACCTCGCCTAAAGACGAGGGCGAGTTTCCTGATGGGGGCGAACCACCTCTTTCTTCTCCCCTTAATATTTCTTCTATGCCCCTTAGTCCTTCTGGTACCTTGTTTGTACCATGAAACTTTTGTTTTCTTTGAATTCTGATTTTTAGTTCCTGATATTTGTTTATTTTCTTGGAATTCTCAGTGGTTGATTTCAAGGAGCTCCAACAGAAGGTTATGGAGGATAGAAGAGCTCGCCGAGAGAAAGAGGTGCGGGAGAAGGAGGCTCTCGCCCAGGCTGTCTCTGCGAAACTCTCCGAGGTGGGGAAGGGACCTCAAAAGAAGGGGGGCGATGTTCCTTCCAAGACCGGAGATAAGCTGTCTTCTTCTCAGAAGGATGATGGCTCTGCCCCAAATCCTCCTGTTGCTTCCAGGGTGGTGCTTCCTGGTTTTGCAATTAGGGAGCCTGTTCTGAGTCCTCCTTCTGCTGCTGTTCCCTCTTACACTGGTAAAGGGAAGAACAAAGTGGAGGTTCCCTCGAAGGATAAGAAGTCTAAGTCCATTCCTCCTCCTCCTCCAGCTGTAATGACTGCTTCTTCGGGCTCGAAGAGACGAGCTCCTTCTTCTGGGGGCGAGGATGTTGCTGAGGAGGGTCCTTCCATGAAGAAGCCGCGGAAGGACGTTATGGTGACTCAGGTCGATCTTATCCTTCAAAAGTACGGGATGGAGGCCACTAGCCGTTGTCCGGCTGTTGCGGCTGACATCTTTAGGGGTTCTTGCTGCCCTTCTGATGTCGATTATTATCTGAGAAGGCCGGACGACGTGCTGATCGACGACTGCTTTACTGGCCTGCTAAGGGTGATTATTTTCGTGCCTTCTCTCTTTTTTTTTTTTTTTATTAACTAACTTTATTTTATTTTGTTTCTAGGCCGGTTTCGCCATCCGCCAATATTGCTCAAACCGTCTGAATGACGAGGATGTGCTAGTCAAGCTGAGGGCGGAGTACAAGCTTTTGAAGGGGAAGCATGACTCCCTTAAAACTGAGCATGGCGGGTGTGCCTCTAAGCAGACCTCTCTTCTCGCCGATGTGGATCGGTTGTCGAAGGAAAGGGAGAATGTCGTTAAGCAGCAGCAGGCGCTATCTGCTGAGATCGCCCGCCTTAAAAAGGAGAATAAGAGTTTATCGGCGGAGGTGGTGATCAAGGGGAGTGATTATGAGGAGCTGAAAAAGGAGTTTGACACCACCGTCCTGGCTCTTACTGATAAGGTGTCTGCTGCTGAGAAGAAGCTTTATTTAAAGCGGGGTCGGCTGACTCGTGAGAAGGAAAGGCGTCGCCGCAATACCGCCCAGCTGGCCAACGATCTGACCGATTTTACTGAGGCCATTGTGGGTACTTACTTGGAGCGTCATCCTGATGGTGACGTTGACTTTTTGTACGGCTTTCCTTCTGGGGTCAACAGTGAGAGCGAGCCCGATTCCCCCGAAGACTTGTTTGTTTCCATCAAGTCTGAAAAGGGTGGAAGTGTTGCTGAGGTCGCTAAGCAGTCTGCCCAAGGGGCCCAGGAACCTGCCAAGGCTGGCGAGAAGCCTCTCGTTCCTGGTTTGGGAGGTAGTCCTGAGGAGAAGGATTTTGGTTCGATTATTTCTTCTGAGCGCCCTTATGCTGCTCTGGAGTTATTGGATAGGCCCTCTGATTTGGATTCTATTCTTCCCGGGGCCGATCCTCTTAGTCTAGCCGACGTCCCTTCTCCTACCCGGTCTGGCAACATTGTTGTCGCTGCTTCTTCAGTTGCGGGGAATTCGCAGGAAGCATTGTCTGACCCCGCTGCTTCCGAGGTTGTTAAGGGAGCTCTCCCTGAGAAGACTGAGGATGTGAAGCTTTAGGAGCCCCTCCATTTTTCCTCTTTTTTTTTTGTTATGTACTTTGTACATTTGTATATTTTCTTTTGTTAGGAATTTTATTTTTCCTTTGTAATTTTTGTGGGGCGTTTTTTACCTCCTTTTTAATATATATCTTTTTTGCATCCTTTATATTTGAGATAGCTAGTTTCTGTGTTCTCTTTATTTTGGGCGATATATATTTTGACCGTGTATTTTCCTTTTTGAGAATGAACTCGTCAGTTCTCCTCTTTGGAAATATTTTAGATAATCAATAATTATGGTAAAGAGACGATATCTGTGGAAATTCCTTGTCCGAGCAAGGGTAAATTAAAATACTTGCATGAATACAATATCGTGATGAAATATCACTTGTAGAAATTGAAACACAACACTGTGATTAACATCACTTGGAGAAATTGAAATACAATACTGTGATTAACATCACTTGGAGAAATTGAAATATTATATCGAAACTAAACATCGCTTGGCTAATTATGTTAATTCTTAAGGAATAACTAATCATGTTGGGCGGTGACCCATTGTCGCTAGATCTTCCTCAAGTTGTTGGCGTTCCATGTTCTTGGTATGATTCTTCCCATGGAGTTGGTGAGCTTAAATGTTCCTTCCTTAATGATCTCACTGATGGTGTAAGGTCCTTCCCAGTTTGGCTGCAGTTTTCCGCTTCCTGTTTCTCCTTTTTTGACTTCGGTCTTCCGCATGACGAGGTCGCCTAGTTTGAATTTTCTTTTCTTTACATGGCTGTTGAAATGTTTGGCCATCTTTTGTCTGTAAGCTTCCATCCTGATATCTGATCTGTTGATTTTTTCAACCAGGAGATCCAGATTGTTCCTGAGCTCTTCTTCGTTTTCTTCTAGGTTTAGCTGGTTGTCCTCTGTCCTTGGCGTGGGTGCGCCGATCTCTACAGGAATTACAGCCTCCGTTCCATAAGCTAGGGCGAATGGAGTTTCGCCCGTTGATTCTCTAGGGGTGGTACGGTAGTTCCATAGGACGTTGTAGAGTTCTTCTACCCATCTTCCTTTGTATTCGTCTAATCTTCTTTTTAGTCCGGCCAGTAGAATCCTGTTGGCCACTTCGGTTTGCCCATTTGATTGTGGATGATAAACCGAGGTGAACCTCAAATTGATTTGATATTCGGCACAGAACTTTCTGAATTTCGCTGAGTCGAACTGCTTTCCATTGTCTGTGATTAGCACCTTCGGTATTCCAAACCTGCACAAGATAGATCTAAAGAAAAAGTTAGTTATGCGTTGCTGGGTGATCTTCGCCAGTGGTTCTGCTTCTATCCACTTAGTGAAGTGGTCGATTGCCACTACCAAGAACTTCCGTTGTCCTGTAGCCAAAGGGAGAGGTCCTAGGATATCCATACCCCACTGGGCGAAGGGCCATGCACTGCCGATCGGTTTCATTTCTGAAGCTTGCTTTCTTGGTACCAAAGCATGTTGCTGGCAAGGCCAGCATCCTCTTACTAGCGTTGTAGCTTGTTCTTTCATCGTGGGCCAATAATAGCCTTGTAACAGGGCTTTCCTGACCAGTGTTGATGCTCCGTCATGTGCTCCGCAGGTCCCCTCATGTAATTCTTTCATGATGTACTCTCCTTCTTCTTTGTCCACACATCTTAGCCAGGGATGGGTGAACGACCGTTTGTACAGCTGGCCATTGTATATTCCGAACTTTGATGATAGTATTACTATTCTTTTGGCTTCCTTTCTAACCTCAGGGAGTATTCCATTAGCCAAGTATGCTGTGAGGGGGGTCATCCAGGTTTCTTCTCCTTCTACCATCAGTACTTCGCCTTCTTCAATTTCTTCTTGGAAGCTAGGCCGTCGTTTGATTTCATGAGGAATGTTTCTCATTGAATCGTAATTCTTTGTTGCTGCCCACTTTGCCAATTCGTCTGATCTTCCATTCATTGCTCTCGGTATTTGCTGTAACGACCAGGATCGCCCATTATTGGCAAAGAAGGTTTTGGCTTGCTTGGCGTATTTCTTCAGTGTAGCTTCTTTTACTTCGAAGTTCCCTGAGACTTGGTTCACGACCAGTTGTGAATCACTATAGATCTGGACTTCGGAGATATTGAGTTCTTCGCACAATTGCAACCCTGTTATCAGCGCCTCATATTCCGCAACATTGTTGGAAGCTGGAAATTCAAGTCTTGCCGAGTATTCCATTTGGACTCTCCCTGGTCCTTTGAGCACGACTCCGATACCCGCTCCTTCTCCGCAAACTGCTCCATCGACGTGTATCTCCCAGGGGATCGTTTTGTCCTCCATGGGTTCCTTGAACGTTAATTCTGCGAAGAAGTCGGCTAGTGCCTGAGCTTTCAGTGCTTTTCTAGCTTCATAGATAACGCCCAAGCTTCCTATTTTGACAGCCCATTCTGCTATGCGTCCACTTGTCTCCGCCTTCTGGAGGATTTTTCGTAATGGTTGGTCGGTCCTCACAATGACTTGGTGTCCTTCGAAGTAATGTCGGAGCTTGATGGTGGCGGTGTATACACATAGCGCCAGCTTTTCCAGCTTTAGGTATCTTAGCTCCGCATCTCTGAGTACTTTGCTAATGTAGTAAATCGGGTATTGTTCTCCTCCTTTTTCCGATACCAATACTCCTGCTATTGTTTCGTCAGAGCAAGAGATGTATAAATATAACACGTCGCCCGGATTTGGTCTCGCCAAAAGTGGGGGTGAGGATAGGAAGCTTTTCAATTCCTCGAACGCCTGCTGGCATTCTGCTGTCCATGTGAAGTTCTTGATTTGTTTCAGGGTTTTGAAGAAAGGTAAACATCGTTTGGCCGAGCAAGACATGAATCGACCTAGGGCTGTGATCCGGCCGTTGAGTTTCTGGACTTCGTGAATGGTCCGGGGTGGTGCCATTTTCAGGACTGCTTCAATTTTGTCTGGGTTGGCTTCAATCCCACGCTGGGAGACCATGTATCCGAAGAACTTTCCTGCCGGTACTCCAAATACACACTTCTCCGGATTTAGCTTTAATTGGTATCTTTTCAGTGTTTCTAAGACTACCTTCACATCCTCTGGGTGGTCTTCAGTCCTGACACTCTTAATAATCATGTCATCCACATAAACTTCCATGTGTTTTCCAATCTGATCTCTGAATATGAAGTTCACCAATCGTTGATATGTGGCACCCGCGTTTTTTAGGCCGAACGGCATCATCTTATAACAAAATAACCCCTGGTCTGTTACGAAAGCCGTTTTTTCCTGGTCTTCTGATGCCATGGGTATTTGATGGTATCCTGCTTTGGCGTCCAGGAACGCGTATAGGGCGTGGCCTGCCGTGGAGTCTACTAATTGATCGATGCTTGGTAATGGGAAACTATCTTTAGGACATGCCTTGTTTAGATCTGTGAAGTCAACACACATTCGATAAGTGCCGTTGGACTTTTTCACCATTACTACGTTGGCCACCCACTTTGGGTAATAAGCATCTTTGATCACGTTTGCTTCCTTCAGCTTGGCGATTTCTTCTGCAATGGCTAGCTGTTTTTCGGGCGAGTGTCTTCTTTTCTTTTGTACCACGGGTTTTGAGTCGGCCGCTATGTTTAACCGATGGCATATGACATCCGGGTTTACTCCGATCAGTTCTTCTGTTGTCCAGGCAAAGGAGTCTCCCAGTGTTCTGAGATTCTCTGTCAGAGACCGCTTGATCCCTTCCTCCAGCTCGTCTCCGACCACTATCTCTTTTCCTGGGGATAGCTCTATCTTCGTGGTTCGCCCATAATGTTCTACTTTCTCTGGCCTTTCTGGAGGTTCCATTGTTAACACTGGCAAAGTTACATGAACTTTTTTGAGGGCCGTGAAGTATGCCTCTCTTGCTGATTTCTGACATCCTCTGACTTCTGCATCGCCTTCCCTGGTCGGGATTTTCATCAGTAAGTACCTTACGCAAATGGATGCGCACGTGTCGTGTAGTAGTGGCCTTCCCAGGATTGCGTTGTAGGCGAAGTCCATATTGACTACCATGAATTCCGCTCGGACTTCTTTATAGATTTCTCCATCCCCTAGTTGGATGCTTATCTCTAATGATCCTTCCACCTGTACTGATTTGCCTCCCAGTCCTACCAATGGAGTGGATACTCGTGTCAAACTTTCCTTTTTTAGTCCGATCCTTCCAAACACCTCCATCGTGATCATGTTGACCGAACTTCCCGTGTCTACAAGCATCCGGGATACTTCGAAATTGTTTAGTCGCCCCTTGACAACCAGGGCGTCTTCGTGGGGGAGTGATAAGCCATGGCTATCTCCTTCTGAAAAAGATATGCTTCCAAATTTCTTTGCTTCTGGTGCACTTGGGCTGACAGAATAGACCGTCCTAGCCGCTTTCTTTCTTGTGGTGTTGCTGTCTCCTCCAGTTGATCCGCCCATTATCACGTTGACCACGCCTGCGGGGTCCGGCCTAGGTCTTCTGGTGGTCTCTTCTTTTCTTTCTTTCTTTCTTTCTGCTTCCATTTCCCTGGTTTCGGCGTCCCTTTTCACGAACTGGGAAAGGGAGCCTCTCCCTATTAATTTCTCTATTTCTTCCTCCAGGTGCCAGCATTCATCTGTGGTGTGGCCGTTATCTCTGTGGAACTCACAGTATTTGCTGTTGTCCCTCTTGCTGGCTGATGAGGCATTCATTTTTCTTGGCCACCTGACCTTCTCCCGGTTGTCTTTCACCCAGAATAATACATTGGTTCTGGTAGTGTTTAGGGGGGTGTATCGCCTGTCCTCATCCGTTTTTCTCTTATTTCTGAAACGGTCGTTGCCTTTTTCCCCGAACCTTTTTCCTATGGGCGATCTATCCCCATTCCTTCTCTCTGAGAATGTTCTTTCTTCCGTCCGTCCATGCCGGTTTTCTATCTCTCTCTGTCCGTCATCCACCCGGATTTGTGTATGTGCGATGGTCATCAACGTAGCGAACGATTTTGGTGATTTAGCCAGCAATTCTTTTCTCAGGTCTGAATTAGTGGTCCCGTTGAGCAGTGCTGTATAGGCGATCTCCTGACTCAGTTCTTCTATCTGCATCGCCTCCTTGTTGAACCTTTCTATATATTTCCTGAGTGTTTCCCCGTCTCTTTGCATGATGGCTAGCAGATCTGTGGACAGCTTCTTTTGAGGGATGCATGCTACGAACCTGGCCTGAAATAATCCTGAGAATTGCTTGAATGTTTGTATCGAGCCCGGCTTCAAGCTTTGGTACCATTCCTGTGCCAGACCTTTCAGGGTAGTGGGAAACAGTTTGCACAATACATGATCCAGGTTTGTCTGAACATTGATTACTGCTTGGAATTTATGCACATGGCTCTTGGGGCAACCGGTCCCATCATAAGATTCCAAATTTGGAGGATACTTGAATTTAGCAGGGAACTCGTGAGAGATGATGAGGTCTGCAAGAGGTGAATCACTCCGAAGGGATGTATCTATGTCTTCACATCTTATCCCGAGCCTGCTCATGACCTGACGTACTTTTTCCTCCAGATGTTCTTCTCCTTCCTTGGGAGCATGTTGTTCTTCCATCCACCTTTCCTCGTCCGGGATTGTTATGGGGGCGTTTTGTCTCTGGGTAGAGTTGTCCGGCGTCTTTTCTAGTCCGAGCGGTTCCTTTCCCTTATCTAAGGATGAGGTCGACTTCTCTGCAGATGATTTTGTTGATTTGGGCTCTTGCGATTGTAGCGATACTGTCTGTTTGATGTCTTTGAGTAAACTGGTGATCTCCAAGAAAGCTTTGAACATCGCCTGACTGCTAATGGGCTCCTCATTCGACGCTCCATTGATTGGAGGTGCCGTCTGTCTTATCGCCTGAGGGTCACTAGTTTCTCCTTCTTCACTGCCTGGGGGAAACAGATTCAGGGCCGGCGGTTCTGTTTCCCTGTCTCCTCTGTTGGTGGCCGGCGGGATATCATCTCCTGGGGGATCCATTCTGGAAAAGCAAAGTCTGAAAAATAAGGAACGACGAAACTAATAAGTTCCACGCTCACCACACCAAATGATACAGGTCGATCTTAAAGGGTCGCCCGTACTGTTTTTCCTGCACAAATAACAGATGTAAGCTCAAAGGACTCCAGGCTGGTTCAGCCTGGAAGCCGCTCCGATGCTTAAGTCAATAAGGGTTTTTTAGTGAGTAAATGAGTGTTGAAGTGTTTAAGTCTTTTTCTGCGTACCTTTCCCAACATTCTGCGGCCTCCTTTTATAGTGAGCTTATGGCAGTTGTCATCTGGTAAATCGTGGGTTTGTCCCACGATTTCTGATGATGGTTAAGGCACGTTCTCCGATTATCCCGGGTAGTGGAGATAAGGGGACGAAGTGGACGAGGTAAGTTTGATATTGAGCGGGCGAAGTCTGATCAAGACCGAGCTGGGCGATATTTATATCATATCTGGGCGATATTCCTTTCGGAGTGCAAAGTGGGCGAGTATATGCTTGGAGTTCGGATATTCTTAGGTCGGTATCAATATTAAATGAAGGTTTAATTACTTAATAAAACTCCAAATTCTTTGTGTTTTACAAATTTAACACAAACTTTAAATTTTGGATATTTTAAACATAAACTTTCGATTTTATGCAATTCCAAACGCCGAGAAATTTTCCGTTTGAAAGGTTGTTATCAACATTTTTTATAGGAAAATTGTTTGGCGCTTAAAATTGCAAAATACAAAAAATGATAGTTCATGTATTAGATTGTCAAAATTGAAAGTTCGTGTGTTAAAATTGCAAAACGCACTACAGTTCTTAATTTTTAAAAAAATTAAGTTTTAAATGAAATTTTAAATAACATATAAAAGACATCCATCTTTATTTTAAATATGAGGAGATTATTTTTTTAAATCTATACATTATATATATATGAGAGGTTAAATGGGTAAAAAATAGTAGTTTAAATATGATTGGAAAAAAATTTAGTTAAAAAGTGTATAGGTCAAAATAATATAGTTTAGTAGTCAAATTGAAAAAATAGCAATTTAAATATGTAATCGAAAAAAGTTTGGTTGAAAAGTATTACAGGTCAAAATAGATTAGTTTAGAGGTCAAACAAAACAAAATTAGATTTTTAACTGTTTCGTAAAGATGACTTATCTTTATAAGATTTGTTATAGGAGCTTTTCGTACTGTGGTTTGAGTTTTTTTAGAAATTCTTTTTATATTTCATTTTTAGACAGATGACTTTATCTTCCTTCATTCGTAGTCTAAGTTTTTAGTATGCCATTAAGAATGCGCCACTTTTTGTGCGAAAACTTTATGTGTGTGATTTTTTTTTCCACTTATGGGCTTAATATAATTATCGATTCATCAAAATAAAAATCCAGATTTGTTTTTCTACGTCAGCACGCATGTTATTCATGCATTATTCGAGGAGTTAACAGAACAAAATTAATAGTTAAAAAATTCAATAGAAAATAAAAAAGATTTAAAAGTTTGATGTGCTATTATTTAAGGGGGGGTTTTATAAAAATACTAACTAAAAATTCTCTTTTACAAAAAATACTATCTTTTTAAAAATATTTACAAAAATACTATTTTTAAAAAAAATATTTATAAACATTTCATCTTTTTGTATACATTCAATATAAAATTAGTATATAAATCAAATAATATATATATATATATATATATATATAATCTTTTTGTATATAATTTGTATATAATTCGTATATAATAGAAATTATATACAAAATATTGTATGATTTAAAAATATAACTGCTGATATTTAAAAAATGAAGTTTTATACAATTCATAAATTTTGTATATAATCCGTATATGATTTGTATATAATATGAATTATATACGATTTTTTTTTGAAAAAAAAAATCAGATCTGAAAATGAAAATATCATATCTGAAAAACAGAAGAGATGAAGATGAAACTGAACTGATAATCTAAAAGCAAACGGAATAGATCTATAATACAACAACAATAAATCCTAGATCTATACATACAAATTCTAGATTTGTACATGAAAATATGATTTCACAAAAAAAATCGAACAGCAGCGGCATGGAGGGACGAGCGGCGGCAGCGGTAGAAGAATGGTGGCGGTGTGGTTTGAAAGATGAAGTTCAATGATAGGTGGTGGAATTATTGGAACAAGTGAAAGAAAAAAAATTTAGAGTACCTTTCAAAAAATAAAGAGAGGAAAAAATAAATAAAGAAAGAGAGTATACTATTTTTATAAAGATCTAATTACTTAAAAACAACTCCACCTTTTATTTTTTTTGCGTTTATACCCTAAATTAGAAAAAAAATTCAATTGTACCCCATTATAATTTTTCATGTGAAGGAGGAGCATAGGCTGCTCCTTCTTTCGAGGAGGACGAAAAAAACAGTTATATTTTGTTTTTGTAAAAAAAATCCGTAGTAGTTCATATATCGGAAGAATACGGTGGTGGGTCGGGAGTATTTTTTTTATGTATGTAGTGTTTTAATAAAATCAAAATAGAATACAATTAAATTTTTTCTTAGGCGTATCTTCCATTTTTGAAAACTTATCAAGTTATTCTGTTAATGCCTGATCAATGAACGAGATTTTTTTTAAATAATTAGGCCTTTCATAAATAAACGAGATAGGGTAGGATTTTTGTAAAAATAAAAAGATAAAATTATAAAGATAAAATCTACATAGTACTTTTGTCGTTATAGTATAGAGTATAGATTTTTCATAATTTAAAGGTTGAATTATGTAGTAAGCCTAAATTTTTGGGACTATTTGTCAAATTCAGTATTTTAAAAAGTATTTTCCACTTTTTACACCATCTTTTCATAATTTCCCTCTCTACACTAATAACAAACATATTTACAAAAATATCCTATTACATATATGTAATAACCTAAATTTTTGAGGTATTACGCGAAGTGCCACGAGGCATAATCGTAAAGATTAAGAACGAGAATATCGGATTAAGGACTTAAACCGAAGCGGGTCTATTAGAATTGTCGTAAAATAATAATTTTAATTGAAAATTATAATGCGATCAATTGGATTTAATCGGGACTAAAGGGAATAAAACAAAATAAGTTGGAAAGCCCGAGCAAATAATTTTCACGCCAAGATCCGCGAAATATTTTTTAGAAATCATGGAAAAGTTTCATAACTTTTGGACATTGTTTAGTTAAGCATGTCAGTTAATAGAGAAGAAGGAGAGCTATTGATCCAACCCTATTATTCAATGTAAAAATCACATCTTGAGGTTAGGGTTTATGGCTGTAACTTTCAGGTTTGGTTAATTAAGATGGTGATGATGATTCTAATGGTAGAAATGATGTGTATGATGAATAAATTGATGATTTAAGTTAAGTCTAATGGTTGTTTTGATGTAAGATGAGAGTTTTGAATTGTGTGTGTTGTAACATTGACACCGATGTTGAATCTTTGGTACCAATTGTCGTGACCAGTTCTTGACCGGATTGGTATGCGCAGCGGAATCGAAACCATTCGGTAGGTATTTAATTATGGATTTGATCAACAAACAATAATATAGCAAAATAATAAATAACACAAGACATTTACGTGATTCTGCTTTAAAGCGTACATCCACGGGCGAAAGATTCGAGCCATCCACTAATCATCAAAAGGAGTACAAAATTGGTGGAGAATCACCAAATAGAAAACATCTCTAATAAATATGCCCTTAGAAGAAAACCTACAAAGTGTGTCTCTCTCTACAAGAAGTAACCCAAAAGGGTAATAATTAACTTATATTCCTTACATCACACACACCCCCTTTTCCCCTTATTCACATCAATGTCTACATTGTGTGTTCGGATTTTGGTGTAGTCTAAAAGGTGAATAAGGTAGTGTATTTATAGTGAATAAATAATCTATATGGCATTAAGAATATTAACCCTAATTGGATTTATACTTCCTAATTACCCAATGATAACAAAGTTATCCTTCTCCCAAACACTTCATTAATAGAGTCCTAATACGAATAGGAATTAGAATTCTAGGCATATTCCAACAATGTGTGATATGTATGTTAAGGGTTTTGATGATTAATTTGGGGATTTTATGTGTTGATAATTATAGGTGTTCTTGAGTTGAATTGAAGCAAAATTGATGGCGAAATTGAGTTCGAAGTGTTCGGCCATGATCAACAATCCAATGTGAGGGTGAATTCTGAAATTAGCTATATTTCGATTGATATGTTGGATGAATTTGGTGATTTAGGATTTAATTTAGCTATGGTAATAATGATGGATAAGAAGTTGGTGTTTTAGCCATTGAAATAGTGTTATAATTGAATGAATTTTGACTTCAAAATGGACAAGGGTTTCGGCTCTAAGCTTGATGGATGAAATGATGTTCAAATGTTGGATTCATGCTTGTTTATGGATGATTAGGGCTGAGTATAGATGATGTTTGATTAATGGAAGTTGAATGCAAATGATGATGCTGATATTTGGTATTAATGTGTAGTTTAAGTTGTATGAGTTTGATGATATAGAATTATTGATTTGTGTATATACTGATGTGTAGTAGCTGGGTTAAGTTGCTGCACTATACATATAATGTCGATAGGTGTAAGTCTTGACGAGTTCTAGTTACGAGTTGAATGGACGTAACTAGTTAACGATTTGCAGAAAACTGTTCTGCAGAACAGTGATATTGCGAGGGCAATATCTGGAGTTTTATAACTCCAAATCAGGTTCTGTTTAATTTTACGAAAACTTGAATGTGTTCTCTACAATTTTCTAACTTTAAGTTTTCTCTAATTCTGCCTCTAAGATGCTCAAATCGAGCAGAATATTTTATTACTCAGAGCAGTTCTGCATTTAGGACAGCCCAAGGTCTTAATTTAAGGGTTAGATTCTGGCACCTTTGAGTGCTAGTTTTAGTCCGAGACCTTAACGAAAGTTGTAGGCGACATTCCTAACTTCAAGAATATCAATTTTTTAGGGGTCAGACTATATTAAGTAAGTAATTTTGATAGCCGAAATTGGCTAAAAACATAATTTTGGATAAGCTAATAATAGCTAGAATTTTATCAATTCTTGCTATTATTATATTTGCGTAGATCGGACGAGCGACTATTGACGAGGCTTGAGGCAAACGGATCGAGATATCGTCATGCTTATATGAAGAATTTGTATAGCAAGTGGTGAGTACACTTTAAATTACTCGCTAATATTTATAAAACTACGTATTTTAATACGAAAAGCTATATGAATATTTATATATTTGAAATGTATGTTCTGAAAATGATGTTTTATCGTAATGTGTTATTTTGATAATAACATAAATGTTAAGGTACCGGGGATGCGTAAAGTAAAATAACGTGAATCGAACCAAATACAAATAAGAAAAATATAGTACATTCCTATATGTACTATTATTCAAATATTTATAAAGAAACATAGTACGTTCCTATACGTACTCTTAATTATAATGAATATCCATACGTGCGTGTGTTAAAAATGTATGCTTGTATATTGTAATGTGCATGTCATGGTCCATAAAGGATCAATATAACAGGACGTAAAATATAGAATCAATTAATAAACGTAAGACGAGAATTATACTACGGTACACCCAATAATAAGAACCGAGATACGAGGTTGAACTCAGTAGAACTATCCCGAGACCCGTATCTCATCCATTCTCGATAATAGTGCTCGAGACTCATACGAAATAAAAAGTAAGTACAATACATCGAGAATCATTACGAAAACAAGATCGAGACACAATATGAACAAACTTTCCTATTAAATGTCAATAGGAATTATATGAATCAATAGTTAAGTTCAGAAGACATGCAGGGTGCAGAGTCCGAATACAGACACGAGGTTAAACTCGGTTGAACTATCTTGTGACATGTGTCTGGTGAGTAACTCGGTTGAACTATCTCGGGACTCACAACTTTGGATTAAGCAGTGGCATGAGTAACTCGGTCGAACTATCTCGGGACTGTGCCACATGGTTGTGGGTAATTCGGTTGAACTATCTCGGGACCCAATGTCACGACCCAAAATATTAAGCCGCAACCGGCGCTAGAGAACGGGAGTGGTAGCTCCGGAACCCGTAGCAAGCCTCAAACCACTATTAATTTTTCGAAATTAATAAACAGATAACATTAACAACGGAAGCAAATATTTATTTATAACATCTAATCAAATCTTTTCACTAACTGTTTAAAACCTCGCGGGCTCTAGTTACCGTACCCAGTACGAACTGGCCTCGCGGTACTATATACATAAGTTAGTGTAATAACACATATCACCGGCATCTGGGGCCGTGAACAAAACGTAATACATATAGCCTACAAAAACATACAAACGAGACAGCAAGTAATATGTACACTCAAATGTACTGCTGCCTATGCTATGACTCTGTCAACGCAGGACCACTACTGCAGCACTCCCAAAAGTCAGAAACTATACATACACAACTGACTTCTGGACGTCAAAACTGGCTTCTAGCTAAGTCCACACACTAAACACCTGAAAACATCAAAGGTGAGGGGTCAGTATTATGGAAATACTGAGTGAGCTTGCATCTTTACTAACAGTATTATTATAAAACATAGCATCACATTTCAAATAAACTTCAATACTAAACATACATATGAACAAGTACTCGATCCTTTCGAAACTAAAATCCTGAAACATAACATAATTCACTATTATTCAAATCATACTGATTCAAATGGTCCGACCCGAGAGTGCTCACACTCAACCACGTCAGTCATGACATATCTCTTAATTCCAAAGTGGTGGGTCCAACCCACTGGTAGGTCCAACCTACTAGATACGGGGCTCAGGTTACACCGTAACCGAGTTCACTCTCGTATCGCATTCATATCTCAGCTTTTATAATCATATCATACCTCATAGTCAGACACGTTAGACTAACTCAATTACTGGTGATCACACAGCCTATTGACACCCAATAGGTAGCTAGTTTTGTTGGATCGTATACTAGGTCCTTGTATACAAAATTTAATCAAAACATATAACAATTCAGCATATATAGTGCGATGCGTGTAAACAATATATATAATATGATATCAAAATAACTTTAATCGATAATACATGAAAGTAAAGTGCAACCCACAGTAACCGCTATCCACTCTATAATATAATCGATGTGGTGGTAAGCTAGTACTAGTTCCCGTCTAATGCCTGACTGCTTGCTCGTACGTCTAATACATATGGTTAACGTTCAATATTTAGATATTAATCTCATGTCGTTATACGTCTAATACTTCTAAATTTTTGAGTCTAATCTTATTCTTGATATTATTCTCGTATTCGATAACTCTTAGTCGTATTTACGACTTTACAAATATCACTTCTCATACTCGAGATTCGTACAACGTTCTTAGCATTTTCCGTTATCGTTTGACTATTAAAAACGTCGAGTTAATCTCGAAACTCATGGTTTTCAGATCAAAAAATTCGCCTTTTAGAGTCTAGTACTCAAAAACGTCGAATACCTAGGTCAAATACGGTTCATATACGTGTGGGGGCGAGTTGGGGTGCACGGGCGTGCATTTTAGTGGGTGCACGATCGTGCAACCAAGTGCACGTTCGTGCACCTCACTAGTGCACGTTCGTGCACCCGTGGTGCACGGTCGTGACTCACGTGCACAGCCCCCGAAAATACGTTTTCCGTGGATTTTTGACTATCCCGACGTGCTCCAATTCTCCACACACAATAATCATATCTCTATTCTCATTAAAACGTCAAATTAACTTCAAAAACGTTAAATCCAAGCTTAATACTTTAATCTCACTAAACAGCCACGAAACTTACTGTTTTCGCACCAAATATCGACCTCTTACCTCAATTTGATGCCCGTAGATGATAGAACTTTCAATTCCGAAGAGATTGCCGCGAAAATCACTCGAATCGGACGTCGAACGGAGAAACGGCGGTGAAACGACGGTGAGGAACGATGAAGCTTCTGGATTGCGTTCTCCTCTCTTCTTCTTATCTGATTCATTCAAATGAATCTCTATTAAGTAGCTTTTTTAATGATTTCAATTCATCCTTTAAACTTTTATTTTGTACGATTTAGTCTATAGCTAAATCAATTAATACTCAGTTTATAACGTATACGTATTATTTATATCCAATAAATAATACGAATCCCGATGTTAATATTTTCCCATCAAAACCTATAAATTTCCATTTTTGAGCCGTAATTGGATAAATTGCCACTTTAGTCCCTGAATCTATTTCAGGACTTTTCTTGACATTTTTTCTTTTAATTCCAGTTCTAACTTTAGAACTGAAATATAATATTAAATACTCGCATATAATATTTTCCAAAATCGACCTACTAAAACTTATTTATCTTAATTTTATCGGAAAACTTTCCGATATCGCCACTCTGAAGACTCAAAATTGGACACATGGGCCAATTAAATAATTAAATATTTTGGGGTATTACACCCAACCATAAGGATCAAGTCACAAGAGACTTGTCAATGATTTAGCTCAACTTAGAATCATGTTGATATAAACTAAGATTTCAGATTCGGTCGAAAACTAATGCAACAAAATGAGAAAAGAAAAATATCATAACCATAATAAAATGGCAATACGTATAAATTATAAGTTTATGAAATAAACTAAGAGTTATGAAGGAAAGTAAAGAAAGTATGCAATATGATTTCAAAATAATATTTTCTATATATATAAAATGGTTTTTCAATAGTTTTAACCCTTTATGTGATATTGCGTGTAATTTAGTGAACTCACTCAGTTTTATACTGACCCCGTTGTTCCTCCCATTTTTCAGGGATAGTATGATATGATTTGAAGAGTCAAGCTTCCGAAATTTTAATTCTCGGAAGTCATTTGCACAAGAAGTGAAAGAAGATTTTCATTCTAGAGGTCCGCAGTAGTCTGAATGTTTTTGTCTATGTATTTGTATACCGCATTTTAACTCTGATGTTTTTGTAAAACGGGGTCACATGTATTTTGATATATGAAATATGATTTGATTTGTGAAAAATTTACACAGGTTTTTAGGCTTACTACGGGTTTCGGAGCTAACACTCCCATTCCCTTGCGCCGGTCGCGACTCATAAATTTGGGCCGTGACAATATAGAAGTCTTATCTCATATTAGGTTAAAGTTTTACATAGCCACACTCTCTTTTATCTCTTTTTCTCTAAAAATTCTCTGTTCTTTTTTTCTTCTTTTCCGTTTGTTTCTTCCGGTTGCTTTTCCGTTCGTTTCTTCCGTTTGCTTGTCTGCTCGTCTACTTCCGGTGGGTTCCTCGTCTCTTCCAATTGCTTTTCCCGTTCGTCCTTTCCGTTCGCGCTTTTCCGTCCGTCTTTTCCGTTTGCGCTATGGATTTTTCGACATATTTTTTAAATATTTTGTAATTTCTTTAGATATTTTGTGATGATTTAATTGTTTTGTAAATAAATTAGGGGTATTGGCAAAACAAATTCTAACGTTTAACTTTTTTTGTGATTTAAGCCTAACGTTTTAAAACTTTACGAAACAAGTCCTAACCTTTTCAATTTTTGCAAATTGTAGCCTAAGCCGTTTTCCGGCCATTATTTACTTATGTGGAAGCCATATTATTGGTATATTAAATCGCAACGTTTTAAAAATTCTGCAACCCAACGTTTCACATTTTTACAACTTGTAGCCTAAAAAAGATGATAAAATGGCTGGAATTAGAGCTTGGGCTACAATTTGCAAAAATTGAAAAGATTAGAATTTGTTTCGTAAAGTTTTAAACGTTAGGATTAAATCGCTAAAAAGTGAAATACTGGGATTTATTTCGCCAATATCTCAATAAATTATTATATATCTATGAATTTTTTGTTTTTAAATTTTTTCTATTATTCACATAATTATTTTATCTTTCTCTTATTCGTAAATTTGTTTATTTATTTTAATGCTACTGATTTTGTAAAGAACGAATTGATTTATGATATATATGCATTGTTTTTATAATGTGTTTATGTTATAGTGCATTACTGGTGTTTTCCAGTGTATCTGTGTTTTTTTGGTGTATTTTTACCGTTTTCTAGTATATTTATGGTGCATTTGCATTATTTATGGTGTATTTACAGTGTTTTTATGGTATACACTATAAAAACACTACAAAAACATCATAGATACACTATATATACACTATTATTATACTATAAAAACACCATAGTTACACTAAAAAAACACAATATATACACTATAAAAACACCATAGTTATACCAAAAAAACACGATAAGAGATAAAAAAAACTAGAAAACAATCTATTAAAAAAATAAATCATTAAAAAAATAAATCATTAGAAAATGAAAAAATATATTTGTAAAATTAAAAGAAGAAATAAGGCATTTTTCGTGAAAAAAGGTAGAAAAAGTAAAAATAAAAAAGATAATATAAAATTATAAACAAATAGTGTAGCGTAGGAAATTCTCTCTAAATTTTTGTTGCGTGTTATTTTAATATAAAAAACTGGTTGTTTCATGTTTATTGATTCATATATGTTGAGTGTTTGTTACTGTTCGCCTGGAAATAATCCGGACTCAGATCTCTAAATTTATAATCGAGATCAGTTTAAGGTTTGATACTTTAACGAACCTATGTAGATATTCACATGGCTTTTTTGGTTAAAGACACTTAACCACGTGATCTAAGTAGTAATAATCTGAGAGTTAATGAACTCAGGCAAGATTAATACCGGAAACTACTCTTAAATTAAAAATAATCCGAGAATTGCAGGATAAAAAGCACTGAGCTTTGGTTTTTGATTGATTGATTTGTTGATACAAAAATAATAAAACTCTGAGCTATTTATAGCTTTATAAAATCAAGATTTCTAATTTAACTATAACTATTATTCCTAAAGAGAAATACTCCTAATGAGTTGCAAACTCCTAATGAAACAAAACTAATATGAAAAAGACTTTTGTTGGGCTCAATTCCCTTGGTAAGCCCATCTAATGTCCTGACTTATATCTGTTTTGGGCCGGTGTAAACAATTACTAATACAATGCAGTGAATATATTTTATAGAAAATTAATCATCTAGATCTGCTAATGATAAAAAAATATAATCCCTCCGTCCCAATAGAATTGTTCACTTTCCCTTTATCACATAGTTTAAGAAAAACAATTATTGTTTATGACTATTGTAAAGTTTTTTATCATACCTCTATTTAATATAAGGTCAATTTACAATTCACTTTCATTAGTGGATTTTAAATAGGGGTAATATATAAAAATTGATTGTAAAAGTTAATTATTTTTTGAAAGTGGACAAGAATTTTGAAAAAAAAAAAATTCTCAAAGTGGACAATTCTATTAGAATAGAGGGAGTATATATCCATTTTTCGCTTGCTCCATTTTACCATTTTTTTGATAAAAAAATTATTTTACCAATTATTTTATCACCTTATTAATATGGGTCCATAAGATAAGATCACATCTAGATAAAATTTCCTTATTTATATACCTCGGAATGCACTATTCAAAATTGGTATTCTAAAATTGCATGCACAAAATTATTAAAAATCAAACTATGTAAAATATCTGTATATTATTATTAATTTGTATTTAATTGGTTGAACTTTTTCTGTATCCCTAAAATTTAAATAATATAGACGTCATTTTTTTTAAAAAGAATTTAAATACATAAGATATTTGTCTAAATTTAGATGATAAATTCTTATATGTGAAGAATAACTAATGAGCAACCAACGATCAACTAACGAGCAACCAACGATCAACTAACGAGCAACCAACGATCAACTAATGATCAACCACGAGCACAACAACTAACGAGCAATAAAATAATAATTAATATATAATAAAAAAATAACCATGAGTAATTAAAATTGAAATAAAATTAAGATATATGTCTAAATTTTGATGATAACCAATGAATAATTAAAATATAATTTAAATTGAGATATATGTCTAAATTTAGATGATAAAAGAATAAAAAATGAGTAACCAACAATCAACTAAGGAGCAACCAACGAGCAACCAAAAGAGCAACTAACGAGTAATAAAAAAAGTTCAAATGATGAAAAAAGGCCAAACATTTAAAGAAAATTTCACAAAAGTCTAACCTTTCAATTTTATCCAATTTGTCATGAAACGCAGGATTTCGTTTCAATTATGTCCAACTCTATTATATTATTGATAAGTGTAAACTTAGATAAGAGGTATCAATAGATAACGATTTTAAAATAATAATAATAAAATATTAAATAAAGAAAAATCAAAAAATTAGACTAGAAAGAGTTTTAATACAAAAAAACAAGTGTTCACATATAAAAATAAATAAATATTTAAAGATAGATAAATGTCTTACCATATAAGTAAATTTATTCAATATTTGACTTAAAATTTAATATTTTCACTCTAATAACAACAATAAAAATAATAAAAATTTAAATGTTTTTAATGATTATTTTTAAATTATTCATTTGTTTTTGATTTTTATATAGTTATTGTTCAAATTGAAAAATTAATTTGAAGTAGTTAGATTTTTAAAAATGGAGAGAAAATATGAGAAATTAGAAAAAAAATGATTGAATCACAAATTTTTCACATACAAAGTTTAAAGACGGAGAATATAAAATTTAAAATAAATCAAATTTGCAGTTAATCGAAAAAAAAATTAACATAATATAAACATATATATTTTCAATGATAGTAAAACAATGACAGTTGTTTATTTCTTTTATGGATGTAACATGTGAAGTATTGGCTCTAGATTGACAAGTGTTATGTAGCATCTCTTTAAAAAGAGTGCAAATGCAAACAAAAAGAAAAATAAAGCGTACTTTTGCTATCTTTCTAATGGTGGAGTAGTTTTGAAAAGGTCCAGCCCAAATCGGGCATATATGTACTTAGCCCTAAAAAAATATATTCCCTCCGTCCTAATAGAATTATTCACTTTGCCTTTATCACATAGTGTAAGAAAAACAATTATTGTTTATGACTATTGTAAAATTTCTTATCATACCTCTATTTAATATAGGGTCAATTTACAATTCACTTTCATTAGTGGATTTTAAATAGGGGTAATATATAAAAATTGATTGTAAAAGTTAATTATTTTTGAAAGTGGACAAGAATTTTGGAAAAAAAAAAATTTCAAAGTGGACAATTCTATTAGGATAAAGGGAGTATATATCCATTTTTCGCTTGCTCCATTTTACCATTTTTTTGATAAAAAAAATATTTTACCAATTTTTTTATCATCTTATTAATTTGGGTCCATAAGATAAGATCACATCTAGATAAAATTTCCTTATTTATATACGTCGGAATGCACTATTCAAAATTGGCATTCTAACATGTGTTCATTACTCATAAAATGGTACTGGATGTTATTTTATAGTACTATCTTGGAATGCACTATTAACATGTGGTCATGTGGTTATTACTGATGAAATGTCAGTGGATATTATCTTATATACCTCGGAATTCACTCTTCAGAATTGTCATTCTAACGTATGTTTTTCAAAATTATCTTTTTGGCATCTCAAAAACAATTTATCTATTTGGGACATGCGTCTTCTCTTCTACATCTAATATAATATTACATCTCGGGTTATAAGATTTTTAAATTTCAAATGTTCGAACACTACTAAAAAAAAACAGTTTTTAGCGACAAATTTTTCTATCGTTCAATGGCAAAATTTATCTGCTAAAACAGTTTCAATCACTAATTTAAATATCAAATGTTCGAACACTACTAGAAAAAATGTTTTAACGATAAAAACATTTTTCCGATGGATTTTTCCATGTTAAATGGAAAAAATCGTCGCTTAAATAGTTAAGCGACAGAAATATCCTGTCGCTAATAATTAACGAAAAACAATCTCGTTCGTCATTAATTTAGCGATAAATGTTTTAGCGACGGAAGCGACAGATATTTCTGCCGACAAAATTAAAAAATATATAGTTACATTTAAACTTTAAAATTTATTTTTTATTAAATCGTAATAGCTATTCATAGTAACTATTATTTAATACTCCCCGTCAGTCCACTTTACCTTTTAATTTATTTTTTCTTATAATACTATTATTTATTACATTATTTTAATTTAAATATTATTAAGTGAATTCTTAAAAAAACTCATTTTTATTAATTGAAATATATTTTTTTTTTTGTAAAATTGGAGTTCATATTAATATGGTGGAAAAAGCACATAATAAGTTTTTAAGCCTAATTAAAAATTATACATATATTTTTTAGCCACTTTTTATACCATTCAATTGCACATTTGCTTAAAATATTAAAGACAATGATAAACGTATGATATCTATATGACCTATTTTTTATTTATGTTGTAGACATCACATTATAGTCTCAAATTCAGGTGTTGTCATACCTGAAAAGTAATGCATACGGCAATAAATAACAAATCTTAAAATAACATGGAAAAATTATATCAACCACATAAATTCAGTCATGGAGATGGAAATATGTTCATAATTAATCTTCATTAAATTAGCTGATGGACGCCTTCATTATTGTACCTGCATAACTTATAAAGGAGGAAAAATAACCTCAAAAAATTAACCTCACGTAAAAAACATAAATCCCACGAAGAAGAATAAAAACCCATAAAGAGGATTTTAACTTCATAAGGAGGACAATAACCTCATAAAGAGGACTATAATTATTTCATTTTTATTTTCTATTAATTCATATATGTAATTAAAAGGTCTAAAATAAAAATTCAAAAGTTTAAAATAAAATTTGATTTTCTAAATATAATAAGAATTGAGAGAAAAACAAATATATTTGTAAAAATGGCACTTTGAAGAATATCTTAGAAAGGAGAAGGCACAACATATATCTATGATATACAGTCCAGTTTACTTAATTAGCCGCCAGACTCAATTACATTTCAGATATTCTTTCAAAGGGACCGCCAGGTCTACCATTTTTATGTTTGCACACCTTCCATTTAAGGAGACAAATAGTTCTTACATTGACTATGCCCCTTGTTTGTTTTAGTACTGCTAGAAGAGAGTTTTTAGGTACACATCGATCATAGCATTTCAGATACGAAAGTGAAGACCAAAACTCCTAGAAATAAACCTCGTTTGGAACCGTGTGTGGGAGAAATAAGGTTGGAAGGAACAACATATCTCTGTAATATCAAACTGATCTATGTGCTACGTGCTATGTGTTAAATAAGCTTGCATATCAGAAGCTTAAATATCACGCATCTCATGCATCCAGTACGCCATGCATCATATACTAACCCTTTATGGATTCAGCCACCAAAAAAGTTCGTCCGGCTGCGCTTTGGAACAAATAAGTAGGGAGATTGATCAAGCCAACCAGTCCTAGGAAGTCACCAACGACTCCAACCTCTGCGATATAGATAGCCATACAGATCTTAGAGTAGAAAAGCAACTCCTCCTCCAGAAAATTTTCCTCTAGTAGAACTTTTGGATCAGTCAACTCAGCCAGAATGACAGAATCAACTAAGGGGGTACCATCCGCAATGCAAGCTAGTATGGATTAGTTAAGGGGGGAAGTTATGAATTTCATAAAAAAACCAACAGATGAGATGAAGTAATGGTTCATGGGACATATGAGATCTCAGAATGGACCAGGGATCGGCCAAGAGAGAGAGCCGAAATTTTCAACGAGAAGAGCGGATGTCGGTACTAATAACAACTTCATCGAAGAAGTGAGGAGAAAAGTAGAGGTCAAGATAAGGTATCAAGAAGGGCGCACCCAATTTAGGGCTGAAATCCCAGTTCAATTAGCCAATGATCAAGAGTGGTTCACCAGTGTCCTAAGTGAGGGACAACGCCAAATAGAAACGAGGAGCGACAACAAAGAGATGGAAGAAGGCCGGAGGCATATTCTGCCCTATCTAAAAAGTCTATCTGACAATGAGTGGGCCAAGCTAAACAAATTCGGTCTGGGGGTTATCAGATCTATCTTCCCTTTCAAAGAAAACCAAGAATTTTTGCATGTTGTTTCCAGCTTTTAGGATCCAAAGACCCATGTGTTAATGTTTCACAACGTGAAAATTTTCCCACTCGTCGAAGAATTCAAGGCAATTCTAGGGAAGAGCGACAGTGCGACAGTGCGACCGGAGAAATCGCACTCCTTATGACGGGTTACCCAATCTATGAGAAGACTAGTTCCTTGGTTTTGATCTTCCGCCCAACGAAATAGAGGAGTTAAGAGAAGGGAACTACCTCCATCTTCCTATTACCATTGCAAGAGGTCAAACATAGATAGAACAAGCAGCATTTGGGCCAAAATAACCGGTTTTTGTCTCTACGCACAACTTTTGCTCTGCTCTACCAAAAGGCATGCCTACATAAGGATTGCGGACATCATGAAGCAAGTTGAATAAGGGGTTGATCCTTTTCCCGTAATCTTAGGGGAAACTTTGGTAGGTTTAGATAATTTCATAACTACTCGACGACTTTCCGGACGTCCTCTCCTTCTACAGATTTGGGTGCACGAGAAACTACAAATTATTATTCCACCTGCCAACCCGCTACTAACTCACCGAAAAGTTTTCCAAGCCACCGCATAATCCTCCAAAAGCCCGTCAAGCAGAATACATAGCTCGAGGAAATCTCTAAAGCTGTGATCCATTGGAGATATTCTTGGTGGAAGATCAGTCATGTCATTATAAAGATCTATGCCGGATGCGTTCCTCTTTTGGGTTTACGTGTTGTATCTTGTTATGAACTAGCCCGGTTATGCCAACAATATGGAATGAAGCAGGAAATTGTCGAACTCCCTCCCCTTTTTCAGGCATACACTTTGCTAAAACTTCCTGGATAGACTCATAATCTATTCGCCAAGGAGACGAATAGAATGAAATCTAAATACCAATAAGAACGACATTTCCAACGATTATTACAAAGTTTGGATGTCCCTGCATAAAAATGATGTACTTTTGCCCAATTTATAGTTTGCAGGCGCGAACTTTGTCGGCATTCTCCCAATTTAGAATGCTACTTCTATTGCTCAGTGGTTTACTTAAAAAAGCAACGGAAAAAATTGTTGTAAGGGCTATATATCTCACTACTAGAAAACAGTGTTTTATCCACGGATTTTTCCATTGCTAAAAGTCTGAAATCTGCGCAAAATCAGTTTAGCGACGGATTGCCGGCGAATTGTGTCTGCCGGTAATAATGCGTCATTAAACGGTTTGCGACGCAAAAAAAATTCGTCCCCACTTGAGCGACGGATTAATGATGGATTTTGTAATCTGTCGCTAGCGACGATAATATATTGATTAGAGATGGACGAACTGATGGAAAATAGCGACAATTTTTTTTAAAATTTTTTAAATTTTTTTTAATTAAATCACAATAGCTATTTATTTTATTTTTTGATAATCAATTTAAAGAGCCTAATCATGTTTATTAGTGTGTAGGAACATATAGAAACCATCTCGGGTCCAATTGGAGCTTTCTAGCGAGAATCGAAAAATCCAAATTTCGACTAGTTCCAGTAGCATATCGCGTCTGATATTCCTTTTTCATTACGGGCGTGATTCATAAATCTCGGGCGTGATAGGTATCATCACGGGCGCTACAATCAGTTAACCAAAAACCCCTTAGGGTTTTGACTTGTATCACGGGCGCTATACACGCATCACGGGCACGATGAATGTGACCGTTGAAGGTCCAATGGCTCTTTCTGAGCTCTCCTACCAAAGGGTGACACCTGACTTGCACCCATTGGAAGATTCCCTGAAGTTCAAGTATCACGGGCGCAACGCAGATCATCACGGGCGCGACATGACTTTTCTCAGCACAAAATTGTACTTTGATCTAGAAGTTTCAAGGGAAGGTTGTTGGGGTTATAAATACCCTTTGTTTACCACATTTATTTGTTTAGACACTTTATCAACAACCAAAGATTACAAGCATTCAATTTCTTATTGCTAAAATATTTATTGTACATCAAATTACATTGATTGCTTTCCTTTCTTGTTGTTGATTATCAATTGTTTGATTAATCATTAAGTGTTTGTAGGTTTGTGATTAGTCTTAAAAAATCACTTTGTAAGTTTGAGATTAACTTTAGAAAATCTTTTTTTGTATTAGTTTGTGTTAAGTTTTAAAACACATATTAGTGAATTATCAAAATCTCAATCTTTAATTGAGTAGTGTAGTAGGATCGACTTGTGATCCGAACCACTCTAAATCCCTTGTGTCAATCTCTATCTCTTAATCTCTTCTTAATTTTTAAAACACCTTATTCACCCCCCCCCCCTCTAAGGTAGCATTTGGGATTTCACCTGTTCTACCATTGCACCCACCCCAAAACTCGCTTGACTGCAAAGTTCTCACACATTAAACTCAGCCTTAACAAATACAAATTATTGCTATACTGTTCTCAATCCCGCGCATTTGCGCGAATCAAATTTACATTTAATTTAAATAATAACTTAAATAAAAAATTTAATATAAATAATACTAAAACCCCTATAATTTTAAACTACTAAAGCAAAATAGAATATAATAAAATATGGACCGAGTACCATATCTTTTAATACTTTACGATATTAATTAAATATTTTTATGTGGTACGGTTTTTTTGCAATTAAAAATAGCATATTCATTTTTTGCACCTAATTTTATATATTAGTATCATAATAATATTTAAATCTTTTACTGAACCGATTGAATTAAGTGAATTAAATCTAATTAACCTAATTATAGAAAGCTTAAAAATGAAAGAACGAATTGACTAAATAAATATGTTAATTCAGTGAAAGTGATAAAATTTGAGGTCCAACAATATAGCCATGAAGTGGTATAGTGAGGAAATCAGCAACATAATATTTGTTGATGTTCATTGTCATCATTGATTCAAGACAAGCTAAAAGTTTAGAAGTGCTTGTCACCAAGTTTGAGTCCCAATGCCTTAGGTAGTAAATCAAACAAAAATTTTGCTCAAAATTTTGCTCAATTTTTAAAATTCTTCTGATAATTCCATCGTTATATCTCTATAAATTTAATAAAACGATGACCATCATTTATATTAACAATAACAAACTATTTAATTTTTTGACGATGAAATCTACAAAAAGAAAAAGAAGGTTTTTGATATGCATGGACCAAATTGATTGTGCTATTGTGTTTTGCCTCTTGATAGTATACTTTAGTTTATTGGCTTAAGGTCTGAAAAACTACCGACCTTTCAAAATTTTTTCAATAGCACCCTCACTTTATAATTTTTTCAATAGCACCCTATTTTGTATTTTTGGCTTTCAATAGCACTCTAAATTAAAAAAATTAGATGATTCCATTACTATAAGGATGAAAATTTTCAAAAAAACTAAATTTAAAAGTGAAATCATATTTTTTTCTACTTGAACACTTTTAAACAAGTCCTTTAACTTAAAAAAAATTCAAATAAGTCCTCGATAAATGAGTTTAATTTGATGATTTATGGTACTATTGAAAGTCAAAAATACAAAATAGGGTAAAAGTGACTGTTTTACAAGGTCGGGGTGCTATTGAAAGTTAAAAATACGAAATATGGTGCTATTGAAGAAATCATAAGGTGAGGGTGCAATTGAAAAAAAATTAAAAGATCGGTAGTTTTTCAAACCTTAATCCTAGTTTATTTAGATTTGGACTCAATTTATAAAGTTTAGAATATTATGAAATTTAGTAGTTAATCCACCTTAGAGGTCTTAAAAAAGTGATAGACCAAGCATCTGGATAAATAGAAAACTAATCAAAAAATAAAATAAAAATAAGTAGTTTTAAAAAGTGGGAATTCATGAGAAAATTCTATTTATTGAGAATTAATGAGAAAATTTTATTTGGTGAGAATCAATAAGAGAGTTCCGTTGGTCCTCTCAATTATATAAGTATATAGATATATCTAGAGAGATTTAGGAATTTACCTAAAAAATAAAAATAATAGGACTTTATACCTTAATAAGGAAAAGTTAGTACATATACCTCATTGTTTTAACATTTTTATGATTTTACTCTCCTTATTTGATTGTTTATAATTTTACTCTGACACATATCACACATTGCACATGCTCTCTATCTCTCTGCACGTGGTCCCCCTTTTTTTTTTTCTCTCTCCACGTGGTCCCCCTTTCTCTCTTTTTTTTCTCTCTCCACGTGGTCCCCCCTCCTCTCTCTCTCTCTCTTTCTCTCTCGTATGACGTGACATACCTTATTTATGCACATTACAAATGATTCACAGGTTTAAACTTTTTTTTTGTTTATTTGTTTTTTGTGATTCATTTCTTTTTCTTTTTTCTTTTTTTTTCATTGATTAAATTAATAAAATTGCAGATTACACATTATTAAATAAATTAAAAAATTTCTTTTCATTTATTTCAGTATTAAATATTTTCTAATTTAAAAATATATGCTAATAAATAAATATTTTATTATATTAATAGTATATTCAAAAGGGATTACTATACTTTTGGTGTTTCAACTTTTTACGAAATGACAATATGGTGTTTGAACTTAATTTTATCACAATACGGTGTTGCAACTTGTTGAATAATTACAATATGGTGTGTTTGCCAGTTTCGGATTTTAACCAGTTTTCAAACTTTTTTGTTATTTCAGTTTTAGTCCTTAAACTTTTATTTTTTCAAAACAGTCCAGAAATTTTTAAAAATCTACTAGGCTCTGATACCATCAATTGTGAGCCTACTCCTACAATGGCGGAACTAAAGAGTTACTCAAAGATCTTTAATTTTTTGTCTATTATTTCTAGACTCCTTCAGCTTCTCATACTCATGAAAGTATTGAGAGCTAGCAACAAAACCTAATGGTTCTCTGTTCTTAAGAAAATAATTCTCAAATTCACTCTGTTTAAGAGTCAACTCTTCTAAATGCTTAAAAAAACTTTCTACAGATTTGTTTAAAGTTTCTAAAGTCACACTTAGAGAATTAAGACGATCGATAATAGAATTTAACAATCCTATTACTGGTTCCTTACCTACTCCGTGATCTAAATGGAAACAATCAGGATAAGGGCAATTACCATTCATCAAGCTTTAAGTAAAAACTTCAGATAAATAAAACAATTTATTCATCTAAAAATATATACCTTCAATGAACAGGGTCCACTAAGCTTCCGCAATTGCGTCCACTTCCTCTACGCTCGTCACCAGCAGCTAGAAGGATCTTCTGTGTTATGAATGCCCGCTTCTCTTCAATTGATTATGGGACTTATGAAACACTCCTTCACTAAAACAGACCGTTGTAAAATGAAACAAGGTATATAGTAGCAAAAATTCTCAGACAATTATATGAAAGCACTCTGATTTATTTCTGCTCCTTTTGTTCATAGAACTTAAGGATATTTATAGGAAATACAACGACTAGCTGGTGCCTCTAGTACTGTTTTCCAGCTTCAAAAGACTCAATAATTGAAAGCAATAATTTTAGACAGCTGGTGTCTCTGGTCCCATTTTCCAGCTGTAGTACAATAACTCTCAATAATACAATATAAAAGATAAGATTCCTACAACAGCAATAAAGACATGACACGCATATTAAGACACATGGGTCATATTATGGGTAGTGCTTTGTAGGATAGTGGCTGCCTCAATTATACATATTGAGGGTGACATCATGGATGACGTTTTTGTCATGCCACCTGTGAGTGAGTGACAGGCAAGTCCCAATTCATTTCATCTAGTTCCTGCCTTGCTTTCTCAAAGAGCTGTTCTTTATACTCAGCTACTTTCTTCCAAATCTCAAAGGTTTCTGATTTGAAATGTAAGCTAGCATCCTTGTTAACTAGCTTCAAGAGTAATGTTTTTGCCTCTTCTCGTCCAGAGATAAATCTTGCATTATCGATAACTTCAATATCTTTGGACCAGATGGTTATGAACATTCTTCCATCTCCGAGAATAATGTAGTTAGAATTATTAACTATATTCTCCAAAACAGACTTGAGGAACTCAATATGAAGAGCTTTGTTTGCGAGTTTTGATTCTTCATACATTTTCCATCTTAACTTTTGATTTTGACTATTAACTTTCTGGGGTTCCACAAGCTCTCTATTGGTGATAGGACGAAGATCCCAAATTTGATAATGATATCGGACCTTACCATCCTCTTCATATTCCATCATTGTACTTATAATTTGAAATGTAACAAACCTAGATGTTTGTTTAACATAACTTAAAGCTGTCTGCACAATTCCTGGAAATACTGACCGGGGAGTTTCTAAATCCACTTCTAAAATTGAAGTTAGACCTGCTTCTGTGAATTTTAGACTTTCCACCGCCATGTCTGCTTCAATTTGCAAACCAGGCCATCCATGTGACTGCCAATGAATGTAAGGTTGTAACATAGAACATTCTTTGAGAGAACGATCTATCGAATCAACTATTTTCCTTTTGATAGTGTATCTTACATCTGGAGGTAAATATTGATTCATTCTTTCAAGAAGTTGTTTCCTCTCAGAGATATGTTCAAGGAAATCTTCTTCTCGTGCTGAACGGAAACCAAGTTGTTTTTCCAATTTTAAAATATATTGAACAACTTCATCTGCAAAGTGTGATATTTGCTGGAAATTTTTATTTTGGATTCCTCCTTTTAGACCTGCACACAGATTAGATCCGTCTTTTGAAAGACCAAGACTTTCGTCTTCATAATAATTCCAGGTTTGTTCAACCTCAGGATTTTCTAGTGATGCAAGAAATCCTCCAAGATCAATATCTTCAGATTCAATTTTTGAATCTGTTTCTTCCTGAGAATGTGATGGTTTTTCCACGGAATATTTGACTTTAAAATCATATTTTCTAGAGGGTTCGCCCAACGTATCCCACTCAGGACCATCATCGAGAAGATCATCATTATCTGAGTATTCTTCTCCAGAATTAATAATTTTTTTTTTCTTATTATGAGTTTGATTTGGAACCTTTGTAGGTTCATTCACACTTTTACTAGCCTCGTGACCTAAAATGTCACCTTGCAGTATTTCAGCGTTATCTTTTTGAGAAGAAAGTTGATTATCATAGTCTTCTTTACATTTTTTGTACCATTCTTCTCGCAGTTTTTCAGCTCTTTCTTTAGTCAAGCCAAATTTTGCAGCTCCTTCGGCTAGATGATCTCTCTTTGGCGTTTGAGACACTAATGGCTTATTATTCTCGTTCAGTTGAACCAAGGATTTTTCCTTCCGTTCCTTTTGGGGAACCAAAGGTTTTTCTTTTACCTTTTCATAAACCTTTTTAGGGTTTATCAGTTCTTTTGAACTCGCAGCTTCATTTCCCTTTGGGCATTCTGAAGTAAAATGACCAGGTTGCTTGCACCGCCAACAAAGACTATCTTTTGAAGCCTTTGTTTTCTTGTTCGTCCTTTTTGGACCAGAGCCTACGCTCTCGTTCTCTTCATTTCCTCGCTTCATAGGGCACTTCTTTCTTGTATGCCCTTCCTTCTTGCAAATCCAACATAGCTTGTTTTTGGCAGCAGGATCCATCTGCAATGTCAGAAAGTTCACGAGAAAGAGAATCAGCTATTACATTTTTATCAGATGCAATATATTCAATATCAAACCTGTAATAACTAAACCATTCTTGCAACCTCAAGAGTCTAGTTTGTCTAGCTTCTTTGAAGTTCAGCTTCCTAAACCTTTTAACATAAGTAGAATCTGTTCTAAGAATAAACCTTTTTGGTGCTAAGAAGAGATAAAAAGCTTTCATACCGTTTTTTTCCGCTAATACTTCCTTTTCATGAATTGGATAATTTAATTCTGCACCTTTAAAGGTTCCAGACCAATACTTACAAATAGGTTCAGGTTTCCGTCCTTTGATTCTAAGGACTGCACCCCAACTCTTTTCTGAAGCATCTGTCTCTAAGACTAACTCATCTGTATCAGAGGGTAAATTTAAACATGGCAAATTTTTCATTTTTTCTTTTACCTGTTGTACAGCTAGAGTGTCTTCTTCATCCCAATACCAGGGAGTTTTATCAGAAGATTTCTTAGATATCCTTCCTAAGTATTTGGACAAATCTTTCACGAATTGTCTAGCATAGTTAGCAAGTCCACAAAATCTTTGTACTTGCTTCCTATCTTCCAATTCATCAGGAAAATTGATAAGTTTTTCAGAGATATGACTTTGTAGCCATATTTTTCCTTTTGATATTTCTATCCCTAGAAATTTTATCTTTTCCTTAAACCATTCTATCTTTCTTTCAGATAGAATCATACCTTCCTTTTGAAGGATATCAGTCACTTGTTCAAGGTGACTCATGTGTTCAGCTTCATTATTGCTAAAAACTAACACATCGTCTATATAGACCACACAAAACTTCTTTAATGCTTTAAAAGCATTATCCATTTTTCGTTGAAATATGCCAGGGGCATTTTTCAAACCGAATGGCATTACTAACCATTCATACATTCCTTGAGGAGCATTGAATGCTGTTAATGGTATAGAGTCTTCCTCCATTTTTACCTGCCAATAACCGCTTTTTAAATCAAATTTAGAAAAAATGGATGGTTGTTTAAGACTTAACCTGTCAATTACATCTCCGGCTGTAGGAATTTTATAGCCATCATCTTTGGTCATTTGATTTACCTGACGATAGTCTATAACCATTCGTGCTTTTCCACGCACCTGCTCTGCATGATTAATTACCATAAAAGCTGGACTAGAATGTGGACTTTCACTATTTCTATTCAAACCTTTTTCGAGCAATTCAGGAATTTGTTTATCAAATTCTTCTATCATTTCTTCAGAATATGTTATATTTTTTGATCTGATAATAGTATCGGGATCTTTCAGTTCTAGTTTGGCTTTTATACCATTTAGAACCCATAACTTTAATGGATCTTCACTAAAGTTATCAGCTAACTTGTTTATGAACTTATCCCATTTGTTTCCTGCAAGTTGTATGCTTCTTGTAATAGGTTTTTCTATTACATCTTGTGTTTGACACAAATTTTCATACCAATTGGTATCATTTGGAATTTCCGATCCAAACAAACAATCTATCCATGACTCACCACGCTGTGCTCGCACTCTGTAAGCTGGTTCACAAGGTATAGATCCACAAAGTTCAGAAATTTTTACGGGATAAAAACCGCATTTCAATTTTAATTGTGGACTCGTAAGAGTTGTGATTTTGACACCTGCAATTGAGATAAATACATCATCTTGCACAAAAGGACGATTTTCTTTTTGCCCTTTTAGGAAAGCATTTCCTAAAATAATATCTGCATCTAGTTCAGGAAAGGCTAAAATCTTATCAATAATGAATTGTTTTTCATTAATGATAACAGGAACTTTTTCAGCATAATGTGTTACTAGATTTACCTCACCTCCTGCCATACGTAAAACAATAGGTTCGGCCAATGGCTTCCACCATTCATCTGGTAATGCATTAGGTCTTGCACTACTGATTGTTGCTCCTGTGTCTATTAACGCATCTAAACAATAATCATAATAATCTGAAAATTTGAATGTTAGTGAAATATAAGTGCTCAAATTGGTTTTTTCCAGGCTAAAGATCTTTTGTGATGCCATTGGAATAGGTGATATCATATTCCAAATATCTTCAAAAGGCATTGACCGTTGTTGCGAAATAGTTTGAATTTTTCGAACAACCTCAGGAAGTATTATTGCTTGTCTCATTAATCTTACACTTTCCTGACCTTCCTCTTCATCTGCATAAATAGGTAGACTTATTTCTTTGTAGCCTATAATTCTCCTATTATCAGATGATTGTCCATCTTCTTTTCTTATTGATGTTCTAGGAATTTCTACCCTATTTTCAGTTGCACTAGACACTGATCTTCTAGGCAGTTGGTCTAATGTTGAAGCATTAAACATGTTCCTAGAGGATAATGATCTCCTGAGAATAGGATCAGAGATTCTAAAAGCTCTCATAGGCTCTTCTAGATTCAGAATGATATCTTTTCCCCTTTGGGTTATCTGAGAAGATCCTATTTGCCTTGAAGATTCAGCTGGTTCTGTAAGCACCCAACTCTTGGGCCAACTTAGTTCTACAGGATTTATCTCTTTCCTATTGAATTGCTTATAGTTATCTGAACCTTCTTCGAATAATTCTGTTACTTTAGAAATGTTCCTCACTCCTGGATTAGTTGTGTTAATAAGTCTAAAGACAATCCTAGTGTGATACGCCAAATACTTGGCCTGAGAACTCATTCTATTCATCTTAGAGGATTTAATCCTAAGAGTCAAAGAATTTCCCAAACATTTATCGCTTAAAGCCATCAAATAATTTGGATAGGCTTGAAACCAGACAGGACCATTTGCTAGGTTAGTCTGAACACCTGATATTAGCTGGTCTTTAAATTCTTTCCATCTTTTGTCTAAGACTGCTGCTATCACAGGACTGTCCTCTGGGAGATTAAACAAAGGGACTAATCCTACTTGCACTAGACCAACATGGATGTATTTATATTCACCTTTAGACTTGTTCATCATTTCTCTAATTTTGGCAAGTGTAATTAGAGATACATCCAACGTTTCTAATTCTGTGCTAGAAACCTGAGCTGTGGACTCAGACTGGGAGACATCGACTATTGATTTGAAGCTAAATCTAGACTTACTATAAATAGAGTTGATGTCTACCTTTGGCAGTTTCCATTCTAGACAATTTCTAGATGGATCCTCGTACTGAAATGATTCTTCATGCACCAGAGTAGTATCCAATGGTACTAACTCATCATCCATATCAGCTCCTGAAGTGTTCATCATGAATATTTTAGCTGTCCATAAATCAGATTCATCATTATCAGTTTCATATTCAGAAACTACTTCATAAATTGAATCTACTTCAGAGTCTATATCAGAAAATTCTTCTTCATCTACTGGCTCATATGCTAGACTCTCATTTTCAAAAAATACTCTCCTAAGATTTTCCCTTCGCTTATTCTTTTGAGGACAAGTATCGGCTTTATGACTCTTAGAGCCACATACCCAGCAACAAGAACAGTTACTCAAAGGTTTTCCCTTAGGACATTTTGGTTCTCTACCATATTTTTTCTTAAACGCATCTATCCTGTCTTTGTCTCTAAGGTTACTTCTTTTTCTAATAAACCTACCTGGTCTATCAGACTTCCTCCTTTCCTCTCTATCCTTTCTTGATATTCTTCTTTTTCTATATCCTTTGAAACTTTTCTTTTTTGAAGAATATCCAGTCCTAGATTTTTCTTCTGTTCCAGAAGAACATCCATACCTTCCTGGAACATACTCAATCTGAGAACAACAACTCTTGTTTAAATAAGGAAGACGTTTTGCATCTTGCCTTACTTGGAGTTCAGTGCATGCTTTTCTCATAGCATACCTCACTGCTTGTATCCTTCCTCCTAAACCATCAACTACTTTGTCTTCATTTAGGAGAAGTTGAAATGCAGTCTTTGCTACTTCCGGCCAAGGATCCGGGAGTTTAGCAAAAAATAATTCTGACATGTAATTTTGGGCTGGCAAGTCTAAATTATAATAATATTTTTGAAATTCACAGGCAAAGTTATCAAAATAGCACATGTCACAGATATTTGTAGTTTCATTAAAGCCATTAAAGATTGCTCTTTTTCTAATGACTCTGTTGACAACGAAAAACCACAAAATTCTCTTTTCAAGGCGTCTACCACTATAGCTAGTACTCCATCTGCAAACACTTCTTTATCAATTTCTTCTTTTATTGGAGTATGAGCTATTAATGATTCCCAGTATTTTTCAGCATTACCAACCATGGTGGCTTTGCACAATTCGTAGGCGCCTCCAGGAGTGTAACCACCTGATTTGACTGTAAATCTAATCATAGTAATCCACTCATCTATTTTTTCGGACGCATGTTTTTCACAATCTAAGTTGAGAAATGCCGCCGGGCTAATCACCGGTCTCAAAGGGTTATCCCTAGGTACAAATTCTTCTTTTGTCCTATGTGGATAATTAGGTTTGTACATTGTTCTCTTTGTAGAGACTAACTCATTAAAGGTTCTGTCATCTATATGTAGAGGAGCTTCTTCTACCAAACCTAAGGATTTTCTAAGGTCTTGTGCCAGATTATTATTATTCATGTTGGCTGCTTTAGTTGCTGGATCTGCAATAAAAGGAACAATTTTTTCTTTTCTTAATTGAAGAATTTCTTTTTCAGTTATTGGTCCTTTTGTCTTTTTTAAACCCTTTTCCCTTTCAATTGCATCTAACCTTTCATTTACCAGTTTTCCTACTTCATTTGCTAAAGTAGATCTTTCTTCTGGTGAATCACCTAAAATTCCTTTTGCATGAAAATGTTCAAGGAGTTGGTGCACTTCACTTTGCACGTTGTGTAGCGAAGTCAATCCTGATGGATTACTAGAGTCTGAACTCTCGGCTGGATTACCCATTAAACTAGCTTAATTAAGCCTAATTTATTTAATTATTATTCAAATAGTGTTAATTACACTATTTCAGAAGTTTATTTTTCTTCTTAGTTGAAAATATGGACTAAATTGAAAGTATTTTTTCTTTTTGTACTTATCAGTACTGCTGCTTGAAAACTATAGGAACCAAACCTGCCTTTTTTTGATAGTTAAAATTCTGGTTGGTAACCTGTAACCTGATGGTGACCTGCTAAAAACACCAATTCGTAACTTTTAAACAAGTTCATACACTAACTTGTAATAAAATTTTGTTTAAACACTATTTTGTTATTTTTAAAAAAGTTCACACACCTAAGTTATATTAAACCCTATTCAAAAACTATATGAACTAAATAAAAAATCACAGTATCACATTATCATATGATTATCACAGCTTCATCTTAGCATGTAATTATCAGTTTGTGATATTGCATTGTCATTTTATTATCATGTCATTATTCAAAATCGTATATAACTGATCATTATATGATAATGTGATGATACTGCTGCATAATGTAAGACAAAATCACATTATCACTTTATCATATGATTATCACTGTATCACATTATCATATGATTATCACAGTTTCATCTTAGCATGTAATTATCAGTGTATCATATTGCATTGGCATCTTATTATCATGTCATTATCAGTACAATATGTAGCAGATTATTATATGATAATGTGATGATACTGCTGGATAATATTAGACAAAATCAGAATATCATATTATCATATGATTATCAAAGTATTACATTATCATATGAGTATCACTGTATTATCATGTTGTTATCATAACACTGTATAAAGAAAGATTTTCAACAAAAAAATTGATTATCATGTTGTTATCACTGTATAATCATCTCGTTATCATAATATAATCATATGATACCGAGATGATAATGTATTATTGTACCTAAATAATAATGTTATGACAACGACATAATAATAAAATTATGATAACAGTATGATAATATGATACCTATATGAAAATAATTACATAAAAATTATGATAACGAGATGATAATGTGAAGAAAATAGTATGATAATGAAGTATAATAAGGTCATATTATCATACTATAATCTTCACTTTATCATCTTATTATCATAATTTTTTTGTAATTGTTTTTTTCATGCATGTATCATATAATTATACTATTATCTTCACATTATCATCTCGTTATCATAAATTTTTTGTAATTATTTTTTTCATACAGGTATCATATTATCTTTACATTATCATCTCATTATCATAATTTTTCTGTAATTTTTTTATATATTATCATAATTTTATTATTTTATTATCATCTGGCTATCATACTGGTGTCATGAATCTTTTTGTAATTCTATTTTCACGTACGTTATCATCCAGTTATCATAATATTATCATAATTCATTATCATACTCCAGTGTTATGATAACGACATGATAATCAGACACTATTTTATCATACATTATCATATATATCATCATATATGTACCATAAATATTATCATCTCGTTATCATATGATAAAACATTATCATATGACACTATTTCTGTAAAATATTTTCCATGTAAATATCATATTATCATACTGTTATAAGCTTATAATTATATTATCATAAAAACATTATCATACTATTATCATTATCGTACATTTGTATTATCATAACCTTATCATAATCATATAATTAATGTCATGCGACATGATAATAACATGATAATCAGACGCTGTTTTTTAATAAAAAATTGATTTTTTCTGCAGTGTTATGATACTTGCATGATAATGCAGTGATGATACTCATATGGTAATCAGAAGCAGTTTTTTTTTCTTCAGAAAATCATTTTTTTGTGTATAAAAACGTCTTTAATGCAGATTTTAGATCTGAAATTGAAAAAATTCAAGATTAAATATTTAGATATGAAAGTTAAACAAATCGTATTATTCACCACGAGTCAAGAAAAAATGCTAAAATTGAATATGAAAAACGGCTTAGCAGCGGCAGAATGATGGCGGAGCGACGGCGGAATGATGAATTATTGATGAAGAAAAAACAAAAATGAAGAAGGAATGAAGAAGAAGAAGAAAATGAAGAAAAACAATGGCGGAAATAAGAACAGAGAAGGAGAACAAAATGAATGGAGAAGAAAGAGAAAAGGAGAGAGAAAAAAAAAGAATGATAGTTGTCAAATATGGTTAGAGTAAAATAATAATAAAAGGTAGATATAATTATAATATAAATAGGTGTTTGACTAAAAAAATAAAAACATTAAAATGGTGAGGTATTTTCTCTATCTTTTCTTTGTTGAGATAGAAAATCATATTATTTTCAAAAATAGAGTATTTTACCTAATTTTCTCATATATCTATGTATATTACATTTAACTTATAAACATAAATAACAAATAATTACTTCTGCATTTTAAAATAATTTTTTTTCTAATAATTTTTTTGAATAATTTTTTTAATAGTTATTTTTTAAGAATTATTTTTTTAAATAATTATTTTTTAAATATTTTTTTATTTTTTTAAATAATTACCGACGAATTTTAAAATTCGTCGCTATTTTTTGCTTAAATTTTTTGCGGGAAGTTTCTTGCCAAAATAGCGATGGATCCGTCGCTAAACGCCGTCCGTAAATTTTGGCTCTTCGTTTAATTTTTGGCAAGAAGTTTCCCGCCAAATTAGCGGCGAATTCTGTCGCTAATCCGTCGGGTAATTAGCAACGGACGGATCCTTCGGGAAATTAAGATTTAGAAATCCATCACTAGAGTCCATCGGTAATTCGTTGTTTTTAGTAGTGTATCAACCTTTGAGTATGTAAACTTGAATTTTTTAATAAAATAAACTTCAATATTTATATGAAAAACCTACGGTGATGACTGATTTTGTTAGTTTTATCCTTATGAGAAACTATACATTTTTATTAATCTGAGTTTAGTCTGAAAAATGTAAATTAGTAATGAACTTGTTAAAATTCCAAGTACACTGAAAATCCCTTGTTGGAGGAAAATGAATGTAGGCAGAAGTTCATACCGAATCATTATAAAATTTGTCTGATATGTTTTGAGCATGGTTGTCAGAATCGAACCAGACCGGCCGGTTTGATCGGAAAAAATTGGAACCGGTCACATCACCGGTTTGGAATGGCCTAAAACCTGTTAAATTAGAAACCCGCTATTTTGTTATTAAACCGGCCAGGTAACAGCTGATTTAAAGCGGTTAAACCGGCTGACCCGGATCCAGTTCAATCGGGTACTTAGTAAACTGTTCTATATCCTTATCTATCTATACTATATATAAAAGCACGGATGAGGTGGAGGAGGGAGGGAACAGGCAAATTTACTAAATAGCCATTTATAAATTATTGTTAATTGAAGGTTTTTTTGGTCTTTATCTAATTAATTACAAACTAAAAATGTAAGGTACAATTAGAGTTTGGGATAAAATTCCTTAATTATTGCTAAGAATCTTTAATGCATACTACTACTACTACTACTAATATATGAGAGGACCTACGAAATAATATTCGAACAAGGGTTATTAAAAGTAAGTACCAGAAATTCGTAACTTAATTTTTCTCCTATTTTTTTTATTATTATTCCATCACATGAACAAAGCAAATGCATTATTTGGGCAAAAGGTAACGGCAGTAATGACAAGGTTAAGAAACATCGGGGTTGGATCAAATGTCCCCACATTAAAGTCCAATTTAAATTAGGGTGTAGTACGAATAAACAAATTTGTTAAAAAAGAAATTGAGCCTTAAAATTGGTTGGTATATATTAAAAATTGTAAATCATAGACTACAATTAGGGTTTGATAAATTTTTTTGACTCTATTTGGTTAGCTATTAAAAGATATTATTCTAATAAATCAAATAAATCCAAATTATTTTAATTGTAGAAATATTTTATTCAGCTATACGTTATATTTCACATATTTGAAATATTAAATTAAATATAAACAGGTTGAATTGATATTAATTTAATTATTCAATAAAGTAGTAATTATTTGAGATAATAATTTATTTTTAACACTATTTGATTATAAAATTAAAATTTCATTTAATAATAAAATAAATAAAATTGATTATAATCTTAATGCAACTAAAAAAATAATTTATATTTTAAAAAACTCTAATCAATTTAATATTAATTATACATAACTAAATAAATATTATAAACGTCAATTAACTAATATGAAATTGACAAGTTACATTACCGGCCACGTGCGTAGCACGTGCGAAACTAGTTTATTAAAAAGGGAAGGCAGGCCTGAGATTCTGTATATGCCTCAGCATGTAACCATCAGATCATTTCATATTTTGTGTACAAAAGGTTTATTAATTTAATATATATTTGTTGACCCATAAATTTTGAGCGCATAATATAAATTGAGTTTAATATTATTAGACTTTTAAATTTATTTAGTAATTTAAGATTAATTTCTATTTAAAGTATAATTGATACTAAAACTCATTTTGGTAAGTCAAAATGAGTTTATACTTACCTAAACATAAAAGAATATATTATTTTTTTATTAGTTAAATAAATATAATTACATGACTAATTAAAAGAAAATTAATTATTCTTTCCCACTTTAGAGATATGTCCATATATGCATATTTTCTACACTCCTATAAATAGAAGTGTCTTCACAAAACAAAGAGAGGACACAAAAACACATAATTCTCTAACCGCCGGAATTCTGCAAACAAAGCAACATAGAAACTCTGCATAATTTCTTCAAGTGACTACATCAAATCAAGCCTTCATATTCGAATCTTCATACGTTGTGTTCATCACCCGTCGAGGATTCAACCAAGTGACTACATATCAAATCAAGTCTTCATATTCGAATCTTCATACGGCGTGTTCATCACTCGTCAACGATTCAACAATTTCCTTCACCAAATCGAAGGAGATTCTACAACGGATTCAAGAACAAGCTTCAAAAGCCCTTGATAACACCTCAATTGTTGTTGTGCTTCATCGTTATTTACTTCTACCACGGTGACATGGTTGACAGTTGCATTCCCCATTTCTTCATTTCTCAAAGTTGAATGAGGCTTCTAACAAGTGATTACTACCGTATGTTGTTTTCCCTTTAGCACATCACCTGTTGATACTACCCATTTAGTGCATCTTTTCATGCGGGACGGGAACTTGCTGCATATGTCCTTCGAATCAACGACATAGTTTTAATTTTCTTTAGAGTTCCACTTATTTGAAACTCCAAGCCTTTTGTGCACTGAAGTTCTCTGAACTCGCGGATTGACATCTTTTTGGTCTCCAATCCTGTCAAAAACAGATACAAAATTGGGAGAACTACCGAGGCGATTAAAAACTGAAGTTCTCGATGTAGACACTTCATTATCTTGTTGCTCTTCAATTTCTTCAATGGTGATATGTTGTGCATTTTCCTTGCGAATTTTCAGGCGCAATGGCTGACTAGTATTGTATCCAAGACCAGCCTTAGAACCTATAGGCTGGCTTTTCTCTTTCTACACCCTTTGAGGTTTCTTCATACTTCCTTCATTTTCATAGTCATCATATGTTTCTTCCTTTCACTACTAGAAAACAGCGTTTTAGCGACGGATTTTAGTGACGGATCTAAAATCCGTCGCTATTTTTCCGATTAGCGACGGATTTAGCGACGGATCTAAAATCCGTCGCTAAACACCACATTAAATTGGCGGGAATGATCCCGCCAACTTTAGCGACGGATTTTCCGTCGCTAATGTTGGCGGGAGCAGTCCCGCCAATTGTTTTGATAAAATTTAGCGACGGATTTTAAAATCTGTCGCTAATTACTGGCGGGAATACTCCCGCCTTCTATTTTTCGCAATTAGCGACGGATTTTAAAATCCGTCGCTAAATTATGCCTTTTGCGACGGAATTTAGTGACGGATTTCAAATCCGTCGCTAATTTTCAATGTCAAAAAAAATTAAAAGGCATCTAATATTATTTAGGATAGTATTTAATAAAAAATAATTATTAATTTTTTAATTAAATTTATATTATTATAATATAACGTTTTTATTTATAAAATAATAATTAAATATTATTTATGAAATAATAATTATATATTATTTATTTATTTAAAGTATATAAATATTTTAATAAAATTATTAATTATAAAAAAATTATCTTAAAATGCGGGTTTAAATTATGAAAACAAATATTTGTTGTTTTTAGTTAACATTTAAGTATAATATACATAAATATATAACATGAATATGAGCTGGTTAAGATGGAGTTGTGCGCGGGAGAACTACAAGGTTAAAGAGTCTTGAGTGGGAGCAATGGAAGGATGGGTGACCTACTGGGAAGTTAGCGAAAATTGACAGGTGGATGCGGGTGGTTGATTTAACTCGGGTGGGTGAGTGACGGAGGGCGCGGATGAGGGATTGATTAAATAAAAAATTTATTTTACGATGTAATTTTTAAATTTTTAATTTTTTTTTAAAATTAGTGACGGATTTAAATCCGTCGCTAAATCCGTCGCTAATTAGCGACGGATTTAAAATTCCGTCGCTAAAACGGAGACCAAAATCCGTCGCAAAATTTTTTTCCCGTCGTTATCAAACGTTGCGACCAAAAAGGTTGCGACGGACTGTTTCCGTCGCAAATCCGTCGCTAAACGTGTTTAGCGACGGATTTTGGTCATTTAGCGACGGAAAAATCCGTCGCTAAATGACTGTTTTTTAGTAGTGTTTGTTAGGAGAAAGGTATTCTTTTATCCATACCCTGCTTTAGACAACAATTTATAAACATTTGGATCAAATCCATTTGCTCTTTTAGTCGGCAGAACACCATGCTTTATTATAGAACGTTGTGGTGGCTTTGGAGCTTCTTCTGAAGAAAGCTTGCAAACACTAGAAGATGCTAAACTTGTAATTGGGAGAGTTAAATCTTGCAGGCCTTTGATCATCTATTCTACTTCATGTGCATTTGGCGCTTGTACCCCCTTCTTGAATGCTTCATGAGGCGCACAAACAGGTGGAGAAGATGTGCATGCAGGTATATCAGCTTCCTTCCCATATTCTTCTTTGACATATGCTTCTTTACAAGATTCATCGTCATTTGTAGATGAATCGTTATAAAACTTTGCATCAGCGAAGTAAGACTCTGCCATAGTAAAAGGTTTAGAATCAGCATTTATCCTTTTCACTTGTCCATCTCGGCAATACTTAAAACATTGATGAAGTGTGGACGAAACTACATCATTCTCATGTATCCACGGCCTCCCTAACAACATTTTGTAAGTAGTCCTTACATCAATCACATGGAATAATGCATTTGACTCCATATCATCCATTGTCATTGCAAGCCTAATCTTACCGAGAGTTTTTTGACCTCCTTGATTGAAGCCTTGAATTATCAAACGACTCTTGTAAAGATCATCCATGGGTATGCCTAACTCTTTCATGGTCTTTAGAGGCAAGATATTGACAGCAGACCCATCATCTATCAAGACTCTATTGACCATTTGGCTTAGAATAAAACCTTGAACAAATAGTGGACGGTTATGAGGCTTAGAACTAAGAAATAAGTCCTCATCAGTGAAGCATATCTTGGCCGTACAAGGACTAAAATCGGGTCCTTTGCACTCAGATTTTGACTCTTCTTTAATATCAGCATGATCTTCTTTGTCAACATGGTAGCATGGAAAAACTTCATTGATTTGTAGAAATCGCTTTGGCAGAAATTCTTTGAGAGTTATGGGCACTCTTGGCTTTTGTGTGACGCCGTCTTCATTCTTTGTCAAAATCAACTTTTCCTTATTGGAGCCGCTTTAGGCAGTTGTGCCTCCTTCTTTCTTCCTTTCCGATGAGTAACACGAGTCCATCCTTCATCAAAATTGTCTTCGATCTCCCCGACTTGAATGTTGATGCCCCCAGCAAAGTGTGAGTCGTCACTTGATACTTGTAGAGAATGAGATGCATATTCACTGGGGGAAGACTGTATCCATGCTTCTACTGGTTCAAAATCTCCAAACTTTAAAGCCATAACGTAGGAACTCTCGTTCATAATTGTGGTTATGTTAGAAGTTGCAGTATCTTCATCAAAGACTACATCATCCCTTTCACGCAGTCGCATA
Source organism: Mercurialis annua (assembly GCF_937616625.2). Lineage (NCBI taxonomy): Eukaryota > Viridiplantae > Streptophyta > Magnoliopsida > Malpighiales > Euphorbiaceae > Mercurialis > Mercurialis annua. The sequence continues at coordinate 30,575,907 of NC_065577.1, read as the reverse complement.
ATTTTATCTTTTAAGACAAAACACTTTTGGAGTGGATGACTAATTAGTCGATGTAATACCCCAAAAGAATTTAATAATCTAATTGGACCACGTGTCCAGTTTAGAGTCACCAGAGTGGCGATATTGGAAAGTTTTCCAAGAATTTAAAGATAAATAAATTTTAAGAAGGGCGGTTTTAGGAAAGTAATTATGCGAAATTTAATATTATACTTCAGTTATAAGTTGGAATTGGAATTAAAAGGAAAAATGTCAAGAAAAGCCCCAAAATGAAGTTCAGGGACTAAAGTGGTAATTTAGCCACTACGTCTAAAAAAATGGAAATTTATAAGTTTTGACGGGAAAATATTAATATTGGGATTCGCATTGTTTATCGGATATAAATAATGCATATAAGTTATGATTAAAGAGTTAATTGATTTAGTTATGGACTAAATCGAACAAAAGGAAACTTTAAAGGTTAATTTGTAATGAATGAAGAGAACAATGACTAAAGAGGGACTTTAACCATGATATATAAGGTTAAGAAATGTTTGGATATGTATGATATGATATGAATTCGATACGAGAGTGAACTCGGCTATGGTGTAGTTTGAAGTTCCCGTATCTAGTGGGTTGGACCCACCAGTGAGTTGGACTCACAGCTTGAGATTTACGATTGGGTTGAACAATATATGATTATTCAAGAAATGTGTCGCATGCTAGGATATTAGTTTCGTACGGATCAAATACATGTTTATATGTTTTATATTATTGTTTTCTTGAGATGCGATGCTATGTTTCTATACTAATACTGTTAGTAAATGTCAACTCACTCAGTATTTTCCCAAATACTGACCCCTCACTTTTGATGCTTTCAGGTACTTAGTACGTGGACCTAGCTAGAGGCCAATTTTGAAGTCCAGAAGTCAGCTGTGTATGTTTAGTTTCTGACTTCTGTGAATGCTGCAGTAGTGGTCCCGTGTTGACAGAGTCATAGCCTTGACAAAAATATATTTTGAGTGTACATATTACTTGCTGTCTTGTTTGTATGTTTTTGTAGGCTACATGTATTATATGTGGTTCATGGCCCCAGATGCCGGTGACATGTTATGAGACATTAACTGATATATATAGTACCGCGAGGCCAGTTCGTACAGGGTACGGTAACTAGAGCATGCGAGGTTAACAGAACAGTTAGTGTAAATGGTTATGTATATATGTTATGTATACTTGCTTCTATTGCTTTATGCTATTTGTTTATTATTTGCAAAAAATTAATAGTGAGGTAATGCTTGCTACGGGTTCCGGAGCTACCACTCCCGTTCCCTAGCGCCGGTTGCGGCTCAATAATTTGGGTCGTGACAGTCGATGATACTTGCAATAGTTTGGGTCATTCACTTTGTCAGCCTTTTCGGGACACTTGATTTCCGGCAATTGGATGAGATTAGCCTCAAGCAAGTCATCCAACATTTTAGAAACATTAGAGTCATTGAAAGGATAGACTTTTTCTTGTCGCTCCTTTAAAGTACTCTTCTTTACTTCTTGACGGTTGAAGGCAGGAGGCTTTCCATCTTGTTTCTTTTCATACTTGGTGAATTTGAAGGGTGTTGTAGTTACAACCATGGAATGTTTCCCTTCAATCTTTGTTGATGTTTTGCCCACTTTACGAGCCTCTTGTCTTTCTTTTCCCTTTTGGGGATCTTCTATCATTGAACCTTGAGTTCCCGCAGCGGCGATAGTTAGCTCCATGTCATGTGCACGAGTTGCCAACTCCTCGAAGCTTCTAGGCTTGATACCTTGCAGAATATAGAGCAATTGAAAGTGCATGCCTTGAATGCACATATCTAAAGCGGATTCTTTCGAAAGACGATCTTTGCAGTTAAGGCTCAAGTTTCTCCATCTATGAATGTAGTCAATAACAGCCTCATCTTTCCACTGACGTGTACTTGTTAGCTCTATCATGCTAACAATTCGACGAGTACTATAGAAGCGATTTAGAAACTCACGTTCCAACTGTTCCCAACTATCAATTGTGCCAGACTCTAAGACCGTGTACCAATCAAAAGCATTTCCTTTCAAGGAGCGAACAAATTGCTTGACCATCAAGTCACCATAAGTACCAGCGTTGTTGCATGTCTCAACAAAATGAGCTACATGTTGTCTTGGGTTGCCTTTACCATCAAACTGTTGAAACTTTGGAGGTTGATAGCTTGTGGGCATCTTCTTGAGGTCAATCCTATGAGAATAGGGTTTGGCATATGAATATGATGGTTGTGTACCACTCTCAACTTGATCTTTGACAGTCTCCTTGATGAGATTCTTCAATTGATCTCCATGAATAGAACCATTTGTGGTTGAAATCTGAGGCTCTTTTGAAGTATCACCAGAAGAAGTACCATTCATGGTAGTCGGAGAAACGATATTTGCAATATCATCACCTTCTTGTGATTGTGGAGTTTTAGGAACGACAATCGCCTTATCAGTTAAATTGTCTACCTTCTTCATTAAAAAGGAGATTGCTCATCCTTTTCTTTAATGGAATCAGCAAGAGACTCCAACACCTTACTCATCTTAGCGACTTGTTCTTCCAAGGAAGTAGTGCTAGTCATCATAACGCTCATGACATCAGAAGAACTCTTTGACGATGTTGGCATGCATGGAGTGGTTGGAAAATCCTTGCTTGTCGGCGACTTAGGATCTCCTTTTGCCTTTGGTGGAGATTGAGTTGGTGATGGAGTTTCTTCATCCGATTGTGATGAAACGAGCATATTTTGAAGAAGGGGAAGAGTGCGAGCATAAATATCCTCAATCAACCTCTCCTTGATTATTGCTCCAGGGCTAGCATTAGTCGTATTTCGAACGGTAAAATGCACTGGTGCCTTGGATTGGCGACTGTAGTTGTTGTTTCTTGAAGCCATGGATCTTTGTTGTTATTTCTTTGAATTTGCGAAGGAAAGAGATAAAAGGTAGAGAGGTCCCACTGGACGTGCCAGAAATTTGTTAACACGAATTTTTTGTCCTGAAATTAGAAAATAAAAAAATATGCACAAATGCCAATTTTATTGAATTTAGTCAAAAAGCGAGTACAATCTCTATGAAATAATTTCTATGAAATATGCACAAGTGTCATGAATTTTTTTTCACATTTATATATTTATATATATATATATTTTAATAAGTTTATTATTTAAATAAATTATTAATTTGATTCCGCGTAAATAAGCGGGACTTCGTCTAGTATTTAATATCAAGGCCGACTCATTTATTGTTAACTAAAAGCAATAATTAACCTCAATGATAAAGCTAGCTGCTAGAGGCTTAATTGATAAACTGCCTTTAGTTTGCCATTTATTAACAGACTAGCTTTTAAAAGAATCATCTGATATGATTATATCCCAAAAGAGCTTTTTATTGCCGTTTGAAATTTTTACTCTCTCCGGTTCATAATATTTGTCGTATTTAAAAAAAAAATTGGTCGATAATATTTATCATATTAGAGCATTAAAAAAATATTAATTGCTATTTTTTTAAATTTATCTCTAACAACAAATTATTTAATAAGGTTAAAACAACTAGTCAAACATAATAATGATAATTAATATGGACAATTTAGTAAAAGTATATATAAATTATAACATATTTATTAGTTTTTTAATCGATGTAAAATGGTCAAATGTGACAAATATTATGGAATATCTTTTTTCACGCGTGGTTCAATTGTAATATTGAGCTCCAATAGTGGCAATTGATCTCTTAATACTTTTCATACAATATCTAATAAAAATATAGACACCAAACCACAACAATATCAAAATTTAAGAATTTTAAAGGGAGCGGCCATACCTTACCTTTATTTTATTAAATCCAAACTTGAGCAAGTAGTATCATCCCATTATAAATAGCGGTATTAGAATTTGCATTATATGCAACAAATACTCTACTGATTTAGAATTTAATGGGAGCGATGAATGGAGTTATAGTAAGACTTTTTGTGGTGATGTTGGGACTTGTAAGCCATGGAAATGCAGGCATTACAAGTTCCTACGTTCGATCTGCCTTTCCATCTGCTGATATCCCTCTTGATAATCCTGTATTTGCACCTCCTCCTGGTTATAATGCACCCCAACAAGTAATTCAGCACCACTTGCTTTTATTTCATTCTTAGCTCTTACTATATTTCTTATATTGTCTTTGCTTTGCCCGTCGCTTACTCGGCCGGTCATAGTTTTCTCTCTTTCCCTGCGTTTTTGGATAGTTTTTTCTTATTTTGCGTTCCCGATTGCTTGTCCTGATTCAACATATTACTCCTTTTTTTTCCGGTGACGAGGGAACCCGGCATAGCCCGACCACTCCTTAGGGGCGGAGACCGACTATCTGGGTAAACTCTTGGGGAGGCGAGCCTCCGTAGCCCAGACCTCACACTTTATACGGATTTTTTGACACCTCGTTTACAAATACTTTCAATACGTCCTATTTTGTGGGGGATGTGGGATTCATACATGTGCTGTTTTTTAAATCTGGGTATATTACTTCTTATTCTAAGTAATTGCTAATATAATTTTGATTTTGCATTGTAGGTACACATAATCCAGGGTGATTACAATGGAAATGCTGTACTTGTGTCATGGGTGACACCTGATGAACCGGGGTCTAATACGGTGCGATTTGGCAAATCAAAGAAACAGTACGATTTCACCGCCGAGGGTACAGTAACAGACTTTACTTTTTATCAGTATAAGTCTGGCTACATTCATAAATGTTTCTTGAAGAACCTTGAGGTAATTAATTAATGTGTTATATAATTTTTAATTATCCATAATAAAGGGTTAATGTTATTATGTTTATGATGTTCTTGGTTAATTTCCAGAGTGACACTAAATATTACTACAAGCTAGGAACTGGTAAATCTGCTCGTGAATTTTGGTTCCAAACACCTCCGGCCATTAATCCAGACGTGCCATATAAATTTGGAGTTATTGGTATGTTTTTTGTTTCTATTTTTCATTTTTCAGATGCCTTTTTGGTATTTACAAAGATTCCCCATCATGTGGCAGTGGCACCACAGCATCGATATGCTAAAATAATAGGCTAAACTATAAAGTTATTTTTATATTAAATTTCAATTTTTTTATTGTTTATGACGATTTAATCTGATCTTTTATTGCATTGCACATTCTAATCTTTCTACCTTTTGTATTGTGCAGTCTATGGTCATTTTTTACCAAAAATACAGCTAAAAATATGTTAAAAAATGGCAACTTTTATATAAAATACCAATGTAATGATAAATGTTCACAAATTTCAAAATACGATTAATTTAGTGATGACAGATACGCATGTGTATCATCAATTTCACTCTTCATAATCAATTTATGTTTTCTTTGGTTCATAAATAATCAAAAAAATGGCTAAAAACATTTGTTTGATACATGAAAATATATATGTTAGTTTTTCATAAAAAAAAAAAATTAACAGATCCAACTTTCACTATATTAATTTAGCTAGACCTACTATCTATCTCGATTGAATCGATGTGATCGGTCCATCGGATTAATTCTATCCGATATGAATCGTATTGTTTGTCCGCGGCAGGTGACTTGGGGCAGACGTACAATTCATTATCTACTCTCGTCCATTTGAGGAAGAGCGAAGCGAAAGCTGTGCTGTTTCTTGGAGATCTTTCATATGCTGATAAATATGAGTACAATGATGTGCCTATAAGGTGGGATTCATGGGGTCGTTTCGTTGAAAATAGTACAGCTTATATGCCCTGGTTTTGGTCCGTTGGAAATCATGAAGTTGAGTTCTTTCCTTACATGGTAAATTATTATGATTCATCACTTTATTTACGTGTGATATTGTTATTGATTTCTTTTATCAGTATTATTCATTAAAAAGAAATTCTTTTGTTAATTTATTACCTTTGAATATATTAATAAACTGTGTATATATATAGGGAGAGACAATTCCTTTCAAAAATTATGTTTATCGCTACCCTACTCCTTATTTGGCCTCCAACAGTACAAGTCCTCTCTGGTACTCTATCAGACGTGCATCAGCTCATATTATTGTGCTCAACAGCTACTCTGCTTTCGGTACGTAACATTTTTATTCTTAAACTCGGGTTTATTTATTGGTTTAATCATAAAAATAATATTTAATTTTTTTGTACTATATGGCATAAACTTCTAAAATCGTCATCAATCATATTCATTAGTTGAAATTAGATTGAATTAAAATTTAAATATGTCTTTCATATTACTTCGTATTATTTCAATTTATCTTTCTACATTAAGATTATATTTAAACATTTTTCACTCCAATTTAAATAAATGGCGACTAGTGAAATTGAAAATTGAAAAATAGATGAAAGTTGACGATTTTAAATGTTTGGATCATAAATGGAAAAATGTGATATTTTTTAATGATTAAACTATTTAGATGCTGTGGGTGGAATACATGTATTTATAAATTCCATCGTTTGAACCGACTTACCACCATATTTTGGCGGAACATGGTTTTGAACAGTCGTATACTCCCCACAGTGGTTTTGGCTGCAACAAGAACTCGCAAATGTAAACCGTGAGGAAACACCTTGGCTCTTTGTTATCACCCACGCTCCACTCTACAACAGCAATGAAGTACATTTCATGGAGGCCGAAGGCATGAGAATAGCCTTTGAGAGCTGGTTTATTCAATACAAAGTCGATGCGGTCTTTTCCGGACATGTTCACGCTTATGAAAGATCGGTAAGCTAGCCTAGATTTTATTCGGAATTAGTAAATGTAATCAGAATAATGCTAACACTTTTAAGTTTCTTGATTAATATCAGAACCGATACTCCAACATTCGCTGCAAGGTATCGAGTGGCTTCTGCTATCCGGTGCCTGACAAATCCGCACCGGTTTACATCACTGTCGGAGATGGAGGGAATCAAGAGGGTCTTGCCACCAAGTAAGTGTTAGCTTTTCTAGTTATTCTTTAATTTTTTTTATGATAATTAACGAGAGTATATATGACAACTGATGAATTAATAAATGGCGGCCCATATATATGTAGATATATGGATCCGCAGCCGCATTATTCGGCATTCAGAGAAGCAAGTTATGGGCATGGAACGTTGGAGATAATGAACAGAACTCATGCTTTCTTTTCATGGCACCGGAATGATGATGGCGAACATGTGGTTGCCGATTCACTTCTACTGAACAATCAGTATTGGTATGTAAGCTTGCCTATGACTTTGAGTTAATATGCGTTTATTTCGGGTTAATTTGATTGGGTTAAAGCTGATGGTTTTTGAACAGGACAAGCAAAAAAGTGAAGAAACATAATCTGAGGAGCTTTGTTGATGAATCAACTATATAATCTATGAAATTTGTGATGCATTTTTCTTGGAATTCTGTTGATTTTGATAACCGTAATGGAGATTAACGTGTGGGTTAGGTCATCTCTTTGTATTTCAAAAGTATGTCCATGCTCATCCTTGGGATATTATGCTCAACATGAACCTACGATAATAAATATCATTACTCTCTGCTTTTCTATATCATTATGCCTAGAATTCTACTTAATTTAGAACTATTTTATTTAGATTGATCCTAATTTGTTTTGCATAATTAATTATGTTTATTATTCATTTTTCACCATTATCAAATGAAACTTAATTTTTATTGCTCCTAAAATATATATTAATTATTTCAGAGTTTCCATAATGGATATTTAGGGGAAAAAAAAAACTACAGCTAAGATTAATTAACCGAATATTTAGAAATTAACAATTGCAATACATCAAATACAACTGATAAATGCTTATATATTTACACCAATTGCCTCCGAAAAAATCGACAGGTTGGGTACTAACTTAACTGTTAGTTAAAAGTGGTGTTTCGATTTCTTCGTCGGAGTTCCTGGTTAAGTCTTGCTCCGGTTTGAGCAAGCAAGCATAGCACAAAGCAACCATCTATAAGAAAATAAGACGAGATGAGTTAGCTCAAGTGGTAAGAGCGTTCCATATGAGGATAGGAGTGAAATTAGTTGATCATTAATCAAATTGTTTGATAGAAAAGAGATAGAGATGTGAGGGCTTACCATGCATACCGATGCAACTATGATGCTGAAACCTTTGCAGTTGAAAGGGGCATCCTTAGAAAGGAACAATGCTGATAATACTTGAAGCATCAGTGAATAGAAAAGATAAATTGATTTTCTTAAAATACAACTTTCCCCTTGATCTTATATACAATCGACATTAACACAGAAATTAACTTTTTTTGTCAATTAGTCCCGTAAACTTTTTAATTTTTGTATCAATTAGATCAAATATATCAATTAAGAAAACAGAAATTTAGATTAATAGATCATAATTTGGGTTAACTTATAAAAATTAATAAGTTCAAGAGATTCATTGATATAAAAGTTAATTTTGATGTTTTGTTTATCATTTGGAGAGTGGGATTTTGGCGCTTGAGAGAGGAATTTATTTCATGATCTTAGCAGAATGCTCCCCGGCTATGTAGCTTATTGGTATAAAAGTTAATTTTGATGTTAATTGTTCATTACGTACACGTTCAGGGAAAATTTGATATTTAAGTATGATAATAGCAAGCTTAATTACTTACAAACCACCCACCTTGAACTTTTTTTTCGTTTATACCCTGATCTAGAAAAAAATTCATTTATAGCCTGACGTATGTGTTTATGTTTCACCTCTACCACGAGGCACTAAATTAACCTCTTTTCATTTAAAAATAAAAATAAAATAGTCCTTCATTTAGAGAAAAATTCATTTATAATTAAACTCTAATTAGCTTAGGTTAAAAATGAAGAACTATTTTAAATTTTTTTCTTAATGAAAAAGAGATTAATTTAGTGTCTCGGGATAGAGGTGAAACATAAATGCATACGTCAGGGTATAAATGAATTTTTTTCCTAGGTCAGGGTATAAACGAAAAAAAAGTTCAAGATGAGTGGTTTTTAAGTAATTAGGCCTAATAGCAAAGAATCCAAGCATGAAAAAAAGTTGCAACTCACAGGTTAGTGGGCTCATTGCAAGAGGGGATAACAAACTTGCTATAGACTGCACTCCAGCAACAAATCCTTGCGCTTTTCCCTGAAATGATAGGGATCAAAAAACTTACAAGGTGGATTCAAAAGAGTAAAAATCTAGTTAGACAGCTTTGTTTGATCAAAATCCTCTTCACATGAGCAGAGGATTTTCGGTATGTTAACTTAAAATTGTAAATGGATATCATTGGACTTACTGCAATTGAACTTTGCACTTTGCAGTACAATTAACTCTAACTAGGAGTGTGCATTCGGTTCGAAACTAAACCAAAATTTTGAACTTTTTTAAACCGAACTGATCTGACTTTAAAAAAAATTAAAACATTTCAATCTATGATGGAATGTAACTATAATGTATTCCACTGTGGGGAATCAAACATAGTCCAAAAGTTCACGTGAAGTTTTCAAAGAACATAGAAAAAAATGAAAAGATATTTGTAAGAATTCAAATGTCGAATTAAATCTAGATGAAATATATTGATACTTGTCTACTAGTAGTTTATATAAACCTGATTCGCTGAGCTCGATGCCTTCGAAATAATAGCATAAGTCTGCACATCAACATATTGGCAGCATAAGCAAGTGATAAGTTGAGCATTAATAGTCAGTGAGGCCTAGGCCAAGTGGCTAAGGCTCTCCAAGTGCATTCTTCGTGTCTCGGTTTTGAACCTCAGTAGTAAGTGATAAGTTGAGTTGAGTTTTAATCATCATTTCACATAATCCAGAGATGAAAGGAAAGAATAAGTTTAAGGCATAGTACTTACTGAAGGTGTGACAAGAACAAAAATGGCTCCAAATGCTGCACCCAAGTATGCAACCTGCAATCACAAAACAAGCATGCAACCTCACAATCTTATGATTCTTATTACATCAAAGAAACTAGTCCTTGAGATAATTGTTGCCTTTTTCTCAGTAAACGAGCTCATCAAATTATTTTTTTGACTACGTTCATCTTTGAAAGATGTTTTGCCAATTATATTGCAGGTACACCATACATCTAACTAACTACAAATAAGTCAATGTTTTACGCACCCAAGATGCCCATGCCAGTCCATAGAAGAATGCCTGTTGAGAAAAAAGTATACTGTTAACTGATGTATTTATTAATCAGTTAGAGTTAGTTAGCTAGTTAGTTAACTTGTCACTGATGTGGCTGATTTGTTAGTTAGTGCTGATGTGGATAGTTAGTTAGATGAGCTGTATATTAGCTGTCACACACTATAGGTGTGTTTTCTTCTCCTTTGTAGCTTGTATAAATACTCTTCACTGTTCTTATCAGTGACGGTTATCAATAATAATTCTTCTTCTTCTTCTCTAAATTTCTGATTCAATATGGTATCAGAGCTCTTAGGTTAATGATCTTAGAGTTTTCAAAACTTCTTCAAATCGAAGAAGAAAGAATTCAGAAGTTGAATTAAAAGTATTGATCAATCAAAATGGAGAATGCTCCATCTAGCAACAGCACAAACAATGGAGCGAATCAAAGCTTCGGAAGAACTTTCAATCTCTACAATGGAGATCCTCTTCTACTGCAATCATCTGATAACCCTAATATTACTCTGGTGAGTACTCTTTTGACTGTGAACAATTACTTCAGCTGGAGTAGAGCTGTAAAAATCGCCCTAGGTGCTAAGACCAAATTAGGGTTTATAAATGGAAAATGCCCGATGCCTGATGAAGATTCAGATGCTTATGAGCAATGGATTAAGGTAGATTGCATGGTAATATCATGGTTGCTTAATTCAATGTCTAAAGAGTTATCTGCTGCATTTCTTTGTGCATCATCTGCTAAAGTACTATGGGATGATCTGAAACAGAGGTTTGGTCAAAGTAATGGTCCAATGTTGTATCAATTGAAACGAGAAATAGCATTAGTTTCTCAAGGAAATGATGAAATTTCAGTTTACTTTACTAAATTGAAAAGATTGTGGGATGAATTGAATTGTATGATTGTAATGCCTGTTTGCACTTGTGGAGCAATTAAGAACTGCAGCTGTAATTTGGGAAGGGCACTTACAGATTTTAACTCTCAAGACAGATTGGTCCAGTTTTTAATGGGATTGAATGAGGAATATGAATATACTAGAAACCAGATTCTGTTGATGGATCCTTTGCCTAATGAAAATAGAGCTTATTCTATGCTCCTCACTGTTGAAAAACAAAGACAAGTAATTGGGCAAAATACTTCTACTGTGGAAAGCACTGCTCTTTTGGCCAATCCACAAGGGTATAACAAAAATAATTGGGATAATAAGAAAAGATATGGTCAGGAATACAAAAGAGATAACAAAGATAAGGGACACTGTGATTATTGTAACAGAGATGGACATATAAAATCAGGTTGTTTCAAACTTGTTGGGTATCCTGAATGGTTCAAGGGAAATAAAGCAAAGGGGCAGAATCAGAACACCAGGATGGCAGCACAAACTCAGTGTGAATATGATGAGAATACAGAAAACAAAGCAGAAAGTTGGGAGGCACCAGAACATTTTACTAACTATGAGCAGCTGGGAAATACACTTGCAGGAATGTTAAAATTCATCAAAGGAAAGTCAGCACTGGATTCATCAAATTCAGTTGGGAAATTTGCTGGAACAGTGGAAAGGGCATATGGAGATCCACTCACATTTGCAGGTATTTTTCCATCTTATGCTCTTAGTGGTTTTGAATTATGTAAATATGGTTCTTGGATAATAGACACTGGGGCCTCAGATCATATGACATTTAACCCTAGCCTACTTTCAACCAAAACCAAACTTCTTAACCCAATCAAAGTCTGTCTACCTAATGGAACAGTAAACTCTGTTAATAGTGTTGGTAATGTTGTTCTCAATGATAAACTTACTCTTAAAAACACTTTACTAGTACCAGATTTCAAATACAACTTACTCTCAGTTAGTAAGCTTGTTGAGCACAATCCTCTCAAGGTAACATTCTTCTCTAAATGTTGCCTTATACAGGACCTGAAGACTGATGCAATACTGGCTCAGGGACACCAGATTGCTGGATTGTACAAACTAGATTCTACTAGTTTTTCACTCAAATCTGTTCCAGCTGTGTTTAATACACATGTTGATACTTCTGTTGCTTTATCCAAATTCAATAAAGATGTTTTTTTGAATCCTTTGGATTGTTCTCTTATGAATGCTTCTTCTACTGATAATTTTGCAATCTGGCATGCTAGACTTGGACATGCTAGCATTTCCACTCTTAGTCATATCCCTTCTGTCATTCATAAGATTCCACAAAACTCAGACTGCATGATTTGCACAGAAGCAAAACACCATAGACTTGTCTTTCCAAACTCTGAAATTAGAACCACACACTCCTTTGAACTGTTACATATAGATTTATGGGGACCTTACAAAACTACTTCAGTCCAAGGTTCTCATTATTTTTTAACTATTGTGGATGATCACACAAGGGTTACCTGGACTTTTCTTCTAAACCAAAAAATTCAATGCACACAAACTCTCATTACTTTTCTTAAAATGTGTTGCACTCAGTATCAAACAACAGTTCAAATTATCAGAACAGATAATGGACTGGAATTTCTTAACAGTACTCTTTCTTCATACCTACAAGATCATGGCATCATTCATCAACACACATGTCCCTACACACCACAACAAAATGGTGTTGTGGAAAAAAAGCATAAACACTTACTTGAAGTAGCTAGAGCATTAAGATTTCAAGCTCATTTGCCTAAAGAATTTTGGGGTGATTGTATTTTAACTGCTACTTATCTCATAAACAGAATGCCAATGAAAATTCTCCATTGGAAAACCCCATATGAGAAATTCTTTTTCAAACCACCTGATTATAGCAATTTGAGAATTTTTGGTTGTCTTTGCTATGCCAAAAATACATGTCCTTCAAAAGACAAATTTGACACCAGAGGTATTAAATCAATATTTCTGGGATATAGCTCTACACAGAAAGGTTACAAACTACTTAATTTGTCCAATCATCAGTACTTTGTTAGTAGAGATGTCAAATTCTTTGAAACTCACTTTCCATACTCTACTATTTCAATTCCTTCTTCTGATAATTTTGTCCTTCCTTCCATTTCTTCCAATATTGATAACTCCTTGTCTGACACAAATTCCTCTCCTCACACATCATCTGATTTACAATCTCTTCCTTCTAGTTCATATAACCCACCTGCTACTACTGTTCCTGAATCAAATGATACTGTAATTACTCCAATTCCACCTAGAAAATCTACCAGAACTATAACAAAGCCTGTTTGGTTTAAAGACTACCAAGTTAATGCTGCTACTCTTTCAAAACCCCCAAGTGGCAAACCTTATCCCATTCCAAAATTTTCTTTTCTTACCAGTTCTTCTACCCTGTCTAATGATCCTGTAGGCCCCTCTAGTATCAAAGAACCATTTTCACATAATCAAGCTCACAAAGACTCTAGATGGGTAGATGCAATGCAATTAGAATTAGATGCCTTGGAAAAAAATGAGACTTGGGTGTTGACTACTCTACCTCCCACTAAGACTGCCATAGGATCTAAGTGGGTATACAAGATTAAACACAGACCTGATGGGTTTGTAGAAAGGCTCAAGGCAAGGCTTGTAGCCAAAGGGTATAATCAGATTGAGGGCTTAGATTACAAAGAGAGATTTTCTCCAGTAGCTAAACTTGCTACTGTCAGACTTCTAATTGCTCTAGCAGCCTCTAAAAATTGGTTTCTAGAACAACTGGATGTGAATAATGCTTTTTACATGGTACATTAGAAGAGGAAGTTTATATGTTGCCACCACAGGGTTATACTAAAGCTCAATCTAATCAAGTTTGTAGGTTGGTGAAATCCCTATATGGTCTTAAGCAAGCATCTAGACAATGGAACATTAAGTTCACTGCTTCTCTTGTTTCTATTGGTTTTACACAATCTGCTCATGATCACTGTTTGTTTACAAGGCAACAAAATGGTCATTTCACAGTTTTAGTTGTATATGTTGATGATGTGCTGCTTGCAGGAGATAACTTTTCAGAAATTTGCACAGTTAAACAGTTTCTTGATTCTCAGTTTACAATAAAGGATCTTGGTCCTTTGACTTATTTCTTAGGACTTGAGGTTCATCGTACTTCTAAAGGGATTTCATTAAACCAGCACAGGTACATTTTGGACATCCTAGCTGATTCTGGTCTCACAGGAGCAAAGCCTGCTTCTTTTCCCTTACCTGCTCATGTTAAACTCTCAGCTTCAGATGGTGATCTGTTAGATGATCCTAATCAATACAGAAGGCTTATTGGCAGATTATTATATCTGAACATTACAAGACCTGATATCAGCTATTCTGTAAATGTTCTCAGTCAGTTTTTGAGTTCTCCTCGTTTGCCTCATTGGGAAGCTGCACTTCATGTTCTAAGATATCTCAAAAGTTGTCCAACTCTGGGATTTTATTATTCTGCTACTTCTGATTTAAAGCTTCTGGCTTATAGTGATTCTGACTGGGCATCCTGTGTTGATTCTCGCAAATCAGTCACTGGTTTCTGCATTTTCTTGGGTGATTCACTTATTTCATGGAAGAGCAAAAAGCAGGTCACTGTGTCTCGCTCCACAGCTGAAGCAGAGTACAGGTCTATGGCTTCAACTACATGTGAATTACTATGGCTTCGTTATCTCTTGACTGATCTACAGGTGTTAGTTTCCTCTCCAATTCTGCTACACTGTGATAATAAAGCTGCTCTTCATATAGCTGCAAATCCTGTTTTCCACGAGAGGACTAAGCATCTTGACATTGATTGCCATTTAGTTCGTGAGCACTACAAGTCTGGTTTTATTCTTCCCACATTCACTCCCTCAAAGCTTCAGTTGGCAGATGTTTTTACAAAGTCTCTTGGCGCACAACCTCATCAGTTTCTTGTGTCCAAATTGAATCTTGCTATTCCCCAAGATCCAACTTGAGGGGGGGATGTTAACTGATGTATTTATTAATCAGTTAGAGTTAGTTAGCTAGTTAGTTAACTTGTCACTGATGTGGCTGATTTGTTAGTTAGTGCTGATGTGGATAGTTAGTTAGATGAGCTGTATATTAGCTGTCACACACTATAGGTGTGTTTTCTTCTCCTTTGTAGCTTGTATAAATACTCTTCACTGTTCTTATCAGTGACGGTTATCAATAATAATTCTTCTTCTTCTCTAAATTTCTGATTCAATATATACCATTAAAAATTATTTTCCTTTTATATTTCCGAATCTTTTCGTGTGCTGTTAATGGATATGATAATGGAAAGCAACTTACATAAGCAATTGATGCCAATAAGGCGAGACATAATATCACTTTCTCACCAACTAATGGATTCAGAAGAGGAAGCAATAATATCTAGAAGCACATAACAGATGAAACATATCAGACAAATCGAAAATTACCGATTTAAAAGTTAACATACATCTTATTTCGTCATATCAGCTTCTTGGGGTGAGAAGAGTAAAATGATATGCAAAATGTTCATGTTTAGGTAAATTTTATACTTCAAGTTTGTTCATATAGTAGAACCGGACTGACAAGCTACAGACAGAAAATTACCTGAGAAAATATTTCGCCAACTCCCACCATGAGTAGAATTTCTGAATACTGATTTTTGTTAAAGCCAAAGACTGACTTGAGATAGAACTGCAATTGCAATAATAGTCAGGAATGGAACATTGGAACTCCATAAGAGGCAAAAAAGAAGGGGGTTTGCACCATAAACATCACTACTTGTATTTACTTAATCAGCATTCTGGAACATCAATGTAATGAAACACATTTGATATAGCCGGAAAACAGAAATGATGAAACGGAAAATGGAAAATGGCGATATGTTTTATAAGAATGGGTTTTGGAGTTTCAACACTATTTCGGAAACGAAAGGTTGAAATTTAAGACCGGAGAAATTTTCGTGCAACATAACTTGATTTCATGTTTTTTAAGGAATAAATGAGATGTACAGATTATCAAATTGACCATCATGTTGTTCTTCATAATATCACGTATCAACTAGGATAAGATCTCAGGATAAAATGTCTGCATGCTTATTATCTCATATTCCTTGATTCATAGTTTCTCCATGCAGAAGCAAAAAAACTGAAAAACTAACTTCGGGTGTAGATTAATGTCTATTGCCAGTTAATGATGCAAAAGGTTAATCGGATTCAGCATGAAAAAGTTAGTTGAGGAAGTACTTACAAATAAAACAGAGCTGATGCCAGTCATTCCCAGCTCATAGAAGAATGAAACAAAAGAAATGCCTCTAAGTGTAGGGCTGAAACATTAGAAACATGAGAATGGCACTTCATGTTGCAACCAACATATATAGGGGTTTGCAAAAATCGAACTTTACAGAAAAACAGAACCAAACCGACAAATTTGGTTCTCTTTGAAATTGTAAAAAAATCTGGTTTTGGGAGGACAAAACTTTCAGTTAAATTTTGATACAAACCAAATCATAAAACCGAACAGAAACAAAATTTTGATTTGATACAATTCGGTTTGAACCGAATGCACACCCCTAAACTTATACAAAGCTAGATTAGGAGATTGTCTGCTTTTTAAATACCTGCTAATGATTAAGGAGGCAGCATCTGTCATTGATTTACACCGAGTGTGGAAAACCTTAACGGTTTTAGTTAATAAAGTGGAGTTATGATGGTCCTTTCTTTCAGCTCGGTTAACTGTATCAACTAGAAAGATTTGCATATAAATAGGACCAAAAAGCAAGAGAGCAATTGAAACCTGAAATAAAATGTTCAACCAGCCAGCATGAAACAATTAAATTTCAGATAATCATAACAACATAAATTCCAAACCAGCAGTAAAACAGATATTAGAAATAGGCTAACATACCAGAAAAATGTATTTCTCGGGAAGAAATCGCGCCAAAACATTTCCTATAACATGAGAAGCAGAAAAGAGTCCTGTCATCCAACTAAACACCGCAGCCCTCTTGCTTTCTGGGACAAAATCTGCCTACCAAGGGAAGGGAAAATTAGAGATACTAGCCTTCTCGGTCCATATATTTTTATCAGATAGAACTAAATCTTACCGCATAGGCAACAGAAATGCAGAAAATGCTTCCTTGGCTTAAAATGAAGGAAATTGTACGAAGCACATAGTACGCATACACAAATCCTTTAGATTGGTCATATGCAAGTATAGCTGATACACGAAAACACGAAAGTTGAGAGCTCTAGCACTAATTCGATTGCAGCATAAATTTACTTCTACAAGAGTACTAGATTTGTATGACACATGAGGATGCATTCTCCTTTCATTTCTATAGTATATCTAACTTTTTCCGAATGACTGAAAATGAAGTTTCGAACATACCAAAAGGAAATATGGATGTAGATACAGTAAGAATGAGGAACGGCTTACGCCCATACTCATCTGCAAGCTGTCCTAGGAGAGGTAGTACAATCATCTTGAAAATTCCAACCACCTACAAACATATTATACATGCCTAAGAATATGATTCAAGAAAATAACATCTAACATTTTATAAACCTTAATTCATAGGAGATTTCAATAGCATTGATAATAAAATCTTAATGTCATGCTCTGCGTTCTTCATATATGCAAGTCTTTTCTTTTCTACTTCACAAACAACGTCGGATTCCGTCTACATTTTCTGTTATGTACCAAGTATAGCTAATTAATTACTATCGTTTTTAGTTTAGTAATGCTGAAAAGGAAACAAACTGAAAGAAGAGACCAAAAAAAAAAGGATCCGATCAATGGAAATGATGGAACAAAATAAAGCCTCTATCCGATATATAAAATCTCATTGCGCAAAAATACGTTTTCAATTTTAGCCAAGTGCAATGGTATAAGCGTTAGCCAGCATTTTGCTAAGATCACGGTTCAATTTCTCCCGCAAACGCTCACCCTTCCCCTTCGCGATTATCAAAGATAAAAAATACCCAACTCCAAGATTTTCATAAAATAACAAAACAAAACTATAATCATATTGATTGCATAAAGTGAAAATTATTGCCAAAAACACAGAAATTCCATCTCCTTTACTAAGAAAATCAAAATAAATTTGAATATAGAAGAACCACCCAAAACTTCATAATCAACCCGAAAGTCAAACTACTAATTTTCCATAGTTTTCTGCTTCAATATTTTCTCTCCAACCAAACAGAAAACAAAAGAACAGAAGAAAATGGAGAAATGAAAGAAAGAAAAGCTTAAGTTAAGTTACGGTTTGTTGGAGACCAGTGATATAGATAGCCTGAGAACAGGTTGACTGGCCAGGACATAAAGCACGAGTAACAACATCAACGAGAACAGAGACGGTCATTTGTTCAGCAACCCAGTGAACTGATAACGGCAAAAGCAAGTGAACCAGAGGCTTCAATTCTCTAAACCCACTAATACAACTCCTACACTCCATCAATTAAGAACAAGTAAATACGCAAAAGAAGTAGAACTCGGAATCTATGGTTTTGGTAGAGGTTGTGGCAGGTAAGTTGAACAGTGTAAAAAAGAAATGATAAAGCGGGAATTGTTGTAGCGGACATAACACAACTGTCCATCTCCCATTTGCTCTCTTTTCTTTAAAGTCTTTTTTTAAAAATACGTCATTTTTAAAAACTTTGCAAAAATGTTCCCTTGATAGTTTGTTAATAGATTATTAGCAACTCATTCATAAATTAAAGGTAAAAATATATTTTTGTACAAATTTTAGAAAATGAGATATGAAGGATAATTTCTCTTTCTTTAAACTGTTTTTTTAAGTGATTTTAGAGAGTAGAAAAAAGTGATTTTTAAATTATTTTGTAGGAAAAGGGACAAATATATCTCTATGATTTAAGGCGGGGAGCTAAAAGGCCCTCTTTCAATTTTTTGATCTCCAAACGCCTACGGTTTCGAATCGGACCTCCAAAACCCTCTCTACTCAATAACATTAACAAAATAATATTTGTCATTACTTCCTGCCTACGTGAAATATTCATATCATTTTTTACGTGGTCAAAAGAGGGCAAATATATATATATGTGTGTGTGTGTGTGTATATATATATATATATATATATATATATATATATATATTAAGGGTATATGTTATTTATATATAAATAACTATTAATTAAATAAATTTCAAAATTAAAGATAATTACTATTTTTAAAGTATTGTGAGCGGAGCGGGGTTCCGGGGGTTGGTCTTCCAGACTTATGCCTGACTTCGAATCTAGTGAGGTTTTGAAAATTGAATACGCCATCTAACTAAGTTAGAAAATGTCTTTTATACCGACTAGACAACCTCACACACTTGTGGGTGAGATTATCGTGCATCGGACCAAAAGACAATGTTCGATGGACACTGCCAAAATCTTTGTACTCGATTTATTGATTATATTTATTTATTGGGCAATATCTGAAATATTTTATCTTAATCATACATGAAGTCCGCAGGATAATGTGCTAGAAAATAAACAAATCTGGAAAGCTAGAAATCATGTGAGACGTACATATGACTCAATCTGAACTTACATGTACACATGTAGCAAATACTCCTAAACAAGCATCTAATCCTGGGTTTTTTTTATCATGTAGCAGATAAAGATAGATTTTATTTATTTGCATGCACCAAGCCTAAACCAAATGTCTGAATGAGATTAATTTTATTTGTCTCATCTTGAAAACCTATACAACCACTAATTATATTTTTATGGCAGTTTTAAGATTTCTAGGTGAATTTTTGGATTTGGAGTTATGTAACGTGGTTAAATTATTAAGCATGATAAATGGTGGATTTGGAAAGCGATAAACAATATAAACATTTCCATTTACAGTTTATATACATGGAAGGTGAAATCTCAAATGCTACCTTAGAGGGGGGTGAAAAAGGTATTTTTAAAAATCTAAAGGAGTTTAAGAGAAAAGAAAAAGACACAAGGAATTTAGAATGATTTGGATCACTACTCGATCCCACTCCACTACTCAATCAAAGATTGAGATTCTGATAATCCGCTAAATATGTGTTTTAAAGCTAAACACCAACTAATATAAAGAGATTTTCTAGAGCTAATCTCAAATTCACAAAGTGATTTTTCAAGGCTAATCACAAACCTACAAACATTAAATGATTAATCAGGAATTGATAATCAACAAAGAAATGAAAAGCAATCAATACAAATTAATGCACAATAAATGTTTAGATAAGAGAACTGAATGCTTGTAATAATCTTTGGTTGTTGATAAAGTGTATTACCAATAAATGTGGTAGACAAGGGGTATTTATAACCCTACCAACAAACTCAAGAGTCTTCTAGAAGAAAACTCAAGTTTGTGCTGAAAAGCACCCTGTCGCGCCTGTGATTCCCTTCGTCGCGCCAGTGATACTCAAACTTCAAGGATTCAGCCAATGGGTGCAAGCCAAGTGTCAACCTTTGGTAAGCGTGCGCAGAAAGAGCTGTTGGACCTCCAACGGTCATATTCATCGCGCTCGTGATGCTTGTGTAGCGCCCGAGATGAAAGTCAAAACCCGAAGGAGTTTTGGTCCAGCCATGAATCTCGCCCATGATAAATGTGGTAGCGCCAGAGATTTATATATCACGCCCACGATGCCAAAGAAATCTCGGACGTGATAAGCTACTAGAACTTGTCGAAAATTAGATTTTCGATTCTCGCTAGAAAGCTCCAATTCAACTCGGGATGGTTTCTGTATGTTCCTACACACTAATAAACATGATTAGGCTCTTTAAATTGATTGTCAAACTCAAACTTAGGATTCAAATGGGACTTGGTCCAACAGAAGGTTACATGTACTTTTAACCTTGAAGAACCGGAGTGTTTGGCACTCGACTAATATTTAGCTGTCTCTGCGCCCGGAATTTGAGTTCGTTCAGAACATGGAAGTTCTTCGTCTGGTCGTTACACGTCCATTGGTTCAAACCAGGGTCGATTCCGAGTTTAAATAAATTCGGAATCATGTCTGCAATTTATTGGTCTATATCGGGCTTGGACTTTAGGACCCATGTGATGTGGCAGCCCACAAACCTAATTTGGAATGCCGATGCTGACTTCTACGAGTCCATTACAATACATAATAATTTCCTACAACTAATTATAAAAACCACAGGCTCAAATGTTGGTCAAAATGTGCAAGCGTACTTATGCCAACTTGTAATATAGACTGCAAAGTCCAGATATCGTACCCACAGAGAAAACTCTAAAGACAACCAGTTAAGAAACTCGATTAGAATAGCCGAAAAGACAATTTATGTTTGTTGTGAAATTAAAAGACAGAATTTAACAATTGTAACTTAAAATAAACTAAAGCTGTAATTAAATTGGTGTTTAATAATAATGAGAAAAGCAAGGATTATTAATCTTTGTTATGCTGTTTATTTAATTTGGGTTATGGATTGTATTGTTCTGATATGGTTCGGACTAATCGGAAGCACCTAAAATTCTCTCTCGAGCAATTGCAGGCAAAAGCATAAAACTAATGAATAACAGGTTAATTACTCACTCTCGCACAATGATTAACCTAATTACTGATTAATTGAATGATTATGAAGTGAATCCTAAGAACATGCATTCGTTAATTCACTCTCGCGCAATTAACTCCTACGTTCCTAATTATATTGTTCTATTCCAATTTTACTCTCTCGAGCTAAAATTAAAACAAAAGGCAAAGACTAAGTGATCAATTCAGGCTAGGAATTAAGTACAATAATTAAGAACATATCAAGAACAAAAACCCATAATTCTGATTTAACTAAACATACATAATTTGATTGATAATCCCCAACGAAGGGTTTAGCTACACATAATAATAAAAATACTAAAAGCAATCATTAAAGAATTCATACTAAGATTAAATAAAATACTGAATATGAAATTGATAATAATCGTACCTTGTTCGAAAGTAAACTAATGATAATCGATAATAAAATAATGAAGAACTGATAAATTTGATAATCGAACGATAAGAAAACTCTAATATAGGGTTTATGTCTAATGAAAATTGAGCGAACCCTTGTTCAATGTTACAAACTAGTATTTATACGGCTCCCGCCTCTAGAATCTGATATTAGGTCGAAGTTGGTGAAAACCCAGAAGTATCCTCGTGTTTCACGGCTTTTAGAACTCATTCGGGGGTATTTTTGTCAGTTGAGTCGTGTATTTGAAGTAGGTGTGCGACCGGGTACAGGAGTGTGCGTTCGCACACTCCCTTCCTTGGCCAAAACTCCATTTTTCTTGATTTGCTATTGTAACCCTCCATTTTTGCTCGCACACCACTTCAGCATTGGGTGTGCGAGCGGGTCGATGTGCGTTCGGGTTGGGAGGTGTGCGAGCGCACACCTCTTGACTTGGCCAAATCTTCTTTTTTCTTGCATCTTTCCATTTGGCTACTGAGTTGGTCTAATTTAGCTCGCACACTGATTCTTCATTGAGTGTGCGAGCGGGTAGCTTCTAACTTAGCCCCAAAATGACGTACTCCACTTCCAATTCTTGCTCAATAACGCTCTTTCACCCCGGTACTTCTAGAAAACACCAAAAACGCTCCAAAAGTCGCCATATTTGCATTTTTCTCCTGAAACACTCAAAATGATAATAAGCCACTAATAAAGTCTGAAATGACGAAATTAATGCAAATAGTGACTCAGAATCGACCCACAAATAGGAGTATTTCTACTCCTATCATCAAACAGGGCCCAATTACGAGTTCAAACGAGCCCGGAAACACAAATACAATCTGGATCGAATTAAGATCTAGGAGGGGTCTGAAGCTGAAGAACCATCGCGCCACCTTGAGTGGTGACGACTCCACTTTGAGTGGCAGATGCACCACTTTATTGTTGCGACGGCTTTAGGATATGGTGGCGGTGGCGCCACCAAAAGCTGGTATGTGGTAGTTCGTCGATTTGGTCAAAAGCGTGCAGAAACAACCAAAAATCAGTCAGAAACACACAAAATATATTCTGGAAAATTCTATAATTGAGATATATTGACTAAATCTGGTATCAACATCCTAAAATATGTTTCTAGATCAAATCATGGCAAAAACCGTGAATATAGCAGTTCATGGTAAAAATATTGAAAACAAGCTACGCATGCATCCTAACTTTATGAATTTAACAATTTCAATGTATATGCAATAAAAAGTGATAAAGAATGATTTGGGTCCTCAAAAGTGCCATTATGAGTCATTGGCTCGTTTTTTGGCGATCCGGATGTAGAATCCAACTTTGAATTGATAAGCAGCAGTGCGTTCTTGAGTGAATCGTAGAAGCTCGTTTGATTGACTGGTGCGTGTGTGTGTGGTGGTGGTGGTGTATGGTTCAGCCAAGCTTAGTGGATTTTAGGGTTTTGTATTTTTTTCGTATTGTATTAATTCTCTGATCCGATCCCCAGATTAATTAGCTTAATTGTGTTTTAAATAGTGTTTAAATTAGGTCTAGGAATTATTAGGTACTCGTATTGAGTTAGGAGTGTACAAGTGAGTGTTTAGGTTAGCTTAAAGGTCTAATTTGGATAATTAGTTATTAAATTCGTATTAAATTAGATGTGCCATGAAAAAAGTGGCTAAAGAGCTATTTTGATTACTATAAGCATCAAAAAGAGTTTCTAGGGCCATAAGAATTTGGGTATGTTTAATTTAGTCCATCAAACATGCAAATTGACTCATAAACTTTTAGGGCATTGTAATTAGTCCAATTTTTTAAATTTTTACTGTGACCCAACGGATAATTACGCTTCAACCCCTCAAGTTCGTCACCGTGCACCGATATCAATTTTTCCCCTCAACTTGTAAACAATAGGCAATTAATACATAAATTAAATTTGTGACAAGTATACGAATTTAGTGATTATGGGCAGTTAGCCTTATTTTGCCAAATTAGCTTCCAAATAAATATGTTTAATTGCCAATTGCCAATTCGTGAACTGATTTGTCCACAAAATTAATTTATATTATATGTTAATTACTCATTGTTTATAAGTTGAGGGTGAATATTGCCACTTTTTAATTTATTTTGAAAAACTGATGGAAATATTCTATTTTTAAAAATGATTATAATTTTTATCTGAATAAAAAAGCAGAGAAAATACTTGAGATTATTTTCCAAATATCTGTTTTGGCCGGGTAAAGTATTTACACCATTTTGGCCCATCTTTTCCTCTTATCCTACATTACCTAATAAGCCACTATATTACCCACTATATAAAAAAGCCTTATCTTTTCCACTTATTTACCAAATTACCCACTATATAAATTCGTCTTATCTCATTTTAGGTTAAAATTTTACATAGCCACCTTTTTTCTCTCTCTCTTCTCTTTCTTCTTCTCTCTTCTTTTCTTCTTCTTTTTCACTTGATTTTCAGTTTATCTCCTCCGATTATTTTTTTGTTCGTCTTTCCGTTCGTCTTTCCGGTCGCGCTTGCGTTCGTCTACTTCCGATGGATTTCTCGTCGTTTCCGGTCGTTTTTCCGTTCGTCTTTTCCGTTTGCGCTAGTCCGTTCGTCTCTTCGGTTCGTGCTATGGATTTCTCGACTCGTTTTTAGATT
Source organism: Mercurialis annua (assembly GCF_937616625.2). Taxonomy (NCBI): domain Eukaryota; kingdom Viridiplantae; phylum Streptophyta; class Magnoliopsida; order Malpighiales; family Euphorbiaceae; genus Mercurialis; species Mercurialis annua. The sequence continues at coordinate 30,551,342 of NC_065577.1, read as the reverse complement.
TGTGTAATTTTTTAGGTTTTTTGTAATGATTTAAATATTTTGTAAATAAATTATTGTAAATTATAATTTTTTGTTTATAAAATTGTTCTATTTTCATATAATTATTTATTTTGTCTTCTCTTATTCATAGATTTGTTTATTGCTACTGATTTTGTAAAGAAAAAATTGATTTATGGTGCATTTATAGTAATTTTATAATATATTTACGTTTTAGTGTATTTTTGGTGTATTTATAGTGTATTTCTGCCGTTTTTAGTATATTTATGGTGCATTTACAGTGTTTATGGCGTATTTGCAGTGTTTTATGGTGTATTTGTTGTGTTTCATGGTGTAAACCACAAAAAACACTACAAAATGCCATAAATATGCTACTTATACACTATATATACACTACTTATACACTATATATACACTGCCTATACACTAATCTTACACTATATAAACACCATAAAAACACTATATATACACTACTGTTACACTATAAAAAATAAAAAACAATTCCAGAAAAAAATCTATAAAAAATAAATATTAACACTAATACACTATATATACATTAATGTTACACTATATAAAAAAATTGTCGGTCGATTCAGTCGGTTCAGTCGACCGAACTAAAAAAACCGAAAACCAAAATTGGAAACCGGAAAAAGGTATTTTTGAAATTAAAAAAACAAAAAGGTATTTTTCGTAAATAAAAAAGGTAAAAAAGAAAAATTAAAACTTGGCAGGTAAAAGTGTAAATAAGTTAACAAAACATGTATTTCAGGTAATTATCACAAAATTCTTCACCTCTTTGATATTTTTTATATTTTTACTCTAAAACTTATTTTTATTATAATAATACATATTTTTATTATTTTTTACTCTGAATAATCTTATTTTTACCACCTCTCTCTCTCTCCATCCATTTGTATTAATGTATTTACCTATCTATTTTTTATTCTTATTTTATTAATATATTCTTATTTTGAGTAAATTATTATCTGCTTAGTCATTTTGTTTAAAAATTGTATAATATAGTTTTTCACTTTTCTTTCGTTACCGTTTTTCCGTTAAATTTTGATGTTAGTTAATTAAGTTAAATAATTTAACTGGAAAAGAAATTAAAATAGAATTTGATTCTTCAACTTATGCTTACAACATGAATAAATGAACTTTATATCATTATGAAATTTAATAATTTGACAAGTTTTAATTTAATTTTTAATTTTAAATAATGTTTTAATTGTTTGAAAAATATACCTTTTTGTATTTTTAATTTTAAAAAGTAAATAAATTAAAAAAAATTGAATTAAACAAATTTAAATATAAGAAAAGTAAAACAAATGAAATTGGATTTATTAAACCATTCAATCTCATAAAATATAATTTTTATATTAAAAATAAGTTTATTAATTAATTAAACCCTTTTATTTTTATTTAAATTTTTTATTAATTGACTAACACCAAAATTAAACGGAAGGACTAACCGTTAAAAGAAATAAAAATGAAAGTCTGTATCGTTTGATTTTCTAACAATAAGGAGAACAAAAATACAGATTATGACATATGCTAGTGCCTGAAAATAATTTTCTTTATTATTTTTAAAATAGATTTAGATTCACTCGTACAATTATGGATGAGCAAAATGTTAGACCGACCGTTTTGATCAATCGAACCGATAATTTTTAGTCGGTTTGATTTAATTAAAATTCAAGTCAGTTTGATTTTAGTTTATAATTATGTTAATTATTCGGTTTGGTTTAAATTTTGAATTTTAGAAAATAAAAATTAATGTATTGGTTGAAAAGTCAAATGTTTATTTCTTATATAATTTTTCTTTATATAGTTGTTGGTTTTAACCGAACCGGCCGAAATTTTAATTTTTTTTTTTCCAGTTTTCGATTCGGTTTTAATTTTTTTTAAATCAGTTTGGTTTCTATTAAAATATACGTTCGGTCTATTTTAGTTTTCAACTGATTAGTATCTAGTTTGGCCGTTTTCAACTTAGGCATTCGACTAAATAAGATCCCTAAATTAACTTTTAGCCCGCTAAATCTCCTAAACTTCATTTAATAATCACCTATGTAAAATTTCTCAAAAAACAAAATCACCTATGTAAGAAGTTAATTAGGACATCCCGCCAACAACTTGGAGTGCCTAAAAATAATTTTCTTTATTATTTTTAAAATAGTTTTAGATTCACTCGTACATTTATGGATGAGCAAAATGTTAGACCGACTGTTTTAACCAATCAAAAATAACTTTTAGTCGGTTTGATTTTAGTTTTTTTTTAATTATTCGGTTTGGTTTAAATTTTGAATTTTAGAAAATAAAAATTAATTGTATTGGTTGAAAAATCAAATTTTTATTTTTTATATAATTTTTCTTTGTATAGTAGTCGGTTTTAACCGAACCGGCTGAAATTTTTAATTTTTTTTTCAGTTTTCGATTCGGTTTTAATTTTTTAAGTCAATTTGGTTTCTATTAAAATATACGTTCGTTCGATTTTAGTTTTCAACCGATCAATATGTAGTTTTCCCGGTTCCAACTTAGACATTCGACTAATCAAGACCACTGAACTAAATTTTGACCGTTAAATCTCCTAAACTTTATTTAATAATCGTAATAGGTGATTAATAGCCAATAATACTGTGAGAAGTTAATTAGTAAATTTCTGGCAAAATGACATAAAAATGATATATTGTAGAAGTAGGTGCTCTATCTAAATTCTATTTTAAAAATGCAATGGACATCATGAAAATGAAAGATATTAATTAATTTGGCATAACGAAGGCATCAATCATGAAGCACGCAGTTGAGCTACCGCATGCAGCAAAACTAACTATAAGTCATGGTCATGAATTCTAAGTCAAAAGGTCATATTATTTACAATTTCACTTAATTTTATTTTTTATTCTTTAAGCATGTTTAGATATGATATTTAAGTATGTTAGATTTAAGAAATAAATATAATATAGAAGAGTTAATAAGAGAAATAAATGGATGTTTAAGAGTATTATATGATAATCAAATAAATTTTGAAATACAAGATATAGTAAATAAAACAATATTTTTATGAGAAAAATTAGAGTAACATTAATACACTTAAAAAATAAATTTAAAAAATAAAAAAGAATAAATAAAAATACCTATAATCTATTAGAAGTTAAATGATGAAAATATGATAAATAAAAAAATACTCTAAATTGACTCCTTTTCTATTAGGTTAACTTTTTATATTAAATTGATCATTTTTAAAGAAATTTTTTGAATTTTTGTTTAATAAAGAAAAGGCAATTTTATGCTTTAGGACACAATTAAAATGAAAAAAATGCAAATTAGGGTAAAATTAACAAATTTTCAACGTCAGGCTAGGATTGAAAAGGGGACGAAAGGTCGGGATTTTTTTTAGGGCTTTTTATATAAAATACCGAAAATGGGCTGGACTTTACTTTTATACATCTCATCTCATTTTTTTTACTTTTTCCACCATCTTATTTTATAAACATAATCTAACATCTTATAATTATATCTTTTATACGATCTCTCCTCTTGTCTCTCAAATTAACAGTTATTTCCTCCATATTCTTCCATCCCCTACTCTTTATTCTTTTTTATGGTCGCCGCCCTTCATCAAGTTTCAGCGCCGCTCCACTGTCGCCTTCATCCTCGCTGCGCCGCCGCCGTTTTCCTGTTTCCATTTTTTTCAGATCTGAATCGGAGTTTTTGTCGGATGAAGAATAAATATCGGAAGTTTTTAACGACTTTAAAAGTTTTTAAAGGCATATGATCAGATTTCGAGGCAAAATGATTCATCGTTTTTCTTCTTCTTCTTTTTTACTTTCAGATCTATAATTTTTTTTGTTAACTGTTTTTAAATAACAGTAATTTTTTATTAAACATGTGTAAAGATTGTCTTTAAGGAATGTAATACTAATTTCATGTACATAAAATAAATTTATGATTTTATGGAATGAAAATCTGTTATTTCTATAGTTTTACTGTGTTTGGATGTTTTTCTGCATTTTTTATTCTGCAACACGATTTATTGATAATGGTTAGTTGATGAATTATTGTAATGTTTTAGTGTTGTTGATTTTATGTTGATATTTTATTGATTTTAACATTGACAAATAAAATAATGATATCCGTGAAAGAAACTAAAAAAGTAAAAATTTAAGTGAGACTAGATAATGATATGTTAGCATTGAGAAATAAGACAAATAAAGATGTTGAATTATTGTAATGTTACAGTATTGATATTGTGTTCATATTAACAAGTTATCAACATAATATCAACATGATATCAACAATTAATGTTAATTTAGTCAGATGTTTGTAAAATGAGAATATTGATTGATTTAAGTCAAAAACAATGAACATATTATCAAAAACATGTCAACAGCTCATTAATACAACAATTTAAGACTAACTTTATTTTTCTTTCAATGATTGAAAAATCAACATGTTATCAACAGTATATCAACAACATGTCAACATAAAATTGAAAATCAAAAAAAGTTGAAATAATTATCAACATAATGTCAACAATAAATCAACAACGAATCAGCATAAAGAATAAAATAAAATATTTTTTTTTGAAAAACTGTGACAATCAATAAAATATCAACAAGAAATCAACAACATGTCAACATGATAATTCTAACATATCATTATCCACTCTCAGATAAATTTTATTTTATTTAGTTTATTTCACGGACAAAGTTATCTAATTTGCCAATGTTTTTTAAAATGAAATCTTCCAAATTTAAAATCAAGGTAATACCAACTGATTATCAACACAAAATCAACATAAAATCAACAACACTGTAACATTATAATAATTCAGCAATCAACCATCATCAACAAATCGAGCTGCAGAATAAAAAAACACAGAAATATAACCAAACACAAAAAAATGCAGAAATAACAAAAAATTATTCCATATAACTATAAATTTATTTTACATAACATGAAATTAGCATTATATTCTTTAAATATAATCTTTATACATGTTTAATGGTGACAAAACAGTAAAAAATATTGTAGATCTGAAAATCAAAAAGAAAAATAAACTGCAGATCTGAAATCAACTAGATGACGACAACGAGCAGAGAAGATGATAGCGTTGGCGGAGATGACGACGGAGACGATGATAAGAACGACGAGCCGTTGATCGTGAAATTGAGCGCTTGTGAATGAGGAGAGAGAACAGGAGCTGAGAGAAAGAGGACAGAGAAAATAATGAAATTGTGATTTTTTATCTTATTAGGTAGCTTTTATAGGAACCGTATAAAAGTAATTATTTATAGCGTGTACAATAGTTTTAATATGTCAAAATAAACACTGTATAAAAGTAATATATTAAGAAATGTAGGTTGTTTGTGTAAAAAGCCCTTTTTTTAAGTCATTAAGCCTTTTTATAAATTTCCCTAACTAATAAGACTACAAAAAGAACACTGTAAACTTCAAATCCAAAGTTTTTGTGAACTCCAAAAAAGAGCATAAAGGAAGTAACAATTTGCCAGAATTCTTCCCAGCAAATATTACAGTGTCCATGCAGCTTCATGCTCGCAGTAGAACTGCACTTAGATTACAGGGACTGTCACATGAAGCTTCATATTACTTTTTCCTTTTTAAAAATATCTTTAGCTAAAACAATTCCAAATTCAAAAGAAAATAGATTAAAAAGAATAGTTTTCTGAAACTCAATGCAAAACACTCCCCAGTAGTGCATAAATAAAAATTTAACATTGCATTTTTCAGATGGTGCTACTGTATGATCTATCAAATCAACATCATAAACCAATTGTAAGAACTGATAAGAATACATAGAGAACACCTAAAATTCAAAAAAAAATTGTGAACTCCGAAAAAGAGCTAAAAAGAAGTAAACATGTGCCATAATTCTTCACTGTACATATAACAATGTCTATGCAGCTCCGTGCTTGCAGTAGAACTGAACTTAGAAATTACAGGTACTGTGCCACTCTTTCGATGACCAGCAAACTTTATTTTCTCCTGTACAAGACGATCGGAATTCATTGATTTTCTTTCAAACCCTGCCATGCATCTGAATGTACCACAAGAGAAAATATATAATGAACTAGTCAGTCTGGCCTGTCAATGCCGCATCCTCATCTTCATCATCCAATTCTTGTTCCACTCCTTTCACCTGCATTTGCATACGATTTCATAAGATAATAGACATAAAGAGAAGCTAACCAGTTGAATCCCACTGCCTATCTGGACTATTGACCAACCAGGGGACAGGGTCTATGTTGCACCGAAACTTGTCGGAATCTTATATTTTAACATTTCATTTCTGTTTCCGAAAATACTTATGAAACACCATGACTTTGAATTTATAACTTGTTCTTATAAAAATATTATTTTGTCATTCTCTGTTTGAATATTCTCCATATCAGCGTTTTCGGTTCCAAGCAACATAGACTGGGGCCAAAAGAACTGTTTCTCAAGAAAGCAATAAGATGCGTAAATGGAAAAACATAAACCAGGCACTAGTACTGACAACGGAGTCAAGATTGCACCTAGAAAGAAACTTTGCAATTTGCAATCACAAAAGTTATGGTATATTTCAGCAGTCGAATGTGGAGATTTCAACTGCCTATTCAAACTAATATGTAGAATCATCATTGGAATGCAAACTAAAATTAATGTCATGCAAGGATTATTACTGTTTGGCTCTAAATGAAGCTAATTCAAGTATTAGAAATCAGAAACTGTCAATGTATTCAATTGTGTGTTTTTACATGCCATTATTTATTGTAATCTAATTTCAAACTTTTATTAGCTTAGATTATGAGAGATTGATATAATCTTTCATTTTCATTTAACCAGCTACATTTACGCTACATTTTTAGAGTATACCTTCCATCTATCCTTGCTCTTACATGCCTTGCATAGTGTTCAAGCACAAATAAAGATTTCATATATGGGAATTCAAATAACTACGACAAATTTGACCACAAAAGATCTAGCCATGATCAGGTTTAGATCTCTAGTCCAAGGATAAATGTTTTCTTGTTATTAACAACACTCATGATCATATGCTTCCATCATCATAGCAATTCTGAAAGCTACTTGAGCGATATACCTCAGCATTGTCCCACTATAAATTTTATTCGACTCCCATTTCCCAAAAGATGCTCATGATAGGTTCTTCATTGTAGTTTATATTATACACATGTTCATTGAATAGGGGAAAGTACACAAAACATATGTTGCTAAAATCATCTAGCCAGCTGGAGTTGGCTAAAATGTCTATCGATTATAAGTCTCCCCTCTTTTTCAATGGCCTAAAAAGAACAACAGCTTCCCTTTCCCAGCACTTTAAATTAAAAACAATTAGCAAGCATTTTTATGAATACTAAAAACAGGATGTACAGCATAGAAATAGCAGAAAGACATGAATGGCATGAACTGCCTCTGCCTGCCCTCATAAGATGGGTTCGTTACATGTGTTTGAATGTGAAAAACTACATGTCATGCCATAATCATAACATACACATTTTCCAACTATATTGTGAATCATACCTCTGATACATAATGCATTAGCATATTTTCAATTCCAGATTTCAGAGTAACTGATGAGCTTGGACAGCCACTACATGCTCCTTGCATTTTCAATTTGACTACTCCAGTTTCTCTAGTAAAAAAAAGACAATGAACAATTCTCAGTAAATAGTATATGATAAAACAGGCTATATATAAATTTGTTTTAAGAAAATGAAAAAGAACATACGGATCAAACCCCCTGTACTCGATATCACCGCCATCATCTTGCACTGCTGGTCGAATACGAGTGTCCAGCAGTTCCTTGATCATTGCAACTGTTTCTGAATCATCCTGCATTATAATCATAAGACTTTTACAAAACATAATAATATACATTTGCGTATTCAATTTCAAACATATTCAAGAAAAGACAACCAATCCTCCAAAAGTGCCACATTAAGATATCACTGTATCTTCTGGTTAGCTCTTTAATTATGTATTTAATAACATTCAAGCAAGAGTAACAAGCAATAATAAGAAGAAGAAAATAGTCATATCGCAAGGGGGCCAAAAGAATGCATCCCGTTCGATACTTAAACGATAGAAAAGCTTAAAACTATAGAATTTCTTTTATTATCACTTATGACTGCGAAAGAAAAGCTTTCTAATGTGGTTAAACACACGCTAATAACTAAGTTTAAGATATTTCACATAATAAACATTAATGAACATTAGATGATATAGACTTATTTGAGTATTCCATCTAAGATTAAGCTTCAACCAAGCTTAAAATCAGAAAACTAACAATATACCTCATGAATAGCTGTGTCTTTTGATGCTGCAGTTTCTGCATCTAGAAATAATGGCTGACCAGAAGAATAGAAGTCCATGATTGCTGCAAATATTTCAGGCTTTAGCAAATCCCAGGACATCTCATCTGACTTTGTCACAGTTACAAAATCAGATCCAAAGAAAACCCGAGTAATTCCTGTAGAAAACGAAGAAGTGGTTAAGCATTCTCATCTGGAAAAAATTTTAGGATATGCAACTACACCAATTGCTAAGTTTATACTATTTAGGTGCTAAAAGGTTAAAAGAACTCTTAAAAGCTTCATGTCCGCATTAAAGATTTATCCGATTTAAATTATAATGGGAATTAGGGCTCAAAATTATGTGCATAAATATTAAATCAGATTAAAGATATGCAAACAAATTAAAAGTACAAGCTCTATTCCAGTAACAGCCAAAAACACCAAATACTTTCTAGGATTAACCACAGTATCACACACTTCAAAGAACCATACCAGGTAAAAATTCTTTATTTGAATAGATAAATAGTAACCCCAGTGCTAACTTGGGTTGCATTCATAAGCAGAGAGCATTTTATAATCCTGTTAAGTTTCTAAGTAGTATGGATTTCAAGAATTTTAAAACAAGTTTATTGTAACTAGAAATTTATAACTCCTAACAAACCAATATCATTAAAAATAATATAGTAAACATACAAAACTTAGGAAAAATACTGAAAAGTCTTTTCCTTATCAGAAATAGTCTATAGAAAAATTGAAACTGAAATTGCATCTTTTGATTCTTACTATGCATAGACTTCTCAAATACAACATTTTTTTTGAATGGAGACTTCTCAATATACATTTGTGTGAAAAAATTGTGCATATAGATTATCTGATAAGCAACATACTTTGTGTCTATAGCAGGTGTGAACTCATATAAACAACACCAAGGACAAATTTCATGGCACTCCGAGTGTGGAAACGTAGGATTGAGAATGCAAATAGTAGGGATCACATGCAAAAAGCCATGCATACTTTTGTCGCAAGAAATCAAATCACTGTCTTAAACTTCAAAAGAATTACCAGGCTGCATACTTGTAGGGAAATCAATCTCTATCCAATTGAATGAAAAAGATACAAGTTTAAATGTCAAACAGCAGATCTTATTTGAAATAAAAGCTGATAAGGATGTAGAGAAGACACGTGGTTGCAGCAGTCTATAATGACCTAAACAAATTATGGTGAAAGAGCTAAACGGCAACTTATTGTCTATAAAAGAATTAGTATGTAAAAAGATATCCTCTTATATTGCACCTTTACCTTTACATTACTAAATACTTACCATGATTTTTGAAAGAAGAAAAAAGGTAATGCGATATGCAATGTTTGCAACCAAATACCAAAAAGATGATTCTTCAAGACCACAAAATATGTCTAGGATGGGACTTTATTGCTGAAGCAAGTATCAGCAAATGCCTACTGCAAATTTAACACTCCTTCAGAGAAGCCCCGACTTTGAACTTAACAAGCTAAACAAGCCTCACATACCTTTTGACATTCTCTTATCTGACCTATTTAGCCTATTTTGTAATCCCATCTGTCCAAAGGTACAATCTTCTTAAGTTACCAATCTCCTATATGCATAACCAGATCTAGTTCCCTCGGTCTCTTTGTCCAAAACATAAAAATATAATTTTTTTATCATGTTTCCAAATCTATTGTATGCTGAGAATCTCTTCAGAAGATTTTAATTTGTACAAGTATGACAATCAAATGATAAAACTAAATGTCTTTGATAATTTAGAAAAGAGGAGCATACCCTCCTTTTGGATTACTAGGTTGCCAAGCATCTAGACAAAAGTTTAACAACATCTCAGTATTCTATTTCGTTTTACATTGTATCGGCGACCATTTTTTTGCATGAATTCTTTCACTACAAGACTGGAAAATTGCTTAAAGATCTCAAACAGAGAGATCACAATAATGAAAGAGATAGAGGAAACGGAAGAGACTAGATGTAACTTTATTACCCTACACCCTCTTTTCTTATTGTTCTTTTCATATGGATCACAAAATGAACACTGAGAAAAGAAAGTTCCCAACCTCAAGTTTGGTATCATGTTTCACTCTTATACATTATTCGCAAACACGCCTTAAAATATTTCTCTATAAATTTCTAGTTATATGAAAGTAAAAGTTTAGGTGTGTCCAAGAAATACTTTGTAAAACTTTCAATGTATCCCTTATTTCCTTTCTTAGGCATAACTAAAAAAACTGAAAAGTAAAATAAAATAAAATAAATAAATTGGTATCTTCAGTCTCTCCAAACATTTAACCCATCCCTCACATATCTATTGAGCCTAACCCTATCAGTTATTGATACAAGCTGAAAGAGAAAAGAACAAACTGAAGTTTCTAAGAAGCCTCAAACCCTATTAATAATAGTTCACTTTTTAATCACAATATAGATTCACTTTATGAATCTCTATCATAAGTAAAACATAACAGAACTGTGATTATACTAGTTAGTTAAGTTTCAAAATAGACAAGAACGACTAGATTCGGTGAAGGGGTTAAAATTTAACAAGTGAGGAGTATAAAAATTGACTGTGAGTGCATATATTCCTTGGTAAAATATGTACAAAAGAAGCATCTTTATTGAAAAAATAAAGAGTGATAAAAAATGTGAGCTTACCATCAATTCCATAGAGAGATTTAGCCAATGGAGAATTGAGGGAAGCACGAGCATTAGGGAAATCAGCACTTCCCACTTCCATAACTGGCTTTCCAGGATAGAACATAAGTGAGGACGGATTGGGAGTCGATTGAGTCTGTATAAACATTGTTCTCCTCTGCCCTATCCAAATTCACCCATAATATCAAATGTCACTTGCATGCCCACTAAACGAGAAAAACACAGTTGCAACAAATAAAAGTAGCAGCATAGCTCTAATTGACTGCCGAATTTAAACCAATTTCAAACCATTCACTTAAGGCCTAGATAGCACAGACACTTCATTTAATGAACATGTCCTGTTTAAGAAATGTTCGGACACTTGACGTTTCAGACACAAAATTTCATTTTTTACATAGGAAACCTTAAAATAACACCATTTCGCCGTGTCCGTATCTAAATCCAAGTGTCCGGTTTCTCAATTTCCGTGTCCGTGCCACCTAGTGTAAGGCTCTTAGCTTCAACTGGATTCTTGTAAAATCATGTCATTCACAAAATGATTTCATTTCTTAAAAAATAAATCCATTCCTTCCCTAAAATGAGAAATCTCCGAGTAAAATTCAATGGAATTGAACAACCCTTGCATTTTTCGACTTTCCGGAAGAAGAAAAAAAAGTACTAATGTAATTATAAATTTGACATCAATCTATCTTAACACAAAAGTTCCATTACAAAATAAAATCACAAACCTTTTAACAGAACTAAACTAAAACATCAACAATCACCAAATTTCTAATTTTTCAACTAAATTAAATACAAAAAATCACCAACCTGCTAAATGGGTCCATGATGTTGGAAGCAAAGAAGACCTTGTTGACATGAAACTATACACAAAGCCATTGATATTGCTATAATGATCCGACGACAGCGTTCTGTACGAAGAAGATGAGTGATGTATAGCTCGGCGAGATGTTAAACGGCAAGTCGTATTGACAATTCGCGATATTACACCTCTCATCGTTTCTCTGCCAATTTCTTTTGCCACCCACTGTTGTTAAGAGAAGAAAGGAAATTTGGGTTTTGATGACGGAAGGGTGTTTTCGTAATTAAATAGAGGAAATAAGGGTAAACATTTAACGAACAACCGCAAAATAAAATAATAAAACTTGCTCCTTCTTCTTCCTCCCTGTCAAATACCATCAGTGGCTTCATGCGTCGGGCTGCTTGCAAATTTGCATGGTCAGTGGTTATTAAATTTTCCATTTTTGTTGAATTAATTAACTTGTCTAATTATTATTATTTTTTTTGAGAAAAACTTGCCTAATTATTAAGTGTTTTATTTAATTTTGTTGATTCGTGTTCTAGACATATGAATTTTACTCGGGATCTAAACAAAAAATTCAGCAGCTATTGTTTTAGTGTTTTGAGTTTTATCCGTATAAGAAGCTACTCAACCCAGAGAGTAGTAGGTCATCCAACAACCAAGAATTTCAGCTCCAATGATTTCGTTCAAAGAGATTTTAGCCGTCATTGCCGTCCCCTTAGACCTCAAATTTATGATGGTAGCTCTTTAATTCTTCAGTCAAGCTGTTTACAGCCTTGGTTCAAAAAATGGCAAGAACAACGGAAGAATAAACTGACAGCCAGCACTTTTGCTGGGGCTATTGGTTTTTGGCGTGGTCGAAGAGTCAAGCTTTGGTTAGAGAAACTCGGTGCAGTAGAATCGTTCTCGGACAACATAGCTACCTGTTGGAGCAACATGAAAGAAAAGGAAGCACTTGAAAAATATGAGCTTCTTACAGGACATTCTGTTTCTTTTCCTGAATTTCAGGTTTATGGTTTGAAGAATTCGGATGATGACTGGCTAGCAGCTTCACCAGATGGGGTAATTGACTCCCGAGGAGTGCTTGAAATTAAATGTCCGTACTTTAAAGGAGATAAGAGAAGATTTTCGCCGTGTAAGCGGATTCCTCTATATTACATTCCGCAGGCTCAGGGTTTAATGGAAATACTCAACTTGGATTGGATGGATTTCTATGTTTGGACTCCTGCGGGGAGCAGTCTTTTTAGGATCAATCGAGATGTAGAATACTGGAACATTCTGAAATTGGCGCTGTCTGATTTCTGGTGGAAGAATGTTCAACCAGCAAGGGAGATATACAGCAAAGCTGTGATTAAAGATCCCCAAAGAGAATTAAAATTATTTAAGCCATCTCGTAGGCATGAATTGTATGGCGATATAGTTTATAAGAGCAAACACATTGTTGATAGTTCCAAGCTATTGTGGCGTGAAAAGCATTGGCAATTGTACAACTGATGTCGCTCGATACAGGATTTAGGTAAATGAAATTCGCGTTTTAAGTGTAGAAGTGGCTTTGATTAAGTAAATTTGGAGATTGTGTGCTACTGCCATTAAATTTGAGTCAGCAGACAAATATCTCACACTTGGAGCCTATCGAGTATCCCTCTATTCCTTGCTAGAGAAATGATGGATTTGAAAAACAAAAAAAATTCCTGCAGTAGGGATAGTACATTATGAACTTGTTAAGAGTTACTATCACATTTTCCTGTTTGGTGTAGGCATAGGCCCTTTCCCATATCACATTACGTGTTCTAACGTTGTTTCGGTAGGAGAACTTTATCATTAGCTTCCATTATCCGTTCTGGGAGTTGATCGGTTATGACCAACTTGGAGTAAAGAGATGCAGAAGCCACTTCTGTCATTCCTTTGCATGTTTTATTTGGCTGTTGTCTTTGAGTGCGTTGCTCCATAGAGTTTGCGTAGGTTGGACAGTGCCTCCATCTTGCTCGATGGAGGTTTAGATCTTGTGATTAGAGTGATAGCTACGGTTGGAGAATGAGGTAATTGTAAATTAGGTGTGGTAGGTGGTTATTTGGCTTCTGTTTTATTTTATTTTTTTAATTCTTTCAACAATTGAATAAAAATAATATCTGCTTCATTTATTTGCATCACCAACATATATGTACATTTTCTGTTATTAAAATTACTGAAGCCTGAATTTCCAACATTCTTTTCTTATTTATAACTTTGCCGATGATAGGATGGAAGAGGAAATGCTGTTATGTTATCTCTTAAATAATAATTCAAGTAGCTGAAACGATAAGATGCTTCATTTTGCGGGCAACACTTTTCTTTTGATTCAGGAGTATAATCGCTAAACGGCTAGTGTTCTTATTGCTTTTTAGGAAGACAAAAAGCCTGATATGAAGAAGTAAATTTTATGGAAACTAAATGTGATGAACATGAATTTTAAAAGTTATGATGGTTATTATGTGAAAAAAGAGAGAATTTTGATGGCTGCTACATTAGAATGATCTATTTTTGTGGATATCAGATCGGTTTGATTTATGTTTTGCTTATAGTGCAGTAGACTTGATAATTTTGCAGGAGTTAGAGATCTCTATAGCTGCCAAAATGAGGGATCTCTGGAAGGATATAGCTGGAAATTATCAGATCCTATTGATGATCAAGCTCTTGCTGGTTGGGAGTTTATTAAGGATAACTTTGCTGTGAATGATAATGCTGATGACCTGATTAAGTGGAAAGCTCACAGGAGTGGTGATTTCTCCATAAGCAGCCTGTGGAAGAATTTGCAAACTGTCAGAACAATAGTTCCCTGATACTCCGTGGTCTGGTTGTCAGGTACCACTCCTAGGCATTCTTTTATTGTGTGGTTGACTATGCTAAACGGACTGAATACTAGAGATAAGCTGTTCAGATGGGGAGTGATTCCTTCTGATAGATGTAGCTTCTGTAATGGCCATACTGAATGTATAGAGAATTTTTTTTTCAATTGCTGTATTATTAAAGAGGATTTGGATTTTGGTTCTTAATGAGATTGGAATGAAGAATTCTGATCTGAGATGGGGAAGAGAGGTGAGTAGATTTTGCACGATAGCTTCTGGTAAGTCCTGGAGAGCAAAAAACAGGAGGTTGTTCTTTGGGGCTTCAGTGTATCAGATCTGGGTTGCTAGGAATGGGAGCATTTTCAGCAACAAGCAAGTGAATGTCGAGCAAATCTTCTTGAAGATTAAGCAATCAGCCTGGATTAGTAGTAGAACTTGTAATTAGTTTTTTGCTGCTGGTTCTTGTTGTAGTCCTATTCTTGGATAGCCGGTTTTGGCTTAGAAATAAAATTGCTCTTTTTTGGTGATTGACCAAAGTTTTCTTTTACAGGAGTTCAACTTGCTGAGGCCAAAGTTGGACTTAACAAACCAGAATTGGTTCCTAAGGATTTTACTAATGTAATAGATGTAGCTGGGCTCCTTTCTGATGGCCAGGTAACAGTCACTTGACTCATTTTTTATGCTTTGTTTGGGGATTGCCTTGCATTTCAATTGGAATTGGTTGGATTTTGATTAGAACTACTAGATGTGAGGTTGAGTCGATTATATTGTTGTTAGCTGCAAAATTCGTTTTTGAATTTGTTTCAGTGAGTTTCTGTTTCAGCTCTGATAGAAGTGCTTGATTTTCCTGATTCAGAATCTGTGCTTGATTTGAGGTGCTCTCTTCAATGGATTTTTTCATAATGTGTTCTCATGATGTTTTGCAAAATCTGTTATGTAGGGCAATGAGACTGGAACAAAATGCTGCTCAAGCTCTGTTGGAGGTGTAAAAGGGTCCGCAATATGAGATTGAGAGGCAAATGAAGGTGGTCAATCTTCCAACTCTGATCAATTAATGAATCATGAAGAAGGTGCTGAAAATGTAAGCTTTATATAGCACTAGCCTAGTTGTCTTAAGGACTATGATTTTCTTATTAATAGATGAATGAATTAATATCATTTAACAACCGCATGTTAGTTCATACGCTGTTCAAAAAAACAATTGAATATCTTGCTTTATGCGATTTTGATTTTGATTTTTGATTTTTGATTTTTGATTTTTGTCTTTGCGTACACAATTTGGTGTTTTACATTTTAATCAAGAAGTTACAGATCAACAGATCACAGCGAGCCATGCAATCAAGGATCTAATGGCAAGAGGCTCTATCAGGATGATATCTGCTCATGCTAGTCAGCTGATATACACGAGAGCCGCCTATACATAGAATGAAACTAATATCAGCATTTTGTTACCATTCATAGGATCTTTGCTACAGTATGTCAACTGCATTTTGTTTTTTTATTTTAGAGCAAATTATTACGAGGTTTCTAATTTATGTTATAATTCACACTTTCGTCTCCCATGTTTAAAAATCAAACGATATGACACCTTACTTATGTTTCTGTCAATGATTTATGTAAATACCCCGTAGTCAAGTGACGTAAAAAACTTAACATAAGACGTAGGTTTCGTTAAATTTCCGACATAACTGTCATATTTTATGTGGTAGGGCTTTGGATGGTATGATTGATACATGTTTTATATGTATATTTTATGGATAATTAGGGTTTAAGTTTCGATGCAAGAGCAACCCTAATCATTTTGATCTAGAAATAGGAGTCTTAAGGATTTTAAAAGGAGTAAGATAATCGTCCTAGAGATAGACGATCGTTTGTTTAAGAAAAGACAAAATAGTCTTTGGATGAGCCGAGAGACGATTGTCTAGCAGTATAGACGATCGTCAAAAATGTAGAAGATCATCTATCGCTAACGGTCTTGTCACGACCCAATTTCATGAATCGTGACCGGCGCTAGGGTATGGGTATGGTTGTACCAAAACCCGTTGCAAGACTTGCGGAAATCAAATAAACATTTAAACCTGTAGAAAACTGCTCGGGGGCAACCGAGACTCCAACCTAAGTCTAGCAATTTATAATACAGTTCTAATATAAATAACTTAAGTAGCTGAAATATTCCACAGCATGCCTTAAATATAACAATAAAATATTCCAGTGTAAATATGCCAATAATAAATAATCGGTCTAATCGACAATTCCAATGCAATAACAAATGTAATATATAAACTAGTTCCACTGCGGTCTAAGAGTTTGAAAACAGAAACTAGTTTAATAACATAAAAACCTCCGAGGAATCAAAAGAATCGGAGTGGACCAACTTTCAAATCATAAACCTGGAAAATTTGGGAAAACAACGGGGTCGGATATACTGAGATGAGTTCGCAATACTATTTACATTTATTAAGTTTAAAACCCTTAAATCAAAATATTTTTATACTAATATAATATGATTATGGAAAAACTTTATTGAAATGATCCCAGCGTAAGTATGACATAGCATACCGATAAACCCAGAGTGGACGGGAACAAATCCTCGTCATATAAATATACCAGCGTAAGCAAGACTTTGGTCTGCCGTTTCCCAGAGTACTCACCGATGCACACAGTCTCGATACAAGCCTATCGAGTAGCTCGTTTCAATCCAGATCCATAATCCGTAAAAACAGTTCACAAACATTTATAATATTAAAATATGATGCGGTACTTAATAAAGCGGTAAATAGCACTACAAACTCACTGCTTGCTTATCCACGTGATCTTGGCAAACAGCTAACCCTGCTAGACTCCGAAGCACGAACAGTCGACGGGTCTAAAATAATAAATAGGTTAAAATCCGTTGACCCCTAACTCTAAGATCACTAGACACCACGTAGGACTAGCACAATTAAATAACCAGATAAATCACATAAGAACACAATTCTCAAATAAATTATAATGCCGTAATTAATTCAAGACTATTGAGTTCGTACTTAAATCCAATCCGAAAATATTATTAAAATAATATTTAATTGATAAATAAAATCAATTCCTCAAATAGTGGGTTAGCCGAGTTTTTTCAAAACTACCAAGTTAAACCCACATGTCAGTGACCCAAGTCCAAACCGACCCAACTGATATTCCAGAGTTTATAAACCAAAGTTTATAATTAATATTAAATAAGATATTAATTAATATCAAAATAGAACTCAATAGCTTGAAACTCAAGTAATTAAATATTATCGGCAATTATCTCAATTAATTAAATAACAAATAAAGCTAAAATATAAATTTAATTCCAAAGGCATTCTAAGCCCAAAATATTAATTTAACAATTAAATAATAATTAATAATAATTATTAATTTAATTTTTTAATATCCATATATTATTTTTATGCCTTAGAAATAATATAATTAATTTGACAAACTTGTAAATTAATAAAATCCCAAATACTTATTTAATATAGTCAATATATAATATTTCGTATAAACTATAATAAAATTAATATTTAATTAAACTTAAAATATTAATGCCCGAAGTAATTTCAAATTATAAAATAATATTATTTAAACCGCTAAATAAATAAGTTGAAATCACTTTCGTAATTTAAAATCAAACAAACAAGTATCACTAGCTAGTAATTAACTTTAGGGACTTATTTATTTTAATCACAATCTTTCAATGACTGAAATATACTTTTAGCCAAATCAACACTTAAATAGGCCAATCAACCCACTACACCTCATCATCTTCTCAATTACACATCTATATCAAACCAAACTCAACATTACAGTACACAAAATTCGTAACTCAAGCTTCCCGCCAATTTCATTAATTTCTTAAGCAACAATACAATTTAAGATTAACCCCTCAAGCAAGACACCTAAATCAAGTTAACAAATACAACAAAAACCGACTACCAAGGAAATCATATGCAGAAATTCTTAAGCCGAAAGCAAAACGAAGGAGTCGACACAAAACCAACGAAGAACACACCAATCCCAAATCCAAATTGCAAGTCGAGAAGTTTTGAAAATCAAAAGCTAATCCGAGTAATTATAGTCTTTAAAACCCAAAAACCCGAAAGCCATACGAAAAAAAATAATGGCAGTAACTAACAATATGTTACAGTTATATTCAATGAAATTCGATAAGACGGCGTCGATTGGTACGGGTTCGTTTACGTACCGTTTGACGAACGAAAGGTGTAGAAACGTAGATGCGTGAGTCTACTTTCACGGGAAACAAACGGAATTGATTTCGACCTCCAAACGGCTGCCAAACGAATCAAATTTCAGAAGGGTCGAATTAAACTTAAAACAGAAATTTCCAGAAAACGGTAAAACGGCGGCGATTGGTACGGGTTCGTTTACGTACCGTTTGACGAAACAAAAATTGGGATTTGTAGATACGCGAGTCTTCTATCTCTGGAAGGAAACGAAACTGAATTTGGATCTGAAATGATTACGTACTGATCAAAATACGGAGAGGTCGATTTTAAACCAAAACTGAAATATGTGTTCAAGATCTTACCGATGAACACCCAAGTTTGATTGATGATTGCGGGAAGGATTCTCAGCGAAATTGAGTAGGGAAAGAGGCTAGGGTTTGATGGATATGTGGTGAGCACTTTTGGTTTTCAAAACGTTTTAAAATAATGAGTTAATCTCGAGAAATCCGGAGTAGAAGTTGGTTTGGGGAGGGAGGGAAACGTGCCTCTGCACGTAGGAGCTGTGAAAGAATTATTTCGGTTGGGCCAACCAAAGGCCCAACCGAAAGAAAAAGGCCTTTGGCCAAAACCAAACCCAAAAAAAATATCTCTAACCCAACTCAAACAAACGAATTTCAAATACGTAAACGATTCAAAACATTTCCGAAACGTAACGACTCAAAATATTTCCGAAAGTCGCAAATTAAATTGAAATTTTTTACGGGTTATTACATTCTCCCCAGCTTATTAAAAATTCGTCCTCGAATTTACCACAAAACCAGAACCATAAAAAAATCAATTATAACACGCATGAAAACTCACATAACTCAAAATACGAGGTAATGCATCCTCGACAGAACGAACGAAAACAATTACGCATAACAATTTCTGATTTCCAAAATTACTCACGACTGAGTGACAACTCAACGGAAACAAAAATAAAACTTCAATCTCAAAGATTTAAAATCAAACTCTTACCAAAAGATAATTTTACCACAAATGAAAACTGAGAAGAGTTAAACGAAACGAAATATACCTTAACTGGAAATACGTTGAAATTTTTTACAGACATTTTTCCCAATTTAAAGAATTACGACTTCGAATTTAAAACTTGGTCAAAAATTTGAATGATTACCACACGCATACGCAAAAAAATTTCTAATTTGGTACCTCAAAACACAGCATGTGTGCACAAATAAAAACTTTCCAACCGAGAATCACCACTACGCTTAACGAGGAAAATTTCTAAAAAAAACAAGTTCAAGTTTCAAAGACTACCAAAGCAACACCATAAGTGTAATGACAAATCCAAAATTCAAATCGTAATTTTACTACGCCAAACTCCAAAACTACAACTAAAACATACTGACACTCTTACTGGAATTAATCTTTCATCACTCAACGCCTACGCATTACAAAACTATTAGTGGTCAAAATACCAATTACCTCAAATGAGAAAGTTTATGCGCAATTCAAAATGTTGTCCTGCTTATAATTCCTCTTACAAAAAACGGCTTAAAACTAAATACCACTAGAATTGTCCTGGTTCAACTAACTAATATCAGTTCAAAAATTTCATCAACCTCGAGAACTAAGACGTAAGACAACACACCAATTTCTAAGGGATATATAGCTTAACTTTTGACTACAATATTTTCCAGTCTCGACATTTATTTTGAATCACTAAAATCAAATCGTAATCAATCGGATTATTGGCTATGCTCAAAACAAAAATTTTCTAGAAAAAGGCTTCCCGTAAACACAAATATATAATAACGTAATCCACTTTCAATTTGAAATCACTAGCACCTCAATTTATTTTTCACTTTCAACCGAAAATAATTAAACCGTTGAAAAATCACTTTGTTCGTAAACGTACCAACAAAATAAACTCTCTCATTTCATTTTTCTTTTAAATCATAATCGAATTTACTTTCTAAATAAATTCACAATTTTTTATATAATCTTTCGTTTAAAAAGGGTCTTAAAATCTACTTTTAAATCAAGCTGATAAAATTATATCACTTTTCCCAAAAATAAATTTTTTGCAAATGAGAATTCCTTTGTTTACGAAATAGTTTCCATACCGGTATTAAAACTTTTTAAAACAGACACTAAATCTGTAAAAACAAAATTGCTTTTAGTTCTTTATAAAATCACACGCAATGCATAACCAATGTTCTTCAAAACAAACTCCTCAAATCATATACTATAAGCTGACACAACTCTTTAATCCGAACTCAATATTTTTCCGCACCTACCACAATTAAACCTCGAGTGCAACTTATAACCATAGCTCCTATTTACCAAACGCTGATACTCCAACAATATAGAATAAATCCTTACAATGCCATTTTTCTTAAATCACTACCGTCGTCACTGAGTATTTGTCTAGTTTCCAACCCAATAAAAATTTCAAAACCGTTTGAAATTTAATAACCTTTTAAACACTATTTTCACAATATAACTCGCGAGTTTTAAAAAAAAACAGTTTTCTTGAATAATCTCACTGATAAAATTATTTTACATAATTGTGCGCCAGGGTGATGACAACTCTCATCCCCAAAGAGTTGCATTCAACCCTAATAATTTAATGCCGTGATGAATGTTCTAAATGCATGTATCAATTATTTATTTATCTTTTACTTGGTGATCATGCTCAATGCTCAATGCAGTTTCCTATTCGTGGCATTCCAAAATGCATGTTCATGACATGTCTGGGCACAATTATGTGATAAAACATTTCAATGAATTTTAACACGTTAACATTTGAAATCAAACTTTTTTTTTTCCTCCGAAACATTCTCTAGACATTACACTCTGTGAGACGTACACTCGTCCATTTTGACATATTTGCCCATCTCCATTATCCTAGTCCACCAATTTGAATTGTCAAAACGAAATAACCTAAAATCGACAACGAAACTAAAATTTACCTAACAACGAATTTCTCTTCAAATCAATTTGAAACTTTTCCAAAGGCATCAAAGCAACACGACCGCCTTCACAGCTTCAATATCAGTTTCGATATTTCACCGATCTATCTAAAGAAAACACTATTGTATGACTACACTGATCAAAACACTATTGTATGACTACACTGATCAACCCCGATTCACAGATACCATATCTAATTCTAGAACACTAACAACTGAACTTTCGACTACAACAAATTATTACAAACGAGTCCGACGTAGAAACACATAACGTTCAAAATTTCACGCACGAGGTAAACCCACATGAGAAGAATTATTCCACCGGTGCTGAGTAATTAATTCGCCTTCCTCCGACCAGGACAGTTTCAGGATTCGAATCTGCGAACAGCTCTTGAGAATCGCTCCTCAAATTTATTGATAAGAAAATTAATTATTTCGATTTCCAGGGTCAAACGCTAGATCCGGCTAAAACAATTATAACATCAAAACTAATCGCAGGGTAAAAGAAAATGAAGGTTCGAATCGCACATCGACACCAATACCAAAATTAAGCCAAAGAAAACTAGCGAGGAATACTCTCACGTGCTACTCCACACAATAAGGTCAACGAGGACAAAAACTAATATGGCTTAACTTAATCAAACACGAGATACAATAATAATAATATAGTAATATAGATCAAGAATTAATCACACAACCAAAAAGCACTAAAGCATCTTGCAGTAAAACAACTACTCATTAGGGTAGATAACCAAAATAATTTAAAAAGGTTAAGCACACAACATCTTATATGATCCACGAATTCCTACTGAATAGCAGTAATCTTAAATAGCCCAACAGCGATTAAAATATTAAATCATGTAATAATATGTTCAAAACGTCAACTAAGAATAAAACGAATTGTGATACTAATCAAAAGTAAACGTTAAAACCAATTTCGAAAGATAGTATTTACAAAATAGGTTTCAAGTTTATGTCGAGCCCCACAGTGTTAAAATTCATTTTCCGGAAACCCTCTTTTATAAAACATTAGATATAATTGTTCCCAACGCCTCAAATTAAAATCACCGAGCTAGCCGAGTGATTACCACTTCCAAACTCAACTCCCAATTTGGGTGACCCAAGTCAAACCCCTAATAACCAATTGTAAAAAAAAGTATACAAACATTCTCAAGTCCGGAAAACGCATTTCAAAACAAATCTTAATATTTTTAAATTAAGAAGCTCGACGTCACCCAATAACAACATCAGACTGATCGCCCAGGAGAGAAAACAACTATTCTTTAATAACCTTTTTCAAAAACACAAGTTTTAGTCAAAACTAGTAAATCGAGCATAAGGCCAACAACACTGAAGTGTTGACAACCAAATATGGTAAAAATTATAAAAATAATATTAAATTACCAAAACTGTAACACCTTTAAAAATAATTTTATTTCAAAATAATCATTTTGAAAACACCAAGGTAGACGTAACATTTTAATTTTTTTAAAATACGAGAAATTCATTTTATTACAAAAGAACAACCTCTTTTCAATCCTTAGTCAAATGTAAAACTTTGAAATAAACGAATTCCATTTTACTGGCAAGATACTGAAAATAATATTTTAGGGTGTCGTGTCCAGACTACCCATTTAACATTTTATGTCAAAACACCATTTAGGCAAAAATAATATCCTTAAGATAATTTAAAACCAATACGTGGCTAACAACGTAATTCGCAAAACGTGAAAAAGATTTTTCGGTCAAAAATCATTTAAACTCAAAACAGTGTCAAATTCTGGAAAAAAAAATCATTTAAAAAAAAAAATCAAGGCACTCGGCCAAAACCAGAAGTACTCTCAAACAATTTAACGTCAACAACATCCTTAAAGCATAACAGCCAACATATATCACTCAAGTGAAGAGCAACATCATTACGATAAGGCAATTAACATCATACTCAAGTATGACATAAAGAAAATTACCGATGCAAGATTTCCCGAGAAATCAAAGTAGTTTAAAATCATCCAAGTGAAAATAACTTCAATAAAATAAAATAAGAGCATCAAATCAAAGCATAAATACCGTGTCACGACCCAAAAATTAGGGCCGCGACCGGCGCTAGGGAATGGGAGTGGTAGCTCCGAAACCCGTAGCAAGCCTAAAATTTCACTATAAATTTTTCGCGAAACATTCTCAAAACGTTTTTATAAAACTTCTTTAAACGATACAAAACGATCTTTAGAAATCAGGGTCTTACAAAGCGATATCTCATATCAAGCAATGCCCTGTTTCTCACATATATATATATATAAACGGTTTAAAAGCGCAGTTTAAAACCTTTATACATGTCAGAGTATAAACAACATATATAAAACCGTTTGACAAAACATAATTACACTCTAGGACTCGACTACTGCAGCACTACTGATTTATTCCTTCTTTCTGTATTCGCGGACTTCTGGAACAAGGATAGAAGTCCGTTACATCTGATACTATACACCTGAAACATAACACTATTGGGGGGTCAGACAACGCTGAGTGAGTTCGCATTTACTTAAGATATTATAAATATAAATTGCATAAACATATATTAAAACAAACAACAATATTTGATCCGATGAAACCCTAATCTTAAATTAATACTATTTCCTATTCGTATCCTACTCATATTGTATCCATTAATATTATATCAAATCATTTTAATCCAAGTGGTACGGTCCCGAGATAGTTCAACCGAGTTACTCGTTACCACGTGACATAGTCCCGAGATAGTTCAACCGAGTTACATCATGTCACTGCTTAATCCCAAGGTGTGAGTCCCGAGATAGTTCAACCGAGTTACTCACTAGATACGGGTCCCGAGATAGTTCAACCGAGTTACTCACGTATCTAACAAAAATTATAATCCTTCTTTCCGATACCCAAACATAATTAGCGTATATTGAGCTCATATCAAACATTTTCAAATACAAACATCTATCGACACTAATTCTATGACTGACCCGGACACTGGTGATCACACAGCCTATTGACGCCCAATAGGTAGCTCGTTTCCTCGGATCATTTAAGAAAATATCACAATTTACAAATAACAACAATATATCAAATAATGCACCCAAGCGATATTATGAACAAAGTATCCACATGAATTATCCAAGTAATAATGCATATGCAATGCAATTAATGAATTATCACATAATTATCAACTTATAATAATAATATACGAAAGTAAATTGCAGAACTCACTAATTGCTATCCAAAGACTTCGGCCATAGCAAAGCCCTGTTGCGTTCTTTACGTTTTGCGCCCCCTTAATAGTCGCCTCGTCGAGTCTATGAAGATACGATAATAAATCGTAATTAAAATGGATCCTAATCCAAAGGTGTTCAAGCTATAGACTACTTAGCGAATAAATCAATTTATTTTGCCTTGGAATAAATTGATAACCTTTTAAAATATAACTCCTTTTAATAAATAACATTAGTCCAAATGTTATTTATTAACCATTCAATTTAGCTAAATGAAATTAATTATCGAGCTAAATCGATAATTAATTTAATAAGTCACTTTTCCATAATTTATAATTGATCTTAGCTCAAAACGTCAATTTATAACTCAATTGATTAACGACTTTACATTTCGTTAATTAAAATTAGTTTTTTTTTCCAAAACTAGCTAACTAGCCGACTTTGGGCTATTAAAACGTTTATTTAAAACGGCCCGACTCCCAAACAAATTTGACATCCTTATAGTTTGTAACCTTGTCTATAACTTTCATTTAGATTCTAAACTGAAATTATCGTCCTAAGGTGTCGGAAATTTGTCCTGAAGTCGACTCCTTAAAATTGGCAGCTTTGGCGTGCAAAACAGTTTACGAGAGCTGCTGTTTCGGACAGCGGAACAGGGTATCTACAGCGGATATTTTCCAAAAACAATCTGACATTCTTAAAATTCACACATCCCACTACAATATCCGTGAAGATTTCAACTGATTCCGACTTACCATTTGTTCACAATTTAATTCCAAAGTTTTCTTTTTATTATGTTTTAACACTTAATTTATTTTTCTAACTTATATTTTCAGTTTTTGACTTAACTTTAAACACGGATAATTTTTAATCCGACTTAACAATAATACTATTATTTTACCCATATCTCATCTACGTAACATCCTCTATGTATTCTACTCAATTTCGGGTTAAGATTATTATAGTTCGAGGTCCGTTTTTATAGGCTGAGTAGCCTTCATGGCTTGATTTACAAATTTTCAGATTTCATAATTTTGAACGCCCCATCTATTTCAATCATCACAGCCCTATTCAATCATTCAAATTCTAATCCGACTATCGCGTATCACTCTCTGTATATCCCTTACGATATACTACTCAAGATTTCTCAAAAATCATCGCTCAACGGCCTCCGTATCTTAATCCAAACATAGCATCATAAACAGTTTTTAGCTTTCATTTTCTGCATTTTACCAAATCAGTTTTAACCCACTTTAAACCATTATTTTAACTCCAATTCAACACGTCATGATTTAGACTCGATGTATATTCGAAATATAACATCCTAGAGGGGTCGGGGACTGCCCAAACAGTCCCCATGGGCTGCTGAACTGCTGCGGGTTGCAGCAGTTTTGCAGCGGTGTTGCTGCAAAATTGCAGCAGCAACACGCTGCAATTACGGCAGCAAAACGCTGCTGTTCCGACCCCTAATCCTCACTCCGACATGCTACCTTCTATTCCTAACCATAAACGAACCTTAAACTCCATTAATCAATCATAAACAACCCAAATCATAGCCCAAAACTCAAATTAAATAACAACTAAAAACAGGGCAGCAACTACACCTTATTTTAACTAAGCAAAACACCATCAAACTCACAATCAAATCCAAAACTAAAGAGGTTACCTTATTCGTGTGTGTGTTAGCTCTCCAACCGAGCTTGAATCGCTGGATTTGGTGGCCGGATTGTGAAGATATTGATGCCACCGTGGTGAGAGCTCCAAGTTGATGAAGATGGTGATGGGGTTTTCGGTGGAGGAGAAGAAGATGGGTTTTGTTTCTATTTTCCAATTCTAATCTTATTTGAGCTAGAGTATTCTTGAAGAGGTGGAGGTTTAGGTGCCTTTTTCCTATTGGTTTTATGGGGAAAAAATCTATATAAATACTTAGATTTGGCACCTCTTCCCACTAAATCCTTCAACTTTTAAATTTTTCAATTAAAGTCTAAAATGTTGTCGTAATTAAAAAGAACCTTGACGATTATTCTTTATTGATAAATAATGGCTCCATCACATTATTTATTTATCTAGGTCCAAATAATTTATTTTACGAACTTTATCGTAAAATTAACTCGGGACTTACCATTTATTTTATTTTAATTTATTTACTTTTCTTAGTCCCGCTAAATTCCAATTTATCAAATAATAAATTCCACTTAATTTATTATTTTACGATAATTTTAATAGACCCGCTTCGGTCTAAATTCTTATTTCTCGAACTTAATTCCGATGTCCTTGATTAAATTCTCGTACTTATGCTTCGTGGCACATTACTTGGTACTTTAAAAGTACGGGGTATTACATTCTTCCCCCCTTATAAAAATTCGTCCTCGAATTTTCATAATTATAGTAATACTCTTATCCATCAAGTATTACACTTCTTAGCAATTCTTATTGCTTCTTATAAAGACTTAAAGTCTTACTTTTTATACTATCGTTACCCAGATCATAAAGTTATAATAACTTCGCCTTTGTAATCCATTGTGTTCCTTAAAGTTTCTTACATCGTCATTTCTTGACGGTTTTCTAGTTACCCGTCTTTATTATCAAGTGTTTGATTTATCTTACAATAATTGCTAACATCCTTAAAGATAGTTGGTCTTGTCTTTACGTTCTTCTGTATCATACTTAATCGTATGGTGATGCTTAATGTCTGTTATAAAAGAGATGACTAATCTCTCTTCACAAATTTCCTTCGTTCGCGCGTAGCTGCTCTTTATACAATTCCCATTGAGATGTTAATCTAATCGTCTACCAACTTCTTGCCTTGATAGATTCACATCTTTTCACTTCTTAACGTTGGTATTCGCCAACCTTTGTCTATTGTTCGCTCCTTAATACCATAAGGGTAGTGTTATTCTGGATATCAACCTTGAACTTTCTTTGTTCCCCACTTTATGATATCAACTTTGACTTACTCTTTTTAAGTCATTTAAACTTATCCAAAATTTACTCTTCTATCTTACTTTGGTTGTCCTAATCGCTTATTCATAAGTGTTTGTTTACTAAACCAAACTGGTATTCGTGTAGTTCACAATATCTTTTACCATTTCCTTTTGTACTTCGGGTTGAAATTAAAACCCGAAAACTTCAAAAATTGGCCCGGAAGTCACTTCCTAGGGCTATAGTTAATTACTTGTATAGGCTGTAGTTTGAGCCTATGAACTAAGCAACCAATCAATCCTTTCTTGAAATACATTTAGTTTTCTTATACCTTATCATTCTGTCTATATTTTTCGTTTGAAGTCGAACTTCTTTCGATATTTTCTTAATCTCCTTAAGTGTTCACTTATGCTTTCCTTTTGTTGTTGAGTATAAGGTTAATCCTTTACCTTATCTCAAATCACATTCTTCCGTAGATTTCTTATTTTGTAATGTGTTATTACTTAACACATATTCCTTGCCCTGAGCTAGGGTGTTTCTTTATCTTATGTCCTTTAGTCCTTTGCTTCTTTCTATTATTCATCATGAACTATATTTTTTTTTTTCCATTGTAGTTTAATCGATCCTCTTTCGATTGTTTTATGAAACCTTAACCTTAGTCTTAACTCTTATTCGTTAGGTTGTACTATTTCTCGATGAATCTCTATTCCATTTTTACGATTTTATTGACTTTCGAGTTTATCGAAGTTCGACGTCATGGTTCTTGAAGTTTCTTGTCTTTCTCGTATTCGATCACGTACATGATTATCTCTTTCTACTTTTGCTTTCGCTGTGACACTCTGATTATCCATTTACTAACCATTGTCTTTATAGTTAGACTTATAAGGCCTTTCGTCCAATACCCTTATCCATGCCTTATGGTAGTTAGGAATGCCCTTTCCTTTACTATCAGTCAACTACTTCATGGCTTTCTGGATTCATGAAGTTGAATACCTACTTAGCAGTACCTTACATGTATCGCGTCCTTATTCACGATATATCTTAGCTCTCAATCCTTTAACCTCAACTATCTATATTAAATTTGTAGTATCCTTTACCAGTATCCAATGAGGTCCTTATCTTTTCTTTACTAAGTTTCTTGACCACTTTATACTTCTCGTTTTCATGTACACACTGCTTCCCGATCCTTTTTATTCATCTTATTCCGTTGTACATATTACCTTTGGATCTTTTAATCTTAGTGAATATAGGACTGATATCTCCTTTAGCATTGTCCAGTGAAGTTCTTAACTTTGTCTTAACTTACCTCCCGATCATCTTATACTTCTTGCTTCAACATTTTTCACCGCTCCTATAACTAGAAGGTCAAAAGTTACTCCTTTATACTTGTTAATGTGTTACACTCTTGGTCGTTTGCAGATCCATATGTCATATTCTTACTGATATTTCGTCTATCAGTGAAATTGATCTTATCCCTAGATCAATTTTATACTTCTTGACCCTATATAGAGTTCAATTGTTCCTTATTTTCTTGTTACTTTCCATGTAACGTCTTTAATTCTTTTCCTCGATTACCTTTATGGAGTGTCACACCATATACGTAGGTTGTTTAAGCCATATCTGTGTCGGTCATGTTAATCGATCTCTTCGTATTCTTTTGTCCATTTTTAATTTTGTTATACTTCCTTATATATAAATACCTCTTATAGGTGTCCTTCTTTACTGTCTCTTGTTTTAGTTTATCCGATAACACCATCGTGTTATAGCTCAACCCCTTTGTTGAGTCTTTCCTTCCTATTTCATTACATCCCTTGATGTCTATATAGCTTATTAGTATTATCGATCATTTACTTGTTCGCTTCTTTAAGCGTCATCGATCTATATCCTTGTTCCCCTTAGTGCGTATGTATTCGCACATCACCACTTCACATCATCGTGTCCATTATCTATATCAATCATATCTCTTGGTATCGATGTTTTCGATCATACACCTAGATGTCGTTACTCTCGATCGTCATTGCACCTCTTACTCTCGAGGTGACTTACTTTTCTCATACGATTACTGCC
Organism: Mercurialis annua; assembly: GCF_937616625.2. Taxonomy (NCBI): domain Eukaryota; kingdom Viridiplantae; phylum Streptophyta; class Magnoliopsida; order Malpighiales; family Euphorbiaceae; genus Mercurialis; species Mercurialis annua. The sequence goes on along the minus strand of NC_065577.1, from coordinate 30,521,327 downwards.
TTCATAGGTCCTATCTATGAGGTGTGAACTGTGTTCACTATTAAACTATCTCAATACAATCTTTTATATTTGTTATTGCTCTTTGTTAAAGTTTATATATTGGTGTCACAGGAAATTCCATCCGGTTTTCTTACGTTTCAAATCAATTTGACTTTGCCCGCGGGACTTTCAAAACAATTTCTTTTCAAATCGAACACCATTTCAATCATATAGTTTCAAAACTTTTAGTATAATTGTGCATCAGAGTGATGACACCTCTCATCACTAAAGAGTTGCTATTTAAAATTCTTTGAATTGCTCGTATCAGCGAATGCATGATGGAGAGTAAAATTATGGTTTTATATCAAAATATTTATACATATATGCTGATACTGCAATGTGTTTTCAATCATGTCTTTCATGCTTCCTATGGCATACTACATGTTGGGTCTGTGCACAATTATACTTTTAAAGGAAATCTCAAAACTTTATTTCTTTTGTAAACACCATAAGTCAACTCAGATCGGAACTTCTGTGACATTTTAACTTTTCTTTATATGGCTTTTTATCTATCTTATTGGTGTATTTTATTCTCGTTCTCTATCTTTCTATCACATACTATCAAGCTATGTTCAGGGCATAGCTAAGGTTATTCAGGCATATTTGACATTTTGTAGAGAATGTCGAACTCTTTCAATGTATGTATGATGTGTGTTCAATGTATGTTCTCTACGTTTTGTTTCCTTCCTAAAGGAATATCTTAGGTTATGCACCTAGGTTCTCATTCTTTCTAGTGCATCGTCTATTTAATAACGATCTATATCTGATACGATACATCTATGCCATAATGGCTTGTCTTATTGGCCAAACCATAGCAACTAAAAGAAATGTGATAGGACAAGGCATACGAGGACCAATACATGTGGCTGGGCCTCCTCTTGCCCATACACACTTGTGAGAGTCAATTTGTCACATGTCCTTCTCCGTATGCACATTGCGTATGCGTACTCTATCATAAATGAAACATGCATCCTTATCGCATACACATATCCCATATAGAACAAACAACGTTTCATAAAGCAATCGATCATATGGACTCGTATCCTATCGAGGAGAGTTGGAAGTTTAGAAAACAAACGAGGACCTATCAATGACATGACTCGAGTCCTATAGCTGCAGTAGTTCCTAACTTAACCTAGTGACAATGTCAAACCTAGGTACAAATGATCACCTATAAGCAATGGCCTATGAATCTAACCATTGCTCTGATACCACCTTTGTCACGACCCAAAAATTAGGGCCGCGACCGGCGCTAGGGAATGGGAGTGGTAGCTCCGAAACCCGTAGCAAGCCTAAAATTTCACTATAAATTTTTCGCGAAACATTCTCAAAACGTTTTTATAAAACTTCTTTAAACGATACAAAACGATCTTTAGAAATCAGGGTCTTACAAAGCGATATCTCATATCAAGCAATGCCCTGTTTCTCACATATATATATATATATAAACGGTTTAAAAGCGCAGTTTAAAACCTTTATACATGTCAGAGTATAAACAACATATATAAAACCGTTTGACAAAACATAATTACACTCTAGGACTCGACTACTGCAGCACTACTGATTTATTCCTTCTTTCTGTATTCGCGGACTTCTGGAACAAGGATAGAAGTCCGTTACATCTGATACTATACACCTGAAACATAACACTATTGGGGGGTCAGACAACGCTGAGTGAGTTCGCATTTACTTAAGATATTATAAATATAAATTGCATAAACATATATTAAAACAAACAACAATATTTGATCCGATGAAACCCTAATCTTAAATTAATACTATTTCCTATTCGTATCCTACTCATATTGTATCCATTAATATTATATCAAATCATTTTAATCCAAGTGGTACGGTCCCGAGATAGTTCAACCGAGTTACTCGTTACCACGTGACATAGTCCCGAGATAGTTCAACCGAGTTACATCATGTCACTGCTTAATCCCAAGGTGTGAGTCCCGAGATAGTTCAACCGAGTTACTCACTAGATACGGGTCCCGAGATAGTTCAACCGAGTTACTCACGTATCTAACAAAAATTATAATCCTTCTTTCCGATACCCAAACATAATTAGCGTATATTGAGCTCATATCAAACATTTTCAAATACAAACATCTATCGACACTAATTCTATGACTGACCCGGACACTGGTGATCACACAGCCTATTGACGCCCAATAGGTAGCTCGTTTCCTCGGATCATTTAAGAAAATATCACAATTTACAAATAACAACAATATATCAAATAATGCACCCAAGCGATATTATGAACAAAGTATCCACATGAATTATCCAAGTAATAATGCATATGCAATGCAATTAATGAATTATCACATAATTATCAACTTATAATAATAATATACGAAAGTAAATTGCAGAACTCACTAATTGCTATCCAAAGACTTCGGCCATAGCAAAGCCCTGTTGCGTTCTTTACGTTTTGCGCCCCCTTAATAGTCGCCTCGTCGAGTCTATGAAGATACGATAATAAATCGTAATTAAAATGGATCCTAATCCAAAGGTGTTCAAGCTATAGACTACTTAGCGAATAAATCAATTTATTTTGCCTTGGAATAAATTGATAACCTTTTAAAATATAACTCCTTTTAATAAATAACATTAGTCCAAATGTTATTTATTAACCATTCAATTTAGCTAAATGAAATTAATTATCGAGCTAAATCGATAATTAATTTAATAAGTCACTTTTCCATAATTTATAATTGATCTTAGCTCAAAACGTCAATTTATAACTCAATTGATTAACGACTTTACATTTCGTTAATTAAAATTAGTTTTTTTTTTCCAAAACTAGCTAACTAGCCGACTTTGGGCTATTAAAACGTTTATTTAAAACGGCCCGACTCCCAAACAAATTTGACATCCTTATAGTTTGTAACCTTGTCTATAACTTTCATTTAGATTCTAAACTGAAATTATCGTCCTAAGATGTCGGAAATTTGTCCTGAAGTCGACTCCTTAAAATTGGCAGCTTTGGCGTGCAAAACAGTTTACGAGAGCTGCTGTTTCGGACAGCGGAACAGGGTATCTACAGCGGATATTTTCCAAAAACAATCTGACATTCTTAAAATTCACACATCCCACTACAATATCCGTGAAGATTTCAACTGATTCCGACTTACCATTTGTTCACAATTTAATTCCAAAGTTTTCTTTTTATTATGTTTTAACACTTAATTTATTTTTCTAACTTATATTTTCAGTTTTTGACTTAACTTTAAACACGGATAATTTTTAATCCGACTTAACAATAATACTATTATTTTACCCATATCTCATCTACGTAACATCCTCTATGTATTCTACTCAATTTCGGGTTAAGATTATTATAGTTCGAGGTCCGTTTTTATAGGCTGAGTAGCCTTCATGGCTTGATTTACAAATTTTCAGATTTCATAATTTTGAACGCCCCATCTATTTCAATCATCACAGCCCTATTCAATCATTCAAATTCTAATCCGACTATCGCGTATCACTCTCTGTATATCCCTTACGATATACTACTCAAGATTTCTCAAAAATCATCGCTCAACGGCCTCCGTATCTTAATCCAAACATAGCATCATAAACAGTTTTTAGCTTTCATTTTCTGCATTTTACCAAATCAGTTTTAACCCACTTTAAACCATTATTTTAACTCCAATTCAACACGTCATGATTTAGACTCGATGTATATTCGAAATATAACATCCTAGAGGGGTCGGGGACTGCCCAAACAGTCCCCATGGGCTGCTGAACTGCTGCGGGTTGCAGCAGTTTTGCAGCGGTGTTGCTGCAAAATTGCAGCAGCAACACGCTGCAATTACGGCAGCAAAACGCTGCTGTTCCGACCCCTAATCCTCACTCCGACATGCTACCTTCTATTCCTAACCATAAACGAACCTTAAACTCCATTAATCAATCATAAACAACCCAAATCATAGCCCAAAACTCAAATTAAATAACAACTAAAAACAGGGCAGCAACTACACCTTATTTTAACTAAGCAAAACACCATCAAACTCACAATCAAATCCAAAACTAAAGAGGTTACCTTATTCGTGTGTGTGTTAGCTCTCCAACCGAGCTTGAATCGCTGGATTTGGTGGCCGGATTGTGAAGATATTGATGCCACCGTGGTGAGAGCTCCAAGTTGATGAAGATGGTGATGGGGTTTTCGGTGGAGGAGAAGAAGATGGGTTTTGTTTCTATTTTCCAATTCTAATCTTATTTGAGCTAGAGTATTCTTGAAGAGGTGGAGGTTTAGGTGCCTTTTTCCTATTGGTTTTATGGGGAAAAAATCTATATAAATACTTAGATTTGGCACCTCTTCCCACTAAATCCTTCAACTTTTAAATTTTTCAATTAAAGTCTAAAATGTTGTCGTAATTAAAAAGAACCTTGACGATTATTCTTTATTGATAAATAATGGCTCCATCACATTATTTATTTATCTAGGTCCAAATAATTTATTTTACGAACTTTATCGTAAAATTAACTCGGGACTTACCATTTATTTTATTTTAATTTATTTACTTTTCTTAGTCCCGCTAAATTCCAATTTATCAAATAATAAATTCCACTTAATTTATTATTTTACGATAATTTTAATAGACCCGCTTCGGTCTAAATTCTTATTTCTCGAACTTAATTCCGATGTCCTTGATTAAATTCTCGTACTTATGCTTCGTGGCACATTACTTGGTACTTTAAAAGTACGGGGTATTACATACCGACTGACTCGACGCAATCCTATCGGCGTAGGCAGAAAGTTTTAAAATCAAAAGATGACGTTTCAAAGACAAGACATGAACCTAATTCCGCAGTAGTACCTATGACTCGATAACAACTTAACAGAGTAAACACATAGCATGCAAATGGCCTTTGTTTGAAACCAAAGCTCTGATACCAACTTTGTCACGACCCAATTTCATGAATAGTGACCGGCGCTAGGGTATGGGTATGGTTGTACCAAAACCCGTTGCAAGCCTTGCGGAAATCAAATAAACATTTAAACCTGCAGAAAACTGCTCGGGGGCAACCGAGACTCCAACCTAAGTCTAGCAATTTATAATACAGTTCTAATATAAATAACTTAAGTAGCTGAAATATTCCACAGCATGCCTTAAATATAACAATAAAATATTCCAGTGTAAATATGCCAATAATAAATAATCGGTCTAATCGACAATTCCAATGCAATAACAAATGTAATATATAAACTAGTTCCACTGCGGTCTAAGAGTTTGAAAACAGAAACTAGTTTAATAACATAAAAACCTCCGAGGAATCAAAAGAATCGGAGTGGACCAACTTTCAAATCATAAACCTGGAAAATTTGGGAAAACAACGGGGTCAGATATACTGAGATGAGTTCGCAATACTATTTACATTTATTAAGTTTAAAACCCTTAAATCAAAATATTTTTATACTAATATAATATGATTATGGAAAAACTTTATTGAAATGATCCCAGCGTAAGTATGACATAGCATACCGATAAACCCAGAGTGGACGGGAACAAATCCTCGTCATATAAATATACCAGCGTAAGCAAGACTTTGGTCTGCCGTTTCCCAGAGTACTCACCGATGCACACAGTCTCGATACAAGCCTATCGAGTAGCTCGTTTCAATCCAGATCCATAATCCGTAAAAACAGTTCACAAACATTTATAATATTAAAATATGATGCGGTACTTAATAAAGCGGTAAATAGCACTACAAACTCACTGCTTGCTTATCCACGTGATCTTGGCAAACAGCTAACCCTGCTAGACTCCGAAGCACGAACAGTCGACGGGTCTAAAATAATAAATAGGTTAAAATCCGTTGACCCCTAACTCTAAGATCACTAGACACCACGTAGGACTAGCACAATTAAATAACCAGATAAATCACATAAGAACACAATTCTCAAATAAATTATAATGCCGTAATTAATTCAAGACTATTGAGTTCGTACTTAAATCCAATCCGAAAATATTATTAAAATAATATTTAATTGATAAATAAAATCAATTCCTCAAATAGTGGGTTAGCCGAGTTTTTTCAAAACTACCAAGTTAAACCCACATGTCAGTGACCCAAGTCCAAACCGACCCAACTGATATTCCAGAGTTTATAAACCAAAGTTTATAATTAATATTAAATAAGATATTAATTAATATCAAAATAGAACTCAATAGCTTGAAACTCAAGTAATTAAATATTATCGGCAATTATCTCAATTAATTAAATAACAAATAAAGCTAAAATATAAATTTAATTCCAAAGGCATTCTAAGCCCAAAATATTAATTTAACAATTAAATAATAATTAATAATAATTATTAATTTAATTTTTTAATATCCATATATTATTTTTATGCCTTAGAAATAATATAATTAATTTGACAAACTTGTAAATTAATAAAATCCCAAATACTTATTTAATATAGTCAATATATAATATTTCGTATAAACTATAATAAAATTAATATTTAATTAAACTTAAAATATTAATGCCCGAAGTAATTTCAAATTATAAAATAATATTATTTAAACCGCTAAATAAATAAGTTGAAATCACTTTCGTAATTTAAAATCAAACAAACAAGTATCACTAGCTAGTAATTAACTTTAGGGACTTATTTATTTTAATCACAATCTTTCAATGACTGAAATATACTTTTAGCCAAATCAACACTTAAATAGGCCAATCAACCCACTACACCTCATCATCTTCTCAATTACACATCTATATCAAACCAAACTCAACATTACAGTACACAAAATTCGTAACTCAAGCTTCCCGCCAATTTCATTAATTTCTTAAGCAACAATACAATTTAAGATTAACCCCTCAAGCAAGACACCTAAATCAAGTTAACAAATACAACAAAAACCGACTACCAAGGAAATCATATGCAGAAATTCTTAAGCCGAAAGCAAAACGAAGGAGTCGACACAAAACCAACGAAGAACACACCAATCCCAAATCCAAATTGCAAGTCGAGAAGTTTTGAAAATCAAAAGCTAATCCGAGTAATTATAGTCTTTAAAACCCAAAAACCCGAAAGCCATACGAAAAAAAATAATGGCAGTAACTAACAATATGTTACAGTTATATTCAATGAAATTCGATAAGACGGCGTCGATTGGTACGGGTTCGTTTACGTACCGTTTGACGAACGAAAGGTGTAGAAACGTAGATGCGTGAGTCTACTTTCACGGGAAACAAACGGAATTGATTTCGACCTCCAAACGGCTGCCAAACGAATCAAATTTCAGAAGGGTCGAATTAAACTTAAAACAAAAATTTCCAGAAAACGGTAAAACGGCGGCGATTGGTACGGGTTCGTTTACGTACCGTTTGACGAAACAAAAATTGGGATTTGTAGATACGCGAGTCTTCTATCTCTGGAAGGAAACGAAACTGAATTTGGATCTGAAATGATTACGTACTGATCAAAATACGGAGAGGTCGATTTTAAACCAAAACTGAAATATGTGTTCAAGATCTTACCGATGAACACCCAAGTTTGATTGATGATTGCGGGAAGGATTCTCAGCGAAATTGAGTAGGGAAAGAGGCTAGGGTTTGATGGATATGTGGTGAGCACTTTTGGTTTTCAAAACGTTTTAAAATAATGAGTTAATCTCGAGAAATCCGGAGTAGAAGTTGGTTTGGGGAGGGAGGGAAACGTGCCTCTGCACGTAGGAGCTGTGAAAGAATTATTTCGGTTGGGCCAACCAAAGGCCCAACCGAAAGAAAAAGGCCTTTGGCCAAAACCAAACCCAAAAAAAAATATCCCTAACCCAACTCAAACAAACGAATTTCAAATACGTAAACGATTCAAAACATTTCCGAAACGTAACGACTCAAAATATTTCCGAAAGTCGCAAATTAAATTGAAAATTTTTACGGGTTATTACAGGTCTATAAATAAAACCCAATTCGAGTTCATTTCATTTTAGTGGCATTTTCTCACTTAGGTTTCATGCTCTCTAAAAGCTCAAGTTCTCTAACCTAAGCTAATAATCAACCATAAACCCTGATTTTAGGCCTTTCTTATAGTAAACCTCCAAAGCTATCGGACCGGCCGGTTCGACCGGAAAACCCGCAAAAAAAATAATGTAATTTTTAATTTAAGTTGTTTTCCAGCATAACATGTAAGAACATTAAAATACAAATTAGTTTTTTTGTAAAAAAATCCATAGCGGTGTATAAATTGGAAGAGTACGGCGGTTTGTCGGAAATATTTTTTAATTTATTTAGTTTTTTAATAAAAAAAATTATATATAATTAATTTTTGAATTTATTTAAACATTTTTAAAATTGAAGGACTTATTTGTATTTTTTCAAACAGAAAAAAGATGATATAACCCTTATATTTAATTATTTTTAATGTTTTCATCCTTTAATTAATTAAATTGTCAAAAAATAAAATTTTGGAAAACAATTGAAAATGAAAAATCAAAAAAATGATACAAATAAATTTTTTTCTAGGTTAAGGTATAAAAGAAAAAATATTTTAAGGTGGGTTTTTTTTAAATAATTAGGCCTACTATTAAATATATTTATTTCAATTTATGCTATTAAAAAATAATGTAATTTTTAATTTAAGTTGTTTTCTAGCATAACATGTAAGAACATTAAAATCAATTTTTTTTTTATTTTGTTGAAAAAGTTTGTACTTTATTCAAAATTTATCATTTTGAATATAAGTTTTTTTTATATATCGAGATAAATAATTGAGATATTAATAAATAATTAGATTTAAATGTAGAAAAAAAATTTCTTTTTTAACTCAATTTGGTTTATTTTCTCTCTCTCTCTCTCTCTATATATATATATATATATATATATATATATGTGTGTGTGTGTGTGTGTGTGTGTGTGTGTGTGTGTGTGTGTGTGTGTGTGTGTGTGTGTGTGTGTGTGTGTGTGTGTGTGTGTGTGTGTGTGTGTGTATTATAAATAATTAATTATAACTTAATATTTAATAAATATATAGTTTTAAAAATCAATAATAAATAACAAATAAAATATGTCAACTAATCAATTCAATTGCTTAAATTTTTTACTTCAAAATCCATAGTTTTCATATGTTTAATGATTTTAATTTTTAATTTGAAGTTTGTTATATACTATAGTTGCCATCAGTTTTAATGTTAAATTTGCATTTTTGGTTAACATAATAAAATGTGGTCTATTTAAAAAACAATTATGCAGTAACCTCAGACTCTGATTAACATGCGGGTAATTAGTTAAGACTTATTAAGACTTTAAGACTTTAAAGGTTTTTGTTTTTATTTTTATTTTATTTTTCCTATACTATAAGTACAGATATACTCCCTCAGGTCCATAATATTTATTGTATTTGAGAAATTTTTTTGGTCCATAATATTTTTCATGTTATAATATTAAGAGAGCATTAATTGCTATTTTTTTCATATTTACCCCCATTACTTTATTGAAAAAATACGATAAACAAATAAAAATGATAGTAATAAATGTAAATAAATTTTAATATAAGATTAATTTAGTAAAAGTGTTTATAAATTAAAACATATTAATTTTTTTTAGTTCTTGTGCCAAAGTCAAATGCGATAAATATTATGGACCGGAGGGAGTATCATGTAAGAAACATTATTTTAAAAAGGGCTAATTAGGAGAATACCTAAAAAACTAAAATATTTGTAAATTTACCTCAAAAACTGAAAGTTTATAAGCGTACCTAAAAAAAAAAATATTTATTTTTTTACTCCGCAGTTTCAAACGGTTTCAAATACAGTTTATAATAGAGTTTCAAACGGTTTATAAAGGTTTCATAAAAATAGAGTTTCAAACGGTTTTAAATACAGTTTCAAAAAACACAATTTGTGTCACGACCCGAAATCGAGGGCCGCGACCGGCGCTAGGGAATGGGAATTTTGGTTCCGAAACCCGTAGCAAGCCTAAATTTACCTAAAACTTTTTCGCGTTTCAAAATCGTTATAATACTTAATAAAACCATTTTCGAAAAATCGGCAATATAACGCCTGTAAACTTAATAAACCACACCTGTGAAAACGCACAAACCACTCTGTATAAAATACCAATTAACCATATAATAAATTCCTGGATAATTCATTTTCCCAAAATACATCATTATGTCATGGCATAAAATAAACGTAAATTGTTTGCTACAAGCTAACTCTAATATCTTGACTACTGCAGCTCTAAGAAAAATATGACTCCCCATAATTGAGACTTTCGGAAGAATGGTTGGAAGCTCGACCACATCATCAAGTATTAATCCTGAAAGAAAACACTGTTGGGGGGTCAGACAACGCTGAGTGAGTTCACAATTTACTAACGGTATTATACTTAAAAATCAGGTCGCATTAACAATAAAATATACTTTTCTAAATATTTCAACAATAAACTTGTATTTAAACATACTTCGATAATAAATGATAAATTAAACATAAATAAACATAAAATATAATTAGTAGTTTCCAATATCGGATCCGTTTGAAACCCTAAACCCAAATGCTATGAACCTATAGAACATAATCAACGATAATTGTTTTTCGAATCATATCGTCCGAGTGGCCGGGTCCCGAGATAGTTCGACCGAGTTACCCGCTACCACGTGGCATAGTCCCGAGATAATTCAACCGAGTTACTTATGCCACTACTTAATCCCAAGTTGTGGGTCCCGAGATAGTTCGACCGAGTTACCCACTAGACACAGGTCCCGAGATAGTTCGACCGAGTTACCTTGTGTCTATCAATTTTCTTTTTGTCCTCCTTAATCCATTAATCGATCGATATTCATAATTAACCATTTCAATATATTGACCATAGACGCCTAGACTCGTATCAATTCTGGTGATCACACAGCCTATTGACGCCCAATAGGTAGCTCGTTTCCCACGGATCACTTATTGGGTTTAAATAATAATTCCGCAAGACAAACAATGTATAAGCTCGTATAATAAACATACATATAGCGAAGCTATTAAAATAACAAGTACTATAATAAAATTCTCGAATTCTCTATACTAATATACATGCTTAAAGGTCTTAAAAGAACAAAGAACGTTAACTAAATAATATATGCTCTTTTCAAATAAACGATGCTATTTCAAAGGCGATCTCACGATCTAGCCATCATCAACTATAAATCGCATTATTCATTATAAAAATCAAAGTCTAGTATCAAACATTTTTCAATATATTTCAAACTCAATTTATGCGACCTTTAATAAAGTGTAATATATTTTATTCGTTTATAGCATAAATAAACTGTTAATAAAAGTCATAAACTTATTATTTAAAATATTTTAATAAAGCTCTATTAATATCAATATGAGTTTTATAAACAAATATATAGGTTTAAATTAAAACATTCAATCAAATACATGTATCTATTTATAAATAAAAATAATAATACTCGAAAGTAAATCGCGAACTCACCTCGATCGCTTAATCCAAATTTCATAAAGCACAATAAAATAGCCCGTTGTTTAACCTCCAAATTCTCTATTTCTCCAATCCCAAATATGCGTAGGATCTATAATACAAATAAATACTAAATTAACGTCTTAATTCATATATTACCTTACTTTCAAAATTTCGCGTTTATATTCAAGCATTTAAGCTTGAATTAGTTCTAAGTCCATTTCTTTTACTCTCGCCTTCTTAACGACTTGTTTAACCGATTTGACTTACCATTTAACAAATCCCTCAATCAAATTAGTAGCTAAGTTTAACTTCTAACCCATTATTTTAGCTAACTACTACTATTTTATCAACTCTCCAACAACTTTAATCTCCAACGTCTAATAACGCATCGGCCTCCTTTTATCAGCTTTTAGCCATTTAAATCCACTTAAACCCGGCTTAAACTTTATATTCAAGTATTTAAACTTCAATTTAATCTATGCCATAATTCAATTTTACTTCTATTTCAAAACTCATTTATTAAACTTTCTAAATCCATTTTCAGCTTTTAATTTCACACTAAATTGATTGGTTTAATTTATAAAAACACCCTAAAAAAACAATTTCGGTGGCACGCGGATCCGGAGCGACCGGCTGGTCTGCCCATTGAGCAGACCAGCTGGTCTGCTCCCTAAGAGCAGCCGGTCTGCTCTTTTGAGCAGACCAGGTCTGCTCTTTTAGAGCAGACACAGGTCTGCTCTTATAGAGCAGACCACGTCTGCTCTTGTTGAGCAGACTTGGGTCTGCTCAACAGAGCAGACGGGTCAGGCCACCACGGCCTGACCGGTCTCTCGCCGGCCACCGTTCACTTCCGCCAAACCCGACCTCTATTCACCTCTAATTGCTTAATCAAAACCTTAAGAAATTTCAGCTTTAGTTCTCAATGTTTTTCTCTAACATTTATTGTTTAAACCCTTAAATCAACTTTTAATTTTTCTATCTTTTTACCAAGCAATTACCCAAAATAAATTAATCTAAACTCTACACAACTCTTAGAGATTGAAGATAAGCTTTTGATTGCATAAATTTTCAGAATTTATAAAAATATCCTATCACAATAAATCAATTGAAATCAACCTTAGTTTGAGTAATTACCTCTTGTCTCAACTCCAAATTGATATTAGATGATGAGTTTTATCCTTTGCTAGAATTAGTTGCTGAAACTTGTAATCAAAACTTTACTCATTTTTTTCTTCCTTAGCCATGCCCTTAGAATAGAGAATGATGAAGATGGTGAAGCTAGAATCCTCTGGAATGTTTTTGTATCTAGACAAAAAGGATGACTTGGGCTTTTAATTCAAATGGGCTAGTTTTAATGTAATCCTTTTCTTAACCCAATTCTAAAAATTCCTTCTATTTAATCATTCTTTTATTAATTAAGCACGTCGCTAAATTTCTCGGGCTAATTCCAAACTTTGTTCGATTATAAATTATACGGACTACTTTTCTTAATTCAAAATATTAATTATCGCCTTTTTCCTTAAATTTATTATTTAGCCGTATAATTTATTTATCGCGCTTAAATCCGTATCTAAAAATAATATTCCAAATGTTTATGGATTCTCTTAAAATAATCCAAATAATAACATTTACGGATATTATTTAAATATCCATTTTAAAATCATTTATTTTATTTAATGGAAATTTCCTCCAATTTTCCCATTAAATCCCGACATGCTTATCTCGATATCCAAATACGAGATAAAATTTTAATTCCGATTAATTTAATCTAATAACATAATCAATCTTTATTAAATTTAACCTCTCGACAAAATTCTATTTTCCGTCTTATTTACGGAAATTCCCTTATCTTTAGCTCTAATTGGCTAAAATAATATGTTTTATCCAATTAAACATTTCTCCAAAAATGCGGGGCATTACATTCTTCTCCCCTTAAAAAATTCGTCCTCGAATTTTCTTATAATGCTTACCATCCAATTATTTTAATATTGGTAGTGCTCACTACTTCCGCCATCCCCTTAAGGCATAATCTCATAGAATATTTTATTCTACGATTTTCTAAAACTTATACTTATTTTGTATTACGTTATCCATGTATTACGTAGTTAGTTTCCCAAACTAACTAAAAATCGCTTTTTCTCAACTTAGTAAATGTACGTTTCTAGCAAACTTCAGGCCATCAAACCAACGTCTAAAATTTGTCCAAATTTTAATTTATCACTTGAAACTTATTCTATGCTACACCACTTACAACTTTTATTTTGGTCCTAGGTCCAAAATAACATTTCTTGGGATCGAAAATTGATCCAGAAGGGGCTTTACTAGATTAGCATTAGAATTGTGCTTAACCTTTAATTAATAGGCTTACTTAAGGGTATATGTTTGCCTGCTTGCCTAAGGCAGGTCTTGTTTTTCAGGATTGATCCGGGCTTGTCGTTATCCTTTCTGACATACTCCTTCCACAAGTCATTAAGAGTAATTACAAAAAGTTTTCACGAACACGTCCAAAATTACCTCCAAAATAACCATCTTAAACACTTGTTACGATCTTTACTTTCACATTCTAAATCCAATAAACTCCCTTAACTTTAACCAATTTCAATGTAAAATTGCGTTCCTAACACGAACGAACTAATACTTCAATCATAAATGAATTCGCGGTACTCTAATTGTTAAAATTTTGATATAATAACCTTTTTTTAAGGTTAATGTATTCCAAACATGTTGATGATTTAATGGTAAACTTAAACCATTAAATGAATCACTTAAAATCGTCCAATTGTTTATTACTTCCTTTAAATGCACTCTCTGTAACTTTCTTTACAATTTCCTTTTAGATTCAAATTGACCTTGACAAGCATTAGAGGTCGGAAAGTTTGTCCAAACTACCTACCCCGGGCATCTAAACTTTTCTTAATTTGACATGTAGTTTCTTTAGTTGAATTCTTTGAACTTAATTGAAAGTAACTACTAGTCCAAACGTAGTTATAAGTTTTGGATTATCCCACTTGATATATAATCAAAGTCCGTATGAAATGTTCGTAGTTACGTTCACCTTCACCTTCCATTGCCATTGAATAATCCATCGAAATCTCTTTATCAAATGTCTGCATCCATTCTGCGGACGCCTGAACCCTATACTATAAACTCATTAATAATTTAACGCCAACAACTAACATGCTTACTGATTCCTCCATGCCTCTTCTTCTATTACGACCTTCTACATCTATTTTTATGGTTTGTCCCTTCCTTAAAGTTATGCAATTCATATACCATATTTCCGTCTTACTTCAATGATCCGAGCACATATTTAAATAAGATTTATTAGAAAACAGGATTTAGCTAACCTGCAATATAGCTGCAGTACTTGTGAAGTTTCCTTACTTCAATCTTTTCCATTAGGTTTGCATACCTTTGCGTCTTTCATGTAGCTTTTTCTATTCATATGCCTTCATTGTTTCTAAAAAAATTCATAAGTAGCTCGTATTATTCTGTCATGAGTCATTTCTCACATCCTGTTCCAACGATTATTTTCTAATATACCTCACGATAAATCTCTATTTCCTTCTCACATCGTATAAACTTAAAGTTTATCAGAGTTCGACATCATCTTTCTTGACGTTTTCCGCCTTCTTTACTTTCAATCATGTACATGTTTATACATGATATCCTTATCGGTGTCTTCACTCTATAATTTAGTTCATCTCCTTCAATTCCTTCTTCATAACTATCATCATGGTTTATGTTCTTACTTGCATTAAGTTATTCCTGTCTTATACTCATCACAGAGTTCTTATCTGGTTACCTCCGTCTTTAATACGTTATATACTTTAAACGTAAGTTTACTTTGATTCCTTCGTTGGTCCTAATATACAAATCCTCAAATTATATATTTAGTACCATCTGCGATATGAAACATGTGCTAACCTTTCACCTGCAGTGTTCTCGTTCTCCTTTAAGAGTCATCGACAATATTTTATAGCTATTGGACTATAACTTTCATTCTTTGTCATTCAGATTCAGGTCTCGTGATCTTATATTTTCAATACCTTTCTCATACATTTTCATATATACGTTCCTTGGTTTCTTGTTTAGAATTTTTAACTTCTTAACTTACTCCCTATAATATCCATGTCCCGTCTCTTAACCTCTTTAACTAAATACTTCACAGCATTCGTATTTATATGGATTTTCAATAGATAATCTCAATACATATTATATTTCCTCAAATGATTCACTAGCCTGGTCCTTTCTATTCATATAAATCTTCTAGTAATACTTTTCATAAACATAGTCGTTTGGCTCTCCGTTTAACGATCACCACAATTCCTTCCTAAGTAACCTTCTTAGGAATGTCACGCTCCGACGTCAAACCAATCCAACGGTTCCATTAAAAGATACCTTAGGTTTACTAATCTTGGCGATTCCCCGATATCGCTTAAAATTCGCTTCTTTAATTAGTAGAGATCGTCTTGTAAATCTACTACCTTGATCTTACAATTTGTTTAATAGGTTTGGTTACCTTCCTTTATATATCTATTTTCTTATAGCATGATATCCTAAACACCTCATTTACAAATAAGAAAATCCTAACTCATCGCTTAACGCTATACAGATACGCCTTACTATTCTACTCCCACTATAGTTCGTTGAACTACGGAAAACCTTGTATAGTCAAAATGTAAATCTTCATTTCGTATTCTAATGCACATTTGTTTTGCCTTCGCGAGTTGCTTGCAGCTTAATCTCGAGCATTTTACCTTCGTTACAGAGTTTCCGGTCTAGGTATACTTACGTTTTAAAACAAATCTCTTTAAAAATAATTCAATTATCTTTTCAATTTAGAGAAAATGACCCTTTATAAAAATCACATTTAAATCCTTTAAAGATTAGCATAATTGTGCTCTAGGGTGATGACGTCTCTCATCCCCAAAGAGTTGCCATAACTTACCTCCTGTCTAGGCCAAATGAGCATGATGCATGTCCTACTAATGTATGAATTCATTTATTATTCTTTCCATTTAATGTGTATGTAGTGATGCAGTTCTATTCATGTCGTGGCAATAATGCATTTCTATCTCGGGTCTAGGCACAATTATGCTTTTAAAATCGTTTAAACAATTAACTTTAATTCATAAACTTTTAACTTTGTAAGTTCTCCAGACTTTAACTCTGTAACTTGGTAAGTTCTTCCGCCTCTTTAAATCTACGCCTTTCTATCAGTCATCCTTAAACGCTTATATCGTATGCTTATCATAACATCCTCACACTATACACTACTTCATACATAAGCCTAGTCACCGAATCGTATAAATTCTAATTATTTAATTCGCACGCAGTATCACACAATAATCGCGGCTTATATCCTAAATAGGAAGGTTGAAACTATAGAAAACAGAAGACAACGTGCAAAAGACATGACTCGAATCCTATATGCTGCAGTAGTTTCCTAGGTAGACTCACACAAAGCAGTAGTATCCTGGACCAACTGCTCTGATACCACATTTGTCACGACCCGAAATCGAGGGCCGCGACCGGCGCTAGGGAATGGGAATTTTGGTTCCGAAACCCGTAGCAAGCCTAAATTTACCTAAAACTTTTTCGCGTTTCAAAATCGTTATAATACTTAATAAAACCATTTTCGAAAAATCGGCAATATAACGCCTGTAAACTTAATAAACCACACCTGTGAAAACGCACAAACCACTCTGTATAAAATACCAATTAACCATATAATAAATTCCTGGATAATTCATTTTCCCAAAATACATCATTATGTCATGGCATAAAATAAACGTAAATTGTTTGCTACAAGCTAACTCTAATATCTTGACTACTGCAGCTCTAAGAAAAATAGGACTCCCCATAATTGAGACTTCCGGAAGAATGGTTGGAAGCTCGACCACATCATCAAGTATTAATCCTGAAAGAAAACACTGTTGGGGGGTCAGACAACGCTGAGTGAGTTCACAATTTACTAACGGTATTATACTTAAAAATCAGGTCGCATTAACAATAAAATATACTTTTCTAAATATTTCAACAATAAACTTGTATTTAAACATACTTCGATAATAAATGATAAATTAAACATAAATAAACATAAAATATAATTAGTAGTTTCCAATATCGGATCCGTTTGAAACCCTAAACCCAAATGCTATGAACCTATAGAACATAATCAACGATAATTGTTTTTCGAATCATATCGTCCGAGTGGCCGGGTCCCGAGATAGTTCGACCGAGTTACCCGCTACCACGTGGCATAGTCCCGAGATAATTCAACCGAGTTACTTATGCCACTACTTAATCCCAAGTTGTGGGTCCCGAGATAGTTCGACCGAGTTACCCACTAGACACAGGTCCCGAGATAGTTCGACCGAGTTACCTTGTGTCTATCAATTTTCTTTTTGTCCTCCTTAATCCATTAATCGATCGATATTCATAATTAACCATTTCAATATATTGACCATAGACGCCTAGACTCGTATCAATTCTGGTGATCACACAGCCTATTGACGCCCAATAGGTAGCTCGTTTCCCACGGATCACTTATTGGGTTTAAATAATAATTCCGCAAGACAAACAATGTATAAGCTCGTATAATAAACATACATATAGCGAAGCTATTAAAATAACAAGTACTATAATAAAATTCTCGAATTCTCTATACTAATATACATGCTTAAAGGTCTTAAAAGAACAAAGAACGTTAACTAAATAATATATGCTCTTTTCAAATAAACGATGCTATTTCAAAGGCGATCTCACGATCTAGCCATCATCAACTATAAATCGCATTATTCATTATAAAAATCAAAGTCTAGTATCAAACATTTTTCAATATATTTCAAACTCAATTTATGCGACCTTTAATAAAGTGTAATATATTTTATTCGTTTATAGCATAAATAAACTGTTAATAAAAGTCATAAACTTATTATTTAAAATATTTTAATAAAGCTCTATTAATATCAATATGAGTTTTATAAACAAATATATAGGTTTAAATTAAAACATTCAATCAAATACATGTATCTATTTATAAATAAAAATAATAATACTCGAAAGTAAATCGCGAACTCACCTCGATCGCTTAATCCAAATTTCATAAAGCACAATAAAATAGCCCGTTGTTTAACCTCCAAATTCTCTATTTCTCCAATCCCAAATATGCGTAGGATCTATAATACAAATAAATACTAAATTAACGTCTTAATTCATATATTACCTTACTTTCAAAATTTCGCGTTTATATTCAAGCATTTAAGCTTGAATTAGTTCTAAGTCCATTTCTTTTACTCTCGCCTTCTTAACGACTTGTTTAACCGATTTGACTTACCATTTAACAAATCCCTCAATCAAATTAGTAGCTAAGTTTAACTTCTAACCCATTATTTTAGCTAACTACTACTATTTTATCAACTCTCCAACAACTTTAATCTCCAACGTCTAATAACGCATCGGCCTCCTTTTATCAGCTTTTAGCCATTTAAATCCACTTAAACCCGGCTTAAACTTTATATTCAAGTATTTAAACTTCAATTTAATCTATGCCATAATTCAATTTTACTTCTATTTCAAAACTCATTTATTAAACTTTCTAAATCCATTTTCAGCTTTTAATTTCACACTAAATTGATTGGTTTAATTTATAAAAACACCCTAAAAAAACAATTTCGGTGGCACGCGGATCCGGAGCGACCGGCTGGTCTGCCCATTGAGCAGACCAGCTGGTCTGCTCCCTAAGAGCAGCCGGTCTGCTCTTTTGAGCAGACCAGGTCTGCTCTTTTAGAGCAGACACAGGTCTGCTCTTATAGAGCAGACCACGTCTGCTCTTGTTGAGCAGACTTGGGTCTGCTCAACAGAGCAGACGGGTCAGGCCACCACGGCCTGACCGGTCTCTCGCCGGCCACCGTTCACTTCCGCCAAACCCGACCTCTATTCACCTCTAATTGCTTAATCAAAACCTTAAGAAATTTCAGCTTTAGTTCTCAATGTTTTTCTCTAACATTTATTGTTTAAACCCTTAAATCAACTTTTAATTTTTCTATCTTTTTACCAAGCAATTACCCAAAATAAATTAATCTAAACTCTACACAACTCTTAGAGATTGAAGATAAGCTTTTGATTGCATAAATTTTCAGAATTTATAAAAATATCCTATCACAATAAATCAATTGAAATCAACCTTAGTTTGAGTAATTACCTCTTTATGTTTATGTTAGTAACCCAACTTTTTTCTTTTAGCAAAAATCCCTCAATTTTTATAAAAAATTCTATACCTACTTTATATAATTGTCATTCCTATTTTATCCCTATAGTATATTTTGTGTTTCTATTACACACTCCCTATTTGTTGATGCACACCACGTGATTATTTTTCTAATCTCTTATCTGTTTATACTCTTTTTTTCATACCTGCACATTTAATTTGTCCTGCTCTTTCAATTTTCAATTTATGTGCACCCTTGCTCATTCAACTTTTTTTTTGACATACAACACCTGCTCATTCAATTTAAACTTATTATTGTATATTTTATTTTATTTCTTTTATTCCTTGAGCTATAAAATTAATTTCGTTCTCTTTCTTGGAATAATATTTATTTTAATATATAATAATAAATTTATAAATTTTATATTAATTAAATTTATGTATTCTTTCTTAAGGACTCTATGCCGGTTAGTGGCAGCTAAGCATTATTTAAAATAAAATTATTTGTGACCAGATATTTGACGGTCTGATCCGCTGTTATCAATACAAACTCAATATAAATTTAATGTCAATTTAAAGTAAATAATTTAAATTGTTATTTTTAGTTTACTAATTATAAATTTAAATCTGATTTAGTCTAATTAAATTAATATAGGTATAAATAAAATAAAAATTTAATGTAAACTGAACATCAACTTAAAATATAAGTTAAAGCAATTTATTATTACTTTTTTTATAGTTTTTTTATTAACTTAGTTTAATTAAATTTATTTATTAAAAATTTATACTAGCGAGAATCAGTATGTAGAGTGATAAATAAACGATTAAAAATTAAAAATAAACTATCTAAACGTTTTACGGTGCTGGATCTAACGAAGAGAAAAAAGTGCTGACAAATAATGAAATTGTTTGTTATCTTGTTGTATGATTTGACGAATTTGATGATTTTTAATTTTATTTTTTAATTTTTATTCCAACTGACCTTTACGATTACTTTATTTTTATTATATAATTGAATAACTTTTTTAATTGAAATGTATTTGATAGTCTATAAAATTGAAAATCAACCTGATATGAACCTAATATGAACTTAATGTTAGCCTATATCAACTGAATAATTTAATTTAATTTTTAATTAAATTTATCTTACTACTCTTTACAATCTTAATGATATTTTATATCCATATAATTTTGAAATTTAGTGTGATATACTAATTAAATATTTATTTTTACTGAAATGTATTTGACAACTATAAAACTGAAAATTAACCTAATGTGAACCTGATGTGAACTTATATCAACTGGAGTACTTTAATTCAATTTTTAATCAAATTTTTCTTACTGCTCTTTACAATGTTAAATGACATTTTAAATAGAGAAAATTTTGAGATTTAGTGAAATACAAATTGAATAGTTCTTTTAAATAAAATGTATTTGATAGTATATAAAACTGAAAATCAACCTGATGTGAACCTGATATGAACCAATATCAACTTAACTATTTTTATTTATTTATTTTTATAAAATTTATCTTACTAGTCTTTATACTTTTAACTGACATTTTATATAGATAAAATTTTGAGATTTTGTGTAATATAAATTGAATATCTCTTTTAAATGAAATATAATTGACAGTCTATAAAATCAAAAATCAACCTGATGTGAACTTGATTTAAACCTGTATCAACTGAACTATCTCAATTTAATTTTTTACAAAATTTGTCTTGCTGCTCTTTACAATTTTATCTGATATTTTATATATAGAGAATTTTGCAATATAGTTTATCATAAAAATTGAATATTTTTAAGTGAAATGTAATTGACAGTTTATAAAACTTAAAAGAAACCTGATGTGTGTTCCTTATGTGAACTTGAAATAATACCACATGCTGAATTTTTGGGTGATTTTTGGAGTTACTAACAAATATAATAAGCAGAAGTAAAATGGAATTGTTAAGCGTGTATGGTGCAAATGCAACGTAAGATAAAGACTACTATTCATTCAAAATTTCAACTTCCATAATTGATTAATTAAACTTTTGTAAGAAAGTCTTCACAGTTAAAACTCAACAAGTACATCATTCTTCTTCAAACAATATATACCGTCATTCTTACACACAAAAAATTTACTTATTTTTTATTAGATTATTAAAATTATTATTTTATGATTTTATATCATCAAAATTAAATTAATAGTTTATTGAAAGTAAATTATTAACATTTTTTTACGGTGGTTTGTGTAAACTTACGTAAATTCAATGTCAACTCGAATTAAACTAATAAATTCTTAGTAAATTGGTTATAAAATCAAAATTAATTTATTAATAATTTAGTTTATCATTATAAAGTTGAAAATAAACTAATGGTTTTAATGAAATTTAATTGAATGTAAAGTTAAAATAATGTTAAAATACGATAAATATAAACTTAAAGTAAATTTGAAATAAACTAACCTTATTAAAATTTTAAGTAATTTTATTATAAATTTATAATTTACTTATTCTAGTCAAATCAGTTTATTAATAATTTACACATTAAAAAATAAATTTTATAAAATGACAAATAAACTAATAGTAAACTGAATATATTTATATATAATTTGATTAAAATTAAACCGAATTGAAATTTATATTCAATTTAAAATAAAATGAATGTAAACAAAATATATGTTTAAAAGAAATTTAATTCAAAATAAACTAACTAATTTTTAATTCAAAATGAACTGAATGTAAATTAAAATTAAACGAAAAATGAACTAAATATAAAATAATTTAAAGTAATTTTTTATAAATATATTTTAAACTAAAATAATTTTAGTCAAATAAATAATTTATTAAAGAGAATAAGTGTTTGTGAGAAATTTTATTGTAATTGGATGGCCATTATCTAACATTAAAATTGAAAGTCAAGAATTAATGCACGTAAAAAGTAAAAACACCAAAAAAATAGCTAGAGTAAGGTGTCACCTATAAATGAGCACATAAATTTGATAGATATAATGAGCTGTCATATATCTTCAAATGTCTAAGTAGAACAATTTCTCTATGTTCAACCCCAAAAATAGAGGCAAATTTGTCCTATTTTAGATTATGAGCGAGTTATGAAAAATATTTTTTTTAATTGAGAGATTTTTGCTAAAAAGAAAATGTTGAAGTGAAAATATTGGAGTATTTCTATTACATATTGTATTTTTTATACTATTTTTAGTACAAAATAAGATAAAATGCTATATATAGCACATATTATTGAAATTCACTCCATTGCAAAATGCTAAACTAAATGCTAAATTTATAATTTTATAAGTGATTATCATTATTAATGGAAAATCAGTAAATAATTTAAATATGATAAAATTTGGAATATGCTAAACTTTCTAATAAATTTGACACAAAATTTAGCATATGCTAAATTTAGCACATGAAATAAAAGTGCAATGAAGATGTGTTTTTTTCTAATAAATGCTAAATTATAGCATTGTGAGGTGTTTTTGGCACTAGAGTGGAGATGCTCTTAGATAGAAGCACTTTTGAGAGATTTGTGTAGATTATCCTTGTTTTTTTAGCTATATGAGTTAGACTTAGGGGCCGTTTGGTTCGCCACAAAAAAAGAAAATGGAAATGGGAATGATCCCCATTGTTTGTGTGTTTTTGTCAAATTATAATAGAGAATGGTAATATGATTACCCCTTCAATAGAAATCATTATCTTTCCTATACCATGAGAATGGACTTTTGGGAATGAGAATCAAAATTTAATAAAATATTTTAATAAAAAATAAAAAATAAAAAATTATTAAAAAAATTATATATTTAATAATTAATAATAAATATAATTGTTTATTTTTTTAAAAATAATTTTTTTAATTTTTTCCAAAATATTTTTTTTAAAAATTTTCAAAATAATTTTTCAAAATTTTTTCAAAATGTTTTTAAAATGTTTTTAAAATTTTTTAAATTTAAAATTTTAAATAAAAAGGAAGTATTTTTAATAAATAATAATTAATTTTTTTATTAAACTTTATCCATTTTCATTCCTACACTAATTTGGAACCTAACAAAAAATGAAAATAATCATTCCCATTCCTTCTCATTCCGATTCCCATTCCGATTCCAATTTCCAATCTTGAACCATACGGCCCCTTAGATTATGACTTTAGACTTTGAGACTATACATAACACATCATTTGTATTAATACACAATCAATCAATCAAAAATCAAATCCCTTTGCTTTTTATCCCGCAATCTCTAAATTGTCGTTAATTTAGGTGTAATTTTAATATTAATCCCGTTTAGGTTACTTGACCTCCAGTTTGTGACACGCGTGCTGACGTGAAAAAAAAGTCCATTTTTTTTCTATTTGACCCCTAAACTATCTATCTTAACAGCACTCCTTAACTAAATTGTTTCCCTATTACACATTTAAATTACTATTGTTTGCCTATTTAACTTCTCACACAATATATTAATTGTAGAAAAGATATCAATATGCCCCTCATATTTAAAATAAATAGCTGTCTTTTTTATATTATTTAAAATTTAATTTCTTTAAAAATCATGAAATTTAGCGTGTTTCATAATTTTAATACGAAATTTCAATTTTGGCAATTTAACATCGAAAAAATTATAAAAAAGCCAAAAAAATAACCCAAATTTCATGCGGTATTTTTTTATTTGAACGGTTTACATCTGTATTTTTTTTTCAAATCTTTTCATCACCACCTTTTCTTTGTCATGTCCCCACATGTCCATTTCTTCCTTTACACCCACATCTTTGCTCCAAAATATTCACTTTACATTATTTTCTGCCGGCAGTCGTCACTAACGCATCCGCATCTTTTCTCCAACGCCGCTTGTCAACTCAGAACCCAACTCGGTTCCGACACTTCTGAGTCACTAGTTTTTCCGCTTGACATGTCCTTATAATTCAACTTTCTTCAATATGAGAACTGCTACAAGAAGTATTTGTATCTGATGATATACGAAGGACCGAGTCCAGTGTGGGTCGGAATTGGGTCAAGGTAAAGAAGAGAGTTATGAGGAGATTTGTAGGACATCAGCGCATGGGTCATAAAGTGAGCTGACTTGGTGATGATGCCAAGGGAGAAACCAGAACTCCTGGAGGGTCGGAATTTTTATCTTCGGCTATTTAAAAAAAATAAAACAACGGTAAATAAAACAAGAAATAGATAAATTGTACTTATAGAGGCGGTTTTAACTGCCTCTACAAGAAAAACCGCCTATATTATTTATAGGGGTTGTTACAAACACATATACATGAAAAACTGAAAATAAATTTTTGAAAACTTTATTTATTTGAAAAGTTTACAAAAAAAAGTCATATAAAATATATCAATTATTAACTAGATAATAATAATAATAAAATATTTACTTGTTGTACTCTAATCAATTTCATTATTTTCAGTAACTAAAATAATTTAAATAGCCTAAAAATAAATTAAATATAATTATTATAGAAATACGATTTAATTTAATTTATATAAAAGAAAAATAAAAAAACTAATTCAATATCGGTGATAAATTAATGGATATTAAACTCTGTAGATCACTAAGCTTTCCTCAAATTACAGAAAGGTCACTAAAAAAACTTTTGTTACAAAATAGTCATTAAACTATACCTTTTATTACAAAGGGGTTCAGCCATCTAAAACGTTGCGTTTTAAGCAAAAACGCAACATTTTTGCTGACGTGGCATGCCAAAATTACAAAAAGGAACATAGTTGGGTGATCTTTTTGTAATAAGAGGTATTATCTAGTGACATTTTTGTAATTCACGAAAAGTTTAGTGTTGTTTGTGTAACAACATAAACATTTTTGTAATAAAATGTATAGTTCAATGACCATTTTGTAACAAAAGTTTTTTTAGTGATCTTTCTGTAATTTGAGTAAAGTCTAATGATCTACGGAGTTTAATATCCTAAATTAATTTTAAAAAATACAAAATGTTCGATAATGACTAGAATTTGTAATTTTTAATTGAATATGTTAGTTTTAATTCGAACAATAAAAATTAGAAATTTTTAGATTGAACAATTTGAGAAATTTAAGTCAGAAGTATTGTGATTTTTTTTTAAAGATCCCGGTTAGAAAGTTTGGAAAAAATTGATACTTCTAAATGCGGTGCGTTTGGCTGGTGGAAAAATGAAGTAGCTACCGGAGGTTGTTGAAGGGTATGAGTCTTGATTCTGTTTGATTTAATTACAAATAATTCTGTATATAAGCTTCAAATTTTTAGCTCAGAACTTGGTGACCTGTTGTGTGAAATAAAGAAGATGGCAAAGGAGTTTGATAGTATTAAGTTGTTTAGCATATCCAGAAATGCAAACAAAGTTGCTTAAAGAGAAAGATGGCTGCATTTGGATAGAAGAGCTTCCTCAAGCTTTAATTAGATGTTAGCAAGAAGCCCTGGGTCGGATTAGTCTGGTTCCATTTATTTTGCTTTGTTTTGCTTCTTGCCGTGCAAGAGTTTGTTTTTTCATCAATAAAAAAAATGTTAATTTGGGCAATTTTCGATATATCTATGATACATTTCCGATACATTTTAAATATATTAGATAATTATAAGTTTATTATTTAAACACCCATCCCCACCCAAATATCTGATACATAAATACATCTTCGGTATATAATTTATACACGATAGATAGTTTTAAATTGTTACCTTTTATTTGTAACGATTTAATTAAATCAACTGTCTAATTCAATCATTTATTATCAGTTTGTAATTTATGTTATAAATATATAATTGGCAAAATTCTATATGTAATATTTATAAAAAAAATGTGATAGATTTTTTAAATGTACTTAATATATACATTGCTGATAGATTTTTTGTTATATGAACTTTTGCAAATTTATACATTATATTTCGAGATCTAATAAAATATGTTACTTTGAATTTTAAATTTAAATTTAGATCTCGTAATTATATAATGGATACATCTTTGATATATATATATGCTACATCTTTGATATATATTAATTTGATACGTATCCGATGTATATTCGATTCATCTCCAATGCATATTTGATACATCTCTCATATATATTTGATACATATTCGATCGTTCAAACCTTATTTCTTGTTCTCTTATATGTCTTTTTTTAGTTTTATTACATATATTATGCATATTTGATATATTTCTGATACATAATATATATATGATAAATACATTTTTTTATTATATAATTTATACATGATGGATACAATTTTAAATTTACTTGATAGATACATCGATGATACATAATTTATACAAGATATAAATATTTTTTTATAACATCGTTTATTAGTTTTATTATATATATTTTTTATACATATTTAATACATCTCTGATACATGATTTATACATGATAGATACATTTTTTATTATATAATTTATACACGATAAGTACTTTTAAATGTACTTAATAGATACATCTCTGATACATAATTTTTGCATGATAAATACATTTTTAAATGTACTTAAATAGATATATCGTTGATATATAAGTTATACATGAGATATATATATTATATTTAATAGATACAAGTACTGGTTAGATCTGCTCCTTCCTTGGTGGCTCTGATACCAAAGGTGCGGAGAGGATGTTTGGGTGTACAGTTCAACAAAACAAGATCGTGGAGGTAGAGTGTGGAAATACAAATGAATGAAGTAAATAAATGACGCATGAAAGGAATAACAATAACTAGTAAAATTAATTAAAACGAAAGCATAAACAAAAGCATGAATTGTAAAACTTAAGCATAAAACTTATTTTTATTGAAAATTTGTAAAGGTGCTTTACATTTTCCAGTAAAACCAGATTGTAAAATAAGCTACTGCTTATCAATTGTAAAGTATAAAATTAAGCAAAGATTGTAAAAACGAGATATAATTTCTGGGGGTTTGGGATAAGAACTAGTCTTAGAGTTTTTGAATATGTTACTCCAACTGATTGATCTTGGTACTACCAGCAAGCCTGGTTCAACACATTCCTTAAATTACAAAAAACTCTTAAATAGGAACTCAAAAGGACCAAAAAAGAATTAGGTTCTTTCTGCAAACAATTTGACATTTCCACTGAGAAATCCCCACAAGATTGTGGTGGAGATTGTTCCAAAATTAATCACTACAAAAAAAACGTTTCATAGATATTCTAGGTACAGTGAAAGACACACGAAGCTTAAAGATGAAACCTATTACAAAAAAGCATATAATAGGAAGAACAGAAGACCTTTTACAAAGGACAAAGACCAGTCTAAGTCCAAATCTAAAGATGTCACATGTTTCAAATGTGGTAAAAAGAGGCACATTGCCAAATTCTATAGAGTCCGTAGAAAAATACAAGAACTACAATTGGAAAAAGAGGTCTTGTCTAAAATCGAAGCCCTCCTTACCACCAGTTCTTCTGACCATGAATTTTCTTCAGAAGATGATTACCCCTTACAAATAGATGAGCTAGCCAATATTTCCTCATCTACCACAGATGCAGAATCTACTATAAAATGTGTTAGTGTTAAAGGACCAGAAAATACTCTTAGAACTAGTAAAACACATCCATAACTCAAATGCCTAAAAAGACTATCTGGACAAACTCCTTCAGTCTTTTGATCCAAAACCTATAGACCAACCATCACCTTCTAATTTTTCTAGTATAGGACCTACTACGTATGACCTTACAATTATTTTGGGCAAAAATAAAAAGAGTCATGTTTCTACAATTCAAGATTTACAAACTGAAATCAAAGTCATAAAAGGGGAGCTGAAAGAACTTAAAGAAAAACATGCTCAGCATTCTGAAGCCATACAAATGCTTTTACAAAAACAACTTGATGACACTGAGGAATCTGATGAAGACCAACATGATAATTCCAAGGTTGAAAGTTTTGAGAAAATTCCAGAAGGTTTTCTAAATGTTTTAGAACAATTTAGCTCTAGAAAATATCTCATTCAAGTTACAATTGTCTTTTCAAAAGATTTCAAAATCAATACAATCGCCTTATTTGATACAGGAGTAGACCTCAATTGTATTAAAGAAGGGATAGTCCCTAAAAAATTTCATGAATTTACAAAGGAAAAGCTCTCTGCAGCTAACAATTTTAAAATGACAATCAAAAGCAAGGCCTCGACCTCTGTCTCTAATACAAATATTTTTGTTAAAACCTCTTTTGTCTTAATAAGAAATATGCATCATAGTGTCATCCTAGGCACGCCTTTCATTAACCTTATAATGCCTTATAAGGTTAATCATGATGGAATTTCATGTAAAATAAGAATACAAAAATTACTTTTCCTTTCATATAAAAACCACACACACGAAATATCAATATCATCAAAGCACATTCTGTCTATGAAAATGTGATTTACAATTTTATTAAAGAAAAGACTTCCATTTACAAAACTTGAAAAAGGATGTTTCATTACAAAGGATTGAATTACAATTACAAAACGCCTCTACAAAACAACAGATTTCTGATTTTCAAAATCAAGTTGAAAAAGTTCTTTGTTCAGACTTACCAAATGCTTTTTGGGATAGAAACAACACATAGTCGACCTACCTTATGAGGTTGATTTTAATTAAAAAGAAATCCCTACAAAAGCCAGACCTATACAAATGAACCAAGACCTAAAACAACACTGCCGAACATAAATCCAAGATTTGCTTAACAAAGGCTTGATTTCCAAATCTAGATCACCTTGGAGTTGTGCAGCCTTTTATGTATCTAAGGCATCAGAGCAAGAGCGTGGTGTTCCACGATTGATTATTAATTACAAACCCATGAACAAAGTCCTTAGGTGGATCAGATACCCCATTCCCAACGAAAAGGACCTTTTACAAAAATTACATTCTGCATTCATTTTTTTTAAATTTGATATGAAATCGAGATTTTGGCAAATACAAATTGACCAGAAAAATCGTTACAAAACGGCATTCACAGTCCTATTTGGACAATACGAGTGGAACGTCATGCCATTCGGATCGAAAAATGCACCTTCTAAGTTTCAAAAGGATTGCGAATGACATTTTTAATCCATTTTTTCAAATTTTGCATCGTTTGCATTGATGATGTTCTAATGTACTCAAATTCAATAGAACAACATTTCAAACATCTTGAAACATTCTTCCATGTTACAAAGAAAATGCTTTAGTGGTCTCCAAGACCAAAATATCACTTTTTCAAACTCACGTTAGATTCCTGTGTCATTATATTTCCCAAGGAACTGTCACAACAATCGAACGATCATTACAATTTATAAATAAATTTCCAGATCAGATACTGGATAAAACACAATTACAAAGATTCTTAGGAAGCTTGAATTATGTTTTGGATTTCTGTCCAAATATAAATCGTCTTACTAAACCATTGCATGATAGGTTAAAAATAAATTCGGCACCGTGGACAGACAACCACACCCGGATAGTCCAATAAATTAAATTACAAGTATCATGCATTCCATGCTTGCATATTGCTGATCCAACTGCACCTATGTTAAAACTGATGCATCAGATTTAGGTTATGGTGGAATTTTAAAACAATTGCAAGATAAAAAAGAATGCATAGTACAATTTACATCTGCACATTGGAATGACACCGAGAAGAATTATTCAACAATAAAAAAGGAAATTCTTTCCATTGTCAAGTGTATTTCAAAATTTCAAAGCGATTTACTAAATCAAATTTTTTTTAATACGAATTGATTGTAAATCTGCAAAAGAAGTTTTACAAAAGGATGTCCAAAATATAGCTTTTAAACAAATTTTTGCTCGTTGGCAAGCTATTTTGAGTATTGATTTTGATATAGAATATATCAAAGGAGATACAAATTTCATCCCAGACTTCCTAACCAGAGAGTTCTTACAAAACAGGTCCTGATGCCTCCCAAAAAGAGCAAGGACAAAAAACCATTACAATTACCCTCTACAGAACCAATCAAATCATGGATTGATATGGTCGTAGAAGGAGAAAACGAAAATAAATTACAAGAGAATTTTTCTTCAAGTACTCAACCAAGTTCTTCAGCTATCCAAGACTGGGCAGCATCTCTTTCCAAATCGCCAGAAATACTACTGGTTAAAAAATCTTACAAATCAGCCAGCACCGACAGGAACATCAGGTATAACAACTGAACTTATTTCAACAAATAAAGAGAAGGGAATTTCAACACAATCTTCACAGATTGTTTTAAGTCAACAAATTACAAAATCAGTTTCTCAGTATTTTCTGAAAACAAATTTTCAAAATGTACTAACCATAGAGGAAGAAGTTTTTTCATAAAAACCTCCTCGTGGCAGTACAAAATGTTTTTCCAAAGGGCTGGTATTTCAAATCATGGGATTTACAAAAACCCCAGACCTATTAACAAGTAATTTTAAAGGTGACAAATTCTGCCACCTTCAAACATTTTTACTTCCAAGATAAGGACCACCAAGATCCTGCATATTCCACCTGCAAGATACAAAAAATATTGTCTCCAAAACAATGTGGTCAGGATTTAGCAAAACCTAAACCTTTTCTAATTTCTTTCTAAACTACCCCAACACATTATAAATTTTACAATTATTGGGACTACCAACAAGCCTGGTTCAACACATTCCTTATGCAGAATTTTGGAGGAAGTCACTCTTAGCTTATCTATTTTGATAAGAGAAGCCCAATTACAAGTGTTCTGAATTGGTTCTCACAATGGTGGGATTATTTGGGCCCTCCCAGAAATTCTCATTCCCCAGGCCCAGAATGGATACAACTATTTTTACAAATCTTACAAGCCAACAGATCAAGAAAAAAAAGGCTATCTAGCCTTTTTCACTTCTGTTCGAAATTTTTTATGCTATGAGTTCCTGTTTGGTACTTTGACTACAACACAAAGCGCAATGGTCTTACCATTCTAACCCGCAAGTTCAAGGTTAAATGGTGGGATAAGTACAAGACTATCAATGAATGTTCCACATCTGCGGTACATAACTGGTTAGTCAAAAGAGCCCATGTTGAGCCCATTACGAATCCAGCAACCTCAACATTTTTGGCCCAGAAGTCACATGCTCGGACTCTCCTAGCCCAAGCCAAAAGCGAAGAGGAATACTTTACAATCATGCAACAACTTCTTGGGACTAGGCCCAGCTCGTTTGCTGCATCAGCACAATCAAACACAGACTCTGAACCTATCATAAATTTAGGCGATGACAATGAAGATGATTGTTTTGGTATTTTCCCCTGTTTCTAAAAGAAAATCGGCCCTACCTTTTGAATGTATGTTTTGTTCAGTGTTTTAAAAACCGGACCGGACCAACCGGTCCGGTCCGACCGATTGAACCGCCAACAGGCACTCTGTCCGGTCCAAAAGACCTCTACAAACCGGAAATCCGATTAAATCGAATTGGACCGGATAAAACCGCCAAACCGGAATAAACCGCTGAACCGTCCAATTTATAAAAACCGTCTGGTTCTTATTCTGAAACAGAATAATCAAAATTCTTTAGGGTTCCGTGTTTCTTCTTGACCTTTGTATATTTCTAATTATGATATCTTCCATTTTTAAAAAAAAAAATAAAGAAGCAACTATTATCTATTAAATTCCAAACTCAATTTTTTGGGTTTTGATTGAAGATTAGAATTTTTTATTCAATAATAATTAAAAAATAAAATCCATTTGAAGTGAAATTTGCAAATCAAAATTAGTCAAGAAAGTGAGAAAACAGTGAACATCCATAATTCATATACAAAATCCATACCATATCCATAAGGATGTATATACTCCAGTTAATAGAAAAAGTAGTATTATACTTTTTGTTAGAAAAAGTAATATTATAATTTGCAAATAAAAAAAATCACGAACTTTATACGTTTTCTCATTTTAATCACGTAGTTTAAATTTTCTCATTTTCATGTACGAACTACCACTTTTTCTCAAATTCATGTACGGTGCAGAGATGACACTCATGCATTGGTATAAAATGGCTCCTACCTCAGCGAATAACACCGATGGAGCCATAACACCTCAGCATCGTGCATGAATTTGAGAAAAAATGGTAGTTCGTGTATAAAAATAAGAAAATTTAAACTGTATGATTAAAATGAGAAAACGTGTAAAATTGTTGAATTTTTATGACATTCACCCTTATAAGAATTCATGCTACACATAATATGGTTTGAAATTCAATCATTGCATTTTTGAGAGGTTGAATAGTAACAAATCAAAAGTGTAAATGTGTAATAGAAAAATAAATAACTTAAGAAATTAATAGAATAAAATAGTATAATTTAAATATTAAATTATGCACTTTGGTTATTTTTCACGCATTTTAAAGCAATTGAATATACAAGTTTTGCCACTCTGAATAACAAAGGGTTAAATCAGCAAAATAATTAAAATTGAGAGGTTAAATAGGATAAAATTGAAAGTCAAAAGGTTTTGTAGAAAATAAAAAAATATTCCAATAGAACAAAGTGGTATAATTTAGATATTAAATATCGACCTTCTAATAATTAATATGCATGGTGAATTAAAAATTTATTAATTATTAAAATTATTAATTTATTAAATTTGTATAGAAAAAATTATAAAAAGTATAAAATATATTTTAAAGCATTTACATTTGTAAATCTAATTATTAGTATCATATAATAAAAAAACCAACTAAATACATTTTACAATCACTCAATGCAAACAAAAAAAACTTTGTATTTAGTTTAAAATATATCTTAGACTAAAATTAAAAAGTTATATTTATAAAATAAGATATTGTTTACTATCTTTTTATGCTGGAGATACTTTCTTTGTAAGTTTCTCAGACAAACAAAAAAAGTCATAATGTAATACTAGTATTTTCAGCTTCCACCTTAAAGATCAAAGTTAGTATTGCCTCATATAAATCATCAATTGTTATTTATTTTTTTAAAAGAATTTCTCTAATAATTAATATTTTTATAAAATATATTTAAAATTTAATTAATTATTAATTATCCGACGTGAAACGAAGTTGGTTCCTTCAATTTTTTTATTAATTATTAGAATTATTAATCTATTAAATATTAATTATTAGAGGGTCTATTATATGTTTTAAATCTGTATATTTTTATTTAGGTATGAAAAAAATAAAAATAAATACAATTTTCACAAATGGCGAAAACCGAAAACCTTTATACTCCCTCCGTCCCAATAGAGTTGTCCACTTTGAGAAATTTTTTTATCCTAAAACTTTTGTCCACTTTTAAAAATTAACTAATTTTTACACTCAATTTTTCTTTATTATCTCTATTTAAAATCTACTAATAAGTAAATTAAAAGTAAATTACAAGTGGGCCTATATTAAATAGGAATATGACAAAAATAGTAAGGAAAATTTTATAAAATTCATAAACAATATAATTGATTTTTTTTTTTTATAATTGGGGGAGGGGGGAGCGCTTGTGGGAGGAATTGAACCCACGACCTTGACAGTTTGCTGTCCAGCGATAATTGATTTTCTTAGATTGTGTGGTAAAGGCAAAGTGTATAATTTTATTAAGACGGAGAGAGTATTTATAATAAAAAAAATTAAATATTTTATATTTACTATCTATCCAATACAAAATGGACACCATAAGAAAAAGTTATTTTAAAATTGAAAAACACCAACTATGTCCTCTAGAAAACAAAGTCTTTATTATGTCCTCTAGAAAACAAAGTCTCTATTTATTCGTCAGCCCTTGTCCTCACATGGTTGGTCTTTTTCTCTTTTAAATCTTTATTTATGTCCTCTAACAAAAAAAAAGTATATTTATTTGTGTTTTTGTCTATTTTAACGTTTACTAATAATCACCAAACAATATTAAGGATTGCATTAATTGATCAATCAACATAGCGTCAGCGCTTGTCCCCACATTGTTGGTTTATTTCTGTTTTAAGTTTTTATTTATGTCCTCTCAAAAAAAAAGTCTTTATTTATTTGTGTTTTTGTGTATTTTAACTTTTACTAATAATCACCAAAAAGAATTAAAGATTGAATTAATTGATCAATCAACATAGCGTCAGTCCTCGCTTTCTTTGATGGTGCTCCTATTAATAGATTGATAATTCTTAAATATTTTTATTAGAAAGCGAGGACTGCCGAACAAATGTTTTAAATATTTTTATTAATTTCTTAAATTGTGTATAATTTTTTTATTATATTACATATATGTGTGTGCATCATTGTGTATGTAGAACAGTTCAAATTATACATTATGTATAAATAAAGTATTAGAAACGTATCTGTTATATATTAAGAAATATATTATCATGTATAAATTATGTATCACTAATTTATCGATTAAAAAATATTTTTATTCACCTCTTATATATTAATATATATATTCAAAAAATAATATATATGAATTAGTATAATAGATATTTCATTTGTAACTCTAACACATTGAACATTATTATGTATACATAATATATTTATAGAGTATCTTATATCGAAAATAAATATCTAATTTGCTCTAAAATATATAAATTATGTATCATAAAGGTTAATATTATGCAAATAAATTAAAAATATATTTCTTACAAATTAGATATAAAAGATATACCTATTAAAAAATATTTTTAAAACATCTCACACACTTATCAAATATGTATCTGTCATATTTTTGTTTAAGAATATGCATATATTATAGATAAAATATGTATCATCTTTTAATCAAATGTGTTTTTAAAATATTTAAACATCTATCAAATACGTATCTATCATATTTTATAATTAAGAAGATGTATATATTATATATAAAATATGCACCAATAATTATTAGTCAGATATATTTTAATATTACCAACATTTACGAAATCTAGGAAATATAACTATCTAGGAAATATAACTATTTATTAATGGAATTTGGATAATTGGTCTACAAACCTACAGCGACCATGGAAACGAAAGACTCGGCGACCTCCGCTGCTTTTGACAGGTGGAACCCTAGCCCTGCCAGCTCCAGCCACTGTGGCCCAGTCAACACCGGCAACTCAAGTATGAATATTGAAGCCATCCCGCAGAAACCTTTGACTGTGGTTTCTTCTATTTTGGGAAGAGAAAACCCTAACCCTAACTTGAGCCATGCAAGCCATGTTAAAAACAGGGATTTGAAGCAAGGATTGACAGAAGGAATTGTCGAAAAGGTGCCTAGTAGAGTTATTTACTTCAAAAACTTTCCCTGACATTGTAAGTATCGTCATTTGGAGAAGGTTTTTGCTAGGTATGGGGTAATTGGAAGAGTCTCTTTGGCTACCAAACTCACTAAACGAAACGACAGTTTTTTGTTTTCTGCGAACGTATTATAATAAGCACACTCAGTGGATTACTGATCAGCTGAACATTACGATTGGAAGATTTAGGTTACATGCGTTCCGTGCTTTATTTCCAGAGAAGAAGTTGGATAAATCCCCGATGCCGAAGAAAGCTCATGTGCCTGCCACCAGAATTATCTCTTCCTCGTCATTCAGAGACCACATATCCTCTAAGGAGGTTATCTCTAGGAAAGACACGGCTGTGATGGAAACAAAAGAATCGGCGGCCTCGCTGTAGCAGATATCGAAGGATAAACGCATTGCTTTGCCTAATCAGCTACTTTACTTACGCTCAGATTGTACAGAACATTCAATCATTGCTAGAGTGGTTGATATTGAGTCGGTTTTGAAGGTGAAGAGGTTTAAATTTCAGCAAAATGTTGCTGTTGAAAACCTAGCATTCATTGGGGGTAACGTGGTTTGTCTTACGTTCTCCTCTACTGCTCATGCACGAAGCTTTATGGACATGTCAGGTCCTAAGCTTTTGGATTTCTTTCAATCTTTCTCATGGGCTACTAGCTTTGAAAAAACTTATATGCGTTTGGTTTGGGTGTCTATCTCGAGTTTACCGATTTCCCTTTAGTCGAAAGAGGTTTTTTCTAAAATTAGGAAGTCTATTGGGGAAACGATTTGTGTTGATGTGAATCTCAACAAGCGTTTTTATACGGGCCTAATTTTTATCTCTACAACTTGTAATTTTATTAATCATTCATTTGAGATTTGTTATGGGGATAATTGCTGTCCAATTTATGTTGTCGAATCTCAAATCCCGATTGAATTTGATGATTGTGTTGGAGAGAGGTTGCATTAGGAGGGTGTGGTCAAATCTCCTATCAACGCACCTATAAGCAACAACAATTTATTGAGAGCTTTTGAGAAGGTATATGCGGATTCTAATTGTATGCATCAAACCGTAGGTAGATGTTTTCATGATCAGTTCCTTGGGGAGCTATGATGGAACGCGGCCATGTGGAAGAAAATGTAGACGGGTTCTAAATCTAAGAATATATATCACGACCCTATTTCCACCCTAAACCAAGTCACGACCGACGCTAGGGATTGAGAATGGTTGTTCCGGAACCCGTAGAAAGCCTAGGACCTCTAGAAATTTTTCGCAAATATTTTTACAAGATCGTGCCTCGCGTACGATTCGTTTTCAGAAAATACCGTTAAAACCTTTCTCGTTTAACTCAAACACTTTTCTAAAAATACACATAAAAGCGAAATAGGTTTTCATAAGTACTGGTTAGATAACCGTATTATCTCAACCCTTACTTCCTTCTGAAAACATGGCGTGGTAAGCAATGGAAACTAGATACTTATATCTCGCTTGCTTTAACACATAGGCAGCCCTGTTCCAAACCACATGCCATTTTTTTCAACAGTTAATATGTTCAATAAAATAATGTGGACACCTCTACGTCTCATAACGATGGTATCAAACATATTAAAATACACAGCGGACCGGTTACACATAGACGGCGTATATAAATCATACTGTTTTGAACACACCAAAAAACACACGAGGCCGACTCGGTAACTATATAGATAATGCCACTATGTAGCCACCCAAAACGTATACACACGTGCACTAGATCCTATAAGAGTATCTAAACAAAGGACTAGTGGCACACATATTGGCATATCACACCTATACTATTGCAGCATTCTAAGAGTATAAAACATATGTACAATACCAAAGAGAAGAACTCCCCTAAAGCAGGAATGTGGAAACTCGACTGACCAAAATGCTCATTGCCTGGAAATGAGAAACTATCACGACCCAAATTCAGAGATTGTGACCTGCGCTAGCATATGGGTATGGTAGTACCGAAACCCGAAGCTAGCCTCGCGAATAACATACAATACAATTAAACCTGCACAAACTTGCTCGGGGGCAACCGAGACACCAACCTAGATCTAGCAGTTTATATCAACAATTTAATAAAACAAATGCTTAACTCAATCTGAGACTCCAACAACATGTCATATATAATAAGCATATCATAATCTAGAGTAATATCATGCCAACATACGTAAAATAATTACCAGACCAACTGACAAAACAATACTATAAGTAATAAAGACGCAACTACTACTTCTACTACTGCAGTCTAAGAATATGAAATGGGTTTGACTCCTATTTTTAAAACAAAGTATACCTCCGAGGAATCAATTAAGTGGAGGTCCATGACTCGCTCAAAACCGAAAACCTGAAAATGGTTAAAAAACGGGGGTCAGTTAAACTGAGATTAGTTCATATTACCTTGTACATTTATTAAGTGGAAAACCTTTAAAACAAAACAATTTTTATACTATTTACATATATTTATTATGGGATACATATTGAATCAATATTAAATAGATGGGAACACATCCTCGTCGAACCCAAAGTAGGCTAGAGATAACTCCGCCGAAACTAAAGTAGGCTAGATATTAATCCGCCAATTATATACATAACTGGTGCACACAATTTCGATGATACCCGTCGGGTAGCTCTTCCAATCTAGATCCATAATGAGTTAAAAATCCTTTTCAAAGATGCATATACGATATTTAAAATAATATATTTTACTTAATAAAGCGGTAAACGATAATACAAACTCACTGCTTGCTAAACAACGCAAAACTCCTCATAAGCACCTAACCCTGGTTTGACTCGGAAGCACGAGCAGCTGACGAGTCTAAGAAAAATATAAATTAGAGTTAAAATCGATCCTAACTCTAAGGAGTACTAGACATCACATAGGACTAGTACAGTACAAGCCAAAGCGCAATTCACATTAAGAATAACCACAACACTATCATGCACCAGAGTAAAGCAATCGAGTTAAGCATTATTGAGTTCCCGCTTAGAAAATTTAATCCGGAATCATTTTAATAATTTAAATAAAAAATTAAACTAAGTTCACAATCTCAAAGTAGCGAGTCAGCCAAGTTACCACGATTACAAGGCATCTTCTTACAAATCAGCGATCCAAGTCTAACCAGAACCAAAGACCAACCAAAGTAAAATCAGAGTTTAATATTTGAAACATTCTTTGATAAATCATAAAAACCATTTTGAAAATAAGAAAACTCATATCCTAAGTCATTATAAATTACCGATTCCATAAACAAAGCATTTAAACGTAAAACTAGCTAGTTTGTGAAAATAGCCAACACATACTAAACTGAATAAGATTCCAACTCTCAAATTCGTTTAGATCAATAGTATATCAAACATATATACACCATACCAAAACAATTCAGATCTAAATTCATGCCAACAACACCTAAATTATCCAATTCGCAATTAATATAACTATATTATTATGGACTAAACTGTTATATTTTAAAGTTTAAGGATTATAATGTTATCAATATAAAGCATGAAAGTGTACATCAATTCCATTTGAAAGATAATACCCACCTGATTGTTGTGGCCTCGTGAAATGTGAATAAAATAATGGAAAGTTTTGTTTTCTAGTGTGTAAAAATCAACCATAATTCTGATTCTCTTATTAATACATTATTCAATCTAAAAGCCATATAACTGTGTAGAACTGTATATAGAAAGTACAATTTATATCTTAGATAATTGAATTACATCATTTAGAAAAAGAATAAAGAATCATGCGATGAAATAGTACCTTACAACTAATTGATTTAGAAATGAGGTAGAGAGGACAACAATAAGACTGTGTTTCATTTATATTTTTTCCAAAGTTTTATTATAGAGTTTAGGGTTTGGATATTTATAAGATATTAATATTTTTAGAGTTTATTCAGCAAGTCAAACGAGACAATCGAAGCACCGAAACAATCAATCCAATGGCGGAATTTACAACAAAAAGAAAAAAATACAGCTTATTACATTCACCCCACCTTAAATAAAATTCGTCCTCGAATTTAATAGAAAACACCTCAAGTAAAAACAGCAAGCATAATGCGCACACAACAATTTATATAAACATCAAAGCCCTCATACCTCAAGAAAATAGAAAAGGGTAACGATTCCGCATATCGGACTACTAACCGTTAACACACGTCTTAACTGGGTGACTATGCAACCAATTCAACCACATGAATTTCTTTACTCAACAACTTACATATTATCGTACATCTCTCTAACGGTTTTCCCCTAAAAAGGTAATCCTAATACCACCGCTCAATTCCTCTTATCAATCTCATATGACTAAACCAGCCTTAAAGCTAAACTCCTGTATAACACAAAACATCAACACCAAGACTAGGTGGACACAAAGGAACACACAAGCCTATAACTAAAACATGAAAATCTTTTATTCAGGATCCTAAAATTCTTAGTTCAAATTAAGCGGTTTCCACTCCAATAATCCGTACTCTCCATCATCGAATTTAAATTTGAACCTAATCTATGCCTCGAAAGGTCAAACGCACAAATATTCACTCGATCAAACAACAATTTAATACTAAAAAAAATACTATAGCCAAAGACTACGAAACACCTTATAATAGGGTGAAACCAAAAACATTTCGAATCTGACTAACTTCCAAAACCACACTAATAAGGTACGAGAACAAGCCCGCGGCTCAAATTGTAGTTCTTGCTATACCCAAGTCTATCGCCTCAATCTAAAAATAATGAAATTCACAAACCGAAATAAATTCACCAATCCTTACCACTCATTCACTAATGATCTCAAAAACAAAGTAACCTTTATCAAAATACTCACTACAATTATATACTAAAGAATATTACAATACAAAAACCATAAATGAATCAGTCGAATTTTTAAACACTCGGTTTAACAACTAATCATTTAATAACTTTCAATCCATAAAAACCTCAATCAAAAATATCGAACAACCAACCTTATTGTCTAGACCCATCACATATGATCCTCCGATTAACAGCCAAATATCTAAATCAAAATCAATTCTTAAAAATTATATCTCAACGCAAATATAATCTCGTGCATAATGAAAGTTCTCTCAAATTCAGATCACGAAATGTTAGATTAGACTATGCTCAAAACCAACCTTATAGTAAAACAATTTTCGTTTACCAAATATCATATAGTAAAAAAATATCCACTTCTTTTTAAAGAAGAAAACATCATAAACTCCACTTTAATTTTAGAAAACAATATAAATTAACCGTTGAAAATTCTCTATATCATGTACACATCGATGTTCTGAAACACACAAAATTTGAAGTCATAGTTAAATCTCATTTCAAATAAAAACGAATTTATAAAATAGTCCAACTGAAAAATTTTATAATTTTTTTTAAATCAATCTTGACAAACATTTCAGCCCTTTCTCAAAAGGTGAAAATCTTGCAATGAAAATCTCTCCGTTTACAAAGATATCTGTATATAAATATAACAAAACCTTAGATAGAAATATTATCAGTAAAAAAACAAAACATCATCACTCTCTGTATACACAAACGCGTGGAGCATAACCAAATTCCTTAAATTAACACAACTCAAATTATTTATCAAAATTATACAGATAAGCCTCCCACTCCAACTCCAACATCTTATCGTACTTATCAAAACAATACCTCGAGTGCAACCTTATAACCAATACTAAATCCCACAAAACACAAT
Organism: Mercurialis annua; assembly: GCF_937616625.2. Lineage (NCBI taxonomy): Eukaryota > Viridiplantae > Streptophyta > Magnoliopsida > Malpighiales > Euphorbiaceae > Mercurialis > Mercurialis annua. Next base: position 30,479,761 of record NC_065577.1, on the reverse strand, counting down.
TATTCCAATAATATAACCCGGTCCTTTACAATGTTGTCATCCTCAATTTACTACTATCATCACAGAGTATTTGTCTACTTACCTTTCGGTAAAAGTTTCAAAACCATTTGAAATCCAACAGTTTTATAAAAACATAAATCACAATGTTACTCGCTAGTTCATTTCAAAACATCTTTCTAAAAAACGTCTTATCGATAAAAATCTTTTTTATATAATTGTGTGTCAGGGTGATGACACCTCTCATCCCCAAAGAGTTGCATCCAACTCTAATCGTATCCATGCACATGATGCATGTACTATTATGCATGTACCAATTATTTATTTCTTTTATTTAGTGAACATACTCAATTCTTGATGCCATTTTCTATTTATGATATGTTTGGGCACAATTATGCGATAAAAATATTTCGAATACTACGAATTAACATTTGCAATCAATTTCTCAATAAAATATTTGTTAGACGTTATAGTCTATGAGATGTGCACTTGATAGCCTCAATTGTTTTTTCCAAACTCCATACTTACAATCTATCATATTACATGATACTATCAAACCGGTAACTCCTTTAAAATGTCTTATGCATGAAATAATACCCAATTAAACTCCAACCAAACTGAAATTTAATTCAACAAAAACAATGCATCACATACGTTTCTACAAAACTTACTACTAGTTCCTGCATCGCATCGTCCAACTTGATGAAAAGCACCAGCATATTAATACACCGATCTATTTTCTCGGGTCAGAATTTCCAATGTCCTTCCCAGAATATTCAAAAACCACCAACCGTTCCAAAGAAATTCCTCAACTTCCTTGAAATCAAAACCCAAAGATCTAGATCCACAAAACAACATACCAAACTAAACGTAACCCAAAATAAAAACTAAAGCAATATAGGGTCCAAACAAAAGTTCGATTCACAAATCAAAAGCCAATATCAAGGTTAAACCAGAAGAACGTATGAAAGAAATTACCTCATGTGCTACTCCGCACGACGAGACAGAACAAACTCAACCAACATAAATCAACCGGACATGTGAGGTATACAATGCAAAACAATACAAAAAGATTACGAATCCTACAAACCACAAGCCACCCATGAATGTCATTATTCGCAATTAACCCAAAAATATTTAAAAGGGCAAAAACAAAGCATTCTATAACAAACTACGATTTGTAGTAACCAAGAACAATAAGTAGTATGACATCGATCAAAATGCGCATCAAAACTCATTCTGAAATATAAATTCAATCACAAAAGTTTTCAAGTTCTACTTGAGTCTCGCGATTTTAAAAATTTCATTTTCCGAAAACCCTCCTTTATAAATCAGTTGCTTTAAAATTCCCAAAGTATCTCAATCCATAAAACCACCGAGTTAGCCGAGTCATTACAACTACCAAGCTTAACTCCCAAATTTGGGTGACCCAAGCCAAACGCAAAACAACCATTTATAAAACGTGTTCAAAATATTTGTAAATTTGAAAAATGCATTTAAATAAAATCTCAATCCTTTAAAAAAAATAGGAGCTCAACGTAATCCTAGTATTAGACAACAAATCAAAAACTCAAGTGCGAAAAACTTTAATCTCAAAAACTTTTGTAAACACCTAATCCAGCCAAACATAAAATACCAAATATATGACCAACGACGCTTCAAACGTCGACATACCATGACACGGTAAAAATAACAAGTAAAATATTAAATCATCAATAAGGTGACATATCTCATAAATAATATTATTTTGAAAAAAAAATCGTTTGTCAAGACCAATCCAAACGTAACATTCTGAAATACGAGAAATTCATGTTATTGGCAAAATATCCAAAAATCACATTTTGAAAGTATTATGAGCAGACCGCTCATCCGGCTCTCGTGTCTAAACACAAATCAAATCAAAAAAAAATCTCAATAATAACTTTAAAACCAACGTGTGGTCAAACAACCTAATTTTGCAGTAGTTCCTAAGACACGACATTAACTTATCATGCTAAAAACACAAATCAAATCAAAACAATTTTTATACCGTATATATTATTCATTATGGGATAAGTATTGAATCAATATTAAATAGACAGGAACACATCCTCGCCGAACCCAAAGTAGACCAGAGATAACTTCGCCTAAACCAAAGTAGGCTCGAGAACAATCCACCAATTATATACATAATCGGTGCACACAGTCTCGATGATACCCATCGGGTAGCCCGTTCCAATCCAGATCCATTATGAGTTCAAAACCCTTTTCAAAGCTGCATATACAATATTCAAAATAATATACTTTACTTAATAAAGCGGTAAATGATAATACAAACTCACTGCTTACTAAACCACGCAAAACTCCTGGGAAGCACCAAACCCTGGTTTGACTCGGAAGCACGAGCAATTGACGAGTCTAAAAAAATATAAACTAGAGTTAAAATAAATCCTAACTCTAAGTTGTACTACACACCACATAAGACTAGTACAGTACAAGATGAATCGTAATTCACATTAAGAATAACCACAACACTATCATGGACCAGAGTAAAGCAATCGAGTTAAGAATTATTGAGTTCCCCCTTAGAAAATTTAATCTAGAAAATATTTTAATAATTTAAATAAAAACGTAAACTAATTTCACAATTCCAAAGTAGTGTGCCAGCCAAGTTACCACGATTACAAGACATCTTCTCACAAATTAGCGATCCAAGTTTAACCCGTGTCAAAAACCAACCAAAGTAAAACTAGAGTTTAATATTTGAATTTTTTTTTGATAAACCATAAAAACCATTTTGAAAATAAGAAAACTCATATCCTAAGTCATTATAAATCACCGATTTCATAAAAAAAACATTTAAGCGTAAAACTAGATAGCTTGCAAAAATAGCCAACACGTACTAAAATGAATAAGATTCCAACTCTAAAATTTGTATTTGTATACCAAACAAATATAAACTATACCAAAATAATTCAGATCTAAATTCATGCCAACAACACTTAAACATCCAATTCACAATTAATATAACTATATTCCTATAGACTAAATTATCATATTTTAAAGTTTAAGGATTATAATGTTATCAATGGAAAACATGAAAGTGTACATCAATTTCATTTGAAAGATAATACCCACCTGAGTGTTGTGGCAGTGTGAAATATGAATAAAATAATGGAAAGTTTTGTTTTTTGGTGTGTAAAAATGAACCATAATTCTGATTCTCTTATTAATACATTGTTCAATTCAAAAGCCATGTAATTGTATAGCACTGTATATAAAAAAGTACAATTTATATCTTAGATAATTGAATTACATCATTTAGGAAAAGAATAAATAATCATGCGATAAAATAATACCTTTGTTTAACCATAGCTCCAATAATATGGCAATATAAAATAATACCATAATCAATGCAAACATGCCAAAGCAATAAATAACAGTTGGACCACTCCAACAAAGTATAAGTCTAAAATATAAAGTATAAGACTAAGACATAAACAATCTAGTACTACTACTACTACGGTCTAAGAGTCTAAAAACGTTTGACTATTTATTCAAAAACAAAAATCTCCGAAGAATGAAGAAACGGAGATCAACCAAACGCTCAAATCATAAACCTGGAAAATTTGGAAAAACAACAGGGTCAGATATACTAAGATGAGTTCATATAACCATTTACATTTATTAAGTTGAAAAATCTTTAAAACATTTATAAAATATTTGTTTATTATGGATAATCATCGAAACCCTAAACCACAATACTAAATCCATTCGTCGTGTCGGTGAGACATATCTCCATAACCGATCCCCGACTGTCACTTAATAAACTAGTGAGTTCCAGGAGACGTATCTTCCACCGACGTCCTCACTAAGGCAAGACATATCTCTAACCCACCTTAATACCATAAGATCATTACCGGTGCGCACGTAGTCCCGATGATGCCCATCGAGTAGCCCGATCCAAATCAAATTCATAATGCCGAAAAACAGTTCGAAAGCTGTTCATACAATATATATATACAAAATATACAGTTACTTAATAAACCGGTAAATAAAGATATAAACTCACTGCTCGCTAATCCACGTGAAACCTGGCAAGCAATCTAATTTTGGTTTGTCTCCGAAGCACGAACGGTCGACGAGTCTAGACAAGATATAAATAATAATTAGACACCACATAGGACTAGTACAACGACAAATCAATGTAAAACCAAGTTAGAGTAATCACAATACTCAAATAATAATAAAGCCATAAACAATCATGTCTTTTGAGTTCCCGCTGTAAAGTCCTTTTAGAAAAACATTAGTTAAATGAATATTAAATAATAAATCAATTTAAATTCCAACTGGTGGGTTAGCCGAGTTACTGATAACTACCATGCTAACCTCACATGTCGGGGGACCCAAATCTAACCCAACCCACTTATTTAATCGAATTATAAATCATAGTTTATAATTATAAAACAATTTGATAAAATAATAATTCAAGATTTTAAAACGGAACTCAATAGCTTTACATTCAAGTAATCCAAGTTATAACCAAATACTTAACTAGAATAAGTTAAGAAAATAATTTAAAAGCTAATTATAATTTAGCTAATTTGGCACACCACGCCAAAATTCATTGAGATGATAATTACCAATTTAAATATCTGATTAATAAAAAAATAGTTTTTAGTTTTTAATTACCAAAGAAATTCAAATTATAATCGACACTACTATTAATTTCAGATTATAATAACGCTATAAATTAGTAAATCACAATACAAGCGATATTTGAAAGTTTGGTTTAAAGGGAAATATTCAATTCAATAATCTTTTTTTAAATATGAATAACCAACAAATCACTTAAGGAATACAGACTTAAATTTTTAAATCACATAGCCATATTATTTGGAGTAATCAAATGAATTGAAAGATAATAAAAAATGAATACCCATAACGTGAAAGTGTTGACAGTGAACAATTCACATCAAACTAGAAACCCATATCAAATGAAGTGTATCAATGAAGAATCCGGCCAACAACATAGTGACAACAAGCAATACAATTATCTCCTACTAACAATTGAGATTATGGTCTTCACTTAAGCAAAAATCAAATTAGTAAGCAAGAACGAAATCGGCAGAAACATGGGCAACAAAAGCACTGCCGTAAACAGGGAATGATTCACGTAACCTCAAGGGAATCCAAGCCTAACGTTTCTAACCAACGAGTATGATAACAACAACTCATTATAACCTCTGAAATCATCAAACAATGGCATCAAATAATTGATAGGAAACGGAAGCAACATGAACAAGGAGAACACAGCCATAATTTTCAAAACGGTGAATCAAAACGGCACTTAAACGGAGAAGATTCACGTACCGAATTGAGATATAAAACGTCCAGAGGTTTTGAGAATGATGAGAAAAGGTGTTGGCGAAGACAACGACCTCAGAACGATGCTAGCATAATGAACAACGCAAGTTAACAAACAGTGAGAACGATATCAAATAGAAGAACTAGGAAAAGAAACGTGAAAATAAGTTACCAAATCAAGCGGGGATGGAAGTATGAGGGTGAGTATGATCTAATAGCTTTAGGGTTGAAGACGGCTAGGGTTTTCAGGAAAAAGAATTTGAAAAATAGAATAGGGTTTGAAATAATGAAGCAAAAATGTGTAACATGTCTTATAAATAGACCTGTTATTACGCCAAAACAGGAGCAGAGCACAAACCTGCATAAGGGAAGCACGTTCGTGCTCCCTGAAAAAATGAGTGCACGATTGTGCACTTGATGTGCACGGTCGTGCACTCCGTCATCAGGTCAAGAGAAAGCAAAGGTCGAAGAAAAGCGGCCCAAAAGACGGCAAGATCGAACCTGAAACCAACCCAACACTAAATGAAATAAAAAACGAATCAAACAACGAAAATACGAGTTCAAAATCAGCTTGAAACTCAACCGTAAAACACAGGATATTACATGACAGTAGAGAGGACAACAGTAAGACTGCGTGTCTTTTATTTTTTTTCCAAAGTATTAGTATAAAGCTTAGGGTTTGGATATTTATAACCTATTAACATCCTAGGGTTTTTATATAACGTAAATTTCCAATTTTATCCTTATTATTATTTTCATTATTTTACTTTACTTAATTATTATTATTATTATTATTTATTATTTATTATTATTATTATTATTATTATTATTATTATTATTTCTTTTAATTACTTTACTCACTCAACAATGCTGAATTTTTTTATAAGCCATAAGTGATGACAGGCCAAACCTAGAGTTTATTCAACAAGTCAAACGAGACAACCGAAGCACAAAAAAAAAAATCGACCCAACGGCGAAATTTACAACAAAAAGAAAAAGAAAATACGGGTTATTACAGAAACACTAACGGGGTCAGAAAAATAAATATTTTTGAGTGAGTAAACAGTTTACAGATAAATACCAAAATCGCATAATATATATAAATCAGTTATATGTTTAAAATATTACCAATTTGTCGATCCATATGAAATCCTAATCCAAAAATGTCCTAACAAACATACTCACATCACGAGCTTACAGACTACAAACTAAGGACCGTGAACTGAATCACTGCCATCCACTTTTGTATCTCTGGTACCTGGACCGTAATCATGAAACTACCATCGCAATTTGACCCGCGACCATAACCGTATTACTGCCGTCTTAGGGTATACCCGTGAAATCAGGGCATTCACTTTCCCAATGACTTAACAAGATAGATATACCTCTATTCATTAACAGGAGAACATCTAGAATCGGTGTCGGTGATCACGCAACTCTATTGCTGCCTAATAAGTAGCTCGTTCCAATGGATCTCTTTTGGCTAGTTTATACTGATGTGATTATGGATTTAAAACAGTTGAATACTGATATTAAAAAGTAAACATGTAAACTCACAATACTGATAAGTTACTACTTAGCCCTCTCGTATATGTGAAAGACTCCCCCGAGTCCTGGTCTGATTGCTTGACAGCTGGTTGGGTTAAACACACAAAACAAACAAGGCAAACACATGAATACCCATATCTGGTATAAACATCTAGGTTTGGGAACCTAGGTTTAAAATAGAATGCAATTCACATAACACTTATGGTCTCTTTCCTTTTAAAAACCATTTGAACCGTTTTCACCTCGAGAAAACGCTTAGACTTTTCTCTAGAAGTCCATTTAGGTATCGCAATACCTAATTAAAATCATTTAATAGTATGGACTTGATTGCCAAAACAATTCATAGTCGTAAACTACTTATTTAGAAATACCGATTGCTAAATCTTTTAAATCAGTTAAACGTTGACTTTAACTCTTTTAAAGTCCTTTTTAAACATTTAACTTTACTTTTTAAATCTCATTTTAAAAGTCTTTAGGTTTAGGTTAAAATCTCTTTTCATTTTACTTAAAAAATAAATATCGTTGTTAAACACATTTGGTTCGACGAAACCACGTCAAACGAGTAGGGCAAAAGCCCCCGAAAAAGTCCCCTCCCCTTTAGCATCAAACCTGTTGTGCATGGCACAGCAGGTCGCTGCACGACTTTGCAGCATCAGCTGCACGTTCGTGCAGCATTGCTGCATGTTCGTGCAGCAACTAGGCTGCACGAGCAGTTTCTAGCCCCTGGAAACCGATTTTTTGGGGGCATTCCGACGTGCTTGGAACGTCCAAAACGCTGCAGACGTGTTATTTTACGTCCTAGTTCACAAAAATACAATCCAAACGTAATTCGAATGTATAAATCGATCGTTTGATTCGGTATCCGTTTATAAACGAATATGTATTCAAATTATATCAAATTAAATGCTTAACACGGGTTTAATATCTCGATTACTTGAGTAATCGTTTTGGAAACAGAGTTAGAATCGAGAAACGGTCGATCAAAATTCGAAACCCTAGGTTTCGTTCTTCCTGTGAGAGCTACTACTCTTTCTTTAAATTCATTTATATAGTTAATCGATAAAGTATCGTTTAGTACTAGCTCAATCATGCATTTTAAACCAACTTCCTAGTTAGGCGTCCGTAGCTCAAACGGAAACGACTTCTAAATTTCGTGAAAATTTACCCAAAAATTTAATAAAATATAAAACAACTAGAAATATAATTTTTACTCGCATTCGACTTATGTTTTATTTTTAATGAATCATTATTGATTTATTAGGTTTATATAAACCGTGCTTGATAAAATTTAGACTTCCAAATTTTATCAAATTTTCACGATAACCTTTTTCAATTATTTCGCGAATATTGGCACCAAAAATATTCTCTCGGGATTTATGAATTATTCTGCACCCAATTTTTAAGTTTTTCTTAGCCCCGCTAAGTATATAAATATTCAAATTTAAATTTTTAAAATTTAAATTTGAAATCCTATAGCCACAATATAATTTTAGGGTCACTTGTAAATTAATTTACCTTTAAATTTAATTTACGTACTCCCATCTAATAAAATATTAGACACATGGAAATATTTTATCTATTAAAAATACGGGATTCTGTCCTCGAATTTATATATACTTCTTCTTTTACTTATACAGCCAAAGAATACTCTTTTCATTTCATGTTCCATGCTTTCCACATCATAAACACTATTGTTGTTGTATGCTGCATATCTCACTAACTACCTTTTGTCTATCAACTTTTCCACTTCTGTTTTTCTTGTCCTTATAAACCGTATACTTGTCTTTACTAGTATACGAATGTTGGTTCTCTAAACCTTGCAGTTCTTCTCTGACTGTATCTTATATCTCTTAATCACTTTTCATTTCATCTCACTATATTTTCACTTATAGGTTCTTAACCTATAATTTGACTTCTGTTATTAGAAATTTTGGTATTCTTTCACCTTTTATGCCCTTATCTTTCCTCTCTTAGGATACCAACTTTTTACTAACTTTTTATATTTTCTTAGTTTTATACTTTCAATATATCTTATTACTTCTCCTTTTGTTGTACTTCTTTGCAGATAGTACAAACTTTGAACTCACTTTTAGGATATCAACTTGTTACCAAATTCACTTTCCCTTTATTCTTTTAATTCTCCAGTTTACTACCGGTTATTATTGGTTGTACATTTTATTGTACATTTTATAAATAAGATATTTAATCTTATTATAAATTTTTTTCATATCTTTTAATCGTTTTAGAGTAATATTGGTTAAGTATTTTAATCTCCAACCTTAACCTCTTCATCTATTTGAACTTCTTGTTCCATAAATATACTACTCATCTTTTATCTCCTTATCAATATATAGTAAGTTCCTGTTACAGATTGAATAACTGGGTTCTCTTTCCAACATTGTGGTTGTATGGGTGTAGGTGTAGTTATTATAATCTAACTATCTCACCGTATAACACCTTTTAACTCACTCCACAGTCACTGCAAAACTATACTCCTGTCAATAGTTTTTGGTATTTCCAAGGTTAATTATGATTCTCAGTTGTCATAATTGTACTAAAGCTGTTACTATCGTATTTAATTAACTGATTATCAACTTTAGCTTCGTTTCAAAACATTTCACTTTGAAAAAAAATGTCTATTAAACATTTTTCTACTTTTAGTCGGCCATATTTTACGTATTTTCGGCCCTACATTTAAAATACATGTACACTACATGTATATACTATTACTGGCCAGCCAAGACCTCACAGTCTTAAGGCAGATTCTCAGAATTTTTCATCTTTTGAAATCACTGTCTCATTACAGTTTTCAAATTCATTTATATACATATATGGAGCTTATGTTGATAATTACTAGTCAATTAAAGTTTACACTTCTTATCGTTTTTACTTGCACTTTTGGCTTACTGCCAAATTTCACGCAAGTTTCACAACAATACATCCTGCGTCGAGCATTGTCTAACGCTCCGTTCCACGATCGCAACAGTTAAAACTTAGATAACCGTCTTGCGATTGTCATATCCCAATATCAAAGCAATTTAACGGTTCGACCACAGGTTATTAGGGTTTTCCTATACCCTACAAGTTTTTAGACAACATCTGAAATTAACTTATCTAGTTCACTATCTCCATCTCTGTTACACCTTGATAACATCTTTATCTAATGTTGGTTCAAGGTTTGATATACTTTTTAAGTATATTATTTATTCGTTTTATAATTTGATAATTACTTTGCTAATAAATATCTGTTAACACGACTTGACAACTCCGTCAATTGTTAACATATTCATTACTCCTCTTTGTTCACATCAGAACTAGAAGTGTACCTACTCGGTTATGAGAACACTTACACTTCCTTTACCATCTTTCTTCAGATGTTTTGTTGTTGTTTATAGTTTAAGTGCTGAGGCGTACTCCTCTCAGACTTGAATTTTGGTTTATCTAATTAACTACTCATATGGATTTAAGAGATATGTCCATTATTGACATTTGCTCTGTCTCTAAGACTGATCTCCAATCCATTTAATTAAACACGTACGTATGACTTTGTTCACATATAGTTACTTGAAGTCAAACAAACTGATTCGTGTTCAATTAGATCTTACTCTCTTATCTTAATCGTGACAATCTTCTATTGTCTACTCTCGAACTTTTATTCATCATAAAGTTCACCACTAGTCTTACATCAGTCTATTCCTGAGTAAGAATATATATTCTCAATTTCTCTATTCTTCCCCATGCTTTCATTAGTCTCTAATGTCTCGTACTGAAACATTAGAATTTAGGACTTTATTATTTATTCTTTATAATAAAACTGTTATTCTTTATTCCTTTTTCCCATTTACCTTGTCACCATTACAGAGTTTTTGTTTGAACAAATACAGTTTTATCTCGCGTACATTTACGCTTAATAAATACAAATCAATTTGTCGGACGAATACAATTTATCTCGTCTGAGACAATTATAATTTGTCCCACCTCCAGGCCTTTTTAAGTCTTACTTTTCAAACAAATTATGAATTCTCAAATTCACAGTTCAAAACCTTTTTCATACAATTGTGCTTCAGGGTGATGACACCTCTCATCCCCAAGGAGTTGCTATCTCAATTCACTTTTCTTTGATATATTTATATGTCAATATATATGATGCATGCCCTAATCAAAATCATTTTATGTATATATGTAATGTATATAAAATTCAGGTAAGCTTCTTTTATAGTGATTTTCGCAACATGCACTTTTAATGCATCTGAGCACAACTATACGTTCAACTGTAAAACAAAACTTTAACAAGTTTCTTTCAAACTACTTTTCTGTGCCATTTTAAGTTTTTCCTAATCCTCACATTAAGCTTTATTGTTCTTTATTTAACATTTATCCTTTATGTTATTATTCATCGTCATGCTGTTTATTAAAATTTATTATTCATTAGAATGTGTGTTCTTATTTAAGGATATTCTTTATATCTGTACTTAATGTTTCCTAGTTTTATTATCTCATACTAAAACACATTGTCACGACCCAAACTATTGAGCCGCAACCGGCGCTAGGGAACGGGAGTGGTAGCTCCGGAACCCGTAGCAAGCCTTAAATCACTATTAATTGTTCACAAATAATATAAACAAATAAAATTAAACAACGGAAGCAACACATTTATATATATCATATAATCAAACATATACACTAACTGTTTAAACCTCGCGGGCTCTAGTTACCGTACCCTGTACGAACTGGCCTCGCGGTACTATATACATCAGTTAGTGTCTCAAAACATCTCACCGGCACCAGGGGCCGTGGATCATATACCAAACACGTAGCCTACCAAAAAGTATATAAAACAATGACAGCAGTTAATATATACAATCAAAATGAACTGTTGTCTAGGCTACTTGTAATACCCCAAAATATTTAAGTATTTAATTGGACCACGTGTCCAGTTTTGAGTCGCCAGAGTGACGATAACGGAAAGTCTTCCGATAAAAATAAGATAAATAAGTTTTAGTAGATCGGTTTTGAAAGAGATTATAGCAAAGACTTAACATTATATTTCAGTTCTAAAGTTGGAATTGAAATTAGAAAAGAAAAATGTCAAGAAAAGCTCGAAAGGAGGTACAAGGACTAAAGTGGTAATTTAGCCACTATGACTTAAAATGGAAATTATTTCGCCAAGGTCCGCGAAATGTTTTATAGTATATGTGGTAAAAGTTTCGGGTCAATCGGAGACCTTTTAAAATTTGGACGCGGATACGTTTTGGGCTAAATTGTAACTTTTGAAAAGTTCAAGGACCAAAACGTAAATTGTAACTTTTGGGGTGTGCGTTCGCACACTCATTGTGTGCGTTCGCACACTACCCAAATGTTGCCAGATTCAGAAACCCTATGGTCAGTTTATAGATTTGTCTCTTAGGAACGCCTCTGTCCAATTTTATCTCGATCCAACGGTTCAATTGGGAGAGATCGTCGTTTTACTAAACAGTGTCGGTGCGCAGGCAGCACCTGCGCATTGTCCTGAAAACTACTTGAAACTTCATCGGAATGAAACTAAACCCTAAAGTTTGAAGGTATCATACGTATTGGAATACGATTAAGAGATATAACAAGTATCTCGACTAAGTATTAGAATACGATTAAGGTTAAAAGTCGTATTTGAACTACGAATATATTAATCTAAGTTTGTAACTTAGGGTTTTGATATTGAGCCTACGTTTATGGATTAAACGAACAGGTAACTCGACTAAGTAACTGACGTATCGACGAGCTACCAAGCCATTGGGCCGGAGTGGTTACGTGATTGGACAATGCATGGAGCTTACGCTTGCAGGATTATAATAATGCAGTTTTGGATAGCGGTCACTGTGAGTGGCAAATTTACTTTCGCGTATTATTAGTATAAAAGTTATTTTCTTATATTACGAATATTGTTATTAAATATCTCGTATCTATATGATTTGCTCATATAAGCTGTCTTGTTTGATAGATGTGATTATATGAATGTTGTTGTATTCGTTGTTTTGGAGATAAGTGTCTAATGTGCGGTCCGAAGAGACCAACTACCTATTGGGTGTCAATAGGCTATATGATCATTGGTGAGTCAGTCTAGAGCACCTGACTTTATGATTAAGAATTAATATATGTTTATGCATAATATGTTATGAATTCGATACGAGAGTGAACTCGGCTACGATGTAGTCTGGAAGTCCCCGTATCTAGTGGGCTAGGCCCACCAGTGGCTGGGCCACCAGTGAGTTGGACTCACACTTTATGATTTCGATACGAGTGAGCACTCGGCTACGGTGTAGTCTGGAAGTCCCCGTATCTAGTGAGTTGGACTCACACCTTTGAAATTAATAATGTTGCTTATATCATAAATTTATATATGTAATAAGCGTGTGACGCTATATTTTGATAATACTATAAGTAACTTGCAAACTCACTCAGTATTTTCCCAAATACTGACCCCTCACTCTGATGTTTGCATGTAGATAGAATCGGATCAGACAAACCATCTCCACTGTGCCAGAAGTCATTGGACTTGCACAAGTTTGGGTTCCTAAAGCTGCAGTAGTCAGTAGATGTCAGTATTAGATAGACATTTGGATTTCAAATAATTAGTTTTGAATGTAAACTTTAATATGATATTTTAATATCTACAATTATATTATTTAAAAGAGTTTTCGAAAAAAGGTTTATATATGATATTGTAATTTTAAATGCGAAAAATTAATAGTGGTTTTAGGCTTGCTACGGGTTTCGGAGCTACCACTCCCATTCCCTAGCGCCGGTCTCGGCTCAATAATTTGGGTCGTGACAATTGTGGTATCAGAGCAGTTGGTCCAGTTACCTCTGCTATGATTTGTTTGTCGGTTAATTAATCTAGGAACTACTGCAGCTATAGAGTTGAGATTTGTCTGATCCCAGTCGTTTACGTTAAGTGTTTTGTGATAAGTATAATAGATTAATTTGTGAAATGTTTGGTTGATTTTCGTGACACGTATATACGAGATAAATATACGTATAATTTCATTTTTGATAAGGTGTGCTTGCATGATATGAGATTGATTTGTATGAATTGAATCGGATACATCGGTTGGCTTTGCTATCGATGTCAGACATATAAGATACATCGGTTGGCTTCGCTATCGATGTCAGGTATATAAGATACATCGGTTGGCTTCGCTATCGATGTCAGGTATATAGGATACATCGGTTGGCTTCGCTATCGATGTCAGACATATAGGACACATCGGTTGACTTCGCTATCGATGTCAGACATATAAGATACATCGGTTGGCTTCGCTATCGATGTCAGGCAGATAGGATACATCGGTTGGCTTCGCTATCGATGTCAGGCAGATAGGATACATCGGTTGGCTTTGCTATCGATGTCAGGCAGATAGGATACATCGGTTGGCTTCGCTATCGATGTCAGGCAGATAAGGTACATCGGTTGGCTTTGCTATCGATGTCAGACAATAGAGATTAAGAATAATATGCTTTTTGAAAGGAAGTTTCTAAGAGAGATATTGCCTCCTATGAATAGAATATAATTGATGTGAATGTGATTTGATATGGGTATTTAGCATCAGATGGCAGGAGAAATGTTATTGAATTCGATAGATAGAAATTTCAGAAAGAGTGAGAAGAAGGAATACAAAGTTATAGAAGTTGAGGAACTTTCCAGAAACAGAGTTTAAAGGTCTAGAGAACTTACAAAACTCGAAGTTTATAACTTTTAAAAGTTATTTGTTTAACGATTCTAAAAGCATAATTGTGCCTAGACCCGTAATAGCCATTGATAATTGCCACGACATTGATAGGAATGCATCACTACATACATCAATTCATGCATTAATAGAACATGCATCATATGCATTATGTTCAGACGAAGAGGTGAGATGTGGCAACTCTTTGGGGATGAGAGACGTCATCACCCTAGTGCACAATTTTGCTAAGATTTAAATGAAATTTTTAAATGAGTCGTTTTATTTGAAAGAGTTTTCAAAGAGTTTTGTTTTTAATGTGAGTATACCTAGACCAGAACTCTGTAAAGGAAGTAGAGTGCTCGCGAGCAAGCTGTTATCTAGGCTATGAGGCGAACGAATACGTATAGTTGTGAGAACATAGGATCTATGCCTCTAGCTAGTGAACTTAGCCTTGATTAGACATACTAGTATATGACTAGGATAATAGATATGTGTTCGGATAGTAAAACATATCTGATTAACAATGTATGATATGTATGCTATGTTTTTAATACTCTTGATGTTTGATTAAGTCCATGTGAGCGGAATGCTCACAAGACTTAAGTGATGATACGTAATCAAGGAAATCTAGGGAACACTGATTTTCTTGAATCCTGACCACGTAAATGCTTATAGCTATGATGATATATGTGTGTAACATATACAACGCGAGTACATGTTTTGGTAAATTGCTAAGTCTACAATGAGTTAGAATACTCAGAAGACTAGCAATAAACGACGTAATCATAAAAGGTAAAAAGGGCAGGAGATATTCCTAAAGTCCAACGTACGTGGACAGCGATTAGTGGTGATGATTAGTAAGTGTTATATTTAAGGAATTTATAAGTATTCCTTTATATAATCGCTATACTATGAGCGAAGAACTGCGCAAACGCGTGCTGTTGCACAGCAAGTGTATAAGACGCGAGAAGAAGATCGAGGTAACAAAAGTGAATGCAACCCAGTCCAGTTGACCGGTAAAGGTCAGAAACGAAATGAAGGTCAAAGGAATACCTATAGAAACTTAATAGTGATAGATGTAAGTTAAGACTAAAGGAGTTTGACGGATCAAGCGATATGCTAGATCCTCTAAGAGAAGTAAAGTAAGATGTTCATATACATCGAGCGAATGAAGGACAAATAGTATTGTTGATTAAGATGTGATGAAAGGTTTAAATCCATGATTAGTTTGACAAGCAATTAGAGAAGTAATAGATCAGATAGTATGAATTAAGTTTATGACCCGATTTGGGAAATTCTTTTTACCAATAGTTCTGATTAAAGATGATCGTGAAAGATCAAGATACTTAGATCAGAGGATATGACGAAAATGAATAAGTGAAGTATATAATAAGAAAGATCAAGAGTTAAATAACAAGAACTGCAATCAGTGGATTAAGAGTTGAAACTTCCACTTCAAGGTATCGATTACGAAATAAAATAGTAGACCGTGAAAGGTACAAAAGCAATGAATACTTGTGAAATGCTAAACCTTGAACTTCAAGTTAAATCAAATAAAGAGTAAAGTGTATAATGTGATCGATATAGGAGATGAAAGTAAAGTATGCCAAAGGTATGCAACGTGTATGATAAAGTATAAGGATGTAAAAGTAGATTATGGATAAGAAGAAACCAGTCAAGGTAATTAGAGTTAAGGAAAGTACGAACAACCTGCGTATGACGCAAGGGACTCGATAAGAGTG
This sequence comes from Mercurialis annua, assembly GCF_937616625.2. Lineage (NCBI taxonomy): Eukaryota > Viridiplantae > Streptophyta > Magnoliopsida > Malpighiales > Euphorbiaceae > Mercurialis > Mercurialis annua. The sequence goes on along the minus strand of NC_065577.1, from coordinate 30,463,425 downwards.
ATCGAGGAAAACAAAAAGAGAGAAGTCATATGGAGAATTGACAAGGAGATCAGAGGAATAGAACTCTATATGGTCGCAGACATATAGAAATAAAGAAAGATAAAGAGGGCAAAGACATAGGATCGAATCCACTTACAGTTAAGATGTCAGTAAAGGTACAATAGTACAATATTGATCGACGTTCAGAGTACTGAAATAAGAAATGTTAGATATGCGAGACATGATAAGGACGATATCAGCATAGGATCGGCTTTACAGATGGCCATGATGACAGTACAAATATGATAAGACGATACGTATATGACTGAGAGCACATTACATCGAGGAATTCAGATGAAGAAGGGCACAACTCTCTATTAATGATTGATGTTGTGAATATTAAACGCAAGTAGTACATGAGGTGCAAGATACGCTGAAGGGGAAAGTATAGAATGCAAGGAAAGATAATGAAGAAACCCGATAATAGCATAAATAAAGAACGCAAGAAGAACACCAAAGGATCATAGCATTTAGACTATGAATCCTATTGGTTGACTAAGGACAAGAGGTCAATGGAAAGTTTCCAAGAAGTACATCTACGATATGAATAAAAGTAGGAATAACAAGTGAAGTGGAAAGAGCATGGATAGTAATGAGGAGTAAGCTTAACGCTATGTGATAATAAAGAGAAAGGATTTGGAAGTTAAGATCCAAACTAAGAAAAATTTGAAAGAAGATATAGATAAGAAAGAGTTAGTTTATGACAATAGATGCTAAAAGCATCTTTGAAAGTCAAAAGACGAACAATGTCAAGAAAACGACGGAGAAAAGAAAGGCGTAGGTGAAATGAGAAAGGATGATGAATAAAAGGGTCAAGTTTGAAGTAAGTAACGACGTCATCAGAGTACATTCTGATGTAAGTATATGATTGGAAAAGGATTAAGGCCTTCATTTGAGGTTTATAAGCAAAGAAAGCTTACCTGAGTATTGATCACGCGCTGTCTTATTACAATAACGATTCAACGATCAATATGACCATCCTATCTGGCTGAAAACCAGATTGATGAAACAGATCAATGTAAGGTAAGAAGAGACAGGGAGTTTTAAAGAATAGTACGTCATGCATAAAGGAAATAAATCAATGGATATGCAGACAAATAAAAAGGTATGCGACATATCTAGATGCAAGAAGAAGGTTAAGTAAGTTTTACAAGAAAAGTGAAGACCTCATAAGGATACGTCCTGAGGATTCACCTCATGGATAACCATGATTAGTGATGATAGCGAAAGAATCTGCATACGAGAAATGAAGTAACGAGATAAAAGGAGATAACAGAAAGTGGAATAAGCTCCTAGCGCTACTATAGATAATAATCAGACGACGGCAATATCCATACAAGAAAGACTACGTAAGTAATGAAACACGAGTTGTTTGAGTGTCCATATCACTCAACAAGGAATGATGATGAGATTAGACGATATCGGAAAACAAGATCAAGTCGTGACAACGACCAAATAGAGAAGATTAACGGATCATCTAAACGAGGAAGCCTAGTGACAAAGATTATCATCTTTGATAATAAGACGTCATTAAGACGCACTATTATTGGACATCAGTAAGAAGCTGAAAGTTCATTTACAATTATAAAAGTTTATAGCAATGAATGTTAGATAAAGGACGAACACAAGGATTGTGTTATAGAATAAAGAAGAAAAGATCAAAGATAAGGTTGTCAGTGATAACTGACGTTAAAGTGTAAGAAGTACAGAAATTGAAATGATGATTTCATGCACCGACAAGTGTCAGTAAGACGAACACGGTATTCCTATTATGAATAAGAATTCTAGATGTAGATGGGATTAAAGTAAGAAAAGAATAAGAAAATTCGAGGACGAATTTTTATAAGGGGGGAAGAATGTAATACCCCAAAATATTTAAGTATTTAATTGGACCACGTGTCCAGTTTTGAGTCGCCAGAGTGACGATAACGGAAAGTCTTCCGATAAAAATAAGATAAATAAGTTTTAGTAGATCGGTTTTGAAAGAGATTATAGCAAAGACTTAACATTATATTTCAGTTCTAAAGTTGGAATTGAAATTAGAAAAGAAAAATGTCAAGAAAAGCTCGAAAGGAGGTACAAGGACTAAAGTGGTAATTTAGCCACTATGACTTAAAATGGAAATTATTTCGCCAAGGTCCGCGAAATGTTTTATAGTATATGTGGTAAAAGTTTCGGGTCAATCGGAGACCTTTTAAAATTTGGACGCGGATACGTTTTGGGCTAAATTGTAACTTTTGAAAAGTTCAAGGACCAAAACGTAAATTGTAACTTTTGGGGTGTGCGTTCGCACACTCATTGTGTGCGTTCGCACACTACCCAAATGTTGCCAGATTCAGAAACCCTACGGTCAGTTTATAGATTTGTCTCTTAGGAACGCCTCTGTCCAATTTTATCTCGATCCAACGGTTCAATTGGGAGAGATCGTCGTTTTACTAAACAGTGTCGGTGCGCAGGCAGCACCTGCGCATTGTCCTGAAAACTACTTGAAACTTCATCGGAATGAAACTAAACCCTAAAGTTTGAAGGTATCATACGTATTGGAATACGATTAAGAGATATAACAAGTATCTCGACTAAGTATTAGAATACGATTAAGGTTAAAAGTCGTATTTGAACTACGATTATATTAATCTAAGTTTGTAACTTAGGGTTTTGATATTGAGCCTACGTTTATGGATTAAACGAACAGGTAACTCGACTAAGTAACTGACGTATCGACGAGCTACCAAGCCATTGGGCCGGAGTGGTTACGTGATTGGACAATGCATGGAGCTTACGCTTGCGGTATTATAATAATGCAGTTTTTGGATAGCGGTCACTGTGAGTGGCAAATTTACTTTCGCGTATTATTAGTATAAAAGTTATTTTCTTATATTACGAATATTGTTATTAAATATCTCGTATCTATATGATTTGCTCATATAAGCTGTCTTGTTTGATAGATGTGATTATATGAATGTTGTTGTATTCGTTGTTTTGGAGATAAGTGTCTAATGTGCGGTCCGAAGAGACCAACTACCTATTGGGTGTCAATAGGCTATATGATCATTGGTGAGTCAGTCTAGAGCACCTGACTTTATGATTAAGAATTAATATATGTTTATGCATAATATGTTATGAATTCGATACGAGAGTGAACTCGGCTACGGTGTAGTCTGGAAGTCCCCGTATCTAGTGGGCTAGGCCCACCAGTGGCTGGGCCACCAGTGAGTTGGACTCACACTTTATGATTTCGATACGAGTGAGCACTCGGCTACGGTGTAGTCTGGAAGTCCCCGTATCTAGTGAGTTGGACTCACACCTTTGAAATTAATAATGTTGCTTATATCATAAATTTATATATGTAATAAGCGTGTGACGCTATATTTTGATAATACTATAAGTAACTTGCAAACTCACTCAGTATTTTCCCAAATACTGACCCCTCACTCTGATGTTTGCATGTAGATAGAATCGGATCAGACAAACCATCTCCACTGTGCCAGAAGTCATTGGACTTGCACAAGTTTGGGTTCCTAAAGCTGCAGTAGTCAGTAGATGTCAGTATTAGATAGACATTTGGATTTCAAATAATTAGTTTTGAATGTAAACTTTAATATGATATTTTAATATCTACAATTATATTATTTAAAAGAGTTTTCAAAAAAGGTTTATATATGATATTGTAATTTTAAATGCGAAAAATTAATAGTGGTTTTAGGCTTGCTACGGGTTTCGGAGCTACCACTCCCATTCCCTAGCGCCGGTCTCGGCTCAATAATTTGGGTCGTGACAATTGTGGTATCAGAGCAGTTGGTCCAGTTACCTCTGCTATGATTTGTTTGTCGGTTAATTAATCTAGGAACTACTGCAGCTATAGAGTTGAGATTTGTCTGATCCCAGTCGTTTACGTTAAGTGTTTTGTGATAAGTATAATAGATTAATTTGTGAAATGTTTGGTTGATTTTCGTGACACGTATATACGAGATAAATATACGTATAATTTCATTTTTGATAAGGTGTGCTTGCATGATATGAGATTGATTTGTATGAATTGAATCGGATACATCGGTTGGCTTTGCTATCGATGTCAGACATATAAGATACATCGGTTGGCTTCGCTATCGATGTCAGGTATATAAGATACATCGGTTGGCTTCGCTATCGATGTCAGGTATATAGGATACATCGGTTGGCTTCGCTATCGATGTCAGACATATAGGACACATCGGTTGACTTTGCTATCGATGTCAGACATATAAGATACATCGGTTGGCTTCGCTATCGATGTCAGGCAGATAGGATACATCGGTTGGCTTCGCTATCGATGTCAGGCAGATAGGATACATCGGTTGGCTTTGCTATCGATGTCAGGCAGATAGGATACATCGGTTGGCTTCGCTATCGATGTCAGGCAGATAAGGTACATCGGTTGGCTTTGCTATCGATGTCAGACAATAGAGATTAAGAATAATATGCTTTTTGAAAGGAAGTTTCTAAGAGAGATATTGCCTCCTATGAATAGAATATAATTGATGTGAATGTGATTTGATATGGGTATTTAGCATCAGATGGCAGGAGAAATGTTATTGAATTCGATAGATAGAAATTTCAGAAAGAGTGAGAAGAAGGAATACAAAGTTATAGAAGTTGAGGAACTTTCCAGAAACAGAGTTTAAAGGTCTAGAGAACTTACAAAACTCGAAGTTTATAACTTTTAAAAGTTATTTGTTTAACGATTCTAAAAGCATAATTGTGCCTAGACCCGTAATAGCCATTGATAATTGCCACGACATTGATAGGAATGCATCACTACATACATCAATTCATGCATTAATAGAACATGCATCATATGCATTATGTTCAGACGAAGAGGTGAGATGTGGCAACTCTTTGGGGATGAGAGACGTCATCACCCTAGTGCACAATTTTGCTAAGATTTAAATGAAATTTTTAAATGAGTCGTTTTATTTGAAAGAGTTTTCAAAGAGTTTTGTTTTTAATGTGAGTATACCTAGACCAGAACTCTGTAAAGGAAGTAGAGTGCTCGCGAGCAAGCTGTTATCTAGGCTATGAGGCGAACGAATACGTATAGTTGTGAGAACATAGGATCTATGCCTCTAGCTAGTGAACTTAGCCTTGATTAGACATACTAGTATATGACTAGGATAATAGATATGTGTTCGGATAGTAAAACATATCTGATATGTATGCTAAGTTTTTAATACTCTTGATGTTTGATTAAGTCCATGTGAGCGGAATGCTCACAAGACTTAAGTGATGATACGTAATCAAGGAAATCTAGGGAACACTGATTTTCTTGAATCCTGACCACGTAAATGCTTATAGCTATGATGATATATGTGTGTAACATATACAACGCGAGTACATGTTTTGGTAAATTGCTAAGTCTACAATGAGTTAGAATACTCAGAAGACTAGCAATAAACGACGTAATCATAAAAGGTAAAAAGGGCAGGAGATATTCCTAAAGTCCAACGTACGTGGACAGCGATTAGTGGTGATGATTAGTAAGTGTTATATTTAAGGAATTTATAAGTATTCCTTTATATAATCGCTATACTATGAGCGAAGAACTGCGCAAACGCGTGCTGTTGCACAGCAAGTGTATAAGACGCGAGAAGAAGATCGAGGTAACAAAAGTGAATGCAACCCAGTCCAGTTGACCGGTAAAGGTCAGAAACGAAATAAAGGTCAAAGGAATACCTATAGAAACTTAATAGTGATAGATGTAAGTTAAGACTAAAGGAGTTTGACGGATCAAGCGATATGCTAGATCCTCTAAGAGAAGTAAAGTAAGATGTTCATATACATCGAGCGAATGAAGGACAAATAGTATTGTTGATTAAGATGTGATGAAAGGTTTAAATCCATGATTAGTTTGACAAGCAATTAGAGAAGTAATAGATCAGATAGTATGAATTAAGTTTATGACCCGATTTGGGAAATTCTTTTTACCAATAGTTCTGATTAAAGATGATCGTGAAAGATCAAGATACTTAGATCAGAGGATATGACGAAAATGAATAAGTGAAGTATATAATAAGAAAGATCAAGAGTTAAATAACAAGAACTGCAATCAGTGGATTAAGAGTTGAAACTTCCACTTCAAGGTATCGATTACGAAATAAAATAGTAGACCGTGAAAGGTACAAAAGCAATGAATACTTGTGAAATGCTAAACCTTGAACTTCAAGTTAAATCAAATAAAGAGTAAAGTGTATAATGTGATCGATATAGGAGATGAAAGTAAAGTATGCCAAAGGTATGCAACGTGTATGATAAAGTACAAGGATGTAAAAGTAGATTATGGATAAGAAGAAACCAGTCAAGGTAATTAGAGTTAAGGAAAGTACGAACAACCTGCGTATGACGCAAGGGACTCGATAAGAGTGATCGAGGAAAACAAAAAGAGAGAAGTCATATGGAGAATTGACAAGGAGATCAGAGGAATAGAACTCTATATGGTCGCAGACATATAGAAATAAAGAAAGATAAAGAGGGCAAAGACATAGGATCGAATCCACTTACAGTTAAGATGTCAGTAAAGGTACAATAGTACAATATTGATCGACGTTCAGAGTACTGAAATAAGAAATGTTAGATATGCGAGACATGATAAGGACGATATCAGCATAGGATCGGCTTTACAGATGGCCATGATGACAGTACAAATATGATAAGACGATACGTATATGACTGAGAGCACATTACATCGAGGAATTCAGATGAAGAAGGGCACAACTCTCTATTAATGATTGATGTTGTGAATATTAAACGCAAGTAGTACATGAGGTGCAAGATACGCTGAAGGGGAAAGTATAGAATGCAAGGAAAGATAATGAAGAAACCCGATAATAGCATAAATAAAGAACGCAAGAAGAACACCAAAGGATCATAGCATTTAGACTATGAATCCTATTGGTTGACTAAGGACAAGAAGTCAAAGGAAAGTTTCCAAGAAGTACATCTACGATATGAATAAAAGTAGGAATAACAAGTGAAGTGGAAAGAGCATGGATAGTAATGAGGAGTAAGCTTAACGCTATGTGATAATAAAGAGAAAGGATTTGGAAGTTAAGATCCAAACTAAGAAAAATTTGAAAGAAGATATAGATAAGAAAGAGTTAGTTTATGACAATAGATGCTAAAAGCATCTTTGAAAGTCAAAAGACGAACAATGTCAAGAAAACGACGGAGAAAAGAAAGGCGTAGGTGAAATGAGAAAGGATGATGAATAAAAGGGTCAAGTTTGAAGTAAGTAACGACGTCATCAGAGTACATTCTGATGTAAGTATATGATTGGAAAAGGATTAAGGCCTTCATTTGAGGTTTATAAGCAAAGAAAGCTTACCTGAGTATTGATCACGCGCTGTCTTATTACAATAACGATTCAACGATCAATATGACCATCCTATCTGGCTGAAAACCAGATTGATGAAACAGATCAATGTAAGGTAAGAAGAGACAGGGAGTTTTAAAGAATAGTACGTCATGCATAAAGGAAATAAATCAATGGATATGCAGACAAATAAAAAGGTATGCGACATATCTAGATGCAAGAAGAAGGTTAAGTAAGTTTTACAAGAAAAGTGAAGACCTCATAAGGATACGTCCTGAGGATTCACCTCATGGATAACCATGATTAGTGATGATAGCGAAAGAATCTGCATACGAGAAATGAAGTAACGAGATAAAAGGAGATAACAGAAAGTGGAATAAGCTCCTAGCGCTACTATAGATAATAATCAGACGACGGCAATATCCATACAAGAAAGACTACGTAAGTAATGAAACACGAGTTGTTTGAGTGTCCATATCACTCAACAAGGAATGATGATGAGATTAGACGATATCGGAAAACAAGATCAAGTCGTGACAACGACCAAATAGAGAAGATTAACGGATCATCTAAACGAGGAAGCCTAGTGACAAAGATTATCATCTTTGATAATAAGACGTCATTAAGACGCACTATTATTGGACATCAGTAAGAAGCTGAAAGTTCATTTACAATTATAAAAGTTTATAGCAATGAATGTTAGATAAAGGACGAACACAAGGATTGTGTTATAGAATAAAGAAGAAAAGATCAAAGATAAGGTTGTCAGTGATAACTGACGTTAAAGTGTAAGAAGTACAGAAATTGAAATGATGATTTCATGCACCGACAAGTGTCAGTAAGACGAACACGGTATTCCTATTATGAATAAGAATTCTAGATGTAGATGGGATTAAAGTAAGAAAAGAATAAGCAAATTCGAGGACGAATTTTTATAAGGGGGGAAGAATGTAATACCCCAAAATATTTAAGTATTTAATTGGACCACGTGTCCAGTTTTGAGTCGCCAGAGTGACGATAACGGAAAGTCTTCCGATAAAAATAAGATAAATAAGTTTTAGTAGATCGGTTTTGAAAGAGATTATAGCAAAGACTTAACATTATATTTCAGTTCTAAAGTTGGAATTGAAATTAGAAAAGAAAAATGTCAAGAAAAGCTCGAAAGGAGGTACAAGGACTAAAGTGGTAATTTAGCCACTATGACTTAAAATGGAAATTATTTCGCCAAGGTCCGCGAAATGTTTTATAGTATATGTGGTAAAAGTTTCGGGTCAATCGGAGACCTTTTAAAATTTGGACGCGGATACGTTTTGGGCTAAATTGTAACTTTTGAAAAGTTCAAGGACCAAAACGTAAATTGTAACTTTTGGGGTGTGCGTTCGCACACTCATTGTGTGCGTTCGCACACTACCCAAATGTTGCCAGATTCAGAAACCCTACGGTCAGTTTATAGATTTGTCTCTTAGGAACGCCTCTGTCCAATTTTATCTCGATCCAACGGTTTAATTGGGAGAGATCGTCGTTTTACTAAACAGTGTCGGTGCGCAGGCAGCACCTGCGCATTGTCCTGAAAACTACTTGAAACTTCATCGGAATGAAACTAAACCCTAAAGTTTGAAGGTATCATACGTATTGGAATACGATTAAGAGATATAACAAGTATCTCGACTAAGTATTAGAATACGATTAAGGTTAAAAGTCGTATTTGAACTACGATTATATTAATCTAAGTTTGTAACTTAGGGTTTTGATATTGAGCCTACGTTTATGGATTAAACGAACAGGTAACTCGACTAAGTAACTGACGTATCGACGAGCTACCAAGCCATTGGGCCGGAGTGGTTACGTGATTGGACAATGCATGGAGCTTACGCTTGCGGTATTATAATAATGCAGTTTTGGATAGCGGTCACTGTGAGTGGCAAATTTACTTTCGCGTATTATTAGTATAAAAGTTATTTTCTTATATTACGAATATTGTTATTAAATATCTCGTATCTATATGATTTGCTCATATAAGCTGTCTTGTTTGATAGATGTGATTATATGAATGTTGTTGTATTCGTTGTTTTGGAGATAAGTGTCTAATGTGCGGTCCGAAGAGACCAACTACCTATTGGGTGTCAATAGGCTATATGATCATTGGTGAGTCAGTCTAGAGCACCTGACTTTATGATTAAGAATTAATATATGTTTATGCATAATATGTTATGAATTCGATACGAGAGTGAACTCGGCTACGGTGTAGTCTGGAAGTCCCCGTATCTAGTGGGCTAGGCCCACCAGTGGCTGGGCCACCAGTGAGTTGGACTCACACTTTATGATTTCGATACGAGTGAGCACTCGGCTACGGTGTAGTCTGGAAGTCCCCGTATCTAGTGAGTTGGACTCACACCTTTGAAATTAATAATGTTGCTTATATCATAAATTTATATATGTAATAAGCGTGTGACGCTATATTTTGATAATACTATAAGTAACTTGCAAACTCACTCAGTATTTTCCCAAATACTGACCCCTCACTCTGATGTTTGCATGTAGATAGAATCGGATCAGACAAACCATCTCCACTGTGCCAGAAGTCATTGGACTTGCACAAGTTTGGGTTCCTAAAGCTGCAGTAGTCAGTAGATGTCAGTATTAGATAGACATTTGGATTTCAAATAATTAGTTTTGAATGTAAACTTTAATATGATATTTTAATATCTACAATTATATTATTTAAAAGAGTTTTCGAAAAAAGGTTTATATATGATATTGTAATTTTAAATGCGAAAAATTAATAGTGGTTTTAGGCTTGCTACGGGTTTCGGAGCTACCACTCCCATTCCCTAGCGCCGGTCTCGGCTCAATAATTTGGGTCGTGACACTACTATTCTATCGACACAGGACCACTACTGCAGCATTTACAGAAGTCAGAAACTAACATATACAGCTAACTTCTGAACTTCAAAATTGGCCTCTAGCTAGGTCCACAAACTAAGCACCTGAAAGACATCAAAGGTGAGGGGTCAGTATTTGGGAAAATACTGAGTGAGTTGACATTTACTAACAGTATTAGTATAAAAACATAGCATCGCATTTCAAGAAAACAATAATATGAAACATATAAACACGTATTTGATCCGTACGAAACTAATATCCTAGCATGCGACACAATTCTCGAATAATCATTATCATTCAACCCAATCGTAAATATCAATCGTGTGTCCAACTCGCTGGTGGCCCAGCCACTAGATACGGGGACTCCAGACTACACCGTAGCCGAGTACTCACTCGTATCAAATCATATACCCAATTGTAAATTTCATATTCATCATCAGCTCCCAGCTGTGTCAAGTCATTTCTCAGTGCAAACATACTAGACTGACTCGATACTGGTGATCACACATCCTATTGACGCCCAATAGGTAGCTAGTTTCTTCGTATCGCATACTAGTTCTCGTATATACATTTGATGGAAACATATAATATTTAATCAAATCATATAACATGCGATGCGTGAAAACAGTATATATATTTTCATAAAATAATTTTAATATATAATACATGAAAGTAAAAGTACAACTCACAGTGACCGCAATCCAAGAAATGATATGATCGATCTGATAATACGCTCTCGCTAATCCGCTTCTACTGACTCCACTACTCGCTGACACGTCTGATAAATCGTTAATAGTTAGACGTGAATCTCGTATTCCTATACGTATAATACTTTTAAGTTTTAGGATTTAGTTTCATTTTATACTTATTTACGTATTCAATAACTTGAGTCGTATAAACGACTTAGCGAATACTATTTCTCATGATTGAGAATCGCTTAACGTCCTTGACGTTTTCCATTATTATTAATTATCTAAAACGCCGAGCTAATCTCGAGATTAATGATTCTCAAAGTCTGAAACTCATCCTTTAGAGTCAAATACTCAAAATGTCAAAAATATTTCGTATACACACGTGGGAACGAGTCGGGGTGCACGGGCGTGCCCTTCGGTTGGTACACGATCGTGCAACCAAGTGCACGTTCGTGAACCTCAGGGGTACACGTTCGTGTACCTCTAGTACACGTTCGTGCACCATGAAGAGTGCACGTTCGTGCAACATGAAGAGTGCACGTTCGTGCACTTCAGGTACACGTTCGTGTACCTTGCTAGGTGCACGTTCGTGTACTTCTAGTACACGTTCGTGCACTCATGGTACACGGTCGTGCACCACGTGCACAGCCCCCCAGAAGTCGATTTTCGGGGTTTCACCACCATCTCGACATGCTTCACACACCCACGCTCAATACCCATATCTCGGTTTCTTCAAAAACGCTATACTAACCTCGAAAACGTCAAATTCATTCTTAAATCATAATCTCATTAAAACATCCAACTAAACTCGATTTTTGCACCAATTTTCGAGATATTTACCTTGATTTGATTCCCAAGGATGATAGAGTTTTCAATTCTGAAGAAATCGCCGCTTGAATCGCTTGAATCGGACGTCGAACGGAGAAACGGCGGCGAAACGATCGTGATCGACGATTTTAACTTCTGGAGCTTTCTTTTCTTTCTCTGGTTCATTCCTTCATTCAAATGGTAATCTCTTATATTGAATGGCTAAAAATCCGATTTAGTCCTTTCTTTCTTTCCTTGTTACAATTTATCTTTCAAACTTTTCTTTCGTACGATTTAGTCCATAGCTAAATCGATAAACTCTTTTATTACGACTTATACGTATTATTTATCCCCGATAAATAATACGAAACTCGATGTTAATACTTTCTCGTCAAAATTCAATATTTCTATTTTTGACACAAAGTGACTGAATTACCACTTTGGTCCCTGAGCCCTATTTTGGATTTTTCTTGACATTTTTTCTTTTAATTCCAATTCCAACTTTGGAATTGAAATATAACATTAAATTCTCGTAAATAATCTTTTCCAAAACCATCCTACTAAAACTTATTTATCTGGATTTTATCGGAAAACTTTCCGATGTCGCCACTCTGGCGACTCGAAATTGGACACGTGGTCCAATTAGCTAATTAAATATTTTAGGGTATTACATTCTTCCCCACTTATAAAAATTCGTCCTCGAATTTTCATAAAACTTGTTGGGATCTTAAGTTATCTTTACAATTTCCTTGACGTTCATTAATACGTTTTGATCGCAGCCTTTCCTTTTACTTAAATTTCTAGCCTTCCACGTATGGCTATGACTTCCTTAATTGATTATTTATTTTGCTCACCGTAGCTTCTTGCTGTTACGTTGTTGAGAATTCTCTTACTGGTATCTTCGTCTCATTTGTTATCTTTTCCAAAATAGAATGCTCTTTGGACGTATTCTTGATGTCGTAGTCCTTGCGTCATTGCTACCTGGTGGTCACTAATCATATTCTAATGTTTCCTCGTTCCATCATTTCATCATTTCTTCTTCTTTATACGTAACTAGTCACAACGTTTTAATTTCATCTTAATGATGTACTTACCTTATGCATATTTCTACGAATATTCTCTCTTGTAATCATAACTTGCAGTTATGATCTTTACTGTCATTTGTAACTATCATTTCCTTTCTTACTGGTTCTTGTCATTTTTCACTTCTTTCTATCATTGTCTGACACCTCATTTCTCACTAACCAATCTTTCTCGAACTGCACTTTATCTAGCACACTTGTTATTTCTTCATATAGCTGAGCCTGATACACTCTTTATTATCTACCATTTCTCTTTTCTTTGCCTTATTAAGCCCTGGTGAACTTCATGCTGTTCTGACAGTCGTGAATCTTCATCACTCGCTGTTATCTTAAACGTTTCATTTCGCTTTACTTTTAGTCTCATGACTTGTACAGTCGTCTTCTTTGATCGATACTATTCGTATCTTCATTCTCTTATCTCCTTCACCTCTTCTCTAGTTATTTTTATTGACTTATCAGTCAAAACTGTCTCTTCTTTACATTCTAATTCCTTATTCTCGTTGACTTCTTAAGAATCCTATAGGCTTCTTTAACAGTTAACCTTCTCGAGAACTTTTCTCGTTAATTAGCTTTCATTTAACTTCTTTCTTATCTTTAACTTCTAACTAACTTCATCTTTAACGGATCCATTAGATTCTTAATAACTTATTTATTTCGTTAATTGTCATTCTTTCTTACTATACTACCAACTTCCTTTCTCTTCTTATACCTCTTCTTCTTACTTTCGATTAGTTTCATAACTTCATTCTCATTTCTCAAGGTATCCTCTCTCATTCTTATCATATAGTGGCTTTTTAAATACACTTCACTCCTATCCGTTAATAGCAATAAAGTATCACTTTATTCTTTACTTACTGTATTCACTATATCTTTCCTTCGTTTATAATAGCTTCATTATTGCTGTTCTATTTTGATAATCCTTCTGACGTATCTCTAGAACTTTATATTTTTTTAATTATCTTACTAAATCACAAGGGTATATGAGTGTTCTCATTATACTTCTTTTCATAATATCCACAATCCTTACATTTACTGATACGTACGCCTATACGCGTTCTTTTCTGCTTATGTTAGAATTTTACGCTTAACCTTTCTCCTTTCTGTTAACGCAACTTATAGTTCTTAATGCTGATATTAGTAACTTTACTTAATATCAGTCATATAGCATCATTATCTCTTTTTCTTTTTTACTTCTGCGTCTTTGAACGCTGGTATTAATAAGGTTACATATCCTTTAAATATCACTTGATGTTCATCATTCATATTACCATCTTCTCGTCCTTCATACTTTTAATCTCTCTTCTTCAATTATGACTTTCAATACTATTTCGTTTATCTCAACATAAGAATAATCATATATCATCCTTATGTACTCGTTACATTTCTTTCGTCTAGCACGACTCCCTGTCGTTTCACCCTTTACTCTTGCATAAGGATAAATATTGTATCATTAAGTGTTGCCAGTGCATTGCAGCTTATCTGCGTATGCTCTCCGGCAATAATTCTTTTAGCTTCATTAACCTTGTGGCAATGATTATTAACATAACTTTATTCTGTTATTGGGGTTTGTTTTACAAGTCTTATTTTTACTTATTAAGAATCTTTTACTATTCATCGCAGGGCTTTACATCCGAGTTTACTTACTAAACAAGACGATTTTAAAACTTCTTTTGGCTGCGCAGCTCTTTCTAAATCACTTTTCACAAATCGTTTGAAATCATTGGTACAATTGTAGCTCAAAGTGATGACACCTCTCATCACCAAGGAGTTGCTCAAAATTGCATTTTCTTTAGCATTGTAAAGATATGATGCATGATCTACGTTTTGAAAATCATTCTATTATGCATTCCTATCGTGGTTATGCAATATCACATGCGATATCTGAGCACAATCGTATCTTGAAAAAAATCATAAAAATTTTAAAATTTTCATAAAATCGTAAGTTTACTCTAGATTATACGCTCTGCGATTATTGACGGCTTTCTTTATACTTATTAGGTATATTTTAAATTTTTGTATTGCTGTCATTTTCTGTCATTTACAGACTATTCTTCTGTCACATCTCTTCTCTCTTCATATCCCCAACATCTTAATCAAATTCAAAATTCTCTATTACTGTAATCATCACATCCACTTCTGCAACACTCTGTACCACGTCAGATACAATTACAGGTGTCGATGTTCCACATCGATTTCCCTTTACAATAATCTATCTTTCCCTTTACAGCTTCTTGAACGTAATATAGGAATTACGTTCACTACAAATGTATTATGTAGTATATATTATATTATTGTTTTCGTGAGTTATGTTTATATGTTCTTTTATTAGGCGCGTGTTTAACTACAATGCTTCCTATAGGTTCTCGCTTTCCGAGGCTTTATCCTATAGGCATAACCTATTACTAACATTCTATTATGCAATGCAGCAATTATATAAACACAACAATGCAAACATATAAACACAATTACGTAAAGCACGTAAATTACTAATACCTGGAGGTGCCTGATGCGGAACGTTAGGTTCCCTAATAACTACGCCTGTATGTCGACCCCTAACTGTTCTACCAGAGTTTCTTCCACCTATTTGCACAAAATAGGGGTTGGTGGTAATTCTGGAAGACGTACTGACGTAGTCTGGGTGGTACTCACGTTTAAAGTAATAGGGTCGTACCGGATCACCCGCCCATTCATGCTCTGTTTCAATCCTACGGCCATTGTAGTAAGTGTGCTAAAATGTTCGTCCACGTGCTCATACAGCTCATCAAACTGAGGTCCTAAACCCCTGACATACCTACGATTAATGGTTCTATTGTTTTTGTTCAGATCAGGGACTCCCTCTGCCATTCGCAGAAAATCAGTAGAGTACGCTCCTACAGTCAACATCCCTCTAGAAAACGAACGCATCTGCCTCCTAACCTGGTTTAGGGCTATCTGCGCCTGACCGTTAGCTATGTCCGCATCTTCCCTCAAATTGCGGTATCTCCGCACACTAGACCAGAAATAGTCACCTCTGTACTCTTCGACATCCAATTCATCTAACTGTTCTTCTTCTTCATACTATTTTTCCTGAGGATTTTCCTCCTCTACTTCCTCTTCTATTTCCTCTTCTGGATCCTCCTCAGGATCCTCCTCAGGGTCTTCCTCAGGATCTTCTTCAGGATCCTCTTCCGGATCTTCCTCCGGTTCTTCTTCCTCTTCTTCGCTGTATACTATCTCCGGCGAATGCACTCTAACTCTGCTTCCAGAAGAACTACCTATCTCCGACACAGACATAAAACCATTTTGATATATTTCTGAAGATGCTCCAGTATTTGCGTGGAATCCATTCTGATGGACCCCAGATGGTTCGCCTACTTCATTATGAAACCCGTTTTGAAATATAGGCGGCGCTTCCTCCCGTTCTTCCTCAGCATGCGACTGAGCTCCGTTTTGCCCAGACATGCTGAAAAGAAACAATTTCAAACATAAGCGACCATCTGAGTTCCTTTCAACACGCAATTCCAGTATCAACTTATAAAATGCTGTAAACATTTAATACTTAATCCAGCCACACGTAATTTGCGATCAAATAATCGCTTAACAATCTCAGCGCAAGTAATAAACACTTTACCATCTCAATCGTTCAAAATTTATAAACATATAATCACTTTCTATCTCTTAGCATAAGCAACAAATACTTAGTTGCCTTCGTCGTTCGTATAAATAGATACTATTCACTTATTAACTTAATAGACCTGGTTCGCTCGCGTCATACTACATATTACCAATGCATATATCACATAATAACAGACAACTACGGTCTGACTCTTGCTGCAGTAGTTCCTAGGTATACTTACTGACAAAATACTTCCAGTCAAACAGACAATCAGACAAATCTAGCAGTGGTAACTGGACCAAACTGCTCTCAAACAAACATTGAAACAAACTTGCAGTGGTAACTGGACCAACTGCTCTGATACCAACATTGTCACGACCCAAACTATTGAGCCGCAACCGGCGCTAGGGAACAGGAGTGGTAGCTCCGGAACCCGTAGCAAGCCTTAAATCACTATTAATTTTTCGCAAATAATATAAACAAATAAAATTCAACAACGGAAGCAACACATTTATATATATCATATAATCAAACATATACACTAACTGTTTAAACCTCGCGGGCTCTAGTTACCGTACCCTGTACGAACTGGCCTCGCGGTACTATATACATCAGTTAGTGTCTCAAAACATCTCACCGGCACCAGGGGCCGTGGATCATATACCAAACACGTAGCCTACCAAAAAGTATATAAAACAATGACAACAGTTAATATATACAATCAAAATGAACTGCTGTCTAGGCTACTATTCTATCGACACAGGACCACTACTGCAGCATTTACAGAAGTCAGAAACTAACATATACAGCTGACTTCTGAACTTCAAAATTGGCCTCTAGCTAGGTCCACAAACTAAGCACCTGAAAGACATCAAAGGTGAGGGGTCAGTATTTGGAAAAATACTGAGTGAGTTGACATTTACTAACAGTATTAGTATAAAAACATAGCATCGCATTTCAAGAAAACAATAATATGAAACATGTAAACACGTATTTGATCCGTACGAAACTAATATCCTAGCATGCGACACAATTCTCGAATAATCATTATCATTCAACCCAATCGTAAATATCAATCGTGAGTCCAACTCGCTGGTGGCCCAGCCACTAGATACGGGGACTCCAGACTACACCGTAGCCGAGTACTCACTCGTATCAAATCATATACCCAATCGTAAATTTCAAATTCATCATCAGCTCCCAGCTGTGTCAAGTCATTTCTCAATGCAAACATACTAGACTGACTCGATACTGGTGATCACACAGCCTATTGACGCCCAATAGGTAGCTAGTTTCTTCGTATCGCATACTAGTTCTCGTATATACATTTGATGGAAACATATAATATTTAATCAAATCATATAACATGCGATGCGTGAAAACAGTATATATATTTTCATAAAATAATTTTAATGTATAATACATGAAAGTAAAAGTACAACTCACAGTGACCGCAATCCAAGAAATGATATGATCGATCTGATAGTACGCTCTCGCTAGTCCGCTTCTACTGACTCCACTACTCGCTGACACGTCTGATAAATCGTTAATAGTTAGACGTGAATCTCGTATTCCTATACGTATAATACTTTTAAGTTTTAGGATTTAGTTTCATTTTATACTTATTTACGTATTCAATAACTTGAGTCGTATAAACGACTTAGCGAATACTATTTCTCATGATTGAGAATCGCTTAACGTCCTTGACATTTTCCATTATTATTAATTATCTAAAACGCCGAGCTAATCTCGAGATTAATGATTCTCAAAGTCTGAAACTCATCCTTTAGAGTCAAATACTCAAAATATCAAAAATATTTCGTATACACACGTGGGAACGAGTCGGGGTGCACGGGCGTGCCCTTCGGTGGGTACACGATCGTGCAACCAAGTGCACGTTCGTGAACCTCAGGGGTACACGTTCGTGTACCTCTAGTACACGTTCGTGCACCATGAAGAGTGCACGTTCGTGCACTTCAGGTACACGTTCGTGTACCTTGCTAGGTGCACGTTCGTGTACTTCTAGTACACGTTTGTGCACTCATGGTACACGGTCGTGCACCACGTGCACAGCCCCCCAGAAGTCGATTTCCGGGGTTTCACCACCATCTCGACATGCTTCACACACCCACGCTCAATACCCATATCTCGGTTTCTTCAAAAACGCTATACTAACCTCAAAAACGTCAAATTCATGCTTAAATCATAATCTCATTAAAACAGCCAACTAAACTCGATTTTTGCACCAATTTTCGAGATATTTACCTTGATTTGATTCCCAAGGATGATAGAGTTTTCAATTCTGAAGAAATCGCCGCTTGAATCGCTTGAATCGGACGTCGAACGGAGAAACGGCGGCGAAACGATCATGATCGACGATTTTAACTTCTGGAGCTTTCTTTTCTTTCTCTGGTTCATTACTTCATTCAAATGGTAATCTCTTATATTGAATGGCTAAAAGTCCGATTTAGTCCTTTCTTTCTTTCCTTGTTACAATTTATCTTTCAAACTTTTCTTTCGTACGATTTAGTCCATAGCTAAATCGATAAACTCTTTTATTACGACTTATACGTATTATTTATCCCCGATAAATAATACGAAACTCGATATTAATACTTTCCCGTCAAAATCCAATATTTCTATTTTCGACACAAAGTGACTAAATTACCACTTTGGTCCCTGTGCCCTATTTTGGACTTTTCTTGACATTTTTCCTTTTAATTCCAATTCCAACTTTGGAATTGAAATATAACATTAAATTCTCGTAAATAATCTTTTCCAAAACCATCCTACTAAAACTTATTTATCTGGATTTTATCGGAAAACTTTCTGATGTCGCCACTCTGGCGACTCGAAATTGGACACGTGGTCCAATTAGCTAATTAAATATTTTGGGGTATTACACACATGAACGTACTTAACTTAAACATAAGACACATATCTAAATGATACCTTTGAATGATTGTTGGGGCGGTATTGCCTCCCGAATCATCGGACCTTTTCCACGTTCGTATCGGCGCACAAGTTTTCCTTTTCCTTTCCCTCCTCTATCTATATAGAAAGGGTTGTTCCACTCAGATTCATACCTACTAACTCTGGGAAATTATTAGGTAGGTTCGTCAGGTTTGATATAGTAGAATGGTTGCGGTGGTGTATGGTTATTCACCAATCGTTGCTCAATCTGCCTGGCTTGTCCAGCTAAATACATCACTGAATCAGATTGTTCCGCCAGCAGTTCCTCGAACTCTGGACCCAAACCTCTCACAAATCTCTCACTAACTTCAACTCCATCTCTCATCAATTTAGGAACCTCTTCACTTATCCTTATGAACTCTATAACATAGGCTCGTACTAGTAGATCCTCTCTCGTGAACATACTCAGATAATGCCTCAACCTATTTAAACTCTGTTCCTCTTGCTCTGCATTAGCATGCACATCTTCCCACTTTTGACTTGGGGAATGGCTCATCCTTTTCTGAACATTTTTCAGATGGTTCACTTCTCTTAAAAACTGTTCCAGTCTGAACCCTGTATAGGCTAATGTGGCTGTAGGATCAGATTCTGATTTTTCACTATCATTAGAACAATCCTGATCCCCTACATATCCTTTCAGATGCTCTGATATGATAGCATTGATCTCTGTATCCATATCTCAAACCGAAGTAGAATCTCTAGCTTATAATGGATTATAAGGCATAACCGGTTGATCAGACAAACTATGTGGATCAGACACAACATGGGGCCGAGCTCAACTAGGCCTAGACATGCTGAAACACATGTAGCCATAACGTTAGTACCCGTTATAACAGTTAGAGAAAACACAGTTTCATATAACACACAACACCTTATAAACACATATAAATAGAACACATAACTATCACACATATAGTTCAGAGAAAATCTAACTATTTTCTCAAACAAACATTTTTTCTTGAATACTGGTCAATTGATCCGACCTTCCGCAATACTTTGATAGCGTGTCTCGAACACATGAATATCTCACATGTTCCCTAGTTAGCATCGCGTTTCAAACGCAAGAACATTTCATATGTTCCTAATCAAAACATCAACGTATGCGACACATGTATAGAGATTTCTACTTATAGCTGAATGTTATCAACAATTGAAAACTGATCAAGACATGACTCGAATCCTATGTTGCTGCAATAGTCTACTAGGAATCCCCACAATTCCTATCACAACTTACATAACAATATCAGCAGAAGTACTCCAAATGTTCGAGTACTTAAATGTTGCTCTGATACCAATTTTGTCACGACCCAATTTCCACCCTAAACCAAGTCACGACCGGTGCTAGCGAATGGGAATGGTTGTTTTGAAACCCGTAGCTAGCCTAGAACCTCTAGAAATTTTTTGCAAATATTGTTTCAAGATTGTACCTCGCGTACGATCCGTTTTCAAATAATATCGTTAAAACCTTTCTCGTATAGCTCAAACACTTTTCTGAAAATACACATATAAGAAAAGTAGGTTTTCAGAAGTACTGGTTAGATAACCGTATTATCTCAACCCTCACTTCCTTATCAAAATATGGCGTGGTAAGCACTGGAAACCAAGGACTTATATCTTGCTTGCCTTAACACATAGGCAGCCTTGTTCCAAAGTACACGCCACTCTTTTCAACAGTTAATATGTTCAATAAAAAAATGCGGATACTTCTATGTCTCACAACGGTGGTATTAAACATATTAAAATACATAGCGTACCGATTACACATAGCCGGCGTATATAAGCCATATTGTTTTGGACACACCCAAAAACAAACGAGGCCGACTCGTTAACTATATAGATAATGCCACTATGCAGCCACCCAAAAGGTATATACACGTGCACTAGATCCTATAAGAGTATCTAAACAGAGCACTAGTGGCATGGCTGATGGCATATCACACCTATACTATTGCAGCATTATAAGAGTATAAAATATATGTACAATACCAAAAAGAAGAGCTCCCCTAAAATAGGAATGTGGAAGCTCGACTGACCTCAAAGCTCATTGCCTGAAAATGGGAAACAACAACGGGGTCAGAAATATAAATATTTATGAGTGAGTAAACAGTTTACAGATAAATACCAAAATCGCATAATATATATAAATCGGTTCTATATAAAATATTACTAATTTGTCGATCCATATGAAACTCTAGTCCATAAATGTCTTAACAGACATACTCACATCACAAGCTTACAGACTAAGGACCGTGAACTGAATCATTTTCGTTCACTTCTCTATCTTTGGTACCTGGACTGTAATAATGAAACTGCCATCACAATTTGACCCGCGACCGTAACAGTATTATTGTTGTCTCAGGGTGTCACGACCCAAAATATTGAGCCGTGACCGGCGCTAGGGAACGGGAGTGGTAGCTCCGGAACCCGTAGCAAGCTTCAAACCACTATTAATTTTTTGCAAATAATAAACAGATAACACAACGAAAGCAAATATACATATAATCACATATTTACACTAACTGTTTAAAACCTCGCGGGCTCTAGTTACCGTACCCAGTACGAACTGGCCTCGCGGTACTATGCACAAAAGTTAGTGTAAAAGAACATGCCACCGGCATCTGGGGCCATGGATAAAACATACTACAGATAGCCTATCAAAAACATATAAACAGGACAGCAAGTAGTATGTACATCCAAAATGTACTGCTGTCTAGGCTACGACTCTGTCAATGCGGGACCATTACTGCAGCATTCACAGAAGTCAGAAAACTATACATACACAGCTGACTTCTGGACTTCAAAATTGGCTTCTAACTAAGTCCACACACTAAGTACCTGAAATACATCAAAGGTGAGGGGTCAGTATTTGGGAAAATACTGAGTGAGTTGGCAGTTTACTAACGGTATTATTATAAAAACATAGCATCGCATTTCAAATTGATATCAATATAAATAATACATATGAACAAGTACTCGATCCTTTTGAAACTAAAATCCTGAAACATAACATAATTCACTATTATTCAAATCATACTGATTCCAATAGTTCGACCCCGAGTGTTCACATGCAACCACGTCAGTCGGAACATATCTCTTAATCCCAAAGTGGTGGGTCCAAACCACTGGTAGGTCCAACCTACTAGATACGGGGCACAGGCTACATTGTAACCGAGTTCACTCTCGTATCGCATTCATATCTCAGTTTTCATAATCATATCAAATCATACCTCATAGTCAGACACACTAGACTGACACATTTACTGGTGATCACTCAGCCTATTGACACCCAATAGGTTGCTAGTTTCGTTGGATCGTATACTAGGTTCTAGTATATAAAGTTCAATCAAAACATACAATATATCAGCAATTCATATATATCGTGCGATGCGTATAAATAATATATATAATACGATATCAAAATAACTTTAATCAATAACACACGAAAGTAAAGTGCAACTCACAGTGACCGCTATCCACTCTATTAGGAAATCGATGTGGTGGTATGGTCGTACTAGTCCACCTCTAGTGCCCTCACTGCTCGGTCGTACGTCTGATACATATTAATTAATGTTTAATAGTCAGACGTAAATCACGTGTTTATACTTAATATTTTCATAATTTAAGTTTTGGTTTCATTCTTAGTATTATTCACGCATTCAGTAACTCTTAGTCGCACCCACGACTTATCGAATACCATTCCTTGTATTCGAGAATTATATAATTTCCTTATCGCTTTTCATTATCGTTACTCGTGTAAAACGTCGAGCTAAATCTTACTTTTTAAGTTATCAGGGTCTTTATATCTTTAAAGTTCAATACTTAAAAATGTCAAAAACCTCAGTCAATCGGGAAAAAAGTCCATTTTGGTCCCTTCATAATCGTCGTGCGAGCGCGTAGCTCGAATAAGCTGTTCGATGCACAGCTTGGCTATGCGCTCGCATAGCCTGAGCTATGCGCGCGCATAGCTTCTGCTATGCGGGCGCATAGCTGCTTGCCATGCACAACCCCGGAAACATCGTTTCCAGGCTGTTTCGCCACACCCCGACTTTCCCAATACGCCAATAACTTCATTTCTCACAAAACTCGTGCTTCCGTTTTCACCAAATGCATCAAAACGACTAAAATACGTCAAATTCGACATCTCACACCAAAAAACCCATATAACTCTATTTTTAGCATCAATTCTGAAAATTTTACCTTGAAATGAAGCTTGATATCAATAGAGCTTTCTATTTCAAAGAGATCAACGCGAAAATCGCTTGAATCAGACGTCGAACGGAGAAACGGCGGCGAAACGACAATAATCGTTCGAAGCTTCTGGTACTCTTCTCTCACTCTCTGATTCCTTTCCTCATTCAAATGGTAACTCATATATTGAATGGCTAAAAGTTTATTTTAGTTCCTCTTTTCTTTCTTTGTTACAACTTATCTTTCAAACTTTTCTTTCGTACGATTTAGTCCATAACTAAATCAATAATTTCTTAAATTATAACTTATACGTATTATTTATATCCTATAAATAATACGAAACCTAATATTAATATTTTCCCGTCAAAACCTAAAATTTCCATTTTCAAAACGTAGTGGCTAAATTACCACTTTAGTCCCTGAACTTTATTTTGGGACTATTCTTAATATTTTCCTTATAATTCTAATTCTGACTTTAGAATTGAAATATATTATCAAATTCTTCGCTATTATCTTCTCCGAAACCGACCTACTAAAACTCATTTATCTTAATTTTTAGGCTTAATTGCAACAAAAATCACCAACTTTCGCGTGTTTTTGGTATTTAACATAATCTTTTTTTCTTGGCATAAAAAATCATCAACTTTCATTTTTTGGCATATTCGTTCACATAACCGTTTCATTTGAAAAATTAAGCGCAAAACAGACCCCATTTTAGCACAAAACGTCGTCGTTTTACATTCAAAACGACGCCGTTTCACATCCCGTGGACAAATATGCCAAAAAATGAAAGTTTGTGATTTTTTATGCCAAGAAAAAAAGATTATGTTAAATACCAAAAACACGCGAAAGTTGGTGATTTTTTATGCAATTAAGCCTAATTTTTATCGGAAACTTTCTAATATCGCCACTCTAGCGACTCGAAACCGGACACGTGGTCCAATTAAATAATTAAACGTTTTAGGGTATTACACAGGGTTTACCCATAAAGTGAGGGCATTCACTTTCCAAATGACTTAACTTGACAGACATAACTCTATACCTCGATAGAAGTACATCTAGAATCGGTGTCGGTGTTCACGCAACCCTATTGCTGCCCAATAGGTAGCTCGTTACAATGGATATCTCTCGACTAGTTTATACTGCTGCAATTATGAATTTAAAACAGTTGACTACTGATATTCAAAATTAAACATGTAAACTCACAGTACTTGCTAAGTTACTGCTTAGCCCTGTCGTATGTGTGGCAGACTCCCCCGAGTCCTGGTCTCACTGCTTGACAGTTGGTCGGGTCAAACACATAAAACAAACAAGACAAACACATGAATACCCATCTCTAGTATAAACATCTAGGTCCGGGAACCTAGGTTTAAACTAGAATGTAATTCACATAACACTTATGGTCTCTTTCTTTTGCAAAACCATTTGAACTGTTTTCACCTCGATAAAACGCTTAGAATTTGCTCTAGAAGTCCTTTTAGGTATCACAATACCTAATTAAATTCATTTAATAGTATCGACTTGATTGCTAAAACAATTCACAATCGTATACTACTTATTTAGCAAAGCCGATTGCTAAATCTTTTAAACCAGTTAAACGTCGACTTTAACTCTTTTAAAGTCATTTTCAAACGTTTAACTTTACTTTTAAAATCTCATTTTAAAAGTCTTTAGATTTAGGTTTAAAACTCTTTTCATTTACTTTAAAAACAAATATCGTTTTTAAACACTTTTGGTTCGACGAAACCACTTCAAATGAGTAGGGAAAAAGCTGCCCGGAACACCCAGAACGCTGCAAACGTGTTATTTTACGTCCTAGTTCACAAAAACACAATCCAAACGCAATTTGAATGTATACATCGATCGTTTGATTTGGTAACTGTTTATAAACAAATGTATATTCAAAATATATCGAAATAAACGTTAATACGGGTTTAATACCTCAATTACTTGAGTAATCGTTTAAGAAATGGAGTTAGAATCGAGAAACGGTCGATCATAATTCGAAACTCTAGGTTTCGTTCTTCCTCTAAGAGCTACTACTCTTTCTTTAGTTTAGGAAATGAGGAAATGAGCTTCTTTTTCTCATTTCCTTCATTTGAATTCATTTATTTAATTAATGGCTAAAGTGTCGTTTAGTACTAGCTCAATCTTGCACTTTAAACCAACTTCTTAATTAGTCGTCCATAGCTCAAACCGAAACGATTTTCGAATTTCGTGAAAATTTATCCGGAAATCTAATAAAATATAAAACAAATAAAAATATAATTTTTATTCGCATCCGACTTATATTTTATTTTTAATAAATCATTTTTGATTTATTAGGTCTATATAGACCGCGCTTAATAAAATTTCTACTTTCAAATTTTGTCAAATTTCCATGATAACCTTTATAAATTATTTCGCGAATATTAGCACCAAAAATATTCGCTAGGAATTTATGAATTATTCTGCACCCAATTCATAAGTTTTCCTTAGCCCTCCTAAGTACGTAAATATTCAAATTTCAATTTGAAATCCTATATCCACAATATAATTTTAGGACACTTGGAAATTAAATTTACATTTAATTTACGTACTCCCATCTAATAAAATATTAGACATGTGGCAATATTTTATCCATTAAAAATACAGAATGTTACAATATATCGGGGTTAAGAGGGTCTAGCTGCTGCCATGAAAATAAGGAATTTTCTGAACATATTCAGCAGAAAGAGATTTTCCAGGACTTTTCTCAACAACTACAGTCTGAACAACTCAGGTTTGTGACGACACCAACTTCTCCTATCCAGGTCGGATGTGTGAAAGATGGGCAACAAGTTAAGGGAAAGGTTTCATGTTATGCTAGGAGCAAAGATACTCCTGATTGAAGAGGCAACTCTGTTGTTTTTGATGATGTTGAACGGGTTCCCTTAGTTAATTAAATGGTTCCTTCGCAGGTTGTTGAAAATCAGACAACTCCGGGATGTAGGCAAGAATTGATCATTTATGCAATGTTCTATCTTGTTCTACTGACAATGCAGGAATTCATAATAATCTGTCCGATGGTGGAATTGCAAATATGAGCCGTGTTAATGGTACAAAAGATGTAGTCGGTGACATCGTTATGGATGAGGTAGTGAGAACTTGGCAAGTTGGGCACGACCTAGGGCCTTTCGAGAGGAAACACGATCATCCATGTTGAGGAAGTTAGGAAAAAACATAGATTCTAAGGAAAAGGAGCAGCGTAATTAAGCTTCTTCATCTCGAGGTTTTTATCTTTTCAATGTCTTTGCCGCTTTCATTTGTTTCTTGTAATTGTAGAGGCGGTTTTATGAATTATAGGAAGTAGTAGTTTATTCGTAAAATGGTCTCTGCTTATAATATGTCGTTTATTGGTTTGAACAAATTAAAAAAAGAAAATGTGGATAATTTTCTTGCTAAAATTTTGTGGCCGAATTTAGACTTCGGGTGGCTTAGTGTTACTTTGGAACTCTGTTTTATTGAAACATGTGGTGATTCCTAAAGGTTCCAGGTGGATCGCGATGGATTTTACATATGATTAAGGACAACAATCAAGAGAAAACTCAGAAAATATAGATCCAAAATAAGCCTACAATCAATCCATATGATAGCTAATGAATTTATAATTGATAGGAAGGATAATCTAAACTCATTTATTTGTTTTTAGGCGTTTCTCCAGTGAGAGTTAATCTGAACTCTTTTATTTGTTTTTTAGGCATTTCGCCTTTGAGAGTTAATCTCAACTCTTTTATTTTTTTAGGCGTTTTGCCTTTGAGAGTTAATCTAAACTCTTCTATTTGTCGTTTTTGGGCTTTCGATTCCTTTTTGTGTGATGTATTGCATGATATTTGGGGGAGAGGGGGGGGGGGGAATTGGAACTTTATTGATATAAATAAACTTGCTTACAAAATAAAGATAGTTATAACTTCCATTGGGTAGGACATAAAGTTCCTACTGGCGATGGGTTACTTGTGTTTTTACTCTTCCTCTTTCTCTTTCTTGTTTCCTTGGAGGTCGATGACTGATTCGTTGTAGCATTGTTTAGTGATGTTCTGATCCCCTCTCAGTGTTATTACACCCTTTTTGGTTGGTATTTTCATAGCTAGTGCCCTGATACTTGTTATTGCGGCCAAGTCGTGAAGCAATAGGCTTCCTAAGATTGTGTTATATGTCAGCTCCATGTCTACTATGTTAACTAGGGGCATGATTTTTTTGTTGATTCCCTTCTCTGGACCGATTACGACCTCCAGTGTTACAACACCGAGTGGCTTAATGGAGGGTCCTCCGAGACCTGATAATGAATTGGGACTCGGTGAAGTTTTGCAGCGGTTCCACCAAGGCTTTTATAAGCAGCATTTAACATGAGGTTCACCGCACTTGCTTCATCTATGATAATTCGCTCCATATTCTAGTTTTCTATGATAGTGGTTACCACCAGGGCGTCATTGTGTGGAGCCTTCACATGTTCATAGTCCTCTACGTCAAAGATAACCGGGGGCACTTGGGTTTCTCTGATGTTCATCACTTCTCTCCTCTGTTTTTGTGTGATTGTTGAGCTGTTACGGCCGCCTCTGTTGATCACCTGTATCGTTCCTAATATTTTGGATAGTCTTTCTTCTTCCTTTTTCTTGCCTTTATCGTCTCGGTGTCTCTTTTCCCCTTAGTCGCCGTTTTTTTGGCTTTTTGGTGATAAACTTTCTAACTTCGCATGAGTCTATCATCCTCTCTATTTCTACTTTGAGGTCCCTGCATTCTTCAGTTTTATTCCCGTGTTCATCATGGAAGTCACAGAATTTTCTCGTGTCTCTAATTTCAGCTTTCATCTTGGGTGGCCATTTGACGTTTTTTACGTTTTCTTTTATCCACATGAGGACATTTGTCCTACTTGTGTTGAGTGGTATATAGTTACGTTCTTCATCTCTGGGGCCGCTCCTTGACTCGTATCTGCTTTGGGGGGCGAAGCGTCTATTTTCATTAGGCCTCTAGCGCCTCTCATCTGTTCTGGATTTCGGCATGTCCCTTGATCTTTCTTTTGAGTCCTTTCCTTTCGCTTCTTTTCCTCTAATGGCTCTTCGACCCTCGTCCAACTCAAAGTACTTTTCTGCGATTTCCATCAGATTTGTGAATGTGGTTGGTTTGTTAACCAGCTACCTGTCCACCAATTTTTTTAAATCGCGTCCCCTCCCTTAGGGCCTCGGTAGCCATATCAACATTCAAATTGTCGATCTTCATAGCTTGTTTGTTGAATCTCTCGATGTAGCTTCTTAATGTTTATCCTTCTTCCTGGATGCACGATCTCAGAATGCTGGTGGTTGTTTTGGCTGGAATATTAGTGAGATACCTGTTGAGGAATTCAGTCGATAAAGATGTGTAATTCTTGATTGACCTTGGCTTGACCTTGTTGTACCATCTTTGGGCAGTTCCAGTCAGAGTGGTGGGAAAAGCTCGACATAGGATCACGTCTGAAACGCTTAGTAAACCCATCATTGCTGAAAATATGGACGTGTGGTCCCTTAGGTCTCCTTCTCCATTGAATGTTGGCATAATAGGCAGCTTCATGTTGTGAGGGATCGTTTCCTCCATGGTTTCAGTTGATAGGGGCGAACTTTTCAATCTCAAGTCGTCTATGTCTAGCTCTTCGGCTTTCAGCTTCTTCATGGCTTTGGCTATTTTTGCCTCTAGGTCTTCCTCAGTTATATATGTGGTTTTGCTTTTTTGTGATGATTTTGACGATTCGCCTTTCAAAAGGGGATGTAGGGACACATGTTTAATGGCTATTGGAATGATAAAAAATATAAATATAAAATGTTCATAAAATGTAAAAATTTAACCAAGTGCCATTTGAAAAAAAATACTACAACATTTAGACCTAATGTGTAGTTTTCTCTATATTTTATAAGGAATACATGAGTAATTGATTTTAAGGGTCACTATACTTTTCAAGAATTGAAAAATGATGACTGAACTTCAAAACGTCACAAAATGGTTACTAAACTTTTAAATATGTGATTTTTTAAGGTTTTTAAGTGTTTTGCGATCAAATTATACATATCTAGTAATTAAAATTTGATTATTTATGACAAATAATACCTTATATTTTCTATATACACACAATCAACAAAAAATCGACTCGAATTTTTTTTCTTCAGTGACCGAAAATCCTTCTATCTTAACATAACCAAAAAATCGACTCGGATTTTTTTTTCCCGAGTCCTCGGGGATACCGGTTCTTCTGGGAATTCGGCTGATTCTTCCATTGATCTTCAAATTCGGCGAATCTTATGAATTCGGACATAAATATTATCGGGTTCTTGTGATTTGGGCAAGAACTGATATTCTCGCAGGGGACATATCTTATGCGACTCAATTCTACTATAATTAAGATAGAATTTGAGTTCCATCGATTATATATAAAATATATGTCACTTATGTATTAATCAAATGTATTTTTAAATATTTCAACATGTATCAAATATGTGTCTATCATATTTTATAATTAAAAAGATGTATATATTAATATATAAAATATGTAACAATAATTATTTTTCAAATGGGGTGTAGGGACACATGTTTAATGCATATTGGAGTGATAAAAAATGTAAATATAAAATGTTCATAAAATGTAAAAATTTAACCAAGTGCCATTTGAGAAAAATACTACCACATTTAGACCTAATGTGTAATTTTCTCTATATTTTATAAGGAATGCATGTGTAACTGATTCTAAGGGTCACTATACTTTTCAAGAATTTAAAATGGTGACTGCACTTTAAAACGTCACAAAA
This sequence comes from Mercurialis annua, assembly GCF_937616625.2. Lineage (NCBI taxonomy): Eukaryota > Viridiplantae > Streptophyta > Magnoliopsida > Malpighiales > Euphorbiaceae > Mercurialis > Mercurialis annua. The sequence goes on along the minus strand of NC_065577.1, from coordinate 30,433,033 downwards.
TGGTTACTAAACTTTTAAATATGTGATTTTTGGAGGTTTTTAAGTGTTTTACGGTCAAATTATACATATGTATTAATCCAAATTTGATTATTTATGACAAATAATACCTTATATATTATATATACACACAATCAACAAAAAATCGACTCGAAAGTTTTTGTTCAGTGACCGAAAATTATCTTAGCATAATCAAATAGTATAGTAACTAAAATGTTACGTTTTGAAGTTCGGTCACCATTTTACCATTTTTAAAAAGTACAGTGACCTCCAAAATCAATTACCCATAATACATGTTCAAAGTTGAGCAAATTACTTAAAGGCCCTTGAGATATATCATAATTAATAGTTTAGTACCTTTGATTCAAAAGTCTACTTAATAGTCCCTCAATTTTAATTCCGCTAACTAAGAGATCCTTTTGTTAATTTGAGGGACCCAATCGTTTCACGGATTGTAACTCAGGTACTAAATCGTTTAAAAGTGAGGGACCAAATCGTTTAATAAAATTAAAAGTGAGGGACCAAATCGTTCACAAAACTAAAAGTGGGGTATCAAATCGTTTGAAAATAAGTGTCAAAAATTTGTACAAACTCTTATTTATTTATTTTTTAAACATAAATTAATATATAATCATAAACTCTTAATTGTTTTTTTTAACATCATTTCTTAACTTAGCTGGTTTGATTTTAGATGGTGTTTAATTACGATTATAACTGTTGATTGGTTAATTTTCGTTTAACTCGTTTAGGCCAATAGTTTTTGGAAAAATTACACCACAAGTGTCTGAACTTTTAAAAATATTCTATTTGAGCGTCTGATTTTTTATTCTAAAATGGTGTTCGAACAATTTAAAAACATATCAAATTACTGTTTTTCTCATTTTCAGGCATACTTAATTAGTTAGCATTCCATGTCATTTTGTAGGTGTTAGAGTGACAGAATTAGCCCTCAATGAGAACATCATTTTTATAAAAAAAATAGGGTTTCAATTCAAACCCTAATTTGAGAGTAGCATTAAGGATATATTTGGGAATAGTAAATTACTTAAAATTCATTTTAGAAAACATAAAATGTGGCACATGTCTTTTGTTGTTTTGTGAGGGGACCTCTCATATATTTTTGGAAAGCATTAAAAAATATCTCACATAATTGAGCTATATATTGAAAAGTGGAGTGCAAACTGTAACCCAGCTTTAAATGATGGTGGTTGGCTAAGGATAGGGGTAATAATAACAGTAGGGATGTGGTAGTTGAGGCTGTAAATGAGAAAGAAACTCATCCATCTCTTCATGAAGAAATTATGGATATACTACACGAGAGATTTTTAGGTAGACTCAGTCTACTGCGTTATCTATAGACTAACCTATCATATTATGACACATCATTAAAATAGTAGCATTATCGTAATTTTGTTTATTACTTATTTACACTTTTTTGGATAGTAATATTACGATAGTGGCATTATTTTAATGACGTGTCATAATGTGATAGGTTTAATCTACGAATGACGTGATAAACTGAGTCTACCTAAGAATTTCTCCATATTACACACACGGAGATATATTTTTCCATCAAAGTAGATCGTATCATATCTTATAAAATTAATGGAGCTGAATCACATGGATATATTTTCAAATCCCAAGCCCTTGATCTTTTTAAATCTCATCAAGGGAATCTTTCTTAGGAGCTGGTCAACGATTTTGTGCATTTTAAAAAATAAATTAAATAGTTTTCTGGATACCATCAAAATTATTATATTAAAATAAAAATATTTATCAAAATATATATTGGAGTTTTGCAATAAGTATAGCGAGTACAGTTTATTTAGTAAATAAAAAAAGTTATGTGCATTAAAGGATATAAATAAATCACACAGAAAATTTGATTTTTTCTTTTAATCTTCATTTATCGTATTGATAAAATAATTTTTTTTTATAAATAATATGTATATTAAGAGCCATAAAAAATGGTAAAACTAAAATTTAAAATTTTCGTACAAAAATAGCAAACTAGAAAGAATAAAAAAACATATATTTGACTACTCTCTCTTCTCTCTTTTTTTATTTTTTTCTCGACAGATTAACATTTATCGATGAAGTGCAAATCCAATTCAATTTTCATAAATCATGAATCAAAGATTGATTGGAGATCTTTAAACAATAAAGATGAAATTATTTATGGGCTATAGTAATTTTTTTTTTGTTTTTTAATATTATATTTATTTGTTTGTTTTGAGAATTTTGTTTTGTCCTTCTATGAAAGGTTTGCTGTCCTTTCTATGTGAAAGGTTGTTTTTCTTTCTGTGTAAAAGGCTGTTCTCCCTTTTTTATGACGGATATTCATGTGTTGGTTGTATCCGATGTCACGACTGTAGTTTCTAATTCGGGTGATGGTGAAGATTGAGCGAAGACGGCACTTTATTGGCGAAATAGTTAGATAATTTATTTTTTATTTTCGTAAGTAAATCTGCAAATCAGGCAGCATGTTATCTGTTCCATGCCAGGTCATCGGGTTTAGTTTACGAATTTTCCCGAATTTCTTACAAATGTAACTGTTTCATATTCGATTAATGAAGTTTGATGAATTTTCAAAATAAAAAGATAGAATACCCTTTATATTTTGAAGTATTAAGTGTGACACGTGTTTTAAATTGGATAATTAAAATCGTAAAAGTCTAAGTTAGGTTATAATATTAATGAATAGGACCGAAGTGAATCTATTTTATTTGTCGCAAAATAATAATTAAATTTGAAAATTATTATTAGTACAAGCGTGACTAAGGAAAAATTTATAAATAAAAAAAATAATAAGTCTCGAGCAAATATTTTTCAAAGTTAATATTCGTGAAATAATTTTAAAAAGTTATTGTTAAAATTTCACGAAATTTGGACGAAGTTTAAATAATTACTGGGACTAGGCAGGACTTTAAATATCGTTAAAAATTAAAATAAAATAAAATATAATTGCCGTGCAAATGAAAATTACATTTTTTATTTATTTTAAAATTTATATGATTTTTTGGTAAATTTCTCTGGATTTGTCCATCACAGCAGATTGTATCATTTCTTATAAGATTAATGGAGCTGCATCACATAATCTTTTTAAATCTTATCATGGGAATCTTTCTTAGGTGCTGGTCAAAGATTTGTACATTTTAAAAATTAAATTAAATAGTTTGATGGATACCATCAAAATTATTTTATTAAAATAAAAACATTTATCAAAATATATATTGGAATTTTACAATAATTATAGCGGGTTGTGTACAAATTGTCTTCTCACCTCCTATAACAGGTTTTTTTGTTTTTTTGGATGAATAATAATTTTATAAAAAGCCACGAGAAATGTCAAAAGAACCGATTCGCTAAACTTTCGCATAAAAAATGACTTACAAAGAAGTACACTAGAGGCTTAGGCAAAGAGAATCAGAACAAAAGATCAAACGTCCTGAGACAAAATATAACGCAGATTTCGAAAGAAATCCAATCCCGTATAGGGAAAATTCCTATTACAACTTTTAGAGAGAAAACCGCCCGCATAAAACAATTAAAGATGACATCCTCAAAATCTGAATTAGTGCTATCAAAAACCCTTTTATTTCTACTTTTCCATATTTCCCAAACTAACAGATAACCGAGAATTTGCCAAAGACTCCCATATCGACACTTCGGAATAACGCTTTGCCATTGAACCAAGAAATCCTTAAAAGAAAAAGGAGCAACCCAACCAACGTCTAACTTCTTCAAAACACAACACCAAATATTCCGAGCAAAAGAACAATGAATGAATAGATGAACTTGTGTTTCCAATTCAGCACAAAGAGTGCAGGAAGAGTTTTCAGCTAGAATAATGGATCGTTTCACCAAAAACTCTAAGTAGGAATCCTATCATGAAGAGCAAGCCAAAGAAAAAAATTTTATCCTTGGTGGAGCTTTAGAGTTCCAAATTTGTATAAACAAATTATTCTCCTGTTGTCTCTCCAAACCCGCAACAGAAGAAGTAGGAGCAGCAATTGCTGCAAACCGACCTGAATCAATAATCTGACCTGAATCACCGGCAGAAATTACTGCAATCCGAGTCTGAACTATTCCGTCTTCATCAGCTGCTGAAGTCTGGACATTTTCCGTCACCGAAGGGACAGCAGCAGCTAATCTCCAACGCACTCCGGCAGCAGGTCTTGGACGGAAGCCAGCAGAATGTGAAGCAGCTAAGTCTTTTGAACCTGTTGCGTCTTCACTAATAACAGGGGCCTGCATGTTATACATCGCTGAAAGACTTACAACAGCAGGGTACCTATACCCTCCGGCAGCAGGTCTGGAACGAAGGCCAGCATCTGAACCCGATGAAAACTCACTCAGACAGTCACAAAATGCAGAGCAGTATAGGACCCATAGTTATTATTCCACCTGACTTCATCTTGTCTACCATGATTCCAATTTAACTGATCAAAAGCAATCAAAAAATCATTAAACAGTAATAATATATCCTTCATGTTTGAAATAAAATTTATATAAGCCCCTAAAAAATTATTTTAGCTGAAATAAATATCGAGTGTTATTAATTTTAAATAGTTACACGCATTTTAAATTAAATATTGTTATTTCCAATGTCTGTAACATAAAAACTGGGCATGTATTATAATAAGATTTATAAAGTTCTTAATTAAAAAAAATATTATTTTCAAATTGAAAAAAAAATGATAACAAATAATTAATTACGAATTCTATTTTTCTCTGTACATGCTTTACTTTTTTAAAAGCATTCTTGTTAACTTGATTTTTTTATTAATTTATTTTTTTATCTTCACAATTGTTTATAACTAATATTAACAGGCCCTAAAAATAATAATTTTAATAAATTGAGAAGTATGTAAAATCTGATAATTATTACTCAGTAAATTATCATAAAATCACTGATTGATTAAGCAGTTAGAAGTCAATTAATTATAAAATATAGTGTAATTTAAAATTATAATTATAAAAGAATGTCAGCTTGATTGATTGAATTATGAACGAATTGTAGTTTTTCCATTGGTCAATAATTTGTAATTATGTAGTAGTAGTAGTACATCATTTTCACATTTATTATAAAAGCCTAAATGCACCAAAAATCACAAATTTTCGTTTGTTTTTGGTATTTAACACAATTTTTAACCTTTCTCATAATTAACATGAACGTTTAAAAAATTGCAATTAAGACCACGTGTACGTTTCCTTTGAAAATAATGTCATTTTTACATCAAAAATGATGTCGGTTTACTCCAAAATGGTGTCGTTTTACATCGAAAACAGTTCCACTGCCTTAATTGCAATTTTTTTGAAAGTTCATGTTAAATATGTCAAAATTTAATAATTATGTTAAATGCTAAAAACACGCAAAAGTTGGTGATTTTTTGTGCATTTAAGCCTATTATAAATAAATTAAATATTATATGTGGTGATAGAGAAATAAAATAAAGGCTAATTTATTACATTTAAACATCTAACAATAATATATATTGGTTCAAATGATAAAAAAAACATAATATATTAAATAAATTTTTGAGTTTGCGTACTGTGAATTAATAAATATATTTTAAATAATTTTACATTTATGTGAGTTCCATCTGATCTGACTATATCCAATAAATTGGAATTCAATGATACTTACGGATATGATATGGTTAAATACCGGAAAGGTTCAATTGTAATGAAATTATTAAATTTAAATAGACTTTTAGATTTTAAAAGTTTTGGACAAATTGATAGAAAAAATTTAATTTTAACTTCTTAAATATTAATTGATCATTGATTTTTAACAATCATGTCAATAATTTAGAATATCATATAATTAATATTAGGTTAATTTATTCAATTGTGAAAATTGCTACTACAAAATTTAAGCACTTATTAATGAGTTGTGACTCAAATAATATAAATATTAAACAGCAATTTTACTATTGTAGGTTATATTTCTTCCACTAGTGCTCTCTGTTTTTCAATTATATAAAAAAAAATTAGTGCCTGATATAATTTATATATATTAAAGACACTAAAATAATTTGCAATAATATAAAAATATTACAAATGTATTTTCAAATATTTCAACATATATCAAATACGTATCTAGCATATTTTATAATTAAAAAAATGTATATATTAATATATAAAATATGTACCAATAATTATTTTTCAAAAGGGCTGTAGGGACACATGTTTAATGCCTGTTGGAGTGATAAAAAAATATAAATATAAAATGTTCAGAGAATGTAAAAATTTAACCAAGTGGCCATTCATGTTCAAGTTTCTGCTATAAATAGCATAGCAATATGTAACAACTCACCCATTCCACAAACAGCTAAATATTCAGAGAGGAAAAGGAATTATGAAAGTCATTTGTATTGTGCTTGCGCTCTTCTCTCTTCACTTGGTAAGTTATTATTTCACGTACACCAAGCAAGATTAGAATAGTAAGACATTTATGTTTAGTTTAGCTTGTTTCTTTTGCAGTAACAAAGAAAAAAATTTGTAGAAATTTTAATAAGATGTATTTATTTTTTTACAACTCGTTTTTATATCGAATGCAGCTTGCTTTCAAGTTGGATGCAAGAGGAGAATTAAGAGAAATTGTACCAAACGGTGAAGAAGGAATCACACTTGAAAAGCCAAAATCCAGCCCCCAGTGGTGGTATCACTACAAGAAAAGTGAGTTTTAGCAACGGTCTATTACAACGACCATTAAAATCGTTACAATACATATACCTTTTATAACCATATTTTAGGTTTTCACAACGACAACTGACGTTTTTAAAAATCAAATTTCTTGTAGATAGAGATGAGGATCTTGTAAGGTCGCCCAGCAAGCAAACGGATGATTGTCCTTTTATTACCTTCTTTACAAGGAATGATGTAAAGGTAGGTCATAAATTGCCACTCCATCTCCCACCTTTTGATCATTCAAAAAAAGACCCACTTTTGCTGCCGAGAAAACAAGCTGAATCCTATCCATTCTCATACAAACAATTGGAACATATTCTTCGTCTCTTTTCGGTTACACCCGACTCTCCTCAAGCCAAAGATATAGGGTTTATATTAGAAAATTGCGAGGCTGAACCAATTACAGGAGAAACCAAGACTTGTGCTACTTCTTTTGAGGCAATGATGGATTTTGTCTCGAGAACCTTCGGTTTAGACTCTAAAAATGTCAAAGCTGTAACATCTTCGCATTTGACAAGGTCGAAGAACAGAGTTCAAAATTATACAATAACTGAAGAGCCTAAAGAGATATCAACTTCAAAGCTAGCAGTGTGTCATACAATGCCTTATCCTTATACAGTCTTTTATTGCCATAGTCAAGAGAACACAAAGGGTTTCAGGGTTTCGCTTGTCGGGGAGAATGGAGACGCCATCGAAACTATTGCAGTATGCCACTTTGATACTTCTGAATGGAGTCCTGAAATCCCCGCATTTCGTGAGGTTCGCGGTAAGCCTGGATCAACAACCGTTTGTCATTTCGTTTCGTCGGAACACCTCTTGTGGCTTCCATCAGATGCCTAAGGCTTGATGAACAAATCATTTTCATCTACTCTTGCTTGCTTGTTTCTCTGTTCTTATGTTGTTTTGCTGGAGCTGTAGGAATTGCCTTTTCTTTTTATGTTGTGTGGGTTATATTCCAAGTTTTAATAAACGCTACTGCTCTAGCTATGTGCTTGTAACTTGTAACTCATGAACTTTAATTAAATCTATGTCAATTATCTAAATTATTACTATAGTTATTTATTAATTTATAATTAACCTATATTATTATAGTAGTAGTTTAGTATAGGTAGTTTAATATTTTATAATTAAAAGAGATACTATCATAAATATATTTGTCCAGTAATTATATATCCACATTAATAATATAGCTATTTATTAATTTATAATCAACCAATATTATAATAGTAAGTTTAGTAGAAGTAGTTTAGTGATATAGCTATTTATTATTTTATAATTAATCTATATTATAGTAATAGTAGTTTAGTAAAAATATGTTAATATTTTATTATTTAAAAAAATATTACCGTAAATGTTCCTGTCCTCCCCCTCCCCTCACTTTTATATATAGAATACTAGTTTTTCGCCACGTACTACGCACGTGAGCGATATTTATATGACCCGTTATATATTAGATATTAATTTATTAAACAAAATAATTTAGTTATTAATAAATTAGTATATACTATTTTTATTTTTATTAAAAATGTTGCAAGAAAATGATATTTAGATCAGCCCTTTAAAAACCGGACCTGACCGGCCGATTCGACCGGTTAAACCGCCAATCGGCCACCAGTCCGATTTTTAAAGTCCACGGAACCGGAAATCCTGTCCAATCGGATTTGACTGGATTAATCCGGATGAACCGGACATGATCGTTGAAAGAACCGAATAGAACTAGCCGGTTCAACCATAAAAATATATTTATAATATATTCTTTAAAAATATCTGAAATTTCTCGCTTTTTATAATTATATCTTTCTTTATTTATTGTTTTCACTTTTCATACTAAAATTTATAAAATCAATTATATAATTTACTATTTATTTGAATTATTCAGCATTTGGTAAACAAAATCATGATAAATGATTTTAATTATTGATTGACTTAAAGGTGAAAATTTCGCAATAATTAAATCTAATCAGTTGTTTGTTTTCATGTTAATTAAATTCATATTTAATTCGTATATAAGAGAAGCAATGTAATTTTAGGAGAAATTCTTAGGTAGACTCAGTCTACCACGTTATCCGTGGACTAAACCTATCATATTATGACACGTCTTTAAAATAATGGTACTATCGTAATATTCCTATTCAAAAGTGTAAATAAGTAATAAACAATATTACGATAGTGCCATTATTTTAATGACGTGTCATAATATGATAGGTTAGTTCACAGATGACGTGGTAGACTGGATCTACCTAAGAATCGCTCGTAATTTTAGAATTATGTCCAATTCATATATGGTAGTTGAAAATTTTAATTTTAGAAAGATAATTATATTTGGCAATTTTGAATGACTAATAATAGTAAGTTGGCTTTTTTGATTTCTATTTATAACTAATGGTCAATATATTGGTTTATTATGAAAGTCAAATATTTCATTTAGTCATATAATAATTTAGCCAATCAAAATAATTTAAAACACATAAATATATCCATTGAAAACAAAAAACAGGGTAAGTTTTATTTTAATAATTTAATAAATAAAAAAAGTAAGTATTAATAATTAAATCATAATAAATAATAGTAATTGTTTTTTTTTGAAATCAATAATATTAATTGTTAATTGAGTGTAAAAGGGTAAGCTTTTAATATCTAAATTATATTGACTTTGTGTTTTCATATTGGTTAGAATCAGATATTTAAAGTTTTATTTAAGAAATATCAATATATTAGGATTTTAAAATGGTATATTAAAAAATTAAGTAGCATGCTTTGAGAGTAGCATTAAGGGTGTATTTGGGAATATCTAAATTATATAGGTTTTGTGTTTTCAATTCAAACCCTACTTTGAGAGTAGCATTAAGGGTATATTTGAGAATAGTAAATTACTTAAAATTCATTTTAAAAAACATAAAATGTCTTTGGCACATGGTCTTTTGTTGTTTTGTGAGGGGACCTCTCCTATATTTTTGGAAAGCGTTAAAAATTAGTATCACATAATTGAGCTATATAATGAAAAGTGGAGTGCAAATTGTGACCCAGCTTTAAATGATGGTGGTTGGCTGAGGATAGGGGTAATAATAACAATTGGGATGTGGTAGTTGAGTTGGTAGTTCATTTAGGAATGGGAATGATTGATTAGAAGTTGAAGTGCTAAATGAGATTTTTGATGAGCAGTAGACAATCAATATATGCAGGGGCGCAAGAAGTTGCATCATTAAAATAAAGTGAAGATGATGATTTAGAAATTGATTGTCAAGAACTAAACCTTTGTGATGATAATAGAGAATTACAAGAAACTAGGCATGCATTTAAGCAAAATATGATCAGTAGAAGGGAAAAAAATTGAATGAAAAAAAAGATAATGATGTGAATGAGAAGAAAATTAAGTCTCATTCAGAAGCGAATTGAGTCTAAATTAATGATATATTCATAAAAAGTAAACTAATAATTTAAATAGTTTTACTTTATAAAATCTGTCGCTAAATTTTTTGGCGACGGACCAAAAAATTTAAAATCCATCGCTAAAATCCGTCTGCAATTTCTGAAATCCGTCGCCAAATTTTTTGGTCTGTCGCCAAAAAAATTAGCGACGAGGATTTTACCGACGGATTAAATATCTCGGAAAACGTTCTCCCGACGGATTTCATGCTTTTAGCGACGGAAAAATCCGTCGCTAAAAGCAAGCATTTTAGTAGTGTAAATTGAACTCTTTTCATTTGGATAATATTCAAAATAGACCTTTTATATTTATCAAATAATCTAAATATTTTTTAATATTCTAAATTACACAAAAAGACATCTTCTCCATAAATCAAAAAAATTAAAATTTATTAAATAAGTATTATAAAGCTGTAATTAGCACATAATCAGTCATTATACGAAGAATTGCAAACAAATAGCGCTGATTGTCGTAGCTATTGCAGATTCAACTGCAAATGATATTTGGTTAAAAGACAAAAGAGACTCAGTTGGCCATACTGATGGGTTTGGACATGTAGGAGTAGTGTAATTGCATAAAAAGATCATTATATGAATGTAAGTTTTTCTAATTTAGTGCATATATTGCATTAGTTTGTTTTTAAATTTCTGTTCATCAAAAATCATATTGAAAAACAACCAAAAACACTCATAGATTAAAATCAAATGAGAATACACCTAGGACCCCCTAAAACAGGCTAAAGGGGGCCAAAAAGCAACGCTAGACAGCCCTTATCTAAAGGAGGCTCCGATACAAAAGCCTCAGGGCTTCCCCAAGAAACCAGAGCTAGAAACAAAGCTTACACCAAGCTCTAAAAGAAAAGAAATATAGAACCACAGAGGGGATCAAAAAGCAACTGCACTACACCCGTTACAAAAACCTCAGGCTTGGTACAACAGCAAAAGGAAACACAAGAGCTAAACTAAAGCAAAGGAGACCGTTGCAGACTGCCTGTTACAAAAGCCTCAAGCAGCTACAACCACACCCTAGCTTCTAGCAACACAACCCAGGGGAGTGTTTTTGACGGATTTGTGCCTACGAAATTTAAGAAATTTCAATTTTGTGCCTCCTTTTAAAAAAAATACTAATTTTGTGCTTGGACCCACCCAATCTGTATTATTTAAATGCGGAAGCTGCAATCACTACAAAAAATTTGACTTGTTGGGACGAACGAAATTTATCATGTTAAGCCCAAAATTTGTCATAACAACGTTATTGTGACTACTTTGTGACAAATTTCGTTGGTCAAAACAAACAAGTCACAATAAGTCCATTTTATAGTTTGTCACCATAAATTTTCTATTGTGATAAAATTGTTTTGTCACATTCATATTTATTGTGACGAAAATGTATATCACAAGTAATCAAATCTTGTCAAAATTTGTCGTAATATACATCGACTTCTAGTGACAAAATGCTAATAACGTGACAAAAAAAATATATATCACAATTCATATAAATTTATCACTACATACACCGAATTATTAGTGACAAAAAGATTATGCAGTGACAAAACCATATTTATCACAATTAATATACATTTGTCACTACATACGCCGAGTTATTCGTGACAAAACGATTGTGAAGTGACAAAAAAAATTTATCACAAGTAATCTATCATAACGTGACGAAATTAATTGTCATAATAATCAATTAGTTGTGATAAATTTAATTTATCACAACAAGTAATTTAACATAACGTGATGAAATTAATTGCCATTATAATTAGTTAGTTGTGACAAATTTAATTTATCACAAGAAGTAATTTAACATAACGTGACGAAATTAATTGTCATTATAATTTGTCAACGGTGATAAATTTAATTTATCACAACAAATAATTTATCATAACGTGACAAAATTATTTTTCATTATAATTAGTTAGCTGTGACAAAATTAATTGTCATTATAATTATTATTTTATTTTATTATTTCCATTTTTATCGATAATAAAACAATTGAATACGATAAATTGTTGCTAAAATCAATGAATAAAAAACTAAATCAATTCAAATATTACATAAAATTATAAATGAATAAATCTTCAATAATACTAAAATAACCAATTGTATGCAAACATTTAAAATATTCGCTAAAAAACTGAACTAAGCCTAACTTTTGATATAGCTAGGAAAACGTCCATCTTGATTTCATTTCTTTCATTCCAATAATTTCCATCTGCAAGAAAAAAAATTAATGATATAATATAGATACTGAAAATAAGAAATTGAACCGAAAAAACAAGAAACACATTGCAAGAAATCTATTTTATAGGCTAAATACAATTCCTAGAAATTTATAATTTCAATTGTACTGTATATAGCCTAAATTTCACCAGCAGATAAATACGCAAGTCTAATGTTCTTAAAAGTTAATATAACAAAAATGTTTTATAAAGCCAAACAGTAGGAAGTAAAATATAGGAAAGGCACGACACAGCAGAATGAGAACGGAATGGTCCAATTAACTAAAACAAACACCTAATGTAGGTATCTAACTTTGATTTGAGGACAAATATACAATAAGGCTGTGTCCAGGAATAAACAGATATTTCTACACCTTAAAAAAATATTTCCCCAAATATATAGTTTGCTTTACTTTTTGTTTCAAATGGTCAAAGTTTATGATTCAGCTTTAAGCATATTTATAATTTATAACTATTTTAGTACGAAGTTAATACTCCAAGAAATTATGATGTTGCAAAACTTACTTAGAATGTGCAAATATTTGTTGCCAATTAGACCATGACGAACCAAATACACAAGATGCTGGCACAAACTGCAAAAAGACAAGAATGTTCAATAATATCATTTAACATAGAACGCTGGCCAAGGGAAGTAGACATGCTCAAAAAGCTTGGATCAACACTATCTTGTCTAAGTCTCAATAAACTGAATAAGCATATATCAGTTCACTTGAATAAATCAGTTCATTTATGTATATTATAAAAATGATGAAACATTTAAAAGTAATGAATGAGATAGAACAAAAAAAATGAGGTTTCGTAAGTTGGAATTTCAAACTAAATAGCTTCACTAGTTGATAAACTTGCCCAGTGAACCATAATGGAACTTACTGTGAATGATGACATAAGAAGAGACCAATTACTGGTCTTTGGTATGTACCTTTGTCAAATGATAAGAAAGAAAATCAATATCCTATTGTAGATTTTTAACTCCAAAACAAATAACGGCAAGAGATAAAATTTGTGTTCTACCATAATTGAAAAAATACGTAAGTATCCATCTTATTACTTTAAAAACCACAAGTCATATACTCATAGTCGAGTTGGACAGCCACCACCATCATGTAAACTTAATACCCCAGCTGAATTTCAACTATAATTAACTTTCTTTCAGAAGAAAATGGAAAAAACAAAGATCTTTTTTGTTGTTGTTGTGTAGATTATACTTATCAACGTATAACAGTAACAGGTGCTTATCAAATCAAACCAAAAGAGTAAAATGACAAAATAAAACCTTAATGCCATAGGAATTACAGTAAGGAATTTAATAATGTCAAAAATGGAATTTCTATAAGTTTTAGTACTATCTTAAGGAATTTACTTATTAATCGATTGTAGCAAGAGGAAAAATATAATGTTTCCATTCAGTTCAGTAGGTTCATATGAACTTTATCAAGGATGTGTCATTGAGGCTTACTCCAAGAGATGTAAACGACTAGATCCTGGAGAGATGATTTATAAATGTCACAATTTTTTTTTTAAAGATGCTCTTGATGAATTACATAATTCCTCATAGGTCATTGCTGTGAATGCATCTAAGTCCAACTAGACAATGACAAGGTTTAATCAAGTTGGACCCAGATAGATATTTAGATATATTATAGTCCAACACAAAGTCATTAACGAACAGATATTCACAACTTTGTTGCGGTACAAGAGGCAAAATTAATTCAACTTTTGAGAAGCACAACACAGTAATATGCTAAATATTATCATTCAAAGAATGGGGAATAGAACACTTACCTAGAAGCAGGGAGAGAATTAGAAGAAGCACTCCAGCACATGAGTAGAGAATCAATAGCTTGCACGAATGAGGATAGACAGGAAATAGGCAAATCGCTAGAGTCAAAACAGGCCAAAAAAAAGAGAGGAGAATCTGCCACAACGGCCGTTGTTTTACAAATGTCCATGCAAAAGAGGCATAATATTCTGAAAATATTTGGTCCTGCCAAAAAAATAAAATGCAGATCTTAGACAACATAAAATATTTCATTTGCTCTTAATTTCTTACATCAAAAGGGAAATCCAAAATAACAAAATTACACTGATGTGAAAAGGCTGTAGGATGTAGCTATGACGGTTGATTGAATATAATGCCTATGCAAAAAATAGAAGATTTAAAAACGGAAACTTCATAGAGAGTGGCAGTACTTTGTCTACTTATTCTTGTGTTAAAAGAAGAAATATCTAAATATGATTCACAAAAAAGTATAATCTACACAACACTAAAAAATAAATTAAAACGTAAATCTGCATCCAAAAAGAAGATCAATGCATAGATTCAAGAATGAACAATTGAAACTAACATAGAAAGTTAAAGAATTTAATAAAATCGAGAACAGTGGAAAAGATAGAATTGCCAAAAGATAACAATGGAAAAGGCATTTTAATCTTTGGTGGATTATATTTTCCGTTTTACTATACTTGTCTGTATTTCATTATCACACAATTAAAAAAATATAATTAATGTTATAATTATTATTTTTCTATTTTTTAATGTGTTTTTATTTAATATAGAAACTAATTCTCATTTTAGTTGCAAAAAAACTAAACTTAGACTATATTCTCTATGTAATGTCCTGAAGATAAAATTAAAGCACTAACGTAATAAGACAATAAATTGACTAGTAAAGCTGGTAGGAGAAGACTCCTTAAACATTACAGAAGACAAGGAAACCAATTCATCCGAGGCTTAATTAGTTGGGGACAGAATATAATATTGTGGCTATCTAATGGCTTAACTTTAAGACCAGAACAAGAAAGAAAAACATGAACAAATAAGCCATTTATCATTAAGGGAAAAAATCATTTTTCTTGATAAATGCACAGTTAAACAAAACTATGAAAGCAACATAAGCAACCGAAGCTACATTAAAATTTGGAGACCAGCACTGTCATTTATAATGAGATATCGGTAATTGCTCATCAGTAATGGCACGGTGAAGCCACAACAGATTTTCTCTGTTAAACCTCATTTTCTCTGTTGGGCCTCATTTTTCTGATAAGAAATTGACACAACGAAGTTTAATTATTGGTCTATTTAATTTACAGTGGAAGAAATCCAACAAAGAATTTTTATGGACTAAAATCATCAAAACAGAGTACTTGAACACAACCTGATAACAGAAACATTTAAAATTGAAATCAAAGTAATGAATAAAAATTAATAATTTAAGAAAGAAGATGATCTTACTCACCGGTCGTTGAATGGAAGGTTAAGAGGAAACTCCGCAACCGCACCTCATCCTCGCATATAAGCTCTTCCTTCTCACTCACGCTGAAGCTCAAGTCACTGAGAAAGTCCGCTTCAAGGAGGAGGTCTCCGCCGCCGTTAAAGCTGGGACGAACCGGTTGAAGTTAGGGCGGAAATTGTGGAAACGGAACCACAAGTAATTGAAAAGGGACAAATAGGAACAGTTATCAAAATAATTAACTATTAACAAAGAGATTAAATGCACATACTTGTTGAAGAGCAGCAACAGCGATGGGTGGTGAGCAGCGACAATGGGTAGTGAGCGGCAGTAACTGTTGATGAGGAGCGGTTACTATTTTTCAAACAATTTCAGAGAGCAGTTGCATATCCGTTTGAACCTTGCAATCAAAACCTATGTTTAGGGATCAGTTAACAATTATATTTTCTCTGCTTTTGTCGAGGATAATTCAGAGTTGTGGATACTCTAAACGCATGTTACGCATCTAATGAAAATTCCTTCTCCTCTTTATCCACTAAAACATGGCCGTCGCTTCTTCTCCCACGCTCAATTTCACACCGACGACTTCACCGCCGTTGATAATCAAACAACTAAACACATTCTTACAATTCAAACCGCCACCGGTGACAACTATAGGCAAACCCACGACCGCAATTAATGCAAAATCGAGAAGAAGCGGACTTTTCATGATTCGAGCATTGGAGGAAAAGAGTAAAAAGAGCACGGAATCTGAGGTAGTTATTGAAACGGAATTGTTGGAGGATGAGTCGAGCAGCGAGTTAGGGCAGGAGATTAAGGAGGCGATGATGGAGAGGAAGGAAAAAGAGAAGGAAAAATTGTATTTGAGAGATTTTAGGTTTAACGATTTAGAAAAAATAAAATAAGAGGGAACAATTTTCAGTTTGCCGCTCATAAAAAATAAATTTTACTAATTTTTTTTAAAAATAACTTCTATAAAATAAATGTTACAAAAGATAATAGAATTGTTAGTATTAATAATAATTTTTAGCATTATTTGTAGAAATATCATATAAAGGTAATTTTATCACTTTAAATAACATTTTTAAAAATTGTTATTAGAACAATGTCATTATAGGTCAATTTTTATTGTAGTGTAAGAAACCCTTAAAATAATAAGCTTAATCGCAAAATAAACCCAAACCTTTACGACTTGTTGTAATTATATCCAAACCTAACGATTATGCCCAAATCATACAGGTTTTGGTGTCAATGATGGTATATGAGTGATAGGAGTGGAATACAGTTTACTATTACAGTTTACTAACGGTTTATTATCACTATTATAAATACGTGCGAAATTTGCTTTTGTATTTACTACTAGTTTAGTAAAATAACAAGTTTGTTACTAGGCTATTATCGATTTACTTAAAAGAAGTAACTATTGGTTTATTTAAAATATATATTTACTGATAACAAGACAAATAGACCGACCTCAACAAGCAATAGCCCACAAATAAAACCGAACAATGACAAAAATACCGAGCCGAGACAAGACGAATGGAGCAGACAAGATAAAACCGAAGCAAGCCAAATCACATAAAGATTAGATCGAATGCCTAAATTGGACTCACCGAATTAATCACATCTCGGATTCACTGAGCACAACCACTCTGAACACCCTGAACAAATCTCTCAGAACGTACCCTGACATTCCAAACAACTTTTGCACAGACAAAGAGAATGAGGTCAGATCTGTCGGCCCAAACAAAGAGAAACAAAGACATAGTATAAAAGGCTAAAGAAAAGTAGGTGAAAAGGTTAATTTTCTTTTTCTCTCAACTCCTAACTTTCTTTCACTTCTTATTCTTTCTCTCACTAAAACATTGACTGACTAGACCGTCTGAGCTTAATCTTCTGGTTAAACCTCTGACCAAACCTCTGAAATTAATCTTCTAGCCAAACCTCTTAAATTAATCTTCTGGCCAAATCTTTGAAGATAACTTCTGGCCTTAATATTTTGGGCTTCTGGCCATTGTGGACTCTGAGAAGATTCTGGACTTTTAGGCCTCGGGCTATTTTTAATTTTGGTATAAACAGTTAGTAAACTGATAGTAAACTTTTTGTTAGTAAATCGTTAGTAAACCAATAGTAAACTTACCGAATTGACATCATAATTACTAATCAAAATTCAATACTAGAAAATTCCCATAATCATTCAAATGAAATATCATTATGATAGTAAAAATTCATAATTATGTTTATTTTTTCGGTTATTTTCATCAAATTAGGAACAATCCACTTAAAATTTTGAATTGTGCTTTGAAACAAACCCAAAATAATAGAAACAAGACTTGAGCAGCAGTTTCCAAATCTTGAACAGGAAGCCGAAGAACAACAAACGGGACACCAAGGGGGACACGAACGGTGGCGCGGAGAGTGCACCAAAATGTTCACCGCGCTCAACACAACCATGATCCTGACGGATTGCCAACTGCGTCTTCCGTCAGTAAAGTATAAAACATTTTATATTTTGATTAAGCATAACGACAAGTTACCATCAAAATCGACTGTTGGTAATCCGTCGAGTTCGTAAAGTCCAATTTAATTTAACTAAACTGCTATGCTTAAAAAAATTAAATTCTTATACTGATCAGAATACTTAACTGCTTTTTCTCTATATATCCTTCTCCAATTTAAATTAGGATTATGTTTTACCTCTTTTTATTACTATTAATTAGAGCAATACATGTTTAGTTTTAGTTTAACTTAAATCCTGCTATTCTCCATCTCCAAATATTAATGTGAGAGCGATTGAAATAACGCGATCAACTCTTACTTTTAATTACACATTAATTATTTTAACCATAAATCACCTTAATATCAACCATTTATTAAATTTAGACTTTTTATTTTGCATTTTGATATGGGATACGAAGACTTTTTATTTTACATTTTGATTCTAACTATCTAAAAAAAGTGGTGAATTTTTTATTAAGTTGAAGAAAAGGCTATAAATTCGTAGAGTATTTCACATTTTATGCAATAATATATTTTGAAAAAATCTAAAATTGATTTGATTTGCCAAAATTCTGGAAAATCAAATTAGAAAAAGAGAAAAATAAAATTCAAATCGGAGGAAAATGAAATTAGTATTAGTATTTTATACATGCGGAAAAACTGCTTTCTAACGATAAAATTTTAACGAGGGTGAATAACATTTCTAATTAAAGACTCGATTTGTATACTTTTTTATGAGAGTATATAATTTTCTTGATTA
Source organism: Mercurialis annua (assembly GCF_937616625.2). Taxonomy (NCBI): domain Eukaryota; kingdom Viridiplantae; phylum Streptophyta; class Magnoliopsida; order Malpighiales; family Euphorbiaceae; genus Mercurialis; species Mercurialis annua. Next base: position 30,414,179 of record NC_065577.1, on the reverse strand, counting down.
GAAATCTAAGGGAATCTCTACTTTCTAATAATTGTTAATATTGCCGTAACCATAAAGTAAAATTTTGAGCAAAACATTCCCACCATATTTTTAAGGGTTTCCCGCTCTCTCTTTTCATTAGAGACCCACTTTCTTTTTAAGTCATATCTACTATTGTATTCTTATAAAACTCGCTGCTCATGTCCACTTTCTTTTTAAGTCATATCTAATAAAAAAACAAATTCTCTAATTTTATTCTTATGAAACTTGCTGCTATACAACTCTTATTTACTCTTCTCCTAATTAAATTCAGTTCATCACAATCATATTTTTTCAATTTTATTTTATATAATTTTCTTGCTTTTTTTTTGTTTAGCTATCTCCGAATTTCGTTTTGATTCAATTTAACGATTGAATCTGCTCTTCTCGACTCATTACAAACAATTCCTCTACTAACCTAACTCTAGAAGCCTGCAAAACAAACCCAAAATCAACAACCTTTCCTACAGATATCACAAAATTACCCAAATGGATAATCTTATAAAAGGCTGTGTTAATTTCACCTGGTGATGATCAATTGTGGTGGCGGAATTATTCAAGGTAAGAAGAGTATCTTCAGGTGTTAAACCAGCAAGAGTGATGAAATTCTTTGTTTTGGGTACATAAACAGGTTATTTATATATTCCAGGAGCTACACGGATTACTGTACGGCAAGTGGTGCTGAACGGCACACTGTCTATTGCGTTTTGCACCGTTATGTAATCGCTGGAGCCATCTCGGGCCAGCGTCAGCACTCTACTCGCCATTGATTATATAAAGGTTGTTCCTTCCTTCTAAGTGTTCTATCCTAAAACAGTCTAATTAGAATTGTTTTCAATTTTAACTTTTCACCTTTTTCGTTTGTGTATGTATTATATAAAGGTTGTTCCTTCCCTCAGCAAGCTGCTTCTATTCCATTGAGCAAAGATATGCACCGATTGGCTTCACCATTCTTGGAGAATAGACTTGCTGAGGGAGCTGAAGTGGAAATGGAAGTAATTCCAATGAATGATAACAATCATGAGCTGTCAAACTCATTTAAGGTTGCGTCACCTTTGGTTGTGGATGAAACTCTGCTGGAGAAAGTACTAGGGGTAATAATTCTGCCTCAGTTTTTCTATTTTTCTACAGTATCCGCTATATATGGTTCTTTATTCGTCACGTGCACTGTCGAGATTTTTTTCTTTATATTTTATCTGCAAGATTCTTCTCTTTCAACAATTAACATTCATTAACATTTGGTTGGATTAAACTTGTCTTATAGCTATGCCATCGTGAATAAGTGCTTTGTGTTAATGCATTTGCTTGCAGAAACTGGTGGATGATTTTAATAGATGTTTAATTACACAGATGAAGTGAAAATTCTTGATCAAGATCTACTGTATTCTTTTACTTTTATTATCTGGTCAGTAGTTAAGAAGCGCAGGGGATTTTATCAATGTCTTAATAATCCTTATAATCTTTATTTTTCACTTTTTGGAATCTGGTTATTTTTGGAATACATCATTGCCAACTACTAAATGATCTGGAACTGTCCACTCCTTTTTCTAAATCTCAGAACTCCTTCCTTCACTCAGTATATTTTACAACTTTCATGTGTTCTTTCTTTTTAAGTAGAGTAAGCAGATTCATTAGCTAAATGCGCTTTTGGACCATAAATTTTTTTAATCATTTGAAGTTTTCTTACACTCTGCACATGACAGTAGATGCATAATATAGAACGACGTTTATCTTTCATGGAATTTGTTTATTTTTGCTTTAGTTGTAGGATTTTTTTGCGCACCCCAAAAATAGCGGTATAGAGTTCTTTTTTTTCTAAATTGTTTTATTCTATAATATTGGCGGCATGGAGATGGGCATATGTAGGCGGTTTTGGACCACGTAAAACTTTCCCTGAATCTGTTATCCTATGCTATGAGTCGGCCTAAGAAGTTAAGAACTCATAGTTGCAATATGGATTATATCTTCTGCTTCTGTCCTTGATGTGGTGAAGTTTGAAGTTCAGGTAATGCAGTTTCTATAATGCATAATCAGTTTTGTTTTATTAGCTTTATGTGGATGATAATATCACAAAAACTTATATAAGCGTATTGATGCATGGTCTTGACAGCTTTACAGAACTCGGGAGGAGAAATACTTGCTCGATTTTCATGCGCTTTCAAGAATTGTTTAATGGCAGTAAATTTCATCTCATGAAGTCTCTACTATTCTATCCAACAATTTTGGGTACAATTTCTCTCCTTTCTTTCTATACAATTTTGTTAGTATAGGATTTTGATGGATATTTTTTTCTATCGCTTAATTACTTTCAATTGGATATTTTAATTGAAAATAGAATGTTGATGCTAAACTAATTAATTATTTTATCAATTTTGTTTTACAATGAGCAAAATCTCAAAACAAATTTTACTTTGGAGTTAAATTGCTAAGATGAGCTGCAAATTTCAAACCTTGTTTATGTAATGGAATGGAATAGTAGAGACTTGAAGTTTAGGTGGGGCATCAGGGGTCATATAAGATGAGCTGCAATTTTAGGTGGGGCATCAGGGGTCATATAAGATACACACGTTGTTTACAAATAATGATGAAAATTGAATTTAGAAGTTTGTCTTTATGTATTTTAGTATGTAAATTCTAATAACTAATTGATATTGGGGCTATCAACTGATGTTGTTCTTTTGTGACTGCAGGTGTGCGTTACTTTTCAAAACTCATGTGCTCAATTACATTTTATATGTGCTAATTTCTTTTGTTGAAATTGAACCCCGATGTCTTAGTATGGATGAATTTAGTTAATTTTTTACCCTTTCACCCAATGTGCAGAGCTAATGTGCTACAATTATAATGAGATCTCCAGAGCCTTGAAGTCTACAATTAAAACTTACCCATTACAAATCAGATATCGTTAGCTATTTTAAACTTATCTCCAATTTCTTTCCCTGAACTACCTGCGGTTCTGAAACAAGACTAACATTTGTTTAGGGTTACTGTTAAAAAGGTTGAAGACCCTCTCGAATGAGGTATTATTAGCCAGAAATTCTGTTTAAACTTGCATAGGTTATTAGACCTTAGAAATTTTATGCCATTTCAGTTATAAACATACTCGAGGTAAGGCTATATAATCGACGACTTTTAAACGTTACTCGAGTTTATACATCTTTTGCAATGTTAAAACTCGATGTCATGCTTAAGACTCGACGAGTTACATCCTTAACTCGACTTTTTTTATCTCTGTCAAAGCACAAACTTGATGTAAGTCTTAATACTCGACGAAATGGAAGCATAACCTCGAGTTCTTGTTTTTACTGAGATACAAAACTCGAGAATAGGTGATAACTCGTCGAGTTTGAAGCCCGGCCTCGAGTTTTTACGAATTAGTTGAAAATTTAAATTATCAATTGAACAAATAAGCAATTTGAATGTGAAATTCAACCTACATTAATCAATTTAGTCTTTTTTCTTAAGTTAAAAAAATACCTGGACAAATAAGCATCAACAAACACAGAATCAATGAAAGTACGGCGGCGTGAGAAGTTTTTTTCCCTAATGAAGAGTGCTTTGATAAGATAAGAGATTAACCTAATTTGGATATTTGAATCTTAATTGTCACATACCTTTTTTATCAAAATAAAATATAATTTCATAACCCATTTAATCCTGTTATCATTAAATTTTTTTTCAATTGCATGGTGACAAAACATTTATTAATCACAATATCATTTAATTTAGCTTAATTGCTGAAAAATAAAATTATTCACAATATTTTTACATATTATGATAAAATTTATTTTATCATAATAACTGTATATTTAATATACAGTGACAAAACAGTTTTAGCAAAACCCATTGTCACAACAAACACAATTAATTGCTATAGTGACAAAAATATTTGACACAATATTTAATTATCACAACATTACATAATTTTAATTAATTGCTGCAAAATAAAATTCGTCACAAAAGTCTTTAAATATTATGCTAAAATTTATTTTATCATTATAACTGTATATATTTTCTATTTTACCATTTATTTTCTGCAATTAGTTTCTCTTTCTCTATTTTGTGTGTATTTTGTATTTCATAATGTTGACATATGGCCGACAAACGGTTCATTTACGGTTATTATAACTATAGTTTAAAATACAGGCACAAAACATTTGTTTTGGCAAAATACTTTGTCACAACAATATATTTACTTTTTTATATAGTGACAAATAAATATGACACAATAAACTATAAATATATTTTGTTTATTTTGTGTTTTATAAGGTTAACATAAGGTTTACAAAAGGTTCACTTTAAGTTATTATAACTGTCTTTTTAAAATACCGGCACAAAATATTTGTTTTGACAAAATATTTTGTCACAAAAACAAATTTACTTTTTTTATTGACAAATAAATTTGACGCAATAAACAGTAGTGGAAATAGTGTTTTTCGAGTTATTATTTAACATATATATTTTCTGCAATTCCTTTTTCATTCTCTATTTTGTGTTTATTTTGTTTTTTATTAGGTTGACATCCGGTTCATATACAGTTGTTATAACTGTAGTTTTAAAATACGGAAACAAAACATTAGTTTTGGCAAAATACTTTGTCACAAAAACATATTTACTTTTTTTTTAGTGACGACAAAATTGGACACAATATTAATTTATTACAATATCATTTATTGGCAAAATACGTTGTCACAATAAACATAATTAATTTTTATAGTGACAAAATATATCTAATAGCTACAAAATAAAATTTGTCACCATCTTTTTAAATATTATGATAAAATTTATTTTGTCATAATAAAAATATTTTAAATTACGGCGACAAAACATGTTTTTGTCAAAATAGTTAGTCACAATAAACATAATTAATTTTTATAGTGACAAAAATGGTTGACACAATATGTATTTGTCACAATATCATTTCATTAAACTTTCATTGTGACAAAATATTTTTTTTTGTCACAACTAACCTATTTATTATGACAAAATATAGTTTGTCACATATTTTTTTGTCACAAGAAGCCAAATTTTTTGTAGTGAATCCGCAAAATCAGAATGCGGATTGTATGAAAAATGTTTGGTAAAATTTATATTTTCATCCTTAATTTAAACTAATGATTTATTATTTCCTTCTTATTTTTGTTTTTATTATCAATATGAAATATGGTTAATAATCTGCTCAATCCTTCATTTCTTTAACTTATACGATCGTTCTTTTAAACTTTTTCTTAACTTAACGATCAAATATTCGACTAAACTCAATTACTTACGTATTATTTAAGTGTAAAATTAATTTATAGGTGTCCAAAAAAATAGGTCGTAGTTATAGAAATTTAAAATTTAAATTTGACAATTTAATTTTTAATAACTGGTTTTGAACACAACAAATGAATTTTAGAGGGTAAATATATTAAAAATTAATATATCAATGTACATCTCTAAATGTAGAGTTAAAAGTTTCGGATAAAACCTCAAAATTAAAATGTCAAAATTTAAAAGTTTCAACGTAATATAAAAGTACATAAGTTAAGATATATATATATATATATATATATAATAAATAAATAAAAAAAGAAAAAAAAGAAAAGAAAGGGAGATGGTGGAGTATGATGGAAGAAGAAAATTTAAGGATTAAATGAACCTTTTTTTTTATTTATTTGTTATATATATCTTAATTTATATACTTTTATATTACGTCGAAACTTTTAAATTTCGACATTTTAATTTTGAGGTTTTATCCGAAACTTGTAACTCTACATTTAGAGATGTACATTGATATATTAATTTTTAATATATTTACCTTCTAAACTTCATTTGTTCCGTTTAAAACCGATTATTAAAATTTAAATTTCCAAATTTAAATTTTAAATTTCTATAATTACGACCTACTTCTTAGGACAACTATAAATTAATTTTAAACTTAAATAATATGTAAATAATTGAATTTAATCGGATATTTGATCGTTAAGGTAAAGAAAAAGTTAAAAGAAAATTGTATAAGGTAAAGAAATGAAGGATTGAAAAGACTATTAACCATATTTCATATTGATATAAAAACAAAAATCAGAAGGAATTATTATATTAGTTGGTTTAAGTTAGGGACTAAATCTGTCTTTCTACCAAACAAATAAGCATACAATGCGTATTTTAATAATGCGGATTGGGTGAAAAATTTGTGGGTCCAGATATAAAATTGGCATTTTTTTTAATACAGGCATAAAATTAAAATTTCTTAAGCCCCGTAGGAACAAATCCGTTAAAAACCCCCCAGAGGAACAGACGAGCCACCTAGCTACAGCAAAACGGCCAAAACCAGCTACCAGCATCAACCTGCTAACAAAAAACTAACCACACAAAGAGATCTGCAGTAGACCTGTTACAAAAGTCTCAGGCAGTACCACAATTTCCTTGAACATAAAGTATAAAACGATTCAGTTAAAATATATGTGCCTTTCAAATTCTTCTTTATACTTTCTATATATATTTGTGTTTTTTTAGTATTTAAATACATTTACTATTTAATTTTATTTGTATATATAACGGGTCATATAAAATTTCCATCCAAATTAAAATAAATAATTTTTTTGCAAAAGATTAGAATATTTATTTAATACTCTTGTTAAATATATAACGGGTTTTATAGGTATCGCTCACGTGCATAATATTAGCCGTCAATAATTAAAAAAATTATAAAATTAAATACAAATTTAAATTTAATAAGAAAAATAACTAATTATATAAAGCAAATATAAAACTAAATAGAAGACTAATTCTATCATAAAAGTTATTATAGTTAAATAGAGGTCCATCATTGTAGCAAAAATCATAACTAATTGTCGTGCATAGGATAGGATTGCATAATTTTCTGAATATAGTGAGTGGAAAGAGATAATGATCAATTCTTAACCGACTGCTTTTAGCGACAGATTTAAATATGTCATTAATTTTAAAAAAAATTAAAAAATTAAATCGTAAAAATAAATTATTATTATTTAATCAGTCACACCCGTCCAACTCGTAATTTTTACAAACATTCCAGTAAGGAATCCATCCTTCCCATTGCTCCCACTCATTACTCTTCAATTTTAAAGTTCTCCCGCGCGTGGCTCCACTTGAACCAACTCAGCTTCTTATTACACATATATGTATATTCCTCCCACATTTTAAGATAATTATTTTTTATAATTAATAGTTATTTTCAATAATTATTAATGAATAAATAAATAACAATATTTGTAATATATTTCATAAATAATTATGTTATATTTAAATAATATTATATTTAATTAAAAAAATGATAATTATTTTTTCTTAATAATTAGTTTCCTAAATAATTTTTTTATAAAAAATTTATTTAATTTTTTTGGCGTAATTACTTAAAAAAAAATCCCACCTAGTAATATTTTTTCATTTATACGCCGACCTAGGAAAAAATTCATCTATACCCTTTTTTTGATTTTCCGCTGTCAACTATATCCCAAAATTTAATTTTTTGACAATTTAATTAATTAAAGGATGCAAATATTAAAAACAATAAAATAGAAGGGTTATATTATACTTTTTTCTATTTGTAAAAATACAAATAAATTTTTAACTTTAAAACTATTCAAATAAATCCTAAAAATTTAATCGTTTTAAATTTTTTTATTTAAAAAACTTCCGACCTAACATTATATTTCTTCGACTTATAAATCCGCTACCAAATCCGACAATTTTTTAAAAAAATTAATATATTTTTTTTAATTTTTTTGGGAGGAGCTCCTCCTCCATGAAAGAGGAGTAGAGATCTGCTCCTCCTCACATGAAGGAGGAGACAGGTCTGTTACTCCTGAGGAGAAGCAGCGGGCTCTTCCTTCGACTGAGAGTCGAAAATTATTTTTATTAATTAAATATTATATATTTTTACGGTTTTGTATTTAAAAGATTATAAATTTAATTTTGTAAAGAAGAAGGTATTTTTGTACTATTAATAATAATAAAGTCTAATTAGAATATAGGTTAAAAAATGAAGGACTATTTTTAATATTTTTCTAAATGAAAAAAGTTCAATTTAAGGTCAGGGTATAAACGAAAAATGTTATAAGGTGTGGTTTTTTTAAATAATTAGGCCATTTTTTTTTGAAACGGACTTTTAGCGACGGATTTTGAATCCGCCGCTAAAAGCTGTCGCCAAAGACGGAAAGTAGCCTTTGGCGACGGATTTAATATCTGTCGTTAAAGTTTGTCGCTAAAGATGAATATTAGCGGCAGATTTAAATCCGTCGCTAAAGTTCGTCGCCAAAAACGGATTTAGCGACGGATTGAAATCAGTCGCTACTCAAAGACGGATTTAGCGACGGATATGAAATCTGTCGCTAAATCCATCAAAAATGATTTTCCGTCGCTAAAGTTGGCGGGAACACTCCCGCCAATTTAAAGATAATTTAGCGACGGATTTTGAATCCGTTGGTAAAAAAATCTGTCGTTAAAATTCGTCGGTAAAACACAGTTTTTTAGTAGTGTTAATGCTTTAGGGTGGAATTGAAAATCAAAAACAAAATATAGGGTAACACTGAAAAAATTACAACGTCAGGGTACAATTGAAAACAAAAGTAAAGGTCGCTAGTTTTTCTGCCTATTAGCCTTTATATAATTAAAAACTTATTGGAATAAATTTTTAAAACTTATTGATGTAAACATGTTTTATCAAGACTATAATAACAGACCGAGTCCTATGAGGATTCGGCCAACAAAGCTTACCTTAGCAGTCGCCCTGAAGTAAACTAATGACACGTAGCGGCATGGCCAACCCTAAATGATTCGCCTGTCTAAAGAGCATGCTCATACGAACCTCGCCAAAACAAGATATTGACCGAGTGTAGGAGTCGGCCAAAACTCAAAAGACCGGCCTCTAAATATGTAATCTTGATAAGAGATCGAGTTCAAAATGAATTACAATACGACAATCATAAAGATAATCTAGGAGATGAGATCTTCTAAATCTATCAAACAATAGGAGATGAGATCTTCTAAATCAAGGATATGAGATCTTCCCTAAATAAAAAAAGAGAAGATCGCGCTATGAAGTAGGAATCTTTTTCCTACTTCAAATCCTATTTTCTAAAGGAGTTTCTGTCTTTTTATGACTCTACAAGGTTAGATCTCGTTACCATGAAAATGAGCTGAGTTATGCCTATACAAACACATTCAATACATCATTTTTCCAGCTTAAGCCTAAATTACTTAGGCATCAGAGAGTTAATCGGACCACTGCCGTTTGATTAGCTATTTACCTTGTTTTGCAGGTCACGACCGTCAAGTGAAATCCGCAATCCATCAGTTGGCGCCGTCATTGGGAAAGGCTTAAAACAAAAACTTCATCGAAGGAGCTTTTCTGTGAACCAAACAAATTCATTGATAAAGATGACTATCGATGGAGGTGATCTGAGAATCAAACAATCACTGGAATATAAGGACAAGCATCCTATGGATCCAAGCATCATCATACAACCTCCGACACTCCCGCTCGGAGGAGACTGATCAATTCTCATTGGAGACACTTCCAGAAATACTTCCAACACCCCTTATGGCAACACATCTGGAACGAATGACCCCTCGAACTCAACTCCTGTGTGCCAAACTCAGCCAATCCGGGGAACAACCCCCGTTACTTTCCCACCATTGGTTGGAAACGGAGAAACTGTTTCGACGTGGGTTTTCCCAAAAATGTACTATCAAATGATGGCAAAGATGTTAGAACAACTCCAGATAATCCTGGATATCATAACAGGGACGACGAAAGCAATTACACGCCCCTTAATACCAATAGGACCGAGGTCCTAATGTGGATCAAGGAATAAGGGAGAAACAAAAAAGGACCTCCCAAGATGATAGCTGAAGTACGAGGCACGAAAATATTTTGCAAGTTTCATGAAGGACATAGGCCCGACATAGAGCAATGCCGAGATTTGAAGGCTGAAATCGAAAGGATGGTCGAAGACGGTGAACTTAAGAAATTCGTCAAGAAAAATGACAACAACCAGCAAGGTGAAAAAAGAGGCCGAGAAGAGAAAGTAAAAGGAAAATAAGAGAAGGAACGACCCAACAAAATCTTGGGAAATATTCACATGATTAATGGAAGAGGCTCCTATAGCTCCTCTATGAGGAAAAACAGAGGAAGGAAGTCCCAAATATCAAAGAAACTTTAATGTCGGCTGTCTCGTTTAATATGGAAGATTATGAGCATGTTAAGGCTCCATATAATGATGACCTGGTGGTAACAACACTGATCGAGACCTGGAATGTGGAAAGTATAATAATTGACAAGGGAAGAACAGTGAATCTAATGACTGACGTCGCCTACAAACGTCTCGGAGGGACCGCAGCGAAACTCAAAAGGGTCCTGATCCCACTCTTATGACTCATAGGCCCGCCCATCTATCCTCTAGGGACAATACCTCAAACCGTGATGGTAGGACCCGAAGAAGGAATAAACAAAAAGATCATAACCCTATTCAACATAATGGATATTGATCTCTCTTACAGTGCCATCATAGGAAGACCTTTTTTTACATGATTCAGCCGTTGTGACCAGTATACGAGCTCTACCAATGAATATTCCTACTGAAAGAGGAGTGATTATCCTGAGAGAATATCAGAAGATAGTTAAGAAGTGCTATGATCAAACAATTAAAGAACTTCAAGAACCAAAGAAAGAAAAAGACAAAAATAAAGCAAAGTAAGAAAAACATGATTAAAGAACATCTAGAGATAAGAAGACATCGTAACTGGAGAAAATTATGTTTTTACTTTCAATAAATGTTTTTGTTTTTATAAAATGGCTGTAAATATTTTTATCATTAATAAACATCGACGTTTTGCTCCCAATCTCGACTAAAGGACTTCGCTGAAATCAAAAGGAACGAACAAAAATATTTCGCCCAAAGGATAAAATTCCCGAGTCTAAATAGTGTCACAACCTAATTTCAGACATCGTGACCGGCAGTAGGGTATGGGTATGGTAGTACCTATACACGTAGCTAGCCTCGCGGATAACCATACAAACATATACACCTGAAAGAAAACCACTGCTCGGGGGAAACTGAGACTCCAACCTAAGTCTAACATTCTATATAAACAATTATATAATCAAATGCTCGGCTCAAACCCGAGACTCCAACTGCATGCCTTATATATAAATAATACTCCCTCCGTCCCAAATTGATAGGCATTATTTTGAATTTCTTTGCCTCAAAATTATAGGCGGTAAATTATTGCTTGAATGCTTAAAAGGCATATATATCCTCATTAATTATAATATATTACATTAAAAAGAGAGCAAAACCCACTAAGAAATAAAGTCAACACTGCATTAAATAAGGGCAAGTATGATATGTTTTTATAGAATTACTCATTTTGCATATGTTCACTAAATTTTTTTTAATACTTGTGTTTGTTCTAAAATGCCTATCAATTTGAGACGGAGGGAGTATAATCCAAGGAATAGCATGCCAATAGCATAAATAAACAGTTGGACCAATCCTATAAACCAAGTATGAATAATCATAAAAGACTAACTAGTTCAACTACGGTCTAAGAGTATAAAACAGTTGACTAGTTCTATTAAAAACATAAAAACCTCTGAAGAATCAAAAAGTTTGGAGATCAACCAAAACTCTTAAAATCATAAACCTGGAAAATGGGGAAACCAACGGGGTCAGATATACTGAGATGAGTTCATAGTACTATTTACATTTATTAAGTTTAAAACCTTTAAAACCTGAAATCCTTTCATACTAATATACATAAGATTATGGAATAACAGTATTGAAATGAAACTCAAAGTATAATTCAAAGTAGACGGTAATAAATCCTTGTCAATCCTAAAATAAGCCAAACATTCTGTCAGCCACAATCTCGATAATGCCTATCGAGTAGCTGCGGTAAATAGAACTACAAACTCATTTCTTGCGAAGTCATGTGATAATCCTGGCAAGCAAACTAACCTTGCGCAGACTCTGAAGCACGAGTAGTCGACGAGTCTAAAAACAAGGCACAAGTTAAAATCCACACAATCCCTAACTCTAAGAATACTAGACACCACATATGACTAGCATCTCAAACCACAACCAATGTACAAGTCAGAGTAAACCATACATCCATACAAACCAAACAACAATTTAAACTTTGATGAGTTCTTGCTTTTAAAACCAAAATCTGGAGTCTTACATAACTTAGATAATTCCTTTAAAATCAATTGAAATTCCCAAAGTAGTTTCGAAAGTATGTTTTAGAAATTAGGACATTCATAAATCATACAATTTGATATTAAAATATAAATACACGAAGGTAATACGGGAACTCACCTCGATAGCTTTCTAAATAAGCACAAAAGAAAATAAATGAATATACGTGTCGTTTATGCGTTTAGTCCACTATTTCCCGAAATCCACAACTCGTACGATCTATACAAATAAATATAGCGTTATATTCGAGTTTCATATATAATTGGTCGTTTAGCAATTCTAGGCATTTTATTCAAGTATTCAAACTTGAATTCACACTAAATCCTTGATTTCATTATTGCCTTCCTATACACATTTCAGTCAACTCGATTTATCATATACAATCTAATAAACGATCTAGTTATACTTTCATACCTCAAACGCAACTCTACACAAACACTTGACTTAAACCTTTTCAACCAATTCCTTAATTCCTTTTATATTTTATCAAAACCTTAACTTTCAAATTTCAGCTTTCGCAAAGCATTTTCTCAATTTTATTTCAAAACTTCAAAAACACCAAAACTATCAAAAATATCGAAAATACGTTAGAATAGGGCTAACCCAGGCCAACCCATCGGCCCCCAAACAACTGGCTGGTCTGCCTTGGCTCTGCTCTTGAAAGTGCAGACCATGTCTGCTCGTTGTTGAGAAGACTTGTGTTTGCTCAACGAGCATGATTGACCGGTCTTCTTTTTCGGCCACCGAGTATCCTTCACCCCTCCTCCTCAACTCCAAACACCCAAAACACTAAAATACATAAAACTCCATTGATAAGCACGAATATCCAAATTTTAACTTCAATCAATTTCTTAAGCAATTGATTATAAACTCGCTAAAACTCACCACAAACTCGATTTAAACATTTATAGACCAATTATCATTCAGTTGCATTAATTTCAGAGATTCAATCAAAACCCTAACTCAATCAAATCAATTATAGCTTAGGATTTTGAGTTTTTACCTTCAACTTGATACTAGATGATGGGTTTGTGATTTGCTAGAAGAAATTTGCATGAATCCTTGGGTCTTTGGAGTTAAGCATCATCTTTCTCTTTCTTCTCCTCTTAATTTGGCGTGAAAGAGAGTGAGAAATGAGAGGAAATTTTGCTTCTGATTTCTTTTAATCCAGTGGAATGGCTAAAGTGTCATTATGATTCTTCAATTTCCTTAGCCTTATCAATTGGGTTTTTATGTCTTTAATTTTGCATCTTAATCCAAAGGGTGGGTTGGGCTTTTAATCTATTAGACTTGATCCAATATTATATCATAAGCCCTATCCTTTTTCTTTTAATTGTTAATTTATAACAATTCATGAACCATGTCGATTTTAAATCCAATTAAAGTCAACTTTTAAAATAATTTGAAATGAACTCAACATATTGATCATGGCCTTTTTTCGAATATTTTATTATTTAACTGAATATTCCATAAACCGTCTTTGAGTCCGTATAGTTAAAATATTTCCGAAATATTTTTTTATTCTCTTTAATTCCTCTAAATACTATGGAATACGTACATTCAACAATTGTCCTACCATAACAGTCTTAGTTTTATTTAATGAAATTTTTCTTTAAATTCATGTCATGCTTGCTGTAATTATTTAAATATTAATTTTTAATTAATATTTTCCAATAATAACCCATCTTTACTTTAAGGTTATATTTTTCGATCGATTTTCGGAAATTTCCTTATTTTATGGCTTTTCCTTGCCAAAATAATACCCATATCTTATCTTTGCTAAAAATTTGGGTTTTATCAGCAAGAACCAAGTAAGAAGCCAAAATCAAAACAAAGTTGTAAGTTGCAGAAGTTGAGCAACTCCTGGGGAGCCTGTAAACTATCTAAGTCTGGTTTGTAGAGTCCATCTTCTTTGATGTATAGAGAGTAATAGGTCTTGTACTCTTAAGATTTTATTTAGGCTTTAATGCACCAAAAATCACAAATTTTCGCGTGTTTTTAGTATGGCTTAATTACCATAAAATAACAAACCTTTGCGGGATGTTTCAAATTTAGCCAAACCTTTTAAAATCACCAAATTTAGCCATTTTTCACATATTATGTACCTTTTCAGCCTTTTGCGAATCAAACCGGATTTGCTGCCCTCGTGTCATCCTAGTCAGCGATTACTCATTAAAACAATGTCGCATTGCAGATGACATGGCACATGTCTGATTACCTAACCAAACTCAGTATGAACCAGCAGCTAACCGAGCTCACCCTAACCCATGAAATGAAACGCTGCGTTTTTGTTCTAATTCAGAAGGAGAAAACGCTGCGTTTTAATTTTTCCCCCCAAACTCAGTTTCTCTTTTCCTCTTCTATATTTCATCTTCTCAATCTCCTCTTCTCTAGCCTAAAATATTACCTCTGAAAGAAAAGAAAACCCTAATGTCTCAAACAAATGCAATGAACAAGTCAGTTTTTGAATAATTATTCCTCGTTTCTGTGCACATAGATGGCGTCTGGAAGACCGAAGAATTACATGTAAATAATTGACTTTTATTACCCTCGTTTGAGTAGGGATTTTAGCATTAGGGTTTTTAAACAATTTTGATTTTGGGTTTCCATTTTTTAAATAATCTTGATTGTCTGTAAGAATTAGTTTTATTTTTGTGATTAAATTTTATTTTCAGTTTTGATTTCAAAATTAGGGTTTATGGTGTTAGGCGTTCTAAACTTAGGGGTTTTTAACACTTTTGAATTAGGTTTGGCGATTATTTTAGGGTTTTTGTTTGCAATTATCATCTAAATAATTGTAGATCATGTCGAACGAGCTTCCTTATATGAACTGTTCTGCTTGAGATAGTTTTTAATTTTGTTTATTTGAATTTTCAATTATATATACAATGTGAATTTGCCTCTGTATGTTAATTATCAGTATTTAATGTAGGTTTTTTGTTGTGCCAATTATTGTAATTTCGTATGTTATTTTATTGTAATTTATAGAATTGTGCTTGCTTAGTGAATTCATTTTATGTTGAGCTCTAACTATGCTAGATGGTTCATTTGGTTTGACGAAATTCGACATTAATTGATCTGGTTTTATTTCGGAAGGTTTATTCGTATTTATGGAACTCACTATGTTTAGAATGTGCAATAGTTTGCTAAAATGTTGCTGAATAGGTTAATTTATGTTTATGGCTATGGCATGCTATTAGTTGAACTGTGTTTTACATTCTTTGAATTTACTGTACAATTAATTCTTTTTTTTTTCAAGCAATATACGGAATAGAAGGGAAACGAAGAGTGTGTTTCTCTCTCTCTCTCTCTCTATATATATATATATATATATATATATATATATATATATATATTCATCTTGTGCTTGTTTATAATATCGATATTGGTCTTTTGTACCGTGGTTTTCAGGGAATTGTTGACTTGAGATTTTCAGGGAGCATAAATGCCAGTTGCCGATTATTTAGGATTATTTATTTTTCAGTTTTGATTTCGAAATTTTTTTCTAGTGTCATGATTAGGTTGTGATTAATATGAGAGTTGAAGCTATTGCTGCTGTTATTATTGATATTTTATGTGTTTTGAGAACTGAGGATAGAAACAACTCTAGTTAATAATGTTTATTGTTTAATTTTCAGAGCTTCGGTGGAAGTATGGGTTGATGTCGATATGACTGATACTATACCAGTAAGATGGAAATACAACAGCGGTCACTCCGTGCAACCGTCCTGGTACTGTAATGAAGGATTAACCCATGGTGGTATAGTGGCAAGGGTTAAAGAAATGGGGCATGGACTCATAAGCAGAATAGGTGTGTACAAACCAAGCCGAGAGTTTAAATCAAGACGAGAATGGGACGTATTAACAATGTTGAACAACGATGATGAGGTCAAACAATTTTGGATCGAAGCTCAAAGCATCGGTTTTGGAAAAATGTTTATAGAGTGTAAAGCTCAACCAACTGAGAAGCCTCTACCAAAAACAGAAGGAGATGTTGAGTCTGAAGGAGGTGTTGAGTCTGACAATGCAAGTGTAGAGGAACATGTACACTTAGAGGATGATACATATTTGGAGGATGATGCGGGTGTCGAAGATGCAAATTTGGAGGATACGGCAATAGTGCAGTTCTTCGTGGAGGATGATGCCCCTGTGGAAGATGCGAATTTGGAGGATGAGGTAATTATGCAGGCAGCGAACAAGGCTGACAGTGAACAAAGAATTGATGACGAAGAAATGAGGTACATGGCTGACAGCGAACAAGGAACTGATGACGAAGACGACGAAATCAATGGTGGCAATGAGTCTGACGAAGAGTGCATTACTTCTAGGGAGAGTAATCAAAATTTTTGCACCGCGACCGTAGATGCAATTAACGGGTTAGGCTTAGATGACATGTTAGTTGGCCCGGGTGGTATTTGTAATGATGATCAGGACGACTGGGCTACATGTTGTGGAGATACAAATACCGAAGAAGCTGAAAAAATGGGAGTGATTATACGGAATGTGATGATGGGTTAGTCACACCATCAAGTAGTGACGATGGTGATCTAGAGATTAGGGTAAAACGGAAACGTAGGCCGATTTTTTATAATCCTAAGAGCAACCACGAGGAACTGAAATTTGTGGTCAATATGCGTTTTACGACAAGAGATCAACTGAGGAGTGATGTCCAACAGTGGGCATTTCTGAATGGACACAATGTGGGCTGGGTTAGGAGTGCTAAAACAAGGTTAGAGGCTGTTTGTAGTGGATATTATAGTTGGAGGCTCTATGCATCGAAGATTGGTGGTGAAAAGACCTTTCAGATAAGAAAGGGTGTCGAAAAACCATACTTGTCCCAGAGCCATGACTAATAGGCAAGCTACATCAGAGTGGATTTCAAAGGAATTCATTCAGCGGTTTTGTAGAAACCCAATGTATGTCCCGGCTGAAATGATGCTTGATGT
Organism: Mercurialis annua; assembly: GCF_937616625.2. Lineage (NCBI taxonomy): Eukaryota > Viridiplantae > Streptophyta > Magnoliopsida > Malpighiales > Euphorbiaceae > Mercurialis > Mercurialis annua. Next base: position 30,396,991 of record NC_065577.1, on the reverse strand, counting down.
TAAAGATAAGTACAACGGTCTCACTGTCTCGCGGTCGACCTGTTACCGAGCAAGGGATTTAGCTTTGCAGCTTATTCGTGTAATACTCCAAAATATTTAATTATTTAATTGGACCACGTGTCCAGTGTTAAGTCGCCAGAGTGGCGATATCGGAAAGATTTCCGAGAAATTAAGATAAATATTAAATTTTAGCAGGACGGATTCGAAAGGATTATCGCGAGAGATTTAACATTATATTTCAGTTCTAAAGTTGGAATTGGAATTAGAAAAGAAATATGTTAAGAAAGTCGCAAAATAAAGTACAGGGACTAAAATGATAATTTAGCCATATAAATTCCGAAGTGAAAATTATTTCGCCAAGGTCCGAGAAATGTTTTATAATATATGTGGTAAAAGTTTCAGGCTAATCGGAGACCTTTTAAAATTTGGACGCGGATGCGTTTTGGACTAAATTGTAACTTTTAAAAAGTTGAAGGACCAAAGTGCAAACTAGCCAATTAAATTTTGAGAATAGTAATTAAAAGATTATGGACGGGAAAATATTAATATTGAGATTCGTATTGTTTATTGGATATAAATAATACGTATACGTTATGATTAAAGTGTTAATTAGTTAAGCGAGAGATTTAATCGAACGAAAGTAAAGTTTAAAGGATTAGTTGTGACAAATAAACAAAACAAGGATTAAAGAAGTATTTTAACCAAGTTATATATAAGGATCAGATTAAAAAAAATCAGAGAAAGAGATAGAAGGATCCAGAGAGTATAACATTTCATCGATCGATATCGTCGTTTCGCCGTTCGGCGTCCGTTTTGGACGATTTTCGCGGCAAACTCTTCGGAATTAGAAGCTCTATCAATCTTAATCTTCATTTCAAGGTAAGATTTCGGATTTGAGTGTTAAAATCGGAGGTTAGGGGCTGTTTCGACGAAAAACGCTATGTTTGAATCGAAACGCCAAAAACACGTCGTTTTCCACCATTTTCGTAGAGATTCTTGATAAGTTTTGATCCTAGATGAGTTAGATATGCATTGGTATGAATTTTGAGGGATTTGGAGCTTCAGAAACGGTCCAGAAGCATCAAAAAACGCTGCCCCCGAAGTGCGCACGACGTGCTGCACTTCAGCACGTCGTGCTGGTGCGCGACGTGCACCAGTGAAGAGCACGTCATGCCCTTCATGAAAAATGAAGGGCACTATGTGCCAAGCTGGCACGACGTGCCCTACTTCAATCGTGACCTCCGGGGGACTTCCGGGAGCGAAAATTGGCTTCCGATGACATGATACGGGCGTAGAACTCTGACAAATTTCTTAAAATGAATATTAATAAGACATTATAGCAATGAACATTAACATGATGAGTAATCAAGATATGAATAGAGATCTATAGAGAAACATACGTTTAGAACACGACGGTTATGTTTCGTATTTTTGTCGTGTTAGGTACCTAGTGCAGTTTTTAAGAACATGATTCTCTAAGTATATGTTTTAGCGATAGAATCCTGTGATAGATGTGACGGACTATCGATCTACGAGTATGACGAACCAAGAAGCTCGGCGAGGATTGACGGACCAGTCTCCTGGAGCTTACGTTTGGATATAAGGGATAGCGGTCACTGTGAGTGGCAATTTACTTTCGCGTATTATTATTACAAAAGTTATTTTCATATATTATGAATGTTATCATTAATACATCGCGTTTACATGAATTGTTCGTATGAGATATTATGTTTGATGAATTAGACTATATGAATGCCATTATATTCATTGTTTGAATATGAGTATCTAGTATGCGATCCGAAGAAACCAACTACCTATTGGGTGTCAATAGGCTGTGTGATCACCAGTATTTGAGTCAGTCTAGCGTGTCTAGATTGTCTATGAGATTATGAAATGCGCATACGATATGAATGTGATACGAGTGAGAACTCGGTTACGGTGTAACTTGAGCCCCGTATCTAGTGGGTTGGACCCACCAGTGAGTTGGACTCACACTTTGAGATTAAGAGATTGGTCGCGGCTGACGTGGTTGAGTGTGAACACTCCCGGGTCGGACCATTTGGATCAATTTGATTTGAATATTCGGAATAAGATAAGTTCAGAGTTTAAGATTAGGGTTTCACTCGGATCTGCTATTTATGAATATTATGTTATTTTCATATTATATCGAGATATATATATGTTTGAGTATGCGATGTGTATTTTGATAATACCGATAATAAGTTGCATACTCACTCAGTATTTTCCCAAATACTGACCCCTCACTCTGATGTTTGCAGGTATTGGAAGTCGGATCAGACAAACCATCTTCATTGTGCCAGAAGTCGTTGGACTTGCACAAGTATGAATTCCTAGAGCTGCAGTAGTCAGTAGGCGTCAGTAGAAAACCTATGATTTGATTTTAAATGGTTAATTCTTAATGTAAACTTTAATATGATATTTCAATATTTATAATAGTATTATTTAAAAGAGTTTCCTAAAAATGTGTTATATATAATATTATGTTTTAAAGGCGAAAAATTATTAGTGGTTTTAGGCTTGCTACGGGTTTCAGAGCTACCACTCCCATTCCCTAGCGCCGGTCTCGGCTCAATAAATTGGGTCGTGACAATTCGGGGGTCTCTGGAAACCCATTACGCGCAGTTTAGATCATATGATGCTGAGCTGAAGAGGGTTGATACGGAGGGCATGTTTAGGTTTTGTTTTCATTCACAATCCAGACAATGGGGCTCCAGTGTTTCAGAGGTATTACGTAGGTTTTTCGGGCCTAAAGAAGGGTTTTAAGAATGGGTGTAGGCCTATTCTTTGTGTCGACGGATGTTTTTGAAAACCTTAGTTGTCAGAGCTCTACTTAGTGCGGTTGCACATGACGGCAATAATCAGATGTTCCCGGTCGCCTGGGCCATAGTCGAAGCTGAAAACGAAGAAACATGGACTTGGTTTATCGAGTACTTGATGGACGACTTGGGCTATGACGATGGATTCGGGCTGACATTTGTTAGTGACCAACAAAAGGTCATTTCTTAACCTTTTCTAAAGATTTTTTTAATTGCATTATATTTTGAATTTGAACAGTGCTCTATTTGATGTCAATTCTTGTAAAATCCTGCTTACAATTCTGAATTTCCACCATTCTTTTCTTTTTTTCATTTTTATACATACATACAAAGCATTTTGTTAGTCTATAAATTTGTTATAAAACTTGGTTTAATAGCTGTGCCATTTCTTCTATGCTTTAACTTTGTTTTTGTTTGCAATCAGTGCATCAGTATCTAAGCCCAAAATTAGGAGATGTCATTAGTCCGAGTTCTTTGCAGTATCTAAATAAATTTGTTGATGTTATATGTAAACTGGCAACGAATAAGTGCTGCTTTTGTTGTCTACAAAAGCTCATTACTTATATGTGCTTCTTTTTTAAGGTTGAGATAGAAACTTCAAAGAATTGACAGCCATTAAGTCCATTACTTGTTTGATAGTTAAAATGTATTCTTGATAGTCATATTATCTGTTGTATTTGTGACTACTTTTTTTGGCTATTATCTGTTGTGTTTGGAACTAAAAATGACTACTTTTTTTTTGCTATTATCTGTTATTACTGTTTCTGTGTGCATTATTACCTGGTAGTGAATTTGGTGTCATTAACAATTACCTAATGTCACAGGGATTGGCAAATGCTATTCGCAAAAGGGTCCCTTTTGCATAACATAGGAACCGAGTTGAAAAGAATCATAAGGGACCCGAGTTGAAAAGAATTTTCTGGAATGTGGTGAATGCTACGAATAAGCCGGAGTATGAGGCGCAATTGAAATTGTTAGAAAAGGAAAGTCCATTTGCACATTCAGATTTCTTAAAACAGGGTCCAACTGTTTTTTGCGAAGCATTTGTGAGATTGAGGCCATTGTGCGATGCGATAACTAGTAATCTGGTGGAGACCTTCAACGGATACATCGTCAAGGCGCGACAGTTGCAAGCCATCCATATGCTCGAAGAGATTCGAACAACATTGATGGAATGAATGTATACAAATAATCAGATGATGGTGAAGCATCATGAGGATTTATGTCCTAGAATTAGGCAGAAGGTAGAAAAGAATCAGAAGCTCACAAGGCACTACGATGTGACACCTGCAAAGGGATCATTTCAAGTGAAGTTTTTTTAAAATCAGTTTGTCGCTGATCTCACGAGTAGAACATGCTCCTGCATAGCTTAGCAGTTGACCGGCATACCGTGCTGTCACGCACTCTCTTGCATCAATTTCATGCGACACAATGCGGTGGACTATGTCGATCACTGTTACAAAAGAGAATATTATTTGAAGGCATATGAGTTCTCTCTCCAGCCTATTAATGGCCCCAACATGTGGCCAAAAGTGGAAGGGTTTCCTATAATACCGCCTCCGTATAGGAAAATGCCGGGCCGACCAAAGGGAAAACAGAAAGAGAGGTGTCGATGAGGACCCCAAACCCAGGAGTGGAATGGTAATGACTTGCAAGCACTGCCGCAAAGAGGGTCACAACATTAGGGGATGCCCTAATATTGACAAGGATCCAGCTCCAATGCCACGCAAGGTATGATATTACATATGTTTTTGTATTTTTGATACACCCCATGATTTTTATTGATTGTTTGAGGAATTCTATTTTTTTCGGGTAATTAGGAATACATTTTTGAGCCGATTTTGGTAGTTTTACTGTTATTATACGTTGTCGTTTGGGTAGTTACTAAAAGAGCACCATAATTGATTCATGTGAAGATGGCATTTTCCATAACATTCTATGATTTTCTCAGCTTACACTTATTTGTTGTCAATTAACTGATGATTGCTAAATTTCTCACAAGATTGATGTTGTTTCTATTAGGAATTGATTTTTTGATACACCCCATGATGTTTATTGATTCTGATTATTGTATTTGATGTTTTTCACATGATGTTATATGAAGGGTCGACCGGGTAGGCCATTAAAGAACAGAGGAAAGAACATCGCTTTTGCTGCCAATACTAAAGAAAAAGCTTCTACCACATCATCGAAGGGAAAATGGAAGGCTCCTGACACCCAAGCTTCTGCACCTAAAAGTTTGAGAAAGAGAACAAAAAATAGTGCCATTTCAAGTCAGTCATCTGCAGCACCAGGGATCATTTCTCAGCCAAGTCAAAGCAATGAGTCTATTATTGCAAGTGCCACTACAAAAAAACAGGCTATTTGTGACGAAAAATTCCGTCACAAATCCGTCACAAAACGTCATTTGCGACGGATTTGTGACGGATTGTTGTCCGTCACCAAAATAGGCGTCACTAATAATTTGTGATGGAAAAATTTATCCGTCACAAAGTTGTGACGGATTTGTGACGGAAAATTCCATCACAAATCTCAATAGGCAATATTGAAAAATCCGTCACAAATTTGTGACGGATTTTCCGTCACAAATTCGTCACTAGTTGTGACGAATTTGTGACCAAGCACGATTAGTGACAGCCATTTCCGTCACAAATTTGTGATGGATTAGTGACAGATCCTAAATTTTCCGTCACTAATCCGTCACAAATTTGTGACAGATAAGTGTCCGAGATTTGCATTTATTTAAATTATTACTAATTTAATATTATAAATGCAATGGAATTTAATTACTTGATTTTAAATAAATAATGGAACAAGATCAAATTATAAGTAATTGTAATTATTTATTATTTGAAGATTCAATTATACAAACTAGTATTTATAAATATACTGAAATACTCTTATAAGCACGAAGATTATATAATACAAAAATTTACAAAAACTACTATTGCTACTGTTGATGGTGGTACTTATGTTTCTGGCAGTCGTCGTCCTAGTTGTTGATGGTATCGACGTTGCTGGTATATCTCTTCTATCTCTTGTGATAGTTCCATTGATTTTATATAACCCAAACGTTTTATAGCTGCAAGATATTGAAAAAAAAAGACAAAGCATATGTATCCCAAATTTGATAGTTTTTGCAATGCATAGTGGAGAAAGAATAAAATAGATCTGTATAAAATAACAACAAATATAAAATAACAGTAGCAAGTAAACTTTTCAGTTTTCAATTCTAACTGACTCCACTAATCACAACTCAATAAAACAATTGACGGGATAAATAAATCCAGCTCCAACCAAGAGGTAAGAAAAAATTCAAACAGTCATCAATCCTCTTCTGATCATAACTATAGTCCAATATGGAAATTATAGGACTTCAACTACAAATGATCATAACTATAGTCCAATAGAAACAATAATCACAAAACCATTAAACAAATTGAATTCAAATCAAATGAACGGATACAAAAGAATATGATTGTCATTCAATTTTAAAATAGATAAACTACATAGGCTAGAGAAGCTATTTTTAACTAGCTAACTTGATAGCATACCAGCATAAGAAGAGCATCACATAAATTGAAACCAAATAATCAAAATTATTATTCAACTTCACCAATTCAGATACTATTCGCACATTAGAAAAAACAGAAAATGAAGTGATACATAATGAGCCAACTTATAAAAATTACCTTCTCGTCGCAAGAGCGACAAAGATCAGCTTCGTCATAGGCACATAAAATGATAGCAGCTACACTTTCGCTGACATCAGATAGTTAAACGTGAAGATATTTCTGGCCTCAGGTTTGAAAGAGATGCCAATATTGATGTAGCTGAAGCATCTCCTGACCAGAGTATCTGGATCCACTCCATAGCCATACCGTACATTCCGTTAGTAGAGTCCTGTCTATTTCGAGTCATCTTTTCGCCACTTGCTCCTGAAATTAAAATAAAAGAAAAATTTAACTAGAGTTAAGATCTCTAATTCAGATTCAAAAAAAAATAATTGTCTAATTCAAAAAAATTGAATTAAATATAGCTAAACACACCATTAGATAGCTAACTATAGTAATCTCATGTTGTTTTTGTCTAATTCAGCTTCAATGGAAATTCTTTAAATTTAACTTGTGGGGTTCAACAAGTTACTCAACTGTTCAGCAAAAGCACACACTAACATCTTCATTAACAATAAAAAATTGAAGACTTAGACAAGATAATGGATGATAAGAAACTTGGTTTAACTCTTGACACATATTAAAACTAGAAAATGATACAAAATTAAAGAAGACACGCATTACAACAAGAAAATAATGAACATTAATATACATATGCCAAATCCTGAAGCATATAGCTCTAGTATTTAAAAATTGGAATCATTCTTAAAAGAATGAAAATTAGAATTAGAATTATATAACACCACTTCTACTTTTAATTAAACAGAAAAGACTTTCCAATTAGTAAATCCAAACAAAATTATAAGAATCTGAGACAAACCCATTAGATCAAACACGAAGACAATTCCAAAAAGGGTTACAAAAAGATCACAAGATAAAAATGGATATTAGGAAATTCATACTGATTGACATTGTTTTTGGACAACATAATTCGTAATAGATTGAGCAACAATATCACCAAACCCCACATCATTGATTGCGCAACAATATCGCCAAACCCTAAATCATTCCTGCAAATTAAAGAAAATAAAATAAAATTAGGGTTTTGAATTATATCAACATTTTAAGGAGAAAAAAGAGCAGGAAGAAAAAATAAATAAATTAATACTATGAACATGTCTCCACTATGACACTATTATCATTTCCTTTGTTGCCTGAAATTTTAATTTTCTTTAATCGGTGAAATCATATAGTATTTATGGAACACACAATTGGGGAAGATTAAAAAAGAATTAGAGAAAGCACTAGTGGAGAGCGACAGCAACACCAGTGGAGAGCGGCGGCAGCAGTTGAACGGAGCCAAGCAACAAAAAAGACAAGCAGCTGAATGGAGAGGAGAGGAGAGGAGCAACGAAGGAGGGAGTAGCCGAAGAGGAAAAGTGATGGACAACGAAAGAGGAATTGTGACCAGCGGCTGAGAAAATAATAATTTTAATTGTTGACCTAATGTAAATAGGGCCTTTTCTTTTTGTTCGCAAATTCGTTGTAAATTTGTGACGGAAATGTCTGTCACAAAATATTTGTGATGGACAACTCCGTCACAAAGGTTGGTGACGGATAAATCCGTCACAAATCCTTCACAAAGGTCATAAATTTGTGATGGATTTTTTTGTCACAAATTTTAGTGACAGATTTGTAACAGATGTTCCATCACAAAATTTATGATGGAAAATTCCGTCATAAATCCGTCACTAATTTAAAATCCGTCACAAATCCTTCACTAATCCGTCACAAATTTGTGATGGATTTTTTCCGTCACAAATTTCCGTCACTATAACCAGATTTTCTAGTAGTGTGCTATCCTTAAGGCACAAACTGCAAGAGAAGTTCGCCAGGTTAGTTTTCAAACTGTATGTATGGTCTGCATATGAGCTTATGTTATGTTGTGTATATCATGCTTGATTGATTTGGATTCTTTCAATTACAGGTTAGAAAAGGCGTAGGTATGAGAATAATGAGTGAATCTGGAAGTATATACACAAGAGTAATTTGCTTTCTGAATTTTTAATTTTAACTTATTATTTAGGGTATATACACTGTTGTAGATTCCTTTTCTTCTGAGCTTATTAAATGATAGAATTTGAGTGGTTTAATGGTCTCGTGAATTTGGTTGTTAATTGTGCCAGGGTGTGGAATTTTAGCCTTCTTTTGCTGTTTATTAGTCTTGTTTGCTATATGTTTAGACTTTGTTTTAGCCTTTTTTTTGCTGTTTATTAGCCATGTTTAGTAACTGTTTATTAGCCTTTGCTGCCTTTCATGGTTAGCCTTTGTTTTTGTGAAGTCAGCGTATAAGGGCAAGGTAAACTATGTTTACGGATCCAATGCTACAAAATATGCATTGACAGCCCTGAAGAGAGGTAGAGGGAGGCCCCCCGGAAGCAGTAACATATCAAAGGGTGCACCATGTTCAAGCACCACAACATCTAAGAAAAGCTGATGAAAATGGCCTCTTTTTTTCTTTTGTAAATGCTTGTAGTTAAACATTAACAAGCTATGATGATACTTAATGTTTTTGGGATCACTAACTCATACACATAGTATGTTAGTCTAAATGCTTGTAATTAATTATTGACAAGCTACTTTTTGTATAGGTAGAGCTTGTAAAAACAAGCTACGTTTGGTTTAAGTAAAGCTTGTAAATAGAACAAGCTCCTTTTGGTTAGTTAAGTTATTTACACTGCCTTTTTTTATTTTGAAGTATATAAGGTTAATTTATATGAATTGCTTATGCTATTTGTTACAGATTACATTAGTTACAATACCTGTAATAATTTTCTCATATTGTTGAACATGTTTGGGTATTGACCTACTAAGCTTCTACTATTGAGATTAATGTTTTTTTCTTCTAAAAAGAATAAGTGACAGTCTAGACAAGTTTTGAACATTCAGAAAAATGTCAAATAGCAAAATAAAGAGAAATAATACAAGTCATATAGATTACATAAACTGACTGGTAACCAGTCATAATTCGGTTACAAGATTGACCCTAAGTAATTTCACAAAATAATACATAATCATCATAAGTTTTTGGGATAAGTTAAATAAGCCAAAAGATTACAATTAGCTTCAAAATACTACAGACTTCCTACAAACAAACTACAGACAGCCTACATCCCACTTCAAGCTTCAATGTCTTTACCTACAACAAAAACCAAAACCTTCACTAAGGCAAGCTCAAAAAATCATCCCCATTACTAGATGAAGAAACCATAAATAAGTAAAGGGCATAAAATCAAATAAACACTAGCATCATCTTGCAAAACCTGCCATAACTCTGCGAACCTTCGTCATCAGCCTTCAGCCTCTGATTCTCTTCATGTCTCGATCTTCAATTAGCTTCTCAAACATTAGTAATGCGGATCCTTTTGCCGCCTCCAGCTCAGCAATTTGTTTCTCCTTCTCTGCAATCAGAACCTCCTGTTTATGCACCTGTTCAGTGAGCATTTGGTTCCTATCCAGCAAGAACCCAAACTTCATAAATTGATCTGCCGTAGGCTCATCGTCATACCATCGGAACGCACCGCAATCATCTGATTGCGCCAACAAAACATTAATTTAGAACACTTCTCACAAAACAGTTAAAGCAACAATTTTACACCCTATATACCAATTCTATACCCTAATTCTAAACAAAATAAAGAAAGCATGTAGAAAATACCCTAATACTTAGCACAATTCATACCATAGAAACAGAATACAAAGTTACCACATTTGCCTAAACCCTAACATACAGCAAAATATAAATTACAATTGAACAATAGAACAATACTGCTTTTACTCGCACAAATAGAAATTAATAACACAATCATACCATACACCCAACATTTTCCTTAATTTACGAAACCCCTATTTTTCAGAACCTTAAAGCAATTTAAAAAAAAATTATTATCACTAACCTTGTACTTGGAGCATCTCCAGAACCTCCTTCCAGGGTTCACCTTCGTCCACGAGGTGTAAAGATAGAGTCTTCCATGCTTACAATTACCTCGAACCTTGGTAGGAGGATAATTGAAAAATTATTCAGTTGCATTGTCCATGGCAGAAGATGTATTAGAAATCGACGACATCTTTACTTGTTTTGATTAAGAGAGTTTATGTTTGACAAATTAGGGTTTTTTTTTCTTTCAGAGGTATTTTAGGTTAGAGAAGAGAGTGAGAAGATGAAATGTCGAAGAGGGAAAAAGAAGTTGAGTTTGAGGGGGGAAATGAAACGCAGCATTTCGTTTCATGGGTTAGGGTGAGCTCGGTTAGCTGCTGGTTCAGACCGAGTTCGGTTAGGTAATTAGACATGTGCCACGTCATTTGCAATGCGACAGCGTTTTAATGAGTCAGCGCTGACTGGGATGACACGAGGGCAGTAAATCCGGTTTGATTCGCAAAAGGCTGAAAAAGGTACATAATATGTGAAAAATGGCTAAATTTGGTGATTTTAAAAGGTTTGACTAAATTTGAAACATCCCGCAAAGGTTTGGTATTTTTCGGTAATTAAGCCTTTTAGTATTTAACAAATATTTAATTTTGGCATATTTCATATGAAGTTTTTGTTTTTGTTTTTTTTTTGCAATTAAGACCACGTGTGTGTTTCCTTTGAAAAATAATGTTATTTTACATTAAAACGGTCTCGTTTTACATCGAAAACGGTGTTGGTGTGTTTAATTGCAAAATTTTGAAAGTTCATGTACTTTTTTTGCCAAAATTAAAAGATTATATTAAATACATAAAACACGCGAAAGTTAGTGATTTTTGGTGCATTTAAACCTTTTATTTATTTACTCCTCATTTAAGTTATGACCTAATTACTTAAAAAACACCCACCTTATAAATGTTTTTCGTTTATACCCTCACCTAGGAAAAAGTTCATTTATACCCTATTTTTGAATTTTCAATTTCAATTGTACCCCAAAATTTAATTTTTTTGACAATTTATTTAATTAAAGGATGCAAATACTGAAAAACATTAAATAGAAGGGTTATGTTATACTTTTTTCTATTTGAAAAAATACAAACAAATCCTTTAACTTTATAAATATTCAAATAAATCCTAAAAAATCATTTTAGATATTTTTATTTAAAAACTTTCTGACCCACCATTTTACTCCTTCGATTTACGAATCCGCTACCAAAACCCGATAAATTTTTTTACAAAAAATAAATAATTCTTTTTTATTTTTTTCAGATTTCGGGCGAGGAGGAGGACTTGAAAAGAGGAGTTGCTGCTCCTCTTCTCATGGAGGAGTTACTGCTCCTTGAGAAGAGGAGGAGCACCTCCTCCCTGAGGAGAGGAGCAGCAGCTCCTCTTCTCAGGTAAGGAGGACGATTTCGTCCTCCTCCTCGCCCGAGATCTGAAAAACAAAATTTAGCGTAAATTATTTTTTTATATAAAATGCATTTATTTTTCTATTTTTCAATTTTAAAAAATTATTGATAATTAATATAAAATAAATTATTATTTGTTGAATATTTTTAGGAAGGAGAATGTGTTTTTGTATAATTAATAACATTAATGTTTAATTAGAGTATAAGTTTAAAGTAAAGGATTATTTTGAACTTTTTTCAAATAAATAGAGGTCATTCTAAGTCTTTAGAGTAAAGTTGAAAACGAAAAATCAAAAATAGGGTACAAATGAACTTTTTCCTAAGTGAGGGTATAAATGAAAAAATATTATAAGGGTGAGTGTTTTTTTAAGTAATTAGGCCTTTAAATTATGGTTTTTATCTCGTTTCTGTATTTAATATATTTTGATTTTTTGTGTGTGCGTATTACACTATGGAACGTGCATGAAACTGAATTTTAAAAAAGACCAAAAAAAATTAAATACTAAAACATATTAAATAAAAAAAAATATAAAAAGGATCAAATAAATATAAATTTTAAAGATAGACCTAATTTACTTGTTAGCGGGGATTAGCGGGAGTTAGTTGTGATTATATACAATCTTTTTTAAATCAGCCCACTGGCTGCTGAGGCCTGGGTTGAACCCAAAACCTCAGAAGGATGTCTTAGGAGCTTTGCCAACCAGGCCAAAACTCCCAGACAAAAATTATATATCACTTTGCTCCGATTGAACTACATTTTCACAATTTCTATCTATAAAAAAATTTATTAAACAAAATATAAACAAAATAACAAACTTTCAAGAAAGATTATATAAATAGAAAAAATTCAAATTACTAGTCTTTTAATAGGTTAATTTTCTTTCACCCTTTCGTCCAGCCTAGCTTTAAAATTAGTAAACGTACATGAGCACAATAATAAATCATTCATTTATAAACTACTATAAATCATTCAAATTTCATATATATTCATATTTATTTTAGGCTTAATCACCAAAAAATGCCAAACCTATACAATTTGTGTCAATTATAGCCAAACCTTTAAAAATCACCAGATTTAGCCAAAACTTATATGTTCTGTTTCTTTTTTAGCCATTTTTGAATCGAACCGGTTTTTCTAACACTGTGTCGTCCACGTCACCGCCAACTAAGCAATTGGCTGGCATGTCAGCTGAAATATTTAAATAAGGTTTGGCTATAACTGACACAAAAAAAAATAGGTTTGGTATTTTTCGGGTGAATAACCCTAATTTTAAATTCAAGCCAATTTTTAAATTTAATAATTAATAAATTAATTATATTATTTATAAAATTTATATATATTTAAAAATAATTAATATTTCCTATTTAATACTAATTAAAATTAATTTTAATTTTTTTATTAAATCTAATTAAATTTAATAAATTTATATTATAATATATTTTAATGAATATGTAATTAAAATAATGAATTAATGTATTACTTAGGAATTAATGTTGAATTAAATTTGGTGAAAAGGTTTAATGTTCATGATGATTTTGAACTTGATTTATTATTTTTAATGTTGTTGAAATCTTATTATAACTGGATTTAGGTAATAAATAAAATAGTTATGTGTAAATTAAAGTAAATTTTTGGCTATGTCAGTAAAATGACATATGCATTTATGCTTATAAACATCATGATATATATTGATTACACCACAATGAGCTTCACTTTTTAAAGAAAAAAAATGAAAAAATAATTACACTCGTCCTTTAAATAAGCAGTCTTTTTAGTGATTATTTTTATGTTTACGTGTGTATGGTTGAATTATGAACATTGTTGTATGTTTATTGTGTATATTACTCTCAGATTGTTCGTCGGAAGACGAACAATTGGGTCTCAAACGGCGGCGGTGTCAAAGAACAGACGAATGTAATTTAAAAAAAATAATTTAAGATGAACATGACATTTTTTGTTTTTAATAGAATTTAAATTAATTATATATCCATTAAATATGCAAAAAAAAATTATTAGAATTATTTAAATTTAGTAAAAAAAATAAATTAATTTTAGTTAGCGTTAAATAAAAATTTTATTTTTAAATATATATGAATTTTATTTTAATATAATTAATCATTTAATTATTTAATTTTAAAATTAGTTTTATTCACCAAAAAATACCAAACCTGTGCATTTTGTGTCAGATATAGTCAAAACTTATTTAAATATTTCAGCTGACATGTCAGTCAATTGCTTAGTTGGCGGTGACGTGGACGACACGGTGTCAGAAAAACCGGTTCGATTTAAAAATGACTAAAAAAGAAACAGAACATATAAGGTTTGGCTAAATTTAGTGATTTTTAAAGTTTTGACTATAATTGACATAAAACGTATAGGTTTGGTATTTTTTGGTGATTAAGCCTTTATTTTATCTATTATAACCTCATCAGAATTTATCATTTATCCTTTAGAATCTCAATTTTCAATGGTCCACTAATATTATTTTGGGTAAATTACTAAAACCTCCATGCGTCTTAATGAAATACAGTAACTTATTTTCTGGTTTTTATAAATCCACTGTGACACTCATCATGTTTAAATATATTGTACTATCACACCCATCTTGTAAGTTTTCCATTAGTTAAGTAGATTAAAAGGTTAGATTGGACCTTTAAATATATTTTTTGTCTAGTTTCATCCGAAAATTATCAAAATATTAAAAGTAATTATTATTTTATATTTTCTAAAATAGCAATAAATTTAATAAAAGTAATTAAAATATGATGTAACATCTTAATAAAATTTATTTATAAATTTTATTAAATTTTTTTAGAAAACTAAATAACATCTCAAAAATTAAATTATTAAAATGCGATTGTTTATAAATCTTATTGAATATGAATAACATTTCCTAACTCAAAAGAAACATATATCTATATCTATATCTGTATCTATATCTATATCTATCTATCTATACTATAATATAATTCTGAGCTTCTAATTAACTTTAAACAAAATTTTGACAGGTGGCACTCTCTTATTTTGACATGTGGACTCTTCAACTCATTACTCTATTGAACTTTCTAAATTCTTTACAAAAAACACTCTACTAACATAACCAGCAAATTGATCTTTACGTTATCACTTTACACGCCGTTCAAGCTTGAATTGAACACCAAAGGTCATTAACAGACGTTGCAACCGTTCAAGCTTCTCCAGCAATATAATATATAAGGATTTAGAGAACGGAAACATGTTTCTCTCTTTTTTCTTTCAAAATTGTAATATAATGATAATGATTGATCACCAGTGTTCGTTGAAATGCCTCATTGAACAACAATGTTTTTTTCTGATTATATGAAAATTAAATAGAGATTGTTTAAATACATAAAGGTCTCACGCTTGTCATCAACGAATACTCATTGTATACATGTTTAAGCCTGCAAATTTACTAGCTTGCTTTCGAGGAGATCATTTTACAACTGCGGTAAGCAATTGTCTATTAAACCATTGTGACTGCTTTCTAATTCATATTAACAGGGTTATACTTAGATCAATCATTTTTCTTATCCTGTTAGTTTAACAACGACCAACATGTTAGCGGTGTCATACTGGCTGACTTATATATGTCTTTTTCAATTTTCTTGTATCTTAGACGAAACGCCATGATTATACAAACGGTAAATGAATTTATGTAGTTTCATATTAAAAAGTTCAGAGTCAATCTATTACTATGCTTGTGGTATGATAAACTCAATTTGTTTTCAAATATATCAATTCACGCACTCTATTTAATTAAGATTAAAAAAAACGAACTTTGCTCTCTATCAACATAGTATTCTGCAATCCATTTATTAGTGGCATGAATTTTACAAAAAAACTCTTACTTGCCTTTTCCCAGATACAAGAGACAAACAAAGAGATATTCAATTGCAATTCATGTTATGAGCTTCAATACAGGTCTGTTTCTGAATCAATTAACTATTATTTCTAACTCACTTGGCACCTATTAGATTACAGGCTGAATGAATTGATTTTGTTAATTTATTATAATATATGGAAGTGCAATATGTCAAAATTCAATCATAACTTGGAATGTCAATCTACACAATATGTTGTTAGAATATAATTAAGTGTTAGTGTGCTTAATTTAACACAAATATACATATTAATTAAGGTATTCAAACATCATTATATAACTTGACACATCATTGATTAAGTGTCAAGTATATAATGTATTATTGACACATTATGATCAATGTGTCAAATATACAATGTATATTTGACACATAATGTATATAGGTGTTATATAATTAACCCACATCTTGACACATAATTGTGATCCAATTAAATTAATAAAAATTAATATTATGTGGATTAATCTCATCCGTTGATTTGGTTATGTGATGGACGTACCGGATTGAATTAAAATGTCTATAAATAGAATGGAAATTGGTCCTCTCTCTACCACACCAAAACACATCTCTAACTCCATCTAAAGAGTGTGATTAAGAAATTAAAAAGGTTAAGGGAGAGAAATCAACTTCTCGTTAATGGCTTCAAGTGGAATTTCTCTTGGAAATTCAAGTAAGTTTTCTATCAATATTTATTTACGGTATTATGAAATTATTTAGTTTTAAAGATCCTTAGGGCTTACGTTAATGATGTCTTGTTAATGCAAAACATAGCAAGTCGTATTATGCAGTTAATTACATATAGTTAAAATTCTGTCTAAGGAGGTTGGTACTTAAGTGGTCCGCTCGTGACCCTCCAATCTTTCCTGGGAATTTTTCTACTGTAATTTTATCTGACATAATACGTGACTCGTATAATTGTTTGCATTATCTAACAAGTGGTATCGGAGCGCATGGTTGAAAAACTAAATAATTTATGTACATAATAGATTTATATATAATTGATAGGTTTATGAATTTATGGTTGAATTTACATATAAAACATAAAGTTCATGATAGTAATTTAATTTAATTTTTGGTTTATGATGAGAATAATGAATTATAATTTACATGCGTTTTATATGTAAATAAATATATTAATTGTTATAGTTTAAAGTTACCAAAGTAACTTAAACTAGAATGAATTTTACGTATATAGTAGTTACCAAAGTAACTTAAACTAGAATGAATTTTACGTATATAGTTTAAAGTTACCATTGATAGGTTTATGAATTTATGGTTGAATTTACATATAAAACATAAAGTTCATGATAGTAATTTAATTTAATTTTTGGTTTATGATGAGAATAATGAATTATAATTTACATGCGTTTTATATGTAAATAAATATATTAATTGTTATAGTTTAAAGTTACCAAAGTAACTTAAACTAGAATGAATTTTACGTATATAGTTTAAAGTTACCAAAGTAACTTAAACTAGAATGAATTTTACATATATAGTTTAAAGTTACCAAAGTAATTTAAACTAGAATGAACTTTACATGTATAGTTTAAAGTTACCAAAGTAACTTAAACTATAATGTATTATAATGATGAAAATACCATAATAATGTATAATGTTTGATAATCGATAAAAGTTAAGAATTTATCCAAAGATAAATTATTATTTTATGATTGTTGAACAATATTGGGATATATTATTATTGTGGTTAAATATATTTAATTATCCAAAGATGGTAAATATATTTAATTAAAATGTGATAAATATCCATTATGTTTATATATATGGTATTTAATGTATGTTGTAGTGTCTACCCAAAGGAGACCTATTTTATGAATATATATAATTTAAAGTATGTTGTAGTATCTACCCAAAGAAGAACTACTTTATGAATTTTTTTACTGAATCTATATTAATTGTGAGCTTTATGTTAGAAATTCGATTGTTGCAATTCATTCACATGCATCATCTATTACTGTCATTAATGGTACAAACTTCTCTGGATAATTACTTAAGCAAGTTGATTTCCGTTTAAACTCCATGGATCTCAACTTAGCATTATTGGAAGTTAAACCCGCTACTATTATTGATTTAAGTAGTAAGGTTAAGAAGTTATACCTTAAGGCATGAGAACGCAGTAATAGATTATGTTTAAAGTTTTTTTTGAATGACAATTGCCAACAACGTTAAGTCTACTATTCCACAAACAAAAAATGCTAAACAATTTCTAGCATTAGTGCAAGAATGTTTTCGTTCTGCTTTTAAGTTTCTCGATGGTACATTAATAGAAAAGTTCATGATCATAAAGTATGATGGGTCAAAGAGCATGAAAGATCACACCATCGAGATAATTAGTATTGCTGTAAGACTTAAGTCCTTGAGATTGACCGTGAAAATTCTTTTTTAAATGACAATTTATGTTAAACTCACTTTCTCCTGAATATGGGCCATTTCAAATTAATTATAACATTATAAAAGATAAGTGGGATATTAATAAATTGGCCGGAAGACTTGTTCAGGAGGAAACGAGATTAAAAACTTAAAGGAATCACATGGTCAATCTTGTGGTTCAAGGAGCTAAAAAAAGAATGAAAGTCAAAGCCAAAGAGTTTAAGAAAATCAAAAGGCCGTCTAATGTTTCTCAGGCCGAAGAAAAGGAACGAAAGAATGATAGATGTCATTTCTGCAAGAAAGAATGACACTATCAGAAAGATTGCTTAAAACGCAAAGCTTGGTTCGAAAAGAAAGGTATCTTTCATTATGCTTCTCCGATTTTCGAATCAAACTTAACTAAAGTTCCTAATAATACTTGCTGGCTTGATTCTGGTGCTACTACTCATATGGCTAATATGATGTAAGGATTTATTACAATCCAAACTACAAACTCAATTAGTGACTTTCTATTTATAAAAAGTTGCATAAAGACATCGATTGAATAAATTGGGACTCATTGTCTAATCTTGAATAATGACTATCAATTAGACTTATCGGAGACCAATTATGTACATTCAATCAGTGGAAACCTAATTTTGTTTCTACATTAGACGTTTGTAGTTTTAATGGCAAATTTCGATCTAATAATTTTAGTTTGTTCAAGAATTTTAGATTTATTAAATCTAATTTTCTTATTAATAATCTATACAAACTAAAATTTGATTGTATTGTTGATGAATCCTTGCTCATTATAAACAGCAGTATTAGACTTACAAGTAGCATAATGAATGAAGAATTCTGCGTATTTGTGGCATAAACGTTTGGATCATATATTCAAATTTGAATTTTATTGATCTTGAAATATGTGTGGGTTGCATTAAAGTTAAGCAAACCAAATATTTCAATAAAAGAGCCACAAGAAGCACTCAGCTTCTTAAAATTATACACACACTAATACTGACACTCCGACTATTAATGAAGAAATATATTTTATCACTTTTATTGATGTACATTATGGTAAATCTGTTTGCTTCATGAAAAATCTCAATCAGTAATGCTCTTTAGGCATACATAAAGAAAGATTGAGAGACAATTAGATAAAAAGGTGAAAAATATAAGATATAAAAGAAGTGGTGAATATTATAGAAAATAAAATGAGTCTGGAAAGTGTCTTGGTCAATTTTTAAAATTCCTCGAAAGTTATTACATATGTGCATAATACACTATGTTAGGCACACCTCAATAAAATGGTGTTGCAGAAAGGAAATAATCAGATTTTAAATGGATATGGTTAGGAGTATGATGAGTAACTCCTCTTTACCCAAATTTTTGTGGATGTATGCTCTTAAAACCGCAACATGTTTATTAAATAGGGTTCCTAGTAAGGCAGTTCAAAAGACTCCTTTTGAATTGTGGACTGGAAGGAAACCTAGTTTTCGACACCTGCATGTTTGGGGTTGTCCAGCGGAAGTAAGAATTTATAATCCACATGAAAGAAAATTAGATTCTCGAACTGTTAGTGGTTACTTTATTGGTTACCCAGAGAAATCTAAAGGGTATATATTTTACTGTCCAAAATATAGTCCGAGGATTGTTGAAACCGGAAATGCAAAATTTATTGAGAATGATGATGTTAGTGGGAGTAATGAACAACAAAGTATGGAGATAAAGGAAGTTAAAGTAAATGTCCCATTATATATGGATATTCCTTCATCTATTACTTTGCCGAATGTTGTTTCTGATGTTGAAAGAAACAATAATAACATTGAACAACATTCGAATGAAGAACCATCCCATCAAATAACTAACTCACAAATGACTATTGCAAATGAACCACAAGAAATAGTAGTAAGAAGATCTCAAAGGGAAAGGAGATCAGCTATTTCAAATGATTATGTGGTATATTTGCAAGAGTCAGATTTTGAAATTAATGAGGATCCGGTTTCATATTCACAAGCCATTAATAGTGCTGAATCTGATAAATGGATCGATGCTATGAAAGATGGGTTGAAATCTATGAAGCAAATATTGTTTGGGATCTTTTAAAATTGCCACCAAATTGTAAAAGAGTCGGATATAAATGTGTCTTTAAGACAAAGCACGACTCGAAGGCAATAATAAAAGATATAAAGTCAAACTTGTTGCTAAAGATTATACTTAAAAATTAGCATTGATTATAAAGAGGATTATCTTCCGTCACAAAGAAAGATTATTCCACTAGTAGCTCCTTATGACTTGGAGTTTACATCATGAATGTGAAAATAATCTTTATAAATGGTCATTTAGAGGAGGAAGTTTACATTGATCAACCCAAAGGTTTTTCCATGGAATGTGAAAGTCAAAAAGTGTGTGGAATGAATCAAATCAATCAAAAAGTTTAAAAATCAATATATAAACTTAAATAAGTTTCACAATAATGGTATATTAAGTTTAATACCATTAGTACATCTTTTGATTTAAAAAAATGATCTTAATTGATGCATATATCAAAAGATTAGTGAAAGTAAGTTTATATTTTTGATTTTGTATGTTAATTGATAATGATTTGGGTATATTGTCTAAAACTAAAGAATTATATGCTCACATGTAAGAGATCCAATGAACTAAAGCTGATTGGATATTAAGATTCAGATTTTGGTAGATACATTGATAGTAGAAAGTCCACATTTGGTTATGTGTTTCTGTTAACAGAAACATCACTATCGTGGAAAATTGTAAAACAAACTATCATTGCTTCATCCATTGTGAAAGCAAAATTTATAGCATGTTTTGAAGTTACAAATCATGCATTATGGATGTGGAATTTTATTTCAGGACTTGGGGTTGTCGACGCCATTACCAAGCCGCTGAAAATTATTGATTCCACAATAATGTTCTTCTCTAAAAAATGACAAATATATGAAAGGTACCAATCATATGGAATTAAGGTATTTTATTGTTATAGAGAAGATTCAGAAACAAAGAGTGTTTATTCAGTACATTAGTACTGTACTTATGAATGCGGATCCTTTAAAGGCTTACAACCAGAATTGTTTGAGAAACATATCCTAAGGATAAATTTTGGTTGTAATAATGATGATGATGATGATGATGATGATTGATTATGTGATAACACTCTGAGCTCTATTATGTGTTTCTGATATACATTTACGATTTCCTGTTTCTTATGTTAGTATACGCTTATGATTTAAACGATAAACAGGAAAGTCATTAATTGACATTATCGTGGACCATTATGACATTTTGAATGTATTTAAGTATCGATATGATATGACAAATTATAAGTGTTGTAGTATATGGAAGGAAGTGTTCGACTAAATAGGACATAACCGCCATAACTCACACTGAACGATTTTCATATTATATATTATGATGAAATCATAAAGAGATTAATCATTATGAATACGATAAGATTTTTATTAATTTTAATCGGATCAAGTGGGAGAATGTTAGAAAATAATTAAGTGTTAGTGTGCTTAATTTAACACAAATATACATATTAATTAAGGTATTCAAACATCATTATATAACTTGACACATCATTGATTAAGTGTCAAGTATATAATGTATTATTGACACATTATGATCAATGTGTCAAATATACAATGTATATTTGACACATAATGTATATAGGTGTTATATAATTAACCCACATCTTGACACATAATTGTGATCCAATTAAATTAATAAAAATTAATATTATGTGGATTAATCTCATCCGTTGATTTGGTTATGTGATGGACGTACCGGATTGAATTAAAATGTCTATAAATAGAATGGAAATTGGTCCTCTCTCTACCACACCAAAACACATCTCTAACTCCATCTAAAGAGTGTGATTAAGAAATTAAAAAGGTTAAGGGAGAGAAATCAACTTCTCGTTAATGGCTTCAAGTGGAATTTCTCTTGGAAATTCAAGTAAGTTTTCTATCAATATTTATTTACGGTATTATGAAATTATTTAGTTTTAAAAATCCTTAGGGCTTACGTTAATGATGTCTTGTTAATGCAAAACATAGCAAGTCGTATTATGCGGTTAATTACATATAGTTAAAATTCTGTCTAAGGAGGTTGGTACTTAAGTGGTCCGCTCGTGACCCTCCAATCTTTCCTGGGAATTTTTCTACTGTAATTTTATCTGACATAATACGTGACTCGTATAATTGTTTGCATTATCTAACATATGTTGCTATACTTCAGTTCGTCTTTCATAGTCTTAAGCTCCATGGATTTTGTTTTGTAGATATTAAACATAGTAAATTGCCTCTTGAATCTCATCGACTCAACTCTTGCTATGAACAAAAATGTTCCAAATGTTTAAAAGATTATACAGTGTTTCTCTTGTGTACGATTTTTTTTTTGTATCAGTTTATTCACTTTTTGATGTTTCCATGGTTAACATAAGCTTTACTTCCTTTAATAGTAGATCCAGCACATACTATAGTTCCGTTATCCACTAAGAATATATGATATATATCATATGAACATCATAAACCAACTGAGATGACTGACAAGACTACATAAAGAACACTGTAAAATTCAAAAAAAATTGGTAACTTCAAAAAAAGAGCTTAAAAAAAGTAAACGATGTGTAAATAAGATGGGCCAAAAGAACTGTTTCTCAAGAAAGCAATAAGATGCGTAAATGAGAAAACATAAACCAGGCACTGGTACTGGCAACGGAGGCAAGATTGCACCTAGAAAGAAACTTTGCAATTTATATTCACAAAAGTTAAGCTATATTTCAGCAGTCGAAGGTGGAGATACAACTGCCTATTCAAACTAATATGTAGAATCATCATTGGAATGCAATCTAAAATAAATATCATGTAAGGATTATGATTGTTTGGCTCTAAATGAAGCTAATTCAAGTCTTAGAAATCAGAAACTGTCCATGTATTCAATTGTGTGTTTTTTACTTGCCATTATTTATTATAATCTAATTGATATATTTTTTTTGGTGACGAGGACTCACTCTACTGAGCCGAAACTCAATATCATTGTCAAACCCCGGGATGTGAACCGCCCGCAAGCCCACATACCTGGTAAATCCGGGCTATAATGGCCAGCAACCCAGCCTCAACCACTCCATATTAAGAAAGGGCGTAGCCGGGGTTCGAATCCACGACCTTTGCTCTTACATGTGTTCAAGCACAAATAAAGATTTCATAAATGGGGATTCAAATAACTACGACAAATTTGACCACAAAAGATCTAGCCATGATCAGGTTTAGATCTCTAGTCCAAGGATAAATGTTTCTGGATATTAACAGCAGCATTCATGATCATATGAGTCCATCATCATAGCAATTCTGAAAGTTACTTGAGTGATATACCTCAGCATCGTCCCGCTATAAATTTTATTCGACTCCCATTTCCCAAAAGATGCTCATCATAGGTTCTTTCATTGTAGTTTATATTATCCACATGTTCATTGAATAGGGGGAAGTATACAAAACTTATGCTGCTAAAATCATCTAGCGAACCGAAGTTGGCTAAAATGTCTATCGATTGTAAGTCTCCCCTCTTTTTCAATGGCCTATAAAGAACACCAGCTTCTCTTTCCTAGCAATTTAAATTAGTAACAACTAGCAAGCATTTTTGAGATTACTAAAAACAGGATGTACAGCATAGAAATAGCAGAAAAACATGAATGGCATGAACTGCCTCTGCCTTCCCTCAAAAGATGGGTTTGTTACATGTGTTTGAATGTGAAAGACTACATGTCGCCATGATCATAGCATTCACATTTTCCAATTTTATTGTGAATCATACCTCTGATACGTAATGCATCAGCATATTTCAATTCCAGATTTCAGAGTAACAGATGAGCTTGGACAGCCACTACATGCTCCTGGCATTTTCAATTTGAGTACTCCAGTTTCTCTAGAAAAAAAAAAGACAATGAACAACTCTCAGTTAATAGTATTATGTTGTTCAGAGAGAAAAAGATAGTATATATTTCTTAGATAGTGTACATCTAGGCTGCTATATATATACACATACAAGAGACTAAGAAATAGGAAAGAATCTATTCTAATTAATATACAGATACAGCTGTATATCAGCCTATCAATTAGGCTCTAATTTACAGACCTAAATTAGGAAGTCATAGAATAGGAAATTATCTAACACTCCCCCTCGAGCTGGAGCATAGATATCAATCATGTGAAGCTTGCCACTCAATCTGATGAAGTCTTCCTTTTTAAGTGCCTTTGTAAACATATCAGCTGTCTGTTCTTTAGACGGTGTAAACAAAGTACAAATCTTCTTATCAGTAACAGCATTTCTCATAAAATGACAATCAACTTCAATATGTTTTGTCCGTTCACGAAAGACGGGATTATTTGCAATATAAATTGATGCTTGATTATCACAATGCATAGGAATAGGATATGTAAAGGTGATACCGAAATCTTCCAAAAGAGCCTTCAACCAAATTAATTCACAGGTGGCATGAGCCATTGCACGGTATTCAGCTTCGGCACTAGATCTAGACACAATTGTCTGCTTCTTGCTTTTCCAAGTTACTAGATTTCCACCTACAAAAGTACAATAGCCTGATGTAGATTTACTATCATTCTTGTCATCGGCATAGTTGGCATCTGAATTGCCTTCTACCTTACATGTTTGTTCTTTTTGAACCATAATCCTTTTCCTGGAGACTTTTTAATATACCTCAAAATATTACAAGCAACATCCCAATGGCACTTCTTTGGTTTTTCCATAAATTGACTAATCAACCCCACTGCATGCGTAATGTCAGGTCTAGTAACAGTCAAGTAAATAAGCTTCCCAACAAGTCTTCTGTACCGCGTATTATCCTCAAAGTCCTCATCCTCCCTCCATAAGTCTAGATTAGATTCCATTGGAGTATCCGTTGGTTTTGCACCTAATAAACCTGCCTCTTGTAATAGATCAGTCGCATACTTTCTTTGAGATAAGACCGCACCCTCTTGACCACGAGCAACCTCAATACCGAGAAAGTATCTTAACTGACCAAGATCTTTCGTGACAAATTGACGTTGCAGATGCTTTTTGGTTTCTTCAATGCCTTTTTCATCGCTACCTGACAAGAGAATGTCATCAACATAAACAATAAGTATCACAATTCCGGATGAGCTGCGCTTCACAAACAAAGAATGATCAGCCTGACTTCGCTTAAATCCTGCTGCAAAAATGACTTGACTGAATTTGTCAAACCAATCTCTTGGACTTTGCCTTAGTCCATATATGGCCTTTTTTAGTTTACACACTGAGTGACTCTCCCCCTGAGCAACAAATCCAGGTGGTTGCTCCATATAAATCTCCATAGAGAAATGCATTCTTGATATCCAATTGATACATTGGCCAATCTTGATTGACTGCAATAGATATAAGAACACGAATAGAGTTTAGTCTAGCAACATGAGAGAAAGTTTCAAAGAAATCAATGCCTTGTGTCTGCGTGTATCCTTTGGCGACTAGTCGGGCTTTGTACCGATCAATAGAGAGTAAAGACCCATCGACATGCAACTGGTGAAACCCCTTTAGGTGGAGGTACTAAGTCCCATGTACATCTACTAAGAAGAGTTGACATTTCCTCATCCATAGCTTGTTTCCAGTTAGGATCTTGAGCTGCTTGTTGATAATTTCGAGGAATAGATATAGATGACAAAGACAAAGCAAAAGGACGGAAAATAGGGCCAAGATGTTTAAAAGTGACGACATTAGCTATAGAATATTTGGTACAAGAGCATTTACCTTTACGAAGAGCAATTGGCAAGTCATTAGGATCATCAGCAGAATACATTGACTGTGATGGCAGTGAGGGAGGAGCAGATTGTCCAACATTTCTCCTGGTATACACTTGTAAGGGTTTTGAAATTGGGAGAGGAGGCAATGGAGATGGTGTCACTGTAGTTGGAAGGGGAATAACGCTTTTAACTGTAGGAACTGAAAAGAATGGTTCTGACTCAAAAAATGTCACATCAGCAGACATAAACCTTCTTTTAGAAACCGGATCATAACATTTGTAACCCTTTTGTGTTCTAGAATACCCTAAGAAAACACAACGTATGGCTCTAGGAGAAAGTTTATCCAAACAAGTTTCAAAACGATGAACAAAGCACACACATCCAAAAATGCGAGGAGATAAAGAAAATAGTTGAGAATTAGGAAAAAGACACTTGAAAGGAATATCACCTCCAATAGCAGAAGATGGCATTCGATTAATGAGAAATCCAGCTGTGAGTATAGCATCACTCCAAAGATACTTAGGTACATGCATTTGTATCATAAGAGTACGAGCAACGTCAAGGAGATGTATGTTTTTACGTTCTGCCACGCCATTTTGTTGTGGAGTGTGAGCACATGATGTTTGGTGAATGATGCCATTGGAGGAACAAAAACGAGAGAAGTCAGTTTTAACATTTGGTAGAGAATTGAGTCTTTATTTCATTGTAAAAAGTTTGAAATACATCAAGAACAAATGACCTATCTTTCAACAAATAAATCCAAGTCATACGAGAATAATCATCCACAATAGTAATAAAATATTTTTCACCAGAAGTTGTAGGATAACGACAAGGACCCCATACATCAGAGTGCACTAAATCAAAAGGATTTAAACTTTGACCCTCTTTGGAAGAAAAAGATGTTCGGTGATGTTTTCCCAACTGACATGCATTACAATTTATTTGAGAAATAGACTCACTAAAAGACGTTAATTGTTTTAACTTTGACAAACTAGGATGACCTAAACGACAATGTCAATCATAAGGGGTTGCTCCACCAGCAACAGCAGCAACAGAGGAAGGGTTAAGATAGTAAACTCCTCTAGACTCAGAGCAGTGTCCAATCAATGTATTCGTCTGTAGATCCTGAAAAAGACAATGCGTAGGAAAAAATGTCACGGAACAATGTAAATTTTTGGTAATTTGATTAACAGATTGAAGATTGAATGATAGTTTTGGAACATGTAGGACGTCATTAAGTTTAAGAGAAGAGGTATGAACATTACCAAAACCAGAGACAGTAGAAAAAGAACCATCAGCAACAGTAACAGGGGACATTGATTCGCAAGGAGTAAATTTATTGAACTGATGATGATCACCAGTCATATGATTCGATGCCCCTGAATCGATCAACCAAGATTTATTGGAAGTAGCAGCAAGGGCAGCAGTACCTGTTTGGGGAGCAACATGATTGGATTGAGACTGAGTTAACCGCTTATACTCTACTTTGGAGATCTGAATAACATCATTTGATCCACTGAAGGGAGTAAATCCATCATAAGTTGATGTAGCAGCAGCAGCCTTAGGTGTATTGAACCGTTTAGTGCGTTTGGCAGCCCATTCAGGTTTACCATTTTTGTCCCAACATGCATCTGCAGTATGGTTGTGTTTGCCACAAAAATCACAGCGACGATCAAAACCTTTTCCCTTGATATATTGTGTTCGGCCTTGAGCAGCAAGAGCAGAATTTTCAAAATTAACAGTTGCAGAAGGCAGAGTTAAAGAAGCAGACTGTAGGCGAGAGAAGGCTGATTGGAGTGTAGGCATATTGCTCTCTTCAAGTAATTGACTTCGAAGAGTATTATATTGATCATTCAGATTTGTAAGAAATCCACAAACAAATAAATTTTCCCATTGACGTTTTTGGATTTCTAAATCTGTAGAAAGGGGCTGCAATTCACGGAATTCATTGATAATTCCTCTATAGGCAGCAAAGAACTCAGGAAGAGATTTTTCACCTTGTTTGTTATCGACAAGTTGTTGAAACAAAGTGAAGATACGGGAATTATTACCATCATTAGAAAACATTTCTTTGATAGCATCCCATATCTCTTTAGATGTTGATGTGAGACCAACAGATGATGCGATATCGGGTTCTAATGAATTCAGTAGCCATGTCTTCACCGCACAATCAGATTGATTCCAAGCTGCATATTTAGGATCATTACAATCTGTCATAGTTTGAACTATCTGAATATTTCTCATTTCATGTATCACACATTGTAATAGAAAAATACTTCATGGCTTCAATTTGTGATTTCTTCGGGTTTTTCCTTGTTTGTCCAGTATTGACAATGTTAGACACATGTGCAGCCCCTAACTGTATTCTTAACAACTGACGGTTCAACAAATTATAAGTAACGTCACCTATCTCAATCAAATTTATCACAATTCCACTCTCAATGCGATTTAGAGTCTACATTAATTTCATATACCCTTCTAAATAAGTATTCAAATCGTATTCGAAATTACCAAGCTCATATTCATCAATGTCCTTGAAAAAAATCAACATAAATTATAAAAAACAGAGTATATCATGATTTGTTTCTTCAAATGAGTAATCATTCTCAGCATCCATAGTCTTCATAAAATTAAAACCAGGGTTAATACAAAGTATATCTATAGTATGGATGCTGAGTTAATACCCATTTGATTCATGAAAACAAAATCAACGTTTAATTGAAGTTAAACAGAAAACAGAATACTACCCATTTGAAGAAGAAAGCAACACTTACATATGACTAAAGAAAACAAAATCAACGTAAAACAGAAATTTCAAAAGACATTTGATTAAAGATAAAATAAATCAACGAAAAATGAAATAAAACAGAAAACAGATTCATTTCGAGTAAAGAGAAAATAAATCAACGAAAAATGAAATAAAACACAAAACAGATTACCCATTTCGAGTAAACAGAAAAAAATCAACGAAAACTGAAATAAAACAGATTATTCATTTGATTAAAGAGAAAAAAATCAACGTAAAATACCCATTAGAAAGAAAAAACTTAGACTCAAAAGCTTGTGAAGAGAGACGACTATAGATTACCATAAGATTAAAAAAAATCAACGTAAAACTGAAGTAAATACAGGCAAACACTTACATATCTAACCAAAATCTTGTGAAAAGTGCCGAGAAAACTCTTACATATCGAACGAGAAGCTTGTGAAGAGTGACGACTATGGATGCTTTGATTCATGAAAAAAAAAACAAATAAGCATAAAACTGGAAGAAAAAACACAAAACAGAACTTATGAGCTATTACCCATTTGAATACCAAAGAAAAAAAATACTTACATAAGCTTGAGAGAGAGAGAGAGAAAGAAAGAAAGAGAGGGTGACAATGTGGATGCCAAGTAGAGAGAGAGAAAGAAAGAAAGAGAGGGTGACAATATGGATGCCTGGTAGAGAGAGAGAGAGAAAGAAAGAGCGGGTGACAGTATGGATGCCTGGTGAAAAAACACCGAACCAACCGAGTTTTGGTAACATTTCCAATTTCCCATGTAGTTATGTGGCACGTGCTTTTCCATCTCTTCCCGTTAGCCAGGTTCGAATCCGCTCCTTCGTATTTTTACTCTAATTTTTTTTTAAAATGTAAACCTAATTACTTAAGAACCACCTTGTAATGCAAATGGACATGCTGTTTACGATGCTCAACATCCATGCAGGTATAATTGATAATATGTACTTCGTGTTTTTATCTTTTTAATTTGACTTTGAACACGTGTTGGTTCTTTTCTTCAGATATGAAACTGGGGATCATGTAGGTGTTTACTGCGAACTAAATATGCTGATTTTTTGAGTTCACCAAAAAAGGTTTACATATTTTATTACATTAGGATAATTTTTTTGTCATGTTTAAAGTAATTGATTGTTCTGATGCCCTTGATTTCCAGTCTGCTTTACTTGCTTTAGCTGCTCATGGTACTGATCCAACTGAAGCTGATAGACTCAGGCATCTCGTTTCACCTGCCGAAAAGGTTGTGAATCTATACAATATGTTTTTTCCTCAGTTTAATCATTATCATTTTTTTCATGTGGATGTAACTTTAGATTTATTTAATACAGGACGAATATGCACAATGGATAGTTACTTCTCAAGAAGTCTGCTTGAGGTCATGACTGAGTTTCCATCAGCCAAGCCCCCGCTTGGTGTCTTCTTTGCGATAGTTTATTAGACAGAAATTAAGATTAATTGCTATTGTAGAGTATTGTCGTTTGAACTTGAGAAGTATTGTCGATTGTCGCCTTTTTCAAACTCTGGATTAGTTGTGGTTGATGCACTATTCCTTTTGATTGGCTCTCTCTGTTTCAATATTATGCAGGTGGTAATATCATTTAATAGTAACATTTTTGGCTAATTTTAACCTTTATGGCAGCAAATATTATTGCTGCTAGTTGTGAATTTTTGGCAGCAATTATACTTGTAGCTAATTGTAAACTTTCAGCAGCAATTTTAAATGTGGCTAATTGTGAACTTTCGGCAGCATTTATACTTGTGGCTAATTGTGAATTTTCGACAGCGGTTATATTTGTGGCTAATGGTGAATTTACCGCAACAAGTTTTATTGTTACCATTGTTACGTTTTCAGCAGCAATTTAAATTTTGTTACCAATTACTTACAGCAACGTTTTATTGGCAGCAACATGTCGCAATTTTAGCTGCTATATGTTAACAGCAGCAATTTTATCACTTTTTGCAGCAAAAAAGTTTGCTGCTAATTTCAGTATTCCTTGTAGTGAGATCTGCTTCATTCTATGCAATTTCAGTGCTATGTTCCTGCATTGTATCTTTATTATATAGACATTCATTTGCATCACCAACATATTAGGTACATTTTCTGTTTTAAAATTTACTGAAGCATGAATTTCCGACATGCTTTTCTTACAAAATTGGTTCCCGAGGATTTTACTACTGTAATAGATGTAGCTGGGTTCCTTTGTGATGGCTAGGTAACAGTCACTTTTTATGCTTTGTTTGGGGATGATTGCCTTGCGACAGTATATACATATCTTTAGGAAAGCAAATGAAGAAGAGCTAACAAAAATGATCAGAGAATCCGATGCGGACGGAGATGGGTTTATTGTTTTCCAAGAATTAGTGAAGCTAAATACACAAGGAGTCGACAAAAATGAGGCATTGGAGAATTTGAAATGCGTGTTTGATGGGTACGATATGCACTTTAATTGGATTTTGATTAAAACTACTAGATGTGAAATTGAGGTCAATCATATTGTTGTTGTTAGCTGCAGAATTGGGTATTGAATTTGATTGATGAGTTTCTATTTCATCTTTTACCATGAATATAGTCTGAACCTGAGCGAGCCATAATTCGCCCTCAGTCATCCATAACTCGCGTACCTAAGGTGTAACAGGAATGAACTCGTACATCACCTGAACTTCAATAAGGGGTGTTTTACGCCTCGCAGTGGGATGCATGAACATCGAACATTATGGACTTCCCTATACGCTAATTGTAAAAGAACGAGCCAAATACCACATTTTGAGAAGTTGACACACTTTATTCATCAAAATTTATAAATACCACTCTATTGTTGCTACTTTTTTTTAGCTCCAAATACTCTTTATATGCAATTAGTTTACGAAAGATATACATTGGATATGATTATTAGGCCACATCAGCTTGAAACTCTTTGAATTTTTTAAATATTTGTGTCGGTGACCTTATTACAAACCAAAAACTGAGAGCAAACAAATCTTTATTTCATCAAAAACAGAGATTACAAGCTTAAGAGATAGCTTAAGCAACTCACATCTATTTATAGACAATCTAAAATAACCTCTCTCAACTAACTATCTAGCTATCAACCAATCACAAGCTCAGAACAAATAATCACACTGATAGTGTGAGTTGCCAGCTGGAATCTGGCTGGATCAATGAGCTGGCAAGAATCCAATGAAGCTGAGCTGGCAGAAGAGAATCCAAAGCTTCAAAGCTTGATGCAATCTCAGCTTGTGAAGGAAGCAAGCTGAATATAATCATGAACTGCAACTTTAAGCAATTCTGATCTGCAACACTAATCAGAAAACATTGCATACTGTATTACCCCCCCTCAAGCTGGAGAGTATATGTCAAGTACTCCCAGCTTGGCAACACTATCAGAAAACATTGCAGGAGGCAGAGGTTTGGTAAAACAGTCAGCAAGCTGTGCAGTAGAAGGAATTGGAAGGAGATGGATGAGACCTGTGTTGATTTTTTCCCTAACAACATGACAATCAATCTCTATATGCTTAGATCTTTCATGGAAGACTGGATTGTGAGCCAGTTGGATGGCTGAGTTACTATCACAGTATACTTGAACAGGCAATGTATGGGACTGATGAAAATCTGTAAGCAGATACACCAACCATTGAATCTCACAAGTTAAAGCAGCAAGAGACCTGTATTCTGCTTCTGAACTTGATCTAGATATTGTGGTCTGTTTCTTGGACCTCCAAGAAATAAGGGAAGTGCCAAGAAAAACACATGAACCAGAGATAGATCTCCTGGTATCAGGACAAGTAGCCCAGTCAGCATCAGAAAAACCCTTGAGCTGTAAATCTGTGTTTCTGGAGAAAAAGAGACCTTTTCCTGGTGAACTTTTTATATATCTTAAGACTCTGTGAATAGCCACTATATGAGCCTTAGTTGGACAATCCAGAAATTGAGACAATTGCTGCACAGCAAAGGAGATATCAGGCCTGGTTGTACACAAGTAAAGTAGTTTTCCAACTAACTTTCTGTAATCTGTGTTGTCTAGTAACAAGTCTGTATCATCCTTACAAAGTCTCTTTGATGTTATCATTGGTGTTGGAACTGGTTTTGAATCCAGAAAACCAGTATCCTTGAGTAAATCAAGGGCATACTTTCTCTAGGAAAGATTAATACCAGAAGAAGAATGTGCCACTTCTAAACCAAGAAAGTATTTTAAAACACCAAGATCTTTAATGCTGAACTGGTCATGAAGAAAAGACTTGATGGAGGTAATGTCTGCAATTGAATTGCTGGCCACAATAACATCATCAACATAGATGAGCAATATAACAAAGGAAGAATCTGTATGCCTGATCAGCAATGAAGGATCTGATGAAGCTGGTTTAAAACCTTGAGAGATAAGAGCACCAGTCAATTTAGCATGCCATTGTCTACTGGCTTGCTTCAAGCCATACAAAGATTTCTGCAGTTTGCAGACAAGTGATGGATCAGTAGCTTCAAATCCTTGTGGTAATTGCATATACACCTCCTCTTCCAAATCACCATGCAAAAATGCATTGTTGATATCAAGTTGATGAAGATGCCATTTATTAACAGAGGCAATTGTCAACAGGGTCCTTATAGTGGTCATCTTTGCAACAGGACTGAAAGTGGACAAATAATCTAGTCCTTCTTGTTGTGTATAGCCCTTAGCCACTAAACGTGCCTTACATCTTTCAATACCTCCAGTAGAGTTGTATTTCACCTTGTAGACCCATTTGCAGCCAATGGGTTTTTTGCCAACAGGCAAAGATGTGAGATGCCAGGTATTGTTCTGAGATAAAGCATTCAGTTCAGTCTCCATAGCATTTTTCCAGCAAACATGCTTTATGGCCTCATTGTATGTTCTTGGTTCTGTGATTGTGTCAATGTTAAAAAGGTAGGTTTTGTGATGGTTTGAGATGTTGTTATAAGAAATAACAGAAGAGATGTGATGAGGTGTGGTGGTGTGTGGTGTTGTGGTGTGAAAAGAAGTTGGTAATGTGTACTGATAGTCTTTTAGAAAAGATGGAGCTGTGGTTGTTCTAGTTGATTTCCTGAGAGGAGGGAAATCTTGATCAGGAAATAAAGGAGGAGTT
Source organism: Mercurialis annua (assembly GCF_937616625.2). Taxonomy (NCBI): domain Eukaryota; kingdom Viridiplantae; phylum Streptophyta; class Magnoliopsida; order Malpighiales; family Euphorbiaceae; genus Mercurialis; species Mercurialis annua. The sequence goes on along the minus strand of NC_065577.1, from coordinate 30,363,221 downwards.
GATATGACAGGTTGGGGTGGTGATCTCCATGGTATTGGAGAAGAGGAAATGGGTGAAGAAGGGTCATTTTGAGAATAAGAAAAGGATGAAGAATCTGGGATTGCAGTTGAAGGTACTGGAAGAACATCAAAAGTGTATGACATCTCAGATGTATGAGGATCAGTTTTATCAGAGTAGGGAAATGATGTTTCATAGAATATAACATTTCTAGAAACAAAAATTCTCTTTGTATCCAAACAGCAAAGAATATATCCCTTAGTGTTTGGTGGAAAACCAAGAAAAACACACTTTTCTGCTCTGCTGTCAAATTTTGTTCTGTGAGGACCATATGTGCTAGCAAAACTCAGACAACCAAAGACCCTTAGGTGTTTCAAATCAGGTGCTGTATTATAGAGGATATGATATGGAGTTTTATTTTTGATAATAGGGGATGGAATCCTATTTATCAAATAAACAGCATGCAAAACACAATATCCCCAAAAATGTAAAGGCAAAGAAGACTGGAACCTGATTGCCCTGGCTACATTCAAAATATGCTGGTGCTTTCTCTCTACAGTGCTATTCTGCTCAGGTGTATATGTACAGCTTGTTTGATGCAGCATCCCATGATCCTTATAGAATTGATGATCAGCAAATTCTGCTCCATTATCTGATCTTAAGACTTTGATTGTTTTTGAGAATTGTGTTTTGACAAAGTTAACAAAACTTTGTAGATGCTCTCTGGTTTCTGATTTGTTCTTCATCAAGAATATCCATGTGTATCTGGATTTATCATCCACAATAGTCAAAAAATACTTGTGACCATGTATTGCAGCAACAGGCATTGGTCCCCATATATCAACATGAATCAAGTCAAAACTTGCTTCAGTTAATGTGGAACTTAGGGGAAAAGACAACCTTTTTTGTTTGGCAAAATGACAAACATCACAAATAGGATTAAAAGATGATTTTACTGATGAATCAATCTGTTGGACAAGTTTGATCCTATTGTGAGATAAATGGCCTAGTCTATAATGCCAGATATCTATATTATTGCTAGAATTTGACTCAGAAATAGCAGAATTACAGCTAGAGAAAACTGAATTCACAGGAGTAAACTGGTACAACCCATCTTTCTTTTCAGCTGAGCCAATCTTCCTCCATGTTACCATATCCTGAATGAAACAGGAATCACCATAGAGAATTAAGCAAAGTCTCTTATCATCTGTCATCTTGCTAACAGATATGAGGTTGAAATTAAACACAGGCACAAACAGAACATTCTGTAGAACAAGATCACTGCTCAACTGCACAGAACCAATATGAGATACTGGAATCAGTGATCCATTTGGTAACTTAACACTCACATTGCTTACTGGTTGTGACTGAGAAAAATACTCATGTCTGCAAATTATGTGATATGTAGCACCAGTGTCTAAGATCCATACATTTTTATAAGTTTTTGCAGACAATAAGCAAGTAGTGTGCACAATACCTTGATTGTCAACTTGTGGCTTGAAGTTTGAAACTAGAGAATTGACCTGAGATGATCCTCCATCATTCAAGTTTGGTTGAATTAGTGCCATTATCTTCTGATATTGATCAGGAGTAAATGGGAAAATTTGACCTGTTTGTGCATTAGAGTTCATGACCTGGTCTGCAGATATTTGCTGCTTTTGGAAATCTTGCTGCTTGTATTTCTGAGACATAGACCTATCATCTTCATAGTCCTGATATTCATGCTCAGAACTTTGAACCCGATTTGCATAGGAGGATTCAGGTTTGTTTCTGGTTCCAAAAGTAGACTGAAAACCAGATTGAAAACCTGGAGGAAAGCCATGCTTTCTATAGCAAAAATCAATAGTATGACCTGAATTTCCACAGTGAGAACATAGTTTTTGTTTCTGATTCAAATAAGGGTTGAAACCTCCTCTCCTATATCCTCCTCTAAAATTATTCATGCCTCTTCCTCTGGCATAGCATACATTGGACTCATAATCTGTTTCATATTCAGATTCATGCATTCCCTTTGCCATGAAAATGTTTGAATCTGTCACAGATTTGCTAGTTGAACCATTACTAGCTAGTTGTCTCTCAAATTGTATCACCATTGAAAAAGCCTTATTGATCACAGGCAAAGGTTCTTTCATGATGATCTGAGTTTTCACAGTAGAAAAACTGTCATTAAGTCCTTTTACAAACTTTATTACCTCATCATTTGACTGAGTCCTCTTGATTGCACTATCAATTCCACAAGAACATCTAGGTTCACAGTGACAAGTTGGAATTGTCCTTAAGCTATGTAGCTCATCCCAAAGAGTTTTGAGATGTGTAAAGTATTCAGTAACTGACATACTATTTTGTTTAAAACTGTAAATTTCCTCCTGCAAATCACCAATTCTATAGGAATTTCCTTGAGAAAATCTTTCTTTCAAATCAGTCCATATATCTAATGCAGTATCAATACAGCTAACACTATCAGCTATGGTTTGATTCACAGCTCGATATATCCAAGACATAACAAGAGTATTACAACGTTCCCAAACAGGATAATTGAAATCATCAAAAGCTGGTACAGGTATGGATCCATCCACAAACTTATATTTATTCTTTGAAATCAATGCCATACGCATTGATCTGTACCAGGAATGGTAATTACTACCATTCAGCAAAGTAGAAACCAAAACAAGAGAAGGATTCTCACCAGGATGCACAAAGAATGGACTGGACATCGAATCCTCGGGTCTGATATGATTTGCTGCCATTGTTGAAGCTCAAAAAACTCAGAGAAAACACAGAAAATTGGAAGCGAAGAAGACAGAGTTGAGAAATTAGGAGCAATTACTGCTCTGATACCATATTACAAACCAAAAACTGAGAGCAAACAAATCTTTATTTCATCAAAAACAGAGATTACAAGCTTAAGAGATAGCTTAAGCAACTCACATCTATTTATAGACAATCTAAAATAACCGCTCTCAACTAACTATCTAGCTATCAACCAATCACAAGCTCAGAACAAATAATCACACTGATAGTGTGAGTTGCCAGCTGGAATCTGGCTGGATCAATGAGCTGGCAAGAATCCAATGAAGCTGAGCTGGAAGAAGAGAATCCAAAGCTTCAAAGCTTGATGCAATCTCAGCTTGTGAAGGAAGCAAGCTGAATATAATCATGAACTGCAACTTTAAGCAATTCTGATCTGCAACACTAATCAGAAAACATTGCATACTGTATTAGACCTAGTGGATTTTCTACATGTATCATTTATTAATGAAATTATTTATCTCATAAATAATTATTAATTTTAAATTATCCTTTTAATATATGATAGTATATAAAAGTGTATCAGTGGAGAAACACTTCTACTTATAAAAAAAATATCCTCTCCATAATTTATAAGTTTTTAATATTCTTTTCAAACAAAACTTTTATTATTAGAAACTTTTCTAGTTTTAATGTACTAACACTTCCCATGTACATAAAAAAGTGAATAAGGAATCATTTCACTCCCTAATGTTGTCGCCAAGGATCAAAAAGGTCTAAATTATGGAAAACTTACAAAAAAACCACAAGTATGGCAAACTAGACAAAAAAAATCCACAAGTATGAAAAATATAAGTAAAAAACACATATAACAATTTCATATATAAATTATAATATATATAAAACACGTGCACCGCACGTACATAATAAACTAGTCTAACTAAAATTTTATTTAGTCAATTTTAATTAAATTACACTTTGGTCTTTCAAATTAATAATTATTACCAATTATGTTCTTGAAGTTATATTCTCATCAATACCTTCTTGTAATTTACAAAATTTATCTTTGAAAATATTTTAGGATATGTTAAGATCTCATTCTTAAACTAAAATTGATTGTATTAAACCATTAATTAGAAAGAAACAATTAAACAATTAAACTATTAATTTAATAACTATAATTATTTATAAAAAAATAGAATCCCATTATGATAAAGATGTAGTAAATTTAATTTAAATAATTAATTAATTATAACATTAAAACATTTATTAGACTATTAAATAGAGTTCTATTAATGAGGAAGTATGGATTTGATTTAAATAAAAAAGAGTTAGTTTTATAATTTCAATCTGCTTGTGAAATTTGTTTTTTACTATAGCGCTAAAATAATTTATTATTCACTGTTGAATTAATTTTAATATATTTTTGTTTCAAAGATAATTTTAATCTAGGTTAGTAGTTAGATATTGTTTCCCTGTTTTTTAAGAAAATGGTTTGTGCCTTTGAAGTGTGCGAGCGTGCCAGAAGTTAGACCTCAAATTATGATTTTAAAAATAAATCGAGCGATTGTGTGGAATCTCAAAGAATATAAAAAATCTAAAGCGGTTCATAAAACAAACTCCTAAAGAACTTTGACAATAAGAATAAAGCTTTTGTAATTAAAAATCTAAAATTCAACGCTGCAAATGAAATTACGACTGAAAGTAATGTCAAAAACAAAAGATTGAAAATAAAAAAACTGTAAACTGCACATAAGTAATTTCCTAAAATTAAAGTGCTTGCTGGTGATATTCTTGTGAGAGTATTTAAGTTTTTGTTGAATTTTGCTGGGGTTTGAATCGTTGCATTTCTCTTCTATTTATAGCGCTTGTAGAAACTAACAGGTGATAACTACTTCTTAACTACCCATGTCCTCACACCCACTTCTCCACTTTTAAAATAAAAATTGATGGCTTTCTTCATCCACCTGAATTGCCGCTTTCAAGAAAACTCTCAGCACGTGAGATCCTGGACTTCTGGCCTTTTAGACTTTTGACAAACTACTTCTGGACTTCTGGCCAATTAACTCTGGGCTAAATTCTCTTGTGAAGTTCTTTTGAGCTTAGGCGTTAGTGCTATTTTTAATTTTGGTGTAAAAAGATAGATATTAGGGTTAATTGCAAATAAATTTACTAACTTTGAATTTGCAATTACAACATGAACTTTTAGTTTTGGCTATATTATCAACGAACTTTATTATTTCGGCAAATTGATACACCGATAATTTTCTGAAAAATATTTGTTGATCTGGAAGCCGGAGAAGCCATATCATATGCGATGTATGAAACTCACCGTTTTGGTTTAAACAAACCGTTTTATTTTTCTCATCTAAACGAAGTCGTTTTTTATTTCATAAAATTCAAACCCAAAAAGAAACCCTTCATTTCCATCGTTTTTCGGCCGCCTCACTTTTCCTCTTTTCTCTATTCTCTGAAATGAACCCTAATCCATCATTTCTCTTTTTTCCTGTCTATCAACTCTTCGCCCTCATTTCCCATTTCATATCTCTTCAACTCTTCGACCTATTTTTGAAGAAAGCTCCACTGGTTCTATTTAGATGAGTTTTTTTTTGGTTTTATTCCTTTTTTTTCTTACTGGTACGGATAGTTTTTTGTGTTTTCTATTTTGATTTTTATAGGGTTCTCTATTAGTTTGTTAATGGTTTGAAGTTTCTATTGGTTTCATTCCTCTTTTTTTCTTGCTGGTACAAACATTTTTGTTTTTGTTTTGCGACTTTTTAGGGTTTACTGTTAGTTTGTTACTGGTTTGAAGTGTCTATTGTTTTAAGGCTTAATACATCATTTGACCCCTAAACTATACACTTTTATTCTCTGAGACTCTTAAACTAATTTGATATTCTATTGGACCTGTTAACTTTATTTTTTGTTCTATTTAACCCGTCAACTGCAATTTTTTTGCCGATCTGACCTTTTTCCTCCAACGTGGCAAAAGCGCGTGTTTTCAAACGCTTTGAAGCGCGTGAAGGATAATTAAAAAGCATAAATTGTTCTATTGAACACACGAACTACACTATTTTGTTCTATTTGACCCCTGAATTTATTTTATTTTCCTATTACACCTTCAAACTTTTAATTTTTACCCATTTAACCTTCTCCAAAATATAATTATTTAATTTTTATCCATTTAATCTTCTAGAAAAATAAAATAATATTGAAATTTAGTCAAATAATTACATAATATAACTTCTTATACATGTAAATATTTGTTTACATGTCAATAATGATGAATGAAGATGAATGAAGTTTGACTGTTTTTAACGATATTATAAAATATATAAATTTACTATACTGTGATAATATTAAAAAAAGACTAAATTTTTTAAAATATTATAATTTTTAGTGTGTTTCACGAATTTCCAATTTTAATACGCCAACTTTTAATTTTTTGCAATTTCAAACTTTCAAATCAATTCTGAATTTTTAAAATTTGTGTTAAAATTGGAAAACACGCTAAATTTCATGACTTTTAAAGCCTTAGATGAGTTTTTCAAATAATATGTAAAGTATATCACTTTTTATTTTAAATTAAAAAAATATATTTAGGCTTAATATATTTTTTGACCCATAAACCTTACCCTTTTATTCCCTATAACCTCTAAACTATTTTAGTGTTCCATTGAACCTTTTAACTATTTTTTTTATTCTATTTAACCCCATGTCAGAAAAGCCATGTCAGCAATTTTATCCACGTCATCGCGCGTGGTTTGCACATTCCGTGTGAGGGGTTAAATAGAACAAAAAAAAGAGTTAAGAGGTCCAAAAGAAAACGAAATTAGTTTAGAGGTCGCAGAGAATAAAATGGTATAGTTTAGGGGTCAAATTATGTATTAAGCCATTGTTTTAATTCCTCTATGGTTTTTGCTGGCACGGATCGTTTTGTATTGATTTTCTGATTTTAATTTTTTAGGGTTTTATGGTATTTTTTGCTGAGTCTATTGCTTTCATTCCTCTGTATTTTTTTGCTGGTATGCGTATGAATATGTTTTGTTTGTGCCTGTACCTCCAAGTAATTTGAACTTTCTTGGTGTACCAAACAACCTTGTACGTTTTTCATCCATTAAAGCAGAGGGGAGAGAAGAGAAATAATAAAGAAAAAAACGAATTGCAGAGAATTGAAATGGGAAAGGAGGAAATTAGGGATTAGGGTTCATTTCAGAGGAAAGAGTGGGCGGACAAAAAAGAATACAACGATTAGGGTTCCTTTGAATTAGGTTAGAGTTTTTGGTGAAAGGAACGACATCGTTTAAGTGAAAAAAATAAAACGGTTCGTTTAAACCAAAACGGTGAGTTTCAAATGCGGCATATGACATGTCTTGCCGAAAAATTATCGGTGTATCAATTTTCCAAAATAATAAAGTTCATTGATAACATTGCTAAAATTGGAAGTTTATGTTGTAATTGCAAATTAGGTCAAAGTTGATGAATTTATTTGCAATTATCCTATATATTATGTTAAATCAGTCTTAATTTGTTTGCGCTAAGATTTAAAGTTGAAATTTTAAAAATGCTTCGGAGGATCTACTTCACTGGCAAATTAGCAACGTGCATGTTATATGAAATTTGTTTACCATATGTGTAATTAAAGGGGTGTTTGATACCTAGTTTATAGCTTAAGTTAACGTATTAATGACTTAATTATTCTAAGTTGGTTTCATAACTCAAAAAAGTTCAACTTAACTTATTCAGTTAAGCAAAAAAAATTACTTAAAATAATAAGTCAAAAATTTTGACTTATTTTTTTTCTGAACACATTAAATTATAAAGTATCAATTTTATTAGGGCTAATTCCAATAAAATACCAAATGTTTGCATATTTTGTCAGTTATAACCAAACCTTTCAAAATGTCACGACCCAATTTCATGGACAGCGACCGGCACTAGGGCATGCGTATGGTCGTACCAAAACTCGTAGCAAGCCTCGCGGATAATCTAATAATATAATAAACCTGCATAAAAACACTGCTCGGGGGCAACCGAGACTCCAACCTAAGTCTAACAATTAATTTAAACAATTCTAATATAAAATACTCGGCTCAAATCCGAGATTCAACAGCATGCCTTATATATAATTATATAAACCAAAGTATATATGCCAACGGTAATAACAAAACAATCGGACTAATCCGACAATCCAAAATATAAAATAATTATAAATGACTAATTAGATCTACTGCGGTCTAAGAGTATAAAACAGTTGACTAGTTTTATTAAAACAATAAAAACCTCCGAAGTAAATCAAGGAAATCGGAGATCGACCAACGCTCTCAAATCATAAGCGTGGAAAATTGCAAAAACAACGGGGTCAGATATACTGAGCTGAGTTCATAATGCTATTTACATTTATTAAAATTAAAACCCTAAAAACCAAATTCTTTTATACTAATATACTTATATACTTGATTATAGAATACAGTATTGAAATGAAATCTTAAAGTATAATCCAAAGTAGATGGGAACAAATCCTCATCGATCCCAAAATAAGTCAGACATATAGTCAGCCAATCACAAAGTACTTACCGGTGCACACAGTCTCGATACTCGCCTATCGAGTAGCTCGTTCCAATCCAGATCCATAATCGTTTAAACAATTCGCAAAATAGTTGATATACTAAAATAATTTACGGTACTTAATAGAGCGGAAAATAACACTATAAACTCACTGCTTGCGTATCCACGTGATATTCTTGGCAAGTAAGCTAACCTTGTGCAGACTCCGAAGCACGAGCAGTCGACGGGTCTAAAAATAAGATATAAGTTAAAATCCATACAACCCCTAACTGTAAGATTACTAGACACCACATAGGACTCGCATCTTAATTTCAACCAAAGTACAAACAAAGAATCCACATAATAATTTAGGCAAATTAAGTTTAGTTGAGTTCTCACTTTTGAAACCAAATCCGAAATTCTTAAATACTTAAATAATCATTTAGAACCAAAGAACTTTTCCAAAGTAATTTGTTAGCCTTACTACAGTATAGTTTAACACAACATGTCGGGCGACACATGTCTAACCCAACCCAGAGTATAACCGAAGTAGAAATCAGTGTTTTCAAAACCGGACTGGACCAGCCGGTCCGACCGGTTGAACCGCTGACTGGAAGGTCAAAGGGTCCAAAAACCCTTTTGAACCGGAAATACAATAGAACCAGATTGAACCGGATCAAACCGCCCAAAAACCGCCAAACCACTAAACCGCCCAAAATGATAAAACTGGCCGGTTATTTAACAAACTGTGTTTTACTGAATTTATATAAAAAAAATGAACAAAATTAGGGTTTTCTTAATTGTACAGCCGTCACAATAATAGAAACAATCGTAATGAACTCAATCAACACATCAACAATAAAAGAAAAAAATTGATCAAATATATATATATATATATATATATATATATATATATATATATATATATATATATATATATATGTATATATATATATGTGTGTGTGTGTGTGTGTGTTCGTCAGATCTATCATAAACATGATGCTTTGAAAATGATACTTCATTTTCATTAATAATTCTCTTTGATTTTTTTTATTTCAGTTGAAAGATAGTCTTATTCTGTTTTCTTAGAGATTTTAAGAATTTTTTGTGTTAATTTTAGAGGTTTGGAGTTTGAAAACAGAATAGAAAGAAGAAACAAATAGAGAGAACTTAGGAGAGGGAGAAATAACACCGGAAAATGAAAATAGATAGAAAGAAGTTGAAAGATTAGGGTTTAAAGGTGTCATAGAAAAACACAAAAGTTAGTAGTAGGTCATAATAAATGCACCTTTTCTGAAAACAAAAAAGAGATAAGCATGCGCCTGGCACTAGTTTAAATGGTTCCACTTCAGTCATAATATCATAGCAGTGTTAGTAATATACGATACTTTGGTGAAACGGTTCAACCGGCGGTTCAACCGGTTGAACTGGTTCAACCGATTGAATCGGTTCAGCCGTGAACCGACATATTTTCCGGTTCAGTCACCGGTTCAGTTTTTAAAACAATGGTAGAAACCAAAATTTAAAACCAATAACCAAAGTCATTTGAAATAAGAACTCAACTTAAAAATAATTTGCCAACACTTGGCAAATCTCACCCAAAGTACATACCACTTAAACAAGTCACCTTATGGAATCAATATGATTCAAATACCTTTTAAATTCAACTAGAAACTAAAATTGCCTCACAATCCATTACACAACAAGATAACACCTTACATGCCTTACAACCAATTTAGTCCATTGTTACCCATCCACCTAAGATAATTTATCATCCTTTTATAAGTTAAACCATTTTTATAGAACATGTTTTCAGCCCTTTACACTTTGATTAAAATCACCCTAAGTAGGCATCATATCTTAAGCCAACTATTAACCAACAAACACCCAAGTAACATCTTGATTGCTTAAAACCAAACCTTGAAAATAATTTCCAGCAATATTAAAACATCCAAAAACAGCGAATTAATCTTATTAAAGCCTCAACTGATCATCATACTTAACTTAGCCAATTATGTTAATCAACTCAATATGTTGACAAACTTTTAAAGCCAAAACCAATCACACGATAAATTTCCAGATTTTGATTAAGTGCCCAAAACATAAATTAGAACCAAAAAACTTCGTCATTTGATATACCTATCGATTCAATTAACCAAACCCCTCCACCCAATGTATAGATAAAGCATATATATCAAATACAACCTCAATTAACTAATTTCAGATTGTAAACCAAAGCAACACAAGCCAAAAGACCCAAGGTATTGATACCAACAACAATTTAACAATCTCTATGCAAACATAATAAGAGATAGAACCACATACCTTATTGAAATAGACTAAGAACAAATAAATAGAGGAAACCCAGAAAGTAATAGGTCCATTTCAGCCTACAATACATATACATAGTACTATAAGAATCTACAAGCGATAGAAACGATGATATACTGATTAAACCACAAAGGAATGATGGAATTACTTACTAATGATCAAAATAGGTTTAGCAATTGATAGGAAGTCGTTTTAAGAGAGTATTAGCCGTTTTAGGGTTTAGAGAGTCGAAGGAAAAGTTTTTAGGTCGAATTAAGTGAGTTTAAATAGAAATCAGCGACCTGAACAGTGCACGCGTCGCGCCCGCTACACACATATCGCTCCCGCGATACATGTCTCGCCCGCGACCCTCAAGGCGTAGCGCCCGCGAAAAGCTACTGGAACCTCAAAATAATTAATTTTTAAAAATGAGCTCGAAACCACTCTGAACCCCGAGACCATGCCCAAGACATCTCAAAACATCATACAAAAGGTTTAGAACCTTCGAACCACGATTTTAAGTGGTCGAATCACTCAAACGAACTTCAAAGTGATTGATAAGTTTAACGGAATTAGTCGGAAAAATATGGGGTGTTACATAAAATCAGGTAGTTTAGCCCATTTTGGGATATTTGAAACTTTTTTCTAGCCATTGTGAAAAAATCGAAAAAACTTGTCATTCGTGAATGGGTTAAACTAGCGGATTTTGATTGAAATGAGATATTTGAAACATTTTCTAGCGAAATCAATCAAAATCGACTAGTTTAACCCATTCACGAATGACAATTTTTTTGATTTTTTTCACAAATGGCTAGAAAAAGTTCCAAATATCCTAAAATGGGCTAAACTAGCCGATTTTGAAAGGTTTGGCTATAACTGAAAAAATATCCTAAAAGCTCCAAATATCCTAACTATGGAAGAACATATTTGTCAGAGAAGACCCTCGGAAAACAATTTCGGCGGTCGGTTGGAGGAGGTGGCGGCAAAATATCGGATCATTTCGGAATAGATTTGGAAAATAATTAGCTGTGATAAAAATAATTTTGAGATAATTAAGGTTTATTAGTCGGAATAAAAATAAAATAAAAGATATATTTTAATTGAATATTTTTTAAATATTAATTTTTTAAAAATATAAAAAATATAAAATTTTACGATGTCTATTCAAATTTTACGATTTTTATTTATTTAATTTATTGATTAGAAGTTTAAAATTAATTATTGAATGGATTTGATTTAGTTGGATTTGGTTTTGGTTAGTTTACTATGTTGTTTTGTTTAGTTAGGTTAGCGGTTTGGTTTTGGATGCTTCTATGTCATCTAATTTGATGAGTTTGAGTTGACATGGATGACATGTGGAAAATAAATTCGCTTCGATTCTAAATGGCTAGAAAAAAACAGAATATAGAAAAATTGGCTAAATCCGGTGGTTTTGAAAGGTTTGACTATAACTGACACATCACGCAGAGGTTTGGCATTTTTTATGATTAGGCCTATTTTTTATTATGAATATTTTATTATCTATCTTTATTTTTCTTTTTAAACTCTATATGGTATTTATTTAATATTTCTCTCTTAAATATTAGTTGGAATTACATTTGTAACACACAACATTAATTAAAAGCTTTAAACGGTTTTTTGGAGTGTTAAAACATTAATAGTTTATTTTACAAACTAATTTTCAAGGTAAAAAGGAGGACTATTATAATTTTAAGGACTAATTATCAACATATATAAATAAATTTATAGTTTTTATTTATGATATTTGTAATATTAATAATATTATTTATGTATATTCTAAGAATTTAAATAATATATAATTTATATTTAATAATTTAAAATAATCAATGTTTAGAGGTTTAATATGAAAATATAATAATTTTAATAATTTTCAGTAAATATAGTTATCAAACATATTTATTTGATTCAATACTTAAAATTATTTAAAATATAGCACTTAATTTTTCAATTTTATCAAACGCCGCCTAAGTACTCCCTCTGTCCCACCTTTTCATTTTTTATCTTGTCTTTTCATATTTGTTTCATGTTTTACCCCTATTAATGATAGTAGAATTTTTCATTGAATCACTTTAATATGACTGTTGGAAAGTTATTGAATTTAAAAAATTAAAAAGGAAAAAGTGCCTTGTAACTTGAAATGAGAAGATAGAGAGTTTTGTGGTTTTCCCACATTGTTTAGGAAAACTCAATACATTGGGTTTATAAACTTGGTCTTTCTCATATGGGTTTGGGCCCCAAGGGGTACCCAATTTTGTGAACGGGCTAGGAGTTACATCCTACCCGATTTACCACACGCGCGCGCGCGCCGTCCGCCTGGTCTGGTCTGGTCTAGGTTGGGTGGGTGGTTCGGTTTGGCTAGCACCTTATTTTTTGCATACAAAAGTATTAATAATTTTTTATTTAATTCTTTTGTAACTGTTTTGACTCTCTGAATTTACCTCTCCACGTTTTTGACTGTTGCTATTTTCCCTCATCAATCAGAAAACGTTTTCTGTATTAATTATTTACACAACAGCTACATTTTCTTAGCCTATATATACTGGCTTCACTTTTCATTTGAAAACACACAGAAACACAGAGCAATACAAAGAATGTGTTTTAGAGCTGATTTCACAGTGCAGTGTGATCAGTATTTCCGGCTGTTTTATCCTAGGGACGCCGCGGTTGATAGTTAGCTTTACACCACCGAGCTGTGCCGCGAAACGTCTAAAAGAGAGCGACCTAGTCCGCGACTCAGCCTCATCATATTCAGTTTTACAGCAATTGTTCGAACAATTTTTAGACGTGTCCCTTTACAATTGCTGCCATGAATACCGATGAGGTTGCTGCCTACGGTTCTACTGTTGATGCCAACAAACCATTCCGGTTTGAAGGCTTGCATTTCAAAAGGTGGAAACAGAAGACTGAATTTTTCCTAACCATCAAGAAGGTGGTTTCTGTTTTGACAATGGCAATACCTGTCGTTGATGAAACTGTCGAGGAAGAAGAAAAGGAAAAACAGAACGGTGAACTTCAACAGTGGATGACTAATGATTACTTGTGCAAGAATTTTATTCTCAATTCACTAAGTGATGATCTCTATGATTACTACAATGATGGAAAGACTGCAAAGGAAACTTGGGAGGCGCTGCAAAAGAAATATGATACCGAGGAGGCGGGGACTAAAAAGTATGCAGTCAGCCGCTACCTCAAATATCAAATGAGTGATGAAAAATCTGTCGAGGCGCAATCCCATGAATTGCAGAAAATAGCTCATGAGATCATCTCCGAAGGTATGGTTCTTGATGAACAATTTCAAGTTGCTGTTTTAATTGACAAATTACCTCCTTCGTGGAGGGACTTTAAGAATTCTCTCAGGCACAAAACAAAAGAGTTCTCGCTGGAAAGCTTGATCACTCGTCTTCGGATTGAGGAAGAGGCGAGAAAACAAGATCTAAAAGATGAAGTGCTGGTTGTTTCTAACAACACAAGAAAGTTTAGTTCGATGAGTCTGAAGCCTAATGGCAAGAATTTTAAGAATCAGAATCGCAATTCGAACCAAAACCAAAATGTGAATCGCAACAAAGCAAACCAGAATGGTAATCCTTCAAGGAACCATGTTGTGAAACAGGCACCACCTGTTAAGAATGACCTGCCACCATTTCTATGCTTTAACTGTGGAAAACCGGGTCATATGGCACGCAAGTGTCGGAACAAGCCAAGTACTGCTCCACAGGCTAACTTGACTGAAGAGCCTTTTACGGCTATGATAACAGAAATGATGGCTGAGATCAACCTTGTTGGTGGATCAAGTGGTTGGTGGGTAGACACGGGCGCTAATCGCCATGTTTTCCACGATCGTGCTATGTTCAAAACATACACTGCCGTGGACGATAAGAAAGTATTACTGGGTGATACTCACACCACTACTGTCGCTGGAATTGGAAGTGTTGAACTGAAATTTACTTCAGGAAAAACACTAATCTTGAAGGATGTGATGCACACTCCTATGATGAGGAAGAACTTGGTATCTGGCTATCTTCTCAACAAGGCTGGATTCTTTTAGACTATTGGTGGAGATATGTACACCATTACTAGAAATGGTATTTTTGTGGGAAAGGGTTATGCTTGTGAGGGTATGTTTAAGTTGAATGTTGAAATTATTAATAAAGATGTTGCTTCTGTTTACATGGTTTGTGATTTTAATACTTGGCATGCAAGACTCTGTCATGTAAATAAAAGAATAATTAACAACATGAGCACCATAGGATTAATTCCTAAAATGAACCAAACTGAGTTTGAAAAATGTGAATTCTGTAGTCAAGCTAAGATAACTAAAAACTCACATAAATCAGTAATTAGAGAATCTGAACCTTTAGATTTAATACATTCTGATATATGTGAACTTGACGGTACCTTGACCAGAAATGGTAAAAGATATTTTATCACTTTTATTGATGATTGTTCTGATTTTACACATGTGTATTTAATGAAAAATAAAAGTGATGCACTTGACATGTTCAAGTTATTTGTAACAGAAATTGAAAATCAATTCAATAAGAAAATCAAGAGATTTCGCAGTGATAGAGGTACTGAATATGAATCTAGCTTGTTTATAGAATTCTATAACTCACATGGTATTGTGCATGAAAGAACAGCACCTTATTCTCCTGAAATGAACGGTAAAGCCGAAAGAAAAAATAGAACACTTACAGAAGCAGTAGTGTCTATTTTATTGAATTCTGGAGCTGCTTCTTATTGGTGGGGTGAAATTCTGTTGACTGTTTGTTATGTACTCAACAGAGTCCCGAAATCAAACAGGAAGATTTCACCTTATGAGATCCTGAAGAAAAGACAACCAAATTTGTCTTATTTGAGAACTTGGGGCTGTTTAGCCTATGTTCGGATTCCTGATCCAAAACGAATAAAATTAGCAAGCAGAGCCTATGAATGTGTTTTCATTGGGTATGCAGTCAATAGCAAGGCTTATAGATTTTATGACTTGACTGCACGAGTTATTATTGAATCAGTAGATGCTGATTTTTATGAACAGAAATTTCCTTTTAAATTAGGAAATAGTGGGGGCGAATCATCTAGTAATGTTCCTGTGGTCAGGAATAATGAGATTACTAATGATAAAGAACCAGAGATCAGAAGAAGTAAAAGAGCTAGAATTTCGAAAGACTTTGGAACTGATTTCCATGTCTATTCTTTAGAGGAGGATCCTACGAACCTCCAGGAAGCTTTAACTTCATTAGATTCTGATTTGTGGCAAGAAGCCATAAATGATGAGATGGATTCATTAGAGTCCAATCATACATGGCATTTGACTGATCTGCCTCCCGGTTGCAAAACCATAGGTTGTAAATGGATCTTAAAAAAGAAATTGAAACCTGATGGTACTGTAGACAAATACAAAGCTCGACTTGTAGCCAAGGGTTACAGACAACGTGAAAACGTTGATTTCTTTGATACCTATTCACCTGTTACTAGAATAACATCCATTAGAGTGCTGATTTCGATCGCTGCGCTATATGATTTGGTTGTACACCAAATGGATGTTAAAACTGCTTTTTTAAATGGTGAACTGGAGGAAGAAATTTACATGGATCAACCTGAAGGTTTTGTAATACATGGTCAGGAACAGAAGGTGTGCAAGTTAGACAAATCTTTGTATGGTCTAAAACAAGCACCTAAGCAATGGCATGAGAAATTTGATAATCTTGTCATCTTAAATGGCTTTAATGTGAATGAAAGTGACAAATGTATTTACTACAAATCTGAAAAGGAACTTTGCACTTTCATATGTGTTTATGTAGATGACTTGCTGATTTTTGGATCAAATATTCATGTTGTGAATGCTGTGAAATCAATGTTGAGTGCCAACTTTGATATGAAAGATCTAGGTGAAGCGAATGTCATTCTTGGCATAAAGATAACTAGATCTGAAAAAGGAATTTCTTTAGATCAATCTCACTATGTTGAGAAGATTCTAAAGAAATATAACTACTTCGACTGTAAACCTGCATGTACACCTTATGATCCAAGTGTAAAACTTTTTAAGAACACTGGTGATAGTGTACGACAGTCTGAATATGCGAGCATCATTGGCAGCCTTCGGTATGCCACTAATTGTATTAGACCCGACGTTGCATATGTCGTTGGATTACTGTGCAGGTTTACTAGTAGACCTAGTATTGAGCATTGGCATGCTATTGAAAGGGTTATGAGATACCTTAAAAGAACAATGAATCTTGGATTACATAATCTGAAGCATCCTGCTGTACTTGAAGGGTATAGTGATGCAGATTGGAATACATTGTCAGATGATTCCAAAGCCACGAGCGGCTATATTTTCAGTATAGCTGGTGGAGCTGTTTCTTGGAAATCAAAGAAACAGACGATTCTGGCTCAATCTACGATGGAGTCAGAAATGATAGCACTAGCTGCTGCTAGTGAAGAAGCAGGATGGCTAAGAAGCCTGCTAGCTGAGATTCCTTTATGGGAAAGACCGATACCAGCTGTGTTGATCCATTGCGATAGTACCGCGGCTATTGCAAAAATTGAGAACCGTTATTATAATGGTAAGAAACGACAGATACGTCGTAAGCACAGCAGTGTTAGAGAATTTATCTCAACAGGGGCTGTTAGAGTGGATCATGTACGCACTGATGATAACTTAGCAGATCCTTTGACGAAAGGATTAGCTAGAGAGAAAGTCCATAAAACTTCAAAAGGAATGGGACTATTGCCTATTGAATGAATCATCCATAATGGTAACCCGACCTAACTGACTGGAGATCCCAAGAAATAGGTTCAATGGGTAATAACAAGTTATGAATGATATGAGCCAGAACATGCAAAATTAATGCATGATTCCTAAAGCGAGAAGAGGATGAGTTAATAGAATCTCTTAATGAAATCTATACTCCATATGGAGTGGAGTACCTAGCTATAGGAGTACTCTTGATAGCTTCACCTTTGTGAATGTGGAAGTGGGGCCGCTTCCTATGAAATTTGAGGCAAAATTTCTAGAGCGTTCATTAAACTGGGATAGACGTGCAGGACCATAAATGCACGGGCTTTAGAAAAACACTTATGAAAAGAACGTGCGTGGTTTGATGTCCGAGATAGAGTTCAAGACTACGAGTCACTCTTGTTGAATCAGAATCTTACTCACTACGCAAAGGTTCAAATCGAAAGATACCTTTGTTTATGCACAATCTTAACAGAAATTGCTCGAGAAACTATTTTTAAAAAATTCAAAGTGGGGGATTGTTGGAAAGTTATTGAATTTAAAAAATTAAAAAGGAAAAAATGCCTTGTAACTTGAAATGAGAAGATAGAGAGTTTTGTGGTTTTCCCACATTGCTTAGGAAAACTCAATACATTGGGTTTATAAACTTGGTCTTTCTCATATGGGTTTGGGCCCCAAGGGGTACCCAGTTTTGTGAACGGGCTAGGAGTTACATCCTACCCGATTTACCACACGCGCGTGCGCGCCGTCCGTCCGGTCGGTCGGCCGGCCTGGCCTGGTCTGGGTTGGGTGGGTGGTTCGGTTCGGCTAGCACCTTATTTTTTGCATACAAAAGTATTAATAATTTTTTATTTAATTCTTTTGTAACTGTTTTGACTCTCTGAATTTACCTCTCCACGTTTTTGACTGTTGCTGTTTTCCCTCATCAATCAGAAAACGTTTTCTGTATTAATTATTTACACAACAGCTACATTTTCTTAGCCTATATATAATGGCTTCACTTTTCATTTGAAAACACACAGAAACACAGAGCAATACAAAGAAAGTGTTTTAGAGCTGATTTCACAGTGCAGTGTGATCAGTATTTCCGGCTGTTTTATCCTAGGGACACCGCAGTTGATAGTCAGCTTTGCACCACCGAGCTGTGCCGCGAAACGTCTAAAAGAGAGTGACCTAGTCCGCGACTCAGCCTCATCATATTCAGTTTTACAGCAATTGTTCGAACAATGACTAAATAAAGGGTAAAAATAGGATATTCATTGGAACAATATTCTAAAGATAGAAATGGAACTTTTTAAATGGGACATTCCAAAATAGAATATGGGAGTTCTTAGATGGGACAGAGGGATTAAATTGCTATTACAGAGACCATCATGCAATTTATCCTAGATAATTTCTCGGCACACATGTTGAACCAATATATAAAAGAGTCATTAACAAGAAGTATGGATTAAATTACTCACCTGATTCCAGCAACTTTGAGCTAACGAACACCAAAATATCACATGCATAAGAGATCCAAAGTTAGAATTACATACTTTGCACAAAGGATCAACACGTACAAAATTCAAAATCAACCTCTATACCGTAGGGACAATGTTGTAACAAGCTCTCCATAAAAAAACTTTTCGCCTTTGCAGGTATCTTCATTCCCCAAATAGCCTTCCATTATTTGGAACTGTCCTCTGTCTCCTAACCTCTAGATATTCTTTAGGCACTTCTAATTGTATAGTACCCTCTTTTATCCCCTTTCCAGTACCACGAATTTGCTACCTCTAAAATAGACAAAGGAACTTTATAGATTAAGTCTCAATCCTCTTCAGTAAACATATCCCTCAACAGACCATCATCCCATTCTCTCGTACTTGGGATCATAAGTTGATTTATCATAGATATTTAAAGACCATCCGCAACTCGAGTTATTAGCCTATTAGTGTGAGAGTCTGGCAGTCACGCATCCTTCCACACATAAATTTGAGTCCCATCTCCAATACGCCTCCTACATCCCTTCTTTAACAGATCTTGAGCAGCTAGCACACTATGACACACATAACTAGGATTTGCCCCAATCATAGCTTCAAGGAAAGAGCTTTTAGGAAAATATCGAGCCTGTAAACACGAGAAACCAACGCTTTAAGATTGATGACAAATTGATAGGAGTAAAATACTCCTATATTCTAGATTCGTTTCCATTATTTTTTGATATATTTTAGCACGCCTTTTGAAGTATTTTGTTGTCGTATCGTATGTGTATGCATTTCAGGAGCATTGGAACGTAATAGAGAACCGGCAAAGAATCGATTTGGCAAAGTATTGGAGCAAGAAAGCGGCGAAGAGGCCTATTTAAGTCATGTCATGATCTTGACCCTAAGCCAGGGGAAGGTCATGATCGTGACCTAGCATCAGAAATGTACCGAGCCTTTCCCAACAAGGCATGTCACGGTCTGGACCCTTATTTTAAATGAGGGTCACGATCTGGACCTGTGTAAAACTTTTCAAATTTCAAAGGCTCAAGACTTAGGCTCACTTCCTTATTTGGCCAAACACTCTTGTAATAGTTTGTCTTTTAGTCCCTTTCTAGGAGTACTATATAAACAACGTTATCTCTTCTTTTAGGGTATGTCTCATTAGTGTAGGAGATATCAATTTTTAGTGTAGTTGTAATTTCTTTTGCTCTCCCTTTTACGTTGGGATCTTCTTAGTTTTTAGTGTTCTTGAAGTTATTTCCAGATTTTTATAACTTGGGTTTATCTTCATTAATACAAGCTTTTATGATTTCTCAAGCTCCATTATCTTGTTTGAATGATCTTTACTTATTCTAGCATCTTAAAGGTAATTAGTTCTTATCTCTTTATTATGTTGAATCTTATTTGCTTTATTGTATTCAGTTTTGCTATGGTGATTATGTGTAGCTAAATCCTAGTTTAGGGCTTGTTTATGATTGCCATGTATGATGAATAAGTGATTAGATTGGGTTTTTGGATTAGGGTTTTGTTGTGTTAATTTGGACCTAATGCCTAGATTAAGTTGGCCTTTTAATCTTTGATTCATGATTAATTAGTAGAACGAGAGTTATCTAATTGAACGGACCTAGTTAGCATAAACTTGAGATCTAGATGCACGAGAGTGATTTAGGGATTGAGCGGTTGTGTAGTTTGCGATTTAATCGGCTTGATTAGTTCTATCGAAATCTAATTGCGCGAGTGTGAGTTAGATTTCGGTGTTTTAATCAAGTAGCAATTCTTTCAATTTCCGGCTCGAGAGAGCGGATTTGGTACCTTTGAATAGCTTGACCCGAACCATTATCCTTATACTGACCTCTCTGCTCGCTGACATGTCTTAAAACGAAGCTTAGGATCGATAGAGCTCTCAATTCTGAAGAGATTGCCGCGAAAATCACTCGATTCGGACGTCGAACGGCGAAACGGCGGCGAAACGATCGTAATCGGCGATAATTCTCTCGCTCTCTCTGGAACTCTCTTCTTCCTTCTCCTGATTCAATCCCTTTTCTATATATATATATTGGCAAAAGTGCCACTTTGGTCCTTGTCCTTTTAGTTTGTTACAATTTATCTTTCAAACTTTTCTTTTATACGATTTAGTCCATAACTAAATCGATAAATTCTTTTATTATAACTTATACGTATTATTTATATCCAATAAATAATACGAAACTCGATATTAACACTTTCTCGTCAAAACCTAAAATTTCCATTTTCGAGACGTAGTGTCTAAATTACCACTTTAGTCCCTGCATTTTATTTTGGGCTTTTCTTGACATTTTTCCATTTAGCTTGAGATATAACTTTAATTTCCTCATAATTAATTTCTCAAAACCGACCTACTTGAAGTTTATTTTCTGTACTTTTATCAGAAATCTTTCCGATTTCGCCACTCCGGCGAGTCTGAACTGGACACGTGGTCTAATTAGCTAATTAAATATTTTGGGGTATTACATTCTTCCCCCCTTATAAAAATTTGTCCTCGAATTTTCATAAAACTTGTTGGGATCTTAAAATTATCCTTATACTTTTCTTGAAGTCCATTAGTATGTTTTAGTCGCAGCCTTTTTCTTTTATCCTTAACTCTTAACTTTCTATGCACAGCTATAACATCATACTTGTTGCTAACCGATTATTTATCTTGTTCATAGGAGCTTCTCGGAGTTGCATAGTTAATAATCTTCTCGTTGTCACTTTTATCCTATTCGTCATCTTTCTAAAATAGTGTGGCTCACGACGTATCGCTGATATCGTAATCCCGACGTCTTGTAAAACTGGTCGTGATCTTCCTTCTGATCATCATTAGCGTCGATTAATCCTCACTTGATACTCTCCAATCTACTATTTCATTCTTAGTCGTCATTGCGTCGCTACTCATCTCTTTTATACGTGAATAGGTACGAAATGTCGATTCCATCCTTAATGATATACTTACTTTATTCATACTTATATGAGTATTTTCCTTTGTAATCATAATCTACGGTTTTAAATCTTTGTTATCATCTGACGTTGTCACTTTTCTTCCTTAACTGGTTATCGTCGTTTCTTACTTCTCTCTACCGTTATCTGACACTTCGTTCCTCATTAACCAATCTTTTTCAACTTGTACTTTGTCTGTCACATTTGCTGTTTCTTAACGTAGTTGAGCCTGATACCTCTTTTACTATCTTCAATTTCTCCTTCCTTTGCTTCTTTAAACTATCGTGAACTTCATGTCGTTCTGTTGGTCTTGATTCTTCATCTTTCACCATTGTTTTAAACGTTTCATTTCACGTTAATTTCAATCGTATGGCTTGTACAGTTGTCCTTCTTCACTAGTACTGCTCGTATTCCTATCCTCTTCATTTTCCTCTAGTTGCCTCTTTGAGGTTCGCCTCAAATCTTTTATTGATTTTTCAGGCAACGCTGTTCTTCCTTTACGTTACTTTAATCTTTGACTGATTCAATAGATCTTTGATATCTTATCTACTTTTGTACTTAAGTTATTCTAAATCTAAAAATCCTATAGGTCTCCATCACTTTCTTTATCGTAGTTTCTTTTCACTATATAAACAACTTTCTTTCTTGTCTTACACTTCTTCTTCTTTCTTTCGAATAGTTTCATAACTTTATTCTCATTCTTCAAGGTATCATCTTAATACTGGTTATGATCGTTTCTTAATTTGTCCTAATTCTGTCTTTCATTTTCTTCTTAAAGTGTTTTCCGACTGTCCTTAACATTTAGATTGTACTTAACTTTGAAATTTCCAAAATTAGGGAATAATTTCAATTTATTGTCCTATGCACTTTATGCTCCTTTAGCACTTATAATGTGGTTCTAATTGTCTTTTAAAAAACTTAATTTCCATGTACTAGTATCATCTCTCGTACTTATGACATCGTGGCTTCTTAGATGTAGTACACTCCTATCTGTCCAATAGCAATGAAGTGTCATTTTGTTCCTTACTTACTGTATCCATTACGTCTTTCCTCTGTTTATAACAGCTCTATTGTTGTTGTTCAATTTTGATACTCCTTCTGACGTAATTCTAGAACTTTCACTTCCCTAATCACCTTACTAAATTCAAGGGTGTTTGAGTTTTCCCACTATGCTTACTTTCATATTATCCATTATTCTTACATTTACTGACACGTATGCCTATACCTATGCTTTTCTCCTTATATTAGAATCTTATAACTTAACTTTTCTCCTTTCTGTTAACGCAATCTATAGCTCTTAATGCTGATATTAGTGACTTCACTCAATATCAGTCAATTAGCATTATTATCTCTCTTGATCTATCCAACTTCGAACCTTCACATCTTACTGGATTATCTTCTTCATTGTCCGTATCCTTTCTCTTTCTATTTCTGTATCCATAAACACTGATATTGATAAAGTTATATATCCTTTAAATATCACTTGATATTCATCATTCATATTACTATTTTCTTGTTCTTTATACTTTCAATTTCTCTCCTCCAACATGACTTTCGATTGTTACATTACTTATCTCAACATAAGAGTACTCATTATATTCTTCACCCTTGCGTATTCGCTACATTTCTTTCATCTAACATGACTCTTTGTCCTTTCATTCTTTATTCTATCATGAGGATAAATACTGTATCCTTAAATATTGCCAGCGCATCGCATCTTAACTGCGTATGTTCTCCGGCGATAACTTCTTATTCACATTCTCCTTTAGCTTCACTAGCTTTGTTGCAAGTAATTATTAACATGGCTTTATTTTGTTATTGGGGTTTATTTTATATGTCTTATTCTTATTTCTTAAGAATCTTTTATTATTCGTCGCAGAGCTTTACATCTGAGTTTACTTACAAAGCAAAACGATCTCAAAACTTCTTTTGGCTGGCCAGCTCTTTTTAAACTACTTTTCATAAATCGTTTGAAATCGTCAATAAAATTATAGCTCAAAGTGATGACACCTCTCATCACCAAAGAGTTGCTCAAAATTGCATTTCTCTTCATTATTGTAAAGATATGATGCATGATCTATGTTTTGAAAATCATTCTTTTATGCATTCTTATCGTGATTATGCAATGTCATATGCGATGTCTGAGCACAACTGTATCTTGAAAAATCATAAAAACTTTCAAAATTTTCATAAAATCGTAAGTTTACTCTAGATTGTACACTCTACGACTATTAACGGCTTTCTTTATACTTATTGGGTATATTTCAAATTTTTGTATTACTGTCACTTTCTGTCGTTTTATTGACTATACCTCTATCACATCGCTTCTTTTTTCCATATTTCCGATAACTCAATTCAATTCAAAATTCTCTACTGCTGTAATCATCATATCCACTCCTTCAACACACTGTATCATGTCATATACCAACACAGGTACCAATGTTCCACATCAATTTCCCCTTACAGTAATCTATCTTTTCTTTTACAGCTTCTAGAACGTAATATGGGAATTACGTTCACGATAAATGTATTATATGGTGTTTATTATATTATTGCTTTTGTAAATTATGGTTATATATTCTTTTATTGGTCGCGTGTTTATTAACATCGCTTCCTATAGGTTCTCACTTTTCTGAGGCGTATCCTATAGGCGCATTCTACTTATTATGATCTATTATGTAATGCAGCACATATAAACATAGCAATGCAAACATATAACACAATTACTCAAAACATATAAATCACTGATACCTGGAGGTGCCTGATGCGGAACACTAGGTTCCCTAATGACTATGCCGGTGTGTCGACCCCTAATTGTTCTACCGGAGTTACTTCCGCCTCTTTGCACAAAGTAGGGATTAGTTCTAACTCTGGAGGATGTGTTGACGTAGTCTGGATGGTACTCACGCCTAAAATAGAAGGGTCATACTGGATCGCCCTCCCACTCACGCTCAATCTCGATCCTACGGGCCATCATAGTGAGCGTTCCAAAATGTTCACCTACGTGTTCATATAACTCACTAAACTCAGGTCCTAAGCCTATGACGTACCAACGATTGATGGCTCTATTACCCTCATTTAAATCAGGGACTCCTTCAACCATTCGCAGAAAATCAGCAGAATATAAACCTAATGTTAGCATTCCTCGAGAGAAGGAGCACATCTGTCTCTTAACTTGGTTTAGAGCTATCTGTGCCTGACCATTTGCTATATCTGCATCTTCTTTCAAATCGCGGTATCTCTGCACCCTAGACCAGAAATGCTCGCTTATGTATTGTTCGACGTTTGACTCTTCTAACAATTTTTCTTCTTCATACTCTTCCTCCCGAGGATATTCTTCTTTTGCCTCTTCTTCTATATCCTCTTCTAGATCCTCCTCAGGATCTTCCTCCGGATCCTCCTTCGGTTCTTCTTCAGGATCCTCTTCCGGATCTTCCTCCGGTTCCTCTTCATCTTCTTCACTATGCTCTATTTAGCGAGTGTACTCTACCGCTATTGCCAGAAGAACTGCCAATTTCTAACACATACATATAACCATTCTGATAAATTTCCGGCGATCTCCTATTATCTGCGTGGAATCCATTCTGATGGACCCCAGATGGTTCGCCTATTTCATTGTGAAATCCATTTTGAAATATAGGAGGCGCTTCCTCCCATTCTTCAGCAGCATGTGATTGAGCTCCGTTCTGCCCAGACATGCTGAAAAGAAACAATTTCAAACATAAGCGACCATCTGAGCCCATTTCCACACGCAATTCCAATATCAACTTATAAAAAGCTGTAAACATTTAGCATTTGATCCAACTGCACGTAGTTTGCAAGCAGATAACCATTTGACAATTCTAACGCATATAGTGAACACTCAGTTGCCCCGGTCGTTCGCATATACAGATACTATTCACTTATTAACTTAACTATCTTAGTTCGCACGCGTTATAAACCATACTACTAATGCACATATCAAACAAATGCAGACAATTAAGGTCCGACTCTTGCTGCAGTAGTTCCTAGGTTTACTTACTGACAGAGTACTTCAACTCAAATCCAACAGACACGCAAACATAACTGGCAGTGGTAACTAGACCAACTGCTCTAAAACAAGCACTGAAACAAACTTTCAGTGGTAACTGGACCAACTGCTCTGATACCAACATTGTCACGACCCAAAATATTGAGCCGCGACCGGCGCTAGGGAACAGGAGTGGTAGCTCCGGAACCCGTAGCAAGCCTCAAACCATTATTAATTTTTCGCAATTAATAAACAAACAACAATAAACAACGGAAGCAAATATACATATATAACACATAAACAAATATTTACACTAACTATTATGTTATCCTCGCGGGCTCTAGTTATCGTACCCCGTACGAACTGGCCTCGCGGTACTATATACATTTGTTAGTGAAACACAACATATCACCGGCATATGGTGCCGTGAACAAAACATACTACCTGTAGCTTTAAACAGGACAGCAAGTAATATGTACAATCAAAATGTACTGTTGTCTAGGCTACGACTCTGTCAACGTGGGACCACTACTGCAGCATTCACAGAAGTCAGAGACTATACATACACAACTGACTTCTGGACTTCAAAACTGGCCTCTAGCTAAGTCCACACACTAAGCACCTGAAAACATCAAAGGTGAGGGGTCAGTATTTGGGAAAATACTGAGTGAGTTTGCATTTACTAACGGTATTATTATAAAAACATAGCATCGTATTTCAAGGAAACGAAATATAAAAGTAAAACATATAAACAGGTATTTGATCCGTACGAAACTAATATCCTAGCATGCGACACAACTTTCGAATAATTAAATCATACTAATCATTGCATTTCAAGTTGTGAGTCCAACTCACTGGTGGGTCCAACCCACTAGATACGGGGACTCCAGGTTACACCGTAACCGAGTGCTCACTCGTGTCAAATCATTATCTAATTTCGAAGTTCTTATTCATATCTCGTTATACGTATCAATTTATTTCTCAAATGCAAACACAATAGATTGACTCGATACTGGTGATCACACAGCCTATTGACACCCAATAGGTAGCTAGTTTCTTTAGATCGCATACTAGTTCTCGTATATAAAAACTTAATAAAATATATAACATCTCAATCAATTATATATATATATATATATGCGATGCGTGTAAATAATATACATATATATAAAATAACTTTAATATATAATACACGGAAGTAAAGTTCAACTCACAGTGACCGCAATCCAATCAATGACGTGGTCGATGAAATGATATACCCTCGCTATCCCACGTCTACTGACCTCTTTGCTCGCTGAGACGTCTTAAAACGAAGCTTAGGATCGATAGAGCTCTCGATTCTGAAGAAA
The DNA here is from genome assembly GCF_937616625.2 of Mercurialis annua. Classification (NCBI taxonomy): domain Eukaryota; kingdom Viridiplantae; phylum Streptophyta; class Magnoliopsida; order Malpighiales; family Euphorbiaceae; genus Mercurialis; species Mercurialis annua. The sequence goes on along the minus strand of NC_065577.1, from coordinate 30,336,083 downwards.
TTGCCACGAAAATCACTCGATTCGGACGTCGAACGGCGAAACGGTGGCGAAACGATCGTAATCGGCGATAATTCTCTCGCTCTCTATGGAACTCTCTTCTTCCTTCTCTTGATTCAATCCCTTTTCTATATATATTGGCAAAAGTGCCAATTTGGTCCTTGTCCTTTTAGTTTGTTACAATTTATCTTTCAAACTTTTCTTTTATACGATTTAGTCCATAACTAAATCGATAAATTCTTTTATTAAAACTTATACGTATTATTTATATCCAACAAATAATACGAAACTCGATATTAACACTTTCTCGTCAAAACCTAAAATTTCCATTTTCAAGACGTAGTGGCTAAATTACCACTTTAGTCCCTGCATTTTATTTTGGGCTTTTCTTGACATTTTTCCGTTTAGCTCCAATTCTAATTTTAGAATTGAGATATAACTTTAATTTCCTCATAATTAATTTCTCAAAACCGACCTACTTGAAGTTTATTTTCTGTACTTTTATCAGAAATCTGTCCGATTTCGCCACTCCGGCGAGTCCGAACTGGACAAGTGATCTAATTAGCTAATTAAATATTTTGGGGTATTACAGGTTGAAGGTTTTAGTCGTAAACCTAAAGCCGTATTGAGGCGATATCGAAGATCGATGAGTAAAGTGGAAGTGAGTCGAGTTAGACGCGATTAGAACTCGACAAGTTATGTATATGTTTGTGTCTCGAGTCTAGAATGTCTCTAGAGTTAGATTCTTACTCGAGTTGTGTTTATGTGTTTCCTGGATCCGACGAGGCAAGCAGCTACCGGTCAAGGAGCTCGCGAAGCTTGATGGTGTTTGAGTAACGTGGTGTTTTTGGATAGCGGTTTCAGTGAGTTTATAAATTTACTTTTAATGTATATAAAAGAGAATTACTTATAATGCAAATGAATTATATTGTTTTATGATTTAGTAAATGTTTACATCACAAGCGTTTTATAAGAGTTGCATATACGCTTGATTTGAAACTAGTATAGATCTGATAGAACGTGACTTCCTATTTGGCGGTAATAGGACTGTGTGATCACCAGTTTCGATTGACCTCAGTTATGATTATGAAAATGATTATAGAAGTTGGATATGTGATTGATAGATACGAGGTTGAATTCGGTCGAACTATCTCGGGACCCGTATCTAGTGGGTTGAACTCGGTTAAACTATCTCGGGACCCACAACTTGGGATTAAGCGATTGGCAGCAGTTGAACTATCCCAGGACCGGGCCATTGGATTAAATGATTGATCTGATTGAATATGATCGGCATGTTTGAGGATTAGGGTTTCAATCAGATCCTTTGCTTGACTACATGTGATTGAAATGTTTATGGCATTGTTTTATGTTTTTATTATAAATGCTTATTAGTAAATTATATGAACTCAGTCAGTATATTCTTGTTTACTGACCCCTCACAATTTTCCCTCTTAGGTGAAAATAACTTTTGAAGTAACAGACTTCTATCCTTGTTCCAGAAGTCTGATATTTTGAAGTATGTAAAGATATAGTACTTTACTTCTAGAGCTGCAGTAGATAGGTGCTTTATGTTTTGTTGTATCGATACGGTTTTATGTATATAACTCTGATGTTGATAAGTATGTATATCGTATGTTTTTCTGCGATGTAACTGTTTGCTTGGTGTCAGTTGGCTATGTGTGGCTTGTCATGTTTATAGCATGACACGTGTTTATGTTTGTCATGCATGATGTATGTTTGTTTTGCGAAAAATTGTTTATGGTTTTTGGCTTGCTACGGGTTTTAGAGATACCACTCCCATTCCCTAGCGCCGGTCTTGGCTCGATATTTCGAGTCGTGACAAAGTTGGTATCAGAGAAATGGTTCATGATACCATTATTTCTATCCGTTAAGTTTTATGTGATTAAGTACCTAGGGGTCTACTACAACACATAGGATTCGATTCATGTCTTTGTTAAGTATTCATTTGATTTTCAAACTTTCAGCCTTCCCTTTAGGATGTGAGTCTGTTATATGTCGGTTGTTCATATATGACGAGATGCGCGATGTATGCATTTTACATTTGCGACGCTATGCGTTTATACTGATATATAACGCTATTTGTATTAGTCAAGATGTCTGACCAATGACAAGTAGAAGAACGAGCTACCGCTGCAGCACAAAACGTTATTGAGGGAGCACAAAATGTACTTCCAGAAGCTCAAGATGAGTCTTATGTTCATGGTGTGCTCAATTTACCACCCGAAGCGGCAGGTGGAGGTAGAGTCCAAGAGGCCCATGTTCCAACACAAAGGTGCAAGCGCAAGCTCAACAATCTAACGTCCTAGGCTTTGATCTGAATCAGTTTCTTACGAGAGTTGCGGCTATGCAAGCCAATCAGGCTGAGGTGAAGACTATGCATCGAGAACAACTGCAACAGCAACAACAACGTAATGTTGCCTATACTGATCGAGATATCATTTTGGCTTACATGCGCCTTAAGCCAACAAAATTTGAAGGGCCTGAAGATGCTTTAGACTTCCTGGAGGAAGTAGAATGGAACGCTCAACATTTCAAGCTTAGAAGAGACAATCAATCGTTCTGGTGGAGATGTCAATGCGAGGACCTGCAAAGGATTGGTTTCAACGCATGATCCAACCGGAGATGGATAATATGATTTGGGCTGAATTCGTGAATTGTTATAGAGAGTACTTCCTACTGTTCACAGTAACGGAGAGCTATCATAGTAAGTGGATGACATTGAGTAGAGGCAATAGGTCCGCACAAGAGTATGTGACAGAATTTACGAGATCGAGTAGATGTGCAACAGATTTGAGTGCAGAACTAGTAAGGGTGAATTCGAGGTTTGTAGAGGGTTTAGGACATGAGTTCATGAGTTTGACGTCTGATGTATGTAAGACCTTTGGTACAACTGATTGATAACGCCCGATAGATGGAAATTTCTCTATACATACACACCTGACTTCTGGACTTCAAAATTGGCTTCTAGCTAAGTCCACACACTAAGCACCTGAAAGACATCAAAGGTGAGGGGTCAGTATTTGGGAAAATATTGAGTGAGTTGGCATTTACTAACGGTATTATAATAAAAACGTAGCATCATATTTCAAGGAAATAATGATATAAAAGTAAAACATATAAACAGGTATTTGATCCGTACGAAACTAATATCCTAGCATGCGACATAACTTTCAAATAATCAAATCATACTAGTCCAGATAGTGCGTCCCAGGAGCGCTCAAACTCTACCTCGTCGATCGAGACCTATCTCTTAATCCCAAAGTGTGAGTCCAACTCACTACATACGGGGACTCCAGACCACACTGTAGCCGAGTGCTCTCTCGTATCAGATTCATTATCCAACTTCGAATTTCATATTTATTCATAATCATATTCATATCAAATCATCTCTCATATGCAACCACACTAGACTGACTCGATACTGGTGATCACACAGCCTATTGACACCCAATAGGTAGCTAGTTTCTTCAGATCACATACTAGTTCCTCGTATATAAACTTGATAAAAACTTATAACATTTAATCAAATCATATATAATGTGATGCATATAAACAATACACGTATATATAAAATATAATATTAAATAACTTTAAAATGTAATACACGAAAGTAAAATGCAACTCACTGTGACTGCTATCCAATCTATAATGAGGTCGATGTGGTAAGAGGCTAGTACTAATCCACGTCTGCTGACCTCACCGTAAGCTGACACGTCTGATACATATATAAGTCAAATACACGTTTAGTACATAAACGTGAACCTTATAAACTCAAAACCCTAGGTTATAGATTAAGGTTATAACCATTTTACTTCGTATTTGATTTCTCCGTTCGATTAACTTTTAAATTGAACTTTTATTCCATTGATATACTATATCGAGTTAAGCTCATTTGCACACGTCCATTTATTATGTTTCTTCTTAGCATTTTATTCATTTCTTTATTGTTTTCTAATTACGTTCCTAATGTTCGACTAAACGAGTTTGGAATCTCAAAAAAGATTGTTCCGGAATAGGGCGTGTCAAGCCCCAAGTACGTGGGAAGGGGTGGCCTTGCCCCCTCCCGTCGTCGTGCTCTCCCCTAGCTGAGTAGGGGAGAGGCGCGACGCGACCTGCCCTGGCGCGTCGCGCCAGGGCTGGTTTCAGCCCCTCGCGTCGCGCTGGGGCACGGCGCGAGGCAGCCTGTTGGGTCCGTTTCCAGCAGGCATGACGCCCTTTTCGACCCCAAATCTTGCAAAAATTCGTTCTTACATGTTAGCTACACTAAAACAAACTCAAAGTTAACTGAAAACATCCAAAAACGACGTAATTCACGCTTGTTCGATCCATATCGTAACATCACACACAACAAAGCCCATTTTCATCAATTTTTGTGATTAAAACGTTCAACTCACCTTACTTTGAAGCTTGGGGGCGATAGAGGGTTAAATTCCGAAGAGATCGACATAAAGAACGCACGATTCCGATGAGAAACGGCGAAACCGTGTTGATTGTAAGATTATCTTCAAAACCCTTCTCCTAAAGCTTCTACTCCTTTCTCTGTTCTTATTATTCATATCACTTTCTTATATATATGTTGGCTAAAGGCTTGTTTTAGTCCTTCACTTCTTAAACTTAAACCATTTCTCTTTTAAACTTCTATTCTAACGTATCTCTTAATTAATTAATATTTTAATCTTTTCGTATACGTATTATTTATTTCCAATAAATAATACAACCCAAGAATTTATATTGTTCCCATCAAATGTTTATAAATTTCAATTTCTTAAAATTTAATTGGCTAAATTGCCACTTTATCCCCTGAACTTTATTTTGTGACTTTTCTTAACATTTTCCTTTTAATTCCAATTCTAACTTTAGAACTGAAATATAACATTAAATTCCTCGCAATAATCTTTCTGAAACCGACCTACTAAAATTTCATTTATCTTTTCGGAAACTCTTCTGATATCGCCACTCTGGCGAATCAAAATTAGACACGTGGTCCAATTAGATAATTAAATATTTTGGGGTATTACATTCTTCCCCCCTTATAAAAATTCATCCTCGAATTTTCATAAAACTTGTTGGGACCTTAAAATTGTCCTTGTACCTTTCTTAACATCCATCACTACGCGTCAGTCGTAGTTTCCCTCTTTTTACTTTAACTCTTAATTCTTCACATACAGCTGTGACTTCATACTTATTGTCAATCGACTATCTATCTTACTTATAGTAACCTTTTGTTGTTGTGTCGTTGAGAGCCTTCCTACAGTTACTTTTGTCTCGCCTGTTGTCTTTTCAAAATAATGCGACTTCAGATGCCTCTTCAATATTAAAATTCTTGCGTTATTGCCACCCAATCGAGGTTTTCTTCTGGTTGTCGTGATTAAGCGTTGGATTAATGTCTTTTTTGATATGGCATCTCATTCTTAGTAGCGTATTTACTCTATTATTTCTTCCATGAGAATTCATCTTATAATTCCAAAACTGCTGTTATAGTTCTTGCTGTCATTAATCATTTACTAATGTTCCCTTGATCTCGTATTCCGTTTGTAATAATCATCGGTTGTCATCCGCCTCCTTTATGCATGAGTAGTCAATGACGTGTTATCTACATCCTTATTGACATACTTTTATAAGTATACGTTCTTATAACCACAAATCTGTGGTTTTAATCTTTATTGGCATCCCTTGTTGCCACATTTCTTCTCTAGACGTTTATCTTTAATTCCTACTTTTCTCTTCGACTATTCACCTTTTAGTTATGAATAGCTTCGTGTTAGTGGACTAATCAAGAACCATTCACCATTGTTATAAATGTTCCTTTCTCAGGCCGTTATCTTTATTTCTTATTCTTCTCTTTCACTATCTGATACTTCATTTCTTTATCAAATAATCATTTCTAAACTGTACGTCATCTTTCATGGCCATTATTCCTTCATGAATTTGAGTTCAACAACTTCAATTATCTTTTAATTCTTCTTTTTCCTTTCTTCATCAAGCTGTCGTAACCCTAACGTTGCTTCGCTAGTCACGATTCTTTATTCATTCACTATTGTTATAAACGCTCCATTTTGCGTTGATCTACATTATGTAGCTTGTACAGTTGCATTTGTTTACCGGTACCATTCATATTCCTCATTTCTTTTGCTTTTCTTTGGTTAATCTTTAAAGGTTAACTCGAACTTTCTCTTTACTAATCTGTCAAAGCTATCTCCTCATTTCATTCTAATTCTTCACCTTTACGTTAACTTCATAAGAATCTTATACGTCCTCTTAGTACTTGGCTTTTCCGCAGATCCTTCTTATTTGTTAGCATTCGCTTAAATTTGTTGACCAATCCTTGTCTAATTTCATTCTTACCTTTAAGTTTCAACTGATTCAATAGATCTTTAATAGCTTATTGACTTAATTTCACATTTATCCGCTTTTGTATTTGCAAAATCTATAACCGACAACGTCATAAGTTTTCATCACTTTCTTTATCGTAGTTCCTTCTTGTATATGGATGACTTTTCTTTCATCTTATATTTTTATTTCTGGTTGAACCTCTTATATCTTTCATCTGATTATGACAGCTCTACTACTGCTGTACTTATTCTGATGATCCTTCTAATGTGTTTCTAGAACTTTCCATTTCCCTCATCATTTTACAAATATTTTATTTATACTCATATCTTAGTACGCTTCCTGTGATTCTCATATTCATCCTTACCCTTATATTGGGGTTTTATAACTTAATTTCTTTTCTTTCCATTTACATGTCTTATATCTCCTGACGTCAATATTAATAAGGTTGCATATCCTTAGTATATCACTTGATGTTCATCATTCCATATCATCATCTTCATGGTGCCTCATACTCTTACTCTCTTTCTTCCGATATGATTCTTAATCGTTACATTATTTATCTCGTCATAAGGATAATCATTATATACTTCGTCACTTCGTACCTTTACTTTTCTTTCTTTCAATATAATTCTCCGTCATTTCATTCTTTGTTCTAACATGAAGATAAATATTGTATCCTCAGACATTGCCAGCGCATCGCATCTTAACTGCGTATGCTCTCCGGCGATAACTCCTTATTCGCATTTTACTTTAGCCTCGTTAGCTTTGTTACAATTAATCGTTAATATGGCTTTGTTCTATTATTGGAGTTTATTTTACAAGTCTTATTCGTAATTATTAAGAATCTTTTATTATCCGTCGCAGAGTTTCACATCTGAGTTCACTTTCTTAACAAAAGATTTCAAAACATTCTTTGGCTGACCAACTTTTTTAAATCACTTTTCATAAATCGTTTGAAATCATTAATACAATTGTAGCTCAGAGTGATGACACCTCTCATCACCAAAGAGTTGCTCAAAATCACATTTTTCTTCATCATTGTAAAGATATGATGCATGATCTACATTTTGAAAATCATTTTCTTATGCATTTTTATCGTGATTATGCAATATCATATGCGATGTTTGAGCACAATTGTACCTTGAAGAATCATAAAAACTTTCAAAATTTTCATAAAATCATAATTTTACTCTAGATTGTACACTCTGCGACTATTAACGGCTTTCTCTATTATTATTGGGTACATTATAAATTTTTTGTATTGCTGTCATTTTCTGTCGTTTTTCCTGACTATTCTTATGATACATTGCTCCTTTTTCCGTATCTCCAATAACTCAATTCAATTCAAAATTTTCTATTGCTATAATCACCACATCCTTTTCTTCAACACACTGTATCATGTCATATACAAACACAGGTACCAATGTTCCACATCTATTCCTCTTTCAATAATCTATTTTCTCCTTTACAGCTTTCAGAACGTAATGTAGGAATTACATTCGCGATAAATGTATGATATTTTGTTTATTATATTATTGCTTTTGTAAATTATGTTTATATATTCTTTTATTGGTCGCATGTTTATTAATATCGCTTCCTATAGGTTCTCACTACCTGAGATATTATCCTATAGGCATATTCTACTACTAATTTTCTATTATGCAATGCAACAAACATATACATAACAATGCAAACATATTAATACATATTCACAAAGCATATAAATCGCTGATACCTGGAGGTGCCTGATGCGGAACGCTAGGTTCCCGAATGACTATGCCTGCGTGTCGGCCCCTAACTGTTCTACCGGAGTTGCCTCCACCTCTGTGCACAAAGTGGGGGTTGGTCCTAATTCTGGAGGATGTATTGACGTAGTTTGGATGATACTCACGTCTAAAATAGAAGGGTCGTACTGGAAATTTCTCTATACATACACAGCTGACTTCTGGACTTCAAAATTGGCTTCTAGCTAAGTCCACACACTAAGCACCTGAAAGAAAGGGGTCAGTATTTGAAAAAATATTGAGTGAGTTGGCATTTACTAGCGGTATTATTATAAAAACGTAGCATCGTATTTCAAGGAAACAATAATATAAAAGTAAAACATATAAACAGGTATTTGATCCGTACGAAACTAATATCCTAGCATGCGACATAACTTTTAAATAATCAAATCATACTAGTCCAGATAGTCCGACCTGGGAGTGCTCACACTCTACCTCGTCGATCGCGACCTATCTCTTAATCCTAAAGTGTGAGTCCAACTCACTAGATACGGGGACTCCAGACTACAATGTAGCCGAGTGCTCTCTCGTATCAGATTCATTATCCAACTTCGAATTTCATATTTATTCATAATCATATTCATATCAAATCATCTCTCATATGCAACCACACTAGACTGACTCGATACTGGTGATCACACAGCCTATTGACACCCAATAGGTAGCTAGTTTCTTCGGATCGCATACTAGTTCCTCGTATATAAACTTGATAAAAACTTATAACATTTAATCAAATCATATATAATGCGATGAATATAAACAATACAAGTATATATAAAATATAATATTAAATAAGTTTAATACGTAATACACGAAAGTAAAATGCAACTCACTGTGACTGCTATCCAATCTATAATGAGGTCGATGTGGTAATAGGCTTGTACTAATCCACGTCTGCTAACCTCACCGTAAGCTGACACGTCGGATACATGTATAAGTCAAATACACGTTTAGTACATAAACATGAACCTTATAAACCCAAAACCCTAGGTTATAGATTAAGGTTATAACCATTTTACTTCGTATTTGATTTCTCCGTTCGATTAACTTTTAAATTGAACTTTTATTCCATTGATATACTATATCGAGTTAAGCTCATTTGCACACGTCCATTTATTATGTTTCTTCTTAGCATTTTATTCATTTCTTTATTGTTTTCTAATTACGTTCCTAATGTTCGACTAAACGAGTTTGGAATCTTAAAAAAACTGTTCCGGAATAGGGCGTGTCAAGCCCCAAGTACGTGGGAAGGGGTGGCCTTGCCCCCTCCCGTCGTCGTGCTCTCCCCTAGCTGAGTAGGGGAGAGGCGCGACGCGACCTGCCCTGGCGCGTCGCGCCAGGGCTGGTTTCAGCCCCTCGCGTCGTGATGGGGCACGGCGCGACGCGACAGGCCAAATTTGTCCGTCTGGCGTCGCGCTGATGCCCAGCACGGCGCGAGGCAGCCTGCTGGGTCCGTTTCCAGCAGGCATGGCGCCCTTTTCGACCCCAAATCTTGCAAAAATTCGTTCCGACATGTTAGCTACACTAAAACAAACTCAAAGTTAACTGAAAACATCCAAAAACGACGTAATTCACGCTTGTTCGATCCATATCGTAACATCACACACAACACAGCCCATTTTCATCAATTTTTGTGATTAAAACGTTCAACTCACCTTACTTGGAAGCTTGGGGGCGATAGAGGGTTAAATTCCGAAGAGATCGACACCAAGAACGCATGATTCCGATGAGAAACGGCGAAACCGTGTTGATTGTAAGATTATCGTCAAAACCCTTCTCCTGAACCTTCTACTCCTTTCTATGTTCTTATTATTCCGATGAGAACCGACTCTGTATAGATTATCGACAACTGGACAAGGTGACGATCAAGAACAAGTATATGTTACCTAGAATTGACGACTTATTCAACCAGTTACAAAGAGTGAAATACTTCTCCAAAATTGACCTAAGATCAGGCTATCATCAGCTAAAGATTCGCGACGACAATATTTCAAAAATGGCCTTTCAAACTCGATATGAACATTACGAGTTTCTCGTTATGTCATTCGGATTAACCAATGTGCTAGCGGCTTTCATGGACTTGATAAATAGTGTGTTCAAGCCATTCTTGGATCAGTTTGTGATCTTGTTCATCGATGATATTTTAATTTACTCACGTATAGAAGAAGAGCACGCAGATCATTTGCGGATAGTACTTCAAACGCTAAAGGAGCACCAGCTTTATGACAAATTTTCTAAGTGTGAATTTTGGCTAACGGAAGTAGCTTTCTTAGGTCATGTGGTATCTCAAAATAGTATTAAGGTTGACCCAAAGAAGATTGAAGTCGTGATAGAGTGGAAACGACTTGATTCAGTTACTGAAGTTTGAAGTTTCTTCGGTTTAAGATGATACTACAGGCGATTCTTACAGGAATTTTCGAAGATTGTTGCACCTCTAACAAAGCTAACCCAGAAGATAGCTAAATTCAACTGGACAGACCAGTGTGAAGTTGGTTTTCTTAAACTGAAGGAGTGCTTGACCACAGCACCAATCCTAGCATTACCAGAAGGAACTGAAGGATTCACAATCTACTGCGATGCGTCGAGAGTTGGACTGGGATGTGTCCTTATGCAGCATGGTCTAAGTGATCGCTTATGCCTCGCGACAACTAAAGAAGCACGAAATGAATTATCCGGCTCACAATTTAGAACTAGAAGCGGTGATTTTCGCGTTGAAGATCTGGAGACATTATTTGTACGGCGCAACGTGTGAAATATTTACAGACCACAAGAGTTTAAAGTACATTTTTGATCAACAGGAGTTGAACCTCAGACAGAGGAGGTTGATGGAGCTGTTAAAAGACTACGATTGTACGATACAGTACCATCCAGGAAAGGCCAACGTAGTGGCAGATGCATTGAGTAGAAAGTCAGCAGGAAGTCTCACGCATATTACGATGATGTGGCGGAGACCGTTAATCAAAGAAATACATACGCTGGTTATCTAGGAAGTCAAGTTCAAAATTTCAACCCTCGGGAACTTGATGGCTTAGTTGAGCATTCGACCGGCGTTAATTGATCAAACCAAAGAATTGCAAGCGGAGGACCCTCAAATAAAGCGTTTGATTGAGTAAGTTCCACAAGGAAAGTGCCAAGGATTTAGCATCATTAACGGAGCGTTAAAATATGGCCATCGATTGTGCGTACCAGACGTGGAAGACTTGAGGCAAAAGATCATGGAGGAGACCCACGAATCAACTTATAGTGTTCATCCAGGTTCCACGAAGATGTACCATGACATCAAAGGAACATACTGGTGGAGTGGAATGAAGAAAGATATCGCAAAGTTTGTGGCAAAGTGCCCAACTTGTCAACAAGTCAAGTTGGTGCATCAACGACCATACAAATTTCTTCAACCGTTACCTATTCCAGAATTGAAATGGGAGCAAATTACGATGGATTTTGTGGTCGGATTGTCCAAAACGCAGAAGGGTTTTGATTCCATTTGGGTGATCGTAGATCGTCTAACAAAATCAGCTCATTTTATTCCTATCAAGATGACATATTCTGCAACAAAGTTAGCTCAAGTATATATCGACAGGATCGTTAGCTTACATGGAGTTCCTGTGTCAATCGTTTCAGACAGAGGTTCAGTGTTCACCTCTCTTTTTTGGAAGAGTTTACAAGAGGCATTGGGAACACGATTAAACATCAGTTTTGCTTTACATCCTCAAACGGATGGCCAGTCAGAATGAATGATTCAAACACTAGAAGATATGCTTCGAGTATGCGTCTTCAATTTTGGAGGTAGTTGGGATACGTGTCTACCTTTAGTCGATTTTGCTTACAACAACAGATACCACTCAAGTCTCGAGATGGCTCAATAAGAAGCCTTATATGGGCGCAAGTGTAAGTCTCCCATCTGTTGGGATGAAGTCAGAGAAAGAAATTGACGGGAGCGTAATTACCTCAGAAAAGTTACCATTGATTAGACAACATTTTGATACTGCTTTTAGCCGACAAAAGAGTTATGCAGACCCAAAGAGAAGACATAGAATTTCAAGTTGGAGATTACGTTTTCCTCAAGGTATCACCTATGAAGGGTGTAGTTCGCTTTGGTAAGAAAGTAAAGTTATCTCCAAGGTATATTGGTCATACCAGATAGTGGAACGCATCGAAAGGGTTGCTTAGAAGATGGATTTGCCACCGGACATGTCACAAATTCATCCTGTGTTTCATATTCCCATGCTTCAGAAATGTGTACCCGATCCTTCTCGCGTGATTCAACTTCAGGCGGTGGAAGTAAATGAAGAGTTGTCATACGAAGAAGAACCAGTTGAGATTATCGATACGCAAGCACGAAAACTTTGGACCAAAGAGATTTCAATGGTGAAAATTCTTTGGAAGAATCATTTTGTTGAAGAATGCACATGGGAGACGGAAGAAGATATACAACAGAGATATCATATCTGTTTATTCCAGGTACGTGGCTAAAATATAAATTCAAGGATGAATTTATTACAAGGAGGGTTGAATGTAATACCCCATAAAATGTTAAGTAATTAGATTGTGCCACATGTCCTAAATTATAAAATTTAGGTCAAGTAGGTCGGAAATAAGAATCGTGCTATGAAATAGTATCGGAATAAGATTTTTAAGTTGATCGTGAAATAATATTTTTCATTTGAAAATTATTATTCGTTAGAATCGTTAAAGGGACTAAGAAAAGCCAAAAAAATTAATATAAAATAAAATGTAAGTCCGAGGCTAATAAACTTTACGCCGTCGTCCGTAAAATATTTTTAAAAATTTATCAGTAAAGTTTCGTGTAATTCCGAGACCGTTTTAAAATTGGACGCGATCGTTAATTTAGAATTTAGGTTAAAGTACGAGTTTGGGCTGCTTAAACCTAGTGGCACTTTAACCACTTATATATAAGATCATGATTCATTTGAAATGAATCTTCCAGAAACTCAAAATCCTTTTTTCTTTCATTTTTGTCGTCATCGTCGTTCTCCCTTACGATCTCCGATTCTCGACCGTTTTTTATGTTCTATAGGTCGAATTGATCGTAATTCTATTCAAGGTAAGCTTGCTGTTTTGGTGTTCGGTTGAGTGAATTTGATGGGATATCGTTTTGAAGTTGTAGGGTTTTAGAGCGGTTTTGCCGTTTCTATGATTTGGATTCGATTTTGACGTTTTAAGCTTGGATTATGCGTTATGGATGTTTCTAACCGTTGTAGTGTTTATGGGTATGTGAAATTAGGTCGAAATTGAGTCGGAAACACGTCAGAATCATGTTTGGGGTCGGAATTCGCGTCCTCACGATGTGAGGGACTGCCTCACGGCGTGAGGCCATGCTTCATGATGTAAGGGCGAGCATTATGACGTGAGGGGGCGTCACAACGTGAGGAGGCCCCTTACGACGTGCCAGGACCAATTTCGAGCCCTTCTCAGTCATTGTTGACCCGTTTTGATGTTCCAAGTTTGATGCTTAGTGTTTTTAGTTGTTTGAAGTTAACAGACTTCAATTTAATGGCATTTGGACATAAAATATAATTAGGGTTCGGTTTATGGAGTGAGACGTTTAGGTTTAAGTTATTAGTCATAAACCTAAAGCCGTATTGAGGCGATATCGAAGATCGATGAGTAAAATGGAAGTGAGTCGAGTTAGACGCGATTAGGACTCGACGAGTTATGTATATGTTTGAGTCTCGAGTCTAGAGTGTCTCTAGAATTAGATGCTTACTCGAGTTGTGTTTATTTGTTTCCTAGATCCGGCGAGGCAAGCAGATACTAGTCAAGGAGCTCGCGAAGTTGACGGTGTTTGAGTAACGTGGTGTTTTTGGATAGCAGTTTTAGTAAGTTTATATATTTACTTTTAAAGTATTTAAAAGAGAATTACTTATAATGCAACTGTTTTATATTTTTTTTATGCATTAGTAAATGTTTACATCACAAGCGTTTTATAAGAGTTGCATATACGCTTGATTTGAAACCAGTATAGATCTGATGGAACGTGCCTTCCTATTGGGCAGTAATAGGACTGTGTGATCACCAATTTCGATTGACCTCGGTTATGATTATGAAAATGATTATGGAAGTTAGATATGTGATTGATAGGTACGAGGTTAAACTCGGTCGAACTATCTCGGGACCCGTATCTAGTGGGTTGAACTCGGTTGAACTATCTCGGGAGCCACAACTTAGGATTAAGCGATTGGCAGCGGTTGAACTATCCCAGGACCAGGACATTGGATTAAATAATAGATCTTATTGAATATGATCGGCATGTTTGAGGATTAGGGTTTCAATCAGATCCTTTACTTGGCTACATGTGATTGAAATGTTTATGGCAATGTTTCATGTTTTTATTATAAATACTTATTAGTAAATTATATGAACTCACTCAGTATATTCCCGTATGCTGATGTAATACCCCAAAAGATTTAATTATTTAATTGGACCACGTGTCCAGTCTGGACTCGCCAGAGGGCCGATATCGGAAAGATTTCAGAAAAATTAAAGTAAATAAATTTCAAGTAGGTCGGTTTCGGGAAATTAATTATGTGAAAATTAAGGTTATATTTCAATTCTAAAGTTAGAATTGGAATTAAAAGGAAAAATGTCAAGAAAAGCCCAAAATAAGGTACTGGGACCAAAGTGGTAATTTAGCCACTTTGCGTCGAGAATGGAAATTTGTAGGTTTTGACTGGAAAATGTTTATATTGAGCTTTGTGTTATTTATCGGGTATAAATAATACGTACAAGTTATAATTTAAGTGTTAATTGATTTAGCTATGGACTAAATCGTACAAAAGAAAAGTTTAAAAGTTAAGTTGTAATAAAGAAAGAAAAGAAGGATCAAAGTGAGCTTTTAACCGAGATATATAATCATTTCATTTGAATAAGGAAGGGATCAGAGAAAGAACAGAATCCGGAAACTTCATTTTCATCGGTTACGATCGTTTCGCCGCCGTTTCCCCGTTAGACGTCTGATTGGAGCGATTTTCGCGGTGATTTCTTCAGAATCGAGAGCTATATCCGTTCTAAGCTTCGTTTTAAGGTAATATTTCGAGATTTGGTGTTGAAATCGGATTATTATGGCTGTTTTAGAATAAAATGGAAATTTATTGATTTTAGCTCGGTTATAGCGTTTTTGGAAAAGTGAAGTTACGGGATTTGTTAGAAATGAAGTTTTTGGCGTGTGGAGCATGACGGGGTGCGGCGAAACAGCCAGGAAACGGCGTTTCCGGGGCTGTGCATAGCAAGCGCGCTATGCGCCCGCATAGCTAAGCTGTGCGTCCGCATAATGGGTCTGGGGGACCGAAGCGGACTTTTGACCTATTTTGACCTAAATTTCGATAATTCCAAACTCTAAACCCTAAGGATCAATTAAAGACCCCGATAATTCAAGAAGTAAAGTTTTAGCTCGACGTTTTCGATAATTAACAATAACAAGAAACGTTAAGAAGTTATATGATTCTCGAATACGAGGAGCAGTATTCGTTAAGTCGTAAATACGACTAAGAGTTATGGAACACGTGTATAACATTAAAAATGAAACTAAACCCGAGAACTTAAAAGTACTATAAGTGTAAAAACACGAGGTCAATATCTAACTATTAAACGTTATTTATTATGTATCAGACGTGTCAGTGAGCAGAGAGGTCAGTAGACGTGGGATAGCGAGAGCATATCATTTCATCGACCACGTTATTGATTGGATTGCGGTTTCAGTGAGTTGCACTTTACTTTCGTGTATTACGTATTAAAGTTATTTAATATTTTATTTTATATATACATGTATTGTTTATACGCATTGCATTATATATGATTTGATTAAATGTTATATGTTTCTATCACGTTTATATACGAGGAACTAGTATGCGATCCGAAGAAACTAGCTACCTATTGGGTGTCAATAGGCTGTGTGATCACCAGTATCGAGTCAGTCTAGTGTGTTTGCATATGATACATGATTGATACAGGCATGACATGATTATGAATATGAATTTCAAAGTTGGACAATAAATTCAATACGAGTGAGCACTTGGCTACGGTGTAGTCTGGAGTCCCTATATCTAGTGAGTTGGACTCACACTTTGGGATTTAAGAGATAGGTCGCGATCGACGAGGTAGAGTGTGAACACTCCCTGTATTGTTTTATATTATTGTTTTATTGAAATGCGATGCTATGTTTTATAATAATACCGTTAGTAAAATGCAAACTCACTCAGTATTTTCCCAAATAATGACCCCTCACCTTTGATGTCTTTCAGGTGCTTAGCGTCTGGGCCTAGATAGATGCCAAATTTTAGAATCCGGAAGTCAGCTGTGTATGTTTAATTCTATGACTTCCGTAGTGTTGCAGTAGTAGTCCAGTGTCGACAGAGTAACAGCCTAGACAGCAGTACATTTTGATTGTACATATTACTTGCTGTCGTGTTTATATTTTTGTAAGTTACGTATTTTATATGTTTTGTTCACGGCACCAGGTGCCGGTGATACGTATGATACACTAACTCGTGTATATAGTACCGCAAGGCCAGTTCGTACGGGGTACGGTAACTAGAGCCCGCGAGGTTTTTGAACAGTTAGTGTAAATATTTGGTTATATGTTATATATGTATATTTTCTTCCGTTGTTTAATATTATTTGCAAAAAATTAATAGTGGTTTGAGGCTTGCTACGGGTTCCGGACCTACCACTCCTGTTCCCTAGCGCCAGTTACGGCTCAATATTTTGGGTCGTGACAACTGACCCCTCACAGTTTTCCCTCTTAGATGAAAAGAACTTTTGAAGTAACGGACTTATATCCTTGTTCCATAAGTCTGATATTTTGAAGTATGTAAAGATACAGTACTTTACTTCTAGAGCTGTTGTAGATAGGTGCTTTATGTTTTGTTGTATCAAACGGATTTCTATATGTAACTCTGATGTTCATAAGTATGTATATCGTATGTTTTTCTACGCTGTAACCGTTTGCTTGGTGCCAGTTGGCTATGTGTGGCCTGACATGTTTATAGCATGACACATGTTTATGTTTGTCATGCATGATGTACGTTTGTTTTGCAAAAAAATGTTTATGGTTTTAGGCTTACTACAGGTTTTGGAGCTAACACTCCCATTCCCTGGCGCCGGTCTCGGCTCAATATTTCGGGTCGTGAAAGGTTCACATAGATATAGAAAGAGAAAAGTGTGAGGATGGTGAACTTGAAGCTCCTATTTCCCGCCCATCTACAACATCCGCGAGCTTAAATATCAAAAGGGGAGCGGAATTTGGTATTACGGTGCTCTACAAGGAAATCTACAAATCCTTTGATTATAAAGATCCATTCTTAAAGGGGTTTGATTCCGAGTATGACGGAAATGATACCAAGTATATGAAGATGCTCCATACTCCTCATGTTCATTATTTTAGAGTGCAAGCATACTTCATATCATATGAGTTTTATTTGAGGGATCCAACAAGGAAAAAGAGGGAGAAGATGCTACCAAGACGGCTACTGCATGTTAGGTTGTATTTTTAACAATCTTACGCGAAGGGTCGAGCTTTCGACCTAAGACAAGCACACTCGGGAGGCAATCCCGAAAGGTTTGATTTATTGCTTTCCATTCATTTTACCTTTTCATTTTAATTAATTTTTTATGTGTTTATTTTCCGTATATTTGTTTAGTTTAATGCCGGATTGTGTTGTGTTTTTGGTGTGTAGGTGAAAGGCAAAAGAAATGAAAAAAAAAAGGATTGTTGGACCAAGTCCTTTTGATATCTTAAATTATGACTTTTGACAATCATTTTAAAGGTTCTAATATTGTTTATTAGTGTGTAGGAACCTATTAAAACCATTATGGAGTGATTCGGAAGTTTCTAGCGAAAATCGAAAAAAATAATTTTTTTAGATCTAGTAGCTTTTCGCGCCCGCTACGTTCAGTTAGTTGTGGGTGCGGCAATTCAGTAGCGGGCGCTACTCAAACTCATAGCGAGAGCGACTCAGGTGCTTGACAAACCCTTGATTTCACTTCCCAAATCGCGGGCGCGACTCAAAGGAATAGCGGGCGCGACCTTTTTAACCGTTGTTTCCCTCAACGGTCATATTTGAATGCCCCAATGAAGAGGTTCCATGTGGCTTTTGACCGTTAGATTTTCTGAAGTCTTCAGAGGAAGCGGGCGTTACCCAGTGCTTTTCAGCATATTTTTGAGCTTCCTTCTAGAAGACTCAAAAAGTCTTGTTGTTGGGGTTATAAATACCCATTGTCTACCACATTTATTTGGTTAGACACTTTATCAACAACCAAAGATTACAAGCCTTTAATTCTCTTATCTAAACATTTATTGTGCATCAATTTGTATTGGTTTCTTTTCATTTCCTTGTTGATTATCAATTACTTGATTAATCATTTAGTGTTTGTAGGTTTGTGATTAGCCTTAAAAAATCACTTTGTGAGTTTGAGATTAGCTCTAGAAAATATCTTTGTATTAGTTAGTGTTAAGCTTTAAAACACATATTTAGTGGATTAACAAAATCTCAATCTTTGATTGACTAGTGGAGTAGGATCAAGTTGTGATCTGAACCACTCTAAATTCCTTGTGTCTTTCTTCTATCTCTAAACCTATTTAATTTTTGAAATACTTTATTCACCCCCTCTAAGGTAGCATTTGGGATTTCAATTGGTATGAAAGCTAATTTACTCATATTATTGCTTAATTGCGGGTTCTTCGATCCAAATGGCTACCGAAAACTAATGAAATACTCTTTGTCCCTTCTTTGATAGAACGAATTATCCTTATTGGAAATTCTATATGAAAAATGACGCAACCCAAATTATTAAGCCGCGACTGGCGCTAGGGAATGGGAGTGGTAGCTCCAAATCCCATAGCAAGTCTAAAATTCTCTATAAATTTTTCGCAAATAAAATATATTATTATATAATAAACATCTTCAGGAAACTTCATTAAACAATATGATTATAGATATTAAAATATCTTATTCCTTTTCTGAAAACGTTTGCAAAACGATTCGTAAAAACTAGGGTGTTATAAAGCGATATCCAATATCCAGCACCGCCCTATTTTTAGTCATAATCACAACCAATTCCACTCATGGCAATTGGTACTGAAATAAAACGGATAAAACATCATCTTTATAAACAAATTACTTCTAAACCATATTAGAGTTTACATTTAAAATATACCGTTTGAATTCAAACTTAATCATTTACTGACACCTACTAACTACTGCAGCTCTAGGGACTTGTACTTTGTGCAAGTCAAAAGACTTCCAGCACAAAGGAGATGGTCTGTCTTATCCGACTCTGATCACCTAAAAGATACAACAGTGAGAGGGCCAGTATTTGGGAAAATACTTAGTGAGTTTGCATATAACTAATGGTATTATAAAAAAAACATAACATCGCATGCTCAAAACATATATAAATCGATACATAACATAAGAAAATAATATAATATTCTCAAGCGATAAATCTGATCGAAACCCTAGTCTTAAACTCCTAACTCATCTTATTATATTGTATTCATATCGAATCATTTCAATCCAAATGGTCCGGTCCCGAGATAATTCAACCGACTTCAACCGCGACCAATCACTTAATCCCAAGTCGTGGGTCCCGAAAAAGTTCGACCGAGTTCAACCCACTAGATACGGGTCCCGGGATAGTTCCCCCGAGTTCAATCTCGTATCTCTCATTCATATTCCAACTTCCATATTCATATGACACGCATTCATCTCATGAATAGCAATCTAGACACGCTAGAATGACTCAAGTACTGGTGATCACACAGCCTATTGACACTCAATAGGTAGTTAGTTTTTACGGATCTTACACTAGATTCATATATTCAAAACAATTGATAAAACAATATATTATACAATCAAATCGTATAAATGTGATGTATCTGATAATAATATTCATAATATATGAAATTAGCTTTTGGAAATAATACACGAAAGTAAAATGCAACTCATAGTGACCGCTATCCAAATAGGTGCAATGTCAATATCCAAATCACGCGAGTTCCATGCGTCGCTCGATCTCTTAGCTATTCCAGCTCGTCGGTCTGATAACTTGTCAACACGTTAGTTACCTATTCGAATTACACGTACGTTTAATTCATAAACGTCATCTGAATACTAAAACCCTAATCGTTACTTAAGCTGATATCATCTCGTTCTCTAATACAATGTTTAACTTCGATGAACTCTTAATCATATTTCGATTCTTATCTTAATTAGGTCTTTAGATACCAATCTTCAATTGCGTCCTCGTACTTCACAGAACCCTAATCATAAACGATATGTTTTACGTCCAAAAAAATCACGTTTCCGGAGTACGGAAGTGTAATACCCCAAATATTTTAAAGTAATTAGATTGTGCCACGTGTCATAAATTCCGATAGATTAAATCAATATGGAATTAATTTAATTTTATTGGGAATTTAGACTAATTTTTATTAAGCGTATTAGCGGGATTTGAGGACAAGGTTAGAAAATTAGTATAAAATAAATTATAAATCCCGAGTTAATTATTATTTCGCCAAAGTCCGCGAAATATCTTATAGTATTAATGGTAAAAGTTTTGAGTCAATCGGAGACCTTTTAAAATTTGGACACGGATACGTTTTGGGCTAAATTGCAATTTTTTAAAAGTTCAAGGACCAAAATATAAATTAGCCAATTAACTCTCGAGAATAGCAATTGAAAGATTATTGACGGGAAGTAATAATCTTGGGTTAGTATTATTTATTTGGGTATAAATAATATGTATGCAATTGAGTTAAAGCGGATAATTAACTGTATGGTTAAAATAGAAAGTTCGAAAGAGAAATGGTTAAAACAAAAGAAATAAAGGATTAAAATAGCAAGTTAACCATGATATAAGAAGTTATCATATGAATCAGATGGAATCATCGAGAAACAAGGAGAAAAGGGTATCAGATAAGGAAAAACGACAATCATCGTCGATCTGTCGCCGTTTCGCTGTTTCTCGTCCAAATCGAGCGTTCTTTATATCAATTTGTTCGGAATTCGATACTCTATCAACCACGGGCAACTAATCAAGGTAAGATTGAGGTCTGGATTTCTGAAATTTTAAGTTAAAAGGCTGTTTTGTTTTAAACAAATCGAATTAACCGTAATCGCGTTTCTATTGTCGTTTTTGATGAGATTTGAATCGGGTTTTGTGTTTAGATGAATTGGGTACGTGTCAGAATGAGTTATAGGTTTGTTTTAGTGTAGGAATAGGCCCTCCGACCTACTGGAATCGCGCCCCAGCGAAGAGGGCGCGACGTGCGAAGCTTCAGCACGTCGTGCAGGCCAAAAATGGCCTGTGCACGACGTGCCCCCTTGATTTTTAGGGGGGGCACGACATGCATGGAGGGGGGGCACAACGTGCCCCTTCCAAAACAACTTGGGCACGACGTGCCCTACCCTAACGGCGACTTCCGGGAGTTCCGATGAGTGAAAAATGATTCCCGTGAACTTGAAATGGATATGATACGTTGATGGAACGTATTTGAGTTCAATAAAAAGATATGGATGTGGTCACGAATGACCGGTTAAATAAATAACAAAGTAATTAGGGTAACATTTTGACGATTGAATAGAGAAATCACGTTTTGAAGTTAAAAGAAAGAGTAGGAAGTCAATCAAAAAAAGAAACTTGGAATTTAGTTTAGTCCTTCATCTAAGATTGGCGTTTATGAATTAAACGTTCTTATATTATGATGTAACAGCGTAATCGACGAATTACCATACCGACAAGCTGGAATAGCTACGTGATCGAATGACGCATAGAACCTGCGTGATTGAATGACGATATTGCAGTTTTTGGATAGCGGTTTCTGTGAGTTGCATTTACTTTTGCGTATTATTTATAAAAGCTAATTTCTTATATTATGAATATTATTATTAAATACATCGTATCTATATAACTTGCTCGTATAAGATATTACTATGTTTGATTGATCCGCTTGTATGAATGATGTTTTATTCATTGCTTTGAATGCATGAATCTAGTATGCGATGCGAAGAAACTAACTACCTATTGGGTGTCAATAGGCTGTGATCACCAGTATTGAGTCAGTTTAGAGTGTCTGACTTTGTGATTAACATTTAATGTATCTCTTCATGATATAATACGAATACGATACGAGAGTGAACTCGTTTACGGTGTAACCTGAGCCCCGTATCTAGTGGGTTGGACCCACCAGTGAGGTTGACTCACACTTTGAGATTCGATATGAGTGAGCACTTGGTTACGGTGTAACCTGAACTCCTCGTATCTAGTGAGTTGGACTCACACTTTGAAATTAAGAAAATTTACTGTTTGCTCATATCATGAATTTATATACGTATTAAGCATATGAAGCTATATTTTAATAATACCATTAGTAATTTGCAAACTCACTCAGTATTTTCCCAAATATTGACCCCTCACTTTTGATGTCTTTCAGGTGATTGGAGTCGGATCAGACGGGCCATTCTCTTTGTGCCAGAAGTCGATGGGCTTGCACAAAGTAGAAATTCATTAGAGCTGCAGTAGTCCGTAGATGTCAGTATATGAATTGTCAATTGATTTCAAACAATTTACTTCAAATGTAAACTCTGATATAATATTTTAATATCTATAAATATATTATCCAAAAGAGTTTTTCGAAAATATTTTATATATAATATTATGTTTTTAATTGCAAAAAATTATTTGTAGTTTTACGCTTGCTACGGGTTTTGGAGCTACCACTCCCATTCCCTAGCGCCGGTCTCGGCTCAATATTTTGGGTCGTGACAATTGTGGTATCAGAGCAGTTGGTCCAGTTACCTCTGCTAATATGTGTTTTGTCGGTTAAGTAACCTAGGAACTACTGCAGCTATAGAGTTGAGTTTTGTCTGATCCCAGTCGTCTACGTAAAGTGTTTTGTGATAAGTATAATATATTGACTTGCGAAATGTTTGTTTTCGTGACACGTATATACGGGATATATACGTATAATTTTGTTTTCGATAAGATGTGCTTGTATGATATGAGATTGATTTGTGTGAGTTGAATCAGATACATCAGTTGGCTTTGCTATCGATGTCAGGCATATAGGGTACATCGGTTGGCTTCGCTATCGATGTCAGGCATATAGGGTACATCGGTTGGCTTCGCTATCGATGTCAGGCGGATGAGATTAAGTATGATAGTTTTGAAATGAAAAATCATGAATTTAATATATTGATATGATTGCGATTTGATGATATATATATATATGTGTGTGTGTGTGTGTGTGTGTGTGTGCGCGCGCGCGCGCTTAGCATCAAATAACGTAGGAGATGCTATTAAATTCGATCGATCGAAATTTCAGAAAGAGTGTGAAGAAGGAATGCAAAGTTACAGAAATGGGAGAAACTTGCCGGAGATAGAGTTTTAAGGTCTAGAGAACTTACAAAACTTAAAGTTTATAACTTTTTGAAGTTATTTGTTTAACGATTTTAAAAGCATAATTGTGCCTAGACCCGATACAAAAATACATGATTGCCACGACATTGATAGAAATGCATCACTACATACATCAATACATGCATTAATAGGACATGCATCATATGCATTATGTTCAGACAAAGAGGTAAGATGTGGCAACTCTTTGGGGATGAGAGACGTCATCACCCTAGTGCACAATTTTGCTAAGATTTAAATGAGTTTTTGAATATAAAATTTCAAAATGAGTAGGTTTTTGAAAGGTTTTTCAAAGGATTTGTTTTATGTGAGTATACCTAGAGCAGAACTCTGTAACGCAAGTGAAATGCTCGAGAGCAAGCCGCGATCAAGGTCACGAGAAAAACGAATACGTGTAGTCGCGAGAATATAGGATTTGTGCCTCTAGTTAATGAACTTAGCCTTGATTAAATAGAATAGTATACGACTAGAATAGTAAATATGTTCGGATAATAATTCATATCTGATTAACAACGAGTTAGAACATGTATGTTATGTTTTGATACTTTTGATGTTTGATTAAGTTTATGTGAGCGGAATACTCGCAGGACTTAAGATACGATGCGTAATCAAGAAAATCTAGGGGACACTGATTTTCTTGAATCCGGTCAACATAGATGCTTATAGCTACGATATAATATGCGTATAACATATACAACGCGAGTATATGTTTTGATAATTTGCTAGTCTATAACGAGTCAGAACACTCAGAAGACTTGCAATAAGAGACGTAATCATAGAAGGCCTAAAGGGAGGACATGTTCCTAAGGTCCAATTTACATAGATAGTAGTTAGTTGTGATGACTAGTAGGTGATATATTTTAAGGAATTCATCAGGATCCCTTTATATATTTGCCATACTAAGAACAAAGAACTGCGCGAATGCGTGCCATTGCACAGCAAGTGTATGAGGCGCGAGAAGAAGATCAAAGTAATGAAGGCGAACGCAACCCAGTCCATTTGGCCAGTAGAGGCCAGGAACAAAATGAAGGTCAATGGGAACCTAACAAAACAAAGTGGGAATGTACAGGCATCGGGGGTGCCGCAACAACCCAACGTCAATATGAATCAGTTAGCAGTAAAAGTAACTGATATATGGAATTGTATGCCAATAATAGGACGATGGATGCAAAGAAAATATCAACGTGAAGAAAGGAATACATATAGAGGTTTGATATTTGTATATATATGTTAAGACTAAAAGAGTTTGACGGATCAAGCGGTATGCTAAATCCTCTAGGAGAAGTAAAGTAAGATGCTCGTACACATCAAGAGGATGCAGGACAAACAGTATTATCGATCAAGATGTCGATGAAAGGTTCAATCCATGATTAGTTTTGACTAGAAATTAGAGCAGTGATAGATCAAATAATATGAACTAAGTTTGTGACTCGACTTGAGGAATTCTTTCTACCATTAGCTCTGATTAAGGATAATCGAGAAAGATCAAGGTAATTAGAACATAAGATACGATGAAAATGAATAATTGAAGTATACGATAAGAAAGATTGAGACATAAACGACAAGTACTGCAATAGGTGGATTAAGAGTTGAAACTTCCACCTCAAGATTTTGATTATGAAGCAGATTAGTAAAGCGTGAAAGGTACAAATGTAATGGATGATTATGAAGTGGCGAACCTTAAATTCCAGATTCAATTAACAAAGAGTCAAAGGGTAACGCGATCGTTATGGAAGATTAGTAATAACCTTCGAAGGAAGAATGTAGATACGTTATGTGAAGGATTAAAACGCGCTATAAAGCATCGAATGTACTTGGTGTGTGATTAAAGTTCGTGCATCGAGATACATGAAAGGATGTGTAGGAGAGACTCAATATTAGAACTGAGTCATACTAAAGAAAGTAATATCAAGTAGATCAAGACAGAAGGTAGGAGACGAAAGTAAAGCATGCCAAAGGTACATGACGTGTATGATAAGGTATAAGAATTCAAAGGTAGATTATGGATAATAAGAGATCAGTTAAAGTAATCAGTGTTAAGATAGTACGGATAACCTGCTGTAATACCCCAAAATATTTAAGTATTTAATTGGACCACGTGTCCAGTGTTAAGTTGCTAGAGTGGCGATATCGGAAAGATTTCCGAGAAATTAAGATAAATATTAAATTTTAGCAGGACGGATTCGATAGGGTTATTGTGAGAAATTTAACATTATATTTCAGTTCTAAAGTTGGAATTGGAATTAGAAAAGAAAAATGTCAAGAAAGTCGCAAAATAAAGTGCAGGGACTAAAATGGTAATTTAGCCATATAAATCCCGAAGTGAAAATTATTTCGCCAAGGACCGCGAAATGTTTTATATTATATGTGCTAAAAATTTCGGGTCAATCGGAGACCTTTTAAAATTTGGACGCGGATGCGTTTTGAGCTAAATTGCAACTTTTAAAAAGTTTAAGGACTAAAATGCAAACTAGCCAACTAAATCTTAAAAATAGTAATTAGAGGATTTTGACGGAAAATAATAATTTTGGTTTAGTATTATTTATATGGATATAAATAATACGTAAGTAATCGAGTTAAAAGGATAATTTAACTGTTTGGTTAAATTAGAAAGTTTAAAAGAGAAATGGTTTGAGTTAAAGAAATGAAGGATCAAAATGGCAAATTTGCCAAAATATATAAACATTTCCTTATGTATAAGGAAAGGAAGAGAGGAACAGATAGTTCCAGAAAGGAAAAGAGAGAGAGAGAGAAAAATGGCGAACGATCCCGCCCCGTCGTGGCTTCGCCGTTTCTCGTCCGTTTCCGACGTTCTATTGCTCGAATTGATCGTATTTCAACGGCGAATCACGGTAAGCTTGTCGTTTTACCGTTTAAATGGATATATTTGGAGTTATATCGAGTTAAAGTTTTAGGCCACGGAACGATTTAATCGTTTTAATGGTTTTGAGTAGGGGTGTGCATCGGTCGGTTCGGTTCGGTTCGGTTTGTATTTCGACAAAACCGATCAAAACCGAAATTATTTTAGACAAAATCGAACCGAACCGATTTTTATAAATAACCGAACCGAACCGAAAATTTCGGTTCGGTTCGGTTAAAAAAATTCGGTTTCTGCATTACACGATCAAAATTATTCTGTAAAAAATGGTAAAAAAAACATGCTCTCTGACTTAAAACTAAAAAGAATAACATGTATATTGAATCTACTGATATTAAAGTATTTGTAACAAATTAAATACAAACATGTAAAATCAAATATACATAAAGGCATGTTTACATATTCTGTAAATTTATTAAGATAATATTCAATTCTAAATATAAAAATACATATTCAAAGAAGAAAAATAAGCCATGTAACTTCAACTCTTCAGAATATTAGAGAATCCAAAGAAAAAAAAATAAGCCTGCAATAGCAAAATAATAAAACAGGTTAGATTAGATAAAAAATAGTCCAAAAGGATGAAAATCATGATGGATTTAATTTAGAAACGAAAAAATAAATCTAACTTAATGTCTTACTTTAATTTTAAAAACAACACACTGGTTGAGAAGAATAAAAAAAACATAAAAGAGAAATTTAGAATTGAGATCCAATAATATAAATTTAAATAAAATCGTACCTTTTCAATTTTCTTAGTTAGTGACTTCAAATTCTCACTTGAATCAAATTTGATGTTGTTAGATAGTTTGGAAAGTGAGATTGTCAAGAATTGAGAAGAAAAGGAGGGCGGCCATGATGGAATGAAAAGTGAATATGAGAATTAAGGGAATTTAGGGTTAGGTTTTGTAGTGGACTCTTTTAACGGGCTGGGTTTGTTTTATTATACTTAGTGAAATGCAATAAAAAACGGTGTAGTTTTTATAATTTCGGAAATTCGGTCATTTCGGTCGGTTTTATCCCAAAACCGAACCGAACTGAAAAATCCAAATTTTTTATTTTTCAAAACCGAACCGAACCGAAAAACCGAAAAACCGAACCAAATTGTTAAAATTGGTTCGTTTCGGTTCGGTTTTTCGGTTTTTCGGTTTCGGTCGGTTTTTGCACACCCCTAGTTTTGAGATTGAATTATAATATTTTGAACTTAGATTAAGTGTTAGTAACACGTTTAGAGTGTTTTCACGCTGGAAGCACGTCGGAATGGCCGAGGGCGAGTATTACGCGGGCGCGTAGGGACTTTGCGCGGGCGCGTAGGGACATTGCGCGGGCGCGTATGGACATTGCGCGGGCGCGTAAAGACATTGCGTGGGCGCGCAGCGAAACTATGCGGGCGCATAGCTTATGTGAAGCACCTATAAGGTATTTTCACCCCGCTATGACCTTGTTTTCCGACTTTAAGAGTGTCGGACATCAAAAAGGACATACAGACCCCGAAAACGATAAATTTAGATATCGAACATGACGTATTCGATTAGGGTTTCGAGATATAAGAAACCTATGATTAGAAATCGATGAATAAGAGATATAACAAGTATCTCGCCTAAGTATTAGAACACGATCAAAGTTAAAAGACGTATTTAGAATAAGACCGTGTTAACCTAAGTTAATAACTTAGGGTTTTAATACTAATCCTACGTTTATGGATTAAATGTATAGGTAACTCGACTAAGTAACTGACGCACCGACAAGCTACCAAGCCATTTAGCTGGAGTGGGCACGTGATTGGACAACGCATGGAGCTTCGCTTGCGGGATTATAACAATGCAGTTTTGGATAGCGGTCACTGTGAGTGGCAAATTTACTTTTGCGTATTATTAGTATAAAAGTTATTTTCTTATATTATGAGTATTGTTATTAAATATCTCGTATCTATATGATTTGCTCGTATAAGATGTTTTGTTTGATAGATTTGATTATATGAATGTTGTTGTATTCGTTGTTTTGGAGATAGTGTCTAATGTGCGGTCCGAAGATACCAACTACCTATTGGGTGTCAATAGACTGCATGATCATTAGTGAATCAGTCTAGAGTATCTAACTTTGTGATTATGAATTAATATATATTTATGCATGATATGATATGAATTCGATACGAGAGTGAACTCGGCTACGGTGTAGTCTGGAAGTCCCCGTATCTAGCGGGCTGGGCCCACCAGTAGGTTGGACCCACCAGTGAGTTGGACTCACACTTTATGATTTCGATACGAGTGAGCACTCGGCTACGGTGTAGTCTGGAAGTCCCCGTATCTAGTGAGTTGGACTCACACTTTTGAAATTAATAATGTTTGCTTATATCATAAATTTATATATTTATTAAGCGTGTGACGCTATATTTTGATAATACTTTAAGTAACTTGCAAACTCATTCAGTATTTTCCCAAATACTGACCCCTCACTTTGATGTTTGCAGGTATTAGAAGTCGGATCAGGCAAGTCACTTTCATTGTGCCAGAAGTCATTGGACTTGCACAAGTATGAGTCCATAGAGCTGCAGTAGTCAATAGATGTCAGAATTAAATAGACGGTTTAAGTCCAAACGGTATTTTGTATTGTAAACATTAATATAATACTTTACTATTCATAATGATATTATCTACAAGAGCTTTTTCTGAAAATGTTTTATATATAAATATACTTTTATTTGCGAAAAACTATTAGCGGTTTTAGGCTTGCTATGGGTTTCGGAGCTACCACTCCCATTCCCTAGCGCCGGTCTCGACTCAATAAATTGGGTTGTGACACCTGCGTATGACGCAAGGAACTCGATAAGAGTGATCGAGAAAAAGAAAAAGAGAAAAGCCACGTGGAGAGTTGACAAGGAGATTAGAGAAATAAAACTCTATGTAGTCGCGGACACATAGAAACAAAGAAGGATAAAGAGGACAGAGACATAAGATGGGATTTACTGACAGTTAAAATGTCAGTAAGGGTACAATAGGACGGTATGTAAGTAATCGAGAGCGCACTACGTCGATAATTCAGGCAAAAGGAACTGCGACCCATTGTTTAATTGATGATCAACGTTCAGAGTGCTGAAACAAGAAATATCTGAAATACGAGATACGATAGAGACGATACCAGCAAATGATTGGCTTTACAGACGGCCATGATGACAGTACAGATACGACACGACGATACATATTCAATTGACAACGTACTACATCGGGAAATTCAGACGAAGAAGGCCACGACTCTCTATTAATGATCGATGTTGTGGATATTTAAAGCAAGTAATACACGATGTATAAGATACGTTGAAAAGGAAAGCAAAGAATGCAATAGAAGATAATCAAGAAACACGATAAAAGCATGAATAAGGAACGCAAGGAGAATACCAAAGGATCATAGCATTTAGACTATTAATCCTATTGGTTGACTAAGGACAAGAAGTCAAAGAAAAAAAATTACGAAGAAGTACATCTGCAATATGGACAAAAGTAGGAATAACAAGTGGAATATCAAGATTGTGGATAGTAATAAGAAGTAAGTTTAACGCTACATGATAGTAAAGGGAAACGGTTTGGAAGCTAAACGCCAAACTAAGATTTAGAATTGGGAGAAAGATATAGATGAGAAAGAATTGGACTATGGCGATAAATGCTAAAAGCATCTTTGAATGTCAAGAAGACGACAGAGAAAAGAAAAGCGTAGATGAAACTAGAAAGGATGATGAATAAAAAGATCAAGCATAGAGCAAGTAACGACGTCATCAGAAGACATTCTGATGTATTTATATAATTGAAAGAAGGTTAAGATCCTCATTTAAGGATTATAAGCAAAGAAAGCTTACTTGAGCATAAGTCACACGCTGTCTTATTAAAATAAGAAGTCAGCGACCAATATGAAAATCCTATCTGATTGAAGACTAGATTGATGAAACAGATCGATGTGAGGTAAGAAGAGACAAGGAGTTTCAAAGAATAGTACGTCATGCTTAAGAAAAAGGAAATAAATCAATGGATACGCAAACGAATGAAGAGGTATACGAGATATGAAGATGTAAGAAGAAGATTAAGTAAGTTTTACAAGAAAAGTGAAAACCTTATAAAGGTACGTCATGAGAATTCACCTCATGGATAATCATGATAAGCGGCGATAGCAAAGGAATTTTCGTATGAAAAGTGAAGTAAGGAGACAAAAGGAGATAGCGGATGACGACAGCAGAAAACGAAAAAGACTACGTAAGTAGTGAAATACGTATTAATTGAGTATTCACAATACTCAACAAGGAATGATGATAGGATTAGACGTATTGAACAAAGGTAAAGAATCAAGAACATAGAATCGCAAGCACATATGAATACGACTAGTGTCGTCATAAAAGAGAGATGTCGAATGACAAAGATTATCATCTTTAGTGATAAGACATCATTAGGACGAATTATCATTGGACTTCAGTAATAAAATGAAAGTTCAATTACAGGGACAAGAGTTTATAGTATTGAATGTCAGACAAGAAACAGATGAAAAGGTTATGTATACAAGATCAAAGAGAAGAGGTTAAAGGTAAGGAAACACGAGGCATAAGGATACGACTGGCGTCACGATAGAAGAAGATAATGACAGTTGAAGTTATGATCTAAATAGTACAGGAATTGGAATATCAATTCCGTATATCGGCAAAGCATTATGGGAATTGGTAAGAATACCTATTGAATAAGGTATATAAGAAAGTTATATGAAAATTCGAGGACGAATATTTATAAGGGGAGAAGAATGTAATACCCCAAATATTTTAAAGTAATTAGATTGTACCACGTGTCATAAATTCCGATAGATTAAATTAATATGGAATTAATTTAATATTATTGGGGATTTAGACTAATTTTTATTAAGCGTATAGCGGGATTTGAGGACAAGGTTAGAAAATTAGTATAAAATAAATTATAAATCCCGAGTTAATTATTATTTCGTCAAAGTCCACGAAATATCTTATAGCATTAATGGTAAAAGTTTCGAGTCAATCGGAGACCTTTTAAAATTTGGACGCGGATACGTTTTGGGCTAAATTGCAACTTTTTAAAAGTTCAAGGACCACATGTAAATTAGCCAATTAAGTCTCGAGAATAGAAATTGAAAGATTATTGACGGAAAGTAATAATCTTGGGTTAGTATTATTTATTTGAGTATAAATAAAACGTATGCAATTGAGTTAAAGCGGATAATTAACCGTTTGGTTAAAATGGAAAGTTCGAAAGAGAAATGGTTAAAACAAAATAAATAAAGGATTAAAATAGCAAGTTAACCATGATATAAGAAGTTATCATATGAATCAGATGGAATCATCGAGAAATAAGGAGAAAAGGGTATCAGATAAGGAAAAACGAAGATCATCGTCGGTCCGCCGCCGTTTCGCCGTTTCTCATCCAAATCGAGCGTTCTTTATATCGATTTGTTCGGAATTCGATTCTCTATCAACCACGGGAATCAAATCAAGGTAAGATTGGGGTATGGATTTCTGAAATTTTAAGTTAAAAGGCTGTTTCGTTTTAAACGAATCGAATTATCTGTAATCGTGTTTCTATTGTCGTTTTTGATGAGATTTGAATCGGGTTTTGTGTTTAGATGAATTGGGTACGTGTCAGAATGAGTTATAGGTTTGTTTTAGTGTCGGAATAGGCCCTCAGACCTGCTGGAATCGCGCCCCAGCGAAGAGGGCGCGACGTGCGAAGCTTCAGCACGTCGTGCAGGCCAAAAATGGCCTGTGCACGACGTGCAGCCCTTGATTTTTAGGGGGGGCACGACGTGCATGGAGGGGGGGCACAACGTGCCCCTTACAAAACAACTTGGGCACGACGTGCCCTACTCTAACGGCGACTTCCGGGAGTTCCGATGAGTGAAAAATGATTCCCGTGAACTTGAAATGGATATGATACGTTGATGGAACGTATTTGAGTTCAATAAAAAGATATGGATGTGGTCACGAACGACCGGTTAAATACATAACAAAGTAATTAGGGTAACGTTTTGACGATTGAATAGAGAAATCACGTTTTGAAGTTAAAAGAAAGAGTAGGAAGTCAATCAAAAAAAGAAACTTGGATTTAGTTTAGTCCTTCATCTAAGATTGGAGTTTATGAATTAAATGTTCTGATATTATGATGTAACAGCGTAATCGACGAATTACCAGACCGACGAGCTGGAATAGCTACGTGATCGAACGACGCATAAAACCTACGTGATTGAATGACGATATTGCAGTTTTTGGATAGCGGTTTTTGTGAGTTGCATTTACTTTTGCGTATTATTTATAAAAGCTAATTTCTTATATTATGAATATTATTATTAAATACATCGTATCTATATAACTTGCTCGTATAAGATATTACTATGTTTGATTGATCCGCTTGTATGAATGATGTTTTATTCATTGCTTTGAATGCATGAATCTAGTATGCGATGCGAAGAAACTAACTACCTATTGGGTGTCAATAGGCTGTGTGATCACCAGTATTGAGCCAGTTTAGAGTGTCTGACTTTGTGATTAACATTTAATGTATCTCTGCATGATATAATACGAATGCGATACGAGAGTGAATTCGTTTACGGTGTAACCTGAGCCCCGTATCTAGTGGGTTGGACTCACCAGTGGGTTGGACCCACCAGTGGGTTGGACCCACCAGTGGGTTGGACTCACACTTTGAGATTCGATACGAGTGAGCACTCGGTTACGGTGTAATCTGGAGTCCCCGTATCTAGTGAGTTGGACTCACACTTTGAAATTAAGAATATTTGTTGTTTGCTCATATCATGAATTTATATACGTATTAAGCATATGAAGCTATATTTTAATAATACCATTAGTAATTTGCAAACTCACTCAGTATTTCCCAAATATTGACCCCGCACTTTTGATGTCTTTCAGGTGACTGGAGTCGGATCAGACAGACCATTCTCTTTGTGCCAGAAATCGATGGGCTTGCACAAAGTAGAAATTCATTAGAGCTGCAGTAGTTTGTAGATGTCAGTATATGAATTGTGAATTGATTTCAAACAATTTATTTCAAATGTAAACTCTGATATAATATTTTAATATCTATAAATATATTATCCAAAAGAGTTTTCCGAAAATATTTTATATATGATATTATGTTTTTAATTGCGAAAAATTATTATTAGTTTTACGCTTGCTACGGGTTTTGGAGCTACCACTCCCATTCCCTTGCGCCGGTCTCTGCTCAATATTTTGGGTCGTGACAGGAAGCTCTTATGGACTCAAGATATGATACGTCAAACTCACGGGCACCAAATGGACCGAAAATGACCAAGGCAGCCTTGCCAATCCCTGGAACGTCGTGCGCCCATCATGCAAACGAGGGCAACAAGCCCTAACAGCCACAAAATCAATTAAAAACCCATTCCGACTTGTTTGAGACATTTCTATACATACCCAATATCATTTAACACATAATCCTTCTTAAAAATCATCAAAAATGTCGTGATAACATTTAGTTCGATTCGTTTGTAACAAAACAGCCCTTTAACTTTAAGTTTCAGAAATCAATACAATAAACATACATTGATTGATGCTTGTAGTTAGTATAGGATTGAATTCTTAATCTAACGGCGCGAGAATCACTCGATTCGAACGAGAAACGGCAAAACAATAGCGGATCGAAATTGATTGTCACTTTTCTTCTTTCTTTCTCACCTTTCTGTCGTTGCTTCTGGAATTCATTCATTCATTCATATCAGATCCTTTATATATATTGGCAAATATGCCACTTCGATCCCTGAACTCCTTATCTTATACAATTACTTCTTTAAATTTTCTTTTAACCAAATGATTAATTATTTTAATTCTAATACTTACGTATTATTTATAACCTAATAAATAATACGATTCCAATATCTAATTAAATTATTTTCCGATAAATTGTTTTAACTTATTCTCGGCTAAAATACTTAAATTTTAATCCGAGACATAAAATTTATTTTTCTTATTTTCTCGTTCATTTCTTTTGATATCCTCATTTCTTATTTAATCCAACGACCGATATTCACATTTTCTTTTTTAAATACTCAAACATGGATGTCTTACTCGATATTATCCTTTTATTAAATATCCAAAATTTTATATTTTTGCAACTCCGGTCTCTCTCCACCGGACACGTTGCATTATCCGGCAACTGAAAGTATGGGGTATTACAGAAAATTATCTTGATATGATGGTGTTTACTTGTGGCATATGGTTCTTGATGGTTATGTTGCTCCTACTCAAGTGAAGGATGATATTATCATACCTTGACCAAGAAAAGAGTGCACCAAGGATCACATCCAAGCTAATGCTCTCAACCGGAAGGCTATTTGTGTTATTTTTTCTTCTTTGTGTAGAGAAGATCAAGGAAGGGTTCAACATTGCACAAAGGCTCAAGACATGTGGAAGATTCTTGAGAACTACCATGAAGGAACGGTTCAAGTCAAGAATAAGAAGGTTGAGCTCCTCATTGGAGAATATGAAGCTTTCAAGAACAAGTCAATGAAAATGTCACTGATACCACCAATGGACTTCTTGCCATTACTGCCAATCTCAAGAAGCTTGGTAAGTATTATACTCTTGGTGAAATCAATGGCAAAATTCTTCGTTCATTGCCTCTCCTAGATTGGCAACCGAAAATAACCGCCATTGAGTCTCATGATTTGAGCAAGTTGAGAACCGATGAGCTTATTGGAAATTTGTGTCTCCATGAGATGACATACATAAAGAGTATCCAAGAGTTGAAGAAGGCTCAAGAAGATAAGACTAAGGGACTTTCTTTAAAGGCTAAAGCAATTGAAAACAAGGTTAAAAAGGAGATCAATGTGAGTGAGGATGAAGATGAAAAGACATGGTTTTGATGTCTAAGAAAGTAAGGGAATGAAGATTGAGGAAGAAGTCCTAAGCTCAAAGATATGAGCAAAAAAGGGAGTCCTCAAACTTGAAGAGATCATCAACTCCTAAGAAATAAACCTCTACTCCTAGAAGGGATGTCACTTGTTATGGCTGTGGAAAACCGGGTCACACTAAACCAGAATGCCGACAAGGTTTAATAAGGATAAAAGAAGGGATTCTTGACTTCTTGGGATGATGATAGTGAATCTGATGAAGAATGCCAAGAAGAGGCAAGAGCAGATCTTTGTTTCATGGTTCTAGTTAATGAGTCACCATCCTTGGTAAGTGACCCACCCTTTCTTTCTTGGGATGGTACATGCATAGAATCTCATGATAACTCTAGTGATATTGTTGTTATGAAAAATGTTGCTAGTGTTTCTAATTTTGTCAATGTTGAGGATGTCTTGGTTGATAACTCTTTGGTTTATGAGATTGATGATGAATGTCATGACATGATAAATGAGCTAACTAACAAATGTAGTGACTACCATGCCAAATAGAAGCTTTTCAAAGAGGAGGCCTCTAAGGCTAAAAATGAGATGCTCAATTTGAAGAAATAAATTCAAGACTTAAAGTCCTCTTTAGAATCTATCACAAAGCAAGATGTCAATGTCATACTTAAGGAAAATGAAACACTAAAAAGTGAAATTCTTCACAAAGGGAAGGAATCTTTGGACAATCTTCTTGATTTCCAAAGAAACCCAACCATAAAATTCGGGCTTGGCTATAGTCACAACCCCTCTTCCTAAAATGTGACTACTTTTGTGAAGGCTTCTTCATCTCAAACTTCTTCTATAGAAGTTCCTCCTATTTTGGTCAAACCAAAAGAGATGAAGAAGAGGTATGCTCAAGCTCCCAAGGTTAAGCCATTTTTTGCTTCTAAGCCCAAGAGCAAGGTGGGTACAAGACCCCCTAGACATACCAATGCCTCTAAATATAGTCACAAATGGGAGAAGAGAAGCATGAAAAAGAATCATGTTCATTCATATCCCTATGCTCATTATCATAACAATGCTCATGCATACACCTATGATCACTCTTGTGCACATTGCTATGCTCACACATGTGAGGCTCCTAAAGCTAAGACTTATCCATCTTATGCTCACATGTCCATAGGCTTTAATGTGTTTATTGCATGAGATATGGTCACAAGAATGTTGATTGCTATGTTAGAAAGGTCCAATTGAGGTTAATTCCTTTGGATTCTTCTAGTTCTAACTTCCAAGGACCCAATGTTATTTATGTACCTAAATGTAATACCTCAAAATATTTAAGTATTTAATTGGACCACGTGTCCAGTGTTAAGTCGCCAGAGTGGCAATATCGGAAAGATTTCAGAGAAATTAAGATAAATATTAAATTTTAGCATGACGGATTCGAAAGGATTATTGCGAGAGATTTAACATTATATTTCAATTCTGAAGTTGGAATTGGAGTTAGAAAAGAAAAATGTTAAGAAAGTCGCAAAATAAAGTACAGGGACTAAAATGATAATTTATCCATATAAATTCTGAAGTGAAAATTATTTCGCCAAGGTCCGCGAAATGTTTTATAATATATGTGGTAAAAGTTTCGGGTCAATCGGAGACCTTTTAAAATTTGGACGCAGATGCGTTTTGGACTAAATTGCAACTTTTGAAAAGTTCAAGGACCAAAGTGCAAATTAGTCAATTAAGTCCGAGAATAGTAAGTAAAAGATGATTGACGGAAAGTAATAATCTTGCGTTAGTATTATTTATTTAAATATAAATAATACGCAAGTAATTGAGTTAAAAGGATAATTTAACTGTTTGGTTAAATTAGAAAGTTTAAAAGAGAAATGGTTTGAGTTAAAGAAATGAAGGATCAAAGTGGACAAATGGCCAAGATATATAAACATCTTTCCTTATGAATAAGGAAACAGGGAGAGGATCGGAAGGAAATAATAAAGTTACAAAAAATTTCAACGATCGATTACGATCCGTCGCGGTTTCGCCGTTTCGCCGTTTCTCGCCCTAATCGAGAGTTCTTTATATCTATCATCGTTAAGCTTCAAATCGAGGTAAGCTTGAATTTTTTATTGTGAGAATTGGTATTTCGTTTTAACGAATTAAACGAATCATAATAGCGTTTTTATAGTCGTTTTTGATGAGATTTAGATTGGATTATATGCTAAAACGGAGTGGGAGCATGTCGGGAGTGCCGGCGAGCGGCGAAGCACCCGGAAAAATGATTTTTCCGGGGCTGCGTGCAGTGTGCGAACGCACGCTGTAGTGTGCGATCGCACACATGTGTGTGGGGACGCACACCAGCTGGTGTGCGAACGCACACCAGACCGTGCGAACGCACGGGACCTTCCGTGCGCTCGCACAACCAGCTACCGCGCCTATTTGGATATTTTACCCATTTTCGACCTGGATTTCTGACTTCAAGTACGTCGGACATTAAAAATGAATCACGGACCCCGAAAACGAGAAATTTGGATATCAAACTTAACAAGTTCGATTAAGGTTTCAGGATATAAAGGAACTTAAGCTTAAGAATCGACGAATAAGAGATATAATGAATATCTCGACTAAGTATTAAAACAATATCAAAGTTAAGAATCGTAATTGAAATACGATTATATTAGCCTAAGTTTATAACTTAGGATGTTGATACTAAGTTCACGTTTAAGAATTAAACGTACAGGTAACTCGGATAACTAACTCACTTATCGACGAGCCAATAGACCGATAAGCTAGAATAGCTAAAGGATTAAACGATGCATGGAGCTCACATTCATAGGATATTAATATTATTATTATTCGGAAAGCGGTCACTGTGAGTAGCAATTTACTTTTGCGTATTATTATAAAAGTTATTTTCATACCTTATTAATATTATTATCAATACTTTGCATGTATACGATTTGCTTGCGTGAGATATTATGTTTGATAAATTGGATTAGATGAGTGCCGTTATATTCGTTGTTTTGAAGATGAGTGTCTAATGTGCGGTCCGAAGAGACCAACTACCTATTGGGTATCAGTAGGCTGCGTGATCATTAGTGAATCAGTCTAGAGTGTCTGACTTTGAGATTAAGAATTAATATATTGATGCATGATATGATACGAATACGATACGAGGACGAACTTGGTTACGGTGTAACCTAAACCCCGTATCTAGTGGGCTGGGCCCACCAGTGGGTTGGACCCACCAGTGAGTTGGACTCACACTTTGAATTCGATACGAGTGAGCACTCGGCTACGGTGTAGTCTGGAGTCCCTGTATCTAGTGAGTTGGACTCACACTTTTAAATTTAAAATGTTTGCTGTTTACTTATATCATTAAACAAACTTACGATGCCATATTTTGATAACACCACTAGTAACTTGCAAACTCACTCAGTGTTTTCCCAAATACTGACCCCTCACTCTGATGTTTGCAGGTAGTCGGAGTCGGATCAGACAAACCATCTTCATTGTGCCAGAAGTCACTGGACTTGGACAAGTATGAGTTCTTAAAGCTGCAGTTGTCAGTAGGTGTTAGTATTAGATAGACATTTTGATTTCAAACAGTATTTTATATTGTAAACTCTAATATGATATTTTAATATTCATAAATGGATTATCCAAAAGAGTTTTTCTGAAAATGTTTTATATACAATATTATACTTTTAAATGCGAAAAATTATTAGTAGTTTAGGATTGCTACGGGTTTCGGAGCTACCACTCCCATTCCCTAGCTCCGGTCTCGGCTCAATAATTTGGGTCGTGACAATTATGGTATAAGAGCAGTTGGTCCAGTTACCTCTGCTAAGATGCGTTTGTCAGTTAAGTAACCTAGGAACTACTGCAGCTATAGAGTTGAGGTTTGTCTGATCCAAGTCGTTAATATGATATGCTTTGTGATAAGCACGATAAAATGATTTGTGAAATACTTACTTGTTTCTTGGGACATGTATATACGAGATATTTACGTATATGTTGTTTTGATGAGACAGGCATACACGATATGCTTTTTAAAATGAAGCTTCTAGGAGAGGTATTACCTCCTATAAATAGAATA
Source organism: Mercurialis annua (assembly GCF_937616625.2). Lineage (NCBI taxonomy): Eukaryota > Viridiplantae > Streptophyta > Magnoliopsida > Malpighiales > Euphorbiaceae > Mercurialis > Mercurialis annua. Next base: position 30,296,674 of record NC_065577.1, on the reverse strand, counting down.
TAATTGATATGATTATAATTTGATGTCATATATATGTGTGCTTAGCATCAGATAACGTGAGAGATGCTATTAAATTCGATCGATCGAAATTTTAGAAAGAGTGTGAAGAAGGAATGCAAAGTTGTAGAAGTTGAAGAACTTTCAAAATGCAGAGTTTAAAGGTATAGAGAACTTACAAACTCAAAGTTTATAACTTACTGAAGTTGTTTGTTTAACGATTCTAAAAGCATAATTGTGCCTAGACCCGTGATAGTCATTGATAATTGCCACGACATTGATAGAAATGCATCACTATATACATCAATACATGCATTAATAGGACATGCATCATATGCATTATGCTCAGACGAGGAGGTGAGATGTGGCAACTCTTTGGGGATGAGAGACGTCATCACCCTAGTGCACAATTTTGCTAAGAATTAAATGGAATTTTCAAAAGAGTCGTTTTATTTGAAAGAGTTTTTAAGAAGTTTTGTTTTTATGTAAGTATACCTAGACCAGAACTCTGTGACAAAAGTGAACTGCTCGCGAGCAAGCTGTGATCAAGGTTATAAGGAGAATGAATATGTATAATTGTGATAAGATTTGTGTCTTTAGCTAACGAACGTAGCAGACTAGTATACAACTATAATAGTAGATATGTTTGGATGGTAAAGCATATCTGATTAATAACGTATAGAACATGTATGTTATGTTTTAATACTCTTGATGTTTGATTAAGTCCATGTGAGCGAAAAGCTCACAAGACTTAAATTGCGATGCGTAATTAAGGAAATCTAGGGAACACTTATTTTCTTGAATCCAGTCAACATAGATGTTTATAGCTACGATAGTAATATGCGTATAACATATACAACGCGAGTATATGTTTTGATAATTTGCTAAGTCTACAATGAGTCAGAGCACTCAGAAGACTTGCAATAAGAGACGCAATCCTAGAAAGCCTAAAGGAAGGAGACGTTCCTAATGTCCAACTTACGTGGACAGCGGTTAGTTGCGATGACTAGTAGGTGTATATTTTAAGGAATTTATCAGGATTCCTTTATATATTCGCCATACTATGAATAAAGAATTGCGCGAACGTGTGCTGTTGCACATCAAATACATGGGACGCAAGAAGAAGATTGAAGTAACAAAAGCGGATGCAACCCAGTCCAATTGGCCAGTAAAGGCCAGAAACGAGATGAAGGTCAATGGGAACCTAGTAGGACAAAGTAGGAATACACAGGCATTGGGAATGCCGTAGTAACCCAACGTCATTAAGGATCAGTTAATAGTAAAAGCAACTGATATAAAGAATTGTGTACCAATAATAGGACGATGGATACAGAGATAGTACCAACGTGAAGAAAGAGACACCTATAGAGGTTTGATAGTGGTAAACATAAGTTAAGATTAAAGGAGCTTAATGGATCAAGCGGTATGCTAGATCCTTTAGGAAAAGTAAAGTAGAATGCTCGTATACATATATCGAGCGGAGAAAGGAAAAATAGTGTTATCGATCAAGATGTCGATGAAAGTTCCAGTTAAGGATAATCGGGAAAGATTAAGGTACTTAAATAAGAAATAATGAAAATGAATAGTTGGAGTATACGATAAGAAAGACCGAGAGATAAACAACAAGAACTGCAATCGGTGGATTAAGAGTCGAAACTTCCACCTCAAGATTTCGAATATGAAGCAGAATGGTAGGCTGTGAGAGGTAGAAATGCAATGGATGCTTGTGAAGTATTAAACTCTAGACTTCAAGTTATATCAAATAAAGAATAAAAGTGCATAATGTGATCGATATGGAGGATTGATTATGATCCTTAAAGGGTTAAGATGTGTTAGACACGATCAAACTTGTTTGATACATTCCCAGAAGGAGATCCTCAGGAAGAGGACCTCGAGGAAGAAAAGTTATCAGACGAGTCTGATGTCGAGGAGTACTGGAGTAAGCATCTTCTGGTCCAGTGTACGGAAATATCTCAAGCCGAGGGAGGATGCAGAGATAGTCAATGGTCCGGCACGAGTGACTCTAAATCAGATTATGAGGCAAATGCGCTCCTTTTCATAAGGAATGCTACCAGTGGGACTGTATTCCACTAACTTTCTGCATATGGTTGAGGGAATATCAAAGATACATGACGTGTATGATAAAGTATAAGGATGCAAAAGGAGATTATGGATAATAAGAAATTAGATAAAGTAATTAGAGTTAAGAAAAGTACAGATAACCTGCGTATGACGCAAGAAATTCAATAGGAATGATTGAGGAAAAGCAAAAGAGAAAAGTCATATGGAGAGTTGATAAGGAGATTAGGGAAATGGAAATCTATGTAGTCGCGGAAACATAGAAACAAAGAAAGATAAAGAGGACAGAGACATAGGATCGAATACACTGATCGTTAAGACGTCAGTGAAGGTACAATAGTACAATATGTAAGTAATCAAGAGCGCACTATGTTGATAATTCAGGCAAAACGAACTGCGACCCATTATTTAATTGGTGATCGACATTCAGAGTGCTGAAACAAGAACTATCGGATATGCGAGACGCGATAGAAATGATATCAGCATAGGATCGGCTTTACAGACGGCCATGATGATAGTAGAAATACGATAAAACGATACGTATACGATTAAGGACGCACTATATCGAGAAATTCGGACGAAGGAGGCCACGACTCTCTTTTAATGATTGATATTGTGGATATTGAGAGCAGGTAGTACACGATGTACCAAATGCACTGAGGAGGAAAGCAAAGAATACAATGGAAGATAATCAAGAAACACGATAGAAGCGTGAATAAGGAACGCAAGAAGAATACTATAGGATCACAACATTTAGACTATTACTCCTATTGGTTGACTAAAGACAAGAAGTCAAAGAAAAATTTCAAAGAAATATGAATTCAATTTAAAATAGTACACTTGAATAATATAATTATGAAACATAATTATAATTAAGAAACATGCTAATACATAAAATACTCAAAGCTACTAAAGTTCTTCAATTTCATCTTCGTCTTATGAGGATGCGATAAAGTTAGATTCTGTTTCATCAGGAGGCACGAACAACACATCTTCTTCAGCTTCTCCGTTGTCATCAGCTAAATATGTCGAATTGTCGTCCGTTGCAACAATGATAGGATTTTCTTCTATCACGTCTTGAAAAGCCGGGATAATCCCCTCGGGCATGTCAAGTTCAGATCTTGCCTTTGTCCTGCAAACTGCCCACCAATTTAATTTATCCCTTCTTTTACTCGGATATGGCAGGTAATGAACATGGTCGGCCTGTTCGGCTAAGATGAATGGTTCATACTTATTGTATCTCTTTCTGTTATTAATATCCACCATGTTGTATTTTTTGTTACTAATTGTGCCACAATTTCGTGCTGGGTCAAACCACTCGCATTTAAATAAGACAGTCATCTTCATTGGAAGAGCCGGATACTCCAACTCAATTATGTCTGTCAGAACTCCATAAAAGTCATTTTCGCTGTCGACATATTGAGTTCCCTTCACGCAGACTCCACTATTCATAGTAAGCTGTTCCTCCCCATAAGCTTGAGTCTGAAACTTAAATCCGTTTACACGGTACCCCTTAAATGTTCTTACTGATCTAAGAGGTCCTTTAACGAGACTAAGAATAAAGGGATTAGTACAAACAATTGGATCTTGCACCTGTAGCGTAAAAGTGTATTATAAATCAGAACTTTTTATTGAAAGAATCGAAAAATATTTTGTAAAATGCTTACGTATTGTTGAAACCAGTAGGAAAATTGACTCTCGAACTTCGCTTCAATTTGAGAGATGCTGATTTCAGGGTTTTCTCTGCGCAACTCGCCTTCGAAAACCCTTAGTTAAGAAGAAAACAATTATTAGAAGATGAATAATTATTGGATATTACATTGACAACTGTATTAAAGCTTACTCTCTGTAATTTTCAATTTCTGAACAATTCAACAGAACATATGTCCGGGCAGCAACAATCTCAGAATCTTCAAGATATCTCTTGCGGCAAGCACCCACTGATTGCCCGTGCGGCTTGAAAATAGATAGTCTGTCGACATCGTCGTCGACTTCAATGTCATAAACTTCATTCCTTTGCGGCCGCTCAGGTATCATTGGGTCACCTTCTGAAAAGTAATAAGCTGCAAATTTTGCGGTTTCTTCATTCAAGTATCTGCTACTGATGCTTCCTTCCACCCTCCCTTTATTGCTGACTTTTTTTTTTTTAGCTTTCTCAAATATCTGATTCCAAATGCTTCAATTAGTGAACATGACATGTCAATATATATACTGCTACACAGACTTGAGAAAATTCAGTTACTTTACCTTTCAAATGGATACATCCAGCGATACTGAACCGGACCTGCCATCATAGCTCCGTACGGTAGATGTACGGGTAGATGTTCCATGGAGTCAAAAAAGCTTGGCGGAAAAATACGTTCCAGCTTGCAAAGTATCTTTGGGATTTCCAGCCTCATACGATCTAGATCTTTCTCTGTTAGAGACGTGGAGGTTAACTCTCGAAAGAAGATACTCAACTCTGTTAAAGGCTCCCAGACTTCCTTCGGTAATAGCTCACGGAGAGCGATTGGCATCAAAAGAGAAGTTATTGAAAAAAGTGTTCCGAGAGTCTAGTCCCATATGTTAACAGATTAACATCTCCTGAAGGGGGGGAAGTCTAACAAACACAGTATTGAAGCTTATCTATTACATGAGTCCCCCGAAAGCCATGCTCCTTCGTATACCCGCATTTGGAACCTTCTCGAAAAATATAAACGACCAGAAATTGGATATTTCATGAGGCATGATCCGTAGAGGGTCTTGATTATCAACAAAATTTCTGCCAACTAGTTCCTCTTCCTACTGTCCTCCGATTTTTGGAATGTCAAAAGATGCAAAGGATGTAAAGTCGAACAAACAGTGGATAACATAAAAAAAGAACTTCCTTTTTCTTCCAGCGATGATACTTGAAAGGGTGGGCACTCTCGTGTTTCAACGCAGAAGTCTTTGCATAAAAACGTGGCAGTCGTGACTTTTCATTCCATGTATTTTCAGACCGATTGTATCGACACATCTGGACAAGTTGGACGCGTAGCCATCTGGAAATCTTATTAACTTAATCCACTCAAGTAAAGCTTTTTTTCCGTCCCTGTCCAAAGCATACATCGCCTTAGGAAATCTCCCAGTAACCGGATCTTTTGCTAACTCCGGTCGATCACATATGTCATTCAACTCTTCTCTAGATTTTGCATGGTCTTTCGTTTTCCCGGGAACATTTAGTACCGTATTGAAAATGTTGTCGAATATGTTTTTCTCAATGTTCATGACATCGAGATTGTGACGAATGAGATTTGTTTTCCAATACGGCAAATCCCAGAAAATACTTTTTTTATTCCAACCATAATTTTCCGACTTCGCAGCATTATTTTTCTAAGCCCCAATTTCATATGCCTTCATAAACCCCAGACTGTCCACCTCTGCCAACAATTCTTCTCCGGTTTTCAGCTGTCCGAATTCTTTGTTTACGGTTTTCCCTCTACGGAATTGAGTTGTGTTACGATGGTACGGGTGACCACGAGGCAAGAACTTTCTGTGGCAGTCAAACCACGACTGTTTTCTACTCCCTTTAAGCGTGAAAGCATCCGTATTTTCCATGCAGTGAGGGCAAGCCAGTCTCCCAGATGTGCTCCAGCCAGCCAACATGGAATAAGCGGGAAAATCATTAATTGTCCACATCAGTGCCGCTTTCATTTGAAAATTCTATCGCCTATGAACGTCGAATGTCTGGACTCCAAATTCCCAAAGTTGGTTTAGCTCAGCTATCAACGGCTGCAGGAAAATATCCATTTGATGTTTAGGATTTCGAGGCCCAGGGACAATAACAATTAAAAACATGAACTCGTCTTTCATACACATTCCTGGAGGGAGATTGTAGGGTGTCAAAATTACGGGCCATGATGAATAATTCTGCCTGAAGGCCCCAAAGGGTTGAAACCCATCAGTACACAGGCCTAGTCTGATATTTTGAATTTCTTCCGCAAACTTTGTATGCAATTCACTGAAATATTTCCACGCCGGGAAGTCTGACGGATGACACATCTTTCCATCAACCATTTCGTGTTCAGCGTGCCACGTCATATGCTTGGCAGTGGCTTTAGAAGCGTACAGCCTCTGCAATCTCGGAGTTATAGGAAAATAAAACATTTTCCTATATGGGACGTTAACTCCTCTTTTCGCAGAATTTCCTTTAGGGGCCGGTTTCCACCGTTCGTGATCGCAAATTTTGCATCGCGTTAACTCCGCGTCTGCCCCCCAGTAAATCATACAATTGCGTAAACAACAATCGATAACTTCAACCGGCAACCCAAGACCTCTAACCATCTTCTTTATTTCGGTAAAGTTCTTCGGCATCTTGTTGTCCTCTGGAAGCAGCTCTTGTATAAATTCGGTCACATCATCTACTAAAACCACTGACCCACTATGTCGACATTTGATGTCAAACATTTTAACAGCCGCAGACAAAGGAGAGTGTTTGCTACTACCGGGGTATACAGGTTCTTCAGCTGCACGCATCATATCATAAAAATGTTAAGCTTCATTATTCGGTTCCTCCTCCGTGAACACTACTTCTGGACCAGCAGCATCGATAACCATTCTCTGAACGGAGCTGAAATCGTCTTCCTCCTCATTTTCCATGTCAACGTCATACTCCGGTATCTGTGCAACGGGACGGGGATCTAAAACATTTCCCTCCCCATGAAAAACCCAGACTTTATAATCTGCCACAAACCCTTTCTGCAGAATGTGTAGCTTCACCGTTTCGATGTCTCGATAACTCATATTTTTACATCTTGTCCTAGGACAGGGGCATTTAATCTCTGGGCCACTCATACACGCGGGATGGCGTAAAACAAAATTAATAAACTCCTGCACACGCTCGGTAAAGCCTGGGTATAGCAACCCGCCCTGGAGCCGCCTATACATCCAACTTCGGTTTGTATTCATTTCTGTAGCACGGATAATTAGGAGGGGTTTTTGCTCGGAAATAGCAAAGTCAGTGTAATTGACTGCTTTAAAGGTATGGACCTATCCCATTCGCAAAACTGGCGCCCCTTAACTCGGCCACGATATATGCCTAGCAACGGAGAAAATATTCGGTAGCCTTCCGGCGTCGTTCTCCTTCAGTGCGATATTTAGTATATGTGGTGTAACGCTAATTATATATTCCGCGAGGAATAAGCGTTACAGAACATATACTATACATCCACCCGGAGAACAAACGCTGGAAAACAACCAAATATTTTTCTACCGCTACTAGACATATATGGTTTTCGTGATCGAGATACGGAGGACCAATTTTGCGAACTGTACAAACTGTACAATCCCGTGTCGTTCAATCGCTTGAACACACGGGACGGGAAATCTATGGCCAGGTTTACGATTTTATTCGGTGGGAATAAAATCGAGGTCATTTTAGGTTGAAACAGCTTATAAATTAACTGATTATAAATAAAAAATAATAATAATAACATTACTTACTTGTTGCAGAGCAGAACCGCAACAGATAAAAAAAATATAAGAAATGTCGGACCGCTGCAACCAACTGACGGCTACCAAACCTATATATCACGCTAAAAGTATATTAAATTTCTAGAAAAAATTGGGCAGCACTTCCCCAAAAAAATGAACATCACCCATTTTTCAGAGAAGTCCTGCAAGAAAATTACAATTCACAAACTAAAATACAATCCAATTAAACAACTCATAGGCCTAAACATTTTATTAAATAACAAAATAACCTAAAAGAATCAGATTACCCGAAAATCCAAAAGTGACCTAATTAAACAATTATTAAACCTAATAAAATAAAAAATCAAATTACACATTTTAATAACAAATTCATCTAAACCAATTACATAAACATAAATAATTATTATTAACTAGCAAAATAATATTTAAACTACCAACATATTAAAATAATTACAATAATTAATTAATCTAAATTATCCAATTAAACTACCTAATCAATAATCACACAAATAATTAATAAGCAAATTTATTCAACTAATTAATTAAGCAAATTTATTCGACTAATTGATTAAGCAATTAAACATCTAGTAAAAAAAATTAACAATTTTAATCTAATTTAACTTAATTTAACCTAACATTTGATTAAATAACAATTAATTTAAACAACTTAATTTAATCTAATTAATAAACCAAAACTAACCAAATATGGCAGCGAGCGGGGCAGCGGCGGCACTGCGGCAGTGGCGGCAGTGGGGGCAGTGGGATCAGGCGATGGCGGCAGCGCGGTGGTGAAGGACGATGGCGGCAGCGTGGTGGTGCAGGAGGGTATGGCGGCAGCGTGTGGTGAAGGAGATGGCAGAAAATAGGAAGGAGGAGGAGAGAGGCGATGGCGGCAGCGTGTGGTGAAGGAGGAGGAGAGAGGCGATGGCGGCAGCGTCTGGTGAGGGAGGAGGAGAACGGCGGAGAGGGAAAAAAAACCAGAAAATGGAAGAGAAGAGAAGAAAGCAGCGTTTTAATTAGGTTTAAATTTAGCGACGGATAAATTCCGTCGCTAATCTTAAACCCAGTTGAAACGCACCGTTTCACTTATACGGTTGGCGACGGATATAGCGACAGATGTATTAAACCGTCGCCAACCTTTTAATTGAAACGGTGCGTTTCCATTTGGTCCAAATTTAGCGACGGATTTGTAAGTCCGTCGCCAAATTTGGACCAAATTGAGGCGCCATAAACTCCCGCCATGTTCCCGCCACATTAGTGACGGAATAGCGACGGATACCGCCGCCGCTAAGGTGGCGGGAGCTTACCCGCCATAATATTTACCGTATTGGCGACGGATTATGCGTCTGTCGCTGTGTCCGTTGCCAATTTTACTTATTAGCGACGGAAATTTAGTCCGTCGCTAATTTCCGTCGCTAATAAGCTGTTTTCTAGTAGTGATAGGTTGAATAACTTTTTGCTTTCAAATGGTTTTTCCAAAAGCAAGGTTGATACAGCTCTTTTTACAGAAACTCATAAGCATGACATTCTTTTTGTCCAAATATATGTTGATGATATCATTTTTGGTGCTACTAATGAGCTTCTTCGCCAAGAGTTTGCTACTTGTATGACTAAAGAATTTGAGATGAGTCTCATGGGGGAGCATAAGTTCTTCCTTGGACTTCAAATCAAACAAAACAATGATGGAATCTTCATCAATCAATCCAAGTACACAAAAGAGATGCTCAAGAAGTTTGGCATGGAGACCTCATCAAGTAGCAAGACGCCAATGAGTACCACAACCAAATTGGACAAAGACGAATCAGGTAAATGCATTGATATTAAAATGTATAGAGGTATGATCGGTTCACTCCTTTATCTTACCGCTAGTAGACACGATACTATGTTTAGTGTATGCTTATGTGCTCATTTTCAAGCTTGTCCATTTGCATGTCGTTAAACATATTTTCAAGTATTTGCATGGCACTATAAGCCTAGGAATTTGGCACCCTAGAAATGTAGACCCTAGGTTGCTTGGCTACTCCGATGCCGACTATGCAGGTTGTCTTTTAGAGCAAAGTAACTCCGGGAATTGCCAATTTTTGGGTCATAGTTTGATCTCATGGATTAGCAAGAAACAAGTATATGCGGCTTTGTCAACCGCGGAAGCCGAATATGTAGCGGCCGGTTGTTGTTGTGCTCAAATCCTATGGCTTGAGCAACAACTTTTGGACTATGGTGTTACACTTAGTCACATTCCCATCAAATGTGACAGCACTAGTGCAATTAACCTATCCAAGAACCCTATTCAATACTCAAAGAGTAAACACATAGATATCCGTCATTATTTTATACGTGATCATGTGCAAAAGGGAGACATTGTATTCGAATTCATCGATACAACTAACCAGTTTGCAGATATTTTTACCAAGCCTCTTAATAAAGAACGTATGAATTTTATCATTAGAGAGCTTGGTATGCTAGATGAGAGCTCTTTGTCTTGATTTGCAGGTTGAATTGTTCAGTATCATTTATCCTTCATGTGTGTTATGTCGATTTTTTATTATTGTTTGGACCAACGTTGAAAATTTATCATGTTCATTGAATCAAGACAAAAAGTCAGTGAATGCTCTTTTTGAACCCTATTAGGTTAGGTCTTGGTTGGGTGAATCCTAAGAGATCGCCTTTAGCAGACATATCCTTAAGGATTCAATTACTCATCTAATCGTCAAGTTGATCTTCTATGATGGGTTCCAAACACATGGATCCAATTCTTGGACTGATATATTCGATTTCCATCACGGTCCATTTATAACCCGAGCCTATATTAGTTCAATCCAAATCTGCTTAATTTTATATCGTATCGAAAATTATTAGTCCAATATATAGCATGGAAATATCTTGTAAAAACACATGAAAGGTCATTTTTTTCAAAAGAAAAAAAAGAGGCAAATTAAACCCAAAAAATAAAGGGCTAATTACCCAATATACCTAAATTTGGGCAAGGTTTACTTTTATACTGACCAAACTTATTGTTTACTTTTCACACCACCCAAAATAAGAATTATAACCTAATTGCTTTGAATTATAACTTTCTTACCGTTTTTTCTTTTTCCCTTTGATTTTGACGGTTTCTTCTTCTTCTTCTCCGTGATTCTCGTTCTGCTCCTCCACGATCTCTGCGATCAAAGTTCTGGTGCTCCACGTTCTTACTCACTTTCTTCCATTATCACATTCGTTTAAGTTTTCATCTTCATTATCTCATACATTTCAGTTATCTTCTTCATTATCTTCGCCATTCCGCCTCCGCCGTTCCGTTTTTGCTGTTCCATCTCCGTCGTTTCGCCTCCGTCGTTCCACCTTTGTCGCCGCGCCATCTTTCTTTTCTCTTTTGATTTTAGATCTGAAATTTTTTGTTCTTTATGTTTTCATTTTCAGATCTGTAATTTGTTTATCTTTTACTGTTTATTCACCATTAAACATGTATAAAGAGTATTTTTTAAGAATTTCATACTTATTTCATGATATGTAGAATAATTTTGTGATTTTATGTAATAAAATTCTGTTAACTCTGCATTTTTTTGTGTTTTGTTGTATTTCTGCGTTTTTTTTATTCTGCAGAAGGATTTGTAGATGATGATTGATTGCTGAATTACTGTAATGTTACAGTGTTGTTGATTTTATGTTGACTTTATGTTGATATCAACTAATTTTTTTTATTTTAACATTGACAAACAAAATAATATTGTCTATGAAATAAATGCCTCCTGTAAGTTTGCGGAATAGATGTTTATTTAAAAAGCAGCAGGATGGAATGTGAAGTGCACATATTTGTTTGAATGATTGATCTCTTTGTGTTTTTTTCTCGGTAAACGTTCTGAAATTCCCTACATAAACATATGTTATTGGTATTCAGCCATTTTTATATAACTTTCATTTTCTTGAGTGTTATTTTATTAGAATATACTAAATTCATTTCGGCATTTTTAAAATTTGGTTGGTTTTTTTGCTCCTTATATTATGTTCTACGTACAAATTTTATTATAAAATCAATGTTGAATTTTATTGATGTACAATTATTTAAGCTATATTAATCAAAATCAACGCAAAATCAACTTAATGTCAACCTAAAATCAACCTAAAATTAACATGCACATATCCCTAAAATTAATTGAAGATCAACACAAAATCAACATGTGTATACTATTTGTCATTAAAATTAATCAAATATCAACTCAAAATCAACACAAAATCAATATAAAATCAACATGTGTACATTATTTATTGTTGATATTTTTGTCAGTTTTAATATCAACACAATATCAACATAATATCAACAACATTTAATAAACTGGATAATATTAATTTTATAAATCTTTTTAACACTAATTTTTATTTTTAATATTTATTTACCTTTATTTTGCTAATAATTAATCAAAATTTATTATTTATCATATATTTTATTTTTTATATATATCAATATAAAATCAACATTAAATTAATCAAAGATTAATAAATTATTTTTTCAATCTAAAATACCAACACAAAATCAACATAATATCAACATAAATTCAAATTTGTAATATAATAATAATTCAGAATCATTATTTATATTTTTTACCTATACCAAAATCAACACCATGTCAACACTATATCAACATAAGATCAATATTGTAACATTACAATAATTTAACATCATTATTGTCTTCTTCACCGATGCTAAAATCAACAAAATATCAACCGAAAATTAACACCATATCAACATTGTAAAATTACAATAATGCAACATCATTATATGTCTTCTTTTCCGATACTACCATATCATTATCTAGTCTCAATTTAATTTAATTTAATTTTTTTAGTTTATTTCACAGACAATGTTATCTTAGTTGTCAATGTAAAAATAAAAAAAATCAGTTGATATCAACATAAAGCCAACATAAAGTCAACAACACTGTAACATTACAATAATTCAGCAATCAATCATCATCTACAAATCGTTCTGCAGAATTAAAAAAAAACGCAGAAACACAAGAAAAATGCAGAAATAACAGAATTTTATTCCATAAAATCACAAAATTATTCTACATTACATGAAATGAGTATTAGATTATTTAAAGATAATCTTTATACATGTTTAATGGTTGAAAACAACAGTAATAAATAAATAAATTACAGATCTGAAAATGAAAAAAAAAAAAGAACAGCAAATTTCAGATCTAAAATCAAAAAGAGAAAAGAAAGATGGCGCGGCGAGATAAAGGTGGAACGACGGAGGCGAAACGACGAAGATGGAACAGCAAAAATGAAACGGCGGATGCGGATTGATGCGAAGAACAAATCTGAAATTTGTGTGAAAGATGAATTGAAAGAGAAAGGAGAGAGAAATTTGAGGAGAGAGAAAATAATTGTAATTATGAAGATTTGTGTTATTAGGGTTCTATTTATATGGATGGTATAAAAGTAATAATTTCTCCCTTACATGGTAGTTTTAAAATGCCAAGTATGTGTTGGTATAAAAGTAAATCAAATATGAATGTTGGTTATTTGAGTAAGAAGCCCAAAAATAAAATTGAAAAGTAATTGATAAAAACCGAACCAAATTTTACGGTTCAAAATTGCGATTTGGTTTGCTTACCTACAAAAAGCCAAAGCGATTTGGTTGGTTTGCTGCGCACTGTGCGGCCCTACCCATAGTCACAAGCAACACAAATATTCACACGCCATTCTCAAACCTATCGTTTTATTTTGTTCCTTTCTCTGTCTTTTCGATCCAAAATTCCAAACCCTAAAACCTAAAACCAAAATTCAAACCCTAGATTCTTCTCAATTCAAATCTATTTTGATGATAATCATCTCAAATCTATCATCGCCGTCGTATTTTTCTTCTTCTAGCAAACCCTAGCAGATCGATTTGGGTTTTTTTTATATTATTTATTTAATTATTCTCAGATGGAGGGCTCTGTGGTTCAGGATCTCGGAGCCCCGGAGTCATGGGAGGTTGCCGATTTGGACGAAACGATGAGTCGTTTAATGTTAAATAAAAACAAGATGAACAACCAGGTTCAAGAGCTACCTCGAGATTCTCCTTTGAATTCTGCTTCGAGCTCTGGGTCTTGTTCTGGTGAGGATTTAAACAATCAGGTTGACCAGTTTCTTCGTGAAGCCTTGCAGAACCCTCGCGAACGCCTTTCCAGTAATTTTCTTATTGATTTATTTTTTTATTTTTATGTTTGTAATTCGATTTTTAATTACTTAATTACTCTTTTGATGATGTGATTATGTGGGTTGGTTGTGAAATAGGATTTAGCTAAAACGAAGTGTTAAATTATGATTATTTAGATTATGATGATGTGGCACCAATTGAAGTGGATGCTAAAAGAATTTTTGTTCTTAGGGTGGATAATGTTATTGAATTAATGGTAATTTGATTATCAGATGTTATTTTGAGGTTAACAAAATTACATTACTTACTAGAAATAAGGAATCTCTCAAATTTGTCACCTTGCAAGAAGAGTAAGACTTTTGTTTTGAATCTTTTTAATATCAATTTTTTTAGTTGGAATTTAGTTTTTATAGATTATGGAATTCTATTATTTGCTCTTTTTGTTCCCACAGAATGATGAATTGGTTTTTAGCTTCATCCTCTTATGTTCTTGCTATTGACTCTTTTTTTCATCTTTCTAATAGTAGATGCGAACTTTGTTTTCAATCTATAATATCATCTATATTTTTTAGAAAATTCAACTAATATTTAGTGGACAGTGATGTCAACTAAGAGTCCCTTTATTCAAATTCTAATATTGGATTTAAGTGCATTTGCAGTTCATCTGGCTTTATATTTCTGATTGATTAATTGCTAACCGGTGATTGAGCTGATATATAAATTTTACCTATGTATTACTTCTGATACGAATAAGACACCCATTTATTTCGTTGCAGTTCTGAGGATGGAGCAGGACATTGAAAAGTTTATCTGTGATCCTACATTACAACAATTAGAATTTCAGCAGTTGCCTACCTCATATTTGAGGCTGGCAGCACACCGTGTGGCCCAACATTATTCTCTGCAGTCAATGGTGTTGCTAGATAATAATTTACCGGATGGTTCTGGTTCCAGAATTATTGTCCGCAAGACTCCTGAGTGTAGGATGCCTTTGACACGCTTGGCTGACATCCCTGTGAATATTCCATCAGAAGACAGCAGTGTCGTTAAAGTTGCAATTAAGCAAAGGCCCAACAAACGATCTCAAGGTGCCAACAGCGCAGGTTCCAATTCCGCAAAGGGCAATAGCTCCAAAAGTGTAGAAGAAAGAAAAGAGGAGTACAACAGGGCACGTGCAAGAATCTTTAACTCTAGTAGTCCCATTTCTGCTCCTATCGCAAAACCAGAAAGTGAACCAAGATTGCAAGATGGTTCTCAGCATGGTTTGTTGGGTGTGATGAAGACAGAAGAAAAATCCTCTTCAGGAAATTTAGATGTAAATTCTGGTAGAGGTGCTACTGAATCTTCTATGAATAACAATAGATCAGCTAGAACTAGGGCTGAAAAGGAACCAGTAAGCAGGTATAAACCAAACAATAGGGTAGCCATTTTTCGAGACCGTGAAATTGATAGGAAGGATCCAGACTATGACCGAAGCTATGACAGGTATTTTTATTAATTTAGCAAGTCTTAATTTGTTTAACAATTCTATGGAGTTCAATTCAGTGATTGTTAGGGGTCTACATGGTGGAGGCAAAGAAATAAGATAAGGAAATGACAACACAAACATAGCACATGGCTGTGTATACTTATGGAGAGATTTTGTATTGCGGAACTTACGATTAAAAATGATAGATTTTAGTCTGCTTCCTTTATCTAGGCATATGCTTGTCAATTATTCTGGTACATATGGCATAAAAAGTCAGCTGATTTTTTTTGTTTCTCTCTTAATTTACGGGGATTACTCTCCATACCTATTCCATCTAATAGCTGGGACTCATTTGTGCTAAAAGTTGCCTTATTATGCATAACTTGCATCCTTAATGTAAGAAAAAAAAGGATGATGACTATATGGAGTTGGTGTTATGTGCCATTCTATGTTTTCGAACCTGACTAATCTACTCTTGAATGGTTTCAATTATTTCTAATGATGCTGACAAACTTAACTGCCAGTGAAATTGTATTTTTTGTTCAAGATGGATATTTTAGTAATGTATTTCTCATCCAGGTATTTGCAAAGATTTGATCCTGGATTTGGATTCAATGGAGGTCCATACACTATGCAGCCAATGTATACCCCTGCAGTGAATTACAACACTGAATTTCCACAACTTGGTTCCAGCCATAGACCGCATATATCTGAACACCAACCTCAACCATTGCCTCAGCATCTGCCTGGGTCATGGGGTGTGCCATCAAACCCTGCTGGAATTGGTTATGGCCCTCCAGAAACAATGATGCAACCGTTCACTCCAAATCATGTTGGTGCGCGCTCCACATCTGCCATTTACTTGCACTCCTCTCAATATCCCTGTCAGCGCTCAGGAATGCCTTTCATCCACCCTCATGAACATGTTCAGCCATTTTCACAGGTATGGAGTCCTCATCTGTCATTGGTAATTGGATAGATTACCATCACGAATACTCATTTGTTGTTGGGGACCTTCATTTGGAAGTCCGTGTTAGATTATCTATAGTCAGACGATTCTGAAATTCTTTAGGACAAGTTTCTTCAGTCAATTAGTTTTCGTAATTAAGGTCTTCACATGATAAAGATTTCATGTTAATCTGTTTTGGGTGATATATGTGAGCAGCACGATGTATAATCATGTCTGCAGTATAGTGGTATCCCTAACTACGCTGTTGAGTCGTAGTAAACCTATTTTCCCCTTTGAAGAGGATTAATGGAAACTTAGTTGAGTGATCACGTACTAGTTTCTTATTTTATATTTAAGGGAGTGAGATTAATAAGAAACAATAAAATGCCATCTATGACTTAATGTTATACCTGCTCGTCTGATTCTTTTATTTGTCTTTATTGCCATTTATGGGTATGAATCATCATATTAATTGTTACTTTTTTTCTTGTTGCAGTCTCATCAACAACAACCTGATGCAAGCTATGGTTTAGCCCGGCCCCGGTGAGGGGCTTGGGCCATGCCTGCACCCTGCTAGCTGGAATTTGTACTCGGAATGTTTATGGATGACGCAACATCACATATTAGCTCAATTTGCAGGTGTGCAGGCATAAGGATCCGAGGTGGCTGGGAGTGGACATCCTCAAATATGATCCATTCTGCCCGCCTCGGTATCACTTGAAGCTTCTTCTTTTTGCGATATAGGATGAAGAAGCTCGAAGGCTCGGAAGATAGATAGGTGAATGATTGAGAGCCCTGTTTTACCAATGATGATGATGAAAATCAAAATTTGTACTAGAATTATCGGAGATGGAAATGCTGTTCTTTGTTTGGGTGAAGGTATGTGTTGTTTCATCAATCTATTGTTTTTTTTGTCTTGAGGGATATTTGGTATCAATATAAAATATCTTTTATATCTAAAGCTAAGAGCAAGAATCAATGTCTATGGTATCTAAAATATCTTTATATTTGAAATTAAGAGCAAAGGAATGAAGTCAGAACTGCAAACGGAAGATTGATGATTTGTGATGCTCTTACAATTTTTCCCCTCTGTTGAAAGATAAATTACAGTAACTGTATCAATGAAGTTATGTGCAATAGAACTCTTTCTTATATAAGGTGGCCGTGTGGTGTCATGGCAGTGAGACACTTTGTATTTAGGGTGGTTCAGCAGCTGTTATGGTGACATGGTAGTTTGATTATAACGTGGTTGAAATTATTTGAAATTTATTGCCCTTTTTATCTAACTAATAGCTTGGTTTAAGCAGACTGCATGAATTTTTGCATGACTTTAATTTTATTATACGTTTTTCATCTGGTGGTTACAATGTTTGTGGAGGATCAAGTTGTGATAGTAGACTGGGTAATTGCTGACTGAATAAGGGTTGTGGCTGAAGGGGCAATAATAATGCTTGTGGAATGGTAGAGTTGGACCTCGGTGAGAGGGGTGCTGGCTAAAACTGTAGAATTAGGGTTTTCACAAGCAGTTGCAACCATAATTATTTTAACAGTTGCCTTTTCCCAATGCCATTTAAAGATTTTCATTTTTCAATACAAGCTAAACTTATGAATGACTCGTATCATGCTTTTCGTTGAAATTGAGGTCATTTCGGAACATGAATTTCTTTATCACATCCAATGGAAATTTAAAATGGTCCATTTAGCAATGTGTAAGGGTAGGTTTCTTTTGTTCAAGGTAAAAATCTTGTTTTAACTGCTTTATCGCTGTAATAGAAGTCCAAATATATAAACTTGTTTAAAATAGAATAATTTGACATTAATATGACGGATAGTTTGATTTTCTACCCATGTTTTGTGCATTGAAGCTTGAATTTTGACATGAAGCAAACTAATGAAATGTAATAAATATTGTGTAAAGCAAATCATACTTGTTGCCACTACATTTCGTAAACATGGACTGATTTAAAAACCTAAACATTGGATATCGAGATTATGCTTGTCTTTGTGTTTACTGTTGTGGGTTACATGTTTTAGTAGTTGTATGATGTGTGTTTCTTGCAGCCCCTATATGGAGCGGAAAAGGAGGATACACGAACCATTTTGGCTGAAGGTGCTATTTTGAATTCGGCTCACGGCAGCAGCCATAACTGTGCTTCACAAGGATTATTGTGGCTAGAGCGATGAAATCGATCTTTATTGTCTATTGCTATCTTTGGTTTTGGAATGTGATAGTATCTTTTTGGTTTGTTATCTAGAATTCAAAAATGTCTCTTAAAACCTATTGCAGATATCCGAAGATTTTGTTTGGGATTTAATGCTGTAAATTTCTGTAACGTTTCTCCTGAAATCATTTGTGATGTTATTTCCCTTGTGGTTCTAGCTTTTTGCCGTCTTTCCTCTTTCAGGTATATTTGTTTTCCATTTGTCAAGCTTCTGAAAACCATCAGTTTGCCACGTCATTTATACACTAACATATTAAATTATAACATGTCATTAAAATAGTGGCATTATCCTAATAGTTATTACTTATTTATACCTTTTAATGGTGATGTTATGATAATGCCATTATTTTAATGACATGTTATAATATGATAGGCTTAGTATATGGATGATGTGTTAGACTGAATTTACATAAAAAAATTTGAAAATTTTGCTCATAAAATTTACCTTATGCACATAAACTGAAAATGCTAAAATAAAAAATAAATAAAAAGAAGGCTATTGAATTTTAAAAAAGCGTTCAGACAGTAGAAAAATAGTTCTCATGCAACATAATGACGATTTTTAACTCTTTACTTTTTGCAAGAACTAAGAGGGTATTTAATTCAATTTTTTGATGAAATTTTTATTTTTAATTTTTTTAAAGTTTCATTTAAGTATTTGGTGTGTCTGAAAAAAAAAAAGTATTTGGTGTGAAAAAATTTAAAAGACTACAGATAGCTTTTTGAACCTCTACTAACTGTTTTTAGAAAAATTCTATATTAATATTTTTACTAACAACTGATATCTGCTTTAATATTACTAATTGTCTATACAGAACTACTCCAACTAAAGTATAATATTTATAATATGTAAAATCATTTAAATTATTTTTCAATTATCTAATTATTTACAAATTAGCTTATTTATATTATTATAGCATCTATAATTAAATAATTCTTTATATTGATTATAATTTTTTAATTTTTTTATATAAAATAATTTTAAATCAAATGTTTCTTTTTATATAATTTTTTAAATAGTTTTATTAAATATAGTATAATTTATTTATAAAATAAAAAATTAAAAAAAAAATATTATCCTTTAAAGTAATTTAACATATCAACAATAACAATTGAACCAAATGTGGACTAAGTGAATAAAATGAATAAGGTTAGTTCTCATTCAATATTATTCGGTTATTTATTTTAACTAAACGGTGTTGTTTGATTTCTATTTAATTATTCGATTTTTTTATAATAATTATTCCGGTACTCATCAGTTTCAGATATTTCGGAAACGGAGTGAATGATAGCCCCACCTTGCTTCCGGCACTAGCATAATATAGAAGTTTGGTAACCTTTTAAATGTGAATAAGGTGTAGCATTTTGTGAGAGTGTGATAGGAATATAAAATCTGCTTAAAACAATGGTAACTATTTAAGGAGGAAACAAAAAGCAAAGAATGAAACAGTTAAGCAGCAATGATTGAAAGTTGAAGAGGTGGTCTGTCTCCAGCTTGTGATCACATGTAATGAAATTCTTAATTCAGCTGTCTCACGTGCTTACCCCTTCAACACATGTATTCACATCTCCCTCGTTCTTCTTATCATCTCTTCTTCTCTTGCCAATCATTACTATCCCGTTCTTCGGATATCCATTTCCGTAGTACGAAAACAAAAATACTGAAATCAAAAACGGAAAAATAATATTATGATACAAGAAATAAGTTGAAAATATAGAGTTTCGGAGTTTTAAAAGTATTTTTAGAAATAAGAACAACGACATAGAAAGCGGTAAAATGGTATGTCGATTTTTGAAATATAAAGTTTTATAGTATATCACAAGTAATGCTAAACTATGAAAGGGGATAAACTTTGGTGTGACATAGAA
This sequence comes from Mercurialis annua, assembly GCF_937616625.2. Lineage (NCBI taxonomy): Eukaryota > Viridiplantae > Streptophyta > Magnoliopsida > Malpighiales > Euphorbiaceae > Mercurialis > Mercurialis annua. The sequence goes on along the minus strand of NC_065577.1, from coordinate 30,276,494 downwards.
TTAGAATGTCAGGCAAAAGCAATCATGTTTTGTGTTGCTTTTGTGTGCACTATCATATATTTTACGTGCACTCTGAAATAGTGAGGCTGTGCCAAAATAGAAACAACGGTTTGATCAAAGATTTTCTACACAAAAAAGGCAGACATGAAGGCTTTGCTATGCTGTTTTGAATGAAACCATTTACTTATTTTTGTCCCATTCTACTCTATATATATATATGCACACACTCTCTCTATTATTGCATATAAACCTAAAACATTCTCCTTTCTATGTTGCTTAATAGGTACGTCATTTCTTCCTTACTATTTCAGCTATGGCTCATTGGTTATTTTTTTAATTCTTTTTAGATCAAACGACATATCACTTCGGCTTATTTTTCTTAAAAACGATTATTTGATTCTCTTTAATATAATTATCCGGCACTCGTCTGCCTAAGATATCTCGAAACCGGAACAAGGTGGCCACCCCATCTTGCCCCATCCTGGTTCTGAAAATAGTTACTTTGTTACCATGCATGTCCATTGCGCATCAAATCATAATTGTTTTATGCATGTAATACAGTTTTACCATGCATGAACTTTTAATATAGCTATACGTTTTAGTTTACTATTAATTAAGATACTAATTAACCTTTTTGTTTGTATTAGAATCAGGATAAATATATGAACATGGAGAAGTTGAACTCCAAGCTATATTTGCAAAACTGTCGCATCATTCAGCAAAATGAGATGCTGAGGAAGAAAGCTCAGCAACTGAACAGGGAAAATGATGAGCTCAAGCAGAAACTCTCCAAGGCCAAATCCAATCCCAACACCTCTACTTCCACCAATCACAAATCCTAAGATTGTGAACAAATCTTGATTTTGTTGATGCATATATGCACTCCTCATGGATTAAGTACAAATATGGAAATACAAATTATTGTTAGTTTTTTTGTTTCAACTTCTTGTCGTTACACATAGTAATGTATGTGTATAAAAAGTAATTTTGTGGAGGCAAGATTGTGCTTGTTAATAATAAAATATATGGTTGATGAGACAATACATGATATTTCTATCCATAAAAGATGACATTTTCTTAATCGATTTATGCAAGACTCATGATCAAGTTTCCGTTTTATCGTCTCTATGGATACTTTAAAAGTTTTGGCAGGCTTGAAATTCCTGTAACCAATATATGATATACATTCTTATTTCAAATTTTGAATTTTTTCATATATTGTTTGATTGTATCTGTTAACCTGTACATATTAAATTATTAGAAATACGTTTAGATTTCTAAATTATAGTTATTTTAAAAAGTATTTAAGATTAAAAAAACTTTATTAAGGAAGCATTTGATTGATTGGTTAGGAATGATACTTCATTATATAAATATCCATGGTCTATCGATAATAATTTTTTATATGTATTTTCTAGTTGATATCATGTATATTTTTTATATGTATTTTCACTATAATTGGCAATGAAATAGAAAATTTGTATATTGTTGGTATAATTTTAGTATATTGTTAATTTAATTTTAAGTATACGATGTGGTGTAATGTTAGTGTAATTTTTATGTAATATAATAAAATTTCAATGTATTTTGATGTGTATACTCTTGTTATAATGTTGATATAATTTTAATATATTATTAGTTTAATTTTAATATACGATTTGATTTGATATAATTTTGGTAATTTTTTATTTAATATTAATAAAATTTCAATAGTTCTGATGTAGAGCTGGCCATGGGCTGGGTCAGCCTGTGAACCGGCCCGGTCAAATCCGAACTGAAACCGGTCAAACCCGTAACCAGATCAAAACCGGCCCGGAACCGTGGAAAGACCGGTCCCGGGCCGGTTCCACATTTTTTGAACCGTGAAACGGCGGTTCCGGGTTGGAATCGGCGGTTCAAGGGTCGAACCCATCGATAAAAAGTTAATTTTACTTCCAATTTTTTCTAACCGCCTAGAACCCGGAACCAGAACCGGTCGATTCCCAACCAGCAACCGTCACTTAGACGGTTCCGGGCAGGTTCCATTTTTTATTGAACCGTGACACGGCGGTTCCGAATCGGAACCGTCGAGTTATGAACTATGACCACCTCTATTCAAATGTGTATAATATTGGTATAATGTTAGTATACTTTTAGTTTATTAGTATACTAACATTATAGCAACAGTATAGATCATATATTTGTAATTATATTTTATTTTTTGGTACTTTTGTAAATATTTTTAAATCAACTAAGATTTTTGTAAATAAAAAAAGTCAACATATATTTTTGTAAGTTGTTTTTGGTAAATGGTGTAATTTTCTCTAGTTTTTATTTACTTCATATCTATCCAAATAAGAGATTCAACCTTCTAGAATAGGTTTTCTTATTAGGTTTGTTCCTAATGGATACTGAATCCTATCTTAATTGCAATGGAGCCGAGTCACAGGTGATACCGGACTCCCATCGGAAGTACCAAATATATAAAGAAAGATGGTCGAATCAATAGGATTCGCCATGATCATAAATACAAGATAAAGACCGAATCCCTTAGGACTCGGCCAAAGCGCGTTAATCCTGGGATTCAGATGGATCGCCAGATCTACTACATAATCTCGAAGTACCTTCCTATTTGGATACAAACTCCAACTTAGGAAGATACTCTAACTTAGGAAGACGAGACTATTTAGGAAGACGTTCCTAAATAGGACTCATGTCTGAATAAGGAAGATCACACCAAATCAGGGTCAATCCCTACAAAGTAGGATTCACTTTCCTACTACAACACTGCAAGGTATGCAATCATCTACTATAAAAGGAGCATGAGGTATGCCTAAATACACTATTACATTCATATACTCAAAACGCTGCTCAAAGCTCTAAACTGACTTTAGCATCGGAGAGTTAATCGGACAACCGTCGTCCGGTTAGCTTCTACCCTGTTTTGCAGGTCTTGTTCACCGATTCAGAAGGCAGACTCCATCAATTGGCGCCGTCTGTGGGAAAAACTCAACTAAACTTCAAAATCGAATGAGCTTTTCTGAACTCAAACAAATTTCATTGAAGAAGATGACTTATGAAGGAATGAACCTGAATGACAAACAACCAATGGACCCCAAAAACACGCCAGAGATAATCAACATCACTGAAGACGGGCTGCACAGCTCTGCTGGGAAAGGTGACACCGGAGGAACCTCCTTTTCCACTCCCCAGTACCAGACCAACCCGATGAGAGGAAGCAACCCAATTGCTTTCAACCTGAGAACTGATGATGAACCAGCGCCAGGCATGGCAGCGCAAGATTTATACAACGACATGCTAAAAAAGGTGTTGGAATCTGTCCAAGCGAATCTGGATAGGCTGGCCAACGAAGCCAAAAGAAAAAAATGACAGGCACGACGAAACAATAAAAATCCTAAGAGAAACTTTTAGCCCAACCTCTACCAGAAGAAGAGGAAGAACCGAAAACACAAATTCAGGCCGACATGAGCCAACTAGAGGAAGAAGCGAAAAAAGAAAAGAACCCAGAAACGAAGGAGGAAACGAAGGAAGAACCGAAGGAAGAAACGAAGGAAGGAATGAAAGAAATCAACGGGAAAACGAAACCAGAAACGAGGAGGAGGAATGCCCAGAGAATCAAGAAGATGGAAGAGACGATTCTAAAGAACAAACCCCAAGAGAGACACCCAGAAACGATGCAAACCAGGACGACGCCCGAAGCGGGCTCAACACTAAAAGAGAAGAGCGAAGGGAGAAAGAAAAAGAAGATGCACCGCCCAAAAGTAAAAAACAGGACAAAGATGCAGGGAAAGAGCAACCAAAAAAGAAACACCCGGAAGGGAAAGGCGAATCCTCAGAATCGCCTCAAAAAAGTAAAGCTACCTACGTGGTAGAAGAAGACCTGGAGGAAAAAATCGCCAAAGCTCTCAAAAAATTGAAATCTGAAGAGCTTGACATAGATGACCTCAGACTGAAAGGATCGCCCCTTTCGCCCAAAATAATGGGGGAAACAATCCCCTACAACATGAAGTTGCCGGTTTTTCCAACCTTCAATGGAGAAGGAGACCCACGGGACCATACTTCTAGATTTACGGCCACTATGGGGCTATTAAGCGTATCAGACGCAATCCTGTGTCGAGTGTTCCCAACCACTCTCAAGAGCTTCGCTTCGCTATCGACAGAATTTCTCAACAGATACCTCACAAACATACCAGCAAAAACAACCACAAGCATCTTGAGGTCGTGCATTCAAGAGGAAGGAGAAACGTTGAGAAGCTACATCGATCGGTTCAACAAGCAAGCTATGAAGATAGATAATCTAAATGTCGACATGGCAACAGAAGCGTTGCGGGAAGGAACACGATTTGGCAAATTAGTGGACAAGTTGCTAGTGAATAAACCCACTACTTTCTCAAACCTTATGGGCATAGCCCAGAAATATTTCGAGTTAGATGAGGGCCGTAGGGAAATCCCGGTAAAGAAGTAAAGGGAAAAGAGTCTAAAGAAAAATCCAAAGAAAAGTCGAAGTCTAAGTCAGAAGATAGGAGAGGAAGGCCAGAGGAGAGTAGACGATTCGCCCCCCCAAACAAGTACAAACCAAGATACGACCCCCAAGACGACGAAAGCAACTTCACACAATTAAACACCAGCCGAACTAACGTCCTCATATGGATTAAAGAGAATGTTAAGAATGTGGTATGCCCACCAAAGATGAAAGCTGAAATCAGAGACACAAGAGAGTACTGCAAGTTCCACGAAGATTATGGGCACGAGACAGGCAGTTGTCGAGACTTGAAAGTTGAAATTGAGAGAATGATAGACACAGGCGAACTAAGGAAGTTTGTAGCTCACAAAACAAAAAACAATGATAAAGGGGAAAAGAGGAGCAGAGACGACAAAGGAAAAGAGAAGGAAGACGAGCGGACGTCGAAAATACTGGGAACCATACATATGATCAATGGAGGAGGACACATCAGTTCAACGATTAGAAAAAAACAGAGAAGGGAAGTGATGAACATCAGAGAAACCCACATGCCACCAATAATCTTCGATGTTGAAGACTATGAGCATGTGAAAGCACCCCATAACGATGTCTTGGTGGTGACGACTATCATTGAGAACTGGAATATGGAGCGAATCCTAGTTGATGAACGAAGTGCTGTAAATCTCATGACAAACGATGCATACAAGATTCTTGGAGGAACCGCACCAAGGCTACGCCGAGTCTCGATCCCACTATCAGGACTCGGTGGCCCCTCCATCAATCCGCTAGGAGCTGTCACGCTGGAAGTCATAATCGGCCCGGAGAGAGGAACCAACAAGAAGGTCATGTCATTATTCAACATAGTGGCCATGGAATTAACATACAACGCCATCCTTGGAAGACCCTTTCTCCATGATTCCACTGCAGTAACCAGCATAAGGGCACTGGCAATGAAAATACCAACTGAGAAAGGAGTGGTGACGCTAAGAGGCGACCATAATATCGCCAAAAAATGCTACGAAGAGTCCGTTGTGGATCTTCAAGAAAGCAAGGCAGAGAAGAAGGAAGAATAGGGAGAAAAACGGCCCATCACTAGTAAAGATTTTATGTCTTACCCGATGGTGTCATAACTATCTTTAATATTTTGTAAGCAGTTTTCAAATCCATAAAGTTCAATTTTTTTACTATATGATTGGCCAGACGAATCGAAAAAGAAATCAAAAAACAAAAATGTCGATCCGCCATTAATCACCGAATCAAAGGCGAAAAACAATAAAATTGAGTTTAGATTAACTCAAACAAGGCGAATCGCCAAAATAAGAGTTTAGATTAACTCAAACAAAGCGAATCGCTAGAATAAGAGTTTAGATTAACTCAGACAAGGCAAAACGCCGAAACAAGAGTTTAGATTAACTCTCAAGGCAAAAAATGCCAAACATAAGAGTTTAAATTAACTCTGAACTAAAATACAAATCGACTCGGAAAATATCAATCAATTCATACAAGTTATAGAGGAATAAACCAAAGCAAAAGTAAAGCAGACATTCGATTCAACAGTGAAGAAAAAGAAATAAATTCATAAATCAAAATTACAAAAATAAGACTACCAGCCTTATACAAATATTGGCAAAAGCCAAAAGAAATTAAAATCTATTTTGAGCAATCTTTTGACATTTTCGCAAGAAGGTCACGAGCGATGACTTGGGGATCCAACCAATTAACGCCAGATAAATCAATATTTGGATTCTGCTCTGGAAGTTTCTTCCCAATGGCGAGACGATACTCGCTGATTAAGGCAGAATAGAAAGCTTTCATATCGAGCAGACGAATTTGGAGATTCTCCACCTCAACCCTCAACTTATCCCGCTCTTCACCAACATAAGTATTAACCCGAATAAGCTCTTCAATCTCCCGAGTCAGGTCATCGGTCTTCTTCTCGATCACTTTGACCTGGCGATCGTTAATCGCATCTTGCGCCTTCAGCCGCAAAAGGAGCGAATCATGCTCTTCAAACGAAGCCTTTAACTTCACCCTTTCAGACTCAGACGTCGCCAGAAGAGAAGAGAGGCGCTCAACTTCTTCTTCGGCGCATTAACAACGATCGTTCAGCACCAAAACAGACTGAATGGCCTACAACCCAAAGTTAAGAAAAATAAGTCATAAGAAAAACTAAAGGCGATTCTAAAAGCAAGATATACCATCAGAAATAATATAAAAATCAACTTACCGAAAAACCGTGGAAGCAAGCAATGTCCGAAAGCTCCTGACCAGGCTTGGACGCAAACCAAGTAATATCATCAGGAATCGCTAGAGTCCTGATGCACTCGGCTAAAACCCGAGGGTTCAACAAGCTAGCCGGATCATGACCTTCGACCCACTGCACCAAATTAGGGGCAGAAGAAGAACTACCAGGAGGACTTTCCTTTGAAGGAGACTCCTCGTCAACCCGACGCCTCTTCCTAGATGGCAAACCCGTAGGACTTCGACTCAATAAAACTTCCTCTGAGTCTAGGACAATTACCTCGTCCAAATCTTCCACCCCCACCTCTTCAGGAAAATTCACCGGAGTTAGGGGGTATAGGAACTACAGCCTCATCATTCAAAGGCTCTCCAACCACTTCACCCTCTGCCACGATGACTATCCCGTCACAGGCAAGTAAAATCGCCCCAGCAGGAATCAAAACAACCTGAGCCTCATCTTCTGAAATTGGCTTGACAATATCTACTTCGGGACCGCCCATCGAAACATCCAAATCTACTTGAAACCCGGAAAACAAATCGTTAGAAGAAGAAGACATCCTACAAAAGAAAAAGAAAATAATAAAATTAGAGAAAAATACCTTCAAGAAACGAATAATGAAGATCCGCGAAGCCACATGAAGGATCCTCCAGAGAAAGCCATCGACATCGAAGATGACTATTAACCAAAACTTCTAAAACAGGACGTTGAAAAATACTATGAAAAGATAAGTCAAAAGCAAGAATCTATTCAGGCAAACTTAAAGGAGACGGATGGTTTTGGATTCGATGAGAAGAAAAACCATCCGGAAAATGAAGAAAAGCAAAATTATGATATACTATGAAGAAACGCCTCCGCCAACGGTTATTCAAACAAGGAAAATAAATACGAGATCGACTCTTCCTACCGACAGCGAAAATGAAACAACCATCACACTTTTTAAAATCAACAAAATAATGAAAGACATTAAGGGAAGGGGTATTGACCCCGAAGCCTACACGCTTCCACAAAAGCAAGTATAACCTTAATGGTACCCGGATAGAGTTGCCCTAAGGCGATTCCTAAATCCCTACACACTTCTATCAAGAAAGGATCCAACGGGAACCTAAGACAGGCATCAAATTGTTCTTCGAAAACAATCGCCCTACAAGACGAGCTTGGAGACCCAGAAGCAGCCATATCAGCACCTGGTAAAATCACTCTATAATCAAAGGGAAAGTTATACTTAAAGTAAATATTTAAAACTTCGTCTTTGCGAAGCCCCGATCTAGTAATAGCCATAGCGGCACACGCATTTTCCGCCCGACTAAGAGGCATTTTAGAACAGGAAATTGCGAAGATAGATGAAAATAAAAGATCAAAACAAGGGAAATATCCAAGAATACCAAGAACAACCAAAGTAATTTCCAGAATATCAGAAAATGCAGATGATGAAGAAAACACAGAAGTTACTCTAAACCCTTAAAGCTCAAACAAAGAAAAGAGAGGTATCTGGAATCTTCAAAAACAAACAATCAAACGCAGAAAGACCTCAAGAAAATGAAGGTGAAAGAAATCCTAAAGGAAAGATGGAAACAATTTCAAAATGAAAATGGAGAACTTTCATAAATAAGTAAAAATGAGACACGAAGAGTTTAAGTACGAGGAACAAAATGACATCAAATCATTACAAAGAATCAAAATGCGACACGTGGCAAAAAGGAGTAAAATAGAAACTTACTGAAGAATTAAGGCGACTCGCCAAAATATGAAACGACTCGCCCAAATATGAAACGACTCAGCTCTAAAGAGCTAAAATTTACTAAGGCATAAATACCAAGACTTCAGCTCACTTGCGGGGGGGGGGGGGGGTGCTAATGATGGATACCAAATTTTATCTTAATTACAATGGAGCCGAGTCATAGGAGATCCATTCTCAAGTGATACCAGACTCCCATCGGAAGAACCAAATATATAAAGAAAGATGGCCGAATACATAGAATTCGCCATGATATAATAAATACAAGATAAAGACCGAATCCCTTAGCACTCGGCCAAAGCGCGTTGATCCTAGGATTCGGATGGATCACCAGATCTACTACATAATCTCAAAGTATCTTCCTATTTGGATACAAACTCCAACTTAGGAAGATACGCTCTAACTTAGGAAGACGAGACTATTTAGGAAAACGTTCCTAAATAAGACTCATGTTTGAATAAGGAAGATCACAGTAAATCAGGGTTAATCCCTACAAAGTATAGGATTCACTTTCCTACTAAAACACTGATAGGTATGCAATCATCTACTATAAAAGGATCATGACGTATGCTTAAATACACAATTACATTCATATACTCAAAACGCTGCTCAAAGCTCTAAACTGACTTTAGCATTAAAGAGTTAATTAGACAACCGCCGTCCGGTTAGCTTCTACCCTGTTTTGCAGGTCTTGTTCACTGGTTTAGAAGACAGACTCCATTAGTTCCTAATAAATAGTTTGGACTTCAATATTCTATTAACACATTTTTTATCAATAAAAATCAAAGTTGTGGCTTTCTATTTCTCAATCTATGTGATTGATTTAATTTAGAAATAGCTTTAATATTAATCTTGCTTGAATTTTTTAATGTTCAGATTGATCTTCGTAGATTTCTTATTAGTTATTCTGAACCAAAACCCGATTACTTATACAAACCATGACTGATTTAAGCATCAATATCGTATGTAACCCAATTATAAATTTAAATACTCGAGTGTTGGATTATTCTCCACGAGAACATCTTTTTAAAACTCCATTAAGGACCACTTTTTGGTCAGCATAAAAATAGGTACTAAAAAAAAGTATGGGGTTTACTTGTTCACATAGAGCCCGATCCCAAATAGGAAGCACATCGTCAGGAGAATCATATGCAGGCTTGGAGAAGACCAGGACAAAAGGCAACAAGATATGCTGACAGCTGTCAAATTGGACCAACGTACCTTCCATTGGGGCAAAGACTATCGATCTTGCAGTCAAGGACCCCAACCAGGAAGGATATGAATGACTATGTCTCTGACTTACCTCTCACTTGCCTTTCATTGTCCTGGCCAATTTTACAATTATGCTCAATGAGATAGAAAATGTCAAGTCAGTTGATGTTTGATGGGACGATGATGGAAGAGGCTATCAAGACAATGACGAATGATCACATGGTTATTCAAAAAGAGATGAAGGCGGATCAACACTCGTCGTATTTAAGCGCAATCACAAGCCCTAAATTATAGTGACAGTTGCAAGTACAATCACAAGCCCTAAATTATTGTGAAGATTTACTTTATTTGTTGAAACTTTATTAATGAAAAGATTAATGGTAAAAAGTAAATAAAAGGATGAAATAGGAAAGATGTAATTGGGTGTTAAAATGGATCATGACACGATAACACGATTCGCTTAACACGTAAGTTTGGCGAATCCGGGTTGAGGCCTAGCGCGTTCGTGTCGAAAACGTGTCAACCCGTTTATGACACGAAATAAATGGGTCGTGTCATCTAACCTAACTAACCCGTTACAAATTATATTATTTATAATAATATAAAAATAGAATAGTTATAATTATATAAAATAAAAAATAAAATTATTAAATTAATATATTAATATATTAATAAAATCGATTATATTAAAATTTTATAATTTGAAAATTAATTGATAAATTTGAGGTTAAAATTATATTTATAAGGTTTAGATATTTTTAAATGTTAAGTGGGTCATGTTAGTCGTGTCGTGTTAGTCGTGTAATTGTGTTAATCGTGTTACCCGATTATCTTAACGTTTTTATCGTGTCAAGTCGTGTTACTCGTTTAAATTTCGTATCGTGTTAGGTTTAGAAATTTTGACACGATTAATTAAATGGATCGTGTTCGTGTTAACCCTAATTATATCCACAGAGTGGGTCGATACGACACAAACACGAACCGCTAACCTTTTTTGACACCTCTAGAAGATACATACTTTGTATTTTTGCAAGAAAGGAAACCGGACCGTATTGTTGAGTACATTATGGGCTAATGTGATGGTGAACCTAATTTCTTCTAATAAATAAGGGACTAAAGAGAACCTTATCCATTACAAAGTTAAACAATACACCGTCGTTTCATTTCCCAAATTATCCAAAAATCAAAATAAAATAAAACTGAGTAGAAAAGAAACCCAAAGAAAACTCTCACCGGCCGTCGCCTTTAATCGCCGACGACCTCTCGTGTCTGATTCCGGTGCCGTCTAGGTACGTTCATCTTCTGTTTAATTTAATTTGCATCTGATCCTTACTTTTTAGCTGCTTAAAAAATCATAATTTTTTCAATTGAAAAGTTATACCTCTTCGTATAGGATTAGGGTTAGGAATTTCAAATGGGGAAGAACGATTTTCTAACTCCCAAGGCAATCGCAAATAGAATTAAAGCAAAAGGTTTGCAGAAGCTTCGATGGTACTGTCAAATGTGCCAGAAACAATGCCGCGACGAGAACGGTTTCAAGTGTCATTGTATGAGCGAGAGTCACCAGCGACAGATGCAAATATTCGGCGAAAACTCGCATCGAATAGTCGAAGGTTACTCCGAAGAGTTTGAGTCCGGGTTTCTTGATTTAATGCGGATGAGCCATCGGTTCTCGCGGGTGGCGGCTACTGTTGTTTATAATGAGTATATTAATGATAGGCATCATGTGCATATGAATTCGACGCAATGGGCGACTTTGACGGAGTTTATAAAGTATTTGGGGCAAACGGGCAAGTGTAAGGTGGAGGAGACGCCGAAAGGGTGGTTTATTACGTATAGTGATCGGGATTCTGAGACGATGTTTAAGGAGAAGATGAAGCATAAGAGGGTCAAAGCGGATTTAGCGGATGAGGAGAAGCAAGAGCGGGAAATTCAAAAGCAAATTGAGAAGGCGGAGCAGTTGCTTACTAATATTGTTCAGAATGGAGGAGAAAGTAATGAAGTTGTAGAGCCGTCAGCTAAGGTATTGAAGTTGGAGGATGGGGTTAAGGTCGGGTTTAGTCTTGGTACGAAAAGTAGTAACCTTGGGAAGGAAAAGGGAGACGGTTCAAAGAGTAGTAGGCTGGTTTTTGACGAAACTGAGGAGAAAGAGAAACGGAATGGGAAAAAAGTTAATGAAAATGGTAGTGGGAGAACTGGGAAGTCAGCGTTGGAGGAGTTGATGAAGGAGGAAGAGAAAGCGAAAGAGAGGAGTAATCGGAAGGATTATTGGTTGTGCGAAGGGATTATCGTTAAGGTTATGAGTAAGGCATTGGCCGAGAAAGGTTATTATAAGCAGAAAGGGGTTGTGGGAAAAGTGATTGATAAGTATGTTGGAGAAATCGAGATGCTTGAAACTAAGCATGTTTTGAGAGTTGATCAGGAAGAGCTTGAGACTGTGATTCCACAAATTGGTGGTCTATTGCGGATAGTGAATGGAGCTTATAGAGGGTCTAATGCGAGGCTGTTGAAAGTTGATACAGAGAAGTTTTGTGCTACAGTGCAAATAGAGAAGGGGCTTTATGATGGGAGAGTGCTCAAGGCTGTGGAGTATGAGGACATATGCAAACTTGCCAGTTAACATTTTCTTATTAGTTTCTCTTCATATTTTTGCTGATGCTCTCATAATTTTCAATGGTTTCTTCAATCCTGTTAGTGCTTCTCTTTTATCTTACTACCATAAGTGGGTCTTTTAATTTCAATATATGGGAGATCCCGATGACATTTCAATTAATCTGCAATTCAATGGGGTGTTGTGTTGGTTGGATCGATGTGTTTCAATGCTTATATATCCCTGGAGTGTCATGAGGTAGACATTGCATCTTTGATAATCGTATGCATAACCATGTATTTCCATCATCGATATTGCTTAGCAGTTAGGAATACAATTTGCTGCTTTTACTGAAATGATCGTTGAGGTATCTATAATTCAGTCTCTTGAAGAGGAACTGCTGTTCTCCTTGATGCGATTCATCTTTTTCTTAATTAGATCGCATAAGTATATGAACTATGTGCATTGCTAGATAGAAACCAAACATCTTTAGTCATGTAAAGAGTTTCTTATTATATGCTAATCTATATTTGCTTTTACGCGAGTGTGTTGGAAGGAGTTTCCGATAAGGGAAAGGAGAAACTAGACATCGTTCACTTCTCTGAAATTTAGATCATCTTGTTCAAGGGCCCTTAGATGTTAACTACTGAGCTTGCATCAATCTATTGACTGCAGTCAAAGGACTAGAAGCAAAAATCACAAAACAAAACTAGTTGCTTGTGTCTGAGATACAGCCGTCAATGCATCGAAACTTGTTAAAGTTCTACGTTTAGACGTTTTGATTCTGTATTTGGAAAATGCTTATGAAATTTCGAAACTTAAATTTTATGATTTATTCTTCTAAACATGTGGTTTCGGGGTTTCCGTGTTTTTTTATTTCCGTGCAACATCAAAGGATTTAAGTTTAGAGGCATACTAGTATATAACCTCGCTTTGCTTCGGGAATCACATTATTGAATGATAATTATTAACCGAAATAATATATATAATTTTCAATCCATTTAATTAAAAATAATAATATTTAAATATAGAATAAAATTGTTAAAAATAATACATAATTTGATTTAGAAGAGATACATGATGTCATTGCAGAAAGCAAAATGCAACTATTTAGATACAATCTTCAACTCTTGCTTGTTCAGTTTCTTGAGGTGGAAAATCACCGCATTTGTCCGTATCACCTGTAATTCTGCAATTTTTACGCAATCTGCTTAGAACCTAAAACACATACATAAAAAATGATAGTAGTAAACTATATAATAAAAAATATCAATTGTTATACTAATTATATTTTTACAATCTAGATATATTCATAATCTATGAATATTGCCAGAGTTAATAATGGGAGAACAATAAGTATAAAAAAAATAAAAAGATATTAAATGCGTTAGCTAATAGAATAAAGGGAAAATAACAAAAATACCATAAAAGAGCTTTCGTTTTCACAGTTTGCCACAAATCTAAATATTATTACATGAGTGCCACCGTTTTTACACTCACACCATCTTGCTGACATCAGCGTGCATTACTATGACACACGCTGATGTCAGCGTGTCATATGGTGTACCAGCTCTTTGCTGGTGCATCAAACTTACAGACCCGCGCATAACGCGCGGGTCAGTAAGTAGCCTATTTATTTTTTTTTTGTTTTTTTATAAAACAAAAAAAGTATTTATATATTTATTTAATATTTAAACTTTAAAATATTGATTTTTATTTTAATTAAAAATATACATATATTAAATTTAAAAATATAGAATGTAAATATACAAAAATGATACAATTTTTAAAATTCTAATTTTATAAATTATTTATCAGATATATTATTGATACACGGGTCTAATTTATAAGTAATATATATCACATAGAAATTATGTATCAGAGATGTATCTATTACGAATATTTAAAAAAAAAAATATATATCAACGTTGTATCTGTTTATGTAAATTTTAAAAATGTATATCTCGTGTATAAATTATATATCAGCGATGTATCTATTAGCACATTAAAAAAATGTACTATCATATTTAATTTTTTTTATAAAAAGCATGTATAAATTATGTATCAGAGATGTATCAATCATGCATAAAAATATATATCTAATGCATGTAATGAAATTTTCCGATACATAATAAAAATGTATCAAATATGTATTTGAGATCTAAATTATATTTTAAAAATAAAATAAGATATTTAAGATTTTCAAACATAAAATAAACAAATAAAACTCACCAATAAATCAAGCACTAACACCGTCATTGTTTATACTTTGAGAAGACAACTCTGTTAAGTACAAAATGTATCTTTCATGTATAAAATATGTATCAGAGATGTATCAAATATATGCCAATAATGTATCAAATATGTATCCGAGTGTAATCCATTATATAAATAAAAAATCTGAACTACAATTAAAATCTTAATAAACATATTTCAGTCTCTACATATAAATTAAATAAATAAAATTCACCTGTATTATTTAATCAATTCTTTTACAAATGCATTATACCTTTTAAATCCAAAACATTAATAAAAAGCACATAAACTGACATATAGGTTGCTTTTGTCATTCACTCTTCCCACTCCACATCTGTGTGCGTTGATACAACCTCACACTGAAACACTCACCAACTCCATTATTTATCTTCTTTCAACAAAAAAAATCTTTATTTTAATCCCATCATTCTTCTCCATCGTCACATTCTTCAATGATAATGGTTACTTTTTTCTTTTTCTTTTTTCATTATGCTATTTGCTTTTTAATTTTTGCTAGAAGCGTCAATTGTTGTTCCCTTATCGGAGTTGCTTCTGAGTTAGCCGGAAAAAATCTGGCTTTTGAACAAAACTCAGATTGGTGTTCATACCCAGCCGTTCCTTACCCTTATGAACAGTAGCTCGCCGGATTATCTGTGATTTGCGATTGCTATTTGATTTTGACAACGACTCCTCCGCAGCAGCAGCGGTCGCGAAGGCTCATTGGAGAGCGCCAATCAACCCCTCCATGGATCCATCGTGGAACAGAACAAAGGAGAAAACCATAAAACTCTGATTGCAGAGAAAATATAATGAAGAAGAAGGAAACTGACATGATATGAAAAAATCATAACTGAAATGGTGTTGGTGAAAGAAAAGTGACAATTGTGGTACTAATGTAAGTTTTCTAAAACAAATGGTAGAGTGTGAAAAGGAAGTTCATATTGTGGCTTTTCTTGTTATTTTCTCTAGAATAAATATACTAATGAGCCACAAAACAATTATAATTATAATAAAAAAACAGAAAGAGTTTCATTTTGAAATGTGATGAGGAAAATATGAAAATGTAAAAGATGAATGATGAATATTGTGAAATGAAAAATAATAAAGTTAGTATATATGGTTGAAAAGTAGCCGTTTTATTACCGTTAAATGTTATCGTTATTTTTGATTTTTTTTTAAATGTTAGATAAAACAATAGTGACAATATTTTAACTTCCAAATATAACTTTATATTCTAAATTATTTGGTGTATTTCGATGAATTTTTTTAATGGATAATGCAATAGATTACAAAATAATTTTATTTAGAATGAAAAAAAAAAATACTAAAATCAATTTTTTTATTAAATATACTACATATAGAAACATTTTTTTCAATAATCAATGAAAACTCAATTATTGTATAAATTGTTGCACGTAAGATATAATAATGTAAAAAACCACAATTTATTAAATACCCACATATAGATACATAGGCTAATAAAATAAAAAGTATTAAATAAAAATTCATCAGTATTTTGTTGAACAATAGAATAAAATATTTATTGTACTCTACGATTACATATTAAATTATATAAATAAAAATGAAAAAGTATATAATCAGTTTAAAAGTAGCATCTTAAAAAATGTTCGCCGAAAGAGCAGATGACCTAAAGCTTCATTCTCAAATCCCGGTCAAAAGATTCAAAGAAACTGACCAAGCCATTGGCGTAGTTGTATGAAAACAACGGTCGCATCCCATAAGAATGTGCCCGCTTAATTAACTACCTTATAAAAATGTCGAGGTAATTGTAATTTTGATAATGTTATCGCAAGAAAATAATCATATGTAACAACAATTTATGACATCTTGTTTAGAACAAACCTAAACGAATATGTTCAAATAGTGTGACTCGTACAAAAATACGTATACATGTATTTAGTAAATGAACAATTAGTAAACATGTGAAACAAATAAAATCTAAACATTAAAAATGAAGGTCGTCGCACACTACATAAGCAAATCTTGATTGCGTCTTAGTTTTATATATTGTGTGACAGAAAATCGTTCGATTCACTCGAAAAAAAGTAAATGTCAAAATAGAATGATAATTTTTTCTGATTTGGTTACCTTAAATGATTTTTGTTAGTGAAACGTTCAAAAAAATCTGTGCGAAAAAAAAATGTTAGTTAGAATCCAGCAGAGTAATATGAAACTGAAATAGTAAGCAAAACCAAACTCAGTACGGAGCAACTTCAGTACGCAGTGTGTTATGGCTATGGCTGCTATATTAGCCAATTTATAAATTGAAGTGAAGGATAGTATGCTACCAAGAAGATATAAAACATATATTGGGAAATGAGAAAAATAATAACCACATAAAGACTATGCATAAAAGTAGCACATGCTAAAGGAGGGGCATTCCTTAATTTATGGTGAGCAAAGGTATGTTTTAGTCCTTGAAATATGAATTCAGCAATTCAGTAGACACTCGTAGGCACGTAGAGGAAAGCTATAAAGTCTATTATTATTTCAATGCACAGATTTTAAAAGATTCGGTAGATAGTAGATGGGATGGAAAAGTTGACGAATTGAAACAACAATTTATTTATTGGGCCCCATACATAAGATATTAATTTTCTAAAACTTGCAAACTCACGCTATGTTTAAAAGCATGTATATCCACCCTATAGTATAGTATTCATGATAAGATTGGAAAGTTAACTCTATTTATTTTACCGTCTCCACATAAAAACTATACAATGCAATCTTCATATAATTTCACGACTCTTAGAAATTTTTTGTACAATGTACAGGATTTTCAACTTCAGTTTTAAAATATAGTATATATATTACAGCAAGGCAGTTACAGTTGTTTTTTCAAGCAGTGGACAAGTGATTGTTAAATTCTTTAAATGATGATGCTCAGTTCTCGACAATAAAACAAGTTTGTTGGCAACCAGGCAAGAAGGTGTCTTCATAGAGGTTTTTATTAGCTGCATATTAATCCTTGTATTCTTAGACTCTTATAGAGCCGCATAATTTTTGAATGTAGGCATTGTTTGGTTGGGAAATTTACACTCGTTAAGGGAGATAGTAAATGTGTTTCTTGGTTTATTTTTTATGTTTTAGTTTCGGCATGTTTAGTTGTAGAAAATATTTTTTATTTTTTGTTTTCATTTTTCTTCTCATTTTCTCTATTTTTCAGTTTTTTTTTCCAAATAAAAAACTAGAAAATTAAAATTTTATTTGCTTATCTAATTTTTTTTTTTTTATTTTATATTTTCTAAAATTAAGCAACATACTACATCTTTATAACGAGATTTTCGTATTTTTATTTTTCATGAATATTGTTTAACCTCAGAAAATATTAAAAAGAATTGAAATTCGAGTTTTAATTATTTAATATTTAATTTAAAATAAATACTTAATTTAAATATGAGGAGAAAATATTTGCTAAGGAACTTTTTTATATCATGATGAATGTGTATGACTTAATTCGAAAATAATATGGTTGGATCATTGATTATGTTTAAAAACTAGACCAAAAATGAACAGAGAGATTATAGGCCGGTTCAAAAAAAAAATTAGAACCAAAACTGTCGGTTGGTATATTTAAAAAAGGGTTAATTTTATAAAAAGTCACGATCTTTACACGAATTTTCATTTTAATCACGACTTTTAAAAGTTGTCATATAAAACCACGACCTTTCAATTTTTTTCAAATCTATCACCAAATCAATTTTTGGTGTATTTTTTATGACGTGGCCACCATAATCCGGCAGATTTGAAAAAAAATAAAAGGTAAAATTCACCGGAAAAATAGTCGGTGATAGATTTGAAAAAAAATGGAAGGTCATGGTTTTATATGATAATTTTTAAAAGTCGTGATTAAAATGAAAATTCGTGTAAAGGTCGTGACTTTTTATGGAATTAACCCTTTAAAAAATATACATTTTAAATTATATACTAAATATGTCTATATAATTCATTATTAATATAATTAATTATATCATATTAAATTTATTTTAAATTAAAATTTATTGTAATGTATTTTTTTAATTTTTCGAATAGGGTGCAGCCGAAATTTGCCGGTTTAAAACGGTCCGGAACAATTCAAGAGTCGGTTTAGGGCCGGTTCAAGTGTTTCTCTAACTGTGAACTTTAGAGTTATAAACTGTGGTCATTTTTACATGCAAATGTTTATTAATGATTAAAAAAATTCATTAATATTAACATTGAATAAATATTAATTCTCGTTGTTAAATTTTTAAATTAATTTTTTTTAGTATTTTTTGAACTTGTTAGATAGAAATATCAATTAGAAAATTGTGTTTTCTAAAAGTTAATTTTAATAAAGGAAAAGTGAGAAAACATAATTTTGGTGTTTTCCAACCATTAGTTATAATATGAAAAATTATAAAAATTGTTTTCTAGTTTTCTAAATTAGAAAATAATACAACTAAACACCAGATTTTATTTTCCAATTTTTTTGGAGTAATTTTCTGGAAAACAGCCAGTATTTCCCACAACTAAACAGGAGTGTCCAACTTCTCTTTGATTATGGAAATGTTAAATGGATATTTAAATAAATTTAATTATTTTGACTTATTGAGATATTGTTGTGTAATTTTTTGATGTTTAATAACTTTACTCTTATTTGAAAACCTTCATCATTAAAAAAAAAAGATAAATGTCTCGTGTTTATACCTAGGAACGGATATATCCTTGTTAAGTTGTTTTTTTTAGTAAAATACCTTTAGAAGTAGAATTCGTTATCTTTTTTATTTTCTTTTACTTATAATACGAATTTGTTTATATAATACACGAGTTTTTAAACAAACCGAATTTGCTAACTATTAAAAGACACGATCATAAGTTCACAAATGAAGTTCAATTGAATTTATAAGGTCATTCGAGATGAATGTCACTAAACGCGAGCATAACTTAATTATGACAAAAATTCTAAATATTTTGATAAGCAATAAATAAGGAACACCCTTATTTCTTATCTAAAAAAATATATTAATAAATAAATAAATAAAGTATTACTTTTTTTCCTTCCTTTCAGCAAATTATCTTCACATATCTTTCTTTTTATGTGATCAAGGTTATGCATGCCAACAATTGAAAAAAAAAAAAACAATTGAATCTATACATAATCCAGAGGATATTAAAAATATCAGAAGTTCTTAATCCACTTGTAGCTTCTTGTCAATGCTTGAAAAGTATTGGAAGAATGCCTTGAAATGCTTGTAAGCAGTATCTATATCATCCTTTGCACATACTTCTCTTACACTGCATTTCCATATACAAAAGCAGCTTATATAACAATACATCCCAGAATATAGTCATTGAAATATTAACAATGAAGATCACCACCTACAACTTCTCTTTATTGCTCCATTACGTGAAAGACGCAGAAAATTACAGTAGGATAGGATTTAAGTGCTACCAAGTGATGCAAGAGGAGTGAAACTGACTTTATATAACCTTTACTACGTATTCATAGTTGTATTGCAGGAAACCGAAAACAAACAACTTCAGTGTCTGTGGTAACGCCTCCTTTTGCTAGGCTTAGAGGTATATACTTAATACTTTCCCCTGTTTCCCTTGCTCATCATCAATAAAGGAAATTGATTATGTTAATTTACCCTCGTTTCCTCTCACTTGTCCCTACAGGGGGAAGTTAGGGGGCAGGATGGGCGACCACTTGCCAGCCTCCACTCACCAGTTGTTTTTGGTTGCCCCCCCCACCCCCCGTCATCTTTCTCCCTTTAATTGTCATACCTGCCCGTTTTTCCAGTCACCACCTATTTTTCTCCTCTCTTACCTCCTTTCTTTTTATTTTATGGTTTCGCTGCTATCCCCACTATTACTCGAACTAACCACACTGTTAATATCTTCTTCTCTTGTCCTCATTAATATGCCATTCAATTCTCCTCCCTTGTTTCCACAGTTATTTAAATTAACTATCAATAATTTATATTCTGGTTCCATGGCATAATTTGTGGATAACATTATTAGATTAGCTTCTTTGAGTTGGTGCAAATACTATAAAAGTACAAGAAATAAAACCAGTATGTCGTCAAACCTGTGCATGGAAAGCTGAGGAATGCCGCAGTCAACAGTACGGATGCCAACTCCAGATGCAAGTATAGGACCAATTGTAGACCCGCATCCCATATCATTTCTTACAACAAATTCCTGGGGATCACCAAGTACTGATTAAAAATTCAATCCTAATAGCATCAATGCAAAATGATGAGGATATTCTAAAAAATAATGCTATACACCTATAATTATGTTGCTGGTCATTATATGCGTCTGTTTTATCGTGTCCATGTAGAGAAATGGCCTTAACATCATACTTCTAGTGCAATTTATTTGAAAATTGTGTTCTTACTTTGTGTATGCTGGTGCACTAATTTCAATTTAACATAGGTCAATACACAATAAAGGGGAGATGTTTTAATAGAAAATTACCTGGGTTGGAAGCTTGAGGATGTTGCCAACTTCTTTAAAGAGAAAAGCTGTGATCCCATTTGTAGCATATCGCTGGTTTGCGTTATGTTTGATAACAAGTCCCTTTTGCATTTCTGGCCTATGGTGTTCCTCATGCTTGTCCATAAAATTTGGGTGAACTCCATGAGCCATGTCTGCGGACACTGAACAAAACAAAAAGAAAACTTCAGCATTTTTGTTAGAAAAGCATATTAAAGAAGAGACTCGATCTTAAAGAGGTGGTGGAGGCCACTGCCCCGCTTAGCAATTTATTTCCCTTGTAGTTCCATGTTCTTTTTATACCTCTAAAGGGTTTTGCTCGACACATTGAATAAATTATGGAAAGCAAAAGTGTTACGGAACATGTACTTTCCATGTTTTTGTAGTTAATGTTGTGTAGGTGGTGGGTTCTCGTTGTCTTCCATTTTCTTTGTCCCCCAGTTTTTTTAGGACATGATTATTCTATGAAAGGTTGAATATCAAAAGGACTAGGAAGAAAATATTATAAAAGAGAAATAATAACTATTGGAGCTTTATTCCCTTCAACTATATCAAATTTATTTTTACCGACTCACCCCAAAAAACCCTTAAAAGTAATATTTTGTCCAGTTATTGCTGCAGGCCATTCTGGTTCTTAAAGCCATCACGAAAAACAGCATAATGCCACAATATCAAACTGCAAACACAAATCTGAACATTGACTTTGAGAATTATCTAAAACCTAAGAACTTTAGCCAACTATCCTCAAACACTTACAAAATGGAAAAAAAAAAGTCACAAGGAAAATGATTAAAATAGGGCTTTCCCGTAGCACAAAATGTAAGTGTTAGACAAACAACTGTTAGGTTTCCAAGTCTTGCCATCATGCACTCTTCTTATTGTTGGGAGTTTTATCAGTACACATTCTTCTGAGTTTCACTGTCTGGTTGATATTCCATTTCCCTGCTTACTGCAACTGGCCAGAAAAAGCTTTTCATGTTTTCCCTTTTCTCTATTCTTCTTATGTTCTTATATTACTTTAGAGCATATCTTACCACACATAATAAGAAAGCCCCAAACAGTTTCAAAAATTCTAAATTAAATTGTAACTTTCTACTGTTTAAAGTCTTCAAATGCTATAGAACTACGAAGATCAGGTAAAACCAATACTGCAGCCTAAACATAAAATCTTTAGGATCAACTGCAATTGGTGCTCCTAAGAGGTAAGGACTTCTCAGGCCACAGAAGAATGTACTCTAGGTATAACAGCTTACTAGAAAAGTTCCAAAAATAGGGCTAGAAATTTCAGAGAAAAAAGAACACCCAAAAACCAACAGCCTGCAGGAGAATGTAACTACAGAAAGAACTTAATATGCTGAGGAAAGCTCCAAGTGAAAACTTTACCAAGAAAAGATTGACGAATGGTACGCTCAACGGCACCTTCACCAACTTTATTATGAGTTAAGCATCCAACTATTCGTCTCATGGCCTGAAACATGGTTGGAGCACCAGCTCCCTGTACTGAACTTGAACCAACCTAAACAGCAACAGTTAAAAACAACATCATGCAGTGAAGGAAGATTAACTAAAAGTGATTTTATTTATCCAAAAATAACTAAAAGTGATTTTTCCATAATTCTTTATTCATGATAATCTATAAGTTCAATGATAGTTTCATTCTTTTTCATTTTTTCAGGCAGAAAGTTATTTAAAACAAGGAAAAATTGAACTACTATATGTTTATGTAACCTAGTATTTTAGTATAGGGGTTTGAAAAGAAGGAAACGTTTGCCTTGACTAGGCATGACGGTGAATAAGTACCTGCAGAAAAGGTACTACCCATTTCCAAACTCGTTTCGTTAGTACTTTAAATACTTATATCCGTCCCAAACCCGTTTGAAAATAATTTTTCAATACTCATATCCATCCCAGAACTTATAAGAATTACCTATTTATTGCCCCTATTCGTACCTGTTTAATATACTCCTTCCGTCATAAATATAGATTTTTTTGACATTTTTTGAGTTGCGCATGGATTAAGAAATACCATTGGTGCCGTATATCATTTTTATAACATTCCTAACCCCAAAACTTATTTTCATTAGTAAATTCCAATTGGCTAGAATTAAGGTATCCCTTGGAAGTTGGAACTGTCCATATTAATTGTTAATATCTATAAAAATAAATAAGGGTATTTCTATCAAAAACCTAAATAAAAGTATTTAAAGTATGAGTAAAAATAGAAACTTCTCTATATTTTAGGACAGCTCAAAATAGAAACTTTTTTTATATATATGGCACGGAGGGAATATAAAATTTTAAAAAACATAGTAATAAAGGTACACTATTATTTAAAATTAATGATGAATAATAATCTAATAAATATTATTTGATTAAAATATAATTATAAAGTAATTATAAATCTAATAAATGAAATAAGTTAAAAAAAATTAAGTAAACTAAAGACAGTATACAATTATAATTTATTATAATATGAATTATATAAAGTTTTGCCATATGTGCGGTCCGTGATATTATATTATAGATAATGGGTAGCGGGTACGGGTACTCTATATGCCCATTTCCTATTATATAATCGAGTTTAGGTGTCAGATACCCTATGAATAGCAGCAACCATGCTTACTATTTTCTTAACTCTGTGTTCTTTTTTTCCCTGCACTGCATGACTCAATTCTATATCATAGCACTATCTTTGAATAAATAAGCATTTCGTAAGACTATCTGTTTATAATAAAAACTGAATCAGATAAACATATTAAACTGTGCTGGCCAGCTTACTTTAAAAAAATACAAAAAGTGATGCACCAGCAAGCAAAGTTTCTACTGTTGTTATACTGAGTGGCCAGAGAGAACATGTGACGGCCATTTAAGCAAAAAGAATGCTTTGACTCAAATTTGATCATTTTCCATTTGACAATAAATGCTCCCATGTCAATCTACTACCAGATATTTTATTTTAATTGGCATTTGTAGATGAGAAATGTAAGAATCAATATCCATTCCATGTCACAAGTTGTGGCAACAGAAAGTACCTCTTCATTATCAAATAAAGCAACCATCCGCATTGCAGGTTCATTTGAAAGATCACTGGACACTTTGCATGAATCAATAAGAGCTCGTAATGCACAGAAGCTTGAAGCAAGATTGTCTAATCTACCGGAATAAATAAATTCATTGTTTCCACCACCAAGGCAGCTAGCTTGAGTATCACAAATATTTAACTCAATGCTTACAATGTCATCAGTTCTGCAGCTCAGCTCTTCAGCTAGAATCTGAATATAATCAAGAATCAATATAATGAGACAATAGTGATATCCATTCATGTGATCACTGCAGGATTTATAATATCATACCGAGTTAAATGATGAGATTCAAAACATTTGTCTACAACGTCCAAGTGATACAGCATCACTTGTTATAGTCCGAATTGACAATATATTATATCCTTTCTAGTAATTATTGACAACCTTTTGGCTGAAAACAAGATCACAAGATCAAATGGCTTATCAAAGTACTACAATGGAAGGCTTCCATATATGGTTCATATCTGACGAGCTTTCCTACCTTTATAAAACCCTTTTATATCTTCTCAACATAAAGACATAAATTCATCTTCGATATAGTGGTGAAATGAAATGATATACCTGCATTAGCAGAGGATGGTGAACAGATTTTGACTGAAGTACAGTATTTTCATCTTTTGACTCTTGAGACGTTTCCTCAGGTTTTATTGCAAATAGTGGAACAAGATGAGTCTCTAGATTTGGTTTGAACCCATCTGTGTTTACTGTACTAAACGATCAAACAAGAAAGGATTAAGAAAAACACAAAAGTAGCAGATAATACAAACTAGCAGAGTTTGTTCTTCACTTGAATGTAACAAGATAAATATATGACTTAAAACACCAAAAATTCATAAACATGGTGGATCGGTTTAAAATTTAAATATGTTAGATTCCGTCTTAAAACCAATTGGTATCAAGTGGATAGGCCCAACTGATATATAAACACATGTCCATTCACACTTATAACAGATGTGAGATTATCCCACTTTAACACTCCCCCTCACGCATCGCGTAGGCTGGGCCAGATACAGATTTCGGATTGTGTGAATGGACAAGATACCATGTTAGATTCCATCTTAGCAACAATTGGTTTTAAAATGGAATCTAACAAAATAAAAAAGGTAAATAGAGTTAGTTTAGAGGCAAACAAGAGAGCACGAAAGTTTAAAGAAAGCAGACTTTCAATTGAAAACCTAATCGCTCCCTTCATAATTTTACATCTTGGATATTTTAAGTTACTTTCATAGAAGTGAATTTGAAACCTCAAGATTAACAGGGAAAATGTGCAGAACATTGAATACATCCTAATTATTACCATTAACAGTTCCACATTCTGTATTATTAAACAAAAGTTCTTTTGAATATATTTAAGTTTACCCTTGTCAGGATGACGTTTTCTACTGAAATTGGATTGAGAACTTGATTCTTGAACACAATAATCCTCTAACTGAAATAAAGACTTGGAAATGATCTTTCAAATGTCCTTTTCCATATCATTATAGGTAAATTCAAACAACTAAGAAGTGTACACAATCACAGGCTTTTTAGTCTTACCATAGTGCCTAAGACGACAGCTGGTCGTTTGAGACTATTTTCCAATAATGAAAGGAACTCTTATTTATGCATTATGTTTACTCTTCTTAACTAAATAAATAAATTGTGCTAAAACTATAGCCAGTCCACTATGCAGCTATGGCCTACGGTGGTGCCATTTTGTTCAGAAGTTAATTTTCCAAACTTATTCCACCACATTTTATATTTTTCATGAAGCAAGAGAAAAATAAGAAACATACTTGGCAAAAAATGAACATTTCTTCATTAAAAAAGTAAATCATAGCAAATTTAAAAAAGAACTGGTCTTTTTAAAAAAACAAAAATGGGAGGTAAATTTTTTCTTCAAAACTGTTTTTTGGTTTCTGAGGAAATAGGGAAAAATAGCAGCTTTCACTAGCAAACCAAATAAGCCCTATATCATATAGAATTCAGCAAGTCAGAATAACTAAATTTAAACATATGCAACAGAGTCCGCTATATAAAATAAACTACCATACGAAATTTAGAAGGAAACAGGGGCGTACCGGTCAAGATGAATGGCAAGTGTTGGCACTCGTAATAAAGGTCTTTCTACTTTGACAAGCTTTTGAATAAAAGAACCATCAGTACCTTTCACTATTACCCTTCCTGCAACACTCAAGTCTCTATCAAACCAAGTATGCCATAAGCCACCTCCATAAGTCTG
Source organism: Mercurialis annua (assembly GCF_937616625.2). Taxonomy (NCBI): domain Eukaryota; kingdom Viridiplantae; phylum Streptophyta; class Magnoliopsida; order Malpighiales; family Euphorbiaceae; genus Mercurialis; species Mercurialis annua. Next base: position 30,250,210 of record NC_065577.1, on the reverse strand, counting down.
CACATTGACCATAAGACAATTTGATTTGGATGACGCAGATTTTGGCTTGAGTTTCAAGCAAGGGCTGTCTGTGTGAGCAGCTATCACATGAAAACCATTCCCAACAGTATACCTGCAAAATTAAGGGAATTCCATTATATCAAAATCAAACTACACTTGATGTATATATAAAGTAAAACAGCTGTGACAAAAAAGTATAAGACTTTCAGTTCTTCAATCTTTACCCGTTTCTAACGTCTAGCAGCAGCATGACACAGATGACAATGACATCACGAAAAAAAGTCTGTAAATACTAATTTATGCCTTATTCATATATCTTTTTTTCTTACCATATACAACGTGATATGCAGTTTTTGAAACTTTGAGTAGCTAAAATTCATTCAACTTACTTCTCCCCAATAGCAAAAGCAACCAAGCAAGACATATTTCTTGTAAAGAAGTAACGCCCACCAGGCTTTAGATCCCATTCATCATTTTCATTAAGCAAATGAAATCCAGCATCAATAAGTTGCCTTTTCGCTTCCGCTACAAACAAGAAGAAACCAAAAACATCCATCATATTAAATATAACAGACAGCATCAATGTCAACATTATACTCCATATTGCAACGTACGACAACCCCTTAACCGTATTAACCGCTCGACCGAACCGAACAGCCGAACCCGAACCGACCGAAATAAAAAGAAAAAATTTCAAAATCAAACCGACCGAATAGGTCGGTAATTCGGTCGATTCGGTTAAAACCAACAAAAACATGGGAAAAAAAATCAAAAAAGCTTAAATTTTCACTGAATTCGGATAATTTAAATTTCAAACCAAACCGAAATCCGGATTTTTTTACATCAAAACTGAATCCACCAAACCTATACTTATAACCAAACCGACCGAAAGTCATCAGTTCGATGGTTAATTCGGTTTTTTTGCTCACCCCTACTTCAAAGTTCAAATACAGAGTGTTGCTTCAAAGCTCAAAACTTCCATTAAATTAGCAACTGGGTTAATTCAACTATGATCAAATTCATCCTTAAACATCAACAATAACCCAAATAGACAAAATCAACAAAGGGAAAAAAAAACAAAATGAATGTACCAGTGGCATGAAAGTGAGTCCAAGACTCATTGAGATAATCAAGAAGATCGCCGACAATTGACCCATCACGCCTCTAACAACAAACAAATGCAACCAGATTACTATACTTAAAAATATTTAAGAAACACAAAAATACATAAAAAAAAATGTACCAATGTCAAAATTTACCTCTTGGGATTGTGTGGGCGAGGTACTAAAGCAATGAGCGGTGAGAGTGGAGGTCAAGAATTTGGGGGCATAAAAGGGTGAGTGTGTGAGTTTGGAAGGCGGTCTAATGGGTAGTAATGGGTGGAGAAGCTGCAACCGTGTGATGCTCATGCTTGCTATTTCTCATTCACTCTACCAAAATTACATAAACTTATTATAACCTTTTAAAAGGCCGAAGGTAAAAAACAAAAAGCCCCGAGTTTTTTCAGAAAGTACAAAACAGCCATTTAACTTATTTTTGGTACAAATCGACCTTCAAACTTTTAAAATTGAACAAAAAAACCCTTCCGTCAAAAATCTCAGTTAACTGATGTGTGGCACATAAGGAAAAAGTTCAAAAACAGCCTTAATATTTAAAATACTTACCAATTTTAATTTTATATTTTCAAACTATTTTCACCCTCTTCTTCATTTAAATATCTATAATTAAATAAACGCCTAATACCTTAAAAAAATTCCGACCTTTTAGCCCCTTTTCATTTCTGCCCTGACGTTGAAAACTAGTCAATTTTACCCTATTTCGCATTTTCTCGTTTTAATTGTACCCTGATTTTTAATTTTTCACAATTTTTTTATTTAAATGATGAAATTATTTAATTAACTAAGTTTAAAGAAAAAATTTAAAAAGTACAAATAAGTCTTTTATTTTTAAAAACTAACTAAAAATCACAATCAAATTAAAACTAATATAAATTCTTAATTAATTTAAATAAATTTTCCGGATATACAATTAATATATACTAGACATGGAGAACGTGTTTTATTTTTTTTTTTCAATTAAAAAATGTCAATTTAATATTTCAGGGTACAATTAAAACACAAAAATGCGGAATAGGATAAAATTGACCAGTTTTCAACGTCAGGATAGGATTGAAAAGTGGATAAAAGGTCGGGGTTTTTTGAGTCATTAGGCCTTAAATAAAATTATAAATTAGAACCAATTTAAACTCAATTTTTTTATGAATAATTAAAACTTAATTAAACTAATCGAAAGCTAATTAAACACTTCGTAACCCGATAAAATTAATCAAAACCTAATTAAACACTTCGAAACACAATTAAAAATAATAATTGAATTTTATCTCGAAATTTTATTATTTTGAAATAAAATTTGTTTTTGGAATTTTTTTCATCATCGATTTTTTGCCGCTTCACCTAATTGTTGCTCTATATTATGTTTAACGCTTTTTTCCAAGGAACGTATTTTTTTTTCAATTTTTCCACTTCTCTCCTCCTTCCACCCACTTCGATAGCCACCACCATCACCTACCTCCTTCCGAAGCCACCGCCGCCCCTTCCTGAAAACGCGCCGGAGACGGCCAACTACGTCTGAATCGAAGCTTAACGTCTGAGCTTCGTCTCAGACGAAGAGCTTCGTCTAAGACGAAACCCGTCGTCTGAGACGAGTCTCAAACGATTCTCAAACAATGGGCTTCGTCTGAGACACATCTCTCCGTCTGAGCTCCGTCTCAGACGCAGATCTGCGTTTAAGACAAAGCTCAGACACAGAGCTTCTTCGGTGAGAGGACAGTAGCAGGAGTGAAGAAATTACGGAGTCTAAAATTTTTTTACGAATTTTATTTCGGAATAATAAATTTTGAGGTAAAATAAGAATTAACTAAAAATTATTTAATATTTTAAAATTCCTTAAACAAATTTAATTTTGATATTTAAATGAAGAAGAGGATGAAATGTGTTAAAAAATATTGTATGTATAAAACTGGTAAGTTTTTAGAACATTAAGGATATTTTTGAATTCTTTTCTTATATGCCACGTCACCAATTAACAGAGATTTGGACGGAAGGTTTTTTTGCTCAAAAACAAATTAAAGGATCGATCTTTACCCAAAAAAAGTTAAAGGGTTGTCTTGTACTTTTTAAAAAATTACGAAGGGTTTTTTGTACCTTCGGCCCTTTTAAAACGAAAATCTACCTCAACTTATTGTTTAAATTAATATATTAAACACTTAATCATTTTAAGTTAATTTAATAATTTAAAAATATTCAACTTAATTTATTCAGTTAAGTTAAAACCGACTTAAAATAATAAATCAAAAACTTTGAACATATTAAATTGTAAAATATTAATTTTATTATTAAATAAATTTCATATTCTCATTATTTTCAATTATTACTCACAAATAAAAATACTTTGAGAAAAAAACAAAAATATTCCAAGATAGACCAAATATTACTCAAATAGCCCAAACCCAAAATCTTTACATTCATAACCAAATAAGATAAAAGTTTACATTTACTAGTCAACCACTAAATAATAGACACATGTCACACTTAAAGTGAAAAAAAAAAGTCAAAAAAGGGTTGCAGCTGTAAAAACGCGTGACAACGTGACAGTAACGCGTCTGACACGCGTGTCAGAAAAGCGTGCCAGTCATCCATCAACGCGTGTCAGCGTGTCAGAATTATTTAAACAGGTATCATTTATGTATCCTTTATGTATCATTAATGTATCAAAACATATTTGCAACTCAATTTCAGTTTTTATGATTTTATTTGGTCAATTAATCAACCAATTTCACTAATTAGGCAATCGTACTAAATTTTTATTATTGGATGAATATTTTTTCATAATGAGTTCTTTAAATAGGGATATTCGAATTACTTTTGTTCATTGAAAGTAGTGTATCGACGATGTATCTACAATGTATCAGTCTCTCAAAAATTTATTCGTTGAAAATAATTATAATGAGTTGTAAACTGTCTAGAAGTTATAATAAATGATATATCTATAATGTATTAGCGATGTATCAATGTTGTATATATAATGTATCGTTGATGTATCTAATATATATACATAATAACATATACTTAAAACCTGAACCTACTTAAATTTTTGTTAGTGATAGCTAAAAGTTTATGGCAGATCAAGCAATATGTTGTTAATAAGAGCATATAATTTTAAATTCTACAATCTATAGTGTATCTATAAAATTTATTTCGTTAAAATAATCCAAAAAATGAAAAAATGGATCTACGATGTATCAGTTGTGTATCTATAAAATATCGGCAATTTATCTACAATGTATCATTTATGTATCATTAATGTATCATAACATATATGTAACTCAATTTTTCAGTTCTTATAGTTTTATTTGGTTAATTAATCAACCAATTTGGCAATTGTACTAAATTTTTTACTATTGGATGAATTTGTTTCAGGTCTCTAAGAACCCAGAAACTTGAATTAGTTAAGGATGTGGTTTTGTCATAATGGGTTCTTTAAATAGGGTTTATAAAAAATAATGCATCGGCGATGTATCTACAATGTCTCATTTTCTCCAAAATTTATTCGTTGAAAATAATTATTATAAATTTGAGAGTGATTCTAGAAGATATAATAAATGATGTATCTATGATGTATCAACGATGTACCAATGTTGTATGTATAATGTATCATTTCTGTATCTAATATGTATAAATAACTGCAAATTATACAAGTAAAATTAAATTATTGTTCAAGAAAGTAACACTAGTCTAGAAGTTTAAGAATTCACACCATCAAATGTAACTTTTACAAATCCTATCTTGAAATAGGCAGACTTTAATCTAAATTCGAACCAACAATACAAATTGGTACTAATCATATTCAATTGTAAAGTACATCTCATAAATAGCACAGATACGTCTTAGAACTAGCTCAACTACATTCTTCAAAATAAAGAAAGTAGACTAAACTTCTAGCAAAACATATTGATGAAAATATTAAACTGCAAAACTAGAGAAAAACAGTAAGCAAAAACAGGTTAATAAATATCACTTAATACATATAAAAATTTAAAAATAATATATTACAGATACATCTAATAAACAACTAAAATACATCTAAAAGCAGTATAGATGTCTCACACAACCATCTCAAAAATCTACATTAACAACAAATTCAAACATCTTTCTATTAATAAAGTATTACAGTACTAGCTTTGACACTATTATTAGCTTCTGCATATTCTAAGTGCATTCTATCGAATATTATGTAGTCCATAAGCTAATCATCAACAGAACTAAAAAGATGAAATCTTTAAACTAAACAAGTCCAAAAAATAAGTTAAATTGTTGTCAGATCGGACTTACCAACGACCTTAACAGGGAATAACTAATACGTGGAAATGGTGGAAGTAAGTGGAGCCTTTCTACCATGCAAAGTAACAACTTTAAAGCCAACTCTTTCATTTTCTTTTCTAATCTCACTTCTAACACCAAACACCTTCCATTATCAAAAATTTATAACACCGCATAATAAAAAATGCCAATGTACATATAAATTATAATCCAAAACAAATTATTGAAACAGAGCATACTTTATTGGTGTAGAAGCCTAAATCATATGACATGTATGGAAATAATAATAATAAAAGAGTACAGATATGAATTTAATTATATTCAAATCTGAAAATTTAGAGGTAATGATCAACAAATTCATGAATGGTGAATAGAAAAGAACCAAAAATATCCAAAAAATCAAAGTAAATTCAAAAAGGCATATATTCAACATTCCATCAATTAAAGACAAATACAGTAAATAAATCTATAAACAAACTAAATTCCAAATAAAAAACAAAAATTAAGAGAACCCATTTATATAAGAACTCTCATCTACCTTTATGTATTAGTAGAAAAGAAGTTAAAAGTTTTGGATTTAATAGCTTCTGAATATACAACTGAATAACAAAATGGAATTGGAATTGAGGGTTTAATCCCTAATTCTTGATGACGAAGGTTCAGTAGCCATACGATTATAATGGTGAAGTCCGGAGTTAAGCGGTGACGGCGATAGTGACGAAGTTAAGGATTTGAACGAGAGGGTGAAAGTAAGTGAAAGCTAATGTAGGTGCAGGTGGAGGAGTAAAAAGAGTTAATGAAAATGATTTTTTGTGCATGTTGGAAAAAAGAGAATAGTTTGTAAAATAAAAAAAACCAAATTGGTCATTAATTGTAAAACATAAAGTGACAGAAAATGTAAAGATTTGAGTAAATGACCATTTGAGAAATAAAGTTCCGTGTTTTCAATATTTCTGTAATTTTCTCAAATACTTTATCTCATATATATTAATATTGTTTTCATTATACTTAAATTAGCACTTGAAATTACAAATTATTATATTTTCTCGATATAAATATTTTTATTCTCTTTATTACCTCTTTTTTTAAGTTTATATGTCATGTTTTTAATATTTTTGCTCTTAAATATTATTTGACCTTCTGTTTGTAATACACAACACTCATTATCAAATTTAAATGGTTTTTTAAAAATTTTAAACATTATTTTAAGAACTAATTTTAAAAGTAAAAATATAATTATTATAATTTTCAAGAATTAATTATCGACATACAAAACTAAAGTTTATAATTTATATCTATGATAATATATAATATTCATAATATTTTTAAAAGTTATTTATTTATATTTTGATAATTTAAATAATACATAATTTTTTTTTAAAATAATTATTGTTCAAAAATCTGATGTTTAAATATAATAATTTTAAAAATATTTAGTAATTGCAAAACAGACTTATTTAATTCAGCACTTAAAAAAAATCAACAATTGTTATTTTCAGCACTTAAAATTCGGCACTTAAGTTTTAGTTTTATCAAACACCACATAAGTGAATATTTAAGACTCAAATTTTAATTTTACACTCAATTTATTCATAATTTTGATTTTCTTTATTGTTGGAGTCTGTCTTCTGAATCTCTGATTAAACCTGCAAAACACGGTAGATAGATAATCAGACGGTGGTTGTCCGATTAACTCTTCGATGTTAAAGTCAGTTTAGGCTTTGAGCTGCGTTTTAGCGTATTGGATATAATAATTGTTTGTTTAGGTATTGACTCAAACTCCCTATATAACTCAAACTTCTTATATAGTAGTAGTTGAGAGAATACATGGCTGAATCCAAATTGGAAAGTTGTTCCTACTTAGTAGTTTGTGTTTGAATAGGAAAAGTATTCCTTATTTAATGGAAGTCTTATTCAGAAATATCTTTTTGAATAGGCTTATCTGATCCCGTATATTCGGTATTCTAAATATTATTCTTTTCCCATGTAATTAGGTCTCTTGCGACGCGTTTTGGCGTACATTTTGTATATTTACCGAATCCTCTTGGAGTCAGTCTTGTTGGGTATTCCGGCGAATCCCTCTTTAGTCTTAAATCATGGCGAGTCTCGTGGACTCGAGCATTGATATCGTTCGGCTTTTGCCTTAGGCGAGTCCTGGGATTCATCTAGAAGGGTAGATCATATATGATTCGGTTTCATTATACTTATATTGGAATTCGGTTTCCATCTTTAGCCCAACCCCCCCCCCCCCCCCCCGCGCCCTGCGCAATGTAATATTTGATGAAGCTTTCTCAAGATGGTCTTATCAAGCAGTAGTTCTTCCAAACTCCAAAGAGATAGAGGAAAGGTTAGAAGAGAATTCTGAAGAAGACAAGGTGATCGAGCAGATTACTCGATAGGTGGAGTCAAGTGAAGAAAATACGAGAAGTCAATCCCCTAAAAAGGTTATGTCTCTATGGTGCACGAGAGTATACCAACGAACACCTGAAGAAGAAAGACCAAGCAACTCAATGATAAGATTCAAGAAGAGGTTCCGGGTGGAACGTGAACAACAACCTAGAAGAAGTGAAAGACACAGAAAGCCAAATCCTAAATCTGCTAATTTGGTACTTGTCGAAAATGATAATATGAAGGAGCCTGTAAGATTTGAAAAGGCAATCTCAATGTCACGACCCAAATTATTGAGCCGAGACCGGCGCTAGGAAATGAGAGTGATAGCTCCGAAACCCGTAGCAAGCCTAAAACAATTAAAATTGTTTCGCAATTAACAATCACATAACGATTGTACAGATGGAAGCAAATAATCAAGCATACATACATATATACACTAGTTGGTCGATCAAACATACGGTCATATAACTTCCGTACCACGTACGTACTAGCCCAACGATACTATATACATACTAGTGTATCTAGGTCATATCACGGGTAACTAACGTCGTGAAACAAAATACATCTGACGTAGCCTACAAAAAGATATACACAAATAACAGCAAGCATATACAACAAACACAATACATTGCTGTCACAGGCCATGACTCTGTCGACTGAGGACTACTACTACTGCATCTCTACGGAGTCAGGAACTATACATGCAATTGAAGACTTCCGGACCCAAAAAGGTGGACTCTAGCCGAGTCCAGACTCTAAGCACCTGAAATTGTTAAAACAACAAGGGGTCAGACTATGCTGAGTGAGATTACATATTACTAACAGTATTATAAAAATAACATCGCATTTAAACAATCTTTTATACAAATATACAATATAAGCCAAGCATTTGATCCGATCGAAACCCTAATCTTATAACAATCCTAAACTAGGTATTTCCTAGTATTAACAAGCGATAGTAATTTCTCAATTCCTGTTGGTAAGGTTCCGGGATAGTTCAACCAAGTTCTAACCTTTACCATGTGGTACAGTCCGGGATAGTTCAACCGAGTAAAACCAGTACCACTACTCAATCCAAACGATCGATTGATAAGTGAGTGACGAGATAGTTCAACCGAGTTCAACCCACTAGACACAGGTTCCTGGGTAGTTCGACCGAGTTTTAAACCTTGCGTCTAACACAAAGAAGTTAGTCTAATTCTATTTGCCAAGACTTACCCGACACTAGTAATCACACAGCCTATTGACACCTAATAGGTAGCCTATTCCCTCGGATCGCACACAAGATTCTCATACTTAAAAAAAATCAATCAAACGATATAATATACAATCAAATCATATAATATGCAATGAAATTGATAATACTATTTATAATATATCAAATAGCTTTTACGAATAATACACAAAAGTAAAATGTAACTCACATGGACTGCTATCCAATCTACAGTACTATCGATATGAAGATCAAACCCCGCAAATCTAAACTCGTCGACCTCGTAACTTGCCGATATGTCAGCTACATGTTCAAATCAAATACACGTTTAGCAAGTAAACGTGAACCTCGCATCCTTAAAACCCTAAGTTACAAACTTAGGTTATCCCAGTTCAATCCTAATATGGTTTGTAAACTCGTTAACCTTCAATCATAGTCTTATACTTGTTTAATACCATTCGTGGTATTCGATTAATCGATTAAACTTTGCTTAAAGTATCTGTTTCGCAAACCTAACTCAAAACGTCAAGTTCAACGATCAAAATTCATATTTTCGGAGTCCACAAAATGCTATCGGGTTGGGGTACGTCGTGTTGGACCTCGGCACGATGTATGGGGGTCATCGGTGGCTGGGCACATTGTTCCCATCTTCTCTCACGGTGTGAGACATAATCTCACGTCGTGAGAGACTGTCACGCGTCGCGAGACTAGGCCTCGCGTTGCGAGACCATGTCTCACGTCGTGTGGCAACAATAACAGCCCCCTAACCACGATGTTTTACCATTTTTAGCCTTCCGACTCATTTTGACATGCTTCTACACCCATATCACACAAAACCCATCACTAAAATCATCAAAAACGACCATAACAACGTGATTTAAGCGAGTTCGATTCGACCGTACACAATATCACACAAAAAAGACACAAAACTCTTAAAACGCAAAGCCAAGAACTCATCCTTACCTTGATACGAAGCTTGGGGATGATAGAGGTCGAATTTCTAAAGAGAACGGAATGAAAATTATGCGATTCGGACGTCGAACGACCAAAACCTAGTGATCGCTAGCTTTTTCCTTCTTTTCTTCTATTTGTTGCTTCTTCTGTTCTTGAATTCATATTCATATGAATTTGTTTATATACTTTGGTTACTATACTTCTTTGATCCCTCACTTCTTTAATTCAAACAATTTCTCTTTCAACTTATCATTTTAATAAAACGGTCAATTACTAGCTTTAACTCGAATACGTACGTATTATTTATACCCAAATAAACAATACTAATTCATTATTATTTTCCGTCGATAATCTTTTATTTGCAATTTTCGAGAATTAATTTATTGTTTACCATTTTGAGACTTAAATTTTATTTTTAATAACATATCTTACCATTTCCTTTAATCTCAATTCTTATCCTTTTAATTAAGTTCTAATACCAAACTTTCCGTATTAGAATTCTCAAAACCGACCTACTCGGGTCTTGTCTTATCTAATCACTTCGATATTCATCCTACAAGCTCGGGTTATCGAAAAGAGACAAATTGCATATTTGGCAACATCAAACATACGGGGTATTACATTCTTTCCCCCTTATAAAAATTCGTCCTCGAAATTTCATACAACTTCTTATCCTTTAACTTTATCTTTATTCACTTTATGACACTAGTGTAATACCCCGTATTTTTATAAGCTACGTGTAAAGCTTTTATTAGCCGTGAATACGTAAATTAAATTTAAGCGTAAATTTAATTTATAAGTATTATATCGTAATAATAGGAGTTTAAAATTTAAATCGAGGATTTAAATTTTAATAAAAGAATATGACGGGACTAATAGAACCAGAAATACGACTGGAGTCGTAAGATAAAAATATATTGATAATTAATATATCAATATACCACTCTAATTGGAGAGTTTAATATTTCGGACAAAACCCCAAAATTAAAATGTCGAAACTCGGAAGTTTCGACGAGTTATTAACGAATATAAGTTAAGATAGATAGATATATATATATATATAGAAATATATATATATATATATATATATATTTATATATATATATATATATATTTCTATATATATATATATATATATATATAATAAAAAAAAGATAAGAAGTAGAGAGGCGGTGAGATGTGGGCGGCAAGAAATGAAAAATGTCAATTTTAATCCCTAAATTTTTATTTCAATTAGTTTTAATTATAAACTAATTAAGTATTATTCGTTAGTCCAAATTAAAATAAAATAATTTATAAGTCCCGAGCGAATAATTTTGGTGTCATTATTCGCGAAATAATTTGACGAAGCTATCGTCAAAATTTCATGAAATTTGGACGTAGAAAGTTTAATCAAGTGGGACTGATTTGGACTTAATAAATCTTCTGGGATTAATTAAAGATAAAATATAAGTCGGATGAGAATAAAAATTATATTTTTATTCTTATTAGATTTTATTAGATTTTTGGGTAAAGTTTCACGAAATTTAAAAGTCGTTTCCGTTTGAGTTACGGACGACCAATTAAGAATTTGAGTTAAAGTGATCATTTGGCCAAATCTTATATAAATAACATTTCAAATGAAATGTTGGCCATCAGATGCCATTTCTTTCGAATGAAAGAAATGGAGAGCTACTTAGCTCTCTGTGTGTGCGCAGAAACTTAGGGTTTCGTGCGATCCGACCGTTTCTCGATTCTAACTCCGTTTCTTCGACGATTACTCGAGTAATCGAGGTATTAATCTCGTATTAAACGTTTATTTTAATATATTTTGATATATATATCGAATATATATACGTTTATAAACGGTTACCGTATCGAATCGAACGTATACCTATTATTTTTACGTTTCGAATGTGAATTTGGATAGATTGGATTTTGTATACGTGTTAGGAGCGGAAAAAACGAGATTAAAAGCACGTCGGAATGGCCCGGGGATCGATTTCCCCGGGGCTGGCCTGTTGTGCGCCCGCACAGTAGAGGCTGTGCGCCCGCACAGCAGTGGCTGTGCGAACGCACAGCAGTGGCTGTGCGAACGCACAGCCAGTCACGTGCGGACGCACAGTGACTTAGCGGGACGTGTGCGTAGGGACTTTTCCGGACTTTTTCGGCGGACTTTCGAGGGGCGATTCTGAAATGTTTTCGCCTAGTAACTCGATGTGTTGTCTGACCGAAACTAAAATATTTAAATAAATATTTTTAAACCTAAGTCAAAGACTTTTAAAATGAGATTTTAAAAGTAAAGTTAAACGTTTAAAAAGGACTTTAAAAGAGTTAAAGTCGACGTTTAACCAGTTTAAAAGATTTAGCAAACGATGTTGCTAAATAATTCGTATACGACTATGAATTGTTTTGGCAATCAAGTCTATACTATTAAATGATTTTAATTAGGTATTGTTATACCTAAAATGACTTCTAGAGTAAAGTTTAAATGTTTTCTTGAGATGAAAACAGTTTAAATAATTTTAAAAAAAGAACGAGACCATACGTGTTAAGTGTTACATGTTAGCCTAAACCTAGGTTTCGGAACCTAGATATTTATATTGGAAACAAGTATTGATGTGTTGTCTTGTGTGTTTTATATGTTTGATCCGACTAGCTGTCCAGCAGTCAGACCAGGACTCCAGGGAGTCTGTCACACATACGGCAGGGCTAAGTAGTTACTTAGCAGTACTGTGAGTTTACGTGTTTACTTTTGAATATCATTATTCAACTGTTTTAAATCCATAAATCGCAGTAGTATAAACTAGCCAAGAAAGGTCCATTGGAACGAGCTACCTATTGGGCAGCAATACGGTTGCGTGATCACCAACACCGATTTCTAGATGTACTTCTGTCGAGGTATAGAGGTATGTATGTCGTGTAAGTCATTGGGAAAGTAGATGCCCTGACTTCACGGGTAAACCCTGAGACGACAGTAATACAGTTACGGTCGCGGGTAAAACCGCGATGGCAGTTTCATGATTACGATCCAGGTACCAGAGATACAGAATTGGACGGCAGTGACTCGGGTCACGGTCTTTATTCTGTTGTCTATAAGCTCGTGTTAAGAGTGTGTCTATTAGGACAATTGTGGACTAGGGTTTCATATGGATCAACGCATTGGTAATATTTTATATATATAACTGTTTTATATATATAATGCGATTTTGGTATTTATCTGTAAACTGTTTACTCACTCAGAAATATTTATATTTCTGACCCCGTTGTTGTTATCCCATTTTCAGGAAATGAGCTTTGAGGTCAGTCGAGTTTCCACATCCCTTTTTCAGGAAAGCTCTTCTTTGGTAATGTACATAGGATTTTGCACTCTTAGTATGCTGCAATAGTATAAGTGTAATATGTCAATAGCCGTGCCACTAGTCCTCTGTTTAGATACTCTGATAGGATCTAGTGCACATGTGTACCTTTCGGGTGGCTGTTTAGTGACATTGTATCTAGTTACCGAGTCGGCCTCATGTGTTTTTATGAGGGTCAAAAACAGTATGCTTTATATACGCCGGCTATGTGTAACCGGTCCGCTGTGTATTTTAATATGTTTAATACCACCGTTGCGAGACGCAGAGGTGTCCGCACTATTTTATTAAACATATTAACGGTGGCGTGTTACTGGGAACAGGGCTGCCTGTGTGTTGAGGTAAGCGAAAGATAAGTCCCTGGCTTTCCAGTGATCACCACGCCAGATTTTCAGAAGGAAGCGAGGGTGGAGATAACGAGGTTATCCAACCAGTACTTCTGAAAACCAGATTTCGCTTATATGTATATTTTCAGAAAGGTGTTTGCGTAAAACGAGAAAAGAATAACGGTATTTTCTGAAAACGGATCGTACGCGAGGTACGATCCGGTAATAATATTTGCGAAAAATTTCTAGAGGTCCTAGGCTTGATACGGGTTTTGGAACAACCATTCCCATTCCCTAGCGCCGGTCGTGACTTGAATTAGGGTGGAATTCGGGTCGTGACAACTAGTTGGCACATAGTATCGTTGTTCCACCTCTTATACTTTGTATCATAATGACTTGGAATCGATGTTTGACGAATCCCCCCTTGAAGTTCGTTTCTTCTCTCTTGTATTTAATCGTTTGTTTGAAGGGTTGAGTTTATCATCTTACTCTTAACAAACTGATTCTTAATCCTTTGTGGTGTAAATAACACTTAGACTTAGCGATTTGATACCAATTTGCAACTATTGCTGTAGAGAAGCGTTTAAAGAAAATAGTTGTTACGGGGGAGTGTTAATAGTCACCGGCTTACTTTTCTAATTCTCTACTCTTCTAGAATTTTGTACTTCTAGATATGGTAAGTAAATACTAGAAAAGATAACTTAGAAACACCTAGAAATCACCTAACCGACTTAAAGAAGCCTATAAATATAAGGGCCTTATCATATTTTGTACATAGAAGAGAAATAAATCAAATGAGTGGAGTGTGTGCAAGATGTTAGTGACGTGAGAGTGTTGGTAAAAGTGCAAGAGTGGAGTAAAGTATGAAAAAATCCCTGAATTTGGCACAAAGTATTAAATAAAACCAAATTTGTAAAATCAGATCAAATCATCCAAGAACTTGGTAAACCGGATCGATTTCACCTTTGACCAAAAAGAGAGAGTGGAATAACCTAATTTTAAAAATTAACCCTAACTACCTTAATCAAAACACTAATAAATTTTATTTAATTTAAAATTTAATTACTATAAATTTGAGGGCCTTTTTTATCTTTTTCCCTAATTAAGTCTAATTACTTTCATACTTATCTTAATTATTCCTAATTAACAACTAATTCTAATTAATTAATCTTAATCTTCTTCTTCCACCTACAACCTCCAACTATCAACCATCTCTGTCGACCGACCACCGTCAAAGAGAAAACTCCAGTTACCCCACCACCGCTGGCCGACCCAGACCCAGCGGGTCTGTTCTTCATCGTCGATTCCGATAATGGGGGCTACCAGAATTTTTTCTTAGTTGCTGGAATTTTTTTCGGTCCTGTAGTTTAATGGGTTTAGGTTTAAAAGATATAAAGTGGTTAAAAATAAAAATGATTTTTAAAATTTTGAAATTATAAAAAAATGATACATTTTTAAAAATAATTAAATGTTAATTTTGTGAATAAAATAAATATTAAGGATTATTTTAAGATTTTAATCATCTAAAACCGGAGAGTGTTCACTCTGTAGGATGAAAATAAGAAGGTATTTGATCCGTTTTTGCATAGTTCTAGGGTGATTTAATCAATTTTTACGAATTTGAATTTATTTGATACTTCATGCTAAGTTCAGGTTTTTTTGTGTGGATCTTTTACTCTGCATGAGTGTGTGTAAAACTTTCTTTTGTTCAATTACGTCCTCTCAATTTCCAACAGTCTCTCCTGTGAGTGTTTTGGTTGAATTTTTTTTTTTTAATTTTCTGTGTTTCACTTCCATTTTGCTCTCTCGTCATTTATCAAAAATGGCGGGAATCGTTCACTCTCTATTTTTCTCGCCGAACTCCCCCAAAACGCCGTCAATTCGACACCGCAACTCCAGGTTCCGACCAGTATCAAGCAATCCGTACTCTTTGAATCATCGCAGCTCTTCGATTCCTCTCCCCTTGAGAATCAAAGCCTGCCAGAAACCTAACAAGGTATACTCTTCAATTTCAGTTCTGATTGACAAATTCTAATTTTTTGAATTATAAAATTTCAATTTTGTATTTTTTCAACTTGCAGGAAAACAACGACAAAGTTTCAGCCAAAGGCTTAGTTTGGGGACAATCATTGTTGAATTTTGTAGATAATAACTTTCTTCCACTAGGTAATGATTTTCTGTAAAATGGGTTTTTAATTTTAGCTCTAATAGTAAAATAAATCCAAAGTAAACTGTGTTGATTGCTGCAATTTTATCCAAAAATTTACAATTTTGTAATAATGTCCTAACTTCAACATTTTGTTGCAGTTTTAGCCATTTGTTTTCTATCAATTTAATTTGTTCAATCTTTCACGTTTTCTCAGCTTTATTTGGCTTTTTTATTCTTCATTTTTAGCTTCAAATTCGTTCTTTTTGCTTCGACCATCGAAAAAGTTAGTGAATATAAAATTAGATTTTAATGTTATTTTTGAAAATTTTTGATATTTGAAATCAACTTTTGAAATTCTAAAAATAGGATTTGCTAATTACGGATTTAATTTATAAATTTAACTAAAAATTGGAACAATTAAATTGATTAGAATTTTTTTAGCTAGAATTGCAAGGAAATAATGAAATCGGTATATTCTTATAAAAATTAAAAGTTTCAGATAAAATTGCAACAACCGGAAAAAGTTTGGATTTATTACTATTAGGCCTTGATTTTATTAAAAACACACTTTTATATGATTTCGTTATTTTTTTTTATTTTTTTTGCAGCTCTTATTGGTGGAGTAGTAGTAGGACTTGCAAACCCTAGCCTTGGTTGTGTTGCTGATAAATATTCTCTCTCAAAATTTAGCACATTTGGGATATTTTTCATTTCAGGTCAGAAATTTCGTTGCTGCTTTTTTTGCAATTATAGAAGTATTGCAATGTAAGTCTCATGTTGTTTCATATATTTTTTTATATTGTGCTCTTGGTTATTACAGGTTTGACACTGCGAAATGCGGAAGTTGGTGCTGCTGTGGAAGCTTGGCTTGTGGGAGTTTTTGGGCTTGTATGACCTTGAATTTTCTATCTGCCATTTTGCATTTCGTAGGTTCATGCTCTGTTTTTAATACCTTTTCTTTTTTATTACTATAACTGGCTTCTATGTGTATACTTAACTGGATTTAAGAATATATTTCATTATGGTTGCTCTATTATGTAGGGCATTTGATTTTGAATGATAAAAATAGTTGAAACTTGTAGTCTTAACCTAATTTTAGAACAAATTAAATGTTAAGCTCAATAATTTTTTTTGATTTAGGCTATTATATGGCAACAAAATTTTCCAAACTCTTATGATTAACACACATATGATGAAAAAGAAAACAATTGCATACATTTGCCATTACCCTTACAAAAAAAGATCACAAGAAAAGTAAAAACTTCAAAAATAAAAGGTGTGTTATATATCACATTTTAAACTGTTAAAACAAGGTTTATTTAAGAGCTTTTGGAATTGCTTTATTGTTTATGAAGACCAAGAAGAAGTTTTTGAACCACATCTACTAACAGACAGCGTGTTTCTTGTACCTTATATTTCATCATTCCAAACATTATACTATCAGTTGAGAAAATTGTCATACAGATGGTAGCATAGATCACTGATCTCATAATCCTCTTCTAATGCAGTGCTCCATTCTATTTTTCACACCGTACCTATCAAGGATAATTTTGCAAATTCAGCTGCAACCTCGTGAATTTATAACAGGTTTGGCAGTTGGACTTGTGATTGTGTGTTTGCACACATGCATGTGAAATTTCCTTGTTATTTTAGTAGGATTTTTGTTGCTCTACTTTACTCTATTATTGAATTTGGCAACGCTCATCAATAGAAACTTTATTTTTTTTAGTGTTAGCATCAACAATTGATGACATTGGTAGATTCATTTTAAAGTAAGTATGGCTTAATCTTTAAAGCATTCAACTTTTCAGTATTTGCATTTATGTATTGGGTGATTTAGCATTAGTAGATAAGCTTACTTTCAAATTCTGAAATAGAATTGCCAAGATTCCTTGCCCCAAGAATCATAAAGATATTTACCTATTTGGTTTGAGTTTCCTGTATCATTTCATGCAATGATGGGTGTGGCAGCGGCATTACTCATCAAAGAAAGTTTATTTTCATACTAAATGCAGTCAGTGCATGATCATATTGGCGTAAAATATGCTTAAGAATCCGTGTTTTGAAAAAGTTTAAGTTTTACATGCCTAATAAGGTTATCTGCTGTAACTTGTAACCTGAAAGAAACAAATCAGACTCCTTGTTAACGACTAGGTCTATTTACCACAACTAAGGTTCTTATAATTGGAGATAATCGAAAGTGTGGGTAAGTAGCCATCTCTCATAGTTGCAGCTAACATCATAATCTCTTTTATATTCCATCAGTATGTTATTGATAAACATTAATCACATGTGGCTAGAATTAGTGCATCGGTAAGGGCACCTGTCTCTGATTTGTTTCTTAACATTTAGATGTGGTGTAAAAGAGTTTTTGCATCTTCAAATTCTAGACTGCTTCATCTGGAGTTTGACATGATATTTCATATCTTGATGTAAAGATTTTGTTTGACTTTGTTTTTCTTAATATATACAGTAATATATCATACTGTTGACCTAGGTAGAAGCATTATATTTAATAAGAAAAAGTGGAAGGCAACTTCATCATATATGTTTGTGTGAATTATGCAAGAGTGCATATGCAAATTTTTGGAGTCAAAAAGTTTGTGTAGAATATATTCTGACTTCAGTTTTGAGCTGTTAAGTTTAGTGCCTTTGTTATTTTGGCTGTTGGAAAGAACATCGTGACAAAAAGCAATTAGTTACATTTTCTGGCTTTTGTAGCAGACTCTGAAAGTTTGCCTATATTTGCCTCAGGACTGGCTTTATTTTGCTGCATGCCTACTACACTATCGAGTGGAGTGGCACTAACTCAGGTCTCTTATCTTCCTTTATATACCACCACCTTTTTTTTCCCTTATTTTTTTTGATTTTGTAGTCCTCTTTATCTTGTTCTCAATAGCAACTTTTATTCTCAACTATGCAGCTTGCTGGAGGAAATTCTGCTCTAGCTTTAGCAATGACAGTGATATCAAATCTTCTGGGAATTTTGATTGTAAGTCATGTGGAAAGAGCCATACTTGATATCTTCTAAAATTTTAACTCTTTGATATCATGTAAATTGGAGTTGTTAGAGATGAATTTCCAATATTGTCCTCTCTATGTGCATTTGTCTGCTACTGATACAAGGTTCATTGATATTAGCAATTTTAAGTAAAAATATGCATGAATTTGTTTTTTTAAAATTCTGTTGGCATGTGAGGAATTGATTTATTTGCTATGGCACTTCAACCCTTAAATTGAGTTCTTTACTGCACACTTTGACCAGTCATCAACATATTTTGTACTGTAGGCTTAAAGAGTACCGGCAGATTGTAATGGTATTATTGGTCTATGTCAAACCTTGATGTTTGCTCCCCTAAAAAAAGCTATTAAGAAATAGGTGTGGAACTAAGGCTCATAAAAATATATAATATACTAATGTTTACTGTCCATGTGGCCTTGAGCAAGTTTATCTAGTGTGTTCATGCACGATCTTTTTATGAATTAAATACAAGGTCAGTGAAGGTTCTTCTAGTTGCTTTTTGGGAAGGCTTATCATGTATATATTTTTGTAAATAGCTTTTATTTCCTATTGTGTCTGTAATTCTTATAATGCTCTTTCTATGACTTTTACATTATGACTAGGGAGAAGGTTGTTTAGGGTTTCAAATAGTTTTAGATGTTTCAGTGACATAAATTTGCTGTAGTAGGGCTGCTTCAATACGTGCTTATGTTAGAGATCTCAGGTTCAATCCAACTGATTCATTCCTTTAGAGAAATATAGCAAAATCATTGAAAGCCAATGGGTTGACTGTTGACCCCATTTTCTCTATGTTATAGAAATGGTCTTGTGACTGAAGGATTGAACATTCCAACAGTAGGCCTACTAGTTCATGATGAATTTTCTCTAATCATTACATTTTTAGTATCCATGAGAAGAACTTTAGACCAGCACCATATTCATCGAAGTTTCACGAGGTATAGATTTGCTATCTTCATCGAAGTTTCACGAGGTATAGATTTGCTATCCACAAATAAACTTGAATGGCCCGATAAGCAAATTGGTTTTATTTTTTAATGCACCCTTCTCTCTGTCTCTAATCTCTCATGGATGCACTCTGTGAAACTTTCATGTCTTATATCAGCTTCTTTTGTACCAAATATATTTCCCTCTATTTTTTCATGCTAAAGTCAATTTTGTTTGCTACTTTTCAGATTCCCTTTTCTATCTCCAGATTCATAGGTGCCGATGTTGGTGTATCTGTTCCAACTGAGCAACTGTTGAAAAGTCTTGCTCTCACTCTTTTACTCCCTCTTATCATTGGAAAGGTAAATCAAGTTAACTATGCTACTACTGATGCCAATTCAAAGCAACATTTGCATGCTATTTTCTTTTTCAATCATCAATGAATTGACATATATTTTGGTGAATAATACATAGGAACACTGAATACTATTGAAGAACATGTAAATCTTAAATCATCTAAATCTGGACATGGTATGATTTTGTTAAAGCATATTAGGATTTAATGTCAATTAGGGCCTGTCTTTAGAGATTGATGAAATTATACTCTGCAACTGAATAGATTCTTTGGTTTTGCTGAAGTGTGCGAGTGTTGGCTTTCAGCCTTCGCCCAGGCTTATGTGACTCGTATCTAGAGCATGTCATGTATGAGCTTTAAGAGCTCATCGTGCATTGAAATCGGGAGTCTTCCTTGGCCTAACCTGGAAGGTATTGACGGTTAAACTGATAACCTCATCACTTCTTCAAAGACTATGTTTGCGTCGAATAATTTGCCAATTGTTTCTGCTTGCCATTATTGGTCGAAATTGTATTAATAAAAGTCCCATTTTTTTACTGAGCAAATAATCAATGAAATTCATTTTAAAGATTATCTAGCATTTATTAAGTAATATTCCTTGCATATGGTGACCAATCAAAACGAAGAGGCAATACAAAAATAAAAGTGCGAGAAAATCAAATTATTACATGATTTTAGTTTCATTGGATTTGGTTAATTTAATAAGCAATTAAATTGGAAAAAGAGATGTTATGGTGCAATTGGAATTGTTTCTGCATCCACAAAGTATTAGGAGCGATATCACAGATACAAGCCAATCAAAAGAAAAAGTAGCAATAAATTCATCGCAGTGAGGAACAGCAGCCAGCAGGTGTCAGCCTATGTAGGATGGGGGGGGGGGGGGGGGGGGGGGGACACCCACTCCTGAATAGGCTAATGCTTGCAGCTCTTCCTCAGAGGAAGAACAATAGGCTCTCTGCAGCTCTGAATTGATCCCGATGCTCCAGATCTCCACCAAAACACTCAGATCACATGAAATGAAAGAGTATAGTCAAGAATACAACCTTGACCTGACCATTTGTCTTTAGGACAGGAACCACATTGGCTAGCCACTTGATAATCCACAACTTTTGAGAACCTAGCTTTCAACTGCTTAGCAATGTTATTCTTCACCTTCCCCGTCCATTCTGGTTGTAGCCTCAACTTCTGTTTAACAGGTCTGGTATGTGGATAGATTGGAATCTTATGTTAGTAATTTCTGATCGACCATGGCATGTCATTATAGCTGAAACCAAAGATTTCTTATGTTTAAATTTATTTAATTTTGTAAATCTTCTCACTTCCTTAGGAGTTAGATTGTTTGGGAAGTATATATAGTGTGGTTTATCCTCCGTGTTTTCAACTGATTTTGTTCTCACAAGATGGTTATCAACTCTTTCTGATTTGCGAGGTGTTATTTTCTGTAAAATTATGTGACTAGGAAACTAGGAAGTATGCATGATATGGCACACACTTGTAATAAACAGTAGGAATAAATTCATCACAATGAGCGACAATAGGTGCTAGACTACTATATAATGGGCGGATGCTCACTCCTGAATAGGATTATGCCTATCATTCGTCCTTAGTTAGAGGAATAACAACTGGTTCTGCAGCTTAGAATGGATTCTGATGCTTGAGATCCCCACCAAAACACTTCACAACACAGTGTATTAAAGACTATTGTCAAAGCAGTCAAGGAACGTAAAGAAAGAGGAGGTGGGGAGAATGAGTTATGTTTGAGAAATAGTGAATGAACATCGTACTAACAATATTAGTAAAGCATAATGACATGAACCCATTCAAGCAGAAAGCGATAATGAAGCAAGTCAAACTTTCTATAAAATGAAATTAATTTGAGTTGATGGAAATAAAGGTTTGAAAGATTAAAATTAAAAGGAAAAGCATGCGAAATAAGATGAAAACTATTGAATAAAACTGTCCAACAATAGATCTGGATATAAACTGAAAATGTCAAGGGGTCAAGAACAGTAGGTTGCCTACTGCAAAAAGACTGCCTCCCATGGATGAGTAAGTGCATGCTTACTGATAACAGGCACATGCTTACTTGTAACAAGCACCAGATTCAAAAATCAATCAACCAAGAGCATCTCCACTCATGTGCCAAATAATCTCACAATGCTATAATTTAGCATTTAAAATAGAAAATACATCTCCATTACTATACTATTTCATGTGCTAAATATGGCATATGCTAAAACTTGTGCCGAAAATTATTAGAAAGTTTAGCATATGCCAAACTCTAATATATATCCAAATTATTTACAAAATTGCCATTAATAATTATAATCATGTGTGGAATTTTTTTATCTGTGTATCTTTCTAGAGTTTAGCTACTATTTTTCCTATTTACTCACCATTATTCCTTCATAGGTTTTGTGCTGTATTTTCTTCTAAAAGGAGGACAATTAGGTTTTAATGAAAGATCAAGACTACACAGTCAAAATCATCTAGCTTTTAAGGTTTATATATTTAGAAAATTGGTTGAATATTTATGATTATTGAATTTAAAATAAAATTAGCTATAAAAATATATTTAGCAATTCATGTAGCATTTTGCAATGGAGTGAAATTTAATAATCTTTGCCATATTTAGAATTGTGCTATTTTTTATGCTAAAATTAGCATAAAAAATAGAACATGGAGTGGAGATGCTAAGGGTAAATAAAAGCTGCTAATAAGTAGAGAATGAAGGAAAGTAAGAAAGAGAATCATTAAAATATCATTAATCTTTGATGATCAAAAGGGTCTAATTTTGGTGCTGACAGTGCTCCAACAAGTATGTATAAGCCATGTATTTTGGATTTGAATGGATTTAACCATTTCGCCATCTTGCACACCTGTCTTACCACTAGCAATCCATCTTTAAAGACTGTCTGTTTTGTCAAAAACCCTTAAGATCATATCCCGACTGAGCAATATTTGAAAGCATAAAGGATTTAATTACATAGTTCTTCCCTATTAATCATTGCTTACAAGCTATAAGCTCTCATACTTGCTCTGTCAGATTTGAGATCTTCTGAATTTCCTGTTATGTAATGCATGATAATGTGTTTAACATTATCTATAGTACTTTTATTTATATTCATCTTTAAATAATTCAGGGTTTCATACCTGCAGGTTGTTCGCGAATCCTCCAAAGGTGATCATATTGCTAATTTCTTTTATTTGGAAGTTTGTTGGTCTTTTATCTGCCATATAATTGAATACATGTGGTCCCAGCACTTATCAGTAGAAGAATGTCTTTATGGGAACAAATTATTAAAGAGCAGTTATCCAGTGATCTACTTGTTTTGGTTTAAAGGACATGGTAAAGCAAGAGGGGAAGAAAGATTATGGAATTCTGCTGTGCTCATAGGGATGAGCCATTGTTATGTTTGATTAGGGAACAATGTCATAATTTCTCTTATGATGATATATGCTTTTTCAGTTAATGTCGAACAGGTAAAATTCTGGTTGGCGTTTGATTAGGGAACAATGTCATAATTTGTTTTATTATGATATTTGCCTTTTCGGTTACTGCCGAGCAAGTAAAATTCTAATTGGGCTTTCATTATAGTTGTTTGTTAGCACTGATTTTTCCATTATAGTTGTTTGCTGGTACTGATAAAAGGGTGCTCTTACATCTACTAAGATTTAATGTAGAGTAAGAAGGAAAGAAATAAAACAAATAGGGAGGGATGGGAAATTCTTCATAAAATTTGGAATGCCCTATCATTCAGCATCTATTTTAATGAACGGAACAATGGTTGCTTTTTGTGCATTTTTCTGTTCCATACTTACAAACAATACTAAAAATATTCAATATTGAAAACAACTTCGGGTAGAGAAATTGTATGGGTTCTGATTAAACTGTGCAATTCAGGTTGTGCAGGCTTTGTTGATCGAAACCGTAAGCTTTTCTCAAAGTTGAATGCCATTTGCCTTTGTTTTGTAAGTCTCACACCTTTAGTTGGATTGTTTTTTGAATTTGTTATATCTGTGTAGTATGTTCTTTATTCTGAGATGATGTTATCATCATTGTGAATGTTAGGATTCTCTACTAGCCATGTACTGAATGGATGACAGGTGATACTATATAGACTTAGGTTGTAGAATGTTTGGCCTGAACATTAACTTCCTTCAAGATTCACAAATTTCACAAATAAAAAGAGAGACGCCGTGGCTTAATCCACAATGCATCAGATAGATCTAGGGACCTGTTAGCTTCATTCGAACTCTTTTGATTAAAAAAAAATGTTGTAGCAGTCCCCTTATTATTTGACCCAAGACTTAAATATGAGACGATGATTAGGTTTTAGATATGTAATTAGTTGATGTATATCTGAGATGGTATTATCATCCTCATTATTGTTGTCACACAATTGGTAGGATATATATCTGGCTTTCTAATGATGTTTTGCAATTTAGTAATTTCAAGGTCACAGCATTTATGAATATTGGACATGATATTTTGAGCCTTACTGTTCACTATTTCTTTTCTTTTGAGATTACGATGAGTTATCCTTTATTGTTCTCCGACTAATTTCTGACAGATTTTGCCTGCCAAAAATCTTGAATAAAAAGCAGAGAACTGATTCTCTTTGCTATTCCTTTTTTTCAGTTTGCACCTTGTAAAACCTGGTTTCCTACTTTTCTATGCAGGCTGTATAAATGTCCTTGCTTTTTATTGTTGTCATGAATGAAAGTGCTATTTACGTGTCTGAGGATTATTGTCTTTCATTTTCCTTTAGTTTTGATTTTTCTACAAAGAGAAGCCATTTTAAAAGATGCTCTATTTAATCAGGTTCCATGGATCCAAATAAGCAGATCAAGGTCACTGCTATTGATGGTTAGGCCTGAAGTTTTCCTTGTAGCTGTTGGTATGGGAATGTATGTTTTCTAGCCCTTATCTTCTTCATACATAGTTGTCATTATTCTCAAAGGTGCTTTTTTGTTTTTCTTTGAGTGAGCACTGAATCGAAATATTATTTGCTTAAAGATTAATTCCATCTATTATTTATGCTTCCCAAGTTTATGATCCTCTGTATGGGTTTTTGAACTGTCATATAGGAGTTCAATCTAATAAATTATTCCCTGTTGAAACCCTTTGGGTGGTCTGAAGATCTGATGGAATTTCAGTTTATATAAGCTTCTTGAAAACTGGACTCAACTGACTGTAAACTAGCTAGCTGTCTTATCCGGTTCATATTCATAGTCATTTGTTAATTAGCTTTAAACCTGGTCAAAACACTTCGAACCAGGAGCCGGTCTTAGAGGCGTTCATCTCATACAATTTGTGAAAACATTGGATGCAATATACATTATATGAGGAAATTATGCAATAGTGGGCCAACATATGATGCTCTTATAGAAGTTTCTGATAATTACAATTGCATGGATTTTGAATTTTGACCTTCTACAAGTATTGAAGTTTAGGAACTACCTGAAACCACCCGACTCAGTGGCCGACTTAATGAAGGTGAATTTATAAACGACATTACTGTTTTGAGATAAAAAGAGGCAGGAGATGCAGTAAGTGGTGGCCAGGAGAGATAACAAATGTTTGGAATTACTGAATTTAATTTATTACGTATTTAGTTTCTTTAGCTATTGATGATGACCCTAATGTTTAAACTTTTCTAAAATTAAACAAATGGTGAGATATATGATATGTACTACATATTGTTGATGTGTAGTTGGTAAATTGATTTGTATGTTTTAGCAAATTATCTAATGAAGGAAAATCTCCCCCTGTCTGCAGATTACTGCATGTCGTCTTATTTGCTTTCAATACTCTTGCAATACGAGGCCTTGCTACTGTATCTGGAGGCGACCAATCAGTTTTCGCTAAGAAAGAAAATGCTGATGCTTTCGTCCTCGTTACAAGCCAGGTGAAAGAAAAAAATGGATATAAGCTCGCTCTTTCGTTTACTTGCAGAAATCTTGAGTTTGCTTTTGGCTTAAGTTAATTTGGCGAGAGGTTTCAATGCAGAAAACTCTTCCAGTTCTTGCTGCAGTAGTGGAACAGCTTGGTGGTGCATTTGGTGAATCTGGGCTGCTGGTCCTTCCTTGTGTTGCTGCACATTTGAATCAGGTTTTTCGTTTTTGTGTTTTCTTTTCTCCGTTTATCTAAGATTCTGCAACGATCTGACATTTGATTTTTTTTATAGATAATCATGGACTCATTTCTTGTAAATTTCTGGCTGCGAAAGGATAATGCATCAAAAAATGCCAAGACCGCCTGAATAATCGGAATCCTGACTGTAGTGCTCTCTGTGCAAACCCATCATGTTTGTGTTATATCACAGGTGCAAATTGCTTAGAAAATCTGGTGATGGGCTACTTCTGGAAGTACCTCTCTGCAAGCCAATATATTTGTGGGAAAATTACTATATCTTACCTTGATATTAAGTCAAAACTACTGTTTTAACTGAATTTTAAAAACTCATTGTTTCCTTTTCGGTTATCAAATACTTATATTTCAGGGGGAAAAGTGATTTTTAAAATTAGGACGTAAAATAGTAATATTGAACTAACATCAAGGAATGTTAGTAATATGTTGTAATTCTTTTTGTCAAAATGTACATTAAGCTGTTAAATTGCCCGCGCGTGAAATCTCGTTGTTGGTTAATTGAATTTCAATTTCACTTATACATTGGTATTTTCTTGGTCAGTATTTGTGGTAATTAATATAAGAAGGTTCAGCTAACTTCAACAATTTTGCTGACCACTGCAATTTGATTTTTGGCAAGGCTGCAAGTTTAACTCAGGTGAACTGAATAAAATGAAGAGAAAATTACATGGTTTATCATAAAAACAAGTAATAAATGAATTTTGATTTAGGCGACTGTCGTTGGATATTGCT
Source organism: Mercurialis annua (assembly GCF_937616625.2). Lineage (NCBI taxonomy): Eukaryota > Viridiplantae > Streptophyta > Magnoliopsida > Malpighiales > Euphorbiaceae > Mercurialis > Mercurialis annua. The sequence goes on along the minus strand of NC_065577.1, from coordinate 30,223,277 downwards.
TTAATTGCAACAGTTTTGCTGATCGCTGCAATTTGATTTTGGCAAGGCTGCAACCCTAATTCAGGTGAAGTGAATAAATTGTAGTGAACGTATTTTCAAAAAAAGGAAAAGAAAAAGTAGTGCACGTCTGCATCTTAAGATTCCTAGCTATGTAATCTAGTTGCTTTTTACAATAAATCAATTGAAACTGACAAATATGTCAACTTTATTTACACATATAATCTACTAGCATGCAATAAGTAATAAATGATAAAATAAAGGGGTTTTCATACAAATAACAAATATCCATCTTTTAATTTCGGCTAACACCCTCAAAAACTACCAACTTTAGCTTCTTCATTTTTTCAATAACACCCCAGTTTTATAATTTCGTCAATTGCACCCTATTTCATATTTTTACGTTTTAATAGCATCCTAAATTAAAAAAATAGATAATTTTATTATTATAAGGATTAAATTTTATAAAATAACCAAATTTAAGGATCATTTTATATCTTAGTTGGACAAATACAAATAAATTTCTTAACTTAAAATACATTCAAACAAACCCTCTTCTCCACTAATTTAAACAATAAAAAGAAATATTAAACCATATCTCCCCTACATCTTTTCCGGGTCTTCCTCAACCCACCACCTCGAACATGGAGGACGACAGATCTGCTCATCCTCCTTGAGAGAACGAGTTCTTGAGGAAGAACTTTCCTCAAGAACAGAGTTGTTCTTGAATCCTCAATAACAGATCTGTTCTTGAGGAAGAACCTTCCTCAAGAAACAGAGCTATTCTTGAATCCTCAAGAACAATGTTCTTCCTTAAGAATCATGGCGTGCCTCGTGACGGCGATGGATCCGAGGAAGTCGGTAACGGGTCCAAGGGAGGTGGCTATTAGTCGAAATTTAATTATTTGTATTAAATAATTTTTTTATTATTAATCTTTAAATGTGTGAAGAAGAGAGTCTTTTATAGTATTTAGAATATTATATGTTATTTAGAATAAATGATAAATATAAAGGATTTGTTTTGAATTTTATCCAAATGAAAAGAGTTCAATTTAATGCTTTGGAGTGCTATTGAAACGTAAAAATATGAAATAGGGTCCAATTGACGAAATTACAACGTCGTGTTGCTATTGAAAAAAAAAAGTAAATGTGGGTAGTTTTTGAGGGTATTACCTTTAATTTTAAAACTACTGATCTTATTTAAGGTTATTAAATATAAAGATTCTTAAAAAATATCTAAAATTTTGAAAATATTTATAAAAATACCCGTTGACTTTTTTCATTTATAAAAATACCGACCTGACTTAAAAATATTTACAAAAATATCAAAAAATAAAAATTATGTACAAAAATACGGTGTGTATAATATTGGTATAATGTCGATATAATGTTGCTATATTAAAGCTAGAGCAAATTATTATGAAGCCCCTCACAATTGACATAATTCACACTTTAGTCCCTCCTGTTTGAAAAATAAACTACGTGGCCCCTCATTTTTACTTCCGTCAATATTTTAGTCCATCCATCCATTTTTAGTGTTAATCAACGAAGTCAAAGAACTTATGGGTAAAATAATTATCATAACCCAGGGTCGAAATCGTTGACGAAAACAAAAGTGAGGGGTGAAATCATTGAGGAAAACAAAAGTGGGGGACTATATAGTTCGTTGACTTTGTTGACTAAAGTCCGAAATGGACAGAAGGACTAAATCGTTGACAAAAATAAAAGTGAGGGGCTATATAGTTTAATTTTAAATAAGAGGGATTAAATGTGAAATGTGTCAAATGTGAAGAGTGTCATAGTAATTTGCTCTTAAAACTATAAACCAGAGAACTTGAAAACAATATTTGGTTTAATATTAGTTTTAATTTCAGCATACTTTCTGTATATCAATAATAATTTTTTTATATATCTAGTTGATACATATACATTTTTTTATATGTATTTTCATTACAGTTGGTAGTGAACCAGAAAATTATATACTGTTGGTATAATTTTAATATATTGTTAGTTTAATTTTTAATATATGATGTGGTGTAATGTTAGTATAATTTTTATTTAATATTAAGAAAAATTCAGTATGTTATGATGTGTATATTCTTGGTATAATATTGGTATAATTTTAGTATATTGTTAGTTTAATTTTTAGTATATACGATGTGGTGTAATTTTTATTTAATATTAATAAAATTTTAATATGTTATGATGTATATATCCTTAGTATAATGTTGGTATTATGTTAGTATACTTTTAGTTTATTAATATACTGACATTATACCAATAGTATACATCATATTCTTGTAATTATTTTTTTATTTTTGGGAATTTTTATTAATATTTTTAAACCAATTAAGTATTTTTATAAATGAAAAAAATCAACATGTATTTTGTAATTTTATTTTTGATAAATGGTGTAATTTCCTTTTAAATATAAACTCTCTTTTATTTCTTTTTTTTTTTCACTTGTTTTCCCTCCTCTTATTCCTTTTTCTTTTGAAAATCATCAACATTCACATTCTCTCATCACAGTTTCTCTCTATGGTCAATGCTGCTGCGATCATTTCACTTCTTTTTTTTCAAATATGAAATTATTGTCTTGTTTCGCTACCGTCATCGTCTTCACCATCTCTTTTTTCTTCAAATTTGAGATGTTAATATCTGTCGTTTTTTCTTCTTATCTTTCTCAGATCTAAATGCTTTTTATCGTCATCGTTTCTATTTCATATCATTGTCGTTGTTCGTCTGTCACGACCGAAAATCTTAAGCCGAGGCCGACATTAAAAAAAGGGAGTGGCTTCTTCGAAACCCGTAACAAGTTTAAAATCACTATAAATTTTTTGCTTTTCAAATCATAATAACTTATGAAAATACATTTTGATGAAATCCTTTTATAAGACATAACGATAATCGTTAAAATCATTTTCTGAAAAATATATACTATAATAATGGAAATCAGTATCTTTACACATATCTCGTATATCACACATTGCCCTGTTTCGAACATGTAATACATAACATAAAAACCACTTTATCAAATAACAACTGGCTAACCATCCAAACGGTAGCACAATATTTAAAACTATATGCATATGTATCAGAGTTATAACAAAACATCACAAAAACCGTTCGATAACAGACTAGTCTACCATCTATCGACCACCACTGCAGCTCTCGATTGACAAGTAGTTTTCTTTACATCACTTTAAAATATAGACTTCCGGAATAATAATGGAAGTCTGTCACATCAAAACATTATATACCTGAAAAGGGAAATATCAAAGGGGATCAATTTTGAGTGAGTCATATAATTTACTAATGAATATTTGATAAAACAAATCGCATGCTAGAAACATTTTATTTTATATGCATCCTAATATGGATTTTGATTGAAATCCTAAATCCAAATCCAAATACTATTTCTTTATTGATTTTACAAACATGTCCATTTCGGATTATATCATAGTAATCCTTGCGGCACAGTCCCGAGAGACCGCTCACCGAGTTAACTGATACCATTCTTAATTCCAAGTTGTGAGTTCCCGAGACGTCTCTACCGAGTTTAATTTTTTTTTTTGAGAATAAATGTAATAATTATTAACTCAAATTAGTAGCGACAACAGTTGTAATAAATTTAGGATAGTGATTAAATCAATCCTGATGACCTGACATGGAACGGGCATAATGCACTAATGCGTGCGTAGCCTGATTCACAGATTGCCTTACAAAAAATAAATTCAAACTAAGAAACTGTTTCGCTAAATCAACACAGTCTAAAACCAAAAAATCTGACTCCACTCTACTTGGATTTCTAATTGCCATAACAACCTTCGTCGCGTCGGATTCTAGCTCCACCTTTTGTCCGTCTTTTATCCAACTTAAAGACTCTTTAATACTCTGCCACCCGAGGCTCAAAATTACCCAGGAAATTGACAACACTTGCCTGAATTAACAATCTAGAACTGTTTTTGACCGTAATGCCTACTCCAATCGAACGCCCGTCACTCATGCACGACGCATCAACATTTACCTTCAAAGTACCTTCAGCTGGTTTAACCCATTTCACCTTGCCATCCTCTCGCGACAAACTGATCACATCAGCCTCTGGTTTTAAAGCTCAAACTTTTCTCCACGGCACCAGCTGATTACCGGGCAGGTTTAGAGCTTACAACACCGATAGATGCTTCTCAAACCACACTATACATTTCTTGTGAGTCCAAATCTGCCAACAGATCATACCAACTAGATACGACTCCTCCTCTTCTAACCCAGTCAGCCAAGACTTAACCCAACCTGCAAAAATCAAACATGAGAAGACTGGGAATCTCATACCTGAATTCCTCCAACATTCCTGATGGATACCGGACTCGGACTTAGCCTAGTCACAGTATGCAAGGACCAAACTAACACTTTAGAGATAAATAATCGACAGGCAACAGAACACGTAATGTTCCAGACTCAGACTCACACAAAAGGTATAACAGACAAATGGGAATCCCAGATTTATAGGGATTGGCATCAAATCATTTGACTATCACCCCCATGATATAAGATTCTATAATATTAGCTGATTGACATGATCTGTAAGATTATAGGAATCAAATGTCAAACTTACCTTATCCTAACCAAGAATAGCTAAGAAGGAAGAGGATTCTTGGCAAATATAAGTATAAGGCTTAAGTAAGGTATACGCCCTAATTTTACACATACAACAATACTTGATTCATATCAGATTATAAGTGAATTATGACTTAGGCATCGGAGTGTATTCAGTCCAACACTGGTCCGAGTCATTCTAACCTATATTTCTTTTGACAGGTTGATTCAAAAGTTACTCAAGCCACACCAAAACCATTGTTTGGCGCCATTTATGAGAACGAGTATTCGTTTCAGAAAATAAAAATCTTAATTTTGGTTTTTTGTGGCTATCAATGGATAATTAGGAAGAGCCGCAACCATCGGGAGTGGTTCGCGTATCTGAGGCACAACTAGTGAGCAATGGACTGATTCCCACATTGATTCATGCAGAGGGAGGTGTCAGCAGAACATCAATGGTGATAACCAATGTAATACCAGCAAATGGCGGAGGGCCTTATGATATCGCACCACCACCATACCTGAGAAGGAATGGCGGAAGGTTTCCTCATATGCACGTATCTCCATCATGGGGATACAATACACTAGGGTACCAAATACCTATGCCATACCAGCAGTCCGGAGGAGGATGGACTCCTGGATATTACCCGTGGAATGACCAGAACCACCGAAGCTATCCATACCATTCCTGTCACTAGACACAGAAGGGACAACTGTCTCAACCACCCAAGTGCCTCCGTATATTCCCCCTGGAGCCCAGTTACCCCCTCTATACTACAAGGCGGTAATGAAAATCATTTGCGATTTCCAGGATCAACTAATTGGGTGGGCCACAGAGTCAGTCACTCAAGAAAGGCGCATACCAAGATCTCTGAAAGATGTCACAGATCTCGTCAAAGACGTAGAAAAGACTGTTCCTACAAATAAAATGAGTAACAAATCCAATTAAAAAGGAACACTCGGAGCCATCGACGAGGAGGAAAGAAGAGGTGCCGGTAGGGGTGTGCAAAACCGAACCGAAAATCGCCGGTTCGGTTTTAAAATTAAGATTTTTTGATACATCTCGGTTCGGTTCGGTTTTGAGCTTTCAAAAACCGAAAAACTAATATTTTAAAATTTATTAATTTTTTATTGAAATATTACTATTATTTTTTAAAAATAATACTATTTTCTTTTATATTTAAGTGTTATTGTGTAATTGACTTATATTTGAATTTTAAATTTAATCTTTTTATTTTTTTAATTTTAATTTTAATTTTTTATGGGTAAAATTTAAAGAAAAAAGAATTATTTTCCTATTTTGGTAAAACCAAAAACCGAACCGAACTGAACCGATTTTTTTGTTCAAAGTTCCGACCGGTTTTAAAATTCTTAAAAAACCGATCAGTTTTGATAATTCCACTTTCGAACCGAACCGAAGAACCGAATGCACACCCGTAGGTACCAGATAAAGAACCTAGAAAAGCACTATCGCAGAAAGAGAAAGCCTCACCAGACAAAAAGGATGAGAGTCATAGAATGGACCGGATCCATGTAGATGAGGTCACCTTGAAAGGCCCCTTGAGGAAAGACTCAGGTCACAGACCCAGACATCTAGAGAGGGAAGCAGAAAGTCGCGTCTCTTACAAAAAGAATAGAGAGGAAGATAAGAACACCATTAACGAAAAAAATCAAAGATGCGTTAAGGAAAAACTAACTGCGAGGGAAAGCCGATGATGAGGATAGGGAAGATGAAGACTCCCCTTTAAAGACATAAATACAATTGGTGAGGTTTCCCTCACATTTTAAATTACTAGCGTTCGATTCTTTTTATGGCACAAGAGATCTGAAGAGCCATATCTCAAAGTTCAAAGCAATAATGATGCTAAAAGATGCCCCCGGCGATGCTGAAGGGATCAGCCCAGAAATGGTACTCCTACCTCAAGTCAGGGTCGACTGCATCGTTCCTTGACCTAGCATCAGCATTTAAGGCAAGATTCAGAACCAACATTTCCATGTTGAAAAGTTCAAGTGGCTTAAGGAAATGCAAGCAAGGCGAATATGAAATCTTGAAGAATTTTGTAGAAAGATTTAATAAAGAGGCAGTTCAAATCGAGAACTTGAATCATGACACAACAATAGAGACAATGAAGGTCGGCACTAAATTCGAAGAACTCTGAGATAAGATTCTGATGAAGAAACCAGCAACCTTCCACGACCTGATGTTGATCGCGTATAAATATGTAGAACTATATGAGGCCAAATGAACACTCACAAGGAAACATGAATGCCAGAAACCAGACCACTTGAGATATAGAGAAGGAAAGAGGAGGAACAACCCAGAACGCAGAAGTATAGTGAAAGAAACAGACCTTATGATTTCGCACCATTAAACTGGGCCCCTGTATACATACTCAGTTGGATGAAGACCAACCGAGTCATGTACAATGCTTCCAAAAAGATGGACCCAGACAGAGAAAGAGATAAAAGCAAATATTGTCGTTTCCATGAAGGGTATGGCCATGACACAAACAGATGCTGGGACTTGAAGAGAGAAATAGAACAGTTAATTAAATCAGGAGTCCTAAAGAAGTTCGTCCACGATAGATCTAGAGAAAAAAAGGAAAACAAAATCTGCAGAGAAAGAAGACATAAGTAAAAGACCAAAAGAAATCGCAGGCGTGGTTCATGTCATAGATGGGGGAGAATCATATAGCCACACGCAAACAATAAAAAGAAACAGGAAGAGAGCAGACACCATCTCGTGATGCAGAAAGTAACATTTGGGCCAGAAGATGGAGAACATGTCAGAGGAGCCCACAACGACGCATTAGTCATAAAATCAGTGATAAAATACCACTGAGTAATGCGAATCTTAGTAGATGAAGGGGGCTCGGTGAATTTGCTAACCTTGGAGGCTTTTAAAGGAATGAAGGGATCCGTCAGAGAACTACGTAGAGCATCAGTCCCTTTCATCGAACTCGGAGGAAAACCGATACAACTAGAGGGCATCATTAGTCTATACATGGAGCTGGGAAGGAAAGAAGAAGGACCGGTAAAAAGACTGCATGCCCAATTCAACGTGGTAGACCTACTACTAGCATACAACGACATCTTAGGAAGGCCTTTACTATACCAGCCAGGAGCAGCTAACATAAGGTGTTTAACCTTGAAAATACCAACCCTAAAAGGAACAGTAATAGTGTGAGGACATAGCCAAGGAATGTTGCGTGGTATCAGCAGTAGATGATGAAAGTATGACCATATAAGCTTCACCGAAAGAAAAAATTGACGAAGAGCTGAAAAGCACAGAGTCGATCGGAAACATGGAGGAACTGCTACTCACGAAACAATGACATTCAAGATTGGGAAAGAGATACCATCAAAAGTAAGAAAATACATAGAAAGCGTCCTACTAAAAATATGGAGCCATTTGCTGTGGATCCCTCAGATATCTCGGGGATTGACCCAGAAGTGACGTCGCACAAACTCAATGTTAAGCCCAAAAGCAAACCAGTGGTCCAAAAGAAGAGGAAGTTCGCAGAAGACAGACAGAAGGTAATCACAAAAGAAGTGAACACCTTAGACTCGGCTAGATTCATCTGAAAAGTCTTTTACTCAGAGCGGGTCGCTAACGTAGTCTTGGTAAGGCAAGCAAATGGGAAATACATAATGTGCATCAACTTCACTGACTTGAACAAGGTGTGTCCCAAAGACAGTTACCCCTTGCCAACATCAACCAATTGGTTGACTCAACGACGTGCTACCGGCTACACAACTTCATAGATGCAGCGCAAGGATACCATCAAATACCTATGAACAAGGATGATCAAGAGAAGATATCTTTTATGGCAGACAAAGGCACATAGTGTTACAATGCCATGCCCTTCGGTTTAAAATACGTAGGAACAACGTACCAAAGACTAGTCAACTTCATGTTCCAAGATCAGCTGGAAAGAATTATTGAAGCTTATGTAGACGACATCATTGTGAAGAGTGTCACAGAGGAAGAACATACAAAGGACCTAGAAGAAACATTTTCCATTCTCAACAAATTTGGGATGAAGCTCAATCTGGAAAAGTGTGCTTTGGGAGTAAAAGTAGGGAAGTTCCTTGGTTATTTAATTAGCTAGAGAGGGATAGAAGCCAATCTCGAAAAGATCAGAGCGGTCACAGAAATGAAAGCCCCACGAAACGTGAGGGAGGTACAGAATTTGAATGGCAGGGTCACGGCCCTAGGGCACTTCATTTCCTCTTCAGCGGGAAAATGTCTGCCTTTTTTAAACAACTCAGAGACATGAAGAAATTTTCCTAGGACGAAGAGTGTCAAAAGGCGTTCGAAGAGTTGAAGTCTTTTTTAACTGAGAAACCCCTGCTGAGCAGACCAATAGCGAGAGAAACACTACATATGTACCTCTTAGTAGGGAGTGAGACCAATACCTCTATCTTAGTAAGAGAAGAAGATAAAGCACAAAGGCTGATATATTACATCAGCAGAACACTGAAGGGCCCAGAGTTGAACTACCCCACAATTGATAAGTTGGCACTAGTAGTAGTGGTAACATCGAAAAAGTTAAAGCCATATTTCGAAGCCACACTATCGCGGTACGCACAAATCAACCTCTCAGAAAGGCGCTCTATCGACCCGAAACCTCAGGAAGATTGGTGAGTTGGTCGGTGCAGTTAGGTGAGCACGACATCCGGCATAAATCCAGAAAAACGCTAAAAGCACAGACACTCGCTGACTTTGTGGCAGAAATGATAGAGAAAGCGACATACATAGTCTCAGTAGAGATGACATGGAACTTATTTGTGGATGGAGCGACAAGTGACTAAGGATCAGGAACAATAGTTTTATTAGAATCTGGTAAAACAATCAACGAATACGCAGTACATCTCGACTTCAAGGCTACCAATTACGTGGCAGTATAAAAATAATTTCTTTCAATTAACTATAAGGTATCATTTAATAAACATCGCACTAACGACATAACAAAATATGAGGCTCTACTCATAGGGCTTGCCATAGCCAAGGAGGTAAAGACGAAGAAGGTGAAAATTCACAGTGACTTGTAACTGGTCAATAGTCCAAGTTCAGGTACCCTTCCAAGTAGAGACAATGATTGTCAAAAAGAACAAAAAAATAAGGAATCAGGGAACATACTAACACACTGAATAATAACACTTATGGGCAAAAAAGGCACAAGACCTCCATTTGCCACTGAGAAGTGCAAGACAACCGAGAGTAAAAAAATAAGTGCAAACACTTAAACCGAATTTAAAAATTTATAATCCACAATCATATACTTCCATTCATATGCTCATGTCCGTTAAATATGAATGAGATATATAAATGCATATGCATGATATCGTGCGGCGTTACAAGGACACTTTTATTTATTTGATCATAATAAAATGATAAAAGAGAGAGTATGAATATTATACAATTCTTCATAAATTACTAAGGCCTTAGAATGCATCACTTTAATGTATGACTTTCTTTTTTATTATTGGCCAAATGTTGTAAAAAGGCCAAACTTTTTATAAAAGTTTCACAAAAGTCCCGACCTTTCAATTTTGTCGATTTTGGCCAAAAACAAATTATTTGGTTTCAATTGTGGCCAACTCTCAATTTGATTTTAATTTGCCTATGTGACGCCTATGTGGCATGCCAAATATTGAAAGGTCAGGACTTTTGTGAAACCAAATAATCCATTTTTTTGCCAAAATCGACAAAATTGAAAGGTCAGGACTTTTGTGAAACCAAATAATCAGTTTTTGGCCAAAATCGACAAAATTGAAAGGTCAAGACTTTTGTGAAACTTTTGTGAAAGGTTTGGCTTTTTTACAACATTTGGCCTTTATTATTTGTCATGTGAATTTTCAAAATTAGAATTCAGGTCATGGAGGCAATCAAGGCTAAAATTGGATAATAATTAGACATTTATATTATTTTTACCCTTATTTTTTTTTCATCAAAGTTATATTTATTGAAAAAAATTCAAATAAAAATAATAAAAATTATGTTATAAAATTTAAATATATAAATTTTTAAACTGTAATTTAAGGAAACAATAAAAAATACAAGTAAAAAGTTAATACAAAAATTTTAAGGCTTAATCACCAAAAAATGCCAAACCTTTACGGGTTGTGTCAGTTATAGCCAAACCTTTTAAACTCACCAAATATAGCCAAACCTTATATGTTGCGTTTCAGTTTTGGCCATTTGCAAATCAAACCGAATTTGCTGCCCTCGTGTCATCCCAGTCAACAATGACGCACCAAAACGCTGTCGCTTTGAAGTCGACATGGCACACGGGTTAGACTCAAACCGAATTCGGTTTAAACCATAAAGAAAATTACCAGATCAACAAACCAACCTTACTCAAATTCCAATACGCAGCGTTTTTGTTTCAAATTCTTAACCTTAAATTTCGAAATTTTCAGTATCCCTAAACATGTTCTATTTTCTCTGCAAAACCCTAATTTTTCTCTCAAAGAAAAAATAATCCTACCTTCTCCATAACAAATCCATTACAGATCCCTCCGATTCTTTGTCGAAATGTCTTCGATTACTGAATCATCTTGGCTTATGGACAATGCGAGGCAAGAGTTCCTCAATTTGCCTCCTACCAAAGTTCGTGGTAACTGTAAGCACGGAAGACTGTATCTTTACACATCGTGGACGAGAATGAACCCTGGAAGAAGGTTCTGGAGATGCTCCAAGTTTAAAGTAAGTAAAATGCAAAAATATTTTTTTGTAAAAATTAAATTAGGGTTTGCGAATTTAGGGATAATTTTGAGGGTTCTCCAAATTAGTGAAAAATTAAGGATATTCAGGATGTATTATGTTGTTTTGGTAGTAATTAGTGTATAATTTGCTTGTACTATGTTTTTTTTTTTGCTAACTGTTAGTGGATTAGTGTGTTTTGTAGTCGTGCTAGCTTTAAGTTTTTGATGTAATGAGCAATTTGAGTACATAATAGGAGTTAGCGTGTATACTGAATTAATGTTTGCTTGGTTTAGACAGATGATTGTGGTGCGTTCCAATGGTATGATGGAGAGCCTACGGCAGAACAAATGTTGAAGATTGGCTATTTACTGGAAAAGATCAGATTGCTGAATGAGCAAGTGCAAAAGCAGGAGATTTTGATTGCAGACAAAGATGAACAACTTATTAGGATTAAGGAGGCACAACAGAAAGCAGCAGTAACGTTTGAGAAGCTCATTGAAGAGAATAAGAAGTTGAAGTCTAAAGATGAAGGTTCCCAGAATTGTGGCAGGTTTTGCAAGATGATGCTACTGTTAATTTTTGTTTATGCCCTTTACTTATTTGTAGTTTCATCTGCAAGTAATGGAAATGAGTTTTTGGGTTTGCCTTAGTGAAGCATTTGGTTTGTCTCTGTGTTGTAGGTGATGATAGTGGAGCTCGAAGATGGTTGTAGGCTGTTTGTACGAAGTATTATGTAGGCTGTCTGTAGGAACTAAGTAGGAAGTATGTATGTAGGCTGTCTGTAGGAACTATGTAGGAAGTATGAATCTTTTGGCTTATTAAACTTTTTTTAGTGCTATCAATGTAAAATCTTGTACTGTACGAGATACCTATTATTTTGCGAATTGACTTTGGGTCAATCTTATTAATGTAATGACTGACTGACTTATGTAATGTCTATTAATGTAATGAATGGCTTATCTATTATGTTTGTTTCTCTTTATTTCGCCATTCACTGTTTTTAATGACTTATGAGAAAAGTATTAGGGTGTTTATTGGTCTTTTCTTTCCATTTTGTGCTACTTTTACGGGTCAGAGGCTTCAGTAGCTCAATACCAATGTATATAGAGTGTTTGAAATCATATCATTTTAGTGTCTAGAGGTTGTACTGTGTTTTTTTTTGCTAACCTCTAGACACTTAAATGAAACAAATTAGGGGTTAGGTTTAGGGAATACTGAATTCATTTTAGTGTCTAGAGGCTGTTTAAGGTTTAGTACTTGCTCATAAAATCCTAACTACAAAGAATAGCCAAGTACTGATAAATGAAACCACAATTGAATGATTAAACATGTTTCTACATGAAGAAATACTTCAAATTTTGATTATAATAAATAATAGATAGTGTAAACCAAAAGTAGCTTGTTTATACAAGCACTACCTTAATCAAAAGAAGCTTGTTTCTATATAATTACAAGCATTTACACTAACATACTATGTGTATGAGTTAGTGATCCCAAAAACTATTACTACCATAACAGCTTGTTAGTGTTTAATTACAAGCATTTACAAAATCCAAAAACAGTCCTTCATATTGATCAACTTCCTTTCGACGTATTACTGCTTGAACCTAGTGCACCCTTTGATATGTTACTGCTTCCGGGAGGCCTCCCTCTACCTCTTTTAGGGGCTGTAAGTGCATCTTTTGTAGCATTGGAACCGTAAACGTAGTTTACATTAGCCGTAGCGGACGACTGCAAAAACATATAAACAAAAGAAAATCAATCAAACAGCTTACTAAATCAAACAGCTTACTGCTTACTAAATCACATCTAATGTCTAAACATTAAAAGAGCTTACTAAAATGAAACAGTTGACTATATCAAATCACACAGCACTAATCCAGTCTGCATATTGGATTCATAATCTGCACTAATCAAACAATACTAAACATTCAAAGAGCTTACAAACTCATAACACGAATGTTGCAACAATTAATTACCAAAACTAAGTAAGTCTCAAAACTTAGAGTAGCTATAAGCTAATAAAATTATTCAAAACTGCACAATCAATTATTGACATTCATTAACCCTTTGCAGGTGTCACATTAACCCAATAATAACCCTTTTAAATTATTTGATACCCCCATCTCAAACAGAAGCATACTCAAACAATAACAACATACTCAAACAATAACAGCTAACAATACACATGCATTAACCAAATTTGACCGGACAAAATAACTTACTCTAGTGTATATACTTCCAGATTCAGTCATTATTCGCATACCTACGCCTTTTCTGACCTGCAATTGAAGGAATCAAAATAAATCACAAAACACATAATCTTAAATTTGTATTAAGTAGAGTTTGAAGGGTTACCTGGCGAGCTTCTCTTGCATTGTGTGCCTTTTGGATAGCACTTGCAATAATAGACTCATTGCTTTGACTTGCCTGATTATTGCTCCCTGGTGCTGCAGATGATTGAGTCGAAACCACGCTATTTTTTGTTTTCTTTCTCAACGCTTTAGGTATAGAAGCTTGGGTGTCAGTTGCCTTCCCTTTCCCCTTTGAAGACGAGGTAGAGGCCTTCTCTTTAGTGTTGGCAGTATTACTGACATTCTTGTCTCTGTTCTTTAATGGCCTACCCGGTCGACGCTTCATATAACAGCATGAGACAAACATCAAATACAACCATAATAATCTATAAAACTGCCAACAATAAAAAAACCGCAAACTTATGTAATGGCATACCTTGAATGGCATTGGAGTTGGAGCCTTATCAATATTGGGACATCCCCTGATGTTGTGACCCTCTTTGCGGCAGTGCTTGCAATTCATTACCATTCCACTCCTGCGTTTTGGGTCCTCATCGGCATCTCTCTTTCGTTTTTTCTTTGGTCGCCCCGACATTTTCCTATATGGAGGCGGACTTATAGGGAGCCCTTCCACTTTAGGCCACATGTTAGGGCCATTGATAGGCTGGAGAGAGAACTCATAAGCCTTCAAGTACTGTTCTCTTTTATAACAGCCATCCACATAGTCTGCCGCATTGTGTCGCATGAAATTGATGCAAGAGAGTGCGTGATAACACGGTATGCCGGTCAACTGCCAAGCTATGCAGGAGCATGTTCTGCTAGTGAGGTCAACAACAAACTGAGTTTCGAAAAACTTAACTTGAAACGATCCCTTTGCAGGTGTCACATTGCAATGCCTTGTCAGCTTCTGATTCTTTTCAACTTTCTGTCTAATTCTAGGACAAAGATCCTCATGATGCTTCACCATCATTTCATTCTTCGTGAACATCCGTTCCATCAAGGTTGTACGAATCTCTTCGAGCATATGGATGGCTTGCAACTGTCGCGCCTTGACGATGTATCCGTTAAAGGTCTCCACCAGATTACTAGTTATCGCATCGCACAATGGCCTCTCCCTCAGAAATGATTTGCAAAAAACATTTGGACTCTGTTTTAAGAAATCTGAATGTGCAAATGGGCTTTCCTTTTCTAACAATTTCAGGTGCGCCTCATACTCCGGCTCATTCGTAGCATTCACCACATTCCAGAAAATTCTTTTCAACTCAGGCCCCCTATGATTCTTCTTCCAATTGGCGTAAATATGGCGCGCACAGTTTCTGTGTTCTGCCATAGGGACCCGTTTGCGAATAGCATTTGCCAAACCCTATCAATCAAATACAATATGAAATAGTTAACACAAGTGGGCAAACACCATATTTCAAGTAAGGAAACTACAAAAAACCATGTAATAAAACTGCAAAATACCAAAACATGACCAGCGGCAATGGTGACATAATTAAGTTTAGAAATCTGATTTTGATTATGTGAAATTGACCAAGTTTAAAAATCAAATTTTTTGGGGATGTAATTCTAATTAATTCTAGTTAATTTGTTGGGAATCTAGTTGATTGTTGGGGCTCTAATTCTAGTTAATTTGAGTCCATTAAGTCTTGTTTTTCAGTTCATTATCTCTATGTATAAATCTAATGACACAGCCATAAACTGCAACAAATAACACAGCCATAAACAACAACAAATAACACAACCATAAACAACAACAAATATAACACAGCCATAAACAGCAACAAATATAACACAGTGCAAAAAATGAAGTAAAGGTCTGACCTTTTGTTGGTCACTGACAAATGACAGTCCCATTCCATCGTCGTAATCCAAGTCGTCCATCAAATATTCGATGAACCATGTCCATGTTTCTTCGTTTTCAGCTTCTACTATGGCCCACGCGACCGGGAACATCTGGTTATTGCCGTCACGTGCAACCGCACTAAGTAGCGCTCCGACAACCAAAGTTTTCAAAAAACAACCGTCGACGCAAAGAATAGGTCTACACCCAAAGATAAAACCCTTTTTTAGGCCAGAAAAACCCACATAATACCTCTGAAACACTGGAGCCCCAGTCTCTGGATCGTGAATGAAATAAAACCTAAACAGGCCCTCTTTATCAACCCTCTTCAGCTCAGCATCATATGATCTAAAAAGCGCGTAGTGGCTTTCGAGAGACCCCCGAATAAGCACCAAAGCTATGTCCCTTGCTCTGTAGCAGGTCGATCGCGAGACACTAAGGCCATTGTACTTGTCCTTAATGTCAAGCATCATTTCACTTCCAACATACGCTGGGTTTCTACGAAACCTCTGAATGAATTCCTTTGCAACCCAGTCCGCTGTAGCTTGCCTATTAGTCATGGCTCTGGGGCAAGTATGGGTTTTCGAAACTTTTCTTACCCAGAATGTCTTCTCACCACCGAGTTTCGATGCGTATAACCTCCAACTACAATCTCCACTACAAACAACCTCTAACCTATCAACAGCACTCCTAGCCCAGCCCACATTGTGCCCATTCAACACTGCCCATTGCTGAACAGCATGCCTCAATTGATCTCTTGTCGTAAAACGCATACCGACCACAAATTTCAGTTCCTCGTGGTTGCACTTGGGATTATAAAAAACCCTCTTAGGTTTCCTTTTTACCCTAATCTCTAGATCACCCTCATCACTACTTGATTGTGTGACTAACCCATCATCACTATCTGCATAATCACTCCCAACTTTTTCAACTTCTTCATCATTTGTATCTCGATTTGCTGCATTATATGTAGCCCAGTCCCCACACTCCTGATCTTCATTAAAAACACCACCCGGGGCAGCTAACAAGTCATCTAAACCTAAACCGTTTATTGCATCTACGTCCGCAGTGCGAAAATTACGATTACTCTCCCTAGCAGTAATGCACTCTTCGTCAAACTCATTCGCACCATTGATTTCGTCGTCTTCGTCATCAGTTCCTTGTTCGCTGTCAGCCATGTACCTCATTTCATCCACCGAATTTGCAGCTTCCACAGCCGCATCATCCTCCACATATGCCTGGACAGCTGCCTCATTCTCCAAATTTGCATCTTCCTCCACACCCGCATCATCCTCCACATATGTATCATCCTCTAAATATAAATGTTCCTCTACACTAGCATTATCAAACTCAAAATCTCCTTCTCTATCAAGAACAGGCTTTTCAATTGGGTCAGCTTTACACTCTATAAACATTTTTCCAAAACCGTTGATTTCAGCTTCGTTCCAGAATTGTTTGACCTCGACGTCGTTGTTCAGCATGGTTAATGCTTCCCATTCTAGTCTTGGTTTAAACTCTCGGCTTGGCTTATACACACCTATTCTGCTTACGTGTCCATGCCCCATTTCTTTAACCCTGGCCACTATACCACTATGGGTTAATCCTTCATTACAGTACCATGACGATTCAACGTAGTGACCGCTCTTGTATTTCCATTTCACTGGTATTGTATCAGTCATATCGACATCAACCCATACTTCCACGGAAGCTCTGAAAATTAAACAATAAACATAATTAACAGTAGTTTATTTTAACAGATAGTGAAATACCAAAATTACTGATTCAGCAGACAAGGAAATACCTAATTCAAACATGCTTAAAAAATCATCAAACAATCGAAATACCTAATTCAAACATGCTTAAAGCTCCTAATTTCAAAATGCATAACAACTGGAAGGTGATGATAACAAAACATAAAAAATGGAAAACATAAGCAGATAGTGGTGCAGCAGGCAAAGGTATGATTTATCGTTTATGGAATTCTATTGGTGCAATGAAGAAATAATGAAAAAAGATGAATAATTGATTATATATATATCTACTGCAATGGAGAAAATGACAAAACAATAATAGGAATGAAGGCATCTGTTGCATCACATAAACCTAATTTAAAAATCAAATTTGAAACTCCAAAATAACCACAATTGCAAAAAGAAACCATCAAATAAACGAAAGATCTAATTCCACATTGCTAAAAAAAACCTAATTTTAAAAACCCTAATTTTAAAATGGCTAACACGATAAACCCTAATTTTGAAATCAAAACTGAAAATGCACTCTAATTACAACAATAAATATAATAATTCAAACAAGCAAAATCCTTGAAACAAAGTTTCTTAAAATCCCTAATTTCAAAATCCCTATTCAAACGAGTTGCAATTACTTACATGTAATTTTTCGGTCTTCCAGTCGCCATCTATGTTCACTGAAACGTGGGGGAAATTATTCAGAAACTGAGTTGTTCAGTGCATATATTTGAGACATTAGGGTTTTTTTTTTCTTTCTAGAAATTTTAAGGTTAGAGAATAAGAGATTGAGAAGATGAAAATGGCGAAGAGGGAAAAAAGAAATTAAGTTTCAGAGGAGAAAATGATACGCAGCGTTTAGGGTTAAAAATTTGAAACAAAAACGCTGCGTATTGGCATTTGAGTAAGGTTGGTTTGTTGATCTGGTAATTTTCTTTATGGTTTAAACCGAATTCGGTTTGAGTCTAATCCGTGTGCCATGTCGACTTCAAAGCGACAGCGTTTTGGTGCGTCATTGTTGACTGGGATGACACAAGGGCAGCAAATTCGGTTTGATTTGCAAATGGCCAAAACTGAAACGCAACATATAAGGTTTGGCTATATTTGGTGAGTTTAAAAGGTTTGGCTATAACTGACACAACCCGTAAAGGTTTGGCATTTTTTGGTGATTAAGCCAAATTTTAAATATAAATCTCATTGAAAATACCATCTTATCTCTTAACGATGAACAAAATGTGTTGGTGCGTTCTTCAAAAAAAAAATGTGTTGGTGCGAGAAAGTTGATGTAACACTCTGTCGATTAAACCGATGATCCGCTCGATTGTTAAAGTTTAGTATTTTTTTTTGGTGACGAGAACTCACTTGCTTGAGCCGAAATCCAGAATCATTGTTAAACTACCAATGTGGGCCGCCCGCAAGCCCACATACTTAGCAAATACGGATTATAATGGCCAGTGGTCTAATCCCAACCACTTCATTTAATAGAAAAAGTGTAGCCGGAATTCGAATTCACGACCATGACGCCCATGTGACTGAAGATTAAACCACCAAATTAAACCCGTGCGAGCTTATTTAGTATTTCTAAATAATTATCTTTAATGAAACTCTAAAAGATATATTATAATACTACAAACAAAAACTTTAGATAATCAAATATTTTAAATGTGAAATTCAAACAATCACCAAAAGTCTTTGAATAATTGTAAAAAATTGATATGCAAATCGAAAATATAATTATAGAAAAATTATTCAAACACATAATAAGTTTTCTCTTGCAAAAATTTATTAAAAAAAAGGAGAGAAATCATAGAAAAATAATATTTATATGAATGGATAAAGAAATGATTTTCCAATCCTCTAAAAAATTAAGATGAAAACAATGCTTTTTTTTAGGGAATGAAAAAAAAGTTTTTAGAAAGTGAAAAGAGGGAACATTTTGAGAGAGAAGTTACTTTTTATAAAATAGGCATAAGGTAAAAAAACAAATCCCTCCAAATTTTCCTAAAAAGACAATACAGCCCTTTTTCTTTTTTAGGCACAAAAAATCCTCAAAATTCAAAAATCGAACAAAAAAGCCCCTCCGTCCATTTTTGTTTTTGACTAATAGACATTTAGCTGATGACGTGGCTAGAGAAAAAAATTCAAACACACCCTTAATGTTTAAAATACTTACCAATTTTATATTTATAATTTTTTATATTATTTCACCCTCTTCTTTATGAAAAAACTCTAATTAATTTTTTATTAAAACCAATTAAAACATAATTAAACTTTTCAAAATACAATTAAATCTAATTGAACCACCATCACCCGACCCTCCGGGAACAAACGACCCCCGACGTACTGAATTAATTTTTTTTCTTTATAATTAATTTTTTATTAAAAGCAATTAAAACATAATTAAAAAAATTAAATATCAATTAAATTTAATTGAAACACTTTCACCCGATCCTCCCGGAACAAACGATCCCGGCATACCAAATAAACTTTTTTCCTTTTTAATTAAAAAAAAATTGCCCGTGTTCTCACCGGAGAACAATCTGTTCTCCAGTGAGAACTGACCTACAGTGAGAACAGACATGTATCTGTTCTCAAGCGAGAACAGTGTTCTCGCCTGAGAACAGCTCTGTGTCTGTTCTCACGGGGAGAACAAACACAGGCATGTTCTCCCCGTGAGAACATACCATGTTCTTAGGAGAGTCTGTTCTCTCATGAGGACAGAGACTTGGGTTTGGTCTCTCCGGAGAACAGACGTGAGAACGGAGGTCGTCTTTTTCTGAATTTTTTTAATTAAAACAGAAAAAAAATTAATTTGGTATGCCAGTGTTCGTTTGTTCCGGAAGGGTCGGCTAACGATGTTTCAATTAGATTTAACTGAATTTAAAAAAACTAATTTGTTTAATTGATTTTAATAAAAAAATGAATTAAAGATAATTAGAAAGAAGAGGATAAAATAATATATAAAAAATTATAAATATGAAATTGGTAAATATTTTAAACAGTAAAGGTATGTTTGAACATTTTATTGAGGATAAAATGATATATAAAAATTATAAATATAAAATTGATAAGTATTTTAAATATTAAGAGTGTGTTTGAACCTTTTTTCTATCGCCACATCAGTAGTTTAACGACCATTAGTCAAAAAAATGACCGGAGGAGTTTTTTTGTTCAAAAATAGAACTTAGAGGGGTTTATTGTGCCCCAAATAAAAGAAAAAGGGTTTGATTGTCCTTTTGATGAAATCTGGAGGGTTTGTTTTGTACCTTTTGCTATAAAATAATTGAATCCAGCTGAAAAGTATTTGTTAGCTTTAATATGTCTTCTTACATAATCAACTGAACTGCTGTGTTATTTATTTCTCATTAACATAGTAGCAGTTCAATAGTTGCTTCTTACAGGTGCTCTTTGGTTCTGTCTCATTTCATTTATTTTCTCTGGGCCCTCTATGCATTTTTACTATTAACCATTAGCTTTGCTCAAATGTATATATTTCTTTTAATCCAAACTTCACCTTATTCATCTGCAAATTCATTTTATTCTTTAGCTTATCTTCTAATCTAGGTAATCCCGTTTCGAAAACGTGTCAGACACTTATGTTTCCGACACGAAATTTCATTTTTTACACAGAAAACCTTAAAATAACACCGGTTTTGCCTCATGTCCGTGCGCAAGTGTCCCGGTTTTCCGTGTCTGTGCTACATAGGTTCTAATTGCAAAAGATCAGTATGAAATTTTGATTTCTGATTTGCCTTTTGAGTACTTGCTTCAAATCTATACTGGATATGAATTGATCAAACTTTAAGTTGCAGATAAGCCCTTTATCTTATTTATATTGAGAGATTGTAGGTATAAGTTCTGTTTTACTTGCTACCATGTTCATAACAATCTTGGTTATAAGTGTTTAATCAGTCTTTGGAGATTGTTGATAATCTACTTTTATTAGCTTTAGATGCAATTTGAATATAATTCATTAAATTCTATATTTCCTTAATTGTAATTTATGCATAGTCAACTTGATGTAATAATATATTCCAAGTGACTAGTAGATTAAGAATTTTCCCAAGTTTTGAAATATTTCTAGTTTCATTTCAGGGATGTTAAGAGAAGCTATTGCGGTTGTGTTGATTGTATTGGTGGCATGGGCATACCAGTGCACCTACCCTCCACCTCCCAAGATTTGTGGTAGCCCCGGCGGTCCTCCGGTCACAGCACCTAGAATAAAGCTAAGAGATGGAAGGTATTCGGCCTACAAGGAACATGGTGTATCTAGAGAGACTGCCAAATATAAGATCATATACATTCATGGATTCATGTCTACAAGACATGATTGCGCGATCGCGACGAATGTCTCTCCGGTAGTTCCCCTTCTTTTTATGTTTGTTAATCAAGAGGATCTATTAGCTATTTCAGACAATAAGTTTCCATTTTTTGGCTTGCAATCTTACATTTCAGGAAGTGTTTGAAGAGCTAGGTGTGTATATTGTGTCTTTTGACCGACCGGGTTATGGAGAAAGTGATCCCGATCCGAAACGGACTCCAAGGAGTTTGGCTCTTGATGTAGAGGAGCTTGCTGATCATTTGGGACTGGGATCTAAATTTTATGTTATAGGATTTTCTATGGGAGGCCAAGCTGTTTGGGGATGCCTTAAGTACATTCCTCACAGGTAAGACTTCTGTTTTTTTTTTCCTCTGATATAATTGTGATTTATTATCATTTCAGGAATATTTTTCATTGTTTTGTTCACAATTTGAGGTTATTTTTGAATGAAATAGAGCAATTTCAGTGATGCATTTGCCCACGAGACAACATCAAATTACCTATAAAGTTCGTTTTTCGAGTATGGGTGTAACGGGAAAAATGTTTCAACTTCATAACAATACTGTGAAAAAATGGGATCTCGCTCTTGTTTTCCCGTCTATACTGTTTGTTGCACTAAAACTTATCGAGTCGTATGTTTTGGCATTTCGTTTCCATTTCCAGAAAGTTTTCCAAACTCCGAAACAGTATATCTGCATGTCTCATTGGTCTCTTCACTTGATCTTTTTGACGGGTATTCTTTTGGGTGGGTACAGGCTAGCAGGAGCAACATTGCTGGCTCCTGTTATCAACTACTGGTGGCCTGGTTTTCCAGCCAACTTGTCTACGGAAGCCTACTACCTACAGCTTCCACAAGACCAATGGACATTGCGCGTTGCTCACTATACTCGGTGCCTGACCTACTGGTGGAATACACAGAAATTATTTCCTTCATCGGCAGTTGCAGCTAGAAGGCCTGAAGTTTTCTCTCCAAAGGATCACGAACTCCTTCCTTTGCTAGCAGGTCAAAAATCCCAGGTACTTCGTTTTTCAGCCACATTAAGTTATCGGTAAACCTTTGATGCAAGATCTAATGATGATATGTTAATGTGCAGCCTGAGATACTCCAACAGGGAAAATTTGAATCCCTGCATCGTGACATGATGGTAGGATTCGGGAAATGGGAATTTGATCCTATGGATCTTGAGAACCCTTTTCCGAATAACGAAGGCTCAGTTCATCTATGGCATGGAGGTGAC
The DNA here is from genome assembly GCF_937616625.2 of Mercurialis annua. NCBI lineage: Eukaryota > Viridiplantae > Streptophyta > Magnoliopsida > Malpighiales > Euphorbiaceae > Mercurialis > Mercurialis annua. The sequence continues at coordinate 30,200,534 of NC_065577.1, read as the reverse complement.
GACAGGATGGTGCCAGTCATATTGCAGCGTTACATTGCTCAGAAACTTGCATGGATTCACTACCACGAGGTACCTGATGCTGGACATATGTTACCCTATGTTCCAGGGGTAAGTGAAGACATTTTAAAAGCTCTTCTGCATATTGAGAAGTAGCATTGCTCTTATTTTAACACTGTAATCTCTGTTTTTTTGTAATAATTGGTACGAACCAGGCCAGTAATTTAGTAGAATTGATTGGCACACAACATTTGCTAATCAAATTAGGCTTAATGATGTAAAAGTTTTAATTTTGTAAATCATTTAGCCATTGAAAATGTGATTGATGATTTGAATCCTGAAATGGCAAGCTGGAAAACGTTAAATAAGTAGAACAAGAGTGTTTATCCCACACAACGGATGTGCCACGTCATTTTTACAACAAGCCAATAATCATTTGCGATAGAAAATCTTTATTTATTACTTATTTTTTTATCATTAAACATTTGCACATGGCTAACGCCTCACTGGTTTGTTGCATGAATGATGTGGCGCAACCGTTGCGTTGTATAATTATTCATAGAACAAATACAGCAATCCAACCGCTGTTTGAAATGAACAGTGAAGACTTTACTTATTAAAAACAAAACAAATGTTAAAAGTGTTAAAAAGTCAACAATATTTTTTGAATTAAAATCTTTCAATTTTTTAAGAACCTATTCAAATCTTTCAAAAAAATTAAATCTATTATGATTTGCTCAAATCGCTGGAAAATTTATCCAATCAATTTGATTGTATTTCAAATTTGCAGTCACCTTCTTTTTTCTCAAATCATTTTAGAATTACATATTTAATTGACATAAATACAATTAAATCAATTTTCCAAAATTGTATAAATGTCCAGCAAATTGACCAAATTATAATAAATTTATAACTTTTGAAAATTTTGAATAAATTTTCAAAAAGTCAAAAAGTTTGAATTATGGCACCATAAAGCGAAAAACAAAATGCCAAAACTACTAGAAAAAATATTCTCTCAGTAACAGCTGCAAGAAAAGCTTCAATGAACGGTTTTATTCATCAAGAGTTCACAACCCTAAATGAACTTAGAAGCAAAAGAATAAATTACAAATACTTGACAAAAGCAGCCCCAGGAGCTGCACAGAAATGCTTCCCTGCAACTTCAAATTACTGAAAACAATTTATACGACAAATGTTCGCCTAGGCATAGCAAGATAATAAAAATGGAAGAGAAAGGCAATTCATGCCACGCTTATTTAGGCAGCCCTGTAACAGGGTTGAGAAGAGCCTGACTTTCATCCGCGAGCAAAACAGGACCTCTACCCGGCCTGGTGCAGATGAAATAACTAACATCCCCTCTGAATCTCGGGGCATCCTTAATTTCCGGAGGGGCTGGCAATGCTTCCACATCCTTCAACTCCTCAATCCCAGCATCTTTTAATATTGACTTATCACCAATAACATAACTGCGGATAAAGAAAAAAACAAAGGAAGTATTATCACAAAACTGGCCTATGCTTTGTCGATGTGATACCCTAAACATCGTAACTAAAATCCTTCTTAAGTATATATACCTGTTCAAATCAGTATTAGAGTCGGGTGGGAAATAATAAAGCAGCTTCTGCAACAACTGGACAGCAGCCTTTCTATTATGTGAAATTAGAACTGCGTTTGGCCCAGCATCAAAGGTATAAGCCACCTATCAGTATTCTCACCATTAGCCATCATAAGTATATCACTTGGAAACACCATATTTAATCAGTATTGTTCCAGACTCCCTATTTTAGTTAAAATTAAGAATGGCTGGGAAGACCAAATATTATAAAACTACACCAGGTCATCACTGGCGGACTACACGAGAGGCTTCAATCCAACCAAGAGGTTCGACGTTCAGTTTTCTCAACCCTTATGAATGTAAAATAATTCCCCAATAGTAAAGTCAATTAACAGCTTCGACAAAAATTGCCACAATAGACGAGCAGCTTCATGTCAGTGCATTTTGAAAGTAAACAATTTTAACACTCAAAGGCCTGATAGTAAATGCAACGATGACGCCCTCAGCCAAGAAAGCAGAGAATAAAAACAAGAGACAGGTGTGCAGAGAATAAAAACAAGAGACAGGTGTCAACTGTGATCAGCTAAAATGTAGAGCAACATGAATGAGGCATGCAACTTTTTAAGGCCAAAAAATTTCATCTTTAATGATGAAGGCCCCTGAACCCAAAACAAGAGTATTAACGAGAATATGAGGTGACTATATGTTTCAAATGGAAAAAAGAATTCAGGATCAAGCAGATTGTACTTGCTAAATCATTTTTCTAGGAGAAAAAATAATAAGTTTTTTTTACTATGTACAGTCTTCAAAATGTAATTTGCAAGTTTTATTTGGCTTTATTACCGTCAAAGCTCAATTTATCCCAAAACCCAAACAGGTAGGGGAGACTTCAACAATAATGATATTATCTTAACACACCCCATATAAACAAATGCTCATTGGAATTGAAGTATGAACAAGCACAAATCCAATTTCTCTGATATTTATCTAATATCATAACAAATAACTAATCTAATTCACTCAAAAGTTTAAACTGTTAGGTGAGCCTCCAAAAATGGTTTTAAAATCTTAAAAAGTACTTTTAAATATCACGTCATACAGAAAAACCGCATGCAGATGAGAATTTTCATCTTCACCTGATTTTCCCTAGTGTATACTAAAACAATTTATTTCACATTCTTATATATTCTGGTAATTAGAAGCAATTGATTTCCCTGTTGCATGGTCCAAAAAAATTGAGAGAGAGAGAAGGGGGGGGGGGGGGGGGATGGTTCAAATACCAGTGGTAATAATCAATAAAAACATCGATCTCTAAATATTCCTATTGTTCTAATAAGTAATTACTAATGAGGTTCAAACAGAAAAAATGAACAGGTGGAATTTTGAGAAATGATTGCAATTACATGCTATGGCTGATCCTGTAATTTCCTATTTCTGAGTTTATTTTAATCACCAAAATTTTAGTATATCCTACAAAATCAGAAGAAAGCAGTGAGCTTACCTGAGGTGTTTCTTCAGAACGATTCCATTTCTCAACACAGCTTATTATCCTGGAACACAGTTATTATGTAAATGTTACAATGCTGGGGTCTGATTACCTCAGTCATCATGAGTCACCAACTAAAAAGGCTTGAAGTTTGATGTGAAGAAAACTAACCTGTGGGATGTATCATTCATGTAGAAAATTGGAGGGCATGTGTCCAAGCAGACAGCATGGAATTGGTTACTATCGGTACAGGTTAATTGACTAAAAGATGCAAAATCACGCTTTTGAATGGCCTCTTCCATCTTTACAATGCGTTTTGGTACAACCTCCTATAAAAATAATTAACCAATGAAGTGGTATCAATACCAGTTTTTAAACAGGTGAAGAGATAATAAAACCAAAAGATAACAACCATCAAGGGAAATTGTGCGAGAATTTCAATAGGAAGAGAAAAAACTGAAGAAACTAAACCTAAGGAAAAATATGTTTAAAAATTAGAGAACTTGTTTATCATCTAGCACAGGTGAAATCTAGAAACTCGTCCATTTAGAAAGCTCAACAATTAGAAAATGTTCTTAGCTAAAGAGAAACAACATTTTTATAAGATGGAGTAACCAAAAATGATTAAGAAAATTGAAAAGAACCTTAGCTCTATGTTGCAAAAGCAAGCTAGTTTCAACACTCTCACGCATTCCTGAGGTGCTACTAGTTTCCTTCTGCCGTGAACTTACCTGGGCACAAGATAATAAATCAGATTTATCAGAACATGGAAAATGGAAATGCCATAAATTTCTAAAAATTATCTGGTAATTCTTGAGAGCATATGACAAAATAACTGCAAAGGAATGAAAAGGCTTGCAATCTTAAATCCTACGAAAACAAAACATGAAAAACTGAAAGTCATTCCGTACTATGACAGAATCAACATATCCATTGCATCAGAAAAGGATTTACAGTATTCATTGGACCATCAGCCAACAACATCACATTTCAAAATTATTCAGATCGCATTTTCCATTGATACATATTATTGCCAGGCAGTGGTTTTAAGATTATGTTTTTCAATACTCTGCAACTCTTTATCATATTTAGCAGAAAACTTTCAAGATAAAATATTAAACCTCTAATCTATTGAAAATATTCTTCCGAGATTTTTTTAGCAGACCATATGATTAGGAGAATGCCACATTTGATTTGAAAAATTTCTCTTATTCAAACCCCAAAAAAGTACCTACAACATTAATTGACAACTATATTTCATGATTGAGCAATGCACCAAGTTCCGGGAGGGACACAGACCTCATCCTTCAACATAGTTCCTATGCTTGTGGCACATGCAACTTATTTCCTTAAATTCCAATTTTAGCAAAACAAAAATAAAATTACACGAAATAATAATGAAATAAAAATGTGAGATAAGGTAAAAAAAATTACAAGTATGGAAAGGGAGGACATGGGAATGTTGTCCTTTGCACATTGCTAAATAAGTTCAACCTTTAATAATAAACTCTCACCAGTCACCACAGATAAGGATAAATGTAAAAAGAGAAGTGAACAAATAAAGAAAAACTTCTAGTCAAAACTACTGGGAATAAAACTGTAGCTAACTCAAACAGCAAACCACTTTATGAAATTAAGAAAGAGCCAACTTACCACGGCAATAATAATAACAAGATCCTCCCAATGCTTCTCATCAACAAGTTGAACTGCAAGGCTGTCTCTTCCATCATCCGCCTTAATGCATTAAAACAGAAAGGTTAGTTTTTCTTGATCAAAATGGTCAGGTACTTTCTGAAAATAAGATAGGAAAGATAAAACTGGAAATGAGTCTTACTTTTCCCATGATCCACTTCACAAATCCACCAAATAAACTGCGGCATGCACTGCCAGAACCTTGCCTAAGAAACAAAATTTACATATTTATCAAATGCCTAATCCACCTTCTTTAGACATCCCTGACATTTAAAATATAAATATAGCTGAAGTATATAATAACAACTCAGCCAGCCTCATATGAATATCACTGACTTATTTAAAGTTAACAGAGATGAAACAACCATAAAATGATTCAATCATTCAAGTCAAGAGTTGATTAAAAAAAATCCTTGATGATGATTAATAGACATCAGTCATGTCAATGATTTGCAAAATCAAATACAAAAAGAATAATTAGATATTGGAAATAAAGCAGGCAATACAGCATATGAAAACAACTATCAAAGCATTTCGCATTATTCAAACCGAGAAACAAGCTGAAAACACATGCACGCACACAAAACAACAGCTAGGAGTCATTGCTTGCAGTAAATAAAATTGAAACTTTGAAGTTTTAGACAGAAATCCTAGCCACATAGCAATGTTTACGAATGCAAATAAAGAAGTCCCAATTGCCAATGAGAAAGTTAGAATAACTAATATGTCAGCTGAGAAGTCCCATTTCAGTCAATTAGTCCAATTCCTCTTTTAAAAATTACTTCCAATCCAGGTGTCGGTAAAATTTTCCTTTAGTAGATACTATGAAAAGCCAAATGCAAGTGGTTAGTATCGGGAGTTAATGGACTAACTTCAATATAAAGCACAAACACTAAATCCACTGAACTCAGATTCAAGAAATTTAAAAATGAATTTATGTGCCAACACCAAGCAAAAATTAAATACCTTGCAATAGCAGAGAGCTCACTATTGTCTTCTTTAGCATTCATCAGCTTTGCAAGGGAAAACACTGCATCAAACATAACATAAAATTTATGCGTGTTCAATTCTATTGTCAAATAAATATTGCAGCTAAAGATAGAGGTCTGCACATGTGAAGCTCAAAATAAATAAAAAGATTGCCCAGAGCGGAGTTACCTTTTGGCTGAATCAGAAAATATGGCAAGACATGAAATAGAAAAGACTAATTTACACATTATTTGAACCATGCAAGTTGACCATAAAATAATATTCAAATAACAAATTCAGAATAATGTACCATTTTAAGGGTATATAAGTCTACAGCATCTTGACCCACTTAACTATCTACTTAAGAGCCATAGTTCCTAAGTTACAATTACAAAATCATATATAGATGAATGTTTAAAGATGCTATAATCTTACATGCTTAAAATAGGACAATAGGTTCTGTATATGTTTTATGCAGAAGATGTACACTATAAGGCACAAGAGAAATGATAAAAATTAAGATATACATAGATCAACAGCTACATTTATCTTCTTTTTTTTTGGTCAATGTATCATTTTCTACTTGAAAAATGCAGTAATTGTCATGAAGTTATTATATTGTACACTTCCCAAATTATTTTTACAAACAAAATACAGGTGAATGTAACGAGCTGCTGCATTCCTACATGCATAAATTGATAATTTTCTTTTTTGAACTAAGCATGCATAAATATTTTAGCAAGCTAAAAAAAAGTTGGCATTTCCCCAGAAGGCAATCCATAAAGATACAGTTTAGACATTATTCTCCAATCCCTTAGTAAAGGAGAAATAAGGAATCAAGTCAACTTTAGAGACAATACATCCAAATCACAATGACTTCTCAGAAATGGAGACAAGCTCCATCATACTTGAATTGGAGACAATTAGCATTAGAATTGTAGGCTATATTGGAAAGGAGACAAGTATCTTTACCTAGACAAGCAAAACCAGCCGCTGAAGAAGCCAGCCCAGCAGCAGTAGGGAAATTGTTATACGAAGCTATATGTAGATGCATTTTTCCCAAATCCTCCTTTGAAATCTTGATACCCTTTTCTTCATCCTCAATATCACAGGCGCGAGCACGAATTTCTCGTAAGCAATTTTGGAACCTGCCTCCAGAAAGGGAAATCTCCTACACTAACCAGCAAAAACCAAAAGAGCCATGAATCAACTCAAAGTCGACGAAAATTCAGAGAGATGACAACACTGTTTACTTAGTCAACACCAGGCAGTAGCATATTTAATATTTTAAGCAAAGGGGAGGGGACGTTTAAACTTGAGACTTACAGGTAAGAACATGACGTCCGACAACTATGCTAAACTTGCACTAACATTTTAGCTATTAGATAAAACATTACAGAAATGCAAAGTAGTTGACTCTGTAATTTGTGCTTCGCAAAAGAACTGAGATTTACTTATTCCCACTTGAATTCTCATAACACCCCCCCAAAACGAACTTGTTTAGAATCTAACTCGAAGTCTCAAACATGGATCCATGTCCAATCCCTCAAAAAAAAAAAAAAAATCTGGTCAAACATTTAATCAACAAATATGTAAACCATATCAAATAGTCAACACATGCACAGCATCAGGAATGTATCAATAAAATAGCTGTTCAGTCATACCAAAATCCTTAGAGCTAGTTGAAATTATCAGGGTCAAATTAATTCTTACACAGTAGACTGTTTGATCAAAGGTGCTATTTTCAGCAATTTTTTGCAATGATTCAGGTTGCATGTCGCAGATTCTTGATGGACCAAAGGATTTTAAAGTTTGTAAGGCGATCTGCAATGGAGGTAAGACGTCTTGGTCTTGTTCTATATCAGGTCATCGGGTTTTATCCCGAAACTCACACTTGTAACTTCTATGGTTTTGAGCTAATATAAATCTCCAAGTTGGTTTCAAAATAGAGAATTTCTAGCAATGTCAGGAAGTCTCAAATTGCAAATCAACACACAACATCAAAACAAACTAAGAAAAACCCACCAAGCATTGAATTTGTCAACAACCCAAAAAAAAAACCCAATCAAGCCACATTCAGAAAAGAACAAATAAAATTGAACAAAGACAATACCTTTCCATTAAGCCACATCCGATCCTGGTCAAAAGCAGGACTGACAGCAACAGTAGTGGTAGTACAAAGATGGGCAGGATCTAAAGTAACACTAATGCTATCATTAACAGGCAAAATCAAGGTCTCATCTCTTTTCCCCCAATACTTAATAACAGCTATATTAGTAGGTGTTTGAGCAGTCACCATTCTCACCCATTTCTCATCCATTTCTCAAACAAATTGCTGATTCGAATACCCTTTTCGAATTCTCAGACACCCAGAAAAAAGAGATCCGAAATTGAAGATGTCAAACTAGAAAATGAAGGTGATGGTGATGATCATGGGTTTGTTTAAACTCCGAAGTCTTTGAGAAGTGGGTGGGGCCCAGCTTTAGTTTATTGTTTTAAGGGTGGTTCCTAGTACAAGTGTGTGCAGTAGTGGGGAAGATGTCGCAGTCTGGAGATATGGCGGAGAGTATCTTTTATTGACATTAACTATGAGGTTTGACGTTTTTTGAGTTCTAAAAAAGGTTGGGTTTTGGTATCTACCTAACCTAACTAACACCTTGTTTGGCGAAGAAAGATATTTGAAGTGGAAATTCTAAACATGTTTTATATGATTTCTTTTAAGCAAGTTTAATCCCGCAACGTTTCACTATTGGACCATTATGGATAAAGGTTCAATCTGCCCCTTCAACTTGGAATAAATACTTGGAATAAAGAGATCAAAGACAAAGTCCAACTTATGAAGTTTTGCCAAAAGACAATAAAAAATTTAGAGCAAATTACGCTGAGGTATCTGAGGTTTACTATAATTAAAGAGTGTTTAATAATTATGTCATGCCATATTTACAACAAACAAATGAGCATTTAAGATAAGAGTTTTTTTTTAATTTTTTATCATTAAAAATTCTACATGACTAACGCACAATTGATTTGTTGCACGAATGACATGGCACAACGATTGAATTGAATAATTTCTCGTAGTTAAATGTTTGGTACTCCTTGTTTCAAAAGTCTACTTAATGATCCCTTATTTTTAATTCTGTTAACTATTAGACCCCTCCGTTAATTTCAACATTTACTTTCAAACAACTTGATACCCCACCTTTAATTTCGTGAACGAGATTTGGTCCCTCACTTTTAATTTTCTTAAACGATTTGGTACCTCACTTTTAAACGATTTGATACTTTAGGTTTAATTCTGCTAAACGATTTGGTCCCAAAGATTAACAAAACAGTCTATCACTTAACGGAATTAAAACTAAGGGAGCATCAAGTAGACTTTTGAAACAATGGATACTAAACTGTTAATTATGATATACTTTAGGGATCTCAGCGTAATTTGCTCAAAAATTTAACTAAGTATTTTTAGTTACTTTTAGTGAGGATTGAACAATAAATGATTGAATTGTTGGCATACCATGGAGTGAATCTCAATTTCAAACGTGTAAACTAGATTAATAGTAAGTTATTTGTGAATTTTATTAGCTTTAAGATCAGTACTGCAATGATTATGTCAAAATGCTTAAAATGAAACTGCATTCAAACTTGTAAAAATGTTCACAAGTGGACTCTAATAGCACTGCAACTGAACCTCTTTCCATATCAATCAATCTCAACACGTCCCTTATGATACATGATGGATCCGGATGTCTGGCGTGCGTCTCGGGTCCTGAAATGGGGACAATAAGAGGAGAATCGAAAACAGCGAGTCCGAGACCCCGTGACTGCTTCGAAACTCTAGTCAGTTAATCGTTTTTGTCTAAGAGTAATATAGTGTGGTTCGGATTTTGTCATACCTCTAGGCGCATAGACTCGTGTCCTTTTTATAGTACTTCCAGCGTGTCCGTCTTCTTTTAATCGATATGGGATTCCCTTGTGATATTCTACTTCCTCGTTTATGCTTATTCCATCATTACCCCCCCCCCCCCCCCTCACCTTTAGTTGTTGCGGTGGTTAGGTATTTATGCCTTCCTTTACTCATCGCAATTTTATAGTTTCGTTATGTCCTTTTTATTATTATTATTTTATTGTACTTCTTTTCTTGTCGTTCCTCTTTTGTCGGTCGTTACCTCGTCCCTTTGTGTCTAAATGTCTTCTGGTCTTTAGTGACTTGCCCTGTTTCGTGGTTCGTTTCGTTCATTTTTGTAGCGTGTTTTGGTTCTTTATTCTTGTGCGAAATGAACCAAAACTAGCTACAAATGTGGGTGAAACGACCCTCCTTTTTGTGTTTTCCTTTTTCATTTATGAGTTCTCCCTGTGCTTTTGTAGCTTGTTTTGGTTTCTTAGTTTTGTTTAACCAAACTCAAACAAGCTACAAAGTGCTCGGGAAGACTCCTCTCTTTGCCCTTTCCTCTTCTTTTTGTGTGTGTGTGTTTTACTTTTCTTCTCTTGTATTTATAGCGTCTTAGAGTAATGCACTATAGCTGTATTGTCTTTCTGAATTCTCCTCTTTTTTCACGCATCGTGCTTCTCTCTCATGATTGCTTTTGACGGTTGGGTTGCTTGTACCTTTTTGTTCCTAGCGCAGTAGTAGTTGCAGTTACTTTATTGCTATTTATTAATTCTTTTGTCGCTTTTACCCTTTTGTTTTTTCCTTTTTACCTTCATGGGAAAGATTATAAATAAATCTCTCCTTTTTTGTTTCTTTTCTTTACGTCTTTCGAAATATTCTCTTCGATTTTTTTTGCTCGCTTTCGTTGTTTCTTTTTACAAGAATGACCAAGAACATATTTGATGCTATGAATGCGGGTATGTTGAGCGATGATGAGGTCACTATCATGTCCAGTCTTCCTTTACTCGATCGACTGTCTACTCCCTTTATTTCTCTCTTGTCTGATAACGAGGATGGACCCTCTACTGCAACCGGTGACCTTCCTCCTCATAATCTTGCTGCCTCTTTGGCCTCCATTCATGCTGTTATGCCCGATGTCCCTTCGCCTTGAGCCATATCTTCTGTTGCTACTGACTATGTCCCTTCGCATGGAGCCATATGACTCAATTATTGAAAACTTTATGATAGTGATTCATTATTTTTCTTTTTGCAAGAATCTCTCTTTTTTAAAAAGTCATTTGCAGGTGTACCTCAATTACATTTGCATTCCATTTTTAACCCTATACTGTTTACACTCACACTTTTATTACTTTTTGTGTATCACGCGCTCGGTCATTTCTTTCATTCTTTTTCTCACTTCCACCGTCACTGTCATGGAGTCCGAAACCATGTCACGAATGTTTTCAGGCAAGCTTGGCCTGACCATGATTTGATGGTGGGTTTTTGGTGGAGACATCGTCGACGGTAGGACCTGCAGTGGTCAGACCACCAGTCATATAATTTTCTATGGCAAGAATTTTTCTTTTTAATTTGGGATTGGTTTCGACTAGAGCTTCATTAGATCCTATCGGATGACATCAATTCAGAGATATGTTGTGTGTGTAAAAAATTTGTTTGATTTAATGGCATAATGATGGCGGATCCAAATGGGAGGAACGAAGATCACAAGTGCAGCTTGCGGTGGGCATGTGGATCATGTTTTTAAAGGTGAAGGGTATAAAACTCCAACAGATGAACGTCACTGTGTAAACAACTTTTCAATTAAATTTCTTCCTGCAAATTCATCTTCTAATTAGAGATGATAATGGCTGCCACTTGCCAGCTGTCCCCTTACATGATCATCATAACCTAAAAATAACTGATGATGAATTATTTCTAGTTTTATTTTAAAATATTAATAAAAGTTGGATAATGTATTAATATTATATACAAATTATATTCATTTGTTGTAGATAAATTTTTGAAATTTAGTATAATATGAAATTGAATATCTTGTTTAAGTGAAATGTATTTGATAGTCTATAAAATCCAAAATCAACCAAGTGGGAACCTGATATGAACCTATATCAACTGAATTATATAAATCCATTTTTTATAAAATTTGTCTTGTTACTATTTACAATCTTATTTGATATTTTATATAGAGAGAATTTTGAGATATGGCCTATTTTAAGAATTGAATATTCTTTAAGTGAAATGTAATTGTCATTCTATAAAACTGAAAATCAACCTGATGTGAACCGGATGTGAACTTATGTCTACTAACTAGTTTAATTTAATTTTTAATACAATTTATCTTGATGCTCTTTACAATCTTAAATGACTTTGTGTATAAAGAGAAATTTTAAATTTAATGTAATATACAAATTAAATATCTCTTTTAAGTATATTGTATTTGACAGTCTATAAAACTAAAAATCAACCAGATGTGAACTTGATATGAACTTATATCAATTGAACTACCTTAATTCATTTTTTTATAAAAATTATCTTAGTACTTTTACAATCTTAACTGACATTTTATATAGATAATTTTTTTGAGATTTAGTGTAATATACAAATTGAATATCTCTTTTAAGTGAAATGTATTTGATAGTCTATAAAACCAAAAATCAACTGGATGTGAACATGATATGAACCTATATAAACTGCACTATTTTAATTCATGTTTTTTTAAAAAAATTGTCTTACTGCTCTTTACAATCTTATCTGATAATTTATATAGAGATAATTTTAAAATATAGTTTAATATAAAAATTGAATAATTGTTTTTGAGTGAAATGTAATTGACAGTCTATAAAACTGAAAAGCAACCTGAAATAATACCATATATTGAATTTTTTGATACAGTTTTTATGGACATATTGAGTTTGATTCTAACTTCTGATTTCATAATTTGGCTTTGGAAGAGTTTTTCCACATTTCAAGTCTGCAGACATCAACGGAACAAAGAGCAAAAATGAATTGGTAGTGACGTATAATGCAAATAAAGTTATTTTGAGTTAGACTGGCCTTATGAAAAGTATATGTAGAGATATAACAAGTGAGCTCATGTAAATATACCCATTATTACAAGACCAATAATGGAAACTAAATAAACCAGCAACACCACATATCAAACAAACAAACAAACTACAATAATCAAATATGCAGAAGTAATTTGGTCATCATTCTATTGCATAACAATAATCAATTGATTGAATGAATAATGTGATTTGTTTGCATAAAATTGGATCAATAATTAATTTAGTAGAACTTCAAATGGAATATATGTAAAAAAACTCACTTTACAAACACAAACTACAAAAAAAAAATCACAAACCGAGATTGAATTTTGTTTGTTTTAACACTCTTTTATTCAGGACTTTTATCAAGCATATAATGAGCATAAATAAAAATACAAAAAATAAAACAATTTAAAAGACTTGAGAACACGTCAATTAAAACAGAAACAATCAAAATAGAGCAATATTCATTTTCTAAAAAATTGAACTCACCATCAACATAGCCGGTGTGGTAGCTGCAGCTATTTCTATAGAAAATAGTACTGAAAAATGCGGGCAGAAAAAATTGAAGGAGATCCTGACATTAAGCTCTCTTCTTACGCTAAACTCGGCGCGACCGCTGCCAGACCTCCGCCAAATTTCTTCTCCGCCGGACCTCTGCCAAACCTCCGCCAAACTTCTTATTTGCCGGACCGCTACCGATTTGCTTCTTTGTCGGACCGTTGCAAACTACTTCTCCGCGATCTGCTTCTCTGTTGGACCGTTGTCGAACTACTTCTCCGCCAGAGGGCTACCCAACTGCTTCGTCTCTGTTACTTTAAGAATAAGGGGCAAACCGGTTTTTGAGTTGTGAATCAGAATATTAAAATTCTTTCAAGCGAAAATAAGAATTTAAAAGAGGTTTAGAGTTTAGAGGATTGACACAAGAGATTTAGGGTGGTTCGGATCACAAATCGATCCCACTCCACTACTCAATCAAAGATTGAGATTTAGAATCCACCAAAAGGAATTCACAAAGAATTTTCTAAGCTAACTCCAAACTTAGTGCTTTTTAGCTAAACACCAACTATGAGATTTTCCAAAGCTAATTTCTAACTTACAAGGATTGAGTTTTCTCAAAGCTAAACTCTAACTCACACTTGATTTTCTAAGGCTAATCAAGAACACACAATGATTTAGGAGTTTACAAGCTTACTTCAAAACTACAACAAAACAAATGTAATTTAAAGTTGTATGTTTGGTGTTTCAAGGTTTGGAAATCATTAACCTTGAAACATTGCAAATGGGTTCATATTTATGCCTAAAGCAATCTACACAAAAGCATAAACAAACAAAAATACTTTGGCAGAAAACAGTCCTGTCGCGCCCAAGATGCTTAATGTCGCGCCCGCGATACGTGCCAGATCAGCAGATCTTCAACGGCTCTTGACACATGGCAACTTCTGATTGGGACAGCTCAAATCTATCTGTTGGGCAACCAACAGTCACATACGTCGCGCCCGTGATCTCTTTGTCGCGCTCGTAATATCTCCAACGGCCAACTAGGATTTTACAGGTATGAATGTCGCGCCCGAGATCTGATGTGCCGCGCCCGCGACTGAGCTGTCGCACCCGAGATGGAAGACTGTAGCGCCCGCGAAAAGCTACTGGACAACTTGAGGTCCAAAAGCTCGATTCTTGCTAGAAGGCTCCGATTCGACTTCCGATTGTTTCTATGAGGTCCTATACACTACTCCCTCCGTCCCACAAAAATAGGCCATTTAGACAAACATAAAAGTTAAGAAAAATATAGTTAAGTTTGTTAAAATTCGTTTTTTTATTCAACTTTCCAATTTTATCCTTCTATAATTATTAGATATGTAAATAATATACTAATGACTAACTTGTTTATTGGTGAGTCTTGTATTGGAACATGAAATCATTAATTCATTTGAGGATAACTAGACGTATTGCATCTTTGGGGGATACCTAACTGGCTCGTTGTTTTTTTGAATCCACATCAGGATGTGTGATCTCAGAGTGTTAAGTGGGATGTCTTCAATTTTGACCGGCCGTGTGGCTCCATCCGGGGGGTATGGGCTGTCGTTGTTCTCTCGGTCTGAACCTATCTTGCCTGTTATTCTGCTTGAAGGTCGGCCTTGGCATTTGAGATTGTATGGTAGTTGTAGCTGCTTTTCTCCGTTGTTCCTCGTTTAGATTTATGTAATCCCATGCTCGGTCCATGATTTGGGAGTAAGTTTGTACTGGGTTAGTAATTAGGTTATCTCGGAATGCCGTTATTCTGGTGTTGTCTTTCATTGCGTTTATTACGGTGTCATCATTCAAATTTTCCACCTCGACTGCCTCGGCGTTGAATCATCCGATGAAACTTTGTAAATTTTCTCCTGGTTTTTGGTAGTAGAGTTTGAGGTCACTAGATAATTTTTTCCGTTGTATGCTCGGTGCGAAATGAGTTCGGAAGGCCCTTGCCAGCTCGTCGAAACTTCGAATAGACCCTTCTTCCAAACTTTGGTACCATATAACTGCTGGTCCTTTCAGAGTTGTTGGAAATAGTTTGCAAACCCCTGCCTCAGATAAGCTTTGGACCATCATGACTACCTTAAAACAACTTAGGTGGGTGATGGGATCTCCCGTTCCGTTTTAGTCGTCCAGCTGTGGCGTTTGGTAGTTCAATGGGAAAGGTTCATCTCGGATTTCTGCAGACAATGGATTCCCAATGTTCAGAAAGCTCGTACTTCTCGGTTCTCTTCTTTTGTACTTCTCCATCTCGGTTCTCACCCTCTCTGTTATTTCCTGCTCCATATTTTTCTTTTGGCCTGACCCCACACCTGAGTTGTGCACATTCTCTTCGATTTCTACTCGTTTTGGAGTTTTCCTGGTTCCTTGGGCGTTTTATGACCGGCTTGGTTTAAATGTTCGTTTCTTGGGATTTGGTGTTCTTGCTGGTTCTTATTTGGGGTTGCTTCCTTGGAGGTTGTTTGTCCTTGGTAGAACTCTGGGGGGTGAGGTGGTGCGATCGGTATGTATGGTTGCGGTAATGTGTTTTCCAAAAAGGAGCCAGGGATGGGAGGTCGAGTTCGACCTTGTTGTGCCTGTCGTAGAAGAGCTATTTGGCGAGCATGATAATCAATATATTCTTGTATCTGAGCAGGTGTGGGCTTGTGTTCTCTACGGCCGTTGTCGGGGCATGAGTTGTTGCCGAAGTCGGCATTTGGCTGTTGGTGAAAGTTGGTGGGAGCAATGCCGGGTCGGATAGAAATTTTTTGCGGAATCTGATGTGTGGGGGTGAAGAATGTTGCTGGATTGTGTGAAGTCGAGGGTCCTGATGCTGTGAGAGGCATTCCCCAAGGGTATTGGCTAGTGACTCCGTACATGGTTACTAAGTGAGTTCCTCCACCCGATATTAGTACCGGGCAGAAAACGCTTCCTTCTGCTCCTCTCTACAGGGGGGTGTTTACTTCTTCCCGTGTGAAATTGAGTGTGCTAAGCATTATTCCGGGATCTTTGGTCAGTGGGTTGTCTTCTTCCATGTTTTAATGTTGTGCCGATTTTACGAGTTAGAAAGGGGGGAACTTTCTTATTTTTCTTTCCCACAGACAACGCCATAGGGGTGTCAAAATAGGTCATGATACAATAACACAATTCGTCTAACCCATAAATTTGACGAATCCGGGTTGAGGCTTAGCGGGTTCGTGTCGAAAATGTGTCAATCGTTTATGACACGAAATAAATGGGTTGTGTCACGGGTTGACTCACGAACCCATCTAACCCACCTAAATCGTTTATAAATTCTATTATTTATAATAATATAAAAATAAATAGTTATAATTATAAAAAATATAAAATAAAATTACTAAATTAATTATATTAATATAAAAATAAATTAATTATATTAAAATTTTACAATTTGAAAATTAATTGATAAATTTGAGGTTAAAATTATATTTATATGATTTAAAAAATTCTTATATGTTAAGTGGGTCGTGTTAGTCGTGTCGTGTTAGCCGTGTAATTGTGTTAATCGTGATACCCATTTATCTTAACGTGTTAATCGTGTCTTGTCGTGTCACTCATTTAAAATTCGTGTCGTGTTAGGGTTGGGAATTTTGACACGATTAGTTAAATGGTCGTGTTCGTGTTGACCCTAATCTTGTCAACAGAGTGGGTCGACGCGACATGAACACGACCCACCAACCCATTTTAACACCCCTACGGCGCCAAATGATAACTTGAGAATTATCCAGACGTCTCCTAAAGCAGGGATTCGTATGAGGTACCTGAGATCCAAAGAGAAATCGTTAAAAGGACGTCGGAGTGGTATTCCGATGACTCCTCTCCGACAGTCAAGTCAGTGTTTAGTGAAAGAAAGAAAAGAGAAGTGAAAGAGGGAGTGATGAGTGAAAAAGAATATTATCCTTTTATGTTGATGGTGTTTGAATATTTATACCTGCTGACTTTGATGGGATTTGGTACGAGGTATGTCTATTCCGTCCGTACTGTCAGATAGATTGGGGGCTAGGTGTCAGTAGCTTTTGGGTCAGGATTTCTCTTTTTGTAAGAGGATGTTTTATATCAGTTCGAAGGTTCTGCTGGTAGTAACGACGATATGGTGTTGACATCATTCTTGTGACGTTTTGCTCGGACATACCGAGTATAAGATAACTTGGTTCGGTTATGTCCGATTGTGGCTGTCTCGGAGACTATAGTGGTTGTCGGGTTGACATTGTTGCCGAGTGTTGATTGTTTAGACACTGATGTTTCGGCCTTGTTTTGCCGGGCATGAGTATACTCGGGTTTATCATATGTTCGGATTATTGTATACTCGAATGCTGGTAGATCTATTTATGTTTTTGTTGGTTACTATGTATTACATACTCGAGTTATTATATGCTTGGATATTAGCGGGTCTATTTAGGTTGTTATCATTAATACTACATCTTAAAATACACACATAATACATATATTAAAATAAAAAATATACATCTAAATTATTTCTGATATGTACAAAAGATGTATCGAATATGTATAGTATTTGTATTTGAGTTATATATTTAACGCATTGAATATATAACTTACGGGTAGTTGAAATGTGTTTGTAACATATATTAAAATAAAAAATATGTCGCATGCTCCATAAATTGTATAATTATTTATCAATGATACGTATTAAGGATATATTTGTTAGTGATATGCACTGGGTCAATCATGTTTGACCATGTTGTGACTTTATCATTTTGTTATTTATTGATTGGCAGTTTTTATCATTTTATATTAATGATTAAAATACTTGAATGGTTAATTCTTTCTAAGGTTATCAAGTATGTGACTTGATAGTAGAACCCTTAGGTTTTATAAAAGAATTATATACCATCTATCCCTAGTCTTAATAGAACATTGAGACTAGTATGATGTTAACTGATGATTATGTTTACTAATTATATATATGAGATATTAAGTCAAATCATAGGTGCTATTTGAGAAATAAGGCACTGGATGACCCACCATGAGAATACTACATAGATTACTGTCATAAGTAATTCTCATTACAGTTCTATTAGTATAATTCTTTGACCTTGAAATCATCATGGATTTCTACATAGCTATTTCATATTTTGATATAATCTTATATTATCTTTAACAGGATAATGGAATAGATTGTCATTGGATATGAAAGTAACTATGTGAGAAATGTGAGTGACTGAGAAGGAATTTGTCCCTCATTTATTTGAGTAAGATATCTATGGGCCCCTTGAAGAAGATAGACTGAAGGAAATGCATGGCCATGCTAAATGAATTGATAAAGAGTTATCATTTTCAGTCTACTTAGAGTCAAGAAACTAATGATTGAATATCATAAGGATGACGGACTATGTCTTATATTTAATCCGGATATCGAGAGATAAAAGGATTAAAATATTATTGTAAATGGTTCAATCGGATTGTCGATATTCGTATAACTTGGGTAGTCATAATGTCTTGCTAGAGGCCACTTATGACTTCTGGGCTGAAATAGGGATTTTGGGCCTACTGCCAACGTTATATGAACGTACAGGGCCGCACACTAACAACAGGCCCAAAACAGTTATGGGTTGTACAAGCCCAATGTGATTAAGTGATCAATTATTATTATTATATATATATATATATATATATATATATATATATATTAATTCGAAACTAAAGATAAGTGTTTTCCTTAATTTATTATTTTTAAGATAATAAATATAATAATTAATATACATGGATGATTATCAAAAAAGGAGTTTTTGATAAACATAAACTTGTAAGAATTGCAATGAGATTGAAATTCGAATTTGTCTCAAACCCTAGTGTTGTTGTATCACTATAAATACACATTAAGCAATTGGTTTGAGAATCACGAAATTCATTATTCACTAAATCACTAAAAATTCGAAATTGCTTGTGAAGCAATAGTGCTAGCACACAAGCACTAGTTTTGGCTAAGGTCTGTTCGTGTGGATACTCGTAGAGGACGCATTCTTTTGGAGGCGTTTCTGATCCGAGGCCAGGTATCACCAAAGTGAACCACCTCCTTCCTTCCTACATTGCTGTTGAATTCGACATACAAGTAAGTATTAATTCTGTAGTTAATCTATTTATTCGAATTACATGGATCTTGTTTTGGGTTTTAGATAAAAATTTTGAAATTCCGCTGCGTTATGAACCTAGAAAACCCAACAATATTTATCATGTTTTAATTGTATATGAAAGATGGATCTAAAAAATACATCTAAGAGACATATATACACAATATATATGTAAATATTCTTTGAGCTGTTTTTGATATGTATTGATGATGTATCCGAAATGTATCAAAAATGTATATGATATGTACCGAAAATGTATTTCGAAGGCATTGAGCTACCGCCATTGACGAGAAGACACATATCAAGGATATATTTATCATGTATAAATTATATATTAAATTTTTTTTATCTACAAATACATCTAAGAAACATGTCAAACGCGATTGATGAATTAATATATATTTAAAAATAAATGTATTTGAGTTGTTTATAATATGTATCTGATATGTATAGAATATGTATCTGATATGTATTAAAAATGTATCTCGAAGACGGTCACATAATATTAATGAAACTTATTGAAATAATATATATACAACACATTTGATACATAATTTTATAGTTCTTTAACGTAACAATATAAAAACGATTTATTCACTTCCAACAATGGATTGAATGACGAGGTTGATGAGATTTGGTTGCAACGAACTTTCACAGTTTTTCTGGCTGTCAATATTTGATTACTAGCCCTCTTGAAAGTTCTAATCTCTTTCTTTACATATTTATCCCACGATGTTTTAGAGATGTATCAATAATGTATCAGAGACAACTCAGATACATTTTCTATACATTTCAGAGACAACTTAAATTAATTTTCTAAAAAAATGATATACTAAACTTCTCATTAAAGACATTCTTGAATCCATAAACTATAAATATATTAATGGTATATCTATAAAGTAACTAAGAGACAATGACATAATTGAATTATATATTAGTCAATTACCAGAGTTATTTGAGGATACAACAAGGTCAACCAAAATAATTGAATCAACAATAATGTCAACCAACATAATTGAATCAATTAAAATTATTACAAATTGGATTAACATAAGTTGTAAAATATAAACAATAATAAAAGCAACTGGAATTGATTTACTGAAATTCATTAACTAACCCTCTTCTCTCTGGCTAATCAACATAATTATTTGTATTGCTTATTTTGGTTATGATCTTTTTACCAAAAGGAGAAAGCAGAAGCTGCAGTTTAGCATTTTTTTATGTATAACCAGTACGATATAAATAGCAAAGCATTGTGTTACTCTTACAGTTACTCTATAACACATTAGTCCCTATCTGGTTTACAAATCATAGCAGCTTCTCCTACTTATTGATTTAACTCGTTGAGTTAATTAAATGGATGAAACCGTTATTTGCACTCTGGCACCGTCATCCAAAAGGGAACAAAGTCAATGAAAGTCACCAAGAAGATGGCGAAAGAGTCGAAAGTCAAAAGATAACTTCCACCGCAGCAGCCCCTACGGAGGCCAAAAAAAAATCGTACTATCTTTTTTTTTCGAGGTTTAATGGTGAAAAAAGCCAAACCTCTATAATTTGTTACAATTTAAACCAAACCTTTCAATTTTTGCAATTATAGCAAAATTGTATTTTTTGTTGCAATTATAGCCAAACTAATAGTCAAACTTGTTGTTTTCAATTAAAATATTAGGTTATTATTATTATTTTACAAATAATAATATATTAAAAGTCATAAGAAGTGACAAAAAACTCAAAAAAATTCACATAAAAATGCAGTTTGGCTATAATTGTAAAAAAAAATACAGTTTGGCTATTATTATAAAAATTGAAAGATTTGGTTTAAATTTTAACAAATCGTAAAGGTTTTTCTTTTTTCGCCATTAAGTTTTTTTTTATTGAGATAAATACTAATTTTCAATTACAAACCCTAGAATTTTAAAAAATATTATCAATTTTGTGTGGAAAATTAAATAAAATGATCTAAAATTGTGTATATGAGATTACATTTGAGAAAACTGGATGAGAAATTTTAAATCTTAAAATCATAAGAAATTAAAATTACTGATAAAAGTATAAATAAAATAAGGTGTGTGTTTTTTCATTCTTTTAAAGTTAAAAACTGTGACACGTGTTGGTTCTTAGGAGATGTTTACTATCAGGTGAAATAAATATAAAAATTAGATATTATGTGTAAAGTTAAAATTCGCATTAGTAAAAACATTTGAAAGCTTGGCATTTCTGTAAACATTGACCGCGTTAAGCATAAATATGTAATTTTCTTAATTTCCCAGTTTTTCCCAAAAAAACATGGGCTTTTTACATAAACATCTAACATTTACAAAAATATTACTTTTATACGGGTAAGAGTTTTCAATATGAAAACTACCATCCATGCTGGAGATTATTACTTTTATACGGACTAATATATACTACTCCAAGTCAAATCCTCATAAACCAAATAATTTTCTCTCTCCTCAAATTTTTCTCTCATTTCTTTCTCTCAGCTCACCTTCCGCCTCCGCCGTTCCATTTCCATCGTTTCTCTTCCATTGTTCCACTTCCGCCGTTCCACCTTCGCCGTTCCGCCTCCGCCGTTCCGTCTTCGTCTCGCCGTCATCTTTTTTTTATCGTTTTGATTTCAGATCTGAATTTTTTTGTTCTTTTTTTTCATTTTCAGATCTGAATTTTTTTGTTCTTTTTTTTCATTTTCAGATCTGTAATTTGCTAATTTTTTACTGTTTTTTCACCATTAAACATGTATAAAAGAGTATCTTTAAAGAATCTAATACTCATTTCATGTTATTTAGAATAATTTTATGATTTTATGGAATAAAATTATGTTATTTCTGCATTTTTTTTGTGTTTCTGTGTTTTTTTTTAATTCTGCAGAACGATTTGTTGATGATGATTGACTGCTGAATTATTGTAATATCACAGTGTTGTTGATTTTATGTTGATATCAACTGATTTTTTTTGTTAACATTGGCTAATAAAATAATATTGTCTGTGGAATAAACTAAAAAATTAAATTAAATTAAATTGAGACTAGATAATGATATGGTAGCATCATGGAAGAAGACAAATAATGAAGTTGAATTATTGTAATGATATAGTGTTGACATTGTGTTAATTTTCGGTTGATATTTTGTTGATTTTAGCATTGGTGAAAAAGAAAATAATGATGTTAAATTATTATAGTGTTACAATGTCGATCTTATGTTGATATTGCATTAATATTATGTTGATATTTAATTGATTTTATCATTAACGAAAAATAACACATTATATGTGAACATAAAATAAAAAATTGAAATTAAATTGAAAAAATGTTGAAAAAATAAAAATTAGTATAAAAAAAGATTGAAAAATTTAAATCAGTTAGTTTATTACATATGTTGATATCAATATAACATCAACAGAATATCAACACAAGATCAACATTGTAACATTTTAATAATTCAATATCATTATTGTCTTTTTCACCAATGTTAAAATCAACAAAATATTAACCGAAAATCAACACAATTTCAACATTGTAAAGTGGCAATAATTCAACATCTTTGTTTGTCTTCTTTCCCAAAGCTAACATATCATTATCTAGTCTCAGTTAAATTTTTATTTTTTTAGTTTATTTTACGGACATCATTATCTTATTTGTCAATGTTAAAATCAATAAATATCAACTGATTATCAACATAAAATTAACATAAAATCAACAACACTGAAACATTATAATAATTTTATCAATCTACCATCATCAACAAATCGTGCTGCAGAATTAAAAAAACACAGAATTATAACCAGACATAGTAAAACTGCAGAAATAACATATTTTCATTCCATAAAATCATAAAATTATTTTATATACATGAAAATTAGTATTACATTCCTTAAAGATAATCTTTACACATGTTTAATGGTAAAAAAATTTATCATGACTTAAAAACAGTTAATAAAACAATTTCTAGATCTGAAAATGAAAAAGAAAAAGAAGAAGAATGGTGAATCTTTTTGTCTCAAAATCTGATCATATGCCTTCTTTTTAAAATCATTAAAAACTTCTGATATCTATTCTTCCTTCCGACAATAACTCCGATTCAGATCTGAAAAAGAAAACACAAAAATAAGAGAAAGGCGGCGGCACAACAAAGGCGGCAGTGGAGTTGAGACTTGATGAAGGGCGACGACTATCAGAAGAAGAAATCGTGGGAAGAAGAAGAAAAGAAATCGCTACTTTCAGAGAAAAACAAAAAAGAAACCGCCAATATCAGATCTAAGAAAGAAGTTCGTATAAAAGAGAAAAATTTAAAAATTTAGGTCAAAAAAGTAATAAAAGACTGTATGAAAAGTAAAGAAAAATCTTGGCCCGTATAAAAGTTATTGGACTAAGAAATCCCG
Source organism: Mercurialis annua (assembly GCF_937616625.2). Classification (NCBI taxonomy): domain Eukaryota; kingdom Viridiplantae; phylum Streptophyta; class Magnoliopsida; order Malpighiales; family Euphorbiaceae; genus Mercurialis; species Mercurialis annua. The sequence goes on along the minus strand of NC_065577.1, from coordinate 30,176,917 downwards.
TAAAACATATAAAAAGCCCAAAAAAACATAGCTTAGGAAAGCCTAGGAGGGTATTGACATGGCCCAAGGCCCACATTAGAAAGCAGACTCAGAAACCTTAAAATGCCAACAATAAAACCCTAACCCTTAACTTCGCTTCTCAGTCTGAGCCGCTTCGATTCTCACCGTCTCTCTAATCGTCTAAAGCAAGGTAGGTTTTCTTGTATTACTGCTCACTCTATTTTAATTGAATTGAATTCAATCGAATTGCATTGTTTTTGTTTTGAAGAAAAGACTAGCTCGGTGCAAATATGGCAGCAGCAGCGGTGGCGGCGCCGGTTCCAATTCCGGTCAATGCTGAGCCAACTCAGCCCTATACGGAAGTCAAGCTCTTCAATCGCTGGACTTTCGAGGATGTTTCGGTATTTACCCTATCGAGTGTTTAATGGTTTGAATTAATTGCATTTGATGTCTATTTTTGATTTAAATGCTATTAACTGATTTTATGATGTTAGGTTTTGGATACTCAAATTATTTGCATTTTTGATTTGAATGTTCTCAAGTGTTCTTATGATTTTAAGTTTCAGAGAGTCAAATTATTTGTATTTGGTGTAATTTTCGACTTTAGTGGTTTTACGATGTTAGGTTTTGGATTGCCAAACAAATTTTCTCTTTTCAAGAAATCAGTGCTTAGTTTAGATTATATCATACGTATTATTTCTGCCGAATACATATTCGAACTACATAACTGCAGATTGATTTATGTAATTTCTCTTCTGTTATGTTCGTTGTTGCCCTCGTGTATTACTCTAGTACAGGTGTAGGAAGTATCTTGTAAGCGATGGCTGTTAAGTTATGCGTTTGCCATGATCTGCTGATATGCTAGTAAATGTTGATTTCTTTTAGACTAGACAGTACTAAAATGCGCATCTAATCACTTTAATATTTTTATTTGAGACATGTATATTTATGTTCAATCATTTTAGTAGCTCTTCTTATTGATTTGATATTGTTATGTTCGCTTTTTTATGTACTCATTTCTTCATTGTTTTGTTGTGGTCTAGGTGAATGATATTTCCTTGAGTGACTATGTTGGTGTGCAACCAGCCAAGCATGCCACTTATGTTCCACACACTGCTGGAAGGTACTCCGCAAAGCGTTTCAGGAAGGCTCAGTGCCCAATTGTAGAGAGGCTTACAAACTCTCTTATGATGCACGGTAGAAACAATGGCAAAAAATTGATGGCTGTTAGAATTATTAAACATGCCATGGAAATCATCCACCTTTTGACTGATCAGAACCCTATTCAAGTCATTGTAGATGCTGTTGTTAACAGGTCACTTTTAAATTTTAGAATGCACTTTGCTTTCTGCTGGATGTCAATTTCCTTTTCTTTTTTGGGATGAGTTTTTAACTTTGAATATTTCTTTCTTCTATTACTATAGTGGGCCACGAGAAGATGCTACACGTATCGGCTCTGCCGGTGTTGTTAGGCGTCAAGCTGTTGATATTTCTCCTTTGAGGCGTGTTAACCAGGCCATATATCTCCTTACAACTGGAGCTCGTGAAGCTGCATTTCGCAACATTAAGACTATTGCTGAATGTTTGGCTGATGAGCTTATCAATGCCGCCAAGGGCTCTTCCAACAGGTTGGTCCCATTTCTTTTTGCTCACTTGCTTCATCCTTTTACTGGTTTGTTCATACTACTTAACTGTTGTTATTTTCCTATATTGCAGTTACGCTATCAAGAAAAAGGATGAGATTGAAAGAGTTGCCAAGGCTAACCGTTAAGGATTCAACATCGGATTGGATCTATTAAGCTCTGGCTTATCGGTTATTTTTGTTATTTTGTTCCTTTTGAACTGGAGAACATATTTAGGAGGTGTTGGAGTTAATTTTGTTAAAGCTTTGTTTTACTTTTTGGAGTTAAATTAATATTATTATGATTTTACAAGATATCTGAGATGAAGAGATTATGTCTTTTTTGAACAGTAGTAGAATGGTTCAGCATAATGTGATCACCCTTAGTATTTGCTACTGTTTACATTTATTACCCTTGGTATTTTTTAATATCTTGATTCTTAAGGCTGAAAAATGGCCTTTTCATTTTATGTCGTTGATTTTATATTTGATCAGTTTATCTAACCGTTAATTAATTTTGTCAATTTTTTAAATGGTTTTTAATCATTAGATTCCATATAATCTACTATAAAGTAAAATTTAATAAGTAAATCTTTTTTTGTACCATAAAGTTGTAGAAGGAATAATGTAAAAGTCATCCTTTTTTTTGTTAATAATTTCTTAAAATAAAAGAAATTCGCTTATAGAATGACAAACCCAAAATCGGAACTCGATTATGCCGAAATACAACTACCGGGTTTCATAGTTTTGTCAAACGCTGCTAAGAAGCGTTCTGCCGGCTAATAAAACATAAACTTTTAACATCAAAGTTCACTCAAACTTTTACGCCTGTGTGTACATACAAGAAAGGGTTGAAATACCTCTAAAATCAGTCAAATAAGTGCTCATCATCACTTGTATATAACATTCCCCAACATATAACATAGAAATTGAAAACCAACTTACAAGGACACTATATTCTTTTGTCGCAGCTGAATCTGCAAGAGCTTTTCTTCTTTTGCAAAAGAAACCTGAATCACAGTAATTTCAAATATCACATTCTATGAAACAACATAATCTTTTTGTACTATGCACATCGCCTTTTTCTACCGTTACTTTATTTATTTTACCATGGGATTAAATTCATCCAATGGTGACACTCATAAGTGAACTGAGCAACATTTATTTTGTAAAAAATAAACCAAATCTTTTCTGATTTTTTTCACTTCTAACCGAACCTTTTTATTTAGTCAACTGTTTTAATAACTAACTTTTATTAATAGCCAATAATACAATTTAATGGTATTTTCATAAAAAAAAAAACTTTTTTCAATTTTTTTGGTTCTAACCAAACATATCCTTACGTCACCCTGAAGATACTTATACAATTGACGAAAAAAGGTTAAAAAGTGTTCATTTTTTTTTATAAATACGCCTTCAAATTGAATTTAAATGTACTAAGAACTCAGCCACAATTGACAAAATTAAAATGTTTGACTAGAAGTGAAAATTTGACGAAACAAAGTAATTATAGAAAGCACATCAAATATAAAAACACAATAAAAATACGAAAGTAACACAATTTAATTTCATAAACTCACAATTATCATAATAAAAAAAACATAAAATTTACAAAATCGTTTATATAATACAAAAATACATTACAATATACTGAAGTTTTTATACACGCTAATGGAAAAAGAATCATTAAAAAATATCAAAAAATAAATTAGAAGAAAACTAACAACGGGATGAAAAAGAAGAAAGGAAAATAAATGTACAACAACGATGCCAGTAATGATAACGGATGGATTGTGTGCTCCAATCGACTGTTATGATTTGTAAAACAAGGTAAATAACTAATAAAATAATGATTGTCTGATTGACTCTCCGATGCTTAAATTAGTTTAGGTTTAAGCTGAAAAAATAAAATTTAATGTGTGTATACATGCATACCTCAGCTCCTGACCTGATAGAGTTTTAAAAGAAAAGTGGTTTCTTTAGAAAAAATTTTCGGTTTTTATCGGTTTCTAAGTAAATATATCTCTCTTGACAACACGAAAAAGCCAAAATGGACATAACATAATGATACATAATGAGTACTATAAGCAATATGTAATGAATAAAAAGAAATTTTTGATGTGGTCCTACACTTCCGCAATTCATGCCTTAATGAATTAGGCCAAACACATTTTTTAGCCCCTGCGCTATTATGTTTCTCTAATTTGGATATGTACACTCAAAAACATTTAAAATATAGCATACACTATTACAAATATCTATTTTAAATCTTTATTATTGCACGAGTTTACGGAGTGTGAATGACTTTTATAATTAACGGAGGCAAAATATAAATTTGAATTTCTACATTATAATTTTTCCAAATTGAATCTCTGCATTAAAAAAAATTCAAATTAAATCCCTATGCTATTAGAAATATCTATTTTAAATCCTTCTGTCACATAATTCAAATAATATTAATAATTGTTTATTTAATTTTATTTTAATGTTATTAATTATTTCGAGCGTTTTCGACACTGAAACCGTCTCCTGATATTAAGACCTATTCAAAATATAATTTAAAATTCTAATTATTTAAAATTTATTAATTTAATTACATCAAAATAAATATTTTTAAAGATATAATTAATTTTTATTTTAAAAAATTAAATATGTTAAAAACCGTTTATCTTTCTCAAAGTCCAATTTTGGTTGGTTTCGAGAAAAAAGAACCAAATCTGATTCGTTCGTTTTCCTTCCATGAAAGACAACCAAAGAGTTCGTCTTCTATGGGAGGAAGACAACTGGGTTGTCTTCCTACCATGAAAGACGAATCAAATCTTGTTTGTCTTCCTCGAGACGAACCAAGATAGATCTTGAGGAATACGAACGATTTTAATAAATTTAATTAAAAATTATTTAAATATAAAAAATTATTTATTTTGATTTAATTAAATTAATTAATTTTAATTTAATTAAATTAATAAATTTTGAATAAATAAGATTTTAAGTAACACTTATAGTGCATGGATTCGATTGACAAAAAATTATACTCCCTCCGTCCCGTTTAAGAAGGGACAAATGAGTTTTGCACAAAGATTAATAAAATAAGACAATATTCTATTTTGTCATGTCTACCCCTATTAATTAGTATAGTTTCTCCTAATAATAGTATAGATATATTGTAAATTGAGTCGCATTTAATACATATTGGAATAATTAAAGGGATAAAAGTGGAAGTTTAATATAAATTGGCACGGAAAACACGATATGGCCTTTTTAGATGGGACAAATAAAAATGGGATATGTCCCTTCTTAAACGGAACGGAGGGAGTAATATAAAGACTCAATTGACAAAACAATTATAGTGTAAATACAACCAATCTCAAAGGTAAGTGCGTGCATTTTACTCTCCAACGGAATGAGACGGAGGGACTTAAATTGAAGACTTTTGATAGTATATGACATAATTTTAATACTTTTTAGTGCATGGACTCAAGTTTGAAAAAGATGATAGCGCATGGACGATTTATGTCATGCTCAGCAAAGATAATGTCTTCCTTTCTTTAAAACCCTGAGGTACGTTAAAAGTTTTGAATGGAATAACGATTGACAGAAAGCTTTTGAAGAATTGAAGTTATATTTAAGCTCTCCTCCGTTATTGGAAATATCAGAGATTGATGAGATTCTATACCTGCATATATCTATCACTAGTAAAACGGTAGCTTCAGTGTCATCTAAGGAAGAGAAGGGAGAGCAAAGACCTGTATATTACAACAGCAAAGTACTGAAGGCCCTCGAGCTAAGATGCGGCAAGATAGAAAAAATTTCTTTTACTCTGACATTGACGGTCGAAAAGTTGAAAAGATACTTTCAAACGCACATAGTAGTGGTGTGCACCAACCAACCATTCAAGAAAGCATTAGGAAAACTAGAGACTTATGTTGAGATATTATAATATCAAGTATGAGCCAAAACCATCTTTGAAAAATAGTCCTAACGGTTGCTTCTTCTTGTTTCAGGTGGGATTTGAGGACTTCGTAGGCTTAAGACCCGTTCTAATAAGTTTCAAGTTATCAATATAAAAGGGACAAACAGACCCTTCATAAAAAAAAACATGCAACCTTTCATAAAAAAAACAGACAAAATATCTATAAAAAAGACAAACAGCAAAATAAAAACCTTAAATAATTTCATCTTTATTATCTTCGATTCTTCATATATAAAATTAAATTCGAATGTTCTTCGCCGACAAGTTCAACCAATTAAAATAAAAAAGACGAAAGTAAATTTGATTATTTGTATATTTAGGCCTCACTTGATTTTAAAGAGTATAATTCATTACTAAGAAAGTTAGTGTGGAGGAAATCAATATTTTTATTGCTTGATTCACTTAGTAACTTGTCGGGAAGTTACATTTTATTTTTAATTAATTAAAACGTAAAGACAATATTACCTTCAATAACTAAATTAACTAATTAAATATAGGGTTATAATTGTATTGTCATTAACTTAACTAGAGAACTAGAACTTACTTAGGTTTTGTTGGGGAAGTCATTTCTCTAGTTAAAGGAAAGTCAACCCTTCAACTTTACAGGAATTAAATTGACAAAAATGAACCAACAAAAAAAAATGTTATTTTACGAGAAGTTAAACTTTCTTAGTGAACTCACTCCCAATCAAGTGAGACCTAAGATGTGTTAAAGTAACATTAAAAAAAATGATTATCGTCAATATTAAAAATAAACTATTAACACAGCCGGAAAAGGAAATAAAAAAAAATTCCGACGGATAAGATTTTTTATTTGGGAGAAAAGAAAAGGGAAAGTATTAGTTTTTCTAGTAAACTGTTCACCATTTGTACAATTTATAAAAAGCAAAATTACTTGTTTGTATTCTTTTATTTTTGTAAGCAAGTAAACACAAATTTATGATCACAGGGTCCTCTCTTTCTTAGAAGCTTCATTTCAGTAACTTATTAAGCAATTTGATAATATTGTGAAGAAAAAAAGAACAAATTATTTTACTCAACTTTGGTTTATATGGAACGAATTGATGTCAAAAATTACTATTATGTAAATAACTTATTATTAGAATATTAGTATTATCTTAAACTTACTACATTATTCTAACCTTTGTTTGTTTGTTTTTTTACAACTGTTTGGTAACTGTAACTTTTTTAATATACATAATTGCAATAATTTTGAAACTGATACTAAACCGATACCGGTATCTAGGGGTGAGCAAAAAAAACCCGATCAAACCGTTTAACCGAATCAAAACTGAAAAATATGTGTCTTGGCAACACCATAAAGCAAAAGAATGGACATAATAATGAATAATGAGTAAGTAGAAGCAATAGGTAATGAATAAAAAGTAACATTTTGATGATGTGGTCCTATGCACTTCCGTAATTCATGCCTTAATGAACTACTAAGTCTTCCACTTCTATAGCTTCTTCTCTTCATCAATGGCCAAACCAACAATGTCTGTACATCACTTCGTCGTCGTCGTCGTCTTCGTCGTCAGCATTTTTCTCCGTGGCAAGGCATCTGAGCTGCCTAGCTGGTTGAATGAGGACGATAATGAAGTTGACATGGTCCAAACAAGGCATGATCAGTGTGATCTAAGCTCAGGGAAATGGGTATATGATGAGTCCTATCCTCTCTATGATTCAACTTGCCCTTATCTTAGTACTTCAGTCACTTGTAAAACTAATGGAAGGCCTGATTCTGACTATGAAAAGTGGAGATGGAACCCTCATTCTTGCACTCTTCCTAGGTAATAACTTGTAGTTTTTCCGGGTTATTTGTTATCAACACAAACTATTTTTATTTCGAATTTTGGTGATCGAATTTTATTTTATTTACTAAATTCTAATTTTGTTTCAACAAAAAAACATTTCGGCTAAAATGCATAAATGGTAGTTGGATTTTACAACGTGACAACCGGATTCTTTTAGTATTTTTTTAAAATATGTCGCGTATGTATAATATTTTTTAGATGGGAGTATTTAGGCAAATTATGCATACATGATTGCAAATAAAAAGAAAAAAAATAAAATCTGGCTATCACATATGCATTTTTAGATGGGAAATTTTCCGTTAAAATAAAATTAAAATTTAATAATTTAATTGGAAAAAATAAAATTTAAAAACCAAAATGGGATAAACTAAAGTTTGGTCTATGAACGTATTTATAAAATATTATAGTTTAAATACCTTCAAAATCAATTACCATAATGTTGGTTGTTCCTAATTATAAACCAATTGAACATTATTAATTCTATGTTTGGGATGAAATATTAGGTTTGATGCATTGAAATTTCTTGGAAAGATGAGAAGGAAAAGAATAATGCTAGTTGGTGATTCCATAATGAGAAACCAATGGGAGTCTCTTGTGTGCTTAGTCCAAGGACTTATTCCCACTCCTCATAAGAAGCTCACCTACAATGGTCCTTCTATGGCTTTCCATGCTTTGGTAACTCTTTTCTAGTTTCTTATTATGTGAGAGATTCTAGATTTTTATATGTTTCAAATTGGTCACATTAAATAGTCTAAATTTTTAATTTTAATTACTCGGTTCTGATAGGACGGTCTAATGAAACATATTCTTATAATATACTGTCACGATATTCGTAATAAGTTGAAGAAGCGATATGGTTTGAACAGGAATTTGAGACATCAATAGAGTTTACATGGGCACCATTGCTTGTGGAACTGAAAAAAGAAGGCGGAAACAAGCGAGTTCTTCATTTGGATAGGATCGAAGAGAATGCAAGATATTGGCGAAATGTCGATATTCTTGTCTTTGATTCAGCTCATTGGTGGACTCACTCTCAAAAATGGAGTTCGTAAGTCATTTTAATTCACTCCTAATATCTATGTTATTCATGATATCATAAATTTGAATATATTGAATTATTTAGTATGAATTGGAGATGACACAAAGATAGTAAAATTGCAGGTGGGACTATTACATGGAAAGAGGGTCTGTCACAAAAAGTATGAATCCGATGATTGCTTATGAGAAGGGACTGAGTACATGGGCTAAATGGATCGATTTAAATCTCGATCCTCGTCGAACTAGAGTTATTTTTCGGAGCATGTCTCCAAGGCATAACAGGTATATCACCTTCAAATCCTATCGTAGCACATATTAAGACTATGTGCAACCATGTTACCTGTAATACAAGCATCGGTTGATGTAGCTCCACACAGGGGTGGAACTAGGTTTTGCAAAATGCAGGACGTAATCATATAATTGTTTTTTGAAAGGGCGAAAGGTACAAAAATAACTATATCTTTTAAAAAAATAAAAAGTTGAAGGATTTGCGGGGCGGATGCCCCTTGAGGCTATATGTTTGGTTCCGCCCTGGCTCCACATGATAATGTTCAACATGACATTACATAGATTAAAAAATAATTTTATAATCTAAAATTGACGAAAATAAAGCACTTGCTGTAATTCTTATAATAGAATAAAATTTTACGGACAAAAATAATATGTTGCAGGCAAAATGGTTGGAAATGCTACAAACAGAGGGAGCCTTTAACACATTTCAGTCACCAACACATACCAGAAGAGTTAGTAGTACTACAAGAGGTAGTAAAAAAGATGAGTTTTCCGGTATATTTACACGATATCACAACGATGTCGGCTCTACGTAGAGACGGGCATCCGTCCGTGTATAGAAGGGCGGTAAGGCAAGAAGCTGAGAGGCAGCACTTGACAAACTTCTCGTCGGATTGTAGCCATTGGTGCCTTCCAGGTGTACCTGATATTTGGAATGAGATGTTAAGTGCAATTCTTTAGGTTAAGAGAAAATGTTAGTATTAAGTGAGTAGAATAACTCTTCTACTAAATATCTAGTGTTATTTCTTGTTCATTGTGTTCTTTTTATTTCTAGTGTATGTTAGAGATTGTGATAAATGGTTTGTGTTTATGATATTTTATTATGTGATATTGTCATTTTAAAATGTTATTTTCATGTCTTATTTAATATCTAATCATCATATAATTATATGAATTGACTCTGTTAACTTAGTAAGATAGTTAAGCAACTAATTAGAATTGAAACTTGAAATAATATATTTAAAACGAATTGACTCTAGTAACTTAGATGAAACGATATATTTTGGAGTGTCTCTCAAATAACGCTTTAGTTAGAGTATATATCTAGATTCTTCGCATAAATTGTTAATGGTACAAGACTTATCAGAGAATTAGAACTCTTAAATTTTAACCTCAATTAGAAGTAGAAAGCAATGCTAAAGATTAGAAGTATTTTGGTTGCAATTTAGCAGGCACAAACTAAAACATGACTTAATTTATTGATTCTTTCAATTAAATGGAGTACATATATAAAAGAAACCTATATTTACTAATCAACTACTAAATGTTAAACACCAAAATTATTAGATAAATATACTTCATCACATAGGATTATGAAATTCTCATTGATGATATGATATATGATGAAGCTAATTAAAAAGAGCACTTAATTCGAATTAAAAAGCGTTCCATTCTAATTAAAAAATCACTAATTTAAGTGACAATCAATGAAAATTTTATAATCCGTCCTACTATGAACTGAACTCGTGTAAGAATTTTTCGAACTAGAGGCTCTCTTATAGTAGCGAGGAAAGATCGTACGCGCTTTTTATCATTCTATTCCGACATAAAGCTTTTAGTAAGAAGTCTAGCTCAACTGATCATGGACAGTGAGCCTTTTCCTTAACTTAGCAATCTCTTTAGAACTCAGTCCAAAAGCTTTCTCCAAAAGTTTTTGGTCAATTCCTGATCCAAATAAAGCACTTGGTATTCTTTGCAAACCAGGATTTTCACTGTCAAAACTACCCAAAATTGTTGCTTTTTTATCTCCAACATTCATTTGAAAGTGCACCAAACCTTTGGGGAACACCATAACTTCACCTTTCTCAATCACCTTAGCGAAAACTCGATTCTGCGTGTCGACGAATCCTGAATATAGTTTCCCTTCTAAAACAACTGCAATCTCGGTTGCTCTCGGATGGAAATGAGGCACATTCACACCTCCAGCTTCAAAATCTGCTCGAACTAGCGACACACCTAATGTGCTGAGACCAGGAAACACATTCACATTCACAGGAATAGATGATAGTCCTGTTTCGTCGAATTTTCCGGGAGATTTAATCCCGGAAAATGTGAAGTCTTCTACTGTGGCAGCCGATGAATTCTTGCATGAAACGTAGGCTGCAGCATCGTTATTGAGTATGCAGAAGTCCCGGAGAGGATCCGGGTCTGAAGCAAAGACAACATAGACATCGAGGAGAAACAGAGAGAAAACTAATGCCCTTCTTAAGGCCATTTCTATGAGCGTAAATACACGAACACCGTGTGGAATACGTTCTGTATGGGATAGAAATGGACCCTTTTTATGGTACATTTTGCTTGATAAGAAAGCGAAAATGGAGTAGGTGCAAACGGTGGTTTAGCTTTTGGAAGATTTTAATGAAAAATATATGATTAAAGCAAATGACATGAGTTGTGTTAATAGATTAAGCTTGTACCTAAAGATTACTTAAACTGAACGCCAGATTCCAACTACTACATCAGCCATACACTTTAATATGAATCAGCAATGACATGGGACACTTTCTAGGACTATTCTATCATACTTTTAGAGCATATTTGAGAAACATATGTGGAACTCCTTAGTGCACCTTTTCGCTGTCGGAGCACAACTCGGTCTTAACTCGGTGAGTAGCATATATTTATTTTATATTGTTATATATGACTAGTTTTACTTTAGCTACGAGGATAATTTTCACCAACGGTATCCGAACTTTCTTCTTTCTCCTCAAACCGTCTTAAAAGTTTAAGCTCTCAATAACAAAAACATCATAAATAAAGGACCATTATACAGTCTTTGAAATAACAATAGCTTTTTTTTTTGTTATAAGATCCTTGTATCTAGTCACTGAGTTGGGGGAAATGATAAAGTTCCTGCGCCTTTTGTGATTAAAAAGTATGTATCTTCATATGTAAACTCTTTGACAGCAAAGCCAAAAATGTAATGTCACAATCATAATCAATAAAATAGATTTTTTTTTTTGATAATTGGAGAGGAGAGCGTGGGAAGATATGAACGCAAGACTTAGCAATTAACTTTCCAACGTTTATACCATTTGAAATATAGCTCAGTGGTAGAATTTCTTTAGTTTTTAAGGAAATAGTTATTCCAAAAATTTATAGAAAAACAATTTGATAGAATTAGTATTACTTATCTAAATTTGAATCTTATGAACACTACTATTTCATTTCAAACATAGAGTAAACATAGCTTACACATCACAAAAAATCAATTAGAAGACATGTTAACAAAATGTGTTAAGAGCGGGTGGTAGTGGCTAGACTCTCCAAATGCGTTCATGAGGTCTCAAATTCGACCCTAGCCTCAGCACAGCCTACTATTTCAACTAAATTAACACAAAATTCTACCTCTAACAACTAACATAGCGAGCGTCTATCTGACCTAGCGAGCTTCTATCTCTTTAAAATGAAAAGGTGTATTAAGCTACGCAACGAACATGAAATGTATTTAAAATTAAAATAAAAACATGGTTTCACAATCAAAATATGATGAATCTGGCCAAACCCCAATAAAATGACATTAAGCTTTTGTTTAAGAAGATCAAACCTTTCTGATGAGACTGCCTTTTGTCTTCAAACATCACAAGTTTACAGATCCTCAAAAGTAAAATTGGAAATGTGACAAACAAGGGGGTACATATTCTTATATTGGATATTCCATTTTATTACCCTTTTGAGGATGAGCAATGAAGTCGTTGTGATAGTGTTCCACAAGCGTCGTATTTCAATCAAGGACACGTCCTTCAGTAGCTCGAAACATACATACAACTTATATAGAATTTTGGTACACAGACCATTACACTGGTTTTACAATTCACAAATGGCTCACCAAGTGTTAGTAGCTATCCACATCTGTTTCTGGCCTTCGAAGATAGTAACGCAGGCAGTTCACCAATACCTGCACATTCAAAATGAAATATTGAAAGAAGTTAGATTATTAGAATAGAAAACGGAGGAACAACCTTTTTTACTTAAAAATATAGAAGCTCGGAGAAGTATTTCTGAAAATGCAGACGGAACACCAAAGCCTAAGATTTAAGGAGTTTCCGTGCAAGATTAGATGGCAAGAAAAACATGTCCTTCCCAAGACTTCAAAGACTGCTATGTTATCAATTTGTGACTTAACATTTATTTCATTAAGGCGGGAAAGAAAACCAACAAATCTGGAGTTCATACGTCCAAAAAAAATAAATATTCATCAACAAATTTCGAACAACAGTCCTGTCAGCTCATTACCTGAGACATTGAACTGTTTAGTGCTGCTCCTCTGTAGCTGACATGAAACTTGTCTTTGGCTACCAATCCCTGGATGTAACAAGAAGTTAGTGATGAGAACGGAAAAGTATTGACAGGTATACTAAAAGACAAGTGTCGGTGTGTATTTTGAGAGGGGAAGAGAGAGAGAGAGACTTCTGTATCAATCTCTGCCGATTCAAACTCAATATTAATATCAGACATGATTTTGATTATTTCTACAAGTAATCCAGGTCGATCTGCTGTCTCAATGCAAAGCAAACTGGCAAAATAAAGATTATTTGGATTCAGTATGTAGCAAAAAAACAAAAGACAAATACAGCTCCAGAAAATAATTCTATACTGCTATTTTGTAAAGACGCACACCTCCTCTTAGGTCCATCGGCTTTGACATGAACATGAGTCGCAACATCCACATCAAGCTGCCATAATAAAGAAAGAAATTAGCTCAAATTTTGTATGAACTTTGGAAGATACGTCTACTATTTTGAAAATATAACATTTCTTAGAAGCTTAATTATATGCAGGAAAGTAAAGGAAAGATGGCATTTCAGATCTTCATAAAAAAATATTTTTGGTGCAGTCAACCAGTCATCAGATAAGAAGAGACCACTGATTAAAAAAGCCAGCAGAACAATGGTCAAAAAGATCACGGGGCACTAGACATTGAATGTGAGTTCAAACTAGAACATGGATTAGGAAGTTAATGGAATTAATTTCAAGAGAAAATAAAGATCATTTAGTTATCATTAGGACTTAAAGAATGTGGCTCTTCATTTCCCTTATCACCCGAGAGAGATGGTGTGTATTCTAACTAACAACAGTATGAGAATTTAGAGCTCAATCATATCTAGTATCACATGAGAGTCACAAGCCATCTAGATAAACATAGGTAGTCCATTTCTGAGAAACAGCAAGTGGTTGCATGATGAAGAGGCTGAACGTTTTGTGAATTTGCGCGTACATACTTTACAACCCAGCTACCCCTAATAAAGAAGTAAATTCATATCATGACTTTTTCAAAGTCACAACAAATTCTGAGTGCCGTTATTTTTCATCCATGCTTGACTTTAATTTCAATTTTTAAAGCATAAGTATTGAAGTATCCTTTTCAGTTTAAAGGCACATGTATGTGTTTGATTTTTAGGCATATGTGACAAATTGAATAACAAAAATATATACTTTTTTACCCCCATTAAATAGAGAAATTTATTTTGCACATGAAGTAAGAAAAGTAGGTATTTTTAGTTGACTTACTATATTTTTCCCAGAATCCCAATTCCTTTTAAGGGGAGACACTCCATTATAATAGTGGAGTAAAATTCACAATAATCAAATCATTTGCATAAGTCTAGTGCATTAAAACCAAAACTTAATTACTTGTGGGCAATAAATCAAGGTAAATATTTCACATCTTATGATGAAATTAATATAGCTTAATATGGATATTTTTTTATAATTTGGTGCTTAACCAACTTTAATTAATAACCAAATAAGGAAACTTCTCTATATTTTGAGATGCTCACGAAGGAAAAAAAAAATCTAGGAATAAAAAATTTACCTTTTTCTTAGGAGCTGTTATTCCAAAAGCCTCGCCCATTGCAAGTTTCTCGCTAGATTCCTGGTGAGGGAGTCAAAAGAAACAATTTCATTGCCATAAACTATAGATGTTGAGCATATATTTTGTCTAATTCCAGCCTGTAGCCTTTTGAAGATATCATTAATTTCAAAAGAGCAAAAATTAGAGTAAGCCAACAATATAAATTCAATATACATACTGGATGGTATTTCAAAAGATTGTTAATGATGGTAAGTCGAATTCTCTCTAACAAATCAGGATCTTCAACCTTGCGCCCACTGTCTCTAGCATAATCAAAACAAATCTCTAAATGCTAAGACTTGCAATAAACCATATAGTTATCCATAATTAATAGGCAAGTATATGTACAAATTTCAGAAGTTTAAGGAATCAAGTAAAGTACAGCAACAGCTTATGAAATTTGCGCATGTAGATTAACGCAAACACAGTTAATTAACATTTCAGTGTCAAAAATAAGCAAGAAGAGGGCCACGGCCATCAGCTTTGAAGAACATCTTGCAAAATAAATGATTGCTTTTGATTATTTCAATATTTCATCAAAATCATGTTTTCCCTCCTCAATTTCAGTTAATGACATAGAAACTAAAGGAATAATATGACTCTTCCTGCTTCATGCATCTCACTGCATCAAAACCTAGTTTCTCAGTATATTTCTTTTACTAATGTTCAATAGCAGTTCTGCTGAGATCTAGAGAACTAACGCATCTGCAGATCAGGACTTCATCTGAACTATGAGATGAATGTAGCAAGTGTATGATAAGCCATTAGCTCACTAGGCTTACAACAAGTATGTTGTTCAATGAATGATGTTTAAAATAGAACAGATTCCAAGAAAATCTCCAAAATAAGAACTCAAAATCAAGCTTCTTTCTAACCAACTCAAGTCCAAATCTAAATTTAACTTGTGAAATCTCTTGAGACAAAAAGAAGAATAAGCACCACAATATAAATAGTTACTGTATTCTATGTATAGTTGTTGATACTTTATTTGAAGACCTACCTACTGAGAGAAAATAGTTTGATATATCCATGCATTGAAATGACAAAACATCATCAAGCTAGTGCTACCAAACAATGGGAAAAAAAGTCAGAATTTCAAAACTAGAAAGAAACTTTTAGTAGGATTATGTATAATTGTTTGTACAACATAAAATCACCCTGTAGCAGCCAGCAGGTCAATAAACACCCATGAAAAGATTACTTACAAGCGTGTAATGAAGAATTTTATTTGCTTGACAGATCCTTCCGTAAGAACAGAACCCTTTGCCACAACCAATCCCAAATCTTTCAGGGCATTCATCTGTCCTAAGATAAAACCAGAAGATTCACAAAATTGATTTTATCCATAAGTCTCTAGAGTTACATAATCGTGTACATGCAAAAAAAATGAGATCATATAGGCCGGAAATCAATTATTATGTTGATGAAAGCACACAGTGGCTCAAGAAAACAAATGTAGGTGATAGATGCCAGAGTCCAAAGATGTAAAGTGCAATACAAGTTGAGGATAAAGCAGTATTAATAATCAGTTGAAATTACATGCATTGATTCAACCCTTGAGGATGTATGGGAAAGCATCCTACTTCTGATTTTTTCAGTGACTGGTGACTAAAGTAAAGACACCATTTCTTTCAACCAACATAATCCCCTTGAATACACTTTTCTGCAGTTTTTGGTGTAGTTGTGCATAAGTAAATCAACCAATGATAACTATTTATCAAGTAGGAGAAAAGTAACGCAACTTCAAGAAAGGAGCTTCCTATTAAAAGCATAGGAAGCCTTTCCAAATGAGAAATCATTCTCTAGAAATTATTACAATCACAATGACAAGAACTTGTAAGAAAAATTAGAAAATCACAAAGAGAAGTACCCATTAGTCTCATCATCAGTAAGCACAACAGGCAGTTTCAATGACCATCACAAGTTACTATCTTTTTTGTGTGATTTTCACTCCCATGCAACAAATGAGAAGATATCAACTCCTTGCAGATCTAAATATTTACATGGTGTTTTAAAATTCAGGCAATATCAGCTTTTTTAAATGTGCTCTCAACAACATAAAAAAAAAAAATTTATTTCGAGTGCTTCTCATAGCAATCAGAGGTAAACTAGTTAATTTTTCCACAAATACATTACATTAGTTCCTATTCACAAGCTGCTTCCCTTCAAGTGAACAAAGCCCAAGCTTCTTAGAGATGCATAGTGATGATAATACCAGATTTCAGATCAAGAGATGGTCTGAGTATAAGAAAGTTACTTTACCGTATCAATAAGAGCTCCAAGTCGATCTCCAAAGCTAACTTGTACAATCGTCGCATCAGAATCAGAATCTTGATCTATCAGAACTACTGGCATAGGAACATCAGCATCCTGTTCAAAATTCTGCAAATGCCATCAACAAATTACATAAAGACCTAGTAACAAAGGTTATACTCTTCTAAAAGATGGATAAACTATCAAATGAATGAAAAATCAAACACTAGTTGATCTATATAGAAAATGACTTCTGCCAAGCACGCAATCCAAGCAACAAGAGTTCCAAATCAAATTCCCAAGAGTTTCAGACAAAATACGTGACAACAGCTCATAGAACTAGTTATTTGGAGGAATAGAAGAGATCACAGTTCCAACAAGCACTCGTTAAATAGTGAACATGTACGCAAAAATAGAGAAAATACGACATTTACAGTAAAATAACCTGAAAATTGTACGAAATTGCAAAAACTTCGACCAACAAATATTTGAAAAAACCATAAACTATGCTCAAAAACTGGCATAACAGTTGGTGAAAGGAAACATCGATATCAGAAAGTTCGTATACTTAACTAGTTAACCAGTGATGCTATGATTATCTAACACAGCAGAGTTACATGTTTTACCATTTTTTTCACATGTTTTATTATGTCAAAAGACAGAGTAGTGTATCTAACACGTTTGCATCTCTAACTAAGATGATAAAAAGTTTTGTGTCTATAATCTATCATTACTCACAACCTGCAATAAAGATCTCCCGGAACCATTTTTCCATCTACAAATATTTGCAGCTAAAATCAACAAGATTGCAGTTTTCCTGTACGTCAATTATTGACTAAATGCAAGAAATATGCTTCGCGAGAACCATATACATTGAACTATACGAGGATCAATAGGATGCAAACTTCCAAAGCATTAATAGTTGGGTGCACTACCCAAGTATCCATCCACAAAATTAATAAGCAGTAAATACTTTTTCCCTCTGTCATGAATTATGTCTTTATATATTATCTTCTAAAGAAATGAAGGATTTCACTTGTTAAAGAAGAGAACAAAAAAGAGCATTAGAGAATTCAGTTAAGGACATAAAATCTATACCAACAAACATTCAGCAGCTAGATTTTCTTTCTTTATCTTAAGTTTCTCGCTTTTTCATTTCCCATATAACAGAATATATACCTTTTTCAGGGTTTTCACTAATTAGACATTCCAATGCAGTGATAGTGTAAGAAGAGTGTCCAAGACAAAAGAAACAATACAATGAACCCATGAAACCTTCCAGCTTGTAATCTGTAAACAGCAATTTAACACATGCTCCTTCACTGCCTATACAGAAACCTATCGGGGGCATGTCAAGTCTTATCTTCTTCTTCTACCATCCAACAACATGCGATGATCGTCCTAAACTTTTTCTAAGTACAAAAGGACAATTTATGCTCTCATGCCTGAGATCTAACATTTGAATTCCAAGTGGAGACAAATGTAAGCTAAAACTCACCAGCAAGCAGGCTATTAAAAAAGGATGATCAGCAGCTACCCAGATTCTGTGTACATCTAAAACGTCACACTTACTCTCTCGCTCCCTCAAATCTTTTAAGTAATGACCACTTTTGCAGTATGTGGGTTATCTGACAATCTTCAAAAGAACAAAACAGCAACATTTCTTCCCACGGTTTATATTCTTATGTTTTCTACCGCAACCAACCCCCCATCCCTCTCCTTTTAGCTCCCAACCCGACAATTGATTCCAGAGTTTGCACCAAAAAGGTTTATGTAGTTCCACCTTAGTCAAACATAAATCTCAAATTCGAACAATGAATATTACACCCTCAGATTTCGCACTTGCCGAACAATATAAGTTGAGGTAATAAAATCAGATCTCTCACAACTAGAAGCTTACAACTCAGTAAGAATTAAAGAGTTGCATACAATAAACAACTCAGCACACAAATATTCCTATATAATCATTACCCTCATACATTACATAAAAAAAGTCAATAAATTCATAAAAAAACAAATAATCATAGAAAACACTGACCAAGGGGATTGAGCTTGAGCTGGTAGCATTTGTATTATTAGTAGAAGAAGCATACAACATAACCCTGATACAAAAAACACATTAGAAACCAAAAAACAAGAAATGAATACACATTTGTACAGTTGATAATTATTTGAATCACCTTCTTGGAGAGGAAAAAGAGATTCCATTGGAGTTAGAAAAATGATTTGGGATGAGAAAAGAAGAGGTTTTGAGATGAAAACAAGAAGCTGATGATGACAAGAGATTGTTAGTAAAGGAAGCCATAATCCCAGAAATTGAGATTGAAATTGAAAATTTGGAATTGTGAGAGAGAATTATAATATAAAGTGAAGGGCTTTGGGAAGTGTGACGTCGTCTTCTTGGTGGGTGCCACTGCCTACACAAATGACTGTAGCAGTTGCAATCCGCGTATGATTGTATGATTAATCAGTTTTGGACAAACACTTCAATTAGTGTCTAAACTTGGATCATACTCTCATTTAAAGCAACAATTGATTATTGAGGACAATTTAGGTCATATCTTTGCCAATTTTGGATAATTTGAGTGCATTTGTTCACTTGTTGTATGTTTATTCAATTAAATAACCATGTTATTCAAAGCGGATTGGGTCGTGGGGGTGTCGAGTTTGCTCAGACTTATGGCAATTTGGTAGTTTTGTAGTGAAAATGGAGTCGCTATCTAGCAGGGCTATGGATAGCGTTTCTACTAACTAGATATCTCACTCATTTATAGATGTATAAGACGACGCGCATCGTACTAAAAATCCAGATTTGTGGACATAATTAACTATAAGCATTGGCATTTATTAAATTTATCGATTTACAAGTATAAACACCTATTTTCGACAGATAGAAAACTGATAAGGGACTAAAGCGTCCGATGATGATTTCCAGAGACACCTGTCTTGATGATAAGCTAACAATCCGCATATTAGAATTCAAGCGGACTAGATCAATGCGTAGCGACGAACTTGAACGATTGAAGCATATAAAAGCTGGAAAATGGAAGACTGGATATAAGCATGCATGACGCGCATATGACTCGATGTGCACGGGCATGTGAGCATGTAGAAAATACTCCTAAACAAGCATCTAAATCTAATCCTGAAGTTTCTAACATGTAACAGACAGAGGTGTATTTTATTCCATTTATATGCATACATCCTAAACTGAATGTATATGCGATTAATTTTAGTTTTATCATCTTGAATTTCTATAAGACCATTAATTATATTTTCATGGAAGTCATAAGATTTCTATGTGATTTGATTAATTTGAAGCTAATTTAGCGTGATTATCTGATTAAGCCTGTTAAAATGGATCTAGACATACATTCAAATCATTTAAACATTATTTACATGTCTATGTAAAATTGATATATATACAAGGTTAGAAATACTATAATTTAAAACCTTTATTTTGGAGTGTCCAGTAGTTGTCAGTCCTCTATATGTCTGTACACTCGGATTTAGGATCCAGGCAGAACATGAAAGTTGTTCCTCTCGTCGATATGAATCTTCTAGTCCAAACCGGGTTTGATTTCGAGTTCAAATAAACCGGGATTATGGTCTGGAAGTTGCTGGTCTGGCGGGTTTGGGCCTCGAAACCCATGATGACATGCCGATCCACTAGTTCTGACATGGCAGACACGTGTTGGCTAGGATGGGTTTGGAAAATTACAAAAACTAGTCCTACAACTAATTACAAGTTTATGGGGTCAAACGAGGCTCAATTTCGAGCTTAAACGGGCCCGAAATTACAAAAACAACAATAGAAACTAGAATCAAAGATTTGGAAGGGGTCTGCAGCGGAGAACGGCGACGCTGGAAGAACTAGCGTCGACGACAAAAGGAGGTGTGTAATACCCCAAAATATTTAATTAGCTAATTGGATCACGTGTCCAGTTTTGAGTCGCAGTAGTGACGATATCAAAAAGTTTTCTGATAAATAAGTTTTAGTAGGTCGGTTTTGGAAAGGATTATATGCGAGGAATTTAATAATATATTTCAATTCAAAAGTTGGAATTGGAATTAAAAGGAAAAGTGTCGAGAAAAGCTCAAAATAAAATACATGGACCAAAGTGGTAATTTAGCCACTTGGTGTCGAAAACGGAAGTTTTAGGTTTTGACGGGAAAATATTAATATCGAGCTTTGTATTATTTATCGGATATAAATAATACGTAAAGGTAATAATTTAAGAAGTTATTGATTTAGTTATGGATTAAATTGAATAAAAGAAAAGTTTAAAAGATAAATAATAATAAACAAAAAGAACAAGGATCAAAGTGGCACTTTATCCGAATTATATAAGAAATGAAAGATGGAATTTGATACAGAAGGAAGGATCGAGAGAAATGAGAAAACCTTCGACGATATCGTCGTTTCGCCGCCGTTTCGCCGTTCGACGTCCGATTCGAGCGATTTTCGCGGCGATTTCTTCAGAATCAAATCCTCTATCAATCCCGAGCATCAAATCAAGGTAAATATCTCGAGAATTGGTACAAAAATAGAATTTTATTGGCTGTTTTGATGGAATTGAGTTTTAGGATTGAATTCGACGTTTTTGAAGTTATTATAGCGTTTTAATGAAAACCGAAATGCGGGTTTTGTATAGTTGAATGTATAGCACGTCGAGATGGCTGAACAGCCCCGGAAAACAACTTTCCGGGGGGCTGTCAAGGGTGCGCGTTCGCACACTCCTTGAAATTTAGGGTGTGCGTTCGCACACTCATTGTATGCGTTCGCACACTACCCAAAACTTGGCAGATTCAAAATCCCAACGATCGGTTTATAGATTTGCCTCTTAGGAACGCATCTGTCATATTTCATCTCGATCCAACAGTTCAATTAGGAGAGATCGTCATTTTACTAAACAGTGTCAGTGTGCAGGCAGCACCTGCGCATTGTCCTGAAAACTCCTTGAAACTTCATCGAAATGAAACTAAACCCTAAAACTTAAAAGTATTATACGTATAAGAATATGAGATTAATGTCTAATCATTAAACGTTAATTATTTATCAGACATGTCAGAGCAGAGAGGTTAGTAGACGTGGGATAGCGAGGGCATATCATTTCATCGACCACATTATTGATTGGATTGCGGTCACTGTGAGTAGCATTTTACTTTCGTGTATTATATATTAAAGTTATTTTATATAGATATATATACTGTTTACACGCATCGCATTATATATAACTAGGTCGATGCCCGCGCGTTGCGCGGATGAGATTAAATAATTTTATAGATTTCTAAAAATTAATTTTTTGTTAAAAATAGTCAATTTTTATAATATTATTTTAATTTATTAGAGTTTTATTCAATATAATAATTGAATTAGATTTATAAAAAAAATGAATTAGTTTATTGTAAGAATTCACTATAAATATACTAATTTGAACTGAAATAGAGATGTTGAATATAATAAGAGATAATATATATTAAACAATACATGTATAACATGCTAAAAACAATTTCACAATCAAATAATAGTAACACAAAAGATTGAAAAATAAATCTCTAATACTCCCTCCGTCCCAATAGAGTTGTACACTTTGAGAAAAAAATTTGTCCCAAAACTCTTGTCCACTTTCAAAAAATAATTAACTTTTACACTTAATATTTCTATATTACCCCTATTAAAAATCTACTAATGAGTAAATTGTAAGTGGACCCCATATTAAATAGGGGTATGACAAGAAAAGTAAAGTAAATTTTACAAAACCCATAAACAATAATTGCTTTTCTTAAACTGTGTGATAAAGGCAAAATGGACAACTCTATTGGGACGGAGGGAGTAGTAATTAAGCATATTAATAATTAAAGAAAATCAAAAGAAAATTTATGTAATGACAAACTGAATAACTTTTCAAATATTTAAAATTGTTTATAAATCAATTAAAACTCTTCAAAAAATGATGTATAGCCATTGAAAATGCTTTTTTAAATCGTAAATTTGCAAATGTAATGGAAAAATCTATTTTCTTTTTGTATTTGTGTAATATCTGCATATTAGCATATAGCTAAATTTTTTATATAATCAATATGATATTTTTTTGATGAAATATACAATATTTTAAAAAAGAAAAATTGAAAGAAAGATATTTTTTCTTCATCATCTATCCGAACTTTGCAAATTTGACTAATTAGCTAAGCAAATGTGACTAACTTCATTCGTCTAGTATGCCTTTGCCTGAAATATGAAAATATTTATGTTAGAATAAATGGTCATTGAAATAAACATAATTAGCAATTTAGTAATGCTTATTTTTGTAACCATACACTTAACTACATAGAATGAATGACATTTGATAAGGAATAGAGCCACTCGTAAGATCTATTGATTTAGTATTAGTAAGATCTATTGATTTAGTATTAGTAATAACCTCTGATATCTATCTCAGTAAGACTTGTAATCTTTTTTGTCGGAAAGCCCATGGATGAGCAAAAACAATCCAAACCTTTACAACTTGTTGCAATTATATCCAAATCTTTTAATTTTTATAATAATATCCAAATTGCATTATTTTGTTGCAATAATATCCAAATTGCATTATTTTGTTGCAATAATATCCAAATTGCACTTTTCATGTGAATTTTTTTGAGTTTTTTGCCATTTTTTAGGACTTTTACTATATTATTATACATCAAAACATAATAATAGCCTAATATCTTAATTTAAAACAACAAGTTTAGCCATCAATTTGACTATTATTGCTACAAAAAATGCAATTTGGATATTATTGCAAAAATTAAAAGGTTTGAATATAATTATAACAAGTCGTAAAGGTTTGGGTTTTTTCTACCATTAGGCCCTCCAAATATTTATTAAAATGTGAATTCCGGCTTGGGTATAATTTAATCAATAAACAGGTGCAATTGCATATCCTAAGAAAAAAGTATGTATCATTTAAAAGAAATTAATAATTACCATATACATGTGATTCATCAGAAAAAAATTACCAGATACATGTAACCAGCATATCTCCATGATGTTGTAATATAGTGAAATCCACTGCCTGCAATTTAAACTCCATATTTGGTGCTGTAAATTGATATACAAATATGCCAATATTTGACGCAATTAGCATATGATTGCATTTACATATAAAAATCAAAATAAATTAATAAAAAGACAAAAGTTTGTGGTAAAACTAACCCATCAACTTGCAATTTAATCAAAAATAAAAAATAATTTAGAAAGTGATTTGCCCATAAAATAGTTTTAAATTGAAAATTTCTTTACCTTGTGTATATGGGAAGAAGACAAGTAAAAATTCTTCTATAAACTAATGCTACTTATAGATAGATTCAACATGTAGATGTAGATGTAGATAGATGGACATTCAAAAGAATTAATAAAAAGGAGAGTAAGAGTTTGTTGTTACGTAATAATTATTGAGATTAATGGAATGAAAAAAGATGAAAAATTTATTTTGCAATTGTGATTATAGTTGTAACGTATGTTGATAAGAGGAGTCCACATAGATAAGAAACATAAAACTAATTAAGAGTACACATGGCTTACAAAGAGAACTCCACTTGGCTTAATTGTGTTGATAGATTATTTGAAGCTCAGCTTTATAATATATATAGATTGATTGAAATGTAATATGCTTTATTAATTTCTATATACGAGAACTAGTATGCGATCAGAAGAAACTAGCTACCTATTGGGTGTCAATAGGCTGTGTGATCACTAGTATTGAGTCAGTCTAGTGTGTTTGCATTTGAGAAATGATTGGATATGTATGATACGATATGAATTCGATACGAGAGTGAACTCGGCTACGGTGTAGTCTGGAAGTTCCCGTATCTAGTGGGCTGGGCCCACCAGTGAGTTGGACTCACAACTTGAAATGTACGATTGGGTTGAATGATACATGATTATTCGAGAGATGTGTCGCATGCTAGGGTATTAGTTTTTTTATATGTTTTATATTATTGTTTTCTTGAAATGTGATGCTATGTTTTTATATTAATACCGTTAGTAAATGTCAACTCACTCAGTATTTCCCCAAATACTGACCCCTCACCTTTGATGTCTTTCAGGTGCTTAGTTTGTGGACCTAGCTAGAGGCCAATTTTGAAGTCCAGAAGTCAGCTGTGTATGTATAGTTTCTGACTTCTGTGAATGCTGCAGTAGTGGTCCCGCGTAGACAGAGTCGTAGTCTAGACAGCAGTACATTTTGATTGTACATAATGCTTGCTGTCTTGTTTATATGTTTTGATAGGCTACGTGTTTTATGTTTCATTCACGGCACCAGATGCCGGTGATATGTTGGATACACTAACTGATGGATATAGTACCGCGAGGCCAGTTCGTACAGGGTACGGTAACTAGAGCCCGCGAGGTTTTTGAACAGTTAGTGTAAATGTTTGTGTATACATGTTATGTATACTTGCTTCTGTTGCTTTATGTTATTTGTTTATTATTTGCAAAAAATTAATAGTGATTTAAGGCTTGCTACGGGTTCCGGGAAAATTAATAGTGATTTAAGGCTTGCTACGGGTTCCGGAGCTACCACTCCCGTTCCCTAGCGCCGGTTGCGGCTCAATATTTTGGGTCGTGACAATGTTGGAATCAGAGCAGTTGGTCAAGTTACCACTGCAAGTTTGTTTTAGTGTTTGTTTGAGAGCAGTTGGTCTAGTTACCACTGCCAGTTGTGTCTGAATATCTGTTTGACTTTGAATACTCTGTCAGTAAGTAAACATAGGAACTACTGCATCAGAGAGTCGGACCTTAGTTGTCTGCATTCATTTGATATGTGCATTATTAGTAAGTTCCATAACGCGCGCGAACGCAGATAGTTAAGCGAATAAAGTGATTAATGTTTGCAAATGCGAACTGCTAAGGAAATTAAGTGTGTATTGCTCGTGTAAGGAATATTAGGTGATTTCATATTTATGAATTATGTATAGACTGATTGAAAGTTTAATATTTGTGATGCCTTATGAGATGATAATGAAGTTAAGCAAGGAAAAAGGGGCTCAGATAGTCGGTGACGTTAGGAATTGTTTCTTTTCAGCATGTTTGGGCAAAATGGAGCTCAGCTACATGCTGCAGAGAAACAGGAGGAAGCGCCTCCTATATATCA
The DNA here is from genome assembly GCF_937616625.2 of Mercurialis annua. Lineage (NCBI taxonomy): Eukaryota > Viridiplantae > Streptophyta > Magnoliopsida > Malpighiales > Euphorbiaceae > Mercurialis > Mercurialis annua. The sequence continues at coordinate 30,150,939 of NC_065577.1, read as the reverse complement.
GAATGGATTTCATAACGAAGTAGGCGGACCATCTGGAATCCACCAGAATGGATTCCACATAGATATTGGGAGATCATCTGAGATATATCAGAATGGTTTCATGTCAGTATCAGAAATTGGTAGTTCTTCTAGGGTTAGAGGTAGAACTCACTCGCTTGAAATGGGGCACAGTGAGGAAAGTGAGGAAGATCCCGAGGAAGATCCAGAGGAGGATCTAGAGGAAGAATCAGAAGAAGTTCCTCAAGAGGAGGACTTTGAAGAAGAAGAGTTATCAGATGAGTCAGACGTCGAGGAGTATCAGAGTGAACATTTCTAGTCTAATGTGCGGAGATACCGCAATTTGAGAGAGGATACAGAGATAGCTAAAGGTCAGGGGCATGTGGTTTTGAATCAGGTTAGGAGGCAAATGCGCTCCTTTTCTAAAGGAATACTACCAGTGGGACTGTATTCCTCTGACTTTCTGCGCATGGACAAAAGAGTTCTTAATGAAGATAATAAGACGATTAACCGTAGATACGTTAGGGGTTTGGGACTCGAGTTTGATGAGCTATATGAGTATGTTCACGAGCACTTTGGAACGCTCACTATGATGGCCCGTAAGATCGAGGCTGACCGAGAGTGGGATGGCAATCCTGTACGACCCTACCTTTTTTCGGACTTGCGTTCTATCCAGACTATAATGGTCGATCCTTTGGTATTAGGACTAACCCCCACTCTGTGCATAGAGGCGGAGGCAACTCCAGTAGAAGAATTAGGGGTCGACACATAGGCGTAGCTATTAGGAAACCTAGTGTCCCATATTAGACAACCCTGGTATCAAATGATTAATATGTTCTATGTAATTGTGTTTACGTGTTGCATTATTGTGTATATATGCTGCATTGCATAATAGAACATAGCAATTAAGGATACGCCTATAGGATAATACCTCACAGAAGTAAGAACCTATAGGAAGCGCTGTTGTTAAACACGCGACTAATAAAAGAATATATAAAATAACTTACAAAAACAATAATATAATACACACTACATAATACATTTGTAGTGAACGTAATTCCTATATTACGTTCTAGAAGCTGTAAAGGAAAAGATATATTATTAGAAGAGGAAATCGATGTGGAACATCGGTACCTGCATTTTATATGATATAGTACAGAATGTTGCAGAATTGGATGTGGTGATTACAGCAGTAGAAAATTTTGAATTGAATTGAGCTGTCGGAGATATGAAGAAAGAAATGATATGACAGACGAATAGTCAGAAAAGTGACAGAAAGTGACAGCAATACAAAAATTTGAAATATACCCAATAAATATAAAGAAAGCCGTTAATAGTCGCAGAGTGTACAATCTAGAGTAACTTACGATTTTATGAAAAAATTTAAGATTTTTCAAGATACAATTGTGCTCAGACATCGCATATGACATTGCATAATCACGATAAGAATGCATAAGAAAATGATCTTCGAAATGTAGATCATGCATCATATCTTTATAACGATGAAGAAAAATGCGATTTTTAGCAACTCTTTGGTGATGAGAGGCGTCATCACTCTGAGCTACAATTGTACTAATGATTTCAAACGATTTATGAAAAGTGGTTTAAAAGAGTTGGTCAGCCAAAGAATGTTTTGAAATCTTTTGTTAGTAAGTGAACTCAGATGTGAAACTCTGCGACATATAATAAAATGTTCTTAGTAAATAAGAACAAAATTTAAAAACAAATACCAATAACAGAATAAAGCCCTGTTAATGATAATTGCAATAATGTTAAGGGAGCTACAGTAAAATGTGAACGAGGAGTTATTGCCGGAGAGCGAACACAGTCAAGGAGCAATGCGCTGGCAATATTTAAGGATACAGTATTTATCCTTATGATAGAAAAAAGGATGAAATGACAGAGAATCATGTTAGACGAAAGAAACGTAACAAATACGTAAGGACAAAGAATATAACGATTATTCTTATGGTGAAATAAGTAGCATAGCGAACGAGGATAACAATAGAGAAAAGAAATTGAAAGTATAAAGGACGAGAAGATGATACTATATATGATGAACATGAAGTGATATTTAAAGAATATAACTTTATCATTATCAGTGTTCGAAGATACAGAAGTAGAAAGAGAAAGGATACGAAATGATGAAGCAGACGATTTTGCAAAATTTGAAGGTGATTTTGCAAGATATGAAAGTTAGAAATTTGATAGATCAAGAGGGCTAATAATCACCCATGGCACCTCAACTTTGGGGGTACGGGCGCTAAACCCCCTGATGTTTAAAAACGGGCGCTAAACCCCCTGACCTTTGAGGCGGCGCTCACAAAACCCCCTAAGACCAAAAATCGCCGTTTTTTTCGTTTTTTGTCGACGTGGCATCCTATTTCTCGTCCGGACACCAAATGGCGGCGCCTGTCCCCCCTGCATGCATGTCTGACATCTGCTGCTTGTGTAAGAATGCGTCAGTTGACTTTTTTCAAAAAAAAAAACAAATGAAAAGTAATCGCGGTAATTTTCTATTTTCTCTCTCCTACTTTTCCTTTTCCCCACTCGCTCCCCCTCACTTCCGTTTCATTATTTTCGTTTCAAATATTTTCTCCACTCTTCGTCTTCTTCCCCCTCACTGCCGTTTTTTCGTTTCTTCGCTGACACTGACCTAGGGTTTGCTCCTTTCCCATTTTTCGTTCATTCTTTCTTATTTTCCTTGCATTGTTCCCCATTCTTCCTCCATTGTTCAACATTGTTTGTCATTTACCGAAGTGTTTTTAAATTTTTGTCTTGTCTGTCTCTGTTAATTTTCAGAAAATGGGATCCAAAAAAACGATGAAATTGGGAAAAGAAGAAAGAGAAAGGAAGAAACGAAAAGGTATGATTTTTCTGGTCTCTGTTATTTTTTTTTGATTATTTTGAATTTTGGGGTTGATTTTTTATGGGATGTTGTTTTTTGCGGGTATTTTGTTTCTAGTTTGTCATTGGTTGTTGTTTCAGTTTGGGTTTTGTTCAGTAATTGAAAATTGTTTGTTTGTTTTTAAATTTGTTGGTTTGCGCAGCTCTTAGTGAAGAATGTTTTTTTGAGGTCTTTGAAATTATTCTTAACTACAATGGAGACTTTGAATGGTTTGGTTATTTTAATGAGGATGTGGCTGTCAGAAAATTTCATATTGAGGATATAGGATTAAATGGTCTAGATAAGTGGTTACTTGAATTGAAGGTTCAGGGATTGTTAATGTATTATTGGAGGCGGGCTGGCATGTATACTGAAGAATTAATTCCTATGGAAAATGATGACCATGTCATGGACATGGCACTGGCTGGGGCACAAGATGGTAGTGTTGATGTGTATGTAGGAGATAATGATGCTATATGACTGATATTAAGTGAAGTCACTAATATCAACATTAAGAGCTATAGATTGCGTTAACAGAAAGGAGAAAAGTTAAGTTGTAAAATTCTAGTATAAGGAGAAAGGCACACGTATAGGCATACGTGTCAGTAAATGTAAGAATTGTGGATAATATGAAAGAAAGTATAATGAGGAAACTCATATACCCTTAAGATTTAGTAAGATGAATAGAGGAGTGGAAAGTTCTAGAAATACGTCAGAAGGATCATCAGAATAGAACAATAATAATGGAGCTATTATAAACGGAGGAAAGACGTAATAAATACAGTAAGTAAAGGATAAGATGATACTTCATTGCTATTAAACAGATAGGAGTGAACCGTATCTAAGAAGTCGTGATGTCACAAGAACGAAAAATGATGCTAGTACAGAAAAATTAAGTTATTTAAAGACAATGAGAACCATGTTATAAGTGCTAAAGAAGCATAAGGTGTATAGGACAACAAAATCGAAACTATTCCCTAATTTTGGAATTTATAAGGTTATGTATAACTTATACAATAGGAATATATAGTCGGAAACACTTCAAGAAGAAGATGAGAGCCAGAGTAAAGACAAACTAAGAAATGATCGTAGTCAGTGCCAAGAGGATACCTTGAAAAGTGAGAACAATATTGTGAAGCTATTCGAGAGTAAGAAGAAGAAGTGTAAGATACAAGAGAAAGTTGTTTATACAGTAAGGAAGAATAACAATAAAGAAAGTAAATAAGTTATTAAGGACCTACTGAACTTGTTAAAGATTAAAGGTAAAGATGAAGTTAAGCGAAGGCTAACTAACGATAAGGATTCTTGAAATAGTTAAATGTTAAAGAAACATATAAGATTCTTACGAGATCATCATGAAAAAGGAACGGTAACGCAAAGGTAAGACAGCTTTGACTAGAAAGTCAATAACAGACTCGAGACGTACCTCAAAAGGCTAATGAGAGGGAAGTGAAAAGGATAATACGAATAGTATTAGTAACAAATGCAACTGTACAAGCCATACGATTAAAAGTAACGTGAAATGAAACGTTTAAGACAATAGTAAAGGATGAAGGATCACGACCAACAGAACGACGTGAAGTTCACGATAGATTAAAGGAACAAAGGAAGGACAAATTGAAGAAGTAAAGGAAGTATCAGGCTTAGCTATATTAAGAGAAAGTGAATGTATTAGACATGGTGCAAGTTGAGAAAAATTGATTAATGAGGAATGAAGTATTAGACAATGATAGAAAGGAATGATAAATGACAAGAACTAGCTAAGAAAGAAAAGTGACAACACAGAAGATAGTAAAAATTAAAAGTCGTAGATTGTGATTACAAAGGAAAATACTCATAGGAGTATGAATAAAGTAAGTACGTTATTAAAGATGGAGTCAACACGTCGTGACTATTCACGTATAAAGAAGACGAGTAACAACCCCAGGGCTACTAAAAATGAAGTGATGGAGCGAGAATGATTAGTGACAACCAAGTAGTAACGACGCAAGGATTATGATGTCAAGGATGCATCTACAACTACACTATTTTGGAAAGACGACAAATGAGACAAATGTGACAATGAGAAGATTCTTAATTATACAGCGGCAAGAACCTACTGTGAGCAAAATAGATAATCGATTAATGAGGTCACAGCCATACGTGGAAAGCTAAGAGTTTAAGTAAGAGGAAAAGCTGCGATCAAAACGTATTAATGGACGTCAAGGAAACTATAAGGATAAGTTAAGATCCCCACAAGATTTATGAAAATTCGAGGACGAATTTTTATAAGGGGGGAAGAATGTAATACCCCAAAATATTTAATTAGCTAATTGGATCACGTGTCCAGTTTTGAGTCGCAGTAGTGACGATATCAGAAAGTTTTCCGATAAATAAGTTTTAGTAGGTCGGTTTTGGAAAGGATTATATGCGAGGAATTTAATGATATATTTCAATTCAAAAGTTGGAATTGGAATTAAAAGGAAAAGTGTTGAGAAAAGCTCAAAATAAAGTACATGGACCAAAGTGGTAATTTAGCCACTTAGTGTCGAAAACGGAAGTTTTAGGTTTTGACGGGAAAATATTAATATCGAGCTTTGTATTATTTATCGGATATAAATAATACGTAAAGGTAATAATTTAAGAAGTTATTGATTTAGTTATGGATTAAATTGAATAAAAGAAAAGTTTAAAAGATAAATGATAATAAACAAAAAGAACAAGAATCAAAGTGGCACTTTATCCGAATTATATAAGAAATGAAAGATGGAATTTGATACAGAGGGAAGGATCGAAAGAAATGATAAAACCTTCGACGATACCGTCGTTTCGCCGTTCGAAGTCCGATTCGAGCGATTTTCGCGGCGATTTCGTCAGAATCGAATCCTCTATCAATCCCGAGCATCAAATCAAGGTAAATATCTCGAGAATTGGTACAAAAATAGGATTTTATTGGCTGTTTTGATGGAATTGAGTTTTAGGATTGAATGCGACGTTTTTGAAGTTATTATACCGTTTTAATGAAAACCGAAATGCGGGTTTTGTATAGTTTAATGTATAGCACGTCGAGATGGCTGAAAAGCCCCAGAAAACGACTTTCCGGGGGGCTATCAAGGGTGTGCGTTCGCACACATTGAGTGTGCGTTCGCACACTCCTTGAAATTTAGGGTGTGCGTTCGCACACTCATTGTGTGCGTTCGCACACCACCCAAAACTTGGCATATTCAAAATCCCAACGGTCGGTTTATAGATTTTCCTCTTAGAAACGCCTCTGTCAAATTTCATCTCGATCCAACGGTTCAATTAGGAGAGATCGTCATTTTACTAAACAGTGTCAGTGTGCAGGCAGCACCTACGCATTGTCCTGAAAACTCCTTGAAACTTCATCGAAATGAAACTAAACCCTAAAACTTAAAAGTATTATACGTATAAGAATATGAGATTAATGTCTAATCATTAAACGTTAATTATTTATCAGACGTGTCAGAGCAGAGAGGTCAGTAGACGTGGGATAGCGAGGGCATATCATTTCATCGACCACATTATTGATTGGATTGCGGTCACTGTGAGTTGCATTTTACTTTCGTGTATTATATATTAAAGTTATTTTATATAGATATATATACTGTTTACACGCATCGCATTATATATAATTGATTGAAATGTTATATGCTTTATTAATTTCTATATACAAGAACTAGTATGCGATCCGAAGAAACTAGCTACCTATTGGGTGTCAATAGGCTGTGTGATCACTAGTATTGAGTCAGTCTAGTGTGTTTGCATTTGAGAAATGATTGGATATGTATGATACGATATGAATTCGATACGAGAGTGAACTCGGCTACGGTGTAGTCTGGAAGTTCCCGTATCTAGTGGGCTGGGCCCACCAGTGAGTTGGACTCACAACTTGAAATGTACGATTGGGTTGAATGATACATGATTATTCGAGAGATGTGCCGCATGCTAGGGTATTAGTTTCGTATGGATCGAATACATGTTTATATGTTTTATATTATTGTTTTCTTGAAATGCGATGCTATGTTTTTATATTAATACCGTTAGTAAATGTCAACTCACTCAATATTTCCCCAAATACTGACCCCTCCCCTTTGATGTCTTTCAGGTGCTTAGTTTGTGGACCTAGTTAGAGGCCAATTTTGAAGTCCAGAAGTCAGTTGTGTATGTATAGTTTCTGACTTCTGTGAATGCTGCAGTAGTGGTCCCGCGTAGACAGAGTCGTAGTTTAGACAGCAGTACATTTTGATTGTACATAATGCTTGCTGTCTTGTTTATATGTTTTGATAGGCTACGTGTTTTATGTTTCATTCACGGCACCAGATGCCGGTGATATGTTGGATACACTAACTGATGGATATAGTACCGCGAGGCCAGTTCGTACAGGGTACGGTAACTAGAGCCCGCGAGGTTTTTGAACAGTTAGTCTAAATGTTTGTGTATACATGTTATGTATACTTGCTTCTGTTGCTTTATGTTATTTGTTTATTATTTGCGAAAAATTAATAGTGATTTAAGGCTTGCTACGGGTTCCGGAGCTACCACTCCCGTTCCTTAGCGCCGGTTGCGGCTCAATATTTTGGGTCGTGACAAGGTGGCACCATTTGAACTGGCGGCAGCGCCATAGAGAAGTGGCAGTGGCGCCACCAAGCTCAAGAACCGAAACGGTTTAGGATACGCCTGAAAAACATGTAAAAAGTAGTCGAAACGCGCAAATTAAGGTCTGAAATTCAGTATATTCAAAATATATGCATAAAATAGATAAAAAATCCTAAAATATTTATTTAGAATTACAATCATGATAATATGGCAATTTCAACAGTTTACGGCAATTTCAATAGCATATACTATGAGTGTGTTCCATATTCCCTTGGAGTTGTGCGCTGAATTAGAATGCATGATGAATTCATTCTTTTGGGGTAGAGACAAGGAGAAGGGGAAAGGAATCAATTGGCTTTCCTGGAACAGGTTGTGTGTTGATAAAGAGCAAGGAGGGTTAAACTTCAAAAGGCTTAATGAGTTTAATAAAGCTATGTTAGGGAAAAGTGCGTAGAGATTGCTATCAAATCCTAACTCTCTCTTGGCTAGAGTTTACAAAGCCAAATACTACCTTCATTCTGATTATTTAAATGCGTGTATTAGTAGTAATCCTAGCTATATCTTGAGAAGTGTTTGGTCTATTTAGAATGTTTTGAGAAGTAATTTACGGGTTAGAGTGGGAGATGGCAGCTCGGTGAAGATTTAGGGGGCTCCTTGGTTGCCGGATAATGATAACCCTTTTATTTCATCGCATTATGGTGATAGGTTAGAGCACGCTATAGTTAACTCTTTGATGGCAGTTGGTATTCGAGATTGGGACGAGGAGATAATCTCGGATTTATTCAATGACAGTGATGCTTCGTTGATCAGAAAATTGAGACTTAGTAATGCTATAGAAAGAGATACGTGGGTTTGGAACCTTTCAAAGGATGGTTGCTATTCGGTGCAAAGCTCTTATAAGGATATGGAGGAGTACAAAACAAGAAACTGGAATAGTGGTCTATGGATATTAATTTGGAGGTGTAAAATTCCGTCAAAAGTTAAAGATGTTATATGGAGAGCGTGCCAGAATGTTCTTCCTACCAGAGTCCAACTGCGTGTAAAACACATTGAGGTGGAAGCTTATTGTCCTGTGTGTGGTTTAGAAAGAGAAACAATTTCCCATGCTCTTGTCAATTACAGGTTTGCCAAAAAGTGTCTTCTTATGTCTGCAACATGTATTATTGATCATGCGGACAACTCTTTTGCGGCTTGGCTTCATGGTTTGGCTATTAAAGTTAGCGCGTATACCTTTCAGTATATATTCACAACGGTTTGGAGCATTTGGAAGCATAGAAATGGCGTGGTATGGCATAATAAACAGGTTTTCAACGGATATTGTAATAAATGAATATGCTTCTGGCTCAGTGGAGGATGCTCAAAATGCATCAGGTCGGTAGTCCCTGCTTACCAAAGAACATGGTGCAGCTGTTTGGTTTAAGCCTAAACATGAGTGGAAGAAGATAAATGTCGATGGTGCTACGTTCGACAGTGAGAATCTTAGAGGTTATGGATGGATCGTTAGGGATGAGCTTGGGAGGTTTTTGGCTTATGTTTCTAGAGTTATTCGCTCGTCCTCTGAAGCCCATATAGTTGAAGTTGTAGGTATAAGAGAGGCATTAGGTTGGATTCAAAAAATGAACTTATCAAAGATCATTGTTGAATCAGACGCATAGGAAGTGGCTCTCTCAGTTTGAAATAATAAACAGGACTTGTCGGATTAGGGCATAATCAATCAGGATATTAAAACTCTTTTAAAAGAGTTAGTGGATGTGACTTTAATGTTTGTTTTTAGATCAACGAATTCGTGTGCCCACGCCTTAGCGAGAGCATCAATTTCTTTCTCTGATGTTGTGTTTTGGGATGTTTATCCTCCCGCATGCATTTGTAATTCTCTAACTTTGGAAGTTCAATATATTTACTTTCCTCTCAAAAAAGCTGATAGACATCCTAATGAACAAAATCAATGACAGAATGCATATATGATAACTAAAATAATGAAAGGGATGATACTAGGTCCTCAAACTATCGTTCTGAATCCTAGGGTCGCTTTCGGGTGATTTAGATGTAGAATCCAGCTCTGGATCGAAGTGCAACAATTTGCTCGATTGATTGAAGCATTTTAAGCTTGATTTGAAGTGTAGAATTGCCTGTGATTTGGTGTTTATGGTGATGTTTGGTTCAGCAAAGTCTATGGAATATTATGGTTTTTGATGTTTGATTATGTCCTATTTATTTGAATTGTCCCCTCCTTTAATTGGTTATGAAGTTGTTTATATTCATTAGGATTAGGTTGGGGTTTCCTAGAGTCTAAGGTATGTTAGGATCGTTATGGTAAGTGTTTAGATTAGATTAGATTAGATTACTGTCTAGGATATTTAGAACTCAATTTTCATATAATTAAGATATCCCCTCATAAAGGTGTCAAAAGGGCTATTTTGGTGCCTGAAAGTATCAAAAAGAAATTTAACCCATCAAATCTACAAATTAGCTCATAAACGTTTAAAGCATTGTAATTAGTCCAATTTCTTAGACTTCTAACTTAATCCTTTTGGATTTTTATAGGCTATTTATGGCAAATGACATTTTAATCCTTCAAGTTTGTCGCTGTGCACTGATCCAACCCGCTTGAATTCTAACATCGGATCGCTAGCTCGTCACCTGAACGGGTGTCTTTGAAAATCATCATCAGACGCTTCAGTCCCTTATCACTTCTCTACCTATTTGGAAAAGAGGTGTCTATAGTTTTCCCCCTCTTTGACAAGAAATGACAAAGTTGGTCAATTCTCGTCAAAGAACGAGACTTGTTGTTCGAAAAGTGACAAGGATATTGTCCAACACTGGAGGTACTCACCAGTGGTTTGGTAATGCCCTAGCATGAGTATTATATGTTGAGGTGCATGATTTTGATTCCATGCCTCCTTTTTCTGATTTACTCTGCTCTTCTTCGAGAGTAAAACTAATCAGCTGTCTTGAAGGTTGTATGTTGGATCCGAACTACCTGTAGCTTGCCCCGTGGAATAGACCTATGCCCCTCATCTGGCGTGATGGTAGTCTAATGGCTTAAACTCATGATAATTATCATGTCTGGTGCTTCTTAGGTTTTTAGAAGGGACAACACCCCCTCAGCCATCCCGAGGGCCATCCTATTATAGGGATGCTTGGTAATTATCATGTTTGGTGCCTCTTGAGTTTGTAGAGGGGACAACATCCCCTCGACCTTCCCGAGGGCCATCCTATTGCTTGGAAATTTGGATTATGTAATTATTCCACAATTACCAGGAATTTATGAAGTTTGTTTAAACTATTGTAGACGATATCTGTGATGTCTTCTCGACAATATGATTCTCATTTGTGTGGAGTCTTGCATGTAGGGTTAGACTATTGTTGTGCCAATTTTTATGTCACATTCTACAAATACTGGATATCCCAATGTCTTTATACCGCTGACTATTTGAAGTTAATTTTGTCCTCTAGGGATAACTTTCTAGAGATCTGATAATTTGTCCGGTGTCTGATGATCTAAAATCCATCTGGTGTTTGGGAATTTGAAATCCTTCTAGTCTAAGAATTTAAAATCCTTCTAGTGTTTGAGAATCTGAAATCTACCCGATGTTATATCCTTTTTCAGGTGAAAATTATGGCTTTGGGCAGTTTTGTCTTTTGAAGGCTTGACGCCATAAATACCTTAGAAATGTGAATTCCTTATTCACTTTCTACTTTCACTTTCACTTTTTTACTTACTTACTTTCTCTTTCTTGATTGTTTTATTTTCTCGCAACTTTAAAAACATCTTCTATTGATCTTTATCATGTGGCGATGGTGGATGTTTAGAGAGCCGTGTCCGGATCTTGACAGGCATGATATGTAAGATACTTTGTCTGTCGATATGATCCAGGATGTCCTGCTTTTTCTCCGCATGGAGCGTCATATTTGCACCATATTTTGATCTGAGGTACATTTTTCCAAATTTTTCTCTTGGGTTAATTGTTTGATCGTTCAAAATATTGCTCAAAAATACTCAAAAATAGGTATGGGAGTTCGAAAAATGGTCGTCCGAAGGACAACTTGTACTGTCGTTGGCGCTAGTTTAATATGGCACTTCCGCCACAAAGAACTAGCGCCATGGACATGATGCTAGTGGAGCGTGATTTTTTCCTAAAAAATCAAATTTCGGGCCTAATTTTAGGCTATTTCTTTATCAATATTAACAAACTTGTCGTTTTTATAATTCCAGGGCAGAGACGGACGTTAGGTAACTTCCATCATGCTTGGTAGTGGTTTGAGTCCTTGCCTCTTCCGGTTCAAAGCTGGATCGAGGATGTTGGTTTTGGTCGCTTTGTTTGTGCCTTGTTCACTAGAGCTAGAAAGTGCGACGATCCCTCATTGCATGCTTTGATAAAGACATGGATGGACACCACCCACACATTTTATTTACTAGTAGGGAAGATGATAGTCAATCCTTTGGATTCCTCTCTTATCATCAGACTGGAGTTTGGTGGGAAATAACGGTGTTTTGAACTACCTCTGTCGTATGACTACATCTTTGAGATGATGGGTGTGTTGCTGAAAGCCAAGGGTCGTACCCTGCAGTATGCTTATGTGTATGACCACTACTAGGGACGTATCTCGAGGAGCAATTATGATGTTAATCAAATTGCCCGGGCCTTTCTGTTTTATCTTCTAGGAAATGTCTTTTAACCGACTAGGTAACCTTACTTACTTATGTGTAAGACTACCGTACATCGTACCAAAAGATCGGGTTCGTGGACCTCCCCGACACTCGTGTGTTAACTTATCGGTTACCAGTTTTATTTGTCGGACATATTTGCATTAATCTCATCTCAATAGTATATACAGTTAACTGGATATGAAAGCTGGAAATTGACAAGTATGAAAGCGTGTAAACAGGTTTGACCCGCATATGGCTCGACCTCGACTGGCATTTGAGGCAAGTAGCAAGCACTCATACACATACATCTAACTTTAGAGGTTTCTAACTCATAGTAGAGTTTGGCTAGTCTGGATATTTTACATGCACAAATCCTAAATCTGGATGTAAAGATTTGATTGTTTTTATTAGGGAGTCTTGAATATCCTATACAACCATTTACTACTCATTTCATGGAAGTCCTACGATGTCTAGATGATGGGCTGGAATTGCATTAATTGGCTTATTTGTGTGATTAGTCCTTTAACCAGTTAATTGATATGCTTTTGGAAAGCGGTAAACATTGCTGGCATGCCCAAGTACAGTTGGTTATACATACAAGGTTAGAGATATTTTTCAACCTCGTTGACTTTGATGTAATACCCCAAAATATTTAAGTATTTAATTGTACCATGTGTCTAGTTCTGATTCGCCAGGGTGGCGATATCGGAAATAATTTCCAAGAAACTAAAGTAAATAAGCCTTTAGTAGGTCGGTCTTGGGAAAGTAATTATGCGGAATTTAATATCATATTCCAATTCTAAAGTTGGAATTTTAATTAAAAGGAAAAATGTTAAGAAAAGTCCCAAACTAGAGTTCAGGGACTAAAGTGGTACTTTAACCAGTTAAGTCCCGAAAAGGGGAATTATTTCGCCAAGGTCAGCGAAATATTTTATAGTATATGTGGTAAAAGTTTCGGGTCAATCAGAGACTTTTTGAAATTTGGACGCGGATGCGTTTTGGGCTAAATTGCAATTTTTAAAAAGTTCAAGGACCAAATTGTAAATTATCCAATTAAGCCTCCAGAAGAGCAATTGAAAGATTATTGATGGAAATTAATAATCTTGTGTTAGTATTATTTATTGGAATATAAATAATACGTAAGTAATTGAGTTAAAATGAATATTAACCATTTGGTTAAAATAGAAAGTGTAAAAAAGAAATGGTTTGAGTTTAAGAAATGAAGGATGAAAGTGGATAATCAACCAAATATACATATATATGTTGATCATTCAAAGAATGATCCAGAAGAATGAAAGGAGCATCAGTGAAGGAGAGAAATCGACGATCAACTTCGATCCGTCGTCGTTTTGCCGTTTCTCGTCCAAATCGCGCGTTCTTTATATCGATTTGTTCGGAATTAAATTCTCTATCTTCCCCGAGCTTCAAACCAAGATAATTTTGTTGTTTTGGGTGCTGTAATTGAAGAATTCGTGGCTGTTGTGTTTCATTCGAATCGTATCAAACGTTTTCACGTCGTTTTTTATGATTATTGAGTTGAATATTGTGTTATATTGATGTAGAAACATGTTGAAATGAGTTAGGGATGTCGGGAGCATGAAAATATGAGGTTTGGGTCTGTTGGAAGGTGTCGCACGACGTGCGACAATGTCTCACGACGTGCGATATAACCTCGCGACGCGAGCGGACTTGCGATTGACATAATTTTTTGTTCGGACTCGGAATTCATTTTCTTGCTTTGGACTTTTTTGATACTTTGATACAAGTTTAGGGGTGAAAGTGATCCTTTGTTCTAAACATATTAAAATACACGGCGGACCGGTTACACGTAGCCGGCGTATATAGAACATACTGTTTTTGACCCTCACAAAAACACACGAGGCCGACTCGGTAACTATATAGATAATGCCACTAAGCAGCCACCCAGAAGGTATACACACACGTGCACTAGATCCTATCAGAGTCTCTAAACTGAGGACTAGTGGAACGGCTGCTGGCATATCATACCTATACTATTGCAGCACACTAAGAGTACAAAATCCTATGTACAATACCCAAAAGAAGAGCTCCCCAGAAGTAGGAATGTACAAGCTCGTTTCCTGAAAATTGGGAGACAATATATATATATATATATAACAGTTATATATATAAAATAGTACCAATATCTTGATCCATATGAAACCCTAGTCCACAAATATCTTATCTGACATACTCAACTCACGAGCTTATAATCAACAGAATAAAGACCGTGATCTGAATCACTGCCGTCTAATTATGTATCCTTGGTACCTGGACCGTAATTAGAAACTACCATCGCGGTTAGACTTGCGACCGTAACTGTATTACTGCCGTCTTAGGGTTTACCCATTAAACCAGGACATTTACTTTCCCAATGACTTAACACGAAAGACATACCTCTATACCTCGATAGAAGTACATCTAGAATCGGTGTCGGTGATCACACAGCCCTATTGCCGCCCAATAGGTAGCTCGTTCCTATGGACCTCTCTTTGATAGTTTATACTACTGCGATTTATAGATTTAAAATAATTGAATACTGATATTCAAAAGTAAAAATTTAAACTCACAGTACTGCGAAGTTACTACTGAGCTCTGGCGTATGTGTGACAGACTCCCTAGAGTCCTGGTCTGACTGTTGGACAGCTAGTCAGATGAAACATAAAAAATACACAAGACCACACATCAATATTTATTTCTGGTATAAACATCTAGGTCCGGGAATCTAGGTTTGGTCAAAGCATTAAAACATATAACATGTAACACTTATGGTCTCGTTCTTTTAAAAATCATTTGCATTGTTTTCACCTCGAGAAACATTTAGACTTCACTCTAGAAGTCTAGTTAGGTATATCAATACCAAATTAAAATCATTTAATAGTATAGACTTGATTGCCAAAACAATTCAAAGTCGTATACTAATTATTTAGTACATCTTTTGCTGATTCTTTTAAACCGGTTAAATGTCGACTTTAACTCTTTTAAAGTCCTTTTTAAACGTTTAATTTTACTATTAAAATCTCATTTTAAAAGTATATAGGTTTAGGTTTAATTCTCTTTTCGTTTTAATTTAAAACAAATCATCGTTTTAAACACTTTCGGGTCAACGGAATCACGTCGGACCCTTAGGGAAAAAGTTCCGTAAAAGTCATCCCCCTATTTGGCGTCGGACCTGTTGTGCATGACACAGCAGGTCGCTGCACGGCCGTGAAACATCAGCTGCACGGTCGTACAGCAACAATGCTGCACGTTCGTGCAGCCATGGTTTCCAGCCGTGAAAACCGTCTTTCTTGTAGAAGATAGAGATTAGATGCTCTCTTCCTAGATGATGATGCAGACAATTTCTTTGAAGCTCTTTGAAGCGTTCTCAAGCTTGATATAGAGATTTGCCATGTAATTGCAGAAAATCTATAATCTCTTTGGTCATCCTCGCCGTTTTGCCCATAGAGAAGTACTTATTTAGAAAAGCTTGTGCCAATTTCTTCCATGTTTTGATTGAGGTACTTGGAAGTGATTGAATCCAATTCCTCGCCTTATCGCTTAAAGAGAAAGGGAAAAGACGAAGCTTGATTTGATCCTCAGTCACATTATGGATTTTGAATGTGTTGCACACCTCCGTGAATTTTGAAAGATGAGCGTTTGGATCCTCGCTTTCCAACCCATGAAATTTGCAACGACTTTCAAGTAATTGAATCGTTTTCGGCTTGATTTCAAAGTTGTTAGCAAGGATAGGAGGTGCAAAACATCCGTAGTTGGCGTTGTCCATGTTGGGTAAGAAGAAATCTCCCAAGGTACGTCTTTGTGGATGAGCGACAACCCGTTCGTTTGTCCTATTCAGAGCTAGGTCGTCACGTGGTGGCGGTGGAATAACCCCATCAAGGTTCAACGGAGGGTTACGTTCTTCCTCCATTGTTTTGGATTTCCGAGCTGTTTTTCGGTTACTTCTTTCGAAGGAAGTTATCTTTGACTGAAACGGTTCTAGCGGTTGTTTGGCTCGTCGCGTATTAGGCATACACTAACCAAAACCCCTGCACAAACCAAAAACAAGAAAACCAAACGTAAAATCCAATAACAATAAATTCACAAAGTAATAAAAAAATAACTGAAAATAAAACTTACTCAATTAAGAATACAATACTCTTAATTTATTTAATCGCAATTGCTCCCCGGCAACGGCGCAAAAAACCTGTTGGCAAATAATCGCAAGTGTACGATATCGTGCAAGTAATATATCTTGAAAGACCGAGTATCGTTCCAACCATATGTTTCACTAGCTTGCCATTGATTACCCATATAGTTGGCATGTCCATTCCAATCTGGATAGAGTGCATGACACTTAGCTCGAATATGACCAAAATCCCCACAAATTTCATAGTTATACTGAACATTTTGCTACTGCATATAATTTTGATTCCATGCCATTACTCTTTCCAGAATAGGTACAAAAAAAAATTAGGATAAACCAGCAAATATCAAATTTCCTGCACACCCAAAAACAAGAACACCCAACGTAAAATCCAACAAACACAAAAATCAAATAAAAAAAAAACAGAATATAAAGGCTAACACAATAAGGATTATAATACTCTTAATTTAATAAGTACGCAATTGTCCCCGGCAACGGCGCCAAAAACTTGTTGACAATTAATCGCAAGTATACGATATCGCGCAAGTAATATATCTTGGAAGACCAAGTATCGATCCCACAGAAGCAATGGATTAAACAACTAAATTAAATTACTCTTTAATTGGATATCTAGAAGAATCAATCGAGTTTGTAACTTAAATAAAATTTAAAGTAAATTAACTCGAATATTTAGACTAGTATAAACTGAAATAAGTAAATAGATTAAGGTTAAACCAGTGTTTTAAAAACCGGACCAGACCGGCCGGTCGAACCGGTTGAACCGGGGCCGGTCGGTTGTCCGGTCCAATTATCCCTTATGAACCGGAAATCAGGTTTAAACGGATTGAGCCGGATAAAACCGTCAGAACCGGAATGAACCGGTTAATGGTTTGTCCATAAAACCATCCGATTAATGAAATCAAGTAACAGAAAGGAGAAAAATAATATATAAATATAATTTCAGATCAAGCAAAATCATTTTTCTTCACTTCTAAATCCATCCTCAAGATCTTGCTAACGTCTGTGTTCATCTGCATAAGAACTTCTCTACATAAATTTTATCTTCGTTCTCACAATCGTTCTCAGTCATTTTCTCCAGAAGTAGAGAAAGACAGAAATTTAAAATGTTAGGGATGAAGCTTCAGTGATTGCGTGTGAAAGTAAATGTGTGAAATGAAAAGTTGTGGACCATATTTTCTTGGACTTTGTGTATTAAGAAAAGGTATCATGGCATGTGAAAGTGACGTTGGGAATGAAAAGTGGTGGGGCACATTTATCTTGGGTTGGGTTTTGTTTAGAATTGGATTATTAAAATTTTAGAATTTATGCTGTAAGTCTTTTATACAAAATTTCTCTTAGCCGGTTGAACCGTGAACCGGTGACTTTACCGGTTCGATTTTTAAAACACTGGTTTAAACAATAATGATAAAGTGCTCAAGGATTGATAATTCCAAATAAACTAGTAAGCGAATGGATTAAGACTTACTAGTGATTTGATCGCGAATCGAGCATTTCTAGTGCACCGAATCCCGCTTTCTCAAGCCTCAAAGATTCGAATAAAATCACAACCTAATTAACTAATTAATTATTAACTTGCTCTCACAATATTAAAACTGAATTAAATAATCAAATTATAATTATGAAGCAAACTCAATGACTACCTAAATTCCAACCCGCTCTCACGGTGTTTTCCTCTAAGTTCTTAATTACCTATGTCTATTCAATTAACAATCTCTTAATTAGTTAATTAAACACAAAATCATGAACTAAGTGATCAATTCAATTCAAGCATTAGTTGTAGTAATTAAAACACGATTTACTCACTGAAGAAATCATAATCCAATTTGAAAACTAATCTAAGTGTTCATATCAATTCCCGAACAAGGGATTTAGTTACTCATGCTTAAGCTTAAATTAAACAAAGAAGGAGATGAAGAATTAAACATAGTTAAAACAATAAATACCGGAGTTGAAATCTTCACAATCGTTCTTTGCAGAAACTAATCATAAACTACTTATAAACTGCTGGAAAAAGAAGCTAAAACGCTATTTTTATGAAAACTAAAATATAACTAATGTAATCTAATGTGTTATTCTAGGCTATTACAATGTCTTTATATAGTGGAGGAAGCCCTGGAGTCTTCTAATTCGTTTTACAAAGCGAATTTGTAATAGGAGTTTCGGTTTGAGTCGAAGGAGGAAGTTAAATCCAAGTCCAAGTCTGATTAGGCAATTTTCACATATGTCTTGTTCGAGACAAGGGTGTCTCGTTCGAGACATAGGCAAAATTGCTTTGGTTCAATCGTTCCTCCTTTGCCCGTTCGAATCACTGAGTTTTCGAGAGCTTTTTCTCGTTTCTTCTTGCTAGGTTCGTTCGAACCCTTCCATTTTCTTCATGAGTCTCGTTCGAGACTGGCATGTCTCGTTCGAGACTCATATCTTTCTTCTCTTGGAATTCAATTTCTTCGTCGCAAGCTACTCCAACGCTTAATCCTTTGTTGATTTATCTCCAAATACTCGATAATCACCTAATTTTCACTGAAATACTAACAAACACTATCAAGCACATAAAACACCAAATAATGTATGTAATTACTAATAAACGTGATAAAAACCGAGTATAAATGATCCTAATTATAGGAGTAAAATACTCCTATCAACTAGCTCAATCATGCACTTTAAACCAACCTTTTAACTAGTCGTTCATATCTCAAACAGAAACGACTTCCGAAATTTGTGAAACTTCACCTAAAAATCTAATAAAATATGAAAAGAATAAAAATATAATTTTTATTCTCGTCCGACTTATATTTTATTTTTAACAAATCATTTTCGATTTATTAGGTCCACATTGACCGCGCTTGATAAAATTTCTACTTCCAAATTTTATCAAATTTGTACGATAACCTTTTTAAAATATTTTGCGAATTTGGCACCGAAAATATTCTCTCGGGACTTATGAATTATTCTGCACCCAATTTATAAGTTTATATTATCCCCGTTACTATATAAATATTTAAATTTAAATTTCCAAAATTTAAATTTGAAATCCTATTGCCATAATATATTTTTAGGGACACTTGTAAATTAAATTTATCTTGAAATTTAATTACGTACTCCCGTCTAATAAAATATTAGACACGTGGCAATATTTTATCCTTTAAAATTACGGGATATTACAGAATGTGATTGAGGTTCAAAGTTTCTTAGGATTAACATGATACTACATGAGATTTGTTGAGGATTTTTCCAAGATTGTTGGACCTTTGACAAGAGTATTGCAGAAGGGAGCAACATTTCACTGGAGTGAACAATGTCAACAAAGTTTCGATGAGTTGAAGAAGAGGTTGGCATCGTCACCAATTTTAGTGTTACCTTTAAGCAATGGTGGATTTGTGGTATACACGGATGCTTTGAATCAAGATTAAGGATGTGTTCTTATGCAGGGAGGAAAGGTGATTGCTTATGCATCTCGCCAATTGAGGACACATGAAGTGAATTGCCCTACCCATGATTTAAAGTTGGTGGCTATTGTTCATGGATTGAAGATTTGGAGGCATTATTTATATGGGGGGACGTTTCGGATTTTGACCGATCACAAGAGTTTGAAATATATCATGACACAAAAGGAGTTGAACTTGAGACGGAGGAGATGGATAGTAAGGGATCCAAAATGCTCCTCAACATGATCATACAACTCTACAAATTCGGGCCCTAAACCCCTAACGTATCGACGGTTCGTCTCCTCGTTGCCCCGGTTAAGCTCAGGGACCTCCTCAATCATACTTATAAAGTCCTAAGAATATAACCCGACTGAATACATACCCCTCGAAAAGGAGCGCATCCGCCTCCTAACCTGATTTATGACAACCTCTGCTTGACTATTTCTCACGTTTGCATCCTCTCTCAGACTACGATAACTATGTGCATCATACTAGAATTGTTCACCTCTATATTCTTTGACATCCAATTCATCTGACAATTCTTCTTCTACTGGGTCCTCTTTTGGAGAATCTTCTTCTGGATCCTCCTCTGGGTCTTCCTCAGATAACTCGTCGGTGCTCCACTGAATAGGTGACTCAGATCGCTGCGGACCACGACTAGATGTCGCTATATCACTAGGAGTAATAGACCCACTTGATCT
The DNA here is from genome assembly GCF_937616625.2 of Mercurialis annua. Taxonomy (NCBI): domain Eukaryota; kingdom Viridiplantae; phylum Streptophyta; class Magnoliopsida; order Malpighiales; family Euphorbiaceae; genus Mercurialis; species Mercurialis annua. Next base: position 30,130,520 of record NC_065577.1, on the reverse strand, counting down.
CAGGTGACCTGTCATCAGGTGTCAGAAAACCATTCTGATATACGGGGGTTGGTTTCCCCTCGTCCGATATAGCATGACTCTGAGCTTCACTGGGCCCAGACATGCTGAAACCTAAACATTTCAGATATAAGCTACTAAATAACGTATTCATCACCCCCGCCGTAAAATAACACACATAATGATCACGATATCCAAACATTTATAACTTTAACAAGTAACAAGGCAGGACAGACGAAAGAATTTACAAAGCAATTTAGATAAGAATCAAAACTCGACTCGATTCCTATTTTGCTGCAATAGTTCCTAGGTTACCAAATGACAGAGTACCTAGGGTCAAACAGATTTTAATCACGACCTGGCAGTGATATCCGGGACCAACTGCACACAAATCAATTAATAGCAGAGGTAACTGGATCAATTGCTCTGGTACCAACTTTGTCACAGCCCGATTCTAGTGGGCTGAGACCGGCACTAGGGAATGGGAGTGGTAGCTCCGAAACCCGTAGCAAGCCTAAAACCGATATAAAATTTTATTAAATTAATCGATAATTAATACAATATAACTACATATTCAGCGACAAGTAAATCTGATTTTTTTAAACTTGTACGATATCATAACATCATCTATTACATATAAGGCCGATATCATAGTATCAACACAAAACGATAATCATCAGAGCTATACAACGACCTGACAAAAAGCATATATAAAGACATAAGTTCTACATTTACACAAATATAAACACCAAAACGATCCTGTCGTCGCAGGTCCGATCATACTCTGACTACTGCAACATCTAAACAAAACGTACTCTGTACAGCAAAAGAAGACTTCTGAATGAAGGATGGAAGTCCCGATCGATCAAAACGCTAAACACCTGAAATACATCAACGATCGAGGGGTCAATATATGGGGATATACTGAGTGAGTAAGCACATTACTAATAGTATTGCTAAAACATAACATCGCATACAATAAAACATATAAGTAAAATAACTAATTGATATCAAAATATAGCATAACATGCTATTATATAATCCAGTACTAGATCTAATTGAAACCCTAATTACGATATTCGATACAATCTATAACTTATATACGATTCATAACGATAATAATCAATTCGATCGATCCATTTGGTAGGGTCCCGAGATAATTCAACCGAGTTAAACCTCTACCATCACTTAATCCCAAGGTGTGGGTCCCGAGATAGTTCAACTGAGTTAAACCCACTGGATACGGGTCCCGAGATAGTTCAACCGAGTTAAACCTCGTATCCAATTTGATATATTCCAACTTCGATACGATACGATACGATACGATAAACGATGTTCGATATAATTCCATGACACGATAACAATCTAGACACGCTAGACTGACATACTCACCGGTGATCGCATAGTCCTATTGACGCCCAGTATGTAGCACGCTTTCTCGGATCACACAGTGGTTTCAAAACTAAAATAATTCGATAAACGATACTATAATCGATAATAATAGCAAACGATAATCGATAAAAGCAATTCGATAAGCGATACTTCAAACCATATATTATGCGATGTGTTTATTCTAATATATCAAAATAATAACTTTTAAATAACAATACACAAAAGTAAAGTGCCACTCACAGAAACCGCTATCCAAACCGATAATAATAGCAAATGTTGATTGATTTCCCCCTCAAGCGTCAAACTCCCCGATCACGAAGCTCGTCGATTCCTCTGTTACATAATGATATCAAAGTTGTGTGTAAGTTCATAAACACTAATTTCAAGTAAAGGACTTGATTAAATCCAAGTTCCTTCTTTAGATTTACTTGTTACGTCTTTAAGCGCCTAGAAGTGTAACTCTTTATATTCCAACACTTACACCGTAATCTGATTCGTTCATTGCTTCCTTAACAACTCAACCAATATCATACTAATACCTTTTTAATTCATTTCAAGACATTCGTCTAGGTCTATACCCATTTCACGCTATCGGAAGCTAGTTTTCGCTCACGGAAGTCACTCGAGGGTCACGGTCGAGGTAGGGCATGTCGTGCCAGCTTGGCACATCGTGCCTATCCATTTTTTGGAAGGGCACGTCGTGCACAGTGTTCTACACGTCGTGCACCAGCACGTCGCGCCCCCCTTCGGGTGCGATTCAAACGGCGGTTCTGGACCATTTCTGAAGCCCCAAATCACTCAATATCCAAATCAACACATACCCAAATCGTTTTATTCCATAACTTATCATTTTACACTTCAAAAACATCAAAAACAACTCGATTTCTAACCGTACGATTCAAGCGTAACTTCCTATACAAAACAGCCCATAAAAACTGAAACACAACACCAAGAACTGAGAGATTACTTTGATATGATGCCTTAGAACGATAGAGAATTCAATTCCGGAGAGATTGGCGCAAGAATCGTCGAAAACGGTTGAAAATTGAAGAATCCCTAGCTTACCGATGAAATGATCAATGATAAGAAAATGGAACTCTGGAACTTTCTTCCTCCTTTAATTCATATCCATTTCTTTATATAGTATGGTCAATTAGTCTCTTTGATCCCTTGCTCTCTTCTCTCTTTCATTTTAATACTTAAACCTTATCACCTTTCTTTTGTTCAAATTAACCGATCGATTAATCAATCGATTACTTTAATCATTTGTCGTACGTATTACTTATATCCGGAAGTAAAAAAATTATTCCTTTCCGATAATCTTTTTAATAGTCACCTCTTTTATAAATATCAATAATAATTAATAATGCAGAACTATTTACCAATATTTAAAATATTTTACTTATACTTTCCTCTTAGTCTCAACATTACTCTAATTCCATTATTCTCAATTCCCGAGATCTCTTAAAATAACTTATTTAGTCGGAATATAATTCCCTTCAGTATACGGACAAACTCTTTATTCTCAAGCTTCTGCTGTTAGAATTAGGACACGTGGCCCAACTAAGTGATTTGGACTTACGGGGTATTACACGATGTGCCTAAAACTGCTTTCCAAACGTGTTATGGGCATTTTGAGTTCTTGGTTATATATTTTGGGTTGACTAACACACCAGCAACATTTATGGATATGATGCATCGAGTTTTCAAGCCTTTCTTAGATCGATTTGTTATCATCTTCATTGATGACATTTTGATTTATTCTCAGACCGAGGAGGAACATGCTTATCATTTAAGGACAATGCTATAGACATTGCGTGAGCACCAGTTGTACGCCAAGTTCTCTAAGTGTGAATTTTGGTTGGATCAGGTTACCTTTCTATGACACGTAGTGTCGAAAAATGGGATCAAGATTGATATGAAGAAGATTGAGGCAGTTATGGATTGCAGAGGCCAAGGTTAGTTGCCGAGATCATAAGCTTTCTTGGGTTAGCTGGCTACTACCGTCATTTCGTGTAGGATTTCTCTCGAATATCTACACGGTTAACAAAACTGACATAGAAGGGTGTTAAGTTCGAGTGGACAGACAAGTGTGAGGCAAGTTTTCAAAAGCTTAAGGAGATTTTGACTACAGCTCTTGTTTTGACTTTTCCATCTGGAATTGAGGGGTTCATAGTGTATTGTGATGCTTCTCTGATTGGTTTGGGTTGCGTGTTGATGCAACATGGCGGGGTGATTGCCTATGCTTCTCGTAAGTTAAAAAAGCACGAGATAAATTATCCTACTAATAATCTTGAGTTGGCAATTGTGGTTTTTGCCTTAAAAATTTGGAGGCATTACTTGTATGGTGCGACTTGCAAAGTTTTCAATAATCACAAGAGTTTAAAGTATATCTTCGATCAGCGTGAGTTGAATTTAAGATAGAGAAGATGGTTGGAGTTACCAAAGGACTGTGATTGTACCATTCAATATCATTCGGGTAAGGCTAATATGGTAGCCGATGCTTTGAGTCAAAAGTCTCCAGGCAGCTTTGCTCATATTTTAGAGGTTGGGCGTAGGTTTATGGTTCGCAAATGGCACAAGATGTTGGATTCGAGTTTTTATTTTGAGATTTTTTAGGGTGGCAATTTGTTAGCACATTTGCAAGTGCAACGTGATTTGACTGATAGGATTAAAGCTTTGCAAGCTGAGGGTCCATAATTGAAACGGATTATGGACAAGGTTAGTCAGGAGAGGAATTCTAATTTTGTGTTTCTAGATGGAGTTCTCAGATACGGTTCTAGATTATGCGTTCCGGATGCAAAAGGTTTGAGGGACCAGATTTTTGAGGAAGCGCACAAGTCAGCTTATAGTGTTCATCCAGGTATTACTAAATCGTACCATGATCTCAAGGTACGTATTGGTGGAGTGGATTGAAAAAGGAGGTTACAGAGTTTGTGTCTAAGTGTTTGACTTCCCATCATGTGAAGTTGGAACACTAGAGACTGTTTGGCTATTTGAAACCACTACCTATATCGGAGTGGAAGTGGGAGCAGATTGCTATAGATTTTGTGGTTGGTTTACCATATACCCGATAGGGGTATGAATCAATTTGGGTGATTGTTGACCGTAGGACTAAGGAAGCTCAGTTTCTACCGATCAAGGTTACATATTTAACTTCGAGATTGACACAGTTGTTCATTGATAGGATTGTAGGCCTTCTTGGTGTACCAGTGTCGATTGTTTTGGATAGAGGTTTGGTTTTTACCTTCAGGTTATGGATATCGTGCAGGAATCTTTGGTTTCACGGCTGGATTTTAGTGCCGCTTTTAATCCTCAGGTTGATGTATATCAGTTGATCGGTGTCATGCTACATGTTTAAGCTGTTATTTTATTTTTGGATATGCTATATATATTTTGTGTTTGATACTTGAGATATTAATATTTGGATTGTCATGTTAGTAGTAGCATAAATGGTTTAATATTATGATGCATATTCATTTCGCTGTTAACATGTTATATATGTGCGGATTAAAGCATGCACGATGGTTTTGGTTTTGTATTCAAGTGTGTACTCGTTTAGTTAGTATGCTTTGCATGCTAAATTCTACATGTCATGCTTATCCTTTGATCTATGTGGTTATGTCGTGTGATTAGCACGCGAGATCTGTAGCATGGAAGGGCGATTAGAGAGTAGACATAAGGGTCTTTATGACACAATCAACCGTTCACTTCTTTTTGGCTTAGACTCGTTTGTGGTGATAAGTTGTTTGTTACTAGTTGAACTGTGGTGGTGATCCTTGTTTTGGTTTTAGGATTTCGAGATCTGGTAGTGCTGGATTGGGTGCATCGGTTTACGAGGATCAGGATCAGTGGAGGATCCAGAAGTTTGGTATGTCGGCGTCCACACACACACACATATATATATGAGTGTGTGTTTAAATTTCAAATTAAAAAATTATTTTTTCAAATGATGCTAATATAACTAAATAAATTTTATATAATTGTACTTAATAAATTTTTATATTATAAATGTATTAAATGATTGTATAGTTACTCACACTACTAAATATTTTTTTATATAATAAATATATTATTTTTAATATATGCTATTAAATCATTCAATTATTAACCACTTATTATATTTTGTAGGCCACTTTTTTCTGACAAAATGACGCTTACTCTTTTATTAATATTTATATTCATGAAATCAAGTGGAATTAAATTAATATAATCTATTTTAAAAAAAATCCTTGTAAGTTATCCATCTCGATCATTTGGATGACAATTTTTAAATTTTAAATTGTTTCCTAGGTTCAGCCGGAAGAGTTTTCCAATTAACTTTTTTTTATTTGGTCAAATGAATTTAAATCTTTATATTATTATCAAACTTATATTTTAAAATAAAAATTTGTTCATATATTAAGTCATATAATTAAAAACTTAAAAACAATTACAAAAATCTTACTTTTTATAATATCAAATATTATTCACTAATATATATATATATATATATATATATATATATATATATATATATATATATATATTAGTAAATAATTTTTAAATAAATAATTGAATAAATACATATTTTATAATTTTATAATTGTTAATATATACCTTAACTAAATTTATATGCATGAAATTTGATTGATATGTGTTCAATTTAAAGTAACACTGTATATCCAATATTATTTAAGTTTAAAATTGTAACATTGTTTACAACAACTCATAAATTGTAACATTGTTTACAACAACTCATAAACCTGAGGTTAATGGATTTTACATATTTTTATTTCCTTATTTCACAAATATATATAAGAATTGTTTCTTAGGAAACATGGACCCATCCTCTAATGAATGCATCTGCCACTGATCGGGATCGTTTACGTAACGATGTAGTAGAGATTGAGAGCGACCCGTTAGAGCAGCCAGCTAGTTCTAAGCAGAGGTCAAATGATAGATAGTGCGGGAGATATACTGGTTTAGATTTGATTCAGCATCGTAAGAATCTATCGGCGCGTGAGGATACGCTTTATGAGTTCAGATTTGAACAAAGGATACTGGAGGATCAGGTTCTCAAAGTTAGGCAGTTAGATGGACGAAGTGATCATCAGTCAGATGTTATCGAAAGAGACTTAGAGTCTTGGGTTAAGGATGATCGGACAATGGTGGAATACACCAACGATTTTGTTAGGTTGAACGGTGCTAACCCCGAGTTTGTGGTGGATTTTGTGGAGGTTAAAGTACGATGCATTTTTTGTCTTGGGGTGAAACACGCAAGTCTGATGAATTTGGTCAACTTGCATTTCACGACTGTAATTTTTTAGGCAAACAAGAAAGAAAAGGATTTGCAATCCTAGTATGCGGATCAGTGGAAGTGAAGATAGAATAGGAAAAATAGTAATGAGGTAGATGCAGGAGCATTGAGGGTTGATCATGAAATGAACAGTCGCCTCTCACGCGATAAGGGAAACTTGGTAGTTGGACTGTCTCGTCTCGCATCAGCAAGAAGTTTGTGAGACGAGGAATTTTTTGAATTTAAGAGTTTATTTTACTATTTGAGGTATATGGTTTTTATGCATTTGATTACTAGAGTTGCTTGGAGTTTTACCGAACGGTTTGATTGATGGATTATATATTATAAGGATTGAGAAGTTATTTCAAAGTTTTCGAGTGCAATTCTCACTGAGTGCAATGTCTATAAAATATTTTCTTGAGATTTTAATTTCAAATGTGACATTATTTTATTTTAATATTTGAAAAGTTTAACGCGTAATTGTTCCCAGATATTGTCATGGACATGCATTTTGTATGCCACAGATAGGATCATTTGACATGATAAATGCTCACTAATAAAAAGAAAATAATAAATTGATTCATGCATAATAACATGCATCACGACATTAGAATAATAAGGTTGGATACAACTCTTTGGAAATGAGAGACATCATCACCCTAGCGCACAATTATGTAAATATTTTTGTCGACAAATCGGTTTTGGAAAGTTGTTTTAAAAAAGGAACTCGCGAGTCCTGTTTTGATTAACATATTTTAAGAATGTTGAATTTCAAACGATTTTGAAATTCATACCGGAGGATACCTAGACATATACTTTGTGATGAATATGGTATATCGGGACGAAAGATATGATGTTATGTATGATCGTTTTTACGAAGTTTGGAGTTGTTGCATCGAGGTTTAGATTAGTGGTCTTTTTAGGTTAAAGAGATTGGATTTTGAGAAATTTGGAGTGAAAAGGTTTAAAGGTCGGTTATGCTCTGGATATATGTATATAAAACGTTTTAAAAAAAGTTTTAAATGTAATAAGATATTTTATAAAAATGGAAAGTTTTGTTTAAAAGAAAAATATATTATATGAAAAGAATTTTATAAGGTGTAATTTAAACTAAAGTAAGTTTTTCGGTAGAACAATTTTACGAATTTAAATATTTATTATAATATGTTTCAATTATGGTTTCCGAGAGGAATAAAAAAGGTGTTTTGTCATTGAGGTAACGCGGGGTTTACCAACGATTTAATAAATGGTAATATGGAATAAAACAGGATTTTAGATGTAATGTTTATCTTAAACGAGAATGAGAAATATTTATCACGATGTTGGTTAGACGATAGTCATTTTAATAAAAATTATATTGTTGAAAGTGTGTGTTTTGAGCATAATCAATGCCCGATAATTTGCATTAAGGATCTAAGAGAACTCTTGCGGAGAATAAGATTGTGAGAGGAGTTGTTAATGGAATTATGAAAAGTCAAGTGTGGATTTTGATTTAGCGGTGATCATGATCATATGTTTCAATTATGGTTTCTGAAAGGAATAAAAAAGGTGTTTTGTCATTGAGGTAACGCGGGGTTTACCAACGATTTAATAAATGGTTATATGGAATAAAATAGGATTATAGACGTAATGTTTATCTTAAACGAGAATGAGAAATATTTATCACGATGTTGATTAGACGAAAGTTATTTTATTGAAAGTATGTGTTTTGAGCATAATAAATGCCCGAAAATTTGCGTTAAGGATCTAAAAGATCTCTTGTGGGGAATAAGATTGTGAGAGGAGTTGTTAATGGAATTATGAGAAGTCAAGTGTGGATTTTGATTTAGCGGTGATCATGATCTATGAATCGTGTTAGCGGGTTTCGACAACAAAGTTGAAAGTTTGTGGATGGAAGATTTGGAGAAAATTTTGAGTTATGGTTTTAATGATCGTATTGGATGCGAGTGGTGTTGTACCGTGTGATTCTCTAGGTGGTCGGACGCTCGAGTTGACGGGTTGTATAAAGTGATTGCTTGCTTTTTGGATTTCAGATTGATCGTGTTGGGAATATGGATCACGTTCTTTGGAAAGGCGAGAATTAGTGCTTTAGTTGACCTACGTGAGGTTTCATTCAGATTTATTGGTTGAACCGAGGTTTGAGATTAACCACCAAGTGTTTGAACCAGAGTTTTTGTGTTTAGTTGTTTTAAGTTGATATCTTGTGGTTATTCTTAGTGGTGTAGTTCGGTTTTGAAAATTCGAGGACGAATTTTCTAAAAGGAGGGTAAAATGTAATACCCCAAATTTTCCGATAGTTTTTCTGAGGTTTCATTTTAGTTTCGGACTAGTTTTCAATTAGTTTACGTGTAGATTTTGTCTACGTATTTGTTTTTGGTTGGCTTGATGTTTTTCATATGCTCTAATTGAGTTTTAAGGTGTTCATATGTTTGTTTTTATGTTTAGTATGGATCAGGTTTTATTCGAGTTTTAAATCAAAGCCTTTTGAGAATTTCGTTTTAAGTTTTTTTAGAATCAAATAGGACTTTATTAGAAATCTGAAATAGTTACATCTGTGAGAAAAACAGCGAAGTGACAGAACCACTCCTGATGACCTGAAATGGAACAGGCATTTTACGCCAGAACATGCGCTGCCTGATTCGCAGATCGTCTCACAAAAATAAAAATAAGGCAAAAATACTTAAAAATAACCTCACCTTTGACTTTGTTTTCAATTGCACCACCACGCAGGAGAATTTCAATTACACCCTATTTAGGGTTTTCAGTTTTCGTCTGTACCCCAATTGACTAAAATGACCTCTTTTTATTTAGAAAAAAGTTTAAATTAATCCTTCATATACTAATTTATTTGTTTTTTTCAAATGGAAAAAATAAAGATACAATCCCTCTATTTAGTTGGTTTTAATAATTGTATCATTAAATTAATTAAATTATCAATTTTTTTTATTTTGGGGTACAAATGAAAACTGTAAACCCTAAATAGGGTGCAATTGAGAATTCTCCTAGGTGGTGGTGGAATTGAAAAAAAGTTTAAAGGTGGGGGAGTTTTCAGTATTTTTGCCTTAAAATAACATTACTAAACTGCTTTGCTAAGTCCACACAGTCACCAACTAGGATATCCTCATCAGACAGATTTGGATTCCTAATATCCAGAATAACCTCCATAGCGTCTGATTCTATAATTAAATTCGGACAACCTTTCAGCCAGCTCAGCGCTTCTCGGATACCCATGGCCTCGGCCATTCTTGGTGCAACACCCCCTGGAAACCGAATTTGCCTCGCTTGGACCAATCTGCCATTCCAATCTTTAACTACTATCCCCACTCCAGTGCCCATATTATTTGAGAAATTTGCAGCCTCAATATTGGCTTTAAGCCAACCATGGTCAGGTGGCACCCACTGAATACTTCCATCATCCTTATTAAGCTCCACTGTTCTCATTTCAGCCACTGGATAATGCGCCAATTTCCACGAAGACAATTGAGCAACCGCTGCTGCCATAATTGTAATACCCCAAAATGCTTAATTATCTAATTGGACCACGTGTCCAGTTTGGATTCGTCATAGTGGCGAAATCGGAAAGATTTTGATAAAATTAAGATAAATAAGTTTTAGTAGGTCGGTTTTAGGAAAAACAATTAGGCGGAAATTAAGGTTATATTTCAATTTTAAAGTTAGAATTGGAATTAAAAGGAAAAATGTTAAGAGAAGTTCAAAATAAAGTACAGGGACCAAAGTGGTAATTTAGCCACTTCGTGTCGAAAATGGAAATTTGTAGGATTCGACGGGAAAATAGTAATATTGAGTTTCGTATTATTTATTGGATATAAATAATACGTATAAGTTATAATAAAAGGATTTATCGATTTAGTTATAGATTAAATCGTACGAAAGAAAAGTTTAAAAGATAAATGATAATGAATAAAAAGAACAAGGACTAAAGTGGTATATTTTCCAAAATATATGTATAAAGAAATATGAAACAGAAGAAGGAAAAGAGAGTTCGAGAGAAATTTGGAAACCATCGCCGATTACGATCGTTCCGCCGCCGTTTCGCCGTTCGACGTCCGATTCAAGTGATTTTTGCGGCGATTTCTTCAGAATCGAATCCTCTATCGATCCTAAACTTTGTTTTAAGGTAAATATCTCGAAAATTGGTGATAAATTCGAATATATATGGCTGTTTTAGTGAGATTGAGTTTTAGGATTGAATTCGGCGTTTTTGAAGTTATTATAGCGTTTTAATAAAAACCGAGATGCGGGTTTTGTATAGTTGAATGTATATCACGTCGGGATGGTTGAAAAGCCCCGGAAAACAACTTTCTAGGGGCTGTCACGGGTGTGCGTTCGCACACTCCTTAAATTTTAGGGTGTGCGTTCGCACACTACCCAAATCTTGACAGATTCAAAATCCTAACAGTCAGTTTATAGATTTGCCTCTTAGGAACGCCTCTGTCAAATTTCATCTCGATCCAACAGTTCAATTGGGAGAGATCGTCGTTTTACTAGACAGTGTCAGTGTGCAGGCAGCACCTGCGCATTGTCCTGAAAACTCCTTGAAACTTCATCGAAATGAAACTAAACCCTAAAACTTAAAAGTATTATACGTATAGGAATACGAGATTAACGTCTAATCATTAAACGTTAATTATTTATCAGACGTGTAAGTGAGCAGAGAGGTCAGTAGACGTGGGACAGCAAGGGCATATCATTTTGTCGACCACATTATTGATTGGATTGCGGTCACAGTGAGTTGCACTTTACTTTCGTGTATTATATATATAAAGCTGTTTTATATACATATGTATACTGTTTTTACGCATCGCATGTTATATGATTTGATTAAATGTTTATGTTTCTATCAAGTTATATACGAGAACTAGTATGCGATCCGAAGAAACTAGCTACCTATTGGGTGTCAATAGGCTGTGTGATCACCAGTATCGAGTCAGTCTAGTGTATTTGCATATGATAGATGGTTGAATACGATATGATATGAAATGACATGATATGAATATGAATTTCGAAGTTGGATAATGAATTCGATACGAGTGAGCACTCGGCTACGGTGTAGTCTGGAGTCCCCGTATCTAGTGAGTTGGACTTACACTTTGGGATTAAGAGATAGGTCGCGATCGATGGGTAGAGTGTGAGCACTCCCGGGTTGGACTATCTGGATTAGTATGATTTGATTATTCGAGAGTTATGTCGCATGCTAGGATATTAGTTTCGTACAGGATCAAATACCTGTTTATATGTTTTATGTTATTGTTTCTTGAAATGCGATGCTATGTTTTTATGATAATACCGTTAGTAAATTCACACTCACTCAGAATTTTCCCAAATACTGACCCCTCACCTTTGATGTTTTCAGGTACTTAGTAGGTGGACCTAGCTAGAGGCCAATTTTGAAGTCCAGAAGTCAGCTGTGTATGTTTAGTATCTGACTTCTGTGAATGCTGCAGTAGTGGTCCCGTGTGACAGAGTCGTAGCCTATGCAGCAGTACATTTTGATTGTACATATTACTTGATGTCCTGTTTATATGTTTTTGTAGGCTACGTGTTTTATATGTTGTGCACGGCACTAGATGCCGGTGATATGTTGGATACACTAACTGATGGATATAGTACTGCGAGGCCAGTTCGTACAGGGTACGGTAACTAGAGCCCGCGAGGTTTTTGAACAGTTAGTGTAAATGTTTGTGTATACATGTTATGTATACTTGTTTCTGTTGCTTTATGTTATTTGTTTATTATTTGCGAAAAATTAATAGTGATTTAAGGCTTGCTACGGGTTCCGGAGCTACCACTCCCGTTCCCTAGCGCCGGTTGCGGCTCAATATTTTGGGTCGTGACAATAATAGACTCCACCGTTCCAGGCTTCTTGCTCCACATGACACTATTTCTATTGAGCCAAAGATTCCAACAAATAAAAGCAACCAGAACCCGATCCTCCATGCTCAGCTCCGAAAGCCAGCCGAGAATCCAATCTGCCACAGTCATCCCTGATAACAAATCAGGAGTTTTAATAATACGCCAGCAACCTGAAGCCACCGTACAAGTTTTCAGAAGGTGGGCTGTTTCATCGGTACATGCATTACACACTTGGCACTGGTCGAACACAAACACCTTTTTACGAGCAAGAGCTGCTGCCGTAGGGAGAAAATCCTTGCATACATGCCATAAGAAGTTTCTAATATGCAACGGAATTGGCAGACTCCAGATCTTACTCCAAACCTTGCTAGGGCAGCCACTAACTTCACCACATAACACCCTATAGTAGCTTTTAACGGTGATTATACCTTTAGGTTCAAACCTCCATCTTGTAATACCCCAAAATATTTAATTATCTAATTGGACCACGTGTCCAGTTTTGATTCGCCAGAGTGGCGATATCAGAAGAATTTCTGAAAGAGATAAAGTAAGAAATTTCAAGTAGGTCGGTTTTGAGAAACTAATTATGTGAAATTTAGGTTATATTTCAATTCTAAAATTAGAATTGGAATTAAAAGGAAAAATGTCAAGAAAAGTCCAAAATAAAGTACATGGACCAAAGTGGTAATTTAGCCACTTTGTGTCGAGAATAGAAATATTGGATTTTGACGAGAAAGTGCTAATATCGAGTTTCGTATTATTTATCGGATATAAATAATACGTATAAGTTGTAATAAAAAGATTTAACGATTTAGTTATGGACTAAATCGTACGAAAGAAAAGTTTAAAGGATAAATGATAATAAACAAAAAGAACAAGGATCAAAGTGACACTTTAGCCATTCAATATAAGAAAGAAAGATTGAATCAGAGGAACAGAAGGAAGCTTCGAGAGAAATTGAAAGAAATCGCCGAATACGATCGTTTCGCCGCCGTTTCTCCGTTCGACGTCCGATTCGCGTGATTTTTGCGGCAATCTCTTTGGAATTCAGTCCCCTATCTTTCCCGAGCATTAAAACAAGGTAAGTTGAACGTTTTCATGGTGATAAATGGATAATAGTTGGCTGTTTTACGTTGTGTCGTTTCGGTTCGAATCGAATTCACGTAAAACATGTTAAAATTGATGTTTTTGAACGTTTTGGAGTTGGGTTTTAAGGTTTAGGCGTATTTAAGCATGTCGGGATGGTTTTGGATGGATTACGGTGTAAAAATCGACGTTTGAGGACTGAAAACGGGTGTCTCACGTCGTGAGACACGTGAGACACGTCTCGCGATGCGAGACGGTGTCTCGCGACGCGAGGCCAAGGTCTCGCGACGCGAGGCCAAGTCTCACGACGTGAGACTGACTCTCACGTCGTGAGACCTTCTCTCACGATGTGAGAGAAGCTAGGCACGATGTGCCTAGCCGTCGCCGACCCCCGTTGGTCTTGTTGAGGTCCGACACGACCTAGCTCGACCCATAAACGTAATGTGGACTCCGAAAACATATGAAACGAGCAACAAACTTAACGATTAGTAATATATCTCGAAGGGTATTAAACGTATATGGGATATTGATTAACGCTTAATGACATACGAATCGTTTTACAAAGTAAAAGAATGATAACCTAGGGTTTAGACTTATAAGGTTCACGTTTATGTACTAAACACGTATTTGATTTATAAATGTATCAGACGTGTTAGCGAGCAGTGAGGGCACCAGACGAGGTCTAGTGCGAGCATATCATTACATAGATCACATCATTATTTGGATAGCGGTCACTGTGAGTTGCACTTTACTTTCGTGTATTATATATTAAAGTTATTTTATATAGATTTATATATACTGTTTATACGCATCGCATTACATATAACTGATTGAAATGTTATATGTTTACTTAATTTCTATATACGAGAACTAGTATGCGATCCGAAGAAACTAGCTACCTATTGGGTGTCAATAGGCTGTGTGATCACCAGTATCGAGTCGGTCTAGTGTGTTTGCATATGATAGATGATTGAATACGATGTGAATATGAATTTCGAGATCAGATAATGATATGATATGAATTCGATACGAGAGTGAACTCGGCTACGGTGTAGCCTGGAAGTCCCCGTATCTAGTGGCTGGGCCACCAGCGAGTTGGACTCGCAATTGATATTTACGATTGGGTTGAATGATATATGATTATTCGAGAGATGTGTCGCATGCTAGGATATGAGTTTCGTACGGATCAAATACATGTTTATATGTTTTATATTATTGTTTTATTGAGATGTGATGCTATGTTTTATAATAATACCGTTAGTAAATGCGAACTCACTCAGTATTTTCCCAAATACTGACCCCTCGCCTTTGATGTTTTCAGGTACTTAGTATGTGGACCTAGCTAAAGGCCAATTTTGAAGTCCAGAAGTCAGCTGTGTATGTGTAGTATCTGACTTCTGTGAATGCTGCAGTAGTGGTCCCGCGTTGACAGAGTCGTAGCCTAGACAGCAGTACACTTTGAGTGTACATATTACTTGCTGTCCAGTTTATATGTTTTTGTAGGCTACGTGTTTTATATGTTGTGCACGGCACTAGGTGCCAGTGATATGTTGGATACACTAACTGATGTATATAGTATCGCGAGGCCAGTTCGTACGAGGTACGGTAACTAGAGCCCGCGAGGATAACAGAACAGTTAGTGTAAATGTTTGTGTATACATGTTATGTATACTTGCTTCTGTTGCTTTATGTTATTTGTTTATTATTTGCGAAAAATTAATAGTGATTTAAGGCTTGCTACGGGTTCCGGAGCTACCACTCCCGTTCCCTAGCGCCGGTTGCGGCTCAATATTTTGGGTCGTGACACATCTCCAACTATCTTCGATATCACGGTTGCTTAGAGGAATGCTAAGAATATTTTCTACATCGTTACTATCAAAAACGTCTTGAACTAACCCCACATCCCAACTCCTATTCTCAACTTCAAACAGATTGATAACCATCGCATTAGATAAATCATTTGGCATCAAAGTAGCAACCAGGCCACTGTTCTCATTATTTAACCAAGGGCTGCCCCAAATTCTAATACGTTGACCATTCCCAATCTTGATACGAACACCCTTAGCCATCACGTTTTGAGTCTCAAAAATACTACGCCACACATAACTCGGATTTGACCATAATCTAGCTTCAAGAAACGAGGTATTTGGAAAATATTTTGCCTTGAAAATCTTTACCATAAGATTATTCTCCAACTTAATAAGTCTCCATGCTTGACGAGCTAACATAGCGATATTAAATTCTCTAATTTTTTTAAAACCCAATCCGCCATATTTCTTCGGCATACAAAGTTTATCCCAACAAGCCCAACTAATGCCTTTCTTCTTAGTTTGGTCTCTACCCCACCAAAAAGAATTAAGCATCCGTTCTAACTCCTCCCAAAGACGAAGCGGAATTAAAAACACGTTCATAACATAGTTTGGCATAGATTGTGCCACCGTTTTAATCAAAATTTCTTTTCCGCCTCTAAATAAAAAATTTGAGTTCCATCCCTTCACTTTAAACCACACTCTATCTTTTATGAATCGAAATATAGCCATTTCATTTCTACCAACCAAAGAAGGGAGACCAAAAAACTTACCACTATCCCTCACTTCCTCTACCCCCATGATTAACTTAATATTGTCTCTAACTTCAGGAGTTGTATTGATGCTAAAAGCAATGTTTGACTTTTGTATGTTACCGAATAGAATTCATATACATCAAGCACATTTTTGACCATATTCATCTCCTCGGTCGAAGCACGGAAAAAAAGAAAACAATCATTCGCAAAAAATAAATGGCTAACCGAAGGGGCACCTCTACAAATCGACACACCATGTATTCTATCCGCTAACTCTTCTTGCGCTAATAAAAGACTAAGGCCTTCCGCACAAATAATAAAAAGATAAGGAGAAAGAGGACCGCCTTGTCTCAACCCCCGACTAGGAATAATAGTCTCCAAATTCTCACAATTGCCAACACTAGTGTATTTGACCGAGCTAACACAATACATAATTAGCTGATCCACTTTTCAAAAAAACCCAACCTCCTAAGCATAACTTCAACAAACTCCCATCGGACCCGATCATATGCTTTACTCATATCAATTTTTAATGCCGCCATACCTAAATTTCCTCTCCGCTTACATCTCAAATAGTAACCGATCTCATAGGCTATAGGAAAATTATCTGTAATTAATCTATCTTCAACAAAAGCACTTTGATTTTCAGATATAATATAAGGTATTAAACTCTTCATTCTATTAGCCAAGATTTTTGAAATAATTTTATAAGCGACATTACACAAAGCAATGGGTCTAAGGTCAGAAACATATTTCAGATTACTCACTTTAGGAATTAAAACTAAAGCAGTATCATTAAGGCCATCTTCAAAAACACCCTTTTCAAAAAAAATCCCTACACATACGAATCACATCTTTACCCACCACACCCCAAAATTTCTTGTAAAAAGCCGGGTTAAAACCATCCGGACCGGGTGACTTATCATTATGCATACTGAACACCGCCTTTCGAACCTCATCATCAATAATGGGTATCAAGCTCAGACACACGGGTACAAACATCCCCTAAATTAATAGAGTCATAACATGATTCTGTAAATAGGTTCACAAAATACCTCGCAAGGATGCCATCCACCTCAAGTTTAGCCGTTCTCCAAATTCCTTATTCATCACGCAACTTCTCGATACGGTTTGACCACTTTCTCATTGAAGCAAAGTTATGAAAATAGCGAGTATTAACATCTCCTTCTGACAGCCAAAAATAATTAGCACGTTGTTTCCAATGGATTTCATGTTCTCTGAGATAAGAATTGTACTCCTCTGAAGCTGCAACATACTCCTGGATTGCTGATTCCTCACTTCTACTTTGCAAGGCACTCAATTTCCTACTAATTATATCCAGCCGAGATTTGAATTTCGGACCTCCATCTCCACTCCAGCTTTTTAAACTTTCCTTAGTTGTAGATAATTTGCAGATCAGGTCTCCCCTTAACTCACCGTTCCAGGCAGCTTTTACAACCTCCACGCACTCCCGCTTATCGAGCCAAGTATTATTAAATCTGAAAGTTCGTTTTCTGCTCCCATCATCAGTACGAAATAACTTTAATAAAATTGGAAGGTGGTCTGAAGTATTCATTTCCAGATTACACACCTTAGCCTCCGGAAAAATCTCGATCCAATCATTTGAACACAACACCCGATCAAGTCTTTCCTCAACTTTGACACCTTCACCTCTACCCCGAGCCCACGTATATTTGTACCCCGAAGCTCCCACATCTATCAAGCCACAATTCACAACGGTTTCACGAAATCCATGCACCATCCAATTCGGTTGTTTGCCTCCTTCTTTCTTCTCGTCAAAAGAAAGTATATCACTAAAATCTCCTCTGACACACCATGGAATAGAACAAGACAAATTCAGATTATTGAGAATAGACCACGACTCCCATCTCCGACTCCTCTCCGGACAACTATAGAAACTTGTCAAGCGCCAAAGTTTCCCATCAACTGACTGAACTTGGAGGTCCACGAAATTGCAGCTCGAACCAAGTACAATAACAACATGATCCTCCTTCCAAAACAAAGCTAAATCGCCTTTTTTCCTTACACTATCAACAACAAAAGAAAACTCGTAACCCATAGCATTTCTCAATGCAACAATTCTAGCTTCAGTAATCATCGTCTCCGACAGAAAAATAAAAGAAGGGTTCACCCTTCTAGCCAAGTCACGAAGGAACCTTATCGCACGAGGACTAACCATTCCTCTGCAGTTCCAACCGAGACAACTCATTATTGTTGGCCGGCCCGCTCAAGGCCCGTCAGACTGTAACTTGAAGGGTCAATAATCATTTCAGATTCATGAAAACTTGGCCCACTGTTGTTTTTCCTTTTCACCCAGCCCATTAGAAGTTCTTTTTCTTTTTGCATCCATCGCCACCTCAACACTAATTTCCACAGGTAAAATGACTTTATTTGAATTTGAAATGGCAGTATAAGATCCTCTCTCGTCTCTAACTACCATATCTAGACTATTTCCATCTTCCATCCCCTTATTGCTCCTCCTTCCCATTTGAATTTCAAACTCATGATTTGCCTTAGCAATCAGCAGATTTTGTGCCATTTTCTCATTCAAAATTGCCACCTCATCATCACTTTTACCACCTTCAACCCTAGCTGCCATAGATGATCTTAGCCACCTGTCATCCATTATTGCCGGCTTTTTTTTCATAACAAACCGCATAGACGAACCATATGGCAATAATTCCTTCGGTATAGGATTATCAAAAGAATTTGCGCAAAATTTCTCTGAATTTCCCATAATCCCACAATAATAACAAAACATCATAATACGTTCATATTGGAAATTAATCCAACACCAAGCGTTTGCAGACCGCTTAAACTTCATTCTCCTTTTTAACGGTTTACGCACATCAATACTCACCCTTATACGCAGTGAACTTCCTTCAGTTGGCTTGACCGATCTATTATCATGACATATGAACTTCCCCAAAAAATTACCAACATCCCCCCCCCACTCTTCGTGAAGCCATCTCTAGCGGAATATCTAAGACATGAACCCATAGGGCCGCATCCCATAACTCTACTTCAGCCGCTTGTTCCCCGATCACTAACTGCCGACATAGAAACAGATGGGACTCAAAGGTCCAGGGACCATCATCTATCACCCTCTTCATATCTAGCTCATGTCCAAACTGAAACAAAAACAAATATGGAGCCGCCTCCATAATACAAACACCCCTCGCCGGCTTCCATATTGGAGGAAGTACTGTTTTAACTACTATAACATTCACCGCCTTCTCAGTCAAGAACTTTCCAACCAAACACCATTTCCATTCATCATTATCATCATTAACTTCGCCCCCTGAAAAATCCAGGCCCTCTTCTTCCTCCTCCTCAAGAATTAAGCGAGAATCGTAGTCTACTACTCTAGAGATCCTAGCCATAATAAAGAAAAAAATGCAACACCTTCAACCAAAGAAAAGTGACAGCAAAATAAAGCCCCAACTTCTCTTAACTAATGACTTATTTTTGCATGAATAGCTTGAGCATGTATAAGATGAAAATCTGACCAATAGAAAATATCCCTAGTGGGAAAGCAAATCAGGAACAAAAATGAGGTACTGGAAGACAAATCTTAGGGAAAAGTAAGAAGCTCAGAGCCAATGATTGGAAAAAAATAACTTGTCGCTGACAAAGACAGCACAAGACTTCAACTTGCCAAGATGCAAGACTTTCAATCCATGGTAGAATTTAAGTTAAGAAATGTGATAATATGATCAGACAATTTTAAAATTTATAATATTGCATTCAGTCTTCAATTAAAAAAAATTGTTTTAAATTAAAAAGCTGAATTTTTGTGTTGGACGATCGTCTGTCTATTTTAGACAATCGTTTGAAATTGTAGACGATCGTCTGTCGGGGTTTGTTTAAAAAGCTGTTTTTTGTTTCCACTTTCATTTTCACTCAAGTTTTCAAACTAAAACTCCATTTTCTCCCAAATTAAACTAATTTCACTCAACCATTATCAAACCTAAGTTGATTTGAGTTTAAACATAAAAAGTGAAGAGCCTTTTGAAGATTAATAAGCTTTTTGGCACATGCATTGCCATTATTTGAAGTTTTCTCAAATGTGTTGTTATCAAGCTTCATTTTCTATTTGAACCTTGATATTTCAGTTTATTTGAGCTTCAAGAGGTATATTTATCCTTTGATTTTATGAGTTTGTGTTTGCATGTGGGTTTTGAGTTGGCTTTTATATGATTTTGGTTGAGTTTAAGCTTAAGCTTGATGTTGATCATGATTACATGTTCTTAAGTGTTTATAAATATGATTATTGACATGCATGATGTTTTTGTAAGGATATATATTTTGAGTTAAACTTGTTTATTGGTTAATTATGGTTTTGAGTTTGATTCACATGTTTCTACATGTTAAATTTGGCTAAGTTAGTGAGTTTATGTTTAATTGTCATTTTGAACAATTTTGGTATAACATGCAAGTTGATTTAATATTTTGATTAAATATGGAAATATGTTTTATTTAAGGTCTATGCATGTTAGTTTAATCATGAGGTTGTATTTGATATAGTTTAAGTGTTTATGGACCCAATTGCGGATTTAGAATGTTTGAGGACCTAAGTGCATGATTGGCTAAGTTTGGGTATGAGTTTGGCTGCTGGAATTAAATATGGGTTGTTTGTATATTATTCGGTGTTTGACTTGTTTTGGTGTGATTTGGCAAATTGGAACTAAACTGTAATTTTTTTTCCAAATCTGTGTTTTGGTTGGCTTGGTTAAATGAGTTGGTGTTGATTCGTTTTGTGTGGTCTTGGTCGATTTTCAAAGTATAGCACTAAAGTGCACTTTTTACAAAATTAAATGATGATTTTGTACTTTGACCAAATTTGGGAGTTTTGCCCAGGGGGGCTGTTTTGATAAAATAGTTCGATTAAAATATTTCTTATCGTTTTATAAAATCGTTTTGAGAGGTTTTGCTTCATAAAGTAATTTTAACAATTTCCGATAAATCGTGGAGTTTTTGGCATTTTGGCCAAGTATCGATTTCGGAGCCTTAATGGCTGTTTAAACACAAGATTCTCATGAAAAAGAGTTAGACTATGTTTTTGGATTACGTCTTAGAGTTTAGACGCACTCCATAATGTATTTTGACGTTTTTACGAAAAATGTGGTTTTCGTGTTTTAAAGTCGAAATTGTTTTTGATAAGACTCGTTTTCGAAATAGAAAAGAGATAGTACATTTCTTGAGAATTTGAGTTCAATTACGTCTTTGAGACTATAGTATCGTTTTGACGGGAATCTGAATTTCGGGCCTAGAAACTGGATTTCGGCTGAAATGAGCGTGTCGATGCCCCAGTTTGTGTTTAAAGATTTTAGAAACGTTTTTTTGATTTAAAGTGACATTTTGATTTCGGAAAGATGGTTTTGAAATCGGTGCATAGTTAGAACTCGAAAATCCTTTAAGTCTGGCAATTTCTGTGTTTACTCGATTTGCGTGTTTATTGTGTGCTGGTTTATCTAGTTTTTCCTTGTGTGTGATTTGCCTATTTGAGTTTTGTTGTTTAGAATACTAGAGTTAGGTGAGGTCTTCCCTGATGTTTAGATATTAATGTTATCTCTTGTTCATATACCCGCCTGTATTGAGGGAGTCAGCGTCGGAGACATTGTATCTCGAGGAGTGTTTCTGTGGCAGAGATTATACCGCGATTATGCGGTTTCTATGAGTTTTATGTGTTATATTTATTTTATTAAGTAAAGTATTTTTAATAATCAAAATTGTTTATTATTGTTTTCGGAACGACTTTTCGAACCAATTGTATGGAAAACATGGAACGTTGTGAGTGAAGCAAGGTTCGGGGGCCGCTCGCCCAAGGCTTGTGGCTGACTTCTCGATTTGGAAATGGTTTAAAAAATGGAGTTGCCACCTAGTTCAACTAGAAAATGCCTTTTAACCGACTAGATAGCCTTACTCGCCTCCGGTAAAACTATCGTGCATCAGACCTAAGACTAGGATTCGTGGACCTCGGCGAGACTCTTGTTCTTGGCTTATCTGTTACCGGCTTTATTTACTGGACATATTAGTTTTATATCTCATCTCAACAGTATATAAAGTTCACAGGATATGAAAGCTGTAAATAAACAGTGTTGAAAGCATGTAAACACGTTTGACGCGCATATGACTCGATCTGGACTGGCATTTGAGGTAAGTAGCAAGTACTCCTAAGCATACGTCTAACCTTAGAGGTTTCTAGCAAATAGTCATAAGTCTGGCTGCTCTGGATATATTACATGCACAAAGCTTAAACCGGATGTAAACGTGAGATTGGTTGATTTTATTAGGTGAGTCTTGAAAAACCTATACAATCATTACTACTTTTTTGTATTCGTCCTACCATGTCTAAGTGATAGGCTGAAATTGCATTAATTGGCCAATTTTAGGTGATTAGTCCTTTATCCGGTTATTATTTAATTTGGAATGCTTTTGGAAAGCGATAAATAATGCTGGCATGCTCAGGGGAAGTTTGATATACATGCAAGGTTATAGATACTTTTCAACCTTGTTGACTTTGAGTACCTGGCACTTGCGCGGATTTTGACCATCGGTCTGTTTAGAATGGGCTCTCGACCAGATCACGAGAGTTGTGCGTCTCGTCGATCCGGTTCTACTGGTTCAATGCGGAGTCGATTCTGAGTTTGGGTTAGCCCGCAATCGGATCTGGAAGTTGCTGGTTTGCTGGGCCTCGGGCTCGTGGGCTCGGTTTATACTTTATGTTACATGTTTGGACTTTTAGGTCCTTTTTTCATCATGTCTAACCCATTACAATATAGAATATGATTCTACACTAATTTATCTATGTCTGGGTTCAAACTGGTCCTAAATCGGAGTCCGGATGAGCCCGGAAACACGTTTTGAAATTCGGATCGAAGTCTGGAATATCTGAGAAGGAAGTTATGGGAAGAGGCAACGGCGATGAACATGGCATCAGTTTAAGCTGCCGGTGCCGGCAGTTCATAATGGCGGCGCCGCCACTTCATTCCGGCGCCGCCACTTCATTCCGGCGACGCCGTTGGTTCTTGGGGACGGCGGTGGTTCGATTTGCAACAGTTTTATGGGACTTTATTTTGCTTCGTTCTCACTCGTTTCATGTCTGTTTCTTATGTAAAAACTAGTCAAAGCCGCATAAAATTGAACAAGAAATCAAACTATGGCATAATCAGAGTGTTTAAAGCTCATTTAAACAAAATTATTTTTTGGGCAGCAAGTACGAAAATTGAGTTTTCTTGGCAAAAAGAGCTAAAATCACCTAGAAACATGCAAAGAGCTCTAGATTAACTGGATTTGTATATTTAAGCTTAAACATAATTAATTACAGCAAATTAACACATCTATCATCAAATTTCATGGCAACTTATTGAAAACGTTAATTTAATTAGGGTTAATTCCTAAAAAAATCACAAACTTTACACGAAGTTTCATTTTAATCATGAACTTTAAAAGTTGTCATTTAAAGGCACGAACTTTCATTTTGTTTCAAATCTATCGCCAAAGTAAAATCCGATGTATTTTATCGAACCAAAAATTCCTAATCCTATATACTCTAACTAAAAGATAATAAGATTTAATGTCGATTTATAATTTGGGTCTTTCATTAATGGTTTATTTAAGAATTTAGTCAACAAAAATACACTGAAATGATAGATTTGAAAAAAAATGAAAGTTCGTGCCTTTTAATGGTAACTTTTAAAGGTCATGATTAAAATGAAACTTCGTGTAAAGTTTGTGATTTTTTTAAGAATTCACCCATTTAATTAACATGGCAATTTTCATGGAAAAAGCAAGAAAACTACCTAAACATGTATCCTAAGCACACAATCACAGAAATTATAAAACTACCTAAACATGTATCCTAAGCACACAATCACAGAAATTATGGCAACTATACATATATTCATGGAAAATCACGGGAACATAATAAAAGGGTCCTCAAAATTACCGGTCTGAGTCCTTGGCTCGTTTACTGGCGATGTGGATGCGGAATCCAGCTTCGAATCCGTGCGGATGTTGCGTTCTTGAATTATTAATACGTATTAGTGTTTTTAGGACTGGAGATTTGTGTGTGTGTGATGTGTAATTTTCGGGTTTGCTACGCTAATGGGGGGTCAAAATTTCTAGCTATTTTCTAGGGTTTGTGTGCCAACTTTTCCCAGACTGGCTTACGGCTGTATTTATAGGGTTTAATTAGGTCTAGAGTTAGTTTAAGTGTATTTACAGGTTTGTCCTTTTAGAGTTTGGATTAGGTTTAAAGAAGTGTTAAGTGATAAGTCAAGATGTATTTAGGATTAGGATTTAATTCTAATATTCGGATTTAGACTTGCTAGCTAAGTAAATAAAACGTGCTAAACGTCTATTTTGGTGCCTAAAAGTGTCATAAAAGGCTACTAAGGTCCTATGGGTTTGGTTATGGTCAATTCCAATCCGTAAAACTTGCAAATTGGCCCATAAACTTCTAAGACATTGCAATTAGTCTAATTTCTGGACTTAGATTACGATCTCTTTGGATTTTTATGGGCTATTTACGCCTAATTTCGTTTTAATCCTCTAAGTTTGCTACTGTGCACAGATTGCGCCTGCTTAGATTCCAGCAAGCAAATCGAAAGTTTCTCACCCGGACAGATTTCTCTGGAAATCATCATGGGACGCTTCAGTTCCTTATCACTTTTTACCTGTCCGAAAATAGGTGTCTACAAACGTGCTTTCCTATTTAGCTGCAATAGGATTGCGTGCGCATTAGTGAAGATTTAAGATTGATTGCACATGTATTGAGAATATTGGTTAGAGCTCGCTGGATTAAGTTCTCGGGCCATGTATAGTAGCAACGTACTCGGTTGATTATGTTCTCGAACTATGCTAGTGATGTACTCTATAAATTTTCAGGCATCACAACTTGTGGATCAAGTGAAGTCGGTGATATACTCAATGAATTAATTTCTCGGGCTTCATGACTCCTTGGATAAGATTGTGGATTAAGTGTTTGATCCGTGGAATCCTCGGTTGATTAATTTCTCGGGAGCCGCGATCACTTGGATTTTCGACGGTATTATAGGATATAACAAAAAATAAGGTTTAGAGTTCCATTGATTTCCGTACTGATTTTATATATGTATATTTGTTTGGTTTAAAACTTAATAATTAGATCTAACTCACTCAGTTTTGACTGGCCCGTTGTTGTTCCCATTTTCAAGTTTTATCGAGTAAGAGCGTAGACTTTCATTTTCCTTTCGGAGGTTATGTTTTCAAAAGAAGTCGAGTCATTTTTATCTTAGCCCGCAGTTAGTCATTAAACGTCGAGTTTGTATGTTGAATTTTAATATGTTTGTATTTATGTTTGTTGGTCGTTTTTGGAGGCTAGCTAAGGGCTCTGGAGCAACCACTCCCATTCCCTAGCCCTGGTTACGATGCCATGAAATCGGGTTGTGACAGCTTACCTCAGAAAAAATATATTTGATCAAACGTAGGTTGGAGACTGCTTTTAGTCGGTATAAGAGTTATGTTGATCAAACGCGGAAGGATATTATGTTTTAGGTTGATAACTATGTGCTACTTCGGGTTTCGCCTATGAAGGGTGTTGTCCGTTTTGGTGTTAAAGGGAAGTTAGCACTAAGATACATTGGGCCATATGAGATATTAGAGCGTGTTGGAACGGTGGCTTATCGTTTGGCTTTACCACCGGATAAGTCGTTGGTTCACCCTGTGTTTCATATTTCTATGCTTCGAAAGTGCATTTATGATGCTTATCATGTGATTGTACCCAAGAGCGTTGAGATTGACTAAGAGTTATCTTATGAGGATGAACCTGTTAAAGTTGTTGATACGCAAGTGCGTAAGTTGTGGAAAAAGGAGATTTTGATGGTCAAAGTTCTGTGCCGTAATCATTCTGTTGAGGACTGCACTTGGGAGACGGAGTTCGATATACGGAAATGTTATTCTTTCTTTTTCTTTGAGGTACGTTGAGATTGTTGTTTATGTGTTTTTATGTTTGTTCTGTGCGCACTATATTGTTTTATACTTGAGATGCTTTGTTTTAAATCAACGACGATTTTGTCTTTTAGTTTGGGAGAATATAAGACCTCGTACTTTTTCGGTTGGTTCCAATGAACTTTCTAATGTTGTTTTGACTTGTTGGTTTGTGTTTTGATTCCTCATAATCGTGTTTTGACTCTGGAATTTTTTTTATTTTTTTATAGTGTAACAATAATGTATATATAGTTCTTTTATGGTGTTTTTATAGTATAAGATTAGTGTATATATAGTGTACCTTCAATGTGTCTTTGGGCTTTGTTTCATGTGTTTCAGGCCTAGGGGGTCAACTTTGGGAATTGGAGTCAAGTCAGATCGATTCGGGGAGGAGTGACCAAGTGCCAACAGTTGGCGCGACACACTGCCAGTTGCAGCACATGGGGTCTAAAAATAGACCTCTAACCTGTAACCCTAGCCTCCATTCGACCTAAAACCGTAAAATGATTTTGCTCTATAAGAATACATTATTCCTTCGTTCTAACAAGTCCGGGTGCGATTCCTTACGATTAGAACGTGATTTTACGTTGTGTATTCATAATCTAGGTGTTTTTCAACGTTGTGTATTCATCGTTGGAGTGTTGGTAGCATATCATATTTTTTTCAAGCCTTTTCCCTTGGGCTTAATATCTATATTATCTTGTTTTAAATCATTCTTAGGTAACATTTTCTTATCCTTTTGATTCATGGATTTATTATTGTGTGATTTTGCGTAGAATTGCATATTTTACGGTTTTTGTGGATTAAATCTATGAAAATGAGATGTCATGTTATTACTATTGATATATATGATATGTATGATGGATTACATGTTTATGGTCTGAGCTATTTGGATTTAACAACACCTTTGTATGTGTCATACCGTGCCTGCCAGTCTCGCTATGCCGTGAGGGCATTTAAAAGGTTTTTATTTATACCACTAAACTTAGTGCGACTTGACTGACTACCCGTGTTTGATATAATTAAGATTTTGGGAGTCGCCACCAATCTAATGAGTGGGATTGGTCCACTTATGGTACTGGTCTACTAGTGGATTCGGGGTTGGTTACGTATAGGGAAGAAATCACATCACCCTATCCCGCCAAAAACTGGTTCTTTATGCTTTGCTTAATTTAAAAGTGTTTCATCATTGTATGAATTATTTAATATATTATTATGGATTGTGGCTTAAATATATGAGATAGATAAGAATTAATGTTTGTTTTAGTGATAACGCTCTAACACCGAGCCGTTATTATTTTAAGCGAGATTTAAAAAAACAATTATGGGGGCCTTAAATCGTAAAAAACAATAACAAGAGAAATTTGAAAAGATTGGATTTGGATCTCGAAATAATAAAAAAAGATTTCGAAAGATTGGATTTGAGCCTCGCTTGAGACGCCTACGTATCCGGTTTACCAGAATCAAAACCCACGTAGTTCGAAATTTAAATTGGAAAAAAAAAAGAGATGTGGAAAAAGAAAAAGAAAGAGATGTGGAAAAAGAAAATTTGGGTCTTGGTTTGTGCACCGAAACACGGATTAATAAAAATTGAGAATTTAAAATTATGAATAGATAATACCGAGATATTGTTTAATCATATACAAAAAAAAAAGCATGGCAAAGTAAAATTCAAAATGAATTGAACTTAAATTATTGCTAGAAGGATATTATCTAAATGAATCAAAATAAATGAAAATATATTAATGTCATTTAAATTATCATTAAAAGAAACAAAAATAAAAAAAATTACTCTATTTTATTTAAATATGCAAAAAAATATGCAAAAAAATTTTCTACCCTCAGCTCAAGAGATGGCAATTTATGCCCCCAACAAATGAATCTCGCTGGTCCATGTACAGGAAAAGGCCTGATGGCCCATTAACTATAGAAAGGGTAGAAAAGATTTAAATAAACCCTAAGTATTATTGATTTCCTTCTATATATATAAGACCCAAAAAAATTCATTTGCTCATTTATTTCTACCCTACCCAACCACTGTTTTCTTTCCTATCCTCTCATTTTTTCTCTCTACCGTATTAAAACTAGAGCCTAACCCTAAATCTGAATTATCTTAGTGTAACTTCTCCATAAAAATTGAAATTTTCGCACCCACTGTCTAATCTTTAAAATGGCCTTTGCATTTTTTTTTTGGCTCAGTGTCGGAGAAGACTTACAAACCGAAGCTCGTTTTGAATTATCCTCTTAAGGTTAGTTGGTGACATTTCACGAAAAAAAAAAATCTGTTTTGGACTTATTTTTTTCAATTTTCAATTTTGCTTAATTGATCTAACTATTCTTATTATATTTTTTGTTGGATGCATGGATTCGGAGTGGATCGAAACACCAAACCAAACTGGTTGTGGTTTGGTCCTTTTATGAACAAAGGGAAGTTGATCTACTTATTTTTATTTATAACTTAAATGCTTACTTTTTAAACTACTTTATTTTATTTATGCAGGATCGATAAAAGAAAAACTGGAAATTTGATGCTGAGTAAAAAAATAATTTTTACTTAAAAAGCATTTTTTTATTTACTGCTTTCTCTTTTTATGTCTTATTGATTTTTTATGGCTCTTTTTTATGGCTTATTTGTTGATCTCAAAAGAAATTCATCTTTCACATCAAAAACATTTTTTAAATTTTTTTTATCTACACGTTATAGAGAAAAACAATTCCAAGCTAATATTACAAAAAATACTAAAATCTGCCTTCTACTAACATAAAATTTAATCATTTTTTAATTTAAATTGTTTTACGCTTGAATGCATTTATTAGTTTAAAGATCCATTAATTCTATAAACCTTGAATTTAAATTGTCCGGAATATTTTTAACCTCGAAATTATTTCATTCAGCCTTTATTATACTAATAAAATAATAAGAGTTATAAATGTCAAAAAAATAAAATTACCAATGTAGACTTTATTTATAAATGTTTGGTTGTGGCTTCTTTAGTTTTGATTGGAATGAACATAATTTTTATTAAAAAGTGAATCTTTTGAAAGATCGTTTTTGTTTGAATCAAATAAAAGAAAAGATAGATGATATATGATTTTTTCTTTGTTTTGTTATGTGTTTTTTAGTAAGAAAATCAAATGTCATTTTTTTTACCATAAAAAGAATTTAAGTAAATTGAATTGTGATAGCAAATGTTAATTTCAGCCCCTTTTTTTTCCTTACTCCTTTTTAAAGATTTACACTTAAAAAAGAACTACATTTTATGTATGTGTTTTTATGTTTTACTGATTTTGTTTTAAAGCTAAAATAAGTGAGTTCATACAACATAATATTTTTTTGAAGGTTCATTAACTTCTTTAGTCCTTCTAAGGAGTTGGCTGGAATATGTTTTAACCTAAAAAATATCTCATCCAGCCCTCAAACTCAATTTATGAAATGCATTAAAAATAAAAGATGCAATGAAGGCTTGCTAAATCGAATAAATGCTTGATAAATAAAATAAATGCTTGATAAGAATAAAATGTAAAAAAAAAATGAGTTTTGAATATTACCTTAAGTGGTGAATGCTGCTTGTTTGTGGGATGTTTGTTTCTGTTTTGAGACTTCTGTATGCAGCTCTTCTCCGTGGTAATGTAGGTTTATATATAATACTAGTATATAACCCTCGCTTTGCTTCGGGGACATATTATATTAACTTAATTGTAAATAATAATTAATATTTTTAAGTTCGAATAAATAGTACATAATTTGAAATAAAAAAAAAGGCACAATATGAAATAATAGCAAATTTAAATGTACAGTACCTTTATATATTACAATACTAAGCACAGTAGCAAGAAAAATGAGACTATCTTAGGAATAAGGTCTAACGATAACATGCATAAAGAACTGCCCCAGCTGTAACTACCCCACATCCATACAATCCATATGTCAGCTTTGTTTTGGTTTTCTTGGCTTGTGCATGGTGGTTTTGAACTTCTTCAATCCTCTCCTTCAATGTGTCCACTTCCATCATTTCCAGCCCCATTTTTTCCTTGAGAATTTGGTTCTCATGTTTGTACATGTCAACAATCTCCTTTAGGGCATCAACTTCTCCTGTAAGTGAAGTATTCTCTATCACCTTAGCTGCCAAAAGGGCTCAGACTTCACCAGCTTGTAGTAGAGCTGCATTACGTTCATTTTTCAAATGAGTCACCTCCATTTTCAAGCTAGTGACCATCATGTGTGCGTAGCCATCTAAATCTTTGTCAATCCACTAAAAGAACCTACAATCTGGATTCTGCAATTAAGTATCAAAGATGCAAATTATACAACCAAATCAGCAATGTATACAAATCAGCATTGCACATTCCCTAATTTGTAATAAAAACCCTAATTTAATGACTAACCTAAATTAATAATAACCCTAATTAATACAAACATTAATTTAAGAAATCAGTTCAAGCGAAACAGTAATTAAAACTTACATTTGGCTTTGGGCAGGTGTAGAACCTCCGACCTGGATTTTGTTCAGTTGTTGAGACCTGAACTCGTGCCGGAGTTCCACAATCACACTGAACAACGCCATCACCACCTTCCATTCTTATCTCATGCAATGGTGTCGGAGGCTCACTACGGGATCAGATTGGAAATGGACATTCAGTAGGATTGGGTTTGGAGAGAAGAAGAGGAGACTCAAAAAATAAGGCTTCTGCCATATCACATGTCACATAAGAAAATGAAGTTGCCAAGTAAATAGATGGATGGAAGCATCTAACGCCGTTAACACTCCCTTGGATTGGAGACCACGAAATGATGAATTAAGTAGTATAGGGATTTATAATAGGGGTAATGAGTGCATGGACCTCGAGTGTAAAAAAAGAAGAAGTGCAGGCAGAAATATATATATGTGCATAATAGTTACTGAGACAGAGTTATATATGTGAGGAAGCCTATGAAACTCATAAGTTTATATTTTCCATGGAAGATATGTGGGCAATGTAAACTCCTTTCTTTATTTCTCGGGATTGGAAAATTAAAGTTGTGATAAGAAATCGAGCAGTATACAAAACACACGGAACGGCTGCCCGCAATTTAAGGCTTTTGTAAGATATGTATAGATATTCAAATTTAATTTTATAGAGCTCTATGTATAGAGATGTAGAGGACAGATGTTATTTCAAGTCATGTTTTTTTTGCAGGAAAAAAGTCTATTTCCGACACTGGCCTATGACAATTTATATGCACAATGCCCAAAGTACTACTATATGACATTGTAGGTAACTATTTATTCACATGACCAGTTATATATGTTGAATATTAACAAAATCATGTCAATTGTGTTAGGGTCCATAAGATGTCATAACTAAATCTCTGTCTCCCAACTTAGGCTCGTCATAATGCAATTGCATAATTAAATTGCAAATTATTTTTAAAACAATCTTGTCTATTGGTTCTTTTTTCAAACTTATCCATTACTTAAACAAAAAAAATAGCAGGGTATTGTATTGAAATTTGTGTATTTGTGATAAGAGAATATAAGAGTTGATATTTTTCTAGCACAATTAATATAGATTCCACCAACACATTATGTTAGCCATAGCACACTTTAGATCTAATTTTAAAGTGTTGTGCTCTTTTGACGAAAATATTTTTGGATGCTATTATTAAAAGTGATTATAGATTATGTCAAATGTTTATGTCCAATTTGACATGTAATTGGTAAAGTATAATAAATACTTTCTGCGATTGTTTGACAAAATCCTAATATATGTTTATTTAATATTTTATTTTTGTTAGCCTTTATATATATGCATGGACGTTTGATAATTTTTGGTCTTCTACGTCAAGAACTCCACTAGGTACAGTTTTTGATTTTCGTCAACACATTATGTTAGCCATAAGACAATCCAAATCTTATTTAACCAATGTTCCTAAAAAATGTATAGGGTTTTAAACTTTAACTTTGGAATTTAGAATTGTAAATAATAGTTAATACAGTGTAGGTTTGTTCAAAACAGTACGTAGTTTGAAATAGAAAAAGTACAAAGCAGCATGCAACTATAATAATATTCTACATAACCGATTCAAGCAGCTTATATAACATAAAACACATACACCAATAATAATAATAATAGTTTACATAACCGATTCAAGCATCTCACAATCTTTGATTAATATTGCAAGCATTTCACACAGTTCCGTATATTTCGGTTTACGTTGGCCGAGAAATTCGTCATCAAATACACAAAAAAAACGATGCACCCGACGCATGTCGTGGTGACAAGAATCGATAATACGCAATCCACAAGCCTCCTCTAAAAATTCAAGAGCCAACCTGGACGCCTTTTCTTTAGCGTCGTGTGCATTGTCAGATCGCGCAATTCAGACTTTCTCAACCAAATCATTGGATTGACGATGGTTATATGTAAACTTGACATTGCAATAATGCCAACTGTTTGTCGTACGATCAGTTGCGTAAGTTGGAGCCGACATATGTAACAATTTCAGTCCAGCTAATAGTAGATACACACAACTAACTGACACAATAGGCATCTGCAAATCAAAAAATATGGCTTACAAAGTCTCACATAAACTTCACACAACCAAACCATTTTAAAGAATAAATTCCAGATTATATTACTTATAGAATCACCGAAAAAATATGGGTTAAATCATGAGCTTTAAAATGCATCAGCCATGAATTAAAGGGTAATGCATTCATTACATTTCAAAATAAAGAATGCAAATTACAAACATGGCAAAGAAAAACTAAGAACATATAACACTCGAATAGTAATTTATCGTCATGCCAAGTATAAATGATTTACTTAAAAGGGCAAAATAATTACCAAACAAAACAATGCTCAATATTACAACATATAATAATTAAAGTTTACTTTAAAAAAATTAAATGCAAAAGAACTCTAGAATAGACCAAATTTAACTAACACTTCAACTATATTACTCAAACGCTCAAAAGCTTACAGCAGCTAAATTATTTGCTAAATCTTAAAATTGCCATATAATTTTAAACAATACACGTCATATAATAAAATATATTTAAACAATATTTGGCATCCCAAATAAAGGTGATAGGTCCAATTTTAATGTTCGCAGCCTTTGAGTCTTATATTTTTTCTTTAGGTCCTTGTATTTTAGCATCAGCTCAATATATAAAATGTCTTGCCCACCGCAATGTTTTAGAATATCATCCATGCATTTTGTTATAACTTCTAACCGTTGTGTGTTGTAATGATTAATTACGACGTCAAATTCGCTTTTTAAAAAATCAACACTGCATTGGGCAGCCATTTCTTTCGCATCCTCTTCAGAGATGTTGCTATGACCATGAAACTCAGCATTAATTGGACCGTTAGTAGAGTCGGTAAATGTAAAAACAACAGTCGCATCCCACAGAAATGTACTGACATGATTAACAACATTATAAAAATGCCGAGGCAACTTTAATTCCGATAACGTTAGTGCAAGCAAGTAATCATACGTGACTATAAGGTCTGGCATCCTGTTTAAAATATACCTAAAGGAACATGATCACGTAATGTCGTCAATTTAAATAGATGCGAATATATATACTTGGCAATTTAATAGTTCGTACAAACATGGAACACAAAACTTAAACTTATGAAGAGAAAGTCAAACAAACGTACCACTGTATGCGGAGGAAGTCCAAGCCAATGCTGAGTGTCAATGGACACAACAATAATCAATTTATATATTGAGGCGAAGAGTAATGCATTTCTAAAGAACAATAAAAAATATAAATGTTAGTCTGAGAAGGATGAGGGCCACATTAAAGGTGATATATGTAAAAAGGACAGACTAAAGAAGAGGCAGTCCTTAATTCACGGAGAATAGATTATATATTAGCCCCATGAAAAAGTGAATTTAACAATTAAAGTCTATGCGTAGAGACGTAGGGGAAAGCTATAGCAATAATTATTGTAGTGAATGACATAATCAAAAAAAATTGATTGGAAATGGAATGGAAAATCTGACAAATGAATTCATTTTTTGTTGTTCCGGCATTTTTCAAAAGTAATAATAGCAATCACAAGACAGCAAATTTGAATTTGTGATGCGTTTGGAAAGTTGATAGTAATTAATTCACCGTGCCTACATGAAAACAACAACGTAATATAAAATTAACAATTTTGCCATCTTCGAAAACACCATGAGCAATGCACATGGATTTTCATATTCAAATATTCAACCGTTCATAATTTATTATGAAATAATAGTTCTATCTGTACATAAGTATTATTAATTGTAATATTTTTGCAAAATGTAAAATGAAAATTAACATCACGTTCTTATCATTAAATCAATGCTCATTGAATAAAGTATTCTCTTCTATGCAAATCACGTAACAGTCGGCCATACTTTTAAACGTATACATGCTTTCTTCATTGTGTCTCATTATACAACCGCTACTGAGAGCGAACTACGGTGCAATGTTGAATACATCATCAATCATTTCAATTTTCTTCATCAATATAGGTATGTCGTTTATAGAAATAGAACAATAAGCCAACTAACAAAATTTAAATTATTGACCTATGGAATTAGCGTAAGTAAACTGAAAACACCATTAGGGAAAATAATAATTAGCAAAATTACAACCTTTCCAACACCAACATCTTCCTGTGCTGGCCTAGTAGCGACTTTAGTAGTGCAAATTGCTGGTTTATTAAAAGCATTGTGTTGAACTTCTATATAAAAAAATGATATTAAAAAAATCCATGTGCATAAACTAACAATACACAATTATACGACTAATGCTTTGCTGCTAGAACACAACTGTGCAATGATAATTGGTAAGCTAACTACTTTATAATAAATAATTTTATTTAATTAAGCATTGGTAGGACAACTACATAGTTAAAAATAAAAGGTACATTTATGGTACTACGAATCAACAAAATGATATTCTTCTACAACTTGTAACGGTTGAACGTTCATTCTTGCGACGAAAAGAACCGAACTTGTGGCCGTCACCTGCAATTACGCAATTACTATACGATACACTCGAAACAGACAACACATAAATGATGACAGTGCAAATCGCTTTAACGACAAATACATTACGCTACGATAATTAATCTATATCACATAATCTATAATTAGTGCTATAGCTAACAGTGGGCCAATAATAAGAAAAAAATAAAATTACAAAAAAGAAAAATTCGTCTTCAGGGAGATGGAACATGGTAATTAGAAGTAGGACAATTAAAACTATAATAAAAAACAAAAAATATTTCATTTTAAAGTGGGATGTGAAAAATAGGAAATAGGAAATATATGAGAGGATTTATGCAAATTAACAAATAAAAAAAAGAGAGTATAAATAGTAAAAAAATAGCTGTTTATTGCCGTTTTAATATGACCGTTATTTCAAAAAGTTAGATAAAACAATAATGACATTATGTATAAATTTGGAACATAGCACTATTTGTAAAGTATTCAAATTGTTTTAATGAAATTTTTCAAAAAGGTTGTAGATTTTAAAAATTCAAATTTAAAATAAAAAAATAGGTAATATTTAATTATACACAAATATTAATCTAATATATACAAATTTTTCTTATATTACAGTTTCTTGTGCAGAATGAGATGTAGCATAAATTAAAATCAATGTAATCATAGTTTGTCAAATAATCACTTATCGATAAATGAGCTACGATTTTTTTAAATATCAAGAACATATATATTAAAAGAAACTAATTAACCTCAAATTAAAACATTTATTAATATAATATACATACAAATATTTTCTCATAATAATTTTGTTGTGCAAACTGGGATGCATTAGAGCTTAGCTATTGTAACAACAGTTCATCAAATAATCGCGTATCAAAATATGTGTTACTTTTATCTAAAATAGCAGGAACACATCTATTAATATATATATATATATATATATATATATATATATATATATATATATATATATATATATATATATATATATATATATATATATATATATATATGTGTGTGTGTGTGTGTGTGTGTGAACCTTGTTCAATAATACAAAACAAAACTAATTTGTAAACTGATATATCTGATAAACAATAACATGAAAATAATTAACTAACCAATGACGCGTCAACACATATTTTTTCACATCAGTAACAATACACATATATCTATTACTAATTTATTTTCTAGTAGTCGTACGGTCTTTCTATGTTTTATTCATTACATATTATATATTGACTGAATGTAACATAATTCTAAAATCACTTATAATAATAGTATATATATATATATATGTAATCATACAGTCTGGCCGGACCTAAAAGCTTCATTCCCAATTTGCAGTCAACAAATTCAACTTCAAAAAGTGGAAGCCGACATGTGACTATGTACACAGTATCCATAAATCCTTTTTCCTAACAGATTTGTAGTTGTGCGGAATAATCGTTCGAAAACGTAGCATTTGAGCGTGTTTGGCGTAAGACCTTTGATATTTGCCATCCGATAATGTCCTTCTTTGATTAAGTAGTTTCTCCATTATGACGCTCTTAGCTGAAAAATGTAAATGTATTGAAAAATACAAAACTGCTTAGTTTGCAATTACAATTGAACAAATAACGCACCTTGAATGTTAGTTTCGCCTATGTTCTTCGAAGACTGGAAGAAACAAATCATGTAATAGAAAGAAAAAAATAGTGGCTAGTGGAATGTGTAATTTTGAGACCATGGTATTTATATTATTTTGTGGGAGTGTATGGTAAAGCGAAAGAAAGTTGGGTGGACGTCAACCACCTCTGTCGTTGAATAGTCATTGATTGAACAGCCGACACATTTAGTGGAACCCCGTATTTCAAGCTGGCTGTTAATACTGTGTACCAATAATGCAAATTTTTTCATACCATAGCTGTAATAATAACAAGAAGACTAACTTTAAAGTTGGCCGATATTATATTATTAAATAGAGGAGTATCTCGTAATTTAAAAAGAAATATGTGTCATGAAATTATACTTAGATAAACACGTCATGCATAAATATAATGTACGATTAAGTTTATTTCAGTAAATACCAACGTTATTTTTCGTCTTGAACAGTTATATTATGAATCATAACTTATACCAAACACATATGACTATATTTTAAATAGCACATTACTAAATATAACCAAACAAATAAATTTACAACAACAATTAAATGTCGAAGTAAAAAACAAAGATGGGCAAAGTCTAAAATAGCAAAAATACAAATATTCAAGCCATAACTTTAAAAGTGTTTTATAGATCGATAGTATGCTTCAATTCATGCTAGAAAAACTCTGGGGCAGGTCCCCTAGTCGATTTTCTGTTTCTTACTTTCTTGCGAGGACGAAGAAGATTCCTCGTCTGAGAATTGCAAAGTACGACGGAGCTTGGATGGTGTTGTAGGAGACAATCGCGTGCGTACCACTGACTCCGAAGGTGGCAACGAAGGGGAAATTGGGAAGTTATCCATGCTACTTTCAGCATCGCTGAACACTTGGACCACCTTGAACGCCATTTCTGAACAATCTTGAATGCGGTCGCTTATTTGAAGTTGGAATACACGGCGTAACCCACAAATTCTTTTCAAAAAGGGCGGCACATCGTATCTGTCCTTCGCCATACTTGATAGAGTAAACATAGGCAATCCAATTAAATTTGCAGCCATATTGCCGAATAAAATAATCGGAACCTCGTTGGTCGCATCCGTAATTATTACCGTGACCCTATACCTAACAAATATATGATATTGAATTAGTCTGCAAGTTATATAAGTAAACAACACTATTATTGATTAAATTATTTACCATGGTATAGGCATAGCTTCCAACAAACCGCATTTTTTGCAATAAATATTTTGACCATACGTTTGCACGCCACTTTTACATCTTGGGCACGCACGATAATACCATCCCTCACTTGAATCAATCTCTTTGATGACAGCTTCGCATGTGTATTTTTTTCCCTAATAAACAATATTTGTTACTTAATATGAGGAAATTTGATTACATACACTTTTACATATGAGCAGCGTAGAAGAAGGGCATTACCTTATCTGTGTGGAAATCGAGCTGCAACAATTCATTCATAGTCTTTCGATTCTCATTCCTTTCTGTTTTGGGATCCGTCAAAGGGGCCTTTTCATTTACAATCACTTCCAATTCCGACGGTTTTAGCGGCAAACTAAATAATATGTGTAAATAAAGCAGGCAGTGTCATCAGTGAATAAGAAATGAATATAATAAACTAAACAGAATAACAAACGACTGTATCAGCCAACAACACCTTTCCATAAAGGATTCAACCTCCGGCAACTCAGGATTGCCGCTAACACGGGTTCTCCTGAAACTGAATTAGCGCATAACTGTAAAATCATGGCAACTTAATTTATAAATGTTTGAGAAATTACCATAATGTGGCTTCACGGCTAACGATGTTATGACCAAAATAATCGGGCCTTCTTTGGCACATTCAATAATATGTGCTTCAGGAAAGTCCCGTGCAGCTTTTTCCCATAGTGTAACACTCATTTTTTCCCTCCTAAATTTCAAGAAAAGTAAATAAATTTCAAATGTCTAGCAATAAGCAAATTGAGTGTAAAAATATTTGAACCCAACCGTATTTAGCAGCGTTAACATTGTAACTAAAGTAAAATTGCAAAAGTTCATTCAAATGTATCGAAGGTCAGAATGATGATGTGCAGTAACCCTATAGAATTAAAGAACTACGTAGCATAATACAATGCCATAAGACATAAACACGGATGCATACTGTAAATTCTGAATAGTTATTGATCGCTTGGTTCTAATGTTGTCGGAAAATCGAGTCTGCTCAACACCTTCGAGGACCACCAGTTGCCCTATCGTATCTAAAAAAAAACAGTGCGTTAATAATATAATTAGTATAAACATACATTACGCAATTTTTAAAATTTGCAACAAACCATTCAGAAAGTTCAATTGGTTAACGCGTCCTTTTAAATCGTCAAAGGACAGAAAATTGAACTTGTCAAACGGGATGGCAGGGGTTGTTAAATCATCGATTTGCCTGGCAATCGCATTTCTCGGCAACATGAGACGAAAAGCATGCGGACTTATGCGGTAGTTAGCCTGCGCAGGCATAACCGAAAAGCCAGATATAGCATAAACTTCACCCTCGACCAATAATTCACGAAACTGTGTTTCCGCACCCTTGCCTGCAACGCCCTGAATTGTATCACCCTAACATCATACACGACATTGTCAATATGCATCGATATAGTATGAATATAACTACACACACATAAATCATGCAAGATAAATAATTTAAACGAACCTTGTAATCAATCAGAAGAAACTCAAAGCTGAATATTACATCAGGATTATTAGGGCTATAAAAATCCCAGACTCTAGCAACTCTGGCTATAATTCGAACTTGCTTTGTATCCTTTGTAATATTGCAGATTTCAACAGATGCCATGTTCAACTGCACATCAACGTTAGCGGGATAACATGATAAGCATATTTACAGGTCCTGCAAAATTTCTGAATAAACAACGTTCTTTGTGTAGTTCAAATATATGCCTTCAGCATCTTTGTTGTTCTTTTTTATTAATAAACCTATACCGTTTTCATTCGTGACACGTGATAATGCAACATATAACTGTCCATGCGTAAATACAGGGTTGTCTAAGTAAATTCCTATTTTATTTAAAGTTTGCCCTTGACTTTTGTTGATTGTCATGGCATAGCAAACACGCAAAGGAAATTGACGACGTTTTAAAATAAAAGGCCATTTTTATCTGTTGCTGACAAAACTATACGCGGAATGAAAACCCGATCACCGGCAAATGAACCTGTCATAATTTGAGCTTCAATCACACGTACGCCTAGTTGAATTATTAGTAAGCGAGTTCCATTGCACAGACCTACTGAAGGATTCAAATTGCGTAGCAACATCACAGGTGTGTTTAATTTCAGTTTCAAGACATGTTGTGGGAAGCCATTAAATTGAAGAGTGTTTAGAAATTCAACAGGATAAAGCAATAACAATTCTTCTAAATTACTCGAATTATTACATATACTGTCGTAACTATAATATACGTGATCTTGTTCAGGTACTAAATCCAACACGGCAAAATTTATTATTTCAACCACTTCGTTTCGAGGACATACGATTGCCCTTTCCTGTAAATATGTGGGGTGCATATAACTTTCCTTAAATTCAGTATATACATAGTTAATAATACTCTCAATCGGATTGTCATCGTAAGTAATTATAAATTTAGAAGGTATATTTATCCAATTATTTTCCTCGTCAAACAATTCTATTTGTCTTGACATATATCTACCATCTCCAATAGACAACAACCACTGTGAAAATGAACAATTAGGCAAAAAATCAGAAACGGTTGCACTTTCATTTACGCGCATATTAATATTAAGCTTATAAACGTTAAATAATTCCCACAAATAAGACTTTGTGATAGACGCGTTTAATACATCTTCTTTCGTTCCTTGGGGCACAACAGGCAAGATCTGCCGGAAATCACCACCCAATACAAAAGTCTTACCGCCAAACGGTAAATTTTTAAAATTTTCACACGATGTAGATAAAATATCACGAAAAGAACGGTCAATGGCTTCAAAACAATGGCGGTGGTTCATGGGCGCTTCATCCCAAATAACCAAGGCAGTCTGTTTTATTAGCTCTGATAACTGTGTACCCCTTTTAATTTCACACGACGAATAGCCATCTAAGTTAATTGGAATTTTAAATCTTGAATGTGCAGTTTGACCACCCGGTAATAGCAGCGACGCAATACCAGATGATGCAACAACTAAAACTATCTTGCCTTCTGACCTGAACCTGTATATAATTGTTTTATATAAATAAGTTTTCCCAGTTCCGCCATGTCCATAAATGAAAAAAAGCCTACCATCCCCAGATTTAACTGAATTAACGATATCATCGTGAATTGTCTTCTGTTCATTATTTAGAGTGTTTACCATCGATTCATATTTTATTTTTAAATCAAACGGGTCAAATGATAGTTCCTCAACAATAAGCTTGTTTGCGGAATTAGCAAATATAGAGCCTGCAGGCAAAGGAAGATTGTAATCTGGAAGCGAATTCCCATTACGATTCAATAACTTTTCAAGCTCGAAAAGCACGTGATTTTTCAGTAATTCGTCTGGTATAGTGGTATACGCAATACCAAAAATGCGACGCATATTATATTCAACATCGTCCGCAAAAGTACGCCAAAACCTATTGAATAACCTCACAGGGTCACCAACATCGCAGAAAATAAGTAATATGACAAAAAGTCTATGCAACTGTTGCGATGAAGCCCATGCTGTAGATTCATCCAAAACTTGAATCCACTCCTTATCATCGCCTAATAAACCGTATGCCATGCAAGTCGCTTGGAAAGTTGGATATTGAATTTCACCCACTGTTCGTATTTCTTCAAAACTGCGAGGCCCTTTAACTATATTTAATAGCATTCGCAAATAATATAATTCCCCTGCATTTGGGTGCACAAATGTCACTCGACCTATGCTACGTCCACGTTTTCGCAATTCCCAAATTTTATCCCTGGAATTCCAAACCCATTTCGATGGAAATTCTGAATAAGTAAGTTCGCGCGCCTCCTCAAACCGAGCATTTATGGAAAACCATTATGTAAGCATAGTTTTTCTAATATTGTCATTATAATACAGGCTCCTAATGCCCACGTGTTCACTAAAGTAAACAGAATTCATGTTTGGTAAGTGCACAACTAATTTTTCAACGGCAGGTTCTCGATGTTGAATAGGAAATTCAAATATTCTCCAAGCTGCCTCACATGGAGATATGTAGCGACAATCTAAATAATTCTTCACTTCATCTCGAGAAGCTGTTTTTTCGTCCGTAGCATCAGAACCATTTTCAAGTACGGCACGTACTCTATCGGAACCTTTGCTAATGTACTTGAATAAGTACTTAACTAATGATGAATAACAACAAAATTCTACATTTAAATGCGCTTCAAAATCTTTTAACAATTTTAGATTGTATGGCACTACAAATCTATTGTCAATTTTAATACCATTTTTTCGACATACATTCCATTGTCTCGCCGTTTGTATATTCCAAACCCTTTTTCATCCATATAAGTTTCATCTCTAAATTTCTTAGGGAAATGCTTTGAACATTTTCCTTTGCGCATGCATGGGCTTTTTTCATTTAAAACACCACACGGGCCGTGAATCATAAATTTAATTACTAACTTGCTGCATTGTAAATCAACTTCAGGATCTGGCAATTCAGCACATATAAAGTTATCTATTTGGGCGGTTGTGAGCGGTTTCTGCGATGTAGCAAGCCAAATCAAACAGTGAATGTGCGGAAGGCCCCTTTTTTGAAATTCTACTGTATATAAAAAAGCACTAATTGGCCCAAAATACTTGCCATTCTTTATGTATTTGCTAAGCATGTCAACCTTAAATTTAAAAACACAAGCCACAATGTCAGGCCGATTTTCTGCCGTTTGTCCATCCATAACCGCTAGCATACCAGAAATTTCAGACCACGCAGGGTTGCATGTGAATGTAACAAACAGATCAGGATGACCGAAGACACGACAAATAGCCATAGCATCATGGTAATGTTCCATCATATATCGTGGACTCTCAGTGTAAGAGGCAGGCAGTATGACATGTTTGCCTATGTTATTACTTTCACTATCACCACGGAAAAAAGCGTCGCGTATACCACTATATATCTCTGAGCGAAGAGCTTTCTGATTTCGTTTAATAAAATCTAAACGCTCTTGTTCTATACACGTGAAAGCATCCACAATAAATTGTTGAAATAGACGACCACCTCGCAACAAAGCTGACTGATCAGATCTGCGTTGTTGAATGAAATAAGCATAGTATTCTCGCATTGTAATATGAGCCCGCTTCACGCGTCTATTTCTAGTGGTAGGTGCGTACGGAATGTCTATTGTATAACCTCTTTCGCCGTACGGAAATAATATTGGAAACTGCATCGCCATGAAACTGGGATGCAAACAACTAATTCTCCGTAAATCCCCAGTTTTATATTCGACCACAATATCACGATTCTTGTCATAATAACCGAAATCCCCAACTAAAAGTCCAGCAATTTCACTCGCTACTGGAGCAGCGTATTGATCAGTGTCATATTCTCTTCGACCAACTAACTTCAATTTTATTGGCACTAAAGAATCTTCAACAAATCTATCACGCGCCATTCTAAATAATTTAGCAATGTCGTTGCATTCGTCAAACATTTCAATAAGACTAGCGACAATTGTTTCATCAATCGAATTTGGAGAACTATTCTGGTCAAAGCATGATATTCGATTGCTAACTTCGTTAATTGTATCGAAAACGTACAACTGGGCAAATTAAGGCATCTCTCCATCGGCTGGAAAAAGAGAACCTATTGCATGATAATTCTGCCCACTAATACGGAATACATACGGTCCTGGTTTTTTATTAATGTCGTAATCAATCTTTCCACCTGCCGAGGTAAATGCAAACATTGCATTGTAAATTCGAATACATTCACGAAATTTCTTAGATTCTGTATATACTGTGTCATTTAGTAGAGCATGAAGAAAATCCGGGGGTTTTTGCAATGCTGGCAATCGAACCATGCCTTTCTTACAACACATATTAAACTCTGGCAATTTGCGACCTGCAGTCTGTTTTATTGCCTCGGCACGCCAGAAAAGAGCTCCATAATCAGGACACTCGCATTCAGGTCCCTTGTATACATTGACAACGCTGTTTTGTAGCTCTGTCAATTTAGAAGGTCATTGGATTGGGAATTCAGCATCAAATCATGCTGACGCTTGCGGCATCGCGAAATAAAATGCTTAGACATCTACAATTGTAACCTCACGACCCCTGAAATTATGGAATTAAGCATTTAAGTAGCATTATATATTATACTGATAATTAACAACACGAAAACTACAATAATGTAGTTATAACAGTGTAATAAAAAGCTAAAAGCACAGTTTACGGACATGCCTATAATATTTTAGTCTCTTAACAACGCGAACATTTAGAATATGCAAATGAAATGCCCTAAAACCAAACACGACGAACACCTAGACTGATTTTAGAGTCGGAAAGGTAAAGTCAATCCACTCGTCGCCCTGCATGGTAATCGGCATAGCCGCCTCAAGAATTTCGCACTCCCTGCGTACTCCTTCATAAAGAGCGCAAAGTTCTCTGTAATCAGGCTTACGCTGGCCTGGAAATTCTGCGCCAAAAACGCCGAAAAAACGCTCGATTCGGCGCAGGTCCGCGAAACTGGGACCAATAATTCGCAATCCGCAAGCCTCTTCCAAGAATTCCAAAGCCTGTCTAGATGTTGTTTCCCTTGCATCTCTTGCACTGTCACAACGCGCGATTATAACTTTATCGACCAAATCTTTTGATCGAAGATGTCTATATGTGAACGTCACACGGCAAAAAAACCAACCGCCCACTGTGTGGTCCGTATC
This sequence comes from Mercurialis annua, assembly GCF_937616625.2. Lineage (NCBI taxonomy): Eukaryota > Viridiplantae > Streptophyta > Magnoliopsida > Malpighiales > Euphorbiaceae > Mercurialis > Mercurialis annua. The sequence goes on along the minus strand of NC_065577.1, from coordinate 30,085,837 downwards.
ATAAATCGGGGCTGGCATGGATAAGATTTTCAAGCCACCAGCTAACAATGATTCACAACTTACCGATAGCACGGGCATCTTCACATCACAGAGGTCAACTTAGAAAATTGAGTTCGAACAAATACTGGCGCGCTTTGCAGAATCATTGTTTAGAATCTGGCGGCTCCGCTAATTACAGTGTTTGTAATGTCAAAAAATCTTTTGGAGACATCGCAGGAAGAAATAAACCTTTTAGGTTACAATTAAACGCGATTAAAATAAGTGTGGAACAATAAAAAAAAGATTTCCATGCTACAAAAGAGAAACGGAATTTTACACACGAGCCGCGTATTGTGTCATCCACCCGAACTGTACGATGTAACAAATGCTACCGGGAGAGAAAACCAAGGAAAATGATTCTTTTCAACCATAATGAATTACTAAACAGTCCAAAACAGAATCCATCATGTTTACCTTGTTGCGTGTGTACTTTTAACGCTAAAACTGAAGTTATGAGTTTATAAGTTCAATGTTATGTTCCTTGGGCCCAGATGTAGATACCTGAATCAGACAAACATACGAATGTCCTTGGTAGATATGTTTACCCTATTTTTCTATTTACTCCTTTTATTTTTTAACTATTTACCATCATGCCCCTCGTATTTCCTAGTACCTTTTTATTCTCCTTTTAATTAAGGTGTAAAAATGGTTTGATCATTAAATATAAATTGAGGATGCAAATCAGACACGTTTTTTTGAGACCCGTGTGGTAGCATATTTTGCAGTCTGCGCGTTATGTAATAATACGAATCATGAACGTTTTAATTTTACAAATCTAGGTAATACGCAATGATAACAAAAACTAATAGCATGCAATACAATTAATAAAGAAACTCACTGGTTTGTTTTGAACAGTTTGCTAACGCAGCAGGGTATACGAATTCCAGCAAAAACCTGCAGTTTCGGCAAAAAAGGGCGGAAATGCTCAGTCTGTTTGAAATTGAACACGTCAAAGCTACAAACAAAATCCAATGAAAAACGAAAGTGTTAGCTATCGTAATTGTTTTTTTAATCGATAGCAATACACTGTTATATACTGTTGTATAAAAAGGTTAAACTTCTGACAATTATGCAAATAATAGAGTAATTGAAAACATAAGAAATTCACCAATATAACATAAATATAGTATACAACAAAAAATCCACATAATAAACTATAACGCTTATACATATGCCGTTAAATTGCTCTAAGGCAAATGAAATGCCAAATTGTAGTAATTACGATTTTAGTCTTTCACATTTTTGCCTTGTGGCCTTGTACCTAACCATCAACCCTATGTATGACATAGGGTCTCCACCGCAATGTTCAAGAATATTGTCCATAGATTTAGTCAAAAATTCCAATCGATGTGTGTGGTAATAATTTATTTGAACGTCAAACTTGTTCTTCAAAAATTCAAGTCTGTTCTGGGCAGCGAGATCTTTGGCATCGTCTTCAGAAATATTACTTTGCCCATGGAATTCGGCATTAGTCAAACCCAAGCCAACGTCTGTAAATGTTAAAACCACTGTCGCATCCCACAAGAATGCCCCGGACTGCTTACGTACTTTGTAAAAATGTGGCGAACAGTGCAAATTAGATAGCGTAAACATAAGCAAGTAGTCAGACGTCACGATAAGTTGCGGCATCTAGGTAACAAAAAATACTCAACTGGTTAAGTTCTGGCGACGGCAACGGAAAGTCGGATCAAAACATAATCATGGTAATGGCAAAATATACAATTAAGTAGGAAGTATGACGATAGAAAAAAAAAAGGTTAACAGGTAGTAAGTATGCCTAATGCATGTCGATGTTTAGTCGTTGTGAATAACAAACAGGCAAATTGTTAGGACCAAATGCATTTTAATACGAAGTGATTGCTAATTTAAAATTACAGCGCCTGTATAAGATGGTTATATTCAACCTATGTTACACGGGCACCATTATTATCGACATAACTCTTCTACATGATGTCATATAAAGCTGAGCTAGACATCCGACGAAAGAAGCATCCGTCTTTAAAACAAACTGACTGCGATCCCCATTCTACATCGCGAGAACCTTCAGTTTGCTCGGCATAAGTGAGATCGCTGACAGCACTTATGCGACAACACAAGCAAGTTGCGCAACCACGGCAACACCCAATGGTGGAACCAGATTTTTTTTTCAACCTGGGCTAAACGGCACCTATTTGAAAAGGTTGTTGTTTTTCCGAATTATCTTAGTTGATTTATATATTTTTTAGTTTTGTTGTAACAAATTTATTTGTAACCTAAATTTGATTCATTTTAATTTTTTTCCATCAAGTTATTCTCCAAATATAGTTATAAAAATATGTAGACAATAAATGCACCAATTATTGTAAAATAAAATAAACTATCCAAAAAATTAAACATAATAGTAATTAAAAATATTTTATTATTGTAGTCTAATTAATTATTTATGATTTAACAAAGTTAAGTAATCCTAAAATAAATGTGGAATAGTTATTATACATTAAACAAAAATTTAAACTATATCAGTCTGTAAAAATAATAATAAAAAAAACAGTTACTAACAATATATCAAAGGTACTGGACATATATAGGTTATGGAATTTAGATATTGGGATGAAGAGTTTGGTAAAATTTACAATAATGATAAAGAAGTAGACAAAATCTAAATAGAATTTAATAGCGATTTAATAATTAGATTTGAAAATTATTGATAAAGTATTTAGAAATTGGGTTTGAGAATTTGAATTAAAAATATTCTATACTTTGAATTTATAAATAAAAAATTGAATAAAAATAATAATTAAATTTTATGTGAGGAATAATGATAATATAATTGCCAGATAATTTCTAAAGATGGAGAGTGTTACATATTTTTTATGGAATGGGATATATATTTTTTGGACGAAATCGTTATAATTTTTAAGTTAACTTTATATGAAATAATAAAATTTGGTAAAAATGAAGTTGGAATCTCTATGAAGAGAAACAAAGACAAAGAAAAGGGCTGACGAACAACATGTGCATGTCAGTTGGTGCAAGACATATCAATGTCTATATTAATTATCAACCACATATTTTGTTGCTTTACTCTGCAATTGTTTATTCTAACCGTTTGATCTGCTATTAACATTACTACATCTAAGGGCTAAAAAATCTTAAGTAAAAAGGGAAGGTTCAAAAGTAGCCTTTTTAGACTAAAAATGAATTATTTTCTCTTTTGGTCTTTATCTTCTTCAAAGGCTCTGTACAGTCTCCAGCCATGGCTAAAATGCTGTAATCAAGCTGACCTTCGTCGATCACTCTTCGAACCTTTGAACTTCCGCCGGCAGCCCGGAATCGAACCACCCCGGGTCTGAATGCAGTTTCGGCCGTTACAACACCGAACGTGTCAGGCCAAGCAGCCGCTCACTAAGCGCATACAAAACACGTGATCCTACTCAGAGCAGAGGTATGAAACTGGTCCTTGACTGAAATAGTCGTAAGTTAAAGTTATTGTGCCAATTATTCTGCCTAGCAATATCTTGTTACGATAATCTTTGTGTTTATAAGCCAAAGTTAAGGTTATTGCGTCGATATGCTAATATATGTTTCAGTGGCTTTATCTTCCTGTGTATCAGTTTTTAGATTTACTAAATCTGCCAACCCTTGCACATTTAAAGCAAACCGTCGACGTGAAGCTCTACTTATGTTTTCTAAACTGAACTACTTAGAACATAAACTTAAAACTCATGTCCGGAAAACGCGGTACAAAATGTGTTGTCTAAATCTTCATATGTAGGCGGAAAAACATTAATAATACAGGAAAATTAAACGGCAGCTTTTAACAGAAATCTATATCTAATTGTGAATGACTGTATATACTCGGAACAATTTCACGGTTTGATTAAGCGACAATGAACGTTGTATTTTATTTAAGAAGCGAAAACCAAACAAAATATGTACTTTATATTTAATAACAAATAATTTAATGCACTTTAGTATATTTATATAATTAACTCACAGCGTTTTCGTGAACAGCACGTCAATTAGCGAAGGCGATGCAATCAGAAACCTGCAGCTTGGCTGGAAACTTAAACAAACTGCTCAGCTCGGTAAAAAAAAACGACAGTTACCAACTAAAAGCTAAGTAAATTATAAACCACTTTTTAATTAGCCTATAATTCCTGTAGTAGCTAAAACTATGCTACCAAATGCCATGACACGTAGGATTAAACAATTCACAACATGTAGGTCACAATATAATTGAAAGAACCGAAAACCAAATAACATAACATGCACATAGTATACAACATCCATCTAATATAATACGGATATAGTATACGATTATGCAAACCCAATCGTAATATTCAATACATTTATTTCTGATCATATGATTAATAAAATAATTAAGTTACCTAAGCAAAAAATAGCCATCTGCCTGGTAATTATAGATGATTAATTTTTGTAAATAAGTAGTTGGCAAACTTTCCTAACAAACGCAGTTGCTGCAGGCGACAATTAGGGACTACAATACCTTATATAGGCTGCTATGCATTGGTGTGGAAACCTGGCAATTTTTTTAAAATGAATATTAATAAAATTAAATATGAAAAAAACACAGCAAGATAGTGAAATAGCCAAGAAAAATCTACCTCAGTGCGCAAAGTTGTGTGAGGTGCAGTGCAATGGTAACCAATTTTATAGTTGAATTGAAGGGTTTTGGGAATTGCCAAGGAGCGATTTTTTTTGTTTCAGAAAAGGAAAGGTCGTCCGGAATCCACGGTGGCAAAAGGTATACTTTGGTTCGCAAAATAAATTTTTTTCAATCTAGTCTAGTTGTGTAGATATATAGGGGCAGCTATAATTGTTTGTTTTTTTCTTTCAACAGAGCAGGTTCTGTGGAAGCTAATAATGTGGGGAAATAAATGCACAACTACCGTGGCAAATAATTCACGATTTGTTTGAACGTACCAAGACTTTTCTTTGAAGTAAAGCATCACAAGAAAACGAACAGCATCCTGCAAATTGAGTTTTCCAAGGAGCAAATTATTCAAGAAAATATATAGTGTTTGAGAGGTGTTGTGGTGTAAGCACTGAAATATGTCTCTGATGAGACATGAGAGTTGAAAATATTAATTGCATACAAATAAGGTCCTACATATGAAAACAATAGCAATAATATGTAAAGAAATATAAATGCAGTCTTGTTATTTGTGCTGCGAAAAAGCAAATCAAATCTTATCTTTGTATAGGAAATTTGACATGGGGGCCCGCATAATGAACCTCATGAACAATTAACCAAAACGCGAACGTTTTCAGCTATAAGAAGTGTAAAGTCCTCTACAATGTACAAGACTTTTCACTTCAATTTTAGAATATAGAATATAGATATTCTGGATTTTAGTAAAAAAAAATTGGATAGACTATAAATATATTGGGTATGGCTTTGAAGGATTTTGGTCTCTTTTGCACTTCAAATCTTCAGAGGTTTGTTACTTCTTTTTTGTTATCCCCTTTTCAGCAGCAGGACCCTCATTTTATAAGGGCTGTCAGTGGTATTTTTGTAAATTAGTTAATTTGGAGTGTTTTGGCTTAATCATGATTTATATATTATTTATGCTCATTTAACTTAAATAAGTGGTCTTAATAAAGTTAAGTGTAGTTATGCTACAGGAAATCCACTGTTCTTGAGTATTGTAGCAAATATTTCCACAAAAGACAAAATGTGGCAAACTGTTCCATTTGGTCCTTCAATTTCGTCCAAAATTCAATTGGGTTCCTGGAATAAAATAAATTAGCAATTTGGCTCTTGCGAGCAAAAAGTACAGAATGGTCCCTTGGCAAATTTTGGATTGGCCCTTAATCTTCTAAAGCAGCCCTGTTTGGTCCTTAATGATTGCAAAGATGGCGGAATGGTCCCTAAAGTTCTCAAAATTGACAAACTGGTCCATTAATTCATTTAATTATGATATCTGATTGTATTATGTGTATAATCTTTTATAAAAATGTGTGTATTGGATCATTTTAATTTTTGGGCTTAACTTAAAAAATGGATTATATATACTAAACTTGGGCTATGAAGATGAAGTATTCTGAGCCCAAATAGGTTTAAAGCCCATTTTTTAAAATCCAAATCCAATATATGCATTTCAATAGGTTTAAATTCCTAGCCGCTCGAAAATGATGAAATGGACCATGCCTTCGGTTAATCTTCCGTGCCCAAATCTGATTCGAGAAATGTCTATTTATTATTATTATTTTCCTGTATCTCAACAATTCTCATAGTAATATAAAATCTGAAATTTGGTTCATTTGTTTTTCATTTGTTCATTACTTCCTTTTATTGTATTATTAACATATATAAAAAAATTTGAAAGAAAACTTCAGTAATTAACATTAAAAATTGGGTATCAACAATATGTAATCGATTATTTTAGACTTTATTGCGTGAGATGGTGAATTCATGATTTATGAGCGTTGTAATTGCATGAAAGTATTGAAATGATGTACTTACTCATGTAACATGTTCAATAAGATGTTTATATAGTTTGTGATCAGTGGTTACATGATTAGATTCTATAAATGCATGCTTTGGCTTGTTTGACATGTTTAGACAATTTCTAGCGAATTTGTGTTATCTATTCTTTTAACAACTTTAACATTTATTTGGATCTCATATAACTTGATATTCATTGTTCATATGAGATATTCTACGATCTGACTTTGAAATGTTGATTCATGTTAGTGTTACTACGTGTTGGCTTAATTTCGAAAATAGCTAGCTTCACGCTAAAAGCCCATGTTTGCGGATTTTATGTTTTATGGTGACTTAGGATCTAATTTGATTTGATTTCATATTATTTGATATTGTATGTATATATTCTGATATAAGGTGTTTTGGATTGGTGATGCATGTTTGGACCCGTTTTGGGTTCAGTGCTACGATTGCTTATTTGGCTTGTGTTTTGCGAAAGGCATGTTAATTGATTCCAAATGTTTTGCAACGACATGTGTTATATCAAATGTGGTTAGTATACATGACAAGGATGTTGTATGTTGGTTATTGGCCTATTTAAATGTGTTTTTCCTTTAGGAATTTTTATCGAACACTTTGTGGGCATGTTGCCATACTTGGATTTTTAAGTTAAATTTGAATTGATTTATTTTTCAAATTGAGTTTATGGTTAATTTAAATATTTTCGGACTTTAAACTTATTGTTTTACTTTTATTGGATGTTTGGTTTGGGTTAGAATTTAGTCGCCTAATTTGTTAGAATAGGCCTGATAGTTGTGATAACTCGGCTAGCTCACCAATTTGGTTTAAACATTATTTTGGATCTTAACTAAGTTAATTGAAATGATTTTCCAGATTATATTTTCAATGTGGGAACTCAATTTGACTTCGCTATTGTGTGATTTTGATTAAATTTGAGTATGAATGATTACCATTCGATAGTTATATCTTTCAGCTTGTTGGTTATTTGTGCTAGTCTTATGTAGTGTCTAGTACTCTTTAGAGTTAGGGGTTAATTTTGATTTTAATTTATACTTTATTTCTTATACCCGTCGACTGCTCATGCTTTAGAGTGGAAACAGGTCTAGTTGCAGCAAATGGGGTTTATAAATAGACCCCCTAACTTGTAACCCTAGCCTCCATTCAAACTCAAAACCTAAACCGACTTTAGTCTCTTAGAATACATTATTCCTTCGTTCTATGTCACGACTCAATCTCATTGGCCGAGACCGGCGCTAGGGAATGGGAGTGGTAGCTCCGAAACCCGTAACAAGCCTAAAAACGCAACTAATTTTTCACAAATAACATACGGCATGCATGTCAAACACTAACACGTGTCATGCTAAAAATATGCCAGGACATACATTATCATCTGGCACGAACAAACGGTACTAGCGCAGAAAACATAATATAAACATATGTTTAAAACATCAGATTTACATTTACCGAAAACCGTTTGATACTGACTGAGATATAAAACCCTATCTACTGCAGCTCTAGAAGTAAAGTACTGTATCTTCACATACTTTCAAAATATCAGACTTTTGGAACAAGGATAAAAGTCTGTCGTTTCAAAAGTTCTTTTCACCTGAGAGGGAAAACTGTAAGGGATCAGCATACGGGAATACTGAGTGAGTTCATACTATTTACTAATAAGCATTCATATAAAACATAAATCAATGCTGTGAACATTTCAATCACGTGTAGCCGAGTAAAAGATCCGATTGAAACCCTAATCCTCGAATATTGCCAACCATAATCAAATTAATCATTTAATTCATTGACCCGGTCCCGGGATAATTCCACCGAGTTCAACCGCTGCCAGTCTCTTAATCCCAAGTTGTGGGTCCCGAGATAATTCGACCGAGTTCAACCCACTAGATACGAGTCCCGAGATAGTTCGACCGAGTTCAACCTCGTATCTATCTTTCACATATCCAACTTTCGTATTCATAATCATATTCACAGCTGTAACTAGTCGAAACTAGTGATCACGAAGTCCTATTACCGCCCAATAGGAAGGCACGTTCTATCGAATCAATACTGGTTTTAAACCAGACACATATGCATTCCGAGCTCCTTGTCCAGCTGCTGCTTGCCTCGCCGGATCTAAGATGATTTTAAATCAATAACTAGTATCAGAATCCTATTCTAGAATTGCTCTAGACTCAAGACACGATACGTTCAAGTTATAGACTATCGTGCTTCTCACGTGTTCTACTCCGATAAACGGCTAATAACTCATTTCGATTCATATCACTCTTCCGAACTGATTCTCAATTAACCTCTTAAGGTCTATCTACTCGAACTAATCGATAACTAATTGATTTCGATAACGATGTACGAATACGGAATAGGTTCTCCAAATGAAGACGGTTGACGGGTTCATTGTGCGTGCGCGCGTCTGCCTATGCTAGTGTGACTGTGCGTCCGCACAGTCTGGCTGTGCGCCCGAACAGCCACAGGTTTTCACCCCGGGCTTGATTTTGACCTACTAAAACGCTCTAAAATCGATCCTAACGTTCGTAGATACATTAATAACATGTAATCCAAGCTCAAAACGTCAAGATTGAATCCAAAATCGCTAAAACGATAAAACCGCTCGGTAACCTTAAACTTTAACTCAATATTACATCAAATCCATTCAAACAAATGGCGAAACGACGTGCTTACCGTGATTACCCATCGAAATACAATCAAATCGTGCTAAGGAACGTCAAAAACGGACGAGAAACGAAGATTTAGCGATGGAACGAAGAAATTGACGATGATGAGATGAAATGAAAGTTTGGTTTCTGGATGATTCTTAAGGAATCATAATCCTTATATATATGGCTAATTTAAACTTTGGTCCTTGAACTCTTTAAAAGTTACAATTTAGTTCAAAACATATCCACGTCTAAATTTTAAACGGTCTCTGATCGATATAAAACTTTAACCGTAAATACTATAAAAATGTCGCGGACTTTGGCGAAATAATTTCTATCACGTGATTTATATTTTATTTTATATTAATTTTCTAAGCTTTTCTTTAAATCCTGCTAATACTGCTTAATAAAAATTATTCTAAATAATATTATTAAATTAAATCCATCTTAATTCAATTTATCGGAACTTACGACACGTGGCACGATTTAATTATTTTAAAATGTTCGGGATATTATAGTCTAACAAGTCCGAGTGTGATTCCTTCTGATTAGAACGTGATTTTACATCCATCTCGCAAGTTCTATGTGTTATTCTACGTTGTGTTCGTCGTTGGAGTGTTGATGGCATATCATAATTCGGTCCTTACCTTTTTCCTTGGGATTAATCTCTATATTATCTTGTTATAAATCATTCTTAGGTAACGTTTTCTTATCCTTTTGATTCATGGATTCATTGTTGTGTGATTTTGCGTAGAATTGTATATTCTAAGGTTTCGGTGGATTGAATCTATGAAAATGAGATGCCATGTTATTGCTACTGATGTATATGATATGTATGATTGGTTAAATGTTTATGATCTGAGCTATTTGGATATAACAACACCTTTGCATGTAATCGATTGTTTTAGGCGTTATTGCGTAATATGGTGAATTCATGATTTATGAGCGTTGTAATTGCATGAATGTATTGATATGATGTACCTACTGATGTAACATGTTTAATAAGATGTTTATATTGTTTGTGATTAGTGGTTACATGATTAGATTCTATAAATGCATGATTTTCACTTGTTTGACATGTTTAGACAATTTCTAGCGAATTTGCGTTTAGCAATTCTTTTAACAACTTTAGCATGTGTTTTGATCTGATATAACTTGATATTTATTGTTTATATGAGATATTCTACTGATCTATATGAGTTTGGAATGTTGATTCATGTTGGTGTTAATTTCAAAAATAGCTAGTTTCACGCTAAAAGGTAATGTTTGCTAATTTGATGTTTTATGGTGACTTAGGATCTGATTTGATTTCTTATTATTTGATACCGAATGCAATATTCTGATATAAGGTGTTTTGGACTGGTGATGCATGTTTTGATCCGTTTTGGGTTTAGTGCTACGATTGTTTATTTGACTTGTTTTTGTGAAAGGCATGTTTATTGATTTCAAATGTTTTGCTATGGCATGTATCATATGTGGTCAATATACATGCCAGGACCGTTGTATGTTGGTTATTGGCCTATTTAAATGTGTTTTTCTTTTGGGGACTTTTATCAAACACTTTATGGGCATGTTACCATACTTGGGTTTCTAAGTTGAATTTGAGTTCCTTTGTTTTTGAAATTGAGTTTATAAGTTATTCAAATGTTTCCAGTATTTAATGTTATTTTTTTACTTTGGTTGGATGTTTGGTTTGGGTTTTGGGTCGCCAAATTTATGAGTATAGGCTTGGCAGTTGTGGTAACTCGGCTAGCTCATCACTTTGGTTTCAACTTGGTTTTGTGATTTAAACTAAGTTAATTGAAATGATTTTTCGGGTTATGTTTTCAAAGTGGGAACTTAACTTGATGTGGCTATTGTATGAATTTTGTTATGTTTTAGTATGTATGATTACCCTTTTTATTTGTATATGTTTCGGCTTGTCAGTCATTTGTGTTAGTCCTTTGTGTTGTCTAGTACTCCTTAGAGTTAGGGATTGATTTTGATTTTAACTTATACTTTGTTTCTTAGACTCGTCGACTGCTCGTGCTTCAGAGTTTAACTAGATTTTGTTGCTTGCCAGGCTGTTTGGGGGATTCGCAAGCAGTGAGTTTATATTATTAGTTGTAGAATATTAATTTGTGTTGTAATGGGCACGTTCCAATTTATTTTGGGTTTATCTGAACTTAGAATCAACCCCGGTTCAAATCAGTGAATCCATACCGACGAGACGAAGAACTTCCATGTTCTAACTGAGTCCTGATTCCGATCACCTCTACAGCCAAATCACATCGAGTGCTAGACACTCCAACCTACAAGGTTTAAAAGTATCTCTAACCTTGTATGTATATCAGCTGCCTTATGTGTATGCTTGAAATGTTTAAAAGCTTTCCAAAAGCATGTCCAATCCAAATATTAACAGGCTAAAGGACTCAACCACATAAAGTAGTAATCAAATGTAATCAAATCCAGCAAATAATTGTCATTAAAATATAATTCAAAGGCTGTATAGGCATTCAAGACGGCTTAATCAAATTAACCTCACTTAGACATCTAGTTTTAGGCTTTGTGCATGTAAAATGATCCAGACCAGTCAATATCTGTTGTTTGATAGACATTTCAGGGTTAGATGTATATGTAGGAGTACTTACTACTTGCCTCACATGCCAGTCCAGATAGAGTCATGTTCGCGTCTTAGAGCATCTCCACTCTAGTGCTAAATTTACATCACAAATCACAATGCTATAACTTAGCATTTAGCATAAAAAAAAACATCTTCATTCCACTTCTATTCATATGCTAAATTCGACATATGCAAACTTTGTGCTAAATTTGTTAGAAAGTTTAGCATAGTTCAAATTCTAATACATCTAAGTATTAGTTTGCCATCAATAATGATAATCATTTATAAAATTACAAATTTAGCATTTTGAAATGGAGTGACATTCAATAATATGTGTTATATTTAACATTTTACTTTTAATTATTTTAAAAATAGCATAAGAAATAGAAAATACAATGAAGATGCTTCTACATAATTTAATGTTTTTTTTTATTGCTTTAATACATGTTTACTTCCTAGTATATTATCCTATGAATTATATGAATGTCGAGATGAGAAATAATCGGATATGTCCTGTAAATAAAAATATAACAGATGAGCCAATTATATGAGTTTTGGTTAAATGTCCACGAAGTGTACGATAATCTTACCCATAAGCGAGAAGTTATTTAGTCGATAGAAAAGGTATTTCCTAGATGAGCTAGGTGGCGACTCAATTTTTCAAAACTTGTTAGATCCGAAGTCACTCATAAGTCTGGGCTAGCGGCCCCCGAACCCTGCTCCGCTCACAATGATCTCTTAGTATCCAAAGAAAGCTCATATTGTAAAAGGAATGATTGCAGAATCATTTCCGAAAGTTGTAATAATTTGTTCATTTTTGCGGCTAATTGATCTTGTATTCTTTCCAATATAACTTGGATAACTGATCCTGAATATTACTGAACTTTCATTCTATTTATTTCAGTTACCAAACTTTAATTTTTTTATAGTTCTTTATTTTTTTTGGAAAAACTACTTAGGTGGTGGTCAAAATTTATTTATTTTTACATGAAAACCTATAGTGCATGCATAATTTAACCTAAATAATTCCTTGCAAAACGAGTTTATGTATGTCTAATAAATTTTCAAGATAAAACTAGCAAAATTCGGCTAACACGTGTTAAAATCCGGCTGCCATCTACGCATCTTTGGCTGAAGAAACTCATTTGAAAATAAAATAAAATTCAGTAATAAAAATAAATAATTAAAATTTTATAATTGAAATGAAAAAAATAAAAATTACCCTCTTAATTAATTACTCAATGTAATCACTACGGATTTGGCTTAAATAGATGTATATCTTAGGAAAAAAAATACTACATAAAATTTACTTAAACTATATAAAAACAAAAAGTAATAATTTATTTCTAGGTCTTTAAACTATATCTGTTTTGTTCATCCGGTTTTTGTCCTTATCTGGCCCTTCAACTTTGCATAAAAATCATTTTCAAGTTCTTGAAAGATAAAAACGACGTTATTTCGTTATTTTAAAAAATATAATTTGCTACCTTAAACGGCGTTGTTTTTGTCAATTAAGAACTTAAAAATGATTTTTTGCTAAGTTGAAGGAACTAGATAAGAACAAAAAATAATTTAAGATCCGGATGAACAAAACAGGTATAGTTTAAGGATCTGAACATGGGTGATTCCAAATAAAAAAGTACATATGAGAATGGGCTTAATTATTTTAAAACACCCCACGTTGAACTTTTTTTTCGTTTATACCCCGATGTAGGAAAATTTTCAATTGTACCCTATTTCGGGATTTTCGTTTTCACCTATACCCTAAAGCATTAAATTGATCTTTTTTCATCTAAAAAAAAGTTAAAATAGTCCTTCATTTCTAACCTATATTCTAATTAGACGTAAATATTATTAATTTTACAAAACACCGTCTCTTTTTAAAAAATTCAACTAATAATAATTACTTATATAAAAATTTAAAAAACTCCCGACCAAACCGCCGCCGTCCTCCTTCCACGGAAAGAGGAGCCGCCGTCCTCCTTCCATGGAAGGAGGAGCAGCGTGTTCCTCCATGGAAGGAGGAACACTGTTCCTCCAAAATGGAGGAATAACGTGTTCCTCCAATCTGTTCCTTAAAAATGGAGAAACAGATTGCTGTTCCTCCTTCCATGGAGGAACATGAAGGAGGAGCTGGACGGCGGCGGCTCCGGCGAATTTGGGGGAAGGAGCCCAAAAATCAACAAAAAAAGTTAATTTTTTGATTTAAATTTAGCAACGGGTTTTTAAATCGGAGAAGTATGGTGGTAGATTAATTTTTTTTTAATAATTTAATTTTTTAATTAATTATGAGAATTTATTTAAATTTTTTAAAAGTTAAAGGACTTGTTTGTATTTGTTCAAATAAAAAAAAAATGGTAAAATTCTTTTATTTAGTTGTTATTAATGTTTTTATTCTTAAATTATTTTAATCGTCAATTCTACCTTTAGTTGGGGTAGAGGTGAAAACGAAAACCCCAAAATAGAGTATAATTGAAAAATTTTCTACGTTGAGGTATAAACGAAAAAAATATTCAATGCGGGGTGTTTTTAAGTAATTAGGCCCGATCTATGGCATTTAACAATTATTTAACAAAATAGATTCATCATTTAACAAAATAGATATAGTATATTCGTCACGGATGTTATTGGATAGTTCATCTCCCAAATCAACGGGTCATAAAAGATCATGAAATACAACACACCTGATCAACGATCCTGATTTCATTTCATTTTACTGCCGCTTCCCTAAATTGTATGCGGGACCCTCTCCTTCTCCCTCTCTCTCTGCTCCGTATTTTCTCTCTCCCTTCCTCTAAAATATTTTAAAATTATAAATAAACATAAATAAATAAATATATAAATTACCCCTAATTCGATTATCACGATCCTTCAATGCTGGTACGTTTCTATTGCGTTTCGGCTTTGATTTTGTGTTTTGCTGATATTCTGTAACTGGGTTTGTTTCTAATTCCTTTTTAACTTTTTCATGCAATTTTTAATTAAAAACCCTAATTTTTGGGGCTCGAAGTTAGGGTTTTTGGAGTGAGTTGCAGTTTGTATTGAAGTTATTAGGAATTGAATTGAATTGGGCATTTGTGTAATTTTAACATTGTAAGTAACTTCAGTTTATGTTGGAAAGAAAGTTTGAATTTTTATGTTTTTAGTTGCTTAATTGATGCTTTTAAGTTGAATTATCAGTTGGGTAATGGTTTTAGAGAGGCTAATTCTGTGTTTTAGTGGGCGATTTTAGCAATGCCTTGGTCTTTAAGGTTTGTTTGGTTGCTAAGAAAATTGTGGTGAAGTAGAAAAAAGAAGCTCATTTTTTTTGAAAGTTAGGGTTGAGAAGGGAAAGTTACAGTTGAAACTGTTATTTTCACTTCTGGAAATCTGAAAGTGTTGCAGAATTCCAGTTCAATTGACTTAATTTTTCTATTTTGATTGAAAGTTTTTGTGCATAATGTGTTTATAGCCTCTACTATACTTCAAGAAAATAATATAAGTAAACAAAAAGCTTAGTATTGATAAAGCTTCTGGGTGTTGCAGATGTTATGTTGAAATTTTGGTAGTTATTTATGAATTGGTTGAGCTGTCCTTGCGTTGTTCGATTCTGTGCTCGTCTAGTGTCTGGACACTCCGGAACAAGCACTGGTGGAAAGAAACTGTATTATATATGAATCGATTCACTTCAGTGTGAGTGGATGGCTGGAAATATGAGATTTGAATCCAATTCCGCTAGCCCTGAGGAATTAGGTTTCCCAACAAGCTACCAAAATGGCCAGAGGGGACATTATCTTACTGCAACTTTGGATAGGTCTGGAAGCTTCCGGGAAAGCAGCGAAAACAGGGTGCTTGGTTCTGGAGCTAGTACACCACGGCCTCTTGCTTCATTAGATGTGGGTTCGCTTACTCATCATCTGATGTTGGATCCTATAACTATGGGGGATCAAAAATACACTAGGTCTGGTGAGTTAAGGAGGATTTTAGGTATATCTCTCGGCAATGCTACTGAAGAAAATTCTTTCGGAGCTATTCACTTAAAGCCTCCCCCTCCGGTGGCTACAGAAGAACTGAAGCGCTTCAGGGCAAGCGTGTCGGATGCCTCTTTGAAGGCCAGGTAATATAGCTTTTTTTTCTTGTAGAGCTTTGGCCCACCACCGGTTAAGGGTTATGGAGCCTAAAATTAGAATTTATGGGTTTCTGTTATGCGGCTTTGTTGCGCCAAAGGTCAAATCCGTCTGAACGGTCATGTTAAGAAAATTGAATATCTCTGGCAGCCTGTTTCAACCCCCTTTACCGAGATGCTCCCCAGCAGCAGACTCTCTTGTTGGCAGTACTCAGTACCTAGAGTTTAGGTCCACTATTATAAGTTATCGTTGACCACAGCCCGTAGGAATCAAGCTATCTATCTATCTATCTATCTATCTATCTATCTATCTATCTATCTATCTATCTATCTATCTATCTACTCTATCTATCTCTTTTACCTCTGTTTGCATAGGCTCGTGTACAGATTTACATGCAACAATTCCAGGGGCTTTTACTTGTGATCATCTGGTGGTGAAATGTTTTTAATTGGTCTTGTAGGTTCTTTGAAACAGTGACTTATATTTTGTATAGAAGACTTTATTTGCATAATTCTAGGCAACATTTCATCCTCTGTATGCCTGGCAACATGTCATGTCTTTGCTATGTTTATTTTTCTGCTGAAGATGTGAAATGTTTTTTACAGGGTTAGAACAAAACAAGTGAAGGAATCATTGCTAAAGTTAAATAAGTATTGTGAAGTAATGAACTTAAAGAAGCCATATCGTAGTGAGATGATGATGGGCGAAAGATCAAGTGCATCAAACCTTACAAAAATGGGAAATCAGATCCAGCGAAATATTTCTGATCTTGGAACCCAAAGATTAGAGGACCGGACTAAAAATATATTCTTGAATAAGCGGGTTCGCTCTTCAGTAGCAGAGTTACGGGTTTGTCTATGAACATTGTTAATTGTTTGTTTAGATCTGTTCATGGTACTTTATCTTCTATATTTGTGAATGCTCTAATGTTACAATGTTATATCAAGTTAAAACTGTTTGCTCTATGTTGTGTGAGCATTGCAAACAGGTCCTTTGATTCTCCTGTCATTTTCACTTTTTTTCTTTGCCATGCAGCGAAATTGGAGGATTTTAGGAACCAGTGAAATGATTCGTCTCTCTTGAATTTAATCCAATTTGGGATTTAGCTATTTTATTTTCCATTTAAATCTTTTGTGGGCGTATTTTTTTTGTCAAGCGCGTGTTTCCAAAAGTATGATTAAGCATAGTCTTAGACTGCCCAAGACCAAATTCTGTGATCCTGAAATACAATTAGTGACATGGGCCATCCTGGTTCCCAAATTTGCTATTTTGAAGCTCGTAGTTGTTGATGTAGAAGAAAGTCCAGACACGGGACACTCTTAAAGAGATGGAGCTTTTAAAAGCCCAAAGTTATAATAAAACAATACTTCCATGGATGTTTCAATAAGTCTAATCGCATTAAACGGTCTCATTAAGCTAGAAAAAAAAAGGTTCTGCTTGTGCCTGGCTTAAAATTTCAAATCGCTAGAGTATCTTTTTAAGTTAAATTTTAGTGTACACACAGAAACCATTCCTTATGCTACATTATCTGTCAAACTCAATTGGTATATTAATTCACTTTGGGACATACTTGTGGTGCCATACTACTTGGAACTTTGTCCTTTGCATTGAACACCTTTTTTTATTGGGTGATAGTGTCAGTAAAAACTTTACTAATTTTTCTTTTCAATTTTGCCATCTTCTTTTTCATATATTTTTTTCTCTGAAATATTTAGGCTGATGGTCGTAGCAATTCCCTACCAAGGCAGCCACTTATCATGGGGAAAGATAGAGATGTGCTCAGGGATGGCGGTGAAGATTCTGATTTACCTGAAGAAAAAGTTCGAAGAGTGCCTGCTGGAGGGGAAGGGTGGGACAGAAAGATGAAACGAAAACGTTCTGTAGGGTCTGTTTTTGCAAGATCCACAAATAGTGATGGAGAGGCTAAACGGATCATGCATCATAAGTTAAGCAATGAATCTGGTTTGCAGTCTTATGATACACAGGGTTTCAGGTAATTCCTTTATATGTTACATGCCTTTATACTAGATAAATTATGTTCACAAATCTTTACATAAGTTGAATTAGCTGCTATCCAATATTCTTGGTATGTCATTTTGCTAGAAGATTTTGTTTTTAATTGGAGAGAAGCTTCTTTCATCCAGGTAGAGAACATTTTTGTTCTTTCTGTTCATGCTATGAAAAAGGTGGCCGAGTCTTTTGAAGATTTTAATTTACTACTATTTGGCTGAGATTGGATTTCCATTTAAGTGGGATCTTACCATTAAGAGTTATACTGGGCTTAGAACTGAGTCACTCACTCTTATAAGTAATAACAGTTATTTGTTTGTTTCTTTAATGCAAGTGTTGGACTCTTGATTTGCATTTGTAATAGTGGTGCAGGACTTTTGGAGAAAATATTTGATTAGTCAAAGAGGGGAGGGGTTGATGGATCAGGAAAGAGGGAGGAGATTGGTTGGATATTAGTAATGAGAAGATGAAAAATGTTTTGTTGTACACCTAAAATTGTGAACATTCTATATGTTCTTTTGATTGTAAACCGAAAATATCTTCTATTTCATCCTTTACCAGATTCTTTGCTTTTATACATATTATCTACTCAAAACTCAAATAAGCATAATCTATACATATTTTTGGCAATTTAAAGAACTGTGGTGGCTTTGCATCTTGCATGATTCAATGTTATAGTGCTTTTACTGTATTCCTGCTTGTAATTGACTTATTGTAGGCTAGTCTACTACATTTTCTAGGGATTGTGATTCTGTTGCTTTGCACTCATCAGGAAAGATTTTAGACGTTAATTTATTATTCTATGTAAATTGATGCATAATATGTTTCTGAAAGTTTATCTATCTTGCAGCACAGGGTCTCTTAATGGGACTGGTGGCATTAACAAGTTTGATGGAAGTTTTCCACTAGCTGGTTCAAATCAACGTACCATTTTCAAGAATGAACTTGAAAAAGGTTCTTTGACAAGAGACTTCTCCGATGGCATGAATAAGGAAAGACTTCTAGCTAAAGCAAACAATAAGTATGTCTTTGTTCTAGTAAGTCTGTAGGACAATCACCCTAGTATCAGTGCCTAAATACTTGTACTAGCTATCTATATGCTGCAACTCCTACCAACCTTTTCTGGTACTGAATTACTTTACTACAGTTATCACAGTGTTCATTTTAAATTTATACCATGGTAACCATGCTATTCAGGTTAAATCTCAACAATGACAATCACATTGTCGGTCTGACTAAGGGAAAGGCATCGAGAGCACCTCGTACTGGTTCTGTAATGGCAGCAAACTCTTCTCCTAATTTTTCTCGTACAACAGGAACCTATGATGGTTGGGAAGAGATTCCGAACACAAATAAAGTCCATTCATTTGGGGGAACCAATAATCGCAAGCGCTCGATGCCTGCAGAATCATCGTCTCCTCCAATGGCTCAATGGGTTGGTCAGAGGCCTCAAAAATTTTCTCGTACTAGAAGAGCAAATGTGGTGTCTCCTGTCTCAAACCATGATGAAATGCAAATGTCATCAGAAGTGGGACACACTTCTGATTTTGGCACTCGATTAACTTCTGCTGGGAGTAATGGGTCACTTGCGAAGGATTTGGCAAATGGAAATCAACTAGTTAAAGTTAAATATGATAATGTTTCATCTCCAGCCAGATTGTCTGAAAGTGAAGAATCTGGTGCTTGTGCAAATTTTGAGGGCAGACCTAAAGAGAAGGTAATATGTGGTGCTGGAATGACGGAAAGATCTCAAAACCCTAATGTTGGCTCTTCTGTAGTTCTCTTGAAGAAAAGTAAGTTACTGAATAAGGAAAACACTGGTGATGGCTTGCGTAGACAAGGAAGGATTGGTCGAGGTGCATCATCTTCGAGGGCTAGTATTTCACCTGTGAGGGACAAATTGGAGAGCCCCCCTTCTGCTAAACCACTTAGAAGTACAAAGCCTATTCCAGACAAAAATGGAAGGTGGTGGTTGTTTATATTTGAAAATAGGGGCAAGCTATACCTCTTCTTTCTTTGGTTTTATCATCAAAAATAAAAATTGCTATTATTTAATTAGGTTTAGTTGTTGACGTTTAGTCTGTTTCCTGGTTCAGTAAGTCAGGCCGTCCTCCTCTGAAAAGAGTATCAGATCGTAAGTCCTTCACGCGTGTACAAACAGCTAACGGTGGTTCCCCAGATTTCACAGGTATCTCTCAGAATATCTCAAGTCTGTAGTTTTCAGAGAATTAAAGTATGTTATAATTTAAATGATTATAAATGTTTGCTTAAATTGTTATATTATTAATTAAATATGTAGTTTATCTCGTATAAATTAATTATTTATGCTAGAATTAGTTTTCTTAGTTCTACAAATAGTGAGCCTGCAACTACCTGATAAAATATATTGCTCTATGTGCTGGAATGTTAAGCGTATTAGTAATTGGAAGAAAAGGACTTCTTGAACTGTGTCTCTTGCCTGTAAGTTTGAAAATCAATGTCTAGTTCCTTGCTAGTCAAATCTTACCTTGAACTTGGCGTAAAATATAGTCAAGCTGTGCTACTACAAACTAGTTTGATAGCTAAGCTTATCTGGAAATAAAATTGTATAATTTTGTTCTGTGTTGTGGCCAATGTACTTGAAGATTCCATTATTATTTATAGAGATATAATTGGAACACAAATGTACTCTTGCTTGTGCCAAGCCTTGGTTTGATCCCTCAAAAAAATGAAGATAATTAAAGCACTTCTGCAAATGATTATTCATGAAATCTGAAGAAATTGAAAGTGTATTTTAATACTCAGTTGCTCAATAGTCAAATACCATCTTGTTGTACATTGATTGGATTCATAAAAGACCGAAAATTTGCTTCAGATAAGTATGGGAACAGAAAATTTACCATGGGATTTGATTATTTTTCTCTTGGTCCCCTACATTTGTTCGCTATCAAACTTCCAATTGGATTTTCTCATAGGATGACGTGCTTGTAGTGTTCCTAGATATATGTTTTATTATTATGGTTTGTTACTTATTAAGCGGACCATTTTTATACTTTTTTTTATGGAATGAAGGGAAAAGGTGTTAAAAAGGAAATGGGTTAATTACAAATAAAATCATGACCTTTGCACCAAGTTTCAAAAATAACATTATCTTTAAAACGTGTCAATTATAGACACCATCTTTCATTTTTTTTCAATTTCATCATGGGCACATTTTTTGATGAAATTTTGCGGACTTGGACAGCCGATGGGTCTGCCACGTGTCATGCCACGTCAGCAAAAATGCCACTAAAAATCGCCGATGTTATTTTTGAAAAAAAATGAAAGGTGGTGTCTATAATTGACATGTTTCATAGGTTATGTTATTTTTGAAACTTGGCGCAAAGGTCATGATTTTATATATAATTAACCCAAAGGAAATGGAAGTGCAATAATATTCTCAAATAATAATGGTGTTGGCTTAATGATTCCTTTTCTGTTTTATGTGCCAGGTGAATCCGATGATGATCAAGAAGAAATGTTATCAGCTGCAAATTATGCTCGCAATGCTAGCTGTATGCACCTGACACACAGTTCTTTCTATTTTTATTTTTGTTTTTCTATTCTCATTTACGAATTATGCGGGGCAGCTTCTTAGCTTGTTGGTTTTGCAGATCTGTCATGTTCCAGTTCCTTTTGGAAGAAATTAGAGCCAGTTTTTGCTTCTGTATGCATGGAGGATTTATCAAACTTGAAGCAGAAGGTGGTAGCTACAATCTGCTTCTCAAAATATTATATGAATGTACTTTGGACTATGTGAATCCTTTATGTTTCAGTGATAATTTATAGAAACTTCCCTTATCCTTATTCAAATTTTCTATCAGTTGAAACCCGTAGAAGAGCTTCATGAAAACCTACTTGATTTTTCCGGCGATGGCGATAATACTTCGGTAATCTAATCTTTTCCCACTTGGTTCAGAATTTTAGTGACCTTGATATTCTAACTGAACTATACCTTTAATTTGTTTTATTCCTCGGTGTTTTCCTTTTCTCCATTTATCAGGGTAATCTTCTGCATCGAGAAGATTTGAACTCAGAACTTTTTTCTGAAGAATGTGAGAAGAGCTTGCTGGGCCATATTCGGTCAAAAAAGGAGATGGATATGAATTTGGCAGATGAAGGTCTTGATAATGGTTCATTGGCTGGAACCATGGAAAGGGGAAATCAACTTACCCCATTATACCAAAGAGTATTGTCTTCTCTGATTTTGGAAGATGAATATGAAGAATTAGAAGATAACATTGGAGGAAGTAATCTATCTTTTTTAAATGGTAGAGATAGGTCACCTGGTGATACTTGCCTTCCACATGATTTTGATCCTAGAAACAAGGATATTATTAATTTTGATTCTGACTCCTTGTCGGGTTTCCAAAGTCGAAAGCAATCTTCTGCTGATAGTTTTTCCTGTAATGGAAATGTTAATAGTAACGGGATCACTAGAGTTCACTCTCAATTATATAATGGGGATTTCTTTCAAGGAAGTCAGGAATTTATGAACTCTGAGATTTCCATGTTCTCTGAGCATTTGAGAGACAATGATGGGAAGCTAGCTGTACAAGCAAATGCCTCTGGCATTTCTGTGTTAGATAGTCAATATCAGCAGTTATGTTTAGAGGAGAGACTCTTAGTTGAGCTTCAGAGTATTGGGCTATATCCTGAAACAGTGGTAACATATTTATTTGTCCATTTAATTCTGTGTTTTCTTTTCTCTTCAATATCATATTGTATTCAGTAGGGCCGTAGATGTTACTATCTGATTAATGATTCCTCAAAAGGACCGATACCCTTTAATTTTGTAATCTTAAACCAATAGAAGAAGCTTTTACGAAGAAAATCAAAAATAAAGAAAGTGATTGTGCAACATTATCTAGAGGATGTGTTGCCTGTTCCTTTTCCGTGCATGTTTTATTGTCTCCCTCAAAATACACCACAAACAGGAGGGTTGTTCTGCTTGCCAGTTAACCCCAACATTTTTCAAAATAAGCCCTTACATTCGGTAAAATATGAAGATGTTTAGATAATTAAAATAATGCTGTCAATTTATTGGTAGCTTATAGCAGTTTATTTGTCCAAGAAGTTTTTATTGGATAGTCTTGGGCTCCCTATCTGGTGATTTAGAATAATGAGTATTCATTTCTTAATGTATTGTTAAAATAAATATTTCATGCAACTTACATTATGGAATGAGATATTCTTACTGACTCTTACTTTCTTATTCACTATTTTCCCTCATTATTGTGTGTGCATGTGGGTGTCTTTGTGTGCATATAAAAATTATACTTTCGGTCAGTTTCTTCCCGTTATTTGGGTTTTTGACCTTCATATTTGTTTCTTGCTCCAGCCTGATCTTGCAGACGGAGAGGATGAAGCAATTAATCAAGATATCATCAACCTGCAGAAGGGACTATATCAGCAGGTTAGACATCTTAGTTATGACCTTTTTAAGCATACTCAGCATGTTTGTTTGGCATTTTCTTAATTTGAAATCAGCACTTTGTAAAATTTCATATTTGGTTTCTTCCTTCATGCACATATTCAAAACTCAAGGTTTCAAGACTTGTCTGCTTGTGTTAAATTTGAAAGTTATCAACTTATCATGCATATTGTTGATTCTGCAGAATTACGAAAAGAAAGCACATGTGAACAAGATAATTGAAGCAGTCGAAGAAGGCAAGAAAGTGGAAGGAGGGTAAGATAGTATTTCAAGTATCTTCTTATGTGGAGATATTCTCAAAATTGATTTCTTTAAACTGTACTGAATATCAGTATCCCATGGTTCATTTGCAGGACCCTCGAGCAGGTTGCCATGGACAAGCTTGTTGAATTGGCTTATATAAAGCTGCTGGTATTTCATTTAGATGCTCTTTTACCCTTTGTTTTTTCCTCCTATAGGAGGCATATGATCTGAAAGTTATGAAATGAGTCTTTACTCAATTAATGTCTAATAAATTTTCTTCTTGTAGAGTTTTGGTGACTTTTAAGTTCTTTAATGTCTTATAGCACTACGTTCTAATGAATAAACAATGATTTACTTAGATGTTTGTGACCTGTGTTATCTAAGAAGTCAATGGAGTCTATTTCCAGTTGACTTTTCTGGAAAAGCAGGGAACAACAGACTAGTTAACACCTTACCGAGTTGACGATTATACTTCCGATTCACTTAAATTTAAAATCTTGTAGCCAATCTCCGGTGCCAAGACAATTCCTTGGACCACTATTCTAACAACTATGAGTGACACCAAAAACCTCTTTTGGCTATAAAAATTCAATAGATATTCCGTACTTGCTAGATTTCATCCCTTATCTTAGTACATTTTGCAATAATACGAGATCAATTTGTTCTTATATAACTAGGTAACTTTGGAATTGGAGATTTGATAATTTAAGAGGAGATATCATAAATTATGGAATGATGGTAATTTGCAATTTTTCCTATCATGGTTGCTAGCCTATTGTGAACTTGGTCCATCCAAACATTGCATGAGTGAGGCACGAACTGGTTAAGTTGCCAGAAGCACCTTCACTATATTGGTGGGGGATGTGGCCTTGTTTAGAGGGTTTTTTCCTTGTATTTCAAGCTGCTCCGATGTTCCTATTTCATCTCGCATTATTACTTTGAACCAACCAGGATGCTGTTAGTCAATAATATTAATATCTTATTTTACTATCACAGGCTACGAGAGGAAGTTGTGCGTCAAAGTATGGTGTCCCTAAGGTTTCAAAACAAGTTGCCATGGCTTTTATGAAGAGAACTTTATCAAGATGTAGGAAATTCGAAGATGCAGGCAAAAGTTGTTTCAGTGAGCCTCCACTGCGGGACGCCATTTTGGCTGAATCTCCTCGTGAAAATCACACAGGAGCCCTGAATGGCAATTTAAAGTCAAGTATGCATCATGAAACTCCTGAGTCTGAGCATGATCTAGGCGCTTCAGGTTTGGTTTTAGTGTTTTAAGTAATCATATTTGTTTGATGCTTTATTCTTTGATTTGTGTGGATGCTAGAAGGCACTGTTTTGCACTGCGTCATATAAAAGCCCCAACTCCTTGATCTAATTACTGATTAACTCACTTCTTCCTCGAGGCCTTCTTTAAGATTTTTTTTTTCGTTTTTTATTGAATCCCATATGTAATACCTCTATATACTTTGATGCTTGCTGCTCTAAACTTCTTCTCAATGGGTTTGTGTTCATGTAAATACAGGCTCTTTCCTCACAAGAGCAGTGACTGGGGCTCCTAGGCGCTCGCATGACTCTGATTTTGCGAAAAGCAGACCATTATTGAACAGAGGGAAGAAGAAAGAGCTGCTGCTCGACGATGTTGGCACCAAAGCTTCCTTCAGAGCTACACTGCCAGCAGGAACCAAGGGAAAGAGAAGTGAGAGAGAAAGGGAAAATACCACATTTTCTAGAAATCCTGTCAGCAAAGCCGGCCGTCATGTCAAGGGTGATCGTAAAACTAAATTAAAGCCCAAGCAGAAGACGGCTCAGCTTTCAGCTTCAGTAGATGGAATCAGTAAAAAATTCAACAATAAAAAACGAGAAACGGGCCCAAATTCTTATAATTCTCAAAGCAGGGGAACTGCGGATGCTAATGGCTTGCAGGATTTATCTTTAGAACTAGGTATAGCCAGTGATGATATGGACAATCATCAAGATCTGAATAATTTGTTCAACTTTGATGAGGATGGGTTGCCGGATAATGACATGAACTATCAGGACTTTTCGATGGACGGCCTCGAAATACCTATGGATGACCTTTCAGAGATTCTATGAAGAGATATAGTATAGTGTGTATATTTCAATAGATTAAGGTGAGATTATAATGCTGTTGCTTGGGACCAACCTGCTTATATAATTTATGTCCCATGCAAATTTGCTCTTGTAATTATGTTCATTCTTTTTGTATACTTCTCTTGACAAGCTTAAAAGAGAAGAAAGAAATTTTGTTTATGATTTAGACATTTACTGTTGTAACCTCTTACTTTCTATATATAAATAATATATAATTTTTCTTTTTGGTTTCTTTTCTTTAATGCTTCATTGCATGCAACACAAGATTGCATCTATGCGTATGACTCTGCATGGTTCAATCATTTTTATAAAGGATATTCTAATACATTTCAAATCACACTAAATATCATACAGATAATCAGTTTGGTCAATCAAAATTTATAAGTTTATGGATTTAGTGTGTTTGGTTGACATAAATTTAGGCTAAAATTACACAGTTACTAAATTAAGTACATTTTAAGTTGAGCTATATTTAAATATGCATAACGTCATTTGGAAGTTCGTTTTTTCGTTCAATTTGATTAACCGATGGTATAAATGGAACTAAAAGCTGAAATCAAAGTTCTCAACTCATTCACATGCAAACTAATTCTTTATAATCATTTTAACTGAATGAGACTACACCCATACAAATTGATCAAAAGGACAGGACGGGAATGATGCTAAAAAATATTGAATTGCTACTTTTCTTGCACTTGCAAAAATGACGTTGATAGCTCTCCTGTACTGGTTATCTGTTCTGATTTTCCAGGTGATTGGTTCGTTTGCTTGAGTGTAATATTTGCAGCATGTGAAACTTGGATGAGTTGTTCTACAGTTCGTTCAGCAAATCTAACGCTTGGAAGATATAGTCCCATATCGTACTCCGCTTCATCAAATTCTAATTGCCTTATTGTTCTCTTGTAACTTTCAACAGCATTCATTGGATGACCTCTGGCAACAGATGCCTGCAATTCAAGGAAACAAACAGCAATTATTCTCTACGTAAAGAGGGCTATGAATAAAAAGAACTAAACATGGATGCTAAGTAGCATTCGATCCTTGGAAGGCGATCAGTCATGAATAACATTTGCTTGTGAATAAGGTTTTGAATATATGAATGATGACTGTGATGCATAAACTAGGGATGTGCATAAACCGAATCAGCAAACCGATAAGTTCAATTCTGTTTGGTTCGACATTATAAAAAAAAGTTCTGTTTCTCGGTGCATAGTTCGATTTTGGAAGTATAAAAGACAGTCTAAGGAATAAATACCATATGTTTATTTTGCAGCTCAAAAAGCCAAAACCTCCATTGTGTCATGAACTTCCCGTCGATTTTAACAAATATGTTTGTCCAGTTCGTATGATGAAACTCTACTTCGTTCAATCCATTCACCAGTCCACTCCCTCTAGCTTTCACATATGCTTCTTTAAGACACCAATATCTACAGATGAAATAACACTTTGATAATTAACCATCCTTCATTCCTACTCGTACACATTAGTATTTAGCGTTTATAACAATTTAACACTTTAAATCATGCTTATTGAGAAATGTACTTTTTTAAGCCACGCCATTTAATGACCTAATGCGCATTTTGTAAAGGTAAATTCATGTACTGGAAGGAACATTAATCCAACAAAGTGTATCTCAAATGCCAAATCAATTTAAATTTCCGACATCTTTTGAGTTACATCATGAGATTATGTCGCAACTAAAAAGGTTGAATTGATACAGAAGCTGCGGAGAATAACCGAAGCTATCTGACCAAATTACTAGGTGTTTGGTTCTGAGAAATTTAGAGATTCTTAATTAATAATCAATTAAACAAGAAATTGCGAGTGCGGAAATGCAACTGATTATAATGTAAATGTTGCAAGATTCCTATACTCAATTGCAACTCCTCCTACTAAATGTACCACAAATTTAAGTTTTAACAAACTTGGGGCTACTGAATCTAACATATTAGAGTTTCCCCAAGTAAAATTATTTAAAAAAAAATAGTTCAGAAGTCAGAAAGACTCTTGTCATTGTATTATATCAACAAAAGGAAAGCTGAAAGTTCACTTTTAAAGTTGTGAAGGTGCCAATGTACCTGTAAAACTCGGCCAATATTTCATCACTTGTGCCGGCATTGATTATGTTATTCCATTCGAAACTTGAAAAGTATGAAGCAAAGCTTCGAATAAATTCTGTAACTGTCTCGTTGTCAGGTTTGGAACAACAAACAACATCCACTCCCACAATGCATACAGGTTCAGATGCGATTGCTACAAAATCACCATGATGAGATACGTTGAAATTGAAGTTCGGAAATTTTGAGTATACTTCGGAATATTCCTGAAAACCATGGAAAACATTTGCAAATTTATAGTAAACAATTAACTCCAAAAGTTATAGAAAAACAGTGATCACCATTCACATTGTAATCAAGATAAACAGAAGCTATATTTCAGTTCCAAAAAGAATGATTTATAGCACATAAAATAGAAAATGAAAAGAGAGGCAAAATACTAAGACACTGAAATCAAGAGCTAGACAACAACTATCCTCCGTTTAGGAATCCGGATTGTATTTTGCTTGGATGATTTTGTTTTGTTCTTGCTTCGCTCTTAAAGCACTTTGCTTTTGAGTGTTGCTTTGCGGGTTTTGGCGTTCTATAATAATTCCATTCATAAAAAAAACTAATGAATCAAATATTACTAAAAAGAAGCACAAATGAATGTTTAATGTATGCATCAACACAATTCGAAACATCACTACAGAATTAAGACCCCTAACCGGAATTAGAAACAAACAAGTATGGTATCGCCATTAATCCGCTTACTAGATAGGGTTTGCCTTCCCCCGTTTGCTTTATGAGAATTTCATGATATGGAATTCCCAATACTTCATGTATAAGAGCATACTGAAGCAAGCGGCTCATAAGTGCCCGTTTTCGATCATCCATCTTCACAAATCTACCATTGCAAAGATGCTTGAATGTCATACAATCTCAATAAAAACAATTCATAATCAACACTACTTTTCTTTTTCTTTAACTTTTGGTAACGAGGACCGGCTCCCCCTAGTCAAAGTCTAGGGTCACTGTCAAACCTCAGGATGTGGGCCGCCCACAAGCGTCCAAGATCACGGTCAAACCTCAAAATGTGGACCGCCCATATATAAGCCCACATACTTGGCAAATCTAGACTACAGTGGCCAGCAGTTTAATTCCAACCACTGCATATATTAGAAAGGGCATAGCCGGAGTTTGAACCTGTGACCCTTGCGCCAGACCAAACCCGTGCGGGCATTGTTTTTTCTAGGGTGTTAAATAAAATGAAAGGTGATTGCAGGTTAGTTAAATACCTGGAAATGGAGGGGTGATGGTGTTGAGGAAGAAGAGAGAGTGCCAAAGAGAATTCAGAGGGAGATGGGTCCCACTTTCTTATGTCCACTATCCACCTTACTACTCCTTCCTCCATCACAAGAAAGCTTGTAGAGCTTAGCTTATTCATTGCAAATAATGATAGACCAGAAAAGAGCCGGCAAATTTATATTTTTGAGGTTCCGAAATGGTTAAATTCATTATAAAACCCCTATATTTTATCACATTTATTCGCTATGGTAAAAAAAATTTCTTCCGGTTCCTCTATTTACTTTATTATTTTATTTGTTATCCTCTTTTTTTTTTGAGACAATCACAAAAATATCCTAAAAAGGGATGTTATTTTCATGCGGTACTTTTTCCCCTAAGCTTGTTACTTTTCATGTCCAATTTGAACAAAAAATTTCACCAACACGTGATCGCTGACATCAGCGTGTCAGCATGAGCTGGTGCACCAGCCACACGCGCGGGTCAGTGTGTACTTGGAGCTTTCTTTGTGCTGTTACTTTTTAATAGAACAAATATATTGTTATATACTACTTGCTTGATATTTAAATTTCAAAATACTATTATTAATTTTATTTTAAAAATATAAAATATAGAATTTAAAAAATATAAAAATATAAAAATGATACAATTTTTAGACATGGAACTTTATGAATTATTTATCTGATATATTATTGATATAGATCAAACGCCGGTCTAATTCATAATAATATATATCATGAATAATTTATGTATCAGAGATGTATTCATTATATTTAAAAAATGCATATATTATATATAAATTATATATCAACAATATATCCATTTAAGTACATTTAGCAAATGTATATATCATGTATAAATTATGTAAAATCGATGTATCTATTAAGTATATTTTAAAAATGTATATATTGTGTATAAACTATATAGTAAAAAAATATATCTATCATATATAAAATATGTATCAGAGATTTATTAAATATGTACAAAAAAATATATGTAATAAAATTAAAAATAATATTATAAAAATGTATCTATCATGTATAAATTATGTATCAGCGTTGTATCCATTAAGTACATTTAAAAAATATATTTATCATGTTGAATTGTTATATTTTGATAAATATTATGTATCGGACATGTATCAATTATGTATCGAAAATATATCCATAATATAAAATTTTGACAATCATCTATTTACAACATAAATTACAAACCGATAATAAATGTATCAAATATGTATCGAAAATGCATGTGTTATATTATTACAATAAATGTATCTGCCATTTATTTAATATGTATAAAACATTTATGTAATAATACTAATCAAATTAACTACAATTTTCAACATATGAAAACAAATTGATTGAATTAGTCCGTTAATTAAATTAAATCAATAAAAATAAAAGTTGACAATTTAAAACTATTTATTGTGTATAAATTATGTATCAGAGATGTATTAAATATATATCGGAGATGTATCAAATATGTATAAAAATAAATGTAACAAAACTAAAAACAAAAAAAAGTTCAAATGATCGAATATGTATAAAATACATATCGGAAATGTATCAAATTTGTATCCAAGTATCAAATAAGCTACAACTTGCACTGTCAGGGCAAATGCAATTCACATATCATAATACACCAAAACTAAGGCAAGTTCACAATAGTTTAATATGCCACAACTATAATTATATGCTTTGTGTTATTGATTCCACATTAAACATGAAAGAACAAGTTAGCAGCTCATCTAACATGAGAAATTGGAAAACAAAACGAAACTAATTGCCAAATACTCTGCAGAACATAGAATTTCAAAAACAAATTCCCATTGTGACATAAACAATCCATATTAATCATAATTCCCCATAAAAAAATTCCCATTTTTTCTGTTCAGGTGAGTAATAGAGCTTTTAGACTCTTTAAAAATCATAATTCCCCATAAACAATCCATTCTCTTTCGTCGCCGTTCCACACCAGAGACTTTCAATTACACCACCAGCAACAGAAACATCAGCAATTCTCGCACCACCACCACCAACATTAACAACACAACTCTGAAGACGAACAAAGTGGCAGCAGTAGCGGTGCTGGTCTCAACAAGTCGCAAAAGCGCAATCGTGACAACGGAAAGTATTAACAGTGAAATCAAAAAATTGATGACCCATCCCTTTCACATGATAATAGCGACCCATCTCAACAAATTCTATACTCAGTTACCCTTTATTAAGCATTTTACCCATAAACTTTGAAAAATCAATTTCCATGAAAATCAAACTTAACTCACTTAATCCATAGGCAAATATTTGTAGTGGTGGGAAGGATGAGACGGATTCTATAAGAAAATAATGAAGAAGAATATGAAAGAGTTGAGGAGAATTAGGAAGCAGAAGAGATAGAAATGGAGGAAGATGAAGGTCGGTAAAATTGGCGTAGTTTCTTTTTTGCAATGTATAGGCTTAAGAAAAAGGAACGTGTTGATGAAAAGTGTTGCAGAAAAATAATACAATTGTAAAAAAAGTAGCGCGTGAAAATGAAGGCTTTGTTTGGCCTTTTTTTGTAATTTTCTCTTTTTTTTTTCATTCTCTCTACTTATAAAGTTCATCTTTCAGTCTCAATAAAAGAGACAAATAGAAGGATTTGAATATGAACACGTTTAGAATATAAATTTTTTTAAACAAAACTAATAAATTACAAGTATCTCAGAATGATTTTTGCCTTTCAAGACAAAGTTATTATTTTAGTTGAATAAATAGGGATAAGGTGGCGGACAGTGGTCGGATCGGCGGTGGTCGATTTTGGTGATCAACTTTTAAACTAATTAAATAAAAAGCAAATTACTTTGAGGTTATGTATGTTATAATTTACACTTTCGTCCTTTTTATTTGAAATTTAAACGACATAGTCCTCTATTTTTATTTTCATCAACAGTTTAGTCATTTTGTCTATTTTTTGTGTTAGTCAAAATAAGTCAAAAGACTAAAAATTAAGAAAAAAAAATCAATTTAATTCTTAACTTATATTTTTAATATGTCGATAAAATTCATATTATCATGAGATTTAGTGAGTTAACATCTTCAATTTATTTTTAATATTAGTTAATGTTTTAATTTTAAAAAAATATATGTTTTTTAGTTTTACATTTTTTTAGTATTAAAAACTAAATGAAGTAAATAAATTAAAAATAAATTAAAAGCAAGAGAAGTAAAATTAAATAATTTGAATTTATTAAAACATTAAATTTTATAAATTTATAATCTTTATTTTAATTTTTTTAGTTACGGACACCAAAAATGGACAGATGGACTAGATCGTTGAAATAAATAAAAGTGGAGGACCATATCGTTCGATTTTCAAATAAAAATGATGAAAATATGAATTATTACATATGTGGAGGGTTTTAGAGTAATTCACTCTTAAACAAAATATTATTTTGCTCCTTTTGAAATTTGAACTCTAAACTTTTCATTGACTGACCATGTGCCTTTCCACCAAACCAAGACCTTTTTATTATCAAAACGAGAATATTGAATGAAAATAATATTGAAAAGGATAAATGAGAAACGTTGATACAAAGTTAACTCAATAAAGTATTCTTTTGTGACTCACATGGAGTTAACTCAGTAGAGCTATGTCTTTGGACTTGTATCTTTTGAATTAAACTTGGTAGAGAACGATCTCTTAGTACTCACAGTAAGTTAAACTTGATAAAGTTATGATCTCTTGGGACTGTAGATTAAATGTTCGATGATGATTTCTCGGTGATCAACATTCTCTTAAGACCACGCCTCATCAAAGGAAATGAATAATTGTTTAATACTTGGGCATTATACGAAACCCGTAAGAAAATTAGGATTTCATTCGATTCTTTATTTGGTTGCATATGCATAGGATATTTATAGCATGCAATTTCAATTTTTAATTAGTATATTTTTAGTAAATTATACAAACTCACTTAGTTTTATATTTACATGTTGTCTTCAATATTTTTTAGGATTTAAAGTAAAGTTTTGGTTGGAGTGGACTCCCTTTTTCTATCTTTTTAGAAGTTTTATTTTGTTTAAATATATGTAAAAATTGTTTCATACAAAGTTATATGCGTTCCTTAACTCTAAAGTTTATATATGATATGAAACTGTACTATCCTAGGTTTTTTGATAGTTTCGTCGAAGTTTCGGATTAGTTTTCGATTGTTTACATGTAGATTTTTGTCCGCGTATTTGATTTTGATTGGCATGATGTTTGATCAATGCTTTGATTGAGATTCTAAGTGTTCATATGTGGGGTTTCATGTTTGGGCTGCATTGGGTTTGAATCGGATTTTAAATTCTTGCATTTTGTTTTTCGTTCGAAGTTAAAAAAAGTGGGTTTAAGATGTTAGACGATCGTCTAAGCTTTTTAGACAAGTTATTCTTAAATTTTTTGATGATCGTCTATTTTTAAATTTTTGGACGATCGTTTGGAGTTTTAGACGATCGTCTATTTGCATTTGTATATAAATTCGAGTTTCGTTTTAAAACTTTATTTTTGCTCGAGCTCTCAAACTCAAACACCATTTTCTCTCATTTCAAACTGATTTTACATAAAGTGTTTTGAAGATCAAACATCAAATTTGAATTCCCTTCTCAGGATGAACAAGTTTTTGGTGCATGCATTGGCTTTTCTTGATGTTCATGAAATTTGATCATTCCAAGCTTTAGTTTTCTATTTCTCAAGCTTATGTTCAGTTGTGATCTTCTATGGTTAGTGTCTTACCCTTTAGAATAGGATATTTGGTGTTGCATGTTAAATTTAAGCATGTTTTTAATTGGTTTTTGGCTAAATTTTTTGATTCTTATGTTCACATGTTTTTTGATAAATGTTGATCTTGATTCTTTAACATGCAAGTTGATTTAATGAGGCTTTGATTTTTAAAATTATCATGCAACTATGTTCGGTATGATCTGAGTTAAATTTATAATGAGTTATATGTAAAGTTTGGACTAAAATGGAGAAATTATGTTTAAATGTCATTTTGGTCAACTTAGGGATAACATTCAAGGTGATTTGGTTATTTGTTATAATCTGAAAATTTTATATGTTTAGTGTAAATGCATGTTCAATCCTTGGTTTAGTTGATTTCATCCGTCCAAACTATAAATTAGCCCATAAATTTTTAAATTATTATAATTAGTCCGATTTTTTTGGACTTTATTATGACTCCTTAAAATTTTATGGGCTATTTGTGCCTATTTATATTTTAATCCTCCAGTTTGTCACTGTGTGCTGACCTAGCTGCTCGAATTTAATATGCGGATCGCTAACTTGTTACATGACGAATGTCTCTAAAAATCATCATCGGACACTTCTGGTCCTTTTCACTTTTTAACTGTCTCAAATAATAGGTGTTTACAATTATTTTTTATAAAATAAAGAACATCTTAAATATGAAAAACAATTTTTAAAATTTTAGAGCAATAAATTCTATATTTCTAAATAGGGCTAATGTCAAAAAAAATCACGAACTTTACACGTTTTCTCATTTTAATCATGAAGTTTAAATTTTCTCATTTTTATGCACAAACTACCACTTTTTCCCAAATTCATAC
This sequence comes from Mercurialis annua, assembly GCF_937616625.2. Classification (NCBI taxonomy): domain Eukaryota; kingdom Viridiplantae; phylum Streptophyta; class Magnoliopsida; order Malpighiales; family Euphorbiaceae; genus Mercurialis; species Mercurialis annua. The sequence goes on along the minus strand of NC_065577.1, from coordinate 30,051,227 downwards.
ACGGTGCTGAGGTGGCACTCATTCATTGGTGTAAAATGACCTCCACCTCAGCGAATTACACCAATGGAGTCGTGACACCTCAGTACCGTGCATGAATTTGAAAAAAAGTGTTAATTCGTGCATGAAAATGAGAAAATTTAAAGTGCATGATTAAAATGAGAAAACATGTAAAGTTCGTGAATTTTTATAACATTACCCTTTTTAAATATTAAATATTTTTTTATTTATTTAATTTTCTTTGATATTAGACAAAAGAAAAATGAACAAAGGATCATTTTATCCCCTCAACTTGGCACAAAGCACTACTAAAAATCAGCCATTTAGCGACGGATTAAATAACGAGTTTAGCTACGGAAAACATCCGTCTCTATATGTCTGGTCGCTAATTAAATAGCGACCGATTTAAAAAATATTTGCGACGAAATAAAAAATATTTGCGACGGATTTAGCGACGGATTTAAATCCGTCGCTAATTTTCAAAAATAAAAAAAAATAAAAAATTAATTTTTTAATTAAAAATCGTAAAATGAAATATTATTTAAACGGTCTCACACCGTCACACACCCACCCGCTATACACCACACACTATCACACACCCGCAAATTTCGCAAATTTCCCAACTTCCCAATAGGTCACCCATCATGTATTACTCCCACCCAATCCTTTTTAACCTTGTAGTTCCTCCACGCGTGATTCCATCTTAACAAACTCAGATTCTTGTCTTATATCTATGTATTTATATATAAATATAACTGAAAGTAATAAAAAATTACTCCCGCAATTTAAATGCGTATTATAAAATAATTATTTTTTCATACTAATTATTCGTAAATAAATTATTAATAAATTATTTTTTTAATAATTATTTTAGATAAAAGAAACAAATTATTACTATTAAACTTTACTCCCGCATTCTAATATAATAAATTTTTTATTTTAGATAATTATTTTGTTAATAAATAATTATTTTTTAAATAAGTAATTATTTTTTAATAAATAATTATTTTTTAATAAATAATTATTTTTTTATAGATAATTATTTTTAATAAATAATTATTTTATTTATTTAATTAATATTATTTTTTAATAAATAAATATTTTTTAATAAATACATATTTTTTAATAAATACATATTTTTTTAATTATTAATTTTTTAATAAAAATAATACATTTAGCGACGGATTACAAAATCTGTCGCTAAATGTAATCCTTTTAGCGACGAATTATAAAATCCGTCGCTAAAAGTGAAAAACAAATTGGGACGAAATTTTCGTCGCTAAAAGTGGCGAGATTCGCTTTAGCATTTAAATCCGTCGTTAAATTTGATTTTTGCGACGGATTTCACGTAGCTAATCGACTGTTTTTTAGTAGTGAAGTACAGAAAGGTCCAAACTGAAAAACCGAATCACTTTTACCTTAAATTTGGAAAAACCGGCTCAATCCCCCCCATATGCTGACGTGGCACCTTAATTGAGAGTGAGTTTCTAATTAATCATATTCTAGTTTAATTAATCATACTTAAATATTAATTTATCATAATTAAATCATAATTAATCGATGGGCCTTTTTGAACTTTTTTTCCCAAAAATTACATTTTTTTTTCAATTTCCGACGAAGAGGAGCTCCTCCTTGTCGAGGAACTACAACTCCGGTCTGCTGCTTGAAGAACAGACCCCGGCGTTTATTCTTTGAAGAACAGACCCCAGCGTCTATTCTTTGAAAAACAGACCCAGGCGTCTATTCTTTGAAGAACAAACCGAGGTCTGTTCAAATTTTTTTAAAAATAAAAAAAAATTAACTTTTTTAATCCAAAATATAAATTTGGGAGTTAGTTCGTTATATAAAGTTTTAAATTAAAAGAATTAAATTATTGTTAAAAAATTTATTAAATATTAATTTAAAATGTTAAAAAAAATAGAATCATTTTTAAATTTTTTGCCATAAAAAATCACTTAGGAAAAAAAACCATCATCAAAACCGGAAAGTGTGAGAAGGAGGATATTTGACCCGATTTTATCAAAATTAAGGTAAAATAAATTTGAACGTTTTTAATACTTTGTGCCAAGCTGAGGGGTAAAATGGTCGTTTGTTCAAAGAAAAATGTGGTAATTTCTCAAAATACATGTTTTGGCATTTTATTTGCAACATTGCAAATTTTGACTTTTCTTTTCTGACTTTTTTCATTAACGAAAAATACTTTTTTTTTAATTTCATAAATACCTTTTTCGGTTTTCAATTTCGGTTTTCGGTTTTTTGGTTCGGTCAACCGAACCGACCGAACTGACCGACACTTTTTTTATATAGTGTAAGATTAGTGTATATATAGTGTTAATTTTTATTTTTTATAGATTTTTTTCCTGGAATTTTTTATTTTATTTTTTATAGTGTAACAGTAGTATATATATAGTGTTTTTATGGTGTTTATATAGTGTAAAATTAGTGTATAAGTAGTGTATATATGGCATTTTGTAGTGTTTTTTATGATTTAACCATGAAACACTGCAAGTACACCATAAACACTGCAAATACACCACAAACACTGCAAATACACCATAAACACTGTAAATGCACCATAAATATATTAAAAAACGGCAGAAATACACCATTAATACACCAAAAATACACTAAAACGTAAAGATATTATAAAATTATTATAAATGCACCATAAATCAATATTTTCTTTACAAAATCAGTAGCAATAAACAAATCTATCAATAAGAGAAGACAAAATAAATAATTATATAAAGGCTTAAATGCATAAAAAATCACGAACTTTCGCGTGTTTTTGGTATTTAACACGAATTTTTAATTTTGGCATAAAAATGCACGAACTATCTGATTTTTGCAATAATAACACGAACATCATTTTGGGCATAAAACGACACCGTTTCTCCCCTAAAACGGCACCGTTTTTGCCTGAAAACGACATCGTTTTCTGAAAAAAATGCAAACTTGGTCTTATATGCAAAAATTTGATAGTTCATGTTTTTTTACGCCAAAATTAAAAGTTCGTGCTAAATACCAAAAACACGCGAAAGTTTGTGATTTTTTGTGCATTTAAGCCTTATATAAATAATAGAACAATTTTATAAACAAAAAATTATAGATCTACAATAATTTATTTACAAAATATTTAAATCATTAAAAAAACCTAAAAAATTACACAAATCTAAAAACGAGTCGAGAAATCCATAGCGCGACCGGAAAGACGAACGGAAAAGACGAACGGAAAAGACGAACGGAAAAGTAATCGGAGGAAATAAACTGAAAATCAAATAAAAAAGAAGAAGAAAAGAAGAGAGAGAGAGAAAAATATGGCTATGTAAAAGTTTAAACTAAAATGAGATAAGACTTCTTTATATAGTGGATATTTTTGGTAAATAAATTAGCTCATTAGGTAATGTAGGATAAGAGAAAAAGATAGGCCAAAATGGTGTAAATACTTTACCCAAAATAGGTATTTGGAAAATAATCCCAACAAAAAGGCCTAATTACTTAAAAAATCCCCACCTTGTAATATTTTTCATTTATATTCTCATCTAGGAAAAAGTTCATTTGTACCCTTTTTTTGATTTTTCGTTTTCATCTCTATCCTAAAATTTAAATTTTTGACAACTAAATTAATTAAAGGATGAAAACATTATAAATGATTAATAATATTAATGTTTAATTAGAATATAAGTTAAATATAAAGGATCATTTTGAATATTAGATCAAATAAAAAAAAGTCAAATTAACTCTTTAGGTAGAGACGAAAATGAAAAATTAAAAAAAAAGTATAAATGAACTATTTTTTAGGTCAGGGTATAAACGAAAAAATGTTACAATGTGGGTTTTTTTTAAGTAATAAGACCCAAGAAAAATCATATTAATGAGAATAAAAAAGTATAGAACAAAACACAGTTCATCAAATCTTAAATTATTGTGAAATTATTTGCGTTAAGCAATCCAAAAGTCGTTGAATTGTTCGCATTAACAATTTCGCTTCGCCACTATCGTTTACATTTGCATCAATTCAAACACCCTTTTCATTTCTTTATCCAAATTCAAAGTTTTACATAAAATCTTGAACCAATGGGTGTAGGAATATCAATCCTATTAGCACTAAAAGCAACATTTTTATTCCTCATCTTCATATACCTTAGAACACTTGAATTCACCATTTTATCACTACCCTTTTTATACGCTTCACTGGTATCAACTCTCATCTCACTAGCATCCCACCCTGCCATCAATCTCCCAATGCTTCTAGGCAAAAGCTCAGATGGGTCATTCCCCATTTGGTCAATTATCATGTTCAGTCCCTACCTTTTCTTTGTTAGAATCTTTTCACTCCTGAGAAGATACAGCAGTGGGGAGGAGAGTTATAATGAGATTTGTGAGGGTGTTTTTGTTGGTGGGTGGCCTTATTCTAGGGAGAGTTTGCCACCTGGTGATCCTGCTATTGTGGACTGTACTTGTGAGTTTCCTAGAGTTGAGGAGTTTAAAGGGTGCTCTTATTTTTGTGTTCCTACTTGGGATACTAGGTCTCCTCAGCCTGGGGAGATTGAATCTGCTGTTAAGTGGGCTCTCAGGAAAAGAGCTCAGAATAGGAGTGTTTTTGTCCATTGTGCTTATGGTATGATCTTTTTTTCAATTGTGCTTCTTTCTTGATCATTTGGTTGTTGATTGCTAGTGATTTTTACTTGCTATGTTTTTAGGGTTAATGTTGTAAAAACTCACCAACTTTACACGTTTCTCAATTTAATCACGTTTTTTAAAAGGGTCATATTTGGACACTATCCTTTATTTTTTTTCCCAAATTGATACAATGGGTCATAATTTGCTGAGGCGACATCCATTCTCCGGTGTAATTTGGGGTGGAAGTCATTTTTCGGGTGCCACCTCAGCAAATCACACCCGATGTATCAATTTGGAAAAAAATGAAATTTTGTGTCCAAATATTTAAAATCCATGATTAAATTGAGAAAACGTATACATTTGGTGAATTTTTACGACATTAGCTCATGTCTTTATATATGGTAAATTTTTGTATCGATGTGAATTCGTTTGATTGTGTTGTTTGTTTGACCTCAATATTACTTGCATTAGCTTTGGTTTGTATCTAATGTTGGTTTCCTGGTTACTTACTTTAGTTTAGCTCTTGTAGCAAGTTTAAAGTTGGACCTTTCTGAATTCATCTGTTGGTTGTGTATGTAAAACGCTCATTGTGTTGTTTTCACAAGTAGTTTGTTTAATTTCAATCTTACTTGCATTAGCTTTGTATTTATGTGAAGTGAGCTACTTAACTAATGTTTGTTTGCTGATTGCTTACCTAAGCTTTGCTCTTATAGCAAGTTTAAAGTCGAAATTTTCTGAATTCCATCCAATGCTTATGTATACAACATCATTGTAGCTAACAAGTTCAGGAGCGACCTTATAGTCCTGCTTTTGGCTGATTGAATTGAGAAAATTCTATTTATTTTTTTTGGCTCTGTTCATCATTTGTAGGATTAGTATGCAATGTTAGTTGTAACAGAAGTACTCAACACAGAATATGCTCATAATAAGGATCTGGGCTTGCCATTTTGTTAATGCAGGAAATTTATTTACTGTTTAATATAACCATTAGGTCTTAGGCCGCTGCAAGTACCTTAAGCGCATTCAAATGTCTTGTCCGCTTGCTTAAAATATTTCCAGCTTGGGTCACTTCAGCTCTTTCTTCTATATTTATATGCCTTTATTTCTCGCCAGTGGCTAAAGTAAATAAAAATAGTCCAAAAAAGAGTATGAAGTAGTACATCCGAGGTTAGATCTTTTTCCTAGGACACTATGAATGACATGTATAATGGTTCTATGTGTGAGTGCATATCTCTCTGCATTCTTGTATGTATGTTTACTTTTGCCTTTGTCCGTAGGGATTTGGTTTATCATAAATCAAGAGTCTACCACTGAAATGACATTGTTCTTTTTAATTTGATGTTTCTATCTAAAACATCAATTACGTGGGCTGCAATGACGTGGAAGTTCAACTGACACGTAAAATTGAAGCCTGTGCTTTCTTAAATTTACAAAAGAGTCTTAGTTTTCTGCAGCAATAATGGTTTATTGAATGGTAATTATCATTAAAATATCAGCATAATTAACCTAAATATAGTTATATTCTTAACCATCTTATTGTGTTCGAATGCATTTTAAATTATACCACTAATGTATTCATCTCATCTTAGTGCTACTTATCAAATTTAAGTATCTGCACAAGCATGCTAAGTTAGTTATATGAACTTAGCGACCTGTATCGTAGATAAGAGTATACTTTCTAACATTAGTGTATATGTTTGTTGTATCTTAATAGGTTAATGCTTGACACCATGTTATATATAATATGAATGATCTTGCAAAATTTGGCAGCCCATTTCTTTCCCTTGTTTGCATCTCTTTTTTTTTTGTTAAAGAATTTAACTTATAGAGACTTTAAAATGTTCAAGATAAATTATCTGTGTTGTTTTCGGTCTTTGGACTGAGATATGAAGTTTTGTATTTTATTTGCAAAACTAAGATCTAGAACTCTTAAACTTAGATCTTTTTAATGAATTGTATTTTATATTCATTTCGAACTTAAATTTGTTCATGCTTTTGATAATTCTCATGTTGTTACTTTCATAGTCTTTACAAACTTGAACTTGTTCAAATGCCTAGCTCCTGCTTGACATATAAACTCTTTACATATCAACCCTTATTCCCACAATTCAAGCTCATATTTCAGATACAAGTTTTGAATAGGGATGTTTCTGGCAATCTTGATCATTGGCGTGTGATTTTAATACGCTAAGTTATTGGTCTGCTTATAATGGAATGATTATTCTATCATGCAAAGAATTTCTAGTTAAAAAAATTCCGTGTTTAGTCTTTACCATTATGATGTTGCTGTGTCTCATGTGGTATTGGAAGATGAATGAACATTGCTAGCAGTAATGAACCTGAAAATCATTATATTTTTAATTGCAAACTTTGAATATTATTAAGGTTTCCTATTGATTTATGTTGATTGTTTCACAAACTCCTTAAAGGGTAAAATGTAATACGGCATGGTTTCCGATTTCCCTATTTGAATACAACTTAGTGGTAGATGAAAATTGAGAAGCAATAGGATCCAAGAGGTCATACAATTTTTATTCAAAGCGAAATACATGATTAATCAACTTGTGCGACTCTATCTCTCATCTGTTATATTTTTTACACTGAATTGACCTGGTATCCCAGCTATCTTTATTGATTTAGAGAACTTCTGGTATGTTAAAAATGTGAGCAACTAAATATAATTCTTGGTTGAATAGGGAATACCATGTACAAGGTTATTGCAGTTTGAATACAGACAATAATCTTGTAAAATTTGGTTTACACTTGTGAAAGGAGTTCTGTTAACGTAATATTGAATTGCTTCCTCAGGTCATGGAAGAAGTGTTGCTGTGAGCTGTGCACTGTTAGTGGCTTTAGGTGTGGTAGAAGATTGGAAAACAGCTGAAAAATTCATCAAAGAGAAGCGACCATACATTCGGATGAACAGCCTGCATCGCCAAGCTTTGGAAGAATGGTCAAAACACCGATTATCTTCTCCAATGAAAACGAGACAATGAATTAATCTGTAATCAGGCTACAAGGTATAAGTCATTGACGAGTTTCTTGTTTTGCGCTCTTATTTTTATGATGATGTATTCTTCTCGTTACCAATTATATTGTTATGGAATTTAGCTAGTCAAGTTTATGGTGTTCAAAAATGTATTTTCCTTTTCTGTTTTTGTAATTTGGTGTATCTAATCTCATTTGCTTCCCTAGCTTTTGTTTCATAGTGTCAGTATGGATATAGCAGAGTGATTTCGCCATTGATGTTCTTTCCGAGTTCCGCTACATTTCACTGCACCAAACTTCATACTAGCTTAGCTGCATAGAAAGACCTGACTTTTCTCGACTTGCTGTTTCTAATTTAGTAACTACCCCATTCTCAAATCCGCTGAAATGAAATTCAAATTTATACTGCTGAGCCTGAGGTGTTGCCTTGTAAATAATCTATTGTTATTGTGTTGATGACAGTTTAGAATACATATAGCAGCTCACTTCTGTAATCAACCTGGTAAAGCTTTAAGGAACTGAAGTGAGCTGCTTCCACTGCTCAAGAACACTGAACTTTACCACAGTTGCAGAGTTTTCCTTGAAACCTTTCTTTATGCGAGTGAACTTCACCGTATTAATGTGAATAACATTGAATATCAGAAATTCTACACCCAACATCATTTGTCTCGGGATCGAAGGATAAAAATGCACAGATAAGGTTTTAACAAGAAACAAATTCCAGCCTTTTTAAATTCTATCTGACTGTCAAATACAAATTCATCTCCCTTATTGTAAATTTGCAAGGATAAGCTTTTAGTAGGTCAGAATCTAGAAAAGAAAAACCTTTTCTGGCTAAAATGAAAAAGTTACATTGCAGGTAGGCAGTCGCGCATCAACCAGACTTCCGCAATCCATTTTCTCCCACTTGTTTGTATATACATTCCTGAAACTCTTTTATTCTGTGCAATTAGCTATAAATGTTATAGTTACAAAGTCTTTAAGAACACGAGTATCTACAGTAAAAGTGTCATACGTACGAGTTTCCATATCATATACACGTTTTCTTTACTAAGAAAACACAAGATAAATTATGGAATCCATACGTAGTGATTCTCACATCGCTGTTTAGTTTGTTTTTGCACATGATTAGAGTAGAATATGCGATTACCATGAGAGTGAAATCACAAACAAATTTTGTAATTATCCCCTACCGCGGTGTTTAGCAGCTGCTGAAGTGCTCGTGGTCATAAAAGACTCTCCGCAACCACATTGACCTTTAGAGTTAGGATTTATGAAAATGAATTCAGATCTGGACATAATTTAATCAAAACAAATACGCCAAAACAACACGCATTAGAAATAGATAAAAAAAATTGCTTCAGAAGTCATCATAAAATCTAAAAAGAATAACCACCTTATTCTTTAAATAAAATTTCCGAAATGTAATAGTCAAAAAAGGGCGGTGGCGCTGCTCAAGTAAATAGCGAAGTCTAGAGGCGGCTGCATCTGTTAGACTCAGGGCTTGGCGTTTTGCAGTTGCTGAAGCCAAGGCTGCCATTTCTTCAACACAATTCAAGCTGATGATAAATTTCAGAGCTGTGAGAAAAGTGGGTTTTAGAGCAATATATATGCTAAAAAAATTTTGTTTAAAGGTTTTGGGTATAATGATCAACTGGAAGCATAGAAGATAAACATGAAATGAAAACACAGAGAATGAAGCTTAAGCCCTGTTTAGTTTTTTTTTTGTGAAATATATTTTCTGTTTTTTTCCTAATTTTCTTTCATTTTTCAAATAGAACACTAAAAATTCAAAATTTTATATGCTTACTGAAATTCTTTTTATTTTTAAGCAACATACTGTTTTTTTATGAGATTTTCATATATTTATTATTTTTCTTGAATGTTATATCACCTTTAATAATTATTAAAATTAGAGTTTTAATTATTTAATAATTTAATTTAAAATAAGTATTTTTAAATATGAGAAAGCAATATGTGCTAAGTAATATTTTTATATCATAACGAATGTATATGACATAATTTAAAAATAGAGAGAAAATTACACCATTTACCAAAAAAAATAAAATAATTACAAAAATACCTGTTGATTTTTTTCATTTACATATTTTAGTTGATTTAAAAATATTTACAAAAATATCAAAAAATAAAAAATAATTACAAACATACGGGGTGTACTGTTAATATAATGCAAGTATACTAATAAACTAAAAGTATACTAACATTATACCAACATTATACACATCAGAACATATTGAAACTTTATTAATATTAAATAATTTTTTTTATCAAAATTACATCAAATTATATGCTGAAAATTAAACTAATAATATACTAAAATTATAGCAACAATATACCAAGAGTATACACATCATAATATACTAAAATTTTATTAATATTAGACAAAAATTACACTAACATTACACCACATCGTATACTTAAATATATTAAAATTACAACAACAATATACAAATTCTGTAGTTCATTTCCAACTATAGTGAAAATACATATAAAAAAATGTACATGTTATCAACTAAAAATAAAAAACAATTATTATCAATATACCGAAAGTATACTGAAATTATACCAATAATAAACCAAATACTAATTTCAAATTCTATGGTTCATAGTTTTAATATACCAAAATTATACCTATATTATATCGACATTATACACACTGTATTTTGTAAATAATTTTCATTTTTTGGTATTTTTGTAAATAATTTTAAACTAGTCGGTATTTTCGTAAATAAAAAAATCTACGAATATTTTTGTAAATATTTTCCTTAGATACTTTTGTAAGAATTCCAAAAATAAAATAGTTAGATCTTTAACTATGTTTAAACTAATTTTTTTTCAGCGACAGCTAAAAAATATTCTAACGAATTGTTTTGTTTTGATTTTAACTTTTTTTTGCCTTCAATAATTATACATTTGAGGAAATGATATCAATGTATTTCAATTTCGAATTTTAGTAAACAATGAATGTGAACAGCATAACAAGTAGAATACGCGTGATATTTAACCAAATAATATTGTAATTACTTAATATGTATACTTAGTTCTCTCTCCTTTTTGATTTTAATTGTTTGAATCTAAAATTTAGATTTAATCATTTGAAAATACCTCACTTCTCAATATTTTGTTTATGATCTAATCTTTTAAATTCGTTAGTTTAGTTTATTTTTTTAATTTCAATTGCAATCTTTTATTCAAATTAGAGTGAAAATAATTCACCCATGCCATTCATATCAACCTTTTTGCCATCTAGAATTTCGAACATGAAGGAACATTTAAACTTTTTTTATTCAATTTGAACAAATGGTTACGATTGAAACTGAAAATTGAAAAATGAGCTAAAATTAATAATGTTTTAAGTTTGGGCCATACAAACAAGTCGAAAAGGTGGAGCACTTCACAATGATTAAGCCAAAAATCAAATTAGTTTTCTTACCAAAAAATAAATGACTAAAAAGTCATCTCAGTGTCTGAACCTGTGATTTAGGATCAAATAACTCACTTCCAGCTCTTCTAATAATTTAAGAACAATAGGTCAATTCAGGACAATATTTGCTATTGTTAGGATTATTTAGAAAAAATATTAGATAATTTTGATTTCTAAACTTGTTCAAACTGTATAATTTTGTTCTTAATTGATCTAAAAATAGAAATATTTGTAAGCAGAGTGGGAGTCGGTGTTCGCGCCGGCTTATGGCTAACTTCAATCTGGTTAGTTTTGAAATAATAAGTCGCCACCTAACCCTGTTAGGAAGTATTTTTTGTACCGACTAGATTCATCACACTCCTATGGTTGATGAATTCTGCATCAAATCAAAAGATAGGGTTCGTGGACATAACCACCTCTTTTACTTGACTTATTGATTTTATCGATTTAAAAACATATTCCGGATAGGAAACATCTCATTAAAGCAGAAAACCCAAACACCAGCATACTAGAAAATAAATGGATGGAAATATAAATAACTGGAAAAGCAAAGGACTGGAAAGTAAATGGGGGAATGTAAACATGCATTACATTAAGACTCACATATGACTTGATTTGGACTGACATGCAAATAAATATCAAATACTTCTAAACAAGCATGAAACCCTAGGGTTTCCAACATATTTTATTCCATTTGCATGCATAAACATTAACATAATGTAAAATATGAGATTGATTTTATTAATTACCATCTTGAATATTTATATAAGCACTAATTATATTTTCATGACAGTCATAGAATTTCTATATGATTTGATTTGTTTGGAACTAAATTAACGTGATTGTCTGATTAGTCCTGTTAAATGGTGGACATACATTTAAAGAAATAAACAATGTAAAAATACCCAATTGCACAAGATATGCATACAAGTATAGAGATACTTTAAAACCTCTTTTTTTAGAGTGTTTAGCGGTTGTCTGTCATTTATATGTCAATACAGCCGAATTTAGGATCTGGTCAAAACACGGAAGTTTCTCCTCTAGTCGATACTAATCCACTGGTTCAAATCGAAGTCGATTTCGGGTCCTAACAAATCGGGGAATGGGTCTTGAAATTGATGGTCCGGTGATTTGGGCCTCGAAGCCCATGATGACAAGGTAGAATTATTGTTGCTGATGTGGCAGACAGGTGCTGACTGAGACTGAGACGGGTAAGTATAAAAATAAATCATACAACTAAATGCAAGTCTGTAGGTTCAAACGAGGCCCAATTACATGCCCAAATGAGCCGAATATAATTTGGAATTAAGTCGAAAGATCTAGAAGTGTCTGAAAACGAATAACAAAGGTTCCAAATGATCCGGCGGTGCCGTTTGATGGACTAGAGAAGGCGCTATAAAGATGTGGTGGCGCCACCAAGTTAGAGGCCGAACCGGTTTTGAGATTCGCCTGAAAAACATGCAAAATAGGCAGAAACACGCAATTATGGTGTGGAATTTGAAAATAATTAAAGTAAACATATAAAAATGGTTAAAAATACCCTAATCATGGATCTAGCGTGAAAAATATGGCAATCATGGCAGTGTATACAGTTATGGCAGTTTTATGGTAAGAACGATACAAAAACGACTATACATGCTTCCCAGTGAACAAAATTGAAACAACATGCATGGATAACATTATATATAATAAAGAGAATGATTATGGGTCCTCATAAGTACCGTTATTAATCTTGAGGTCATTTTTTGACGATTCAAATGTAGAATACAACTCTGTATCGAAGTGCAACAATGTTCTTAATTGATTGAAGCGTTTACACTTGATTTGGCGGATTAAAATTGACTAGAGTTTGGTGTTTTGTGACTGATATAGTTCGGTTATAGGTGTTCTAGAATTAGGGTTTTTGCTTTGATCATATTATGTTTTATTGCCCATCTGTGTTTGGGGAAATAAAAAGTTGGCCTTGGAGATGTGGTCGTCTTAATCCGAGAAAAAGGAATGGTAGTTGCTGAGCCTAAGAAAGAAGCCGCCGGTTGTGGAGATCTTGGAGTCACCGTCGCCGGAGATCCTGAAACTACCGCCCCTGTGGATCTTTGAAGAATAGTGGCTATCAAGTTTGGGAAGGAAACTGCCGGTCGTGGTGAACTTTTTGGTGTCGTGGTAGACGTTTGAGGGTGATAGGTTTTTGGGGGATTTGCTTGAATGGTAAAAATGAAGGTGGAGGTAAATTAATTTTGATTTTTGGTGTTTCAGGGTTTTGTGCTAAGTGTTTTGTAAAAGAAGGTGTGGAGTATTTTTCACCTTTTAGAATCTTTACAATATTTGGGCCTTGAATTTATTTTTAAAGTTTTGGATCTTTTGAAAGAGTTTTTGAATAAGATAATTTTGCTTCAACTTCTTGATGATTTTGAAGCATTTGTTGCAGATTCTCAAATCTCTAAAAGTATTCATCAAATTCAGAAAAAAAAAACTTTGGGGTTCACCATAACTTAAAAATTAATTTTGGTTAAAAGCGTATATATAAATGGCTTTTTTTAAGCGAATTATATAGAGGACATTGTTTACACCAAAATTAAAGAGAAAATTAGGAAAAATACTCTCTTTTTGAAAATAATATGATTTCCTATCTCAACAAATAAAAGATAGAGAAAATACCTCACTATCTTAATATATTTATTTTTGTACTCTAACACCTATTTATATTATAATTATACCTACTCTTTATTATTATTTTACTCTAACTATATTATTGGTGATTCATAAGTGACAACTGTCACTTTTTCCTATTTTTCTCTCTTTTTCTCTTTCTTCTCCATGGCTTTCTTCTTCTTCTCTGTTCTTTTTTCCGCCATTCTTTTTCTTCATTTTCTTCTTCTTCTTCTTTTTTTTCTTTATTTCTTGTTCATTTTTATTCTCTTCTTCTTCATCGTTAATTCATCGCTCCGTCGTCGTTCCGCCATCATCCCGCCGTCGCTCCGCCGTTTTTCATATTCGATTTTAGCGATTTTCCTCAACTCGTGGTGATTAATACGATTTCTTTCAACTTTCAGATCTAAATAAATTACTCTTTGAATTTTTTCAATTCTAAATCTAAAAATCTGTATTAAAAACGATTTTCTGCACAAAAAATGATTTTCTGCAAAAAAAAACAACTTCTGATTATCATATAAGTATCATCACTGCATTATCATATAAGTATCATAACACTGCTGAGAAAATTGATTTTTTACTAAAAAAACAGTGTCTGATTATCATATGATTAACACTGTATTAACATATCGTTATCATAATATTATATGATTATGATAAGGTTATGATAATCCAAATGTACGATAATGATAATAGTATGATAATGTTTTTATGATAATATAATGATAAGCTTATAACAGTATGATAATATGATCCTTACATGGAAAAAAATTACAGAAATAGTGTCATATGATAATGTTTTCTCATATGATAACGAGATGATAATATTTATGGTACATATATGATAATATCTATGATAATGTATGATAAAATAGTGTCTGATTATCATGTCGTTATCATAACACTAGAGTATGATAATTAGATGATAATGAATTATGATAAGGTTATGATAACTGGATGATAACGTACGTGAAAATAAAATTACAAAAGATTCATGACACCAGTATGATAACCAGATGATAATAAAATAATAAAATTATGATAATAGTATGATAATATGATACCTATATGTAAAAAGATTACAGAAAAATTATGATAATAAGATGATAATGTAAAGATAATAGTATGATAATATGATACATGTATGAAAAAGGTAATTACAAAAGAATTAATGATAACGAGATGATAATGTGAAGATAATAGTATGATAATATGATACATGTATGACAAACAATTACAAAAAATTAATGATAATAAGGTGATAAGGTGAAGATAATAGTATGATAATACGACCTTATTATACTTCATTATCATACTATTTTCTTCACATTATCATCTCGTTATTATAATTTTTATGTAATTCTTTTCATATAGGTATCATATTATCATATTGTTATCATAATTTTATTATTATGTCGTTGTCATAACATTATCATTTAGGTACAATAATACATTATCATCTCGGTATCATATGATTATATTATGATAACGAGATGATAATACAGTGATAACAACATGAAAATCAATTTTTCTTTTGTAGAAAATATTTCTTTATACAATGTTATGATAACAATATGATAATACAGTGATACTCATATGATAATCAGAGACTGTTTTTTTTTTATAAAAAATCATTTTTTCTGCAGTGTTATGATAATCATATGATAATCAGATGCTGTTTTTTTTTTTGCAGAAAATCATTTTTTGTGTAGAAAGTCGTTTTTTTCATCATAACATCGTTTTTCATGCAGATTTTTATATCTAAACTTGAAAAAAAAATCAAGAGTAATTTATTTAGATCTGAATGTTATAAAAATCGCAATAATCACATGAATTAAAGAAAAGTTTGCTAAAATAAAATATGAAAGAACAATGCAGTGATGGTAGAGCGATGGAGAAACGGCGGCGGAGCGATGAAAGAACGAAAAAGAAAGAAAGAAAATGGAGAAGAGAAGAAATAAAGAAGAAGAAAAAAATTGACGAAGAAAAGAAGAAGAAGAAGAAGAAGAAGAAGAAAAAGAAGAAGAAGAAGAGAGAGGAGAGAGGAGAGAGAAATAAAAAAGAGAGTCATATAAAAATGACAGCTATTATATGCTAAGAGTAAAAAATTAAAGAGAATGAGGTATAATTATAATATAAACATGCTTTAGAGTAAAAAAAATAAAAGCATTAAAATGATGAGGTATTTTCTTTATCTTTTCCTTATTGAGGTAAGAAATCAAATTATTTTAAAAAATAGAGTATTATCCTAATCTTCCCAAAATTAAAGTAGCCCAAAAATCCAAGAGCCCAGAGTAATTCTCAGGAGATTTTAATCCATAATCAATTGACTAGAGGCCCATAATTAATTGGCCGGAAGCCCAAAAACAATTTTCCAGAAATCCAAAATCTCAAAAACCGAAGATCTCACATTGAAGCACGTGTTAACAGTTTTAGAAAGCGACAGTTTTTATAGAAGTGGAGAAAATGGAAAGTGGGAACGTGGGCAGTTAAAAGCAGTTGATCATCTGATAGTTTTCTGTAGATACTATAAATAGAAGAATGCAACGATTGAAACCCCAAGCAAAATCAACCAAAAATTTAAAATTCTTAGGAAAAACTAATGTCAATATAATTATTTATGTGAATTTATTTGTACTACTACTTTTGTTATTATTATTTTTTCAACATTTTTTCATCGCAATTTTATTTACTGTACGAGTTTTTAGAATTTTAATCACATAAGCTTTCTTTTATTTTTAAAGTGCTCTTAGAAGATTTGTTTAAGACTTTTTTAAGTTTTGTGTATGTCCTTTGAAAACCGTTCGCAATCCCTTGATTATTTTTACTATTTTATTATTTTATAAATATTTTTAATGATTGAATTCTATAATTTAAAAAAGGTAGGTACGTTGGTTACATTTTCTTACTGTTGTTTGAGTTTTTGTAGTAGTTAAAGTATTTTAAGCAAGTTGGAGCATCTGAAACAGTTCGAACTTATATAAAATTGCTAGAGCGCCTGAAACTGATGGAGCGACTGAAATAGCAAAAACGGCAACATTTGAAATTGCTAGTTGAAGCAAATGTAACTTATAAAACAATATGAAGATCTCTATTTAATTTTGATTAAGAAAAAGTATATATAATAGGGCGATTTTCTTCAATTGTGCCCTTGAGTACGACATGGATGGGGAAGGAACATGGAGTATAGTCCTCTCCCCATGAGAATATTCATCTTGCCCTATGAACACCCGATTTTTATATTCATGTCTTATCTTATATTATAGTAGTTTTAGGACATTATCCACAATTCTAAAAAATATAATATAACTTTTTTATTAGTATATATATTTAAGGGAAGTCTCCTATAGGACTAGTCCATGTGTGACTTCAATGCTTTGTAGGGCACAACAAGAAGAAGCTCCGCCTTTTTGCACTCACTCTCCTCGGATTGGGAATTGGCAATAGCTGATTCGATTCCTTTGAAACAAAATCATAATAGAATGGCCAAAGCCAAAGATAGCAGCTTCCCTTCTACCTATGAATCCGATTCCTATCTTAAGTCTGTCAGTTCCTTTAACAGTTCCGCTATCGTCAGCATTCACAGCAGATTCTCTCTCTGCCTAAGAGTTCTTTCTGTCTCGTCTGCTTTTCTTTATCCTGCAATTGGATGCGCTATCCGGTCTAGTTCAACTGATATACGATGGTCGGGTCCTTTAATTTTGGACTAATAAAAAAATCAGATTATAGAACAAGATTTAATAAGTAATGGTCAACAAATTGGAATTCATTTATCAACAGATTTTTTTATTCCATTTGAATTCATTTCCATAATTCTAACTTATAATATCATAAAACGGTATAGTATTTTACATAACATTATTTTTTAATATATTTCCTACAAATAAAAAAATTATTTATATGTTTATATTAGATTATATGGAAAATGGAGATCCTAGAGAGAAAATTGGGGTTATTTTCTAAATATCTATTTTTGGTAAAGTATTTACACCATTTTAACCTATCTTTTCCTCTTATCCTACGTTACCTAATAAATTAACTTATTTACAAAAAATACCCACTATATAAAGAAACCTTATCTTATTTTAAGTTAAACTTTGACATAGCAGCCACCTTTTTTTTCTCTCTCTTCTCTTTCAAACTCTTTTTTTCCTTTTGTTTTGTTTTTTTTTTTTTTCATTTTATTTTCAGTTTATCTCCTCCGATTACTTTTCCGTCCGTCTTTTGCGTTCGTCTTTTCGGTCGCGCTTCCATTCGTCTACTTCCATTAGATTTCTCGTCGTTTTCAGTCGTTTTTCCGTTCGTTTTTTCCGTTCGCGCTAATCCGTTCATCTCTTCCTTTCGCGCTATGGATTTCTCGACCCGTTTTTAGATTTGTATAATTTTTTAGGTTTTTTGTAATAATTTAAATATTTTGTAAATAAATTATTGTAAATGTATAATTTTTTGTTTATAAAATTGTTCTACTATTCATATAATTATTTATTTTGTCTTCTCTTATTCATAGATTTATTTATTGCTACTGATTTTGTAAAGAAAAAAATTGAATTATGGTGCTTTTGTAGTAATTTTATAATATATTTACGTTTTAGTGTATTTTTGGTGTATATATAGTGTATTTTTGCCGTTTTTTAGTATATTTATGGTGCATTTACAGTGTTTATGGTGCATTTGCAGTGTTTCATGGTGTAAACCACAAAAAACACTATAAAATGCAATAAATACACTATATATACACTACTTATACACTACTTATACACTATGTATATACTAATCTTATATTATATAAACACCATAACAACACTATATATTACACTATAAAAAAAGAAAAAATTCCAGAAAAAAAATCTATAAAAATTAACACTGTATATACACTAATCTTACACTATATAAAAAAACTGTCGGTTGGTTTGGTCGACCGAACCGAAAAAATCAAAAACCGAAATTGGAAACCGCAAAAAGGTATTTTTAAAATTAAAAAAATAAAAAGGTATTTTTCGTAAATAAAAAAAATAAAAAGAAAAATTAAAACTGGACAAGTAAAAATATAAATAAGTTATCAAAATCTGTATTTTAAGAAATTACCACTAAAAAATTTCATCTCTATTTCTATAGAAGCGTAGACAGGGATGTATTTTCTATCCCCACCCGCCCTATTTTGAGAATCATGGTTTAATAGGAAAACACACTTGTAATTAATCTTTTCTCATATAACAAACCGACTTTTTTTTTTCATTATCAAACTTTTCCCAAAAAGAGTTTGCTTGTAACTAATTTTTTTCATCACCAATTTTCTAATGTTCCCAAAAAAAAAACAATGGAGCCTAAAATAAAATTGGTAGCAAAAAGAATGAAAGAAAAAATAAATTACATTCACAAAAAATCACTCACACCCTCTCAAGTCTCAACTATACAACAAAAACCAATCACACCCACTCACTCACTCACTCATATTCACAAATCCGTCGTTTGAAACAAAAAATGGAAGTCCGATCTTTGCCGGAGAAGCTGCGGCGGGTCAATGTCCGATACACTGATTGTGTCAAAGCATCTCAACATCTCTTCCATTGAAAATGGTATGCTGTAATACATTTCAAAATTATGCTTTCCATTACTACTTTCTTTAATAGATTAAATTAAATTTTGCTTGATCATATGCTGGGCGGACCTAGGAAGAGCGTATAGTTTTGAATTCTTTCAAAAATATTGATATAGAATTGAATAGTGTAGTTTTGCCAGCTTAAAATTTATAGCAATGCCCACCTTAAAATTTATATTTTGTTAATTTTGCTAGTCTTATAAACTTTCGGTGTAATATTGCCCGCCTTATACAAAATTTCTAGGTCCGCCCCTGATGATAAGTTTATTTGTACTTACCTTGAATCAACGTCCAGCAAGAATGAGTAATTATTAGGCATGTTGATTGAATCTTCTGTCATAAGTGTTCTCATCTTCCCAATCACCTGTTGTTGTACATATGTTATAGAGTTTAGTAAGTTTCTTTATCATGGAGATTTTAGCCTAGGGGTGATTCCGTTGGTTCAGTTTGAATTGAACTGAAGTCAAATAAACCGGGTGATCATTTGGGCTGGTTCGGTCAAAACCGAACTGACGAGACTGATTGAATAGTTAAAACCGAACTGACCATATACGAAATTTTAACCGAGACCCAAAATATTTCAAACCGAACGACCGAATTGGTTGGTAACCGACAAAAATACAAGAAAACTATTGAAAAAATTAAAAATATCATCTTTTTGCTTCATTCGGTTGGCTAGGTTAATGTGGATAATCCAAATCTCAATCCGAACTGAAAACCGAGAACTGAAACTTTTTTATATAAAAAAAACCGACCCAACTTAAATTTATAACTGAACCAAACCGACCGAAAGTCATCCGTCAGTTGGTTAATTTCGGCCGACCATTTTTTTTCACCCTTACGTGTTTACATGCATAACTGAAAATTTTAGCAAAACCAAATAAAGTGAATAGAATAAATTCTGTTTGTATATAAACTGAATCCATCAAATTTTTTAATAAAATTCCACTTTGCTTGATTAAATTAAAATTGTTTATGTCATATTTAAACTATCAAGATAAAATAAAAATTTGATTGTTTTGGTTAGTAGTTTTTTTATTTAATTTTGGTTAACCAATCAAATCCAACCAAATCGAGTTCAGTTAACCAAACTTGCATGCCCCTAGTTACCTCTGTTGTGTAGTTCAAGATGGCATTGGACTTTTGGTGAACAAAAAGTAATAAAGAAAAACTTATTTCAAATAAATTTATTATAATAGGGGAGGTTGACTTACATCTGGAGGTAATCCTTGAGTTCCGTATTTATCATCCCAGAACATAGTCCCAATGCGATATATTTGTGGAATGCTCAATATCTATTGAACAGTTAAATTTAGGAGGAAATAGTTAAATTATATTATTTTCAGTTATTGTTTTTCAAACATTTGAAACTTGTTATATAATTCAGGTTATGGTAGTTGGATCATTTACCGGGCAGAGTTCATTTGTTATCTCATCCAATGATTTTTGAGATTTTTGATGCAAAACCTGCATGGATGAATAATCTGTTATTCACTTTCTGGATCCTGAAATTATAAAAGCACTCGGCTTGTCTATTTAGGTTCACGAAAACATACCAGAAATCCAACTGCTTGCTTTATGTGCTGGAGTTCATTACTCGATGATCCTACAAACTGTGACTTAACAAACAATTAGCTTCATTATACTGTTATTAGTATGGGTCATTTGCATATGTATGCTATCTTAGTTTTACCTGATCTGTTGCTTTGAGGCACCATTGATCCAGTTCTTGCAAACCGGCCTTTAAATATTCTCCATTACTAAATGAGCAGCACTCACGTCGAAGTAATAAGCTGGGTGAGCAACAGTTGGAAATGAGGATTAAATATATGAGGGAGAGTGGATTCGTAACTATAGACATACAGTTAATGATGAATTTAACTTCATGTGCTCTTACCTGTTAAAAAACTGTACATTTATGAATGAGAAGGCCTGACTAAAGATTTTTCCTGTTAACACCGCAGGGACCTGAAAATCATCAAAAGTTAATTGAAAGGTCGTGTGAACTTATATATGCAATCAGGCAAAGCTTGTAAAGAGGTATATCTATTCTTCTTACATTGTTGTCCAACAGTATACTCAAAGTAGTTTCTAGCTTGTTAACAATGCTTTGCCAGTGTATGTTTGATGCTTGTTGTCTTGCGACAATATTTGAATGTATATTTCTAGATGACCCCCGTACTGATCTAGCTCTAATTGATCTTGGAGCCTGTTGATAGTAATTAGAGTATGGCGATGAGTAGAAAATTAGTGCTGTGTGATAATTCGTCATTAAACAAATATATAGTTTATCTACTTGCTTACCTGTATGCACAAATGCAAGAATTGACTTATCTCTTTTTTGACACTATCACGAATTAGCCCGTATATTTTCTCAACATATGCAGTTAGATGTTGCTTAAATAGTAATGCTGGATACTTGGCTTCAACTTTTAATTGCTCATTTGGTTTTCCCACCATTCCACTGTACCCACTTGACATTCCCAGTCCCATTGTAGATGGCTGGAATCAATGTTATTGTAAAGCTCGATGATTGAAATTTGAGGTAAGGTAAAAGTTTTAGTAACAAGTCTAATAGACAGAACTTACCTGCATCATTCTGCCAAATAATGTGGCAGATGAGGTTCGGTAATGCTGTGAAGATGCTTTTACTGTGTTGTTCGCCTTCAGAGTAGTTTGGAGAAGATACAAAAGGGTTGAAGTTGTTGACAGCCAGTACGCTAGGGTACTGATGTTATCTTGACTCTACAATACCATCATTCAGGAATTAGCTTCAAATTCAGAGCTTTTGAAACTACAAAATAACAACTAACCAGATATGCAGCTGCAATTATGGATTTGAGTAAGACAAACCATACTGAATTTTAAACATGTCTAGGCTTAGATGTATAGAAAGTTTGATATCTGAAGGTCGACCTATGTTTTCAGGCTTGGCGTACCAAATTTAAAGATTCAGCTTAAACTCAATTTTTTTTATATGTAAGTAATTGATCTTTGACCTATCAACATTGTCATTGATTCGACTTTAGTTAATTATAGCATAAATATTTTTGTTAATAATTGAAGCATAATTCTTATGTGTCTAAAGCATTAAACTAATACTATTGCTGGTCCATGCAAGTGTTTTCTTAAAGGACAAGAAACACCCAAACGATGAAAGGGGTTGCTTTCTGTTCTTCTAGAGTTTAGATCCTTACTTATCTTTTCTCTTGTCTGAATCTTGTACTTGGATTAAATTATTTATAAGACAAGAATGGAAGGAAGTTCCATCTCATTTATTCAAAAAAATTAAAATACACATTAGCCATAATACACAAACATAAACTCTTCTCTTCTTTTTGAAAAGCACAATCTCTATATTTTAGATAATTGTTTATAATCTTTTCGATATTTTGTTATTTAATTATGACTAAATTTTACTTTCATTAATTTTCATAAAATATATAGTAATTTATTTGTATGAAAATATTTATCTTTTATAAATAAGATTTAATATATATGAAATTTTGTATTCCCTCCATTCCAAAACAATTGCCGACTTTGCTATTTTCCCACACTTCAAGAAACCTTAATTAATATTCTCAATTTTTATAAATTTATCTTCATGTATTCTTTTATACCCTTATTAAAGACTATGACTTATTTACTTCTTTGGATAATGACAATAAATAGTGGACTTTAAATAAGGGCAATATAGGAAAATTAATTTTAAAGATTGTTATTTACTAGAAATGGGCAAGTATTTCGGAAAAAGAAGAAGAGGGAAGTGGACAATTGTTTTGGGACGGAGGGAGTAATTTTTATTAATTATAAATATATCGCTATATTTTTATTATGTAGACATTTCCGTTTCTTATATTTTGGAAAAAAATGCTTCGCCGTTTTTGTTTTTGTTTCCGTTTTCATATCAATTTCCATTTCCGTTTTCGTGCAACATAGACTATCTCTTGTAGAGCATGATTGGTAGTACTCCACGGTGAATATTGCTATATTGGTAGAAGAATGGTACCTCTATGCATGATCTGATTGTCTGAATTATCCTATCAAATATATTTGTCTTCTCTGCTTCAAATGATCTCCATTGAAGAAATGATTTGTATACAACACAGGCAATAACCGGTCTGTTCTTATCAAATCGCTTCTCTTCTACAAGGCACTTGATGAGTAAATCATGGCTTTCCTATAATAAGATAGTAATAGATTGCATTTTAGTGACTGCATGACTGAAAAGGAAGTATGGGTTTATTTCAATTGAACTTTGTTACAGTTTAGTGTTCAAGTGATGATTACCTGCTGCCTGTCTGTTAGGGATCTTTGTTTCGTTAAGAGGGTAGCAAGAGGTTCTGGCTCCTGGAAACAAAATTCATCCATTAGAATGCAGGATTAATTCATGACAATTTTCTATCTTTCCGGATAACTTGGAAATTTATACTAAATGAGGATGGCAGTACTTTTATCGTTTGAAGCTCTTCTTTTCTTCGGTTTGCATTGTCAAAGTTCTGCATTGTAACAGAGGATTAATGCCACATTTAAAGATAGCTACATAATGAATACAGTATCTAAAGTAGCGTACCTTCACTGGAGAGAGAGTCTTTTCAGAAGTCACTGTCTGTTCTACAACAGCTGGTTGTTTGCGGAGTATTTCATTCTCCGATTCTAGGTCTTTTATCCTTTGCTTGAGGCTGGAAACCACACATTTAACTTTCAATTTCTAGGAAGGTTACTAGTTACAGCTTGAATTTCTAGCTATAAAAAGTTATTGCAATATAAAATGGTAGTTAGATAACTCAATTGACGCTGCGAAACCATGTGAGGAGTTGAAGTTGCTCTGTTGCGCCAGTAATAATTATCTTGACTAAAAATAAATATAGTTGTTACCAGTAATGCATGCAACATAGGATAGACCTATGATCTACTCATGTCTGTCTATATGAGGTAAAAATTGAGGGTGTAAAACAGTTGAGGATTTTTAGCTTATGGTTACGATGAAATGAGATCAGTTGGGTTTAAGTTAGTTAGGAGAAATGTAATTTTTTTGATGTTTGGTTGTTTGTTATGATGCTGTTACAAATTGAGAGGCTGGTTTATTAGCTCTGTTGTGAAGTTTACCAGTAACAAGGAAGGAATAACTACATTAACTGGAAAGATAGAAGGACAAGACTAAAGTACTTCCCCTCAACCATATCTCCAGGATAATTTTAACTGTAATTCTCAATAATCCACAAAATGAATGTCGTATTTATTTCTAGAATCAAATCCTGTTTTCTGGTTTATCTCTAAACTCTAAATGGAAACCTTACTAGTACCTGAACAGACTGACCCATATGAAACACAAACTTAGTTGATTGTATAATTGTTTTGTGTATTAGCTGATACAAGCGATCACTATCTCCTTACATAAATTTCCAGGCTTTGATCATTTTTTCAACACAAAAACAGTGTTAGGATGTTGAAGTGTCACTTATTATTACTTGTAAAGCTTTTAGATGATGAGACATGCCTGCATTTGGAAATATCATTTCATCTATGGGATAAAAAGTTTTCTCTTGGCTCTCTCGTAGGCCTATGTTATGACCCGTTGATATGGATCGAGTCACAGGGCGATGACCTTCTATTGAAGGTTGTCCTGTTCTTGATTTGTTACGTTTTCGAGCTATGGTGATTGTTGGAGCTCAAACGGAGAGCTGCCTATCCGGGAACTCGTTAGAGAGAGTTGCCTATCTGACTTGTTTGTAATTTTCGATGTCTTTATTAATATGCTGAAACAGCTATATATATAATACAATAGTCTTGGGTAGCAAGACTCCTAATAGAACTAGGAAATAGAATACTAAATAAGAAGATTCCTAATTAGAATATAACTAGGAAAGATAACAATACTAAATAAGAAACAAACTAAATAAGAAACATAATACTACTTAATAACTATTAAATAATAAACTGCCATTTAAACCTAATTGCTTGATTCTTCTTTCCTTGAATAAGACTTACCATAGAATAAGTCCATAACATCACTCCCCTCCTCCAAAAACGAGCTTGCCCTCAAGCTCGAATGATGGCCATTTCAGGATCTCTATTATGGTTGCCATCATGAACAGTGTTTGCATCTTCCTCTGTAATAGCAACCTCAATCCAAAACAACCTTTTACATTGATGGCCTGGTGAGAATAATTCATCACAATTGTAACAAAGACCCTTGGCTCTCCTCTCTGCCATCTCTGCTCTACTTAGTTTGATAAAATGAGGAAGAGTTGAGGCAGTTCCACTTGATGTTGCTTTTGTAGCATCTGTTATTTTTAGAGGTGCCCCAAATTTTTGATTTTCAGAATATTTTTCCAGCTGTAAACGTCTCTCAAAAGCTCGAACAAGACTCATAGCTTCCTCCAAATTTCCGGTTTAGCCAACTCCACATCAATTTGCAACCTTTCTGATAATCCCGCCATCATTATTGCCACTTGGTGTTCTGGAATTATAGAATTAGTTCGGGATAATAACCCCTGAAATTTTTCAAGATATTCTTCCACAGTCCCGGTTTGTCTAAGTGAGATTAGCTCTCCTACCGGATTACTATGAACAGGTGGACCGAACCGCATATTGCAATATTTTTTGAATACTTCCCATCTCAAGTGTGGGTTTGCTTTTTCTAGATGAACAAACCAGAGTTGAGCAGTCCCGATTAAATGAAACGAAGCCAATCCAAGCCATTCTTCTTGTGGGGTTTTCTGGTGAGCAAAGAACTGTTCGCAACGTGTAAGCCAGCCTAGAGGGTCCTCCTTACCGTTGTAGGTGGGAAATTCTAATTTTGTATAACGCGGAACAGCCCCACTTTTTCCTTCTTTACTAGATGAATTTGCAGTTTGCTTGGAACCATGAATCTGACTGCTACTATCCTCCACATCCTTCTCTTTTGTGATTGTTTCTTCCTTTTGCTGAGACATGGCATCAACACGTGCAGATAGGGCTGCGTGATCTGCTGACAGTTTGCGCATCATCTCCAAAAGTTGTTCCATCTGAGCATGTGTATCCCCCATGACTGTTGGCTCTGATACCAAATTGTTATGACCCGTTGATATGGATCGAGTCACAGGGCGATGACCTTCTATTGAAGGTTGTCCTGTTCTTGATTTGTTACGTTTTCGAGCTATGGTGATTGTTGGAGCTCAAACGGAGAGCTGCCTATCCGGGAACTCGTTAGAGAGAGTTGCCTATCTGACTTGTTTGTAATTTTCGATGTCTTTATTAATATGCTGAAACAGCTATATATATAATACAATAGTCTTGGGTAGCAAGACTCCTAATAGAACTAGGAAATAGAATACTAAATAAGAAGATTCCTAATTAGAATATAACTAGGAAAGATAACAATACTAAATAAGAAACAAACTAAATAAGAAACATAATACTACTTAATAACTATTAAATAATAAACTGCCATTTAAACCTAATTGCTTGATTCTTCTTTCCTTGAATAAGACTTACCATAGAATAAGTCCATAACAGCCTATACTCTGGAGGTTATTGTCAAAGGAATTAGCTGAATTATAGCTGGTCATTTACTGCCTACATATTTCATGCCTTAAAGAATTATTTTGCCATTTAAATCAGCAGATTTTATGCCATGTATAGCTGTCTTTCACATATGTAAATCTTTTATTCTTTCCTAAATAGATTATAATAGCTGTTGAATATATTTTGTACATGATTTCAGGGCTGAATATCAGCTTGTATTATTGATATAAATAAAGAGAATTCTCCTCCTTTAGAGGACACTTTTTGCTCAACACTCTCTAAATTGACATGGTATCAGAGCCATAATTCTGAAATCTCAGATTTCTTGTTCTCAAATCTCAGTCCTAGTTTAGTCCTAGTTCAGTCTTAGTTCATTTTTCTAATTGATCACTCTTCATCAAGCTCACTCAGCATCATGTCTTCTGAAAAGAGTGATTCTTTCTTGATTCGATTCAATGGAAAAAACTATTCAGCTTGGGCATTCCACTTCGAGATACTAGTCAAAGGCAAGGATTTATGGGGTCATGTTGATGGAAGCAAACCTGCTCCTGACAAAGAAACGGAGAAGGAGGAGCACTCCAAGTGGGAAGTCAAGGATGCTCAAATCATGGCGTGGATTCTTGGATCTGTTGAATCCAATCTCATTTTGAATTTTCGGCCCTTCAAGACAGCAGCTCAGATGTGGAATTATTTGAAGAAAATCTACAGCCAACACAATACTGCTCGTAGGTTTCAACTTGAACATGAATTATCCATTCACCAACAGGGAAGTCTTTCTATTTCTGATTTTTATTCTAGCTTCATGAGTCTTTGGGCTGAATATACTGATATAGTCTATGCTACCTTACCTCTTGAAGGTCTTAGTTCTGTTCAATCAGTGCATGAAACTACTAAAAGGGATCAATTTCTCATGAAACTCAGATCTGAATTTGAAGGCACCAGATCTAATCTTATGAACAGAGAACCAGTTCCATCCTTGGATACTTGCCTCAATGATTTGCTTCGTGAGGAGCAGCGTCTTCTCACACACACAACCATGGAACAACAAAGATCAACTTCGGTTCATGTGGCTTATGCAGCCCAAGGAAAGGTAAAATCTAGGGACATGAGTGCTATTCAATGTTTTTGTTGCAAAGGATTTGGCCATTATGCATCGAACTGTTCGAAAAAAATTTGCAACTATTGCAAAAAGGATGGTCACATCATAAAGGAATGTCCTATCCGACCCCCAAAGAAGTCTGAAACAGCATATACTGTTTCAGTCGGTTCTAATATGGGTGATCATGTGGATACTTCACAAAGTGCACCTGCTTCTGCTCATGTTCAACCCGTAACCCCTGAAATGATTCAACAAATGATAATCTCTGCTTTTTCCGCCTTAGGACTCTCAGGTAAACCCTTCTCTACATCACCTCCTTGGTACTTTGATTCTGGGGCTTCCCATCATATGACGAATAATGCTAATTTTCTTACAAATGTAAATAAATATTCTGGAAATCTCAAGATTTACACTGCTAATGGTAACCCTTTACCTATTACTGCCACTGGTGATATTTCACCTTCTTTAACTAATGTCTTTGTTTCTCCAGATCTTACCACCAATCTTGTTTCCATTGGTCAATTGGTTGATAATGATTGTAAAGTGGAATTTTCTAAATCCGGTTGTGTTGTGCAGGATCAACAATCAGGGAAGATGATTGCAAGGGGGCCTAAAGTAGGGCGTTTATTCCCTCTTCAGATTCCTCTGTCATCATGTTTTTCTTTACCATTTATCACCTGTAATTCTGCTCAAGTTGACTACCGAGCATGGCATAAACGCCTAGGACATCCAAACTCTAATGTACTTCATGATTTGCTAAATTCTGGTTTACTTGGGAATAAAGAGTCACCATCCCTTAATGCTATTCAATTTGATTGCAGTTCTTGCAAACTTGGCAAAAGTAAAACTTTGCCATTCCCCACACATACTCCAAACGTAATTCAGCCTTTTGATATGATCCATAGTGATGTATGGGGTATGGCACCTGTTATTTCTCATGCTAATTACAAGTATTTTATCACTTTTATTGACGATTATAGTCGTTTTACATGGATCTATTTTTTGCATTCTAAAGATGAAGTTTTTTCTGTTTTTAAACTTTTTCATGCGTATATTCAAACTCAATTTTCTACCAATATTAAAATTCTTCGTTCTGACAACGGGGGTGAGTATATGTCTCATTTATTTCAAGAATATTTGCAAACTAATGGTATAATATCTCAACGGTCTTGCCCTTCAACCCCACAACAAAATGGGGTGGCTGAAAGGAAGAACCGGCATCTGCTTGACATGGTTCGCACTCTTTTATTAGAATCCTTTGTGCCCTCTCGTTTTTGGTGTGAAGCACTTTCAACTGCTGTCCACCTTATAAATAGATTGCCCTCTCCCTCATTAAATTATGCATCTCCTTTTACTAGATTATTTGGTCATTCTCCAACATATTCTAACCTTCGTACCTTTGGTTGTGTATGCTTTGTCCATCTTCCTGCACACGAACGCACAAAATTCACTGCTCAGTCAGTTAAATGTGCTTTTCTTGGATATTCTGCACATCATAAAGGTTTTATTTGCTATGATTCTAATCTACGTCGTATTCGGATTTCTAGAAATGTGATTTTTTTTGAAAACCAGTATTTCTTTTCTACTCACCTTGATAATACTATTCCTTCATATTCTGTTCTGCCATCATTTACTAACCCTTCTGCAGATTTTGTGCCTTCTAAGCCGCTCTTGGTTTATCAACGACGCACATCCAGAACATTAGATCAGAATAATGCACCTCTAGAGCTCTCACAAACTCATTCCTTGACTGCTGAACATGTTCCGACTGCACCTGCTCCTCTCAAGCGCAGTGCACGCGTTAGTAAACCACCAGATAGGTATGGTTTCACCCCTCCTTTATCATTAACAGCCACTTTGTCTTCTGTTCCTATTCCTACATCTTATAAACAGGCCATGGAACATGAATGTTGGCGTAAAGCTATTGACGCAGAATTTTTAGCACTTGCGCAAAATCAGACTTGGGATGTTGTTCCATGTCCCCCATCGGTGAAACCACTTGGAAGTAAATTGGTGTTTTCCATTAAGCTTTGTTCTGATGGATCTATAGACCGTTATAAGGCTCGGTTGGTAGTTCTTGGCAATAAGCAAGAGTACGGCCTAGACTACGATGAGACCTTCGCACCAGTCGCCAAGATGACCACCGTGCGAACCATACTAGCTCTGGCTGCATCTCAGTCATGGCCTTTACATCAAATGGATGTTACGAATGCATTCTTACACGGTGATCTGAAGGAGCAAGTTTACATAAAACTTCCTTTTGGTATGTCTACTCCCTCACATAATACTGTTTGCAAATTAAATCGCTCTTTATATGGCTTGAAGCAGGCACCGCGTGTCTGGTTTGAAAAGTTCCGATCTACTCTCCTTGGATTTTCTTTTACACAAAGTCAATATGACTCCTCGCTGTTTCTCCAAAGAACATCCAAGGGCATCACCATCCTCCTTGTTTACGTTGACGACATCCTTCTCACTGGTTCTGATATGGAGGCAATCTCCAGAATTCAGAATTTGTTGCATTCTACTTTTCACATGAAGGACCTCGGCCAACTAACCTATTTTTTGGGATTAGAGGTGCATCATCGGCCTCAAGGAATCTTCTTGAATCAACACAAGTATATTCAAGATTTAGTTGATTTGGCTCGCCTTAAAGACGCTACATCTGTTGAAACTCCAATAGAAATTAATGTGAAATATAGACGCGACGAGGGAGAGATCCTCGAGGATCCTACTTTATATCGGAAGTTGGTTGGTAGTCTTATCTATCTTACCATCACTAGACCAGACATCTCATACGCTGTCCATACTGTTAGCAAATTCATGCAGGCCCCACGGCATCTCCACCTATCTGCGGTCCGACGCATCATTAGGTATGTCCTTGGCACACCTACTCGTGGACTACTGTTTCCTCGTGGTTCTTCACTACAACTACAAGCTTACACCGATGCTGACTGGGCAGGCTGCCCGGACACTAGGAAATCTACTACTGGATGGTGTATGTTTCTAGGAGATGCTCTTATCTCTTGGAAATGTAAGAAACAAGACTCAATTTCCAAATCCTCTACTGAGGCAGAATATAGGGCCATGTCTGCTGCATGCTC
The DNA here is from genome assembly GCF_937616625.2 of Mercurialis annua. NCBI lineage: Eukaryota > Viridiplantae > Streptophyta > Magnoliopsida > Malpighiales > Euphorbiaceae > Mercurialis > Mercurialis annua. The sequence continues at coordinate 30,020,217 of NC_065577.1, read as the reverse complement.
TGAGATCATTTGGCTACGAGGTCTCCTTACAGAGCTTGGTATCCCACAAGTTCAACCTACTCCTTTACATGGAGACAACACCAGTGCAATACAAATTGCTGCCAACCCAGTCTACCACGAGCGCACAAAACACATAGAGGTTGACTGTCACTACATTCGGAAAGCCTATGACCACCAAGTTATCACCCTCCCACATATCTCTACCACACTACAAATTGCAGATATTTTCACAAAATCAATGACACGTCAGCGCCATAATTTTCTGGTTAGCAAATTGATGCTTGTAGATTTACCAGCATCAATTTGAGGGGGGATGTCAAAGGAATTAGCTGAATTATAGCTGGTCATTTACTGCCTACATATTTCATGCCTTAAAGAATTATTTTGCCATTTAAATCAGCAGATTTTATGCCATGTATAGCTGTCTTTCACATATGTAAATCTTTTATTCTTTCCTAAATAGATTATAATAGCTGTTGAATATATTTTGTACATGATTTCAGGGCTGAATATCAGCTTGTATTATTGATATAAATAAAGAGAATTCTCCTCCTTTAGAGGACACTTTTTGCTCAACACTCTCTAAATTGACAGTTATATGGGTGGGTGTTTAACATGATTGGCCATTGCTGCTTTTTAAGTACATTCTTTGTTGTTTATAAACTTTGTATTATATAGGACAATATAAACATCCTGAAGGATGTAAAGCGTTTCTTTCTACTTTAATAAATTTCTGCCGTGACTCCAAAAGTCTGTATGACTCATCATGTACTTGCTAAGGAATTTACTGATTAAGGCTTTATGTAGGACTAGAAGCAATGTAAACTGAGACAGTTTAGTGATTATTATTTTTCAGCAAGGTAATACGAAAAATTAAGCCTGCAATAAATAACTTTCAGAGGATTAATAATTTTTCTTTGATTGTATTTTTGTTGGTTTTTAAATTTTGCATTCCTGTTTTACTTTCTCAGCTTTCACACTTTAAAGGTTTCAAACTTTCAGATTCAAACACAGTTTTAATACATATGAAGTTTTTAGAAACCTACTGCTTTGGAAGCATCTTTTTGTAGGTTTTCTTTGAACTTGGTCCCATTCCAAGCAAACCAAAAAGAATGTCTCGATAAAGTTTGTATTCTTTGTTGATTTTATTTTTAATTCTTTTGTCCCCGAGTTTTTGCATATTCAGAAGACAGAAAAGGGATGAAATATATATTTTACTTCATAGAGAAAGTAAAAAAGAAAAATCATAGAAAGTTTAATGATGTCTTGACTTACACATCTAGTTCTTCTGAAAGATCCTCTGTAGTTGATGCAACCAGAGCTTGTTGGCGTAGAACCTGATTCTCTGATTCGAGACTGGTCAAGTTCAATTCTAATCTGACAGCGTGAAAAATGAATAGGTTAACCACAGTTAATGTTTATACACTTGCTTCTGTTATAATTTATTGATCTTACCTCTCAATGCTCTCTTGGAGTTGCATTGTTTTCAGCTGCGCTTCTTCTGCCTCTTTTAATCTCGATTTGCTTTCCTTTTCTAGTTCACTACACTTTTCCTCAAATTCTTCCATTCTCTTCTTCGTCTCTCTTAGTATATCCTGATAGTTATGATACATGTAAGATCACTTGTCATTGAAATATATCTCTTATTTATGTTTCAATGCATGCGTTTCTTTTTCTGCTTTAGAAGATTTGGTCAGCGGATGTCCTCTCTTTATTTTGACAATGGTTCACCGCCTCAAAAAGTTATTGTTTCTTTGTGGATTAATATCATGGTATAGAAAACCTGGGAATAAGTTTTTTTTCTTTCTGATGTTTATTTCCAAGAAGTCGTCCTTTTAGCAATAGTCATCAGGTATATTATGATAGGCACTGTCATTGGATGACAATTTGGCTTCGGACTATTTAGAATTTTACAATTCTCTGCTATTAATGAAAAGCCGGAGTAGCTTTAAGACAGCTTTTTCTGTCCCCACCCTCACATTTCCCTTAATTATTAGTACAGTAGCATTTTTTGGTGAATTATGAATATACAAGTATTAGTATATTAGTGTTCTTACATATCATTTTTGAATCTAAGTTGAGCATTTAATTCTCATTTCCTGCTTTTGTGTTTAAATTGTAACTTTATGCATGAAATAATGAATAAAAACATATAAAACTGCATTTTTGATAAATAAAAAATTATGAACAAAGACAAGAATATCCACTATGTGCCCTGAGCCTGGTCTATTGTATTTTCCACATGTGATTATTAATAGACTCTGTTGGTGAATTGTGCATGATGTTACCTGCAGTTCTCCATTTTGATGCTTTAGCAACTCCAGCATGGTTTCGTCCACAATAGGCACCTCTTTGATGATCGGTGGGGCTTGCTCTATTGCTATCCTTGCTGCTTCTTTCTCTTGGATGATTGCAGCCGAGGCTTTATCGAGCTGTCCTTGCATATCTTGCAATGAATTTTGTAGCTTTGTGATTTCTTGCCCCTTAGCTCCTTCAAGATCAATCTACAAATTTTTTATTTATCAGGATCAATTGGATCAACTTAATTAGGCATCATGCAGAAATATTTTGAAACTTTTCTTTCTTGACTTCGAATTCTCTCATAGAGAGATTTAAGTGAATGAGGAACTGAAAATTGATGCATGCGTAGTTCAGCATGAAATCTTTCAAAATCTGTGCCATAAAATAGGCCGTAAAATGCTTTGAGGCTTCGCCAATCCCTCAAGCCAAACATTACGCAGATCTTTTTCTGCAAGCATTCTATATTACTAACTCACGAAAGCATGCGCAAAGATAGGCATTGAATATGTGTATCTAGCTGAATTGTTAACTTCAAGATATGTGTTATTGTAAACTTTTAAATCTTATGCCATTAATATTAGCTGAACAGTTTTTACTTTTTTGAAAATAATTTTAAATAGTTTGAAAATTTTGATATGCAATGTTACCCTCAATTGCTTTTCTAACTCCAGTCGCCATGTTAGCTCTTCAACACGCTTCTCTAATTTATCCTTAGCTTCTTTAAGTGCCCCTGTTTCTCTTGCAGCCTGTACCATAATGTTAGTGAGTTCCAACGTTCATTTGGTTAACTGTATCCTACTTTAAAATAAGCAAATTGTTTATAATTGAGACATCCAACCATCTTCAGCTTTCTAAGCTCCTTCTTTGCTACTCTGGACCTCCAAAGACATTGAAGTATTAGGGTTGATTTCTTCTTCTGGTTATAAGCAGAACAAGCTTGGAACCTTCTCCATTCAGTCTGTTAAATTTGAGAAATAAATTAAATGTTCATTTGAATTATCTCACGTACTGCGGACAGAAGATTTGTTACCTGAATTATAGTTGCAGCCTTGATTCTTCTTCTGGATCTGTACTCATTACGCGCCGTCATTGTTCGAAGTCCAGTTTGAATCATTACAGCTGATTTCTGCAAGTTCTTGTAATGTTCTCTTGCTGTGTGAGCACGCATGTTCTTTTGTATGCGAATTGCAGCTGCTTCTGCTCTCATTTCTTCATAGAGCTTACGTGCAAGTTGTGCTGTGTAAAGGACAGGGAAAAGCAATTGTTAGTTATACTCTAGCTAGGCAATGACATCAAGTGGTGTTAGTGGCTTATTTGAAGGTTTATAGATCTCCAGTTGATGGAATCACTCTAGTTAACATCGTTAAATGAATTGATATCTCTATGCAGGGAATTTCAGTGTAAATGATAATGTTTCTCATTGTGGTTTCTAGGTGTGACTCGAGGAGGCCTATTTTTCAAGCCGTAGGTATCTATGAGGAGTGTGTTGGCTAGAACTCTTACAAATGGTTTATCTATAATCGAAGTTTCATATATTTGTTATTTATTGATATTCGGCTCCCTTTCATCCAAACCCGTACAACAGAAAGGGAACCAAGCACACCCTTACAAAATATTATTTGTAACAGATATCAAAAGAAAGGGGGCTTTGAGTTGTATTTCTGTTCTGACAACTTAAAAATTGATTCTTTCTTTCTTTTTACTAAAATTCGAACACCATATCAATATGTTATTTCTTGAGTTCCTCGTTCTATCTATTAATGTTTTACTATTTTGGAAATTTTAAATGAAAGGGGCCTATTAGGGTATGAAAGTTTAGTCCCTGTAGCATGATGGGGCAATCAGTTGATTTTCCCCATGTTATCCATATTTTGTCAACCTACTATTTTGTGTTATATTCTTGAGCGGACTAAAAGTGTGCTAGGATTTGGCTACTCCAAAATGACGTTCATAACATTATAACTGTCATTAGTCTTTTTATTTTATGATCAGACTGGCCAGTTTATGTGAAATAACATGGTGTGGATAAAATTTATATTAGTTAAAGTTGGGCCACCTCTCCAGAGTTTCTGCATTTGAATTGAAGCCCGCCGAAATGTGATGAACGCTTTTCGTGCCAGATGAGTTCGAATTTGTCGCTGGATTCGTCTAGCAGAAGTAGCCAACACTTCAGTTCTTCGTGCGTCTAACTCGGCCATCTGCCCTGCTCTAAGGAACACCTTTAATTTTCCAATCTGAATCAAGCAATTTGGAAGTTAGTATATAAAATGTGATCTTTCATTTTCTGTATCTTGTAACTTTTTTTTGATCGGAACTACCTGATAACCCTTCAAACCCATCTTCTCCAAGATGGTAATGCATGCTGTTTTTTCATCACACCTGCTTAAATAATACAGGATGATATTAGAGTTGTATAATATGAAGTCAAAGTTGGTTTGTTTTCTGACAAGTGTTATAGATGTAGAGTAGCGTTTTCAAGTCATTTATTTTCATGCTATCTTATGAATGCTGAAGCTAATACTATATGATGAGTGCCAACTGAAGATCAGAAGTGTTGCTAGCATTCATACCCTTCTAGAACATCAGGTACGAGCATTCCAAAACGATCGAGGAATTCGTCAAATGTTCTTTTTGTTGGATACCCAGCACAGCTTATCCTAATTGCCTCTAGTACACCCTGTTATATAATTTTTTGGCTTAGTTATTTCTGACAGGAGTTTGAAAAGCTATTTGACCTAGAAGAACCACGAGAAATCAAAATCAATCTGATCTTACCCCACATCGTAATTGGTTCAGCACATTGAAATTCTCAAAGATTCCAGGTTTTAGAACTGTATTTGGCTTTACACATCTGATGTAATGTGGTTCTGTTGTGCTCAGCGTCTCCATTAAGGCTTGTAATTGTTGCTAGATGTTAAAGTTTAAGCTATGAGTCAATGTCTCAGTAATGTATTACACAAAATGCTGGTACTCTGTGGTTATAGACTGTACCTTAAAGCGGGTACCAATGGAAGAGAACTTGGACTGCTTTGATGCCTCTTCAGGTAGTGGAGGAAAAAAATTAGCGACAAAAGGGCACTTTGATGCATTTAACAGGGCTTGATGTTCTGCTACAACATAGTCTTTGTTTTTATCAAGGAAGTGGTCAGCTTGATATGTCACCTGTTTATAAATGGATTAACAATGAGAAAGAAACCAACAAATTTAGATTGTTTGGCTGGATGCAATTCAAATAGTATCATACATCTCCTGCGTAGTGATTGATTGTGAAGGCTGTTCTAGCAAGTTTTGGCTTGCTGAAGCGTTTGTGTCCTTTATATGTCTGGTACATCTTCTGTGCAAATGTTTCATGAGTGGACTTGGGAAACATGCTGCAGTGTAAAAAATCTTATGTTATTTCAAATGTATACTTTTCTTCTTTCCATTTTTGTATATTATTTCAAACCAGGAGATGGACCACAATTTGGAGATTCCTTTTTCTTTTTCTTCTTTTAAGATTAACAATTTTGGGGATCTAGCCTTAATTATGACTTATAATCTAGAATCCTGCTTTCTTAATGTTTGATTTTTTTAGAAGGTTAACTTTCGCTCTCTTTCTACATCTATATAAATGAATTTCAGGAGAGGATGCATGAATTTGGAAGTAGGAAAGCTACGTACCAGGCCTCATCAAGCAGGGCTATTACTCCTCCGGGTTTCTGCAGGCAAGTGCAAAATCATTTATTTTAAATTCATGAAAAGTGTGCACTTGTTTGACATTACAAAGGCATTCTAGTAACGAATACCTTCTCAATAAGATCCAACACATCTTGGTTATCAACGAACTCTACATAGCTCCAGTTTATTTCCTCCCTTGTGTACTCTTCTTGCTCCATCTTGAATACATGCTGAGGATTAAGATCATATACTCATTAGAATATTTCTGTGTACTTGTTGAAATTATTCATGTGGGTTTTATCACTACCTGGTTAAAGTGCTGTTGCAACTTCTCATTGGTCAGGTTGATGCAAAACTGTTCAAAACTGACAAATTCAGCTGATTACATCTTCCTGTTAAAATTTTATTTAATTTTTAGTACTAATAGATAGCTATTTTTTCTTGTACCTATTAATCTTGAAGCTTTCAAACCCATAAATATCAAGGACTCCGATTATACTTGTTGCATTGGGATCTTGACCTATTGAGCTGTTAATCTTGTCCACAATCCTGCAACAGTTAACGATTCATTGTGTTCACGCCTTGATCAATGAGATAAAAATGTCTGTATTGTACTCAAACCGATGCAACATGGACACTACTCAGAAGTTGGCATGAGTTACATTGTTTTGTAAACATGTAGAAATTCCCACATTGCTTCATTTCTCTATTCCCTCATTTAGTTGCTAAATAGAGGTGAAAGTTCAATTTTCTTACCAGTCAAACAGCCGTGAGTATACAGTCTTTGCGAAGGCATCACGACTCAGCACAGCTGCATTTGGGTCTAGAAGTTTTGTGATGTTCCCATCAGGAGTCACTATGACACGCTTGCAAAGTGAGTCTTCAAGTGCCTTCTCATCACACCTAAAGTATTTGAAAGAATGAGAACATTAGCAATTGCTAACAAGCAAAAAAATCAATTTATTTTGTTGGTGTTTCACTATGTAAGGGTTCTAACATTAGTAGCTCCGCAGCAGTTTGTAGATGGTAGCGTGATTTCTCATCCTTAAGTTTGGAGGAGTCGATTTCTTTTCCTTTGATAAATTCAATATTTCCAAGATGGAGGATTGCAGCCACTACACGGAATATTGCATCCTGGAGAATGGAAATCATGGTTAGTTGAAATCTGGAATTTGTACCTGCATTAGTGCTATGGCTGAATACCTGCTCATCCTGGCCTATCCCTACAATATCCATTGCATTTCTGGTCTCCATATATTCTCTGGCATCATCCACATTGGCTACTTTATAACAGCTGGATTGATTTAAATAGTGGAATGTTTTTGCATCCCCTAGCTTGAATTTCTTTGCATCCTGAAAGAAATGTCAGTTAGTTAGCTTTCCATGACTAGTGTTGTATATGACCTGCTTGATGAACAGAAATCAATGAAATTACCTCTGGTGGTGCTGCACAAAGCATGTAAAAGCAATGATAGTTTCTCTCTGGATCGGAAACTTGGCAAACACGTGACCTTTCAAGAAGATAAGTGCGAACTGCAGCTCCAGAGATCTTTCCATGCTTATCAAATTGAATCTCAACGAACTTGCCAAAACGACTGGTATGATTTTATGACCACCAATTTAGAACTGTAAGCCGAGTTTATTTATAATGTTGAAAAAATGGAAGAGAGATAAAGATGTTTTACCTCGAATTGTTGTTTTTCACGGTTTTAGCATTCCCAAATGCTTCCAGAACTGGATTGGACTGGAAAAAAATGGAAATGTAACTCCCTATTCTATCAGTTGAATCAGAATAGACAAGACATGTCAAATATGTAATTTACCTCCAAAACTTGTTGCTCCACAGTTCTTCCTTCTGTGCCTGATCTGCCCCCCATGAATGCAAGGTATCTCATGAGCATTTTAGTCGTCTCTGTTTTACCAGCTCCACTCTCTCCACTTACCAAAATGGACTGGCTTTCCTGTTCGTTTATCATTGCTCTGAAGTATGTGTCATCATATCAGCTCTACGCTATGATACATACTGAAATTTTGAATGTTAAAATGCATGATTTGATGTGATATGTTTTGCATACCTGTAACAAGTATCTGCCACAGCAAAAAGGTGCGGACTTAGCTCTCCGAAAGGAGCTCCCTTGTACTGCTCCATCATATGAACATCGTATAAATGTGGCAGTCTTTGGAAAGGATTCACTGCTATCAGAATGTTCCCAGTGTAAGTCTGTTTATACAATGCCTTGCTATCAGTATTTTTGAAATTTTAATAGAATCCCGAGTTATTTATTTGATGAAAATGTTGAATAGGTGAATGATCACTCACATAAATTTCATTGAGAGAAAATCGACAAGCAAGGTTATGCAAGACCCCGGGTTCATGGAGGTATGCCAATTTGGTCATGTCATCAACTCCTGCTGGCGGTGCCTCTGTGTCCTTCGGATATATGCTAGAAATATCTGCAACTATCTGGTGATCATATGGAATAGGCCAAACATTTTAGTTACATCATTTTCGCAATGCAATGCGTTTTCGTTCCAAAGATTCAACACAAGTTTCATATCAGAGAACTTTTTTTGGAGTTAGGAGTATGCTTAGATGTCAAACCAAATTTGTCGGTCTAGTTATTCGGTTTGGTTAGTTATCAGAAAGACTCAATGCTTATTATAATTAATATTCTAGTCTGTTTTTCAAGTTAGCACATTTATTATCTGCACCCTTATATATGAAGGGGGTGCAGAAATTGGGCAGACTCTTACTCTGTTGATTTATTTTTTAATGTTTTAACTTCTATGTCTCATTAATTCTCAATTCAGTTGTCACTTTTACCAGTTTAATCCGACAATTAGCCTTTCACATCAATATGTCTGCTAAAATAGCAGCAGATAAACCATTATGATTAGTGAAGTATCTTTATTTGTTCAATTCAACTCTAAAAATTATTTCATCAGCAAATAATTTTATTTGATATAAATAGAGGTAATAGTTGAAATTTAGATGACTAAATACATTTATAAATGATTTTATAAATTTAAGTGAAATTAATTTAAATTAAACATGCTTAGTTGATTTAATTATAAGTCAGAATGAATTTCATTTAAAATAAATTTATTTCGTAATTCAGTCGACATAAAAAGGATCAATTCCATAAAAAAAATAGAGTTATGGAATGAATTAAATACAACGATTTTCATTCGTAAATAAAATTGAAAATTCTGTTGAGTTTTTTTATTGAATTTCTATAACATTTATAGAAATCAAACTATACTAAATTTAGCTGAATTAAATGCATGATTGATAATAAGACAGTCTCTAATGGAGGGAGATGTAAAATGAAAAGTTTGGTTAAGAGAAAGTGAAGGCAGCTTACAGTTTTGTCATTTGTGGTAATTATGGTGGCAACTTTGCCATTAATTTGTGTAACTTCTCCATCAATCCAAGATTCTTGAGGATCCTCTGCCCAAACATGTGATCCAACTACAATATTTACAGGACCACCCTGCAAACCAAACCAACAAAAACAAGTAAATATGCAATTACATTGACAACAAGATGATAATCAAGAATATAGTATCATACCATTATTTTTATGGAAGATCCTCAAAGTTGACCAGAATGATCAGCAGAAGAAGAACATGAAGATGAAGATGATATGGTGTTAGAGAGAGGTATTACTATTAGGGCAAATGGTATGAGATTTGTATACTGTAAAGTGTTGGATTAAAGAAGAATGAAGAAAGTTGAAAAGAATGATGAAAAAGGAATTCAAAAGTGTCAGCTTTGTTTGCTTAATTAATTCATTTTAAAGAACTAAAGCTAATTAGCAGCCAGCAGCCACCCCTTCTAATCAACTTACTTACTTACTATCCCCACTTTCATGCACTAGCCGAGCCGCTTACAGGCGGGCCCGTGCCGCCGTGTTGGTCGGTGTGGTCGGAAATGAAAATTGTTTTTCGAAAGAATTCTAATGTTGAATTCTACTCTAGTTGATATGAAAAAAATCGTCGATTGGAGTTTTTTTTTTCTTTATAGTTCGACCTTTATAACATTATTTTTCAGATATTCCACTGTTTTTATATCACCTTTTTTGCTCTTTTTGCCAACTTGACATTCAAAATGAGCATATTAGACATTTTTTATGAATCAAACTAGATAGAAATGTTTCCTAGTTTCGGTTAAAATGGTTTAAAAAAGAATAGTTTATTTATAAAATAATACTCCCTCCGTCCCAATAGAGTTGTCCACTTTGAGAAAAAAATTTGTCCCAAAATTCTTGTCCACTTTCAAAAAGTAAATAACTTGTACACTCAATTTTCCTATATTAGCCCTATTTAAAATTCACTAATGAGTAAATTGAAAGTAAATTGCAAGTAGATTTTATATTAAATAGGGGTATGACAAGAAAAGTAAGGAAAATTTTACAAAATCTATAAGTAATAATTGCTTTTCTTAAACTCTGTGATAAAGGTAAAGTGTACAACTCTATTGAGACGGAGGGAGTACAAAATTTAGTTGTCGATTTTGATTTAATTTATAATATTGATCAAGATTGAAAAATCAAACTCTAAACTGAGTTATTTTGAACATCAATGTCCCTACTTGGCTGTATACTATAGAAGAAGCACCAACATAAGAAATGATTAGAAGGTCGGTTGATGTGGGTCTATTGCTTGAGCTGTACGGTAAATAGAATAATCCCTCCAGCTTGTACACACACATTCGCACGTGCATTTTGTTTTAATCTCTATTAAGGTGTGCCGACGTGCATAGCTTAATAATCGGATTTTTTTTGATATTTAGTTGCCTCATAGACATCCAGAATTTCGGTCCAGAGTTCCTTTTGGAATTAATTTTAAAAGAGTGTCTGAATTCACTTGTTCCGCATTCTAAATATACGGAACAAGTGGAGTTCCGCATTATTAGAATGCAGAACCTTCTTAATCAACTGATTAAGCACGTTTCGCATTCCAGAAATGCGGAACGTGCTGTAGATTACCGTTGGAAGCTGCCAGCTCCCAACAGTAATAAATACGTTCTGCATTCTAGAAATGCAGAACGTATTGAAGTGTTACGCAAGGCTATAAATTGCGTCTCCGCAATGTAAAACCACACAAATCAAACAAAATTGAAAAAATTTGAGAGTGAAATATGATAGTTCGAGCGAGTCGGTGTTGAATTTGAGTGGAAAAAAATTTAGTTTCGAGGTGTTATATTTTGAAGTTGAACGGAAAAAAGTTGTGAGGAGTTATATTTCGGAGCTATACGGATCTATATTTCGGAGCTAAGGAGTTATATTTTCTATTCGATACTAATTATTTTAGAGGACTATAAGAGGTTAGTAGGTTTAATTTTTTTATTTATTGCTTTAAATAATTTTAATGTTAGTAAATGTTAGAAATGCATGTATAAATTTATTTATAATATATAATTTAGAAATGCATGTATAATATAAAAAAATTAGGAGCTATTTATAATTTTTTTAATTCTTAATATTTTTATTAAAATATTGTTAATATTTTTATTGTTAGACTTTAATTATTAATATTTTTATTGATAAAAATTACTGTAGTTTACTTAAATATTGTTAATTGTTAAAAAAATTAATTCTTAATATAGATTGTTATTTCATATAATTATATTAGGATATGTTTAATTTATTTTTGTAATATTTTAAAAAATATTAGAAATAAAGTAACAGTAATTGCAATTGATAAAACACGCTATAAATTTAAGAATCGCGTTTTAAATATGACCGTGATATATTTGCTGTTTATTAATTAAAAATGACGACCTCAAATATATCTTTTTTGATATGGTGCGATGGCCGCATTGTAAGTTCTCCGTGTGAAATAGAATATCATGGCGGTTGTCCGGTTAATATGGCGCTTAGCGAGAGAATGAGTTTTGAAGAATTACAAAATATTTGTAGAAGGGCAGTTTCTACCGACGGGGAAGTAGAAATTACAAAAATCTACTTCCGGCTTCCAAGAATAGTTGGGGGCGCGATACACTCGTACTCGTTGTTTTCCGTGGAGAATAACGAGCATTTGTTTGGATACGAGGTTGTGGTTTGTAACGAGATTTTACTGGACCAGTTGGTTTTAGGTGATTCCAGCGGGTCTGAGAGGGGTAGCGATGAAGAGGAAAAAGAGGATTTCTGTGACAGCAACGAAGAGGATTTCGGGGAAGACTTGGTAGCAGATCCACAATATCAGTCGCGAATTTCTGAGCATGTAAGAAGGGTGGATCTTTGCGACTTTGACGTCGCCCCGGAGGTTGATGAAAACATTATGTGGAATCCTGGGATGGAATTCCAAGAAGGGATGGTCTTCCCAAATCGCGATGCCGTCCAAGCTTGTGCGACTTCTTATTCAGTCGACGTGGGAAGGGAGCACAAGAGTCACCGGACTACCAACTCCACAATTGTGTTGGTTTGTAGGCACAACACTATCTGAAAATGGTGGTTGCGCGCCACACTTCTACAAATAACTCAGTCGTGGACGTTGACAAAATATAATGGTCCGCACGCGTGCAATCAGCTGTTACCTGATCAAACCATCGGAGTTTTAGGTCTGGTCCGATCGCAAACTATATCAAGGGTCAAGTAATGCTTCAGCGTGATATACGGATCGATACCCTCAGAGCTATAATTTGGCAAACACATGGAGTTAGGCCTCCGTATAAAAGAACCTGGAACTAAAAGAAAAAGGCAATAGCTGATGTTTATGTGGGCTGGTATGATTCATTTTCTATGGTTCACAAGTTCATGAACGAGATGTTGCATGTCAACCCTGGTTCATTATGGCATGCAGAAGGTATAATCGAATTACAAATTATTATACGGTTTTGTTTTACAACGAGTTTTTTCACGTAATAACTCTAATATTGTTAAACTTGTTATATGTAGGTGCTGAGGTGTACCCTGACGAGATCCTTCAGCCGAAAGTCGTAACGTTTATCAGAATGTTCTGGACTTTCAAACCGACAATTGAGGGGTTTCAGTTCTATAAGCCTATTTTGTTCGTCGACAGTACTCATTTGTATGGAAAATACAAAATGACCTTATTGATTGTGTTGGCAGTAGATGGGAATAGTCATATAATACCACTAGCATTTGCACTTGTTGAATATGAAAGTACTGAGAGTTACGAGTACTTTTTTGAACATTTGCAGGAGCAAGTGATTTGCGACAGGAAGGTGGCCATTATATCTGATCGGTACGCTGGAATATTGTTAGTTTTGAGCGTCCTGAATGGGCCTGTGTCGCTCACAAGTTCTGCATCAGACATTTATGTAGTAATTTTCAGACCAAATTTAGGAACAAGGTTTTGAAAAAGCTGGCGGAAAAAGCAGGTAAGGTTTTTTTACGATTGATTATGTTGACAAAATAGGATATTATTGTGCGTTAATATTGTGGTTATACTTGCGTTTTAGGCCGAGCATATAAGAAGAAGAAGTACACTCGCTACATGAACATCATCAAGATTAGAAGCCCAAAAGCGTATGCATGGCTAACTAAGGCAGAAAAACGGCCGAAAGAAAAGTGGACAAGGGTGTATGACAAAGAGGGCCAACGGCACAATGTGATGACTACTAACTATGCCGAGTCTGTCAACGCGACCCTAAAAAATATAAGTTGTATTCCGCATTTCTAGAATGCGGAACGTGCTTAATCAGCTGATTAACTTGTTCTGCATTCTAGGAATGCGGTATACAATTTGTTCCGCATTTCTAGAATGCGGACCAAGTGGGTTCAGGCACTCTTTTGGAATTAATTTTAAAAGAGGCACACGACTGGAAATTTAGGCACCCAAATATCAAAAACCCTTAATAATTAAAATCAACATTTCATTTCTTTCTTCATATTTCGTATTGATCCATTTATAGGACTCGTCCTGTATATATATTAAATATATTATTGGAATTGACCGGTAATTTTTTTTCCAAATGATTAATTATAAAACTAGACCAAAAAATAAAAAATTAATTAAATACAAAAATAACTACATAAGTGTAGAAGAAATAATGACTTTTGATTGTCATAAATATATATTTTTATGCATTTGATTTGAAAATATATATGTTTTAGATTATAAATTTGAGATTGAAATATTTGAAGTTCAACTTAAAAAATAATAATAATTATAATATTCCGTATTTCCATAATGCCGATTTAATCACAAGTGATGTGCACATGGTCGAAATACCAACTTTAAAACATCAATTGAATAAAGTAAAAGCTTATCGGACTTAACATATTACACGGAATTGGAAATGGATACTTATATTCTAAGAAATGTTGGAAAAACTTCTGAAATTAAAATGTTGAGATAAGAATTTTCGATGTGAATTATAATTTTAGGAAGTAGGATTATTTTGATAAGAACATAATCTTATACCCTTCATTCACCTATTGTTGACACCTAGTTTCCGGACAGATAAAAAGTGATAAGAGACTGAAGCGTCCAATGATGATTTACAGAGAAATTCATCCAGATGACGAGGTATCGATTTGGTTGTTTGAATTCAAGCAGACGCGATCAGTGCATAGCTGTAAAATTGAGGGGTTAAGCGTAATTAGCCGTAAATAGCCTATAAAAATCAAAAGAAATTGTAGTCTAAGTCTAAAAATTGGATAAATTGCAATATCTTAAAAATTTATGGGCCAATTTACAAGTTTGACGGACTAAAATTGACCATACATAAACCCGCAAAGTCCTAGAAGCATTTTTTAACACTTAGGGTACCAAAATCAACTTTTAGACACCCTTTACTTAGCCATCAAGTTTATAATACGGGATTAATGAATAAAATAGAGATTTAACTCAACCCTAATACTGAAAAGTTATCACCTCACACACTTGCACTAATCTAAGACTCTATCTAATAGAAACCTGAACTAAGGCAGACTCTAGTAAACCCTAGACCTAATTCACCCCTATGAATAGAACCCTAGATAGCCGAGCTAAGGATCAGACCAGAAAGGTAAAACTAATATATACATAAATCGAACATAAGACCTTAGAAAAAACCTTAGTTGGCCGAACCAAATACCACACATGCACACACTACACGTTCAATTCCAGTCTAGAAAACAAGCTAATACGCTTCAATTACTCAAGAACGCATTGCTGCATACAAGTCCGAAGCTGGATTCTACACTCGCATCACCAGACGAGCCAGTGACTCATAACGTGCTTTCGCATGAAACAGAGCCAAACGGTGAACCGACTCCGCTAGACACACTGTCGCCGCCGCTAAATCATAGTG
Source organism: Mercurialis annua (assembly GCF_937616625.2). NCBI lineage: Eukaryota > Viridiplantae > Streptophyta > Magnoliopsida > Malpighiales > Euphorbiaceae > Mercurialis > Mercurialis annua. Next base: position 30,004,994 of record NC_065577.1, on the reverse strand, counting down.
GTGGCGTCGCCACTATGAAGTGATGCCGTGCCACTCCCATTGGCTCCATGTTCATCATTATCCATACCCAGTTTCGATCATTACGAACACGATCCAATTTTATTTTTGTGTTTTCGGGTTTGTTTGAACTTGAAATTGGGCCCGGTTTAAAGCCACAGTTTTTAATTAGTTGTAGAATCTATTTTTGTGTTTTAATGGGTCAATCCCGATTTATTTCGGGCCCAGAAGCCCAAAATTGTAATCTGCCATGTCAACCGAGCACCGAAGCCCAAGCCCGCCAGGATCAGCCACTTCTAGAAGCAACTCCGGGTTCGTTTGAACTCGGAATCGATTGCGGTTCAAACTAATAGATTCTGTCCGGAAGCCAGTTCCGACCACACCGACGGTAAAAACGCAGCGAGCGTCAAACACTCCAGTCAATGAGGTTCACAAGTATCCCTAACCTTGCATGTATATCCCCTGCAGATGAGCATGCCGATATTGTTTATCGCTTTCCAAAAGCATGCCAAATCCTAATATTAACAGGCTAAAAGACTAATCGTGTTAAAATTAGAAAAATCAAAGGTTAATTTATAGGACTCATCCTGTATATATTAAATATATTGTTGGAATTGACTGGTGGAATCATTTTTATTTTCAATTGGTTAATTATAAAATTAGACCAAAAATAAAAATTTAATTAATTATAAACTAAATATTTAACTGTAGAAAGAGCAATGACTTTTAATTGTCATAAATATATTTTTATGCATTTGATTTGGATAATTATATGTTTAGATTAAAAAATTGAGATTGAAATATTTGAAGTTTAACACTACTAGAAATCTTCATATTTGCGACGGACTCTGCGACGGAATGCTTATCCGTTGCAAATTATCTTGAAAAGAATGGCGGGAAAGCTCCCACCAAATTCGCGACAGATTGTCCGTCGCAAAGCCGTCGCTTTTTTGGCGGGAGCTTTCCCGCCTTGTGTTTTGTTTAAGAAGTTTGCGACGGCTGAATTTGTCCGTCGCGAATATTTATGTTGAATGAAACGAATCGTTTCATTCAACAGCTTTGCGACGGATAGAAATCACCGTCGCAAACTTTCAAAACGTTTTGCGACAGACTTATGTTTCCGTCGCAAAATGTGCATCAATGAAACGGTTCGTTTCATTTAAAGCACATTTTGCGACGGAAACATAAGTCCGTCACAAAACGTTTACCCTAATAAAAACCGATTAGAACAAAACGCTCTCCATTTTTAGAAAACAAAAGAAAAAATTGTCGTTCACTGTCGCCTGCACCACGCCGTTCACTGTCGCCACCACGCCGTTCCCTTTCTCAGCTGTTCACTGTCGCCACCACGCCGCCGACCGTTCCGTCCTCGCCACCACGCCGCCGTTCCCTCCTCTTCTCCGCCGTTTTCTTCAATTTTTCCAGCGGCATCCTCTTTCTCCGGCGCCGTCCTTCCCTTCCTCTCCGGCGTCCACCTGCTGCTTTAGGTAAGTTTTTTTTATTAAATCAGTTAATTAATTTATATAGATTAATTATGTTAGTTTTAATTAGGTTAGTTTAGATTAGGTTAGTTTAGATTAAATTATAGTATATTTTTTTATTTAATTTTCTGTTTTTATATTATTTAATAATTAATTTATATTTCTGTTTTTAAATTATTTTCTAATTAGGTTAATTTAATACAAATTATGTTGAATTCATTTTTATTATTATTAAACTATTAAGTTAATTATTATATTAAAATTTAAGAAAATTAAGTTAAAAATGTTTAAGTTAATTATTATATTAATTATAAGTTAATTTAGTGTAAGGGTTAATTTTGTGTTTTAGGTTAATATGATTAATTTTATGTTTTAAAAATTATATTAGAATTAAGTTGAATTGTTATAATAAAATATATTAATTTTAATAAAAATTAATTATGTTTTTTTTTAAAAGTTGTTTAATATTTGTTAGGTAAAATTAGATTAGAATTGTTAGCTAGATATTTCTAGGTTTAATTGTTTAATTAGTTTAATAAAGTTGCGTGTTAATATTTTTATTACTATTGGTTGATTAAATTAGGTTAATTTGATGATTATATTATAAGTTTTTTAATTGTTAACAATTTATTAGTTTGTTGTTTAATTTAATTATTAGTTAATTCGATTAGATAATAATTTAAGCTAATCAATTACGCTTTCAATTATTTGCGATAAACGTGGTGATTTTGTATATTGTTATTTGCTTGCAGGACTTCCCTGAAAAATGGGTGATGCTCATTTTTAGGGGAAGTGCTGCCGATTTTTTATTAGATTTTTTTTTATTAATACGTGTTTTTTATAGCCCTCGCACAGTTGTTCCGATTGATCCGGGCGTTTCACCTTCTATTTGCGGTTCTGCCCTTCAACAAGTAAGTTTTATCGCTTATTTTGATTTATTTTAATTGAAATAGCTTTTATTTACAATATTCAACCTTAATAAACCTCGATTTTATTCCCACCGAATAAAATCGTAAACCTAGCCGTAGAGTTCCCGTCCCGTGTGTTCAAGAGATTGAACAACACGGGATTGTACAGTTTGTACAGTTCGCAAAACTGGTGCTTCCGTAACTCGATCACGAAAAACCATATATGTCTAGTAGCGGTAGAAAAATATTCGGTTGTTTTCTAGCGTTTGTTCTCCGGGTGGATGTATAGTATATGTTTTGTAACGCTTATTCCTCGTGGAATATATAATTAGCGTTACAACACATATACTAAATATCGCACTAAAGGAGAACGACGCCGGAAGGCTGCCGAATATTTTTCTCCGTTGCTAGGCATATATCGTGGCCGAGTTACGGGGCTCCTGTTTTGCGAATGGGATAGGGCCCTACCTTTTCAGCAGTCAATTACATTGACTTTGCTTATCTCGAGTGAAAACCCCACCTCTAATTATCCGCGCTACAGAAATGGAGATGGACCGCAGTTGGATGTACAGGAGCCACACAAACGGGCTGCTAACCACATGGTATAAGGAGCATGTGAAGGAGTTTGTCCGGTTTGCATTACGACATCCGGCTTGTATGAGTGGGGTACAGCCTGACCTAAGAGAGGTTGTCGAAATACAAGCTATCGGGATGTCGATGAGGTGGAATTCCATCTATTGAAGAATGGGTTCGTGAAAGGTTATCATTGTCACGACCCGAATTCCACCCTAATCCAAGTCACGACCGGCGCTAGGGAATGGGAATGGTTGTTCCGAAACCCGTAGCAAGCCTAGAACCTCTAGAAATTTTTCGCAAATATTATTAAATGATCGCACCTCGCGTACGATCCGTTTTCAGAAAACGCCGTTAAAACTTTTCTCGTTTAACTCAAACACATTTCTGAAATTACACATATATGCGAAATCTGGTTTTCAGAAGTACTGGTTGGATAACCTCGTTATCTCAACCCTCGCTTCTTTCTGAAAACCTGGCGTGGTGATCACTAGAAACCGGGGACTTATCTTTCGACTGCCTTAACACATAGGCAGCCCCGTTCCAGATCACACGCCACCGTTAATATGTTTAATAAAATAAAGCGGACACCTCTGGGTCTCGCAACGGTGGTATTAAACATATTAAAATACACAGCGGACCGGTTACACATAGCCGGCTTATTTAAAACATACTGTTTTTGACCCTCACAAAAACACACGAGGCCGACTCGGTAACTAGATACAATATGCCACTAAGCAGCCATCCAGAAGGTATACACATGCACTAGATCCTATCAGAGTATCTAAACAGAGGACTAGTGGCACGGCTGCTAGCATATCACACTTATACTATTGCAGCATACTAAGAGTACAAAATCCTATGTACATTACCCAAGAAGAGCTTTCCTGAAGAAAGGATGTGGAAGCTCGACTAACCTCAAAGCTCGTTTCCTGAAAAATGGGATAACAACAACGGGGTCAGAAATATAAATATTTCTGAGTGAGTAAACAGTTTACAGATAAATACCAAAATCGCATTATATATATAAAACAGTTATATATAAAATATGACCAATTACGTCGATCCATATGAAACCCTAGTTCACAAATGTCCTAACAGACACACTCATCTTACGAGCTTATGGACAACAGAATAAAGACCGTGAACCGAATCACTGCCGTCCAATTCTGTATCTCTGGTACCTGGACCGTAATCAGAAACCGCCTTCGCGGCTTATTCCGCGACCGTAACTGTATTACTGCCGTCTCAGGTTTTACCCGTGAAGTCAGGGCATCTACTTTCCCAATGACTTACACGACATGCATACCTCTATACCTCGACAGAAGTGCATCTAAAAATCGGTGTTGGTGATCACGCAACCCTATTGCTGCCCAATAGGTAGCTCGTTCCAATGGACCTTTCTTGGTTAAATTTATACTACTGCGATTTATGGACTTAAAACAGTTGAATACTGATATTCAAAAGTAAACACGTAAACTCACAATGCTGCTAAGTTACTACTTAGCACCGTCGTAGGTGTGACAGACTCCCCTGAGTCCTGGTCTGACTGCTGGACAGCTAGTCGGATCAAACATACAAAACACACAAGCCAAACATCAATACTCATTTCTGGTATAAACATCTAGGTCCTGAAACCTAGGTTTGATCAAATCAATCAATTCACATAACACATAGCACGTATGGTCTCTTTCTCTTTAAAAACCATTTAAACCGTTTTCACCTAGAGAACACGTTTAGACTTCACTCTAGAAGTCATTTTAGGTATAACAATACCTAATTAAAATCATTTACTAGCATCGACTTGATTGCCAAAGCCATTCACAGTCGACTACTAATTATTTAGCAACATCGTTTTCTAAATCTTTTAAACCGGTTAAACGTCGACTTTAACTCTTTTAAAGTCCTTTTTAAACGTTTAATTTTTACTTTTAAAATCATATTTTAAAAGTCTTTAGCTTAGGTTTAAAAACTCTTTTCACTTTCTTTTAAAAGAAGTTATCGTTTTTTAAACGTTTTAGTTCGACGAAACTACGTCAAACGGATATGGCAAAAAGCCCCAAAAGAATTTCCCCCTTCGGCATCGGCCTGGTGCACGTCCGTGCACCTTGGGTGCACGGTCGTGCACCCTGGATAGTGCACGTTCGTGCATCTTGGTGCACGTTCGTGCACCTCCAGATTGGTGCACGTTCGTGCACCATATGTGCACGTCCGTGCACCAACGTGCACAGCCCCGGGGAAACTCGATTCCCGGGGCATTCCGACGTGATTCAACCTCATTTTTCCGCTCCTAACACGTATACGCAATCCAATATATCCATATTCACATTCAGAACGTAAAAATAATAGGTATACGTTCGATCCGATACGGTAACCATTTATAAACGTATATATATTCGAAATATATCGAAATATATTAAAATAAACGTTTAATACAGGATTAATACCTCGATTACTCGAGTAATCGTCGAAGAAACGGAGTTAGAATCGAAAAACGGACGAAGCGGAATCGAACCCTAGCCCTCGTCGCACACATAGAGAGCATAGTTGCTCTGTTTCCTTTCAAAAGAAAGGAAATGAGGTTTCTGTACCTCAATGTTGAATGAAATGTATCATATATAGGTTTGGTTAATTTATCACTTTAACTCAAATTCTTAAATAGTCGTTCGTAGCTTAAACGGAAACGACTTTCGAATTTCGTAAAACTTTACCCAAAAATCTAATAAAATCTAATAAGAATAAAAATATCATCCGACTTATATTTTATCTTTAATAAATCCCAGAAGATTTATTAAGTCCAAATCAGTCCCGCTTGATTAAACTTTCTACGTCCAAATGTCATGAAACTTTGACGATAACTTCGTCAAATTATTTCGCGAATAATGACACCAAAATTATTCGCTCGGGACTTATAAATTATTTTATTTTAATTTGGACTAACGAATAATACCTAATTAGTTTATAATTAAAAACTAATTGAAATAAAAGTTCAGGGATTAAAGTTGTTCTTTTTCCTTACCTTGGCCTCCACTCTCACGCTAACTCTCTTCTCATCATCTTATATATATATATTTTTTTTATTAATATATATATATAATATATTTTTATATATATATATCTTAACTTATATTCGTTACCTATACGTCGAGACTTCCGAGTTTCGACATTTTAATTTCGGAGTTTTGTCCGAAATATTAAACTCTCCACTTAGAGTGGTATATTGATATATTAATTATCAATATATTTTTATCTTACGACTCCAGTCGTATTTCTTATTCGATTAGTCTCGTTCATATCCCTTTATTAAAATTTAAATCTCCGATTTAAATTTTAAACTTCTATTATTACGATATAATTTTAGGGATACTTATAAATTAAATTTACGCTTAAATCAAATTTACGCTTAAATTTAATTTACGTATTCCCGGCTAATAAAAACTTTACACGTGGCTTATAAGAATACGGGGTATTACAATCATGTATGGGTTTTTCATGGCGAGGGGAGCGTTTTGAACCCCCCTCCCCTTGCACAGTTACCAGAGCAGGATGTTGAGTTCGACTATGAACATGAGGGGCCAGGTGAGTTCAGTTCCGCTCAAAGAATGATTCTTGATGCGGTCGGTCCAGAAATAACGTTAGTAGTGGATATCTGCAAGAAGAAATCGCTAAATTTGCATCCTATTATTTTGCCGAAGGTGATCCGATGTTGCCCGTGCGTTTGGGAAGAAATGAAACTTGCGATATGGATATCGATGACGATGCCGACAGACTGGGAATTTTTAAACCTAAGGGAAAGCCGTTGCGTGGTAGCGGTAGGAGATATCTTGAAGACGATGAGATCATCGCTGCTCGGACCTATGTTCTTTTGAATTGTTCCGAAATCGAAGAGTATCGAAAGTAAGCATTTAAATATAGTGTAATATTTCACATATTTGTTAGAATTTGATGTAGTTTGGGCCTCTTCCATTTAAAGGGTTTTTGTGGCTGGGTTGCGCGAAAGGAACAGTGGCATAAGTGAAACAGAAATTGAAAGAGTGCTGGAAAGTGATTTCACCTCTTGGTTCGAACAATATCTACGTATCTTATAACAATGGACTTTCATTTTTATAATAAGGTTTATAAATCTTACAAATTTCTAACTCCCCACAGGTGAAAGATCCAACTGTCTGTACTAATCCGTTTATTCTGAGTCTCGCAAAGGGACCGTGTAGAAAGGTCACCACATATAAGGGATACTATGTAAACGGCTTCAAATTTCTTACTCAGGAATATGGGCAGGATAAACTTACAATGAATAGCGGTGTCTGCGTAAGGGGAACAAAATATGTTGAGGGTGAAAATGACTTTTATGGAGTGTTAACGGACATAATTGAGTTAGAGTATCCAGCTCTACCAATAAAGCAGACCGTCATTTTTAAATGCGAATGGTTCGACCCTACAGATACAGGCACAAACAGTACCAATCGATACAACTTGGTAGATGTTAATTACAGACGCAGGTACAATAAATACGAACCGTTCATCTTGGCAGAACAGGCTGACCAAGTTCATTACCTTCCATATCCAAGCAGAAGACGGGACAAAGTAAATTGGTGGGCAATTTGCAAAATTAAGGCACGATCAGAACTTGACATGCCTGATGCGATTATCCCGGCCTTTCAAGACGACATTGAAGGAAATCCCCTTACAGTTGAAACGGACGACAATCCCACAAATTTAGTTGACTTGAATGAGGTGGCAGACAAAGATGCGTTGCAAATCCCTCCTGTTGAAGATGAAGAAAAAGAATATCCGCCATCTTCATCAGACGAAGATGAAGAACAACTTGACTGACGTTTTGGATATTTTTTGCAGTTTTAGTTGTATTCATTTATTATTGTTAACATAACAATTTATTTTTTTATAATGTATTTTTCTATAATGTTTTGTTATAATGTATTTTTTAACAATGTATTAAATTGTTATATATGGAACAAAATGTATTTTAATGTCTGCAGGTATGAGAGGGCAGGGTGGTTCAGGTGATCCGACTAGAGGTCGGGGACGTCGGGGTAACCCAGCTAGAGGTCGTGGTCGGGGTAACCCGGCTGTGCGTGCCCCTGTTGAGGACATCCCTGTTCAGGGTCAGCAGCAGGAGGTGGAGGCGGCACCCGCTGTTCAGGCCCGACAGCCAGGAGAGCCCCCTGCAGAGCTGGATGACCAGGGGAGGGCACTGTGTTTCCCAGACGCCAGCAGGTAAGAATGTAAATTTTTAGTTTAATTTTTTTTTATCGTTTTATTATAGAAAGTAAAAATTTGATGTAACCTCGCAGGGAGAGGCTGTTGAACTGTAGACCAATCTCCCGGTCTATGCGGGAGATCTTCAGAAAGTGCTTGTTCGAGAATGGGCGAGCCTGGCGGTTTCTGACTGCAGAGCAGACAGATTTCTATTGGGAGGAATTTAAGGTAATAAATGGTTAATTTTAAAGTTTGAATTTAGACTAACGCAAAATTACTAACTCAAACTTGGTGTTTATGTTTTGTAGAAGGAATACTGGTGGGATACGGCGGATTACAGCGACGACGTCATCAAAAGTGTATTCATGACGCATGCTGCCAACCGATACTAGGACGTTATTCATAGGATGAGAGAGAAGGACGAAAAACATACCTCGATCAGCCAAGATATCTGGGATTCCTGGAAGGCCGTCTGGGCGTCAGAGGACGAGAAGAAGAAGTCCGATGTAGCTCGCGCTAATAGGATGAGCGAGCCTGCTGGAGCTGGTTCCGGACCAGTACGCCATACAGGGGGATCCCGTTCCGCCATCCGACATATGGATGTGTTGGTTTGTTTCTAGAATTCTTTTTTATTTACAACTATCTTTTATTTTTAGATTTTCTGATGAACTAACAAATTGTTTATTTTTCTTTTAGGCTGAAGAGCTCGGCCGCAAGCCTACCGCAACGGAGCTGTATACTCGGATGCACTCCACGAAAGCTGATAAGGGTGTCATGGTAGACAAGAGGGCCCAGGACATGAGTGTAAGTCGTGAACCTATATAATTTTAGTAGTTGTTTTACTTTACTCGAGTGTTTGATTAAATTAGTGTAAAATGTGTTTTAATTTAAATTGTAAATACTAGATTAGGTGTGTTAACAGCCGGTGGGTTGTATATGAAATGTATATGTTTGCAGGATGCCCCTGAAAAATGGGTGTTAATCAAATTATAGAGGAAATGCTGCCGAATTTTCGTTAGGAATTATACTTACATTTCATATGTTATACGTTTTTAGCCGTTATGTGATATGTTTTCTATCTTTTTGTAGGATGCAATTGCTTAGAGACTTGCTGCTGCATCGCAGCCGCCGACCGATGGGGGTTCTTCTAGCACAGCGGAAGTCGACGAGACCCAGCTGTTTCTAGATATCGAGGGCGTCAACAAGAAGCGTCGTGTCTACGGGTTGGGTTCAGCGACTAGTGCGTACGTGGATACGACGACGTCTAGTAGGGCGAGGACCAGGTCCACACAGTCACAGCGAACTGAGGAGGAGATCGAGCGGCGTGTGCGGGCGGGGATCCAGGACGGACTGCGTCAGATTACCACTGAGGTGGAGGATCTCCGTGCGCAACAGCCGAGAGCCAATGAGAGGATGGCCGAGATTATTCAGGCTGAGATGGCGAAGATGATGCAGACTCTTCCTCCGCAGTATCGCCCACCCCCACCCCCAGGTCCTTCAGACGATGACGACACTCCGACTTTGTAATGTCATGTTTGCACTTCTGACATTTTGTATTTTGTCACTTTATACATTTTGTATTTTTTTGCTTTATACATTTTGTTGCGTTATGTAAAATATAACATGTTTTTATATGAAAGCGTTCTTTTTCAGAAATTGAGTTTTATTAAGAATTGCAAATAGTAGATTTTACTGGTTGTAATCGTCGTTAATAAAACAGGGAAACGGACGAAAAAACGGAAATTTTCTGCGCAAAATGTTCGTCATTTGCGACGGATTGTGTCCGTCGCAAATTGTTTGTCATTTGCGACGGATTGTGTCCGTCACAAATTGTTTGTCATTTGCGACGGATCCAATCCGTCGCCAATTGTTTGTCATTTGTGACGGATTGTGTCCGTCGCAAAGGGTCCGTCGCCAATCACAATTAATTTTGCGACGGCTATATTCCGTCGCAAAATTAATTATTCTGTCGCCAACATCGTCTCCCTTTTCATTTTTTGGGAGACAAAATTGGCGACGGTTTGTTGGATATGGCGACGGGTGTTCCGTCGCCATTTTCGCGACGCCCTGGTCGCTAATATTTTAGCGACCAGACTATTTACGACGGACATATTCCGTCGCAAATCCGTCGCAAATGTCAATTTGCGACGGAATTTGCCTAGTTTGCGACAGAATATTCCGTCGCAAAAAGCGTGATATACAGTAGTGTAACTTTGATAAGTAAATAATTGTAATATCTCGTACTTTTGTAATGCGGTTTGGTCACGAGTGATGTGCGCATTGTAATACCCCAAAAGATTTTAATTATCTAATTGGACCACGTGTCCAGTTCTGAGTGGCCGGAGTGGCGATATCGGAAGTATTTCCGAGAAATTAAGGTAAATACAAATCTTAGTAGGTCGGTTTCAGAGATATGATTATGAGGGGTTTAAATTAAATATGGAATTTGGATTAAAAAGGAAAAATGTCAAGAAAAGTGTCAAAATAAAGTTTAGGGGACTACAGTGGTAATTTAACCAATTATATATATAAATGAATATGAAAGAAATCAGATGAAGGAATCCAGAAGCTTCATTCGTTCTTACTGATCGAAACATCGTCACGTCGCCGTTTCTCCGTTCGATGACCGATTTGAGCGATTTTCACGTTAATCTCCTCGGAATTGAAAGCTCTATCATCTCCGGGCATTTTAACAAGGTAGGTACGAGTTATAGAAGTGTAAATTTCGAGATTTGTTGGCCGTTGTGAGTGGGATATCGAATTTGACGTATTTCAATCGTTTTGACGTTTTTGGAAAGAACAAAATTACGGGTTTTGTGTGTAACGATGTTTTGTACGCGTTGAGCATGTCGGGGTGCGGTGAAACAGCCCGGAAACGACGTTTCCGGGGCTGTGCGCGGCGAGCCGCGCTGTGCGCTCACACAGCTTGTGCGAGCTGTGCGCCCGCACAGCACACACTGTGCGGACGCACAGTGCTTGTGTGCGCCCGCACAGTGGGTCCCAATGGGGATCAAATTGGGCTTTTTTCCCTATTTCAACCTAGATCCTTACTTTTCAATATTAGACCCTAAAATTTAATTAAGGACCCCGATAATCTAAAAAGCAAGGTTTTAGCCCGACGTTTCACACGAGTAACAAGAATGAGAAACGTTAAAAAGTTATACGATTCTCAAATATGAGAAGCGATATTCGATAAGTCGAAAGCACGACTAAAGGTTATCAAATACACGGATAGTGTTAAGAGTAAAACTAAAAGTTAAAAGTATTAAATGTATAAACACGAGATTTACGTCTAACCATTAAACGTTAATTAATTTGTATCAGACGTGTCAACGAGCAGTGAGGGCACTAGACGTGGTCTAGCACGAGCATATTATCATATTGACCTCATTATAAAGTGGATAGCGGTCACTGTGAGTTGCACTTTACTTTCGTGTATTATGTATTTAAAGTTATTTAATACTATATTTCATATATATGAGTATTATTTATAGGGTTAATTCCATATAAAATCACCACCTTTACACGTTTTTTCATTTTAATCACGTCCTTTAAAAAGTGTCAAATAAAATCACCACCTTTCATTTTTTTGCAAATCTATCATCGATGAGTAAAATTTGATGTCTTTTTCCTTCCAAATAAATATTTTAATTTTACTAATGCCCTATTTACACACAAAATACATTCCTATTACTCTTTTCTTGTTGATTTTTGTTGTCGAGTCAATAAAGATACACCGAATATTCACATTCGTGATAGATTTGCAAAAAAATGAAAGGTGATGATTTTATTTGACACTTTTTAAAGGACGTGATTAAAATGAAAAAACGTGTAAAGGTGGTGATTTCATATGAAATTAACCCTTATTTATATGCATCGCATTATATATGATTTGTTGAAATGTTGTATGTTTCTATCAAGTTTTATATACGAGAAATTAGTATGAGATCCAAAGAAACTAGCTACCTATTGGGTGTCAATAGGCTGTGTGATCACCAGTAATCAAGTCAGTCTAGAGAGTCTATTATGAGAAATAATTTTCTATACATGTTTGATATGAATATGAATATGAATTTCGAAGTTGGATAATGAATTCGATACGAGCGAGAACTCGGTTAATGTTTAACTTGAGCCCCGTATCTAGTGAGTTGGACTCACACTTTGGGATTAAGAGATTGGTCGCGGCCGACGTGGTTGAGTGTGAACACCTCCGGGTCGGACCATTTGGATTAGTCTGATTTGAATATTTGTAAGTCGTGTCATGTTTCAGGATTTTAGTTTCGAACGGATCAAATACTTGTATATATGTATTTTCATATTAATATTTATTTGAAATGCGATGTTATGTTTTTATAATAATACCGTTGGTAAAATGCAAACTCACTCAGTGTTTTCCCAAATACTGACCCCTCACTTTTGATATCTTTCAGGTGCTTAGTGTTTGGACCTAGCTAGAAGCCAGTTTTGGGATCCGGAAGTCAGCTACGTGTGTATAGTTCTTTGACTTCCGTAGTGCTGCAATAGTGGTCCTGTGTCGATAGAGTCGTAGCCTTGACAACAGTACATTTTGGTTATGTGTTTACTTGCTGTCTCTGTTTATATATTTTTGTAGGCTACGTATGATATGTTTTGTTCACGGCACCAGATGCCGGTGATATGTTTGATACACTAGTATGTATATAGTCCCGTGAGGCCAGTTTGTACGAGGTACAATAACTAGAGCCCACGTGGATATCAGATTAACTAATGTAAATATTTGTGTGTATATATATGTTAGCTTCTGTTTGCAAATGTATTGTATTATGTTTGCGAAAAATTATTTTACGTATTTAGGCTTGCTACGGGTTTCGGAGCTATCACTCCCATTCCCTAGCGCCGGTTGCGGCTCAATAATTTGGGTCGTTACCGACTTTAAAACGTCAATTTCATAAAGTAAAAACTTATTGGAATTAAGATATTTGTAGACACCTAATTTTCAAACAGGTAAAAAGTGATAAGGGACTGGAGCATCCGATGACGATTTTCAAAGAAACTCGTTCGTGACGAGCTAGCAATCCTCATGTCTGAATTCAAGTGGGCTAGATTAGTGCAAAATGACAAACTTGAGAGATTGAAGCGTAATTAGCCACAAATAGCCCATAACAGTCCAAAGAGGTCACAATAAAAGTCCATGAAATTAAACTAATTGCAATGTCTTAGAAGTTTATGGGCCAATTTGTAGATTCGACGGATGAAACTGACCATATCCAAACCCTTGTGGCCCTGAAAGCCCTTTTTGACACTTTCAGGCACTAAAATAACCCCTTTTCCACTCTTTTCATGGCATATGCTAATTAATTTGAGTTAAATAATCAAATTATCTAAGATAGATTTCTACCTCAATCCTAATACCTAATAGAACAATTCTAACCCATCTTAAACACTACCTAACCCTAAATGTAATCCTACTTCTATTTAAACATCTCTATGAAACTCTAATCAGGGGTGGAACTAGATGGCACTAGAGAGTACGAATCATAGAAAAAAAAAATCAAACTTAAACCCTAAAACAATAAGCTTTGACCAAACCACATAGACCCCACACACACATACCACATTCAATTCCAGTCAAAAAATCAAGCTAATATGCTTCAATCGATAAAGAACGAACTACACTTCGATCCAGAGCTAGATTCTTCATTTGGATTGCTAGAAAACAGGCCAAGTAGTCAGAACGATACTTCTGAGGACCCTATTTTGATCTCTATCACTTTTCACATGTCGTATATTGATTCTGTTAATTTATGCCATTTAGGATGCCTGTTTAGACGTATTGATTGTTTTTTCCATAAAACTTTTGTATTGCTATGATTTCCATACTTTTGATCCTAGAAGCACGTTTTAGGAGGATTGTTGTACTATTTTTATTAGCATATTTTGATTATATGTTTTCCAGACTGTTTCTTATGCGTTTTTACTATTTTCGCATGATTTTTGGACTGTTCTCAAACCGACGGAAAAACTGCCACATACCAAGTTGTATTGCTGGCGCCACCACATTGATGTGTTAGCGCCCCCAATCCTTCTGGAACCAAAGTTCTTCATTTCAAACTCCTCCAGATCTTTTTTTAGTTGTAGGCTTGTTTTTTGAGTTTCTATGCTTGTTTGAGCTTGGAATTGGGGCCTGTTTGAGCCCTCAAACTTATAATAGTTATAGGGTTTTATTTATATAATTGTCCGGATCCGTCCTAGTAAGCATAAGCCTTCCATATCAAATCCAGTTGACCGCCATATCACAATGGGCTTCAAAGCCTAAGCCTGCCGGATCATAAACTTCTAGACCTGATTCCGGGTTTGTTTGGACTCTGAATCGACCTCGCTTTGAATCAATAAACGCGTATAGACAGGAGGAAGAAGTGTTATGTTCTGTATGAATCTCGAATCCGACCGCACAGACAAACAGATGATAGAAAACTGTCAAACACTCAAGATCTTCAAGGTTTAAAAGTATTTCTTACCTTGTATGTATATCATATGTAAATGGGTATTTAAATTGTTTATCGCTCTTCAAGCATGTTCAGATCTACCAATTAACAGGCTTAATTAGGTAATCACTTTAATTAACACTAAATCCAATAAATCACCTAGAAATCTTAGGATTGTCATGAAAACGTAATTATAGTTTGTTTAGACATTAAAGATGGTAAAATAAAATCAATCTCACATAAACATCTGGTTTAGGCTTTAAGCATGCAAATTTGAATAAAATCAACCTCCAATTGTTATATGATAGAAATCTCATGATTAGATGCTTGCTTAGGAGTAATTTCTACATACTCACATATTAGTCCAGATTGAGTCATATGCGTGTCATGCATGCTTTCCAGTTTTCCAGAATTATTTATTTTGCAACACTTTATCCTATGGATTGCTTTGTATGTTGAGATGAGATATTCCAGATATGTCTTCTAAATCGATCTGATCAATAAGCCAAGTACATGAGCTTTTATAGTATCCAGAAACCCAATCTTTTGGTCTGATGCACGATAATCTCACCCATAAGCGTGTGAGGTTGTCTAGTCGGCATAAAAAGCAATTCCTAGCTGAGCTAGGCGGCGACTTCATTATTTTCAAAACCTACTAGAATCGAAGTGAGCCATACGTCCCAAGGAGTGCCCCCGAAACCCGCTCCGCTCAAAGTGGCGACTCCAAAACCTGATTTTAAACATTAAGAACCAAAAATGTTTTGAAACAGTTTCCAAAAAGAGTTTCCATGGACACAACCACATGACTTGCGTCTTATTGATCACATATGTTTACCAGACATATCTGCACATACTGCATTTTATTAGAATTTCTCTCTATCAGCCCCGATGCTCATAGGCAATATCACGTTCTAGTATTGAACTCCAATGACCAGAATGTCTTATGAAAAAAGCATCAGTCATATCTCAGTACCTCGGTCGCTTATACTCGTGATTAAGGAGACCCATCAAAGGTATATTTGCTAGCGGGACCTTAGCCGGTTACTACCATACCATATCGACTCAACCCGCATGAATTCCAGTCTAATCTCTTCTCTCTAAGTAAATACCAAACATAATGATTGTGTTTGAGGCATCTCAATATAAGGGTTTGAAACCCATTATTTTCAAAATATCCACTTTCAATATGAGTATGCCAAGTCTAACAACTTTTATCCAGTTTTTCTAAAAATCACAATGTTAGGCCGACCTTAAATACCAACATATAAATCAAGTAGAGTCATTTACTTGATCAACCTTCATATTCAATTTCAGTCAACTAAAGTCCATTTACTTGATCAACCCTCATATTCAATCTCAATCAAGTAAAGTTCATTTACTTGATCAGCCAGCATATCCAATCTCGATCAAGTAAAGTCCATTTACTTGATCATCCACAAGACTTAATTATCTTTTCAATTCCAGATTTGACCTTTTGGGTCACCCTCTTTCGTGACCTTAAGTCACATTCTAGTTCAGACCTTCTGGTTCACCCTCTTTTGTGACCTTAAGTCACATTCCAGTCTTAACTTTTCGGGTTATCCTTTTTCGCGACCATAAGTTACGTGCTAGTCTTGATTTTCTAGGTCACCCTCCTTCTTGACCTTAAGTTTCATTCCAGTCTTGACCTTCCGGGTCACCCTCTTTCGTGACCTTAAGTCACAATCAAGTCTTGACCTTTCAGGTCGCCCTCTCTCTTGTGATCATAAGTCACATTCCATATTTTGACCTTTAAGGTCATTTATTTTCCAAACTTTTATTCCAGTTACATCGTTAATATCACTTGTCTGCTATAGAATTACTATAAGAGAGTTCGCATATATACATCGACAATAGCATTTCAGAAGCGATAGCCCAAACCAAAACTCATAGAAATTGACCTCGCCCGGGATTGTGTGTGGGAGTAATAAGGTTAGACAAAACATGTCTTTATGATATCAACTGCTCTACGTGCTACGTTTTAACTAACCATGCACATCATAAGCATATATATCATCAATATCATACATCTAGTATGCCACGCATCATATACTAACCCTTTGTGGATGCAACCACATACATACATCATGTACTAACCAGTTGTCTTGCAGCCATACTATTGACTACTCTTTCAATTATCCAGTCTGACATCTAGAATGTCAAGCACCAGTTAATGGTTAGTCAGAACCAAGACATGGGAGAAATCAATAGTTGAAATTATGGATCAAATGAGACAAATGGGAAGTTCGTTCAAGCATCCTAGTTCTACCAATTTTCCAACGATTCCAGCATCGGCATTACAGATAGCCAGATGAATCAGCAATCAGTTAAAAAACTCTAGCAAGAGCTTCAAATCATCCAATTCAGCCAAGATGTCAGAATCAACCAAGAGGGTGTTACTAATACCTTCATAGACCTTCAAACAGAGAGCTTATTGAAGTCAATTGATAAATGATGACCTCAAGCTCATGGGGCACAAGTTCAAATCTTTGATTAAAGGGACAAGCGTGGGTTTTCTTAGGAATTTGAATAGAAAATTGGATTCGATTCATCAAACTATCCATTCTTTGGGATCTTTAGTTGACATTATTTAGCTCTTTGATGTTAATAGAGAATCCCTTTCTTCTCTGCATTCTGAAAGTTACAGTATTTCTAAGCATTTAGAATCTCTTTAGCATCAAAAATCGAGGGTGACTTGGAAACTTCTTGGGCACAGAAATAGCAAATTCTTTTATTCCATCACTTCAGTTCATTCTAGGACCAATTTAAAGAGATTTTGGTTGACAATATTTCCTATGTTTCTCCTAGTGATATCAAAGATCAAGTCATATTTTTATATAAGACATTTTACCAAAGGAATGTCAGAGTTTTGTTTTCTTTGGTTAGTTTATTGATGAACTGTCTTTCTGAATCTCAGTCAGCTGCTCTGTCTACTATTTTTTGGAGTAAATTTTTCGGACTTTATTGTGTTGTGATGGTGAGAAAGCTCAAGGACCAGATGGGTTTAACTATTGTTTTTTACAAGAAAGCTTAAAGTATCCTTGAACTCGACATTCTTGATCTTTTTCATTCCTTCCATAATTTAGAAGTATTTCTGCTAAGTATTTATACTGTTTTTCTTGTTCTTATTTTGAAAGTTAAGGTTATTACTAATTGATAGATATGGAGATGTTTCAAGTAGAGTTTTATACAGAATCAGACTTTTTAGGAATACATTTGACTAGACTATTTATGTAGATGAGGTGTCAGGGTGTCCGATCCCGCTAAGAATTTATGATCTAACTATTTATAGGCGAGCGTGTATCCCTTACTTATCCTAGTCAATGTGGGATTTGTGTGAACCGTATGTTTTGTGGTCTTATTCCATCATTAATCCCCCCCCCCTTTCGATTCCCGTTCCGCGTATATATTTATGTCTATAATGTGAAGCGGGCCTTTGCTGGGCCGGGTCGTGTGTTTGATTTATCCTCTCCTCTTTCCTTGCGCCTCTCCAATAGCCTGGTATACGGAATTTAATACGTCTTACACCTTTTGGTATTATGCAGTCGTTTCATTTTACTCTTATTTTTAAAATTTTCCAGATTTACTTCTTTCTTCCCTTTTTATTCTCTTTGTTCTTCTTGCACTTCTCTCTCTTCGCTTTTCTTTTCCCGACACTTTGACTTCCTTCCTCTTTGACCATGGGTGAAGGTTATTCGAAGGCTGTTTCTTCCTTGAACAAGTAGCCCTGTTCCATTACTCAAGAGTCCTTGGTTTTGCTTCGGGGGACCTATGGTATTCCTGACGATTTCCTCCTAGACCTTCCGATGGAGGGTCAGTTTGCTAACTCGCGTCTTCCTCTCGGTTCCTCCTTTGTTTTTGAAGAACAAATATTGACTGGTTTTCTTGTTCTGTTGGACCAGCTGTTGTTTTGTTTCCTAGATTATTGGGGTGTCGCTTTGTCTCAACAACACCCCAACGCCATTCGCCATTTCATCCGTTTGAAGTCGCTGTACCATTTTCACGGTGAGCGACTGATTCTTATTCGTGTCCACTACTGGATGAACTCTCCCTATTGCCACAAGAAGTTGTTGTTCATCTCTTTAGGATTTCGTTCTGGGTTGAAAATATTTAAGGATATCCCCGATTTGATTACGAATTGGAAAGATAAGTTTTTCATTATTTCGCATCCGACCCGCCCCTTTGATCCTGCTGCATGGCGTTCTCACATTAATCCCCGTGATCCCTTTCAAGTTTTGACGGAAGAAAATGATCTCATGTAGCGGATTAGGGTAACTTATGCTGAAGGTTCCCGGACTTACGTTGATATTATCAGTGACTACTTATGGAGACGCGCTGCTCCTCCGGTCGATTCTCTTCCAGCTGTTTCTCTGTCATCTACTTCTCTTCCTGCCGCTTCTCTTCCGGCCGGTACTCCTACTATGGTTGATTTCTACTCCTTTTATTTTTTTTTCTTTTATTTATCGGCTTTTGTTTGTTTTCTCACTATTTTGTGTTTCGGCAGGCCGCTATCCTATTGTGTCTACCGCTCCTTCGGCTAAGCCTGCCACTGTTCCTAGGAAGAGTTTGCGGAGTGACAATTTGGATATTCCTCCAAGGAAGAAGCCTGAGATCCCGCTCCTTCCTTCTGGGACTATCCCTCCTTTTTCTCCTTTGTTATTGGTGGGTGTTATTCGTTTAGTTTCCTCCGGTGGTTCAGCCCTTTTGGCACCCGCTCCTCTTTCTTCGACTAGGGCTCGTACTCCCCCTTTAGATCCTTCAGCTGCCTCTGTTGCTTCGTCTCCTCCGACTGGTGAAGATGAAGAGGAGGTGATTGTTGTTCCTGATAATGTCATTCACCGAAGTTCTCATCTAATTCTTCCCATTGGTACAGATCCGTGACTTTGTTGGGATGATGGAGCCTGCTTCCATTTATAATCATCTGGGGAGCAACGATTTGTATAATTAAATTTGCCAAGGGTTTTTTAATGTTGTTAATGGAGTACGTGTTTCCCAGCAGCGTTTCATTGCCAAGGAGTGCAAACTGGCTGCGGAGCAGGCGGACCTTAGGTTCTACACTTTGCAAGTAAAGGAGGCCTTGATTTAACAAGACCTTTTGCGGAAGGAGAATGTCAATATTTATGTTGAGCTTACCCGAGTTAAGGCTGATCATGTTGCAGTGGAGGAGGATTTGAAGGATTCTACTTTCCTTGTTTCTCGATTGTTGAGGTTGCATCTGAGAGCTATCTGTGAGAATTATATGGCTCTGCATCCTGGTGGGGATACTTCTTTCCTAGCTATTGATGCTTTTTTGTTGAAGGAGGAAGCTCAGCGCTTACTGGCGGACCACAAGCAGGCTGTGGCTGCACTACCTCGGGTTTGTTTACCTTCTTCTACTCTTCCAGCCGCTTTGGTTCCTATTAGCCATCCTAGCCTTCCTCCGATGTCTCTGTGTTTTTCTTCTCCTTTTGCTTCAAAATCTTTGGCGATGCAAGATCCTAGCATGCCGTTCCTATTCGAGGCTTTTGGGTTTCTGAGTACACCCAACGGGGGGGGGGGGTGACTTTTATAGTAGTTACGCCTTTTGTTTGCATTTGCTTGTATGATTGAATTAAATTGAATGTTCTCAACGGTGGTCGCTTGTCTTGTTGTATTTGTTGTTGTCGTTGTTATTTTGTACATATATTATTATATATATTTTTTGCTTTTGAGGAATGTTCCTCAAATGTTTGGCTGTTGCCTTTTGGGAGATGCCTCCTAAATATTGCTCTCTTTTTTCTTTGAGAAATGTTCCTCAATCGAAATGGTCGTTGCCATTTGGAAATTGTTTCCCTGTGTTGTTTTTTTTTTGCACTTTTTGTAGCTTAGGACCAATATTTTCTTGTAATTTACTCATGGTACAATTTTAGGTGTTCTACATTCCAGAATCTAGGTACTTATCCTTTCATTGTTTCCAAGTGATATGCTCCTCTTCCAGTTGTCTTGATTACTTGATATGGTCCCTCCCAGTTGCTTTCTAGCTTGCCTACACCAGCGTTGCCTTTTCCTATTATAGCATCCCGTAAGACCAAGTTTCCTACTTTAAGGTCTCTCGCTTGTACCCTTTTGTTATGGTACCTGGCTGCTTAACTTCGATAAGCTTTTGCCAGAATGGTTCCCGCATATCTCCTTTCTTCCAAGTGGTCCATCGACAGTCTCAGCTCTTCTTTGTTAGTTGTCTTGTTGTAGTGCTTTGTTCTTATTGTGGGCATTCCGATTTCTACTGGGATGACCGCCGCCTACCCCGTATGTTAGGCGGAATGCTGTTTCTCCCGTTCCCTTTCTTGGTGTCGTTCTATATGCCTATACTACACTATTTAGCTCCTCCGTCCAGTTGCCTTTTGCTTTGTCTAATCTCTTCTTCAATCCTATGCATATTGTTCTGTTTGTGACTTCTGTCATTCCGTTAGTCTGAGGGTGTTCAACTGGTGTGAATTGCAGATTTATCCCTAGTTTTTCGAAAAACCAGTAAAAGTGGCGCTGTCGAATTGCTTTCCATTGTATGTTACTAGCGTCGTGGGTATGCCGAGTCGGTACACCACTTCTCTCTAGAAAAATTCCTCAGCTTTGGCCGCATTTGTCGTGGAAATTGCTTCTACTTCCACATATTTAGTGGAGTGGTCGACTGCTACGAAGATGAACTGCTTTTGGTTATTCGCCGTTGGAAATGGCCCGAGGATGTCCATTCCCCATTTTGCGAATGGCCAAGGGCTGTGTGCTGGCTTAGTCTCCTGAGCCGGAATGTCCGAGCTATCTCCGTGCTTTTGGCATATCTCACATTTCTTGACCAACTCCTTTGAATCTGCTTCCACAGTTGGCCTATAATATCCTTGCAAAGATGTTTTTCTTACCATGGAGGTTGGTCACTCGTGTGCTCTGCATATTCCGTTGTGTAACTCGCTTGAGATATATTGTCCTTCTCTCCGCGATACACAGTTTTACCAGGGGTGACTCATGGTCGTTCGATACAACGTCCTTTGGTAGATTACATATCGGTTGGCCGCTTTTCTTATCTTTTTTGCCTCTCCTCTTTCTTCAGGTTTTTTTTACCTCTTCTAAATACTCCAAATATCCATTCATCTATTTCTTGTATGGTGTAGCTTTTTGGTGTATCAACAGTTGGCGATGATATTTCCTCTTTGAGTTCCTTTTGTCGAAACATGTTTCTTTTTTCTGAGGCTGCTTTCGCTATTACATCCGCTTCTGCGTTTTCTTCCCTTCTTATCTTTCTTATCTGCCATTGCCCTCCCCGCTTCTCGACTTCTCGCAACAACTCCTTCGCTCTTTTGTGATACTTTATCAAATTTTCTTCCTTTGTGGAAAACGTTCCGTCTATTTTTCTGATACCGAGTCGCAATGGATCTTCAAGTTTTCGGTTCTTACCTCGACTGCTAGTGCTAGTCCCGCTATCAGCGCTTCATATTCTGCCACATTATTGGTTGTCGCAAAGCTCAGGTGGAGTCCGTATTTGATCCGTACTTTGTGCGAGCCTTTAAGGATGATCCTGCTGCTGTTCCCTTTTCATTCTTTTCCCCGTCGATATAGAGGTCCCATTTTTCTTTTACCTCCGGGTGTGCTACGGAACATCTGGCCAGTTCCACTACAAAGTCGGCTAAGGCTTTGGCTTTCATTGCTTGTCTGGGTTCATAACTGATGTCATGTTCCCCTAGCTGTATCGACCATTTAACTAATTTTCCCGAGAGCTCCAACCTCTCAACTTCTTAACTGTTTTTGTTAGGGCTAGTGCCATCTTTTCGATTTCCGGACATCCATGCACCGCATCTTTCAAGGTACGACTGACGTAGTGCACTAGTAGTTGTTAACCTGCTTCTTCTCTTACCAAGACCGTTGCGGTTGCGTTTTTGCATACTGAAATGTACAGGTAAAGGATTTCTGCATCTTTTGGTCGGCTTAGTAGTGGTGGTCTCAATAGGAACTTCTTTAGGTCATCAAAGGTTTGGTCGCACTCTTCTCCCTATTTGAATGTTTTTTAGTGTGTTGTATAACGGGAGGCATCTCTTTGCTGATGATGAGATGAACCGTCCCAACGCTGTTACACTTCCGTTGAGGATTTGCACCTCCCGCTAGTTTTTTTGGTGGGGTCATTACCAAGATGGCCCTTATTTTCTCTGGGTTTGCTTCCACTCCTCTCTGTAATACCATGTATCTAAGGAACTCCCCCCCTTCTACTCTGAATGTGCATTTCTCTGGATTCATTTTCATGTTGAACTTCATCATTTCTTGTAAGTCCTTTGGGTGATCTTCTTTGCTTTTGCTTTTCACAATCACATCATCGACATACACTTCCATTGTCTTGCCGATCTGGTCTTTAAAGATATGTTTCATTAGTCAGTGATACGTCGCCCCACATTTTTCAATCCAAACGGCATCATCGTGTAGCAGTAGGTACCCTCGTCGGTAACAAAACTTGTCTTTGTTTGATCTTCTTCCTCCATCGAGATCTTGTTGAAACCTTGCGCCATGTCCACCACGCTGTATAGTACATATCCTGCAGTAGAACCAACCAGCTGGTCAATGTTAGGCAGAGGAAAGCAGTCTTTCGGGTATGCTTTGTTTAGGTTTGTGAAAGCGACGCACATCTTGTGTCTGCCATTTTCGTTTTTTACTAGGACCATGTTGCTCAACCAATTTGGATACTTGACATGCTTGATAAATCCTGCTCCTAGTAACTTTTCTATCTCCTATGCTATTATTTTCTTCCGCTCCTCCGAGTGTCTTCGCTTCTTCTGTTGTACTAGTTTCATGGTTGTGTTGATGTTTAGTTCGTGGAATGCTACCTCCGGGTCTACCCCTTTCATTTCCGAGGCCTTCGTTGCGAATGTTCCTCAAAACTTGTGGAGCACTTTCCGTATTTGTGCTTCTGTCGATTTTCTCATACTGGTGCCCATTTTGACGCTTTTTCCAGCATGGGTTCCCCAAAGCTTCGTTTCGCAAACCGGTTCGGCCGTCGATTCTTTGCACGGTAGCTCTAATATTTTGTCTATGGGAAGAATCTCGACCATGGACAAGGAGTGGCAGATTGCACCCTCTTCTCGGTTTCCTTCAACCGCCATTGTTCCCCCTTCAATGGGGATCATCACTCTCATATTTCTAGTGTCGATTGCCGCCCCTGATTCATAGAGGAATGGACGCCCTAGTACGAGGTTGTACAAGATTTTTCTGTTCATGATATGGAATGGGGAGATAATTGACCACTCCTGTCCTCTGTGATCTATGAAACTCATCCGGATCTCCACTACTCCTATTGTCGGGAGTATTCCGCCCCCGATTCCTTATACATCTCCTGATTTTCCTCTTATCCAGATCTGACTTCCTCCTGTTTCCCCATAGGCACCCTCAGTGATGGTGTTAATGTTTGCTCCCGGATCTACCGATATTCTCCGGACCTCACATCCTCCCACCTTCGCATTTACTACGATCAGTCCTTCCAGTTCCCCCGCTTGAGAATCGTGGTTATATTGCACTCAACCATCGGCGAGACAATCTTGTTCCGCTTGTATCATTTTAGGGGATCTTCGTTGTTCGTCGCTTTCCTTTTTTTGGCAGCTAGGTTTCTCCCGGGCATGTTCATCTTGGCTCGGTTACAGGAATTTATTTTTCAGAACAAGTGTTTTCCACAGACGGCGGCCAAATGATAGATATGGGGATGTTACAAGTAGAGTTTTATACAGAATCAGACTTTTTAGGAATACATTTGACTAGACTGTTTATGTAGATGAGGTGTCAGGGTGTCCGATCCCTCTAAGAGTTTGGGATCGATCTACTTATAGGTGAGAGTGTATCCCTTACTTCTCGTAGTCGATGTGGGATTTGTATGAACCGTATGTTTTATGGTCTTATTCCATCATTAATATTTTGAATTTCAAACCAATTGGTTTGATAAATAGTATTTTTTAAATTGATTTCCAAAAAAGTGTTAGCCAATTGGCTTTCTCCAATTCTTCCCATAGTTATT
Source organism: Mercurialis annua (assembly GCF_937616625.2). Taxonomy (NCBI): domain Eukaryota; kingdom Viridiplantae; phylum Streptophyta; class Magnoliopsida; order Malpighiales; family Euphorbiaceae; genus Mercurialis; species Mercurialis annua. The sequence continues at coordinate 29,980,342 of NC_065577.1, read as the reverse complement.
TCAGAGAATCAACTTTGTTTTATTAGAGGTTGGACTATTCATGATTGCTATATGATAGCTTCAGAAATCATTCACATTGCTTCTTGTTAGAAGGAAAAACTTTTTCTTATGAAGTTAGATTTTAAGAAGGCTTTTGATAGTATTCTTGAAATTTTATCCTAAAGATATTAGTAGGAATGACTTTTGACTTTACTTTACTTTACGGAGATGGATTTTGGCTTTCTATGATTCCTCGCATCTCTCATGGTAGTCCTACTAAGAACTTTCTGATGGAGAAAAGGAGCCAGACAGAGAAATCTGCTTTCTCCTACATTGTTTGTTCTAGCAGTAGAAGGTCTAAAATCTTCAATTATACAAGCTATCAGTAACAAATTTTTGGAGGGGGTTCACATTAAAGGGTATTATGATCCGATTTCAATCATTCAAGTAGATGATACTCTACTGTAGAAAATCTTGTTGTTTGTCCTTTTAGCAGCACGTCTGACGTCTTTTGTTTGAGAGGGAAGGCTAGGTTATCAGATCAAAGGATATTTCTGCTTTGCTGCAACATCATCTTTCTTTAACCTTGTTGACTAATAATTTCTTTATATTCATTGGCAACTTGATTGGAGAAGTAGTCACAGTTCATGAGGAAGTCGCGGTGAAAGATCGCTTAGATGTTGGTGCAATTTTAGTTTCATTAAAAGGTCCTCGTGTCAATAAACATTTGAACATTAATTATAACAATCAGTTTTGCATGGTCCATGCACTAGAAACTGATAGAGTTGTCTCCTTTACTTCGAATGTCGATGATTCGCAATATGCATCTTAGCTGATGATAAAGATGAAGTAAATGATGATCTTGAGCCCACACAATTATCTTCTCCTTCCTTTTCTTCCTCTTCTTTAAACAGCAACAAGATCCCTTTTTCAGCAAGGGATAACCTAGAAAGCAACAAGATCCTTTCTTCTGAAAAGGATACCCCCTCTTTTCCCATCTTGACCACGTAGGTTGAAACTATCGTTCAAGACACTTTTTAGAATGATGGTGTTCTAGAACTAATTCATGATGACATCGATTTTCAACAAGAGACTAAGGAGTTGCCTGCACTATCTCAGCAGTTTTGCGCTGCAATCTGCGTCTCGTCACTTGAAGATCGACAACTGACGCCAACCAGAAGCAGTTGTGTTCCGTATTGTCTTGCCAATATTACACTCAGGAAGGGTAAGGTTTATAAGAATTTTTTTCTAAACGGTATATTGATTTTAACCTCAGAATGGCAGCTCTCCTCAGCCTCTAAAGCTTATTTTGAGAATATGAACAATCTTTATCCTCTCTGCAAGAGAAAAGGCTGCCGAATGGTCTGGTCCTCTAATGAAGCTCTAAAAATATGGGATGCTGGACATTCTTTGGGGTTCGCAATGATCCAAAGGCAGCGGCAGTGAAATAGTTATTTCTTAACATGGAGCAAGACTTGGAAAATAAAAAATCATTATTTTCTTTGTCTCAAGTTTTTTCATTGTTTTAATGTCTATGTTGTTTACATTTATTTCTTGTAATTGCAGGGGTGGTCTACTAAACCATCGAAAGCGGCTTTTTATTCAAAACATGGTTAGTAAATACAACCTTTCGTTTTTTGGTTTGTTGGAAACAGAAAAGGATTTCAATTGATGCTTTTCTTGTTCAAAAGCTTTGGCTGAATTTAGGCTTTGATTTTTCTTGGGTTCCATCGGTTAGTACATTAGGTGGTTTACTTATTATTCGGAATACTGTTTTACTTCAAAATATTGCGATTGTCTATGGCTCTCATTTAATTTGTTTGGATGTTATGTTTAATTCTTTGTCCATTCGCCATATTCTCATTTATGCAAGTAATCTAGCTTCTGTAAGATTGTCTCTGTGGAATGACTTGCTGCCACTCACGATCTACTTTGGTTTGGTTTTTATAAGCTAGGATTTTAATGAAGTTTCGACTCCTGCCGAACGTCTTAATTGCCCGGATTTCTCGCCATCTATGATAGCTCTTCGTGATTTTCTAAATGAGTCTGACTTGGAAAATTCTTTCTCAACATCAAGAATTGATAGGTGTTGTTCTTCTCTGTTACATGTTCCTTATCACCGTTGCCTCGAGGATAATCTGACCATGTTCCCCTATTATTTCAATCAAATGCCAAATTTGATTGGGGACCAAAACCCTTTTGATCAATTGATTCATGGTGGGAACATTATGAGTTTAGTAGTTTTGTTAACAGTTCTTGGGATTCTTTTGGTTCAATGGATAACCTTTTACCTTTAGTTCGCAAGTTGAAGTAACTTGGGGAAAGGGTTAAAACTTCTAATGCTGAAGTGTTTGGAGATCAAAACAAGAAGCAAACTAAGCCGCTTCGGAATTAGCGCAGCTGGATATTATTGCCGAGTCGAGAAGCCTCGTGGATGTGGAAATGAAGCGGTTAGCTGCTATTAAATTTCAACTTTGGATAGTTGAAAAATGTCTAGAAAGTTTGTGGTTATAGAAGTCTAGACTGAATTAGTCCATCAAAGGTGATAAGAACTCAAAATTTTATCACACTACAACTTCGATGCACTACCAAAACAATCAAATTTCGACTGTTACTGTCGGAGATGTTACCTATACTTAACCTAATGATATTCGGTTGCAGATAAGAGGATTCTATTTTTTTATACACTAAGAAACATGAGGTTTCAGTGGATAACACCGACTTTAATTTTAAGTGTTTATCTTCGGAGCAAGCTACAAGTTAAATCCTTCCATTTCAAGAATCTGAGATATTTTTGGCGCTGAGTTCTTGTAATAATTCTAAAGCTCCGGGTCCTGATGGAGTTAATTACTTTTTCTATAAGCGAGCTTGGAATTTCATTTAGAGGGATATTTTGTAGTGTTTTTAACTCTTTTCATAGTTCGAATTTGCTGCCTGTTGGATTGAACTCTTCTTTTATGATTATAATTTCAATAGTTCTTGGTTCTTCGAATATTAATGATTACAGCCCTATCATCTTTGTAAATGGAATTTATAAGCTGATATCAAAATTCATGTGCTAGATTAGCTCCTCTTCTTCCCTATGTGATCTCGGATCATCAACATGTGTTTATTAAGGGAAGGAGTATTATGGACTTTTCAATGATTGCTAATGAATTAATCCATTTTGCAAGGAAAAGAAAAGACAAACTTCTTGTTCTGAAGCTTGATTTTCATAAAGCTTTTGATTCTCTAGATGGGAATTACCTACTGAGTGTTATAAGATCTATGTCTTTTCAATACAAGTGGATTGCTTGGATGTCTAATTTCTTATCTTCGGCGTTCACTTATGTGCTTTTGAACGGAAGCCCCAATGATCCTTTCATGCTTAAAAGAGGTGTTAGGCAAGGAGATTCAATCTCTCCTTGTTTGTTTTAGCTGCGGAAGGGTTGAAAAGTATTTTGCAAAAAGCGAAGGAGATGGGTCTTATAAATAGGTTTGCTTTTTCTGATGATCACGACCCTATATCTGTTCTCCAATTTGCAGATGATACAGTCTTATTTCTTCCATATGATTTACAGCAACTTCGTAATTTTACTCAAATCATGCGCTGCTTTGAATTAATTTCAGGTTTGAAAATCAAATTTCATAAAAGTTATTTGCTTGGAATTAATGTTTCTAATTCAAAGTTGAGCTTAGCATCGAAATTAGTGGGCTACCGTGTTGAAAATTTCCCTATTAAGTACCTGGGATCTCCTCCAGCTGTTCACATGATTCCTTTTGCGACTTGGGATCATGTTATTCAGCAATTCAAATCAAAATTATCCCTTTGGAATGGTAACTTGCTCTCTCCGGCAGGGAGGTTAGTGCTTTTGAAATCAGTTCTTTATAGTCTTCCTATCTATTTTATGTCAATTAATGGGATGCCTGTTTATGTCCAAAATCAGATAGAGACTTATATGAGAAAATTCCTTTGGAAAGGTGAGAATTCTACAACTAGAGTTTTTTTGTAGAATTTCGTGGGCAATTATTTGCAAAGACTTTGATAATGGTGGTTTGGACGTTTGTAATCTGACAATTCAAAACAAAAGCTTAATTTTTAAATGGTTATGGAAGTTGCCTACGAACAATCGAGACTCTTTATGGTTTAGTGTGGTTTCTTCGTGTTTTTCGTAAACTAGTTGGATGCTTCTTTATGGTGATACTCAGCAGCTCTTGTTTATTTAGAAGGGTATTAGACGTTTTTGTTGTCCTGACGCGAATGTTTGGCAGCTTTTTTTACTATAAATATGAGTTTTAAAATTGAGAATGGTGATTCGATTTCTCTCTGGCACGATAACCGGTCTGGGAATGGTACGGCAATGGTTCTCTTTTCCCGTTTATAGCATCTTTCAAACTGTAAACAAGCTAAGATTAGCTCAGTTCTAACGGCTAATAGGAGATGGTGAAGAAGGCTTAGACTGGGAGAGAAAGAGAAGTTCATGGAGCTTCATTTGTTGTTTTTGCAAAATTGCAATGTCCATAATTTGGGTGAAGATGAGATTATTTGGAAGCTTAATAGCAGTTACAGCAGCAAGTATGGCCAGAATCATCATATCAGCTGCTGTAGGAAATTAAATTTCTTATCGGCAGCAGCAACAGGTTTCAGCAGCAGCTGGCAGTAGCATCTCTGGTCAGCAGCAGCAGGTTTTGCAATAGCAAAAAAGCCTCAGCAGCTACTTTCTGGAAAATTTGAGATTGTGAGGCACCTTTGAGAGTGCAATTCTTTATGGACGGCTTTACATTATTGTACTCCGACTCTTTCTTTTCTTGCTTCTCGAAAGATTGTTTTGGATAACAATACTAGGTGTGGTATTGTGGTGAAGTAGAGACTCAAAATCATATTTTCTTATATTGCATTTTTTCTAGGAAAATTTGGTATGAACTTCTCCATATGAAGGGTATATCTTGGGTAATGCCTTCTTCTTTTGAGGACTTCTTTTTACAATTGAATGATATTATTTCTAAGCGAGGTATTTCAAAGCTTTGGACAACTATTTGGACTATATTCGTTTGGGAGATTTGTAAGTGACGTAATTTGCGAGTTTTCAGCATAAGGATTCGACAACGATGGAGGTGGTTTCAGGAGTTTTACTAGTGCTATCTTTTATTATAAATGTTAACATCCCTCTTTTGTTTACTCTGGGATAGATTTGTATAAAAATATGGATTCTATCTTTTTGTAGTTTGCTTTCTTCTCTCTCGAAGTCGTAGACTTAAGTGGTGTAAGCTTTGAGTATGGTTGTTTTGCCATTTCACTACTAAATTGTTTAAAATTAGTGACAAATTTTAGCGACGGATTGTAAATCACTCGCAATTGTCTGATTTACCAACCGATATACCGACGGACAGAGTCCGTTGCTAAATGGATACACATTGGCGACAAATTATTCAAAATCCGTCGCTAATGTGCATAGGTTTTTGGCGCCAAAGTTGGTGCCTAAATTTTTTTTCTGATTTGGAAAAAGAAAACAAAACACACCGTTTTATTATGTGACTTATCGACGGATTGAGATATCCGTATAGTGACGGATATCTCAATCCGTCGCTAAGTCACCCTAGATGAAACGACGCGTTTCATTTGGGTTGAATTTAGTGACAGACTGAGATATTCATCGCTAAATTCAATCTAAATAAACCGCTTTATTTTCTTTTCCTCACTTACTCAGATTCTCTCCCTCACTGACTACCCTTTTCTCTCCTCCGACGATTTTCTCTATTTCCCGCGATTTCTATCTTTTCCTTGCTTCCGTCTTTTCTCTCTATTGCCGCCGAACCCAGGAAGTTAAAGTTTCTGCCGCTGCCGTCTCTCCTCTCCCTCTCTTGCCGTCTACCTGTTGCTGTCTCCTCTCCCTCGTAGTCGTTCCTCTACTGCAGCCGGTCACCAAATTTGGTAAGTAGTTTATTTATTTGACTTTACTAATTGATTTCGTTAATTAGTTTAATTATTTTTATTTTTTAAAAGAAAAAGGTGGCTTCCCACATTGTCATCACCGGCCACCGACTTGCTGCTTCTAGTCAGCTCAGTTGTCGCCCGATGCTCTGCCTATGGTAAGTCCGCTGTAATTTGTTTAATTAATTGTTTATTTAATTATCTTTTATTGGTATAATTAGGTTAATGATATTAGATTAGGTCAAATAAATTTAATTAAATTAGATTGTTTAATATAGTTTAGGTTGATTTATTAAATTATTTTTGTAAATATAGTTAATTAATTTTGTTTAATATATAATTTTTTTAATAATTTTATAGTTTACTTTAATTGTGTTTAATTTTAGTTTAGGTTAATTTTTTAATTTTATAGTTTGGGGTAATTTTGTTAAATTGAGTATAATATATTTTTATAGTTTATGTTAATTGTGTTTAATTTATACTTTAGGTTATAATTTAATTTAAAAAATGAGATTGTAAATATATAATTTATGTGAATTGTGTTAGTTTATATCTAATGACTATTTAGTTAAGGTTAATCTAATTTAATTAGTAAGCTTAATTAGTATTAGTGTTATTACATCAAAATTAGGTTAATTTAATTTAATTAGTAAGCTTAATTGGTTTTTAAATTAGTATTATTTGGTTACATTTTAAATAGTAGTCATAATTGTAATTTTAAAAAATTGATATAATTTGGTGTGCTGGATGTTTTTTTAAATGCATTGTTTGATTACAGGCTTTCCCTGAAAAATGGGTGATGCTCATTTCAGGGAAAATGCTGCCAGATTTTTGTTTAAAATGTATATATAATAACAATTCGAAAAGTATTTGAAATAGTTATTTTTTTGGTGTTTTAAAAAATTGATTTGAAACTAATAATGTAGGTTTGTATCCCGTTGACGATTGTTGATAGTCATTGTTGTCAGTTTGCGTTTCCTTTTTTTCTTGCGGTTCTGCTCTTCAACAAGTAAATGTTGTTGTTTATTATTTTCAATTTTGTTTTTTCACTTTATTTAGAGTATGTAGACTAAATAAAACTAAAACAAACTAAAAACGATTTTATTCACACCAAATAAAATCTCACCTAGCCGTAGAAAATTCATCCCGTGTCCTCAAGAGATTGAACGATACAGATTGTACGTGTGTACAGTTTGCAAAACTGGTGTCTACATAATTCAATCACGGTAAAATATATGTGTAGATAAGGTAGAAAAATATATTTGGTAGTTATCCGTTGTATATTCTCCGGGTGGCTATATCTTATATATGCTGCATAACGCTATTTTCTAATGAAATGTGTGTTTGGCGTTATTCAACATATATTGGATAATGCACTTGGAGAACTGCGCAGGAAGGCTGTCAAATATTTTTCTCCGTATTTATGCATATATCGTGATCGTATTACGTAGACCAGTTTTGCGGATGGGATAAAGCCCTACCTTTTTAGCGGTTAATTATATTGACTTTTCTATCACCGAGTATTTATCCCACATTAATGTACGTGCTATAAAAATAAATTCAGACAACAGTTGGATGTATAATGGGAGACTAGTCAGAGGGTTGTTGACTAAAGGGTACACTAGTAACGTTAGGTAGTTTTTGAACTTTATTATGCAACACCCCGAGTGTATGAGTGGGGCTAAGATTAAATGCCCTTGCCCTAAACCTAAATGTCGGAATACTTCTTTTCGATCTGTTGATGTAGTGGATTTACATCTCTACACAGACGTATTTATGAGTAATTATTACATCTGGACGCACCATGGTGAAGAAAATAGGAGGGTTGAAACGCTTAATAATGTTCTACAAGCTGATAGATGTGGGAGCATAGAAATGAAGGTGAGGGTTGCAGTTCGATCCGGAGAATGGTTACTGATGCTGGTGGTCCCAAAGTATGGACGGAAGAGCCTCAGAATGCAGAAGCTCAGAAATTTTATATTATGATGCGTGCGACCGAAGAACCCATATGGCCTGAGAATGACAGACATTTCGGTTTGTCTGCAACCATAAAATTTATGGAATTCAAGTGCCAATTTCAAGCATCTGAAGGTCTGATGAATGAAATGAGCGAGTTTGTACAACAACTGTTGCATGAAGACAACAAGTTGGCGAAGAATTAGTATAGCATTAAAAAGCTAGTCAGAGGTCTGGGCTGCCGGTTGAGGTTATTGACTGCTGCAAAAATATGTGTATGATATACCGAGGAGACGATGCGGGTTTGACGGTGTGCAAAGTTTGCGTCCATGAAAGGTGGAAACCAGCAATAGCGGGTAATTCCAAAAGAAGAAAGACAAATGTGCCTTTTAAAAAATACATTACTTTCCTACAACCCCAAGGTTGCAGAGGTTGTATACTTCAAGGGCTACAACTAAGCATAAGAGGTGGCACGCTGAACACGTGATGGAGAATGGTATGATGAATCATCAATCTGACTCGCCAGCTTGGAAACACTTCTTGGAGTTACACCAAGATTTTGCAGCTGAAGTTAGAAATATCATACTTGGGTTATATACGAATGGGTTTCAACAGGTTGCTCGATACCAGGTGAAGTCGGGAACAGGTTGCTCAATACCAGCACAGTATCCAGAGACATACTGACCACTGTTAAAGGTCGGTGGTTCCGAGAAGGGCACGCTTGGAGGTTTTTGACAGAGGAGTCTATTTCCTTTTATTTTGAGGAGTTTAAGGTAATTTAATTAGTATTTAGTAATTTTTGTCTATATTCATGATAATAATTAATTATTTGATTTTAAATATTATGTTAACACTTTTGCGGAAACAATTCTTCTAAGAGGATGAGTTCGAGGATGGCGTCATCTGAAGTACCTTCGAGAGGCATGTTGCGAACCAGTATTCTGACTTCATGTCCACTATGAGGACTACTCATGTGAGATATGTGAGCATTCTAGTGGCAATGTGGGACGCGTGGATGAGAGTTCGGGACATCTAGGAAGCAACAAGGGAAATCAGAGCAGGCACGGGCCAACGAGATGAGCGAGCCCTGCAGACTGGGTAGTGGACCGATGCGACATCGGAGGTTCGAGGTCTATTTTTAAGCATAAGGCAGTTATGGTATATCTCATCTTTTAACTATTACTATATTTTCGTTTATCGTATTTTGTTATATTACCTTAGAAATTATTTCATTTGACTAGTAGGCTGCGGAGCTGGGGCGTGAGTTGACTCATGCTGAACTGCACAAGCGGACCCACACCCTGAAGGGTAATCTGATGCAGTTTGTTGATGAGCGAGCGAGGATTGCTGCTGTAAGTAAATCTTTACGTTACATATCTGAATTTTATTGATATGACGTTATTAAGCAGTACATTTGTTTGAATTAGTTATAACTAGTTAAATGGATATAGCATTATTAAATAGTTTGATTAAGTAGTTCAATATTTTTAATTAAGTAGTTAAATTGGTTGAATGTAAGTGACATGGTTGTTGGTATGCGTTATTTTATGTTTGCAAGATTTCCCTGAAAAATGGATGATGTCCATTTTATAGACAAAATGCTGTCGTATTTTTATTATAAGTATAAATTTAAGTTTAATTTAGATTAATATTTTAATTCATATTAAACTAATTGGATTAATATTATTTCTGTCGGAGCGTTTTGAGCAGGAAATGCAGGCGGCCACACAGACGGCCGAGAGGAGCACAACCTCTACTCCTGTAGACCCGGACCAGATTTATCTCACTGTTGAGGGGGTGAGGAAACAACGTATTTACAGGTTAGGCTCAGTTGACTCTGTGTATGTCGCCTCAAAGCGGGGTACTTCTAGTAAACGGCCGGGAAGCTCTTCTTAGATTGTGGCGCCTGGCGCCGAGGAGAGGATTTGTACTAACATCATTGCTCGTCTTGGGGATACGATCCGTGATCAGATCCAGGTTACAGTTGCAGCAGCGATGCAGCAGCGGGCCCAAAGAGGTGTACTCCCCACCCCTCCGCCCCGCCCCCGCCACCGCCTCCACCCACCACTGATGGCGGTGTCCCATATGATGACGACACAACATACTTGTAGTGTAGGGTCGATTTAGCATACAGTTTATGTATCATTTATTACATTTATATATATACTCAGCGGTTTTATATAGTTTTTATGTTGTTTAGCTTAATTGCATTTTCATGAATTTAACAGGGTTTAAAATTAAATAAAATTCCGAAAAATGGAAAAAATTTGGCTGGGAAAAGTCAATTTACCGACGGATTTTTGGGTTTAGCAACGGATTTCAGTCCGTCGCTAAACCCTTCTTTTGTCATGAAAGATTGATTTGACGACGGACATGAATTGTCGCCACATTCCGTCTGTAATACCCCGTAAATTGTTAAGATACTAGGACGTGCCACTTATCCGAAATTAAGAAAGTTTGGATAAGGTGATCGGGAATGAGAATCAAAATGACAAGTATTGTCAGAATAAGTGTATTAATTGGATCGCGGAATAATAAATTTTAAGCAAAAATTTAATATTCGGAGTGATTATTGGCGGGACTAAAGGGAAGCCAGAGTAATTAAAATAAAATAAAGTATAAGTCTCGAGATAATAATTTTCACGTCAAGGTCCGTGAAATATTTTTAAGAAATTATGGAAAAAGTTTCATAATCTTTGGACGTCGTTTAGTTAAGCACGACGGTTAATTGAGAAGATGAGTTAAAATATAAATTAGCCACTTTAAGGACTAAAGTGGACTTTCAACCACAAAATTCAGAAGGAAGTTGTGTTTTAATCTATTTTCTTAAGATAAAAAAATAATATCGATAAACTGGTTATCGATAATCATTAAAATGAAATATTGGACGAAAAAGTGCAAGTTAGCTCAAAATAGAATTTTGAGCGTTTTTGGCCAAAATTGTCAAAATAAATTATTGGAAAGTGAAGTTATAAGATGTGAGACTAATATTATTTATTTAGAAATAAATAATATGAAATTAATCGGACCTAAAAGATTTAGCGTTCGACGGACTAAATTTGACGACTGAAAAGTTATGGATTAAAGAATGAGGAGGTGGCAATTTTAAAGATTTAAGTGGAAATTATCCAACAACTTTCTAAGTAAGTTGTTGACTTCCTACATCCATCTCTTTTCTAATTATTCACCAATTATTCATAATTAAGAAAGAAAAGAAATGAGAGAAAAGAAGAGGAAGCCATGGGAGATGAGGTTTTGGAGCGTTTTTGCTGAAATCGAGCTACGAAGCTCGTTTTTCGACCAAATTGGACGATTTTGGTGGATATAGATTCAGGACTCAATCCTCTACTCAAGGTAAGCATGAATTCATGAATTCATGGTGACAAATTTGATGAGTAAAGGGCTGTTTGTTTCGGCAATTTCATGAATTTATGGTTGAATGTGTGTTTGATGATTCTTGATGTTTAGAAGCTTTGAATTAGGTGTTTTAATGATTGAATGGTGATTAATCAAGGCTGGGATATTAGAGAAAGGTCATGGCCGAAATATATTGAGCTTTTAATGGTTAAAGTTGATGAAATATTGATGATAATGCATAGGTAATTTGTGGTATAAAAAAGTATTGATGTTTGAATGTTTGTTGTATGATGATGATGAGTTTGGATTGTGAGTTTTATGGTGAAATTGTGGATGAGCTAGGATTAAGATAAATTGATGAAAAATGGATAGGATTTCGGTAATAGGAGTGTTCGAATTGATTGACGAATTGTGACCTGTTTAGAAAATGTATATGGAGAGTCGTAGTGATAAAACGTTGTGCGTTTGTTTACTAGGCTCGGAAAGGATTCCGGACAGCCATGCCCTACCCCTACTAGGCAGAGGAATGCATATGAGCTTAATGGGCAGTCCTCACGCGCCGAGTACGGAAGCATTCATCAATTAGTAAATTCGATGGGCGACGGGTCGAGGTAAGTTAAAGAATTTAGTTCGACATTTCGAGTTTGGTTATTGAATTGAACTTTGGTGTGATTAATGTTTAAGGTATGTCACGACCCAAAATATTGAGCCGCAACCGGCGCTAGGGAACGAGAGTGGTAGCTCCGGAACCCGTAGCAAGCCTTAAATCACTATTAATTTTTCGCAAATAATAAACAAATAGCATAAAGCAACAGAAGCAAGTATACATAACATGTATACACAAACATTTACACTAACTGTTCCGTTATCCTCGCGGGCTCTAGTTACCGTACCTCGTACGAACTGGCCTCGCGGTACTATATACATCAGTTAGTGTATCCAACATATCACTGGCACCTAGTGCCGTGCACAACATATAAACACGTAGCCTACAAAAAACATGTAAACCGGACAGCAAGTAATATGTACACTCAATGTGTACTGCTGTCTAGACTACGACTCTGTCACACGGGACCACTACTGCAGCGTTCACAGAAGTCAGATACTAAACATACACAGCTGACTTCTGGACTTCAAAATTGGCCTCTAGCTAGGTCCACATACTAAGCACCTGAAAGACATCAAAGGTGAGGGGTCAGTATTTGGGAAAATACTGAGTGAGTTCGCATTTACTAACGGTATTATTATAAAACATAGCATCGCATCTCAAGAAAACAATAATATAAAACATATAGACAGGTATTTGATCCGTACGAAACTAATATCCTAGCATGCGACACATCTCTCGAATAATCATATATCATTCAACCCAATCGTAAATATCAATTGCGAGTCCAACTCGCTGGTGGCCCAGCCACTAGATACGGGGACTCCAGACTACACCGTAGCCGAGTGCTCACTCGTATCAAAATCATATACCTAATCGTAAATTTCATAATAATCATCAGCTCCCAGCTGTGTCAAGTCATTTCTCAAATGCAAACATACTAGACTGACTCAATACTGGTGATAACACAGCCTATTGACACCCAATAGGTAGCTAGTTTCTTCGGATCGCATACTAGTTCTCGTATATAGAAATTGATAAAGCATATAACATTTCAATCAATTATATATAATGCGATGCGTGTAAACAATATATATATCTATATAAAATGACTTTATATATATAATACACGAAAGTAAAGTGCAACTCACAGTGACCGCAATCCAATCAATAATGTGGTCAATGAAATGATATGCCTTCGCTATCCCGCGTCTACTGACCTCTCTGCTCGCTGACACGTCTGATAAATAATTAACGTTTATTGATTAGATGTTAATCTCGTATTCCTATACATATAATACTTTTAACTTTTAGGATTTAATTTCATTTTATATTTATTTACGTATTCGATGTCTCTAGTCGTAGAGATAACTTAGCGAATACCATATCTCATTATTGAGAATCGCTTAATGTTCTTGACGTTTTCCATTATTGTTATTTATCTAAAACGTCGAGCTAATTTCGAGATTAATGATTCTCAAAGTCCGAAACTCGTCCTTTAGAGTCAAGTTACTTAAAACGTCAAATACCTAGGTCAATTAAAGTTTGCATACGCGTAGAGGCGAGTCAGGGTGCACGGGCGTGCCCTTTGGTGGGTACACGATCGTGCAACCAAGTACACGTTCGTGCACCTCAAGGGTACACGTTCGTGTACTTTTAATACACGTTCGTGCACCATGAAAAGTGCACGTTCGTGTACTTCAGTACACGATCGTGTACCTTGCTAGGTGCACGTTCGTGTACTTCTAGTACACGTTCGTGCACCCGTGGTGCACGGTCGTGCACCACGTGCACAGCCCCGGAAATCAGATTTTCCGGGGTTTCTCCACGATCCCGACGTGCTAAACATATCCACGCTCAATACCCATATCTCGGTTTCTTCAAAAACGCCATAATAACATCAAAAACGTCAAATTCACTATCAATACGCTATTTCATTAAAACAGCCCACTAAACTCAAATTTCAACCATAATTCTCGACCTATCACCTCAATTTGATGCCCGGAGATGGTAGACCTTTCAATTCCTCAGAAATCGCCGCGAAAATCGCTCGAATCGGACGTCGAACGGCGAAACGGCGGCGAAACGACGGTATCGTCGATATTTTTCTTCACTTCTCTCGATCCTTCTGCCTCCTCTCTGATTCATATCCTTTCCTCTATATATATATTGGCTAAAATTCCACTTTAATCCTTGTTCTTTTTGTTTCTTATCATTTATCCTTTAAACTTTTCTTTTATTCAATTTAATCCATAACTAAATCAATAACTTCTTAAATTATTACCTTTACGTATTATTTATATCCGATAAATAATACAAAGCTCGATATTAATACTTTTTCGTCAAAATCCAAAATTTCCATTGTCGACACAAAGTGGCTAAATTACCACTTTGGTCCCTGTACTTTATTTTGGACTTTTCTTGACATTTTTCCTTTTAATTCCAATTCTAACTTTAGAATTGAAATATTAACCTTAATTTTCTCATAGTTAGTTTCTCACAACCGACCTACTTGAAACTTATTTATCTTAATTTTATCAAAATCTTTCCGATTTCGCCACTCTGGCGAATCTAAACTGGACACGTGGTCCAATTAGATAATTAAATATTTTGGGGTATTACAAGGTACTTGGCCCTATTCTAGTACAAAGGTTTATGATATAAATGCTAGGGTCTAAGGTTCCGTTAGGCTATAAGTTACGAGATAAAGTTTACGCAAACAAGTAGGACGTTTTGCAGAAAACTGTTCTGCAAAATAGCCATGTTCCAAAGGCTATATCTCGAGCTATATAACTCCAAATTAAGTTCCGTTTGTTGGTAAGGAAACTTAAGGATGTTATCTAAATATTTCTAAGTGTAAGTGTCTGCAACATCAGAAGGTAAGATGTTCATTTTGGACTGAACATTTTATTCTGCAGTCTGCCCTACACTTGTAATCAGCTTTAAGGAAATAACTTCGGAGCTAATTTCCGACACCTTCAGGTGCTAATCTCAGTCCGAGACCTCAATAAAAAAATTTAGGAGACGTTCTAAAATTTAAGAATGTTAAGTTTGTTTAGAGGTAGGACTGTTTTAAATGAGCGGTTTCGATAGCGAAGTTGGCTACAAATTATGTTTTGGATATTTAGCATATAGTTAGAATGTTAATAATTTAGGTTATTATCGAATTTTTGTAGACTCGCCGAGGCGACTACTAACGGAACACCGAACGTGACGAACTATATTGCTTTATTAGGTTTACAAGATTTTGGATAGCAAGTGATGAGTTTACAGTCTACTTTTGCGTGTTATTAATAAAAGTTATTCATTTTGTTTATTATTATTATTATAAATGCATCGCATGAAATGTTATTATATATAATGATTATTATTTTTATTAAATGTTTATTCTTTTTGAAATAAAACTAGTATAGTGATCCGAGGAAACGAGCTACCTATTGGGCGTCAATAGGCTGTGTGATCACTAGTGTCCGGGTCAGTCGTAGAATTAGTGTCGATAGATGTTTGTATTTGAAAATGTTTGATTTGAGCTCGTTACATGATGATCATGTTTGTGATTATGAAATGGAAGGAGGATTATGTTTTACAGATACGAGGTAACTCGGTAGATCTGGGATCTCGAGACCTGTATGTAGTTAGTAACTTGGTTGGACTATCTCGGAACTCACACCTTGGGATTAAGCAGTGGCATGAGTAACTCGGTTGAACTATCTCGGGACTATGCCACGTGGTAGCGGTAACTCGGTCGAACTATCTCCGGATTGTACCACTCGGATTAAAATGATTTGATATAATACTAAAGGATACAATATGAGTAGGATACAGATAGGAAATAGTATGACTTTAAGATTAAGGTTTTAATCAGATCTAATACTTGATATATACTATGTTCATCTATATATGTTTTGTTTTAAATGCGATGTTATTTTACATAACACCATTAGTAAACGTAAACTCACTCAGTATTTCCCAAAATATTGACCCCCCTCATAGTGTTTCATTTCAGGGTCATAGTAAAGGGTGTAACAGACTTCTATCCTTGTTCCAGAAGTTCGGATTTTGTACAGAATCAGTAATATTGCTGTAGTCGAGTCCTAGTAAGCTTGTAATGGTTTGTCAAACGGTTTTGAATATATAAACTATACTCTGATATGTATGATAGATTTTGAAACTGCGCTTTTAAACCGTTTGTTAAAGGTGGAACGGGCTGTGCTAGATGTGAGACATCGCACTATAAGACCCAGGTTCTTATGTAATGGCTTCAGGTTTTGAATTAGACGTTTGTGTACGTCAAGAATGTAAAGGCTTTCGTGGAAATGTTTTTGTATATGATTATGGTTTTGTTTTATCAATTTATTCGCGAAAAATTTATACTCATTTTAGGCTTGCTACGGGTTTTGGATACGAAAATTCTCATTTTCTAGCGCCGATCGCGGTTCGAGATTTCGGGTCGTGACACCGTCGCAACTTGGCGACAGACTATGGTGACAGATCATGTTCGTCGCTAATTGGCGATGGACCAGACCGTCGCCAAATCAGTCGTTGTCCATCGCCAAAAGCGTCGGTCAACAACGCCTTTAACGACGGACGCTGCCCATATTCGTCGCCAATCGGCGACAGATTCACTTTCCCCATCACTAAATAATTTAATGACGGGGTTTTTGCCGACGGATCATTTCCGTCATCAAATCCGTTGGGAATATGTTTCGCGACGGATTTCAGCCTTTCAGCGACGAAAAAATTCATCGCTGAAAGGCTATTTTCTAGTAGTGTTTCTTATGACTTCTTAATAAAGCATTTATTCATAATAAAAAAGGTTAATATAAAATAAAATCACAAACTTTACAGGTTTTCTCATTTTAATCACGCAGTATAAATTTTCTCATTTTCATGCACGAATTATGACTTTTTCTCAAATTCATGCACGGTACTGAGGTGGCACTCATTCATTGGTGTAAAATGATCTCCACCTCAGCGAATTGCACCAATGGAGCCGTGACATCTCAGCACCGTACATGAATTTGAGAAAAAGTGATAGTTCGTGCATGAAAATGAGAAAATTTAAACTACGTGATTAAAATGAGAAAACGTGTAAAATTAGTGAACTTTTATAACATTAACCCTAAAAAAACATATACAAGAAAAATTGGTCTCTTTATAATTAAATAAGTTACTACTTTAATGTCTCATTTAGTATCACATAGGAGTATTAAATTTATAAGTAAAATATAAATTTTAATACTGGTATTTTAAATTATCAAAAAAATATTAGTATTTTTAATTAAAAAAATATTGGTATTCAATGTATTATTATTATCATTATCATTATTATTATTATTATTATTATTATTATTATTTAATTTGGCTACCAAATATAATAAGATAATTAGGTAGTAACTAACAAATTTTAAAATTTAAAAGACTTAATAATATTTTAATTAATATAAATTGATTTAGTGATCAATAACTATTTATTTTTGAAATAATGATAATTTAAGATAATTTTTATGTAAAAACATTATATTTAAATTAATGAATTATTTATGAAAAAAATTCAAGACTTAAAAAAATCTAAAAATAAGAATATCTTATACAGAAAATTACAGTTTAATGTGGCAATACATTAGTTTAGTATTTAAGAAATAAAAAAAAACATAAAGGACTAATTTGCAATTGTTATAAACATTTTGTTATAAATAATTTCATTTATAATTAGTTTATTTTAAATATAACTAATTTCACACAAAACTTAAACAGAAAATTCGTGCATATTTATTTTTCAAATGTTGCATTTTCCTTATTTTCTTTATTGCTTTCTTTCTCTCTTGTAAATTTTGGTTTGTATTCTTCATGGTCTTAACCAAGTAAAACAAGTTTTTATTTATCATTGCAGGCCAATTACTGTTTTAAGTGCACTTTTCGTTGTTTGCAGCTCCCTTTTGGATTACAATTTAAAATATAAAAAGCTAACTAACATAAAAATCTTCAACAACATGCAGCTGGCGAAACAAAGTTGAAATGCACAGCCTTATAAATACATAGAAACCACAAATCAATTACCACAGCACTTAAATATAGATCACTTCCATCAATCAATCTTCATGGCCTCGAAATTGTTTTCGACCGTAATTTTATGTGTATTAGTTAGTTTGGTTTCGGGAAGTGATCCAGATATCATTACGGACTTCATAATCCCAGCAAATTCTTCAGCTCCAGCAATCGATGGAAATTTCTTCACGTTCACAGGACTACGCAGCGTAGTTACTGGCGACGAGCCATCAACCTTTACGGTGACAAAAGCTAGCATGGCAGAGTTTCCGGCTCTAAATGGGCAGAGCGTATCTATAGCAGTTCTTGAATTCCCTGCAGGGGCAGTCAACCCACCCCACACTCACCCTCGCTCCGCCGAGCTTTTGTTGGTGGTAGACGGGAGCCTTCAAGTTGGTTTCATCGACACAACAAACAAACTTTATACGCAAACACTTCAACTGGGTGACATATTTGTGTTTCCAAAGGGTTTGGTGCATTTTCAGTCGAATTCTGATCCGAAGCAACCTGCTACGGCTGTCTCCGCCTTTGGTAGCGCAAATGCTGGCACTGTTTCGGTTCCTTTAACTGTTTTTGGTACCGGCATTGATGATAACATCCTCGCAACCGCTTTCAAAACTGATGTTGCTACCATCCAGAAGATCAAGGCAGGTCTTGCACCAAAGGCTTGAAGTTTCAATTCTACTTTCAATAAAATTGATGGCTTTCTGCTATCATTCCAATTATTTTTCTCTTAACTCTTGTTTCACAACATATTTGTCTCTAGTTCTCTTCATTAATAAAATAATCGACAAACATAGTTAATTCTACATCAATAGTGCAAAATAATAGTTTCAATTAGCAATAAATCAACAAATTAATCAAATTAAATTTCAAACGCTTAATCACAAGAAAATACCACATATTTACGAGTTTTATCAGTTATATCCAAACTTTTATAATCGGCATATTTAGCATGTTTTAGCATATTTAATACCTTATATAACCATTTTTTAAATCGAACCAATTCTTTTACCAATATATCAGCCATACTCGGTAGAGCTGGCCATGGGCCGGGTCAGCCCGTGAACCGGCCCGGAACCGGCCCGGTCAAACCCGGCCCGGAACCGGTCAAACCCGGAACCGGACTAAACCCGGCCCGGAACCGTTAGTTAGACGGATCCGGGCCGGTTCCAATTTTTTTGAACCGTGAACCGGCGGTTCCGACCCGGAACCGGCGGTTTAAGGGTCGAACCCGTTATTAAAAAATATTTATATATAAATATATAATATTATATATTTATATATCTATATATATTAGTTTTATTATATTGTATTTAGTAATATACTAATATTAAATTATACATTTATTAATATATTTTAGTAGATAATAATATGATATTAATAATAAATTAAATAAATATATTAATATATTATATTTATTATATACTACTAAATGTTTAGTAACAGACTAACAGTGTAATGTGTAACACAGTAGGCATTGGCTCATAGCAAATGGCCAAATGTCAAATGGTCTTTGTGACAATTTTTGCAAATATTGCAAAGATTGCAAACGGTCCACTGACCGTTTGGACCGTTTGAAATCTTAAGTAATAATATTAATATTATAAATATTTATTAATAGTATATTTTAATTAACATATATATTATTTAATGTAATTAAAATTTAGATATTTAAATCTTATAAAAGATTTTATAAAGATAATAAATAAGATTTAATAGCTCTATAAAACTCACTACACTAATTTATATTTTTACTACAATTATTCTAACTATTTTATCAATTCTCCAATTTCTTACATTCTTAAATATTTCGATTTAATTTTTAAAATTATGGCAAATTTAAGTGAAAACTATGAAAATTTTATGGGAGAGTTACAAGATGATTATCCAAATAATCAAGATGAAGCTTATTGTGAAAGAGTTATGGATGAACAATCGCAAAATGTTCCAATTCCACAAGAAGAACAAGTGCAAAAAAGAGAAATCCAATCCAATATATTCTTGGTGCACTTTAAAAAAAAAGAAAAATCGGATGGTACTATGGAAGCTATATGTAACTATTGCGCTCAAAGTTACAAACATAAAGTTGGAGGTGGTTATGGCACACTACAACGACATTTGAAGAGTAAACATCCAACACAAATGGGTAATCAAAAGTCTCAAACGCAAATGTCAAGGTATGGAAATTCCTCTTCTTCAATTTTATTTAAATATTCCGATGAAAAAAATAAAATAGAATTAGCTAAAATGATTAGTATGGAGCATTTGTCTTTTAGCTTTGGTGAAAAAGTAGGTTTTATTAATTATTGTCAAAATGCTTTAAATCCTTCTGCAAAACGCATACCTAGAAATACATTAAAAAGAACAATTATCAAACTATATCAAGAAGGAAAAAATGATTTAAAAAAATTCTTTTTAAATTTTGATGGGCAAGTCTCAATTTGTAGTGATATATGGAGTGATCATTGGCAAAAACATCTTATATGGGAATAACTTGTCATTGGGTTGATGCAAATTGGCTTTTATAAAAAAGAATAATTGCATATAGAATTTTTAATGAACGTCACACCGCCAATAATATTTTTCGAATAATTCAAAATATTTTACAAGAATATAATTTAGTAAAAAAATTATTTTCGGTGTCATTTGATAATGCCGCGGCAAATACCGCTTCAATTAGTGATTTGCAAAATATTTGTCAACCGAATATTGGTGGTAAATTTTTTCATATTAGATGTGCATGTCATGTTTTAAATTTATGTGTACACGATGGTATTAAATCACTTGAAATATGCATTGCTCCAATTAAAAAAGCACTTTCATATCTATGGACACATCCACAAATAATGAAATCTTGGTTTAAATTTTGTAAAGAAAATAACAAAAGACCTAAAAAATTTCCAAGAGATGTTCCGACTCGTTGGAATTCAACTTATGAATTACTCAAAGAGTCATATGAATATAAACAATTATTATGCACTTTTATTTCTAATAATGTAGATCAAATTAATTTATTTCCACAAAATTGGAGTGTTTGTACAACACTTTTGGATATGTTAAAAGTTTACTCGGTAAATTGCTGACATGACAACACTCTCATCCAACAAAACCTAATAACAAAATGCATGATAATTAAACCAAAGTCAAACTTAATTTTAAATCAAATTAATTAATTATATCATTATAAAAGTTATATATTAAAAATAATTAATATTATTTCATTAATTAATTTAAATTAACTTAAAATTCTAATTAATTTAACTAAATTTAAATAAGCTTTTATTTAAATCAAATAAATTTATTTATTATTAAATCTCAATTTATATCGAGATTCACATTAATTTCGAGATAAAATCAATTCTGGCATCCTTCGTTTCCGCCGCCGCCGTCTCGTACTCCGGTTACCGTCGCCTTCTCCCTCTCCCACAACGGCCGACCACCATTGTTTGCCTTCTCCAAATTGGAGAAAATGAACAGATCTCCTTGGAAAAGACGAGCAGACCTAAATAATACCAAACATATCATTAAGCATAATACCAAACATATCATCACTATCAAGATCAATTGAAGAAAGCCCCATTTCGTCTGTCATGCCAAATAACAGTCATACCGTTTTCTTCAAGCGCTGATATTAGAACATTACATTGATGTCATAGTTTCGTAAGAGAATTATGATGAGGCTTGAATACTATAGATAAAAGGCCAAATGACCAGAAAATGCCAAACCTTTTATGAAAGTTTTATAAAAATTCAAATCTTTCAATTTTATCAAATTTGTTTTAAAACACATGATTTCATTTCAATAATGTTCAATTATATAATTTTGCTCATGTGACGCTGATGTGGCATTGCCACACATCAGCGTCACATAAGAAAAATTGTGTAATTTGACATAATTGAAATGAAATCATGCATTTTAGGACAAATTAGATAAAATTAATAGATTTGGATTTTTGTGAAACTTCCATGAAAGGTTTTGTCTTTTTTGGTTATTTGGACTCAATAAAACCATAAAGGTGTCTAGCTCTGCTTGTCTGGACAATCAAAAACTAGTTTCTCAGCAATTGAAACCAAGAATGGTCTTGTAATCTCATCTTTTTGTTTTTTAATTATAATTAACTCATTTTGTTGTTGAAATTAATCAAATGGCTAGTCATTAATTTGATTGATGAACAAGAAAATTAGTAACTTTTTAAGTGTTTTAGGTGGGTGTTTTCTTGAGTAATTGAAAGGAACAAAATTAATTTACCTAGAACAAAATCAATCGTCTTCTCCGAGCAGATATGTTCGTCTTTCCCATAGAAGAAGACGAACAGTGGTGGCCAGCCGTTATGGAAGAGCGAGGAGACGGCGGTGGCCGGAGCGCGCTAGGGCGACGGCAGGAGCGGGAGCGGAGGATTTCCGAATGTAAAATTTCGGAATTAATTTTATCTAGGAATAAATGTAAATTTCAAGATAATTTGAGATTTAATTAAATAAAATAAAATTTAGTTAGAATTTTAATTAATTTTATTTAATTAATTAAATAATTTTAAATATATATGAATTTTATAATAGAGAAAATTATAAAAATATTTTAAAAAGTTCCCAACATTTTATGCAGTATATTTTTTTTGGACAACTTATCAAGCGGTACCTTTTTCAGTCAAAATTTCATCAGCACGTGATGATATCAGTGTGCATCAGCAGGCCTGATGCGTGAATATTCACAGTAGTGCACTGTTATGAATAGTGAGTGCACTAGCACTGCACAGGACTGCTAGTGCGCTGTTCATATCCTATATATAATTGTTTTTGTTTTTTTAAATAAAAAATAATAATTTACTTATATAATTATTAATTAAAGTATATCAAAAAATGTTACATAAGTTTTAATTTTTTAAAATACAAATATATTAAATTTAAAAAATTTAAAAAAATACACAAATGATACAATTTTAAAAATTATAATTTAAAAAATTATTTATCGAATATACTGTTAATATATACCGAATACGGGTTTAATGTATAAATAATATATTTACTATGTATAATTATGTATCAGAGATATATCTATTAAGTATATTTAAATATATATATATATTATTTATAAATTATGTTGTAAAAATATAACTATCATGTACAAATTATTTATCAATGATGTATCCAATTAATACATTTAAAAAATGTTTTAGAGATGTATCAAGGATTTATCAAAGATGTATTTATTAAGTACGTTTAAAAAAATGTATTTGTCGTGTATAAATGTAGTAAAAAAATATTTGTATTATGTATAAATTATATATTGGATATATATCAAATATGTATAAAAATATATGTAATAAAACTTTTAAAAAAGATGTATTAAAAAACAAGAAAAATGGTTCGGACGATCAAATATGTATTGAAGATATATCAAATATGTATCGGAAATGTATCCAATATTTAAGTACGAGATCTGAATTACATTTAAAATAAAAAAAAGTATCATATTCCATATTTTCAAGTATAAATTAAAAGGATAATGTCATAAAAATTTACCGACTTTACACGCTTTTTTATTTTAATCACGTCGTTTAAATATCGTCATTTTCATAAACGAACTACCAATTTTTCTCAAATTCATACATCGTTCAAAAATTAAGGAAAAATTGTTGACGTGTCATTATCCGGTTCGTTATGGCATGTCACTATTTGCTGTCAAATCAACAATTTTTATCGGATTTTTGAACGATGTATGGATTTGGGAAAAATTGGTAGTTCGTGTATGAAAATGATTATTTAAACGGCGTGATTAAAATGAGAAAACGTATAAAGTTGGTGAATTTTTATGACATTAACCCTAAAGTAAACCTCATCACCGCCATTGTTGATACTTTGCGAAGACCCCTCTATCGTATTAACTATAATAAATGTATCAAATATGTATAAAAAATATAATCATAATATAAAATTTTGACAATCATCGATTCAAGATTTTGAAAAATAATTAACCCTCCTATGCGTCGTTTAACTATTTATTTTTTATTATAATAAATTTATAATTATCTAATGTATCGAAAATGTATCTGCTCTATCAATAATTCTATAGCGCCGGTCTTGATTTTAGATTTAAAAAAAAAAATTAACTCACCTACGTGTCGTTTAATAATTTTTTTATAAATAATAAATCAATAATTATTTAATATATCTGAGATATATCGAAAATATATCAGAGGAAATACAACATAAAGGTACAATACGACATAATGGAAATAGGACATAAAGGTAGCATACTACAAAAATGAGGAATCGCCACCACTACTACCATTCTTTAATTTCAAAATTATGACCAATTCTTCATTAGAATCCACCTCTGTACTTGAATTCTCAACATTATCACTACCAAGATTTAAACTTTTCCCTTCATTTTTAGCACTATCAGAACTAAAACCTATACCCTTTTCAGAGTTCAAAGACAATTCAAGTGCTTTCTTTTGCATCAACTCCAACATATTCAAAAATTCAAGTGCTTTCTTTCACATTTGACTTTGGACTCTTAAACTGATTGAAAAAAGCTTCAATATTTTGTTAAAAATCAGGCATGTTGTTGTTAGCAGTTTTTTCGTCCGTACCGATTTTTTGAAACAGGTCAAATAAAAGTCGCACAAAATGACCAAATATAAATCTCATAGAAACAATTCAGTCTATATTTTCACATGTCCAAGGACACAAAATCACATCCTTAAAACCCATAGAAATAAATTTTCTCCTTCCACCAATCTCATTGTCAGTTTTCACTCAAAAGCATCATCATCATCGTCTGGAAGAGGTTGAGCGGCTTATTGAGCAACGGCTCTTCCTCTTCCGCAGCAGCGACGACAACGTCGCCTACATCAGTGTTGGCATATTTGTGGAGCGAAGTTAGAGAAGCGATTTCTGCTTGCACAGTAGCTCTTCGCACCGAGAGGTTGACAGCAATTTCTAGGTTGCCGCGAGCACCGGCAGTGGGGTAAGGAGTGGAAGAACGATGGTGGTGGTGGCGGAAATGAGAGCGATGGTGGAGGATGGATGGTGGAGAAAGAAGTGTTGAAATATGTGCCTAGAATTCTAATAGTATTAGGATTCAATTATGGAGTATTTGGGTGAAGGATAACTTTGTTTTCATTGGGTAATTATGAAGTATAATCCAATTAGGTTTAATACTCGTAATATTATAGGAACTAATTTGTTCCCTATATATATCTTACCTAATTCATATTTTATAATTGTACCGAAAGACCCGAATACACAATGTAGATTACACATTGATGTGAATGGGGGGGGGTGAGGAATATAAGTTAATCCTAACCCTTTTTTGTTACTTCTTGTAGAGAGTTAAACACTTTGTGGGTATTTCTTCTTAGGGAAATATGTTCTCTACTTGATGATTCTCCACCAATTTTGTACTCCTTTTAATTATTAGTGGATGTCTCGATTCTTTCGCCCGTGAATGTACACTTTAACGCCGAACCACGTAAATCTCTTGTGTTTTTTATTATTTTGCTTTATTGTTATTTGTGTTAGATTCCATATTAAAACCAATTGGTATTAAGTGGAGGTGCCCAACCAATATATAAACACATGTCCACTCACACACACAATCAATGTGGGATTTTCCACCTTAACACTCCCCTCACGCGTAGCGTGTACGGGCCGAGCAACAAAGTCCCCCCTCACGTAAATCTCACGTGGGCCGGGCCAAACTCAAATTGTGTGAATGGACAAGGCTCTGATACCATGATAATCCAGCAGCAGAAAAAGCAGAAGAGATAGCACCTGGTAGAATATTTTGCATGGTTGTTTGAATCATTTGTTGAATAGTATCCTGTGTGAGATTGGAGGTAGTAGTGTTGGAGTTGACTGTATTCTGTTCTGGATGAAAACCAGAAGCAAGGAGAGCATGTTGATTTGTACTGTATCCTGTTCTGGCTGAAAACCAGAAGCAAGGAGAGCATGTTGATTTTGTTTATTCTTTTGTAACAATCGACATTCAATGATCACATGCCCTTTCTTTTTACAATAATTGCATTCATTCCTCTTCTTGCAATGGGACTGTATATGTCCATAAGCATTACAAAACCTGCATTGAGTTTTGTTGTGATCTCCACTTGATTGTCTCATTAGGGGCCTGTCACGAGAAGCTAAGAAAACAGCATCAACAGAATTAGTTTGAGCATCCAAATTAGCCCGAGTCCGTAATCGAGTTTCCTCTCGAAAAAGTTCACCCAAAATCAAATCAATATCACTCAGTCCCCGATTGATTATGTTGGCTCTAGCATTTTCAAATTCAGGTCTGAGTTTCATAAGAAATTGAAGCACTCTACTCCTATCTCTTTCTTTCTTTAACTCTTGAAAAGCAAAATTCTCAACAAGGTTAAACGATATCATGTCTAATTCAATCCATAGACTCAACAATTCAGAGTAAAAGCTTCTTATATCCTTATCGTTTTGGTTTAGTTTAACTATCATATATTCAATTTCAAATAATCTAGCCTGGTTTGTTGGAGAATATACTTTCTTAAGGTGAGCCCATATTGCACTAGCTGTATTAAAAGATCTCAAACTCAAAGCAATTTCTTTATCAACAGAATTTAAAATCCAAGTAATTATTTTTGCATTATCAGCCTTCCATTTTGCCTTTTCTTTATCATCAATTGGTTTACATAATGATCCATCTAGAATTCCAGAGAATGCTTTTCCTTCTATAAAAATGCGAAACTGAAATTCCCAAAGGGGATAATTTTTCCCATTAAATCTTACAGATATAGAGTCAAACTTTTCACAATCCATGGAATGACCAAAGGTATAGATCGTACCTGAAACTTGATGATTTACAATGGAGTTTGCTGATACCAAAACAGCAGTAGGTAACAAATTACCTATGATAATACGTTGAGATATGTACTAGAATTAAGGCTAAATAATAGATATTTGTCAACTATTAGGATTCTTACAATTTGTTCATCAAATCTATAAATCAGTACCCACCGAATGGTTTCGATTCCGTTGCGCATACCAATCTGATCATGAACTGGTCGCGACAATTGGTACCAGATATACAACAATCGATAGCAATGTTACAATAATTGGTATCAGAGCCAATTTGGTTTTCATATTTATTATAGATTATGATTATTATGGAAAAATTATTATTTGATAAATTTCGCAAGGTACAATTACTTGATACAAAGAAGATTAAAATGAAGAAGATGAAGCACAACAGTAATCATAATTTATTCAAGAATTCAAGGAAAAGTGAAAATTGTTGGAATATGTGTCTAGAATTCTAATAGTACTAAGATTCAATTATGGAGTATTTGGTTGAATGATATCTTTGTTGTCATTGGGTAATTAAGAAGTATAATCCAATTAGGATTAGTATTCCTAATTTTACAACTAATTTGTTCCCTATATATACCATACCTTATTAATATTTTAGAATTGTACCAAAAGACCCGAACACACAATGTAGATTACACATTAATGTGAATAAGGGGAAAACGGGGGTGTGTGTGATGTGAGAAATATAGTTAATCCTATCCTTTTGGATTACTTCTTGTAGAGAGTTAAACACTTTGTGGATTTTTTTTAAGGACATATTTAATAGAGATATTCTCTATTTGGTGATTCTCCACCAATTTTGTACTACTTTTGATGATTAGTGGATAGCTCGATTCTTTCGCCCGTGGATGTACGCTTAATGCCGAACCACGTAATTTGAAGTCAATTTCGAAATTATCAATGTATACCATAGAAAAAGTGGCAAAATGGATGTTTTATATTCCTAAAGATGTCAAAATAGACATTTAGTGCCACTGGCTTTAGGTTTTGGGCAATTGAATTCGTCAAACTAACAAATTGGCCCATAAATTTATAAGGCATAGTAATTAGTCCAATTTCTTATATTTTTATCACAATCTCTTTGAATTTTTATGCGTTATTTACAACAAACACGCTTCAGTCCTTCAAATTTACTGTTGTATATCAATCTAGTACACTTGAATTCTAGCAATCAGATTATTGGACATTTCAATCCCTTGTCACTTTGCTACCTTTTTGAAAAAAAGTGTCCCCACACACACACACTAAATTTATTATTCTAAAAACTCAACTTTTTTGTTATTAATTATATGAGACATATTAGCCCAAATATCTCTTTTAGTTTTTTTTTTTATAATCTATTTTTAAAACAATCTCCATTTTAAAAAAAATTATTAGATTTCAAATTTAAAACTGAATCTAACATGAAGGTCTAATATGTACATTTGGTCTTATTTTATTATTATTTTTTTAAAAAAAATAAGTTAACATCCCTTTTGCGACATTAATATTTTTTTTGGTTAAATACAAAATAACAATGAGAGATATAGTTTTATAAAAATAAAAAATCCTTCAGTTAATCTACGTGACATAACATGGTACAATAGAAAAATGTATCACATAGAAAATAACTGTAACAAAATAATAAAAGTGAAGAATTAAAAAAAATAGATTAGAGAAATAATTCTCTCAATGCTTTATAATAGATGTTAAATATAATAATTTTTTTTGATACAAGAAAAAGAGGCAAAGCCTAAACCCGATTACATAAGAATGTTTCTAACATATGATATGCCATGCAAGTTATGAGCAAGCCAATATAACAGGCTGGGAGGAGGATGATCATGAGCAGAGAAACCAATAAGATAATCATCGGCCAGAGAAGCAAGGTGGTCTGCTGCGTTATTGGCTTCCATATAAATGTGTGAAATCTTAACTTCCCAATCTCTTCTGATAAGAGCTTTAATAGCAGCTACAACATTCGACAAATGAGCTGCATTATCCTTTCCTGTAACTGTTAGCAAATTTTACTTACGAGTATAAGTCCGGATTATCGTACCCACAAGAATGAGAGGTTCAAAGTGAGTGAATTAGATTTTGAACTTCAATTCGTTTAGCAAGAGAATAAATGTTTTTGCTTAATAACTAATCAACCAACTACTAACAACTTAAGCTAATCTAGGAATTAACAATTTACTAATTTAAAGAAACGAGTAAACACTATAATAATTAACGAAATTCAAGTGATAAAGAGGTCTGGGAGCTAATAATCCTCCTAGGTCATGCAATCAAGGGTATCGGGTTTAGGGTTCTAACGAGAACCGAGTGTTCTAGACCGCAACTCCCGCTCTCTCGAGCCTCAAAGAGCTACAAAACCGCGACTAAACGAGCTTAACCTACTCTCGTAGCACTAAACGCAAATAGAGGCAATTAACAAATAATTCACAACTCATAGGCCACCTAATTACTAACCCACTCTCATGGTGTTACTAATTAAGTCTCTAATTAATCAAATCCAACTAATAAACCCTCTCTCAAGGTGAGAATTAATTTAAGAATAATACTTAGGTAGCTAATCTAAGCAAGCTTTAGGCTCCTTAATTAGAACAATCAACACAACCCCAAAACCCTAACCCAATCATACACAACTAAGATTCAAATTAACCCCCAAACATGGGGTTTAGCCAACCATGGTGAAGATAACAAGAATTACTAATTTATCAACAAACATTAAACATCTATTGCTATTCATAATGAGTAAAAGACAATTACCTTAAGTAGAGCTTGTGTGTAAATAAAAGTATTCACTAGATAATGAAGCTTGAAATAATAATAAGACTTGTAGTAGAAGAAAAATCATAAAGGAAACTAAAATCTGGAAATTACTTCTCAAGAACAATAAGAACAATTGTAGATCTCTACAAAAGGAAATAAAAAGTACTATATTAGGATTGAGGCTAAAAGTGTAGAATGTTTTACCCTAAAAACATAAAAGGCCTTATATAGCCAAGCCAAAAGAGGCTAAATGACAAATCCACTAGTACAAAGGTTTGGCCAAAAGGGGAAAATGGGCCCACTAGCACACGGACCCAAAAAGATTTTACTCCAGGTTTTTCTTCATGTCTCGATAGAGAAGCCTTTGTAAGAAAGCTTCTCGATCGAGACCCTATTTTTAGCATGCTCTCGGCTTCTTTTGGAGACCCTGGTCTCGATCGAGAAGCTTAGTACAAGAGCCTTCTCGATCGAGACCTGCCTAAAAACTGGCATCTCGATTTGTACTCCTTTGTCTCGATAGAGACCTTGGTAAACCTTGGGTCTCTTTTATCTTGCGTTCTAGCTTCCGTCTTTTAGATTTCTTTGATACTTCGCCCTTTATTGACCAAAAACCTTCATATTCGCTCCGATTACCTGAAATTGCACATACACGTAATAAGGCATACAATTGCTTTAAAAACGCATATAAAACGTTCGAAGCGATGCTAAAAAGACTCGAACCGGTAGGAGTATTTCACTCCTATCAAACCTCCTCACACTAATCTCTTGCTTGTCCTCAAGCAAGAACAAAACTCACTTATAACTAGGATTCAAGAACTTAGCAAAACCGACTACTCGTCAACAAAAGTACTCCCAATCGATGAAGGTGCAAATGTAATTGTCTAGTGTCAATAACTCATGATTCATGCAAACAAATGAGGAATGCAATAGATAAGGCATATGAAGATGGCACTCAAGACAAGTCATCAAGTTTAACAAATTTTCAACCGACAATCATAAGAGTACTATCACTTAAGGGATATGCGATCATTTGGTCAATCTTAGAATATGAACACAATGGCAATCACTCATAAGCATTAAACACAAGCAAATATTTCTCACAAGATTTCGCTCTCACACGCAAGTGTTTAAGACTAAGAAATGAAGCACACAAAATACGGAATTCCCATAAGTTTGCTCATAGTCCTAGACTCCACTACTTAGCTCGATGATCGACAATTATCATATGGTCTTTTCCGGGTTGTAACGTGGCCAAGGGTCGGGGTAGGTCAAAGTTGATATTTCGGCTAAAACTTGACTTGGAACTAGATAAATCATTAATCATCAAACACTTGGGCTAGCTTGGAATTTAGCACATTTGAACTTCTTTTGACTCTTATTTCATTCTAATGCCTTTATTTTTCTTTTCTCTTTATTCTTCGTTTTCTTCTTTTTGTATTTTCCTTCTTTTCTCTTTTTTTTCTTTTTTTTTCTTTCTCTTCTAACTTTCTAGGCATGGAATTTCCCTTTTAAATTCAAGTTCAAACTCTCTTTTTCATCAAACTACTACCTCATCCTCCTCACACTAGTTCTCAAGTCAAGTTCGGGTGTTTAAAGTGGAAATGGAAGAACGGGATTAGTGTGTGAATACGGTCATATCAACAAAGGTCTAGGCCCAAACTTGGCTATCTAGAGGTAAAAGGTAAGCATTTAAAGTGGTCTCTAGAATTGGTTACACCTAATGCCATACTCATCTAATCATCGATCATTCAACAATGCAATCTCGAATGGACACCGAGCAAATTCTAGGAATTCCGACAAAACGACACTCACAATAAACTATTAGGCTCAAAATGCTCAAATAAAAGGGTGGTGTCATGCTCAAATGCTTAAGTCTTATGAATTCATGCCAAAATATGTTCATACTCAAAGTGACATAAGAATTTCCATTAAAGCACATATCATGCATCCGAATCAAGTACCTCAGTCATGTCCAAAAATCACACAATTAATGGACTCGTCCTAATGCCACTAAACATGTCCAATTCCATTGCATTTCATTAAGCAAGCATCCACCATGAATTGTTTAAACTAGATGAAAATATTTACACGTTTCATAGCCCGGGAGATATCAATTGTTGACAAATTTTCAAAAATTGCATAAATTCTCATTTCCTTAAACATGATTTCAAGACAAGAGATTAGTGCTAGGCAACACTACAACCTACACACTATCACAATAACAAAGCTTACAAGAAAATAAACTAAACAATCCTAACACAAGAAAACAATAAAAATAACACAAACAGTCCTACGCAACTACATTCAATTTTCCAACCCTCCTCACACATTTCGATGCAATGTCCTCAATGCTAAGAAATTAGACATATAAAAATTGAATAGGAGTTGAGTTTAGAAAATCAAATCTCAAGTGTTCAATCGAACACCGGCGGTTCGGGGGATGGTGTCGGCGATGGATAGCGAGGCCCCCCCTTGGGCATTGAAGTAATCCCTTAGTTTTTTTTTTCTTGTCGCCTTTTACTTCCACATTTCCTTTTGCTCTTTCATGAATTGGCATTGCTCCGCCTCAAAAGCACTTCCACCCGCAAAAACATTTGGAGCCGGTTGCTCCCATTGCACTCCTTCCGGGACATCTCCTCCTTCGACACTTGGTTCGGCCGGTTCGTTACCCTTCCTCCTCACACTTTCCTTTTTCCTCCTTGGTGCGGGATCCTCGCGATAATCTCGCATCGAGACATTGTAGAGTAGAGAAAAAGGTAGTCGGAAGTGAAGTCAGAATTTTGTTTGGGCGGCTTTTGGTGGTGGCTAAGTGTGGTGGATGTTTTGGTAGAAGAGAGAGACATAAGCTTTTTGGCTATGGAAGATTGCTAGATAAGGAAAAGAAAGATGGAGAAGATGAAGTGTTGGGTGGCTATTTATGGCAAAATTTGATTTTTTTTGAAATGGATGTGTGAGATTAAGATAACTCAGCAATCCATGTCAAATGTGTTTCCCTTGAACGGTTTAAGATCGTGCCACCTCAGCAATCCATGTGCTTCTCTTTTGTGTCTCTTGGAAATTGCACACTTTTACTGAATTCAGAGGGCTTCTCGATCGAGACCCACCTGGGAAAACGAGTCTCTATCGAGACGCCAAAATGGCATGCTCTCGGCTTCTCAAAGAGAGGGAGGTCTCAATCGAGAAGCATAGTTCCAAGAGCTTCTCGATCGAGACCATGACAAAATCTGCACCATGGTTTCTCAATGTACCCTACACACCACAACCAAAACACACCGGCGTTATCTTGAACAAAACAAAGAAAATACGGAAAATAAACAAACAAACATAAACACTAAACAACTATAAACACTAAAAACAAATGAAAGCACTAAGACGAACCTCTTGGGATTGCCTCCCAAGTGCGCTTGTTTAGAGTCGAAAGCTCGACTAGTGATCCTCAAATTCATGGAGGATCAAAAAGAGCGACTTGCTTGCGACTTTCATCGATCAACACTCTAGGATATGGTTTGCACCATTCTCCAAGCACCTTAAAAACATCTCCATTGGCCCCCTCCAACTCAATCAAACCATCATTCAATTTGCGCCGTATCTTAAATGGTCCGCTCCACTTAGAAATCAACTTCCCCGCATGTGAATGTGCTTGAGAGGTTTGAACTTGGACGTACTCACCAAGAGTAGCAACTTCCATGCATATATGTCTCTTGCTTGCGGTTGCTATCCCGTTGAGCTTCAATTTCCATGATGCCCAACATCTTGGTTTTCCCTTGCGTGGCTTGATATGAGGTGTTGTTTCGATTTTTGCACACACAACTTCGGGTTCTTTCTTAGGAACCTCCTTTATTGGCACATGCAATGTGGGCTCAATAGTATCAATCTTCATGCATTTCTCCTCCTCACACTTGCTTTTGCCATGCTTGATGTCAAACACCATGCTCTCATCATTCATTCTTAATGTTATCTTCCCCGCATTAACATCAACCAATGCTCTCCCGGTATTCAAAAAAGGACGCCCGAGAATCATGGGGCAATCTTTGTCAACCGCATAATCAAGCACAACAAAGTCCACCGGAAAGATGAACTTGCCCACTTTTACTAGCACGTCTTCCGCAACCCCGTGCGGTCTCTTGAGCGAATGGTCGGCCAATTGGAGCATCATGGAAGTTTGTTTTATCGGTTGGTTTCCACATATTTTCCTGAAAAGACACAACGGCATTAGATTTATACTTGCACCTAAATCACAAAGACAATTAAGAGAAGTAGAAGTGCCAATTAAGCAAGGAATCGTGAAACTCCCTGTATCTTGTAGCTTGGTCGGTAGATTGCTTTGGATAATAGAACTACAACTTTTCGTTAGAGGAATTGTTCCGCCTTGTTCCCAACTTCGCTTGTTCATAATTATGTCTTTCAAGAACTTAGCGTATTGGGGCATCTCTCGCAAGGCATCCCCTAGGCTCATGCTTATTTGAAGTTTCTTGAATATTTCAAGAAACTTATGAAACTTTTCATTATCCGGAGCCTTTCTCAACCGACTTGGGAATGGTACTCTAGGCACAAAAGGTGGTGGTGGTGGTGGCCTCACATATGGTTCTTCAACATCAATATCAATAGCCACCTCCTCACAAGACTTTGGTAGCTCTTGACTAGAGCTTGCAACATCTATTACCACTTGAGGCTCAACCTCCACAATCATTGGCTTCTTGCCATTAGCTTTTTCAAAATCCTTGTTATGATCAACATCAAGGACTCTACTGCTTCAAAGCTCCACAACTTTGATGGCTTTCACATGCTCTCTAGGATTAGTTTCCGTAGTGGACGGCAATCCTCCTTGAGGTCTACCTTGAAGATTAATGGCAAGTTGGGAGATTTGAGTCTCTAAATGATGGATCGTGGAAGCTTGGTTCTTTTCCCTTTGCCTAGCATCAAGCTCTCTTGGATCCATTTTATCCAACTTCTCTAGCACCTTGTAAAGCACATTCCCATCATCCACATTCCGTTGTGGTTGAAAACCGGGTGGGTGTTGAGGTCTACCACCATAGTTGTACCCTGGACCTTGATTGCCTTCATAGTGACCTTGTTGTTGTGGAGGCCTATTGTTGCCTTGAAAACTTGAACCCACTTGATTAGACCCTTGAGCATTGCCTTGCCCTTCTTGATTTCTCCACCCAAAATTTGGATGATTCCTCCATCCGGGATTGTAAGTGTTGGAATAAGGATCATTTACTTGCCTTTGTCCCCCAGTGTAGTTTACTTGCTCACTCAAAGCTTGCCCCGTAACTAGGCACTCTCCTCCCGAATGGCCAAAGTCACCACAAAATTCACAACCTACTTGAACATAAGCCACCGGAGCATTTCTTTGCATAGGAGCGACTTGTTTCTTGAGAGCATCCACTTGAGCTTGGAGCGAAGCATTTGCAGCTTTTATGGACTCCATCTCCCTCACTTGATCAAGAGTCATAAGCGACTTTTGAGTGGTTGGTGCTCTTCTATCCATAGGACCCCAAGTACTACTAACCACGGCCAATTTCTCCACCAATTCAAGAGCTTCTTCATAAGTCTTTTGCATAAGCGAACCGCCCGAAGCCGCATCGATAGTAGCTCGGGTAGTGACATTGGTCCCATCATAGAAAATTTGTATAACATGCTCTCTATTGAGCCGATGATGGGGCACACTCCGTTGTAAATCCTTAAACCGCTCCCATGCCTCATGAAGTGATTCTCCTTCAAATTGGACAAACTCAAGTATGTCTTTGGTTAACTTTGTAGTCTTGCCATGGGGGAAATATTTGTTAAGAAAGTCTTGAGCCAACTCCCTCCAATTGTGAATGGACTCATTCGGTAGAGAATGCAACCAAATGCTAGCTTTGTCCGTCAAGGAGAAGGGGAACATCTGAAGCTTAATTTGGTCCGCCGTTATCCCATGAAGCTTGAATGTGTTTAGAACACCCAAAAACTTGGCGATATGCTCATTAGGGTCCTCGTGACTCAACCCAAAGAAGGCACAACGATTCTCCAAAAGTTGAATGGTACTCGGCTTGATCTCAAAAGTTGCCGCTTGAACCGGCATTGCGAAGCATCCAAAAGTGGCATTATCCACATCCGGCAAGAAAAACTCACCCAAAGTTTTTCTTTGTTGGTTTTGCATTTGTGCGTGCACTTGGGGTCGATCATCCCTCGGGTGGTCTTGTTGCCTTGGTCGGTTCGCATTCCCTAATGGAGGAGCGGGTGGATATTGTTGCTCCCCTTCATCCATTAGAGGATTGAACCGCCCTTGTTCATCATAATTGTTTCCCTCGTTGTTCATAACTTCGGGTATACGAGCTCTTCTTCTTACACTCCTTTCGTAATTACCGAGGTTATCATGATAAGGTTCTAGTGGTAAATTTGCTCGTCGCGTATTGTGCATACACGAAAAACGAATTCCTTCACAAACAAAAACAAGGAAACCGAGCGTAAATCACGAAATACAATTAATAACAATAAAATCAAAATGAAAACAGAAAATAACGCTAACTCGACCGAATTTCGAAATACTTTCAATCAATTGAACGCAACCTCATTCCCGGCAACGGCGCCAAAACTTGTTAGCAAATTTTACTTACCAACTTGTAAATAGTGGACTATAAGTCCGGATTATCATACCCACAAGGATGAGAGGTTCAAAGTGAGTGAATTAGATTTTGATCTTCAATTCGTTTAGCAAGAGAATAAATGTTTTTGCTTAATAACTAATCAACCAACTACTAACAACTTACGCTAATCTAGGAATTAACAATTTACTAATTTAAAGAAACGAGTAAACACTATAATAATTAACGAAATTCAAGTGATAAAGAGGTTTAGGAGCTAATAATCCTCCTAGGTCATGCAATCAAGGGTATCGGGTTTAGGGTTCTAACGAGGACCGAGTGTTCTAGACTGCAACTCCCGCTCTCTCGAGCCTCAAAGAGCTACAAAACCGCGACTAAACGAGCTTAACCTACTCTCGTAGCACTAAACGCAAATAGAGGCAATTAACAAATAATTCACAACTCATAGGCCACCTAATTACTAACCCACTCTCATGGTGTTACTAATTAAGTCTCTAATTAATCAAATCCAACTAATAAACCCTCTCTCAAGGTGAGAATTAATTTAAGAACAATACTTAGGTAGCTAATCTAAGCAAGCTTTAGGCTCCTTAATTAGAACAATCAACACAACCCCAAAACCCTAACCCAATCATACACAACTAAGATTCAAATTAACCCCCAAACATGGGGTTTAGCCAACCATGGTGAAGATAACAAGAATTACTAATTTATCAACAAACATTAAACATCTATTGCTATTCATAATGAGTAAAAGACAATTACCTTAAGTAGAGCTTGTGTGTAAATAAAAATATTCACTAGATAATGAAGCTTGAAATAATAATAAGACTTGTAGTAGAAGAAAAATCATAAAGGAAACTAAAATCTGGAAATTACTTCTCAAGAACAATAAGAACAATTGTAGATCTCTACAAAAGGAAATAAAAAGTACTATATTAGGATTGAGGCTAAAAGTGTAGAATGTTTTACCCTAAAAATATAAAAGGCCTTATATAGCCAAGCCAAAAGAGGCTAAATGACAAATCCACTAGTACAAAGGTTTGGCCAAAAGGGGAAAATGGGCCCACTAGCACACGGACCCAAAAAGATTTTACTCCAGGTTTTTCTTCATGTCTCGATAGAGAAGCCTTTGTAAGAAAGCTTCTCGATCGAGACCCTATTTTTAGCATGCTCTCGGCTTCTTTTGGAGACCCTGGTCTCGATCGAGAAGCTTGGTACAAGAGCCTTCTCGATCGAGACCTGCCTAAAAACTGGCATCTCGATTTGTACTCCTTTGTCTCGATAGAGACCTTGGTAAACCTTGGGTCTCTTTTATCTTGCGTTCTAGCTTCCGTCTTTTAGATTTCTTTGATACTTCGCCCTTTATTGACCAAAAACCTTCATATTCGCTCTGATTACCTGAAATTGCACATACACGTAATAAGGCATACAATTGCTTTAAAAACGCATATAAAACGTTCGAAGCGATGCTAAAAAGACTCGAACCGATAGGAGTATTTCA
The DNA here is from genome assembly GCF_937616625.2 of Mercurialis annua. Classification (NCBI taxonomy): domain Eukaryota; kingdom Viridiplantae; phylum Streptophyta; class Magnoliopsida; order Malpighiales; family Euphorbiaceae; genus Mercurialis; species Mercurialis annua. Next base: position 29,942,795 of record NC_065577.1, on the reverse strand, counting down.
CTCCTATCAGTAACCTTCTAAACCACCGTCATATTATCGACTTCGAGCAGAATCTTACGATACCCCAAATTCCAGCCCTGTTGAAGACCATGGAGCACTCCTCTTAACTCTGCTTCCAAAACGGAGCCCTCTCCAATAGTTGTAGAGAAACTACCAAGCCATCTACCTTCTGCATTACGAATGATGCCTCCGGCTTTAGCGATACCAGTAGCAGAACTAAACGCACCATCGGTATTAATTTTAACCCACTGAAACGGAGGGCATTTCCAGCTAATTAAAATATCACATCTGTTAGAATGGCGCTCGTCTTGACGGAAAAGATTCCCATGAGTCTTTGTAACATAGTGGACCTTATTTTGGATGTCCAAAACCAATTGCGAAACTGGGATACGTTTGTTGCCAATAATAACAAGGTTTCGCCAATTCCATAATTTCCAAATGCTTATCCCAAATAAACAACTCCAATCTTTGCTTTTGTTGAAATTTAATTTCTCAGCAAGGTTCAAAAGAACTGAACTTGAAGTCTCTTGTCAATGACCCTTAGCCAGTACTGTTTAGCAAAAAAAACAACTTCTAAGGACATGATTGACATCTTCTATGGTCTCGCCACACCTCGGGTAGGACTGATCTTTCGTTAAATGCCGACGGAACCTCTTTGAATTACACATAAGTCACTCATGAAGTGCTAACTAGATCGTGTGCTTCACTCTTTCAGGTCCTTTCCACTTCCACAAAATACTCCAGTCAATCTCATCTTCATTCCACGGGCTGTTGGCTAAGGAGTTGTAAGCCGTTTTCATCGTAAAATGACCTGAGGGAGAGAGACCCCAATATTGAAAATCATTGCCAAGCGAAAGGTGAGGAGGGGTAAATCTTGCAATTCTCATTAGCCAAACACTTGGAAGATGCGCTGCAAACTTGCTCCACCACCAATTGTTATTTCATCAACAAACTCCCAGACCAACAATGTAACATATTATCAGGGATACTACAAATAGCAAAATTAAATAAAATAGTGTTATCACCCAGCCAAGGGTCCAGCCAGAAACAAATTCGCCTGCCGTCCCCAAGAGCCCAGTGCACGCCATTCCTAACTTCGGGCCAAAGACTATTTAAAGCTCTCCAGAGATGCGTAGTGCCTGCAGTTTTAGTCATACACAAAGGGTAATGGGAGTCAAACTTGTATTCAGCAATAATAAATTTACCCCAGAATTTATCTGGGCAGGCAATGATTTGCCAACAAAGTTTCATGAGAAGAGCATGGTTCATGATAACCATGTTCTTGAAACCTAAACCTTCATGCACCTTAGGTTGACAGACCGTCGGCCAACGGACCATACTAAGTTTCTTATTGTTCTTAGTTGAACCCCATAAAAATTGACGGCAATGTTTCTCCACTTCCTCACAAGTCCCTTTAGGTAACGTCGTCGTTTGCATCGCGCAAACATGAATAGCTTCAATCACAGATTTAGCGAGAGTGGCTCTACCGGCCAAAGAAAGAGTATTGGCCTGCCAAATAGAGAGTATAGTTCACACGCGATTAAAGATCCCAGCGGTGTGAATTTTAGATAAACGCCCATGCAGTGAGGGAATACCTAAATACTTCCCCAGGTCATGAGTTTTGGAGAAACCCAGCTTTTGATCAATCAAATTACCATAGCCTGCAGAGACATTATTAGAGAAAATAACTTCCGATTTTTCCTTGCTGATTCTTTGACCGGAAGAGTTGCAAAAAGTATTTAACACCCTATTCACCACCTCAGCTTGATCAAGCGAGGCTTCACAGAACAGTAAAAGGTCATCCGCGAAGAAAAGATAGGATAGAGGAGGACATCCCCTACCCATAACATGAGGTTTCCACTGCCGATTATTATGTTCCTGAGTGATAAGATGGGAAAGACGCTCAATGCACATAAAAAAATAAATACGGAGATAGAGGGTCTCCTTGGCGAATACCGCAAGTAGGGTCAAAGGATTTCAGCGGGCTACCGTTCCATAGAATCTTCATAGAAGGCGTTGTAACACCTTGCATAATAACCTTCGACAGAATATCCGGAATGCCAACCTTGTTTAACGTATCTGATAAAAAGTCCCAAGAAAGTTTATGGTAAGCCTTCTCCAGGTCGATCTTTATAGCCATCACACCTTTCCGACCCTTCTTCCTACGCAGAGAATGCATCGCCTCTTGAGCCAAAATAATGTTATTAGTGATGTTGCGGCCAGCAACAAAACTGGTTTGGGCCGGACCAATGATGAGAGGCATAATTTTCTTCAGCCGATTAGAAATTAATTTAGTAATGATTTTATAGGAAATATTACATAAACTAATAGGTCTAAAAAACTTAAGGGAATCCGGATTCTCACACTTGCGAATAAGCGTGATCAGGGTTTGATTAACCTCTTTAGGAATGTTATCACTGTCAAAAATACCTTTGGTAAAAGCACATAAGCTATTACCCACCACGTTCCATTGACTTTGATAAAAGAGAGCATGTAAGCCGTCCGGACCCGGAGCTTTAAGAGGTTGCATATCCCATAAAGCCGACTTGATTTCCTCAGAGAGAATAGGAGCCGAGATAGAGTTATACATATCTTAATAAATTCTGGGAAACATGCCTTTGCAAGGGAAGGGAATAAGAGGAGTGTTATCTCTAGTATAATTTCTGAAAATAATCACGAGCCATGCCCTTAAGCAAAGTCTGGTCTTCCACAATCTCACCATATTCATTCTTTAACACTTTGATGTTGTTCATCCGACGCATGTGAGAAACATTTTTATGGTAGAAAGCCGTATTGCGATCTCCATCCGTTATCCACTCGGTTCTAGACTTTTGAAACCAAAATAACTCTTCTTGAAATAACACTTTATCTAACTCAATCCTTAGATGTTTCTCTCTATCTCTTAGGTTCTGGGAATGATGCATATCCAAGGCTTTCTGGATCTCTCCCAATCTTGCCAAAAGAGAGTTCTTCTTTTTGAAAATATTGCCAAACTCCTTAAAGTTCCAATCCTTGACAACCCCTGTAAACTTCTGAATAGAATTTGAGAAAGTGTCTGGTTCGCTCCAAATATTTTTAACCAACTCGGGAAAGGCCTTATCTCCCAACCATGCAGCCAAAAATCTAAACGCTTTAGGCTCAGATTTACTCACCTTCTGGATATTAAACTGGAGATAGATCGGGTTACTCACCCAGAGATCATTACGAATAAATCTATCAAGTCTTTTAATCAAATTGCCTCTCTTCCAAGTATAAAGAGAGCCAGTAAAACCGAGGTCAATAAGATTAAAATGATCAAACCAATTTTTAAATAAACGACAACCTCCCAAAATATTAACAGCTCCACCTTTCCTTTCCCAATTATACAGAGCAGCATTATAATCACCGCCAATAATCCAAGGCTCGGAAATAGAGCTAGCCAGAACATCCAAATCCTGCAAAAGGTGCTTATGGAGGCTCGCATTCAGATTAGCATAAACCATTGTCAAGAGGGTGGTACTAGAATTGTCTTCCACTTTCATGTGAATGAAATATTTATTGTTCTCAAGAATATTAATCTTGATTTTACTGTTCCAAATAACCCATATGCTACCCGAAAAACCACTAGCTTCCACTCCATGAGAATTATATAAACCATACTTTTTTTATAAAATCATCCGCCTTCTAACCGCTAATTCTGGGTTTGAGAATACCAACAATATCAAACTTATACTTCCTGCAAAAGTTATTGAAAACTCTGAAACTCGTGCCGAGACCGGCGCTAGAAAATGGGAATGGTTGTTCCAAAACCTGTAGCAAGCCTAAGAAAAACAGTAAAAACTTTTCGCGTTTTGGGAACATAAAAGGTCTCAATCTCTTTTCATAAGTATTTGAAAACCTTTCGATAAACATGAAATCAAAACCGTGCGATTGTATTTTTGGACTCAGATTAGTACGTGTACACAACACGTATCCTAAAACAACCCTGTCCGAAAACAATGCCAGCGGTGCAAACCAGTTAACATATCCAGTAACCAGTTAAAACATGCTAAACAAACATAAAGCTTTTATCAAATCCAGGTTTCTTTATAAACAACTGGCAAAAGCCCTTTTTGTATAAAACATTCTTTTGTCCCAAAATGATACCGACAGTAGTTTCATATCAGAGTTTAAACATTTACAAATGAACTACTGTAAGGAGCTAGAACTACTCTGCAGCTTTAAAGTGACCTTTATTTAATTACAATTTCCGGAGAAAGAACTGGCATGTCAAAATGGCATTTACTTGTGAAAGGGAAATCAACGGGGGTCAAATATGAGTGAATTCACATAGTTATTTAAGCATATTAATAAAAGCAGAAATCGCATGTAAACACACTTTGTGCATCCAAATAATCGATCCAAATAAAACCCTAGAGAAACCCAAATTTGGTTAACTATGGTTAATACCACAGTTCATGCTCACTTGTTTAACACAGGATGAACTGTGAACTCATGTTATCACAGTCATCTTATCTCTGTGTAAGGTTTGCTGGGCCGTAATTAGAGTTATTGGCTCCCCAGGATAACATGTTAGGTCTAGGCCGCTTTGCAAGCATCTGGCCAAAGAACCCAACTAGTATGCAATGCAATGATTTATTAACACCGGTGATCACACAGTCCTATTGTTGCCCAATAGATAGTACGTTCTAGTGGATCTATATATTGGTTTCAAACCAACTCTATGCAATGCAATTTCAAACAATTTTTTAGTTATAAATGTTTTGACATCAATATTCAAAAGTAAATATGTGAACTCACAAAAACGTTATCCACAAAATAGTTTTTGGTCACCCTCTACTCTCCTGGTCCGATAACTTGCTTGCTCGTCGGATCTAGTTAGAAAACAAATGTTAAACACAATTGAAACATGAATTCTAACTCAAAAGAGTAGATTCTTTATAGACATTAATAGACATATAACGTATATAGTTTATCCTTATCCTCGATATAAACTCATAGTCCTCTAACTATTAATCACTTTGATTAATAGAGGACCTAATTACATCTCTAAGTTTTAATTAATCGAACTCCCTTAATTGTCCAAGTCCTTTTTATTCCTTTAAACGTCCTAGTTCGTGTTTCAGAGTCCTTTTAAATTCTATATTGTTCAAAATTGTTCGAACCACGTCGATTCGGAACTAGATGTGCGAATGCACGTCGGAAACGCGCGCTGGCGCGAGGCCTGTGCGCCTGCATAGGACACTGTGCGCCCGCACAGTGTCCCTGTGCGTCCGCACAGGTGATTGTGCGGTCACATAGTCTCAAAGAGACTGTGCGCTCGCACAGTCTGGCTGTGCGTGCGCACAGCCACGGCAACTCGATTATACAGTCGAGCTAAAACTTTGTTTTCCGATCCAAAACGCTAATCTACATACCAAACAATTCGATTATACAGTCGAAACATAAAAGCAATACGTATACGCTCGATTCAATACGGTATCCGTTATATATTCGAGTATAATCCATTTTCTATATAACCAAATTTAAAATAACGGTTATAACTTCGATTAATAATGGATTACTGAAGAAATTTGAGTTAGAAACGAGAAATTGGTTCGAAATCGGCGAACCTACCGTCGTTACCTTCGTTGCGGTTCTCTGAATATCAAAACCTAAGTTTGTTAGGTTCTGTAACTAATGAATTCTTTTGAATTCAAATTCACTTATATAGTTTGGCAAAATGTCAAACTAATCCTTAGGTATTCACGCGTTACTTTAACCCAAATTCTTAAATATTCGTCCGTAACTAAAACGGACAACGAACTCCGAATTTTATGAAATTTTAACCATGAAATTCATAGAATAAACACGTGATTTTTATTCTCACGGGACTTCTATTTTATTTTTAATAAATCATTTAAAATTTAGTAGGGCTAAATTAGACCCACTTAATAAAATTTCTATCTCCATATTCTATAAAATTTTAGGAGTAACTTTCTAAAAATATTTCGTGAATATTGACTCCAAAAATATTCACACGGGACTTATAAATTATTCTATTTTAATTTATAAGCATTTCTTAATTTCCGTCAGTTAAAATATAAATATCCAAATTTTATATTTTAACTTCTATAACTATTTTATATTTCCGGAGATACTATAAATTAAATTTATCCTTAAATTTAATTTACGTTCTCCCGGTCCTATAAATTATTTCTTTCGTGGAATAATTTAGTCCTTTAATTTTACGGGATATTACATCATCAACCATTTGAATGTCTGAAACCAGGTTAATATCTCTATCTTTATTATTATCATGTCGAATATTCTGACAACGAACATTGCTGGAATTGCCTAAGTCCGGGGCCAAAGGTTCTTTCAACAAATCTTCATCGTTAATATCCTGCATGGAAGTATCTTGTTTGGAGAGGTTTGGGGTACGTTTATCTTTGGCGGTATTGTAATGGACAACAACAGCTGTATGGTTAACGGGTTCTAAAGAGGTTTGAACAGGGTTAACAATAAACCGGGCATTGATAAATGGGCTATAGGGTTGGGCTCATTACCAAGGCTTTCTTTGTTAGTCTTATGATTATCTTGTTTAGGGGTAAACCGCCATTTCTTGCATGCTGCATGCTATTTGTTCCATTAGAAGAATTGGAATGAAGAGAATCAGGGCATTAACGGGAATTTCCTCAATCTCATCACCTTCCAAATTAGCATTATTCTCCCCCATATCGCCTTCCAAAATAGGGTTAACATCCCTGGTTTCCTCCTCTAGAATTTGAAATCTAGATCCCTGCTGCATCTTTCCTATGATGGAGTTTCCATGTTGGTTATCTTTGTTTTTACCGTTACCAATGGTTGACTTACCTCCTTTGTTCACCAACATCCATGGGCCGAAATTAGTTTTTTCCGGTACTTTTTCACCTCCCGCCGGCGAAGGGACACCCGACTGCACTCCTTCCTTCATACCATCCGCTGCTGGTTTTTGTTGGACTATTATGTCAGGGCAGAATTCCTTAACATGGCCAAACTTCCCGCAATTAAAGAAAATACGAGGGAGGCATTCGTATTCGACGAACTGAACTTTACCGTCGAGGCTGAATTGGGATACCGGTGGCTTGCTGAGATCAAGTTCCACTGCTATACGAGCAAACTTCCCTCTTTCTGCGGCCTCGGTACAATAGTCGATTTTAATGACATTTCCCACTAACTGACCAATGTACCTTAAGACTTTCTTGTTATAGTAGTGAATTGGCATTCCCGGTAACCTAATCCATGCCTGAATAGATTGAATATTATCAAAAATGCAATCAAATTTTGGATATAATAATTTTTTGATACATATACAAATGACTCTAATGTTTCCATCTCAAACGCAAAGTTTACCTTAATGATTTGAAAGGTGAAAAATGGGGTTAATGCCTATTTAACTCTTCTTTTTGTTATTTATTTTCCACATTAGCTTATGCATGGAAAAAATTCGCACTTTGTGCCTTTTTCCATATGCAACTTATATAAATCTTCTGCAAGTTAGCGACTCAAAGAAGTTTTTCGCGAGTTAAGGTAACTTGCAAAAGACTTCTGTGAGTTGCTGATGTGGCTCCACATGCGAAGCAACATCAAATTTATTGTAACTCGCAAAAGTTTTCTGCGAGTTACAATAAATTTATTGCATGGCACCATTTGATTCCTTGCACTGATCGGGAGAAAATTCTCCCAATGATTGAAAATAATAAATAATTTTTAATAGATGTTAAAAATAATAATTTTATTTAATTTTTCTTGTAATAGAAATAAATTTTAAATTAAATCTAAAATACATAAAATATAAATATTAAATATAAATACAAATATTAATATTAAATTATTTAAATTTAATTTACAGTTTTACATTTTTCTATAACAATTAAATGTAATTTAGAATTTACTAATCATATATTGAATGTTTTTTTATTGAACTTTGAACGTTTTAATTATTGAATTTTTTTAACATTCGACCAAAATTATTGTACAAATATGAAAATATATTTCTATTTCATTAAACAAGTATGAAAACATAAATTTCTATTTCATTAAAAATAGGAAAACACATTTAATAAACAAACTAATCAACGTGTTTATCGATAAAATAAATAAAATATGAGATAGCAATGTGAAAATGACAAATAAAATCACTGAGGGGCCTATCGTCATATCTGGCAGTGACCGGGAGCTTTAGCCGCAAGTTGTGTATCTGACGGTTAGCATGCATGCCTGTACTGACTATGCGATAACGTGGATGTCATCGATCACCTCCTTCGCCCCCCCCCCCCCCCGGCCTGCATTGTCGTTGTTGCCGTCGTCCTCATCCTCACTCTGCTGGTCCTCGACAAGGTCAATACTCGTCGTGGCCGCCACCAGGGTAGAAAACATGTCGCGCTGTTGCATCATCGAAGCCTCCATGTTGTCTAAGCCTGGCCATCTGTTACCAAATGGAAAAACGTCTCTGCCCCCTTATGTCGGCTGATCCCACTGAGTATAAACTGGAGGCGATAGTCTCGGATAATGTGGAGAAGGCAAATCCGGGTTATAAGAAGGCTGCACAGAATGTGGAAATGTTTGCTGAAATGGTGAAGATGCTAATGGTGGGAACGTCCCAATTGGACTGTAGACTAAAGCGGTGACTCCAGCCCCTGAACCCTGGAAGAGCTGCGGTGCCGAGCCCTGTAAAACTGATGAGAGGATGAAGGCTGGTCTGATGAAAACATAGGCTGTGAAGAGATGGACCTAGCTTAATAATGATGTCCCCTAAAAGGATGAACACCCACAGGGGGGCGTAGCTGTAATACCCCGAATATTTAATATAATTAAATCGTGCCACGTGTCGTAAATTCTGATAAATTAAATTAATATGGATTTAATTTAATATTTTTGGGAAATGTTCACTAATTTTCATTAAGCGTATTAGCGGGATTTGAGGAAAAGGTGAGAAAATTAATATAAAATAAAATATAAATCTCTTGATGGATATTAGTTCACCAAGGTCCGCGAAATATTTTATAGTATTTGTGGTAAAAGTTTCGGGTCAATCGGACACCTTTTAAAATTAGGACGCAGCTGCGTTTTGGGCTAAATTTCAATTTTTGAAAAGTTTAAGGACTAAAGTGTAAATTAGCCAATTGGACCTCGAAAATAGAAATTAGAGGGTTATTGACGGAAAATAATAATTTTAGAATCGTATTATTTATTTGGTTATAAATAATACGTACGTAATTGAGTAAAGTAAATAATTAACCGTTTGGTTAAATTAGAAAGTCTAAAAGAGAATTGGTTTAAGTTAAAGAAACGAAGGATTAAAGTGGAAAATTTTCCAAGTTATATATATTCATTTCCTTAAGAAGAAGGAAATAAGAATGGATCAGAAAGCATGATCCAGAGAAAGAAGAGAGAAATGGCGATCAATTTTGCTTCGTCGCCGTTTCGCCGTTTCTCGTCAGTTTCTGACGTTCTATAGCTCGAATCTATTGTATTCAGTGGCGAATCACGGTAAGCTTGACGTTTCGCCTTTTTAATGGATGAATTTGATTATATATCGAGTTAAAGTTTTAGGCCACGGAACGGTTTTATCGTTTTAACGATCTAGGATCGATTTTTAGTGTTTTAGTTTTAGATTTCGTGTTATAAACGTTTCGGAACGTTGTTTGAATAATGGGTATTCGAAAATTTATCGAAAGCACGTCGGAATGGCCCGAGGGCGAGTCCTGGAGGTACGTTGCGCGGGCGCGCAAGTACGTTGCGCGGGCGCGCAAGTAAATTGTGCGGGCGCGCAGCTTATTCGAAGCACCTAAAGGTTATTTCCGCCCCGCTATGACCTCGTTTTCCGACTTTATGAGTGTCGGACATTGAAAAGGAAACACGGACCCTGAAAACGAGAAATTTAGATATCGAACACGACGTGTTCGACTAGGGTTTCGAGATATAAGAAACCTATGATTGGAATTCAATTAATAAGAGATATAACAAGTATCTCGACTAAGTATTAGAACACGATCAAAATTAAAAGACGTATTTAGAATAGGATCGTGTTAACCTACGTTTATAACTTAGGATTTTAGCATTAAATTTACGTTTATGAATTAAATGTACAGGTAATTCGGATAAGTAATTGATGTACCGACAAGCTACCAGGCCGACGAGCTGGAATAGCTACGAGATCAAATGACGTATGGAGCTTACGCTTGCGGGATTATAATATTGCATATTTGTATAGCGGTCACAGTGAGTTTTTAAAAAGTATATTTTTTTTATATCGTAAATGCTTTATATCATTTATTTACATCGCATTTGCTTATATCGTGAATGTTTATATGGAATTTGCATTCATACCTGTGTGATCACAAATTTTTATTTGAGAAGTTATGAAAAGGGCCCATATTATCGAACATCGAATATCGAATATCGTATCGTATCGAAATTGGAATATATATATCGAATTGGATACGAGGTTTAAATCGGTTGAACTTTCTCGGGACTCGTATCCAGTGGGTTTAACTCGGTTGAACTATCCCGGGACCCACAACTTGGGATAAAGTGACGGTAGAGGTTGAATTTGGTTGAATTGTCTCGGGACCCTAACAATTGAATCGATCGATTTGATTATTATCGTTATTATCGTATATCGACATATATTTGAAGAATAGGGTTTCATCCGGATTAGTTACTTGACTTCATTTGATCGAATTGGTTACATTATCAATTTTATATTTTATTTAAATGCTTATTAGTAAATATGCAAACTCACTCAGTATTTTCCCAAATACTGACCCCTCACTGTTGATTTCAGGTGACAGAGTCGGATCAGACAGACCATCTCCTTTGTGTCAGGAGGCGCTTGGACTTACACAAAGTATGAATTCTTGTAGAGCTGCAGTAGTTCATAGGTGTCAGTATATGAGTAGAGTTTTGATTTCTATACCAATTTCCATGAATAGAATTGGTTGTATTTATGAGTTGAAACAGGGCAGTGCTGGATGTGAGACATCGCACTGTAAGACCCTGGTTCCTGCGAATCATGTTGCGTTGGTTTTTAGAAAAGGTATATGAGATTTCGATAGAAGTATTTATATTAATTAAAGAGGCTTCCTAATAACGTTTTTTTTATATAATAATATATTTTATTCCCTAGCACTGGTCTCGGCTCAATAATTTGGGTCGTGACAATAGCGTCGTCTGGACACGACACTGGTGTGGGGGGGGGGGGGTGACGCCGCTCTTGCCATCGATGTCGTAGCTTAGTCGGATCTATAGGTGCTTCTGGTATGATAGGCAGCCGATATGAGTTTTGCTCTCTTTTTAATGTAAGATAATGCAATTAATGAGGACATATATATATAATTCAAGCATTCAGAAAATAAATTACTCCCTATAATTTGGGACAAAAAAATTCAAAATAGTGCTTATCAATTTGAAACGGGGGGAGTAATATTTATTTAATCCTAAATTATATACTACGTTTTTTAAATTAATACTACGTACTAAAATAAAACATTAACCTAATTTATATTTCAATTTTAATGCAAAATTTTCTAATTGTATACAATAAAAAATTTATGTTAACGTTTATAAATTCTAGGGTTAATTCCTAAAAAAATCACGAACTTTACACGGAATTTTATTTTAATCATGACCTTTAAAAGTTGCCATTTAAAGGCACGAACTTTCATATTGTTTCAAATTCATCATTTCAGTATATTTTTATTGACTAAATTCTTCACTAAACCATTAATTAAAGACCCAAGTTATTAATTAACATCAAATCTTATTATCTGTCAGTTAGAGTATATAGGATTAGGAATTTTTAGTCACATAAAATACACAAAATTTTACTTTGGTGATAGATTTGAAATAAAATGAAAGTTCGTTCCTTTTAATGACAACTTTTAAAGGTCATGATTAAAATAAAACTTCGTGTAAAGTTCGTGATTTTTTTAGGAATTAATTCTAAATTCTAACTACATTTTAACACATTACATACTAACCTAATTTATAGTATTTAAAAAAAATTATCTAAACTTAATCTATAACATTTAAATATAATACACATCAAATTTTGGCATTAAAAATTTCATTTACTTTTCTCTAACAATAAATTTTTTTATATTTAAAATATAAAATATTTTTCTATAATTTTTACTTTAAACATATATAACTTATAATGTTAAAATTCTAACTCATAATTTATAATATTTAAAAAATAATTTTTAATTTTTCTAAACTTAATTTATAACATTTAAATTATAATATACATTTTTCTAACCATAAATGTGACATTTAAAATTTAATTTACATTTTTTCAAACATAATATTTTTTAATATATAAAATGTATAGCATATTGTATCATTTTTATAGCATTTGTAAAAATATTTTTCTAACTATATTTTTTAGAAAAAATTAGGTAAAATACTCTATTTTCTAAAATAATAGTAAATTATATCTCAACAAGGAAAAGATATAGAAAATACCTCACCTTTTTAGCACTTTTATTTTTTTACTCTATAATCTTTTTTTTATTATAATAATACTTATTTCTTATTATTTTTTAGGCCTAATTACTTAAAAACCACCCACCTTATAACTTGTTTTCATTTATAACATGACTTAGGAAAATTTTCAATTGTACCCTATTTTCGATTTTTATGCTTCATTTGTACCCCATAATTATAAAATTTGATGATTTAATTAATTTAAGGATGAAAATATTAAGAACAATCATAAATGATTAACATTAACGTTTTATCAGAATATAGGTTAAAAATGAAGAACTAATTTAAACACTTTTTCAAAAGAAAATAGGTCAATTCAACTCATTAGGGTAGAGATGAAACATAAAAATAAAAAATAGGGTACAACTGAAAATTTTCCTAGGTCATGGTATAAATGAAAAACAGTTACAAGGTGGGTGGTTTTTAAGTAATTAGGCCTTATTTTTTACTCTAAGTATTTTAATTTTACTCTAACATGTATATCTCTTTTTTTTCTCAGATTTACTTCTCTCTCTCTCTCTCTCTCTCTCTCTCTCTCTCTCTCTCTCTCTCTCTCTCTCTCTCTCTCTCTCTTATTTTTCATTTTTTTCTTCTTTCTCCATTTTCTTCTTCTTCATTTTTTTTCTTTTTTATCACGCCGTCGTCGTTCCTTCAACGATCCTCTCCGCTTTCAAATCGTCTTCGCTCCGCCGTCGATTCGTCGTTCTTCCATATTTTAGCAATTTTTTTCTTAATTCGTGGTGATTATTACGATTTATTTTAACTCTCAGATCTAAAAAAATTATTCTTCAAATTTTTTCAATTTAAGATATGAAAATCTGCATTAAAAAGATTTTCTGATCAAAAAAGCGACCTGCAGAAAAAATGATTTTTTGCAGAAAACAGCGTCTGATTATCACACCGTTATCACTATGACGTTATTATATCATTATCTGTAGAGAAAAACGATTTTTTGTCAAGAAAAATGTTTGATTATCATATCGGTATCATTAACGTTAGCATGTCTGTATCATAACGTTATTATATCAATATCATAATATTATACGATTATGATAATAGTATGGTAAGGTTTATAATAATAGTATGATAAGGTTATGATATAGTTATGATAAAGTACGCTATGATAATATTTTATGATATTGTTATGATAAAGTATATTATGATAATATTATGATAAGGTTATGATAAAAGATTACGATATAGTTATGATAGAGTATGTCATGATAATATTATGATAATCTTTTATAATACTGTTATGATAAAGTATATTATGATAATGTTATGACAATTTTTATAAAAATAGCTTATGAAATAGTATGACAAAGTTAATAATAATAGTATGATAACGTACGAAATTTTTTTTTTTACAGAAACATTATGATAACGAGATGATAATGTCATTGCTGCTTTTATGATAATATTATGAAAAAATTGTCTTTTTACAGATCATTTTGTTTGCATATTTTTAAATCAAAAACTAATATAATCATTTTTTAATTAATTGCAAGCCGAAATTAACATAAATTATTAAGAAAAAAATATTAATAATTTATAATCTGTATATTTGTCGTATATGTAAAAAAATAAAAATAAAAAGTAGGTATAAAATTATTACTTAATTAAATAAGGGTTAATTACATCTAAAATCATGATCTTTGCACCAAGTTTCAAAAATAACATTACCTTTAAAATGTGTCAATTATAGTCATCACCTTTCATTTTTTTTCAATTTCATCATGGGTTTACTTTTTGGTGAAATTTTGCTGACTTGGACATCCGATGGGTCTGCCATGCCACGTCAGCAAAAATGCCACTAAAAATCGCAGATGTTATTTTTGAAAAAAAATGAAAGGTGGTGTCTATAATTGACACGTTTGAAAGGTTATGCTATTTCTGAAATTTGGCACAAAGATCATGATTTTATATGGAATTAATCCATTAAATAAAAGTTACAGGTTTAAAAGATGAATTGAAAAAGGAAAAGAAAAAAAAAGAAAGAGAGAAAGAGAAAAAGAAAAAGAGAAAAAGAAGGCTATGTCAGGTTATGTCATATTGTGTGAGAAAGAAAGTGTCATATAGCTAGAGTAAACTTATAAAAATATAAACACGAAGAGTAAAATAATAAAAGACTAAAATTGTAAAGTAATTTTGTTAATTTTTCTTTAATGAGGCAGCGCAATTACTTTATTATTTTAGGTAAATTCCTAAATAGCCCTATTTTCTAACATTTATATCTTTTTTTTTGGTATAAAAAATAGAGGCACAGCCTAAGAAAAGAAATTAAACACCAACGATATTTCTGGTATAAGAGACACCATGAAGATCATGCGCAAGCCAAGCAAGAACACTAGCCGGAGGAGCGTCATGCGAAACATAACCGATAAGAGAGTCGCTACTAATCGATGCAAGATGATCCGCCGTAAAGTTAGCTTCCCTGTAAATGTGGAGAACGTTAACCTCCCAATCTTTAGCCAACATGGCTCGAATAGCTGCCAAAATACCGGAGAATTTCCTTACTTCAGAATTATTCTTTATCTTCTCAACCACTAACAAGTTGTCAACTTCCAGAATTATTTATTTCCGACCAAGCTTCCACCCAAGTTGAAGACCATAAAGCACTCCCCTAAATTCTGCTCCTATTACAAAATCCACCCCAATAGTCATTGCGAAACTCCCTAACCAGTGGCCATTGTCATCTCTAATGATTCCACTGGCTTTAGCTATTTCTATAGTCTAATTAAAAGCACCATCTGTATTAATCTTGGCCCAGGACTGAGGCGGACATTGCCAACTAATAGAAACATGGGTTTTGCTAATATTGTTGGAGTTTAAATGCTTCAACTTTTTATTAGCAGAATTAATATAATCAACTTTATGAAAGATTTCTTGAAGCACCACTGAAATAGGACTAGAAGTACCTTCAGAAACAGACACAGTCCTGTTAAACATATTAAAGATTAGCAGATTTCAGTTCAGCCAAGTCAGCAGTCCAGTTAGCAAGATCCAGTCAGCATTGCAAGATATGTGTGTTAGTCATTTATTATGCCAGGTAATAAATAAGGCAGTTAGTCAGTTTGTACTGTTAGTCAGTTAATTGTAATCTGTTAATTATTTAACAGAAATAGCCGTTAGAGTTATAGCCGTTAGTCTGTCTTTATAAAAGCTGTATCAACACTTAATCTTTTCTTAATGAGAATTTCACTGATTTTATTCAATATTTCCTTATACAAAAGCTCTCTAAATTCTAATATGGTATCAGAGCAAAGAACTCTGTAAATTGTTTTCTTTTTCTCGAGAAACAAACATTAATATTTTCTCAGCAACCAAACAGTTCATCTGATTCTTCTTCTTTTTCTTTTATCATTCAATCATCCTGTTTCTTCTATAATCAAAAATTCAATTACTTTTTCTTCTTATTACATTCTTTGATTGAAATCTTTCTTGTTTAAAGATTCAATAATGGCTCATACTAATCTGGATTTTGAGAATCCTTCGAGTCCATTCTATTTGCATCCAAGTGAGAATCCATCTTTGATTCTTGTTTCTCCGGTGCTCAATGGACAGAATTATCATTCTTGGGCAAGATCCATGAGAATGTGCTTATTATCTAAAAATAAGCTTAAGTTTGTCAATGGAAGCATTTCTGTTCCATCTGTTAATGATGAAATATACCCTGCTTGGGAACGTTGCAACACAATGGTGGTTTCTTGAATCTTGAGGTCACTTTCTCCTTCAATTGCACAAAGTATATTGTGGATTGACACAGCTTTGGATGTTTGGAAAGATCTGTTTGACAGATTTTCACAAGGTAACGCTATTCGTGTATCTGATTTACAGGAAGAGATTTATGCGTATAAACAAAATAACTTGTCAATAACTGATTACTTTACTCAGTTAAAGATTCTTTGGGATGAGTATGTAAATCTCAGAATGTTACCTGTTTGTACCTGTGTTCCACAATGTAAGTGTGATGCTATGAAATCTGTTAAGAATCAGCAAGATGCAGATTATGTCATAAAATTTCTTAAGGGTTTAAATGAAAATTATGGTACAATTAAGACTCAAGTTTTAATGTTAGATCCTCTACCAAAGATTAATAAAGTTTTTTCTTTAGTACTGCAACATGAAAGGCAGTTAGGGATTGGAATTACAGATTTGAGTTCCTTGAATGTTGAGTCTTCTGTTTTTGCTGCACAGAGTAGTAATTCATATCAAAAGAGGTTACCTAATTTCAATTCTACTCAAGGAAATAAAGGTTTTGGTGTAAATAGATTCTCAGCTGGGCCTAGTAATTTTAGACCACAGGGGGGACAAAGGAGGTTCTTTAATCCTACAAATAATACTAAACCAATCTGTAGTTATTGTGGATTCAGTGGACATACAGTAGATATATGCTTTAAAAAGCATGGCTATCCACCTGGATATAAACCAAAATCTAAGACTCAGAGTTATGTTAATCAAGTGGGAGAATGTGTGATGGAGGATGATCAAGAAAACTATCAAGATTATAATGGTTTTTAGGATCAAGAACAAAGATTTGAGACATTAGAGGATTCTTATAATTCAGAAAGAGCTGTGGTTAATTCTCAGAATAATAATTTGATGATGAGTTCTCAGTATAATAATGCTAGCAACAACAGCAATAGTGTGGCTCCTATGATTACTCAAGAGCAATACAGTCAGTTGATGAGTCTTCTGCAACAAAAAGGGGGAATAGCATGGAACAGGTTAATTCTGTTAAGTCTTATCTTGATGACACCTTCAAAATAAAAGATCTTGGAGAGGTTAAATACTTCTTAGGATTGGAAGTAGCTAGGACAAAGGAAGGGATAAATCTCTGTCAAAGAAAATATACATTAGACCTTTTGACAGAAACTGGATATCTTGGATCCAAGCCTGCCAAAAATCCTATGACATCATCAACGAGGCTTACCAAAGAAGATGGAGATCCATATCCAGACATTACAGAATATAGAAGACTAGTGGGAAAGCTCATTTATCTTTGCAGTACCAGACCAGACATAGCATTTCCAGTTCAGCAGCTTTCACAGTTTCTTTCTTGTCCAACCACTACTCATCACAGAACAATATCCAGAGTTCTGAGGTATCTTATGAAAGCACCTGGACAAGGGCTTTTCTTTCCAGCATCAAATGAGTTAAAAGTTAAAGCATTCTCAGACTCAGACTGGGCAACATGTTCAGACACAAGAAGATCTATCACAGGATTCTGCATTTTCATTGGAGGATCATTAGTTTCTTGGAAGGTTAAAAAGCAGGCCACTGTTTCAAAGTCAAGCTCAGAAGCAGAGTACAGGGCCTTAGCTAATGTCACCTGTGAAATCCAGTGGCTCAAGTATCTTCTTCATGACTTGCATATTGCTTCTTCTTTCCCAGCTATGGTTTATTGTGATAACCAGTCAGCATGTCATATAGCACACAACCCTGTGTTTCATGAGAGGACTAAACACATAGATATAGACTGTCATATAGTTAGGCAGCAACTGGAATCTGGACTCATTCATTTATTTCCCATCTCTTCTAATCAACAGCTAGCAGATTTCTTCACTAAACCATTACCATCTGCTACTTTTCTGAGTTTCTTGAGCAAGCTTTCCATTCACAATGTTTATGGTCCAGCTTGAGGGGGGATGTTAAACATATTAAAGATTAGCAGATTTCAGTTCAGCCAAGTCAGCAGTCCAGTTATCAAGATCCAGTCAGCATTGCAAGATATGTGTGTTAGTCATTTATTATGCCAGCTAATAAATAAGGCAGTTAGTCAGTTTGTACTGTTAGTCAGTTAATTGTAATCTGTTAATTATTTAACAGAAATAGCCGTTAGAGTTATAGCCGTTAGTCTGTCTTTATAAAAGCTGTATCAACACTTAATCTTTTCTTAATGAGAATTTCACTGATTTTATTCAATATTTCCTTATACAAAAGCTCTCTAAATTCTAATAAGTCCTCCACAAAGAAACACCAAAGAACGTCTTCCAGTCACCCCATCTGCTCAACGGAGATTTACCCAGGACATTATTAAGAAACCAGAGCTTCAGAGGAATATTAATGAATTGCGGCATCAAATCCACTGGAATGACTCTCTGCCACAACTGCCGAGTGTAAATACAACCCCTAAAAACATGATTTAAGTCTTCCTTAGTGTCATGGCATCTAGTGCAGGACCTATCCGTAGATAAATGGCGACGATACCTCTTGCAGTTTGTCATCAGGCTCGAATGCGCAAACAACCAGAAAAAGTGACGGATTCTCTCCAGGCCCTTCCAATCCCAGATAGCACTCCAAATTTGATCCTCATCATCCCAATCTTGCTTGGCCAAGCAGACTTAGTTGAAAACTCCCCTGACGGATGAAGTCATTTCCATGATAATCATTAGGGACGGGAACTTTTGATAACTTGTCCAGCCAGAATGTAGGAAGAAGATCTCTCAAATTATCAAGACACCAATCCTGATTGAATTTTATTAAAATCGTAGGAAGAAGATCTCTAAATGATAAATTATTATAAATGATAGACTTCTGCGAGTTACGTTGAAAGTATTGCATAAACTTTTGTGGTTCGCAGAAGACATCTGCGATCCACAGCCCCTATTTAAGGGGGAATGAATTCATTCGTTCCCCCACACTTAAACCATATAGAAGTGAATTCATTCCCCCACACTGAAATCATATAGAAAAAAATTACTCTCTAGAATGTGCTCTTTAGAAATTTTTGTGCTTTCTTAAAAAATTTGTATGCTCAAATTATGTTCGGGAAGTTTTTTGCCGGAATCGAAGATTTTTTGGCGGAATCGAAGATTATTTTGGCGGAATCGAGAATTTTTTCTATTATATTAAGCGGGGACTACAAAGTTTCATTTTTTTTAATAAAATTCAATTAGTAAATTATTATAAATGATAGATTTCTCGAGTTACATTGAAAAACATAAAAGATTAAATAGAATGTTAGATAAACAATAGTGTCTTTTCTTTTTATATCGGATAAAACTAATGAAATGTATCCGTTGCAATGCTGAGCTGGATCAGCAAAAAAGGTCGACAGAGAAATAAATAAAGCACGCCTCTTTGGTCAGACAATGTTGGTGCCAAGTACGTGTAAACATTAGAGAGGCACAGAGTGAGTTACGTTTACGTGTGAAAATGAAAGAAATAGTTAGACAATGTCGGTACCAAATACGTGTAATTTTATTCACAGCACAAAAAATATTTTAAATACAACACAAATAAAGAAAAAACCACGTAAGCAGAAAATGACAAATGCTCTTACGTCATCACTAATGGGATAGAAACTGGTTGGCTTAGCTCTTACAGATCTCTTATATAAGCACATCACTCTCCCCTTCCATTTCTATTCATTTACTTCTTTAAAATCTCTATCTTTATTTTTTAGAAGAAAAATTAAAACAAGTTTAAAGAATTTTTGATTCTTGAAAAGGAAAAAAAATGGGCGATGAGGTTATTTTGGTGAGTGCATGGGCAAGTCCTTTTGGGATGAGGGCTAAAGTTGCATTGGCAGAAAAAGGGGTTAAATATGAGTACAAGGACGAAGATCTGAGAAATAAGAGTGATTATCTCTTACAAATGAACCCAATTCATAAGAAAATTCCAGTTCTTGTTCATAATGGTAAACCCCTGTCCGAATCTCTTATTATTGTGCAATATATCGACGAAGTTTGGACCGATAAAGCTCCGTTGCTGCCCTCTGATCCTTACTTGAAATCTCGAGCTTTGTTCTGGGGTGATTTTATTGACAAGAAGGTACTTTTTTTTCATTTCCTCTTTATTATTAAAGCTTTGCTAAATTTGGAAATTTTGTTATGTCTAACACATGATTCAGATCTGAAATGAGATGGTAGAGAATGATTTTTTTTTCTATTTAGATTTAGCTTAAAAATCACAAATTTTTAACGTGTTCTGCATATTTAACACAATTTTTAAATTTGGCAACTTTAACACTACAAATTTTCCCGTTAAGAAATGATGGTGTGAACATTGGAACGGTCTTTATTCCGGTATACATATCAACATTTTTTAGACGAAGTGAGTGCAGACTGTTCAAGTGAATTAAAAGATTGTGGGTTCAAACTCCGCATATGCAGATTTACTAATTTTAGCAGTCGAAACTTCATCTATGTTAAAAAAAAATGAATGTAATGGTAAGCGATACGGTGTGATGCAGATCTATGATCTAGGGAAGATGATATGGGCAGGGAAAGGAGAAGAGCAAGAAGCAGGAAAGAAGGGACTGATAGAAGCCTTGACATTGTTAGAAGAGGAGCTGGGAGATAAGCCCTTTTTTGGAGGTGAAAGCATTGGCTATGTGGACATTGCTCTCATCCCATTTTACACCTGGTTCCATGCCTATGAGGTCAGTGGCAACTTCACCATTGAGACCCACTGCTCCAAACTCATAGCCTGGACCCAAAGATGCATGGACAGGGACACTGTGTCCTCCTCTCTTCCTGATCCTAAAAAGATTTATGAGTTCATGTTGATGTTCAGGAAAATATTGGGGGTAGAGTGAACATCAACTGCCTTATTCATTACTTATTAGTACTATTGATTTATCCTAATGTTTAATGAGACTGTTGTGTGTTTCATACTTGTTATAGTTCAGAACTACACTATGTATTCACTGTTTTTATTTGAATAAATTATTATTTATGTGTTTAAATTTTTTGAAAAAATTATCAGTTTGTAATTTAAAGGCAAATTATTCATTACTTATTAGTACTATTGATTTATCCTAATGTTTAATGAGACTGTTGTGTGTTTCATACTTGTTATAGTTCAGAACTACACTATGTATTCACTGTTTTTATTTGAATAAATTATTATTTATGTGTTTAAATTTTTTGAAAAAATTATCAGTTTGTAATTTAAAGGCAAATAATTCACTTTCGCACACTTTAATTAAATAAGATTAATACTTTTTATTTTTAGATGAATATTTTTTATTTTGAACAATTATGGTCAAAATTGGATCAAAATCGTCATTAAATTCATATTGTATAATTTTATCTTAATTAATTTGAAAATAGAATGTATTTTTCGTTGTTTAATGGCTCAATCAGTTAAAAATATCTCATATTTTTTGATTTTTTCGTTTATAACCACATCTTTCAATATCTTCAATTTTAGTTCAATTTTTAGTTTTTAAATTCAATTGTAGTCATTTGTTCAAATTGGAATGAAAAAATGTTCAAATAAATCACTCATATTACTTAATTTTTACAATCTATTATGAAAAAGAAAAACAATTTAAATAATTTAAACAACATATTTGAACTTTTTTCACTCCAAATGGCTACAATTAAAAATAAAAATTAAAAAATTGGTTAAAATTGAAAATTTAAAAGATGTGGTTATAAACGAAAAAAACTGAAAGATACAATATTTTTGAATGATTAAACGTTAATTGATTAGAATTGTTAGAATAGCTGAAAGTGAATTATTTGACTTTGAATCGCAAGTTCGTGTACTACATTAATGTAAATTTCTCTTTCTTTAATAATCTAGATTGTTGTTTTGGGCTCTTTTCGTAAAAAATCTTTGTTAAAAATGCTATTTTCACTTTTTAGGATGTTGTATGGCAAAAAGAACAAGTTCACTATCTCGCCACATACCACGTCTGCATGTCTTTTTCAAATATATGCTATAAAGTTCTATAGTGTTTCAAGTAGCTTTCTAGTTCTTTTTCCCATAGTTAACATATCAATTTTATGAAAAGTATCGGTTGACATACATGTTTTTCTTCTGCTTTTTCAAAAAATATTTGCACATTAATTCAAATATTTTACTTTTAAATCAATTTATTTTATTTCTTAAAATATTTCATCGTACATTTTAATTTTTCACGCTTTTACATTATGTAGCCTAAAATTATTTTTCATGAAATATAAACTACTAAATATGTACAAAAATAGCGTCGGTTTGTATAGACCGACATAGCAAAATGAAAATGTACTTGTTCCGGACAGGTAAAAAGTGATAAGAGATTAAAGCGTACAATGATGATTTCCATAAAAATCTGTTCGAGTGACGAGCTATTGATTTGATTGCTGGAATTTAAGTAGGCGTAATCTGTGCATAACTGTAAACTTGGAGGATTCAAACATAATTAGTTGTAAATAGCTTATAATAATCCGAAGAGACTGTAGTGTAAGTTCAAAAAAATGGACCAATTGCAATGTTTTAGAAGTTTATGGGCGAATTTGCAAGTTTGACGGACTAAAATTGACCACACCCAAATAGTCATTTTTAATACTTTCGGGCATCAAAATAAGCTTTTAACCCTATTTTGCTTGGCCATCAAATTAAAATACGAATTTAATTAATAAATAAGTGTTTATAGCTAATCCTAATACCTCATGACTTATCACTTAACAATTTCAACCCAACACAAGTCTAAGTAAACCCTAAACCTAAACACCCCTATAGATACAGCTTAAGACAATCGAGTCAGGGATCGGACTAAAAACACAAAAACCCTACAACTAAATTCGACCTCCCCCATAAAAACCCTAAAGTAGCCAAATTTTACACTACACACAAATATAAAATAATTCAATCTCAGTCCCTAAAACGCCTAAAATAAGCTTTAATACTCCAAAAACACAACTCTGCACAGATTTGAAGCTAAATTAATGTGTTTTGTATGCTTAAATCTAGAAACCCAGTTGATTAAAACACCTAGAGTGCATGTTTAGGTTGTTTTGAGCTTATTTTGAGCTTATTTGTCATGGAAAATACTTGCTTAAAGCTACTATAAATTGGTTTTTTAGTATTCAAAATCAGTTATAAACACTCTTTAATTGCCATATTTGTATTCCTTGTATTTTCATGCCTCTTTGGATGTCTTTGCACGAAAAATGGAGCTGAAACGAGTGAAGTCGGAGCTGAAAACGATGAAAAACGACTTGTTGTCTTTGCTGTCCAGAAACCGCCACCACTGCCACCACGATGGACTGCCGTCGCCTCCGGCTTATACTGCTGGCCTGGTAGTATATGGTGATGCCGCTTGCCCTGAAGGTGGCGGCACCGCCAGTTCTCCCCCCTCCCTAGAACTTGATTTCCCAAACATCGATCTAGGTTTCCGGGCTCGTTTGGACTCGAAATTAGGCCCATTTTTAACCCAGACGTAGGGAATTTCATGTACTTTAAATTTATGCATTGCAACGGGCCATGTACTTTAAATTTTTGGATCTATTCTCCCACTTTCTCCAGAAACAATAGGCGCCAAGTCTCTACCTTCAAAACTCAACGCCAAAATCAACAGGCACTAAGACTGCATTCTCTAGAAACACCCAGAATAGGCAACATGCCTCCACCACACAAAGACGATATCCGGACAATAGAGGCCATCAAAACCTTTATAACAAGCATCAGGCCTCCATTTAGGTAATCTCCCTCCAGAAACAACAGGCTCTGAACCTCCATCTACACAAGAATCAGAACAGGTGTCAGCCTTACTCCATAATCAAGACATGCACTAGCCTCTCTACATTTAGGGGGAAGCAGGTCTCCAACAACCAGAAACAAAGGGATATTAGATATCCAACAACTAGAAATAAAAGGGGCATCAGGTCCCCACCAGCCAGTAACCAGGGGGCATCAGGCCCACACTGAACAGAACTAGGGGATATCAGATCTCCAACAACCAGAAAGCAGGGGACATCAGGTCCCCACTAGTAAGAAACCAGGGAGCATCAGGCCCACGCTGTCCAAAAGCCGGGGGCATCAGGTCTCCAACAACCAGAAAACCGAGGATGTCAGATCTCCACGACCACAAAAAAAAACCAGGGATGTCAGATCTCCACACTAGCCAAAAATCAAAAATATCAGGTCTCCTTTAATCAAAAACCAGAAATTAAGATACAAAAGTCTCCTATAACCCAAAACACTTCGGATCACAAGCTCTTTGCTATAAACACCGGAAAAGCTAGACTAAGTACAATAGAAAATAAAAACAATGACACGGTACCTAGAATAATAGACATATAAAATATTATGCTAACATATACAGTCATCGTCAAAGAAAACATTCAAAATGTAACAACCATACAAAAACTAAAAATATTGGGGATAGAGTAAACATCAAGTGGCTTATTCATTATTTATTAGCTCTATTAATTTTTCCTATTGGTTTTGTGTTTTTAATGTTCAATCAGACTGTTGTATGTTTCAGATTTGTTATAGTACAGAACTACACTATGTATTCACTGCTTTATTTGAATAAATTATTATTTATGCGTTAAGATTTTTGAGAAAATGATCAATTTGGATCCTTAATTAGTAATTTAAAGTCAAATAATTCGCTATCGGACATTTTAATTACACTAGTGTCGCTTTACGTGCTACACACGTGGCTCTAGTGTGACTCGTCAAATATTTATTTATAATTTATAATAAATTCAATTATATCAATAGATTTTATATATAATTAATATCAAATTATTCAGGATTTTTATCGGATTAGAAAGTAATTTTATGAGTTGCATTAAGATGATTAATTAAATTAATATATTATATTAATGATAATAAGTATATCTTAGGAATATATTTTATAATTAATATAATTTAATTAACAACCGTCTTATTGTTTAAGTAAATTTTTTATAAATCATTTTTTTTAAGAATATAAATCATTTTTTATATTAACTAATAAGTCTTTTATCCTTATTGGTTGAGTGCTTCTATATATATACAAACAATGACGCCCTATAATATTATAAGTGCACTAGAAAAAAATAGATGGGATGAAGATATTAAGGTTTGCAAAACAAATTATCCAACTTTGCAGGAAATCGTCTTCTGGATCCTGCAGCAGAAATTATTATAGCAGAGGGCGAAGCGATGTTATTCGGGCTTAGAGCTGCGAAAAAATTCGAAAATTCTGTATCGAAAGTGTTATGCTGGAAAGTGATAATATTCAGTTGATAAATGCCTTGAACTCGGATATTTGCTACTTGAATGAGATTGGAGATATTGTGAATGACATTAAGCAAGTTGCAAGATATTTTAAACGTATAATTTGGGATTATGTTGGTAGAGAAGTAAACCAGTTAGCTCATGAGCTAGCTGCTCTAGAAGACTCAAAGAATGGCAATTGTTGGATTAATAATTTGCCTCCAGGTTTGGATGATATCTGCTGCGTGATAAAGTGGGAAGAGTTGGTGGAAGTGGAGTAGTCATTTAATTTAGTTTTCCTTTATGTTACTTGTTTTTCATAAAAAAGAAAAAAATTATCCAAGTAGATCAGTTATGAAGGCTCTAGCTAATAAAAGTTCATATGATTGTTGATTTTACATATTAATTTATATTATCAAAAGGTTAGTGCGTTATTTTGTATCGTTCGTATTGCCTAAATTTAATGATAATAATATGCCTCTTATATTTTAAATCAATGACAATTACAATTTTAAAAATTACTTTGCATGAACACATTCCTAATGACCGTGTTTAGCTTCAGTAGTTGATACACATGACATTGCATAGTAATTTTAATCAAAATATTGCATCCAGTAATCTCTTTAGATCTCTTAAGATTAGGGATAATTTTCTCAGAAAAAAACAAAAAAAATCAATTTATTAAATATTTAATCATAGTACGTGATATATGAAGGAGGGAGGACAAATAAATTTTTTTTTTTTGAGAAAAAAAAAGAGCTTTATTGATCAAATAATAGGAATTACAAGCTCATTGATCGGGAAAGGAATTTCACCGTCAAAAAATCTATCTTTACCAAAGAAAATGCCCCATTTAGCGAGAGCATGAGCGACACAATTGCCATCTCGTCGGACATGTTGAAACTCTACATCTCTGTCTTTCACCATGTCTAAACAATCATCAACTAACAGCTGAGTATGATCAATAGCCGTTCCAGGCTGATTCAACCGAGAAATAATATTAAGAGCATCAGATTCCACCAAAATCTTACGATCCGGAACAGACAAGGCAAGCTGCACACCCAGAATAATGGCTTGAGCTTCAGCAAGCTCATCATCGACAACATCATGCAGAATTTTCACGCCACAATTTAAGACCTTCCCACTCTCATCTCTGCACACAGCAGCAGCAATGGATAAATTCTTGTGGACAGCAACCGCAGCGTCTGTATTAACCTTGACAGCATTAATAGGAGGTGCTTGCCAGCTCAGCGGAGTCTTTGAATGAGGAAGACGACCCTGAACCTCCACTCTCTGATTTTGAAAATAACTAACGCATTGGAACAAACCGGATAGCTCACCACGACTATTTCCAAAGACTATATTATTTCGATCATTCCACACAACCCAAAGACAGATCAGAAAAACCTGGATATCCTCCCCCTTAAGAGCAGCAAACATCCCCTTAAGCCACTCCTTCATAGACGTAACATCATAACCATCAACCCTCAGGTTTAAAGGAGACAGAAGCCATAATCCACGGATATTATCACATGTTTTGAAAGCATGAAGCTCAGTTTCAGGCGCCACTCCACATCTTGGACAACAACTATCAGAGACAGCCGACCTCTTTAGTAAGTTTTCCTTGCATGGGAGCGTACCATGACACAACCGCCATAGGAAATGGCGAATTTTAGGCGGCACTGAACTACTCCAGATCTTTTTCCATAAGTCATCGTGATCTGAATTGGTAGAGGAGCTAGCTACTTCTCTGTTCAAGATATCTACTGCTCTATAATAACCAGACCTGACCGAGTAAAACCCGTTTTTGGTGAGAGTCCAGGACAGTTTATCGGGGGGAAGTCTTCTACTAATCGGAATTTTTAGGATATCACTGACCTCTTGAGGTGAGAAAGTCACAGCCAACTTATCACGGTCCCAACTTGGGGAAGGTGCAGCAATAAAATAACTGACAGTGCAGTCCATCGGCACATTCAGCTGACCGACCGGCTTCATATAACGCGCCGACGTAATCCAGTTATCCTTTCTAACATCAACCGACATACCATCACCAACTCTCCAGGCAATACCCGACTCGACAACCTTCCTACCCTCCATAATGCTTCTCCAGACATAGCTAGACCCACGCCGCACC
This sequence comes from Mercurialis annua, assembly GCF_937616625.2. Taxonomy (NCBI): domain Eukaryota; kingdom Viridiplantae; phylum Streptophyta; class Magnoliopsida; order Malpighiales; family Euphorbiaceae; genus Mercurialis; species Mercurialis annua. The sequence goes on along the minus strand of NC_065577.1, from coordinate 29,915,245 downwards.
TTAGCCTTGGAGAACTCAGTGTTTGGGTAATATTTCGCCTTAAAAACCTTCGCACAGAGAGAATCCGGATAGGAAATTAACCGCCAAGCCTGCTTTGCTAACATAGCTAGATTAAAAGCCCTCAGATTACGGAACCCAAGACCGCCCTCTTTCTTGGATTTACAAATAGTTTTCCAACTAACCCAAGCAATCTTCCTTTTGTCGTCAGTGCCACTCCACCAAAACCTAGAGATAATACTCTGCATATCATCACAGAAAGAGATAGGAAGCGCAAAGCAACTCATAATATAAGTCGGGATAGATTGGGCTATCGATTTGATAAGCACCTCTCGACCCGCCTTAGACAAGAAACGCTCCTTCCACCCCAAAACTCTTTTGTGCAGGCGATCCTTGAGAAAGGCAAAAATAGGCTTTTTTGAGCGACCAACCATTGTGGGCATACCCAGGTACTTCTTGAACTGATTCACTACTTGAATGCCGAGTAACTGCTGAATTGAGCCTCGGTTAGCCTGCCCAACACTTGCGCTAAACATAAGCTCAGATTTCTCAAAATTAACAAGTTGTCCTGAGGCCTTTTCGAATACCTCAATAATGTGCTTAAGGGTACGACACTCTCTCGTCGTAGCCTTGGCGAATAAAACACTATCATCCGCAAAGAACAAGTGGTTAATCTTAGGAGCACCCCTACATATACGGCTGCCAGTAATTTTACCTGAACTGACCCCCTTCCGGAGAAGCGCTGACAACCCTTCCATGCAAAACAGAAACAAGTATGGCGATAGGGGATCACCTTGACGGAGACCCCTTTGCGGCTTTAGGAATCCATGCGGTGTGCCATTGACAAGGAACGAGAAGGTAACTGACGAGACACAAGCTAAAATCAGTTTAACAAAATGCCCAGGAAAACACATTTTTAACATCACTTTCTCAATGAAGCACCATTCCACCCTGTCATATGCTTTGCTCATATCCATCTTGAGAGCTACGGAACCTGATTTACCTTGGGATCTTTTTTCCATACAGTGAAATAACTCAAAAGCAATAAGAGCGTTGTCCGTGATGAGCCTGCCCGGCACAAACGCACTCTGAGACTCATGTATCAAGCTCGGAAGAACGCCTTTCAGTCTATTAGCTAAAACCTTAGCAATCAGCTTATAAACGACATTGCAGAGACTGATAGGGCGGAGATCCTTCATGGATTCAGGTGAAGATTTCTTTGGGATTAAGGTAATAAAAGTGTGGTTCATCTCCTCAGGCATAGATCCAGTCCGCAAAAAATCTAACACACATTTTACAACTTCTTTACCAACAATATGCCAGTAAGTAGTGTAAAAGATAACAGGCGTACCGTCAGGATCCGGTGCCTTTAGTGGACCCATATGCTTTAGCGCCGAAAGGATCTCCTCCTCTCCAAACGGGCATTGCAACATATCTGCTTCCTCCTCCGAGATGGCCGAGTCTATGCAACCCATAACCTCCTCCTGATTAGTTGGGTTGGAAGTGGTGAACAACTTTCTGAAGTATTCTGAGATAACAACCGGGACTGCCTCCCCCGACCTCCAATTTCCCAAATCATCCCGGAGTCTATAAATTGAATTATTGGACTTCCTATTCGAGGCTTTATTGTGGAAAAATTTCGTGTTTCGGTCCCCTTCTTGCAACCAGTCGGCTCTCGACCGCTGTTTCCACATTGTTTCCTCCTGAAGAAGCAATTCATCAAGATCAGCATTCAACCGAGAACTATCTGACCGAATCACCTCTGAGTCGGGTTTTGACTGCATCATTTTAAGATCATCCATTTTTTCCTTAATTTGTCGCCTAACGCTCCCAAAATTCTGATACGCCCAAGCCTTAAGATTTTCTCCACAATCTCCAATTTTCCTCATCAGATTATTCTGCCAATGAACACCCCCATTCCATGCTGAGAAAACAGCCGCTTCACACTGGTCATGACGCATCCACATCTTCTCGAATCGATAAGGCTTTGGAGCCTTTTCAATTGGATTATTCAGCGTATTTAGGAGAATAGGGCAGTGATCAGACCTTTGTCTTGCCAGGTGAAAGACTCTCCAGCCCATAAACGTCTTCTGCCACTGTTCATTAGCTAAAAATCTGTCAAGCCGAGCTTGAATATTTTGGCCATCACCACGCATATTAGACCATGTATAAGCAGGCCCTTCGAATCCCAAATCCTCCACCTCGCCATCAGCTATGGCATTTCGGAACCCATCAATTTCTCTTTGATCTCTGAGTCGACCCCCAACTTTTTCAGAATGAAACAAACAAAGATTGAAGTCTCCAAACAAAAGTAGCGGACCAGAGCTGTCTGCACAAACTTTCCGTAATAGATCATACGCGCCATTTATTAGTCGACTCCGGCCACCCGTAGACCCCAACACCAATCCATTTCAAGTTAACCGAATTATCAAAAGAAGAGAAGACAATATGATTTAAAGACCAATCAATAATGTCAACAATAATATTTTTATTCCAGAAAAGGATCAAACCTCCCTTTCTTCCAATGCAATCTACTGTGAATGAGTTAAAAAGCTGGAAGTTCCTTTTAATGTTGGCAAGCTCACTATCTGCAAGCTTTGTTTCCATCAAAAAGAACACATCTGGAGAATTATGATTAACATAATGTTTAAGCGCACGAACCGTCCAAGGATTCCCCACCCCTTGAACGTTCCAACTGAGGATTTTCATTGCATCCGGCGAGACTGCTTAACAGTCTCCGCCGATATCTCACAATTGTCGAACTTTTCCAATAACCCATCTCTCGCTTTCTTAGAGAAAAGGTTATTAGGAACACTAGAAATTTGGGCATCTGAGAGAGTTCGTTTCGATACCCCACTGGCACTGGTACTCTCGCTACCACCCTCTCCCTTCTTCCTCTGATTTTTACTACGGACCCATTTGTTTTTTTTAATCGAATTCCCACCATCCTGAGGAGTACTGCATCCAATATTTGTAATCTGATGTGAACTTTGAACTTGAGCCACATTAACATTCACAAAACCTTCACTATCAGTTATTGGATTACTGTTTCTAGCCAACTGACCATCCTGCCCCTCTTCCCTCAGGGCTTTGTCTTGTACAACGTAATCCTGGGCATTCCCATCAGCGACAATATCTTCCCTCTCCAAGTCCAGCTCTCTTCTTGCCGCTGGGAAATTATTGACGTCATTGCCCAAAATATCAGCCTCCTCTACTCTTCTGTTCCGCTTGTGCTCATAGTTATTTTTAACGTCATTCATATGACCCATCAGTAATCGCTTTCTAGGTGTAGCTCGTAGCACCGGTCCGTAGGGCCATTCATTCACCTCCGTCTCATCAGGTTTTGTTTCACAATCAACCAACGTATGATCGAGATACCCACACTAGTAACAAAAATTCTGGATTCGTTCGTATTTGAAAGAAATCCAACACTTCTCCCCCACCGGATTAATAACCTTTGTGCCTCTTATTAGCGGCTTAGTAACATCAATCATCACCCTAGCCCGACAAAATCTGTTCCACATACCCTCCGCATCATTGTTCCATTCGATTATGGTCCCCACCTTACTACAAATCTTTCTTATCGCAGCATGTCCCCTGCAGTTCAAGGGGAGGTCATAAATACGAATCCAGATAGGGCACAACGACAACCCCATATTGTTAGGTTGCATGTTACCAGTCAATGGTTCAAATATTATCAGTTGTTTGTCAAAGTGCCACGGAGATTCGCTCAGTACTCTAGCCCTATCTGTCTTTGAGAAGAATTCACATACAAATAAATTATCTCCTATATCTTTCATCTCAAAACCCTTCGCCATTCTCCACGCACTGGTAAGCGCGTTGCGCATATGATTTAGGTTGTAGGATTTTTTTGTAAGCAACTTTCCCACAAGGCTGAGTTCAACCTTCGTCTCAATCTCTTCATCCACAACATCTTCTAAATTGATTGCAGTGCATTCTTCCTCCGTGAGCCTCAGATTGGCATATAGATCAGCCAACTCACCCTCCATACTAAGTACCACAAACCCACCAACCGAAAGCAGTCAGATAATCAAAAACACGGGACTAGCCCGAGAAGCAGCTTCAGAATGAAGAAAAATCTTCCAGATTGAAGAAGAAAACCCTAACCCTAGTTACCTAAGGTAGAGAGAGAGACTCCACAAAAATAGGGAGAGACCACTAAATAACCTTGGGAGGACAAATAAAATTAATTATAGTAATATAGACTTCATTAAGAAATAATTCATATTAAAATAATAAAATCTAAAGAGAGTAATACAAATAATAATATTATAAATTATTGAAGAGTTTAACTCCAACTCACAATTATCATAAATTGAACAGTTTATCTCCAACTCATATAATTATCATAAAGGAAAACAATCTCTACGTAAAAAAAACAATTCAAAATTTGGAGATAATAAATATTAAAGAGATTAACTTCAATTCAATTACCTAATTAAATTGAGAGTTTAATTTCAAAATTTATTAATTTATATTTTTGAAATACTTTACAGATAACAAATGCTGAAATTTAAATTCAATACAAATTTAACTACCTAAAATGGTATCAAAAAGATAGCAGAATATTGGATAAGCATGGAATCTTTTAGTTAGGAATAACATTTTCAATTTAAATCAAAGTTAATCAAACTGTATATAGGAAAATATAGATATGGACTCAACTTTAATACAAACTTAATTACTGTGATTACACTGTGATTCCGTTTTAGGTAAAAGAATCATTTAGTTAGAAAATATATTATGTAATTAATATTTAATATAACAGGTCATATAAATATCACCTATGTACAATAATTTTAATTTAAATAAAAAGTTTAAATTAATTTATTACAAGATAAAAATTTAATTAATGTTTAAAATATAGGGTATTCATAAAATCTAATTGGATGTCTAAAAAATAGGTTAATTTTATTTGTATATATATATAACGGGTCATATGAATATCGCTCACGTGCGTAGCACGTGGCGAAAAACTAGTAACTATCTTATATGTGTGAAGGGGGGGGGGGGGGGACAGGCAAATTTACGCTATTAACCTTTAATAATTAAAAGAATTACAAAATTAAGTATAAAACTAATTCTAATGAGAAAATTAAATTTTTAATTAATAAATGAAGTTACATACAATGCTAATTCTAATGCAAACGTACAACTTAAAAAACCGAGAAGTAGAAATCAAATAGAATTCTACTTCTAATATAAAACTATAATTGCTTAACAATTAATTAATTGGAGTATTAAAGGTTTATGGCCGCAAAACATTAATCTTCTCATTGACTTTTATTATTTAAGTAATTATATATGTATAGTTTTAAAGTGTAAGAGTTTAAGTCTAATTAAAATTCTTACAAATTAAATACTTCAGTTAAAAATAAATATTATGAAGCTAAGTAGGACTTTTGTATTGATACGAAAAATAATTTTTTAAATCAAAATAATTTAAATAAAAATACTAATTAAATAAAAAATCTAATATAAATAAAAGAAGTTTAGTTAGAAGTCTTACATAATAGATAGTAGTTCAGTTAAAAACAAATACCTTTAGTTTTTAAGCTATAAAATCTATATCTGGGCAACTACAATTTACTCAATTGGTCTAATATTAATTAGTTTTCTTTGTATTATTTCTATTTTAATTATGTGATGTTCTTTTTCATTTACTTAATCAAATAGTAACCATAGAAATTGAGATGAAATTGATGTTTTTATTTTTGTAGAAATAATTTGAAGATTCCTTCCTCAATTTTATTTTTCTGTGTATGCAAATAATCAAGGCAAACGCAAGATCCAGCTCCAATGGTTCATGACATATTTCAAAGTATTATTAGCCAATCTTTTTAATGTGAGTCAATGATTTTGATTTTGTTTGCTTGTTTTTTTTTTGTGAATTGGGTTGTTTTTTTTACTTTCAACAAAAATTAACTTTTTTAACGGGTATTTCGGAGACTTTTTATTTATTTTAATTTTAACAAATATTATAAATTAACATGAATGTCTACTGCTGTGACAAATGATGCAACTGTTGAAAATAATATATATATATATATATATATATATATATATATATATATATAAAAATGATGTTTATTTTGGATAGGTATAAACATTTGAGAGAAATAAAAGTAAGGAGGAGCCGCAAAGTTTTGAATTAAAAGGCACTGGGGTAATTGCAAAGCAAATATGATATCAGTATGTGATTTGCATAATAAATTAAAAAGGTAATTAAAGGTGTTTGTATTTTTTTTATAAAAAATATGGACTAAATAGAAATATAATTTTAACATATAAGAATTTGACTTCAATATAGATTTAATCTCATCAGGGTAAGACAAATAAGAGTTTAATACCAACTTGATCAAATAAATTAAATCCTCCCACAAACTAAGAAGCACGGAAACTTCGATAAAGTTACGTTTTTCGTTTCGGAAACATTTCGAAAACCAGAAATTCTTGGACATCCGTACGAAACGTTTCGGGCCGTTTCCGTAAATAGTAAAAATTAAAAATTTGTAAACAAATTTAAAATTATTACCCACAAATAAAAAAATCTAACCAGTTACCATAAATTTTACATTCGCATTACTCACAATACATCAAATATATTTATTTGTGTTGAATTATATTATATTTTTTAATATATTTATAAAATTTTAAATATTTAGTATATTAAAATGAAAGGATTTGTTAATTATCATAAATATTTAAATAATATTTTTATAAATATATCCCTACATTTTTGTTATTTACACGTTTCCCCCACGTTTCGTGTCCTTTATTTTGAAAAAATTTTGTTCCCCCGTGTCCGTTTCGTATCGTTTCCGTTTCCGTTTCCGTGCTACCTAGCCCACAAATGGTATAAGCGCTGGGCAGCAAATGTCAAGGTCGTGGGTTCAAATCCTCCCACAAGCACTCTCCCTCCCCAATTATAAAAAAAAACAAAATAATTTTTTAATAACCTATGTTAAAATTAGAATCACTCGGAGACTAGGAACTTCAATTAATATAGATAGTGTTATAATAAATGAAGAAAATAAATTACTTAAATAACATTTTATTTCTATTTGGATTCCAAATCCTAAACTATCAAACATGTGCACCCTTGACCCTACTGGAAGATTCATTAATTGATTAATATGCTTCGTGATGAGTTAAACTTTCTTACATAATTATTTATAAATTTTAATCTATATCAGATTATATAAACGTCATTCACGTGCTATAATTTTAATTTAATAAAAATATTTTATTATAATATATTAAATTTAAGTATTATATTAAATAAATTAATTAATATTCAATATACACAACGAGTCATGTAAATGTAGCTCACGTGCGTAGCACGTGGCGAAACGCTAGTAACTATACTATAAGTGTGAAGGGGGGGACAGGTAAAATTACAAAATTAGCCTTTAATAGTTAAAATATTTACGAAGTTAAATATACGTTAAATTATAAATTATATAAATTATCTATATAAGAATTTAATTATAAAAGAACTTCAATTATACAATACGAATAGGTTTGATATACAACTTGGAATTTAACTTCAATAAGGAAACAAGTTAGGAGTAAGGTACAGTATGAATAAAACTAGGGTGGGGATTTTCGCACTCCTCAAATTGATTTTCACACTCCAATACATTTCATATTGACTACATCACCCTCACATCTTTTTCTCATCTTTTTAGCTGTATGTTTATTTGAAAGTACATTGATTAATTATTTAATACTATAGGATGATGATAAAATTAATTATTTTATGGTGTTTAAATAAATAATTTATTATATGAAATTAAATTAGTAATAAATATATGATACCATTACATATGCTTTTAGTAAAAAAATTAAATTTAATATTATGAAGTTTTTATAAAAATAGATTAATAATAAATTTATATAAAAATTAATTTTATTTGGACATGTTTTTAAATGCACAATCTATTTAAAGTTCCTTTAATTATTCGAGAAAAAAATTATATTTAAAAAATATCAAATAATTATAGATTTCTATGAAAACAATAATAAAATGTGATCTATGTATATAGTTTAATAAATAATTTTTATATAAATATATGTATCAAATTATTAATTTTAAGTTAAATAAAAATATAAATAAATAAATAAGATAAAAAAAGTTCAAAATGTGTCAAAATATGTTAAAGTTATTGGAACCAAAGAGTTAAAAAAAATAAAAGTACTATTAATGAGTGAGATTTTAAAAGTATAAAAGTAATAAATGATATCTAATGAAGGATGTTAAAGTCATTTACCACCAAAAGTGGAGTGCCGTTATAAATGGTGGAGTGCGAAAATCCATACCCTAAAACTAATGCAACTTAGAGTTTAAGTTTAACAAGGAACCAAGTTAGGAGTTATTTTTATATTATTTAAATTTAATAAAGATACATATAATTAAAAAGGAGAGTTTGTTTTAAATAAGAATACATCCATATCATGGCCGTATAATTAGCATAACTTAGTTCATTTGAAATTAGCTAGAGACCTAATCCATATTGACCACTGAAGACTATATACTACTTAGCATTTTAATTAGGCATTTAAATTAAGTGAACTGAATTTGCTCTGCTCAAATTCATGGATAATAGTCCGATGATTGTTAGAAACAATCAATGGCAAACATGCTTTGGTTTGCTGGTCATATTAATATCATTTGATTTGAAGAGATTGAATATTGCCGATTCATGAAAATAGAAATTTGATGGATGATTGTTTGATTTGATAATTTGTAGTTTGTTTGAGAAAGATATTGGAAAAAAATTGATGGCAAAGCTATTCAAGAAGCTGTTCCCTTGCTCAAGAGGTATCTATTCTCTATCTTTTTAGTTTATTGAATTAATATCTATTGAGTAAATTGAAATTGTAACGAGGCCACAATTTTTGTTTAAAAATAATAATAAAAATTAATTTTATGTTTTCCTTTTGAGAATATTAATTAATATTTAATGGTTCACTTTGAACAATATTGGATGAAAGTTGGTGGAAAAGTTACTGAAAAAGTTATTGTCCTTGCTGAAAAGGTGTGTATGATAATAATTTATTGAGTACTCTTATATTTAATTTGTTAATTTAATTGATTATTTTATATATACCGAGTTATATAAATATCGGTCACGTGCTATAATGTTAGTGTAAATAAAAATAATGTATTTAAAAGTGGTGGGCGGACGGAGGGATAGGCAAAATTACGATAATAGTGTCCATTAATAGTTTAATTACAATAAATATTTAAAGAATTTAACTATATGCATATTTTAGTAATTATCAAAAATAAATATTTAAAGATAAAGTAACAAAAAATCGAATAAGAGCTTTAAACAAGGAGTTTAAAGTTGAGTTGGAGCATAATTAGAAGATTAACAAGATGGAATAGAATTTCAATAAAATCAAAAGTCTAAATTTTCTAATTAGTGCACTTTTAGAATTTTTAAGAGTTAAAATATACCTAAAGTAGATATTATATATAATTCTAACAATAAAATACTAGATGTTAAGCATAGCTCTAATAATAATACGTACAAATGTATAAAGTTAATGCTAATAACCCTTACTAAAATTTAATGTGATATTTATTCAATTTAATTTCACATAAGCTATTTACCGAATTAAACTTAACTCTATAAAATCAGTTTCTCTTACAAAATAAGAAATATAAAGTATAATTTTAATAAAACAATAAAAAATAGGAGTTTACATTAATTAGAGTTCGCCAATATGTGAAAAAGGTAAAAATATAAACTTAATATATATATATATATATATATATATATATATATATATATATATATATATATATATATATATATATATATATATATATATATATATATATATATAATTACATGCCTGGTATTATATTCACTTATATAAAACATTAATTAAAAACAAAAATATTATTAATAGTAATAAATTAATATTATATATAACGGATAATATTAATATCACGAATGTGATATAGTTTCTATTTAAATGAGAATAATTTAGAACAATTTTTTTAAGTAAAGTATTGTATTTAATATTTTAATTAAATTTAAATTTAAATAATGGGTCATGTAATATCGCTCACGTGCGTAGCACGTGGGGAAAAACTAGTATCTATAACTATTCTATAAGTGTGAGGGGGGGGGGGGGGACAGGCAAAATTACGATAATAGTCTTTAATAATTAAAACAATTACAATGTTAAGTACAAGTCTAATTCTAATAACATCTGCATTAAATATAAATAAATTATTATTAAAAAATATAAAACTAAAAACAGTTAACTAAGAGATTAAGTAGCATAAAGAAACCAATTGGATTAACGGCACCAAGGAAACACCATTATAATAATAATTAAATATAAAATTTTAATTGCAATACAAGTTTAATTAAAATAGGAGATCTATTGTGAACTTCAGTATTAGTTTGTAAACATTAAAAAATACATAAAATAAATAAAAAGTTAAATAAATTAAGTAGGACTCTTTTCATACGAAAATGTTGATTATATACTTCAAATAAAAACAAGTATGAAGTTAAATAGGACTCTTACACTTGTATAATTGTCTTCATAGCACAATGTAACTCTCACAAAGTTACTGTATTATTTTTACTAATAATAAAAAATAATAGTTGTCGATTATGACATTGCTAATGCTATAGCTGTTCAACTCCTTCATCTTTTTACAATTTATTTAATTAATATTATATATATAATTACTTGTATAACAGATTGTATAAATATCAATATTTTACTATAATTTGAGATTAAATAAAAAGTAATTTGATAAAAAGTAATTTATACAAATAAATGTCATATATACTGCGGATCATATAGATATAACTTTTAAATTTAATATAGTTTGATTTAAGTAGAATTAAATTAAATATAATAAAGTTAAAATACTATAACAATTTTAGGTTTAATAGAATTATCAAAGTATTGAAATATTAGGACAGTTTTAAGTTTAATAGGTTTCTTAAAGCACTTATAGATAAATTGTGTTATATAACTCATTATTTAACATGATAGTTAAATTTATTTTAACAAGAAAAATTCCATCAAAAGAATTGCCAGCACTTTGGCTTCTAACAAGGTACGCATCGCGCGTATTATAAAATCATCTTTTACTTTGTTAGGTAAAATAATATTTTATTTTTTAGTATTATGGTTCCTTTGTGTTGTGTGCTTAGCATCAAGTGTTTATGTTACTTTTGTATTTCATGATTTGTAACTTGTGGCAGGAATGATTGTTATATTTACTGATTTCACACGGTGCCTATGATATATTTATGGTAAGATACAATTTTATTTTGTTAATTAATAGTAGTTATTAAAAACTTGGATTTTCTCTCTCGATCATTACTTTTTTCTCTTTAATTTTAATTTTTTTTTTCTTTTTAGGGTTTACATTTTTTTCAAGTGGTAACTATTTAATAATAATTTTTCATATCAATAACTAAATAATAACAATCTGTCACGACCCAAATTTATGAGTCGCGACCGGCGCTAGGGAATGGGAGTGGTAGCTCCAAATCCCGTAGCAAGCCTAAAAACATGTGTAAATTTTTCGCAAATCAAAACATATTTCATATATTAAAATACATGTGACCCCACTTACAAATAATATCAGAGTTAAAACGCGTTATACAATAGTATAGTTAACAAATTCTAGACTACTGCGGACTGCTAGAACGAAAACATTCTTTTTCTTCTTGTACAAATCACTTCCGAGAATTAGAACTTCGGAAGATTGACTCTTCAAATCATATCATGCTATCCCTGAAAAATGGGAGGAGCAACGGGGTCAGTATAAAACTGAGTGAGTTCACCAAATTGCACGCAATATCACACAAAGGGTTAAAACCGTTGAAAACACATTTTATATATAGAAAATACTCTTTTGAAATCATATTGCATACCCTCTTTACTTTCCTTCATAATTCTTTGTTTATTTCATAAACTTATAATTTAAAAGTATTTGTCGTCCTTGATTTCTTATTATGATATTGATATTTTTCTTTCTCGTTTTGTTGCATTAGTTTTCGACCGAATCTTAAATCTAAGTTTATATTATCTTGATTCTAAGTCGAATTAAATCATTGGCAAGTCTCTTGTGACTTGATCCTTATGGTTGGGTCCCGAGATAGTTCAACCGAGTTACCCATAACCATATGGTACAGTCCCGAGATAATTCAACCGAGTTACTTGTACCATTTCTCAATCCCAAACGATCGATAGGAGTCCCGAGATAATTCGACCGAGTTACTCCTTAGACACGGGTCCCGAGATAGTTCAACCGAGTTACCTTCGTGTCTGCATTCAGACTCTGCACCCTGCAGGTCTTTTGAACTTAACTGTCGATTCATATAATTCCTATTGACATTTAATAGGAGTGTTTGTTCACATTGTGTCTCGATCTTGTTTCTTATTGATTCTCGATGTATTGCACTTACTTTTTATTTCGTATGAGTTCCGAGGATTATCATCCAGAATGGATGAGATACAGGTCCCGGGATAATTCTACCAAGTTCAACCTTGTATCTCAGTTCTTATTATTGGGTGTACCATAGTACAATTCTCATTTTACGTTTACTAGTTGATTTTGTATTTTTCGTTATGTTATATTGATCCTTTATGGACCATGGCATGCACATTACAATCTACAAGCATACATCTATAACACACGCACGTATGGGTATTTATTATGTTTGATAGTACATATCGGAATGTACTATATTTCCTTATTCATATTTGACCTGATACTTGTATATTATTCGATATTCGATTTATTAGTACATATAGGAATGTACTGTACTTTTCTTATTTGTATTTGGTTCAATTTACGTTATTTTACTTTACCCATCCCCGGTACCTTAACATTTATGTTATTATCAAATTAATACATTACGATAAAACATCATTTTCAAAACATACATACGCATAAAATTTAAAACAAACTTTTCAGATATATAAATATTCATATAGCTTTATGAATATTAGCGAGTAATTTAAAGTGTACTCACCACTTGCTATCCAAATTCTTCAAATAAGCACGACGATATCTCAATCCGTACGCCTTGAGCCGTATCGATAGTCACTCGTCCAGTCTACGCAAATATAATAATAGCAAGAATTAATAAAATTCGAGCTATATCTATTTACTAAAAAGTTGGTTTTCTAGCCAACTTTAGCTATTAAAAATGCGTACTTAAAATAGTCCGACCCCTAAAAGAAACTGACATTCTTAAAGTTCGGAACGTCGCCTACAACTTTCGTTTAGGTCTCGGACTAAAACTAGCACCTGAAGGTGTCGGAAAATGATTCGGAAGTTGGTTCCCTGATTTAAACACTTTGGGGCTGCACAAAAAGTCCACTAGGACTGCTACTTTGGGCCTTAAAACCGAGTATGTACAATGATCATTTTTCAAAACAAACTCGACATATTCAAACTTCATATTCATATCTACAACTTCCGTGAAGACTTCGACTAGTTTTGACATCTCGATTATTCACAATGAATTTCCAAAGTTGACTCCTTAATTCTTTTTAATCCAAATTCAGCATTTTCATGCACTTTTGAGCTTTAAAATCACTTATCTTAAAGCATCAAAACTGTGATTAAATTGTTAATATTTAATCTATGTAATATGTTCTACAATTTCCATTTAGGTCCGAACTTGATTCGGTATGCGTAGGGGATCGGAAAACGTACTCGAACTGTCTATCCTGCACAATTTTAGAGCTGTTGGCAGCCCATAAATCTTCCTAGCAAGCCTACTTTGGCTTCTTGTACAGGGCATATTATGCCTCGTGGGGCAAAACCGAGTTGGTCGGGACTTAGTTCGATATGCACCCACGCCATATGTACAATTTCCGACATGAAATACACCCCTAACGACCTCCGAAGCCGCTCTCAAACTTAACTCGAACACAACTCTTAAAACAGTATTTTATTAACATAAAATACGTTTAATCCATTTTTAATTCGACTTTTTCGAAGCCTATAACCTTTTTAACTTCGATAATTCATACTTTACAACTCCGACTATCCAGTTTATTTTTCTTATAATTTTTCCTTAAAATTAATAATTTTTCCAAAGTGACTAGCTAGTCGACTTTGGGCCGACAAACGACATGCTTACAAACATCCAATGACCAAACTTATTGTGTATTCTTATTCATCAACATCCCGACTACATTTTTCGTTAAGACCCGAACCAAATCCGAGGTGCCTACGGCCGGCTGGGAGCTGCCAAAACAGCTCCCATGGGCTGCCCTGTTTCTGGGCAGAAACAGCCCAGAAACAGGGCTGCATCTGCTCTGGTGAGCAGCCATGTTCTGCTCACCGGAGCAGATGGGTTTTGCTCATTTGAGCAGAACTACCACTTCCGTGGTAAAGTCCGACATGCCCTCTTTCATTCCGACCTATTTCCAGCCATTAATATCGACTCTAAACCGTTCAAATCAGCCCTCAAACATCACTCCTCACAACAATTCATAACAGTTTATAACTCAGCTTTAACCTTAACAAAACCTATCCAATTCATCACCAAAGTTCATAATTCAGACTTTTATACCTTGGGTGATGTCTTAGCTCCATGGCCGAACTGAATTCCTCCAAAGATCATGATCATTTCTTCAAAATTCTAGCTCTAAACACAACATGTACCTCCTAATCAATCAAATACACATAGTTAACTTCATAGCTCCAAAAACCCTAGTTTTTCCATAGAACTCAGAAATTGTTAGCTTACCTTAGTTCCTTATTGCCTTATGATCATTTTGCCTCCAAAATCATCAAATTTGGTTGAGAAAATTTGGGATGGAGGTAAGGGTTCGGCACCTTTGAGAGGAAAAATGGAGTTTTGGAGCATTTGTTTTGGTGTCTTAGAGTCAAATGATGAAGTTGATGATTCAATCCCTTCTTAATGAAGTAAATGACATCAATAGTTGGCTTAATATCCATTTAAGCTCAAGGCTAAATTGTACTTTAACACAAATCCTTAATAAACCGACGTGCTCGCTTCTAATTCAATTTCGTAAATTTACAAAACTTTGACGATAATTCCATAACGATAAATAAAGAACTTTTCCATATTATTTATCGATCCAAGTTCAATAATTTATTTATTTAATTTTCTTTTTCCGAATGTCCAAATTCCGCTTAATGAAATATTTTTGTCTAAATTTCACGAAATTTAATTTTATATCCATAAATTTATTTTACGATCTCTATCGTAAAATTGATTAGCTCGGGACTTTCCAATATTTTATTTTATTTTCTTTAGTCCCAATTAAATCCAACTTCTCGCATAATAATTTTCCATTTAGATAATTATTTTTCGATAATTCCAATAGACCATCTTCGGTCTAAGTCCTTATTATCCAATCCTAATCTGATTTTTTCGTTCTTAATCTTTACGATTATGCCTCGTGGCAATACACGTAATACCTCAAAAATTTAGGTTATTACACAATCGATCACTTTTACATATTGTATGTTCTGTTTTTTAGTTAAAATCAAAGATTTAGAATGAAGATTATCATCCCTGATGTGGTTTGGCAAGCAGCTACTATAAATATAATTTTCAATTTTATGTTTTAATTTAGTTTGTTTTTACTAATTTTTTTTAATATTATAGTTGTCTTTTATCTGACTTTTAGATTTACCTAAAATTACTCCATATCGCATTTACACTACAATAGCCACCATAATTTTTTTTAATTTATGTGAATCTTCTTTATTAAGGTTTATAATTAGCGTGTTTATTTTCATTCAATTAAAATAAAACGATAAATCTACATATGCTAACATAAAAATCAAGAACAACCAATTAAATTTAGTAATTAATATATAAAATTATTACAATATTATCAACCAAATTCTATAGAAAAGACATTAGATACGTAGATCTATAATTAAATGTAAATTGTTACTATGATTATTAAAATATATGTAGGAAAGTTCATTTACTAAAATAATGTATATATTAGTAAATTATACTCATATTCAAATTTAAATGAAAATAACGGGTCATATAAATATCGCTCACGTGCGTAGCACGTGGCGAAAAACTAGTACTATATATAAAAGCAAGGATGGGGGGGGGGGACAGGCAAATTTACTGAATAATCCTTTTCAATTTACTACTAAATAAAGGTTTTATAGTCATTAACTAATTAGTTATTTAATTAATCACTACTGTAATTAGAGTCCTAATTAGAATAGGTAGTTAAATTATCTCAAATTTAATTTTTATTATGTAAAAAATAACTAAATTGTCTCCAAATTAGTAGGAATACCTATTTTTTAGTTTGATTGAACTACAAAATTAAAATACTGTATTTGGTCAATATATTATTATTTATATTTCTATCTTATTATTTTTAAAGATATTATTAATAAAATTAAGTTAATTATTTAATTATTATTATTATAAAATTAAAAGAAAAATAAATTCAGTATGAAAAAAATTTAATAACCGAATATATTGTATTTATTTTTAAAAAAATTCTTAACTAATTTAATATTAATTATAAATAAAAAATTGATATAATTATAATAAATTTACTAATATGTTCATTGACGAGTTACGTTACGAGTCACGTGCATAGCACGTAATGCGAAACTAGTTTTATAGTTATAGTTATAAAAAGAATTCTAATTAATTTATAAACAAATAGATATATTAAATGGATAAAAAAGTAGCAAATTTTGGAAACACGAGAAAATTTATCCTTATTTATAGCTATAACTAATGCAGTAAACAGTTAAAATAATTGTATTATAGTTTGTAGCAAGTACTAATAATTTTCAAGGTTAATTTTGTTAAGTCTTAGTATTTGATCTATTATAGACTTATAGTTTCCTGATCTATGTTAAATTTGAATTTCCTTTATTACATTAGTAAGTAGATTTACTTCATTGCATGATTCTTCTGGCTATTAGGCAACAACGTAGGTTTGGAATAATCTTCATCATTCTCTTAGAGTTTCTGTAGCAGCTGCTCTGCATTACCTTCAGGGACGAAGTCGGAATTTATTTTAAAAGGATGAAAAAAGTAAAACTTGGATAGTTGGAGGAGCATAAAAATTTAAAAAATATTTAAAGAGTAAAAAAAGCTAAAAAAATAAATAAATTTAAAAATGAAAAAGTAAAAATTTGGAGGGGCTAATGTCACTACTAGCCCCTCCTTGTTTCTGTCCATGATTACCTTCAATTTTATCAAGATAAGAATCAAGCTACAATTGCTCTTGTGAATACTATTGCAATTAGCCGGCAGAAACCAAATATCTTAATTTCCTTATTATTAATAGAAAGTTTAATGTTTTTCTTATTGCAATAGAATTCTATACTAATCAAATAATTATTTCAATTTTATATTTAACTATATATAATTAGTAAGTTACTATAGAGCCTTTAATTATATAATCAATTAACAAGGGTTTTTTTAGTAAAAGTGCATGCCCCCCTCCCCCCCAATCCGTGTTTTTATATATAGAGTATAAATAAAATTGATATTTTTTATTTTTAGACGAGTATTTTCTATTTCGAACAATTATGGTCAAAATTTGATCAAAATACTCTTTAAAAATCATATTGTGTAATTTTTGTCCTAACATCTAATCTAGTGTAATTCTATTTATTCTCAAAAAAAAAAAAAAATTGAAACGGAAAAAAGTTCAAATTAATCTCTCATAATAAAAATGCAAATTGAGCTAATATAAACAACATATTTGAACATTTTCCACTCCAATTTGAACAAATGGTTACAATTTAAAGTAAAAATTAAAAAATTGGCTAAAATTAAAAATTTTAAAAAACGTAGCTATAAATAAAAAAAATCCAAAAGATAAAATATTTTTAAGTGATTAAGTGTTAGTTAACTAAAATTGTTAGAATGACTGAAAGTGAACTATTTAACTTTACAAGTTCGTATACTACATTATTTTAAATTTCTCTTTTTTCAAATCTATTTCATAATCTAGATTGTTGTTTTGGGCTCTTTTCGAAAAATATCTTTGTTAAAAATGCTATATGGCAAAAAGAACAAGTTCACCATCTCACCAGATGCCGCATTTGCATGTCTTTTTCAGATATATGCTATAAAATTCTAGAGTATTTCAAGTAGCTTTCTAGTTATTTTCCCCCACGGTTGACATATCAATTTTAGAGCAAATTATTACAAGGCCCCTCGTATTTTATATAATTCAAACTTTAATTCCTTCTATTTAAAAATTAAATTATATGGCCCTTCACTTTTATTTCCGTCAACAGTTTAGTCCCTCCGTCCATTTTTGGTGTTAGATAATGAAGTCAAAGGACTTAGGAGTAAATTAATTTTTAAATATGAAGGATGAAATCGTTGACAAAAATAAAAGTGAGGGATTAAATCGTTGGCAGAAATAAAAGTGGAGGGCCATATAGTTTCGTTGACTTTGTTGACTAATACCAAAAATGGATGGAAGGATTAAATCGTTGATAAAAACAAAAGTGAGGGGCCATAGCGTTTGATTTTCAAACAAGAGGGGTTAAAGTGTGAATTATGTCAAATGTGAGGGGTGTCATAGTAATTTGCTCTCAATTTTATTAAAAGTATCGGTTGACACATGTTTTTCTTCTGCTTTTAAAAAAATATTTGCACATTAAATTCAAAATATTTTACTTTTATAGTAATTTATTTCATTTTTTAAAATGTTTCATCGTACATTTTAATTTTTTGCGCTTTCGCATTATGTAGCCTGAAATTAATTTCATGAAATATAAACTACCAAATATGTACAACAACGGGGTCGGTTTGTATAGAACGACATCGCAAAATGGAAATGTACTTGTAGACACCTATTTTCCGGACAGGTAAAAAGTGATACGGGACTACAATGTTTAATGATTGTTTCCAGATAAATCTGTCAGGGTGACGAGCTATTGATGTGCTTGCTGGAATTTAAGCAGGCGTAATCTGTGCATAGCTGTAAACTTGGAGGATTCAAATATAATTAGCCGTAAATAGCCTATAAAAATCTAAAGAGATTGTAGTCTAAGTCCAGAAATTGGACGAATTGCAATATCAAATAAGTTTATGGGAACCTTGTTTTTGCTTAGCCATCAAATTAAGATATAAATTTAATTAGTTAATAAGTGTTTATAGCTAAAACTAATACCTCATTACTTATCACTTAACAGTTTTAACTCTAGACAACTCAAAGTAAATCCTAAGCCCTAATCACCCCCTATAAATACAGCCTTAAGACATATGAGTCAGGGGTCAGACCAGAAATACAAAAACCCTAGAGCTAAATTCGACCTCCCCCCCTAAAAACCCTAAGCTGGCCGAATTTTACACTACACACACACACACAAAATCATTCGATCGCGGTCCCTAAAACAACTAAAATAAGCTTTAATTTTCCAAGAACACAGCCCTGCACAGATTCGAAGCTGGATTCCGCATCCACTTTGCCAGCAAACGAACCAAGGACTCAGACCAGTAATTCTGAGGACCCCCACTACAAAAAATTTGGCTTCTTGTGACGAATAAAATTTATCATGTTAAGCCCAAAATTTGTCACAACAACGTTATTGTGACTACTTTGTGACGAATTTTGTTGGTCACAACAAACAAGTCACAATAAGTCAATTTTATAGTTTGTCACCATAAATTTTCTATTGTGATAAAATTGTTTTGTCACATTCATATTTATTGTGACGAAAATGTATATCACAAGTAATCCAATGTTGTCAAAATTTATCGTAATATACATCGACTTCTAGTGACAAAACGCTAATAACATGACAAAAAAATATTTATCACAATTCATATAAATTTGTCACTACATACACCGAGTTATTAGTGACAAAAAGATTATATGGTGATAAAACCATATTTATCACAATTAATATACATTTGTCACCACATACGCCGAGTTATTAGTGACAAAAAGATTGTGAAGTGACAAAAAAATATTTATCACAAGTAATCAATCATAAAGTGACGAAATTGATTGCCATAATAATTAATTAGTTGTGATAAATGTAATTTATCACAACAAGTAATTTAACATAATGTGACGAGATTAATTGTCATTATAATTAGGTAGTTGTGATAAATTTAATTTATCATAAGAAGTAATTTAACTTAACGTGACGAAATTAATTGTCATAATAATTAGTTAGTTGTGATAAATTTAATTTATCACAACACGTAATATAATGATAATGTGACAAAATTAATTGTCATTATAATTTGTCGACGGTGACAAATTTAATTTATCAAAATAAGTAATTTATCATAACGTGACGAAATTAATTGTCATTATAATTTGTCAACGGTGACAAATTTAATTTATCACAACAAGTAAGTTATCATAACGTGACGAAATTAATTGTCATTATAATTAGTTAGCTGTGACAAAAATAATTTATCACAACAAGTAAGTTATCATAATGTGACGAAATTAATTGTCATTACAGTTTGTCATCGGTGACAAATATAATTTATCACAACAAATAATATATTATAACGTGACGAAATTAATTGTCATTATAAGTTGTTAACGGTGACAAATTTAATTTATCACAAGAAGAAATTTATCATTACGTGACGAAATTAATTGCCATTATTATTAGGTAGCTGTAACAAAATTAATTTGTCACAACAAGCTATTATTTCCATTTTTATCGATACCAAAATAATTGAATACGGTAATTTGTTGCTAAAATCAATGAATAAAAAACAAAATCAATTCAAATATTACATAAAATTATCAATGATTAAGTCTTTAATAACACTAAAATAACCGATCGTATGAAACATGTAAACTATTTGCTATAAAGAAAAGAAACTAAATTAGGCCTAACTTTTGATATAGGAGACGTCCATCTTCTTTCATTCAATTCCAATCTGCAAGAAAAAAAATACGTTTATTATATACACTTTTATTTTCAAACTGACATAATTAAGTGAATAATTTTCAAATTATAGAAAAAATTTAAAAGCGTAACGAATTAAAAAATATATTTAAGTAAGCCGTCACATACCAATCATTAGATGGTTCGTCATCAAGAGATTTTTCACAACCATCGATACATGTTTCGTCGCCATCAATAGATATTTCCTCATCATCTTTTGCATTCAACATTTGTTGAACAAGATGCTTGAGTTTGCTATATGATTGAGAAATGTTATCAATTTTCACCTGTTGATTTTGAATTTGGTCATTTAGTTCTTTAACTTGCTTTTCAGTCTCAAACTTCTCTGCTTGTAAACGAGCTTCAAACTCTGATTCTTTAGCTGTTATCCGTTTGGCTCCATATCCGAGTCCACGAGCATAACCAGACTTCGGTATATCCAAAACCTTTTGTAGAATTTTCCTCCCATCAATTGCAACGCCTTCCTCGAGTGCTTTTGAGCGAATAGCTTCCATTTGTTCCTAATTAATTAAATATGCTTTAATAACACTTTATAAAATTGTGTTTAGATAACTATATATATAAAAAAAGAACTTACATATTTATCTCCAGCTTCTGGGTCAATCCATGAGCCGTCTTTTTTACAGTGTGCTTGACTGTAGAGCCTCATTTCAGGTGGCTCTTCATCAATGACTTCAGATGTTTCCTATAACGTTCATACAATTGATTAAAAACTAAATGATAAAGAATTTAAATACGAAATCAAAAACAGATTACATATAAACTCATATTTACCATTTCATACAAACGTTGGCAATAAGACTTTGATCCCGAAGTGTGAGAAAAGGTCACTTTCTTGCGATTATTAATGTTTACAGTGCTTCGAGCCTATTATAATAAAGCCAACACAT
This sequence comes from Mercurialis annua, assembly GCF_937616625.2. Taxonomy (NCBI): domain Eukaryota; kingdom Viridiplantae; phylum Streptophyta; class Magnoliopsida; order Malpighiales; family Euphorbiaceae; genus Mercurialis; species Mercurialis annua. Next base: position 29,893,402 of record NC_065577.1, on the reverse strand, counting down.
AAAGGTTTTAAAGGTACATATCATATTATCAATAATAAAAGCTTTATATAATTAGAAATAAACTATTTTAACCAAAATAGTAGAGATATTCGTATCTCAGAAGCATAACTCGTAAACATGCCAAATACTCGGCGAAGTACAAGCATTTTCTCGAGTTATGTTAATTATGTAGACATCTGAACTCGAGGTAAGGCATAAAACTCGAAGAGTTTCAAGCCTTTCATCGAGTTTGAGCTTCTCAGATATGAACTAACTCGAGGAAGGAAAAAATACTCTACGAGATCATTCATTCCTCGAGATTTTCATTTCTGTATAAGCTCATTTTCGTGGAGAGGCTTTAAACTCGAAGTGTTTCAAGTCTAACCTCGAGTTTAAGCTTATCCAGAGTTAAAATAAATCATGAAAAGGTTAAAAATCATTTAATATTGAAATCCTTTGAACAAACCTCGTATTTTCGTTCAGAACACAATATGTGAAGCTAATTTAGATATAATTGGAAACATACTACCAACTAATTAGATAATAAAGTACTCATTTTTAGCAAACGATAATAGACAATTGTATATAAAATTGAAACATTACCTTAAAGTGTGCATGTTCATCAAAATGTTCACATAGGTTCTTCCAATCGTTAATTTTTACATCCTTGGGTGGATGTTTTTCAGCTTCTTCACGAGTAGGGAACGTCTTATAGTGTAAGTGACACTGATACTTGAAATTTCTAAATCGTCTAGCCATCATTCCATATACTACTTCTCTTGCATGTGGATCACTTAAATCAATCTCAAATTCACCCTATCAATAAAAAAACATATGAATAGTCACATATTATAAGAATACAATTATTCGAAATAACAAGTATGCTATAAAATAATTATTAATTTTACCTGAATAGTTGTAAGTAAGGCTTCCTTTTGTTCAGCGCTTATTTGAGACCAATAAAGTTTACCTAGCGGTGCCATTAATCGAGTGACAATACCAATTTCCATTTTGAATATCTTTTCTGAAGGACCAATTGGTAATCTATTTGTTTTTGCAATCACAATTCCACCAATTTTTGAACCATCTTTAGTCATTTTTTTAACTTCAAATCCTCTAGCTTTACCTCTACCATTCTTTTTTGGAAGAGGACCTAAGAAGTACAACAGTTTACCTCATGTTAGTTTGCTTTTTGTTTCCAAATTGATATGTACCTTTTTAAAAAAATAATTTATATGCAGTTTGTAAACGTTATAGTGACTAAATATAAACTATATGTGAACCATAAGTCAACCTCAGAAAACAAAAAACAAACACAGAATAGAGAAATACGTAAGAAATACAAAACTTTACCTCATACTAGTTTGCTGCTCTATTAAACTTTATATGTAATTATCATACTATTTTAAAATTTCATATGTATGTCTTATACTATTTTTAAATTTAAATGCAGTTTTTAAAACATTTTTGTGCCCAAATATGAATCTTATGTCAACCGCATGAAACACAAAATAATCACAAAAAAGAGAAACAAATTGATATGTATGTCTTATACTATTCTTAAACTATTTTTAAATTAAAACACATTTCTTTTTGGGAAGAAGACCTAAGAAATACTACAGTTTATCTCATGTTAGTTTTCTTCTCAATTCAAATTGATATGTATCTCTTATACTATTTTTAATTTTTATTTAGATGCAGTTTTTTATAGGTTTTTGTAACCTAATATGAACCTTATGTCAACCGTATGTCAACTTTATGAAACACAAAATAGAGAAAAAAAAACGAATTGCAAAAAATATAAGGTAAAAAATAACTTGAAAACAATATTTCCATTCCAGAAAAAGCATTGAAACACAATTTCATTTGTTAATTATATCAATTCTCTAAGCAAAATAAATGAAACACAAAATAAATTCAACCTAACCTTCATCAACGTTTGTTGGTTCACCGGACATGGTTTCAGTTTCACCATCCCTGTTAACTTCAGCAGCCACTGGTATTGCAGTTGAATCATCACGGTGGTTGTGATGTTCAATACTATTTGGGTTTTGAATTGGAGGAGACGGAGATGTTGTGTTCACCAAAGGAGGAATAGGTTCCGACTCAGTTTCGGTAGTCTGAGATTGTTGTGATATATTTTTCATCGATGGTTTGTCATTCCCCTTCCTCAAATGAGCTTTCAGTCTAGCTGATCTTTGTAATTTGTTAAACGATATAACTCTTTTTCTAGTATTAAGTGACATTGTTCAGAAAATCGTTGAAACAAATTGAATTGAAGAACAAGTATGGTGAGAATTGTTTGTAATTTTTTTTATGATCGATATTTTGATAAGAACAAAGAAACCACTTTATTTTGTCATTCAACAACGTGATTCCTGCAATTATGGTTAATGCCAAAGAAGTTTCCTTTTAGAGGGAACTTCTTTAATTAAAAAATTAAATAAGGAACAAATTATTTTCGTTTCCCTCTCTTTTTTTTTCGTTTCCCTCCTATTTTAATATTGTTTCCCTCCTAATAAATTCGTTTTTAAATTTTCCTGATTTGATTTGCCAAAATCGTGTCAAATCTAATCAGTTTGAGATATATTCTGAAAATCTTGTTGCAGAAATATTGTTTTTTACTCGAGGTAGTAGAGAAAGTCGACGAGTTTTATATGTTTCATCGAATATATGCTCTACTGAACTCGTCATAACTCGATGACATGGAAAATATTCGACGAGTTTAAACAATATACTCGAGTTATAATCTATTTTTTTCAACTTAATCCAAATATCACCACTTTCCTTTAGATATAGAGGCAAAATGCAAAATAAAAAGTCTTTGTTTCCCATATTAAAAGCAAAACAAAGAGTCTAATGTTGATAAATGGTTGATTTTATGCTTATTTATGATTAGATATCAAAAATTTATGTGTTATTCAACGTAATAGTTGACCACTCCATTTTTATCGCTCTAACATATATATTTCAAAACAATATTTTGTCTTAATTTTTTTGGAGGTAATATATGCCTTTTGTAAATAAATTGCAACAATAAGAAATTTTTCCACTTTTGCCTATTCTTATAATTTATTTTAATGTTTTTAATTAGTATAATTTGAATTTTTAATAGCTAAATTTATTCGGTTGAATATGATTTTACTCGCATAACCATTATTAAAATTGTATTTTAGGGTTTAGGGTTTAGGGCTTAATTAGGGTTTAGGGCTTAGGGTTTAGGGTTTAGGGTTTAGGGCTTAGGGTTAGGGTTTAGGGTTTTGGGTTAGGATTAGTGTTAGGGTTAGAAAAAACAACATTAATTAGCAACATTCAATTTTTTTTAATGACCGCTAAAAAAATAAAACAATATTTAATTTATTTTTTTAATGACCGCTAAAAAAATAAAACAATTAATATTTTATTTAGTTTTCCAAGGACATCCATTTTTCATATCGTTGACATAAAAAACCTCATGTATACTTGAGAACTGAACACGAAAGAATGATTTGTTTCAATTCCATTTTTACATTAACAAAGCAATGTGGCAAAATTTACATGAAGTTAATTTTATAAATTTTGATAAAAATTAAGAGAACTTAAAATATACGTTACATGTGCCTCAATTTAACGTTGCATGTGCCTCAACTTACGTGAGATGTAAAAATAAACCTACAACTTCAACCTACTCGTAAAATAAGACATGATTTCATCACAAATAAACTAACTCGTTTTTAAGTACATAAATCTCAAATTCATGTACATATCTTGCAACCAAGCACTTTTGCAATTTTGAAAACAGATTGGTTCAGGCAGTACACACTTTAATAATCACAAGTTATGAGTAGCACACACAGACATGTTATTATGTCGTTGCATTCTATAAAGTTTATACATTTAATAATGTACGTAATTTAAAAGTTTATGAAACAAATTATCAAAAATATATGGATCATATCATAATATATTAATAATTTTAAATGTTTAAATATTAAAAAATCGACTCAACCAAAAAATAAAAGCTTAAAGACTGATGTAATCAAAATATTAATTACATATTTTTAAAATTTAAATATTTAAATTTGTAAAATATTAACATTTATTCAAATTTTCTAGATCATAATCCTTTTTTCTACGGATTTAGATATTTAAATATTAAAAATTGGTGGAAAAGAAAAATAAAAGCTAAAAGACCGATGTAACAAATTAATTACATATTTGTAATTCATAAATATTTAAATTTATCAATTTTTATTCTTTGGCTTTATAAGAAAAGTTAATCAATAAAAGTCATCTAACTATCCTAATTTATAACAATTTAACAAACTTAAATTTAAAGTTTTGTCAAAAAAAATATTAGTGTACAATGATCTAGAATTAACAATTGTTAATATTCAAATTTGATAATAGCATTCAGAAATATTCATACTTGGTAATAACATTTCAGACCTACTAATAACACATGAGTTTATCACAATTAAACCTACTTATGTTCAAATACATAAACCTCCAAATTCAAAATACTAAATCCATAATCAACAGCTATGCATATACATCTGCTCCACGTCTTCAAAACGGCACCTCCAAGTCTCCAAAACAGCGTATCCAGAATTAGATATTTAGAACCAACTATGCAATCAGCCACCCATCTTATCTGCAATTTGGAAAACAGAGCATATTTCAGGAAGAAAAGTAATGCCCTGAAACCAAATGAATGACAGCATACAGATATGAAATAATCAAAATATTTTGGTTGTTACTAACCTTAACTCTCCGGTGTATGTGGAGGTGAAGGATCATGTGCTCCCAAGGTGCCGAAACAAGCCTTCCATCGGCGATGTGACCTTTGTTGTTCTCTTTTAATCTCTTCGATAGATGTTTCAATATTAGTCAACCTGGACTTTGTTTCATTTAACAAAGAAAGTACTTCCTCTTCAAAAGCTCCCCTTCGCTTCGGCTTTCTTGGTCGCTTCACTTCCTCCTCTCTTGGTTGATCTATACCGACATCATCCCTCACCACCTCACCTTGACCATTCTCGGTTTCCAGTTCTCTACTTACATTATCCTCATCTTCGTCACAGTCATCTTCTATTTCTGCTTTTCTTCCCTTTCCTCTTCTCGGCTGGCCAGTTTTAATTAAATAACAATTTCGGTCCTTTACATTCATCAATTCTCCATCCATATCAAGAATGTCGTCTTTACGGAGCATAGTTTCATTAAGATACGCATCCCCCAAACATTCCATCTTATGCAAATCATCCTCATCAATAGCACTATGAAGCAATGCTATACAAGTTACTAAATGACCATTTCCAAGTGCAACTTTAGATGATGTTGCCATGGTCATCATGCTTTTAAAAATTAAGTGTATGAAATCAACACTTTTTGCCGAACGTCGCACTAAATAGTCAAGTACTAGTAAATCATCCTTCGTTACTCTATTCGACTCCTTTTTACCACATATAGAATGACAAAGGAATTTATGAAATATAAGATATGATGGTTCAATTATGAGTCCATTAGGAGCTTGTTGTAAATCGACCGAGTCTTCACCGGTCAATTGCTTCCATACTCTATTAACATCAAAATTTGAAGGACAACCTCTAATGCCACCTTTAGGCAACTTCAATTTCTGATTCATAAAATCATACCCTATGCTATAATCAACCCCTTTTATTCTAAAAGAAATTGCTTTTTCATTCTTAGAGGCATAATTCAAGGTGGTATAAAATTCCCTAGTTAACTCTTTATAAACTTGATACTTACCATGTGCAATAAAATTTAAACCCATTCTACCAACTATTTCATCAATTTTTGATTTCAAACCCATCCTAGTCAACAAAGCATAATCAAAATATCTAGGTATAACAATAGGCTTGCGTGAAATAGTTTCGTAACGAATACCTTCTTCGTCGGAGAAAATTGGAAATGGGCAATCATAATTTGAGGACAAATCTTCTCTTCTAACAAATTTCGGAGGCATAGTTGAACTTGATGATTTCCCTTTTGAAGCAACTCTTTTAGCTCGTCCCTTTGTTGATACCATCATTTTGGTTAATGATTTGATAAGATTATGATAGCAATTTGATGAATTTAGAGGCTAGGTTTCGGGTTGTGGAATGGGGAAGATTTAGAGATTTTTTTTTTTTTCACTTGTTTTGATTCTAGGTTTCTAAAGAAAAGTGGGAGGTTTAATTTTCAATTGCAGTAATTTTCAAAATAAATCGAGGTGGGTCTAAATACTCGACGAAAATAAAGCCTGAAATCGAGTTTGGCATAACTGGACTAGCATAAACTCGATGTTAGGTTTAAACTCGTCGAATATTAACCCATCATCGAGTTTATGCAGCACTGAACAGCAACAAAATCGATGTTAGGCTTAAAAATCGTCGAGTATTTAGCCAGACATCGAGTATTTACTTGTCCAGTTCTTTATATGCACATACTCTAATTAAAATAATAATTTTAATCATTTAAATTATTAAAACTATAACAAATTAATTGAAATCTCAAAATTTTAAATTATTGATTTCATTTTTTTACCCTTGAAAAAATGCCTCTATTGAAAACATTAATTTATTTTCAACACCCTTTAAATTTTTTATTCCAATTTTATCCTCATCTAAGGTATATGTCTTTTTAGTGTGTGTCTAATGTATCATATAATTTACCTCTCCTTTTTTCATATAGCGGGAAATACCCATTTGATATTGCAAAATTTGATTTCATTCCTAAATAATCAAAACTCTTTTCTTCCTTCCTAATTTGCCATGTTCTTCTTTATGACCTAAATCCATGGTGACTACACGGGGTGCCACTGAGAACGACGGTAATATCAAAATCGCTGATATGGGTAAGAAATCCGTTGCAAAAAAAGCTTCAAAAAACAAAAAGGTAGTGTCAACCGGAGAAGCTTCAGTTCCTCCATCTCCTATGCAGTTGAGTAAGAAGAGACATGCAAATGATTCACCTCCGAAATCGAAGAAACACAAAGGCATTTCCAGAACTGAATCCAAGAAATCTCCTCCTAAGGTATGATTTCATTAGTTTATAAGTCAATTAAGAACCTACTGCATTAGAATTGTTTGATGTCTTAAAATAATAAATTGACTCTGTTTATATGATTGTTTGAAATTATGTTTAAGTATGATTGTTTGGAATTATGTTTATATAAAATTGTGGTTAGGTTGGTTGGTAGATAGTTTTGAAGGTACAGTTATGAACTCTATTTTTTTAGGGTACTGAAATTTCAGTTTTTGAAGGTTAATTCCTCCATTCTACTGGGTTTGACAATGAAATTTCAGGTTTTGATTTGGTTATTTTTGGGCATTGTATTGAGAGGAATGTTAGAAATTGGATTTACAAAGTTGGCAATGTTTCTTGTATGCTATTTGATAAGAACTTAATGTGTATGGTTGTGCTTTTGAATAGCTTATTTTCTATTTAAGTTTGAACACCAAAACAGAAAAAGAGTTGAATCTTGCTTGGGTGAAATTTTTGATATCTAACAGTTTTCACTCTAATTTCCATACAGCTATGGCAGTTTAAAGTAAGCCGAGAAGATCGTGTTCACTCGAAGATTGATACGCGCATGTCATACGATGTCATTTCTGATATCAAATCGACTCTGACTCCAGGTGAATTGGAAAAGTTTAGACAATCTTGCTTTGGCTACTTTCTTGATATTCCCAAGATCAAAGTGCAAAATCAGATCATACATTGTTTATTGTAGAGGGAGGTGGAGCAGCTAAACAAGTCTGAATTGTGGTTTGAGGTTGGCGGTCATAGGCTGAAATTCGGAATCGACGAATTTGCTTTGATCTCGGGTTTAAACTGTCAAGGTGACAGCAGTAAGTATGCCTATACAAAAGCTGAAAACGGCATTTTGGATAAGTACTTCAGCGGGCTGCAATCTGTTTCTAAACAGACCCTTCAGGATTTTTTCAAAGCTAGGCGTTGGGAGTCGGAGGAGGATGGGTTTAAGATAGCATTTATGCATTTTTTGCATAACTTCTTGCTTGCTTCACCGAGGACTGCTCGTATCCCTTTGAAGGACTTTGACGTAGTTGATTCGGCTGATTTGAACGACTATCCATGGGGTATTGACGTTTTCAAGTACACGTTTGATTCTTTGTCAAAAAGAGCTGTTCTTAGTCCGGGATCTCTTATTATTGAAGACATCATTTACCAGTATCGACTTCAAGGTTTACCATATGCACTGGTATGTTGGTTCTACGAGTGTTGCCCTGCGGTGGAAAATACCTTTGCTCAGCTAGTGAACAAAGATGCTATCCCGCGGATTCTGAGGTGGCAAGCATTCGTTCCTTCAAAATACATTGCTGTTGAAAGGGATTTATTTGTTGAGATTGCATCCGATGAGGTTCGTATGTGTTAAATTTTCAATTTTTCAAATGTAATTTATCATTGACTCTGTTTTCATATATGGTGTTCATTTGTTATGTGTAGATGATTTTCCGATCAATTGTTCCAACCCCGGCAGAGATGAATGCCCTTCGTCTAGGTGACTTATTCAAAAAAATTAAGGGAAACGAGGAGGGTTATTGTCCGGCATTTAATATATTGAAGGACGGTGAATCAACGTCGAACACTTCGAATTTAAATGTTATGGAAGAGAGGCTGGAAATTTTGATGGCTGGTCAAAAGACGATTAAGGATGATATAATGGATTTGAAACGTTTATTCACTTCCAAATGTTCCGAACTTTTGACAGTTGTCAATTCATTGAATGATAGGCTAACTCTGATTGGTGATTCTAAAACGGTAATTTGTTTTGATTTATGTATTTTGTACTTTTATCACTTAGAGTTTAGTTAAATATAATTTATGTTATTTCATATTATGTTATTGTAACCTGATGGGAACCTAATGTGAACTCCATATCTATATCAGGTTGAAATTGAGAAACATGATGTTTCTGATGGCTTGCAGACAAGGGTTGACAAAGGAAAAAAGGTTGTTCTTCCTGCAGAGGACATTTCAGTGAAACCAAGTAAAAATGGTACTTCTATAGTAACGGAACGAGAAGAAAGGGATGGTAGGGAGTCTGCTGTTCCTGTTTCTGCTGATACTAGAGCTACTTCCAGCAAAGAAAGGGATGGTAGGGAGTCTGCTGATGAAGAAGAAGGTGTTGAAAAAGTCGAATTGGAAGATTTGGTTTGCGAGAAGGCTGTACTTGAAGGCAAGGATGACCGTGGTGAACCTTGTGTTATTGTTTCTTCCGAACACGTTGATGTTATCTCTCCGAATTTTGAGGTATATTTAATAATTTGAAATTAAGCTGTTTTGATTAACTATATTAATTTGTTTATTGTCAATTTACTAGGTTTCGCGACAAAGCGAGTTGAATTTAAAATCTCCACCAGATGACACCATCAATCAGACTAAAAAAAATGCAAGTGAATCGATTGCTGAATTCAAATCAAAGGAGGTATTGTTTGCTTTAAATTATATTTATAGTTTAATTTTATAGTTTACTTACTGTATCCTCTCTTATGTTTTTGGTAGTCTGGTCCTTCTTCAAGCCGCTTCATACCGACGCAAACTGGTTGTAAAGTCCGTATTTGTCCATTTGATGCTAATCACATTTTATTCAGTGATGCCACCAAACAAGACATCATTCAGAATTGGCTGGAAGAAGGACGTCCTAAAGGGGCCAAGTTCATATCTCGACTAACTTTTTTCAGTTCTGTTTTAATGCTCACTTATTTAATTTTTTTTCTTTGTTTGTTTAGAAGGCAAAGCTGGATATACGATCCAAAGATTGATAAATTCCATCCTCGTCTTTCTCTTGGCGTGGTTGATATTGAAACGAAATCCTGGTTTTACCATCTCTACCACGTTGGAAAGCCTCTTGAGTGTTCTGTAAGTATATCCATATTTCTTTTATTTGTTCTTTTTATTTTATTTTATGTGTTTATTATTTGAATTACTCACGATAGTTTTGTTAATAACATTGTTGTGACTGTATGGCTACTTAACCTTGAATTTTGTTTATTTGGCAGCATGTAGATGTTCTCTTTTATTATCTGAGAAAGAAAATAAAATCTGGATGTGCTGCAAACAGTAGATGTACGTCAACTGATAATTTTTTTGATCGGCGTATTCAAACTCTCTACACAGCATACAAGAAAAAGCAAGATGTGTCACTTGTTTCTTTGAAACATACAGTGGCTATCTACATTAAAGGTGGTGCTATGCGTTGCAATACGAATTGGGCTAATGTTGACGATGTTCTTTTTTCGATCAATTGTGTTAACGATTGGCATTGGATTTTGGCTCGCCTGAATTTCAAGGAACGATGCATCTATATCTACAATTCGTTGAGGTCGGCGCAATATGACAGATCAGCAACTGAATATGTTACTTCCTATAGTGTGTTGCTTCCACTATTCCTTCAAGCTACCAATTTTTATGATTCTCGAGATGACATCGATACTACTGCCGGTGCTTATGAGGGAAAGAGAATAACTGATCCGTTCAGAATAGAGATTGTGGAAAACATGCCTATCCAAAATGATGTGTAAGTCTATAATTTGTTTTTAACTTTAGTTAGTTGGGTTATATTAAAGAGTTATGGTGACAGAATAGGAACCTAATGTCAACCTTGTTTCTTATGTTTTTTTATTTTTTCTCACTTTTCGTAGTGATTGTGGAGTTCATATGTTTTCCGCTGCTGAGTTCTTTATTGATGGGAAAGTTATGGGGCATGATTATGATGTCAAAGAACACCGTGCTCGTTACGCTTCGTCATTATATTTGTATGCTCGTTGGAAGGAAAGCTCTTCTTGTGTTAGTGAAGATGAGGGTCCTCTAAAACTCAAGAGAACATCTGCCTAGGGAGTGAAGAGGAAGCTAATTTATGGAGGTTCAAGATGAAGAATGTTATTGATTTTTGTTTGTAAAGAAAGTCTCCTTTTTGTCACACTTTTATTTTGCTTGGAGGACATAAATGTCCATTTATTTCTTATTTGAAGTCTATTTTAGAGTATTTGTAAAAACAGGTAATTACAATATGTGTAGTGTTTTAGCAAATTTCCGCAAAATTGTGAATTGTCAATAGTTATATTAAAAGGCAGGAGTTCAATTCTATTTTTCTGTTCTGTTCTATAGTAGAAGTACAAAATTGAGAAAAAATAATTGGTATTACACCAAACCTTAAAATCAAACTAAACCAAAGGAATCAATTGAATGTTTGGCTGATATCTCATATATAATTCCATAAGTTCAAACTCGATGTGTGGCTAATATCTCGACGAGTTTTCATCAACACATCGAGTTTCTGCTATCCAATTTTCCACAAATTTCATGTTGGGCTGCATAACTACTGCCATAAAACACCAAAATTCTACAATCTACATTCAAGGCAATATAAAAAAGCATCTCAGTAAAATTCATACTTTCAAACAAGCTACAAGAATCCAAAAAGAGTTCAATAAGCGGTAAATTTCAGTCACTAATCATCGTCTTCGTCTTCATTGTCACTGTCATTTGAGTCTTCTAGTACATCAGTGTCGGCATCATCATAATTGATCGTAGTATCATCCTCCTCATCGCTAGAATAAATCGGGTTTGAGTTTTGACCTTGAAACATTTGACCAACATCAACTTCATCCGGTAATACATCTATAGGATGCAAGAGTTCCAAATTTTCACCACCATTTTGATCGACTTCATGACTATTATCTGCCTCGTATTGCTGATAGGGCTCATCATTCAATATTGAATCTTCATTGCACACTTTTTCCTTTTCTGGCACATCAAATATATTCCTGTGAAATGATTTTTGCACAATTTTCCAATGACCTCCATTTTTCATATCGCTGACATAAAAAACTTGCTGTACTTGAGAACTCAACACGAAAGAATCACCTGTATACCATTTACGGCTCATATTAACAGAAACTAAGTTGCCATCTGTTTTAATTCCATTTTTATCGCCAACATCCCACCAATCACATTTAAACAAGAAAACATGATTCCCATTAACATATTGGAGGTCAATGATATCTGTTAGCACACCATAAAACTCGATTTCTTTCGACTTATGCTCTCCCGTTACTGAAACTCCATTATTTTGAGTCCGACGAAAATTATCACGCTCAATTGTGTGAAACCTAACTCCATTGACAATTATCCCACTGTACCTAGAATTCGTATATCAGGACCTAATCCCAACGCATATATATGATCTGTTGCTGCAACCAAACCAGTAGCACGTAAGCGTCCAACCTGAAAAATAAGTTTAATGGTGAAATTAGAGGCATAATTCAATATTTAGTACTTTTATAGCATCATACTTACACACTCCTTGAACCAACTGGCAAATCCTGCCTGGTGTCTTTTTTGCACATCTATAACACTTTCCTTTTGTAATTCTTCAATGTGAATCCTGCTTAACGTTTATAAAATTAGATAAAAAATGTAAAATAAAGCTATTTTGAAACTCTAAAGTCTTTGTGTTTTCAAAATAAAATAACTTACTTAAGATATTCATCAACATCCTCACAATTGTTAAGCACATACCACTGCAATTTTTCAAAATCAGAATGGGATAACGTTTTATATTCTGTAGCTCCTAAAGGTCTTGCATTGTTTGAAAATATGGAAAATCCATTTTCCACTCCTATTTGCACAGGAAAATTATTTCTCTCAACGCGATTATATATTGTCTCAGCCCCATGAAAATACAGTGAACAAAAGTTCAAACATTCTTTAGTGATATACGCTTCAGCAATTGAACCCTCCGGTCGAGCTAAGTTACGTACATAATTTTTCAAAGTACGTAAGAACCTGCACAACAAATTTGTTGTAAATGTGAATAAACCATATAGATATATAAAAATTAGTTAAAACTGCAGCAAGAAAACTAAAAATAAAATTTCCTTATCAACTAACCTCTCAATAAAGTACATCCACCTATAGTGAAAAGGGCCTCCTAATTCTACTTCACGTGGCAGATGAATTGCCAAATGCATCATTACCACGAAAAAAGATGGAGGATATATCATCTCAAGTTTACATATTATCAAAATGATATCGCTCTGCAACTTTTTAACTGTAGATCTTTTTAAAGTCTTCGAACAAAGCTCCTTAAAGAAAGAGCTCAACTCTGATAATGCAGTGTAAACCTCACTACGCAAAGACCCACAAATTGATGCTGGAAGTAACCGTTGCAAGAATATATGATAATCATGGCTTTTCATCCCCATAACTTTGCAGTCCTGAACACTTACACATCGAGAAAGATTGGAAGCATATCCGTCTGGCAACCGGATTGACTGCAACCATTCGCAAAACTTTCTCCTTTCAGGCTTCGGTAATGTATAACAAGCAAGTGGCATAAAAAATTTATTTCCCTTTTGCTGTAAATGTAACTCTTTTCTTATACCCATTGCTTCTAAATTCATTCGAGCCTTAATGTTATCCTTAGATTTTCCAGCAATATTCATCAACGTACCCAATATATTTTCACATATATTCTTCTCAATATGCATTACATCTAAATTATGACGTAATTTTAATGTTTTCCAGTAAGGCAATTCAAAGAATATACTTCTCTTTGTCCAATTGAGCAATTCAAACAAGGCTTTTTGGAAGCAAATCTAATTGCCTTAGAACTTCATCTCTTGACAACTCTTCAGGCTTTGACCCGTGCTCTGGTTTGCCATCAAATTTTCTGCTTTTTCTCCAAGAATGTTGGGCATGTAAATATCTCCGATGACCCATGTAACATTGCTTCACTCCATTTTTTAATGTTAGCGAACACGTCCACTTATTACACACAGGACATGCCAATTTTCCTTTTGTGCTCCATCCAGATAACATTCCATATGCTGGAAAGTCATTTATTGTCCATAATAATGCAGCATATAATTGAAAATTCTTACCGCTATATGCATCATATGTTGTCACACCGGTCTCCCATAACTCTTTTAACTCATCAATTAATGGCCTTAAATATACATCGATATTATTTCCGGGAGATTCCTTACCAGGAATAAGCAAAGATAACATCAAAAAATTCTCCTTCATGCATTTCCATGGTGGTAAGTTATATGGCGCCACAATCACCGGCCACATGCTATAACTCGTGCTCATATTTCCAAAAGGGTTAAATCCATCACTAGCAAGCCCAAGTCGCACGTTACGAGCATCTTTGCCAAACCAAGCATATTTCTGGTCAAAATCTTTCCATTTCGTAGCATCAGCTGGATGTCTAATCGTATCATCATCTACACGTTTCTCCTTATGCCACCTCATATTTTCACCAATATCTTTAGACATAAATAACCTCTGAAGTCTAGGTACTAAAGGGAAGTGTCTAAGAATTTTTTGAGCAACCTTCTTGCGTTTTCCGAAACCTAATTTCCATCTAGGGGCCTTACAAGTTGGACACGTGTCAAGATTTTCATTTTCCTTCCAAAATAGCACACAATCATTTACACAAGCATCAATAGTTACGTAACCGAGTCCTAAATCACGCATCAATTTTTTAACCTCATAACTTGAGCTTGGAAGGGTTTCTCCTCTCGGGAGTGCATCCTTGAACAACTCCAAATTCGAAAAAAATGACTTATTACTAGAATTTGTGAGTGCTTTGATATTAATCATCTTAAGAATAAAAGAGAGCTTTGAATATTTTTGACTTCCAGGATATAGTTCACAATGAGAATCATTCCACAATTTAGCAAATTTTGCTACTTCTCCTTCTAGCATGTTATTATCTTGATTGGGAAGTCTGTCTTCCATGTCGGTGTCCATAAAAGTTGCATTACACATATCATCTAACATTTCTGAAACATCATTTCCACTATCCTCCAATTCATTGTCCGAATTAATAGAGCCATCTAAACTATCACGAGGTTGAGAAGTCTCACCATGGTGCACCCAGTTTGTGTAGTTTTCACTAATTCCATATTGATATAGATCCATTTTTACTTCTTGCAATGGCTTCAAATAAATATTGATGCAGTTCTTGCATGGACATCGAACTCTGCCATTTGAATCAGTAAAGTCTTTTGCAACATTCAGAAAATTTTTGACCCCTTGAATATAACATGAACTAAATCGGTACGACGTCATCCAACTTTTGTCTGATGGCGTCCCTTTAATTCCAAAATAATATATTAGGCAACATCAATATTTGGTACAAATCTATCAATTGAAAATATAATTAAAACTTACCCATTACAAATCAGATACCGTTAGCTATTTTAAAAATATATCCAATTTCTTTCCCTGAACTACCTGCAGTTCTAAAACAAGGCTAACATTTGGTTAGTGTTACTGTTAAAACATACTCGAGGTCAGCCTATATAGTCGACGAATTTTTAAACTTAACTCGAGTTTATACGTCGTTTGCAATGTTAAACTCGATGTCATGCTTAATAGTCGGCGAGTTACATCCTTAACTCGACTTTTTTATCTCTGTCAAAGCACAAACTTGATGTAAGTCTTAATACTCGACGAAATGGAAGCAAAACCTCGAGTTCTTGATTTTACTGAGCTAATAAACTCGAGAATAGGTGATAAGTCGTCGAGTTTTAAGCCCGACCTCGAGTTTGTACGAATCAGTTAAAAATTTAAATTATCAATTGAACAAATAAGCAATTTGAATGTGAAATTCATCCTACATTAATCAATTTAGTCTCTTTTCATAAGTTAAAAAATACCTGGACAAATAAGCATCAACAAACACAAATCAATGAAAGTGCGGCGGCGTGAGAAGCGTACAAACGTATGGAATTGATGCGGTAGTGTGGTGTCAATATTCAGCAAAAAAAGTTTTTCCCTAATGAAGAGTGCTTCGATTAACCTAATTTGGATATTTGAATCTTAATTGTCATATACCTTTTTTTATCAAAATAAAATATAATTTCATAACCCATTTAAAACTGTTATCATAAATTTTTTTTTCAATTCCATGGTGACAAAACATTTATTAATCACAATATCATTTAATTTCGCTTAATTGCTGAAAAATAAAATTATTCACAATATTTTTACATATTATGATAAAATTTATTTTATCATAATAACTGTATTTTTAATATACAGTGACAAAACAGTTTTTGTCAAAACCCATTGTCACAACAAACACAATTAATTGCTATAGTGACAAAAATATTTGACACAATATTTAATTATCACAACATTATATAAGTTTAATTAATTGCTGAAAAAATAAATTCGTTACAAAAGTCTTTAAATATTATGCTAAAATTTATTTTTTCATTATAACTGTATATATTTTCTATTTTACCATTTATTTTCTGCAATTAGTTTTTCTTTCTCTATTTTGTGTGTATTTTGTGTTTCATAAGGTTGACATATGGTCAATAAACGATTTATTTACGGTTATTATAACTATAGTTTAAAATACAGGCACAAAACATTTGTTTTGGCAAATTACTTTGTCACAACAATATATTTACTTTTTGATATAGTGACAAATAAATATGACACAATAAATATTATAACTGTCTTTTTAAAATATCGGAACCAAACATTTGTTTTGGCAAAATATTTTGTCAGAAAAACAAATTTACTTTTTTTATTGACAAATAAATTTGACGCAATAAACAGTAGTGGAAAGAGTTTTTTTCGAGTTATTCCTTAACATATATATTTTCTGCACTTCCTTTTTCATACTCTATTTTGTGTTTTATAAGGTTGAATACGGTTGACATCAGGTCCATATGCAGTCGTTATAACTGTAGGTTTAAAATACGAAAACAAAACATTTGTTTTGGCAAAATACATTGTCACAAAGACATATTTACTTTTTTATAAGTGACGACAAAATTTGACACAATATTAATTTATTACAATATCTTTTATTGGCAAAATACTTTGTCACAACAAACGTAATTAAATTTTATAGTGACAAAATATATCTAATTGCTGCAAAATAAAATTTGTCACAACGTTTTTAAATATTATGATAAGAATAATTTTGTCATAATAAAAATATTTTAAATTACGGCGACAAAACATGTTTTTGTCAAAATAGTTAGTCACAACAAACATAATTATTTTTTATAGTGACAAAAATGGTTGACACAATATGTATTTGTCGCAATATCATTTCATTGAACTCTCATTGTGACAAAATAATTTTTTTTGTCACAACTAACCTATTTATTATGACAAAATATAGTTTGTCACAAGAAGCCAAATTTTTTGTAGTGCCCATATATTCTCTATATTTATTTTTATGTATTTTGTTCATATTTGCTGAATATTTATGATCTAAGATATATGATTATATATTTTGTCATAAAATTGCCATAATTTTCAAATTATATATTTTTGATAAAATCGTCATGAAATCGATGAAAAAACATGTTAATAGCTGAATTAGTATATTTTGTATGCTTAAATCCGGAAACCTAGATGATTAGAACACCTAGAGTGCATGTTTAGGTTAATTTTGAGCTTATTTGCCATAAAAAATACTTGTTTAAACCAGTTATAAACACTCTTTATTTGCCATATTTGCATTCTCGTATTTTTTATGTGTCTTGGCTTTTGTTGCACGAAAAATGGAGCTGAAGCAAGTGAAAACAAAGCCGAAAACGATGAAAAATGACCTACTGTCCAAAAGTCGACGCCGCCGCCACGATGGGCTGATGGCGCCGGAATTATACGGTGCCGCTGCCGGCACTGGTGGCACCGCCAGTTCTTCCCCCTCCCCATAACCTGATTTCCATATTTCCCAAAATTCGATCAAACTTCGATTTAGGTTTCCGGGCTAGTTTGGGGTCGGAATTAGGCCCATTTTGAACCTAGCCGTAGGGAATTTTATGCACTGTATGTCACGACCCGAAATCTCGAGCCGCGACCGGCGCTAGGGAATGGGAATGATAGTTCTGAAATCCGTAGCAAGCCTTAAAAACGCATATAATATTTTTTGCAGAACAATCATTTTCAAAACCAAACATTCATTCGTAAAGAAATCATTTTCATTAAGCTCCTTGAGCTTTGACGTATACAAACGTCTCTTTCAAAACCTGAAACCGTCATTTAGGAACTTAGGTCTTACCATGCGATGTCCCACATCCTAGCACAGCCCGTGCCATAATATACCAATCAAAACAAATGGTTTTAAACGGAAATCAAAACATCACACATATATCAGAGTTTTATCATACATGAAAACCGTTTGGCAAACAAACATACATAGACTAGGACTCGACCCTACTGCAGCACTATTGGTTGACTCCTTCTTTCTGTACATAAGGACTTCTGGAACTAAAGTAGAAGTCTGGCGTCTCAAAGACCATACACTGTTTAGGGGTCAGTCGAGACTGAGTGAGTTATACGTTACATACCCTATTATCAAAATAGCATCGCAATTAAAAACAATTTTGAGCAAACACAATCACTTTATATACATATACTTTCAAACAATTTACACAAGATACATACTTGATTCAATCAAGTCTGAATTTTAAACTTATACTGCTCTAGGTATTCACCTAGTCTTACGGAGGTATTGCCTTTTCGATTCATCACAAATATCTCGGAATAATTCCTCCAAGTTCACACCACCGTCCATCACAAAACTTCCACTCCAAACCTCGGGATAATTCCAATCAAAATTCAAGCTTTTATAAGGATATTCAATTATATATGTAATTTACATTTTGGCCCAAATCGCCTTTTAAGAAACCAACATACTGTTATTGGCCCGAATCGCCATTTAGGCAACCAATAACTGAACTATCACAATGTTGACCCAAATCGCCTTATAGGCAACCAACATTACGTTATTGGCCCAAATCGCCTTTTAGGCAAACAATAACTGAATTATCATAATGTTAGCCCAAATCACCTTATAGGCAACCAATATTACGTTATTTCCCCAAATCGCCTTTTAGGTAACCAATAACTGAATTATCACAATGTTGGCCCAAATCGTAGGCAACCAACATTACGTTGTTGGCCCAAATCGCCTTTTAGGCAACCAATAACTCATTTTCACGTCGTTGGCACATCACTATTTTAGGCAACCAACGGCTATTATCAATTCTCAATAAATATTCAAATATAAGCTTAAAGCAATATAAACAATACAGTACAAGTCAATCCAAACCATTCCAAAACAAATAAGTCGTATTCAAACGACACAAACCAATCCAATCAATTCATTCCAAATAATTCAATCCAAAACAATACAATCAAAACCAATTCAATCCAAAATATCTATGCGATGCATTTAAATACTAATCATTTAGTACTTTTAACATATATTTAATGTGATAATGCGAGTAAGTAAAATATACTCACAACTTGCTTATCCAAAATCTTCGTTTACTATAGCGTAAGCTCCATGAGCTCCTTGTCCACTAGTAGGTCGCCTTATCAGACCTAGGATATTTATCAAATAAATCTCGAGTGAGATTCTAACATAATAGATACTTAAACTCGAGAATAACCAAGTTCATAACTTGTCGCGTTATCAAACTCGTAGTCGACTATGTTTTCTAACCGTAATGCAGTCTGACCTCTAAACGAAACCGACATTCTTAAAGTTCATGATGTCATCTTTGTCTTTCGTTTAGGTCTCAGACTAAAACTAGCACCCGAAGGTGTCGGAAACTATCCCTTAAATTAATAACTTGGGTTGTTCTATTTTTCAGAACTGTTACACACAACTTAATGTTCTGCTCTGTTTGGACAACGTAGAGTCCGAATTAGCAGAAACCTATTCCTGGACATATTTAGAAGACAATCTCAAGTTTCCGTACCAACAAATGGAACTTAATTTGGAGTTATTTGTCTTGAGATACAACCCTCACAAAAGAGTTGTTCTGCAGCTTACTTTCTGAGATTTACATCCAACTTTCATTCAATCTTAATCACTCCTAATTCAGCTAATTCATCATCATTCCAAGGCCTAGAACACATTAATACACATGTATCAAAAACATAGGTCCTTGGCCCAATACTTTCATTCATTATCCAAATTTTCCAGCAATTCAACACATATCGACTTAGATAATTCATTAAACACTTAATACTCATGATTATAGCTAAATCCATATTTTAAAACATCAATTAAATACTTCCATCAAAGGCTCAATGATTTTATAAATTCCTTATCCTTGATGATTCCTCAAAGCCAAATGAATTTACTCTCCAATTCATCATGAGAATCCTTCTCACAAGCTCAATATCATCTATAAACATCAAACATCACAAAATCTCAACTTAATCACCAAAACCGAAATAATTCAGCTGAAATCCTAACCATAATCACTCATCCTTACCTTAAATTGAAGCCACAATCTAGTAGATGATCCTTTCCTCGTTCTGTGGCCACAAGAATCGTTCAATTCTGTTAAGAAACGAAAGAGTTATGATGATTTGACGTTTGGCTTAATACAACATTTGACCCCTAAACTATACATTTTTATTTTCTGAGACTCTTAAACTAATTTGATATTCTATTGAACCTCTTAACTTTATTTTTTGTTCTATTTAACCCGTCAACTGCAACGTTTTTACCGATCTGACTCTTTTCATCCAACGTGGCAAAAACGTGTGTTTTCAAATGCTTTAAAGCGCGTGAAGGATAATTAAAATGCATAAATTGTTCTATTGAACCCCCGAACTACACTATTTTGTTCTATTTGACCCCTGAACGTATTTTATTTTTCTATTGCATCTTCAAATTTTTAATTTTTACCCATTTAACCTTCTCGAAAATACAATTATTTAATTTTTATCCATTTAATCTTTTAGAAAAATACAAAAATATTGAAATTTAGTCAAATAATTACATAATATAAATTCAATGTAAATATTTGTTTACATTTTAATAATGAAAAATGAAGTTTGTCTGTTTTTAACGATATTATAAAATAAATTTACTATACTGTGATAATATTTAAAAAAAGACTAATTTTTTTAAAAAATTATAATTTTTAGTGTGTTTCACGAATTTTCAATTTTAAAAATTTTAATACACCAGCTTTTAATTTTTTGCAATTTCAAATTTTTCAAATCAATTCTGAATTTTTAAAATTTGTGTTAAAATTTGAAAACACGGTAAATTTCATGATTTTTAAAGTCTTAAATGATTTTTTCAATCACTTCTTATTTTAAATTAAAAAAATATTTAGGCTATATATTTTTTGACCCCTAAACCTTACCCTTTTATTTCCTATGACCTCTAAATTATTTTAGTGTTCCGTTGGACCTCTTAACTATTTTTTTTATTCTATTTAACCCCATGTCAGCAAAGCCATGTCAGCAATTTTATCCACCTCATCGTGCGTGGTGTGCACATTCCGAATGAGGGGTTAAATAGAACAAAAAAAAAGAGTTAAGAGGTCCAAAAGAACACGAAATTAGTTTAGAGGTCGCAGAGAATAAAATGGTATAGTTTAGGGGTCAAATAATATATTAAGCCTTTGACGTTTTGAGGGTTTGGGATTGAAGGAGTTACGGGATTTTCTTTGAAATCAGCTAAGGAAATAAATTTTGCTAATTTTAAATTAATTTCTCTTGTATATATATTTATGGAAAAAGTCTCTCTTTGATCCTTAAGTTTGCCACCTCCTTACTTCACAATTCGTGACTTTTTTTCCGTCCAATTTAGTCCGTTGAACGCTATATCATTTAGGTCCGATCAATTTCATATTATTTATTTCCAAATAAAAAATATTAGTCCCATAACTTATAATTTCACTTTTCGATAACTTAATTTTGCAATTTTTTCCAAAAACGCTCAAATTTCAATTTTGAGCTAACTTGCACTTTTTTCCAACGTTTTTGTCCAAATTCCGTTTAAGGAATATAGATATTTGAATTAATCAACATTATTTTCTTAGATACTATTATTTCTTGACATATCTTTAATAATTCGCATATCGGTCTCTATTTCCCGACCTACTTGGTCCAAGTTACAAAACTATAGGACTCGTGGAATCATTTTCTTATTTCAAAAATTTTGGATTATTACATTGTAACAGGTCAGAGCCGATGTAATCTGGACCTCGAAGTCCACTGATGTAACATAAAGTATAAATTGGGCCCATGACCCCACAACTAGCAAACCCAGCCACATCCAGGCCGAATCAGGGACCACCCGAACTCGGAATCGATCCTAGTTCAAATCGATAGAACCATATCAACGAGACAGACAACTTCCATGTTCTGGACGAGAATATTTCTGACCATACCGACGGTCAAACCCATGTGAGTGTTAGGCGCTCAAAAGTCAACAGTGTTTAAAAGTATTCATCACCTTGTATGCATATCAACTGCACATGGGCATTTTTATACTGTTTACTACTTTCCAAAAGCATGATCCAGGTCCAATATTAACCACGTTAAAATTAGCTAATTCAAAACAAATCCAGCCAGTCACTTAGACATCTT
Organism: Mercurialis annua; assembly: GCF_937616625.2. Classification (NCBI taxonomy): domain Eukaryota; kingdom Viridiplantae; phylum Streptophyta; class Magnoliopsida; order Malpighiales; family Euphorbiaceae; genus Mercurialis; species Mercurialis annua. The sequence goes on along the minus strand of NC_065577.1, from coordinate 29,871,034 downwards.
AGGACTACCAAGAAAATATAGTAAATGCTTGTATATAGCATTCAAAATCATCTAATAAAATCAATCAAATTTATACTTCCGGTTTAGGGTTTTTGCATGTAATCAATCCAGACCAGCCAAACTTATGTAACTTGTTAGAAACCACTAGGCTTAGATGGGTACCTGTTACTTACTTTGCATGACCAGTCCATATCGGTTCATATGTGAGTCTATCTGTTTACACGCTTTCAAACTTGTTTATTTCTAGTATTATATCATGTGGACTGCTAATCGATTGTTGAGATGAGATAAAACGAATATGTCCGGTAAATAAAGCCAGTAACTGATAAGCCAAGCACACGAGTCTCAGGGTGATCCACGAACCCGGTCTTTTCGTCCCATGCACGATAATCTTACCCATAAGCGAGAAAGGTTATCTAGTCGGTATAAAAGGAATTTCCTAGTTGAACTAGGTGGCTACTCCATTTTCAAACCATTTCCAAATCAAGAAGTCAGCCATTAGCCTGGGCGAGTGGTCCCCGAACCCCGCTTCGCTCACATGCACTGTAATGCTCAATTTGTTTTTGATGATTAAAAGTATATTAAAAAGCAACAAGATATGGCGAAGCCAAAAACTCAAAATTTTCGCACATGAAGTGGCACACACTAGGTGACATACTAAAGGTTACGGCTTAGATAACAGCAAAAAACACGAATATGAGTACAAAATAGCTTAAGGATTTCTAAAAAATCCAAGTCAGAATAGCAAATATCCCTATTACAACCTTTAAAGAAAAATACTGTTTTCACAAAGCAATTGAAGAACACCGTTTCCTTGTTAGTAACCAAGTTTGAAAAAACTTTCCCATTCCTGCACTTTTTTGATTCCCAAACAATAATAAACCATAAAGTCTGCCATAATTTTTAATACGGTCCTCTATGAATAAAACTCTCTCACTGAATCATGAAGTCCCCAAACTAACCCGGAAAAATCCAAACAAGGTCAATATCTTCTTAAGTATAATAATCCATATACTTATAGCAAAATTATAATAAATTAGAATATGTGTTTGCGTTTCAACAACATTTCATAGAGAGCACAAAGAATTGTCCATTGTAATAATAGTACGTCTAGCTAAAATATCTAGTGACGGGACTCTATTATGTAAAACAAGCCAAATGAAGAACTTAACTCGAGGAGGAGCTACTGATTTTCAAACGACCATAAACAAAGTGGTATGGTTCTGAACATGAGTATCATCATCTCTATTTTCTGGATTGAAACCAGTGGGACTGCCAGTGTTCTTCATAATTCTTGCAACAATTGTTTTTAGAGTTTGAAGAGTTTCCCGTGAAGCAAAATGGTGAGGAGCTACAATATTAAATTCTTCTGATGGTGCATGATTTTGATATCGTGAAAGCTGAGGAGCAGTAGCATGGAAGTGACCAACCCTCATAGTTGTGATCTCCAAACCTGATAAGACTGCCGACTTGCCACACCAGTCCCGCCACCTACAGATGTCCGGCGAACAGTATTAGGTCTCAAAGAGAAGGTGACAACAGCAGGTCTGAGATCTTCTACTTCAACATTGTTGTTCAGACCTAAATTATCTTGGTTCCTAGCTAGAAGAATAGCTCCATTGACAAGTCTACAAAATGAGTTAGATGAAAACAAACCGGAAGTAGAGTTCCATAATACAACATCATCAAGAATGGTGGTACTGTTCAGGCGACCAAATATGTTTTGTAACGATTGGAACAATAAAGCCTCGAAACATCGCAAACGACGCTAGGGGTGTGCATCGGTCGGTTCGGTCACCAAACTGAAGCGAAACCCAATTAACCGAACCCAAAATATTAGAAATTTTCAAAACCGAAATCGAACAAAATTATATTGAAACCGAACCAAAACCAAACCGAAATAATATGTCGGTTCGATCGGTTATTTCGATTAATCCAAATAACCAAATTTTATTAAAATTAGTTATTAAAAATAAAAAATAATAATAATAATAATATTAATACTAATACTAATATATAATTTATGTACAATTTTAGGGGTTTTAGTAACTAAATCCTAAAAAAAATACAAACTTACCTCAACTTTTTATAAAAATATTACAAAAATAACACTATTAATATATATAATTTGGTTATTTTGGTCGGTTCAGTTAATTAGGAAATTCCATAGCCAAAACCGAACCGAACCGAATTGACCAAACTTTTTAAAAATGGAAACCTAAACCGAACCGAATTAACCAAAAACCAAACCGAATTAGAATTTTGGTTTGGTTCGGTCGGTTAATTCGGTTTCGACCGAATACTGCAGACCCCTAAACGACGCCTCCACAATGCCCAAAGTTAAAAAGTCGGATGTGTCATGCAACCTTTTAAAAAATGATATTAAATCGTAATAAAAGTAAATTGTTGGATTCAATATGCAAATAACCTTCATTTTTTAATGGCTTAAATGGTCCAAAAATCACGAATTTTCGCGTGTTTTTGGTATTTGACACGAACTTTTAATTTTGGCTTAAAAATACACCAACTATCCAATTTTTGCAATAATGATACCGTTGTGAATTCTGGCTTCAACCCTCTTATGTGGCACCGGACAATGCCATGTTGTCCTAACCCATATTATAGTTCATCCTAAAACTATGCCGTTTTTAATCTCAAACTCATTTCTTTATTAAACACACCTCAAAAATATAAGGACTAATTTTATATTTTTTTCTAAAACAAATTTTCTAACCTACTCCCATCCACCCACCTTTTTACACCTAATAAATTCAATATATCACCACCTCCTCCTCCTCTTTTTCCTTATCCACCCCTCATCATGTCCACCTCCGCCTCCGGATCTCCCCCTCTACAACCTCCAATCCTTCCGCCAAACCCTTTTATATCCCTACTCTCTGCACCTGCGCAACCCTCCACCAATCCTCGCTGTCTCCCGCCGCCTTGTTGGTCTCACGATGAGATCGTTGTTCTCATCGTTGTACTTCTATTCAAAACCAAGCCCAGTCCCAAATCCTAAAATAAAACCCCACCCCACCACAAATAACTAACATAACCACCAAACCCTAAACGGCAAACATAGAAACCATAACATCTCCTAAAATGGTGAAGTTTCGAAAGACCAACAAGGTTGTAATCCTCCTATAGGGCCGCTATGCCGGCCGAAGGACGGTGATCGTCAGATCATTCTACGACGGAACTCGCGACTGCCCTACGGACATTGCCTGGTGGCCGGAATATCAAAGTACCCGACCAAGGTGATAAAGAAGGACTCGGCGAAGAAGACAGCGAGAAGGCAAGATATTATGTTAATTTTGATTTTATTAAGAGGAACAGTTGGAATTGTAGTTTGAATTGAATGGTTAGGTTTAGTTTAATTGGATCTTATTTTATTACTTTGGTTTTTTATTGGAAATTCCTTCATGTGAGTGAGATTGGCTTATCATTTTGCTGGGTGTGTATTTAAATTATGATAGAAAATTTGATTTAAAAGATGAAGGTAAAAATGTAAAAGTAGTCCCTATATTTTGAGGTGCGTTCAATAAAAACCGGCACCATTTTGATGACAACGATGAGCTTTGCCAAGGGTTGGGACAACGTGGCACTGTCCGGTGCCACATAAGCAGATTGAAGCTGTAATCACACTGGTGTTATTATTACAAAAATTAGAGAGTTGGTGTATTTTTAACCCAAAATTAAAAGTTCGTGTCAAATATTAAAAACACAGGAAAGTTCGTGATTTTTGGAGCATTTAGGCCTTTTTTAATTCATGTAATAGCAGAAAATACCTCCTTTTCATACCTTTGTTATATATCCGTGTCATGCAGTCTGTGAGATAATAGCATCTCACAGTTTTATTTTTTAAAATGAAGTGGTAAATTAGTCGCTCAATTCTGACTAATATTCAAGAACAGTTCTGGTTAATTAGCTAGTTTAGTCGAAAAATTAACCAAAATTTATTAAAAACCTAAATGCATATAGAATCACTTTTCCGAAACTCTTTTATCACACTTTCCTGCAACTATTTATCACACAAAAATACAACCTGAATTATTCCACTTTATTAGTAAATTTTTGGACTTCTATTTGTAATAGATCAAATTATCATTATCATTAACAAGAAATCAAGTCTTTTATTTAAATTATTATTTTTAAATTAAATTTCATTTATATTTTTATTTTAGATCATTGTTTATAAATTGTGTGATTCTATGTAAATAATTAGTACTATTAAATAATTTTCATAATAATTTAATACTGATATAATAAATATGTATCAAATACCAGATTAATGAATATCGAGATGCTTTGTTTTGGTAAGAATTGAAAGTTAAGAAAGTGTCTATACTTCTTATAAAGATTATAACTCATAATTTGGATTCAGTATTAATTAGCAAACAACATTTGAAGTGTGTTAATATGTAGATAAAAAAGAATTTTTTGTTGTTCAAATAAAGTCAAATTTTTTTGATGAAAAGTGCGACAAGTAATATTTGAATATCCACCTTTTTGAATAATTGTCTTTACCACAAATGACATATCAACTCAAATCGAATGGTATATTTTTAAGTTGTTTCTTTTAAGGAAGAGCGAAGTCATGAGCTTACTAATAATAAAGTGGAGGTTGTGAATTTAATGAGTTTTTGGATAATGATTTCATAAAGATGGATTATCCAGTAAATCCACTATTAATTTACTATCTTCACAAAGTGGAGGTTGTGAATTTAATGAGTTTTTGGATAATGATTTCATAAAATGTAGCTGCATGATCACTATTATTTATATTCGGTGCAACTTGAAGACAACGATAATTCTATATTGAATGTGTTTTGGGTAGATGGTGGAACATTGATTACCAAAATTTTAAAGATGTTAGATGTTTTGATAAAGTTTATAGAACATATGATTATAATAGGCTGTTTGTCATTTATTGATGTTAATCACCATTAGAAAAGTATTATTTTTAGTGCATTTTTATTCTATGGTGAAACAATATCATTAGTAAAGATAAAGATGTTATATGTTTTCCGTTGACAAGCCGCGTGTAAAAGACTTGTGTGCGCGTCATTATATATATGTATGTATATATATATATATATATATACACATATACATATACATATGTGCATATACATATATAATTAATTGTCATGCCCAACTATGTTCGTGTCCATATTTCATTTTATTAAATTTATTCACATTTTTTTTATAAATGATATTTGTATCAGCTCATTCACAATGAGTGAATGGCAAAAAAACTAATACACTAGAAGTGGATAGAAAAGACATCCAAATTTCGAAAAAATATCCAAACTAGAGAAAGGAAAGTTAGGATGAATTTTTTGTAAAACAACACCGCTGAACTTATACTATCAAGAATAAGTTTATACCTCTTGGTTGTCCGGAACTTGAAGACTCGTTTATTTCTCGCTTTCCATAAGAAACAATTGATGAAGAACCAACTCAAAATCCAAAGAGGTTTGTATTTGTTTTGCAAAGACTTGATCATTGCATATAAAAATCTTCTATGGAACTCGGAAAAACACAAATATTATTACTCAATCTAAAAACATGCATCCAAGTACTCCATGCAAAATGGCAATGAAGCATAATGTGACCCAAATTCTCCTCCTCTATGCATAATAAGCACCCACTGTATTCTTGTAAGATAATACCCCTTCTAGCCAAAGTAGCATAAGATGAAATTTTGTCCCTAGTTAAAAGCGAATGAAAGAATTGAATCTGAGGTGGAAGTTTAGTACCCCAAACAACATAAATATAATTATTTCCTCCTTTCGAACCAAGCGAGCTAGCCACATAATCCCTAATTAAACAAATCATGGAGATATAATTGTAATCCTTACTGTCCAGCCAAAGAACAGAGTCTCTCTGGGCAGAAGGACGAATTGAAGCTATTAACTCCTGAAGGCGCATAAAATCTGCAAATTTCCCAACACGAAGATGATCCCAACCACCTATCATACCAAAATCTTGTATGACACCAATTCCCTACTTTAAAAGAAATATTCAACTTAATGACATCCCACAGTACTGAATTATCTATACATTCGGCAATGATGCTCCTCCATATATGAGAAAAACGAAGACGATTCCCAGTTAAAAGATCAAACCATAAATCTATACCAAAGCTATTCGAAATAACCGCAAACCACAGAGCTGAAGAATCCAAGTTCATAAGGTTCCACAACCATTTGAGAAGTAAACACAAATTTTTAAGTCCTAAAGGAGTGATATTCAGACCCCCATTAGAAAAAGGTAAACAAATCACCAACCATGAAACCTTGCAAAAATAATTACCATCCATAGTACCTCCCCATAAAAAACGACGCATAATTATTTCTATGTTCTGAAAAACAAATTGGGACATCTTAAACGAACCCATAAAATGAGCAAGTTGCTAAGAGCCGACTTAATAAAAACAAGTCTACCTGCAGAAGATAAGAGACTGCCTCACCAAGTTGACAGCTAAGAAGAAAAATTCTAAACAACCGGATCCTAAGACTTTACCTTTACTTTTTTCAAATACAAAGAAAGACCCAAATAAGTAATATGAAGAGATTCAATTTTACAGTTTAGTATTGCAGCTGCCGAATTCAGAGAGGGAGAATCTAAATTAATGCCCATTAATAAAGATGAATGGAAGTTGATTTGTAAACCCGAAATCAACTCAAAGCATCGAAGAACTCGCAAAAGATTTCTAATCTGCTCCAAGTCATTAGGAACGAAGAGAAGAGTATCATCTACAAATTGCAGTAAGGAAACTGGAGTATCGTAACCATCTACTGCACTACTATAAATCAACCCTTTAGAAGTTGCACTCGAAATAATTGCTCGCAGACCTTCAACGCTATAAGAAATAACGTTGGAGAGAGAGGATCGCCTTGTCTAGCTCTCATGCCCATGAAAAACTCTTTTCTGAAGGACACCAGTTAATAAGAATAAAAGGCTGAGAGAAGTTAAAAATAGAAGAAATCTGATTAGACCAAGAGTTATCAAAGTTCATTTGTGCTAGCATCTTTAAAATAAATTCTCAAGAAATTGAATCAAACGCTTTTTTAAAATCAAACTTGATCATGAAGGCCTGTTCTCTACACCTATGTAAAAGATGAATGAGCTCTGAAGAAATCATATGACAATCATGTATATTTCTCCCCCCTAACAAACCCAAATTAGTTCTCTGAAATAATGGTAGGAAGAAAAGGAGCCAGTATTATAGCCAAGACTTTTTACATGAATTTCAGAATACCATTAATTAGACTAATAAGAGGGCAATCTGAAACATCCGAGGCTCCTGTAAATTTTGGCAATAAAACCAAAAACGCCGGATTCAAACCGGTCGGAAAATCTCAATTTTGATGAAAATTATCCATGATGTCCTCCTTTAAAATATCCCAAACTTTCTTGTAGAAGAAGGAATTAAACCTATCCGAGCCTGGAGCCTTGTTGCTATGGCAACTAGAATGAGCAGGAAGACCTCCTCTTCTGTAAAGGCAATTGTCAGAGAAGAAGAATGAGATCTAGATAGCTTCTTGATAGGTAGGGAATCAAGAGAGTAGGAAGGGCTTGTCTTCTTCTTAAACAATTTTTTGTAAAAAGATGCACATTGTGTTTGATAGTCGTCAGGTTGTTATAACAGACACAATCCACCTGAATTTTAGAGATAAGATTATTCTGAGATCTCATCGAAGCCACATAATGAAAATACTTTGAATTTCTGTCACCAAATAAATTGCAGTTCATCCTTGATTTTTGCAACCACAAAAATTCTAGGTGAGACAAAATTAGAACTCTTGAGATTTAAATTTTCAAAGACCGACTTATTCCAAGATCTTATACGTTTGCGCAAATCTTTCAGCTGAAACACCAAGCTGTTCTGCGGTTTAGCAGAAAGGTCACCCTAAGAGTGCTCAATAAAAGAATAAAATCTGGATGCTCCCACCAAGCATTGATAGATTTAAAAGGCTAAGGACCCCAATCCATAGCTACCTCTGAACTGGAAAGAATTAGAACATGATCTGAAAAAGTTATCGGTAAAGCTTTCAGAAAAAGTTTAGGCCAAGATATTAAAGCATTTGGAGAAACAAAACACCTATCAATCTTGGATCTCGAGATACTGTTGTTTCAAGTAAAATAACGACCATATAAAGCAGTCTCGGTAAGGTTAGAACTAGAAATAAAGTCTGCAAACTCTCGCATAGAATTGGAAAATCCCACACAATTAACCCTTTCAGAAGGATCCACAATCTCATTAAAAATGCATAATATGTCTAAAACCGTGTAAGGAATAAGCTCTTTCCAAAGCAAAATTTTTCTTTTGGACAATGGCTTACATATACAAGAAAAACGCTAACGTCAAGAGAACACTTAACGAAATCCAGACACAACCATCTATCTGAAATAAAAACATTAGAAGGAGTAAGCATCTTTTTATTTCAAATACACAGAATACCTCCCGAAACTCCATTAGAAGAAGAAAAGTAAAGCCAAAATCTACGTTATGCCATAAATGCCTAATGCTGAATTCATCAAAGAATTCCATTTTTAGTTTTTAATAATCCCAAAATTGACAGATTATTCTTAGAAACTAAAGCGCGAATAAATCTCTGCTTTCTAAAAAAAAAGACCACCTCGACAATTCCAAAATATACTATTAAAGATGCAAGACATATCAAACAGATAACCTGGAAGAGAAGAATACTTATAAGAGATATTCTTGATGCCTTGAGACAATAAAGATATGATTTTTCGTCATTCTATGAATCAAACAATCCCAATTGCAATCCTGTTGCCCATGTTTTCTTAGCCTCTGAAACATAACGTCCTGTCTTATCATGTTCAGTTGATATGAGGCTGCCCATGTTATTAATAAGCTTTAATTTTTTTCTTGTAAGTGACAAAAGAGGTTATCTGTAACACCCCGTATTTTTTCTAACTTGTTCCGTTAGCCCAAACGATACCTTGGGTTCATTGAGTGGTTCGACCACTTAGATTCGCGTGTCGAAGGTTCCAAACCTTTTAAAATGTGTTTTAAGATGTATTAGAAGTAACCTCGGAGTTTGAAACGTTTTCGATTTAAATTTCAAAATCTCAAAATTTCATCGGAGGCAGTAGCATTTCGCGGGCGCGATATGCATGAATCACGGGCGCGATTCATGTATCGCGGGCGCGAAGGAGGTGTAGCGGGCGCGATGCGTGCACTGTGCAGTTCGCTGATTTTTATTTAAACTCACCTAATTCGACCTAAACTGATTTTACACTTTTCTAAAAACCCTAAAACGGCACATACTCTCTGATTTTCATATTCCACCTATTCCTAAGCCTTTGGTGATCATTAGTAAGTATTTTCATCATTTCTTTAAGGTTTAATTCATGTTTTATCTATCCTTGGGTTGTGTGCTCATTAGCTTTGGGTTGTTGTTCGTTCTTAGGCTGATTTGGATTGTTCTTATTGCTGGGTTTTCTTGTTGTGTGTTATCTCAAAAGGTTAGTAGATCTAATCCCTTATTTTGTGTTGTTAAGATTGTTAGCTTTTCGACTGGATTCGATACATTGGGTGGTTTGAGTATATTTTCTGTTTGTATTGATTTTAAATTTGTAAATGGTTGATTTAAGGTGTTATTGGCTTGTTCATATGTCACGACCCAAAATATTTGAGCCGCAACCGGCGCTAGGGAACGGGAGTGGTAGCTCCAGAACCCGTAGCAAGCCTAGAATCCCAACTTATTTTTTTTTTTTTTTAATAAACAAATAACAATAAACAACGGAAGCAAATACTCATATACAACATATTACCAAATATATACACTAACTGTTTCGAAACCTCGCGGGCTCTAGTTACCGTACCCTGTACGAACTGGCCTCGCGGTACTATATACATCAGTTAGTGTCTCAAACTACCACACTGGCATCTGGGGCCGTGGATTATGTACAAAACACGTAGCCTATCAAAAGCATATAAAACAATAACAACAGTGGATATATACAATAAAATAAACTGCTGTCTAGGCTACTGTTCTATCGACACAGGACCACTACTGCAGCATTAGCAGAAGTCATAAACTAACATATACAGATGACTTCTGCACTCCAAAATTGGCCTCTAGCTAAGTCCACAAGCTAAGCACCTGAAAGACATCAAAGGTGAGGGGTCAGTATTTGGGGAAATACTGAGTGAGTTGACATTTACTAACAGTATTAATATAAAAACATAGCATCGCACCTCAAGAAAATATTAATATAAAACATATAAACAGGTATTTGATCCGTACGAAACTAATATCCTAGCATGCGACACATCTCTCAAATAATCATATATCATTCAACCCAATAGTAAATATCAATTGCGAGTCCAACTCGCTGGTGGCCCAGCCACTAGATACGGGGACTTCCAGGCTACACCGTAGCCGAGTTCACTCTGCGTATCTAAATCATATATCCAATCGTAAATTTCATATTCATCAACAGCTTCCAGCTGTGTCAAGTCATTTCTCAATGCAAACATACTAGACTGACTCGGTACTGGTGATCACACAGCCTATTGACACCCAATAGGTAGCTAGTTTCTTCGGATCGCATACTAGTTCTCATATATAGAAATTAATAAAGCATATAACATTTCAATCAATTATATATAATGCGATGCGTGAAAACAGTATATATATATAAGATAATTTTAATACATGAAAGTAAAAGTACAACTCACAGTGACCGCAATCCAAGAAATGATATGATCGATCTGATGGTACGCCCTCGCTAGTCCGCTTCTACTGACTCCACTATTCACTGACACGTCTGATAAATTGTTTATGATTAGACGTGCACTTCATACTTTAATACGTATAATATTTTCATAATTTAAATATTGGTTTCATTCTTGGTATTACTCTCGTATTCAGAAACTCTTAGTCGTGTCCACGACGTATTAAATACTACTCCTTGTATCCGAGAGTTATATAATTCTCTTAATACTTTACATTATCGTTATTTGCGTAAAACGTCGAGCTAAGTCTATTTTAGTCCCTCGGACAAAAGTCCGTTTTAGTCCCTCATGGAATACGCGTCTGCACAAGGTGGTGTGCGTTCGCACACCATGGGTGTGCGTTCGCACACTGTAGGTGTGCGTTCGCACACCTTCACTGGTGTGCGTTCGCACACCATCACAGGTGTGCGTTCGCACACCACGGGTGTGCGATCGCACACCACGTGCGATCTGCACGCAGTCCCCAGAAACATCGTTTCCGGGCTTCCCGTCGTGCTATCACTTGCCACACACACCAATCACTTTGTTTCCGATAAAACCCGTAACTTTGTTTCTCCAAAAAACGCTAAAATCGAGTTTAAATCAATAATTTCAATTCCTAAACTAAAACAGCCCATATAACTCAATTTCAGCACCAATTCTCGAAACCTTACCTTGAAATGAAGCTCAAGATCAGTAGAGGATTGAATTCCGAAGAGATTGCCGCGAAAATCACGTGAATCGGACGTCGTACGGAGAAACGGCGACAAAATGATCGTGATCGGTGGTTTTTCTTCGTTTCTGGATTCTTCTTTCTCTGTTCTTCTTCTTTCAAATGAAGAAATATATATATTTTAGTAAAATTCCCACTTTGATCCTTTCTTTCTTTCCTCGTTACTATTTATTTTTCAAACTTTTCTTTCGTACGATTTAGTCCATAGCTAAATCGTTAAACTCTTTTATTACGACTTATACGTATTATTTATATCCGATAAATAATACAAAACTCAATATTAATACTTTCTCGTCAAAATCCAACATTTCCATTTTCGACACAAAGTGGCTAATTTACCACTTTGGTCCCTATACCTTATTTTGGACTTTTCTCGCCATTCTCCCATTTAATTCCAATTCTAACTTTAGAATTAAAATATAATACAAGTTTTCTCCATAATAACCTTTTCTAAAACGACCTACTAAAACTTATTTATCGGAAAACTTTCCAATATCGCCACTTCTGCGACTCAAAACTGGACACGTGGTCCGATTAGCTGATTAATTATTTTGGGGTATTACATTCTTCCCCCCTTATAAAAATTCGTCCTCGAATTTTCATAAATCTTGTTGGGATCTTAACTTATCCTTACAGTTTCCTTGACGTCCATTACTACGTTTTGATCACAACTTTTCCTTTTACTTAACTCTTAGTTTTCCATGCACAGCTATAACTTCATACTTGTTGTTAATCGATTGTTTATTCAACTCTTAATAGTTGCTTGCTGTTACATCGTTGAGAATCCTCTTACTGGTACCTTCGTCTCGTCTGTTATCTCTTCTGAGATAGAATGGTCTTTGGACGTATACTTGATACCACAGTCCTTGCGTCATTGCTATCTGATTGTTACTATCTGATTGTTTCATTCCCAGTAGCCATGGGGTTGTTACTCATCTTCTTTATACGTGAATGGTCACGACGTGTTAATTTCATCTTAATGATGTACTTACCTTAGGCATATTCCTATAAATATTTTCTCTTGTAGTCATAACTTGTAGTTATGATCGTTATTATCATATGTAATTATCACTTTCCTTTCTTACTGGTTCTTGTCATTTCTTACTCCTTTCTTTCACTGTCTGACACTTCGCTCTTTATCAATCAATTTTCTTCAATTAACTTTATATCTAACATATTTACTGTCTTTTCATATAGCTAAGCCTGTTGCACCCTTTACTATCTACCATTTCTCCATCCTTTGCTTTTCTGATCTACCGTGAATTTCATGTCACTTGTTGACTATGATCTTTCATTCCTTTTTCCGTTACCCTAAACGTTTCACTTCACGATACCTTTAATCGTGTAACTTGTACAGCCGTTCTCTTTGACCGATATTATTTGTATTCTTATCTCCCTTGACTTTCTGTAGTTAGTCCTTAAAAATCTTCTCGAGTCATTAATTGACGTGTCAGTCAAAAATGTCTCTCCTTTATGTTACAATTCCCTATTTATAATAACTTCACAAGAATTTCCTATATTTCTTTAACATTTAGCTGTTTCGAGAACTTTTCTCGTTAATTAGCTTTTGCTTAACTTCTTTCTTATCTCTAACCTTTAACTAACTTCATCTTTAACTTTCAACATTAACAGAATCATTAGATCCTTAATAATTTAGTCATTTCCTTATCTGTCATTCTTCTTCTTCTCGAAATGTTTCCGTAGTACTTATATCATGATTCTAATTGTCTCCAAATAATTTGATCTCTTTATATTAGTACCAACTCTTGTCTTGTCTTTTACTTGTTATATTCGTTACGTCTTTCCTTCGTTTATAGCAGTTCTATTGCTGCTATTCTATTCTGACAATCCTTATGACGTATTTCTGAAACTTTCACTTCTCTAATTACCTCATTAGGTTCTGAAGATGTTTGAATTTTACCTTTACACTTTCCTTCACATTATCCACCATTCATACATTTACTGAAATGTATGTCTATACGTGTGCCTTTCTCCTTTCTGTTAATGTAACTTACAATTCTTAAGGCTGATATTAGTAATTTTACTTAATATCAGTCATATAGCATTACTATCTCTCTTGATCTATTTAATTTAAACTTTCGTATCTTGCAAAATCGTATGCTTCGTCATTTCGTATCCTTCCTCTTTCTACTCCTGTATCCTTAAACACTGATATTGATAACGTTATATCTCCTTTAAATATCATTTGATATCCATCACTCGTATTACCATCTCTTTTGGCCTTCATACTTTTAATTTCTCCTCTTCAATTACGATTTTCTAATGCTACTTCGTTTATCTCAATTATAAGAATAATCATATATATCCTTATATATATGTTACGTTTCTTTCGTCTTGCACGACTCCCTGTCGTTCCATCCTTTACTCTTGTATAAAGATAATTGATGTATCCTTAAATATCGCCAGTGTATCGCAGCTTATCTGTGTATGCTTCCCGATAATCACTCCTTTAGCTTCATTAGCCGAATTACAATAATTATTAACATGGCTTTATTCTTTTATTGGAGTTTCTTTCACAATTTTATTCTTATTTAATAAGAATCTTTTATTCTTTGTCGCAGGGCTTTGTATCCGAGTTTACTTACTAAACAAAACGATTTTAAAACTTCTTTTGGCTGCGCAGCTCTTTCTAAACCATTTTTCATAAATCACTTAAAATCGTTAGTACAATTGTTGCTCAGAGTGATGACATCTCTCATCACCAAGGAGTTGCTCAAAATCGCAGTTTCTTTTTCCATTACAAAGATATGATGCATGATCTAAAATTTTAAAAATCATTCTTTTATGCATTTCTATCGTGGTTATGCAATGTCACATGCGACGCCTGAGCACAATTGTACCTTGAAAGATCATAAAAACTTTCAAAATCTTCATAAAATTGTAAGTCTTACTCTAGATTATACGCTCTGCGACTATTAACGGCTTCCTTTATACTTATTGAGTATATTTCAAATTTTTGTACTGCTGTCAAATTTTTGTATTGCTGTCATTTTCTGTCATTTACAGACTGTTCGTCTGTCACATCACTTCTCTCTCCATATCTCCGATAACTCGATTAAATTCATAATTCTTTATTACTGTAATCACCATATCCACTTCTGCAATATTCTATTCTACGTCGTATACAGATACAGGTGTCGATATTCCACATCGATTTCCCTTTATAATAATCTATCTTTCCCTTTACAGTTTCTTGAACGTAACATAGGAATTACGTTCACTACAAATGTATTATGTAGTATATATTACATTACTATTTTTGTGAGTTATGTTTTATGTTCTTTTATTAGGCGCGTGAGTTTAACTACAACGCTTCCTATAGGTTCTCGCTTTCTAAGGTATTATCCTAAAGGCAAAACCTATTACTGACATTCTACTATGCAATGCAGCAAATATATCAACACAATAATACAAACACATAAACACAATTACGGAAAGCATATAAATTGCTAATACCTGGAGGTGCCTGACGCGGAACGTTAGGTTCCCTAATAACTACGCCAGTATGTCGGCCCCTAACTGTTCTACCTGAGTTTCGTCCACCTCTCTGCACAAAATAAGGGTTGGTTGTAGTTCTGGAGGACGTACTGACGTAATCTGGGTGGTACTCACGTCTAAAGTAATAAGGTCGTATCGGATCACCCGACCATTCATGCTCTGTTTCAATCCTACGGGCCATTGTAGTAAGCGTGCTGAAATGTTCGTCCACATGCTCATACAGCTCATCAAACTGAGGTCCTAAACCCCTGACATATCTACGATTAATGGTCCTATTGTCTTCATTCAGATTAGGAACTCCCTCTGCCATCCGCAGAAAATCAGTAGAGTACGCTCCTACAGTTAACATCCCTCTAGAAAAAGAACGCATCTGCCTCCTAACCTGATTTAAGGCTATATGCGCCTGACCGTTAGCTATGTCCGCATCTTCCCTCAAATTGCGGTATCTCCGCACACTTGACCAGAAATAGTCACCTCTGTATTCCTCGACATCTAATTCATCTAACTCTTCTTCTTCTTCAAACTCTTCTTCCTGAGGATTTTCCTCTTCTGCTTCTTCTTCCAATTCTTCTTCTGGATCCTCCTCAGGATCCTCCTCAGGGTCTTCCTCAGGATCTTCTTCAAGATCCTCTTCCGGATCTTCCTCCGGTTCTTCTTCCTCTTCTTCGCTGTATTCAATCTCCGGCGAATGTTCTCTAACTCTGTTTCTGGAAGAACTACCTATCTCTGACACAGACATAAAACCATTTTGATATATTTCTGGTGATGTTCCATTATCTGCGTGGAATCCATTCTGATGGACCTCAGATGGTTCGCCTACTTCATTATGAAACCCGTTTTGAAATATAGGAGGCGCTTCCTCCCGTTCTTCCTCAGCATGCGACTGAGCTCCGTTTTGCCCAGACATGCTGAAAAGAAACAATTTCGAACGTAAGCGACCATCTGAGCCCATTTTACACGCAATTCCAAAATCAGCTTTATATAATGCTGTAAACATTTAGCATTTAATCCAACTGCACGTAATTCGCAAGCAGATAATCACTTAACAATCGCAGCGCGAGTAGCAAATACTTAACCCTCTCAATTGTTCATAATTTGCAAACATGTAACCACCTTCTAAATCTTAACATAAGAAACAATTATTTAGTCGTCTTAGTCGTCCGTATGAACAGATACTATTCACTTACTAACTTAATAGTCCTGGTTCGCGCGCGTAATGCCACATACTACTAATGCACGCATAACACAATTACAGATAACCACGGTCTGACTCTTGCTGCAGTAGTTCCTAGGTATACTCACTGACAAATACTCCCAGTCAAACAGACAATCAGACAAATCTAGCAGTGGTAACTAGACCAACTGCTCTCAAACAAACATTGAAACAAACTTGCAGTGGTAACTGGACCAAACTGCTCTGATACCAACTTTGTCACGACCCAAAATATTTGAGCCGCAACCGGCGCTAGGGAACGGGAGTGGTAGCTCCAGAACCCGTAGCAAGCCTAGAATCCCAACTTATTTTTTTTTTTTAATAAACAAATAACAATAAACAACGGAAGCAAATACTCATATACAACATATTACCAAATATATACACTAACTGTTTCGAAACCTCGCGGGCTCTAGTTACCGTACCCTGTACGAACTGGCCTCGCGGTACTATATACATCAGTTAGTGTCTCAAACTACCACACTGGCATCTGGGGCCGTGGATTATGTACAAAACACGTAGCCTATCAAAAGCATATAAAACAATAACAACAGTGGATATATACAATAAAATAAACTGCTGTCTAGGCTACTGTTCTATCGACACAGGACCACTACTGCAGCATTAGCAGAAGTCATAAACTAACATATACAGATGACTTCTGCACTCCAAAATTGGCCTCTAGCTAAGTCCACAAGCTAAGCACCTGAAAGACATCAAAGGTGAGGGGTCAGTATTTGGGGAAATACTGAGTGAGTTGACATTTACTAACAGTATTAATATAAAAACATAGCATCGCACCTCAAGAAAATATTAATATAAAACATATAAACAGGTATTTGATCCGTACGAAACTAATATCCTAGCATGCGACACATCTCTCAAATAATCATATATCATTCAACCCAATAGTAAATATCAATTGCGAGTCCAACTCGCTGGTGGCCCAGCCACTAGATACGGGGACTTCCAGGCTACACCGTAGCCGAGTTCACTCTGCGTATCTAAATCATATATCCAATCGTAAATTTCATATTCATCAACAGCTTCCAGCTGTGTCAAGTCATTTCTCAATGCAAACATATTAGACTGACTCGGTACTGGTGATCACACAGCCTATTGACACCCAATAGGTAGCTAGTTTCTTCGGATCGCATACTAGTTCTCATATATAGAAATTAATAAAGCATATAACATTTCAATCAATTATATATAATGCGATGCGTGAAAACAGTATATATATATAAGATAATTTTAATACATGAAAGTAAAAGTACAACTCACAGTGACCGCAATCCAAGAAATGATATGATCGATCTGATGGTACGCCCTCGCTAGTCCGCTTCTACTGACTCCACTATTCACTGACACGTCTGATAAATTGTTTATGATTAGACGTGCACTTCATACTTTAATACGTATAATATTTTCATAATTTAAATATTGGTTTCATTCTTGGTATTACTCTCGTATTCAGAAACTCTTAGTCGTGTCCACGACGTATTAAATACTACTCCTTGTATCCGAGAGTTATATAATTCTCTTAATACTTTACATTATCGTTATTTGCGTAAAACGTCGAGCTAAGTCTATTTTAGTCCCTCGGACAAAAGTCCGTTTTAGTCCCTCATGGAATACGCGTCTGCACAAGGTGGTGTGCGTTCGCACACCATGGGTGTGCGTTCGCACACTGTAGGTGTGCGTTCGCACACCTTCACTGGTGTGCGTTCGCACACCATCACAGGTGTGCGTTCGCACACCACGGGTGTGCGATCGCACACCACGTGCGATCTGCACGCAGTCCCCAGAAACATCGTTTCCGGGCTTCCCGTCGTGCTATCACTTGCCACACACACCAATCACTTTGTTTCCGATAAAACCCGTAACTTTGTTTCTCCAAAAAACGCTAAAATCGAGTTTAAATCAATAATTTCAATTCCTAAACTAAAACAGCCCATATAACTCAATTTCAGCACCAATTCTCGAAACCTTACCTTGAAATGAAGCTCAAGATCAGTAGAGGATTGAATTCCGAAGAGATTGCCGCGAAAATCACGTGAATCGGACGTCGTACGGAGAAACGGCGACAAAATGATCGTGATCGGTGGTTTTTCTTCGTTTCTGGATTCTTCTTTCTCTGTTCTTCTTCTTTCAAATGAAGAAATATATATATTTTAGTAAAATTCCCACTTTGATCCTTTCTTTCTTTCCTCGTTACTATTTATTTTTCAAACTTTTCTTTCGTACGATTTAGTCCATAGCTAAATCGTTAAACTCTTTTATTACGACTTATACGTATTATTTATATCCGATAAATAATACAAAACTCAATATTAATACTTTCTCTTCAAAATCCAACATTTCCATTTTCGACACAAAGTGGCTAATTTACCACTTTGGTCCCTATACCTTATTTTGGACTTTTCTCGCCATTCTCCCATTTAATTCCAATTCTAACTTTAGAATTAAAATATAATACAAGTTTTCTCCATAATAACCTTTTCTAAAACGACCTACTAAAACTTATTTATCGGAAAACTTTCCAATATCGCCACTTCTGCGACTCAAAACTGGACACGTGGTCCGATTAGCTGATTAATTATTTTGGGGTATTACATCATATTACTTGTAACTTGGGTGGTTTGGTTTAGATGTTACAATTGAAAGGTTTATCAAATTGCTAACATTTTTGTGTTGTAAATTCTGTTTTGAAACTCTATTCAAATCTAGAAATTTCAAGCGAATGAATCATAGGGTGTTAGATACTTAACAATACTTTGGGTGGCTTGGAGAAATCGTTTAAGTAGATTAGTGTTGCATTTGATTAAAGCTTTTGGGCTAAACTCTGTTTTGATTTAAAAACTAAATCTGGAAATTTCTTTTAAAAAGGTTAAAAGGGTGTTTGTTAACAATTGTTTCACTGAGTGATTTGAGGTAATTGTCTAATGGCTAAAACATATGTTAAATATGGTTTTGATGGTTTAAATCGCTGTTTTAAGAACATATATATGTGGCTGGAAATTTGTAAGTTTAGGAATTTATTTTATAAAGTAAAATCGAATACTTTGGGTCTCTTTTGGTTGTTGGCTTAATTTTCTAAGTGTTGTGGTTTTGCCCTAGCTTTGAGACATACTTAGGGTGATTTTAATCAAGTTACTAAGGGCTGGAAATTATTTACTAATTGGTTTTAACTTATTTCAGGATGTTAGTTCTATCTTAGGTTGTGGTTTGATTTTGATTAAACTATATAAGGCATATAAGAGTGTTATCTGTCATGTAAGGTTTTGATTGATTTATTCTATTTTCAAGTTGATACTTAAAAGATGTTGAATCTTATTGATTCTATTTAAGATGTTATATTTCAATGTACTTGGGGTGCTACTTCCTAAGTGTTAGCAAGCTTAATTGTTTATGGCATTATTAAGTTTCGGTGTGAGTTCTTATTTAAAAACTGAATTTGGTTTCATTTAAGGTTTGATTAAAGACTTTGGCTTTAAATTTGGTTTATGGTTGGGTCGGGTTAGACGTGGTCTTCCGACATGTTGTGTTAGGCTATACTGCAGTAAGACCAACACACTACTTTGGGAACTGTTATTGTTTTGAAGATTATTTAAGTATGTAAGACTTTGGTTTTGTTTTTTTAAAGATATGAACTCACCTAAACTGAACTTGCCTTATTTGGATAATTAGTTGTATGGATGTTTAGTTGTACTTTAATTACCTTGTTTGATTGTTGGTTGCAATGCTAGTCCTATGTGAAGTCTAGTATTCTTAGAGATAGGGGTTGTTCGGAATTTAACTTATATTATGTTTTAGACCCGTCGACTGCTCGTGCTACGGAGTCTACGCAGGGTTAGCTGTTGCCAAGACTTACGTGGATAAGCAAGCAGTGAGTTTGTAGTGCTATTTACCGCTTTATTAAGTACCGCATCGTATTTTAATATTATAAATGTTTGTGGACTGTTTTTACGGATTATGGATCTGGATTGAAACGAGCTACTCGATAGGCTTGTATCGAGACTGTGTGCACCGGTAAGTACTCTGGGAAACGGCAGACTAAAGTCTTGCTTACGCTGGTATATTTATATGACGAGGATTTGTTCCCGTCCACTCTGGGTTTATCGGTATGCTATGTCATACTTACGCTGGGATCATTTCAATACTGTTTTCCATAATCATATTATATTAGTATAAAAATGTTTTGATTTAAGGGTTTTAAACTTAATAAATGTAAATAGTATTGCGAACTCATCTCAGTATGTCTGACCCCGTTGTTTTCCCAAATTTTCCAGGTTTATGATTTGAAAGCTGGTCCACTCCGATTCTTTTGATTCCTCGGAGGTTTTTATGTTATTAAACTAGTTTCTGTTTTCGAACTCTTAGACCGCAGTAGAACTAGATTATATATTACATTTGTCATTGCATTTGGGATTATCGATTAAACCGATTATTATTATTAGCATGTTTACATTGAAATATTTTATTATTATATTTAAGGCATGCTGTGGGATATTTCAGATATTTAAGTTATTTATATTAGAACTGTATTATAAATTGCTAGACTTAGGTTGGAGTCTCGGTTGCCCCCGAGCAGTTTTCTGCAGGTTTAAATGTTCATTTGATTTCCGCAAGGCTTGCTATGGGGTTTGGTACAACCATACCCATACCCTAGCGCCGGTCACGATTCATGAAATTGGGTCGTGATAAAGTTGGTATCAGAGCTTTAGTTTCGAACTAAGGCCAAATTTTTGCATGTTACGTGTTTATCGCTTTAAGACATGTTAAGTGTTACTGTTGTGTCATAGGATCTACTGCGGATTTAGGATTCAAGTTTTGTCTTTTGAAACGTCATCTTTTGTTTTCAAAACTTTCTACCTTCATCTTTAGGGATGTTTGGGTCGGTCTTATGTGTTACTAATGTTTTATTTGCGAAATGTTTTTGCTTTACTCTGGAATGTTAGTGTTATTACTCTGGATAAATTGTTGATTTGTGAACTATTAAATTGTACTCTGGGTGTTGCCATTTGGGCATTGTTTGAGATTTGTTGTTTCATTCTTAGGAATGAACACTCGTGGGCGTGCTGCAGCTCAGGCTGAGGCTGAAGCTGATGACGCTATGTCGATTGAGGTTGACCAGCATGAACCAGAGGTTCAAGTTGGCAGGGGACGTGCAGGTGGAGTTCCGGCTGGTAGAGGCCGAGCTGGCAGTGCTTCGAGTTTTGCTGCTAAGTTGGGTGTGACACCATCTAGGTTGTTAGAGCCTTTATCTATATCTACGCCTTTGTCTGATAGTGTTGTGGTGGACGTGGTCTATCCGTCTTGTTCTGTGGTTATACATGGTAGGGATCTTAGTGCTGATTTGATTATGCTTGACGTGTTATCTTTTGATGTCATCTTGGGGATGGATTGGCTTTCACTCCATTTTGCTTCTATCGACTGTCGAGGGAAGTCGGTATTGTTTGGGATTCCTGGTGATATGCCTTTTTCCTTCCAAGGAGAAAAGACAGAAGCACCTAAGAATCTAATTTCGGCGATCAAGGCCAAGCGTATGATGGGCAAGGGTTGCCAGGCTTTCTTAGCAGTGGTTCGTGATTTAGAGGGCGACAGTGGTGACGTGCATAGTGTTCCGATAGTGAATGAGTTCACTGATGTGTTTCCAGAGGAGTTGCCTGGATTACCACCTGATCGTGACATCGAGTTCTGTATTGATGTCGCTCCGGGGACAGCTCCT
Organism: Mercurialis annua; assembly: GCF_937616625.2. Classification (NCBI taxonomy): domain Eukaryota; kingdom Viridiplantae; phylum Streptophyta; class Magnoliopsida; order Malpighiales; family Euphorbiaceae; genus Mercurialis; species Mercurialis annua. Next base: position 29,849,079 of record NC_065577.1, on the reverse strand, counting down.
ATTTCGATACCTCCGTATCGGATGGCTCCTGCAGAGCTGAAAGAGTTGAAGGAACAGTTACAGGAATTGCTTGATAGTGGTTTTATCAGACCGAGTACTTCTCCGTGGGGTTCTCCTGTGTTGTTTGTCAAGAAGAAGGATGGGTCATTTCGGCTGTGTATTGACTACGGACAGCTGAATAAGGTTACTATCAAGAACCGGTATCCTCTTCCTCATATTGATGATTTGTTCGACCAGTTGGAGGGTGCTAAGTGCTTTTCGAAGATTGATTTGAGATCCGGGTATCATCAACTTCGGATTCGAGACGTCGATGTGTCTAAGACTGCTTTCAGAATGCGGTATGGGCATTTCGAGTTTCTGGTCATGTCTTTTGGGTTAACTAACGCACCAGCAGCGTTTATGGATATGATGAACCGGGTATTCAAGCCGTTTCTGGATCAGTTCGTTATTGTGTTTATTGATGACATACTGATTTATTCTCGGAGTGAGGAGGAGCATGCTTTCCACTTGAGAACGATACTGCAGACTTTGCGTGAGCATCAGCTGTATGCTAAGTTCTCGAAGTGCGAATTCTGGCTGGATCAAGTTACCTTCTTAGGACACGTGGTGTCAAAGGATGGGATCAAGGTTGATCCGACGAAGATTGAGGCGGTTATGGATTGGCAGAGGCCGAGGTCAGTTACCGAGATCAGAAGTTTTCTGGGGTTAGCTGGCTACTATCGTCGGTTCGTGCAGGATTTCTCCAGAATATCTGCACCGATGACTAAACTGACACAGAAAGGTGTTAAGTTTGAGTGGACTGACAAGTGCGAGGCGAGCTTTGAGAAGATCAAAGAGATTCTGACTACAGCTCCTGTGTTAGCTTTGCCATCTGGCATTGAGGGGTTCACTGTGTATTGTGATGCTTCCCGTATCGGTTTGGGTTGCGTTCTGATGCAACATGGAAAGGTGATTTCCTATGCTTCTCGCCAGCTGAAGAAGCATGAGGTGAATTATCCTACTCATGATCTGGAGCTAGCAGCTGTGGTCTTTGCTCTCAAGATTTGGAGGCACTATTTGTACGGTGCGACTTGCGAGATCTTTACTGATCTTAAGAGTCTGAAGTACATCTTTGATCAGCGTGAGTTAAATCTGAGGCAGCGAAGATGGTTGGAATTACTGAAAGACTACGATTGTTCTATTCAGTACCATCCGGGTAAGGCTAATGTGGTAGCCGATGCGTTGAGTCGCAAGTCTTCGGGAAGTTTGGCCCATATTTCTGAGGTTGGGCGTAGACCCATGATTCGCGAGTGGCATGGTTTGTTAGCTTCGGGTTACAGGTTTCAGGTTTCACAGAATGGCTGTTTGTTGGCACAGTTGCAAGTGCAACCGGTTTTGATTGATAGGATCAAAGCTTCACAAGCTGATGATCCACAATTGAAACGGATTATGGATGAGATCCATCTGGATGGGAATTCTGAGTTTGTTCTGGCGGATGGAGTTCTCAGGTACGGTTCTCGACTGTGTGTTCCGGATTCAGATGGTTTGAGGGACCAGATTCTGGAAGAAGCGCACAAGTCATCTTACAGTGTTCATCCGGGTTCTACCAAGATGTACCATGATCTCAAGGGTACGTACTGGTGGAGCGGAATGAAAAAGGATGTTGCAGAGTTTGTGTCTAAGTGTTTGACTTGCCAGCAGGTAAAGTTAGAGCATCAGAGACCGTTTGGATATCTGCAACCGCTACCTATTCCAGAGTGGAAATGGGAGCGAATCGCTATGGATTTCGTGGTTGGCTTGCCACGTACCTGACAGGGGTATGATTCGATTTGGGTGATTGTTGACCGTTTGACCAAGTCAGCTCACTTCTTACCGATCAAGGTTACTTACCAGGCTTCGAAGTTGGCACAATTGTACATCGATCGGATTGTGAGTCTCCATGGTGTACCAGTGTCGATAGTTTCGGACAGAGGTTCAGTTTTCACCTCTCGATTTTGGAAGGCGATGCAGGAATCTTTGGGTACGAGATTGGATTTTAGTACTGCTTTTCATCCTCAGACTGACGGTCAGTCTGAGAGGACTATTCAGACTTTGGAGGACATGCTCAGGATGTGTGTTCTAGATTTTCAGGGTAGCTGGGATACTCATTTGCCTTTGATTGAGTTTTTCGACAACAACAGTTACCATGCTAGTATCGAGATGGCACCTTATGAGGCTTTGTATGGGCGAAAGTGTCGATCTCCTATCTGCTGGGAGGAGGTTGGCGAGCGCAAGCTTTCGGGAGCAGAGATTATTCAGATTACCTCAGAGAAGGTACCATTGATCAAGCGGAGACTGGAGACAGCTTTTAGTCGGCATAAGAGTTATGCTGATCCGAAGAGGAAAGACATGGAGTTTCGGGTTGAAGATTTCGTGTTTCTTCGGGTTTCGCCTATAAAGGGCGTTGTGCGTTTTGGTGTTAAGGGGAAGTTAGCACCGAGGTATGTTGGTCCGTATGAGATTATTGAGCGTATTGGAGCAGTGGCGTACAAGTTAGCGTTGCCACCAGATATGTCGTTGGTTCACCCAGTGTTTCACATTTCCATGTTGAGGAACTGTGTTTCTGACCCTTCTCAAGTGATTGTACCACAGAGTGTTGAGGTTGACGAAGAGCTGTCTTATGAGGAACAGCCTGTCGAGATTGTCGATACACAGGTGCGTAAGTTACGGAACAAAGAGATTTCGATGGTCAATAATCTGTGGCGGAATCACTCCGTAGAAGAATGCACTTGGGAGACGGAGTCCGACATGAGGAACCGTTATCCATTCCTCTTTCCTTGAGGTACGTTGGTATTGTTTGTTGCTTTTATGCCATGTTAGTACTTTGGGTTATGTGTGTATTTATGTGCTACTTGGTGAGTGATATTTTGGGCATTTGTACTATGTGCATTATTTTGGTGTGTTTATGTGAGTTGTTGTTTAGTTTCGTTGTTGTAAAATCGAGGACGATTTTATTTTTAAGTTGGAGAGAATGTAACACCCCGTATTTTTTCTAACTTGTTCCGTTAGCCCAAACGATATCTTGGGTTCATTGAGTGGTTCGACCACTTAGATTCGCGTGTCGAAGGTTCCAAACCTTTTAAAATGTGTTTTAAGATGTATTAGAAGTAACCTCGGAGTTTGAAACGTTTTCGATTTAAATCTCAAAATCTCAAAATTTCATCGGAGGCAGTAGCATTTCGCGGGCGCGATATGCATGAATCACGGGCGCGATTCATGTATCGCGGCGCGAAGGAGGTGTAGCGGGCGCGATGCGTGCACTGTGCAGTTCGCTGATTTCTATTTAAACTCACCTAATTCGACCTAAACTGATTTTACACTTTTCTAAAAACCCTAAAACGGCACATACTCTCTGATTTTCATATTCCACCTATTCCTAACCCTTTGGTGATCATTAGTAAGTATTTTCATCATTTCTTTAAGGTTTAATTCATGTTTTATCTATCCTTGGGTTGTGTGCTCATTAGCTTTGGGTTGTTGTTCGTTCTTAGGCTGATTTGGATTGTTCTTATTGCTGGGTTTTCTTGTTGTGTGTTATCTCAAAAGGTTAGTAGATCTAATCCCTTATTTTGTGTTGTTAAGATTGTTAGCTTTTCAATTGGATTCGATACATTGGGAGGTTTGAGTATATTTTATGTTTGTATTGATTTTAAATCTGTAAATGGTTGATTTAAGGTGTTATTGGCTTGTTCATATTACTTGTAACTTGGGTGGTTTGGTTTAGATGTTACAATTGAAAGATTTATCAAATTGCTAACATTTTTGTGTAGTAAATTCTGTTTTGAAACTCTATTCAAATCTGGAAATTTCAAGCGAATGAATCATAGGGTGTTAGATACTTAACAATACTTTGGGTGCTTGGAGAAATCGTTTAAGTAGATTAGTGTTGCATTTGATTAACGCTTTTGGGCTAAACTCTGTTTTGATTTAAAAACTAAATCTGGAAATTTCTTTTAAAAAGGTTAAAAGGGTGTTTGTTAACAATTGTTTCACTGAGTGATTTGAGGTAATTGTCTAATGGCTAAAACATATGTTAAATATGGTTTTGATGGTTTAAATCGCTGTTTTAAGAACATATATATGTGGCTGGAAATTTGTAAGTTTAGGAATTTATTTTATAAAGTAAAATCGAATACTTTGGGTCTCTTTTGGTTGTTGGCTTAATTTTCTAAGTGTTGTGGTTTTGCCCTAGCTTTGAGACATACTTAGGGTGATTTTAATCAAGTTACTAAGGGCTGGAAATTATTTACTAATTGGTTTTAACTTATTTCAGGATGTTAGTTCTATCTTAGGTTGTGGTTTGATTTTGATTAAACTATATAAGACATATAAGAGTGTTATTTGTCATGTAAGGTTTTGATTGATTTATTCTATTTTCAAGTTGATACTTAAAAGATGTTGAATCTTATTGATTCTATTTAAGGTGTTATATTTCAATGTACTTGGGGTGCTACTTCCTAAGTGTTAGCAAGCTTAATTGTTTATGGCATTATTAAGTTTCGGTGTGAGTTCTTATTTAAAAACTGAATTTGGTTTCATTTAAGGTTTGATTAAAGACTTTGGCTTTAAATTTGGTTTATGGTTGGGTCGGGTTAGACGTGGTCTTCCGACATGTTGTGTTAGGCTATACTTGTCACGACCCAATTTCATGGATCGCGACCGGCGCTAGGGTATGGGAATGGTCGTACCAATACCCGTAGCAAGCCTTGCGGAAATCAAATAACCATTTAAACCTGCAGAAAAACATGCTCGGGGGCAACCGAGACTCCAACCTAAGTCTAGCAATTTATATTATAGTTCTAATATAAATAACTTAAATATCTGAAATGCTCCACAGCATGCCATAAATATAATAATGAAATATTCCAGTGTAAACATGCTAATAATAAACAATCGATCTTATCGACAATCCCAAGTGCAATAAAAATGTAATGTATAAACTAGTTCTACTGCGGTCTAAGAGTTTGAAAACAGAAACTAGTTTAATAACATAAAAACCTCCGAGGAATCAAAAGAATCGGAGTGGACCAGCTTTCAAATCATAAACCTGGAAAATTTTGGAAAACAACGGGGTCAGATATACTGAGATGAGTTCGCAATACTATTTACATTTATTAAGTTTAAAACCCTTAAATCAAAACAGTTTATACTAATATAGTATGATTATGGAAAACAGTATTGAAATGATCCCAGCGTAAGTATGACTTAGCATACTGATAAACCCAGAGTGGACGGGAACAATCCTCGTCATATATATATACCAGCGTAAGCAAGACTTTATTCTGCTGTTTTCCAGAGTACTTACCGGTGCACACAGTCTCGATACAAGCCTATCGCGTAGCTCGTTTCAATCCAGATCCATAATCCGTAAAAACAGTTCACAAACATTTATAATATTAAAATACGATGCGGTACTTAATAAAGCGGTAAATAGCACTACAAACTCACTGCTTGCTTATCCACGTGATCTTGGCAAACAGCTAACCCTGCGTAGACTCCGAAGCACGAACAGTCGACGGGTCTAAAATAATAAATAGGTTAAAATCCGTTGACCCCTAACTCTAAGATCACTAGACACCACGTAGGACTAGCACAATTAAATAACCAGATAAATCACAGAAGAACACAATTCTCAAATAAATTATAATACCGTAATTAATTCAAGACTATTGAGTTCGTACTTAAATCCAATCCGAAAATATTATTAAAATAATATTTAATCGATAAATAAAATCAATTCCTCAAATAGTGGATTAGCCGAGTTTTTCAAAACTACCAAGCTAAACCCACATGTCGGTGACCCAAGTCCAAACCGACCCAACTGATGTACCAGAATTATAAACCACAGGTTATAATTATAATTAAATAAAATATTAGTTAATATCAAACGGAACTCAATAGCTTGAAACCCAAGTAATTAAAATTATCGGCAAAGTATCACTAAAACAATTTAATAAATAATTAAAAAGCTAAATTATAAATTTAGCCAAATTGGCATGTTAAGCCAAAATCTCTAAAATAATAGATTAAATATAAATATCCACTTTTCATTTATAATAATAAACATAATTTAATTATAAATGAATTTAAATATATATATTTTTTTAAATTTTAAAATAATATTATCAAGTCAAATTTTTAAATTGAAAAGAAATTCCCAAGTTTAAAATCAACATTAATTAATGTTAATTAAATATGTATAATTAGATAATAACCTAAAGGATTCAATGGATTAAAACAAGAGAATCAAGGAACCACATTTGACAAATAACCACCACTTTCAATCAAAGCCAAACAATAATCTTACTAATACAGTAAACGTATCATTCCTTTGCTCATCAAAATATTCAAATCAATGCTACCTAAACCAATTTAATAAAAGTCATAGAAATTGGAACCTATTTGATTTAAGCAAAAGAAAACATTGACCAAAATAGCCAATTAACCATCACTTTGAAACCAAGAACTGACAAACGTTTCTGCCATGAATAATAGTAGTCCCGCCAACATATATTCAATATGCTTAACAAACTTGGATAATAACCCAACCAAAGAATCATGAACAACAATATAAACAACATGAGAGGTACAATATCTCTAAGATTAATCAAAAAATCATTCTCATAACAATTTGAAAACATGGCAGTGACAAGAACAAAGGAACCGACTTTAAACCCAAAACGATGATAAAAAAAATCGATGAGGAATCACAAGTTAATAGTTCAGTGATTAAACACTCAAAAACACAAGAGTCTATAATCATGAGAAAATCAAAGAGATTAAGAATCCACAGTGACCACGTATGGCAGCCCAAGCAAATCAATTCGGAAGACGGCCGTATTTGACGATGGTAACAAATCGATTCAACAACGATAGAATAATCACAATCATAAGCAAAGGATTTACTACTTCAGCCCTACTAGATAACAAACCCTAAAGATGGCAGCAACGTAATCAAATAGTACAATAGATAGAACACAACAGTAAACGATTATCGACACGGCATAGGAACGGCAAGATTTACGTACCGTATTCGATTCCAACACGTACAACGATTAGAGAACAATTGACATGGATGGAACGTAGAGAAAAATTCAGCTTAAAGCTAGCCTAAAGAAAATCACAAGTCACACACGGCGGAAACGAATTTGAATACAAAAGTAATGAAGAAAAGCGACGTAAATTACCTACCGGATCGGAAGCAATTGAAAGGAATAATGAAGGTGATGTCTCAGGACGTTTTAGAGCATAAGACGGCTAGGGTTTATTTTAGAAAAATAGAGTACTTAAATTAGGGTTACTAAAAAAACGTATTTATAATAAAAGAAAGAAGAATATGCTGTTGCTGTATAAATCATAAACAAAAATATGGTCTTCCCTTTTACAAAGGCATTGGGCTTCCCATGTTAAAAAAAGAATGGACCAAATATGTTGGTAACAAAAGGACATGCATGGGTTGCATGCGAAACTTGTTATATCCATATTATATATATTTTTTTTAAATATTAATAATACAAATCAAGCCCGAAACGAACCACGAACGACTAAAATAAAATTTAATAAATATATATAATAATAATAATAATAATAATAATAATAAATTATCTAAAACTTGATGGAATGCAAAGATTATAATTAAAATTTATATAAAAAAATAATTTCAAAATACGGGATATTACAATACTGCAGTAAGACCAACACACTACTTTGGGAAATGTTATTGTTTTGAAGATTATTTAAGTATGTAAGACTTTGGTTTTGTTTTTTTAAAGATATGAACTCACCTAAACTGAACTTGCCTTATTTGGATAATTAGTTGTATGGATGTTTAGTTGTACTTTGATTACCTTGTTTGATTGTTGGTTGCAATGCTAGTCCTATTTGGAGTCTAGTATTCTTAGAGATAGGGGTTGTTCAGAATTTAACTTATATTATGTTTTAGACCCGTCGACTGCTCGTGCTACGGAGTCTACGCAGGGTTAGCTGTTGCCAAGACTTACGTGGATAAGCAAGCAGTGAGTTTGTAGTGCTATTTACCGCTTTATTAAGTACCGCATCGTATTTTAATATTATAAATGTTTGTGAACTGTTTTTACGGATTATGGATCTGGATTGAAAAGAGCTACTCGATAGGCTTGTATCGAGACTGTGTGCACCGGTAAGTACTCTGGGAAACGGCAGACTAAAGTCTTGCTTACGCTGGTATATTTATATGACGAGGATTTGTTCCCGTCCACTCTGGGTTTATCGGTATGCTATGTCATACTTACGCTGGGATCATTTCAATACTGCTTTCCATAATCATATTATATTAGTATAAAAATGTTTTGATTTAAGGGTTTTAAACTTAATAAATGTAAATAGTATTGCGAACTCATCTCAGTATATCTGACCCCGTTGTTTTCCCAAATTTTCCAGGTTTATGATTTGAAAGCTGGTCCACTCCGATTCTTTTGATTCCTCGGAGGTTTTTATGTTATTAAACTAGTTTCTGTTTTCGAACTCTTAGACCGCAGTAGAACTAGATTATATATTACATTTGTCATTGCATTTGGGATTATCGATTAAACCGATTATTATTATTAGCATGTTTACATTGGAATATTTTATTATTATATTTAAGGCATGCTGTGGGATATTTCAGATATTTAAGTTATTTATATTAGAACTGTATTATAAATTGCTAGACTTAGGTTGGAGTCTCGGTTGCCCCCGAGCAGTTTTCTGCAGGTTTAAATGTTCATTTGATTTCCGCAAGGCTTCCTACGGGTTTTGGTACAACCATACCCATACCCTAGCGCCGGTCAACATTCATGAAATTGGGTCGTGACATTATCTGATCCTCTAATTAATTTGAAAACTGTTTCTAGGAATTGATGAATTTTGAAATTCTGGAATGTCTTTTGAAACTCGACTTACTGAACGAGAAAATGGTTCCTTGGAGACAGCAGGTGTATCGATAGAAACTGATGGAAGAGATGGTGTAACAAACTTATTATTTAGAATAGTTAGAGGAGACTGAGATGGCTGAACGTTACTCGGATTATGCAGAATATAAACAGGGCTGGACGTAGCAGATTTCAAACTATTTTTAAAAGACGATTTTTCTTCAGATTTTGTTGACAGATTTTGAAAGCCTGCTGTAGCATCCTTTTCAGAACCTGAAGAGCAATCGACGGCTCAATCTGATCATTCGAGAATATCATAGGTATATATGATTCCTTTGCCTGAATAAGAAACTCTTTGCGAATTATTAATTGCTACCAATGTGCAATCAATTGAAGACGATGAAGTCGATATTAAAACTGAATCCACATCCATACGTTCCTTCAATTTCAGAGGTGAAAAACTCACTAAAAGTAGAAAGTAGTATCGAAAGGGAGTTGATGTGGATAGATTATAAGTGCTAAATATGGCAACATGATTTGAATATAATAGTGCTTACAAGGATCAGTATATCTTAAAGATCGTAAAGAATGGTTACGCTTGCGATAATGATAGGCAAGGAACTCCATGAGAACACGGATACGCATTTGGATAGATAAGATAATGGATTAACGAATTCGAAGATAAATGAGATTATACGCGATTCGCGATGATGGTGACAATGACGACACTGCCAAAAGTAACACACGACGACAATAGTTGAAAGAATCAAGAACCCTTATTGGAAATGAGTAAACAATGTACATCGAATAAATCGGGATTAAAACTCCAATGCGGCAACAATCGTTGTCCCATCAGTACGAAGATCGTATACGTAATAGCTACGCTCGAACCAAGAAGGTTCACAAAGAGATTAAACATCTCTTTCCTATAGGACATCAAGCATTGATATACATGCAACTATGGTGTAAAGAAACAAAGTGTAAGACTAACAATCTTTAAAAGGTGTTAACAATGATCGTAAGGGGTGTTGGTAAATTTTACTCACCAACTTGTAATAAAAGTGGACTTTAAGTCCGGGTTGTCGAACCCACGAGGAATGTAGAGTTATGATGAGAATGAGTTTAGTTGCCACTCAATTCGTTTAGCACAAATAGCATGAGTTTTGGATCACAATTAATTAAAAACAACTAAAGTAAACAAGACTAAAATTTAACAATAAACTAATCAAGCAACGATTAACTAAACAACAGAATAAACGAGAAGTAAAAAGCGTTTAAGGGTTGCTAATCAAATCTATGAATCCTAGGTAACCGGGGTTGATTAAAATATTGGTATGGGTCAAGTCTTTCTAAAATGTCTAATCCGCTCTCTCGAGTCCGCAATTAGAGCTAATTGAAATTAGATTAATATACCGAAATCTAAATCGCTCTCACGTAATTAGATTTTGATAATACTAATCGAATCCAATCACGAAGCTAACTTATAACCAAATAAAACCTAAACCGCTCTCGCGTGATTAAGCATTAAACATGTGATTTCTAAATCCGACTAATTAAGTGACCCTCGCCTAAGCAATTAGTCCAACAACCATAGATTAGGAGATCAATCTAACCTAGGTCAGTAAGCACAAAAATCACATCAAACCCTAATTACAAACCACCCCTAATCAACTAATCATCACACAACTATCATAAGCAACCCCCAAACAAGGAGTTTAGTAAACCATAACTACTCTAACATTAATCGCTAAACAACATTCAATAAACATATTAAAAGTAAGAAAGATTACCTTAAGTAGGTTGTAGAGCACTAACATAAACAAGATAATGAAGATTCAATAATAAAAGCTTGCATTAATAAGGATCAATCCCAAAAAGAACAAACTCTGGAAATTCTTTATGAAGAACACCAAGAACAATAAAGATTCCCACATAAAAGTGAGAGCAAAAGGAATTACAACTACACTAAAATTGATGTCTCCTACACTAATGAGACATTCCCTAAAAAATAGAGATAAAAGTGTTTATATAGTACTTTCCAAAAAGGGAATGAAAACAACCTATTACATGAGTGTTTGGCCAAATAAGGAAGTGGGCCTCAAGCCTTGTGTCTTCAAAATTCGAAATTTGAGCCCAATGTTTAACCTTTGTCTCGATCGAGACATTCATTAAAGGAATGTGTCTCGATCGAGACAAGCTTCTCCAAAAGCTACTGCCTGAAATTCCTCTCTTGTCTCGATCGAGACACTTCCATAAGTGTCTGTCTCGATCGAGACAGGCTTCAATCATGGCTTTTTTGACAAGACTTCGCTCCTTGTATTCTTTGTCGATTCCTTCACATTCTTTGGCCAAAAACGCTCCAAAACGCTTCAATGCCCTGAAAAGCTCAAACACATAATAAGGAACACAAACACCTCAAAATGCATAGTAAATAGCATAAAAACGTAATGAAACGACTCGAGTAAATAGGAGTATTTTACTCCTATCAAGGGGAAGTAAAGGATGGGATAACAAAGACAGTCATCCAAGATTATAAAGAATGAAAGATAAAATAGATAGAGGTAAAGTAAAAAGAGACGATAAGTTTAAAGAATAATCCATCATGAAGTACGAGTTAATCGAGTGTCCGCCTTACTCAACAAGAAATGATGACTGAAGTAAATATGTTAGACAAAGAGGAATAATTGTAAGTACATGTGAATGCAACTGGTATCATTATAAAAGAAGGTATTCACGACCAAGATCAAAGTCGTGACAACGACCAAATAAAGAAGATTGAGAAGTACGAACTAACAAATTACTTATATCATTCGACGACGGGTGAGAAAAATATCTCTAATAATAAAGCATCTCTAGTGATAAGACATCACTAGAACGAACTACCATTGAATATTAGCAATAAACTAAAAATCAATTACAAGGATAAGAGTTCATAATATTGATATCAGACAAAGAACAGATGAAATAGTTATGTATATAACATATAGGAGAAGAGATTAAGTGTAAAAAGTTATAGTAACTGAAGTCACTATAGAAGAAGATCATAGAAGAAGATAATGATATGAAAATCGTCAATGACGGTTGACGTTAATGTACAAGAAGCACAGAACTGGAATGATTCCACGCGCCAACAAGCGTCGTAAAATGAGTACGGTGTACTTATCTTGAATGAAGTTAAAAATATCAATGGTTTAAAGTAAGTAAGAAGTGTATATGCAAATTCGAGGACGAATTTTTCTAAAGGGGGAAAAATATAATACCCCAAAGATTTGACATCGTCAATTGTACCACGTGTCAAGTTTTGAATCGCCGGAGTGATGATGACGGAGAAATTGTAAAAAGAATTAAAATAAATAAGACCCGAGAAAGTCGGTTAAGAAAGTTCAATAAGAAAATTTTGGAAATTTATGTCAAATAAAAGAAATGAGATTGGGACTAAGTAAAATGGTAAGAAAAGTTATTAAAATAACGTTTAAGTCCCAAATCGTAAATAATATATTAAATCTCGGAAATTGGAATTTTAAGATTTTAACGGAAAAATAATAATCTTGGATTCGTATTATTTATTGGATATAAATAATACGTATACGAATTTATTAAAATATTAATCGATTAAGCATTGACTAAATCGAATAAAAGAAAAGTTTGACAAATGTTTAGTAACAAATAAAGAAAAGAGGGATTAAAATAGCATATTAGCCAAGATATATAAGATGAAGCATATGAATTGGAAGAGGAGACAATGATCCAGAGATTTCATCTTCTCCATCACGCTCCTCACCTTCGTCAAGCTGCGGTTTCTCCATTCGGCGTCCGTTTTGAACAATTCTCGCGCCAATCTCTTTGAAATCGGAAGCTCCATCAATCCTAAGCTTCATTTTAAGGTAAAACGTCAAAATTCGGTGTTGAACTTGTGAATTGGTGGCTGTTTTAGAGTTAAACATAGTAGGTGTATCGTACTCGTCGTAATTAGGTCGTTTTTAAAGGTTTCGGAAAAACTATGCTGCGGGTTTTGAAGGAAACGATGTCTTGTGGGTGTGTGGAGTGTCAGAACACGTCGAGGCGCCCGGAAAAGGGTTTTCCGGGGCTGTGTGCGGCTGAGCCGTGCTGTGTGCCCGTACAGCCGAAGTTATGTGCCCGCACAGCCGAAGTTGTGCGCCCGCACAGCAACATGTGCGGACGCACAGTGCTTCTCGTGCGCCCACACAGCTAGTCCGAATGACCTAATGGGCATTTTTGCCCCTATTTGACATAGGTTTCCGATTTTAAGTACGTTAGACCTTAAAGATGAATCACAGACCTCGAAAGTTACAAATTACGAGTTAAGCTCGACGTTTTAAGAAATTATTCGTAGTAGAAAACGTTAAGAAGATGATATAACTAGTTGAAAACAAGGAATGATATTGATCAAGCTAAGAATACGATTAAGAGGTTATCAAAGTTAAGAGTCGTATTTGGAATAAGATTGTGTTAACCTAAGTTTATAACTTAGGGTTTTAGCACTAAGTCTACGTATATGAATTAAACGTACAGGTTATTCAGATAAGTAACTTACGTACCGACGAGCTACCAGGCCGACGAGCTGGATTAGCTACAAGATCGAACGACGTATGGAACCTACGTGATTTAATTATAATATAGCATTTTTGGACAGCGGTCACTGTGAGTTGCAGTTTACTTTTGTGTATTATTTATAAAAGCTAATTTCATATATTATGAGTATTATCATCAAATACGTCGCATTTATATGACTTGCTCGTATAAGATATTGCTATGTTTGATTGTTTTGATTATGAAAATCTAGTGTGCAATCCGAAAAAACTAACTACCTATTAGGTGTCAATAGGCTGTGTGATAACCAATACTTGAGTCAGTCTAGCGTGTCTAGATTGTTAATGATGATACGAATGCGCATGATATGAATATGAAAGATGGAATATGAATGAGAGATACGAGGTTGAACTCAATGGAACTATCCTGGGACCCATATCTATTGGGTTGAACTCGGTTGAATTATCTCGGGACCGGACCAGTAGGATTGAATCGAGTCTATACGAAATGATTCGATATGAATACGATACAGTAAGATAAGTTAGGAGCTTATGATCAAAGTTTCAATCGGATCTATCGCTTGAGAACGTTATATTATTTTCTCATATCATATATCGATTTTGGGTCGTGATAATATATGTATCATATTATCATACTATTATCATAACTGTATTATTTTATTATTATCTGGTTATCACTGGTATCATGAATCGTTTTGTAATTATATTTACACGTAAATTATCATTCAATTATCATACTTAATTATCATCTAGTTATCATACTGCAGTGTTTATGATAACAACATGATAATATAGTGATATTAACATGATAATCAGACACTATTTTATCATATATTATTATAGTGATACTGACATGATAATCAGAAACTGATTTAGTTATCATAACATTATCATGAAATTCTTCTATAAATATTTTTTACGTACGTTATCATAACCTTATCATACTTCATTATCATAATATTATCACACTAGAGTGTTATGATAATGACATGATAATGTAGTGATACTGACATGATAATCAAAACTGTTTTATCATAATATTATCATAGATATTATAATATCGTTGTCATAACATTATCATTTAGGTACTATAAAACATTATCATCTCAGTATCATATAATAATATTATGATAACGAGATGATAATACAATGATAACAACATGATAATCAAATCTTTTTTGTAGAATTTTTTTCTGCAGTGTTATGATAACAACATGATAATACAATGATACTCATATTGATAATCAGATACTGTTTTTTAAATTAAAAAAAAATTCTGCAGTGTTATGATAATCAGATGTTATTTTTTGCAGAAAATTGTTTTTGTGCAGAAAATCATTTTGTTTTCATCATAACTTCGTTTTCCATGCAATAGATCTAAAATTAAAAAAAAAATTAAGAGTAATTTATTTAGATCTGAATGTTAAAAAATTGCAATAATTACTATGAATTAAAAGAAAAATTAAAATAAAAAATGAAAGAACAGTGAAGCGACGGTGGAGCGTTGAAAAAACGGCGGCAGACAGCAAAAAAGAAAGGAGAAAATGGAGAAGAAAAGAAGAAATAAAGAAGAAGAAAATTGACAAAAAAAAACAGAAAAGAAGAAGAAAAAGAAGAAGAAAAAGAAGAGAAGAAAGGAGAGAGGAGAGAAAAAGAGAGAGAGGGAAATATAAGAAATAACATTTGTCATATAATATGATAAAAGTATAATTAGAGTAAAAAATTAATAAAAAGTAGATATAATTATAATATAAATATATTTTAAAGTAAAAAAAATAAAAGTATTAAAATGATGAGATATTTTCTCTATATTTTCCTTACTGAACTAGAAAATCAAATTATTTTTAAAAATGAAGCATTTATCCTAATTTTCTCCTGGATTTATGTGTTAATTTTTGTGTTCTTGTGGGTTGCTTTAACTTTAACTTCTTTTTGGTACTATGAAATTTTTTAAACGATCGAGTTTTAAGTATAAAATAACATCTTTAAATCTTTTTTATTCAGACTAATCCTATTCGAGCCGAGTAGGTTTTTTGCGGAAGGCATATTCTGCTCTTAAATTTTAAACGACTGTATACATGAGTACAGTTTGAATCTGCAAACTCATTTAAATCAAAAGAACGTTTTATTAGCTCATCTACGTCTTTAATTTAACTCTGACTTCTTTTTTTACTACTGTTTAATGCTTTTATTGAATGTGGTAATGATGATAATAATGGTAACTACTTTTATTGGATATGATTTGAATAATTTTATTGTGTATTGATTGAAATCCCTTTTTATTTGATTTTATTTTGGGTTTTCATTAAAGCTTCAAACCTTTAGTGGAAATTAGAAAAAGTATTTGCAGCAATAATATTACCCTACCGGTTTGTTTCCTATGATGAAAATTGATGAAAAATATTATAAATGAAAAAGAGTAGGAAAAGATCCTTTAAATTATTTTTAATTTATTCCTAACTATAATTGAGGCGTATTTCATTTAACAGCTTATTAACCAATTAAATATAGCCAGTCTCGAAAACAATCGTATGCATTGCACACTACAATAGTCATTGACAGAAGAATCCAATATTTATGAAATTGAATGTGCGGGATTGTAGTGCAGGGATTCAATTGTTCAATAAGTAAAATTGCAAGAATTTAAATATGCATTTTTAATTTTTTAATTCTATAGTATTTCCCATATTTATTTAAACTAATTTATTTTTCTTTATTCCTTATAGCTAATTATTAGTGTTGTTTTTTTAACTTAATATTTAAAAAGAATTGAAAATTGAAGTCCAAATTTTTGAAATAATAAAATGAACATCAGTTATGAATTTAAAAGGACAAAATTAGATTCTCAAAAAAAGACAAAGGCGGTTAGGCAGATCATGTGTTATTTTTTTGGATATAGTATAACAAATTTATAGGACTTTTCTCGAGCATAAGAAATAAAAACAATATTAATAAAACTCTTTTAAATGGGTGATAGATGACAGTCATAGAAATCAACGAAAAACCAGCAATGAGTAATTAAGTAAATAAATCAAACATGGCCAAATATAAGACAATTATTTTTGAAACTTTTATACATGAATATAATTTTTAATAATAAAAATAATTATTAGTTAAAAATAAATATTATTACTATAATCCCATATCTTTATTTTTATGTGATATTTTTAACATATATATATTTATGATTTAAATAATATTTTCAGTGAAAAGTACATTAAAAGAGAAAATGATGTACTTTTTTTGGTTAGATTATTTTTTATTTCAGCAATAAATAATTAATAAGTAATAAATTTTAAATTAGCGAGTCACATTCAAGTCTTATGTGAAACACGTAAAGCTATGTGTGTACATACACATATAATTCATTTCCAATTTTAAAAAATTTAAAATACCAACTTTCAAATTTTTTTTCAATTTTTAACTTTCAAATCAATTTTGAATTTCTCAAATTTGTGTTAAAATTGCAAAATACGCTAAATTTTATGATTTTTAAAGTAATCAAGCCTTAAATAATTTTTTCAAATAATATATAAAATACATTATTTTTTATTTTAAATATAAGAACTATATTTAGTCTTACTATATTTTTTGACCCCTTAACTTTACTCTTTTGTTCCCTGTTTCTTATTCATTTAGACCTCTTAATTATTTTTATTGTTCTACTAACGCCATGTCAGCAATTTTACTCACGTCAGCGTACGTTATGTGCACGTTTCGAATGAGGGGTTAAACAGAAAAAAAATAGTTAAAATGTCCAATGGAACAAAAAATTAGTTTATAAGCCGTAGAGTTTAAATGTACCATTTCAATATATTTAAATTACCATTTCAATATATTATTGTTGACTAATTTTTTCACTAAACCGTTAATTAAACACCCAAATTATAAATCGACACCAAATCTTATTATCTTTTAGTTAAAGTATATAGGATTATGAATTTTTAGTCATAAAAAATAAACCGAATTTTAATTCAATGATAAATTTGAAACAAAATGAAAGATCGTGTACTTAAACGACATCTTTTAAAAAATTGTGAATAAAATAAAACTACATGCAAAGTTCGTGATTTTTTATGTAATTAACCCTAAAAAATATAGACGTATTAACGATTGTCAAAATAATATCACGTCATATCAAACGTGGCGTGATATATATTCACTGACGAATAAAAGTACTTCCGTTTTTCACTTCCATTTCACTAAATCTTTTTTTTTCTTTTTCGATATTTCCTAATTAAATTTTTACTTACAATAAACAAATTAAAATTTCAATCTTTTATCAAATGAACGTCTTCTTCATACACGGCCATTATATATATGCAGTAATAAAATTATAATTCTCCACGCTCTCTCTCTTCCTCCCTCAATCTCCTCACTTATTCGTATCTTTTTACGGTGGCGTTTTCATTCTCATCCACACCTTCTCCATCATCGGAGCACTCTTTAACTTTTATAGCCACATAAGTTACCCGAAGCAAATAGTATATGCGGTAGACCATTTATAAACGACTATATTTTAAGTCTTTATTTTTGTTCTTATTTTTATCCAGAATGGCGATTTGTCAGATTACTTAAAACTTTATACTAGGTAAGAAGATGGTAAAGCTAAATCGACGATGGCCGGTACGATTTGTGTGTTGATCTTTGTGTTTTTGTGGATTGCTTTAATTTTAATGCATTTATTGAAATTGGTATCGGTGGTAATAATGGTACTTCTTTTGGTTTGATTTGAATTATTTTTTTGTGAATTGATTGAAATACCTTTTTTATTCGATTTTATATCGGGTTTTCATTAAAGCTTCAAATGTTTATTGGGAATTAGAAAAAGTATTAGCAGCGATACTATTACCATACCGACTTGTTTCCAATAATGAAAAAGATGATAAATGGAAAAATTTAGAAAAATATCCTTAAAATAATTTTAATTTTTTTTCTAACTGTAGTTGAGGTGTTATTATTTAACAACTTATTAACCAATTAAATACGGCCAGTTTCGAAGACAATAGCTTGCATTCCACACTATAACAGTCATTGATAGAAGGATCTAACACTTATGCAATTGAATGTGTAGGGTTGTAATGGAGAAAAATCGTTAAAAAGATAATAGTGCATATGTGTTTGTAATTTTTGAATTCTATAAAATTATTTATATTCATTTAAATTAATTTACTTTTATTTGTTCTTTAAAATTAGTTATAATTATTGGTATTTTTTTGTTACAGGGTCTATGAGATTTTCTGAACGGCTATCAACTATGAAACGACACTTTTACGCCTTCCACATTCAGACTAATCCTCACTCAAGCCGTGTAGATCACTTACGAGAGGCAAAATCTGACTTCAAATTTTTAGACGACTGCATACATGAGTACGGTTCGAACCCGCGACCTCACTTAAGTCAGAAGAGCGCCTTACAAACTCATTTGGTCTTGAGGTTTATATATTAGTCTCAAATTATAAAATTTGAAACTAATATTTATAAGAAATATTATAGTTTGAAACTAATATTTATAAGAAATAAAATTGAAAATTGATGTTTAATTTTTTAAATTATAAAATCACCATCGGTTATGAATATGATAAAGCTAGATTCCTCAAAAACTATATAAAACAAAAATAGGTCATATGTTTGTTGGATTTTATCTAACAATCAAATAGAACGTTTTTTTAAAAAATAAATACTAATAAACCACTACATAACAAATTATCACATGGCCATATAAATACTCGTAGTTTCAGTTCATCTTCCTCCATCAACCTTTTAATAGCAGAATCCAAACACTTGCACTGAAGCAATGGAAAAACATATTGCCATAATCGGAGCTGGCATCAGTGGCCTGCTGGCCTGTAAATACGCGCTATCGAAAGGTTACCGGCCGATAGTATTCGAAGCTCAGAGCAGAATGGGAGGTGTGTGGAGAAAAACACTGGAGACAACTAAGCTCCAGTCTCCAAAAGAAGTCTATCAGTTCTCTGATTTTCCGTGGCCGTCTTCAGTCACCGAAGAGTTTCCGACCCAGCGTCAGGTGATGGAGTACGTCGAAGCGTATGCTCGCCATTTCGGGTTGATCCAACATATCCAGTTCAATGCCAAAGTGGTTAATATAAGGTTTGAAGGAGCATCTGAAGAAGAGATGGCATGTTGGGATCTTTGGGGAGGTAATGGCGAAACTTTTAGTTCCGAAAGGAAGTGGATTGTAAACGTACAAGATACTAACAATCTTTCCACTAAGGTAAAAAATATATAAACTGAATTGTTGTTATTAATATTTTTATTAAATTAAACTTATCGAAACTAAATTTTTTTTGCCAAAAGTAGATTATGTTAATAAACAAATGTGTAAAAGGATAATAAACAAAATCATGATAGTATCACAATTTTAATAACATGTGATAATATAATAAACTAGTACACAGATGACGTGATAGACTGAGTATATCTAAGACGTGATCAGTTCTTGTTTTTCTGACCAAGTTGTATGTGAATGAATGCAGATTTACGAAATGGACTTCGTAATACTATGTCTAGGACGGTTCAGCGACTTACCAAACATTCCAAAGTTTCCCCCGGGCGAAGGCCCTGAGGCATTTCAAGGCGATGTAATACACTCCATGGATTATTCAGCTATGGATTTCAAAACTGCGTCAAATTTCATTAAAGGCAAGCGGGTTATGATCGTCGGCATCCAAAAATCTGCATTGGACATTGCGATGGAGTGCTCATCGGCCAATGGTGATCACCTTTCTATTTCTTATAGCTCGTAACTAGTATTTTACATTAAAACTTTTTGAATTTTACGTTCCGGCATTTTCTTTTATTTTTGAATGTAAAACTAAGATTTTGAAATGCTATATTTATAACCTATTTATTCTTATACCTTATGTCGTTTCATCGACTTTTATTTTTCCCGTTTCCGTTTCCGTACTATACATAGGCTGATAATAAAGAATTGTGACACTGAATTATATTACAGGAGTGGAAGTTCCTTGCACAATATTATATAAGACGGAATCGTGGGCGATCCCTGATCATCTTCCATGGGGAGTGCCTATGTCATATCTATACATGAATCGCTTCTCCGAGCTTCTAGTTCATAAGCCTGGCGAGAGCTTTCTTTATAATCTATTGGCAACATTTCTTTCACCTATGGTACTAATATTTTATCATTTATATATTGCATAAATTATAAGATAATTACTCTTATCACTAGGTTATGTTTAAATCATAATTTTCTTGAGATTTTTTTTTTTTTTTACTTCTTCCTTGATATTTTAGATACTAGGTAGCTGAAATATTATAAGGACATTTCAATAAGAGAGTATTAAATTATCAAGAAAAATAACGAGTACTTAAAATTGGTTTAGTACATCTTTTGGCTTCTGAACTTTTTATCTATTTACCCATTTGATTCTCCATCTTTTTATTTAACCTATTTGACACCTCAACTTGTAAATTTTACCTACTTAACCAATAACAATTGTCATTATTGTTTAACCTTTTTTTGTCCACGTGGGACACGCGTTTGGTTATAAACAAAAAAAAGGCGCATGAAACCCGTGAACCTAACCTGATGTATCATATCTAACAACCAGTTTCCAGTTAAACCAATTTGACATTCCAACTTTAAATTTTTTATATAAAATATTTTCGTATGAAAATTAAAAAATTTACTCTCTATTCTGTATAATTAGTGAATTTTTGATTTTTTTAAAAAAATTGTTTTAAAATTTAAGAATTTTTTTTAACCTTTTCAAAAAAAAAAACTGTAAATTAAAAAATTATAAACTTATTAACTTCAGATATAAAATCAATTATAAAAATCAAAACACTTAATATATAATTTTTAAACTTCAAATATTGTTTTTATAATAATGAGTTTCTTTGTGAAAAATTATAAGTTTGGTTTTTTATAAGTTTCTTTACTCTTTTGCCCATTTGATCACCATATTTTCTAGTTTGATCCATTTGAACCCTCTTTGTTTGAGTTTGGTGATATGTCTAGTTAGATGGCAGCTCAGTTAGTAATTTTTTTTTCCACATCACACATTTATGCCTCATCATCTTTTTCAAAGGTTAAAAGAGCAAAATTTACAAGTTGAGATGTCAAATAGATTTATCTGAAAGATGAGGGATCAGATATATAAAAAATTACAAGTTTAGAGATCAAAAGATATATTATTATACTAACCCATTTAACATCAAAAAAAAAAAACAATATTTATGAAATAATTTTGACGATTATAGTAATTATCTCTAGAAAGGTGGAGCTTATCTAAATCAATCTTTTATTATCACTGAACAGAGATGGATTTCTTCTAAATTTGTTGAAAGCTATATTAAGTGGAAGCTTCCTCTAGCAAAGTTTGGGATGGTACCAAAACATAGTTTTCTTCAGCAAATAAGCTCTTGTACAATCTCGGCTTTGCCCGAAAAATTCTACGATAGAGTTGAAAATGGAAGCATCATTTTGAAAAAATCACAGAGCATTAGATTCTGCAAAGATGGGGTTCGCGTCGACGGCGAGGTCGCGCCCCTGAACATAGACTTGGTCATATTGGCAACAGGATTTAGAGGCGATGGAAAACTTAAGGACATTTTTGTATCACCAACTTTTCAAGATCTCATTGCAGGATCCCCCGATGCTACAGTTCCTTTATACAGGTTAGCATCTTATTATAACATTTACTTGATTACAATTTTAGACCCCTTTTTTATCTTATTTGTTAAATACATTTTAATTTTAAAATTTTACTAGTTCGATCCATCATTTTTGAAAAAAAATTCAAATACATCTACAACGTGTTTAGAGTTGAGATGACGTGATAACATACATTCATATGTACAAAACATATCTTACTTGGCGTATACATATCACACGACTCGGGTAAAAGTAAAGTATAGATATATTTGACACTATTCGAAAAGATGATGGATCAATCTGCAATTTTTAAGTTATGATATATTTGACAAACGAAATATAGTTGTGAATGGATAAATATATTTATTCTAATTTTACGTTATTTGACAACAGAGAATGCATTCAACCCCGAATTCCACAACTAGCAATAGTGGGATTCTCAATAAGCCTTGCAAATTTGTACACCTCAGAGATCAGATGTAGATGGCTAGCAGAACTTCTTGACAGTACCTTCAAGCTCCCAAGAATTAAAGAAATGGAGGAAAACATAAAGAAATGGGAGGATTACATGAAGCAATCCTCAGGGAAGTATCATAGAAGATCATGCATTGGAGCACTTCACATTTGGTATAATGATCAGCTCTGCAAAGATATGGGTTGGAATTCAAAGAGGAAGAAGGGATTGATTGCTGAATTGTTTCAGCCTTATGGCCCCATGGATTATTCTTCATCTTAATTTTATCGTCTATCTACAACGGTCAACACGTGATATGTGCACTATTGACCAGTGTACTGTTGACCTTTTATGTATGAGTTTTTCTTGTGTTTTTTAAATGTATTTTAAGTGTTTTTAGTACTTTTTTGTGCTTAACTAGTTGTATTTTTGGTATTTTTTAGTGTGTTTTTATATATGTTGCAGTGCTTTTTAATGTATTTTCTGGTATTTCAATAAATATATTTATTCAGTACTTTGAAAAATTTCAAAAACACTCTATATATCATTTTTTGGATAATTTAAAAAACAATCCAAAAGTTTATAATTGTATAAATAAGGGTTTTTCATAATTTATTAATGAAAAATATAATAAGAATATAAAAATAAATTATAATATTAAAAAAACTCAACTAACCAATACTACTCCTACTATGATAAGGTACAACAAGACAACTCATTTAATAGCGAAAGCCAAAAACTTGTAGTTAAGCAATGGAAAGGCAAATTGCCATAGTCGGAACTGGACATGGGCGGAACCATGGGAGGGTCAGGAGGGTCAGCCGATCCTCCTCGCCGGAAAAAATTAAAAAAAAAATACATTTTTTCATGTAGAGGCGGTTTTTTTCCTTGTTGGGACGGTTAAACCGCCCCTACAAGTGATATTTTTCATTTTTAACAGTTTCATTTTTTTTAAATAGTGAAACGTAAAATTTCGACCCTCCTGAGTTTGAGTTCTGGTTCCGCCACTGGAACTGGCAGTAGTAGCCAACTCGCTTGTAAATATGTTATATCAAAAGGTTACCGTCCAATTATATTTTAATCACAGTGCAGCCTCGTAGGTTTATGAATAAAAACACCGGAGACAACAAAGCTTGAGGGTCCAAAATAACTCTTTCAGTTCTCATATTTTCTGTGGTCGCCTTCAATCGAAGCCGACAATTGAAACACGACTAAAAAAGATTGCCTGAGTCAAAAACGTCCACCACCCTCGTCGAAGGAAGCATAGACAAGACAAAAAAGATCATGAAATGAGTTGGATAGATTATCTGAACCAAGTCAAATATCACACCAAAAACGAATTGAACAGCCTTTACCAAACTTGAGATTGGAAGAATTTCCAGAAATTCATATTGCTTATATAAGTTGTTAATAGCCCCTCCATATATGAAAAATCCTTTTATTACTATCAACAATCTAATTTAAATCAGCCCATGAAGCAATATCTTAACCATTTGTAATGATTGTACACCACTGAGAAGAAGGGTTTTTGTTTAAATCAACTTGAATAAGAGACAACGACTCTTATGATTCAGAGAAGTAACATTAAGTTCATCACATCGTAAAGATAAACAAACATTTTTCTACGTCAATTTACATATTCCTGAATTCAGAAAAGTCTAAAGCAAGAACATTCAAAACCAATTTGAAAAGCCCATTAATCAATTTAATTGGTCTAAAATTCTTAACATCGCATGCACCTTGTAAACTTAAGCACAAGCACTAGAAATGACATGTCCAAACCAAAAGGAACCGAGCCTGTGCTATGGAGAGTTGAAATAATATTAATAGTATCCTTCTTTATAATCTACCAAGCTCGCTTATAAAAAATGATTAAATCTGTCAAGACCCGGAGTTTTGTTCTCACCACAAATACAAAGGCCAGCATAAATTTCCTCCTTTGAAAACCCTCTAAAAATCACGACAGCTTGATCAAAAGAGAGGGACTTCAATGTAAATGTAATACCCTATATCTTTGTGACGTCAGTTATTGACGTATGACGTGTGAGTCATCAGAAAGTTGACATGAGACGTGTTATAAGAAAAATGTTTATTAAAATTAGCATAATATTAAGAACACGGATTAAAAGTTTGTATTAAAAATCAAAGTTCATTTGACAACTCAACATGTGATATGCTATCCGTCGAAGTTTTAACGTGATAATTGGAGAAAATAAGTTAGGATATCGAGATAAAGATTGAATACAGATATTAAAATAAGAAGGGATTTCCGAACATGTTTAATAGGTCTAAGAATAATGTTGTTCGGAAATCAAAAGTCAGAACCTCAAAGTAATTGACAAACTCCTTAGCTGAGATCTTAAGAAAGCGGAAGTTGATGTAAGAATTATTTAAAACTGTTGTTTTTGGAATGTGTTAAACTAGGGTTAGCTTTGTTTAAGTCTCGTTGATGTTTGAAGTTTGTATGTTACTGAAATTGATTTGATTGATTATGGAACACAATGAGTTTGATGGTTATAATGGTTCTAGCTGATAAGTGATGGGTTTGAGTGAGGAAGTCGATAAACGGTGGTGAGGACAGGCCTGTGTGCGACGCACAGGATATGCAGTGTGTTCGCACATTTGTTGTGCAAACGCACAGCATATGTTGTACGATCGCATAGCTCCTTGTGCGCGTGCACCAAACAGTTTATCCTTATTCCGAACTTTGTGAGGCGTACGTGCTTTGAACTTATATTATTCGAAATAGAATTACATATTAAAGATTGATCGATCCTATTATTTAAATGTTTAAATAGACAAATGTGGTTTAAATAATAAGCATGTATGCTAAAGATGAGTAATAAATAAGGTTAAAATGAAAAAGGGATCATGTGTATGACTAATTATAAATGAAAGATTTATAAAATAAATAAGTAGTGAATTATAATATGATATTGAATATAGACATTAAGAAGTAAATAATGAATAATCCCGACGAGTACTAGAGTTTTGAAATCGGAAACAATAAAAAAAGACAACCGGATCAAAATGTGTTTGATGAATAGAGTATATTTAAAAGTGAATAAAAGGGAAATGTTAGGAATTGAATATATGGATATTGAGGATTAAATGAGTATGCAAAATAGTTAATAAATATTTTTGGAATGAAGATTAGTTTGAGTTAAACTCTAAAACTAATCGAAACTCATAATATTAGCGAAGGTCTAATGTTAGATAACCCGAGTTCAAGAGTCTAAGGTTAAAGATAACAGATTTAAAATTAATTCAAATTTATAATTTAAAGATTTTCGTAATCCAACATTAATTTATTGCCTAATGTCTAGATATGACGAATCTGGGAAATTCAGACGCGAGGAGGCAGCGGAGTAAGAACTTGAGATAAGCGAGCGTTATGAATGCATGTTATTACTTTTACGTATCCGTAAAATCTGGTGTGTTCAAGTATGTTATTTGATATACATGTTGCAGTGCTATGTGAATATATGTTTATATTTTGAATACGTGCAAGTATTATGTTTTAAATATGTTATGGTTGATATGTACATGGTAAGATATATGATAGAATGAGTTATGGTTCATAAAAAGTGCATGACATGTAGGAAACGAGTGTGATTAATTAACTTGGCAATTACCTGGTTGCCAATTCTATCGAGGCTCATGTCAAGTAAGATGTATCGGTTGGCATTGCTAATGATACCATGCGAATATATATTGTGAGCTAACGCGGTGATGTTTTGCTGTCGGGGCTCACAAGTACCAAGCGAACATGTTTAAATACGGGTCCACGCGGTGATGCTTAGCTCTCGGGACTCACAAATGTGATGATATAGTTAGTGGTTAACGCGGTGTTTCTTAGCTTTCGGGACGACTGGCGAGTAAACGATGTGATGCCTCTCTCTCGCGAATCACAAATATCATGATATGGCTGATGGTTAGCGGGGTCATGCTTAGCTCTCGGGACCACAACCATTAGTCGTTGGTTTACACGGTGATGCTTAGCTCTCTGGACCACGACTTACAAACAAAATGTTTAAAATTTAAATTTAATAAATTTATATATTTAATAAATTGATTTAGATTTAGTTAAATTAATTAAGATTTTAAATTAGCTTAGAATTGATTAAGAGTTTTTAAAAAATAGATGGCTGGCTTATTTTAATTTTTTTATTGAAAAATAGTATAATTATATCCTGAGATTTTTTATTTATTTTGAATATTTTCATCGCATGAGTAAACAAAACGTCCAAAATTGAAAATCATGGGTACATTTGAAGCTTAAAGGAGCACACTTGAGTAAAATTTGCGATTTTACAATGTCATGATGCAATTGAAAATGGGCTAAAAGGTGGATAATTTTTGGAGTAATTGACACAAAAGACTGTCTTTTTAAATTTATTTGCACTCAATACCTCATTTTTAAAAATTTATTTTTTTACTTTATTTTTCTATTGTATTTAGTTGTACTCCCAATCAAATATAAACTTATTAGCATGTTTACTCTCCTTCTTTTAAGCATATGCACAACTTATTCTCTTTTAATTTTCTCTTTTTCCTTTTTCTCTTTCTTATTTTTCTCTTTTCTCCTTCTTTTTCGTCTTCTTCTTCTTCTTTTTGTAACTTTTTTGTTCTTCTTTTTCATCCATTTTTTTTATGGAATTTCTTAACAAATTTTATTTAAAAATTATGTAACTCATCAAATACTTTCGATCTATAACACAAACAATCTCAGATCTGAAACAAATAAGAAACCGCCGATGAAAAACATCGATCGTATTTGTCTCAAATAAGTTGAAGTATCGATTCTAACATCGCTATCACCTTGTCCTCTTATTTCAGATTTTCTTCTTCCTCCTCCTCTTTTTTTTTATAAGTTAATTGTTAATTTTTATTGTTAATTTTATTCATATGTTTGCAACCATTATAAACTGTTCGAAATTGTTTTTTAAAATGTTTTAGATAAATGTTGCAAATTGTGTTTTTAGAATTTATTTAAAACTGTTCCAAAAACTTTTGTAATAGAATGTTTTAAAAATTTTGTAATTTGGTTGAAACTGTTCTTTTTGAAACTGTTTGAAAAGTTTGAAAACTGTTTGAAATCTTTATAAAATGTTTGAAACTTTTATAAACTATTTAAAAATATTTTTAGAGACTGTTTAAATTTGATTTTCGAAACCGTTTGAAACTTTTTAAAACTCTTTGAAACCTTGGTAAAGTGTTTGAAACCCTTTTATAAATTGTGTTTTAAAAATCTTTATAAAGAGTTTTGAAAATTTTATAGTCTGTTTAAAACCTTTGTAAATTGTTTAAACCTTTATAAATTGTTTGAAACTTTTGAAAACAGTTTGAAAGAGTATAAAATATTTTGTAAACTGTTTGAAAGCATTGTATAAACTGTTTGAAACCATTGTATAAACTTAAAAAAAAAGACTGTTGCAAAACTATGTTTGAAAAACCTTTTGAAACTGTTTGAAACCCTTTGAAACTGTTTTTAATAGATTTTCAATCAGAAAAAAAATAAGTTAATAGTTTGTAATTTTCTTTCTTTTTGAAGATAATTATGATCGTTAGATCTGAGTTCGAAGTAAAATTTAAAGCAATTTGATTACGAATTAAAAATTCGAGCGGATAGAAAATTAGATTTAAAATTCGCTATAAATAGAATTAGAGAAATCAGTTTGTTGAATTGTTATGTACTGAAAATTTTGAACTAAATTGTTGAATTTTTACTTATTTTTCTTTGAATGAGTTGTAGAAAAAGAAGAACAAGAACAAGAAGACGAAAAAGAAAAAAAACTGTAAATAAAACATGTAAAGTATAAAAATAAATAAAAAAGTAAAAAAATAAATAAATGACACACTAGGGTAGGTAAATCAAGTTAGGATTTTTGAGTTAACAAATGCTGATATTTTTGCTATTTAGATATTCTCCTAATTATCCCTAATTTTTGAGACATTAAGGCCTATAAAACAATAAATCTTTAAAATTTAAAAACAAAAGTAATTTTATTTAATCTAAAAAATGATAGTAATTATTCAAAGATATAAACAAGATAGAGCTAATCCAAATTTATCTACTCAAATGATTAAACAGGTATGAATTATTTTTAAATTTGTTAAGAGCTATATTAAGTGGAAGTTTCCTCTAGCAAAGTTTGGGATGTTACCAAAAAATATTTTTCTTAACGATACTTGTTCTTGTATGCTAGCACTTGTGTCAAAAAAATTATATGATAGTGTTGAAAAGGAAAATATCGTTTTGAAGAAATCAAAGAGCATTAGACTTCGTAACTCCGCCTTTGAATGTAAAATTTTGCCATATTAGCAAGGATTAATTCTTAAAAAATTCACGAACTTTACATGAAGTTTCATTGTAATCATAACCTTTAAAAGTTGTCATTTAAAGGCACGAACTTTCGTTTTATTTCAAATCTATCATCAAAGTAAAACTCGGTGTATTTTATCTGACTAAAAATTCCTAATCCTAAATACGCTAATTAAAAGATAATAAGATTTGATGTTGATTAATAACTTGGGTCTTTCATTAATTGTTTAGTGGAGAATTTAGTCAATAAAAATACACTGAAATGATGAATTTGAAACAATATGAAAGTTCGTGCCTTTAAATGACAACTTTTAAAGGTCATGATTAAAATGAAACTTCGTGTAAAGTTCGTGATTTTTTTAGGAATTAATCCTATTAGCAATAGGATTCAGGGGTGATAGAAAACTCAAGGCTAAATTTCTTCATTTTCAAGATCTCATTACAGGATCCCCTAATACAACGGTTTTCTTGTACAAGTTAGCATGTGATAATAACATTGAGTCAACGACGGTTTTTAGATAAACCATCAATGTCGTTGTTTTTTAATAATTTAAATTATCAAATTTTGATTTAGTTATATTTGAATGTATAAGAATAAACTAATAATTATGAAGTTAGTTAGACTGTTAAGAGTATTTTTTATTCTATTTTAGTTTGTATAATTGTTGAAGTAAGCTCATCATATTGTGTTTATATACCAATAGAGCATCGATTCATTCTACTTCTCAACTTGTTATCCAGTTTCTCTCAACATGGTATCAAAGCTGGATTTTCCTTGAAACATAATAATCATCATGTTCTTAGCTGCCAAACGCTACTGAGTGTCGGCAAATAATCGCAAGTGTACGATATCGCGCAAGTAATATATCTTGGAAGACCAAGTATTGATCCCACAGAAGCAATGGATTAATGTCACGACCCAAATTATTGAGCCGAGACCGGCGCTAGGGAACGGGAGTGGTAGCTCCGGAACCCGTAACAAGACTAAAACCAATGTAAATTTTTCGCGATTAAAACGTATTATTATATATAATACATTATCAAAAATCTTCTTTAAATAATATAATTCAATTATTAAAATATCGTATTCCTTTTTTGAAAACATTCGCGAAACAATTCTTAGAAACCAGGGTCTTACCGAGCGATATCTCATATCCAACACCGCCCTGTTTCTGATCACAAACATCACCAATTCCACTCACGGTAATTGGTATCAAATTCAAATGGATAAACGCCATATTTCTAAACAACTCATTTATAAAATTTATATCATAGTTCACATTTTAAATACCGTTTGAAATCAAATCATAAATCTTATTTTGACACCTACTGACTACAACAGCTCTAAGAACTCGTACTTTGTGCAAGTCAGAAGACTTCCAACACAAAGGAGATGGTCTGTCTGATCCGACTCCGATCACCTGAAATAAAACACTGTGAGGAAGTCAGTATTTTGGGAAATACTGAGTGAGCTTGCAAGTTACTAACGGTATTAATATAAAAATATAACATCGCATCTCAAGAAAACAATAATATAAAACATATAAACAGGTATTTGATCCGTACGAAACTAATATCCTAGCATGCGACACATCTCTTGAATAATCATATATCGTTCAACCCAATCATAAATCTCAAGTTGTGAGTCCAACCCACTAGATACGAGAACTTCCAAACTACATCGTAGCCGAGTTCACTCTCGTATCAATTTCATATCATATCATACATATCCAATCATTTCTCAAATGCAAACACGCTAGACTGACTCAATACTGGGGATCACACAGCCTATTGACACCCAATAGGTAGCTAGTTTCTTCGGATCGCATACTAGTTCTCGTATATAAACTTGATAGAAATATATAACACTTAATCAAACCATAAACTATGCGATGCGTATAAACAGTATAAATATATATATAAAATAACTTTAAGATATAATACACGAAAGTAAAATACAGCTCACAGTGACCGCTATCCCAAAATTGCATTATCGTCAATTCATCACGTAGGTTCCGTGTGTCATATGATCTCGTAGCTATTCCAGCTTTGTCGGCCTGGTAGCTCGTCGATACATCCGTTTCCTATTCAAATTACTCGTACGTTTAATTCATAAACGTAAACTGAATGCTAAAATCCTAAGTTATAAACTTAGGTTAACACGATCTTATTCTAAATATGTCTTTTAACTTTGATCGTGTTCTAATACTTAGTCGAGATACTTGTATATCTCTTGTTAATCGATTTCCAATCATATGTTTCTTATACCTCGATATCCTAATCGAACACGTCATGTTCGATATCCAAATTTCTCGTTTTTGGGGCTCATGTTTCCTTTTCAATGTCCGACACTCTTAAAGTCGGAAAACGGGGTCATAGCGG
Organism: Mercurialis annua; assembly: GCF_937616625.2. Lineage (NCBI taxonomy): Eukaryota > Viridiplantae > Streptophyta > Magnoliopsida > Malpighiales > Euphorbiaceae > Mercurialis > Mercurialis annua. The sequence goes on along the minus strand of NC_065577.1, from coordinate 29,817,800 downwards.
GGCGGAAATAACCTTTAGGTGCTTCGAATAAGTTGTGCGCCCGCATAGCCTTAATGCCCGCCCGCGCAACATAGTTGCGCACCCGCGCAATGTGATTGCGCGCCTGCGCAAGATTGTTACGCGCCCGCGTAACATACTTACGCGCCCGCGTAAGATGGTTAGGCGCCCGCGTAACATTTGTTACGCGCCCACGTAACATTTGTTACGCGCCCGCGTAACATTGTTACGCGCCCGCGTAACATTGTTACGCGCCCGCGTAACATTGTTACGCGCCCGCGTAACATTGTTACGCGCCCGCGTAACATTGTTACGCGCCCGCGTAACATTGTTACGCGCCCGCGTAACATTGTTACGCGCCCGCGTAACATTGTTACACGCCCGCGTAGCTCCTGGACTCGTTTTTGGACTATTCCAACTTCCGTCATGCTTCTATCTCATTTTAACACAAACTCAACTCCAAATTCATCAAAACGACACTAGAAACGCGATTACGATTCGTTCGATTCGTTTAAAATCAAAACAGCCCTTATTCTCTAATTTCAGCAACGAAAATGCCGAGGTTGCCTTAATTTGAAGCTCGAAGGTGATAGAGAATCGAATTCTGAACAAATCGATATAAAGAACGCTCGATTTGGACGAGAAATGGCGAAACGGCGACAGATCGACGACGATCGTCAAAAGCTTCTGTAACTTTCTATATCTTCTGCGCATCACCTCTCTTTTCCTTATTCTTAAGGAAAGCTTTTATATATCTTGGCTAATTGACAACTTTGATCCTTCATTTCTTTATCTTAAACCATTTCTCTTTTAAACTTTATAATTTAACCAAATGGTTAAATTATTCTTTTAACTCGATTACTTACGTATTATTTATATTCATATAAATAATACTTACTCAATATTATTATTTTCCGTCAAAATATTTTAATTACTATTCTCGAGACTTAATTGGCTAGTTTACACTTTAGCCCTTAAACTTCTCAAAAGTTGCAATTTAGCCCAAAACGCATCCGCGTCCAAATTTTAAAAGGTCTCTGATTGACCCGAAACTTTTACCACATATACTATAAAACATTTCGCGCACCTTGGCGAAATAATTTTCACTTCGGAATTTATATGGCTAAATTACCATTTTAGTCCCTGTACTTTATTTTGCGACTTTCTTAACATTTTTCTTTTCTAACTTCAATTCCAACTTTAGAACTGAAATACAATATTAATTCTCTCGCAATAATCTTTTCGAAACCGTCTTGCTAGAATTTTATATTTATCTTGATTTCTCCAAAATTCTTCCGATATTGCCACTCCAGCGACTCAACACTAGACACATGGACCAATTAGACAATTTAATCATTTGGGGTATTACATTCTTCCCCTCTTATAAAAATTCGTCCTCGAATTTTCATATAACTCCTTGACTTAACTTAAATCCTTAACCTTTTGAACTTCATTCATCAATCCATTTTTGTACTCCTTGTAGATTAATGTTAACCGTCATTGACGACCTTTCATATCGTCTCCGTCTTTCATAGTGTTTTTAGCCATTTTCTTATGTACTATAACTTCTTACCTTTGATTGCTTCTCTTAATTTTATAACACAATCGTTGTGTTTGTCCTTTGTTTGACATTCAATACTATGAACTTTTATCTTTGTAATTGAATTTTCAGTTTAATATTGATATTCAATACTAGTTTGTCCTAGTAATGTCTGATTATTACTAACGATAATCTCCACTCTTAAGCTTGTTCATTCGTATTCAAATGATGTAGATAATCCATTAGTCTGTACCTCTTAATCTTCTCTTATGATGATATTTATCGTGTTCATATGTACTTATGACTTTCCGTTCTTGATTCCTTCCCTCTATCTACTCCGTTTAATCCTATCATCATTCCTTATTGAAAGATGTGGACATTCAACTAACTCGGGCTTCACTACTTACGTAGTTTCTTTCGTACTACTGTTGTCACCATCTGATTGCTATTCGTTGTGGTGTTGGGAATCTAATCCCATTATCCACCATCCTCATTTATCTCGTTATTTCGCTTTTCATACAAAAATTCTTTTGCTATCGTCGCTTTATCACGATCCTTCATAAGGTGAATTCTCATGACGTATTCTCGTAAGGGTTTTGTTGTCCTTGTAAGGGTTACTTTGATCTTCTTCTTGCGTCTTTACTTCTCGTATACTCCTTTACTCATTGTATATTCATTGATCTACTTCCTTTTCTTAAGAGTGATGCACTATTCTTAAAACTTCTAGTCTTTTCTTTCTTTTCATCAATCTGTCTTATTCTTCATTCTTCATAACCTTGGATAACTGTCTTTGTTATCATGTCATGTACTTCCTCTTACGATCCTTGCTATCATCTTCTAAAGATTGTTACTCTTACATTCTGTCTCTTTACATCACAGTTACCTGTGCATTAATGCTTAATGCCTATAGGAAAGAGATGTTTAATCTCTTCGTGAACCTTCTTGGTTCAAGCGCATCTGTTACGTATACGGTCTTCGTACTAGGGGGACAACGATTGTTGCCGCGTTGGAGTTTTATCCGATCTGTTCGATGTATATTATTTACTCATTCCCAATGAGGATCCTCGATTTGTTTTTTTTCAACTTTTGTTGTTGTGTATTGCCTTGAACAGTGACGACACTGTTATCATCTTCCTTTATCGCGTATGTCTCTCACTAATCTTTTCATTCGTTGATCCATTCTCTTACTTGTCCAATTCTTCTCCACACTTTTGCGAAGTTCTTTGCTTATATTTATCACGAACGTAAATAATTCCTTACGATATTCGAATCCTAGTTGCCATATTTGGCACTTAACAACCTTTTTACCCTAATCATCTTTCAAAATTTTCTTCCTCCTTTTAGTGAATATCTCACCATCTACCTCACTGTAGTCCATTTTTTGAAACATAAATGTTGACCTTAGTACTAACCCTTAGGTTATACTTGTCCTTAATTTCTTATTTACCTTTTCACTTCATCTCATCTATATTCTTCTTCCTTTTGTCGCCTTCTTGACATCGTTCATCTTCCAATCTTTTAAAGATGCTTTTAGCATTCATCTTCACAATTCACTATTCTTTTCCATTCTTCCTTTCTAATATCATATCTTAGTTTGACCTTTAATTCCCATACTATTTCTCTTTTCCATATCGTGGTGTAAGGTTTACTCTTTACTGTCCATGGTCTTGTTATTTTCACTTGTTACTCCCTTGACTTCTTGTTTTTAATTAACTAATATGATTAATAGTCTTAATGCTATAACCCTATAGTACCTTTCTTGTGTTCCATATTCATGTTCTTATCATATGCCTCGATTGTCTTCTATTGCATTTTTGTTATTCTTCTTCATTATACCTTGTATTTCTTGTATTTCTTGTTTTAACATCATTAACCTCGACTATTAATAGAGGGTCGCAATCTATTCCGTTCAAATTACTCGACGTGTTACGCTCTCGACCACGCGCATATCCACTTATTGTACTCTTACTGACAACTTAACTGTCAGTGGATCCAACCCTATGTCTCTGTCCTCTTTATCCTTCTTTGTTTCTATGTGTCCGCAACTACATAGAATTCCATTTCTCTAATCTCCTTGTCAACTCTCCACGTGACTTTTCTCTTCTCTTTTCCTCGATCACTCTTATCGAGTTCCTTGCGACATACGCAGGTTGTCCGTACTTTCTTAATACTTATTACCTTAACTGGTCTCTTATTATCCATGACCTGCTTTTGAATCCTTATATCTTATTATACATACCTCATCCCTCCTTCCACATGGATACTTTCTTGTAGGTATCTTACTTTTACCTCTTGTCTCATATTTCGATCTATCTGATGTTACTTTCTTTAGTATAGCCCAATTCTAACATTAAGTCTCCTCTTCACATCCTTTCACGCATTTCAATGCATGAAGTTTCAATCACATATGAAACACGTTCGATGTTATATAATGTATCTTAATCCTTCATATAGTGTCTACGTCCTTACTAAAGGATTACTATTAATTCTCCAAGTCGATCGTACTATGCATTTCACCTTTTTATCATTCGAGCTTGAAGCTTGAGACCCTACACTCCACATACGTTCATTACGTTTATATCTTCCTTGGTTTACTAATTCGTTTCATAATTGCAATCTTGTGATAGAAATTCCAACTCCTAATTCACTTATTGCAACTTTTGTCGTTTACCTCTTGATCTTTCTTATCATGCTTTTCAAATCATTAAATTGCGGGCTTGATGTTAGCTATGCTTAATTGATCCAATTCCATGCTCCGTACTTCATATTCTTGTTACTCGTCTACTTGGCTCGTCACTTTATCAACATATATCCATTATCGATATTCTTATGAAATCTACTTCACGTTCTCGGTTTGCCGATCGTAACGGTTACTGCTTAGGTAACCATCTTAGGGACATCGTGTCCCAATAAGAACTCGATCCAACGGTCCAATCAGAAGTTATCACAGTTTTACTAACCTTCACGATTCGTTAATCATATCTATAGCTTATCACGTCGATGCATAGTAAACTATGCATGTTTCTTGCACTTTAATACGCACCCGTCAATCTTTCAATTATATCTTTTTATATACTTCTTCTCTTATATCGCTGTTTAACATCTTTGACATCTCGTCAAAGAGATACTTACTTTCTAGCCTACCACTAATCAGATATGCATCATTTTCCAACACATTTATGATTTTAACTATACTCTAGCGCGTCAACTCGAAACTAAGTTCATATCCTAAAGGCATAACCTCTATGTTCTCGCAATTACACGTATTCATTCGCCTCATGGTCTTGATCGCAGCTTGCTCGCGAGCACTTCACTTCCGTCACAGAGTTCTGGTCTAGGTATACTTACATAAAGACAAAACTCCTTGAAAACTCTTTCAAATAAAGCGTCTCGTTTCAAAATTTAAATCAAAATTACATTTAATTCTTAGCAAAATTGTGCACTAGGGTGATGACGTCTCTCATCCTCAAAGAGTTGCCACAGCTTGAGCATAATGCATATGATGTATGTACTATTAATGCATGTATCCATTTATTGTTCTTTTCATTAGCAGTGTATGTAGTGATGCACTTCTATCAATGTCGTGGCATTTATCAATGACTATCACAGGTCTAGGCACAATTATGCTTTCAAAATCGTTTAAACAAAACAACTTGTAAAAGTTTTAAACTTTGAGTTTTGTAAGTTCTCTAAACCTTTGAACTCTGTATCCGGCAAGTTCTTCAACTTCTGTAACTTTACATTCCTTCTTCATACTCATCCTGAAATTTTGATCGATCAAATTCAATAGCATCTTTCGCATTATTCGATGCTAAGCTCATACGTCTTACTATCGAGTTTTAGTAGTACTAGCTTCAATTTATAGAAGATCTTCTCTCCTTGTCCGATATAGCATGTGGCTGAGCTTCACTCGGCCTAGACATGCTAAAGCACGAACTGTCTAATCGTAGAATTTCACCTTCTCGAGGTTCCATCTGGATATGCATATCACGTATGCATATCTTATAAAAAACGAAATACGCGCGTGTATCTCATATATGCATGTCACAGAAATAGACAAGCACTTCACAAACCAATCAATCATACTCATCGCAAAACAACAGTGCAAACTACTTGGATCAGACAGAACTCAACTTTATAGCTGCAGTAGTTCCTCTGATACCACAATTGTCACGACCCAAATTATTGAGCCGAGACCGGCGCTAGGGAACGGGAGTGGTAGCTTCGGAACCCGTAGCAAGCCTAAAACCAATGTAAATTTTTTGCGATTAAAACATATTATTATATATAATACATTATCAGAAATCTTCTTTAAATAATATAATTCAATTATTAAAATATCGTATTCCTTTTCTGAAAACATTCGCGAAACAATTCTTAGAAACCAGGGTCTTACCGAGCGACATCTCATATCTAGCACCGCCCTGTTTCTGATCACAAACATCACCAATTCCACTCACGGCAATTGGTATCAAATTCAAATGGATAAACGCCATCTTTCTAAACAACTCATTTATAAAATTTATATCAGAGTTCACATTTTAAATACCGTTTGAAATCAAATCATAAATCTTATTTTGACACCTACTGACTACTGCAGCTCTAAGGACTCGTACTTTGTGCAAGTCAGAAGACTTCCAACACAAAGGAGATGGTCTGTCTGATTCGACTCAGATCACCTGAAATAAAACACTGTGAGGAAGTCAGTATTTTGGAAAATACTGAGTGAGCTTTCAAGTTACTAACGGTATTAATATAAAAATGAGTGAAGGTTCAATTTACCCCCTGAACTTGGCACGAAAGATCAAATAAGCCCAACCTCGTAAAAGTGGATCAAATCACCCCACAACTATGCAAAAACGGATCAAACACCCCCTTCCCCACTCTCACCTTAGAGAGTGAATACACTCTCCGGTTTTAGGTGGTTTTGGATGGTTAAAAGCTTAAAATAATCCTTAATATTTATATTATTTACAAAATTGATAATTAATTAATTTTAAAAACGTATTAATTTTTTATAATTTCATAAGTTTAAATTCATATTAATTTTTAACTAAAAAAACAGGGACCCATTTTTAACTTTAACCATTCTATATCATTTAACCTAAACCCATTAACCCAAACCCATTAACCCAACCAACTCACCAACCGGAAAAAAAATTCCGGCAATAAGAAAAAAATTCTGGCAGTCTGACTGCCGGAATCGATGGAAAACAGATCCGGGGGGATCTGTTCTTCAGATGCGAAGAACAGATCCCACCGGATCTGTTCTTCATAGTCGCGAAGAACAGATCCGGTGTGGATCTGTTCTTCACGCGAAGAACAGATCCCACCGGATCTGTTCTTCACGATGAAGAACAGACCCGCTGGGTCTGTTCTTCACGCAGACCCAGCGGGTCTGTTCTTCACAATGGAACAGACCCGCTGGGTCTGGGTAATCGGCAGTGGTGGGTAGCCGGAATTTTCGGTCGGGGGTGGGGGGTAGCCGGAGTTTTCGGTCGACGGTGATGGGATAGCCGGAGGTTGTAGTGGAAGAAGAAGAAGATTAGGAAAAAAGGTAAAAAAGAACCCTCAATTTTGTGTTAATTATATAGGATTAATTAGTGTTTTAATTAAAATTAATTATAGTTAAATAGGGTTAATTAGGATTAATTTTTAAGATTAAGTTATTCCACTCTCTTTTTTGGTCAAAAGGGTGAAACCGATCCGGTTTTGCATAGTTGTGGGGTGATTTAATCCGGTTTTGCGAGGTTGGGCTTATTTGATACTTCGTGCAAAGTTCAGGGGGTAAATTGAACCTTCACTCATATAAAAATATAACATCGCATCTCAAGAAAACAATAATTAATATAAAACATATAAACAGGTATTTGATCCGTACGAAACTAATATCCTAGCATGCGACACATCTCTTGAATAATCATATATCGTTCAATCCAATCATAAATCTCAAGTTGTGAGTCCAACTCACTGGTGGGTCCAACCCACTAGATACGGAAACTTCCAGACTACACCGTAGCCGAGTTCACTCTCGTATCGATTTCATATCATATCATACATATCCAATCATTTCTCAAATGCAAACACGCTAGACTGACTCAATACTGGTGATCACACAGCCTATTGACACCCAATAGGTAGCTAGTTTTTTCGGATCGCATACTAGTTTCTCGTATATAAACTTGATAGAAATATATAACACTTAATCAAACCATAAACTATGCGATGCGTATAAACAGTATAAATATATATATAAAATAACTTTAAGATATAATACACGAAAGTAAAATACAACTCACAGTGACCACTATCCCAAAATTGCATTATCGTCAATTCATCACGTAGGCTCCGTGTGTCATATGATCTCGTAGCAATTCCAGCTTGTCGGCCTGGTAGCTCGTCGATACATCCGTTTCCTATTCAAATTACTCGTACGTTTAATTCATAAACGTAAACTGAATGCTAAAATCCTAAGTTATAAACTTAGGTTAACACGATCTTATTCTAAATATGTCTTTTAACTTTGATCGTGTTCTAATACTTAGTCGAGATACTTGTTATATTTCTTGTTAATCGATAATCATATGTTTCTTATACCTCGATATCCTAATCGAACACGTCATGTTCGATATCCAAATTTCTCGTTTTTGGGGCTCATGTTTCCTTTTCAATGTCCGACACTCTTAAAGTCGGAAAACGGGGTCATAGCGGGGCGGAAATAACTTTAGGTGCTTCGAATAAGTTGTGCGCCCGCATAGCCTTAATGCCCGCCCGCGCAACATAGTTGCGCACCCACGCAATGTGATTGCGCGCCTGCGCAAGATTGTTACGCGCCCGCGTGACATACTTATTCGCCCGCGTAAGATGGTTACGCGCCCGCGGAACATTTGCTACGCGCCCGTGCAACATTTGCTACGCGCCCGCGCAACATTTGCTACGCGCCCGCGCAACATTTGCTACGCGCCCGCGCAACATTTGCTACGCGCCCGCGCAACTTGCTTACGCGGCCGCGTAGCTCCTGGACTCGTTTTCGGACTATTCTGACGTGCTTAAACTCGATTCTGTCATGCTTCTATCTCATTTTAACACAAACTCAACTCCAAATTCATCAAAACGGCACTAGAAACGCTATTACGATTCGTTCGATTCGTTTAAAATCAAAACAGCCCTTATTCTCTAATTTCAGCAACGAAAACTTCGAGGTTACCTTAATTTGAAGCTCGAATGTGATAGAGAATCGAAATCTGAACAAATCGATATAAAGAACGCTCGATTTGGACGAGAAACGGCGAAACGGCGACGGATCGACGACGATCGTCAAAAACTTCTGTAACTTTCTATATCTTCTGCGCATCACCTCTCTTTTCCTTATTCTTAAGGAAAGCTTTTATATATCTTGTCTAATTGACAACTTTGATCCTTCATTTCTTTATCTTAAGCCATTTCTCTTTTAAACTTTCTAATTTAACCAAATGGTTAAATTATTCTTTTAACTCGATTACTTACGTATTATTTATATTCATATAAATAATACTTACTCAATATTATTATTTTCCGCCAAAATCTTTTAATTACTATTCTCGAGACTTAATTGGCTAGTTTACACTTTAGCCCTTAAACTTCTCAAAAGTTGCAATTTAGCCCAAAACGCATTCGCGCCCGAATTTTAAAAGGTCTCCGATTAACCTGAAACTTTTACCACATATACTATAAAACATTTCGCGGACCTTGGCGAAATAATTTTCACTTCGGAATTTATATGGCTAAATTACCATTTTAGTCCCTGTACTTTATTTTGCGACTTTCTTAACATTTTTCTTTTCTAACTTCAATTCCAACTTTAGAACTGAAATACAATATTAATTCTCTCGCAATAATCTTTTCGAAACCGTCCTGCTAGAATTTTATATTTATCTTAATTTCTCGAAAATTCTTCCGATATTGCCACTCCATCGACTCAACATTAGACACGTGTACCAATTAGACAATTTAATCATTTGGGTTATTACAATTAAACAACTAATTTTAATTATTCTTTAATTGGCTAGCTAGAAGAATCAATGAAGTTTTGTAAATTAATTAAAAAATAAAGTAAACTAACTCAAATAATTGAACTAATATAAACTGAAAACAATAAACAATAATGATAAAGTGCTCAAGCATTGATTATTCCAAATAAACTAGTAAAAGAATGGATTAAGACGTATTAGTGATTTTATCGTGAATCGAGTTATTCTAATGCACCGAATCCCGCCCTCTCAAGCCTCAAAGATCCGAATAAAATCACAGCCTAATTAACTAGTCAATTATTAACTTTCTCTCACGATATTAAAACTAAATTAAATAATTAAATTGTAATTATGAAGCAAACTCAACGACTACCTAAATTCCAACCCGCTCTCACGGTGTTTTTCTCTAAGTTCTTAATTACATATGTCTATTTAATTAACAATCTCTCAATTAGTTAATTAAACACAAAATCATGAACTAAGTGATTAATTCAATTCAAGCATTAGTTGTAGTAATTAAAACACGATTTACTCACTTAAGAAATCATAATCCAATTCAGAACTAATCTAAATGTTCATATCAATCCTCGAACTAGGGATTTAGTTACTCATGCTTAAGCTAAAATTAAACAAAGATGATGATTAAGAATTGAACATAATTAAAACAATAAATACCGGAGTTGTCAATTTTGGAAGAATCGTCTTGATAAAACTTGAAATCTTCATAATCATTCTTTGCAGAAACTAATTATAAATTGCTAGAAAAAGAAGCTAAAAGCTATTAAATTGATGAAGTAAAAATAAACTACAATATCTAATGTGTTAATCTAGGCTATTAAAAGGTCTTTATATAGTGGAGGAAGCCCTGAAATCTTCTAATTCGTTTTACAAATCGAATTTGTAATAGGAGTTTCAGTTGGAGTCGTAGAAGGAAACTAAATTCAAATCAAAAAATGATAAGGATTTTTAATACATGGTCTCGTTCGAGATAAGGGTGTCTCGTTCGAGACCAATGCTTTTTTTCACAAGATTCGTTCGAACCTTCATCTTCTCGTTCGAATCAACACTTTTTGAGAGAATTTCTCGTTTCTTCTGGCCCTATCTCGTTCGAACCCTTGCTTTTTCTACATGGGTCTCGTTCGAGACACACATGTTTCGTTCAAGACCTATGCCATTTTTCTCTTGGAATTTGATTTCTTCGTCTACAACCCATGCTTTAACTCCAATGCTTAATCCTTCGTCGATATAGCTCCAAATACTCAATAATCACTTAATTTTCACTGAAACACTAACAAACACTATCAAGCAAATAAAACACCAAAAAGTGTATGTAATTCATAATAAATATGATAAAACCCGAGTATAAACGACCCTAATTATAGGAGTAAAATACTCCTATCACTGAGCCGTTTTCTTTGGTTTTGATTTCTCAATCCAAAATTACATGATCTGATTCTACATATCTTCCTTTTTCTAATTATCAAAGTATGAAAACTAAAAAAAGGCAAGAAAATCGAACATTAGGTGAGTAGACGGATTGGAAGAACAAAAAAAAATGGTGCAAGAGCTTTCTGGAGTCTATGGATGGATTTAACCATTTAAACACATATACACATATCAACTGCATATTTACTCATTTTAACTCCTTTAAAAAAATTTGTTTTGTCTATTTTTATACGACATGTTTTTTTCTCGAGCTTATTATTATTAAGAAAAAAATGAATAAATTTAGTAATACGTATGGGGAGAGTCGCCTTTCAATCGCATTACACTGTTCTAGATCTGTCCCTGGGCCATACTCAGGCTCGACATGTTAGATCTTACTATGTTTTATATAAGTCCAAGCCCGACTAGTCCATATTTAATATTTTCTACTAGAGATGTGCATAGTTCGGGAGAATTCGAGAAATGATAAATTTCTAGAACGATACCAAAAATTGGAGATTTCTAAAATGTAATTTCCGGATCATTAATATAAATCAGTACGGTTCGGTTCGAGAATTTTATTTTTCGGTACAGCTTGGTAGGGGAGTTCGGCTCTAACGGTTCGGTACGGAGATTACTAGAGCCATGAATATATTTTTTTAAATATAATCATACTGATCTTTTCTAGAAATGCATATTTTGATAGTAAAAATGCAAAAATACTCGATTGTCAAAAACTTATGAATGCTTTATAATTTTTGAGTATGGTGGTATTACTTTTCTCTTGATATACTTTAACAAAAAGAGTGTGGTAATTAGGTTAATGTTAACCATGAAATCATCTAAATTGCCTATTATCTGAGAATAACTAAAAAAATATTATACTCCTTTGAATTGTAAATTTGAAACTGACATAGATTATATTTCCACAACAAATATTAATCGTAATAAAATATTTTTACAAATAATTCTAAATTTATGTAGTTAGAAATATTGCAAAAGATATTGTAGCTAATACTAATAAATGAATATTGAAATGTTATACGTATTTTATAGTGATTTTTAATATATATCATAATAAATAAATTCAAAATTATTAGTGATTATCAATATTTATTGGCATACTCTATGCAATTTAGTATTCGATTGTCGCATAATAATCAATAAAATTGTTACTTAGTGCCTAAAATAAATTATATATATATATATTATATTTTCATTTTTAATGTCATGATATTGAATGAAAGAAAGCAATAATTGAAATATTTTTAACATCTAAATTGTTTATTTTTTTATTTAAATAAATATTTATGAATATATTTATAATAAATTAAAAAAAAATTAAAATATTAAATTTAAATTATTTAGTCTTAGATAAAATAAAACAATTTTAGATATAATAGATAAATTATATTCAATAAAAATAATTAAAAATAATTAATTTATTTAATTTTTTAATAATTATGAAATAATTTTTAAAATATAGTATTAATAATATTATATGCGCGATAATTTATTATATAAATTACATATTTGAATCAATTGTATTCTTAAAATTATATAAAAAAAACATTAATATAAACTGCTAAACATATTTGTTTTTCTTATAATTTTATAAAAATACGCAATTCTTTTTTAATACCAAACCTTTTAGGGTGTCCTCAGTTTTAGTTAAACCTTTCAGAATCGGTTCATTTATACCATTTTAAGATATTCAAACCCTTTTATATCCAATTGCGAACCGAACTGAAAAAATTATCATGTCACTCGCCTCGACGTGGCAAGTGACACGATAATTTTTTGGTTCATTTCGACGATGGATATTGAAATCCCTAAATAGCTATCTTAGGGGGGTGAATAAGGTTTAGTGGGTAGTTAAAATTTAGTAGGAGTTTAAGAGAAGAGAAATTGACACAAGTAATTTAGAGTGGTTCAGATCACAACTCGATCCTACTCCACTACTCAATCAAGGATTGAGATTTTAGAATCCACTAATTAGGATTGTGCTTTAGAGCTAAACACAAACTTTACAAAGAGATTTCTAGAGATAATCTCAAACTCAGAATGTGTTTTTCTAAGGCTAAACACAAACCTACAATACTAATGATTGAATCACAATAATTAATCAATCAACAAACAGAATAAGCAATCAATAAATGATGCACAATAAATTTAGAGAGAATAAATTGAATGCTTAAGTATGTTTGTTGTTGCTGGAGTGTCTAACCTCATAAATGAGATAGACAAGGGGTATTTATAACCCCAACAACAAACCCTTGAATCTTCTAGAAGAAACTCAAGATTGTGCTAAATCATTGTCTATCGCGCCCGTGATACCCTGTGTCGCGCCCGATATATTTGAAGGTCAGGGATTCAGCCAATGGTTTGAAGGCCACTTGTCAAGCAACTGATGGAGGGCTCTGATATAGTCGTTAGACCTTCAATGGTCATATGCATCTCGCCCGTGATGCATATGTAGCACCCGAGATACAAGTCAAGAACCAAAGGAGTTTGGATGACTCCTCTGTCGCCCCCGAGATCAATGGATCTCGCCCGTGATGCTTGAGGCATCTCGGGCGCAAAAAGCTACTGGAACTAGTTGGAATTCCGATTTTTTGATTCTTGCTAGAAAGCTCTGATTCGAACCGGGATGGTTTTTATATGTTCCTGCACACTAATAAACATGATTAGGCTCTTTAAATTGATTGGCAAACTCAAAATTAGGGTTCAAATGGAACTTGGTCCAACAGATATAAAAGATTTTGAATATTTTAAAATGGGCTAAACCAACCGATTTTGAAAGGTTTGGCTATAATTGACGATACAAGTAAAGGTTTGTTATTTAGCACTTTTTAAGTTTATAGTCAATTTGACAAGAAGGATATAATTTTAAAAATTATAATAGGATCATTCTAATTTATTAATTAATCAAATTAAAAATGAATATCAAATTATAAAATGAAATTACATTTTTATGTGTTACGAGGTTGTTTCTGGTTACTTTGTTTTTTTTTTCAATATAAAATTCATCTTGTTCATTTTTCACTAGTGGATGATTTATTATCACTTTCTTCCGATGGAGAAATAACCAAAATAAGCTAAAAAGAAAGTTCGGTGTGGTTCTCTATACGGGGATCTATCTAAGATCCAAAACTGTCTAATAATAATTTCGATACAGTTTTATACTGAGAAAGTCAACGGTCAACATATATTTTTTGGTTTTTAATACTTTTGGTTCGATGTTCGGTTCGAGTTTGAGATCATCAAGACTAATGCATAGCCCTACTTGCTATCCAAGTCCAGTTCTTGTACTCTATATATGCGGGTTCATGCTGGACTTTTTCTGACTTACATGAAGAATTATATAAAAATAAAAATTTGAACTCATCTATAAATTTACAGCCTTTTCAAGCTCGTGGGCTTGTAACAAAAATTACCATCCAAGCTCGGTTTAAGGCGTACGATCTGAGTGGATCGGATACCCAAACCTATGAATAGATTGTTCGAAATAATCTATCAGTTGTATAAATAGAGCCACAATTCACAACTTGGAACAGCCGCTTTACGGCTCGGATCTACTGGTTCACAACTAAAGACAGTCAGTTCACTATTTAAGAAATATTGAACCAGCCCTAAATTGTCTATTGGACGGTTTTGAGTCGGTTCGAAACTGGCGGTTCTGGTTGCGACCGGTTCTAAAAAAATAAAAAAATATTTTTTTTAAAATATTTTTTTTAAAATATATTTATATTTAAAATTAAGTTAAAAGTCTTAAAAGTGAAAGGTTTTCATTTAACATACCATAATTATATATATACTTGATATAATTATATATTACTCAATGGTTAGTATTTAAAGGAATAATAACATACACCATAAAAGAAAATATAAATTTATAACTAATTTATTAGAGAAATACTATATGTTGATAATTGATTATATGCATATCTGGTAAGATATATATAATCAATATTCTTAATGGTATCTGAAATACATGTTTTGTTAACTTATTTACACCTTTACCTGCCAAATTTTGATTTTTCTTTCTTACCTTTTTTTATTTACAAAAAATACCTTTTTGTTTTTTTAATTTCAAAAATATCTTTTTTCGGTTTCTAATTTCGGTTTTCGATTTTTTCAGTTCAGTCGACCGAACCGACCGACAGTTTTTTTATATAGTGTAAGATTAGTGTATATATAGTGTATATATAATGTTAATTTTTATTTTTTATAGATTTTTTCTGGATTTATTTTTTATAGTGTAACAGTAGTGTATATATAGTGTTTTAATGGTGTTTATATAGTGTAAAATTAGTGTATAAGTAATGTATACATAGTGTATAAGTAGTGTATATATAGTGTATAAGTAGTGTATAACATTTTGTAGTGTTTTTTGTGGTTTACACCATGAAACACTGACTGCAAATACACCATAAACACTGTATATGCACCATAAATATATTAAAAACGGCAGAATACACTATAAATATACCAAATATACAATAAAACATAAATATATTATAAAATTACAACAAATGCACCATAATTCAATTTTTTATTTACAAAATCAGTAGCAATAAACAAATTTATGAATAAGAGAAGATAAAATAAATAATTATATGAATAATAAAACAATTTTATAAACAAAAATTATAGATTTACAATAACTTATTTACAAAATATTTAAATCATTATAAAAAACCTAAAAAATTACACAAATCTAAAACGAGTCGAGCTATCCATACCGCGAACGGAAGAGACGAACGGACTAGCGCGAACGGAAAAGACGAACGGAAAAACGACCGGAAACGACGAGAAATTCATCGGAAGTAGACGAACAGAAGCGCGACCGAAAAGACGAACGGAAAAGTAATCGGAGGAGATAACCTGAAAATCAAATGAAAAAAAAGAAGAAGAAAAGAAGAAAAGAAGAGAGAAGAAGAGAGAGAAGAGAGAGAGAGAAAAAAGATGACTATGTAAAAATTTAACCTAAAATGAAATAAAGTTTCTTTATATAGTGGGTATTTTTAGTAAATAAGTTAGCTTATCAGGTAACATAGGATAAGAGGAAAAGGTGGGCCAAAATGGTATAAATACTCTACCCAAAACAGGTATTTGGAAAATAATCCGTTAATATTCTTATATAACTATATATTAAAAATAAATAAACAATGTCTTATATATTTATAGTAGGTTATATTACTAATAAATATATAACAATTACTTACATACATAAACCTGACCATATATAGTAATTATTAAAATATATTATCATAAAATAATCTGGTTTAGAGTCGAACCCCAGTTTGGAACTAGAACCAATGTTAAACTGGCCCAAAACCGACCTCCTCATGGTTCCAGGCCGGTTTAAGCATGGTAAAGAGTTGAGGTTTTTTGACAAATACCAAAATATGGTAAAATATTCTCAAAAATACTACCTCAAAATTTGCTTTTGAAAAATATAATTTGTACTTTTTTTTGCAAAAATAACTTTTATTATTTTTAAAAATATTTTTTTAATCTCAAAAATACGATTTTGGTTAACCAGCTGTATACTAACAAGTTACCAGCGGTATACTAGAAAATAATTTATATTTTACATGTACAATTCAAGTTTAATAAAAAAATTATTAACGATGTACTAAAAATTTAATTAACTATTAGTTTATCAGCGGTTTAAAACTCACAGTTCACTAACGATATTTTAAACACAAAATTATTATTTGTTTAAAATTATAATTTGTTTAAACCTCACAATTCAAGTTTACCAACGGTTAACCCGACGTCTACTAACAGTGTACTAAAGTTATTTTAACTAGCAAAGAAAAAAATCAACAACAGTTTACTAACATTTTATTAATGATATATTCAAAATAAATTTTATTACAAGTTAACCAGTGGTTTATCCAATGTTAACCATTGAATACCTAACACCCAAAACATTTACATCAAGAGATATTCTCATAAGCATTTCTTCAAACACTAAGAGTGCGGGCTGTTCAACACCAAAAAATCACATCTGTTCATTTCTAAATTTCAAAATCAAAGTAATTTGCTAAAAGATCAAAACAAAAATCTCAAAAAACCCCCAAAAATTATACAAACAGCCCCACAATTCTCTCTAACAAAAAAATTATATACAGGTGTACGTGGCTTTTCACTCTCTTGCTCGCCCCATCCATCGTCCATCAACGGTTCTCCATCCTCGTCATGGTACCTGTAAAATTATTATCGGGTGTAATACCCCAAAATAATTAATTATCTAATTGGACCACGTGTCCAGTTTAGACTCGCCAGAGTGGCGATATCGGAAAAATTTGGGAAATTAATTATGCGGAAATCAAGGTTATATTTCAATTCTAAAGTTAGAATTGGAATTAAAAGGAAAAGTGTCGAGAAAAGCGCAAAATAAGTACAGGGACCAAAGTGGTAATTTAGCCACTTTGTGTCAAAAATGGAAATTTGTAGGTTTTGACGAAAAAGTTTTAATATCGAGTTTCATATTATTTATTGGATATAGATAATACGTATACGTTAAAATTAAAGTGTTAAACGATTTAGCTATGGACTAAATCGTACGAAAGAAAAATTTAAAGGATAATAAATAACAAATGAAGAAATTAAGGGTTAAAGTAATAATTTAACCAAATCATATATATTAAAAGAATTATGAATAAAGAGTAATCAGAGGAAGGAAGAAAGCTCCAGAAGCAAAAAAAACGAGCGATACCGTCGTTTCTTCGCCGTTTCGCCGTTCGACGTCCGTTTCGGACGATTTTTGCGTCGATCTCTTCGGAATTCAGTCCTCTACCTTTCCCAATCTTCAAACTAAGGTAATTTTGACGTTTTTATGGTGAAAAAATGGATAAATGATGGCTGTTTTGGGCGTGCGACGTGCGATTGGATTGAATTCGCTTTAATCACGTCGTTATCGTCGTTTTTGATGGTTTTTAATATGGGTTTAGTGTTTAAATGATGTGGGTATGTATTGGTATGAGTTTTGGATGTTTTGGAGACCCGGAAATGGTCTGGAAGCGCCGGAAAAACGTCGTACACGTCGGTGCACGACGTGCTGCACTTCAGCACGTCGTGCTGGCGCACGACGTGCACCACAAGGGTGCACGACGTGCACCAAGGGGTGCACGACGTGCACCATGAAGGGCACGACGTGCCCTTCACAAAAATTGAAGGGCACGACATGCCAATCTAGCACGACGTGCCCTACCTCGACCAGAACCTCCGTGGGACTTCCGGGAGCGAAAATGAGCCTCCGATAGCTTGATTTGGGCATGAAACTCAGTCAAATGTTTTAAAATGAATATAAAACATTATAGAAATGAATGTTAATATGATAAGTAAGAATTCAGTTAAGGAAGTTATATAATTCTCGAGTACGAGGAATAGTACTCGATAAGTCGTAAGTACGACTAAGGATCATTGAGTATACGAGCGAACTAGAAGTGGAATCTAATGAAACTAAACCCTAAAACTTAAAAGTATTATACGTATAGGAATACGAGATTCACGTCTAATCATTAAACGTTAATTATTTATCAGACGTGTCAGCAAGCAGAGAGGTCAGTAGACGTGGGATAGCAAGGGCATATCATTTTATCGACCACATTATTGATTGGATTGCGGTCACTGTGAGTTGCACTTTACTTTCGTGTATTATATATATAAAGTCATTTTATATTGATATGTATACTGTTTTTACGCATCGCATGTTAGATGATTTGATTAAATATTATATGTTTCTATCAAATGTATATACGAGAACTAGTATGCGATCCGAAGAAACTAGCTACCTATTGGGTGTCAATAGGCTGTTTGATCACCAGTATTGAGTCAGTCTAGTGTGTTTGCATTTGAGAAATGATTGGATATGTATGATATGATATGAATTCGATACGAGAGTGAACTCGGCTACGGTGTAGCCTGGAAGTCCCCGTATCTAGTGGGCTGGGCCCACCAGTGAGTTGGACTCACAACTTGAGATTTATGATTGGGTTGAACGATATATGATTATTCGAGAGATGTGTCGCATGCTAGGATATTAGTTTCGTACGGATCAAATACATGTTTATATGTTTTATATTATTGTTTTCTTGAGATGCGATGCTATGTTTTTAAATTAATACCGTTAGTAAAATGCAACCTCACTCAGTATTTTCCCAAATACTGACCCCTCACCTTTGATGTCTTTCAGGTACTTAGTATGTGGACCTAGCTAGAGGCCAATTTTGAAGTCCAGAAGTCAGTTGTATATGTTTAGTATCTGACTTCTGTGAATGCTGCAGTAGTGGTCCCGCGTTGACAGAGTCGTAGCCTAGGCAGCAGTATATTTTTGATTGTGCATTTCACTTGCTGTCCAGTTTATATGTTTTGATAGGCTACGTATAATATGATTGTGCACGGTACCAGATGTCGGTGATATCTTGGATACACTAACTGATGTATATAGTATTGCGAGGCCAGTTCGTACGAGGTACGGTAATTAGAGCCCGCGAAGATAACAGAACAGTTAGTGTAAATGTTTGTGTATACATGTTATGTATACTTGCTTCTGTTGCTTTATGTTATTTGTTTATTATTTGCGAAAAATTAATAGTGATTTAAGGCTTGCTACGGGTTCCGGAGCTACCACTTCCGTTCCCTAGCGCCGGTTGCGGCTCAATATTTTGGGTCGTGACAATGTTGGTATCAGAGCAGTTGGTCCAGTTACCACTGCGAGTTTGTTTCAGTGTTTGTTTGAGAGCAGTTGGTCTAGTTATCACTGCCAGTTGTGTCTGAATGTCTGGTTGACTTTGAATACTCTGTCAGTAAGTAAACCTAGGAACTACTGCAGCAGAGAGTCGGACCTTAGTTGTCTGCATTTGTTTGATCTGTGCATTAGTAGTATATGGCATAACGCGCGCGAACCAGGACTATTAAACTAGTAAGTGACTAGTATCTGTTTATATGGATGACTAAGGGAACTAAGTAATTGTTGCTTATGCTAACAGATAGAAAATGGTTATATGTTTGCAAATTACGAACGATTGAGATAACTAAGCGATTATTACTTGCGCTGGGATTGTTAAGTGGCTATCTGCTTGCGAACTACGTGCGGCCGGATTAAATGCTAAATGTTTATAGCATTTTATTAGTTAATATTAGAATTGCGTGAGGAAATGGATTCAGATGGTCGCTTATGTTTGAAATAGTATCTTTTCAGCATGTCTGGGCATAACGGAGCTCAGTCACATGTTGTTGAAGAACGGGAGGAAGCGCCTCCTATATTTCAAAATGGGTTTCACAAGGAAATAGGCGAACCATTTGGGGTCCATTAGAACGGATTCCACACAGACACTAGGAGATCATCTGAGATATATCAGAATGGTTTTATGTCAGTAACAGAGATTGGTAGTTCTTTTAGGGTTAGAGGTAGAATTCACTTGCTTGAAATGGAGTACAATGAAGAAAGTGAGAAAGAATCAGAATAAGTTCCTCAAGAAGAGGACTTTGAAGAAGAAGAGTTATTAGACGAGTCAGACGTTGAGGAGTACCGAAGTGAACATTTCTGGTCCAATGTGCGGAGGTACCGCAATTTGAGAGAAGATGGAGGACTAGTAAATGGCCAGGCACAAGTGGTTTTGAATCAGGTTAGGAGGCAGATGCGCTCCTTCTCTAGGGGAATACTACCAGCGGGACTGTATTCCATTGACTTTTTACGTATGGTCGAAAGAGTTCCAGACCTTAATGAAGATAATAGGACGATTAACCGTAGATAAATTAGGGGTTTGGGACTCGAATTTGATGAGCTATATGAGTATGTTCACGAGCACTTTGGGACGCTCACTATGATGGCCCGTAAGATCGAGGCTGATCGCGAGTGGGATGGCAATCCTGTTCGACCCTAGTTTTTCAGACGTGCGTTCTATCCAGATTATACTAGTCGATCCTCTAGTATTAGGACTAACCCCCACTCCGTTCATAGAGGCGGAGTCAACTCCAGTAGAAAAGTTAAGGGTCGACACATTGGAATAGTTATTAGGAAACCTAGCGTTCCACATCAGGCACCCTTAGGTATAAATGATTAATGTGCTTTGAGTATTTGTGTTTATATGTTGCATTGTTGTGTATATGTTTACTGCATGCATGATAGAGCATAACGAGTAGAATGTACCTATAGGATAATACCTCAGATAGGTAGGGCCTATAGGAAGCGATATTGACAAACACGTGCTTAAGAAAAGAATATATAAACATAATTTGCAACAACAATCATATAATAAACAATACATAATATACTATTGCGAACGTAATTCCTATATTACGTTCTAGAACCTGTGAAGGAAAAGATGGTTTACTAAAAGGTAATCGATGTAGAACATCGGTACCTGCGTTTGTATATGATATGATATAGTGTACCGAAGGAGTGGAAGTAGGGATTATGGTAACCGAGAATTTTTATTGAATTGAGCTGTCGAAGATATGAAGAAAGAAATGATATGACAGACGAATAGTCATAAAAGTGACAGAAAGTGACAGCAATACAAAAATTTGAAATATACCCAATAAGTATAAAGAAAGCTGTTAATAGTCGCAGAGTGTACAATCTAGAATAAACTTACGATTTTATGAAAATGTTGAAAGTTTTTAAGATTTTTTTTAAGATACAGTTGTGCTCAGACATCGCATATGACATTGCATAATCACGATAGGGATGCATAAGAAAATAATTTTCGAAATGTAGATCATGCATCATATCTTTATAATAATGCAGAAAAATGCGATTTTGAGCAACTCTTTGGTGATGAGAGGTATCATCACTCTGAGCTACAATTGTAATAATGATTTCAAACGATTTATGAAAAGTGATTTAAAAGAGCTGGCCAGCCAAAGAATGTTTTGAAATCTTTTGTTTGATAAGTGAACTCAGATGTGAAACTCTGCGACGAATAATAAAAGATTCTTAATAAATAAGAATAAAATTGTAAAAGAAACTCCAATAATAGAACAAAGCCATGTTAACGATTAATTGCAACAAAGCTAGTAAAGCTAAAGGAGAATGTGAATAAAGAGTTATCGCCAGAGAGCATACGCAGTTAAGATGCGATGCGCTGACAATATTTAAGAATACAATATTTATCCTTATGATGGAATAAAGGATGAAATAACAGAAAGTCATGTTAGATGAAAGAAACGTACGAGTACGCAAGAATGAAGAATATAATAAATATCATTATGTTGAGATAAATAATACTGCGATCGAGAGTCATATCGGGAGAGAGAAATTAAAAGTATAAAAGACGATAATATGAATGATGAACATCAAGTGACATTTTAAGGATATATAACCTTATCAATATCAGTGTTTGAAGATACTGAAGTAGAAGGAGAAGGAATACGAAACGACGAAGAAGATAATCTTGTAAGACGTGAAAGTTTGAAATTTGATAGATCAAAAGATAAGTGATGCTAATTGACTGATATTAAGTGAAGTCACTAATATCAGCATTAAGAGTTATAAGTTGTGTTAACAGGAAGAAGAAGAGTTAAGTTATGAAACTCTAGTATAAGGAAAAAGGCACATGTATAAGCATAAGTGTCAGTAAATGTAAGAATGATGGATAATATGAAACGGAAAGATTTAAGAATACGTCAAAGGGATTATCAGAATAGAATAACAATAATGGAGCTATTATAAACAGAGGAAAGACGTAAAGAATACAATAAGTAAAGGATAAAATGATACTTCATTGCTATTGAACAGATAGGAATGAATTACATCCAAAAAGCCATGGTATTATAAAGACGACGTCAGTTCTAGTACACAGGAATCAAGTTGTTTAAAAGACAATTAGAACCATGTTATAAGTGCTAAAGAAGCATAAGGAGTATAGGACAACAAAATCAAAGTTATTCCCTAAATTTGGGAGTTATAAATAAGATAATACTAGGAAGAGTGAGAATAAGGTCGTGGAATCACTCGAAAATAATAAGCAAAAGTGTAAGATGAAAGAGAAAGTTGTTTTTACAATGAGAAGGAATGACGATAAAGAAAGAAGATAAGATATCAAAGATTTATTGAATCAGCTAAAGCCTAAAGGTAAGAATGAAGTTCAACGAAAGCTAATCAGTGACAAAGATTCTTAAGGAAGTTAAATGTTAAAGGAACATATAAGATTTTTATGAGATTACCAGGAATAAGGAATTGTGACGTAAAGGAAAGACATTTTTGACTGATAAGTCAATAAGGGACTCGAGATGATCTTCAAGGATCATATAAAGAAAGATAAAGGAGATAATAATACAGATAGTATTGGTTAACGAAGGTAGCTGTACAAGTTACATGATTCGGGTTAATGTGAAGTGGAGCATTTATAGTAATGGTGAACGGATGAAGGATCATGACTAACAAAACGACACGAGACTCACGATAGCTAAAAAGAGCAAAGGAAAGAGAAATTAAAGATAGTAAAAAGATGTATCAGACTCAACTGCGTTGAGAAACGGTGAATATCAGAGACAAAGTATAACCTAAAAAGGAATTGACTGACACAGGAACTAAGTGTCAGAAATGACAAAAAGGAAAGCAAGAAATGAAAACAATAGTTTAAGAAAGGAAAGTATAGATGGTGGATCACAGCAAGAACTATAACAATAGATTTGGGATTATAAAGATAAATTCTCATCGAAGTATGAATAAAGTGAATACGCCACCAAGAATGAGAATCACATATAGCTGACTGTTTACGCATAAAAGAGGCGAACAACGAATAATACATAGGAGATGATGGATCGAGAAGAAATTAATTAAATACTTAATACTGACAACAAAAGGAAAAATCCCGACCAGATAGTAATGATGCAAGAATTACAACATCAAGGATGCGTCTAAAGCTACACTACCTTAGAAAGACAATGTGCGGAATAAAAGTAACAATGAGAAGATTTTCAACTACGCAGCAGCGAGAAGCTACTATGAGTAAGATAGTCAATCGATTAACAATAAGTATGAAGGCACCGCTGTAAATGAAGAGTTAAGAATTAAGGTAAAAGAGAAAGATACGACTAACGCGTAGTAATGAACGTCAAGGAAGGTATAAGAACAATTGTAAGGTCCCAACAACTTTTATGAAAATTCGAGGACGAATTTTTATAAGGGGGGAAGAATGTAATACCCCAAAATAATTAATTATCTAATTGGACCACGTGTCCAGTTTAGACTCGCCAGAGTGGCGATATCGGAAAAATTTGGGAAATTAATTATGCGGAAATCAAGGTTATATTTCAATTCTAAAGTTAGAATTGGAATTAAAAGGAAAAGTGTCGAGAAAAGCGCAAAATAAGTACAGGGACCAAAGTGGTAATTTAGCCACTTTGTGTCAAAAATGGAAATTTGTAGGTTTTGACGAAAAAGTTTTAATATCGAGTTTCGTATTATTTATTGGATATAGATAATACGTATACGTTAAAATTAAAGTATTAAACGATTTAGCTATGGACTAAATCGTACGAAAGAAAAGTTTAAAGGATAATAAATAACAAATGAAGAAATTAAGGGTTAAAGTAATAATTTAACCAAATCATATATATTAAAAGAATTATGAATAAAGAGTAATCAGAGGAAGGAAGAAAGCTCCAGAAGCAAAAAAAAACGAGCGATACCGTCGTTTCTTCGCCGTTTCGCCGTTCGACGTCCGTTTCGGACGATTTTTGCGTCGATCTCTTCGGAATTCAGTCCTCTACCTTTTCCAATCTTCAAACTAAGGTAAGTTTGACGTTTTTATGGTGAAAAAATGGATAAATGATGGCTGTTTTGGGCGTGCGACGTGCGATTGGATTGAATTCGCTTTAATCACGTCGTTATCGTCGTTTTTGATGGTTTTTAATATGGGTTTAGTGTTTAAATGATGTGGGTATGTATTGGTATGAGTTTTGGATGTTTTGGAGACCCGGAAATGGTCTGGAAGCGCCGGAAAAACGTCGTACACGTCGGTGCACGACGTGCTGCACTTCAGCACGTCGTGCTGGCGCACGACGTGCACCACAAGGGTGCACGACGTGCACCAAGGGGTGCACGACGTGCACCACAAGGGTGCACGACGTGCACCATGAAGGGCACGACGTGCCCTTCACAAAAATTGAAGGGCACGACGTGCCAATCTAGCACGACGTGCCCTACCTCGACCAGAACCTCCGTGGGACTTCCGGGAGCGAAAATGAGCCTCCGATAGCTTGATTTGGGCATGAAACTCAGTCAAATGTTTTAAAATGAATATAAAACATTATAGAAATGAATGTTAATATGATAAGTAAGAATTCAGTTAAGGAAGTTATATAATTCTCGAGTACGAGGAATAGTACTCGATAAGTCGTAAGTACGACTAAGGATCATTGAGTATACGAGCGAACTAGAAGTGGAATCTAATGAAACTAAACCCTAAAACTTAAAAGTATTATACGTATAGGAATACGAGATTCACGTCTAATCATTAAACGTTAATTATTTATCAGACGTGTCAGCAAGCAGAGAGGTCAGTAGACATGGGATAGCGAGGGCATATCATTTTATCGACCACATTATTGATTGGATTGCGGTCACTGTGAGTTGCACTTTACTTTCGTGTATTATATATATAAAGTCATTTTATATTGATATGTATACTGTTTTTACGCATCGCATGTTAGATGATTTGATTAAATATTATATGTTTCTATCAAATGTATATACGAGAACTAGTATGCGATCCGAAGAAACTAGCTACCTATTGGGTGTCAATAGGCTGTGTGATCACCAGTATTGAGTCAGTCTAGTGTGTTTGCATTTGAGAAATGATTGGATATGTATGATATGATATGAATTCGATACGAGAGTGAACTCGGCTACGGTGTAGCCTGGAAGTCCCCGTATCTAGTGGGCTGGGCCCACCAGTGAGTTGGACTCACAACTTGAGATTTATGATTGGGTTGAACGATATATGATTATTCGAGAGATGTGTCGCATGCTAGGATATTAGTTTCGTACGGATCAAATACATGTTTATATGTTTTATATTATTGTTTTCTTGAGATGCGATGCTATGTTTTTAAATTAATACCGTTAGTAAAATGCAACCTCACTCAGTATTTTCCCAAATACTGACCCCTCACCTTTGATGTCTTTCAGGTACTTAGTATGTGGACCTAGCTAGAGGCCAATTTTGAAGTCCAGAAGTCAGTTGTATATGTTTAGTATCTGACTTCTGTGAATGCTGCAGTAGTGGTCCCGCGTTGACAGAGTCGTAGCCTAGGCAATAGTATATTTTTGATTGTGCATTTCACTTGCTGTCCAGTTTATATGTTTTGATAGGCTACGTATAATATGATTGTGCACGGCACCAGATGCCGGTGATATCTTGGATACACTAACTGATGTATATAGTACCGCGAGGTCAGTTCGTACGAGGTACGGTAATTAGAGCCCGCGAGGATAACAGAACAGTTAGTGTAAATGTTTGTGTATACATGTTATGTATACTTGCTTCTGTTGCTTTATGTTATTTGTTTATTATTTGCGAAAAATTAATAGTGATTTAAGGCTTGCTACGGGTTCCGGAGCTACCACTTCCGTTCCCTAGCGCCTGTTGCGGCTCAATATTTTGGGTCGTGACATCGGGCTTGTGTCGGAGGCGGGCTTACAACCGCGGCAGCGGCAAGCTTGGGATTTTCTGGAAACGATGGTTATCTCTTCACGAACGACGGCAGCTTCAAGACCACCGGCGACAGCTTCAACAACTGCTTCCTCTAAAAATAGGGATATTAAAAACGTTGAAAAGAGGATATTGGCGGCGGCGAGGAACGATGGCAACGTTGAAAGGGTTTTTGAATTGGAGTTGAAATTAAGAAAGAAAATGAGGGAGATGGAGAAAACGTAAATCTAAGGTCGTATTTATCAAATCTAGAAAGCATAAAAAAAACGTAAATCTCTAAAAAGAAACTTACTAGCGTATTTGTCTAAATAATTTGGGTGATTACTGTTTATTCTCTAATTAAGTCTAAACCAGTGTTTTAAAAACCGGACCGGACCGGCCGGTCGGACCGGTTGAACCGCGAACCGGCCAGTGGTCCGGTATAAAACTGTGAAAAACCGAATCTTTTGGTTGGACCGGGTTGGACCGGTTGAACCGGAATGAACCGGTAAAAAATCGGATGTTGAACCGGATCGGACCGGATTGAACCGGTATAAAACCGGTGAATCGGATTTTTTTAATTTTTTTTTAAATTTATTAAACCGGTTGAACCGGTCATTAAACCGGTTCAACCGGTTGAACCGGAATCCGGTGGCTTTACCGGTTCGGCTACCGGTTCGGTTAACACTGGTCTAAACAGTTTGACCCATTTGGACCAGATTGGCCGGGTTCGGATTGGTTCACGGTTTAACCTGGCCATGGCCACCGCCACCTCTCTATATATAGTAAAAGAAGTAACCCATATGAGAGTTTGGTAGGTTAAAGGATCTTTCTAGAATCCATTACTAAACTCTCTGCACTTTGGTCTCTCCGCCTGCTGCTTCACTTGTAAAATTTTCTTCATCTTCATTCTTTGATCTTTTTCTTTCATATATAATTTACTTCTCTGTATTTGTTTAGAATTGTTGTTTATTATATGCACAAAAATCTTCTGAGATTTTCTTTAAAGCCCAAATATAGAACTGGGAAGCATACCAAATTGAATTATTAGATATAATTTAGATTTTCTCAAAAGAATTTCTGGGTTGTTCAAATGGATATGCATTTTTGCTAGTGTTTTTTGCCATATGATGATTTAAACTGCATTGTTTATTGTTCTATGTTGGTTATTTTTTTGACATAGATAGGGTTCCGGTTACTGGAGTTTCATTTTTATTAGATGTTAGTTATAGAGGCGGGGTTTGAATCCACGACCTCCAAATGGGCTTTTGCTAAGACGCCTTAACCATCTAGGCTAGGCCATGCCGGCTGTGCTATGTTGGTAGTACGAGGCGAAACTGTAATCCTCATCAAGGCTTAAGCTATATGTTTTTTTTTCTGGTTTTTGAGTGTCATTATCGTAGTAAAACCGAAAAGTTCAGCGTTTCTGTTTCCGTGTAATATAGGTATGCACAAGCGAAACCTTGATTAGGAACTAACTGACTATAGCCAACTGTTGTACTTTGTATTACTGGAATATATTTTTTCAGTTCATAGATTGGTTTTATTGGTTTGTAATGCCATAGAAATGATTTTGACTGGCAGGTTTCAGACCGAAATTGTTTGGATCATTGTCTTATAAGATTGTAATATGCATTTCATTTTATTCGATAACAGGATGAAGCTGCGGTGGGCTTATGTCGTTCACTTTCTCATCTATTTTTGTTTATTGATCTGCTTCAGGTGGAAAAATGTCGACGGTGAGAATTCCGACATTATGCTTTGCTAGGACTGCACCATCCCCTAGCAAAGCATCGAGTACTAGCAGATCTTGTGCATTGACGAAGAGCCTGTGTTCTTTAGGTTCTGCAAAGAAGGTATCTAAATCATTTGGTTTGAAGTCTTCCTCTTTCAGGGTATCGGCAATGTCGAATGTATACAAGGTGAAACTAATTGGGCCAAACGGCGAAGAGAACGAGTTTGAGGCCCCTGACGATACTTACATACTCGATGCAGCTGAAAATGCAGGAGTAGAGCTTCCTTACTCCTGCAGAGCGGGTGCTTGTTCTACTTGTGCTGGGCAGCTGGGTTCTGGATCGGTAGACCAGTCAGATGGGTCGTTCCTTACCGATGATCAAATGGAAAAGGGTTATGTCCTTACCTGCGTCTCGTATCCAACTTCAGACTGCGTTATTCAAACCCACAAGGAAACTGATCTGTATTGAATGATGTAAGTGGTTGATGTGCATTAGTTTGTAGGATGTTTGTTTTACTTCAGGTTTTATTGCTGTCTTTTCATCGCGTAGTTTTGTGGTCTGTACTAGTTCCTCTGTGTTGAATGCTAGTTTTCCTTGTCATGTTTTCGTGCTGATTTGTGATTTATGAATTACTTGATGGGAAATAAATATTAGTCTTCATGTCATCTACATGTAAGGTCACCATTTTGAATTTAAATTAAGCTGGTGTATTGCTTTAATACGTTCGGTTTGATTAAGTTGGAACTGTTTGATTAATCCGATAATCTGTTTATACACATTAGATCTAATCTCATATTGTTTTGTACTCTTAACAAATTTCCAACAAGAGTCCTTGTTCAATCCATACCTCATTCTGTTTTGAGGCTTGCTCATCAGGTAGAATCGGTTATCGAATCGGATGGATTCATTTTTTGGCCTATAGCTGGTTCAACGACCGACTCATCTTGGCTAAGCCGACCGCAAAGCCGACTCAAGCCTCCGTCCCCTAAGTGCTTGACCGGTTTGATGACCTACCATCGAACTGGATGGGGCCATAATTTCCTGATTTTCCTCTAATTTATACCAAAAATAAGTTGATTGGTTAAATTGATTTTTATTTGTGCCCATGAAGGCCCTTGTAACATTAATTTGATCTGATCGAGTAAAATTGACAGGCTGAGGGGGACAATTTACTATTATTAGTTATTATTTATAAATTGTTTACTCTATTAATTTATTTACTTATAAGTAGACTTCATCAATTTCATTGACTCTAATAAATAAAAGGGAGTTTGTTTTACATTAACTATCAAATTAATCACTTAACAATTACTTTTATCATTGATTAAATTAAATTTTCTCTCTTCTAAAAAAAATTATCTCTGTTATTAGTATGGGCTAATAACAATTATTTTTAAAATTAATTATATATTTTGCGTTACATATAGGAATATATAAATTTAGTACATCTATTGTTAGTAGTTGAAACTATTAAAAATATTATATTATAAGAATATATTTCTCACACATGAAATTAGTCTATTTAAGTATTATTTTGACATAGTAATATAGAAATGGACATATATTATGATATAAAAAGAAAACCTTAAATCTACCGTGATAACTAACACAATATGTTCTAAATCCAAAGTTAATTTAAAATATTTACAAAAATTATTTTAATTTTTAGTTAAATAAAATAACATAGCAAATATTGGAAAGCAATAACGAAAACTTAAAAGAATAAGTACAAATAGATTATTGAGTAAAAAATCAGAGCTAAAAAAAGTATTAACTTAAAAATTAATACTATTAATCTACAAGTATTAAAATGAAATTAATCATTGGAAAAAAGGGGCAAAATAATTAGAATAGCTCCTTTGGAGTTTGTGTGAGCCTCCAGAAGGAGTGAAAATGTCTGAACCTATTATATTTCACTCGCTATGCATATGCATGATATAATATATTTTTCACCAAATGCGTTAAAGCATTTATTTTTGGTTTAATATTGATATAATTTTAATATATTTTGTTGTATATATTTTAAATTTATTTAACTAAATTCATAAGAATATTCTTGCTCTCATTCCGTACAGATTGAAGGACATAATTTCTGCCGAAACTGAAGGTCGACCTCATTCACGTTTTAGCTCAAAAACATCATTGTCAATGTGTCATTGTAAACAAATTATAAAAAGAAAAAAACAAATGACTTAAGTGGTAATATGCCCCCTCAATTTGTAAGTAATGGATAATTAATACATAAATTATTTTTATGGGCAAATCAGTACACGAACTTAGTAATTATGGGCAATTTGCCCCATTTTGACAATTTGCCCCTTTAATTTGTAAGTTCATTGTCTTTTAAATTGACAATTTGCCCCCTAATTTGTAAGTTAATTTTCTAAAATGGGCTAATTGCCTATAATTATTAAATTTGTGTACTGATTTGCCAATAAAGTTAATTTATGTGTTAATTATCTATTGCTTACAAGTTGAAGGGGCAAATTGATACTTAAGTAAAAACAAATTATAACCAAACCACATCTGAATCTAAATCCATCTTTATTGCCGGTGGAGAAATGAATCACACAATCAAAATAATGATAAAAAGAAAAATTAAAATGAAAATGAGTAGATGTATTAAAAGAACTAGAAGCATGACGATATTTTTTTTAATTTGAGAGAAATTCATACAAATACAGATCCAGTATAGCTACAGTAAATCCAAGAGACAAGTGTATCATATGCAGTTTATAAGAAAAAAAAAGGGTTTTTTTAGATAAATACCAAAAAAGAATAAAATATTCTCAAGAATACTACCTCAATATTTTTTTTTTGAAAAATACAATCTGTATTTTTTTTTTTGAAAAATAACTTTTGTTATTCTCAAAAATATCTTTTTTAATCTCAGGAATACGATTTTGGTTATCCAACGGTATACTAACACCGTTGGTTAACCAACATATAAAACTATTACAAATTCAAACCTCCATCTTTATTAAACTAGTTGAAAATTCTATTACAAATCCCTCCGCCTTCATCACCGCAAGAATAATCGTCAAATAAAACCTAAATCGTCTTTTTAAAATTAAAATTATTGATTAACCATTTGTTAACCAACAAGGTACTAAAAACAAGGTCATTGGTGTACTATTAGTACACCATTGGTTAACTAGTAACAAACATAAAATTCAGCAACTATTTACTAACGATTTTATTAACAATATATTCAAAATAAAAATTACAGGTTATCTAACAGTTTACCCAATATTAACCATTGGTTATCCAACATCCAAAAATATTATAATTCTCACAAGCATTTCTTCAAACACCTAGAGTGCAACATATTGTGCAACACAAAAAAATCGAACCACAAACATAAAATTTAACAACTGTTTACTAACGATTTTATTAATGATATATTCAAAACAAAAATTACAGGTTATCTAACGGTTTACCCAATGTTAACCATTGGTTATCCAACACCCAAAAAATATTACAATTCTCATAAGCATTTCTTCAAACACTTAGAGTGCAACATGCTGTGCAACACAAAAAAATCGAACCACCATTCATCAACAACATCGTTCACAAAAGAAAAATAAAAAAATGGATTAAACAACACACAAAATGTGATTAACCCAAAATATTCACATTAACAAAGGATTAGACTGAAATCAAACTTCGGATCCGCCCATGAACCCTAATTTCCTTCACCATTTTTAATGATTCTGCTGTGGAAAAAACATTTGTAATTTTCTGAAAACGTAGGCAATCTCTTCACGAACGGCGATGGCAGCAGACTTACGACGGCGCCGATGGTTTGGTGACGATTGTTTAAGAGGGAGAACGCGACATTCAAGGTGGTTGCTTCTGTGGTTGCCGCTTGACTGCTCCAATGATGGCGGAGGGATGCCGTAGGAGGCGGACTTACAACGATTTCTGCTCTGTCAGCGATGTATGGCGGCACGGCACTGGTCTTTCTCTTCAGCTGATCCGAGGAAGAAGAAGAAATGGAGAATACTGCTAAGATCGTATTTGTCTAATTTAGAAAGCATAAAAATCAAAAAAAAAGGAAGGAAATGTAATTCTCTAAAATGAAACTAAGCAGCGTATTTGTCTAATTATTTTGGGTTAAGCCCGTGTTTTGTCTAATTAAGTCAAAAAAAAAATAGACAAGTATTTTCGCTCTCCATATCTTTCTCGCTTACGAAACTCAGAATGCCATACAAATGGGGTAGTCGACCCTCTAATAAAATATATATGGTGGATTAAAATTTTATTAATTATTAAAATTATTAATTTATTGAATACTTCATAAAATGTAATATTGAAATTGGTTCCTTCAAATTTGATTAATTATTAAAATTATTAATTTATTGAGTATTAATTATTAGAGAGTCAACAGTATATCACTAGTATTGGTTGGTTTTTAAGTATTTTTTGATTCTCTAATTAATGATTGTAATTCTACCAGAAACGAGTTCTAACTATCATTGGCGATACTTTTTATCTAAAAACTATCACACAGATTTTAGATAAGTTGAGATTCAAATATGTATAGAGAGAGTTTGTTTTAGAGTTGAGGATTACAAAAGGAGATGGCTTCCACCACATAGTAGCATAGCACCACACTCAATTTTCTTCTTAAAAAATAGCGTCTCGAATAACAAGCTCTGCGCTGAAGCCTGCAAATTATACTCATCCACATCAATCTTTAACGTTGACGATTTCTCCATCTTTCTCTCGAAGTCTTTCACATACTTGCCAATCTTGTCTCTTAATTCAAATGTATCATTATGAATATGATTGCGAGCAAAAGCAAATTGTGACCTGCCGTCCCATTCTGTTTCCACACTAATTGCATCGGCGCTGGGTTCCTTATTTCTGCCCCATGCCTGCAAATCATCATCGAATATTCTTATTTTCCCCTACTAAGACAATAGTATATAATTCCTGCTTCCTAATTACCTACTTTCATATACATGGTTTTGTACGGCTGTGACAATTTTAGCGTTTTTTAATCTAAACCTTTATATGGAGGAAAACAAATATCAGTATCTACACTGAACATATAGTAGACTAAGATACAGTATTTATTTCTATTTTTTATCATGACTCATTTCAATTAATTGGTCGGGCAGGATTGAGGCCTAAAGGGTTTAGTCCCAAGTGAACCTAGCCTAATAATTAAATATGTATCAATCGAAAATCTAACAGCAGCAGACCTAGTATAATAATAAAGGAAGAATTATAAATGCTACAAGGTAACAAACCAGTGAATAACTAGTGCAACTGTTGGGGCAGGGGTCGACTGCAACACTAGTGCTTGCTCGAGGAAGTGACGGACAATCTCCAACAGTAGCACTATTGCCAACTAAGCTGATCGGCGGGTCCTCTGGTGATGAAAAATCAGAGCTATCAAAAGTTGAAAGTGACACACACTCATCAAAATAAGCCATGGCGTCTTTTGTTAAAGTTTTTGACATCCTCCTCCTTTCAATGCTGGACTGCCATCATACAAAAAGGGTGAGTTAGGGAAAGCAAGAGACAATCTATTGATAACCATCTTCAAGATCCACTTAATTACCGAATACAAATGCAAGACCATCTTTGAAATAATCCTACTTAGCATTCATTTGGTCTTCAAGTACAAATGCCACTACTAGTAACAGCAGGCTTCAGTTTTAGTTTATGAATAACTTAGTAAACCATCTAGTTTCTTAGGTTATGACACTATTAATTAAGAACTGATTCAAGTTCTTGCTTAATGTCTCTTTTTTGTCAAATTGACCTTCTTCATTTTATATCGATGTGGTGTGGTATAAGAATGGGTCTGATAAAAAATTCACAATCTAATGCTTGACTGCATGGTTCCGATCCCCGGGGAAATAGAGGATGCAACCAAAATTTCTCTTCTCGACCACATAATGAGAAAAATTTATTTCTGTTTTTTGTTGATCTTCGAGGAAATGAGGCAACAACAAATTATCCATGTCATTTAGTGAGACAGCTGGCTAATTGTTCAAGGGAATTGAATTTTGACTTGATACCAAGCACTATCTGGACTGAAATGCAGAGATTATATTTTGAAACAGATTTTAAAAGATGCAATTGGACAAGTTGTGTTTTGTATCTCATATGGATGCATTTGCCAGTGCTGAAAGATAACCTTAATGGCTCAATCATTCTCTGAATAGTTTGAATGTAAAACGTCTTTGACAAAATAGTGACAATGACTTAAATGTTAGAAATTATACTATGGCATAAACCAATATTAAGGTATGTAGGGAACACAATCCTAATAAGACGTAATCTTGTATACTATGCAGCTAAGGGTTTGACTTGCATAATATAATTTAATTAAAAAAACACAAAGAAGAGCCTACTTTTCTTCCAGTGCGAGGTTTTTGTACATTTGACATCTTAGAATATGGAAGGACTTCCTTTAGGATTCTGCTTAGCTCCAAGCCACGGTGCTCCTCAACAGCCAGGTCAGCTCGAAGTTTCCTAGCCCGCTGCTGAGACTGCATTTCAAAGTTAAAAAAGAGAACATCTTGTTATTCTAGACGAAAGAATGATAGAGAAGAATAGTATATTGCATCTCAGCCAAGACAAGATCAGATGGGTTACAGTTACTTAAAAACATGAATGGTACATAATAACCTAAGAAGATACATAGCATTCAGCGACACACACGAATGAAACCAAAATGTAAGATTAGGTTAAGCATTAGAAAATAAAAACAAGCATAAAGCAAGCATTTTCCAATTTGGCATCAATATAATATATTCATAGGATTTCTTATCTAAAAATCAACTAAATAACTTTGCCGGCGCAGGTTACGCTTTTACACTAGCAAGATTTTTTCAGTCATATCCTTAGTCAAACTTAAGGCAAAGGAAGTGTACCTGCTCAAGCTTCATGGCATACTCTCTTTGGATGTCCATAACTAATTCAACCTCACTTGGGTTGACCATGTCAAGAGGAAAGTCGGTTACATTGGTGGTTGCAATAGCAGTTGTATTGGTCCTTCGGATATCCTGAGTTCAGGAAGAAACATTTTCTAATTGGATATGGAAGGAAAAGCAAAATGCATGTAATACATGAAATTTAAATGAATTTTGGAATAGCTGCTTGCAGCTAAATCATAGGACACATCAGCAATGCATTGCAAACTTAAGCGTAGGACTAAGAAATGCAAATTTAGGCTACAGAAATCTAATATAAAAAATAAAAGAAAAATGAATTGGTTCGCCCCCGATACGAAATCCTCAATAAGGCAGATCATGATACAAAAGTATCAGTCACCAGGTCATCGAATGCCAGAGTAACATGGCCTCTTACGAAAAACAGAAAGAGCTTAAAAAGGTCGCTCTCCATCACCCCAATTACTATAAAACATTAGTGCACATTCCTCCAGTTGCCTCTTAATCGAAGTTTCTACAGCTTTTATTTGGAGAACAATGTCTTACCAGAACATGACTCTTGCATTGAGTTAAACCTTTAAGCAAACCAATAAGAATCCTCTTTTAGTTCTTCTGAATACTGTTATTATTTCAGTTGTTAGGCAGCTATTTATCTGAGAATTAAACTATTAACCTACACTGCTGCTGAGAGTTCTTTTTTCCGTATGGACCTATAAAAACTTCCTCTTTCAGCATGATCTTGCTATGATTTAAAAGAAACATGGTAAGATAAAATCTTAAATCGACATTTTATTGAAATTATGGAATAATTAATTGCAGGGGTTCGATGTACAGATACAGGATATTAACTTTTCAACACAAGATTTGAATTTGGAAATATCGACTTGAGAAACTTGTTTTAACAGCATAACATCAGGAATTTAGTTGTCCTACTACTAGAGAAAAAGTTGAAATTAACTAAACTCTAACAAGTCCATACTCAAGTCAAGACGGATGCTTTGCATCTAAAAGATGTCCAATATATGATCAAGAATATCATAGGCCGATGATAAACCACTAAAAGTCAAAATT
Source organism: Mercurialis annua (assembly GCF_937616625.2). Taxonomy (NCBI): domain Eukaryota; kingdom Viridiplantae; phylum Streptophyta; class Magnoliopsida; order Malpighiales; family Euphorbiaceae; genus Mercurialis; species Mercurialis annua. The sequence goes on along the minus strand of NC_065577.1, from coordinate 29,781,452 downwards.
TGACATTAGGTTGTAAACTCCTTAATATCTAGAAATGGAATTTACAATAAAACCACATCCGATACAACACCGTATGAAGTAAAGGAAAGCATTTAGGCCTCAAAATACTTGAGCATTGCAACAAGCATACTAAAGTCAAGAAAAGAGTAATTATTATCTAGAGAAGGAGAGGCATACATCATGAAATGAATGAACAGTAAATCAAATATGGCAGCAGATATTTATAATATGAGCTTTGTGTAAGATCTCCCAAAAAATAACTTAAGAATGGTGGTTAACGCATTTCTTTTTTCAAATTAGGGAAGCGAGTTTTCGGTAATTAGTGGATGTTCTTGGCTAACTGGACTTACACTTTCAAACTCATTTTGGATGCTAGCAATAGCACGTCTAACTTCAGATCGAACAGTTTCATATATTTGAGTTGAGGCATCACCTCCCAAATCACATTCTTGGAATGACTGCAGATAAAGAACAAACCCAAACTACATTACAAAAAAAATCCATCTGCTGACATTATCAAACAGTAAAAAGACAAATGAGTAAAGGGTCAACCCGGTCTTTGAACGGGGTCAAATAATTCGCTATTTTCGGGTTAGTTACGGACAATGCTCTCTATTTTTTTAGTCAATTAAGGATAAATTGGTCATCCCAGTCCATAAACTTATTCATATGGTATATCTTCGTCCTTAATAGTTAATTGACAGAGAAATTGAAAGTATTATCCTTAATTGATACAAAATAGCCGAGAGTGAGTAATTTGACCCCGAGTTACAAACGTAGAACCGGGTAGACCCTTTACTCAAAGAGAAATTGGCATTCAATCTTAGTGTTAATGAGATAGATAAAAGAGCATTTAATCGGAAACTGAGTAGCGCACCTCACCTTCAATTGCTCACAAACTGCTCTACTAGTCCTCTCTACAGCTCCTGAGAATGAGCTTGCGGAATCACCATCAGGCGAACTAGGCTAAAACAGAACAACATTAAAGAACAAACATTCAATTCTTGATACAACTGCAAAAACATCATACGAAATTGTTGAATTCTAGATAAATCTAACCTCAGAGTTCAAGAAATGGGCCCTGGCCACGGGACCGCGAGACACAGACCGGCAACGCCCGGTGTCGATTCTTGACAAACTCCTGCCAATGTCTTTCGAACCATTTCTAGACAAAGATCGGCCCCTTGTATCCAAATCGCAATCTGGGTTATCCTTGTCGGGTGGAGATACGGTGCTCGAATAAAGAGGGTTGTCTCTTTTAATCAAGAAATCAGAGAATGACGACGACGACGTTGAGTTTGAGGTTCCGGGATGGGATCTGGAGACGGCGCTTACACTTCGTGATCTTCGAGGAGGTTGAGGTTGAGGTTGAGGTTGAGGTTGTTTATTTGCGGGTTTCTTGGTGTCTTTTGAAGATGTTGATGAAGAAGATGATGTTGGTCTTCTTGATGCTGATTTAAAAGCCATCTTTCAACAACTTAAGAATTTACGTTTATACGTTTCTCTTCTTCATAAATGGAAACAAAAACGAATTGCCATTTTTCTTTGGCTGAATCCATTTCTAGGTCCTCGTACTTTTGTTATTTTTACTTTAAGTCCCTCCACTTTCGTTTGTTTATATTGGGTCCTCGGACTATTTTTTTTACTTCAGGTCCTTCCAGTTTAATTAGGTTTTCGGAATTTTTTTTGTTGTATTTTAGTCCTTAAATTTTTATTTTTATTTAAAAAAAAAACAGTACAGAAATTGTCAAATATCTACTTAGATTTTGATACCATTTACTGTGAACTTACTCTTATAAAGGCAGACTCAAAGAGTTACTCCGCGATAATTAAATTTTTATTTTTATTTTTAAACTTTTTCGGCTTCCCATACTATTGAAATCTAGTAACAAAAGCTAAAGGTCATATGTTCTTAAAAAAAGAAAAAAGGCTAAAAAATGATCCTCATTTTTCTATCCATGTTTATAAGGCTCCTTAATGTTTTTCAAGACTCAATTATGACCCTCTTGTTAATGTTTTTCAAGATTCAATTATGACCCTCTTGTAATTGTTTAATATTTTTATTCAAATGATTAAATTAGGTCTAGGGCTTCTATATATGCCCGTTTGATTTACTGTTTGTAAATTTGTATTGGTTTGTGAACTACATATGAATGACATAGTGGTTATGAGATGACTGTTGTGCTGAATTAGATGCATTATTTCTTTGCTTGCTGAATGCCTGATACATTGCCAGATAGAGTTGATATTAACTATTGTTATGGAGGACAATGGTTTACTGCTAAACACAAAGAATGTGTGAATGGTGATGTAGAAACAGTTTATGTAATTGATCCTAATTATATATGTTTCCATCACATATATGATAGGTATGTCAATCGATTTGGGTTTACAAATATTAGGTCTATATACATTTTGAAGCTAGGAAAGGATTTAGATAATGGCCTATTTATAGTTGAAAATGATGATGGGATTAGGAAGATGCTAAATCATATCAAGAAGTATTTTTGGGTTTCATATATATATGCTGATCATGATGTAGATATTTCCGTTTATCATAACCTATCACAAGACAGAGATAATGCTTATCAAGGACTTGATGACTTTATTGAACATGAGGAATTTATATATTTGGTAAATGAGGACATTGATATACAAAATGAAAGGGTTGTAGATTTGGACCCTAGTGAAGGAGTGACTGGTGTGGGAGATAAAGGGGATGAAAATTTGGACTCTAAGAAAAGAGTGAGTGATGGGGAAAATATGGACATTGATGGGGAAAATGAAGGAGTCGTTGTTGGGGGAAATGAAAGGATGAGAGATGATCAAAATGAGAGGGTTGAAGCTGCTAGAATGAGGACATTGAGAGGCTAGAAAGTAGTAATGGAAGTTCACAAGAGGCGGATACTAAGGATAGCAGCAGTGAGAATGAGGACAGAGAAAAAGTCCAATTTCAATATAGAGAAGGAGTTTCTCAGTTCATGCTTGAAATGACATTTGTTGATGCCAAAAAAGTTAGGATAACATTGACAAAGTATGATGTCAGCAAGGGAGTTAAGCTAAAGATCAAATCCAATGAGAGTACTAGAATTAGAGCAAAATATGTGTCCCATCTTGATTGTCCATTTATGATACTCATTTCTAAAGATGGAAAAAACCCTGGTCTTGCTATCAAGACACTAAACTTGGAACATGACTTTTATAGAGTCTTTGAAAATCCAGCTGTAGTGCTAAGTTTATTGCCAATGAAAAAAAAACTTTATAGGAAACCTAACATGCCATCTATGGACCTCAAATATACAATAGAGCAGGACCTAAAAGTCAAGATTTCATTTGCTAAGTGTAAAAGGGAGAAAATGTTGGTTATGAAGAAATTGAAGGTAGTATATGGTAGGATGTGGTTATTTGAAGGCATATGTTGATGCACTAAGAAAAAATAATCCTGGTACAACAGCTCATATAAAGTTAAGTAGTGACAGCTTGAGAGAGGGAAAAAGGGTCCTTAGAAGGATGTTCATCTGTTCTAGTGCATGTAAGAAAGGTTGGTTACTGGTTGTAGACCCATCATAGGCGTTGATGGGTGCTTTTTAAAAGGTATATGCAAGGGCCAGCTTCTTTCAACATTAGGCAAAGATGGCAATGATTAGATGTACCCTATAGCGTAGGCAGTTACTGACAGCAAGAACACAAGGAATTAGACATGGTTTTTCTTAAGTTGCTGGCTAGAGATCTTCAATTTGGAGAAGGTAGTAAACTTACTATTATGTCTGACATGCAAAAGATAATCTCATTAAGTTAATCAAAATTTCTATAGGTTGTTTTCTTTATAATCACTAAATTAATGTCTTATATGTTATATTTGTAGCAAGGACTAGTTCGTGCTGTGAATGAAATACTCCCACAATTAAAGCATCGATGGTAATGCTAGACATATCCTAGCTAATTGGTCAAAGAATTGGAAAAAAGGCAAACTTGAAAAACTATTGTGGTTTTATGCTTGGAGCACTTTTAAAGAGGACTTCATTGAAAACCTAAATAAAATTGGTGCAGTCAATGTCAAAGATGCTGAAGGCCTTGTTTATTAAACTCCATCAAAATGGCCATGGGCATATTTCACAAGTAGATGTGACTCACGGTCAGTTGACAGTAATATCTCCGAATGCTTTAATTAATGGATCAAAGAAGCAAGGCACAAACCAATTGTGTCCATGCTAAAGGACACCAGGATTAAGACTATGACCCAAATAGCACAAAATAGAGGAATTCAAGAGAAATGGAGGACAGACTGGAGCCCAATTGTATGGATATTTACCATGACAACAATGACCATGTCGCAGAAACATTTGAAGCAACATTCAATGGAGATAATGGATTTAAAGTGGGTGAAGGGGATGACAAGCACACAGTGTTGTTGGACAAGCAACAATGCACTTGTAGGGCATGGGAACTTACTGGAATACCATGTCTCCATGCAATATGTGCTATGTGCCATCTAAGGATTGAACCAAAAGATCATTCAGCCAAATGGTATCACAAGACAAAGTTTGAAAAAGCGTACCAGAACTCTTTGCAGCTTGTACTAGGAAAAACATTCTTTAAAAGTTTTGAATTTCAGGCTATGGAGTCTCCTCCAATTCTAAAAATGACAGGGAGGCCAAGAAAGAACAAAATTAGAGGCTCCAATGAATCAAGGTCTTCAACTAAGCTCTCGAAAAGAGGGTCCAGAATTGTGGAAATTATGGTGATGAAGGTCACAATAAGAAGAATTGTTGTAATATATCATTACTAGTTCATGTATGATACTCTAAACTCTAAACTCTAAATTCTAATTGTTTAATGAGTGAAATGTGAATGAGTCTTGTTGGTTTGTTTTTTTAGGAACCACAATCTGCACTCCCCTCATTTAGAACCCCAGCATGGCTTACACCAAAGGGAGGCCCTACAGTTTGAGGCTCTATAAATAAAGGCCCTGTAGTTTTAGGTCCTGCACATGGAGGTTGTACAGTTGGAGGCCTTGCACCAATAGGCCATGTAATTAGAAGCCCTACCTCAACATGCCATACAATAAGAATGACTAAATAAGGGGAAAGGATGCAAGCTACTTTTTATCAAAGAAAAGCCCTACCCCTGGTTATGGCACTCTAATAAGTAAAGAGACAGGCCAAACAATTTATAATGTAAGTTTTATTGCTTAGTTTATCATTTTTTAGTTTGTCAAAATTGAGATTTTTCTTATGTTTTCTACAACATGGTATGCCTTTTTGTTATGAGGTAAGACCCGCTTCCTTCCAACCTTTATCTTCCTAAGTTAGTACTGATCCACAAACTAGGTTTCCAATACCTAATGAGAGAGACTTGAGAATGCTAAGAAGACAAGCTAGAAGTCAATCTTCAACCTCTAATCCAGTACAAAGGATAGTCAAATACACCGGCAATGAGACTAAGGTATGCAACTAACTTACCATTTTCACCATATGGATTGCAATGGAAAGGAGGACCTTGCATTACCACATCACAGTTGGAGCAATAAAGGAATGAATTGCTCAGCCAACATTTGGACAAAGGAAAAAGACCGCAAAGACGATAGGCTACATTGCCTATTTTGTATTTTGATACCACATATTTTGCTACTCTGCTAAACATAATAGGTTCTAAATTTGAGCCATATGTCATGGAATTTTGTTTTGCTTGTGGTATCAAATAGGCACTTATTTTGAGCCATATAATATAAATTCAGCTACATTTTGCTACTTATTAAATGTATCAATTCACTTATATTTTGTTACTTATTATGTCCTTATTAATTTGTTAATCAGTCAATTCCTTATTAGATAATACAAGACAATAAGATATAAGATAGACTTTATTTTTATAACAAAAAGCAATACATAATATTATAGTCACTTCCATAATATCTTACTGCAAAAGAAACTCAAGCCTAGGCTTAACATCAACTACAACCTAAGCATAACACTAAATGCAACTTAATCATATCATCAAATGCAGCCTAAGCTTAACATCTTTGAGTCTCAAGTCAAAGAAGAAGCTTCACACCAAATGCAACCTAAGTTATTCCAGCAACAACAAAAACATACTTCTTGAGTTTCCTAGCTGATTTCAACCGCTCATTGTACTTCAATTCATCATTCTTTATCCTCTTCAACTCAGCCCATAACTCCTTCATTTCCAATTCAAATTCTGCTGGAATTTCTTCACACTGTTTATTTGAGCCTTCTTTGTCCACTTCACTTTAGCCAGTAGCAATATTTTTCATCTCTCAACTGATTAATCATAGTTATACCCCTTTCGTTCATGGGTTCATCGAACCACTGAAAAAATTCCACTTCTAGACATTAAGGGGATCTCCCTACAAGACAAATACCAAAATCATAAAATAGTTCATTACACTTTATCTGAGTAATGACCATTGAACATTAAAGGGAAATCATATTTTTTTCACGGAGTTCAAGAAACTTACATCTGAGTAGCGACAATTGAAAAATCTTCTGCCTGGAATAACACTGTTTCATGCCGTTCTTATTGGAGCTTTAAGCCAATTACCATTCACCCGAAAATTATAAAATACATTTCATAGCCTTCATAATCCATTTCAAATTTGTTCTCTACTGATGTGTATCTCCTCAAAGAAGAAGATGAGGAGGAGGCCATAATGATTAGTGTTAAATCAAGAGTAGGGATTGTCAAATGTTAGGGATTTCGGTTTTTCAAACTTAAATCAATTTTACCGTCAAAATCATTTGATTTTATTTTCTTGTGTATAATAAAGGTTAAGTCATCACTCCACATCAGCACTGTTAACTCTTTCAATAACACCGCCGGTGGGGGGGGGGGGGTTGAAATTGTTATGTTTTGTTAACATGAGGGTCATAATTGAGTCTCGAAAAACATTAAGGGGCTTTAGGTGGAAATATGAGGGTCATTTTTAACCTTTTTACTTAATTTTTTTTTTCAAATTTCCTCTATTTAGTAGTCAAATCTTCTAAATATTTTTAGCCTTTGGAGGTTCACTAGGACTTTTCACTAGTCTTATGACCTAAAATTTCATCTTGTAGTGTTTCAAAGCTATCTTTTTTTTAAACAAATTTGGCATAACCTATCCTCGAATCACTGTACTTTTCATTTTTAGTTTACTTGGTCCCTAGTCTACTTTACTTTTTTAGTTAGCCCCTGTACTTTTTACTTTTTGTTTACTTAGTTTCTGTACTTCTGTTTTCATCTAAGTACTTTGTAAATTTGTTATTTACTTAGTCTTTTTTAAAGTTAATTTTTTGTTTACTTCGTCCCTAATCTACATTTTAAGAACTAAATTATTGCGAAATTTGATTGTAGAATGACCAAGTAAGCAAACATGTGAAAAGTATAAGGACTAACTAAAAAAGCAAAGTAAACAGGGACCAAATAAACAAAAAGCGAAAAGTATCGAGACCTGAAGATGGGTTAAGCCAAGAAATTTGATTATCATAATTCTCTTTATATTTTTTGTACCATTCTTTCCAAGTTTTTCAGCATTTACTTTAGTCAAGCCAAATTTTTGTAGCTCTTTCTGCTATGGTCTCTCTTTAGTGTTTGGTACACTAATTAATTTGTACTCTCATTTTGTTGAACAAAAAAAATTTCCTTTTATTTCTTTTGGAAAACCAAAGTTTAAGCGACAAGCTGAAGAGCACAATCAAAATTTTAACAACCACAACACCGTAGTTAATTAGAATTTGAGACAATACTACTAATCACGAGTATTAGCATGAACTTAGGAGTCGCTATCCGGTGGGACCAAGACATTTTATATAAATTTGGGTAGTGACCGGATTCCATGATGGAGTACTAGTAACCATATCAACAAGAATTTCAAGTCTAGGTATTAGTAAGGTATTAGTATTCTTTAATTTGCGTATAAATTTTTATATTTTAGGCCAAATGACTAAAAAAGGCCAAACCTTTCATGAAAATTTCAGAAAAGTTCAAACCTTTTAATTTTATCCAATTTGTCCCGAAACACATTATTTCGTTTCATTTATGTCCATATTATGTAATTTTGCTCATGTGGCGCCTACGTGGTGCTGATGTGGCATATGCCACCCATCAGCGCTACATAAGCAAAATTGTGCAGTTGGACATAATTGAAACGAAATCATGCGTTTCACGACAAATTGGATAAAATTGAAATGTTTGAATTTTTGTAAAACTTTCATAAAGGGTTTGGCCTTTTTTTATTATTTGGCCTATATTTTATCATTTGCCTAATCTATCTTATTCAACCATTTAATTACATATGATTTGAAAGCGAGAAATCATGTATACATATAATTTACATCAGTACAATTTCTCTAATCATACATCTAGCCCTATGTCTATGGTTTAATATATACTTAAATGCACTAAAAATCAGCAATTTTTGCGTGTTTTTGGTATTTAACATAATCTTTTTATTTTGACAAAAAACATAAACTTTCAAAATTTTACAATTAAAGATACCGGCACCGTTTTGGATGTAAAATGACATCGTATTGCATGTAAAATGACACTATTTTTTAAAGGAAACACACACGTGGTCTTAATTGCAAAAATTGGAAAGTTCATGTTAAATATGGACCTAATTACTTAAAAAAAACCACCTTATAATATTTTTTCGTTTATACCCTGACTTAGAAAAAAATTCATTTATACCCTATTTTTTATTTTTCGTTTTCGTCTCTACCCTAAAACATTAAGGAGGAACAAATCGCTCCATCTTTGCTCCTCATTCCATGTGAAGGAGGAGCGATCTGCTCCTCCTCCACATGGAAGGAGGAGCAGATCTGTCCTCCTCCTTCATGTGAAGGAGGAGCAGATCTGTGCTCCTCCGTGGAGGAGGAGCCGAGCAAGACGGAAAAAAAATTAGTTTCTTTGTAAAAAAAATCCGTAGTGGTATGTAAATTGGAAGAGTACGATAGCAGGTCAGGAGTATTTTTTATTTTATTTAGTTTTTTAATAAAAAATTTAAATATAATTAATTTTTAGGATTTATTTAAACATTTTTGAAAATTGAAGGACTTATTTGTATGTTTTCAAACAAAAAAAAAGATGATATAACCCTTCTGTTTAATTATTTTCATGTTTTCATCCTTTAATCAATTAAATTGTCAAAAAATTAAATTTTAGGGTAGGGACGAAAACGAAAAACCAAAAATACGGTATAAATGAATTTTTTCTAGGTCAGGGTATAATCAAAAAAATGTTATAAGGTGAATTTTTTTAAGTAATTAGGCCTTAAATATGCTAAAATTAAAAAATTATGTTAAATACAAAAAACATATGAAAGTTTTTGATTTTTAGTGCATTTAAACCTTGATTTTATTAATGTTAATGTTATTTTTTTAATTAAGCCTAATTGTGTTTATGTGAAAGTCAATTTTAATTTTACTATCTTCAGTGCATATACAACCAACTAATTTACGTTTTAATTAGTCCTAAATTGTCTATGTCAATTGATTAAAATAACTAGTCGAATTAAACAAACTAATACAACAATGTGTGATAAAATAAGGGTAAAAATACAACATGCTATAGATAAAAATGAGGGTTAATTGCAAATACATACACGAACTTTACCATAATTTGCCATAAACTTTCATTTTTTGGCAAATCGGTACACCGACCAATCTCGTAACGACTATGGCGGTATATTACAATGTCCACGTTAGTGTTTTTGGTGTTTGGTGTATTGATTTGTCAAAAGTGTAAAGTTGATTACTAACATTGCCAAGTTTCAAAGTTTATGTTATAATTGCAAATTAGGGTAATGTTCGTGTATGAATTTGCAATTAACCCTAAAAATAAAACCTAAGTCTAAAATCAATTTCAACATTTATTGTCAATTTTAATTGAAAATATAAAATAAAATTCTAAGTATCTGGGTTAAGTTGATTTTAATAAGGCTTAATTACTTAAAAAACGCTCACCTTTAATCTTTATTTCGTTTATACCCGACTTAGGAAAAATATCACATATACCCTTGACGTTGTCTTTATGTTTCACCTCTACTAAATTTCAAAAAAAAAAGATTATTTATTAAAAATAATTAAATATAAGGATTATTTTATACTTTTTTCTATTAAAAAATATACAAACAAATACTTTATCTTTAAAAACGTCCAAATTAGTCCTAAAACCAATTAATTTTTTTAATTTAAATAAAATAAAAGAAATAAATAAAATAAAATATTTTTATTAATTTCTACTTATACCCATACTTCTATTTAAAAAACCGCCAATGTCATTATTTTTTTTATTTTTTTTAGGGTTTTTAATCTCCTCCATCTCGCTGCTCCTTCCATGTGAGGAAGGAGCAGCGAGCTCCTTCCTCCTGGAGGAAGAAAGCTTCTCCTCCATGGGAGGAGGAGCTATTTTTTTTTAATTTTTTTTTTAAAATTGAAAGCGGATTTTTAAAATTAAAATACGGTATTAGGTTGGAATTAATTAGTCCGAATATTTTATTTGTTTTATGTAAATGTTTTTACGATTTTTAATTTTTTTAATTTTTTTAATAATTAATATAAATTAAATTATTATTTTTAAAGAAGGTGTTTTTGTATAATTAATAATATTAACGTGTAATTAGAATATATGCTAAAATGAAGGACTATTTTAAACTCGTTTTCAAATGAAAAGAGTTCAATTTAATACCTCGAGGGTAGAGGTGAAACATAATGACAACGTCAAGGGTATATGTGATAGTTTTTCTAGGTCAGGGTATAAACGAAATAAAAGTTAAAGGTGAGATTTTTTTTAAGTAATTAAGCCTTTTAATAAATACCTTCTTCAATAATATACACAACCGCTAATTATATTTTTATTGAAAACAAATTGTTGCTAGATTAATTAATTGAATTAAAATTATCAAGTTGTTTAAATTAAATTAGCACCCAAATCTAATAAATTTCTTACAAAAATAAAATATAAATCTAATTTAATTAATGATGTTTCTGAAAAGAACAAAGAACCAAAAATAATATATCCAAACGTGCAATTAGATATGTTTGACTCGATTAACACAGTTTGAATATATATTTTTAGTTAATTTCCAGTAACTCACGAGTTGATTTAATTAACTGGTTACAGTAAATATGACATACAACAACAGAGGAACTGAACTAAAAATGAGAAAGTTGTTCGAGTTTACGAGCTTGGAAAAACTTGCACCGACCTTTACCAGTTGATTCCGTTTCTTCACTTCTCGTCTTGGATGTCGTCACACCGAAACTGCTCAATTTCATTTGCCGTTTACCATTGCTATTGTTACAGCCATCTTCATCCATTTTATCAGATTCCCTATCATAACAGTTTTATGTTTAAAACACATAATTAACATCAACTGAAACTTAATAGGTAGTATAGTACAATATAGTAAATTAGACATGAAGCAGGGAATTGAAGCATTATTGAATGCTACTGACAATGCATTGGATTCCTAGGACCTATATAGATAACAAAAAAATAAAAATGCCAAAACGAGAAACATGAAATAGAAAATGGACATGGAGTTCATATAAGGTTGGTAGATTTCACATGGAGGTTCTCGCTCAAGGCGTTTGGTTGATCTACATTGATGTCCCAGAAAAAACCGAAAAAGAAATGAAACAGTAAAGCCCTAAAGCTCCACTATCAGTTAGATAAATCTGTAATAATGTTTATAATACACCAGACCTAAGCTGCAGTCAAGCTCACCGTAAATGTCTCATGAATCACACAAGTCACAAACTCAGCTGCAGCAAAAGATGACCCTAGATGCTGCTCTGACCAAACAATGCAGCCATATCCCTTTACAATAAAACTAAAAAAATAAAGCTTGTATGAGGAAGCACAAACTCTTTTTAGCACAATATAGTAGCTAGTCTAATACGGCATCAGATGGTTATCTATCTGGACAAAACATAATATCGACATCGGCGAAAGGTAGCTAGATGTTTTGACCTAATATTCTATTAAGTTTCAGGAAAAGCAAAAACATGATACTTATTAGCCAGCTTATATTGACAGATCTGCTTTTGGTAGCTCAACAAAAGCAAGCATAGCATTGTGCAACAATTTCAGTTCATGAATATGTACTGTAAGATCAATATCTATGGAGTCTTGGATCATTGGATGCACTTCATTAAGGACTGTTAATGATGGTTTCACTTAAGCTAGGTATCGAGAAAATTTGCAGATGGTCCTCGCATTAATATTTTTACATGAAGATTATGTTTCAAGGATACCAATTGCAACAGGTAATTGCTAACCGCCTATACTCCCATCTTATAAATAAGAATGTCTCCCAAGGACTACATACTGAGCATCATAATTATTTACGTATATAATTACAAAATAGAATATGTTAGTTTAAAACAATTTAGGCTGTGAGTTAGATTCTTTTCCATCTTTGCTATGACCTAATGTTATTTATACCCACTATTAACAGAATCTAACCATCCTCCAAAATATCTGTTTTGCTTTATTCATTCAAAAAATTTCCCTTTAAGTACACCAAATCACTTTGAATTACATGTTTTCCCTTCATCCAACCCTCTAAACAAGCTTCAGGATTGTTATAGAAGGGGATTAACTTGTCCATTTCAAAGAGATGTCATAAAAAAAGAATCTAAGAACTAAGCTTAATTATTTATTGAAATGCGATAAAGCATTTCTATAAATGAGAAAAGTTTTTCTTAAAACTTAGGAGAGTATTCTTAGCAGTTAAATGATTATCGAGTTTAGAAATTTAACTCCAACCGATTTATTGTTGGCTAAAAGTTCCTCCCAATTGAAACTAAAAATCCTAATGTAACAAAAACATCTGTGTAACCAAATGTTTTCTTGACGTAGTGATGATGTAATATAAGCATAATGTTTTTGGTTTAGCAGAAATTCGTACAATTCTGAGGGGGAATGTCTTTTAACGCTTTATTAAACCTTCAACTACAAGATACATCAAATCAACGAGGTTGCCAAACATATTTAAGCACCCGTAGAAACAAAACAAAATTAGTAAACCTGTTGTATGCTATTGACGATTAATAGCCAAAATCTATCAGAAAACTATGACAAAAGTTGCAGTAATAATGAGAGAGTTGCTTTTATTGGTAAAACTACAACCCAAGAAAATCTAGGTGAAAAATGACTATCAGGAAGCATGAGAAGAGAGCATGTCATGGTTTTAAATAACGGCTGTTACATACCATTGTTGAAAGGAAAACAGCCTTTCCAATACCTTTATCCTATGTATAACAAGTTGCATCTCTTCTAAAATAACCAATTAGAACAACCACCTTTGTCCAGAAGAATCTCTGATTTTAATTCCGGATTATGAGTATTCTTTTAACAGCTTCAGAATTTGCAAGTAGTTATTACCATCTCAAATTCGAATCCTTAGAAGGAACATATGCTAAAATTTTGCACTTTTCAACCTCTCTTCTTGCTCAAAAATACCATTTTTTCCCTTCTATTCTATGCTTCTGACTCCATCCCAACTCATACTCATTATTTTTGTTAATTGTCTTTGTTTATAAACTAGCCTCTCAAACCAAGCCTAAAAAAAGTACTAAGCACAACGTTGCCACAATATTTTGGTAGCAACTTGCTTAGCCACTTCCAACAATCAATCTTTCAACCATATACCTTTTGTCCGAACAACTTAAACACATAAATGATTGGTTCATCAAATTTAAAATTACCTAAACATGTGTCACACTAGGTTACTGATCAAATTTTCCTCCATCACAAGAATTGGACAGAGTAATGCAAACAAAAATGACTATTAAATACTTGAGATGTCAACCCATATGCCGAGCTGATTCATGTAGCATGTGAATCCATAGAGTAGATTTCAGATAGGAAAGTACTGCAACGGACAATTCTAGGTCATAACCATTCATATGAACTTGTACTGGATTTAGGGTAGAGATTACTAACTGAAGGTAAGAAAGTAACTAACCACAAGACTTCAACGCTGTTTTTGGAATAGGAATTGCACGTGCCCCAACTGAAGCGAACCAAAGTTGGGAATCCAAAAACCTGGTGTTTGTGTTGTTCCAACCAGGCCTTGGTTTCAGGATCTAAAATAAGATTTAATTTGATATTGATTAACCATCTAAAAGTATAAACTAAAATGCATGAGGGTGAACTGGGATTCTTCTAACCTCCGGGGTACCCCGAACCAAAATTCCTACTTATTTCTTCAGTTGTTTCATCGAGTACCCAATCTCGCAAAGCTCGGTCTCTTGTAACCTGCATTAGATAACAGATAAAAATAAGGATAAATAATTAAGGCTGCAAATTAAAAAAGAGAAAATTGGTTACTACCTTTGCAACTATGCTTGCTCCACTCACAACTGGATAAAGACTATCAGCCTTCTTTGAAACAACAAATTTTATGGAATGAAATCTTTCAGAAAGTTTTATTCTATACTTCTCAGGGTCTCCCACTGTATCCAAATAAACCTGAACAATATTTAACATTAAATCTGTATACAACATATTTTTCTTTATGTACGTACAGTACATGTATTCCAAAGAGTGGAAGGAATTATTTTAAGTAGCTTTTCCAAACTAGTTTCAGATCCAGCTTAAGACGAGTAGACCAGAGATAAATTCATTATTGGTCATGTCTACATGACTCTAAATTGGTTCCATGGAAACTGGTTCCATGATATTAATAGACTATAGCATCAACAATTGCATATGTAAAAAGACAAAACCATTAATTACATATGTAAAACTAACTTCCCTAATATGTGATTATTAAAACACATTATGACAGTTTGAAAAGGTACGGAGATGTTTATTATGTTACTTTGTCCTTGTATTTATGAATCTCTCTAGACGTAAAAGCCAACATTTAAATAATGTAGATAATAACGCAAACACTTGCCAACTAGTTTGTCGGTTCACTTTATTCACTTCAAGAACATTGTTATAGTCAGATGATTGATGTGGACTTCATTTCTTGAATAATGGCATTGAATATCATACATAAGCATTCTTCTAAATATTGATTACTCGAGATAATAGTGCGTCTCTGTCAATAACCTTAACCACTAAATTGTTAAATATGGAAGTTATCCGTCTGTCTTCACACCAAAAATAATACTATTGCATATCTTGATTTCAAACATTCAAGAGTTCTATTTTTTTTAGCACATCTGATTTCCTATAAGTTAGAATGTATCATTACCTCGGTTAAAAGGACTCCTATGCTGATCACCCTAGTGACAAGTCCAATTGCAGAGTCATGTGATATCTCATTTAAGTTTATCTTATTCCTTATAAGAACAAGAGAAATCATATAAGCAGAAAACTTATAAAAAAAATAAAAAAAAATTGAATATACGCTGTTGAACTACCAACTTTTTTAGCATCTTAGCAGAGAGTTCCCGAGGATCAATGATATCAACTTCCCAACCAATTGATTCATTAGCCTTTAAATTTTCAAATAACTCTTCCCTCTTCTCTTCTTTTAAAGTCTTTGAATCTGTAACACTCCAACAAAAACCGACAATGTCAAATTGAAGAAACAAAAAAGGGAAGAGAGACAAATACAGTTAACTAGCTCACACATATCACTTTGATAGAAATGTAATTCACTCTTGCAAGATGATGGCTCTTAATTATTTCTTTAATCTATGTTCGATTTTACTTCACGATCTTATAAAACAAGCAAGTTAACACACATGATTTGGTTGCAAACCATCAAACATGATAAACAACAGCATCACCAAAAGTGCAAGCACACAGAGAAAATCATGGAATTCTGTAGAGAATCACAAGTGAATACAATTGAGTTAATAACTTCATGTAAAAACCGGCAAAACAAGATGAAAGAAAGGAAATGGACATGCTTGGTAACAATTACTACAAAGAAAACAAATAAAAATCACTGAATTGGTAATCTTTTAACCACATAAAATAGCAATCTTTATTTTATTTATCTCAAGTGTAGCAAAGTCTACCATTTCTTCAATACGATCATCTCAATTCAATTCACAAACTTATGCTCCTCCATTTTGTTTCCTTAAATTTGAGATGTAAACGCAACGCCACAGTACACTAAAACCCGAATGAGTTTATCCCCCTATGTTAAACACTTTAAAGCAACCTAACCTGTTACAACAACTGAGACGACGAAAATTCTAGCCTGTTGTCAACAGCGACAGAGGGAGGGGGACATGGATGGCCACAAAAAGTTTTCACATTTTACGATTTGGCACATCTCCAATATTAAAATCCTGGCTCCGTCACTGCTTGCCAATAGTTAAAACCTACTGAGATGACTAAAACTACCGCGACGTTCAATATCTTAATTTGAGCAAAAATTAAAACAACAAAGAAATAAAAAGATTAAAATGAAAAACCTGCAAAGCTCAAGGTAGAAAGGGTTTTCTGATAGGAGAGAGGACAGTATAAGCAAGCGTAAACCATAGGTCCAAGCACAGGGCCACGCCCAGCTTCATCGATGCCCATAATGCACGGATTTGATGCCCAATTTGATCCCATTCTTCTAATTCTGTAGACCTAATCACTCTCACTCTAATTTTCCCGCCAGAAAAGAGTGAAATCAAACCAGGGTTCCTCTCCAACGGGTCAGACTTGTTGTTTGATATAATGGAAAAAAGTGCATTTTCACCCCTAATATTAGGTTTCCAGGAGCAAATGGAACTCTACTTTCTAGGAGGAGCAAAGTTTGATGCTTTGGAAAAATTGAGAAAATAACACAAGAAAAAGGGAGGTAAAGATTGAGACATATATGAAAATTTATTAACTAGCGAGTGTTTGTCCCATGCAACTGTTGCGCTACGTTATTTTTTTCTGGTACAGGATACATGAGGTTTTCTGAATAGGTCTCAACTATGACACGACACCTTTAAGCCTTCCACATTCAAACTAATCCTCATTCGAGTCAGTGTAGGTCGCTTGCGGGAGGCAAACTCTGACCCCAGGTTTTAAACGACTGCATACATGAGTACGCGCTACGTTATTTTTACATCAAGCCAACGAGCATTTGCGATAGAGAATCTTTTAATTATTACTTATTTTTTTTATCATTCAATTTTCCACTGGCTAATGCACAATTGGTTTTGCACGAATGACATGGCGCAACGGTTGTGTTATATAATTATCCTATATATCCGCACTGTAGCACGAAATCACTATAAATGGTAGAACTTCATATGTATCTGATGTACTTTTGTCTTCAATGAATAGTTTAGCCACTAATGCAGGTCGAAAGATATGGTTATCCGACTAATTAAATGCTATTAATGAAAATAGTGTTATATTTTGTCAAATTTGCATCGAAAAAAAATAATATTTCTTTTTTCTTAAAAAAAAATTTCTTATAAAATCGTCTCTATTTTTAAATTTTCTTTTCAAGTCTAATTTAAAATTAATAACTTTAAAAATATACAATTAATTATTTATTATTAAATAATTAAACTTTAAATTAATCTTAAATGATATTCTTGTATAATATATGTTTAATTCATTTCAATTTTTTTGCAAAAAGACTTCGTAATCTAATTTTTTTTTTTTTTTGCCTGAGATAACAATATATAAAAATATGGAAGAATAACCATCCCATGAAGGAAATGAGCCATTCTTTAAACAAATAATAATATGTGGACTTTGTAGGCTTAATACATCATTTGACCCCTAAACTATACACTTTTATTCTCTGAGACTCTTAAACTAATTTAATACTCTATTGGACCTCTTAACTTTATTTTTTGTTCTATTTAACCCGTCAACTGCAACTTTTTTGCCGATCTGACCATTTTCCTCCACGTGGTAAAAGCGCGTGTTTTCAAACGTTTTGAAGCACGTGAAGGATAATTAAAATACATAAATTGTTCTATTGAACCCCCGAACTACACTATTTTGTTCTATTTGACCCGTGAATTTATTTTATTTTCCTATTTCACCTTCAAACTTTTAATTGTTACCCATTTCACCTTCACAAAATACAATTATTTAATTTTTATCCATTTAATCTTCTAAAAAAATAAAAAAATAGTGAAATTTAATCAAATAATTACATAATATAACGTCTTATACATGTAAATATTTGTTTACATTTCAATAATAATAAATGAAGTTTTTCTGTTTTTAACGATATTATAAAATATATAAATTTAATATACTGTGATAATATAAAAAAAAAGATTAATTTTTTAAAAAATTATAATTTTTAGTGTGTTTTACGAATTTTCAATTTTAAAAATTTTAATACACCAGCTTTTAAATTGTTGCAATTTCAAACTTTTCAAATCAATTCTGAATTTTTAATATTTGTGTTAAAATTGGAAAACAAGCTAAATTTTATGATTTTTAAATCCTTAAATGATATTTTTCAAATAATATGTAAAGTACATCACTTTTTATTTTAAATTAAAAAAAATAGACTTAATATATTTTTTGACCCCTAAACCTTACCCTTTTATTCCCTATGACCTCTAAACTATTTTAGTGTTCTATTGGACCTCTTAACCATGTTTTTTTATCCTATTTAACCCCATGTCAGCAAAGCCATGTCAACAATTTTATCCACGTCATCGCGCGTGGTGTGCACATTCCGAATGAGGGGTTAAATAGAACAAAAAAAAGAGTTAAGAGGTCCAAAAGAACACGAAATTAGTTTAGAGGTCGCAGAGAATAAAATGGTATAGTTTAGGGGTCAAATGATGTATTAAGCCGGACTTTGTAGCTACTATACGAGCCATCCAAATACACATCCATTTAACAAATTTAGATAAACCAAAGTTTAAATAATTTGTTAAATAAACGGTAGAACGATAAAATAAAATGACAATATTAAAGATGACCAAGACACGTACCGTTGGTAGAAATAATATGATATTATAATAGTACCTTGCGAGTTTATTGCATCATGTAGTAGCATAGATTGAAAAACTATCCAGAAAAGGTTTCCCACCATAGCATACCTGTTTATTTATTTATAAAATAAAATAAAATAAAATAATAGTTTAGTGTAATCATACCTGATGTTAGAGGAGGCTTTCCGAATTATCTACCGGAAATAGGATTTAGAGTGGCCGATTGGGAGGCCCCTCTTATAAAAAAATTAAAAACTCTACAAAATAATAAATCAACTATATGATATAGTCACCCATAAAGAGGAAAGAAACATCTAAATGGGAATGAAATTATTATGGTCTGTGATTACGCATATGTATTCTCCAACCTATTACTACCAACAAATTACGTTGATGAGAAGTATCATGACCATACAAGGTTATTGGATATACTATTTAAACTGCAAAATGTCAATTAATCCAAAAAATTATTTCAATTAATGCAGAACCTGATAAGAAATATAATAACCTCACAAGAAGTACAGAACCTCACAAGAATTACAATAACCTCACAAGTAGTATAAAACCTCACAAGGAGTATAATAACCTCATAAAGAGTACAAAACCTCACAAGGAGTACAATAATCTCACAAGGAGCACACCAATATATTCAATATCCTCGTTAGTATTCGCCTTATCATAGTTTAAGATATTTGTGCATTTGATTAATAGCAATGAATGATAAAATATATAAAATATGAATTCAAAAATGAAAAATAAAAACACATTTTCTCTTTTTTTTTTATACAATTGGTCACTATCAACTAATACAAGTTAAGAATCAGTTTTTATTTTTGACATATGAAATAGTTATCGAAAAATGTTCGACAACAAATAATCAAAATTATACCCATCAACACTTCACGGCCAAGTTAAGAATCAGTTTTTATTTTTGACATATTGATTAGTGTTAAATAGAAATTTCGGAGAAAAAATAACCATCCACACAGGGAGAGAAAATACCACCCATATTGGGGAATTAATTTAATTGTGAAAGTTAATAGCATAAACTAATATTTAAGTCTAATTTAATATATGTGTAAAATCATACACATAAAGCAAATATTGGAGACAAGGAGAGGAAAATATTATATGGTCTGTACAACATCATATAAAAGTCAAATTAAACAACAAAAGCAATCAACCAAATTTTCAATGAAATGTAACCGACTGAAAGATGAGACTTTTATCTATACTCCTATGACATTTGAGAAATATGCTTCCGACTTCCAATCAGTATAACAATAAAATTAAAAAAGAAACATAAACAGCGACAGCAGTAAAGCGGTGACGGTTTCATGTTTCACCATTGTATTCCGAACCATTATTTATATATATATATATATATATATATATATATATATGACACATAAAACTTTATTTTAATTAATCTATGATTTTCAAAACAAAATATTTATAAGAAACCATTATACTTAACTAAACTTTTAATATATCCCGGAAAAAAGATTATGTTATTCTAAAATTGGTTATAGCGGTTACTAAAAGAAATCGACAAGTGACTTTTCTAAATATTTTTGATGAAGAAGATTTAAAGAAGAAAAAATATACTCTAAAGGATAAATTTTACAAAAAAAAGGCAAGAATTGAACTTGATAAAAGAAAAGTTGCAAATAAATGTTCTCTGTCAATTTGATGCAAGTTAAATCTTATACTATGATTAGTTGTTTATACTTTAATGTGAAAAATAAATATATTAATAAATCAATGAATATTTCTGCATCTGGATGCATCCGCTATATCAACCAACAACAACCACGGCAAACCGGGCCATCAACGATCACACCAAAATACTAGCAGTAAGGTATTGCTTTAATCCTTTATTAATCATGTTAGATATGCTTATTCTGTGGGTTGGGAATTTAAAAAGTGTTTTTGGATTAAAAAATAAATGTCGGGAATTCAATATCTAGTAAAACTAGGACGCGTTCAACAATCAAGTTAGTGTCTCATCCAGGGAACTGCTATTTGCATCGAAATTTCTGATTAGTTTTTTAGATGTCTCTTGACATAAAGTCTCTCTAATTGATTGATCAATCAATTTCATACTTTAATTTCTTATATTAATCTCTTTTAATAATCTCACCAAGCAACCTAAGCAATTCGTAGTTCTTTCAACACCAATCCACATGGTTTCTTTTGGAATAATCTCCAAGTGGTACCGCTTTTTCAGATTTCTAAATGTTGTAACTGTTTAATTTCAACACTAAATGGTAACCGTTTTTCAGATCTCCAAAATTATGTAAATTTCTAGTTCCTTTTTTAAAAAAATAATAATAATTAGTTAATGTATCGTTAGATGTTTTCATAATGCGGTGGCCGGTGATGGCTGGTTTTGCATGCAACCATTGTGACTTTTTTCTTCTTCTTCAAACCATTATCTTTACTTTAAAATCCATTTTATTGCTGCCCATGTCCATTTTTTTAAGGTTTGATTTCCAACACTTATCATATGTTTCATTACAATTTCTATTTTTGTGTTGTTTTAATTCTTTATCTCTAACTTGGCGTGATTATTTTTAGCGCTTTCCTTTTAGAGGCATCTTAAATGGTGTTACTTATTTTTCATGCTTATTTTATCTTGGCGTGATTTTATATCACTATTTTGGCCTAGGAAACACGGATATTAGAAAATACAAATACTTCTATATTTTTGCGTTTTCCGTTTCGTAAACTGACAACTATTGAAAACTCATTCGAAATCTAATCCATTATTATAAAATTTATTATTAAAAATACCTACTATTTATTTCAAATTTAAATACTTATAGAATTACATTTTTTTTAACTCATTTGAGTTCTCAACTATTACTCATAAAGTGTATTATTCAAATTGCCTACAAGATATTTCATTTTTAAATAGTTGTAGAATTACATAATATTTTCGTAATATTTATAAAATATTAACTTCAATTTTAAAAATTTGAAGATTTTTATTTGATAAATTTAAATATTTTTAAATGAGCTATTTCAGTAATTTTCGTAAATATAAATATTAAATTTAGTAAATATAAATTTTATAACTTCTTATTTTAATAAATATTCCTTATCTTTCTATTATTAACATTTTTTTCCATATTTCGTGTCATTTGTTTTTGTTGTTTTTAAAAATCATTTGACCATACCCGTTTTATGTATTTTCTGTATCCGTACTACCTAGTTTTTGGCGTGATTTTATATCACTACTTGGGCGTGATTTTATATCACTATTTTGGCATGAGTTTTCATTATTATTTTGGCGTAATATTATATCATAATTTTGACACTATTCTTTTACATAATAAAATTACCATTTTTAGCAATTATATACTATATTTTTTTATGAAACATTAACAACAATGATAATTTTTTTCTACAATTATATGGAACGCATTGGTTTGAAATTATATCATCTCAATATTTAGAACTAAAAGGACGATGAATCAATATTTTATGGTTATTTTATAGTTACTTATGAGAAAAAAACACCTATTACTTATATATAATTATTTGATAGTTTATTAAATCATCAATAAGTATTAAAATAAAATAAAACTTTATGGCAACAATTATTTTGTATATATTTAATGGCTTTTCTATAGTTACTTTATTTTTGTTTATTTTATCTATTTTACTGTTAGATGAAAATGATTTCATCTAACAGTGAAAAATGGATAAAGTAACCTTTAATTTGTTAGAAATTAATAAAGTAACTATAGAAGATGCATTGCCAAGTTGGCAGAATAATTTTATCTTGGCAGGAGTTTGGCTTTTTTAATTGTGGCCGAAGCATTGAGATTTCAAACGTTGATAGAGGAACTGTTATTCAGAGACTATCATCATTTCATGACATCAGAAGTTCTTCTTTTAATGATGATATATTTATTTGGGTGATAGTTTTTCTTAATACGTTGCTACTATAATTGGGTGACCCATTGGTGGTTAATAAGCCTTTGTGGATGACTGTTTTTGCAGTATCATCATTTTCTTTAGACTGGCTCACTCAGCTTGTTGAGGAGTCACATATTTTTGTAATTCTGACAATTCTATTAATGAAGATAAGCCTTTGTTAAAAAAAAAAAAAAAAAATCTTATACTATGTCCAAATCGTGTTAAAATAATTAAGAATCATGGAATAAAATCATACCTTTACTACCCACTACGAGTGTTGAATCCTTCAGAATCGCAATCCTTGATCAATAGTAGTTGACGGTGACTTTGAGAAATTTGATGAACTTTAATTAAAAGAACTTGGTGTTGTGTACCAACAATATCATATTATCATTATTAGGCTGAATACATAGTTTGACCCCTGAACTTGTACCCTTTTACCCATCTAACCCCTGAACTTAACGTCTCACCTATCGAACCTCTGAACTTGTTAAATAAGCCGATTTGTCCTCCGAACTTGATAAATACGTAAACATTAAACCCCTCCGTACATAATTTATTCTAAAATGTTTTAAGTGACAGGTGAACACGGAAGAGTTCAATATTTACGTATTTATCAAGTTCAAGGGTCAAATCGGATTATTTAACAAGTTCAGAGGTTCGATAGATGAGACGTTAAATTTAGGGGTTAGATGAGTAAAAGGGTACAAGTTCAGGGGTCAAACTATATCATTATTATGACAAATGGAGAAACCGCCATCCATGAAATTGAAGGCATGACGATTGCTTTTTCTGTCTTTCGTCAATTAATTTCTTAATTAATATGTCATAACTAACACTAACCGTAGATTCGATCCGTGACTTACTCGCTCATCACATACTCATTAACACACACAGAGAGTTTAAGGGGGAGTTAGAGATTAACACAAACAAAAATAATATTCAGCGGTTATTCCGGCCCCGTCGTCGCTTCTGGCCAGTACTGCCGTCTCACATTTGATAAAAACAGTTATGAATGATGATAAAATGGGTTAGTAAACGTGATCTTTGTTCCGTTGGAAATTTGAAGAAGCGGTTACCAAAAACTGAAAAAGCGGTTTCCGGCAAAGAAGACCATCCATTAGGTCGGGGGAGTCACTGATAGAGTTCGGAAGATGAAGAGGGGGATGAAAAGAGAAGACGATAAGGATCGGCGGCGAGGTGGTTACGGTGGCCGGCCATTGATTTGAAATGTGGTGATCCGGTTGTAATGGGAGGGATAGAGCGGGAGAGAGTTGTATGGACTTCTTTCAACATTTTACTTTTGGTGGTTAAAATGCATGTATTTGCGACTTCGTAATCTAATTCAATATTACAATTATTAGAATAAATTTTTATTTTATTTATATAATCAATTTGCAGATTATGAATTTTTATTTTTCTATTCTTTACATTAAATTTATTTTTGTAAATTCCGCATAAATACATGGGTACACGACTAGTAAAGAATAGCTAAATAAATGTGGTAGAATGCCAAACTAACCATAAAATTATACATCTTGACAGCAAACAAATTGAATAAAAAGCTTTATTTCCTTCAGGGACTTGCTAGACCAATGCAGCAGGGGCTGAATTGCAAGTTGTTTGTCTACATTTTGGGTCTACTAATCCTCATTTCGTTTATGCTAAATGTTTCATATCAATTTAAAAGACTCAAATTTCTGGAAATTCATTACTATTTTCACTTTCTAATCAGCAGAATACAACTTCAGTCTTCATACCCTTCAACTGCATACAGATTACAAGTGTGCAAACATTTATGAACAACCATTGCCTAAATAATATTCGTATTACATCATTATTAGGTGCGAATGGAACGTGACTTTATGATCAAATTACCCGAAAAATGAACCCGTGATTCTAATAACAGGAATGTGAGCTATCTTTGGCCAATCCTCTCCTCTATCTTTCCGACATCGCCTCTTCAGAATTGGGCAATCTATGATTCCCTATCCTCTTAACGTCTCCAGATTCCGTATTCCATCCGGTAAACACATCAAATTTCGGCAACTCTCAATTTCCAAGCTTGAAAGAGATGTCAGATTTTCTATCTCATTCGGCAGACAAGACAATCCTTCACAGGATGAGATTACAAGTGTTCGGAGAGCAGTCAGATACCCGATACTATCTGGCAGTGAACTCAGCTTCGGAAGTTCTTGAAGCCTCAAATCCTCTAGTCCACTCAGATGTCTCAATCCCTCTGATAGACCTACAAATTCTGAGCAACTTCGAAAACATAAACTACGAAGAGAAGAATATCCGCATAATCCATTGATTGATGGGAAAGATTTTATTCCGCAGCTACTTACATGTAGCGTCTCCAAGAAACTGAGGCGTTCTGGTAAGCTTTCAAGCTCTGGAATCCCTTCAACCTTAAATGACTTAAGATAAGGTAGTTTATCTAACTGATTTTGCAATGACTCTAAGTTAATGCTATTGTCAAGACCATTAATAGATAGACTAGTGACGAAACCAAACTTTTCAACTGATCTTAATAACATTCTACTTCCTCCACAAATGTTCAATGTTCTGAGAGATGGCATGCTTGGCAATTCCACCAATTTGGGACAAAAAATGATGACTAAACTTTCCAGGATTGGAAAAACGTTTCTACCAGCCACCACTTGCATTAGCAATTCTTCTAAACCACCCATACAATGTAGCCTCAAACGTTCCAATGACGGAAATGAACATTCTCCATTCCCGTATATCTCATTCTCAATGCACTTCACACCATTCATTCCACATATTTCAAGCTCCCTAAGAAACTTGAGTTTTCCAAATGGTGGAAGATGTTTGCATCCGTCACAACAGACCAAATCGATTTGAATCAGATTTGGTAGAAGTAAGTCCATCATCCAATAATGAGAACCCCGATAATAGTATATGGTTAATTTCTTTAAATTTGAATGAGGTTGGAGGCCATCAAGAACCTCTTCAAATGTGTTGCTACTGTATTCTTCTTCTTCTTGTGACCAAAGTAGTCTTAGCGAGCTGAGTTCCTTTTTTCCCATCAGATTAGCAGTCTTAGCATCTCCGCAACTTGTAACGTATTGAATCTTATGTATGCTTAACTCTCCCCCAAGATTCAGTTCTTTCAATTCTCCAATGTGATGACCCTTGTCCTTGCCCACAATGAAGTCGCTTAGCTTTCTTAGACAAGTCAGTTGTCCTATTTCGCCGGGCATATAGGTAAGCGAAGAACAGCCGAGAATGTCAAGATGTATGAGATTTTTCATGTACTTCAAACCTCTTGGTAATTTGCAGAGCTTATAGCAATCTCTAAGATTCAACGTCTGCAAGTTCTGGAGGGAGATTATAAGTTCCGGCAGAATTTTAATGCTTGAGTTTGAAAAATCTAGGTACCTCAAATGTTTCAAACTACTGATTGGCATTGGAAATTTCCCTAGTCGGGATCTGGATAAATCCAAGACTCTCAAACGCTTCTGTCCTGACATGTAGAAAGACACTTGCCGGTGCCTATCAGGATAGCCAGGCCTAAGGTTTGAAGAAATAAATTTATGGCCACCAATGAAGTGGCTGCCTTGTGGAAAAGCTTCCTGGTGCCTATCACGAAGGCCAACCCAAAGGAATGAACGCAATTGTTGACCTCTGAAGAGTTTGTTGCCTCGAGGAAAAGCTTGTTGTGAATTCACATACATACTCATGTGACGAATTGTCTTTGGAACAACCAAGACTTTGTCGGACTTGATCAATTTGCACTCATCTACTGTAATAGATTGTGCAAGATCATGGATAAGATCATGCATTTTACACGTTATGGTTCCTGTAACATGTTCGTCTTTCACATCTTGAAAAAATGATCTCCACACTAACTCTTCGAAAACCTCGTGACCTTTATTATACAAATCTATCTGTGTTTCACAAGGAATAAACCCATTTGCCATCCATAGTCCAATCAACATGTCTCTCTCCATTATGCGATCTTTTGGAAAGATTGAGCAAAATGCAAAACATCTTTTCACATGCAACGCTAAATGATTATAACTTAATTTCAAAGCAGACAGAATCATGCTTCCGTCATTTGATAAATTCCAAAGTTCACTATCCTTGACAGATATCCACTCATTCTCTTTTCGTTTCAAACGCAGGAGGCTTCCCAGTGCCTTTATTGCTAAGGGTACCCCTCCACACATATCGACTATGTCTCTTCCTATGGTTTCCAAATGTGCAACTTCTTCTTTTCTACCCAATCCAAATGCTCTTCGCTCAAACAAAGACCAAGAATCATCATCGGATAATCTTCCAATGTAGCATATAGGTGATGTGGCCGTCATAAGAGCAATGTTCTTGTTGCGGGTGGTTACTACCACAGCACTACCCGTACCTCCACACCCTACGGTATAGTGCAGCCCATCCCACTTATCAGCATACTCATTCCACACATCATCTAAGACAAGCAAAAATCTCTTTCTACTCAACTTTTCTTGGAGTATCCGCTGCAAGGGCTCCAACTCCCGGCAGTTAGGATGCAGCCATCAATAGACTCTATAATGACCCTTTATTGTTTCATCATTGTAGACTAATTGAGCAAGTGTAGTTTTTCCAAGTCCTCCCATTCCGCATATAGCGTAAACAGAAAGATGTTCCGAATTAGCCAATAACATACTGATTAACTCCGCTTTTTCCTTATTTCTTCCTATGATTTCTAACTCATTAACCAACGAAGAGGTCTGTCTCCAATCTAAGATACCAGCAATATCTCTATCTCCCACAGTAACTTCCTCTCTGAGGTGGAACTTATTCTTCTCTCTAGCGATACCATCTAACTTCTCCCTAACATTCCTCAGCTTATGAGACATTTTAACTTTGAAAAAAACTGGATTGGGATCAGAAAAGAAACACCTTACATGCGTTGGTAAAGTTTTCGGCAGCCTTTTCCATTGTGTTTCCAATGCAATTTCATCGAAAAGATCGTCTGCTTCGTAAGCTGCATCCTTAAGCTTTCTGAGCCAATTCTTGACAGCTTCACTCTTCCATTGCTGTTCCTCTGCATCATGGAGCACAGCTTGGATAGTAGTTAAAGTGCTCTCAAGATTTTGAAGCTCGGATTGGGATCCAGCAGTCTCCCCATGAATCAAAGAGTTTAAATTTGTCAAGATTGTACTTGCAAGTGCTGAAACAAGTGCGTCCCCCATTATTGGTAAAAGAAAACGTAGAGAAATGAGCTGGGAAAATTGAAAGCATATGATTTAACCTCTCAGTTTAACCCCTTACACAGCAGAAATTCTTAGATAGACTCAGTTTACCACGTCATCCATGGACTAAACCTATCATATTATGACACGTCATTAAAATAATGACACTATCGTAATATTCCTATTTAAAAGTGTAAATAAGTAATAAACAAAATTACGATAGTGCTATTATTTTAATAACGTGTCATAATGTGATAGGTTAGTCCACGGATGACGTGGTAGACTGAGTCTACCTAAGAATCTCTCTTTACACAGGGTATTGACTTTCACTCTATAAGTTTTTTATGAAATTAAATTTAAAGCAACACGGTTGTTTTTTATTTTTAGTTAATGTCATAAAAAATCACCAAATTTACACGTTTTCTCATTTTAATCATGTAGTTGAAATTTTCTCATTTTCATGCACGAACTACCACTTTTTCTCAAATTCATGCACGCCACTGAGGTGGAGGTCATTTTACACCAATGAATGAGTGTCACCTCAGCGCCATGCATGAATTTGGGAAAAAGTGGTAGTTCGTGCATGAAAATGAGAAAATTTAACCTGCGTGATTAAAATGAGAAAACGTGTAAAGTTCGTGATTTTTTTGACACTAACCCTTTATTTTTTTATTTATGTTGAAAATTGCCAAAACTACCTCCCTCACCTTTAATCCCTTTTGCAAGTATACTCTGACGTAGATATTTTTTCAATTTTATCCTAATTTAGATTTTTATGTTTCAATTTTACTCCAAATTATTAAATTGACCTCTTTGCACTTATAAAAAGTTTAAAATATCTTTCATTTTTTATATTATTAATAATATTAGGGTCTAATTGATATATAGGTTAAAAATGAAGGATTATTTTAATTTTTTTTTTAAGTGAAATGAGGCCAATTTAATACTTTGTGGTACAATTGAAACACAAAAAGACAAATTAGGATAAAATTAAAAAAAATTCATACGTAGGAATAATTGCAAAAGGGGTTAAAGATGGGGGGTTTTGAGTGATTATGCCTAAAAGTAACAATAGTAAGGGATTTTTAAAATGAGATTTCCGGATCGTACTATAAATTGGTACTGGTTTGAGGATTTTATTTTTCGATACAGCTTGTTTCGGAGACTCGATTTTAATGATTTTAACAATTCAGTTTAGAGATTACTAAAAACACAAATATTATTTTAAAAATAATCATTCAACTTTTCTTAAAGATATATAATTTCATAGTAGAATTGTGAAATGTTGTAGTATTATATTCAAGAAGTTACATTCCAATTTCATGGTTGAAAATTTAAATTAAATAAAAATCAATTTTTAATGACATATGTAGCTCTTAATTATTTAGCTATCCTAAAACTAGTTGCAGCTTTGACAAAAAAAGTAGTTGCAGTTGTCAAAAACTTATTGATATTTTATAAAAATTTAATATCTTAAAAACCTCCGATCTTTTATCTCCTTTTCAATCATACTCTAACATTATAAATCAGGCAATTTATTTTATTTTATATTTTTTTCATTTCAATTATATTCTGAAGTATAAAATTGACTTTTTTTTATTTGACAAAAGTTTAAAAAAATTCTTTAAGTTGACTCTTTTTATATTAAATTAACTTTTTATATTAAATTGATCATTTTTGAAGAACTTTTTTGAACTTTTATCAAGTAAAGAAAGGTCAATTTTATGCTTTAGGGTACAATTGAAATGAAAACAAATGCAAAATAAGATAAAATTGACAAATTTTTAACGTCAGGGTAGGATTGAAAAGAGGATAAAAAGTCGATATTTTTTTAAGGCATTAAGCTTTTTATAAATTAATTAGGACGATGCCTGTGCGTTGCGTTGATTGAAAATGATTTTTAATTTCTTTTAATATATTTGAGTTTCTCTTTATTTAGTGTTTTTTTTTGTATTACATTTTGTTTCTGTTAAATTTGATAATGTTTTATATTTTTTTTTGCTGTTTGATATAATCAAAACTCTTAGGTTTAGAAATAGAAAATTGAGTGGTTAATTAAAAATTTGGTATTCAAAACAAAAATTAAAAGTTTAACTGAAATGAATTGTTGAACTATAATATTAAAAATCAATACAGAATTTGGAATGATTTAAATTCTTTGCAAAATCATATAACTTGCCATAGATCTTCATTTTTTTTTTTCTAAATAGCTTTCGTAATTTAGAAGAGAGTTTTATAATAGATTTTGAAAAGTAAAATTAAGAGGACATTGCACAAAAGACTCTTTTTTCTAATTTATTTGAAATGAGTACCTCAATTTTAAATGTTTATTTTTTACTTTATTTTTCTATTGTTTTTAGTTGTACTTCCAATTAAATTTAATTTATTTGTATTTTACTCTCATTCCTATACACACATGCACACTTTATTATTATTATTTTCTCTCCCTTCCTTTTCTCTTTCCTCTTCCTCCTCCTTCTTCTTCATCTTCGTTTTTTTCTTCTTCTTTTCTTCTGCAACTTTTTTTTTCATTTTCTTCCATTTAATTTCTTAGCAAATTCTATTTAATTTTTTTATAATTTATTTAATATATTCGATTTATAACACAAACAATCAGAGATATGAAACAAATAAGAAATCAAAGATGAAAAAATCAATCGTGTTCGTCTCAGAGAATTTGAAGCAACGAAATATTACGCCATCGCCACCGTCATATTCTCTTATTCTGGATCTTCTTCTTCCTCTTTTTTATTTTTTTATGTATTACTCCCTCCATCCCACAAAGATAGGCTATTTGGACAAACACGGGAATTAAAAAAAAAATAGTTAGATCAGTTAAAATTAGTTTATTTATGTACTTTTCTATTTTTAGCCTTTAATAATTTTTTAAATAAATAAGTAATATATTGATGACTAATTTTTGTATTGGTGTATTTTGCATTGGTATTAAAAATTGACATTTACTCCACATTGAAATATGGAGAAATTAATTAAGTTGAAGATAACAATGTATATTTATTAGGGGTAACTAAGACCCTTAGTTTTAAAATTACTAACCAAAAATAGAAGGTGGCCTATAATTTGGGACGCCTAAAATAGAAAGGTAGCCTATCTTTGTGGGACGGAGGGAGTAATTTTTTGTTCATACGTTTGAAACTATTGTAAACTGTTTGAAACTGTTTTTAAGAAATCATTTTAAATTGTTTTTTGAAACCTTTATAAACTGTTGAAAACTTTATAAACTGTTTTTATAACTAATTTAATTTTTTTTATGAAATGTTAGAAACTGTTTTTAAAATCCGTTTGAAACTGGTTGGAACCATTGTAAATTGTTTGAAACTTTTATAAACCGTTTTTGAAATTTTTGTAAGTTGTTTGAAAATATATATTTTAATTGTTTGAAACCTTTGTAAACTGTTTGAAAGAGTTTGAAACTGTTTGAAACTGTATTTAGATAAATGTTGCAAATTGTTTTTTAAGAACCTGTTTGAAACGCTTGTAAACTGTTTGAAATTTGTGTAAACTGTTTGAAGCTTTAAATAAAACTGTTTGAAACGCTTGTAAACTGTTTGAAACCTTTGTAAACTGTTTGAATCTGTTCTTTTGAAACTGTTTGAAACGCTTGTAAACTGGGCTAATAATCACCCATGGCCCCTTAACTTTAGGGATATGGGCGCTAAACCCCCTGATGTTTAAAAACGGGTGCTAAACCCTCTGAACTTTGTGGCGGCGCTCACAAAAGCCCTTTTGGACAAAAATACCTCTGGCGCCGTCTTTTGTTTGGCGGCTGTCTTTTGAAACAGAAAAAAAATTGACTGCACCAAGTGTCAGATGACATGTCATCAAAAGACAAAAAAAAATAATATCTAAAACACTCCTTAATATAATATCTGATAAAATAAAAAAACCCAACCCAAAATCCAACCACCCATTTAAATCCAAACCGCCACTGATCTAACCACCACCGCCACTCCACCACCACCGGAAAATTTTCCGGTCATCTTCTCCGAGTGAATGATGACCGGAAAATTTTCCGGTCACCAAAATTTTCATCGCTCTAAGGAACGGGTCTGTTCCTCAGAGGAACAAAGCGGCATCTGTTCCTCTAAGGAACAGACCGCCAGATCCGGCGATCTGTTCCTCAGAGGAACAGATAAAGATGACCGGAAAATTTCCGGTCATCTTCAAAATGGAGAAGATGACCGGAAAATTTTCCGGCGGTGGTTGGATGGCGGGTCGGTTGGTGGGGTGGTGGTTTGGTCGGTTTTTGAGTTGACAGAATGGTTTATATTAAATTGGGTTGGTTTGATTTTTTTTTTTTCTAAATTAAATTAGGGGTATTTTGGGTGTTTGAATTTTTTAAGGCATATTTGTAATATCCCGTATTTTTCTTTTATTATTTTAAATAAATTTTTATATTTTTTACTTTAAGTTTTGCATTCCGTCGGGTTTTAAGTAATTCATTAATATTATTATTAAATATTTTTATTAAATATTATTTAAGTCGTTCGTTGAATTGGTGGTGATTTGATTCGTGGTTGATTTGTATTATTAAATTAAATATGTTAATCATACATAATATTTATTCAAAAGAAATAAAATATTGTATGTAAATTTAATGCATTTGGCCATGCAAATCACGTCTAAACAATTCATGTTATCTCTTTTTTTATTTCAATTTTCCCACTCTTTTATGTGGCCCATTTAATTGATAGAAGGCTGATTTATGAAGCCCATATTCACGCCAAGTCTTGTTCTTCAATATGTAAATGGTAGCTGCAAAAACAAATTGTGCTACGTGTTTCTTATTTTCTCCCGAATATATAGCTCGTTTTAAACACCGACTTAAACCCTAATTCATACATCATATTCTCTAAACCCTAGCCACTCTTTCCAGATTCTTCGTGAAATTCGTCGCCAAATCGCTGTGTATTTCGGTAAGCTTCAAGTGTTTAAATTCAATTTCGAGCTTATAAGCGGCACTTCCGTTCGTAACTGATAACTTTCTCGTTTTAGCTCCAAATTCACTTCCGCTTGATTCCTGAGATTGTAGACTCGGTCCTCTACAAGTCCGAGCTTAGTTTTTACACAACGGTACGTTATGTTTTCTGTTATAGACGCCGCCGTCTTATCGTGTTAATGAAATTTTCTGTTTTTGAATCTAAATCGATCTCTCCGTATTTTGATCCGTTCGTAGCCGTTTGGAGGTCAAATTCAAATACGTCTCGTCCCCGTGGAAGTAGACTCATTCCTCTACAACTTTGCTTTTTGAATTTCGCCAAATGGTACGTGAATCATCCTGCTATCATTGCCGTCGTCTCACCATTTTTTTAAGAACTATAAACTGTCGATGTTTTGTTCTGTTCACTTCCGATTACCTTCATCTTCTTTGCTTTGATTTTGATTGCTTGATGATGCTTAGTCTCTAGGTTTGGGTAGTTAATCGTTTAATTTTGGATCGTGATTGTTAATTGCTCCGGTCCTTGCTCTCGTTTTGAGCTTGAGTTCTCTGTTTGAAGTTTTGGTTTTTATTAACCTTTCTCATCTTGATTATGTTGTTCTTGATTGTTGTTCCTAATTTAATTTCTTTTGGGATGCTAAGAAATATTGAGGATTTGATTTAATTAGGGGCGTGATGTTTCATTTTTTTTTCTGAAACTCTGTTTTGATATGAGTTTCTACTGCCATGTTAAGTTTGTTATGAAACATTAAAGAAGATGATGAGGTGTCTGTGCGTGATTGGTTGATTATGTTATATTTTGGTTAAATGGCTATCAAAGCCACTGAATTGTGTTGGCTTAATTCAAGGGGTCCTTGAACTTATTTAATAACTGTTTTATTCTGATTTTTATTTTAATCTACGGAATTAGTTCCGATTTTTAATTTGGCAATTTGATTATTAATTACAATTTTAAATTGGGCATCATTAATTTTAAAATGAAAATTTATTTTAATCTTATTATAATTTAATCGACTTCGATTTAAATTATTTGTTTTGCCAATTATAAATAGAAATTGGATAACTAATTTACTTGTTATTTTGAGATTTTGGCTTAGCGTGTCAATGTGATTAAATTTATATTTTTTAACATTTGGATTTCGTTTCGAGTAATAAATTGACCAATTGAAAATGATGAGTATTTAATAATCTAAGTTAATATAATTACTTGGGTAATTATATTTGATTTAAATATCTATTTGGTATATTATTTTGATTAAATTACAATTTAGCCATTGAACATTTTTTTAAAAAACTTATTCGATTAAGTTTTTGGTTGTAACTTGGGTTATTTTAAGTTAAAGCTACTGGGTTCCGTTTTAAAAATTGATTTATTATTTTATCAAAGTTGATTCTATAATTATAAATTATGGTTTATAATTGGATATGATTATATTTATTTTATCAAAGTAATTTTTGGGAATTATAAACTCTGGTTTATATTTTGATAAAATATTTTGGGTCGGGTTAGACTTGGGTCACCCGACATGTGAGGTAGCTTGGTAGTTATTGGTAACTCGGCTAATCCAATATTTGAGAAAATGGATTTAAATTATTATTTATTATTTATTTAAGTAATATTTTTCGGAACGGATTTTAAAGCGGAAACCCAATAGACTTGACTTATTTATTTGAGTATTGTGTTACTCAATGTAATTCATTTTGACTCGGGTCCTTACGTGATTAATTGTTCATTCTATTCTGGCTACGTTTATGCTTGACTCGGTATTGTGCTAGTCCTAGGTGGTGTCTAGTATTCTTAGAGTTAGGGGTTGAATGGATTTTAACTTATATATTGTTTTAGACCCGTCGACTGTTCGTGCTTCGAAGTCTACGCAGGGTTAGCTGTTTGCCAAGATTCACGTGGATAAGCAAGCAGTGAGTTTGTAGTGCTATTTACCGCTTTATTAAGTACCGCATCGTATTTTGATATTATAAATGCTTTTGAACTGTTTTTACGGATTATGGATCTAGATTGAAACGAGCTACTCGATAGGCTTGTATCGAGACTGTGTGCACCGGTGAGTACTCTAGGAAACGGCAGACTAAAGTCTTGCTTACGCTGGTATATATTTATGACGAGGATTTGTTCCCGTCCACTCTGGGTTTATCAGTATGCTATGTCATACTTACGATGGGATCATTTCAATACTGTTTTCCATAATCATATTATATTAGTATAAACTGTTTTGATTTAAGGGTTTTAAACTTAATAAATGTAAATAGTATTGCGAACTCATCTCAGTATATCTGACCCAGTTGTTTTCCCAAATTTTCCAGGTTTATGATTTGAAAGCTGGTCCACTCCGATTCTTTTGATTCCTCAGAGGTTTTTATGTTATTTAAACTAGTTACTGTTTTCGAACTCTTAGACCGCAGTAGAACTAGTTTATACATTACTTATTATTGCACTTTGGGATTGTCGATTTGATCGACTAATTATTATTGGCATATTTACTCTGTAATATTTTATTACTATATTTGAGGCATGCTGTTGAGCATTTCAGATATTTAAGTTATTTTTATTAGAACTGTAATATAAATTGTTAGACTTAGGTTGGAGTCTCGGTTGCCCCGAGCAGCTTTCTGCAGGTTTAAATGTTTATTTGGTTTCCGCGAGGCTTGCTACGGGTTTTGGTACGACCATACCCATACCCTAGCGCCGACCACGATTCATGAAATTGGGTCGTGACAATATTTCTGACGTGTCAGATGATATGACAGTGTCAGATTTTTTTTAAATGTCAGTTGACTGAAAAAACGGCGCCAGGGGTATTTTTCGTCATATTTGGAATTTAGGGGATTTTGTGAGCGCCGCCACAAAATTCAGGGGGTTTAGCGCCCGTTTTTAAACATCAGGGGGTTTAGCGCCCGTACCCCTAAAGTTG
This sequence comes from Mercurialis annua, assembly GCF_937616625.2. Classification (NCBI taxonomy): domain Eukaryota; kingdom Viridiplantae; phylum Streptophyta; class Magnoliopsida; order Malpighiales; family Euphorbiaceae; genus Mercurialis; species Mercurialis annua. Next base: position 29,745,577 of record NC_065577.1, on the reverse strand, counting down.
AGGGGCATGGGTGATTATTAGCCGAAAGTTTGAAACCATTTTATAAATGTTTTTTAAATAATACTAAAACTGTGTTTTAAAAAAAAAAATTGAAACCGTTTGAAACTGCAATTGAAACTGCATTTGAAACTGTTTAAAATCTTTTTTAATAAATTTTTAATGAGAACAAATAAATTAATAATTTACAATTTTCTTTATTTTTGGAAAAAAATTATGATTGTTGGATATGAATTCGAAGTGAAATTTGAAGCGATTTGATTACGGATTAAAAATTCGAGCGGATCGGAAACTAAAATTGAAACTTACAATAAATTTTTAAAAAATAGTGATAGAATTAGAAAAATCAGTTTGTTTAATTGCCATGAGTTGAAAATTTTGAATTAAATTGCTGAATTGATTGTTATTTTTTTTTTAATGAGTTGAAGAAGAAGAAGAAGACGAAGAAGAAAAAAGAAGAAGAAGATGAAGAAAAAAAAGACGAAGAAGAAGAAGAAGAAGACAAAGTTGTAAAGTACAAATGGAATATAAAAATAAATAGAAGAGTAAAAAAATAAATTCCTGACATGTTAGACTAGAGAAATCAAGTTGATAATTTTTAGTTAACAAATACAAATATTTTCACTATTTAGGTATTCTTCTAATTATCCCTAAAACTAATCATTCAAAGAAAAAAATGTTGAACTGGAAATTAACGTATGTTAACAAATAAAAATATATTTATCCAAAAGAAAAATTGGAATATATTATTATATTATTTTATATGCGTTAACAGAACACATGTAAAGTCTCTTATAGTATTCCTGTTTTTAATTTCATAATATCAACATTTAAAGTACATAAAATACAAGTTCTATAAGCTTCTTTTAATAGTGGACCATTGACTAATTTTTATTCCAATCTCCTCTTCTTTGTTGTGACATTTAATAGTTAAACATAAATGTTGCAATTGTTTTTGAGGAAATGACGCGCTGTACCTCTTTTTTTCAAATTTTTCCATATCTGCCCTCTCATCTTTTAGGGTTTTAGGCGTACGCTTTTTTTAATTTTCTGTTTCCACTTATACGCCTTTTTCTTCTGACTTTTTTTAGCCGTCTCGTTTCTTTTTTCTCCGTTTGATCCCACCGTTATCTTCGCCTGTATTTGATTTTCCGGCTGAATCATCCTCTCCTCCATACCTTCTTTAGTCTGATCACTTATACTTGCTTCAAGCCCTAATCTAAAGGTAAAATACATGATTTAGGTATTTGAATTTGTTTTTTCAAATTATTGTTTCTCGATTTTTATATTTACTTATTTTTATTTATGGATTTTCTTTGTGCTTTTAAATTAATTTGTAAAATCAGTACATAAGCTTATTGAATGCCATGATTATACTTTTTTTGTGTTTCTGGATTTTTGTCATTTGTAATTTAGTTTTATTGTTTTTTTTTTTCATTTTTTTCAATATTTTGTATTCAATTTTGTAGTGTGTGATTATGGTGGTGATTTAGGTTCAGATTTAGGTTTGCATGTTAAAGAATTTGGTGGAATCTGTGTTTATTTTTACTTGTGTAAAACCTAGATGTTTAATGTTTCAAGCTTATTTGATTTTAGGATTGTGTATCTCTTCATGCAACTGTCAATTTTTTGATGATATGTATGTAATTATAGATTTTTCAGAATTTTTTATATAGTTTTTAATGATTGGTAGATTGATTGAATCATTTGCAGATATGATTGAATGTTATCTTAGTATGAACATTGTTGCTTTTCTTTTTTATTTTTATTACCTGTTATATTTATTTTATCAGAGTACATTTTTATTTGCTGCAATTTTTTTACCTTTGTTTGTTTTTCTCATTTGTGTTTTTTATTTATAACGTTTTTAGGAAATTTTTTAAATTGGCTTTGTTGACGTGACGCAACCGTTCGTTATCAGCAGAAGTTTTTTTTTGTGCTTTTGTGGAACAAGGAATTGACGGTTTGTGGAGTCTAAGTAAGTTGTTCATTTGATCACTAAAGGTTGTGCTTGAACAGATTGTCTTTTGTGTTTAATTAGTGTTTCTGTTATTTAAATGATTAGTAGTATATTTTATTTTTGATGCTGTTTTTTAATCCTGCTTCATTAATTTCAAACTTTAAAATATGTTTTCTTCATTATTTTCTCATTTTATTAAAAGTATTTTCAGAATTTTTGTGTGCCAGATGTTATATTTTTAATATAATTTCATTGTTTATTTGTAATTTTATGTTTTTATGTTCAGTTTTCATTTGTTAAGTAATTTGTACATTCTTCCTTACATTACATTTTTTACTATAGTGATTTCGAAAAGGATACTTTATGTCTGTGGCTTAACAGTTGTTTGACTGTATATTGACAGCTGTTTGACATTAGGTTAAGATTAAATTGACAGTATATAAGTATGTTTTTTTTTATATTTTTCCTTATATATATTATAAGTGAATATATTTAGCATATTTTACATTGAATGTGTTAGTTTTTTAACTTATTAATATAGTGTTTTTAAAGTAAACTGTTTTTTGATGCCTTTGTTTTTGGTGATGTCTTTACTTGCTTTATGATCCAAATTTCACAATTAGTACGATAGAAGTTATTGACTTTTTAAAAATTATTATCAATATATTTCAAAAAAATGGTATTAAAGCCAGTGTCTAAAAAAAAGTCACACCAAGGAAAGATGAAGTCAGTGCGATATGGAAAGATGGAAATCGTGCTGGTTTAAGAAGTAATTCGAAGAAAACACTTACTGATGTTGATAATCAGCCTAAGGTCAGTGTTTTTTTGTAATAAAATATGCTACAAATATGACTTTGTATGTTTAGTTTACAAATAATTGAGCATTGTGTGATTGATTATTTGTATATGTTTTTATGTTGGTTTCTTTTCCAGATTTGGCAATATGCTATACCTGTTGATGAATGGTTTGTAGCAAAAGTGCAAACTACTTTAAATCATGATCCCATTTTAAAGTTAAAAACCAAATTGAATGATGTTGAGTTAGATTTGTTTAGAAAGAGTCCTTTTGGTTATTTTCTTGATATGCCAGTTTTTAAGGTTCAAACACAAGTTTTGCATTTCCTTTTATTGAGGTTGCTTAACCAACCGAATGCAAATGAATTGTGGTTTAATATTGGGGGAGTGAGACTGAAATTTGGGATTGATGAGTTTGCCTTAGTTACAGGTTTGAAATGTCATGGAGATATTAGTAAACTTAAGTTTAGAAACACATCTGATGGGATCTTTGACAAATATTTTAAGGACCTTAGCTGTTTTAATAAGCAAGCCTTAGAGGATGTTTTTGTCACTAGGAGATGGTCTAGTCCGGGAGATGGAGTTAAAATAGCAATTTTATATTTTCTTGATGTGTTTCTGTTTTCGTCTCAAAACGTAAAACGTGTTTCCATAGTTAACCTTAACATAATTGAGTCAAGTGAGTGCAATGAATTTTCATGGGGACTAGATTGTTTTAATTGTGGGATAGATGATTTAAAGGATAAGTTGAAAGGGAAAAGTAAGCAATTTGAAGAAGAAGGTAAAATCCCGTTTTATCGGCTGGCTGTTTTCATTTATGCCTTGCAATGTTGGTTCTATGAATGTTGCCCTGTCGCGGTCAATAACCTTGCAATTTTGGAGAATGGCTATGCTATCCCAAGGATTTTGAGATGGAAAGTTGACAATAATCATGGCGTTGCGGAATTAGAGAAACCTTTCTTCTCTTTGAATGGAAAACAGGTTAGTGTTGTCTTTTTTAAAAAATAAAAATTATACAATTTACATTTTTTTATTATTTATTTTTTCTCTTTTTTATTGTACAGATGAAGTTGAGGAAAATCACTCCTTCTGTTGAGGAGATGAATAAGTTGGACTTATCTCATTTTTTTATCAAGGGAAAGGGTAAGAAGAAGGAGGTGAGCGAGAATTTATCTGATTCAGAAGATGATAAAGCTGAATATCAAGGTGGTGAGGCATCATCTTCAGCTTTACCAAAGAAAAGATCGCATCTTGATCATTTTGAGAAAGAGCTGCAGACGGTGGTTTCTTCTCAAAATAAAATTGTGGAAGATTTGAGTTGCTTTAAAGATTATGTGACTCTTCAGTTTACTAATCTTTTTAAAGTTCTTGATTCAATCAAGAAGAGCTCAAATGTAATGAAGAGCAGACAAACTTTGTAAGTAATTTTTTTGTTAAAATTTGCAATCTACTTTTGAACTACTACTGATATACCTTTAAACTACTTACATTTCACATCTAAACTACTTATGATATGCTTAATTTAACTAGTATTTATTTACTGATTTTTTCTCTTTTTTGTTTATTTTAACAGCATAATGGAGCTTCAATTAGTGATAATGGGTCTGATGACAAGGAGGAGGATATATCGTTTAAGGTAAAAATAATTAAGCTAATATGTATTTGTATCAATTTTTTAAGCAACATAGTGATGTACTAATATGAAACGACAAACTTATATTATTATATAGGTGATCAATCGCAATATTGTGCAGCCTATTGTGGAAAAAAGGAACAATTTGGCGGAGGATGATACGGCAGTAGAGAATAAAAAGGAGGTTGAGCAAGAAGATCAAACTAATTTATCTCAAGTTGATGAAGCAGCAAATGAGTTTGATAAAGTTTCTAGTGATGAAGTTGAGCCTGAAATCGTAAAGGCTGCAGAATGCAACATCGATAAGACGTTAAAGGATGCACAATGCAACATCGATAAGACGTTAAAGGATGCACAATGCAACATCGATACAATTTTAAAGGATGTAGAATGCGATATCGATGAAATGGATGCTGCCACTTTTGACGAAATTATTTCTTTTGCTACAATTGCAGTTGAGAAAATAAAATCACAAAAGGTACCTTATATGCAATTTATATAATTTTTTTAGTATACATCTGGTAGTTTGTTAGTTGTTTTCTTTTTGTTATTTCTTTATATTTTTGTATATTTTAATCCTTTCAGAAAGCTATGGCATGTTCATTTAATGACAATAGAAATCATCCTGAAATTATCGCTGCAGCTATGTGTTTAGATGCTTTTGAGGTATTTTATTTTTATTTTTTTTATCATGTGTTGTTTTTTTTACTAAATAGGTTATTATTAGTTGCTTAGCAGTTTATTAAGTTTTTTTTAGTAGTTTTTTAATATATGTTTTTATTAAAAGAATTTCTCGTTTTAGATTGCTGAGAACAAGGGTGGTTGTTCAAATCCAAACCTTGAAGCTGTTAATGTTTCAAATACTTTATCACCTGCCTCGGTATTTCTTTATAAATTTAGTATATTTTTTTTATCATGTGTTTTTTTTACTAAAACAGTTTATTATTGGCTGCTTAGCAATTTTTTATGTTTTTCTTAGTAGTTGTTTAATATTTGTTTTTGTTAAATTTTTGTCTCGTTTTAGAATTTTGAGAATAAGGGTGCTTGTTCAAATCGAAGCCTTGAAGCTGTTGGTGTTGTTTTAAAGACTTTATCCTCGGCTTCGGTATTTTTTGATAAATTTAATATAGTTTTTTCATCATGTGTTGTTTTCTGTACTAAAACAGTTTATTATTGGTTGATTAACAATTTATTATGTTTTCCTTAGTAGTCGTTTAATATCTGTTTTTGTTAAATTTTTGTCCTTTTTTAGAATTTTGAGAATAAGGGTGCTTGTTCAAATCGAAGCCTTCAAGCTGTTGGTGTTGTTTCAAAGACTTTATCCTCTGCCTCAGTATTTTATGATAAATTTAATATAGTTTTTTCATCATGTGTTGTTTTTTTTTACTAAAACAGTTTATTATTGGTTGCTTAGCAGTTTATTATGTTTTCCTTAGTAGTTGTTTAATATCTGTTTTTGTTAAATTTTTGTCCTTTTTTAGAATTTTGAGAACAAGGGTGCTTGGTCAAATCGAAGCCTTGAAGCTATTGGTGTTGTTTCAAAGACTTTATCCTCTGCCTCGGTATTTTTTTTGATAAATTTAATATGTTTTTTTCCCTTTATTGGTTACTTAATTATTAATTATTACATGTATCGTTTTTTTTCTCTTTTAGAATACTGAGTGCACGTCTGCTCATGAACATCCGAGTCATGTATTGGCTGAGACTGTTTCAGAGTCATTACCCTCAAATTTGGTATTTTTTATTTTAATTTTGTTAATTTTATTTATTTTGTTGCTTGTCAGTTTGTTGTTTTTTATTTATTGATTCTTTAAATTGTTTATTTTTGCCTCTTTAGAATGCCAACCTCGTTCATGCAAATCTGACTGATGTAGTACATGATGCTGTTCCGGTTTTAAATGATATTGATGCATCATTTGATTTTTGCAAACAAATTGAGTTTGATTTATGGCTTGAAAAAGCATTTAAAGAGAAAAACAGGTAAATATATTTTTATCTATAATTTTTTTTTTGTAAAATATATTTGTGACTTATTTTAATAATGTTATTTTTTATTTTTTTAGGTACAAGCACTATTCTCCTGAGGACAATGAGATTGCACCTCCCTTTGAGATGTATGTTGATCAAATAAGCAAAAAAACATGGTTCTCTTATCTGAACTACAGTGGTATGCCTTTATCATGTTCTATGAGTTTTTTTTACTACTCTTACTTTTAGTAAATAAAACTAATTTACTACTAATTTACTTGTAATTTACCGATAAGTTATTTGCAAATTTTAATTTATATTTTCAGCATATCGACGTGCTGTTTTATTTTTTGAGGGAGAAGCAAAAGTCGAGGCCTAATGTGAGGTGCACCACTGCTGACAATATCTTTGATAGACGCATGCAAAGTTTGTATGCTTCATATTTGTCGACTTCTGATGCTGAAAACTTTTTGAAAGGGGACTCTTTGATTTTTGATTATATGCGGGGTAAGAAGATTCTTATGGGTACTCCTTGGAGTGAAGTTGACGACGTTTTATTTCCTATTCATGTGGGAAATAGTTGGCATTGGATATTGGAGCGTTTATCATTCAAGGATAGGTGCATTTATATATACAACTCTAAAAAGTCACCTATTCTCAACCGAACGGCGGCTGAAGTGGTTATGGGGTATTGTGTCCTGATTCCAAGGTTGTTAGTCATGGGTAATTTACTATCGTCTATCAAAGCTATTGATTTGTCTTCTCCTGCTTATGTTGGCAAAACCAAATTTGAACATTTTGCTTTGTCTCAAGTTGATGGCTTACCAACACAATCTGACAGGTAAATATTTATGTTTGTGTTTTTCATTCATTCATTTATTTCTCGTTTAATGCATATGAGTGAGTAGCATTTTCTCCTAAATTTGATTAAATGTTCTGGTTACATTTTATTATGCGCTGTTTATGTTATGGTTGTGTTTATGATATTGTAATTTGATTTTTTTCTTTTTGTGATACAATTTGGTGATTATATTATGTTTCTTCTTTATATGTAGTGATTGTGGTGTATTCGTGGCTGCATTTGCTGAGTATATCATCGAAGGGAGTAAGGTGCCTTTGCGTATCTCGATTGAAAATATGAGGTCTAGATATTGTGCTTTGTTGTATGCTCACGCACTGTCAAAGCAACCACCAATGGAGGTAACCAATACTCAAGCTGCACCAATTGTAGAAGAAGGACGAGGAAAAAGGAAGAAGATCAAAGCAGAGATTAAAGACATTGGAGCTGAATCAAAGGTTGAACAAGGCAGGGGAAAAAAGAAGATTATTAAAATAGAGAATAAGTGATTTTTTAATATGAATTATAATACTTTGATACTTTGTCTAAAAATATGAAGTTTGTTGGATTTTTTCTTTCTATTATGTTATGATCAGATCTTTATACTCTAATTTTAAATTTTTATATATTTTCACATCTTATGAAATATTTATGATACTAGTTCATTGAGCTACCAAAAAGCTGCTCATGAGCTACCATAAAGCTGCTTGAATTTGTAGGTGCTCATGAGCTACCATAAAGCTGCTTAGATTTTTTTTATAATTGTACAATAAATTTATTTTTTAATTTGAATTTGGTGATCTAATCAGAATGTATCTAATAAATATTTAATATAGTAGCTTACTTATGAAAAAAAGTCCATTTTTTTAACATTTTTTTAACATAAAGACTTATCATAAGGGAAATTTAAACCTTTTCCAAGACCTGATACTAATGAGCTACTAATTAGCTGACCAAAAGCTACTTAAATAATACTTACAGCGAAAACCATAGCCATATGTGTTTTTCATACGGTTTTACTTGTAATTCATTAGTTGCTATCTTTAAATAAAAATAAAAAAAATAAGATATTTTTAAAATGTGTATTTATTGAATAATAATTTCATATTCTTGTTTGAATTTGAATCATAAAATCATAATGTATTTAAAAAAAATCAAATAACTAAAGAATTACAATCAATTTTTTTTGGGGCATTTTGGCATGTTTTCCTGTTGTGTCCGTAAACTCCGCACCTGCTGCATTTGTTTTGATTTGTAGATTCGCATGGCCCTTTAATTCTCCTCTTCTTTGGTCTTCCTGACTTGGTTTTTCCATGTGGCGGCAGGACTATTTTCTCTGTAACATTTGTTGGTATGCTAGGCAAGTTTTGATTGTCAACTGGATATACTATCCCTTCATAAGTTTTTAACATCATTTCTTTTCCAAAGTATTCTGAACAGTACCTGTAAGGCTCTTGGTGTAGCTCTTTTAGTAATGCCATGGCATGTGGACACAGAAGTTTGTCCATTTGAAATCTTCTACAAGTACAAGTTTTTTCTTTCAAATCTACTGTGAATATCAGGTCATGTTCATAAACCGTACTTGGTTGATCAGTTGATTTTGATACCTACAATTCAATATCAGTTGCGATTAATGTTTAAAATTACAAAAAATCTATTTAAAAGTCACCGGTAAGCTACTGTCAAGCTACAAAAATCCAAACTGGACACTCATTTTATCATAAACAGCAACAATTAATTAAAGCCGACACATGTTAATGAACACAAAAGAAACAAATATAAAATAAGGGCATACACCAAAATGCACACACATTTATTAGGATATATAACAAGTAAATCTGACCTTCATTTTCAGCGAATCAATGTAGTTTTCATGTAGCATGTTTTCAGCTCTTTTTGAAACGCTTGTGAAGGTTGACATGGCTGAGAACCTATTTGTATATGTCCATTCTTGAACCAATGCTCGTAGGTACTCTAACAAAGGTGTTATTGGTAGTTCTCTTGCACCTCTAATTTTTGCATTCAAAGATTCTGCCACATTTGTTGTCATCATCAAATGTCTATTGTTTGTAATATGTGCCCTCGCCCATTTTGGATACCCCACTTTTTCTAGATACGGCCTTATACGCGCATCCATCTCATCAATTTCAGCCATGTAAAATTCAAATTTATCTTTAGTGTATGCCCTTACTGCTTTGAAAAATGTTTTTCTGAAATCTTTTGATTTCTTCCTGAAATTTGTTTTGAGGTTGTTGTACAAATGAAAGGTGCATATCCCATGGCTAACTTCAGGATATACCTTTCCAATTGCATTTTTGATGCTCTCATGCCGATCCGAAATAATACACATTCCCTCTCTCAATCCAAATGCCTCTCTTAAATTTTGAATAAGCCATTCACATGATTTATTATTTTCAGAATCTGCCACTAAAAACGCTAAGGGGAAAATTTTGCCATTTCCATCTTGTGTACTTGCTGAGAGCAGTGTTCCACCATAAGCTGACTTTAGAAATGTGCCATCAACTGCTACCAAAGGCATACACGAAGTCCACCCTTTTATTGAAGCATCTAAAGCCATGAACACGTAGAGAAAGCTGTTGTCTTCTGTAGTTTGTAATCTCACAAATGATCCTGAATTTGCAATTTGTAGGAGATATAAATAAGACGACAACTTTGCAAATGAATCATCGGCTCTTGCTCTTATTTTTTCAAGAGCCATCTCCTTTGATCTATAAGCTTTTGTATGGTTGATGTTTACACCGTAGTCTTCTTTCATGTCCCTCAATATGTCTCCCGGCGTGTAAACTGTTTTTAAACTCAGAAATTTTGACTTAATGCACTCTCCAATGATTGCTGATGTTGCTTGCCTTTGGTTGCTTGTTCTTGATTCTAATGGGCAAATATGAACATTGTTCAACTTCCTTATCATGAACATGCTTGTTTTTATTTTTCTTGAAGCTCTTAATTTCCAATCACATCTCTCATCCCAACAATCTAAGAAAAACTGTCTTCTACATGACTTCTTCACCTTATATTGGAAGTGATTCTTTATCGCGTAGAAGCTCATAACCGTGCTCAAAGTTTCTTTGTCTTTGTAAATCTGCCCTTGATCAATTTCTGGATGTTTTCAATTCGATATCACATTCGCGTCATCAAACTTGCTCTCTATCTCTTCGTCCTCGCCATCAAAGTCATTACTCGCATAGTTTGCGCAAAGGACTGCATCTGAAATGCTACCGTCTGCTTCTCCATTAAATGACATCATTTCTGACGTAGTTTTTGAGCTTGAGACAGCAGCTGTATGAATGCTTCTGATTTGGGTATTAGTCAATAATAAAGTCGAATCAAAGAAGTTGACGTCCCTTTGACTTTTGGCAAATGATATGCACAATGGATACTTTGTGCAATCTCCATCTTGTTTTTTGAGCTCTTTGTAAAAGAATAAAGTAGCATTATCTTGTATCTTCAAAGGTTGATATCCGTTCTTCACTTTGTACTTGACTTCTATTTCAGTAGCTCTCTGGTTGCTTTCCAGTTGATTATTTAGTTTCTGTAGTAAACTGATATAGTCACATTCATTCGGCAAAACCATTCCAGTAACATCAAAATTGATGTAGTCCATACTCTGATTCCACTCTCCATTATAATGAATGAATACTGGAATATTTTCCATGTACTAAACAGAAAAAAAAAACAAAAAAATCAAAATATGCTTTGAACTTATTCCTAATAAGATTTAACCATGACAGTTAATTTAAAATGCCATAAACTTAATTTGCACACATTGCAGACATAATTAATAGAGCAATAAACAACTATATTCAAACAGATCAATCATAATTTTATATAGAGAATTCTTATTTTGTATTTGTCTAAATCTTTTAATGAAAAACGTTCTTATATAGTGCCAAATATAATTGAACAGTTATAACCTAGAAATCTATTCAAAAATTGCATAAAATAAAACTCATTCATCATAATTGTAATTTATTTCAAAGAAAAACCTACAAAATTTCAGATCTTTCTAAATAGAATGGAAACTAAAACAGAGATATTATAATTTGTTATTACAAAATTGAATCTAATGAAAAATTACTAAGACATTAATTGAGTAATTGATTAAATTTGAATCACGTACCTGAATTAGATGAGAGATTGAATGCTTGAAGTCAGACAAATACTTAAATATACGGGACAAATCTGATTAATTATTCAATTATCTGAAATTATTGGAGAAATCAGCAGAAATTGGAACAATTTTGGAGATTAGCTGTTTTATCTTCAACTTTGATTTTTGAATAATCTAATTTTTATTAATTTGAAGAAGAAACTGCCGTTGTTCATCGGAGAAGATGGAGATATTTAACGGTATTAGAGTCTGTTACGGTGAAAGGCATATTTGCTATCTTTTAAACAAAAAAGGCGTATATGTGCTAAAGTTTTAATAGAAGAGTGTTTATGAAAAGTTCAAGCCCAATTCAAGCATATATGAACAAAGCCCATTGTTTTTGCTGTTTGTTGACAGAGAGTGTTGCATAATTGTTCTTTAAGCTGACGAGATGCTCTTTTCTCATTTAAAATTAAACATCTTTTATATCGAGCATTGGCAAAAATGTTGTGTCCATTGTAACGCTACAAATAATAAAGTCAGGATAGAGTTTATATAAGAGGTATTCGATTTCAATAAATATCTAAACATGTGGCAATATGCTTATATCGGAGTTAAATTAACATGATAAAAAATCATCTAGTATAAAGTATGGTGCCTAATAAATAAGCATAAAGTAGTAAGTACTCTCAAAAATAGTAAATTCAATTACTAATGTTTAGACAATTATAACTTTATAAGGTTTCATGCTCTATTCCAAATGATACTTCTTATCAATAATTAAGATAACATTATTTAATCTAATCTAATTTCCAGTTTCAAGATCAATTGTTTGTGCTCCTACAACATTTCTCACTTTACTAAACCTCTTCAATATTATTTAATATATCAATGTCTTAATTAATAAGCACCACCAAATTTACAGAATCATGAGCAAATTAGCATGATTAATCTTACTTTTTTCATGATTTCAGCCATAACTCTGCATAAGTATTTTTACCTCCGTAATCAAAATCAAGTCTATAATACATGATTATCAAAATTAGAGAAACAAAATAATTTTTATTCATATCAAAAAGTGTTTGTTACATAAGCAAAATCAGTTTATATAGCTACTGATTTTACACAAGGAAAAAAATAACAGCTCCTAACAGAATTCTACAGCTAACTAAAACACTATAGCTGTGTAACTAACTGCCAGCTGTATAACTAACGTGAGAAGCATGTGTTGCTGATGTGGCAATCCAGGTGAATCAAGAATGATGTAATCAGCAAATGACACGTTCTCCAATACGCCCCCTCAAGCTGGAGCATAAATATCCATAATGCTCATTTTGGACATAGCATGCACAAAAAGACTGTGGAGGCAAGGGCCTGGCGAAACTATCAGCAAGTTGGTTGCCAGAAGAAACAGGAAGCAAGTGTATCAAACCAGAGCTTAATTTTTCTCTTATGTCATGGCAGTCAATCTCTATGTGTTTAGACCTCTCATAAAACACAGGACTGTGAGCCAATTGGATTGCAGATTGACTGTCACAATAAAGAGAAGCAAGAAAAGATAGCTTCTGGTGTAAGTCTGTGAAGAGATAGGCAAACCATTGAATTTCACAAGTCAAAGAGGCAAGAGACCTATATTCTGCTTCAGAACTGGACCTAGAGACAGTTGTTTGTTTCTTGGATTTTCTGGATATTAAGGAAGTAACAAGGAAAATCCAAAAACCTGAAACAGATCTCCTAGTGTCTAGACAAGACCCCTAGTCTGCATCTGAAAAAGCTGAGAGTTTAAGTGAGGAAGATGCTGAGAAGAACAAGCCTTTTCCAGGTTCTCCTTTAAGATACCTCAAGACCCTATGAGTTGCAAGAAGATGTGTTGATGTAGGGCAATCTAGAAACTGGGATAATTGATAGACTGCATAGGAGATATCTAGTCTTGTATTACATAGATACAATAATTTGCCAACTAACCTCATGTAATCTGAATTATCTGATAATGTATCTGATGTATCTTTGGATAGTTTTTGTGAAGTGATCATAGGAGTAGGCACTGGTTTGGACTCCATAAAACCAGAATCTTGTAATAAGTCCAGAGTATATTTCCTTTAAGATAAATGAATACCAACTTTTCTTCTTGCAACTTCTAAGCCAAGGAAATATTTCAAAATTCCTAAATCTTTAATGCTGAATGTGGTATGCAAAAAATCCTTAATGACAGAATCTCTGAAGTAGAGTTGCTTGCAAGTATGACATCATCAACATATATTAAAAGAGCAATGAATGTTGTACCATTGTGTTTGATGAGTAGAGAAGGGTCAGAATGTTCCTGAGTAAAGCCAATGGATTAAAATGCCCCAATCAATTTTGCATTCCACTGTCTGCTGGCTTGCTTTAAGCCATATAAAGATTTCTGCAGCTTACAGACTTAAGAGGATGTTGATGTGGCAAAACCAGGAGGAGGTAACATATACACTTCCTCATTGAGATCACCATGTAAGAATGCATTGTTGATATCAAGTTGATGTAGATGCAGTGATTGACTGCAGAAACAGCTAATTATGTCCTGATGGTACTCATTTTAGCCACTGGAGAAAATGTATCAAGATAGTCCAAACCCTCTTGTTGAGTGTACCCCTTTGCAACAAACGTGCTTTACATCTCTCAACTTGACCAGAAGAAGTAAATATAAGCTTATACACCCATTTGCAGCCAATGGGTTTCTTACCTTCTGGCTGACTTGTTAAAATCCAAGTGTTATTGCTTTGAAGTGCATCTAATTCTGCTGTAATGGCTTCTCTCCAACACTCATGCTTAATTTCTGCATTATAAGTCTTAGGCTCTACTAAAGTATCTATACTATATATGTAATGTTTATGAGCAGATGAGATTCTATCATAAGACAATACAGTAGAAAGAGCATGAGCAGATGTGCATGTGAAGTCTTTGAGATGAGTAGGAAGATGAGTAACACGGCTTGATCTCCTTAGAGGAGAAAACTCTTGGTTAGAAAGTGTGGATGGACTGCTAGGTGGTGCAAGTCATGGATTATTTGAAACAGAAGGAACTGGTGGTGATGGTGTTTTGGATAACAAACAATCTAAATCAAAAATGGATTCAGATTGTATTGCTGGAGAAGCAATATGGTTGGCTTTTGAGTAAGAAAAAGTTTTATCATAGAATGTGATATTCCTGGAGATCAAGATTTTGTGACTGTCTAGACAGTATACTATGTAACCTTTAATTGCAGCAGGGTAGCCTAAGAAATTGCACTTAAAAGCTCGTTTGTCAAACTTGGTTCTATGTGCAGCAATGGTTATGGCAAAACACAAACAACCAAAAACTTTGAGATGTGTAAGTGATGGAGGTTTATTATATAATAAAGAAAAATGGAGTTTTTTCATCTATGACTGGAGATGGGGTCCTATTAATTAAATGTACAGCATGAAAAATGCAATGAGCCCAAAATTGGAGAGGTAAATGAGATTGAAACCTTAATGCACGAGCAATATTGAGGATATGCTGATGCTTCCTCTCTACTGTGCTATTTTGTTCTGGTGTATAGACACAACTCCTTTGATGAATAATGCCATGCTGCTGATAAAATGATGCACACTCAAATTCTCCTCCATTGTCTGTTTTGATGACCTTAATAGTTTTGTTAAACTGAGTGAGAACAAATTTAACAAAGTTTTGTAAATGAATTCTGGCCTCAGATTTATGTCTCAGCAGAAAAACCCATGTGAACCTTGAATGATCATCTACCAATGTTAAAAAAATATCTATAGCAATTAATGGATGCCTGTGAGACTGGCCCCCATATGTCAGCAAGTAAATCAAAACAATGTTCTGTCATAGAAGTACTGATTGGAAAAGGCAATTTCCTTTGTTTGGCAAAGTGACAAACATTACAAATCTTATTTACAAATGTTTTTATTGAAGAATCAAGTTTTTAGAATACTTGAATTCTCTTGTGAGACAAATGTCTCAATATAAAATGCCATAAGTCCAAGTCACAATTGTCTTTGGAAGCAGCAGAAACAGAATTGCATTGTGCATGAAAATCTGTAGCTTGACTCATTTGATACATCCATTCCTTCTTTTCAGCTCAGCCATTCCTCCTCCATGTATCCATATCCTGAATAAAACAGAAATCATGGTATAGAAGTTAGAGTAATCTCCTGTTGTTTGTCAACTTGCTTGTAGAAATCAAGTTGAAATTGAACTGAGGAACAAAAAGGACATTGCATAACAACAGGTTAGGATTTAGCTGAACTGAGCCAATGTGAGAAATAAGAATCAATTGTCCTGTTGGAAGTTTGACATGAACATTTGAGACTTCTTTAAATGTCTTAAAACACTTTAAATTACAGATTATGTGATATGTTGCACCAGTGTCCAAGATCCATGTATCTCTATAACCTTTAGTAGAGAAGTAACAAGTATGCGCAGTACCTTGTTCTTCTATGTTAGGCTGAAAAGTAGTTGAGAGAGAGTTTATGTGAGCTACAGTTTCAATCTCTTGAGGTTGTATGAGACTCATGATTTTCTGGTACTGATCAGGAGTGAAGGGAAAAATCTGACCATTATGCATTTCTTGTTGTGCAGGCAAGTTTGTTCTGTGTGCATCTCTGAAAATTTCAGCTTGCTCTTCTAAGGGATCTTGATATTGTTGTTCAGCAACTTGAACTTGGTGTTCATAACTACTTTCTCCACTGAATTTTGGCTGAAATCCAGGAGGATAGCCATGTTTCTTGTAGCAGTCATCAATAGTATGATTTGTAAGTCCATAATAGGAGCATAATTTCTGCTTCAAAGCTGGAATTGGCATGTAATTACCTCTTCCTCTAACATTTCCAGATCTGTAACTATTGATACCTCTTCCTCTAGCATAACATACATTAGATTCATAACCAGAATCATCATTACTAGCTTCATAAAAGCCTTTGGCCATAAAAGCATTTGCATCAACTGTTGGTTTGACACCAGATCCTATCAACTGTCTTTCAAACTGTACTGCTATAGAGAATGCTTTATTTATCTTTGGTAGTGGTTCCATCATCAGGATTGGTGTTTTAATTGTTCCAAAATTGATTCAGCCTTTTTACAACTCTTATAACATGATTATTTGATATGTTCTTCTCAACTGTCTCAACAAGACCACATGAATATTTAGGCTCACAGGTACACAAAGGTAAAGATCTAAGGCTCTTCAATTCATCCCAAATTGTTTTCAAGTGAGTAAAATACTCGTTAACACTCAGTGTATTCTACTTATATGTAAAGAATTCTTCCTGTAGATCTCTTATTCTACATGCATCTCCCAATGAAAAACGATCTTTCAAGTCAGTCCGCACTATCCATACAAGATGCACTATCTGCAATAGTCTGTGAAACAAATCTATATAACTAGGACATAACCAAGGTATTACACCTTTCCCAAACAGCAAAATTTTCATCATTACAAAGAGGTGGAACAATAGATCCATCAACAAATTTATATTTATTCTTAGAAATCAAAGACATTCTCATAGATCTATACCAGGAATGATAATTGCTTTCAGTGAGCGAATTTGAAACAAGAACAAGTGAGGGATTCTCACCAGGATGAACAAAAAATGAACTAGAGATTCATTCCTCTGCCTTTGCAAAAACATTGAACTGATTCGCCATTGTTGATGTGTATCAGAAGAACAAGCTTTTCAAAATAAGCAATATCAAATGAAGAATATGAAGACCATTTTAAGCTCTGATACCATATCAAAATTAGAGAAACAAACAAATTTTTATTAATATCAAAAAGTGTTTGTTACATAAGCAAAATCAGTATATATAGCTACTGATTTTGTAGAAGGAAAAAATAACTGCTCCTAACAGAATTCTACAGCTAACTAACACACTATAGTTGTGTAACTAACTGCCAGCTGTATAACTAACATGAGAAGCACGGGTTGCTGATGTGGCAATCCATGTGAATCAAGAATGACGTAAATGACACGTGCTCCAATAATTATTAGTTTAATTTCACATCTTCTCAAGTACATACTACATCTTGCCTATCCCCATAATTCTTCTACTTTTCATATTTAGAGAGATCTTACAACACTAACCCCAATGATGATGAAGCTATTAGATTCCATGTAGCAATCCTAAGCCTGCATATTATAATTTTTTTAATACCCTAGGAAGATTGTATTTGTTAAAATTAATAACACAAATACCCACCAACTATCAATATAGAAAAATACATCTTCAGTTGCCATGAGAAAATCAGCAATGTGCTAACCTTAAGGAGGATATGTATTTCTCAATCCCTAGCTTCTCTTCAGAATTATATATAGCCCATTTCTCCGGAGGATCAATTAAATCTCCGTTCCCTATATCTGTACAGAAAAGTGAACTACGACGGAGATTTGCATATTTAATATCTAAGGAAATCCAAATTCACCAAAAAAATCTAACCTTGAAGCAAGAAATCTGATTTGCATTTGTAGCCTTTTAGTATTCAAAAGGCGTGGCCATTTCCGACATCCTGAAAGATAAGATCTGTTCTAACAGTATCAGTTGACAACAACACGCAAAGACAGATTACAAATTATCCAATTTACAGTTAAATTGTTACCTAGAAGAGATTTTAAATAAGTTTGAATTGCTTACCTCAGTTGCCAAATGAATTTATTGAAAGCTAGTTAGATTCATGCCATAAGAGTCATTGTTGATTCATTTGTATTAATCATATTAATTAATATGTTTTTATTTTCTATATAGGACAACATTAAGAAAGAAAATGAGGGTGTAAATATGATTCTAGATTCAACCAAATTTATCAGTTTAGACAAACCAAGAATATAGAATAGCAGATGCAGGCAACAAATGACATTATTACGAGAACCTGTCTTAAAGAATGCTATAATCAATAAAGAAAGTTGATAAAAAAGACAATTGAAATATAACATGTAATAATAAAAAAATAACATAAATCACTCAAAATAACAAAACTCTTTAAACATGGCTATGCTTCTCAATATAGTCACAAATGGAATAAGAAGACTAGAAAGAACTCACATGCTCAAGCATTTTCAAATGTCAAATCTTGTTCACATGCTTGTGCTTATGAGACCTCTAAAGCCAAGCCACCTCAAATGCAATCAAATGTGAACCATAGAATTTAATGTTTTTATTGCATGAAATATGACCACACTAATGTTCATTGCTATGTGAGAAAAGTTCAATTAAGGTTAATCACTTTGAATTATTGAAGCATTGACTTTCAAGAACCTAAAGTTTATCTTCATATCTTATTCTCCTAAAAATTTTGATTTGCTTTAAAACCATTTTAGTGATTGGACTTTGCCTTGGTGTATTCAATTGATGAATTATTACCTATTTTTTTATTATTTAAATCAAATTAGTTCAATTTATTGAGTTTTAGGCTTGATATCATATCAAATTAGTGCCTTGCGCCTCAATTGAATGAGAAACTAAAATTTGTTTTCAAAATATCCTTCAATTAGCTCCTTTGTTCATTTTAAACATGATATTATTCTTTTTGTGCTTGACAAAGGGGGAGAAGTTTCTATGCTCAAATTGCTTAGTATTTTCAAATATTTCTTACTTATGCCTTACTTATTGCTTTTATCTTATGTGCATAAAGTGAGGAGGGGGCCAAAATCAATTTGTCTCTTACTTAACTTAGCCATTTTAGCATGTTGATTGTCAAATTTAAACAGGGGGGATTGTTGGACCCTTGTCCTTTCAAACTCCTTTATTTTTTACTTTGACGGTCAACTATGAGTGATCTAATCTTGTTTATTAGTGTATAGGAACTCATAGGAACAATCGGAAGTCAATTCGGTGCTCTCTAGCAAAAATCAAGTTCTTGAGTTGCAAGCTGTCCAGTAGCATATCTCGCCCGTGATGAACTTTCATCTCGGGGGCGATATTTATCACGGAGCAACACAAAATATCACGGGGGTGATATTTGAGCTGACAAAACCTAGTCGACCGTTGGGAAGAATCTCGGGCGCGGCAAATGGATCTCCAGCGCGATAAATGAGACCGTTGAAGATCCAACAGATATATTTTTGAAGATGCAATGAAGCGTTGACACGTGGCACTAGCCGTTGAAGGATTTTGGCCTATTCAAATATCTCGCCCGTGATATTTCCATCTCGGGGGAGATATTTCTGCTGAGAGCAATTTTTGTTTTGTTTGTTAGTGCTTTTTGGGGATTGCTTTATGTATAAATATAAACCCATTTGCAATGTTTCAAGGCCAATGGTTTCCACACCTTGAAACAAAAAACACATATCTTAAATTTACATTTGTTTTGTTGTCGTTTTGGAGTAAGTTTGTAAACTCTTAAATCATTGTGGGTTCTTGATTAGCCTTAGAAAATCAATTGTGAGTTAGAGTTTAGTTTTGAGAAAACTCAACTCTTGTAAGTTAGAGATTACCTTTGGAAAATCTCATAGTTGTTGTTTAGCTATAAAGCACTAAGTTTGAAGTTAGCTTAGAAAACTTCTTGTGAATCTCTTTTAGTGGATTTTAAATCTCAATCTTTGATTGAGTATTAGAGTAGGATCAATTTGTGATCAGAACCACTTTAAATCTCTTGTGTCAATCCTCTAAACTATTAACCTCTTTTAAATTCTTATTTCCGCTTTAAAGAATTTTAATCTTCCGATTCACAACTCAAAATCCGGTTTGCCATTACCCCATAGGGTCTTTCATAGTTGAATCGGTTAAGTTTTGTTAAGACTTGTCTAAATTGATATCATTAATTTTTTTATTTTTTCTCTTTTTAAATCGGATCATAGTCGATTTTCAACGGAATAAGTTGAATTCCTTTAAATTTTGGTATTATCGGTCGAAATTGATTTTATTTTTTCTCCTTTCAAATTGGGTTATAGTCGATTCTTGACCGAATTAGTTGAATCGATAGAAATTTTGATAAGACCGGTCAAAATTGATATTATTAAAAGTTTTAGTTTTTTCTCTTTCAAATCGGATCATAGTCGATTTTCGACCGACTTAGTTGAATTAGTTTAAATTTTGGTATCAAAATTGATATTATTGAAAATTTCTATTTTTTTTCTCTTTCAAATCGAATTATAGTCGATTTTTGGCCGAATTAGTTGGATCGGTTAAATTTCGGTAAGACCGATCAAAATTTATAAAATTAAAAATTTCAATTTTCTCTATTTTCGAATCAGACCATAGTTAATTTGCGATCGAATTAGTCGAATCGGTTTAAATTGATTTTTTTTATTTTTTTCTCTTTTTAA